>NC_091807.1:15000-2656666 GCF_041296235.1 Equus asinus
GGGTCAGTGTTCCGTTCCTCTGGACAGCTTCCTCGTTTTCCACGAGAAGGAGCCGTGAAGACGGAAAGGAAGGGCGGATGGATGGCTTTTCCCGTGCTACCGAGTCCCTCTCCCCTTTTCCCCAAAGCGTGAGGGGCGGTCGAGAGGATCGTCTCTGATGACAAAAGTCAGAGGCACCCCGGGTCAGACACCGTGCGAGGCGTTGGTGTGTTCTCGAGAGGAGAACACGTCCCCGTCAGCGTTTCCTGTCGTTCTCGTTCCGAAAGGATTCACGCACCACCCCGTCTCCCTCAAGGTCTTAGGGCTGTCGTGCTCCGCAGCCGTCACGTGTCGTGGATCCTGGGCACCACCACGCCACCCCGCCCCCCCCCCGCCATAGCTGTCGATCGCTATGTGGCACGCCTACGTTTGCCCAAAAGAGCAGTCCGATGGACAGCGTGGTGCTTTTCCCAGCAGGCAGGCAGGTGAGAGTCACCCCTCTAGAAGGTTTCCAAGCCCCGTTCCATTCTCAGAGGCAGCTCCTTTGGCCATCAAGGAGGCAGGCGATGGGGGTGGGGGTGGGGATGGGGATGGGGCCGGGGCCTCTGTCCCTCTGTCGCGGTAGAAATGATTGGGAAAGGAGGGACGATGGGCGTAGGTCGACCATCCTGGGCGGTGGTGATTTGGGAGCTTTTTCTAGAAGAAGGAGCGAACGGCCTTCCCTGGGAAGGGAGGAAACCAGAGGAGGTCCCCCTCAGACCGACCTGGCACGAGAAGGACACACTCTCTCTCTCTCTCTCTCTCTCTCTCTCTCCCTTTTCTTCCTGACTTGAAATCAGGAGACAAAACTCCCCTGCCAAAGGGGCCCTCTCGAAACAACGGGGAGTGAGGAAGACCTCCTTCTCTTCACGGCTGAAGTTCTCCCTGCCTTTCCTGGACGGGAAGGATAGCACCTACGCCCGCTGCCGTCGGCGACTTTTAGTCCCCCTGGAGAGGAAGAAATTCTTTCCCGTGGCCGAACCCTGGCGGTTCGTTCGTGCTGCAGAGGACGTGGCCCTCTCTGACACACCCAGGAACCTCCTCGCTCCGGGTCGAGGAGAGGGAGTTCTGTCCTGTGGTTTAGAATGGTGCTTAAAAAGGGACATCGCTTACAAAGGGTCCTCGTCCCCCTTCCTAAGCGGACGGCTCGGCTCGGAGGTGTGAGATACGTTTCACATCCTCCTCGTCGTCTTCACTCAAAGTTTTATTGGAGTTTTGAAGATTTTATTTTTTGTCTTTCCTTTTTCTCCCCAAAGCCCCCCGGTACATAGTTGTGTGTTCTTCGTTGTGGGTCCTTCTAGCGGTGGTATGTGGGACGCCGCCTCAGCGTGGTTTGATGAGCAGTGCCGTGTCCGCGCCCGGGATCCGAACCGACGAAACACTGAGCCGCCTGCAGCGGAGCGCGCGAACTTAACCACTCGGCCACGGGGCCAGCCCCTTACTGGATTTTTAAAACAAATCCGGGGGCCGGCCCGGTGGTGCGGCGGTGAAGTTCGCACGTTCTGCTCCGCCGGCCCCGGGTTCGCCGGTCCGGATCCCGGGCGCAGGACCCGGCACCGCTTGGCGAGCCACGGTGTGGCAGGCGTCCCACCTGGAAAGTAGAGGGGGATGGGCACGGATGTCAGCTCAGGGCCAGTCTTCCTCGGCCGACAGAGGAGGATTGGCGGCAGATGTTCGCTCAGGGCTCATCTTCCTCAAAAATAAAATAATAAATCGATTCGATAAAATATCAAATAACACAACCGCGGGATCACGACTCAGAGTCACCATTGGCCCGATGATGCCACTCCCCACCCCCCCACCCCCCTACCCCCCACCATTTGGAGGTGCCGTCAGTGGGATTCGTTCCTGTTTGTCCATCTTTCTTCCTCTTTTTTTTTTTTTAAAGACCGGCACCCGAGCTCATTGCCAATCTTTTCTTTTCTTTTTATTCCTCCTCCTTCTTCTTCTTCTCCCCAGAGCACCCCAGTACCTAGTTGTATATTCTCGTTGAGGGTCCCTCTGGTTCTGCCGTGTGGGACGCCACCTCAGCGTGGCTTGATGAGCGGTACCGTGTCCGAGCCCAGGATCCGAACCTTCGAAGCCCCGGGCCGCTGAAGCGGAGCGTGCAAACTCAACCGCTCGGCCACGGGGTCAGCCCCTTCCTTCCTTCCTTCCTTCCTTCCTTCCTTCCTTCCTTCCTTTGGAGGAGGAGGAGGAGGAGGAGGAGGAGGAGGCAGGCCCTGTGTGAAGTCGCCAGTGAGTCTGTGGAAAGAGACGGAGGATTTCCCATGGGAAGCTGGGGCGGGGGACACGGACCAATGTCGTGCAAACTTGAAGGTGAATGATCAAAAAACCCACACACGCCTAGAGCAGCGGGTTGCCAGTTAGGAGTTTGCTTGCCGGGCCCATAACGCAGGGCTCATCGATGAGCCAAACCGTCCGTGATCCTCAAGCAGTCTAGTAGGGTTAGAGAAAGGAGGGGAGCACTCTTTCTGCCCCAGACGAGGCGAGTTTCTCAGACAGCCACCCTGCCCCAACATCTTCCCTCCCTGCCTCCCGGCCCTTGGCGGACTGCGGCCTAAGGGTGGGGGAATTGAAGAAAGCCGTTCAATGGAAAAGAGCCCGAGGCCATGGGAGAGAGCTTCCTGCACTTGAATGAAGCCCTGACACCAGGCCCGTCGGAATGAATGGGCCTGACCTCCCCTCCCCCCTCCCCCCTCCCAGGCTGGCGAGTCCCAGCGACTCGACTCGGCAGTGGAAGGCTAGGGGTTTCCTCCGAAATGGTGAACCGGCCCCCTTGTCCACAGGAAAACCACACACGGGTACAGCCTAGGCCGGATCTCGGGCCAAGTCGTCAGGGTGGCAAGATGATGGCGGATGAGAGGAAACTTGTTCTGGGACCGCCCCGCCCCCCATCGCCTCTCTGGCTGAGAAGAGGGCTGGGGAGCGGTGAGGGTCAGGGGGAGAGTGGGGGCGGGGCCGGGACAGGGACCACCGGGCAGTAGGACGGGAGTAGCCCTGAGGCCTGCCTGCCTGCCTGCTTCCTTCCCTGCTGGCGCAGGGCTGAGAGAGGCACGGGGCACGCTGGCTCCTGCCCCTTCACTCATTCGGGAAGCCTTCTGTTGTTGCTGCTGAGGTGCCGGCTGCGGTGACAGACAGAGCAAAACTCCTCTCTCTGTCTATTTCTTCAAAGGCCCGAGTCTGAGCTACGACAGATTCCCCTGTGGCTCGACCCGCAACCTCCCATCCTGCCAGACCAGACCCCTTGTCCAAAAACCTCCACTGGAGGAGCTCTTTCACCTGACCCGGAAAGGAAACACCAGCCCTGCCTCAGCCTCACACCCACCACCACCACCACCGCCACCACCACCACCACCACGACCCCCCCCCGCCCCACTCTCCTCCGGACCCATATACCTAACAGAGGGAACAAAAATCCAAAAATCCTGCTGCTCTCCTTCTATCGCCTCCACTTTAGAAGAGTCGGTCTCCCCCAAACACCTCAGACTCTGTGACTTCCCGCGGCCTCCCTTTCCCCGTCCCCATTCTCTCCCCGGACGGGCCCCATCTTACACTCGAACGACAGCTCCACCGCTCGGGGCAGCTGGACACGATGTCCCAAAGTGGCCCAGATGGTAGCCTGGTCGATTCCAAAGGACCCACACACGCAGTCGGCCATAAATGTGATGTGGAGATCGTGGACGTTCGTGGGCCTCTGATGAAATCTCTGCTCCGGGGACCCCGGCATCTAGGACCCGTCTTCTCCGTGTTCTTCACACCGTTGCTCCTGGGCCGGTTATTCTCTTCCCTCTCGCTGACCTTAACGTTTTGTCTCTGCCATTGAATTTTGACTGTGCGAATGTGACTTGCCACTGTAGGGCTGCGTGGATCTCTCAGGCATCCTGCTGTGCCGTGCGGGGGGGGGGGGGAATCCTTGGTGGGTGGGTCGATAGACGTCCGTTTGGTTGTCCCCTGGAGGGGAGAGACAGAGGGCACGACTCAATCCACCACGAACGCTGATGTCGCTCCGATAAACCTGTAGCGGTGATTCTAGTTTATGGCCTGTGTCCTGAAAAGAACTTCCCGAAGGGCCAGCCCGGCGGCACAGCAGTTAAGTTCGCACGTTCCGTTTTGTCGACCAGGGGTTCGCCGGTTCGGATCCGGGGTGCGGACGTGGCGCCGTTTGGCGAGCCACGCTGTGGTTGGCGTCCCGCCTATCAAGGGGAGGAGGATGGGCACAGATGTTAGCTCGGGACCACTCTCCCGGGGCAAAAAGAGGAGAATTGGCAGCAGGTGCCAGCTCGGGGCTCGTCTTCCTCGAAAAATAAATTAATTAAATAAATAAAAACAACTTCCCAAACCTCTCTGATAACTTGAAGCTTTGAAGTTTTGCGAGGTGAAATCAGGTGATAAAAAAGTCCACGGATGGGGGCAGCCCCGTGGCCGAGTGGTTAAGTTCACACGGCCCAGGGTTTTGCCCGTTCAGATCCCGGGCACGGACATGGCACCGCTCGTTGGGCCGTGTGGAGGCAGCGTCCCACATGTCACAACTAGAAGGGCCCTCAACTAAGATAGACAACTATGTCATGGGGGGGATTTGGGGAGAAAAATCGGGAGGGGGGAAAAAACAAAAACGGAAGATTGGCAACAGTCGTTAGCTCGGGTGCCAAACTTAAGACAAAAACAATTTCCTTGATGATGTAGATCATTTCCGAGTAAGATAGAACCTGAGACGTGAGTGGCTAAATAGAAGTTTATCAACTTTGGGTTTGTGAGGATACGGAAACTAAAAGACGTTTGGGTCTATCGAGGAACACGTCTCGTGCTTTATTAAAAGCTTTGACAGGGGACGGCGGCCCGGCGGCATAGTGGTTAAGCTCCTGCACTCAGCTTCGGCAGCCCGGGGTCCTCGGGTTCAGATCCCGGGCGTGGACCTCCACCGCTCCTCACACCGGGCTGTGGCGGCATCCCGTCCACAAGATCGAGGAAGTGGGGCGCAGGTGTTACCTCGGGCCCGCTCTCCCTCAAGCAGAAAGAAGAGGAAGATTGGCAACAGGCGTTAGCTCTGTGAGGGCCGATCTTCCTCACCCAAAAACTAAAGTGAGATGAAATCAAATAAAGCGAAGGAAAAGATAAACCTATGAAATCCCATGTTTCTAAAAGTTGCCAAGTGGTTAGAAATTGGCCTAGCGACAGAATGCTCATGGGAAGGACAGTTCCTAATTGCTGACTTCTTAGTTTTCACCAAAATTAAGGTTCGTGAGTGTTAAAAATTCTACTTAACAAATGTGATGAAAGCCACTAGGCCGGCCCGGTGGCGCGCTGGTTAAGTGTGCCTGTTCCGCTTCGCCGGCCCGGGGTTCGCTGGTTCGGATCCCGGGGGTGGATGTGGCACCGCTGGGCGAGCCACGTGGTGGTAGGCGTCCCACATATGAAATAGAGGAAGATGGGCACGGAGGTTAGCTCAGGGCCAGCCTTCCTCGGCAAAAAGAGGAGGATTGGCAGCAGTTAGCTCAGGGCTCATCGTCCTCAAAACAAAACAAAACAAAAAGCCACTAAAAGTGAATATGGGAAACATCTTTGTGTTCAAGGAAAGTGAGATGGCTGCCTTCAGGCAAGAGGGCCTAAAAAGTAAAGATCGCTTTGTCTGTGAAAAGGTGATCAAAGTCTCACAGGGGAAAAAAATCTGAGAAAAAGGTCTGCTCGTGGTCAAGTGGCCTAAAATTGGAACGAGTGGACAGATAGAAACGGCGAGCGATAGGATCTATTGGAGTCTATGAGGAAGCCATTGGGTGTCGGCCTAATTCGGCCTGACGGTGTTTTTCCAAAAGGGCCTGACGTGGCCGTCGAGCACGCATCGCATCGTAGATCCGCTTTAAACATTTCCTACGGTAAGAACCAATGCCCTTAAGGGAAAGGAGCAGCTTCCCCGTGCTCGGGCCTTTCCTTAAGGAGAGGCATCTTTCCTTAGGCTAGGAACGGATGGTTGCGCTCACCTTTGACCATCCGGCTCACCTGTGACCACCCAGGCCCAGACAACAGACCTGCCACCCAGCAGTGTCTGTCGATCGCTGTGCCGACAGAGCAGTCTCACGACTATCGTCCAAGGGACCTTTCGATCCTATGTGAAACGTCCTCTCTGGGGGTCTAGAAGCACTCTGTACACCCCACTTCCCGGGCGCCCTTTCTTCCTTCGGGAAGAAAGGCCCCGGGCCACAGTCCTCACATTTTAGGTCAGAATAAACTCACCCAGATTTTCACGGATAGATTGGTTCCGGATTATTTCCGTCGACAGAATGGAATCAAGTCAATGAGTTTCAAGATCGGAGGGAAGCTGATGCAAAATCAGAATTTGTTTCTCTCGCTCTCGAAAGGATACTTTTCTCTAACTTCTAGTCTCCTCCTGATAAAGACATTGGAAAAGGTTTCTCTTGACCTCTGAGGGAATCGACACCAAAGACAGAGATCCTCCATTTTGTCAGAATGATTTCCTAGGCCTCCAATGGAGGAGGCCTCCCTCGGACGGGAGCTCAGCTTTGGTTTTGCAACAGTTTTCCTCTCTCTGCTTGCCTTTAACATCTCCTTTCCCGTTCTTCTTTTTTGGAAGGGAAATACGTGCACCGCTGGGAAAAAAAAAAAAAGAATTTTCTAAATGACCAAAGAAGATCTACGACTGTTGTTATTTTGGTTTCACGGAGCAGTTCCACGTCCACATTTACTCCATTTTAAACACCCACACACACTCACAGCACGGCGCTGTGAGGATGTCCCGGGGAACTCGATTTGTGGAGGGAATGGCTGTGAGGTCTCTGCCCCCCAACCCCCACCATTTGGGTGCTTCTGCTTGTTGATGAGGACGGGAAGCCCCGCTGAAATCCATATTCTTATCACCACACGTGCATCTGCACCCATGCTCCCCCCATGTGTCGTCTTTGGGCTTTGCTGTGGCCCCGTGCGGAGGGAGACCCGTTTTGTCTTGTAAACTTTTCCGCGGCCAAGCGGCTCGGTCCTTTCCTCTACGACTTGTGGGCTCTGTCTGTCCGTCTGCCTTAGAAAGACCCTCTGGGCCGGAAGTGACAGGCTGCACACAATTCCTGACAGACTGCAGACAATTCCTCCGTCGTCACGGTCCTTCTCTGATGACGTGCATGGTTTCGGTTTGACAGCGACCCCCACCCCCCACCCCGCCCTGATTTTCTAAGTCCTCCCGGGAGCCCGGGAAGTGCTCAGGCCGCTCCGGGAAGCGGGGGCCGGCAGCCCCGGCCTGCCCCGTGGCATCTCCGGGGACTTTTCCACCTCTGTCCGCGTCAGCCAGCCGGCAGCCCTGCGCCCGGCCCGGCCCAGGAGTCACGTGGGGAGTCTGTCCCCTTCCTGGCAAGCCCACCCACCCCACCCCCATCCCCGCCGATTTTCCAACACCTCCTTCTGCGCCCAGGGTTGCCCTGTGCTGCCTGGGAGCTCCGAGGTGGACACCCTGGGGCCTCACGTGGTGACCTCCCGGCCGCCCCAAGCGGGCCCAGAGAGAAAGAGAGAGAGAGAGACAGAGAGAGACAGAGACAGAGACAGAGACAAAGAGAGACAGAGACAGAGGGAGACAGAGAGAGACCTGACCCGGCGGTGGGCTCAGGCTGTGCACTCTCGCTGGCTGGTGACCCGGTTCCCTCCCGCTGATCCCTCCGCGCCGGTCGTTGGGCGCCATCTGGCGGCCGCTTTTACAGAGTGTCCCTCCTCCGGAGCCCCGGCGACATGAGCAAGGGATGGGACTCGCAGGACGTCTGTGTGGTTTCCAGTGTGGGGCTGTGTGGAACAGAGCTGCTAAGAACATTCATGCCCCGGATTCTGTGTGAATGAACAGGAACGTGGCCGCAGCCCCCACCCCGCCCCCCGCCCCAGCCCCCGGGAGTGGCGGGAGTGGTGCCCCCCAGACCACCCTTGGGTTGGATGCCTCCCTCCCTGGAAGGACTCACGGGACTCCACAAAAGCTGACTTCCTGGAGGTCCAGAGGAGACCCCCAAGGCCCAAGGCCCCCCCCCCACCCACCCACCACAGATCACTGTGGAAGCCTTAACGACCCAAGGCTCCAGCTACATACAGACGCTCTTAGGAGGCAAGATACACCAAAGGCTTATGTAGGTTGCCACTTTCGGTGGTTGTTTCCGCGGCGTGTGAGTTTTGGAACCCGCCACGCCATTTTTCACAGAGGCCATACGGTTTCCCTTCACCACCAGTGAGGCGTGAGTGACTGACTTGGCTTCTCCGCGACCTCACTAGCAGTTTGATCCTGTTCCTGTATTTGGAAGAAGGCAGTCTCATCTAGACTGAGACTCCATATCCTTCACAAAATTAATTCAACATGTATCACAGACCTAAATATAAAACAAGAAGCATAAAACTCCTAGAAGACAATCTAGTGAACATTTAGATGACTTTGAATTTGGTAATGATTTAAAGATATGACATTAAAGGCACAATCCACGAATAAAAGAATTGATAAACTAGGCTTCATTAAAATTAAATTTTTTTATTCTCCTATAGACACTACCAAGAGAATAAAAAGAGAAGCCACAGACTGGGAGAAAATATTTGCAGAAGTCATATTTAATAAAGGACTGCTTTTCAAAATATTCAAAGAAAATGTAAAACTCAACAATAATAAAACAAGCAGCCAAATTTCAAAATCTAAGTTTCCAGGGGCTGGCTGAGTGGTATAGTGATTCGGTTCACATGCTCTGCTTTGGTGTCCTGGGGTTCTGAGGCTCAGATCCCAGGTGAAGATCTACACACTGCTCCTCAAACCATGCTGTGGTGGTGTCCCACATACGATATAGAGGAAGGCTGGCACAGATGTTAACTCAGGACCAATCTCCCTCACCAGAAAAACCACAAAAAACTAAGTTTCCAGACAGTATCCAAGGGCCATCCTAATAATCAGGATTTTCTAAAGATAAGCAAGTAGACCTGTTATGTCAATTATATTGTGCAGAGTTAAACAACGAGTAAGTGATCTTAAATATTTTTATACAAATTTATTAAAGAGTTTTACTACTGTAGTTGGGAAGATAGAGAGATGGACAGTACTTTTAACAAGTAAACAGAGGATTCACATTATGTTTGAATACCCAGGTAAATCTCTTTAAAAATGGAAAGGTTTTAAGGCTTAAAAAAAAAGTCAACAATGTCATGAAAGCAGAAATCTTGCAGGCCATATTTTGTAACCACTCTGAAATGACAATAGAAACTATCAATTAAAGTGTAAACAAAAAGTAATAATATGACCACAAGCTGATTTCATTTAAAACATCCTTTTAAATAGCTTCTGGGTTGAATAAAATAGCTAAACTAAGGTTACTCTTAAGGAGTCAGGGAACTGTTAAGTGGAAGCATAATGAAAGGAATCAAAGAGCCTGAATTCAGGTAACTAATTCCACCAATTACTAGCTTAATGTTACAGGAAATACATGGATTCTTACCATTTTCTGTTACCCATCACTAAAATGAACCGTTAACACCCACATATTTGTACAAAACATGAACAACTTTCAAATATCTAAAAAATAACCACAGTCAGGGGCCCTAGGGCTGAAAGCCATGAGGTTACTTAAGAAGCCCGGTGGGGGAGCTGGACAGCTTAGTCACCCCGCCCCTGGTGGCCCATTCCCCACTGCACCTGGAGGCAGCAACAGCAGCTTCACAGAGTGGAGAGGGGCCAGGGCTGAGCTCAGCAGGCACAGGCCACCTTACATGCTGCATAGGAAGTAGCTGTGGAGAGCAGTGCAGGAAATGGGAGAGCAGCCTGTCTTCACCACCCAAGCACATGTCTTCCAGATTGACTCCATCACCAAGAACTGGGTGCCAGCAAGTGAGGAGGCAGCCACCATTTCCTATTCCTATATGTCACAAAAAATAGCTATTGGATCACTTGTTTGTAAGGAGCCAAAGTGATCATAAACAAAACAATCACAGTCAATATGACTTTAAGCAAAATATCACGGAAGCTTGAGCAGTGAACCAACAGCAGAGCCAATGTGGTGTTTGGTTTGGGTTTTTCCTCTGAACAGCAGCTGACAAAATTTACAGAGAAATTTTAGGAGGTAAAAAAAGCTGCAAAACTAGCCAGAGACAAGTCCCAGGAGAAAAATCAAAACCCTGAGTAATCATTCCCAAGAATCTGGGTGTGAAACTTCACCTTCTACTGAGGCATCCAGTGTCAATGGGACACACAATGAAAAGACCTCTCACATTGGCTCCACTGACACAGAGCTGAAGTCTGAGCATGACAAGCTGATCTGTGACATAGAGTGCTGCCAATGTGAAGAAATAGGAGAATAAGCTGCAGACCCTGCAGAAGAGCAATGTACAGCTGACCACGGCACTGCAGGAGTCAGTGGCCAGCATGGAGCAGTGGAAGAGGAAGTTCTCTATCTGCCCTGAAGAGAACGACTGGCTGTGGAACAATCCTGAGGAGTTGGAAGAACAATGCAGAGAGATAACAAAGAGAAGGAGAAGAATAGTCAGTTAAAGAGAAGAAATGAGGAGCTGGAGTCAGAACACTGAGAAAAGAAGATAGTTAAAAGACCTCCAAAAACAAAGTAAACTCAGACCTCAGCTCATGTCAGAGTGTGAATACATTTCTGAGCAGTTAGAGGCAGCAAAGAGAGATAATCAAAACCAGAGAGACAAAGTGCTTTCTCTAAAGACAGACATTGAGGAAGGTAACTACTGACCATGCCGCTTGAAGGCAGAATTGAAGAACATCTTGAAGGTGCTGGACGGGAAGATCAATGACCTCCACAACTTCTGCGGAGGCCTCTGCAAGCTGGGCAAGGAAAGCTAGGGCAGGGCTGAGACCTGGGTACCCTTGTGAGTGCCAAGTTTGTGTGTGAGACAAAATAGGACTAGAACATTCTCCTTTCTGAGTTGCTTCTCTTAATGCAGGTGCAGTTTGTGGTGTTTCCAAACCAGTTGTGTCATCCACTTTCTCCTCTCCAGAGTAGAAATCTCCTCGTGATTCTCTGGCCTTGCAAGGTTGTGGACAACTTGAAGATTCTGATTTGGGGTCCAGAACTAGGTCTGCCTTAAATTTTTAGCAGTCAGGGCAGGGATGTTTATATCTTTTTCTTTTCCTTTTCTTTCTTTCTTTTTTTTTATTGAGGCAGATTGTCCCTGAGCTAACATCCATGCCAATCTTCCTCGATTTTGTATATGGGATGGGGCCATGGCTTGAGGAGTGGTGTGTAGGTCTGCACCCAGGATCTGAACCCATGAACCAGGCGCTGCTGAAGCAGAGTGTGAAACAACCACTAAGCCACCAGGTTGGCCTCTATATCTTTCTTAAGGGCTGTTGCAACCTTAATAAATGAAAATGGACTATTTTCTAGCCCAAATATGAACATCGTTTACACCTACTTCCTGTGTAACACTACCCCTGGGGTTTCTAACTTTGTGTGTCTCACACCCCTTGGTGTCTCAGAATTCTTGTGTAACTATCCCACTTGTGTCTCTGAGTTTGTGTGTTATGCTCCCACTGGTGTCTCTGACTTCGTGTGTAAAACTCCACCTGACATCTCTGACGTCGTGTGTCACACTCCAACTGGTGTCTCTGAATCATGTGTCACACTCGCCCTGGCACCTGTGACTTTGTGTGTCACACTCACCCTGGCATCTCTGACTACATGGGCAACATTCCCTGTGGTGTCACTGACTTCATGTTTCACACTCCCATTGGCGTTTCTGACATCATGTGTAACACACCCAGTGGCAGCTCTGACTTTGTGTCTCCTACCTCCCCTTGTTTCTCTTAGTACGTTCATCACACTCCCCCTACCATATGTAACTTCATGTGTCATGCTCCCAATGGTGTCTCAGACTTCGTTTGTCACACTCCTCATGTGTCTCTGGGTTTGTGCATCACATTCCTCCTCTCATCTTTGAGTTCATGTGGCACACTCCACTCTGGTGCTCTGACATCGTTTCAAATTCTGCCTGGAATCTCTGACTTTGTGTGTCACACTCCCCTTGGTATCGTGGAATTTGTGTGTTACACTGCATGTGGCATCTCTGACTTTGTATGTAACACTCCCGCTGGCATGTCTGACTTCATGAGTAACACTCCATGTGGCATTTCTTCCTTCATGTGCAACACTACCCCATATCTTCTTGAACTTTGTGTGTAACACTCCACATGGTATCTCTGACTTCGTGTGTAACACTACCACTGGGTCTCTGACTTTGTGTGGAACACTCCACAGGGCACCTCAGACTTTGGTACTCACGTCCTAGTGTCTCTGACTTAATGTGTAACACAACATGGCCTTTATGCCTTTGAATGTCACACTCCCTGTGGAGTTTTGGACTACTTGTGTAACACTCACACTGGCATCTCTGATTTCATATGTCAAACTCCGCCTGGAGTCTCTGACTTCAAATGTAACATTCAACATTGTGTCTCTGACTTCATGTGTCAAAATATGCCTGGTCTCTCTAACATTGTGTCTCACAGTCCCTCTGGCATCTCTGACTTTGTGTGTCCCACTCCCTGTGGTGTCTCTGACTTCATCTGTCACAAACACCCTGATGTCTCTGACTTCCTGTGTAACACTCCCCCTGGCATCTCAGGCTTTGTCTGTAACGCTCCCACCAGCATCTCTGACTTCATGTGTAACACTCCGCCTGGCATCCCAGACTTTGTGTATCACACTCCCCATTGTATCTCTGACTTCATGCGTAACACTCACCCTGTCATCTCTGACTTCATGCATAACACTCCCACTGGCATAACTGACTTCGTGTGTAATTCACCCTTAGGTATCTCTCAGTTCATGGGTAACACTACCACTGCCGTCTTTGACTGTGTGTGTAAAACTCCCCCTGTTCTCTTTGATTTTGTGCATAACACTCCCCCGTGGCATCTCTGACTTCGTGCATGACACTGCCACTGGGGTCTCTGACTTCATGCATTACACTCCCTGTGGTGTCTCTGAATTTGTGAGTAACACTCCAATGGGCATCTCTCACTTCGTGTGTCACACTCCCTGTTGCGTCTCTGACTTCATGTGTCAAAGTCCCTTTGGCATCTCTGACATCGTCTGTAACACTCACTGTGGTGTCTCTGACTTTGTGTCACAATCCACCAGGCATCTCTAACTTCTTGTTTCAAACTACCTCTAGTGTCTACTCCCACTGGCGTCTCTGACTTCATGTGTCACATTCTCCATGGCATTTCCGACTTCGTGTCTAACACTCCCCATGGTGTTTCTGACTTTGTGTGTCTCACTCCGCCTGGCCTTCCTCTCTCTGTGTATCATGCTCCTACTGGCATCTCTGACTTCATGTATAACACTCCCTATTGCATCTCTGAGTTTATGTCACATTCTCTGTGGCATCTGTGACTTTGAGGGTCACACTCACCATGGTGTCTCTGACATCATGTGTCACACTCCAAATTGCATCTCTGAGTTAGTGTGTCACACTCCCCTTAATGCATAACACTTGCCGTGTCATCTCTGATTTCATGTGTAACAATCAGCTTAGCATCTCTATCTTTTGTCACACTCCCACCAGTGTCTCTGACCTTTTGTGCAACACTCTCCATTTCATCTCTGACTTCGTGTGTCACACTACCCCTAGTGACTCAGACTTTGTGTGTCTCACTTGCCCTGGCATCTCTGACTTCATGTATCACACTCCCTGAAGTGTCTCTGACTTCGTGTGTAACACACTCCCTGGCATCTCTGAGTTCCTGTGGAACACTAAGCCTTGTGTTTCTGACTTCGAGTGTCACACTCCCCCTGGTATCTCTGACATCATGTGCAACACACTGTTGGTGTCTCTGACTTTGTGTGTAACATTCCCCCTGCCATCTCTGACTTCATGTGTAACATGCAACTTCGCATCTCTGACTTCGTATGTAACTCACCTATGTGGCATCTCTGAATTTGTGTATCACACCACCCACGTCTTCCTTGACTTCGTGTATTACACTCCCTTTGGCAACTCTGTCTTCTTGTGTCACACTCCCCATGGCGTCTCTGAATTCATGTGTTACATTACCTCTGGAGTCTCTGAATTCGTGTGTCACAGTCCCCCTGGCATCTCTGATGTTGTGTGTTAACACTCCACATGGCCTGTTTGACTTCATGTGTATCACATGCCTGCTATCTCTCACTTCATTTGTAACACCCAACATGGCGTGTCTAACTTCATCTGTATCTATCCACTGTTGCATTTCTGACTTCATGTGTATCACTCCCCATTTCATCTCTGACTTCGTGTGTCACACAACCCCTGTCGCCTATGATTTCATTTGTCCCTGTGAAGTTGAGGAATTTGTGTGTAACACTCCACATGCCATCTCAGACTTTATGTGTCATACTTGCCATGGCATCTTTGAATTCGTGTGCCACTCTCCCACTCTTGTCACGTAGTTTGTGTGTAACACTCCCCGTGGTGTCTCTGAATTCTTGTGTTGTACTTCCCCTGGAGTCTTTGACTTCATGTGTTACCCACCCAGCCCTCTCCGATTTTGTGAGTAACACATCCCCTCGTGCCTCTCACTTCACATGTAACATTCAAGGTGGCCTTTCTGCCTCCAAGTGTAATACTTCCCCATGGAGTCTTGGACTTCTTATATAACACTCACACAGGCATTTCTTATTTCATGTTTCACACTACCCCTGGCGTCTCAGACATCATGTGATACACACTCCCTGGTGTCTCTGATTTCTTGTGAAACACTTCACTTTTCCTATCTGCCTTCTAGTGTAACACTACCCTGTGGTTTCTCAGACTTCTTATATAACACTCACACAGGCATCTCTTATATAGCACTCACACAGGCATCTCTGATTTTATGTGTCATACTCCCCCTCGCATCTCTGACTTTGAGTGTAACACTCACCATGGCATCTCTGACTTCTTTTGTCTCACTCCCCATGGTGTCTCTGACTTCAAGTTTAAAAATCACCAAGGCACCTCTGACTTTGTGTGACACACTTCCCCTGGCATCTCTGACTTTGTGTGTCACACACCCCTTGACATCTGTGTACTTCCTCTGTCACACACACAATGGTGTCTCTGACTTCATGTGTAACACTAACTCTGATGTTTCTGACTTCGTGTGTAACAATCCCCCTGGTGTGTCTGAGCTGGTATGTAACACTCCACATTGCATCTCTGAATTTGTCTGTAACAGTACTCCTTGCATTTCTGAACTCGTGTGTCACACCCCCTTGGTGTCTGTGCCTTTGTGTGGGATCTTTGACTTATAACAATCCACCTGCTGTCTCTGAGTTCTTGTGTCACACTATGCCTGGCGTCCCTGACTTCGTATATCACATACTCCCTGGTGTCTCTCACTTCATATGTAACACACCCCTTGCCCTCTCTGACTTCATGTGTAAAACTCCCCCTTTTGTCTTTGACTTGTGTGTAACACTCCAGGTGGAGTCTCTGACTTCCTGTGTAACACTCACCGTGGTGTCTTTGACTTTGTGTGTAACACTCCATGTGGCATCTCTGAAGTCGTGTGTTACAAATTCACTGTTTTCTTTCACTTCCTGTGTAAGACTACCCCTGGTGTTTCTGACTTCGTGTGTCAGACAGCCCCTGATATCTCAGAATTCATGTTTTAAAATCCCCATTGTGTCTCTGAGTTCATGTGTAACACTCCCCTTTGCATCACTGATTTCGTGTGTAAAACTCCACCTGGCATCTCTGACTTCGTGTGTCACACTGCCTCTGCTCTCTTACTTCGTGTGTCACACTCTCCCTTGTTTCTCTGAGTACTTGTACCACACTTCCCTTGCTGTCTATTACTTTGTGTGTAACACTACCAATGGAGTCTCTATCTTTGGGTGTCACACTCCACATGGTGTCTCTGACTTCATGTGTAACATTCCAGATGGTGCCTCTTATTTAATGCATAACACTCCATGTGGTGATTGTGACTTTGTGTGTAATACTCTTCCTGGTATGTATGACTTCGTCTGTAACACTACACATAGTGACTCATATTGTGTGTAACACTCCATGTGGCATCTGTGACTTTGTGCCCCTCCACCTGTTGTCTCTGATTTCATGTGTAACTCTCCCCATGACCTCTATGACTTCATCTGTCACACACACCCTGGTGTCTCTGACTTCCTATGAAACACTCTCACTGGCATTGCAGACTTCATGTGTAACAATCATCCTGGTGATTCTGAGTTCGTCTGTAACACTCCCACTGGCATTTCTGACATCATGTGTAACACACCATTGAGATCTCTGACTTCGTGTGTCACACACTCCCCCGTCATCTCTGACTTCTTTGTTACACTAACCCCAATGTTTCTGACTTGTGCCACAATCCCACTGGCGTCTAAGATTTCATATGAAACACTCTCCCTGATGTCTCTCACTTTTTCTATGTCACACTCTGCCTAGAGTCCCTCACTTTGTGTATCACACTCCCATTTTAATCTCTGACTTCATGTGTAACATTCCCAGTGGCGTCTCTGAATTCGTGTGTCATACTCCCCCTGTCATCTGTCTTCACGTGTAACACTCCCCATTGCATCAGTGACTTTGTGTGTCACACTCCCCCGTCATCTCTGACTTCGTGTGCAACACTTCCCTGTCATCTCTGACTTTGCATGCAACACTACCCCTGGCATCCCTGACATCTTGTTTAACTCTCCCCCTGGTATCTCCAACTTCATGTGTCATACACCCCGTGTCATCTCTGAATTCCTTGGTAACATTCCCCCTACTATGTTTAACTTTGTGAGTAACACTCACCTGTAGCTTCTCTGCCTTAGTCTGTAACAGTCGCCCTTTTATCTCTGACTTCGTGTGACACTCCCCCACTGGTGTCTCTGACTTCATGTATAACACTCCCCATGGCGTCTCTATCTTCATTTGTAACACTCCCACTCTGACTTCCTTTGTAACTCTCGCCCTGGTGTCTCTGATTCATGTGTAACACTTCCCCTGTTGTCTGTGACTTTGTCCATAACACTCCACCTGTCATCTCAGACTTTGTGCCTCACACTCCCCGTGGCATGTCTGACTTCATGTGTAACACCTCAAATGTCATCTCTGACTTTGGGTGTCACTCTCCTGATGTTGTCTGTGTCATTGTGCTATAAAATAACCCTGTCATCTCAGACATCATCTGTAAAAGTCCCCATGGAGTCCTTGACTTCATGTGTCATACTTCCCATTGGCATCTATGACTTTGTGTGTCACACTCCCTGTGTTGTCTCTGACTTCGTGTTTCACACTCTTGCTAGTGTCTCTGACTTCATGTGTAACACTCCACGTGGCATCTCTGATTTCATGTTCACATCCCCCTGGTATATTAGACATAATGTGTTGCAATCCCCTAGGCATCTGTGACTTCGGGTGCCACACTCCCAATGGCGTCTCTGACTTCATGTGTAATACCTCCCATTGTGTCTCTGAATTCCTGTGTCGCACTCTTCTGGGAGTCTCTGACATCACATATCACACTGCCCCTGGCATTTCTGTGTTTACACTCCCCATTGTGTCACTGACTTCACACGTCATAATACCCCTTTGGTCTCTGACTTCTGCTTCACACTTCCCATGTCGTCTCTGACTTTGTGTGTCACACTCCACTGGCCATCTGTCACTTCATGTGTAACACTCCTGCCTTCTCTGACCTTGAGTATAGCACTCCCCCTGTCATCTATGACTTCATGTTTACTCTCCCCATTGTGTCACTGACTTTGCGTGTCACAATCTCACTGGTGTCTCTGACCTGTTCTTCACACTCCCTCTGGCATCTCTGACTTTTTGTGTCACAACCCCCTGTCATCTATCACTTCATGTGTAACATTCCCATTGGCATCTCGGACCTTGTGTATAGCACTCCATGTGGCATTTCTTCCTACATGTGTATCATTCCCTGCTGTTGATTTGGACTCCATGTATAACACTCCACATGGAATCTCTGACTTCATGTGTAACACTCCCACTGGTATCTCAGACTTCATGTGTAACAATACACGGGATGTCTCAGACTTTGGTACACAACCACTGGTGTCTCTGACTGCATGTGTAACATTCAACGTGGCCTGTTTGCCTTTGAGTGTAACACTCCCTGGTGGAGTTTTGGACTACTTGTGTAACACTCACACTGACATCTGTGATTTCCTGTGTCAAACTCCCCCTGGCGTCTCTGACTTTGAGTGTAAGACACACCCTGCTGTCTTTCACTTCATGAGTAATACTCCACATGGCATCTCTGCCTTCATGCATAACACTCCCCTGTGGAGTCTTGGAGATCACTTGTCACACTCTATGTGGCATCTCTGACTTCGTTTGTAACACTCCCCCTGTGTCTCTGACATTGTGTGTAACACTCCATGTGGAATCCTTGACTTTGTGTGGTATACTCTCCCTGGCATCTCTGACTTCATATGTAACACTCCGTGTGGCATTTCTGCCTCCGAGTCTAACACTCTCCCATTGCAGCTCTGACTTCTTATGTAACACTCACTCTGGAAGCTCTGATTTTCTGTGTCAGACTCCCCCTGGCATCTCTCACTTCCAGTGTAACACTCACCATTGTGTCTCCTATTTCCTGTGTCACACTACCTCTTGTGTTCTGAATTTGTGTGTAACAATCTATGTGGTGTCTCTGACTCCATGAGTAACACTTCCCCTGGCATCTCTCACTTCTTGTGTCCCACACCACCTGTCATCTCTGACTTTGTGTGACACAAGCTCCAATTCATCTCTGACGCCGTGTGTCACTCTACCCCTGGTTTGTTTGACTTCCTTTGTAACTCTCCTGGCAACTCTGACTTCATGTGTAACTCTCCCCCTTGTCATCTCTGAATTCATGTGTGACACTCACCATGGCATCTCTGACTTTATGTGTCACACTGCAACTTGAGTCTCTGACTTCATGTGTCAAACTCTACATGGCGTATGTGACTTCATGTATCAGTGTACCCCTTGCATCATGAACTTTGTTTGTAACACCAATCATGCCATTTCTGACTATGTGTGTTACAATATCCCCGTTGTCTATGATCCTTTGTAATGCACCATGTAACATCTCTGACTTCATGTGTAACTCTCCCCATGGCATCTTTTGCTTCATGTTTAACACTGCACTTAGACTATCTTCCTTTGCGTGTAACACTCCCCTGTGGCATCTTGGACTTCATGTACAACACTGCATGTGGCATCTCAAATTTTGAGTGTCACACTCGGTGTGGCATCTTGACTTCATGTTAACACAATCTCTGGTGTCCCTGACTTCCTGTGTAACACTACACCTGGTGTTTCCAACTTTGTGTCACACTCACCTGTGGTCTCAGATTTTGTGTGTAACACTCCCCATGGCATCTGTCTTCGTGTGTCACACTCCGCCTGGAATCCCTGACTTCATGTGTCACAGTACTTATGGCCTCTCTGACTTTGTGTGTAACACTCCCTCTGGATCTCTGACTCCATTTGTAATGCTCCTTCTGGTGTCTATGACTTCTTATGTAACACTACACTTGTCATCTCTGACTTCATGTGTCACACTCAGTGTGGTGTCTCTGCCTTCTTGTGTAACCCTCGTCCTGTCATATTTGAATTCTTGCTTAACACTTAGCATGGCGTCTCAGACATCATGTGTGACACTTCATGTGGCTTTTCTTCCTTCATGTGTTAAACTCCCCCGTGGTCTCTGATTTTGTGTGCAACACTCCCCCTGGTGTCTGTGAGTTTGTCTGTCACACTCTACCTGATGTCACATCTTTCATGAGTAACACTCTCAATGGCTTTTCTGTCTTCGTTTGTCACATTCCCAGTGATGTCTCTGAATTTGTGTGTAACACACTCTATGGTGTCTCTGACTTCCTGTGTAACTCATCCGCTGGTGTCTCTGACTTCATTTGTAACACTACCCCTGGTGTCTCTGACTTCCTGTGTTGCACTCTGACATCATGTTATCTGTGTTACTGTGCAAGACAATAGCCCTGTCATCTCTGACATTGTGTGTGACACTCCCTGTTGCATCTCTGAATTCCTGTGTCTCACTTCTTCCTTCATGTGTCACACTCCCTCATGTTATCTCCGACTTTGTATTGAAAACTTCACATGGCATCTCTGACCTCATGTGTCACACTATCCCTGGTGTGTCCAACTTCTTGTGTAACATTCCATGTGGCATCTCAGACGTCATGTATAACACACACCCTGGTGTCTCTGACTTGATGTGTAACACTCAATGTCTCCTTTCTGACTTCGAGTTTAACACTACCCCATGGAGTCTCAGATTTCCTGGGTAAAACTCACACTGGGGCCTCTGATTTCATGTGTCACACTACCCCTGGCATCTCAGACTTTGAGCGTAACGCTCAACATTGCCTATCTGACTTCATGTGTAACACTATCCCTGGTGTTTCTGACTTTGTACCATACACCCAATTTCGTCTCAGATTTTGTGTATGACACTTTCCATAGCATCTCTGTCTTCGTGTGTCACTCCGCTTGACCTCTCTGACTTTGTGTATCACACTCCACCTTTCATCTCTAACTTGGTGCATCACAATCCCCCTGTCATCTATGACTTTGTGTGTCATACTGATCCTTGGGTGTCTGACTTCGTGTCTCAGACTCACTCTAGTGTCTCTGACATCGTGTGTCAAAGTCCCTCTGGAATCTCTGACATCATGTGTAGCACTCCACATGCCCTCTCTTTCTTCATGTGTAACACCCCCCTGGCATCTCTGGCTTTGTGTGTAACAATCCACCTGGCATTGCTGACTTCATGTGTAATACTCCCTGTGACATCTCCATGTGTCTTACCCCAAATGTCATCTCTGACTTCGTGTGTTACATTCTTTATGTTGTCTGTGTTATTGTGCTATACAATACCCTGTCATCTCTTCTGTCATGTGTAACACTCTACCTGGTGTCTTTGACTTTGTGGGTAACACTCTCCATGGTGCCTCTAACTTAGTGTGCCACACTTCCCCTGGCGTCTCTGACTTCATGTGTAACACTCCTCCTGGCATCTCAGATTTCATATGTACAATTTCACATTGTCTCTTACTTTGTGTGTCCCATGCTGCATGGCATCTCAGACTGTGTGTTTAACACTTAGTGTGGCATCTCTTATTTTGTTTGTAACACTTCCCCCAGTGTTTAGGACTTCCTGTATAACACAACACATGGCATGTCTGACTGGGTATGTAACACTTCCCCTTTCATCTCTGACTTCATGTGTGACAAATCATGTGATGTTTCTGCCTTCGTTTGTAACACTCCCCCAAGGTGTCTCTAATTTCTAGTGTAACACTCCCTGTGGTGTCTCTGACTTCATGTGTAACACTCGTCTTAGTGTTTCTGATTTGTGTGTAACACTCCCCCTGTTGTCTGTGACATCTTCTGTAACACTCCACCTGTCGTATCTAACTTCATGCCTCATGATCCCCATGGCATCTGTGACTTCGTGTGTCAAACTCCTGATGTTGTCTCTGTCATCATGCATAACACTCCTCCTGTCATCACTGACATCATGCATAACACTACCCCTCGCATTTCTGACTATGTGTGTATGACTCACCATCGTGTCTGTGACATCTTGTGTCACAACCCAAATGTCATGTCTGACTTTGGGTGTCACAATACCAATGTTATCTGTGTTACTGTGCAAGACAATAGCCCTGTCATCTCTGACATCGTGTGTGACACTCCCTGTTGCATCTCTGAATTCCTGTGTCTCACTCTACCGAAGTCCCTGACTTCATGTATCACACTCCCCTTGGGGTCTCTGACTTTGTGTTTAATACTCCCCGTGGTGCAACTGAATTCACGTGTAACTGAATTTGTGTCACACTGCCCATGATGTCTCTGACTTAATGCTTCGCAGCCCCCTGGCATCTCTTACTTCATGTCACACTTCTCATGTTGTCTATGACTTCGTCTTTCACACACACCCTGGTGTCTCTGAATTGCTGTGTTACACTACCCTTGGCATTTCCAACTTCGTGTCCCACACTCCCTCTGGCAACTCAGACTTTCTGTGTAACACGTCCCCTGTCATCTCTGACTTCATGTAGAAAACTCCACTTGACATTTCTTCCTTCATGTGTAACAGTCCACCATGGTGTCTCTGAATTTGTGTGTAACACTCCCTGGGTGGTCTCTGACTTCATCTGTCACTCTCCACCTGGCATCATGGACTTCATGAGTAATAGTCTATGTGGCATCTTTGAATTCTTGTGTAACACTTATCTTGGCATCTCTGACTTCATGTCACAATCCCCCTTCCATCTCTGAATTCGTGTGTTACACTTTCCATGGGGTCTTGGACTATGTGTGTCACACATTCCTGGTGTCTCTGACTTCCTGTGTAACACCACCCTGGTGTTTCTCACTTCATCTCTCACACTCCCATAGCATCTCAGACTTTGTGTCTAACAGTCCCCATGTCATTTGTGATTTCATGTGTCACAATCCACCTGGCATCCTTGACTTCATGTATCACACTGCTCCTGGCATTTCTGTCTTCATGTGTACCACACTCGGTGGCTTCTATGACTTCATGTGTCACACTCCACCTTGTGTCTCTAAGTTCATGTGGCACACTGCCCCTGCTGTATATATCTTTGTGTGTAAAACTCCCACTGGCATCTCTGACATCATGAGTAAATAGCTGGTGGCATCTCTGAATGTGTGTGTCATAGCCCATGTTGTCTGTGACTTTGAGGGTCACACTCAACCTGTTGTCTGTGACTTTGTGTGTCACACTCCCCCTGCTGTCTCTGACATCATGTGCAGCACTCCCCTTGGTATCTCTAACATCGTGTGTCACACTTCCAATGGTGTTTCTGACTTCCTGAGTCACACTCCTCCATGCTTCTCTGACTTGCTGTGTAAGATTCACTGTGGCATCTCTGATTTTTGCTGTCACAATCTGCCTGGCATCTCAAAGTTTGTGTGTCACACTTCCACTGGTGTCTTTGACTTTGGGTGTAACACTCTCCATTTCACCTCTGTCTTCATGTGTTACACTTCACCAGGAGTCCCTGACTTTGTGTATCACACTCCTCTTCTCGTCTCTGTCTTCATGTGTAACATACCTGGTGGCATCTCTCACTTTGTGTTTCACACTCCCCCTTGTGTCTCAGAGTTCATTGATCACACTCCCCCATCTCTGACTTCGTGTGTCACATTGCACCTTGGACCTCTGATTTTGCATGTCAAACTCCCCCTGGCGTCTCTGACCTTGTGTGTCTCACATCCCCTGACATCATGGACTTTGTGTGTAACACACCAAGTGGCATTTCTGACTCCCTGTGTAGCACTCTCTTTGGTGTCTTAGACTTTGTGGTTAACACTTCCCCATGGCTTCTCTGGCTTAATGTGTAACATTCCCCTTTGTGCCTCTGACTTCATGCATCACACACTCCGTGGTGTCTCTGACATCATGCATAATACTCCCACTGGTGTCTCTCAGTTCGTGTGTCCACAGGGTTCTGTGACTTCATGTGTAACACTCCCCCTGGTGCCAATGACTTTGTATGTATCACTCCACATGAGCTCTCTGACGTCGTGTGTCACACTCCCCCTGTTTTCTTGAGTTCATGTGTCACTCACCCACTGGTATCTTTGATTTCGTGTGTCAAGACTTCCCCTGGTGTCTTTGACTCATCTGTAAGACTTCACCTGGCATCTCATAATTTGTGTCTAACAATCACCATGGCATCTCTGACTTCATGTGTCACACTACCCCTTGCACCTCTGAGTTCGTGTGTCACATTCACTCTGCAATATATAATTTCGTGTGTAACACTACGCCTGGAATTTCTGACTTTGTGTATAACATGCCCCTGGCATCTATGACATTGTGTGTAACATTCACCATGCTTCCCTGACTTCATGTGTCACAATCCTCCTGGCGTCTCTGACATTGTGTTTAACACTCCTTGTGATGGCTCTCACTTTCTGATTAACAATCCCCCTGGCATTTCTGACTTCATGTGTTACAGTTCCCTTGGAGTCTTTGACTTTGTGTGTAACACTCCACGTGCCCTCTCTGACTTCTTGTGTAACACACCCCATGGCATCTCTGCTTCTATGTGTATCACTCCCTTAGAGTCTCTGACTTTGTGCATCATACTACCCCTTCCTCTTTGACTTCATGTGTAACACATCTCTGACTTCATGCGTCACTAACCCACTAGCGTGTCTGACTTTGTGCATCACACTCCCCCTTGTGGCTGTGAGTTTGTGCATCACACCCCCCATGTTGTCTCTGACTTCGTGTGTCACACTGCAACTTGGGTATCTGACTTTATGTGTCACACTCCCCCTCTCATCTCTGAATTTGTGTGTTACACTCCCCCAGTTGTCACTGACTTTGTGTGTATTGTACCACTTGGTGTTTCTGACACCACGAGTAAGAATTCCTCTGTTGTCTCTGAATTTGTGCTTAACACTCCACATTTTGTCTTTGTCTGTGAGTGTAACATTTACCCTGGTATCTCTGACTTCATGTGTCAGAATCCCTGTGATGCCTGTTACTACATGTGTCACAATCCTTCTGGCATCTCTGACTTTGTGTGTCATACTACCCTTTGCATTATGACTTCATGTATAACAATCCCTGTGCCATCTCTGATTTCGTGTGTCACTCTGCCTGGCTTCACTGACTTCATGATTAACACTCCCCCAGGCATCTCTGACTTTGTAACTTTCCCCATGGCATCTCTGATTTCAGGTGTCACACACCACCTGTCAGCTCTGACTTTGTGTGTTACACTCACTGTGGTGTCTTTGACTTCCTGTGTAATACTCCTACATGTGTCTCTTTGTGCATAGCACTCCACCTAACTCTTCTGACTTCATCTTTAACCCACCACTGTTTCTTCTCTGACTTCATGTGTAACACTCGCCCTGGTGTCTCTGATTCATGTGTAACACTCTCCCACTAGTATGTGACTTAATCCATAAGACTCCACCTTTCATCTCTGACTTCATGCCTCACGCTCCCCTCCATGTCTCTGACATCATGTATCACACTCTCAATGCTGTCTCTTTCATTGTGCGTAACACTGCCCCTGTTATCTCTGACATCATGTGTAACGTTTCCCCCTAGTATGTCTGACTTCATGTGTAACCCTCCCGTGGGTCTCTGACTTCATGTGCCGCACCCAAAATGTTGTCTATTGCTTCATGTGTCACACTCTTGATGTTGTCTGTGTCTCGTGATATAACACCCCTGTTGTCTCAGACACCGTGTGTAAACCTCCCACTGGTGTCTTTGACTTCATGTGTAACACTCCACTTCAGCATCCCTTGTTGTCTCTGAATTCATGTGTCACTCTCCTGTTGGTGTCTTTGAATTTGTGTGTAATACTCCACCCATCATCTATGACTTTGTGTGTAAAGCTCCATGTGGTGTCTCTGACTTCATGTGTCACATCTCCCTGGCCTATTCTTATTCATGTGTCACAATCCCCTGAGTGCCTCTGAGTTTCAGTGTCACACTCAACCTGTCATCTGACTTCATGTGTCACACTCCCTCTGATGTCTGTGACTTCATTAGCAACATTCCCCTTGGTGTCCCTGACATTGTGTGTCACACTCCCTATGGCCACTCTGATTTAGTGTGTCACTCTCCCCCTGGCTTCTCCAACTAAGAGTGTAACACTCACCATGGCATGTCTGATTACATATGTCACAATCCACCTGGCATGTCTAACATCATGTGTCTCACTCCCAGAAGTATCTCTTAATTTGGGTGTAACACTCCCCATGTGCCTCTGACTTCATGTGTCACACTTTCCCTTGCATCTTTGACTTCATGTTTTAGACTCCCCATGATATCTCTGACTTTGTGTGTAACATACTCTCTGGTGTCTCTGAATTCCTGTGTAATGCTAACCCTTGTGTTTCTGACTCCATTTGTCACACTACCCCTGGTGTCTTGGACTTTGTAACATTCCCTGTGTCATCTCAGAGTTTGGGTGGAACACTCCACCTGCTGTCTGAGACAGTGTGTAATGCTCCACATGGCATCTCTGACTACGTCTGTCCCAGGCCTGCTGGAGTCTTTGACATCATGTGTTCAGGAGTGTCCAGCTGGTGGTTCAGGAGTGTCAGGCAGGTGGTTCAGGTGTGGCTGGTAGTTGGTTCAGGATTGGCAGGCACGTGGTTCAGGCATGGCCAAAACATGGTTCAGGTGTGCCAAGCAGGTAGTTCAGGCATGCCCAGCAGGTGGACACGCCTGAAACAACTGTGGGCCACACCTGAACCACCTGCCAGACACGCCTGAGCCACATTTGGACCAAGACTGAACCACATTTCGGGCATGCCTGAACCATGTGCCAGCCACACCTGAACCAACTTCCGGGCACACCTGAACCACCTGCCAGAGATGACTTAATGAACTGCTGGACATGCCTGAACCACATTCCAGACATGCCTGAACCACCTGCCAGACACATCTGAACCACCTGCTGGACAAGCCTGAACCAAGTGCAAGAAAAGTATGAACCACCTGCCGGACATGCCTGAACCACATTTTGGCCATGCCTGAAAAACATGCCTGCCAAGCCTGAACCACCTGTTGACCACGCCTGTACCTCCTACCAGGCACATCTAAACCAACCCTAAATTAAGAGTGTGTGACACACGAAGTCAGAGATCTCAATGGTGTGTTACACATGATGTCAGAAATGCCAGTGGGAGTGTTACAGACGAACTCAGAATCACCAGGATGATTGTTACACATGAAGTCTGCAATGCCAGTGAGAGTGTTTCATAGGAAGTCAGAGACACCAGGGTGTGTGTGACAGATGAAGTCATAGAGGTCATGGGGAGAGTTACACATGAAATCAGAGACAACAGGTGGAGGGGCACAAAGTCACAGATGCCACATGGAGTGTTACACACAATATGAGTCACTATGTGTAGTGTTACAGACGAAGTCATACATACCAGGAAGAGTATTACACACAAAGTCACAATCACCACATGGAGTGTTATGCATTAAATAAGAGGCACCATCTGGAATGTTACACATGAAGTCAGAGACACCATGTGGAGTGTGACACCCAAAGATAGAGACTCCATTGGTAGTGTTACACACAAAGTAATAGACAGCAAGGGAAGTGTGGTACAAGTACTCAGAGAAACAAGGGAGAGTGTGACACACGAAGTAAGAGAGCAGAGGCAGTGTGACACACGAAGTCAGAGATGCCAGGTGGAGTTTTACACACGAAATCAGTGATGCAAAGGGGAGTGTTACACATGAACTCAGAGACACAATGGGGATTTTAAAACATGAATTCTGAGATATCAGGGGCTGTCTGACACACGAAGTCAGAAACACCAGGGGTAGTCTTACACAGGAAGTGAAAGAAAACAGTGAATTTGTAACACACGACTTCAGAGATGCCACATGGAGTGTTACACACAAAGTCAAAGACACCACGGTGAGTGTTACACAGGAAGTCAGAGACTCCACCTGGAGTGTTACACACAAGTCAAAGACAAAAGGGGGAGTTTTACACATGAAGTCAGAGAGGGCAAGGGGTGTGTTACATATGAAGTGAGAGACACCAGGGAGTATGTGATATACGAAGTCAGGGACGCCAGGCATAGTGTGACACAAGAACTCAGAGACAGCAGGTGGATTGTTATAAGTCAAAGATCCCACACAAAGGCACAGACACCAAGGGGGTGTGACACACGAGTTCAGAAATGCAAGGAGTACTGTTACAGACAAATTCAGAGATGCAATGTGGAGTGTTACATACCAGCTCAGACACACCAGGGGGATTGTTACACACGAAGTCAGAAACATCAGAGTTAGTGTTACACATGAAGTCAGAGACACCATTGTGTGTGTGACAGAGGAAGTACACAGATGTCAAGGGGTGTGTGACACACAAAGTCAGAGATGCCAGGGGAAGTGTGTCACACAAAGTCAGAGGTGCCTTGGTGATTTTTAAACTTGAAGTCAGAGACACCATGGGGAGTGAGACAAAAGAAGTCAGAGATGCCATGGTGAGTGTTACACTCAAAGTCAGAGATGCGAGGGGGAGTATGACACATAAAATCAGAGATGCCTGTGTGAGTGCTATATAAGAGATGCCTGTGTGAGTGTTATATAAGAAGTCTGAGAAACCACAGGGTAGTGTTACACTAGAAGGCAGATAGGAAAAGTGAAGTGTTTCACAAGAAATCAGAGACACCAGGGAGTGTGTATCACATGATGTCTGAGACGCCAGGGGTAGTGTGAAACATGAAATAAGAAATGCCTGTGTGAGTGTTATATAAGAAGTCCAAGACTCCATGGGGAAGTATTACACTTGGAGGCAGAAAGGCCACCTTGAATGTTACATGTGAAGTGAGAGGCACGAGGGGATGTGTTACTCACAAAATCGGAGAGGGCTGGGTGGGTAACACATGAAGTCAAAGACTCCAGGGGAAGTACAACACAAGAATTCAGAGACACCACGGGGAGTGTTACACACAAACTACGTGACAAGAGTGGGAGAGTGGCACACGAATTCAAAGATGCCATGGCAAGTATGACACATAAAGTCTGAGATGGCATGTGGAGTGTTACACACAAATTCCTCAACTTCACAGGGACAAATGAAATCATAGGCGACAGGGGTTGTGTGACACACGAAGTCAGAGATGAAATGGGGAGTGATACACATGAAGTCAGAAATGCAACAGTGGATAGATACAGATGAAGTTAGACACGCCATGTTGGGTGTTACAAATGAAGTGAGAGATAGCAGGCATGTGATACACATGAAGTCAAACAGGCCATGTGGAGTGTTAACACACAACATCAGAGATGCCAGGGGGACTGTGACACACGAATTCAGAGACTCCAGAGGTAATGTAACACATGAATTCAGAGACGCCATGGGGAGTGTGACACAAGAAGACAGAGTTGCCAAAGGGAGTGTAATACACGAAGTCAAGGAAGACGTGGGTGGTGTGATACACAAATTCAGAGATGCCACATAGGTGAGTTACATACGAAGTCAGAGATGCGAAGTTGCATGTTACACATGAAGTCAGAGATGGCAGGGGGAATGTTACACACAAAGTCAGAGACACCAACAGTGTGTTGCACATGATGTCAGAGATACCAGGGGGAGTGTGACACTCGAAGTCAGAAACACAAGGCTTAGTGTTCCACAGGAACTCAGAGATGCCAGGGAGTGTGTTACACACGAAGTCAGAGACACTTCAGGGAGTGTGATACATGAAGTCAGAGATGCCAGGGCAAGTGAGACACACAAAGTCTGAGTCACTAGGGGTAGTGTGACACACGAAGTCAGAGATGAAATGGAGAGTGTTGCACAAAAGGTCAGAGACACTGGTGGGAGTGTGACAAAAGATAGAGATGCTAAGCTGATTGTTACACATGAAATCAGAGATGACACGGCAAGTGTTATGCATTAAGGGGAGTGTGACACACTAACTCAGAGATGCAATTTGGAGTGTGACACATGATGTCAGAGACACCATGGTGAGTGTGACCCTCAAAGTCACAGATGCCACAGAGAATGTGACATAAACTCAGAGATGCAATAGGGAGTGTTATACATGAAGTCAGAGATGCCAGTAGGAGCATGATACACAGAGAGAGGAAGGCCAGGCGGAGTGAGACACACAAAGTCAGAAACACCATGGGGAGTGTTAGACACGAAGTCGGAAATGCCATGGAGAATGTGACACATGAAGTCAGAGACGCCAGTGGGAGTAGACACTAGAGGTAGTTTGAAACAAGAAGTTAGAGATGCCTGGTGGATTGTGACACAAAGTCAGAGACACCACAGTGAGTGTTACAGACGATGTCAGAGATGCCAAAGGGACTTTGACACATGAAGTCAGAGACGCAACAGGGAGTGTGACACACGAAGTGAGAGATGCCCATTGGAGTGTTACTCACAAATTCAGAGACACCACAGGGAGTGTAATGCATGAAGTCAGAGACCCCAGTGGCAGTGTCATGCACGAAGTCAGAGATGCCACGGGGGAGTGTTATGCACAAAATCAAAGAGAACAGGGGGAGTTTTACACACACAGTCAAAGACGGCAGTGGTAGTGTTACCCATGAACTGAGAGATACCTAAGGGTGAATTACACACGAAGTCAGTTATGCCAGTGGGAGTGTTATGCATGAAGTCAGAGATGACAGGGTGAGTGTTACGCATGAAGTCAGAGATACAATGGGGAGTGTGATACACAAAGTCTGGGATGCCAGGCGGAGTGTTACACATGAAGTCAGAGATGCTGGTGGGAGCGTTACAGACAAAGCCTGAGATGCCAGGGGGAGTGTTACACAGGAAGTCAGAGACATCAGGGTGTTTGTGACAGATGAAGTCAGAGACACCACAGGGAGTGGGACACACAAAGTCAGAGATGCCAGAGGGACTGTGAGACACAATGTTAGAGAGACCAGGCATATTTTGACACATGAAGTCAGAGACACAATGTTGAATGTTACATTTGAAGTCAGAGACTCCAGGCGGAGTTTGACATATGAAATCAGAGATGCCAGTGTGAGTGTTACACAAGTAGTCCAAAACTCCACAGGGAGTGTGACATTCAAAGGCATAAAGGCCATGTTGTGTTACACATTAAGTCAGAGACACTAGGACGTGAGTACCAAAGTCTGAGGTGCCCTGTGGAGTGTTCCACACAAAGTCAGAGACCCAGTGGTAGTGTTACACACGAAGTCAGAGATACCATGTGGAGTGTTACACACAAAGTTCAAGAAGATATGGGGTAGTGTTGCACATGAAGGAAGAAATGCCACATGGAGTGTTACTCATGAAGTCAGACATGCCAGCGGGAGTGTTACATACAAAGTCAGAGATGCCACATGCAGTGTAACACACAAATTCCACGATACCAAGGGGAGTGTGACACACAAAGTCAGAGATTCCAGGCAGAATTTGAAACGATGTCAGAGCACCAGAGTGGAGTGTGCCACATGAACTCAAAGATGAGAGGAGGAATGTGATGCACAAACCCAGAGACACATGAGGAGTGTGACAAACGAAGTCTGAGACACCATTGGGAGCATGACACATGAAGTTACATATGGTAGGGGGAGTGTGATGAACGTACTAAGAGAAACAAGGGGAGGTAGGAGACACAAAGTCAGAGCTGCCACTGGGTGTGTTACACATGATGTCAGAAACGCCAATGGGAGTGTGAAACATGAAGTCAGTGACACCACAGGGAATGTTGCCCATGTAGTCAGAGATGCCAGGGTGAGTGTGACACACAAAGTCACAGGTGCCAGGGCGAGTGTGACACATGATTCAGAGACACCAGTTGGAGTGTGACACACGACGTCAGAGATGTCAGGTGGAGTTTTACACACGAAGTCAGAGACACCAGTGGGAGCATAACACACAAACTCAGAGACACAAGTGGGATAGTTACACAAGAATTCTGAGACACCAAGGGGTGTGAGACACACAAAGTTAGAAACCCCAGGGGTAGTGTTACACAGGAAGTAGGTGTAAACGATGTTCATATTTGGGCTAGAAAATAGTCCATTTTCATTTATTAAGGTTGCAACAGCCCTTAAGAAAGATATAGAGGCCAACCTGGTGGCTTAGTGGTTGTTTCACACTCTGCTTCAGCAGCGCCTGGTTCATGGGTTCAGATCCTGGGTGCAGACCTACACACCACTCCTCAAGCCATGGCCCCATCCCATATACAAAATCGAGGAAGATTGGCATGGATGTTAGCTCAGGGACAATCTGCCTCAATAAAAAAAAAGAAAGAAAGAAAAGGAAAAGAAAAAGATATAAACATCCCTGCCCTGACTGCTAAAAATTTAAGGCAGACCTAGTTCTGGACCCCAAATCAGAATCTTCAAGTTGTCCACAACCTTGCAAGGCCAGAGAATCACGAGGAGATTTCTACTCTGGAGAGGAGAAAGTGGATGACACAACTGGTTTGGAAACACCACAAACTGCACCTGCATTAAGAGAAGCAACTCAGAAAGGAGAATGTTCTAGTCCTATTTTGTCTCACACACAAACTTGGCACTCACAAGGGTACCCAGGTCTCAGCCCTGCCCTAGCTTTCCTTGCCCAGCTTGCAGAGGCCTCCGCAGAAGTTGTGGAGGTCATTGATCTTCCCGTCCAGCACCTTCAAGATGTTCTTCAATTCTGCCTTCAAGCGGCATGGTCAGTAGTTACCTTCCTCAATGTCTGTCTTTAGAGAAAGCACTTTGTCTCTCTGGTTTTGATTATCTCTCTTTGCTGCCTCTAACTGCTCAGAAATGTATTCACACTCTGACATGAGCTGAGGTCTGAGTTTACTTTGTTTTTGGAGGTCTTTTAACTATCTTCTTTTCTCAGTGTTCTGACTCCAGCTCCTCATTTCTTCTCTTTAACTGACTATTCTTCTCCTTCTCTTTGTTATCTCTCTGCATTGTTCTTCCAACTCCTCAGGATTGTTCCACAGCCAGTCGTTCTCTTCAGGGCAGATAGAGAACTTCCTCTTCCACTGCTCCATGCTGGCCACTGACTCCTGCAGTGCCGTGGTCAGCTGTACATTGCTCTTCTGCAGGGTCTGCAGCTTATTCTCCTATTTCTTCACATTGGCAGCACTCTATGTCACAGATCAGCTTGTCATGCTCAGACTTCAGCTCTGTGTCAGTGGAGCCAATGTGAGAGGTCTTTTCATTGTGTGTCCCATTGACACTGGATGCCTCAGTAGAAGGTGAAGTTTCACACCCAGATTCTTGGGAATGATTACTCAGGGTTTTGATTTTTCTCCTGGGACTTGTCTCTGGCTAGTTTTGCAGCTTTTTTTACCTCCTAAAATTTCTCTGTAAATTTTGTCAGCTGCTGTTCAGAGGAAAAACCCAAACCAAACACCACATTGGCTCTGCTGTTGGTTCACTGCTCAAGCTTCCGTGATATTTTGCTTAAAGTCATATTGACTGTGATTGTTTTGTTTATGATCACTTTGGCTCCTTACAAACAAGTGATCCAATAGCTATTTTTTGTGACATATAGGAATAGGAAATGGTGGCTGCCTCCTCACTTGCTGGCACCCAGTTCTTGGTGATGGAGTCAATCTGGAAGACATGTGCTTGGGTGGTGAAGACAGGCTGCTCTCCCATTTCCTGCACTGCTCTCCACAGCTACTTCCTATGCAGCATGTAAGGTGGCCTGTGCCTGCTGAGCTCAGCCCTGGCCCCTCTCCACTCTGTGAAGCTGCTGTTGCTGCCTCCAGGTGCAGTGGGGAATGGGCCACCAGGGGCGGGGTGACTAAGCTGTCCAGCTCCCCCACCGGGCTTCTTAAGTAACCTCATGGCTTTCAGCCCTAGGGCCCCTGACTGTGGTTATTTTTTAGATATTTGAAAGTTGTTCATGTTTTGTACAAATATGTGGGTGTTAACGGTTCATTTTAGTGATGGGTAACAGAAAATGGTAAGAATCCATGTATTTCCTGTAACATTAAGCTAGTAATTGGTGGAATTAGTTACCTGAATTCAGGCTCTTTGATTCCTTTCATTATGCTTCCACTTAACAGTTCCCTGACTCCTTAAGAGTAACCTTAGTTTAGCTATTTTATTCAACCCAGAAGCTATTTAAAAGGATGTTTTAAATGAAATCAGCTTGTGGTCATATTATTACTTTTTGTTTACACTTTAATTGATAGTTTCTATTGTCATTTCAGAGTGGTTACAAAATATGGCCTGCAAGATTTCTGCTTTCATGACATTGTTGACTTTTTTTTTAAGCCTTAAAACCTTTCCATTTTTAAAGAGATTTACCTGGGTATTCAAACATAATGTGAATCCTCTGTTTACTTGTTAAAAGTACTGTCCATCTCTCTATCTTCCCAACTACAGTAGTAAAACTCTTTAATAAATTTGTATAAAAATATTTAAGATCACTTACTCGTTGTTTAACTCTGCACAATATAATTGACATAACAGGTCTACTTGCTTATCTTTAGAAAATCCTGATTATTAGGATGGCCCTTGGATACTGTCTGGAAACTTAGTTTTTTGTGGTTTTTCTGGTGAGGGAGATTGGTCCTGAGTTAACATCTGTGCCAGCCTTCCTCTATATCGTATGTGGGACACCACCACAGCATGGTTTGAGGAGCAGTGTGTAGATCTTCACCTGGGATCTGAGCCTCAGAACCCCAGGACACCAAAGCAGAGCATGTGAACCGAATCACTATACCACTCAGCCAGCCCCTGGAAACTTAGATTTTGAAATTTGGCTGCTTGTTTTATTATTGTTGAGTTTTACATTTTCTTTGAATATTTTGAAAAGCAGTCCTTTATTAAATATGACTTCTGCAAATATTTTCTCCCAGTCTGTGGCTTCTCTTTTTATTCTCTTGGTAGTGTCTATAGGAGAATAAAAAAATTTAATTTTAATGAAGCCTAGTTTATCAATTCTTTTATTTGTGGATTGTGCCTTTAATGTCATATCTTTAAAAACATTACCAAATTCAAAGTCATCTAAATGTTCACTAGATTGTCTTCTAGGAGTTTTATGCTTCTTGTTTTATATTTAGGTCTGTGATACATGTTGAATTAATTTTGTGAAGGATATGGAGTCTCAGTCTAGATTCATTTTTTTCCTGCTGAGGAAGATTAGCCCTGGGCTAACACCTGTTGCCAATATTCCTCTGCTTTTTTTTTTTTTTTTAAGATTTTATTTTTTTTCCTTTTTCTTCCCAAACCCCCCCAGTACATAGTGGCATGTTCTTAGTTGTGGGTCCTTCTAGTTGTGGCATGTGGGACGCTGCCTCAGCATGGTTTGATGAGCAGTGCCATGTCCGCGCCCAGGATTTGAACTGACGAAACACTGGGCGGCCTGCAGCAGAGCGCGCGAACTTAACCACTCGGCCACGGGGCCAGCCCCTTCCTCTGCTTTTTATACTTGGTCACTGCCACAGTGTGGCTGATGTGTGGTGTAGGTCTGTGCTCAGGTTCCAAACCAGTGCAGCAAACCCAGGCCACTGAAGTGGAATGTGCTGAACTTAATGACTATGCCCCAGGGTCGGCCCCCAGATTCATTTCATATTTTTAATGTGGATGTCCAATTCCAGAACTATTTTTTGAAAATATCTTTTCTCCTTTGAATTGCCTTTGCTCCCTTGTCAAAATCAGTTCACTATACCTATGTGGGTCTATTTCTGTCCTTTCTATTGTCCTAACACAATAGTGTTAGCTAAGACCTCCAACATGTCACATAATTACTTTTTATTTTTTGTGGAGAGAACATTTAAGGTTCTAGCCCCTTGTCAACTTTAAAATATATAATACTCTATTATTAACTATAAGCATCACGCTGTACATTAGATCCCCAGAACTTGTTCATTGTGTAGCTGGAAGTTTGTACTCTTTGACCAATTTTTCCCCATTTCCCCCACTCCCCCAATCCCTGTTAATGAACATTCTACCCTAGTTTTCTACGAGTTTAACGTTTTTTAGATTCTACATGTGAGTGATAGAATACCATATAGTCATTCATTGCTTAACAACAGGGATATGTTCTGAGAAAAGCATCATTAGGTGATTTTGTCATTGGGCAGACATCACAGAGTGCACTTGCACAAACCTAGATGGTATAGCCTACTACATACCTAGGCTATATGGTACTAATCTTCTGGGACCAACTTTATATATACGATCCATCATTGACCAAAATGTCATTATGCAGCACATGACAATATTTTCTTTCTTTGTCTGACATATTTTATTTAGCATAATACCTTCAAGGTCCATCAATGTTTCCACAAAAGGTAGAATTTCCTTCTTTCTCCTGGCTGAATAATAGTACATTCTATATGTATACCACATCTTCTTTATCCATTCATCCATTGATGGACAGTTACGGTTTTTTCATATATTGACTATTATGAAAAATGCTGCAAAGAACATGAAAATGGAGATACCTCTTTGAGATCCTAACTTCATTTCTTTCGGATATGTACCCATAATTATGATTGCTGGATAATATGGTAGATCTATCTTTAGTTTTCGAAGGAGCTTCCATACTATTTCTATAGTGACTACACAAATTTACAGTCTCGCCAACAGTGCACAAGGGTTCCCTTTTCTCCACATTTTCACCAACACTTATTGTCTCTTATCTTTTTGATGACAGCCATTCTAACAAGTGTGAGGTGATGTCTCATTGTGATTTTGATTTGAAAATTTTTATTTGTGATTACTTTATTTGGTTTATTTTCAAATATGCCTCATCACATGTCTCCTACACTTTACTTACTCTTTAAAAAACTTAAATTATTTGTGTTTTTTTCTTAATCTGATATCCAATATCTCACATCACTTGAGTTCTAATTATGAATTTTTTGGTTTCAGATGATTATTGTTACACACTTTGTAATTTAGTTATTGGCACATGTGCCATAGTAAAGTTAACAACAAAACAATGTGGAACTATTTTGCTCCTTGGAAGGTCTAAGTAGCTTAGTGATAGATTGGTAGACAGAAAAATTTGTATTTACTTGTTCCAGGAGCCCATGCCCTACAGCTGAGAACTTTTTTTCTTTTGTTTTGTTTTTTTGAGGAAGATTAGCCCTGAGCTAACTACTGCCAATCTTCCTCTTTTTGCTGCAGAAGACTGGCCCTGAGCTAACATCCGTGCCCATCTTCCACTACTTCATACATGGGACGCCTACCACAGCACAGCTTTTGCCAAGCGATGCCATGTCCAAACCCGAGATCTCAACCAGCGAACCCTGGGCTGCCGAGAAGCAGAACATGCAAACTTAACTGCTATGACACTGGGTCGGCCCCTGAGAACTTTTAAAAATAAAGACTTTTTGTTTGGTTTTCACAAATTATACACAATGAATACATGTAACTCAAAACAAAGATGAAGTCAGGCCCTTTTTTTCTCTTACATAGTTCAAGAATCAAGAATAAAATAGATTTGTTCCACTGTCTAATATTATTGCCAACTTGTTTTCACATATATTTTATCTTAAAGTAAAAACCCTGAAAGTACCACCATCATATAGGTATCTTCAGTTTCCATTCTCTGCATTATATGGGTTGTCATATTTCTCTTTTACCTAGACAGTTGACATAAACCCAAATTTCACGTTCCTATTATCAGGCAATCCCTTCAGTGGAACCCAGGATTCATGGTTATACTTCAATCTGACTTGAGGATTCCCTTGATTTTAACCCCTAGAGTATTCTCCTATTATCTTATGGACTCAACTTGACATTTAAATGCATATTATTTTATGCATCATTTATCATTTGTTGGTATTGAAAATTATTTTAGTGTGTAAAATTACTTATTGCCTGAAGCACCAGTATCACAAAACATAAACTGGAAAAGTCTTCCCAGACTAACTTCAAAAAGCACTTCTTGCTGGACACCAGATCCCATAAAAAATACTAGCTTTGTGAATGCAGAGTGTTGTGGAGTTTTTTTCTCTTCTCTTCTATTCCTATAACAATTCACTTGTGGGTTTTTGTCTAGTACTTTTATAATTTTATTTTTTAAGCAAGAATATCTAATCCACTTGTGTTTTTTCCTTATTCATACAATACAAAATAGATCCAATTTTCTCACACTAACTCTTTTAAAATCTATTGTTCCTCACTTTTTTGACATGTCACCTTTATCATACGTTAAATTTCTATATTCAACTGGGTTTATTTCTGAATTTTCTTTTCTTTAATGTCTTTCTTTTCATGTTCCAATATCAAACTGACTTAATTAAAGTCCCTTTAGAGTCTATTTTAACACTGGTAGGACTAGCTCACTCATTGTTTTTGTTTTTAGAAATTTTTAAATTCTTGCTTGTTTGTTCTATTTTTATAACTATAGAGAAAGAAACTTAAGGCAGATATTTATGGATATGGGCTTGTTTTGAAATAGGTTTAGGAAAAATCCGATCTTTTTTATACAGAACCTTACTAATCAGAACATGGTTTGTCATTCCACTTATTTGAATCTATTTTGTTTCTTTCAATGCATTTCAGAGATGTATAGACTCTCCTCATATTTTTTAATTAATTCATTTGTTGTTTTTTTCTATTTTGATATTGCAATAAGAATCTTCTATCTTCAAACTGATTTTTGTTTGCACATATCCAGTATATTAATTATTGTGTGTTAACCTAATGACATTCTAATTTACAAAAATTCTCCATTTATTTTAGTATTTTCTTGATTTTTAATATTTCTAAATATTTTTAGCCCTTTCAATGTCTAAATATCTTAGACATTGGGGAAAATAGAACACAGAGAATTAAATATTGGTATATCAATTTCTGTGCAGTCAAACAGAGTAGCCAATACATCTACTTTAATGAGTGCTTACAACAGTGATGGACACTAGCATCTTTTTGTTGAAAAAGTAAATGTTAACCAAGATGGTAAAGCTATTACTTGGTTTGTGGAAAAATGTCTTATAATCCTTAATATTTCAAAAGAAAAATGAACTTATTATTCTTATCAACTTGACAACAGTACAGACGTGCCTCAAAGTATGATGGGGTTACATTCCAATAAACTCATTATAAGTTAAATATATTGTAAGTGTAAAATGCACTTGATACACCTAACCTACTGAACATCAAAGCTTAGCCTACCTTAAATGTGCTCAGAACACTTACATTAGCGTACAGTTGGTCAAAATCTAACAAAAAAACCATTTTATAATAAAGTGCTGAATATCTCAAGTAATTTATTAAATAGTATCCTAAAAGTGAAAAACAGAATGGTTGTATGGGTACTCATCAAAAAACACTGGCAACACAGTACACTGTAAAGTATCATTTGTTTACTCTGGTGATTGTGTGCTTGACTAGGAGCTGTGGCCTGCTGCAGCTGCCCAGAATCTTGAGAGAGTATCGTGCCACATATCACTACCCCAGGAAAAGATAAAAATTCAAAGTGCAGTTTCTACTGAATTCATATCACTTTTGCACCATCGTAAATTTTAAAAACTGTAAGTCAAACCATTATAAGTTGAGTACCATGTGTAAATAATTTGTAAATTTTGAGCTTACATTAATGTCCTTTGCTGCTTAAATATCTAGTTTGTAGCTAACTTTTATAGTAATCTTCCAAAACAGTTGCAGTGAGTTTTCCTATTATATATCCCTATTGAACTACCTGGTGTAGGCTCTGTTTTCCAGATTGAATCCTGACTAATACACCATTTTCAAGATACAATTTTCCAAAATTAATTAACAGGTCATTAATGACCATTGGATGATAGCATACCACTAAGGACATAGGGGTGAATAAGACCCAGGCCTATTGCCACCCTAAAGGAAGTTAGCCTCATGGGAGACAAACAAATCAGTGTGTGATTACAGCATGGTGTTTTGAATAAGCATGTGGGCTCTGGAGGCAAGTGACATGGGATGAGTTGGCTCTAGACTTACTTGCTTTGTGAACATGGGCAAGTTAGGCACCCATTGAGAAGGACATTGTGCAACAGGCTAAGAACTAGATTGATGGGTGCTTTTTGCACAACAAGGATATAATTAAGAAGAGTGCCCCACAAGCATATTTAGGATAAAGTAGGAAGGTCTGACTGAATGAAAGCTACCATTTAGTAAGATATTGCCCTGGTTCAGGATGACAGCAGTAGAAATAAGAAAATAGAGACAGAAGTTACTTGGCCACTTAAATAATCTGGAATTATTGGTAAACTGCAGAAGAAAAGGGAAGAATAAAGAAATAAGTGACAAATTTTCTTGTCTTGCAGAAATTCCAGGACAGGATGATAATTTTTCCCTCTGAATTCCTGTTGAGCAATGGTTAGCTCCAAACAGTAACCCACTTCATTATCCCTAATCCTTTAAGGTGTTCAATTCTGTCCTCTTCTCACCTAGAAGAAATGATGGGTCCTTAAAGAAAAAACAATGACAACATATCTTCTATCCCCCAGATTTTTCCATATATTTCACATATACAGATATTTAAGAGATTTCTTTGATAAATCTAGATATATTTTAAAATATTCTTCAAAAAATGATATATTACCACAAGTCAGATTAAGCAATACCTTTAAGAATTTAATAAATAATTCTAACTAAATTCTTTAGCTTTCCAAAATATCAACCTAATAAATTTTAGCTATTAAGTGGAATAAAAATGTAATCATACTTGCAAGAATTTGATCTATAGTTTCAAAGTAGTAACCATCTTATCATCTTTAGATATAAAGAGTGACAGCTTCATGATTTGAATTCAAAGATTCATTAATTGGATTTTATGATTAAGTGGACTAATATGAAATACACAGTATGTTATAATAATATATGAAACTCCATTTTTTGATTCTCTTCTAATGGAGGGCTTATTGCATGATTAGAAAATGAAAATGCAGGGAGATGTCATCATCATGGTGTCACAACAGGATACTTTTGTGCCTCCAGTGACAATCTACAGTGAGTAAAACATCCACAAATCAACAAAGGTTACATTACACAACACTTCAGAATTCCAGAAAGATACATGTCAGTACATACAAAGGAGGGTGGATTCAGCACATACAGGAAGCTAAATTAAGGAACAGCAGAGGCAGAGCCCAGGATTCCAGATACCAGGCTGTGGCAACTAGACCAGCCACCATTAGCCTCAAAAGAACTTGGTGGAGAGTAGCAGAGCCACATGTGTGACTCCAGCCAGCTCACTGCTGTGACACCTCTAGCCACATGAGGCAGAGACAGATACAGAAATGGAGCCCCATATCCAGGCCTCCAAGCTGTGCCTCAGAGATGGGCAGCAGTGGCAAAAATACACATAGGACAGTTACATCCCAACCTTAGTGTCACCCGTGACCACAAAGTAGTTGGCAATAGCTGAGATGGTGCCCCACATACCCAGCTCCCTCCTCCCCCATCCATGGTGGCAGAGCTTCTGACTCAAGTGATCCTGGATGTGGTCAAAGTGTCAGCCATTCCCATGCTCCTGATAGCAAAACTAATGACACAAAAAACAGCAAGTCATCAGTAAGCCACAGAAGTGCAGGCAGTGATGATGAAAGACACAGCAATACCCAAAATAGAGGCAGTGGAGGGTAGAACATGCAGATATTTAAATATAGCCAGAGGCAGCTCAAGTAAGAGAGATCAAAAACTAGTGCTATAGCACCACCTACTAAAAAACAAAAGGAAGGCTTCTAATCTGCAAGTCGTTGAAAAATTTGAATTAAAACAAAGCTATACCTAAATAAAAAGCATGTTTGCTACAACAAATGTGCTTGCAGAGGAATAACTCGGCAAGCACCACAAAGAGCCACAGTACCATGTCATCACAAAAAGAAAGCAACTCTCCAGAAATGAAACATAAAGTCACAGAAGATTGTGATCTGATAAAGACTTCAAAATAGCTTTCATGATGAAACTCAAAAAACTACCAAAAAGCCTCAGAAAGGCAGTTCAATGAGCTCAGCAATAAAATCAATGGAGAGAAGGAATACTTTACCAAATAGATTGAAAATCTGAAAAAGAACTGAACAGAAATTCTGGAGCTGAAGAACTCAATAAGTGAGATGAAGCAGGCATTAGAAAACATTGGAAATAGATCAGATCATATGGAAGAGAAAATTAGCAAGCTTGATGAAATAAACCTAGAAATAATGCAAGCAGAAGAGGAGAGAGAAATAAAACTTTTTAAAAATGTAGAAATTCTGAGAGAATTATCTGACTCCATTAGAAAGGTCAACAGAAGACTATTGAGTATCCAAGAAGCAGAAAAGAGAGAAGAAAGAAGAGATATTATTTAAAGAAATAATAGCTGAGAACTTCCCAAACCTGGGGAAAAAGCTGTATATACAAATTCATGAGGCAAGTAGAACACTCAATTATCTCAATGCAAAAAGACCTTTTTCAAAACAGATGATAATAAAACTGTCAAAAATCAATGACAAAGAAAGAACATTGAAAGCAGTCAAGGAGAGTATCATGGCAGAGTGAGCTCTCCTGGTGCACTCTCTTCTCCACAACACAACAAAAAGACATTCATACTCCAACAGGGAACATCCACACAACATGGAGGATGTCTGAGAGACCCATGCACCCATACTTCAGGAGACAGAGAGGCTGAAACCACCTCAGAGGAGGTGGAATGGGGTAAGAGAAAGCATTGCTCCCTCCCCAAAAGTCTGCAATCAAGGGATTACACACATTTCTGAGAGCGAAGGTAGGGGGAGGGGGTGCCCATTCAAGGGAATGTCAAAGATCCCCAAGATCCCTTGAAACCTAGGGGAAAGCTCCCTACTGAGGTGAAAGCTATCATGGTGATGACTTAATCAAACCAACACCCCAGGAGAGCAGATAGTGAGGGCAGAGTGAGAAATCCCTGAGATCAAGAAGAAGAAAGTGTCCTCCCCCCACTGGCCGAGCACTGACTCCAGCACCTGGGATCCTGGCAGGGCTCAGAATATGCAGCTCTTGATCCCCACCCAGTGGCAATAGGTGACAACAGCAACCAATAATACCAAAATGTGCAACAGAGCAACGCCCTATAGTAGTATCAAAAATGATATTAAATCTCCAGACCAGAAAGAAAATGACAAGGACTCAGAAATCAATCCTGAAGACACAGAAATATGTAATCTAAATGAAAGGGGATTCAAAATAGTTATCATCAAAAAGCTCAATGTATTAAAAGAGTAGAGAAACAATTTAAAATCTCAAGAGCTACTTCACAAAAGAGGTTAAAACTATAAGGAAGAACCAATAAGAAATATTGGAGATGAAAGATATGACGGATGAAATAAAAAAAACTATGTATTCCCTGAATGCTTGAGCAGATATCATTGAGGAGCAAATCAGCATAATTAAAGATAGACATATTGAAATGCTCCAGATAGAGAAGGAGAGAAATCTCAAGCTAAAAAGAAATGAAGAAAGGGGCCAGCCTAGTGGCACAGTGGTTAAGTTTGCAAATTCCACTTTGGCAGTTTGAGGTTCACTGGTTCACACCTATGCACTGCTTATCAAGCCATGCTATGACAGGAATCCCATGTATAAAGTAGAAGAAGATTAGCACAGATGTTAGCTGAGGGCCAATCTACCTCGGCAAAAATGGAGAATTGGCAGCAGATGTTAGCTCAGGGTTAAACTTCTTCTTCTTCAAAAAAAAAAGCAAAAATGAAGAAAGTCTCTGAGAAATATCTGACAATTAGGAAATTCATCATAAGAATTATAGATATTCAAGAGGGAGAAGAGAAGGAAAATGGAGCAGAAATCTTGTTCAAAGAAATAATAGCAGAGAACTTCCCAAACCTGGTGAAGGAAATGGAAATCCACGTGAAAGAAGCTATCAGATCTCCTGAACATGTCAATATAAAAAGACCTACTGCAAGGGATACAGTAGTAAAACTGGCAAAAATGTATGACAAAGAAAAAATACTAAGGGCAGCAAGGCAGAAGAAAATAACCTACAAAGGAACCCCTATCAGATTTTCAGTGAATTTCTCTGCAGAGACCTTACAGGTTAAGAGAGACTGGAATGACGTATTCAAATCTTTGAAGGAAAAAAATCTTTCAGCCAAGAATACTCTATCCAGTGAAAATAACCTTCAGATGTGATAGAGAAATAAAAACTTTCCCAAACAAAAGTTAAGGGAGTACGTAGCCATGAGACACCCCCCGCCCAACAAGAAATCCTCAAAAAGGCCGTCATACCTGTAAAAAAAAAAAGATAGAAAGGGGTTACAAATCTAGAGTAAGGAGATAAATAGGTAGACAAAATCAGAAAATTGTAGCTATACATCAGAGCTGGTCAGCAAATACTCAAGTATAACATTACAGATAAAGGGAAGGAAAATACCAAAAACAAAGATAACCTTGTCATTTTAACCAAAAACTCACAACACAAGATGGAATAAGACGTCACAAAAATGACATAAGAGGGGAGGAGGATGGGGACTGAATCGGTTAGTCTAAGGAAATGAGGCCATCAGAAATGGACCATCTAAGAGATTTTGCATACAAACCTCAGTGTAATCACTAAACAAAAAAGCACAACAGAGACACAGATAATAAGTAAGGAGAGAACTAAGAAGCCCAACATATAAAACTACATAACTCAATCGGTAGACCAAAACACATGTGACAAAAAACAAAGGAAATGCAGGAGAATGGTAAAACAAGGGATAAAACGGCAGCATTAAGCCTTAATGTATCAATAACCACCCTAAACGTAAGATTGAATTCTCCAAGAAAAAGACAGAGTTGTGAGTTGGATTAATGAATGAGATCCAAAAATATGCTGCCTCCAGGAAACTCTTCTCAGCTCTAATGAGAAACACAGGCTCAGAGTGAAGAGATGGAAAATGATACCCCAAGCTAATGGCAAACCAAAGAAAGCAGGTGTTGCAATACTTAACACAGGCAAAGTAGACTTCAAGACAGGTAAAGAGAGTTAAAGAGGAGGAGTATATGATGATCAAAGGGACACTCCACCAAGAAGACATAACACACAAATATCTATCCATCCAACACAGAAGCACCAAAGCACATACAGCACCTATTAACAAACCTAAAAGGAGATATTAATAATAACACAATAACAGTAGGGGACCTCAACACTCCACTCACATCAATGGATAGATCGTCCAGACAGAAAGTCAACAAGGAAACAGTGGAATTAAATGAAAAGCTAGACTACTTGGACTTAATAGATACATATAGAACACCATCCAAAAACAGCAAAATATGCATTCTTCTCAAGGCACATGGAGCATTCTCAAGGATAGACCATATGTTGTGGAAAAAGGCAAAGATCAATAAATTTAAGAAAATTGAAATAATGGCAAGCAGCTTTTCTGATCAAAATGATATGAAGCTAGAAACTAATTACAGGGAAAAAGCTGAGAAAGGGAAGACGATGTGGAGACTAAACGACATGCTATTGAATGAGAAATGGATCATTGAAGAAATTAAAGGAGAAGTCAAAAAATATCTGGAGACAAGTTAACATGAAAACATACCATACCAACTAACATGGGATGTAGCAAAAGTGGTACTAAGAGGGAAATTCATCCCAATACAGGCTCACTTTGACAAAGATTAGCTGTCCGTATAGGTTTTTTTTTTATTTCTGGGCTTCCAGTTCTGTTCCATTGATCTATGTGCCTGTTTTTGTACCGGTACCATGCTGTTTTGATCACTATAGCTTTCTAGTACATTTTGAAGTCAGGGATTGTGATGCCTCCAGCTTTGTTCTTTTTTTCTCAATATTGCTTTAGCAATTCAGGGTCTTTGGTTGCCCCATATGAATTTTAGGATTCTTTGCTCTCTTTCCGTGAAGAATGTCATTGGGATTCTGATTGGGATTGCATTGAGTCTGTAGAGTACTTTGGGTAGTATGGACATTTTGACTATGTTTATTTTTCCAATCCATGTGCATGGAATCTCTTTACGCCATTGTCTATTTACTTCAATAATGTCTTATAGTTTTCATTGTATAAGTCCTTCACCACCTTAGTTAAATTTACTCCTAGGTACTCTATTCTTTTTGTTGTGATTGTAAATGGAATTGTATTCTTTAGTTCTATTATGGTAAGTTTGCTATTAGAGTACAGAAATGCAACTGATTTTTGTAAGTTGATTTTATACCCTGCAACTTTACTGTAGTTGTTAATTATTTCTTATAGTTTTCTGATGTCAAAGAATGTACTAACTATATTATCTTCCAGAAGTTTTATGGTTTCAGGACTTATCTTCAAGTCTTTGATCCATTTTCAGTTAATTTTTGTGTATGGCATCAGATAATGATCTATTTTCATTCTTTTGCATTTGGCTATCCGGTTTCCCCAACACAAACGTTTAGTTAGACTCCCTAAGAAAAAAAGAAAGAAGCCTCAAATAAATAAAAGAGGAGAAATTACAATGGATACCACAGAAATGAAAAAGATTATAAGAGAATACTTAGAAAAGTTATATGCCAACAAACTGGATAACCCAGAATAAATGGATAAATTCTTAATATACTAGCTTCCAAAACTGAATCAAGAATAAATAGAAAATCTGAATAGACTGATCAGTAGTAAGGAGATTTAAAAAGTAAAAAAAAAAAAACACCTCTCAGATCCAGCCCTGATGGCCTAGCAGTTAAAGTTCAGTGCGCTCCACTTTGGCAGCCTGGGTTTGGTTCCCAGGTGCGGATCCACACCACCCATCTGTCAGTAGCCATGCTGTGGCAGTGGCTCACATGGAAGAACTAGAAGGACTTACAACCAGAATATACAACTTGTGTTTTGGGGAGAAAATAAAGGAGAGAGGGAGGAAGATTGGCAATAGATGTTATCTCAGAGCAAATCTTTCCCAGTCAGAAAGACAAAACCTCTCAAAAAAACAAAATTCCAGGGACACACAGCTTCTATGGTAAATTTTACCAAACTTTTAAAGCAGTTTGAATATCTGTCCTTCACAAAATATTCCAAAAAATTGAAGAGGAGGCGACACGTCCTAACTCATTTTACAAGGCCAATATTACCCTAATACAAAAGCCAGACAAGGACAACACACAAAAAGAAAATTGCAGACTGACATTGCTGCTGAACATGCATGCAAAAATCCTAATAATAAGTGTTGGAGAGGATGAGGAGAAAAGGGAACACTTGTGCATTGCTGATGGGAACATAAATTGGTGAAGCCACTATGGAAAACAGGAGATTTTTCAAAAAATTAAAACTAGAACTATTGTATGATCCAACTATTCCACTTCTGGGTATTTATTAAAAGAACATGAAACTAATTCAAAAAGACATATGCATCCCCATGTTCATTGCAGCATTATTAACAATAGCCAAGACTTGGAAACAACCTAAGTCACATCAACAGATTAGTGAATAAAAAAGACGTGGTATATATATACAGCAAAATACTACTGAGTCATAAAATCAGATGAAATCTTGCTGTTTGTAACATTATGGATGGACCTTGAGGGTATTACACTAAGCAGAATAAGTCAGACAGACAAAGACAAATACCATATGATTTCACTCATATGTGGAAGATAAACAAACACATAAACACAGAGAACAGATTGGTTGTTATTGGGAAAGAAAGTGGGTAGACAGAGAGCAGAAGGTGTAAAGGAGGACATGTATGGTAATGAATGTAAATTAGACTTTTGGTGTGGAACACGATGTAGTCTATATAGAAGTCAAAATATAATGGTGTACACCTGAAATTTATACAATGTTACCTCAATAAAAAAATTAAAAAGTAATTTTCAGGATTAACTTACCATAAACGGACTAAAATTGAGTGGAAGAAAGCCCAATCCTATATACCCTATTGATGCTATTACCATGTGTCTAATAATGATGTAACATCAACTTGAGAGACCATAATATGCTTCCACATTTACAATGGAAGGCAATATTTGGAGCAGGCTCCTTCTTGCACAATATCATAATTCCCACCTTACACAGAGCCCTCTGTTTTTTCTCTTTTAAATTAAATATTATTTGATTTTTTGATGTACAGTTCTACGAATTCCCACAGATATATAGATCTGTGTAACCACCACAACATTCAGAATAAAGAATGGATCCACTGCTCCAAAAAACTCCTTTATGATGCCTATTTACTACCATACATTTCTCTCTCCTATAACACACTGATGTGTTCTCCATCCTCATGATTTTGAATTTTACAGAATGTCATACGAATAGAATCATGCACTTTATAACCCTCTTTCTGCATGCATGCATGCATCACCTTTTAAAAATTATGTCACTAAGGTCATATTGGCTTATAACACTGCATAAATTTGAGGTGTGTATTATTATGTTTTAGTTTCTGTATAGACTGCATTATGTTCACTACAAATAGTCCAGTTTTTATCCATCACCATACACAGGGGCCCCTTTACCACTTTTGTCCTCCCCATACCTCCTTCCCCTCTGGTTACAACTAATCCGTTCTCCTTATCTATGTGTTGTTTATCTTCCACACATGAGTGAACTCATATGGAAATAGTCTCTTTCTGTCTGACTTATTTTGCTTAGTATAACATCCAGAAAGCCCATCCATGTTGTTGCAAATGGCATAATTTCATAATTTTTATGGCCAAGTAGTATTCCATTACATATATACACCACATCGTCTTTATTCATTAATCAATTGATTGGCACTTGGGTTGCTTCCACTTCTTGGCTACTGTGAATAATGCTGCAGACAACATAGGGGTGCATATATATATTTTTAGAATTATTGATTTCATATTCTTTGGATAAATACCCAGTGGTGGAATAGCTGGATAATACATTATTTCTATTTTTAATTTTTTGAGAAATCTCCATACTTTTTTCCGCAGCGGCTGCATCAGTTTGCATTCCCACCAGCAATGTATGAGGTTTCCCTTTCCTCTATACCCTCTCCAACACTTGCTATTTCTTGTCATTCTGATGGGTGTGAGGTGATATTTCATTGTGGTTTTGATTTGCATTTCCCTAAGAATTAGTGATGTTGAACATCTTTTCATGTGCCTGTTGGCCATCTGTATATATTCTTTGTAAAAATGTTTTTTCAGATCCTCTGCACATTTTTTGATAGGGTTATTCATTTTTGTTGCTGAGTTGTATGGACATTTTAATTATGCTAATTATTCCAATCCAGGAGCATGGAATACCCATCTATTTCTTTGTGTATTCATTTCTTTCAGCAAATTTTTATAGTTTTCAGTGTAGAGGTCTTTCACCTCCTTCATTGTGTTTATTCCTAGGTATTTTATTCTTTTTGTTGTGATTTTAAATGGGATTATATTCTTGATCTCTTTCTCCTAGTTTGCTGTTAGTGTATACAAACACAACTGATTTTTCTATGTTGAGTTGTATGCTGCAACATTACTGTTTTTATTTATTGTATATGTTATGTATTTGTGGATTCTTTGAGGTTTTCTGTATACAGAATAATGTTTTCCACAAATAGTGACAGTCTGACTTCTTACTTTCCAAATTGGACCCCTTTTATTATTTTTTTTCTTGCCTAATTTCTCAGGCTAAATCTTCCAGTCCTATGTTGAATAAGAGTGGTGAAAATGGACATCCTTGTCTTGCTTCCATTCTCAAAGTAACAGCTCTCAGTTTTTCATCATTGAGTATGATGTTGGTTGTGAGTTTGTCATATATGGCCTTTAATATGTTGAGGTACTTTCCTTCTATATCCATTTTGTTTAGAGTTTTTATCGTAAATAAATATTACATCTTGCCAAATGTTTTCTCTGTGTCTATTGAGATGATCATGTAACTTTAATTCTTCATTTTGTTAATTTGGTGTGTTATATCGTTTTGCCAGTGTTGAAAGAGTCCAGCATCCATGGAGTAAATTCTACTTGATTGTAGTGTATGACCTTTTAATGTATTGTTGTATTCAATTTGCTAATATTTTGTTGAGGAATTTTGCACCTATGTTCATCATCAATATTGTGCAGTATTTCTTTTCTTATGTTGTACTTGTCTGGTTTTGGTATCAGGGTAACGTTGGATTCATATAATGAGTAAGGGAGTGCCCTGTCCTCTTCAGTTTTTCATAAGAGTTTGAGAAAGATAGGAATTAAATCTTTGGTAAAATTCACTAGAGAAGCCTTCTGGTCCTAGACTTTTGTTTTGGGGAGGTTTTTGATTACTGCTTCAATTTCTTTAGCCATGATTGGTCTATTCAGATTCCCTATTTCTTCTTGATTCAGTTTTGGGAGGCTCTATGATTTTAAGAATTTATCCATTTCTGGTGCTGGCCCGGTGGCACAGTGGTTAGGTTTGCACGTTCTGCTTCTCTGCAGCCTGGGGTTCACTGGTTCGGATCCCAGGTGTGGACATGGCACCACTTGGCAAAAAGCCATGCTGGGGTGAGCATCCACATATAAAGTAGAGGAAGATGGGCATGGATGTTAGCTCAGGGCCAGTCTTCCTCAGCGAAAAGAGGAGGATTGGCAGTAGTTAGCTCAGGGCTAATCTTCCTCAAAAAAAAAAAAGATTTATCCATTTCTTCTAGGATATCTAATTTGTTGGCATATAGTTTTTCATACTATTCTCTTATATTCTTTGTATTTCTGTGGTGTCCGTTGTAACATGTCCTTTTTCACTTCTGATGTTATTTATTTGTGTCTTCATTCTTTTTTCTCACACAAAGAAAAAAAGAGTGCAGAGTTTTCAATTTTGCTTATCTTCTCAAAGAATCAACTCTTAGTTCTATTGTTTTTTTCTAAATTTTTTAGTCTCTATTTTGTTTATTTCTGCTCTGATTTTTACTATATCTTTCCTTCTACTGACTTTTGGCTTTGTATTTTCTGCTTCTAGTTCCTTTAGGTATAAGGTAAGATTGTTTATTTGAGATTTTTCTTGTTTATTGAGGTATGTCTGTATTGCTATAAAATTCCCTCTTAGTATCACTTTTGCTGCATTGTGCAAATTTTATCTTGTGTTTTTATTTTCATTTGTCTCCAAGTATCTTTTTATTTCTCTTTTGATTTCTTCATGATACAATAGTTGTTCAGTAGCATGTTGTTTAGTCTCCACATATTTGTGACTTTTGCATCTTTTTTCTTGTAATTACAAGAAAATTACTTCTAGTTTCATGCCCTTGTGGTTAGATGCTTGATATGATTTTAACCTTTTTAAATTTTTTGAGACTTGTTTTGTTCCTAACATATGGCCTATGTTTAAGAATGTTCCACATCTTGGGATTGGCCCTGTGGCATAGTGGTTAAGTTTGGTGCATTCTGCTTTGGTGGCCTGGGTTTGTGGCTTTGGATCTCAGGTGCAGACCTACACTACTTGTCAGCTATGCTGTGGTGGCAACTCACATATAGAGTGGAGGAAGATTGGCACACATGTTAGCTAAGGGCTAACCTTCCCTAAGCAAAAAGTGAGGGTGATTGTTAGCAGATGTTATCTCAGGGCTGATCTTGTTTACCAAAAAATAAGAATTTTCCATGTGCACATAAGAATAATGTGTATTCTGCTGTTTTGGGATGGAATGTTCTCTATATATCTAAGGCTATCTATTCTGGTATTTCATTTAAGACCACTGTTTTCCACGTTGGCTTTCTGGATGACCTATCATTTTACGTAAACAGGGTGTTAAATTCCCCCAACTATTATTGTGTTGCTGTCAGTTTCTCCATTTAGGCTTGTTAATAGTTGCTTTATATAGTTTGATGCTCTTGTGTTAGGTGCATATATGCATATATATTAATGAGTGTTATGTCTTCTTGGTAGAATGCCCCATTTATCATTATGTAATGCCTATCTTTGTGTCTTGTTCTCTTTTTTGTCTTGAAGTCTGTTTTGTCTGATATAAGTATGGCTATATCTAGTTTCTTTTGCTTGCCAGTTTCTTGGAGTACCAATTTCCATCCCTTCACTCTGAGCCTATGCTTGTCTTTAGAGCTGAGATGTGTTTCCTAGAGGCAGTATACAGTTGGGTCTTGATTTTTAATCAATGCAGCCACTCCGTGTCTTTTGATTGATGAATTCGATCTATTTAGATTTAGAGTGATTATTGATCTATGAGAGCTTAATAATACCATTTTATCTTTTGTTTTCTGTTTGTTCTATATTTTCATTTTTTTCTTTTTCCTTGAATTTCTGTCTTCCATTTCAGAGTGATATTTTCCTTACTTTTTATTTATAATTAGAGAGTCTGTTCTGAGTTTTCGTTTTGTGGTTACCATGAGGTTTGTATACAAGATCTCATAGATGAGGTAGTCCCTTTTCTGATAGCCTCTAATCTTCATCAGCCTATGCAGGTTCCATATTTTTGCTCTTCTCCTTCTATGTTTTTGTTGTCAGAAATTATTCTTTTTTGTGTTCTCAGTTTGTGGCCAAATTGAAGTGGTTATAGTCATTTTTGATGCTTTCTTTCCCTTCATCCTTTATGTTATGATTGTTTCCTAACCTATTCTGATATTGAGTTGCAATTTTCTGATTCTGTCTGTCTACCTCCTTCTTCAAAGCTTTATAATACTTTGCCTTTTTGTTTCAGGTGGGAAGCCTCCCTTCAACAATTCTTGTAAGGCAGTTCTGATGTCAATGAACTCCCTCATCTTTTGTTTGTCTGGGAAAGATTTTATTTCTCTCTCATATCTGAAGGATAATTTTGCTGGATTGAATATTCTTTGCTGACAGATTTTGGCTTTCAGCATTTTGAATATATCAATCCACTCTCTGCTGGTCTTTGAGATTTCTACATAGAAATCTACTGAAAGCCTGATGGGAGTTCCTTTGTAGGTTATTGTCTTCTCTCTTGCTGCCCTTAATATTTCTTCTTTGTCATTGTCTTTTGACAGTTTTAACATTATATGTCTTGGAGAAGGTTTTTTGCATTGAGGTAATTAGGGAGTTCTGTTAGCTTCATGTACTTATATGTCCAGTTCCTTTTCCAGGTTTGGAAAATTCTCAACTCTTGTTTCTTTGTTTAAGCTCTCTGCTCCTTTCTCCCTCTTTTCTCCTTCTGGGATACCTATTATCCTTATGTTACTTTTCCTAATTTTTCATTTTGTTAAATCTTAGTTCTCTCTCCTACTCCACCTGAATCATTTCTAGATTTCTGTCTTTAAGCTCACTAATTCTCTCCTATGATCTGTTCTATTTTTAATGCTTTCCACATTATTTTTCACCTAAATTATATTCTTCATCTACAGCATTTCTGTTTCTCTCTCTCCCTCTCTTTTTTTTTTTTTTTTTTTTTTAGTGTTTCTACCTCTTTGGTGAAGTACTCCTTCTGTTCATTAATATTATTCCTGAGCTCATTGAACTGTCTTTCTGAGTTTTCTTGTAACTTGTTGAATTTCTTCATGACAGCTATCTTGAGTTCTCTGTCAGTTAGATTGCAATCTTCTGTGACTTCAGGTAGGGTTTTGAGAGTTGTCATTGTCTTTCTGTTCTGCTGTGTTACTGTAGTTCTTCATGGTACTTGATTAATTCATACTCTGCTGGCACATTTGTGGTACTAACCACCTTTCTTAGGTTACTTTGGTTTTGAGCTGCTCTGGTTGTACTTGAAAGCCTGCAGTTTCCACCCTCCACTGCCTCTACTAGAGTTGTCATCAGTGCCACGCTTGTGCTTCTGAGGTTTCTGGTACCTTTTTGCTTATGATGTCACTGCAGTCTCAGGTGCTTCCACTGATTTCACCAGGCTGTGAGCATTTCTGCTGCTTCAAGGGTTGCCTGGGTCTTGTGTTATTCCACTGGCTCTCTCTGGGCTCTCCATGGGCTCAGTTGCTGCTGCCCCATGCTCCACCTATGCTTCTGCTCCCAGGTCCTCTAGGGGTACTTGTTTCTCCACTGACAGGGGTGCTGGGTTCACAGGTGTCAGTGTCATTGCCAGGGGCCCAGGGACCCAAGGACTTGTATAGAGCCTCCACTGCTGGTGGAGCCAGTGTCAGGGGTGCTGCCACTGGCGTCTGGGTAACTGGTTCTTCAGTGGTTCCTGATGCTTCTGGTCCCAGGTTCCACCTGCCTCTACTGGGGGCAGGGGCTAAGCAAGGAGAAGTAGTTTTAACTGCTTGCCTGTGTAGCCTCTGCTCTGTGGCACTAGATGTTGTCTTGAAAACTCAGGTCAGGGCACACAAATCCTGTTGAGAAAATCCAAGTTTTGTATACTGTCCCCACTGTTGGACACAACTGGCCACTGCTGGGGGAGGAGAAGGGTGCATGCATGCTGAATTCATTGGGGGTCAGGCAGGGAGGAAGCTGCCATTATTTTTTCTGCCCCTGCTTACAGGTGCACAGGACAGATCCACTGTGAAACTGGCAGAGAGACCTGTTATTTTTGCTCCCACAGCATCTGCTCACAATTGAGTGAGCTAGACCCACTGAGGGAGGAGTAGGGACAAAATGGCACCTGCTGTTTTGATTCCTGAAGCCTCTATTTGCAGATATGTCTGCTGGGTCTGCTGGGGGACCCTGGGGGACAGACATGGGCTAAGTGGTACCTGCTATTTTTGTTCCTACATCAAAAGCTTGCAGGTGCATGTGCTAACATGAGGATACATGTCATGCATGGCTTATTCCAGGGGAGAGGGAGTGGGCTTCTCCCCTAGTTCCACTGCCTTGGGGAGTCCAGTCCACCCACTTTCAGGTATACATGCATGGATCTCTTAGGCATCCTTTTGTGCTGTGTAGGGATCCTCTGTTGGTCAATGGGTGTCTGATTTGTTGTAACTTAGAGAGGAGAGGAAAGGAATTACTCACTCCTCCATGATGCTGTGGTTACTCCTGTTAGCTCTCTTTTGCTGGTTATATTTGGTTTCCATTTTCTACTAAACTGTTTACCCTGTTTGGAATTTATGCAACATTTTACATGGAAAGAAGTGTGGAATGTCACTTTCCATACTGCTACTCTATGGTCATTAATCCTTGCTATCTACCAGACATCTTTTGCTTATAGATAAGAGGTCTCAAGTGTTGCATATGTCATAAGAGCCTAAACAATTAGAAAGATTGGCACCTGAGCTAATAACTGTTGCGAATCTTTTTTTTCTTTTTCTCCCCAGATCTCCCCAGTACATAGTTGCACATCTTAGTTGTAGATCCTTCCAGTTGTGGCACGTGGGATGCCACCTCAGCATGGCCTGATGATCCAAACTTGTTAAACCCTGGGCAGCCAAAGCAGAACCCACGAACTTAACCACTTGACCATGGGGCCAGCCCCCTGTTGATATTTTTTTGCTCTGCAGAAGCTTTTTAGTTTCATATAGTCCCAGTTGTTTATTTTTACTTTTGTCTCTTTTGCTTTTGAAGTCAAATCCAAAAAATCATTACCAAAACCAATGTCAAACGGCTTACCACCAAAACTCTCTTCAAGGAGTTTTACGGTTTCAGGTCTTACATTCAAGACTTTAATCCATTTTGAGTTAATTTTTGTGTATGGTGTAAGATAGTGGTCCACTTTTATTCTTTTGCATGTGGCTGTCCAGTTTTCCTAACACCATTTACTAAAGAGATTATCCTTTCTTCTTCGTATTTTATGGCTTTGTCATAACAAATTTATCATATACATGGGGCTCTATTTCTGAGCTCTCTGTTCTGTTCCATTGATATATATGTCTGTTTTTGCACCAGTAATATGTTGTTTGATTCTATAGCTTTGTAATCTAGTTTGAAATCAGGGAATGTGGCTTGCTCCACTTTGCTATTCTTTCACAAGATTGCTTTGGCTGTTTGGGGGTTTTTGTGGTTCCATAAAAATTTTAAGATTGTTTGTTTTATTTCTCTCAAAAATGCCACTGGAATTCTGGCAGGGATTGCATTGAATCTCTAGATTGCCTTGGGTAGTATGGAAATTTTAACAATGTTAATTCTTCCCATGCAGGAACACAGACTATCTTTCCATTTATCTGTGTCTTCTTCCATTTATTTCATCAATGTCTTATAGTGTTCTGTGTATAGGTTTTTCACCTTATTAGTTAAATTTATTCCTAGATATTTTATTCTTTTGGTACAATTGCAAATGAGATTGTTCTAAATTTCTCTTTCTGATAGTTCATTATTAGTGTATAGAAACACAACAGATTATTGTATATTGATTTTGTATTCATCAACTTTATGAGTCATTTCTTAGTTCTAACAATTTTTGGTGGAGTCTTCAGTGTTTTCTACATATAATATCATGTCATCTGCAAATAGTGACACTTTTACTTCATCCTTTCCTATGTGGATGTCTTTTATTTACTTTTGTTACCTAATTGCTCTGGTTAGGACTTCCAATACTTTATTGAATAAATGTGATGAGAGTAAGCATCATTGTCTTGTTCCTGATCTTAGAGGAAAAGCTTTCAGCTTTCCACCATTGAATATGATGTTTTCTGTAGGATTGTCATATATGACCTTTATCATGTTGAAGTACTTTCCCTCAACACCCACTTTGTTGAGAGTTTTTATCAGAAATGAATGTTACATTTTGTCAAATGCTTTTTCTGCATCTATTGAAATGATCATAGGATTTTTATCCTTTAATTTGTTAATGTGGTGTAACACGTGGATTGATATATTGAGGTTGAATTGCCCTTGCATGCCTGGAATAAATCCTACTTGATCATGGTGTATGATTCTTTTAATGTATTGTTGAATTTAGTTTGCTAATATTTTGTTGAAGATTTTTTCATTTTATATTCATCAGGCATATTGGTTTGTACTTTTCTTTTCTCTTGTCTTTGCCTGGTTTTGCTCAGAGTAATGCTAGGCTCATAAAATGCATTTGGGGGGGGGTCTTCTTTTCTCTTCTATTTTTTGGAGGAGTTTTAATAAGTTTGGTATTAACTCTTTGAATGTCTGTTAGAATTCACCAGTGAAGCTGTCTGGTTCTGGATTTTGTGTGTTGGGAGGTTTTTAATTACTGATTCAATCTTAGTAGTATATGGTCTGTTCAGATTTTCTATTCATGTCTTGATAGGTTGTATGTTTCTAGGAATTTTTCCATTTCTTCTAGATTGTCCAATTTGTTGGCATATAAATGTTCATAGTAGTCTCTTATGATCCTATGTGTTTCTGCAGTATTAGCTGTAATGTCTCCTCCTCCATTTCTGATTTTATATGAGTCCTCTCAGCTTTTTCTCAGTGAGACTAACTAAAATTGGTCAATTTGTTTACTTTTTCAAAGTTCCAGCTCTTGTTTTCACTGAGCTTTTCTACGGTTTTTCTACCTCTATTTTATTTATTTTCCCTCTCTCTTTGTTATTTTCTTTCTTCTACTAACTTTTAGCTTGGTTTCTTCTTTTTCTAGTTACTTGAGGTGTAAAGTTAAGTTATTGAGGGTTTTTTTTGTTGTTTCTTGAGGTAAGCTCGTATCACTATGAACATCCCACTTAGAACTGCTTTTGCTGCATCTCATAAGTTTTGGTATGATGTACTTCCATTCTCATTTGCCTCCAGGTGTTTTTTGATTTGTCTATTGTTCTCTTCTTTGACCCATTTGTTGTTCAGTAGAATGTCGTTTATTCTCCACATATTTGTGAATTTTCTAGTTTTCTTCTTGTAATTAACTTCTAGTTTCATGCCATTGTGGTTAAAAAAGATGCTTGATATGATTCCAATCTTAAATTTATTAAGACTTGCTTTGTGGCCTAACATATGATCTATTTCAATAAATGTACCATGGGTAATGAAAACAATGTATACTCTATTGCTTTTGGGTGGAATGTTCTGTATATATCTGTTAAGTTTATCTGGTCAAACATGTCATTTAAGACCAATATTTTTGTATTAATTGTCTTCCTGGATGATCTGACCATTGATTAAATTGGAATATTAAAGTTCTCTACTATTATTGTATTGTTGTCTGTTTCTCCCTTTAGATCTGTTAACGTTTACTTTATAACTTAGTTGCACCTATGTCAGATCCATAAGTATTTACAAATGTAATATTCTCTTGTTGGATTCATCCTTTTATCATTACATATTGCTCATTTTTGTCTCATTACAGTCTTTGTTTTAAAGTCTATTTTGTCTCATATAAGTATAGCTACTCAGCTTTCTTTTGGTTTTCATTTGCATGGAATATCTTTTACCATTGTTTCAATTTCAGTCTGTGTGTGTCCTTACATTTGATATGAGTCTTTCATAGGCAGCATGCAGATGAGTCCTGTTTTTCAATCCCTTCAGCTACTTTATGTATTTTGATTGGAGAGTTTTGTCCATTTACATTTAAAGTAATTATGATGGGTATATACTTATTGCCATTTTGTTAATTATTTTCTGGCTATTTGTAATTCCCTTGTTCCTTCTTTCTCTTGCTTTCTCCTTTGTGGGCTGAATGACTTTCTTTACTGGTATGCTTAGATTGTTTTCTCGTTATCTTTTGTGCATTTACTACAGATTTTTGCTTTGTGGTTACCATAAGTCTTCCGTATAACAACTTATATTTATAATACTCTATTTTATGTTAACAATTTAAGTTTGAATGCATTCTAAAGCTCTACATTTTTACTCTCCCCTCCCACATTTTATGTCTTTGATATCACAATTTCAATCTTTTTATCTGGCGTCTCTCTTAACAAACCATCATAGTTACTTTTACTACTTCTGTCTTTTAACCTTTGTACTAGCTTTATAAGTGATTAATCCACTACCTTTACTATATAATTACCTTTACCAGTGAGATATATACTTTCATATTTTTTCTTGTTACTAATTAGCACCCTTTATTTTCATCTTAAAGAATGGTTTAATAGTGATGAATTCCTTTAGCTTTTGCTTGTTTGGAAAACTCTTTATCTCTCCAACTCTGAATGATAATTTTGCCAGGTATAGTATTTTTGGGTGGGAATTGTTTTCTTTCAGAACTTCAAATATATCATGACATTCTCTTGTGGCTTGCAAAGATTCTGCTGAAAATTTTGCTAATAGTCTTATTGGAGTTCCCTTGTATGTGACAAGTTGTTTTTCTCTTGCTGATTTTAATATTCTATTCATAACTCTAACTTTTGACATTTTAATAATAAAGCATCTTGTTGTGTGTCTCCTCGGGGCATCTTATTTAGAACTCTCTGGACTTCCTGGATCTGGATGTCTGCTTCCTTCCTCAGGTTAGGAAAGTTTTCAATCATTATTTCTTCAAATAAGTTTTCTACTCCTTTCTCTCTATCTTCTCCTTCTGGAATCCTGTAATATGAATGTTAGTCTGTTGATGTCCCATAAGTCCCTTAAGCTATCTTCACTCTTTTTCATTTTTATATTTTTGTTTCTCTGCTTCAGTGAGTTCCATTGCTGTTTTTTATTTCACTGATCCTTTCTTCTGCTTCATCTAGTTTGCTGTTGAACTGTGCTAGTGTATTTTTCAGTACAGTTATTGTATTCTTCAGCTCTGTGGTTTCTATTTGGTACTTTCTTATGTTTTTATCTCTGTTTAAGTTCTTACTGTGTTCATTCATCATTTTCCCAAGTTCAGCAAGCATCTTTATGACTGTAACTTTGAGCTCTTTATCACGTAAATTAGTTATCTCCATCTCATTAAGGATTTTCCCTAAGGTTTTATCTTCTTCATTTATTTGAAACAAATTCCTTTGATTCTTTATTTTGCTTCATCCTGTGTATTGGTTTTCATGCATTAGATAAAGCAGCCAACTCTCTCAATCTTGAAGGAGTGGACTTGTGTGCAAGATGAAACTTATTGTTCAACCCTAGTCTGGCCCTTTGTTGTCTCTGAAACCTTTGTGATTGTCCAAGCAGCTTACTTTTACTAGCTCCCAGTAGTTGAGGATGTGCCAAGACCTGTCAGTGTCCCAAAGGCGTGGATCTCAATTAGCGCCTAGATTCAGGCTGATTGGAAGCCAGACTCTCAGGCAACAGCTTTTAAATAATACAAATATGTACAGTCCTGTGTGATTGCAAGCATAAGCCCTGCAGAACTCCAGAGCCAGGTGGTCTGGAGTTGTCCCAGGGACAGCAGACAAGCATAAGAGCTCCCCTCTGAGAGATGCTGGTGCTCTGGAGCACTGTAGAGCAAGAGCACAGAGATAGTACTTACCCTCCAAAGTGTCTGGAAATGTTTACAGTCAGCTCTTAGAAGTGTGTTTAATCAGAAGCCTGACCGGCAGTCTGAAGCTATAGTAAGCTAATAGGCCACTTTCACAGAAAGACTGAACCACTGCAGCAGTCGCCTCTTGCTGTGCTCTGAGTGTAGAAGCTGATTAAGAACTCTTTCTCCACTGGTTGCTGACCTATGGGGCCCATGAGCATAAACCTCACTGGGCACCAGACCCAAGTTATGTAGAGGTTTCACTTGTCAACAGCCACAGAAATCAGGGCACCAGGCAAGGGTATAAGTTCCTTTATGGAAGATACCAGTGAACTGGAGTGAAGCAAAGAGAAAGCACAAAGATTGCATACACTAGCCTCCATTCCCTGAAAGCATCTCTGTAGGTGCCTTGAACTGTGCCAATCCAGAGGGCTCCCGCTCAGGCTGAAGCTCCAGGACAAGCAAATAGACCTCATTCTCAGAAAGACAGGGGTGTGTTTAAGTCTGTTATCTGTGCAGTGCCTTAGGGGTGGTTGCTTGCCAAGCACTGTGTCTCTAATTGTTACAGTCTGTGAGACCCAGGAACACAAGCCCCGCTGGACTCTATAGCCAAGTAATCAAGAGACTTCCCCTGGGCCACAGCTGCAAAAAACAGGACACAAAATGTAAAAACTGGGGCACCAGATGCATGTAGAAACTCCCTCCAGGAGATACTGGCACCTGGAGCACAGCAGAGGAAGAGTGCAAAGATGCCACCCACTGACTGGAGTGGAAAAATGGCACCCACCAGGAAAAAAGTCTAGAGCAACAAAAAGGATGTGTTCACCAGCTTTACCAAGGCAGAGGGAAGGTGCAGAGATGGCACCCACCAGCTTCCATTCCCAGAGCATATCCCTCCCAGCTAGCCCCTGCCCCACAGTCCAATGCTTTAAAATTAGCAAGTGAGCCATTTTCACATAAAGTCTGGGCAATTTTCAAAGACTACTCCTTCCCTGGCGCTGGGGTGAGTGAGTCCACATGTCAGCCCTTTAAGAGCCATTTCTCAGTTTGCCAGAGTCTCACAAGTCTTGTGGACGCCAGCTCAACTGGCTTTCCAAGCTAAGAGTTTTGAGGGCTCATCTCTCAGGTGCAGGTCTTCAAAGTTTGGCTGCACAATGTGGAGTACAAACTCTGCTCCTCAAGGAGAAGCTCAAGGTTCTGAGCTCCCTCTTGATTGTGGGTCGCTGTGCCAGGGGGTGAGTTTTCTGGTGAGACTCTGTCTCAGCCTTTCCTACTCACTTTTATGGGTTTTTTCCCTAATTTTCCCAATATAAAGGAGCTGTTTTGCTAGGGTTTAGGGTTTCTTCAGAGAAAATTGTTCTATATACAGCTGTAGATTCTGTGTGTCTGTGGAAGGAGGTGATTTCAGGATCTTCCTATATCACCATCTTGAACTGGAACCCCCAAAATGTACACTTTTAGGAAAGGACAGACAATAAAGTGTCAATTTTCTCTACCTTGATGGGTAGCTTTACTGACTCAAAAACCAAATGTGAAGATGTTATTACCTTTACAAATTGCCAAATTATAACTATGAAGAGAATCTCTAGTTTTGTTTTTCACTTTTGGAAAATGTGGGGCAGTGTTCTTATATCTTATTGCATTAGCCACAGTCTTTGTCGTATGACTCTGTAGTCCCTCCCACTGTGGTTGGGTTTTCATCTGCTCTAGATTTTAATTTGGAATATAAAATTTGAGCAATTTGAGATAATGAAAAACTTATCAGGCATCTTTAAGCACTACAAAATTAGCCATAAAAATGAGTGGCTAAGTTTATTTTTATTTTAAGTAACTATTACTGATAAAAGATCCTTGAACTAGCTAGGATTCTTGGGCCAGTTCAGTTTTCAACATTAACTTTCTACACTGCACTTCAGTCCATCCTTTTTTTGTATTCAGAGGGAAGATTTAATTTCTTTCTGGCTTCACAAATCTCATTTTTCATATAAAATATTTTTAATGGACTTTAATTTTCAGAAAAGTTTCAGGCTTACAGAAAAATTACACAGACAGTAGAGTTCCCATACACTCCCTCTTCCCTGCTCCCATTTAACACCGTCTCCGTCTCACTGACATCCTGCATTAGCTGATGCATGTGCTGCAACTGGTGAACCAATATTGGTGCATTATTAGGAACTAGAGCCCATAGTTTACTTTAAGGTTCACTCTTTCCGTTGTACAGTTAGATAGGTTTTGCTAAATGCCTAATGCCATGTGCCCACCATTACAGTATCATACAGAATACCATTACTGCCCTAAAAATGCCCTGTGAAAAATCAGGATTTTAGTCAATCAATAACATGAATATGTTGAGAACCTACCCTCTGCCTAGCAGTGTGCTAGATGAGGTGCTCTGGTGAGCTAAAAAAACCCTGACAGACAAAAGTGGAGTGTCTTGTATTAGAGGCCACCTGGCCAGACCCGCTTAGTTTAAGGATGACTGTGTTAGTTTCCTAGTGTTACATAACACAATATCACAAACTAGACAGAGTAAAACAACAGAAATTTATTGTCTCACAGTTATGGAGGCTAGAAGTCTGAAATCAAGGGGTCAGTAGGGCCATTCTCTCTGTAAGCCTCTAGGGGAGGAAACTTCTTTGTTTCTTCCAGCTTCTTGTAGTCTTAGACATTCCTTGACCTGTGGCAGCAGACCTCCCACTCCTGCCCCAATCTTCGCCTGGCCATCTTCCCTCCATGTGTCTTCACATGGTATTTTCCTATGTCTGTCTCTTCTCTTCTGTTAAGAACACCAGTTATATTTTGGATTAAGGTCCCATCGTATTCCAATATGACCTCATCTTAATTTTCTAGTTGTGTCTCGAATGACTCTATTTCCACAGAAGTTTACATTCAGAGGTGCTGGAGACTAGGACTTCAACATATCTTTTTGGGAGACACAATTCAACCCATAACAATAGTGATGCAAAGACACAGACTAAAACAGCTTGCCTAGCTAGTTAACGGCAGAGTCAGCACCAGAACTCAAATTTCCACTCTTCAAAACTAGAGGTTTCCCTAATTTTCCTTAGCAGTGTGCATTCTGGCTGTGCAGATAAGATTTACACATTTATGGAGTACAGAACCGAACAGCACATATATTATGATTGAGTGGTATGCCAGAGATGCTCAGGGAAGTGGGAGTTTGCAGAACTGGTAAAAACTTTTTAGTACGAAGCTCAAAGAAGACTTCATGTGGAAAGTGGGTAATGATCTGTGCCTTAGGGAAGGGACGAGGATCAGTAGGATTCAGGTAGGTAATGTAACTAAGAAGGGCAATTGGATTAGTGTCACCAAGGTTGGTGGGCACTACAAAGTCATAGAAAAAACATTTTCACAGGTCAGCAGTCACTAGTATTCTACCTTGTGTGTGGTAGATGACAACATTTGTCTTGAGTCCTCATGCTTCCCTGTTTCCATACTATTTTTAACATGACTGTGTAGCACCCTTCCACCACAGTCAGGGTGACCTGCCCTGAGTCTTGACTTTGGGCTCAGCCATGGACTTGCTTTGACCAGCAGAATGGTACCAAAAATGACACATTAATAGGCTTAAAGTTAGCTTGAGCTTGAGGCTTTCTCTCTTGCACATCCACCAGTATCATGAGAAGAAAACATCTAGGCTGACCTCTGACGGATGGGAGACACATGGAGCTGAGGTCCATCACCAGGTCCAGCCAAGATCAGCCAACGTCCAGCTGATAGTAGATGCGTAAGAGAGTACAGACAAGACCAGCAGAGGCCTCCAGGCCAGCCTGGCTTGGGTGAGATGAATCCTAACACACATAAAATTGCAGATTTTTTTATTGCATGCCACCGAGTGTGGTTATTTGCTACAGAGCAAAAGTTAATTGATCCACCATGCAAGGCAATGTTTGAAAGATGCCATCACCTGTTTTTAAATTTTTTTTCCATTTTAACCCTTTTTAAAGCATAGTTCAATGGCATAAAGTACGTTCACACTGCTTTGAATCACCCAATCATTTACTTTCATTCATTTAGTTTGAAAACATGAAGTGAAATATAACAAAATATGGAGACTGCAAAAAGACCAGTCACATTCCACACGTTATGTCTGGAGTAATGAAGTGGGTACTGACATCAACACAGGAGGTAGAACACATTGTCCTTTTTCTCAAGAAGCTTACAGTCAAGTTCATATTATGAGCTGTATATATAAGGAAAAAGACAAGAAAAGTTAGTCAGCTATTTGCAACTAGAAATTGCTTTTCTTGGTGGACCTTCCCTATGTGAAATACTGCTTGACAGGTTATTAATAATAGGGAACTCACTTTATGGAAAGAAGACTCCTTTAGAAAATATAAGACATCTGCATGTGGAGCATGTGTGCAGTCTTCAGAATTTCCATAAGCCACATGAACGCTGACCCTGGAGCTTCAGAGAGTCTGACCACCCCAACACTAACCCTTCCTTGGAGATAGAGAAATGGACTTGCACAGGCCTCCTCCCTCTGGAAACTTTCCTGGAGAACAGGTCCTTGTCTAAGAAAAGGAAATGGCCTCTCTTATTTTCGTCTAATCACATTCCAGCCAGGCTCAGATCATCAAAATGCAAATCCTAGGAGGTGAGATCAGCATCATGGCAGAGTGAGCTCGCCCAGGACTCTCTCCCCTCCACATACAACAAAAAGGAGCAACCACATTCCAAGAAAAAATATCCTAATAGCACAGGAATCCTCAGAGACCCACAGCAGCCAAATGACGGAGGGTGGAGAGGCTGGAGTCCCCCTTGGAGGAGCTGGAACAGGGTAAGAGAGAACTTCGTTCCCTCCCCTAGAGAATGGGATCACTGCCTCGGGAGAGGGAACGAGTGGGGGAGGGTCCACACATCCACGGGATCACCCAGGACTCTACCAACCATGCAGCCTAGACAGAAGCCCTCTAATGGGGTGAAAGCTTTCATGTGTGGTGACCCCATCAAGCCAAGGCCCCAGGAAATCAGAGAGCGAGACCTGATTGGGAAACCGGGTCTGCATGCAAGAGAAAGTGCCCACCCTCCCCCAACCCGTGCTGTGTGTGGCCATCTCAGCTGAAGGCAGAGGGCTCAGACTATGCAGCTCTTGACCCCCATGTAGTGGCGACAGGCTGTAACTGCAACTGAATAATAACATTATGGGCAAAAACTGCTCCTCTACCATCCAGCAATTTATAAAATCTCAACACCAGAAGGAAAACAATAAAAACACAGAATTATGTCCTGAGGACTTGGAAATAGGTAAACCAAGCAACAAGGAATTCAGAATAGTGATCATCAAAAAACTCAATGAAGTAAAGGGAAATATAGAAAAACAAGTCAATGAGTTCTGTAGTTACTTTACAAAGGAGATTGAAATTATAAAGAAGAATCAATCAGAAGCACTAGTGATGAAAAATACAATGGATCAGATAACACAGAATACAGATTCCCTGAATGCCCATATGGATGCCGCAGAGGAGAAAATTAGCATAATCGAAGAAAGACAGGTTGAATGGCTCCAGAGAGATGAAGAAAGAGAACTAAGAATTTAAAAAACTGAAGAAAACCTCCGAGAAATAGCCAACTCAATGAGAAAATGCAACTTAAGATTCATCGGTATTCCCGAGGGCATGGAAAAGGAAAATGGACCAGAAAGTGTGCTCAATGACATAAGAGCAGAGAACTTCCCAAATCTAGGGATTGAGAGAAAAATGTGTGTGGAGGAAGCTTTCAGATCTCCTAGATCTGTCAATGTAAAAAGACCTACTGCAAGGCATATAGTAGTAAAAATGGCAAAAATGAATGAGAAAGAAAGAATACTCAGGGCAGCAAGGCAGAAGAAAATAACCTACAAAGGAACCCCCATCAGACTTTCAGTGGATTTTTCTACAGAAACCTTACAAGTTAGGAGAGCATGGAATGACATATTCAAAACTTTAAAAGATGAAAATCTTCAAGCAATAATACTCTATCCAGGAAAAATATCTTTCAGATATGAGGGAGAAATTAACTCTTTTCCAGACAAAAAAACGCTAAGGGACTTTGTAGCCATGAGACTCCCCATACAAGAAATCCTCAAGAAGGCCCTCATACCTGAAAAAATAATTAAAGGGCAGAAAGGGGTCACAAAACACAGAGTAAGGGGACAAATAGAATCAGAATAGCATAGCAACTATAGCATTAGGATAAAGTGAAGGAATGCACCAGAAACAAAGACAATCTTATCACTCTAACCACAAACTCACAACCCGAGTTGGAATACGAGATGAAAATAATAACTTAGGAAGGGAGGAGGAAAGGCACTGAATCAGTTTAGACTAAGGAAACAAGAGGCCACCAGAAAATGGACTATGTTATGCACGACATTCTGAATACAAACTTCAGGGTAGCCACTAAACAAAAAACAGAACAGAGACACAAAAAATAAATAAGGAAAAGCTAAGAAACCCAGCAAAATAAATTGCAGAAGTCAATGGGTAGGCTAAAACACACAGGACAAGAAACAAAGGAAATTCAGGAAAACCAGAAAATGAGTGACAGAATGACAGCATTAAGCCCTTATGCATCAATAATCACCCTCAATGTAAATGGATTGAACTCTCCAATAAAAAGACACAGAGTGGCAAGATGGATTAAAGAACAAGATCCAACAATTTGTTGCCTCCAGGAAACACACCTCAGCTCCAAGGAGAAACAGAGGCTCAGAGTGAAGGGGTGGAAGACAATACTCCAAGCTAATAGCAAACAAAAGAAAGCAGGTGCCTCAATACTTATATCAGAGAAAACAGACTTCAAGATAAGGCGGGTAAAGAGAGACATACAGGGCCAATATATAGTGATCAAAGGGACACTTCATCAAGAAGAAATAACGCTTATAAATATCTATGCACCCAACACAGGAGCACCAAAGTTTATAAAGCAAGTATTAACAAACCTAAAAGAAGACATCAAAAATAACACAATAATAGTAGGAGACCTCAACATCCCACTCACGTCATTGGACAGATCATCCAGACAGAAAATCAACAAGGGAAAAGCAGAGCTAAACGAAAAGCTAAAACAGTTGAACTCAATACACATATACAGAACACTTCATCCAAAAACAGCAGAATACACATTCTTCTCAAGTGCACCTGCAACATTCTCAAGGACAGACCGTATGTTGGGAAACGAGGCAAGCCTCTATAAATTAAAAAAAAAATTGAAATAACAACAAGCATCTTCTCTGATAATAATGGCATGAAACTAGAAATTAATTACAAGAAAAAAAGCTGAGAAAGGGGCAAAGATGTGGAGACTAAACAATGTGCCATTGAACAAGCAACGGATCATTGAAGAAATTAAAGAAGAAATCAAAAAATATCTGGAGACAAATGAAAATGATAACATGCCATACCAACTCATATGGGATACAGCAAAAGCTGTATTAAGAGGGAAATTCATCACAATACAGGCACATCTTAACAAACAAGAAAAATCCCAAATAAGCAATCTCAAACTACACCTAACTGAATTCGAGAAAGAAGAACAAACAAAGCCCAAAGTCAGCAGAAGGAGAGAAATAATAAAAACCAGAGCCGAAATAAATGCTATTGAAACCAAAAAGGCAGTAGAAAGGCTCAATGAAAGAAAAAGCTGGTTCTTTGAGAAGATAAATAAAATTGACAAACCTCTAGCCACACTTACAAAGAAAAAAGAGAGAAAGCTCAAATAAACAAAATCAGAAATGAAAGAAGAGAAATAACAACAGACTCCACAGAAATACAACGGATTATAAGAGAATACTACGAAAAACTATATGCCAACAAAATGGAAAACCTAGAGGAAATGGATAAATTCTTGGACTCCTACAATCTCCCAAAGCTCACTCAAGAAGCAGCAGACAATTTGAACAGACCAATCACAAGGAACGAGACTGAAACAGCCATCAAAAACATCCCAAAGAATAAAAACCCAGGACCAGATGGCTTCCCTGGGGAATTCTACCAAACTTTCAGAGAGGATTTAATACCTATCCTTTTCAAGCTATTCCAAAAAATTAGGGAGGATGGAACACTTCCTAACATATTCTACATGGCTAACATCATGCTGATACCAAAGCCCGACAAGGACAGCACGAAAAAGGAGAACTACAGGCCAATATCGCTGATGAACATAGATGCAAAAATTCTAAACAAAATTTCGGCAACCCAAATACAGCAATTCATCAAAAGGATCATACATCATGATCAAGTGGGATTCATACCAGGGAAACCGGGCTAGTTCAACATCCGCAAATCAGTCAACGTGATACACCACATCAACAAACAGGAATAAAAACCACATGATCATCTCAATAGATGCAGAGAAAGCATTTGACAAGATCCAACAGCAATTTATGATAAAAACCTCTGAAGAAAATGGGGATAGAAGGGAACTACCTGAACATAATATTGGCCATATATGACAAACCCACAGCCAACATCATACTCAAGGGCAAAAACTGAGTGCCATCGCCCTGAAAACAGGAACGAGACAAGGATGCCCTCTATCACCACTCTTATTTAACATAGTACAGGAGGTTTTGGCCAGAGCAATTAGGCAAGAAAAAGGAATAAAAGGAATCCAAATAGGGAGGGAAGAAGTGAAACTCTCACTGTTTGCAGACGACATGATCTTATATATAGAAAACCCCAAAGAATCCATTGGAAAACTTTTAGAAATAATCAACAACTACAGCAAAGTTGCAGGGTATAAAAGCAATTTACATAAATCAATAGCATTTCTATACTCTAATAACGAACTAACAGAAAAAGAACTCAAGAACACACTCCCATTCACAATTGCAACCAAAAGAATAATACCTCGGGGTAAATTTAACTAAGGAAGTGAAAGACCTATACAACGAAACCTACAAGGCTTTTCTGAAAGAAATGGATGACGACATAAAGAGGTGCAAAGACATCCCATGTAAATGGATTGGAAGAATAAACATAGTTAAAATGTCCATTCTACCTAAAGCAATCTACAGATTCAGTGCAATCCCAATCAGAATCCCAATGACATTCCTTACAGAAATACAACAAAGAATCCGAAAATTTACCCGGGGCAACAAAAGACCCCAAATTGCTAAAGCAATCCTGAGAAAAAAGAACAAAGCTGGTGGCATCACAATCCCTGACTTCAAAACATACTACAAATGTATAATAATGAAAACAGCATGGTACTGGGACAAAAACAGGTGCACAGATCAATGGAACAGAATTGAAAGCCCAGAAATAGAACCACACATCTATGGACAGCTCATCTTCGACAAAGGAGCTGAGGGCATACAATGGAGAAAAGAAAGTCTTTTCAACAAACGGTGCTGGGAAAACTGGAAAGCCACATGTAAAAGAATGAAAATTGACCATTCTTTTCCACCATTCACAAAAATAAACTCAAAATGGATCAAAGACCTAAAGGTAAGACCTGAAACCATAAGGCTTCTAGAAGAAAATGTAAGCAGTATCCTCTTTGACATCAGTATTAAACAGATTTTTTCAGACACAATGTCTCCTCACACAAGGGAAACAATAGAAAGAATAAACAAATGGGACTTCATCAGACTAAAGAGCTTCTTCAAGACAAAGGAAAACAGAATTGAAACAAAAAAATAACCCACTAACTGGAAAAAAAATGTTTGCAAGTCATCCATCCGACAAAGGCTTAATATCCATAATATGTAAAGAACTCACACAACTCAACAACAAAAAATCAAAAAACCGAATCAAAAAATAGGCAGGAGACATGAACAGACATTTCTCCAAAGAAGATATACAGATGGCCAATAGGCACATGAAAAGATGCTCATCATCGCTGATCATCAGGGAAATGCAAATCAAAACTACACTAAGATATCACCTTACACCCATTAGAATGGCAAAAATATCTAAAACTAATAGTAACAAATGTTGGAGAGGTTGTGGAGAAAAAGGAACCCTCATACACTGCTGGTGGGAATGCAAACTGGTGCAGCCACTATGGAAAACAGTATGGAGATTTCTCAAAAAATTAGAAATAGAACTACCATATGACCAACCATCCCACTACCGGGTATTTATCCAAAGCACTTGAAGTCAGCAATTCCAAAAGTCCCATGCACCCCTATGTTCATTGCAACATTATTTACAATAGCCAAGATGTGGAAGCAACCTAAGTGTCCATCAACTGATGATCGAATAAAGAAGATATGATATATATATATATATATACATATATATATATATATATATACACAATGGAATACTACTCAGCCGTAAATAAGAATAAAATGCTCCCATCTGCAACAACATGGATGGACCTTGAGGGTATTAAGTTAAGTGAAATCAGCCAGACAGAGAAGGACAATCTCTGTACGACTCCACTCATATGAGGAATTGAAACATGTAGACAAAGAGAACAGATTAGAAGCTACCAGGGGAAAGGTGGGGTGGGGCGTGGGCACAAAGGGTGAAGTGGTGCGCCTACAACACGACTGACAAACAATAATGTACAACTGAAATTTCACAACATTGTAAACTACCATTAACTCAATACAAATTACTATAAAAAATGCAAACCCTAACAAATTAAGATTTCCAGCTAGCATCAAATCTCTCTTTTTAAAAAAAAGTTTTAATAGATTCTACTTATATTTTAAAATGAGAGCCAGGGATTTAGGACCAGCTCTAAAAGATGCTGGAGAATCTGATCAGCTCCTGCCCCACTAAAAGAGAAATGGAACCAACTGGGGGTGTTAGAGGAAGGCCCTGTTCTTTCTCGCTAGGTCCCAGGTACGGCTCAACACCACTCTGCTCTTGACCAATGACAAGATGTGCCAGACATGGCTTTTCCCTGAAGTGGCTTGTTTCTGGTGAGACTTGCTAGTGCTGCCATATAGCATATTGTTCTTGGCTGTTTTTGGCTTACATTTAACAACATGTATATCAAAGACAATAGATTTTTTAATGCGTATTGCTTGAAGACCAGACAGAATGGGAATTTAGGGAGAAACATTGTTGCAAGGAATCCGAAGTGTCAGATACACAAATAGAATTATAGTGAGTAGGAAAGTCAGGGTACCAAAGTGAGATTTTTGAAGAGGCATCCTTTAGTGGAGCAAAAAAATCCATTGGGAGCCCAGGGAAGCTGCAGAGCTGGTGGTGGGAAAGAGAAAGTGCGCCTCTGATAGCTCCTGTCTGTGGTGTGGAGTTTCCAAGTGATTAGGCTAGTTAAAAACGAGAGCGAGAAAGAGGAGAGTCAGAGGAAAAATTAGAAAAAGAAAGAAATGAAAGTAAGGAAATAGGGAGGCAGAAGTTCAAAACAAGAGTAAAGGTAACAGTTACAGATAGGTAAGAGAAACATGAATGGAGCAAAAACATTTAACGGAAACAGTTAAAAACCAAATAATATTAAAAGTTAAATTTAAAAAATTAAAACAGGATTTAGAAAGTTAACTTTTATATGTCATTAAAGTAGATTTTTTCTTTAAATGTATTTAAAAATAGGATTTAGAAAAGAAGAAAAACAAAAGAGGAAAAAGAAAAAAAAGAAGCCAGAAACCTAAAGAATAAGCAGATAAGGTTAATTAAATCAGAAATAGAAAATAAATGGACAACAGTCAGCACATAGCAAGATAATAGAAAATTATAAAACTATGCCAAGAAACTAATAAATAAAACCGAGTAGATTTGTAAAGAAACAAGAAAATATAGTCAGTGTGGGAACTGACTATAGAAGGGGGGAACAAAACTGAGATTATTTGTCTGGTTTCATTTTAACGCGTCAGTACTCTGCGATAGATACCTTCCATTGGCAGAGTATCTCTACCTCTGAATCAAGTGTCTCAAGACAAGACAATTTGACAGTTGAGCTTAAGATTTATAAAACATAGTTATTTGGTTCAGAAAAAATTAGAGCAACTCCCAAATTTTTAGTAAACAAGCCTATTTGTCTTTTCAGGCAGATTGTATTGGATGATCTTTACTCCCATCTTCAATACTGAAGTACACACACATACACAATTTGAATTTTGAGGCCACTTTTTCATACGTACAGTAAAGAAATTGGGCTAGATATTATTTTTTTCATTTTCAAAATAAAAGTTTTCTCATTTTAAAAATAATTCATGGTTATAGTAGAAAAAAGAAAAGTTTAAAGTAAGTGAAGATCATCCATATTCCCACCAATCACAAGTAATTATTGTTACTATCTTCATATATATTCTTTCAAATGTGTTATGTATGTGTAAATATACACATATTCATATTTTACAATAGTTATATATTGTTTGATGGCATCTTCCACTTGTAATATTGAAATATCTCTGAAAATATTATTTTAGTATATTTTCTCCTAACACACCATAAATTATATAACCTAGCTCTAATTAACGGACTTAAAAATTATTTTCAGTTTTCTGCTTTATGAATAATTCTGTGATGATCATCCTTATATAGGTACCTCATTTATTTTTTGAGTGAATTCCTGCAAGTAGAATTTCTGTTTCAAAAAGTATGCATATTGTCAATTTTAGTATGTATGAAGTTTGAGTCATTTGACCGGGGTCAAAAAAATCTGTTGGGACTTTGATTGAGATCCCATAGAATTTATAGGTTAGGTTAAGGAGAATTCATTCACTCACTCGTTCAACAAATATGTAGCACTAAGTGCCTACCATGGGCCAGGCGCCACAACAGCATTGGACAGTCCAATGAGGCTGCCCTATGACTCACTGGCATGAGAGTCAAAATTAACAAATAAATGTGTAACACATTGTCAGGACCTCGTGAGTGCAAGGTGGTGCACGCTCTGAAGAAAAGATAAAGCGACGTCAGGAGACAAGGAGTGACAGGGGTAATGCTGAATGTGAAATAATGAGGAAGGTTTCTTGGATTGAGATATTTGAAGGCAGCCACCTGGTTATCAAGAGGAAGAGGGAAATGTGCAGAGGAGCTGGAGAGCATCCCCAAGGGAGACAGCTCAGAAGTTGGACTGCAAGGACCTTTGGAAAAGTGCCAAGGACTTGGGATTTCATTTTGAGTTTCCCCAGAATCCACTGAAGGATTCTGTGCAGGAGAGTGACAAAAGACTTAAAATATTCCATCTTTTTTCCATTATTTGTGTTCTTTACTATCTCTCAGCAGAATTTTTTTAGTTTTAATATATTTTTATTAAACGTATTGTCAAATGTTTGTTTTCCTTTATTGTTCTTTTATATAAGAATTTATTTTCATTGTTTTCAGAATGGGTGTTTTAGCTAAAAATATGACACCAGCCCCTTCAGTACTTGATTCTGTGGCCCTGTAAACTCAGTGCTGTGCCGGTGATTCAAAGTCTCTGTGAATTAACACAAGAAGATAAACTTCCAGGGAGTTTGGAGAGTGGCCCCGGGTGTCTTGACTTCTGGTTCTCCCAGTCACCCTAGAGGCTACATTAGGGTATATTCAAGTACAGTAAAGTCAGATTAGCTGGGACAGCTCTTTTACATTCCCCGGATCCTGTGGAGTTTGGTTCCAAGGCCCTTAGATCTTTCCTAAATTAAATTCCCTGGAGCGGTGTTTCACAAAAAGTGCGTCAGAATCACCTGGCAAGTTTTTAAAAACAGCTATCCAGAACCTTTTCTAGAGATTCGGACCTGAAAAAGCCTGGATTCCGATGTACAACAAAATTTGAGAAAGACTATCTGAGACCAGTCTTAGACCCACCACATCCTCCTAGCAGATCCAGAATTTCCTGTCACTATCCTAACAGTAATGAGAACAGGATTTAGAAAGCAAGCCAAGTGACCAGAGTAGCTAAACATGAAACCCCTATATACATTCAATTTCTGATTCAGAGAAAAAACATGCTCTCCTCTATATTGAGAGAAATTCTGTATCTGACTTTTACCTGGGTTCCCTTCTATAAATATATTTGTGATCTAACAATTACCTTGATATTTTTATAACTTTCTAGGAACCCTTTGGGAGAAATTTAGCAAACGGTGTAGCTAGATCGATAACACACTGAAAAGGTGATGCCGTGAGGTGAGGTCCTTACAGATAAGATCTTCCCAAGATGTAGAAAGTAGCTTAGGTTAGTGGCGTGACAATGATTTAGGGTGGCAGAAGACCTAGGTCCCAATTCTGAGTAATTTAACTTTGTAAAGCCTTAGCTTACTCAGTTTTTAAATGGAGAAATAGCATGTACGTGTCTCCTGGAGTTGCTGTGAAAACCAAATATAAAAATCCATGTTAAGGTATTTTATTAAGGGCTAAACACATGCAACCTATCATTCCATTTAGGTTTCTAGAAGGTATAGTCCACTGGTTCACTTCTCAGGCAAGAGTCTCTTTCTCTACGTTCATCCCTTGGGATGGAGTCTGCCAGACATCTGAAACTTAGATGAAGGATGCTCCAAACCTGAAATTCTTCCAGGTGATTTAAAATCACTAAGCAGCCTCTGAAAAGACTGAACTCTATTTATAACGGAGGATAAATTGTTTTATTTTATTGACCACTACCCCACTATCCAGCATGTTATTCCACACACAAAAGATAAAATCATAAGCTCACGGAGGAGTACTTGTTGCCTCTTTCCTACTGGAAGCACTGGACTCCTGGGATGGTTACAATCTAGATGAAGCTGCCAGTCTTGTAACACTTGCAAAGGCCCACAGCAAAAGTACAGAGAATTGATGACACATGAAACCCAACATTGTTATTTTATTCAACTAGCATTTCTCAAGCTGATCACATGCTACAGGTAACATACTCCATTAAGCACTACAGTGGCTGGGGAGAAGTATTAACCATCAAAGAGCTTATAATTAGGCTGGAAAAACAAGATGCAACCCTGTGAACATTTAGGTAGTAATAACAAGTCTTCAAGAGCAATACCAGAGGATGTTACAATAGAAGCAAGAAGCACCCTGTGTGGGGGCTGTGGCACTTTAATGCTTTACGTGCGTGATAGAGAAAACTTAAAAGTTTAGAACTTCCATCCAGAAAGGAGAGGAAAAACGCCCCCCTGGCACTGATGCCTCTGGCGAAAAGTAACGCTTTTATTACGTTGAACTTCAACATGTGACTGTGGGCTTTAAACGGTTTTATTTTCTATGCTTTCTCTCTGCCTTGTTCTTACGTGTGTGAATCCCTGGTCTCTTTTTACAACTTCCTCCCACCAGGATAAAAACTGTGCTTGGTAACTAATAAACGCTAAGTACCCAAAACATTAATGATGAAACAAGAAGAGGAGAGATGTCAAGTGAACAATTCAAGCCTGAGGGTTAAATATCTGATTTGAAAGAATTGACAATCACATCCTTGGTAAGAAGATATTTCCTTAAAGCTGATTGGTTGTTTTCAGCTACCTAAGTGATGTGCCTTACTGGTGTTGTCTCAACTCAGTCTGCGATGACCAAAAAATTTTAGTAGTAAAATGTTCATGGATGTTAGAGTTCAAATCTCAGTTCTGCAATTCTTACTTTGGGCAAGCCATTTAATTAGATTAATGAGTCCGTTTTCCTCATGAAATCTTCAACTGTTTGATTTATATGGAGTGAAGCAAACTTCATGCTGATGAAAACTTTGAACTGGTCGTGGAGGCACACAGTTGAAGAGTTCAGGTTTCCTGTGATTAACTGGCACGTAAGAGTCCAGAACTAAGCAGAGAAATGCAAGTTGGTCAACCTCAGGAGGGTTTCAATTCTGATAAATTTTTATAAGAATGGCCTTTTATGGGAACATTTACCCCGCTCAATAGCTCACTGTATAAAAACAGCGAGCATAAGTGGTTATCGAAAACGCACCTCAACTCCCATTTGGCTCCCACGGCTCTGTCTGGTTACCGCTGAGGCTCCTTTATCAGGAGCATGAACTCAAGATTTCTGGTAACCTTGTCTCTGACAACTCTTCCCCTAGAGCTTCTGTGCACACAGAGAGCGGGCCTCTGAGGCTGGGGGCTTACAAGGAACTCTCCTATTGCTATTGTGCTAACCCCAGACTGTGGAAGAGGAACAGAGTGCAACACCCCAATGTGCCACTTGACGTATTATTTTGAATTGAAGGTACTTGAGGAATAGCCAGCAAAAGAAGGACATTTTGACCCTCCTTTGTCTCCCTGAAAGCAGCAGAGAAATCTCCCACATGAAAGGCACCCTCCCTGCACCTGGAGGGTAGAAGGTGCCGTTATCGCCAGAGACAGGGGATTTAGGGCTGAGACAGATGTGTAAACAAACCTTGTTACTTCACCAATTTACTACCCCAAGCCCAAACCCTTTTGGCTTGTCAATTCTTCCCAAATTTATTGTTTCTTTGTCCAAAAGGCATAAAAGCTTCCTGCTTCGGTCACTTCTTTGAGTCTCATATCTTTGTGGGTCTCCCTTACGTATAAACTTAGATATGTTTTTCTCCTGTTACGTGTTTTATGTATATGTAATTATTAGACCAACCAAAGAACCTGGAAGGGAAGGGAAATTTTTCCACCCCACCATAGTGCATTGGCTGGCAAAAGGAGTGTCCCGAATCATCACTCGGCTGGCAGAGTGGTGTTCTTCTCGCCCACAAATGAATCATCACGAGCTATGTAGCTCACAAAATCTTGACAGGCTAAATAGAAGAATAGAGGCATAATTTTCGTGTAGATTATTGTCCTGATCTGAGCAAAACAAACTCAGAAATCAAGATATTTTCATGACCACAAAAAGCTTTTCAGCTCTAGAATGGCCAGGAGAAAAATCTCTGCTTTATTGACATTTGCAATCACAGAATGCAGTACGCTCGACGTGCAACTTCCCCGCCTCAACCTAATTTACTGAAATTCTCCAAATTGTGCATGTAGGATACGGAAGGGTTTAGATATTTTTGTGCTTCCTTTTTGCAGATTAGTGATGAAACAAAATCAGAAAAAAATATAAATTATTGGCATGAACAAGAAAACTAGTGGGTGCAAAACAAATTTGTTTCCATTTACATTTTAAAGGGTTCGAGAACAAAAGTATTTACCTACAATTGTGTCAGCCAAGGCAAAATTTTGCCCCTTGGTGGCTCCCATAAGTGCTTCCTGCCATTGGCTAATAATCGAAGATTATTATTTCACTACTACCATCTTGTATCCTCCAACATTTCTCTTACTAGATTTCCAAGTCCCTTCTGTGTTAAACTGAATTAACGATGCCTGAATACAATAAACTGTATAAATTTGTGGAGTGCATTAAAAATAGAAGAGATCTGAATCGCCATATAATCTGGGTCAAGAGCCAAACTTGGCTTCAGAGATGTTTTGTTTGGCCATTACAATGTTAGAAAAAGGAGCAAGAGAAGAATTTAAGTGATTTTTGGTGGAGCGAGCACTCTGCAATTTATCACAGAAAATATCCCTGTATATTATCTTACACCAGGCTTCTGCACGGGGCACATAACTACCATCTTTTGCAGCCCCTAAAAGCCTCTGAGGTTGCTACGCCTGAACATCCCTTTTCTTTGTAAATGTTTCATGGTCAGAGAGGTAAAGTGATTTTCAAATACTCCTGATAAGTGCAGATTAAGTATTCCAGAGGACTAGGACAGTATGGCTCAACTCTGTGTATTAGGATCTCCTAAGACCCTTGGAAAAATACCTGTACCCGAGACTTGAACTCACAGTTTCTGATTAAACCAATGTTGGATGGGGCCTTGGAACTGGTGATTCCAATGTGCAGCTGGGTAGAAACCCACTGACACAGCATACTCCCAGATTGTCGCAGAGGAGACTTCTACTCCAGAATGAAGATCAGGATACAGTTGCTCCTCAGAGGCAAACATGAATTCCTTCGCAGAAGCATGCACACTTTGTGTAAAATTCACTTTGGGCAAAATTCACTAAAAGAGCCTGACTTTTGACTATGAAAGGCAAACATAAAGGAACATTCATTGTGTGTATATCATAATAAAAAACCAGAAGCAAATTAACAGCAAGCAATAGGGTTATTGGTTGAAAAACATAGATTATAGACAATAAGACATGAATTCAGTATTTTAAAATAAGGCTTTGCTGCATCGAATATATGTATAGCAAGAAAGAAAAAGGGTCTTGTTCACCAGCTAGAAACTGGGAACAACCATCCCAGGTTCCTTAATAGATTAAAAATACAAATTTTGTTTAGACACAAATACAAACAACTGTCCTCCTTAAGAACTGATTTTATGGTCTGTAGAGAAGGTAGGGATGCGTGATTCTCAGAAAGGAGATATGATGTCTAATAAGATTCAACAGGGGAGAGGGGAGTGGACCCTGAGGTCATAAATTAACAAACTTTAAGTCAATTTTTGAAACAGGTCTTGGTGACATGTATTTCAAAATGGTTATGGTATTTATCCAGGAAATACATCAGGGCGCATAAAGGGCTTCACTCTTATAGCAGAAGGGGTTTTCTTAAGATGGCCACATCAAAACATTTATCTGATTCCACATGCCCATCTTACAATATAACTAATGTTCTTTCCACTGATAGATAGAGATCTATGTTCTCTCCCTTTAATCTGCACCATTGGAGAATCTAAATAGTGCTATATGACTTCTGAGGCTAGGTCATAAAACATGAGATAGATTTGGTTGGCTTGCCATGGCGGAATACTGCTCCCCTGCAGAGAGGAAGTCCAACAGAGCCCATGAGGAAAGACCGCATGTAGCAGCCAAGAGGAAAGGAACCGAAGCTCCCCAGGCAATAGCCAGAATCAATCTCCAGACATGAGAGTGAACTACGTAGCCGCCCCTGACACAGGAAGGGTTAATAATCACTGGAAAAAGCTTGTCAACAAACTGTGACCGGGAGGTGAGAAGGCCAGTTAGCCAATGACCAGTAAGACCCCCTGGGGGGGCAACCTAAGCCAGCCGGCGGCCGCCCAGGGGCACAAATGGAGAAACGATATCGATGTCAGGAGCAGGAGGGACCGTTGCCTAAGAGACCTTGCCTGCTCCGAGATAAAAATATAGGAGCACAGCAATAACATGATAATATCAAAACAGAGGCCAAGGGAGGGCTCCTTGAGAAATCACTAAGAATTCTTGGCATTCGCTAATTACTTCATCCAGAACACCTGTGTATGTTTAACAGCTGTAAGCTATGTATATATTGAAACGCTGGTTATAATAAACTCAGAGTGGCCATCAGCCCTCTCCGCATCTATCCTGATGTGTACATTGGATTGTGACACCGACAAACTAGATTTCACATGACGTCAGCCCACAGCCTTTGAGTCTTCCTGCTAAGCCCAGACATCACGGAGCAGAGGCAAGCCATTCCCTCTGTACCCTGTACAAATTATTAGCACACAGAATCTGTGAGCATAATAAATATTGTCGTTTTAAGCCACTAAGTTTGGGGTGGTTGTTATGCAGCCATAGACAATTAATACAACTGTGTATACCAAAGGCAGTAAAGTATTAAGAACACCTTCGACAGTTTTGGTAGGCCCAAGCACTGTATAATTAGAGATGGGGCAATTTTCTCATTATTTACACAGTTGAAATGCACTGTTGATGTTATGGTGCAATATTATTGACACAACTGCAGACACACACAATCCTCACTTGGAAGGATGCTGCAGGACCAGAAAAACTACTGTGCAAGCTGAAACTGAACAAGGCAATCTGATCAATCAATGGGGAAAATACCCTTGTCCAGTGACATCCAAATTTTTTCATCAAAACATTAAAAACTCTCTTACTTGCAATTTAAAATACATAGAAAACTTAAAAATAGCAAGGCTGATATTTATTTAGTATACTGTAAGTAAAAACACTGAGAATTAAATGTGATTTTTAAAAAACAAATCATATTAAGAGTAGTTTGACATCTTGCTATTTGTGACAACACGGATGGACCTCGAGGGTATTACGCGAAGAGAAATAAGTCACACAGAGAAAGAGAAATACCATATGATTTCACTCGTGTGTGGAAGATAAACAACCAAACACATAGACACAGAGAACCAACTGATGGTTACCAGAGGGGAACGGGGTTGAGGGAGGGTAAAAGGGCACATGGGTACAACGACGGATGGCAACTAGACTTCTGGTGGGGAACACGATGTAATCAATACAGAAAGTGAAATATAATGCTGTGCACCTGACATCCACACAATGCTATAAAGCAACGTTACCTCAATAAAAAAGAGCAGTTTCAACAGTGCTTGCCTCTTCGCATTGTATATTTTCTATGACTTGATGGATTGCCCTAGTCCTTTCTAACTTTTGATCAGCTTTCAACATTGCATTCTTCGCACTTTCACTGTCCTGCGATGTTTCAGAGTTCCCTTAACGTCCAAGTTTTCACCAGCGTCACCTCCCCTGGGACGTCTTCAGCCTGGGCTCGTTCATGTTGGTAAGCTCGCCTTCATGAAGCTCCTCTGGTCACACACCTACAGTGTCTCAAACAGCATCATCATACCCCTGCTCAGCTGTCTCCTAATCACATCCAAGCTCACTTCTCGCATCATCACTTTTCACTTCTTTGCTGCATTTCCATCTTTCTTGGGCAATTCCCTCTTTCGATTATCCATTTCAGGGGGGAGACAAGATGGCAACAAAACAATACATTTTGTCGTCTGTGTGACGTGAAAAACAGATATGCCCTGAGTAACCACCGACAGATCACTGTTGTCACTGATCATGATGTGCCTTCGTGATCTAGCTAGTGATCTGCAGACTGAACAGGTAGCAGAAACTTTGAACAGGCAGCAGCACAGTTTCTACACTGGGGTCACGGACATGAAAACCACCTTGTGGGACTACTGGTCTTCTTTAAGCCGTGGTAGTTGAAACTTTTGCATACAGGAACCAGGCAACGTGAGCTCTCTCTCTTTCTCTTTCTCTTTCTGTTTTTATACAGAAACATCTGCTGGCAGGCATTTTGGAGCCTCAGCTGTAATGAAGAATTAATAGGCCAGGGTCTCAGGTAGAATAGAAATCCAGAGAGCAGAACCTGACATTTGGCAACTGCCTTCGCCTCACGGCCATTTGCAAACCCAGTAGAGGCTGATGAGAGGCTACCTTACATTTTTGGCAGATGGAAGAGGTTAGGGGGACAAAGGTTTCAGTCCAGAGCCTACTGAGACTGGCGTTTTGGTAAGCCCCTTCCCAGGAATTTGGAGTGGGACTCTGAACAGCCACATTTTAGAAATAAAAGTGAACCAGAAATAATTAAGCCCTCGTAAGGGCTGCAACCCAACTTTGAGCTCTCTTGTTGGCCCACAAAAATCTGAGTCCTTAAAATTGGATTAAGGAGATTCCAGATTGATGGTGCCACCTTAAGAAGGGGAAAATAATTCTAGGCCTCAAATTATTTCTACAAGCAATTTTGAAAGTGAAATACGTAGCTCATAGCCAAAGATAAATAGGCTCATAAGGAGAAAATAATATAAACAAGACCAGAAGTAACAACCCATAATAGCACTAGACAAGCAACGACTCCCGACATCAGAATTACTAGGCACTAGCTGAGGAGTCCAACTCCTGTTGAAAACCCATATGTGATGGACTTAATGTTTGTGTCCCCTCCAATTCTTATGTTGAAGCCCCAATCCCCAATGTGATGGCATTTGGGGATGGGACCTTTTAGTTAATTGGGTTTAGATGACGGTGGAGCCCCAGGGATAGAATTAGTGCCCTTATAAGAAGAGGAAGGAACCAGACCCCCCGCCCCCCCTCTGCCAGGACAGGACATAGTGAGAAGATGGTTGTCTATAAACCAGGAAGCAGGTCTTAACCAGACAGTGAATCTGCCAGCGCCTTGATCTTGGGCACCTTGATCTGGAACTTCCAGCTCCAGAACCGTGAGAGAGAAATGCCTGTTGTTTAGTTCAACCAGTCAGTGGTAATTTGTGATAGCAGCCTGAACGGACTAAGACACTATGTGTAATTTTTCAGGCCCGACCATGGAAATTACAAAGGCTTTATGTGACAGGCCTCATCTGGCTAGGCATGCTGTTCCATGTTTGCATTCCTAGCCCTGGTGCTGCCATTCCCAGGTCTCTTTATCTGAGGCCTTGGACAGAGGTCTTCCTCAGGCGCTTCCGCTGAGGTCTCCTTACGGGGGAAGAGGAGAACCTTGAAGACAATTTTCTGCACTCTGACTGAGCATCCCGAATTTTTCCACTCCTGGCCCTTCTCCCGCATCCTCTCCTCAGCCTCAGGGTCCACAAACCTGCCAGAACGCTTTTTGGACTCCTTCAACAGTGTGATGACCCTCATGTATGTGCTGAGTCACCTGGCCAGGACCAGTGTGCTGCCACCCTATGGGAGAAAATAAAATGAGGGGAGTCAGTCTATTCTCCGGTTTCTGTCTCTTGCTTCCACCGTCACAGTGAGTGATTAAAGACTAAGCTCTTCCCTCTTTGGCTTGTTGTTTTAATTGGCTACTCTGACATCTGACAGCTCAGCAACCTCTCTCTCAGCTCAGCTGAACTCCCAATACTAGCTCCATGGAATTATGCTCACTAGATTCACACAAACACAAAATAAGTTTAAATGTTTTGACAGAGAAATAGAACGCAGCTTTCAAAGGACAAAGCGAATTTAGAAAAGAACTAAATAAAAAATTCTAGAACTGAAAAGTAAATAATATTAAGAACTCAGTGGACATGTTTGAAAGTGCACATCTTAGACACAAATAAAGAAACATTAGTGAGTAGGATAAATACCAGAAAAGAAAGGGAAAAAAAGCCCAAAGAGGCAAATTTTGAAGAGAGAAGAGAGAGAGAGCACATGAGAATATACTAAAAAATTCTAAAATGGATATAATGATAATCCCAGAAGTTAAAGATAGAAACGGGTAGAAGCAACATTTGAATTGAAAATGACTACGAATTTTAAAACTGACGAATGACTTCACAGAATCAATAAGTTCAATGGATTGCATACATGACAAAAAAAGAATTCCCCACCTATACTTATTATTATAAAAAAATCACAAAAATATGAAAAAGAAAAAGACGAAGCGAAAACTTGATGGCAGTCAGAAAGGGGAAAAAATAAGTAAAACAGGAAGAAAGGAAAGAAGGAGAAAAGGAGGGGAAAGGAAAGGAAGGGAGAAAGAGAGAGTAAAAGAAAGATTACATCAAAGAAGAAAAACTCAAACTTATACCTAATTTCTCAACAGCCAAAATGGAAGCTGGATCACAATGGAAAGACAGCTTTAATGTGCTGAAAGATATAAGGACAAAGTTGAGTTATATACCAAGCAAAAATATCTTTCAGAAGAGGAATGAAAACGTTTATAGAAAAAAGCCCCTGAGATGCGTCATTAACACAGCAAGCTAAAGGTTAATAGCAAGGGCTATGTTTTAGGAAGACAGGGGACGTCCCAGATAGCAGGATGGAGAAGCAAAAGCGGATTAGGGATTAATGAGGCATAGATTAATAAGTATGTGGGTAGCTCCAAATAAATAAAGGACATATAAAACAATGATAATATGTAATGGCTTTAAACATATGTATAATTTAAATACTGCACACAACAATAATAACCTAGAAGTCAGGAAGAGGTAAATAGGAACTCTCTAGGAAAAAAGCATAAGTACCAATTAACTTGAGACTTTGATAAAGTAGGGAAACCAGTAAAGTAATAAAAATCATATTTATAACTTGAAAACTAACAGAAGAAAAATTTTAGAAATTAAATCAATACAAAGAGAGGGAGAAATCAATACATAGAAAAGGCACAGCAGGGGCTGGCCCCGTGGCCCAGTGGTTAAGTTCTCGCACTCCGCTGCAGGCGGCCCAGTGTTTCGCTGTTTCCAATCCTGGGCGCGGACATGGCACTGCTCATCAAACCACGCTGAGACAGCGTCCCACACGCCACAACTAGAAGGACCCACAACGAAGAATACACAACTATGTACTGGGGGGCTTTGGGGAGAAAAAGGAAAAAACAAAATCTTTAAAAAAAATTAAAATAAAAAAAGGCACAGCAAACAAAGAGTTAACTTCAAATAGGTCAATAACTACATCAACTGAAAAGAGACTAAATGCTTCCCTTAAAATGAAATATAGACAGGTTTTCAAAGAAATCTGTCTAAATATGAAGAATACAGAAAAGTTAAAAGTACGAGAAAGCATATCGTATGTAAACTCTACACCCAAACGAACAGATAGAAGTGTTAATATCAAAGTAGATTGTAAGGCAAGAAACATTACTGCTGATAAAAAGGAAGACTTGGTAAGATAGAGGATTCTATTCAAAGAAAAACAATTTTAAATTATATACACCTAATAATTGGTAGAACCAAAGGAAAACAGTCATTGCTACAAAGTAGGACATGTAATGAACAACGGGAACACAGATAATGATAAAATGTTAGTCAACTGAAGCCTCTACATACATCCAAAAACATTTTATTTAAAGGTGTAATGTTGAAAGCTTTCCCTCTGTTATTGGCAATAATGAAAGGTTGCCCACTGTCATTACCCCTGTTCAGTAGTATACTGGAGGTCTTAACTAATGCGGAAAAAGATTCTACACCCATATTTTATATCTAACACAAAAAGTATAAAGATTTAAAGGAGAGATGTAACACTCCTGGTATTTATGGATGATATAATTTGTTATATAGAAAATCCAAAAGAATCTACAGTTAAATTATTAAAATTAATGTCAGTTGCTCAAAATTGCTTGATTAAAGACCAGTATATTCAAATAAATTTTATTTCTATGTACCAGTAGTGAAAAGTGAATTTTTAAAAATTTTACTTTAAAAGCATCAAAAATAGCAAAGATTAAGGGTTAAGGCTAACAACGCATATGCAAGGCCCTTATATAGAGATTCTAAAATGTTGCTGAGAGAAAGTAAAGAATACTTAAATAAATGGCTAAAGACACCAAGTTCATGCATTAAAAGATTAAGTACCGTAACATGCCAATTCTCCACAACTTGATCTGTAGATTCAAGGAATCCTAACCACAATTTTAACTGTTTAGTGGAATTTGGCAAGTGGATTCTGCAATTTATATGAATATTCAAAAGGTGAGGAATATTCAAGACACCCTTGAAAAAGAATAAGGCATCAGGACTTTCTCTAGGTTTTCAAATATTATGATGAAACTACAGGAATTAAAACATTATGGTTTTGATGTAAGAATGGACAAACGTGCCAATGAACGGAGTATAACAATATGCCATGTGCGTATTCATATTCACTTCATGTTGACAAAGGCGGCACTACACAAGCACAGCAATGGTATGCTGGAACATACAGGGTGTGTCTACAGAAGAAAAGGGAGCTAAGTTCTATCTCACACTGTTCACAAAAAATTAATGTCAATTGTATTACGGGACTATGAAAGGCAAATCAAAATTTCTTCTTAGAACACAATGTCAGAAAATATCTTGATGACTTCAAAATACTAAACATTTTTAATGGAGATACACAAAGCACTAATGATGAGCAAATTAAAACTAAAAAGTGGGGCACCATGGAGCCCGGGTCGCGGTGACTCTAGGCCAATTCTCCCATCTCCCTCCCACCCCACCTCCACCTCCACCTCCACCTCCAGGGAAACCGCGCACTTTCCCTCCAGTCCATCTGCACAGAGCTGCGCTTCTCCGTCTCTTTACATTGGTGATCAGCCCTGAAATAAATCTGTGCGCGCCAATAAACAAGGAAAGCCCAAACAAGGCGGGGACCAGTGCATTCTTGTTTTCTCCAACTTCCAGAACCGGAACAGGTCAACCTTGGACTTGCAGCCCTGCTCGCCTGCACAGTGGGCGGTGGCCTTCACAGTCAGTGGGCAACAGCATTCTGTTTGTCCCAGAGTCAGCTTCCAGGGTTTTCCTGGCCTCCTCAGGTCTGCGCTTCCCTGCACAAGAGAGAACAGCGAAATTAGAATTAAAGGCGTGCGACCTGACATTTTAAAATAGGCACGTGACAGCCACATCGCACACCTCCTCAAGCCGGGGAGGCCACAGCTCTTCCCACTTGCAGAACTCGGTCCTCGGTCGTCCACCCGTGGGATATACTGATACTAAACGATCCTCCCGGCTCAGGAGTCAGGGTTCCAGTTTTTGTGGAAGAGTTCTGAGGGGGAGGAACAAACCTGCCCTCCCACTGGAGCCTGCTTGTACAAAGGCCCTGTCCCCCGCACCCAAGCCTCTTGCTTCGGGCCTGGCGGCATCAGTGCCACTTGACCAACTCTTGGATAATCCATTGGGTCACTTCCCTGAGTAGCTTCGCTCTGTAGGTGGTGATCTCCAGGGTGTCCTCGAAGCTGCCGTCCACCTGGATCAAAGTGTTGACTCGGGGCTCTGTTTTGGGGAGGTGGACTCCACTGGGCCTGTGTGGGGGGAGGGCATGCTCAGGTCCAGACAGCTGGATCCCAGGCCCTGCGAGGCTGTGAGGAAAGAGCCAGCGTCACTGGCAGGAGGTCCAGGCAGCACCAGCTGTGGCAGGGAATGTGGGCAGGAGGGAGCATGAGGGCAGTGGTAGCATCAGAGTGGGCCCTTCCCAGGGCACCCACGCGATTTCACTCACCAAATACTGCACCCACCAGGGTAGCCTTGACTAGTCCAGTAAGACCTTCTTGAAGCCTTCCAGCTCTCAAGACCTCTGAGGAATACCAGTTGGCTCTGGCCACTTGCCCATTTTGATCTCCAGCTGGCGTCAGGACCTCGCACGTCCCCCGCCACCCGGAGAAGCGACCCAGACGGTGGGACAGGCATTCTGCCAACCTGAGCCAGGCTGGCTGCAGGGCACCGGCCTGCACTGCTCTGTGCATCTCTGCATCCCACCTCTGGCCTTCACTTCCAAGTGCCAGGAAAGCTCGCCCTCCACCTGCAGACCTCCTGGGGGCCCTCTGTCCCTCCAAGTTCCCAAAAGGTTCCCCCCACCCCGCAATGATTTGGGGGGCGGTTCCGGTCTCTCCCCGCCCAGGGAGGATGCCCTCAGGAGAAAGCGATCCTCTCTGGAAAACCTGCCTAGGGCAGAAGAGACAGGCAAGGAGCAGTGGGGCTGTCTGGGAGGGAGACTACCTGCTCCCCTTCAACAAGCTGGGATTTCTGGGGGGCTTTCTCGCTGCAGGTCCCTGTCAGGCAACAGGGTGCTGTCTTATCCACATCAGGAAACTGAAACTGGGAGAAGCTATTTAACTTATCTATGCTTCAGATCACCACAAGGGAAGTATTCATTAGAAGTACACAAATGCTGGGGCCAGCCCCCTGGCACAGCGGTTAAGTTCGCATGTTCTGCTTCATTGGCCTGGGTTCGCTGGGTCGGATCCCCAGGAGGACCTACACACTGCTTATCAAGCCACGCTGTGGCAGGCGTCCCACATATAAAGCTGAGGAAGATGGGCACAGATGTTAGCTCAGGGCCAGTCTTCCTCAGCAAAAAGAGGAGGATTGGTGGCAGATGTTAGCTGAGGGCTAATCCTCCTCAAAAAATTAAAAAAAAAAATTACAAAAGAGAAGTTTATAAATGCTGAGTAAAATAGAAAGAGTCTTTGTCTTGCCTACAGCAGTCTAATTGAATCTCTTGATTGAGCTAAAGTTTTAAATGTTTATTGCTTCAGAGAGGTAAAGGTATGTCCCCACAGCTGATACTCAGGCTTTCTCAGAAGCCATTTGGAGGATGAGAGGCGGCGGCTGGGGCAAAGGGCTGACCAGCCTCTCTGGAAGCCCGATCCAGGCGGCTCCCCAGGCCTGTGCACCATGCTGCCCACTGCGTGGGGCTGCTTCTTCCCTCATGTCTAATTCTCTTGCCCAACTTTCATTTTATTTTACTTTCCCTTAACCATCAGCTGTTGGTGTAATGCAAAATTTCAACCATTTAAAATTTCCTTTACAGAAGTTATTTATGCCCCATTTTACTTTGTCTTGCGGGAGGGGCATTGCTCTTCTTCTAAGGGCATGTGTTCACTTCGTGGTTCATGTATCTCCTCCCATTTTTAAAGACTGGAAGCATTTAACATAGACTCTAGAGTTCCAACTTGGACATGTATCATTAGCATTATATATAAAATATAATTTAAATATTATTTAAACTTTAAATTCTACAGAAACTTTAAATTCTGTTATTTAAACTTCAAATTCTGTACCAAACTATTCGTCAAGCATGAGGCAAGATCCAAAATATGAAACACGAAAGGCCTCAAAAAATGACAGATTGAAACACACGGCATTTATCAGACGCTCTGCCAAAATCCCTCTAAAATGACAGTACAGAGATTATTACAATACATAAAGGCACAAGGATAAAGAATGGGTGGAAAGAAGGCAGCTATATATATATATGTGTGTGTGTGTGTATACATATATTGTGTGTGTGTACATATATATACACTGGAAGCTAGAAAGAAGATGAAAGTGTGGCATTTGATGAAGACCAGAAAAAGCTGCAAGCTAAGCTTTGAAGAAGGCTGATTTTTTCTGTAGAATCCCAATCTGCCTCAGAAATGAGAGGCATCAAGTACCTCTGAAAGTGGGGATGAGCATAGAAGAATGAGCTGAAAGGCTATATGAGAGGCAGAAAGATGTCCTCCCACCCCCATGCTGCTCCTGAGCCTGACCAAAGGCCTATCTGAAAAAGACTGGAAGAGCCAGAAGGTTCTGGATTCTGGGTCAATGGCGCTGTAAGAGCAAAGAGGACCAAGAGCAAACAAGGGGATCAATACAACTCATCTGTCCCCACTTGCTCACAGAATCCTGGGACACAGGTTTGTACCTTTCAGGCAGAAAAGTCGACAGTTCTTCTCAGGTGAAACTGATTCATTCAAGAAAACACAAACAAACAAAAACACTGACCCTGACATTGGGGAGAAAGGGCTTGCCCACTGAGTTTCCTGGGTGATGAACAACGCTTCGGAACAAGGCTCCACTCTAAAGACAGGGAGGGGTGGCAGGTCAGTAGTCTATGTTTTGAAACTTGAGCTCCAGGTGATTTTGCCGTGGTTAAAGCTGGCGAACTATTGAGACAGATTATTTTACAACATAGCCCTTGAGTCAACAAGATTAAACCCCTGCTCACAAACCTGCCAATCAAGTTTTTTAGAGATCAGCTCTCACACAGAAAAAGCCACATATAATAAGCAGATATTGCAAGAAACTCTCTAGCGTAAAAGAGAAAAAAGAAATCTGTGAAAATAGAAGCAGTGTAGTAAACAGAAGAAAACGTCAAAAGGCTAATTCATGTCTTCTGAAAGATAAGAGAAGATACTACATTCATGAACTAAGAATAGATTATAAAAAAGAATATTCAAAAAGTAAAAGGTTTGTAAAATAGGAAAGAAAAAGAAGAAAAAATATAAGAACAGTCTAGAAGATTCACCACAGGAATACAGCAATCAACTAACAGAGATTTCAGAAAATAAGAGCAGAGAAAATGTGGGGGAGGAAATTATCAAAGAAATAGTTGAAGACATTTCCCAGAATTGAAAGGGCCTGTGCTTTTACATAGAGAAGGCACACTGACTGCCCCATGCAGTAGATAAAAGAAAATTACACTGGCATTTTCTCAGGACACTAAAGGACAGAGAGAAGGTGCAAAACATCTACAGAGACAGAACAAGAAGCTAACACATAAAAGGGATGGAAACCTATTCTGTGTGATGCTCCAATAGCGGGTAGTATAACCTTGTTAAAAGCCAGAGAATGGACAGTACTAAGAGTGAACCATAATGTAAACCATGGACATTGGGTGATAGTGATGTGTCGCTGTAGGTTCACTAATTGCTAACAGATGTTCCACTCTGGCGCAGCATGGGGGAGGCCGTGTTGTGTCGTGTGCGGGAAGATGATGCTATATGGAAACTCACAGCTCAATTTTGCCATGAATCTGCTCTAAAAAATAAAGGCTGAAAACAAAAGGAATGGGGCCCGGCCCGGTGGCACAGCAGTTAAGTTCGCACGTTTGCTTCTCGGCGGCCCTGGGTTCTCCGGTCCGGATCCCAGGTGCGGACATGGCACTGCTTGCAAAAGCCATGCTGTGGTAGGCGTCCCACGTATAAAAAGTGGAGGAAGACAGGCATGGATGTTAGCTCACGGCCAGTCTTCCTCAGCAAAAAGAGGAGGATTGGCAGCAGTTAGCTCAGAGCTAATCTTCCTCAAAAAGAAAAGAAAAAGAAAAAGAAAAGGAATGGGAATCAGAATGGCATCTCAGTTCTCCAGCAATGTTAGAGGCCAGAAGACGATGGATAATTGCTTCAAAAATTCTGAAAGAAAATTAGTTAAAACTCAGGATAATATAACCCAGGCAAACTACGGACAGATGGAGAATTTAAAACATTTTTAGACATCCAAAGTGTCAAGCCATTTACCTCTTGCGAACAGGAGAATACAGTCCACCAAAAAAGCAGCCGACTGATAAGACTCCACTCAGAGAACGCCCAGCCGCGCACTGCGGTCCCCAAAGGCAGCTGCCGTCAAGGACTCAGCTCCGCTGACCGTCAAGCTCTTCTCAGTGTTGACAGCCACAGGTCTCTATCTGAGGCCTTGGGCAGAGGTCTTCTTCAGGAGCCCCTGCTGAGGGGTCCTCACGGGCTGGGGCTGTGGGGAGGAAAGGCAGGAAGCCACGAAGACACTCTTCCTCACGCTGACCCAGTATCTAGGACTTTCCCACTCCAAGCTCTTCCTCCTCTCCCTCCTCCTCCGTCCTCTGCCCACCCCAGGGTCCCCAAAACTGCTGGAGCCTTTTGTTCTCCCTCAGCCGTGAGTGACCCCCATGTCAGCGCTCGTGTACCTGACCTTGTTCCGCGAGAGAAATGGAGCGTGGGGAGGCTCTGGGTTCAACCTCCTGCTTAGACCATTTCAGTGAGGGATTAAAGGGTTAACTCTGTCCTTTCTGGCTTGTTGCCTTACTTGGCTGCTCTGACCCCTGGCAGCTCAGTTCTCTCTCTCCCAGCTAAGCTGTGCTCTTGGCAGCCTCCTTCCCTATGCATCCCTAGCTGCAAAACACCATTTTATGTAGCTTTCCATGAGTGACCGAGACAAGCTCTGGGGGTTTTAACTCAGCTCCATGGGAACCATCAAACGCTCATTGCTTACCGGAGCCGTACCCTGGGCCCGGCTGCAAAGGCTCAGCCCCTTGTCCTAAGGCAGCAGCTGCCTGTGCAAAACTGGATGCCTCTGCTCCACCAGTTCTAGGCTCTTAACCGGACCTAATGGTTCCTCCTGCAGCACAGATATTTCCAGCGACTGAGGACACGCACCTCCCAAACAGCCTTTTCACCTCTCGGGAGGTTTTGTTACATTCTCCCTCTCACATTGCTATTCACTGCTCCAGTGTCCGGAACCCTGCCACTCATCTGCCCCTACCAGAAGGGGGAACTCAGGCTTGTCTCACTTCGGGGACCTTTCTGTGCCTCGCTCAGGTTCATCAGAGGCTCCCATTGAGAACCCTGACCTAACATTATTTGTTGATGTGTCAGACCTCAAAACTGCAAGGGGAGGTTATCAAGCAGGATATGCCACCACTAATTGAAGCTCTCCTCTGGGGTACAGTCCTACACCTGAGAAAAAAGCAGCCCAGATGGGAGAGCTTACTGCCTTACTAGAGCTTATCAACTAGCCAAAGGCCTCAGAGTCAACGTATCCACTGAGAGCAGGCAAGCTTTGGGAGGAGTACATGACTTTGGGATGCTTTAGAAACAAAGGAGGATGCTTTGGAAACAAATGTTTTATGAGGTTTTCATCTCTACTGAAAAGCCCATGAAACATGGACAAGTTAAGGAACTTTTAGATACAATCCTACTTCCTAGAGAGAGGCTCTTATACAGGTTGAGGCCCACGTAAAAAGAGAGAATGTGAAAGCGAAAGGAAATGCTCTAGCATATCGTTTGACCAAACCAGCCAATTTAACCAAAGTTACGATCCTAGCTGAGCCTTCGAAGGATAAATCTCTGGAGGGACTCAAAGAGGACATTATAAAACGTCAATATTTAGCCCCTGATTTTGAAAAGGAAGAATGCAAAAATCCGGTCGTGCCCTTCAGTCAGATAATCTCCTGCTCTCTCAAGATGGCCACTTGGTGGCTCCAGATGATTTCGCATGGATATTAGCTGGCTTCATCCATGAAGCTATCCATCATGAAGTCGACAAATTGGTTATCTTAAATCAACACTGACGGACAAAGTTTTAAAAGACAACTGAGGTTATTTTCAGATTATGCGTCACCTGTCAACAACATAACCCTGGAAAAACTGTAAAGGTGACGTGGCCAGGAACCAAAGCCTCAAGGGCCCTTTCACCTCCTTCAGATGGACCATCCAGCTTTCACCCTCCAAGGGATTTGAATATGTTTTACTTGCTGTATGTCTGTTCTCAGCATGAGTTGAAAGATTTCCTTGCTTAAAAGCTACAGCCTTTACGGTCACTAAAAGGCTGCTTGATTTTGTGTTTGCAACCTGGGGGCATCCCAACTGTAATACCAGGTGATTGAGACACACACTTTACAGAAACCATTATAAAAGGACTTTGTAAGGTGTTCTCTCTTACTCAAAAACTACAATTTCTGGAAAGCTTGAAAGGATCAATCACATACTTACATTAAAATTAGCAAAACTTTCAAAAGCCCTTGAGCTCCCTTGGCCAAAGGCGCTCTCACTAGCCCTTATGGTCAGACAGTCTACTCCCTCCGGGACACACTGCTCATCTTCCTGTGAGCTGGTGACTGGAAGGCCCACGCATGTAGAGATTTCACCTACTACATTAGGCTCTGCCAACTGCGGCAGATGTGGCAAAATATTGCAAAGGACTCACGTACTATAGCCACCTCTGTCATCAAAAGTGAAGACCACCTTCCCACAATGTCTTCCTAAACAACCTCTTCATAAGCTTCCACCAGGAGATTTCATCGACTGGAAGAGATACTGGAGAAAACTGCTCTTGAATCTTGTTGGAAGGGCCTTTATCAGGTGCTGTTGACAAGTAAGCAGTGAAACCCCAAGGAGTCAACACTGGGGTTCATGTTTCACAACTAAAAAAACTATTCAGAATTGCACACAATTGGAAAGCTACTCCAATATGGGACCTCAAACTCAGGACTCTCCGAGATCCCCCGGAAGCAAATCTTGGAAAGCAGACAGCTGGCCCAGACCTTTGGAACAAACAGATGACCCCTGACCACAGATAGTTCTTGGTCCACTGTTGGACCAAGACACCTATCTAGTTCCTGTTTCATTTTTTGTCTGCTTGTTTGTAATCATTTTTCTCATTTTCTCCAGACCCCTTGTTGTCCTCCACCTATAATAGCCCTATTTCTTTTCTCCCCTGCTTACTATAATTGTTAGGTCAGAATGTATCATTCTAATGCCATTCTTAGATTATCTTGAACAGTAACCACTGCCCTCAGTCATACTGACTGCTGGATATGCCATCCATCACAAGACCCCCACGATAAGAACATCAGTATTGCAGCTGATGGTGTTTCCATTTGCTCCATCATGGACAACTGACCTTAAACACATCAATCTGTGATTTTGCTAGCGTTCCTCTCTCCCGGAAGAAGCTTACAGGAGATTTGACAGACGATTATTACAACCTGTTGACTGACCCAAGATAATTCTAAATTTGGATTCAACCCCCTTCGTAGAGCAATGGGCCAAATACTACTGAGAAGAGACTAAAAGAGAGCCAAATGTGTAACCCAGCTAACGCAAGGTCTTGGTTCCAACTTCACGTCATTTTTCCTGAATTTCCATGCACCGCTACTGGATACTACATCCTTTGTGGCCAGAATAGCTGATCCTGTTTGTCTCAGACCAACATGTCACGCTCTTTAGGAATAAAACTCTGACACTTGTCTGTGCACAGAGATCCTAATTCTATAAACCACCAAGGCTGGAAATTCTGACTCAGATATGAGCTCCAAAATGAGGCCACTCTTGCTTTTTCAGGCACACTACCCAGGGAAATTACTGACTCGTCGTTTACGAGAACAGTCAGAGCAGTGCCCCATCGGAAGAACCATACAAATAGAAAAGACAAATACAAAATAGAAAAGAAAAGAAGTAGAAAATAGGAAGAAACCTGTCACTAACTCTGGCAGAAGTTATTAATGATACTACCTCTGCCCTAGATGTAGGAGAGATGAGTCTCAACTCATTGGCGTGAGTAGTGATGGACAGTTGCCCTGCTCTAGATTTCTTGCTGACTGGTCTTGGTGGTGTCTGTGCCACTGCTAATACTTCCTGTTGTACTTAGATCGATGAAACGGACAAGGTGGAATAAGCTGTAGAACGCCTTACGGAAAAAGCTATTTGCCTCTCAGAGTGATCCTCAGGGCCTGTGGAATTTGTTCTCTTGGCCTGGGTGGGGCGATTAGGATTCCCAGTTCCAAAGCATCTTACGGTAATTATTAATTGTTCTTGTTTTTATCATAGTGGTCATGCCGCTGATCCACTGCATTTGTTAAAGAGAAACCAAAATGGAGTCCACAGTTTGAATATACCCCTAGACCAAACGCTCACAGTCACGTAACCAAAACTTAAAACTGGCCTGATTTTCCTGAAAGGCGGACTCTGACCTCAACCAAGACTTAAGTTTTCATGTCAGCGTGACCTTACAGCTTCCTAGCTAATCAGCTACAAACAAGTAAGCTTATGGAGTACTCCTACCCTAAAAGGAATGTTAAGTTTCTAGGAGCCTGTCACAATACAAAGCGATGTACTTGCTCCTTCTCGCTTTAGAAACTGAGCCGCGACTGCTGAGGGCAGGACTCCAAGCCACTTGTTGTTTGCCAGTCCCTCTGTTTGCAAACAGCTTGTTTCAAACTCAATAAAATATTCTCTCAAGTAAAACTCTCTGAATTTTCTTTTGACACATTCTATCCAGAGTCTTAAATGCTTCTATACAGTCACTCCCTCATCAGATGATCTCCAGGGTGATACAACAGAAAGGGCAAGAAGATCTTGCAGTTCAGTGGGCTGTGAAGACAACTGAACAATCTCTAAGCAGATCCAGATTTCTAGCTTTTCCTGAATCGGTCAACCTCTCACCGATGAGAGGATGGCCAGGAGCCGGGACTGAGAGACTGAATGTACAAATGGGCAATGGCTAGACCGAAGACAAAAATGGAACTCTGACCCACAGTCCACAGCACTCAGTCTAGGAAGCCAAACAAACTCTACGGCAGTGAACACCAACTGGCCAAGACTTGATTAATAAGTGATAGCTTCCCTAGTGTTTGCCCTTAATTTCAACTTAGAACCAACTGGAGAAGCCCAAATATTCACCTCTAACCAATCACAGATAATGCCCTGCTTCTACTTAGCCCAGCTACGGCTTCCCCATGCAAACAGCCTCCTCCTTCAGGCGTACCTGAAGCCTTCTCTTTCCTCCTCTGTAAAGTTTTCCCACTCCTTCGCCTGCCTTTGAGTCTCTGATAAACACAAGTGACGGTGGCTGATTCCCTTGCTATATATAGCGAGGTCAGAATAAATGGCCTTTGCTTGTTCCCGTTTGGGTGGTCTGTGTTTATTTTCACACAAGATAATTCATGAGTTGCTATTTGCTGAAGCTGTGTAATAAGCATACGGCCATTCATTTGTACGATCTGCTCTACTTTTGTATGTTTGAAATTTCCCGCAGTAAAGAATTTAAAATATCTCAAAAATATCAGTGTCATTAAAGATTTTTAGAAGAACGACAGAGAGTGATTCTAGATTAAAAGAGACTAGAGACATGACAAGTAAATGCAGTGCATGCTCCTTGACTGAACTAGAGACTTTTAAAAAATAGCTACCAAGTACATTATTGGAAAAATTGGGGAAATTAAACTTGGACTGCATATTAGACAGAGTATTGGATCAATGTTAAGTTTTCTGAGTGAATAATTTTTTATATGGCTATGTAGGAGAATGTCCTTGTTCTTGGGAGATGATGTTGAAGTACTTGGGGTAAAGCGTCATGACATCCGCAATTTAACTCACAAATCGTTCATGAAAAAGCACATGTGGGTAGAGAGATAAAATGGATGAAGCAAAATGTTAAAGACTGGCAAAACTAAATGAAAAGTGTAGAGTATAAGTTTAATGTTCTTACAATTTTTCCACAGGTTTAAAGTTTTTCAAAATGAAAAGATAGTGGGAAAAGCTTAATAAAAGTGGGAAAAGTACAATAAAATACATGTAAAATTACCAAAAAGGTAGAAGCAAAAATTCCCAGATACTTACACAAAATGTTTTTTAAATGAAAGGATAATCCAAACACTAATAATAGTTAACTAATATTGAGGAGGAGGGCATAGGATAGATGAGATGGGGTTGAAAACTAGGTTTTGCCGAATGGATACTGTCCATAAAGAAATGCTCTTTGTAAATTATCCTTGTATTCTAAGTAGCCTGTCAGTGAAGATTCTCATTTACTTTACTTGAATATTGTTTAGCAGTGTGGCACGGCGCCTCCTTCTCTATTTGCCCATCCACCCACGTACCCACCCTGCATCTATCCATGCACCCCTGCGGCCGTCCACCCACCCATCTGAGGGAACGAGTGGACAGTTACTGTTTGTAAATGCCCCTAAACCTCAGAAGAGTGCCAGGTATTGTTCAGAACTAGTAGGCTTTTGTGTATTCTTTTTCTGCATGATTGCTCCTGCTCTGACAGTGACTTGTTAAATGTCTCCTTACTAGTTTACTTTCCTCATTTTAATCATTCTTTCCAACTATCTCTCACATACACACATGCATTTTGATGCTAATATTTAGTGCAAAGTGTTATGTCTTCATTATGCTTTGCATATTTCTCACTGTATAGAGATTTTATCTTCAGAGTTAAAGAGTCTAAGAAGTGAAGTAACTAACGAAGAACAAAGCTTCTCAATGAGAAATTACGAAACCAATTCACTCACATACTTCATTATCTGAACCCAAAGGCCCTCAGACTGCGTCCCCCAGGACTACGCACAGAAAATGGAAGCACGCGATGCGATGTGCCGGAAGTCTTCTCGGTGGGACGTTTGGTTCTACTTTATGGGGTGCAGAGAGTTTAAATAACTTGTGCAGTTCAGTCACACAGCGAGAAGATGTTGGAGCCGGTATTCAAGCCACGTCCCCTCAATCAGAGCCAAATCAGGAAGCCTTGGAGGTAACAGAATGACAAAATTGACTCCACCTTGGCGGATTCTGCTAAATCCTAACAACTCTGTGATTCTGCTTTGAAGCTGGCATGGGGTCAGTAAATAAAACTCAGGGCTTGCCAAATGTGGGAAACTTAATGCGGGGTCTCCGCATAAAGCCACGACTCCAAATGGCTCTACTTCCAAAATAAAACTAAATCAGAGACAAACTTTGCCATGCAGATGGAGTGGCAAAGGAATTTGTCTTGACCGTGCCTTTCTCAAGTAAGTCTTGACCTAATAATTAATTACCACAAATTGGCCCTGTGGCTAACTCATGCCACATGTAGAAGTCTGAAAAACTTCAAGGAGATAACTGGAAGTGGCCCCAGGTGGATGCATCCCCAAGCGATTGGCTCGAGCGAAAAATGACCAATTTATAAAAAGATAAAATTATCTCCCTGCCTTACACCTGTTTACAAAAAAAAAAAAAAAAAAAAAAACCCAGATAGATAGTTCAAGGATGTAAATGTTAAGATAGAAACGTCAGCATTCTTAGTAGAAAGTACAGGGAATATCTTTAGACCTCAGGGCAGGGAAAGATTTCTTAAGCAAGACACAGAAGGCACTTTCTATAAAGACCGACAAATTTGACTATTAAAACTAAGAATTTTATTCACCAAAAGAAACCTTAGAGGAAGTGAAATATAATTTGAATTAGGAAGATATTCACAATACAACTGAAAAAAGATTAGCAAGAGATTGAGGGAGAATGCATAAAAGGGAGAACTTCCACAATTACTTCATAGCCTCAAGACTTTTTTACCATATGCGTGTATTATGACGTCGATTTTTTAAATTAAATTGAAGAAATAAAAATATCCACTAAAGTTAGATTCAATTTCTCCTCTCAGAGATTATCTACTGATATCTGTTGACGCTTAGGTGATGTGGATGAGGATGAGGAAATTCAGGATATTAACACCAACCCCCTTTTGAAAATGATCGGAATGTACCCTTAAAAAGATTTTTAAAAGCAAACACATTATAGCTAACTGTAAGAACAAAGTTTGCACAGCACAGCAGATGCTATCTATTCTAAAACAGCTAGCAAACACTATTTCTACAAATTCACTAGAAAAAGTCTGAGAACACGCGTGGGATGATACACACCAGCTTCAGGACAATGATTTCCCATGGGGAGGGAAAGAAAGGATGCTTTACTGATACCTATTTCAAGCAAGCCAGACGCGATGGGGCCATCCCGGCGGCAGGGTGGTTATGTTCCCACGCTCCTCTTCAGCCGCCCAGGGTTCGCTGGTTCAGGTCCCTGGTGCGGACACACCCACCTCTCATCAACCCACGCTGTGGTGGCATCCCTATACAGAGTGGAGGAAGACTGTCACAGATGTTAGCTCAGGGCCAATCTTCCTCACCAAAACAGAAAGGAGAGAGAAGTGAGGCAAATGGGGGAGGGTGGTACATGGGTGTTTGTTACGTAACTTCTTTTGAATGTGTGAAATCTTTAATAATTTAAATTTTTAATTAAAATTAAGAACATTGGAAAGAAACGCGCATCAACACTAGTCTTAGGATATTGGAAACAGGTGGGATTTGTCCGTACTTGCTAAGTTTTCTGTACTGACCGCTCCGCTGTTTACATTTTAAAACACGGCGCACTTGCTTGAACGGCTAATTTAAAGTCCTAGCCAACCAGCGAGTCAGAAGACAACGGGGAGCGCAAGAGACAAAATGGAAACCCCGCGAGCAGGCCTCCCCGCCCGCCCAGGGGGGACGCGAAGCCTCGACGGGCATCCCAGCGACGCCCGGCCACGAGGGCGCGAGCGACCGCCCCACTGGACCAGCCGCGCTCAGCGGCAGGGCCTCCGAAGCTAAGCGACGGCCCATTTGGAGCAGACGGCCACCGACAGCCTCCGAGACCCGGCAGGAGCTCAAACACAAACAGCTCCAGGTCACAGAGGACGGCCCAGGCCCAGCGACAGGAGGGGCAGGACGCCCGCGACTTGGGCCTGGGGCCAGGCGCCCAGGTCAAGGGGCGGCCCGTCGAGCGGAGGGGGCGGTGGGAGGGGCGGGGCCCGTCGAGTGGGCGGGGGCGGGCCCGGCGGGAGGGGCGGGGCCCGTCCTTTGGACGGGGGAGGGCCCGGCGGAGGGGCGGGGCCCGGCGGCAACAGAGAAGGGCCCTGGCCACTGGCCTCCCGGGGTGCGGGGTGCGGGGTGCGGGGTGCGGGGCGGCGGGTCGGCCTGCCCCTGGGTCGCTGTGCTCGCGCGGTGGACGCGGCAGCGGCTGCGAGGGCCCGCGGGGAGGGGCGGACGCCTGCTGAGGCCCTGGCCGGGCTGCTGCGGCGAACGCCTCCGACCCCGCGGGCTCGGCCCCGGCCGTGGTGGTTTCCCGCGCGGGAGCTGAGCTGCCCGTCGGCGTGCTACCTGGAGGCTCGGCTGGCCGGCTGCGTCTTCGGTGAGCGGCCCCGCGCTGCCGGCGGGACGGCGTCCGCGCTGGGAGGGCAGCCCAGCGGAGCAGCTCCCCACAGTGTCTCGGCCGGGCGGGCTCGCGGGCCGCGTGTGCAGCCCCGGGGCGCGGCTTGCAGCTCTTCCCGCCCCGGCAGCCTTCCCCGAGGCCGGGCCGGCTCCCCTCGCCCTTCCGCGCGCCCCTCAGCGGCGCTCTCTTCCCGCCTAGGCCCCGACCGAGCCGCCGTCCCCGAGACGGAGTGGAGGAGCCAGGTGCTGCTGACGGTGCGCGCGGTCGAACCCGGCGGCGCGGTCGAAGTCAGCGTCTTTGGACAGCCCCACGGACAAAATCGGGTGAAGGGCGTCCTGCGGAGCCTCGCGGCCTGGCACTGGGAACGGCGCGCCCGAGGTGAGGGTCCGTGAGCCCTGCGGGAGGGGGGCGCCGCGGGCCGGCCGCTGGGCCGCACCTGGCTTCCCGACGGCCTCTCGGAGCCGCCCGGAGCTTCCCGCGGCTTCCAGCTCCGGGCGCGGCGGGCCGCCGCTGGGCGGCCCTGGGCGAGCGGAGGCCGAGCGGGCCCTCGGGCACCTGCGCCGGGACCGCGCGCGCCCTGGCCCCGCGCCGCCCCGGCCAGCCTCAGCCTGCTGAGGCCGTGGTGTCCACACCCCGGGTTCGACCCTCTGCCCTGAGCGAGCGTGCTGCGGCTCCACCGCCCCCTCCGCCCCAAGGACGGAGGGGTGGACAGCCCCGAGCGCTTTCCCTCCTCCAGGGGAGAAGATGGAGCAGCTGGAGGCGTTCTTGAAGGCCCGGGCGCCGCGGCCGCAGCCTCCCGCGCATCTTGTCGCCTGAGCGCTGCCGGGAGCCTTGTGGGAACAGGCCTGCTTTTGCCGGATCCCTTCGGAGAAGCAGGTGTACGCGACCTCTCCAGCCTTCTGGCCTGCGTCTCTTCCGGTAGTGGCTCCATTATTTTGATGCGAACGTGAGTTTGTAGTGTCATTCTAGTAAAGAAATGAGCTTCCCTTTTGCTCTTTGCTCACTTACAACTAACGAATTTATGAAAGACTGACTCTGTTCATTCACGTCCTGACGTGGCAGGGTAAGAGGCTGATAGGTAGTGGTTCTAGTTGTTTTTCTCCTCTTGGTTTCTGCTGTTTTGAAACTCTTAACCCCGTGATGCTTTTATGGTCAGAGTCAGGCCCTCAGGTACCGGGGCAGAGACGCAGGGGCAGTCTGCTTTGGGTTTTCTGCATCATTCGTTCTCAGACTTTAAAAGGGGCCAGAAGCACCTTGAGAGCTTGCTAACACGGTCTCCTAGGCTGCTGCTCCGTGACGCCGATTCCGTACCCTGGGCCCATGAATTCGCACAGCTGACGAGCTCGTGGGTAATACCGGTGTTTCCCCTCTGAGGGCCACCCTTCCGAAGCCGAAGCCGGGGGTTTGGCCCCTGAGGATGGCAGCGAGTGTGCCTTTTCTTCTTGGAGTGGAGCCTCCCTCCGTGCGCAGCGGCGGGTGTTCCAACACGCAGGCTGAGGCTGCCGGCAGTCATTCTGCTGGTGCCTGGATCCAGCCGTGGAGAGAGGGGGTGTCCTGCTGCCGAGCCCGCTGCCTCCTTCTCCCCTGAGGCCTGCAAGGCTGGGTGGCTTTCCCCTTACCCGTTACAATGCTGTGGGCGCTTTGTGCAAACCAGCTCCCACCCCTTGCTGCGTCCCCTTTCAGGAAGCAGAATTCTGGGGGAGAGGTTGCCAAGGGCTGTGTGGCTTCAGACACAACGTTGGAGTGGATTTGCCTCATGCGGTTTCTTCACCCCTTAGCAGTAACAGACTCTAGCTGTCTGCAAGGGTTTTAAACACACACCTGCACAGGCCTTTTAAAACGTGCTGCTTCGATTATGAATGATACTGAATGTTTTCCTGCTTCGCTTCGCGTTTTTGTAAAATGCCTTTACACTTTTTTGCATTCATTCTCACCATTACTTCTTTCAACTCAGAAGATAAGGATTTTTGTCATCTCCATAAGCGTTCTGTAACAAACAGTTGTCTATTATAACCAATATTTTCCAGCCCTTCTCAGGTTTTTTTTTTTTTTTTTGCATATGAGAAATTTGTCCCCCTTACCTCCCCACCCCCTTACGTTTAAGCCCCTGCTTTTTAGGAACTCCTGCTTTTTCTCCTTCTGTAGAAATTTGATAAATATTTCTATAGTTTTGGGGTGGGCCCCGTGGCCGAGTGCTTAAGTTCACGGGCTCCGCTTTGGCAGCCCAGGGTTTCGCCAGTTCGGATCCTGGGTTCAGACCTGGCACAGCTCCTTGGGCCACGCTGAGGTGGCGTCCCACATGGCAGAGCCAGGAGGACGTACAGCTAGGATATACAGCTATGTACTGGGGGGGCTTTGGGGAGAAGAAGAAGAAAAAGGATTGGCAACAGATGTTAGCTCAGGTGCCGATCTTTAAAAATATACATACATGCTTCTACAGATTCTTTTCTAGTGGGATTCCTACAAAGCCATTGAACATTTATGAGTTACTTGGAGGAAGAGGGTTATGTTTAAACTTGTTTCAATTCTCCGAAAATTATCCCAAATTAAATTACAAGGGTGCTGGCCCCGTGGCTGAGTTGTTAAGTTTGCGTGCTCCGCTTTGGCGGCCCAGGGTTCACCGGTTCGGATCCTGGGTGTGGACCTATGCACCACTGGTCAGGCCATGCTGTGGCGGCATCCCACATAGAAGAACTGGAAGGACTTACAACTAGGAAATACAACTATGTACTGGGGCTTTGGGGAGAAAAACCAGAGGAAGATTGGCAACAGAAGTTAGCTCAGAGCCAGTCTTCCTCTCACACACACAGTTACTGAACCGTCCCGCACTCCTTCCATTCTTTGCACACGGTGACACGTTGAAGTCCTAACTCCAGTCCCTCAGAATGGTGACTGTATTTGGAGAAGAGGGCCCTTAAGGAGGTATTTAAGGTAAGATGAGGTCATGTGGGTGGGCCCTTATCCCATGTGACTGATGCCTTTAGAAGCAGAGGAAAGATGGACACGTGTGAGTGCAGAGGAAAGACTTGTGAGGACACAGCAAGAAGGCAGCCATCTGCAAGCCAAGGAGAGAGGCGTCAGGAGAAACTGAACCTGCTGATGCCTTGATCTTGGACTTGTAGCCTCCACAACTTTGAGAAAATAAATCTCTGTTGTTTAAGCCCCCCAGTCGGTTATTTTGTTACGGCAGTCCTGGCAAACTAATACGACATTTAATAGGGTTTTTCTCTGTGTGCCCCTTTGTCTGTATGCCAACACAATGTTTTTACTACCTTCATAAATAACCTTTTACTATCTAAAGGGTAGTTGCTCTGTCATTCTGCCTTTCAGAATTTGGGGGTAATATTAGCTATGTATGTATGTATGTATTAGAGCTTGTATCACATACGGGGTCCTGTGCCAAGCACCTAAATAGGGTGCTTGGGGCATAAGGGACTTGCTAAGGTCATAGAACTAGGGCGTGGGGGTGGGTGAGATTTGAACCAAAACATTAATTCTAGGGTCTGAACTCGTATCTCCACACTATACTTTCCCATTTGCTTTTATTTTTCTCTGCAGCTGAATTTAGACTCATGTCTCACTGTTTTTATTTCTTTTTAAGAGGAATTAGAATCAACCTTAATTTGTGAAGAATCCACAGTATTTGTTCTATTGAAGGACGAGACAAGGTTTTTTCTGACAAGTTGCTGAAACAGAGATATTTAGAAGTACCACAGCCAAAATAAAAATAGCATCACTGACTTTATCTGATGATAAGTGTACTACACGCTCAATAATTTTTAAAGTGAGGCAATATATAAAGTATTACTCAAAAAAGTCTCACTGAGCATATGTTACTTTCAAGTAGCTTTCTATTACTCCAAATGTTTTTTTTCTTTTCTTTTTTTTTGTGGAAGATTAGCCTTGAGCTAACTACTGCCAATCCTCCTCTTTCTGCTGAGGAAGATTGTCCCTGAGCTAACATCCATGCCCATCTTCCTCTACCTTACACGTGGGACGCCTGCCACAGCATGCCTTTTGCCAAGCGGTGCCATGACTGCACCCAGGATCCGAACCAGCGAACCCCGGGCCGCCGAGAAGCGGAACGTGGGAACTTAACCGCTGCCCCACCGGGCCCGCCCCTCCAAATGTTTTTCTATTATTTTGGTAAAGATTTTATTGATACGTAGCATTCATATAAAAACATGCACATCCAAAGTGTGAGAAGATTCGTCAAACAATACAAAGAGACCACATCCATATAGCCAGCAGCCAGAGAAGAAAACCATTACCAGCACTCCAGAAGCCTCCATTTGCCTCCTTCCCAAGGATAACTACTGTTCTGGCTTAAACATAAGTGGAATTGTGGTAAGATTTTTATCCATGTTGCGAGTAGCTGCAGTTCCATATGAATTAACCGTAACCTAGTGTTCTGTTCCGTGCACGTCCACGTTGACTGTTTCCTGTTCAGGCCCAGAACGAATAGCGCTCCTATGAAAATTCTCCTACGTGACTTTTGGTGCGTACGTACACGCATTTCTGTTGAGTATATATCTGGAATTGAAATTGCTGGGTTATAGGGTGTGTGTAAGTTCAAGTTGCCAAGGTGATTGAACCAGCTTATGTTCCTTCCAGCAGCGTACGAGACTTCCAATTGCTCTCCATCTTGGTCAACAGTCAGAATTTTCATTTCAGAGACTTTGGGTATTAGTGCTGTTGTGCTGCAATTTTTAAAATTTTCATTGCTTGATTGGTTATAATTTGCACACTATAAGATTGTGTGTATATAATTAAAATCTTTTTAGGTAAACTTATGACTTGTGCCACTATCACCACAAACCAGTTTGGGAACATTTCCATCACTCCAGAATGCTCCCTTGTGCCTGTTTGCAGTCGGTCATCACCACTGTCTCCAGCTCCCGGCAACCAGTCTGCTTTCTGTCTCTGCAAGTTGCCTTTTCTGAACATTTCATACACATAGAATAGTATAGCTCGTAGGCTTTTGCGTCTGGCTTCTTCATCGAGTTGGAATAGCTCTGCTTTTTCATTGGGGGATTTAGTCCCTTCCAATTTAATGGAATTATCTGTATGATTGGACTTATATCTGCCATTTTGCTTTTTGTTTCCTGTCTTATGTCTTGTTTGTCCTTTTCCTCCTTCATTATTATGTGCTAGATAAATATTTATGTGCCATTTTAATTACTGTTTTTTAAATGATTTTTTTTTTCTTAGTGTCGCTTTAGGGATTGTAAAAATCTTAACTCATTACATTTCACTTCAGATTAGTGAAAACTTATTTCTGATAAAATGTAGAGACTTTCTTTAATTGAAATATCTGTGAATAAATGTAAAAAGGACAAAGGCTAAATCGGTGCCCACATTTGAAGGGAGGGAGGGAGGAAGGAAAAACAACTGAATAAATGGAGACACTGCATTCTTGGATAGCAAAGTCGAGTGTGGCACAGATGTCAATTCTTCCCAGATTAATCTAAAACCTCGATGCGATTCCAATTATAATCGCAACCACGTTTTTAGGGGGTGATGCTGCAGGGTGAGAGCCCTTCTGAAAGCCCAATTATACAGGTGCTTCAGAAGGACTCGGGAAGGCTATAACGAAGGTTTTTCCTAGGTGTCTAATGAAAAATTCGGATGAGGTGAGTAGTACAGATGTACATTAACTGAATCTGAGGTACTAACAGAAGTACACAGGCAGACGTAGAGATAGCCTGTCACATATGCTCCACAACTGAATTCTCAGGTGACTCCGGAGAAGCCGTAAAGAACTGAAATGGTATTCCTTGATACCTTTAGTGAGCCCATTCAAAGACAGACTGTTCACACTACACTATTTGCTGCCGCCAGTGTCCCCTGCCCCCAGAGACGCAGGCAGGATTCTCTGCTCAGACTGTCTGCAGTTCTCTCCCTCCGTTACAAATCCTGCTTTTGTTTTGGATGTTTCCTCATGGTGAGATCTAGGTTATGTATTTTTGGCAAAAATGCTGGGTGAACCATGTTGCGTCTTAGTGCACCACGTCAGGAGGCACACGGGTTTGTCCCCCGCCCCTCCCCCGCTTAGTGATATTTTGAAAGCCGTATTTTGGTCAGAAGCGTGGAGATGAGAAATTCTGATGAGGGAAACAGTGCCGACCTGGCTTAACTAAAGTGGAGCTGCGGGCGGACCTTGAGACGGGCTGTGATGCATGCTGCACAGCTGAGCTCAAAAGTTGTCTGCAGATTCTGTCAACAGTGAAGTTCTCCTCTGATGTCTTTCGTCAGCGTATTCAGAACCTGCCCAGACTGGCCTCTTTACTAACCCTCAGGCATTTTACCTGCAAAAATGTACAAACAAGAGTCACTATTTCCAGACTTGTGTAGTTTTTGCCTTTGTTCCTTGACAATCTTCCGTTGACTGCCTTGGGCCTCAGTTCCCCGAGTCCTCCCGTCTAATTCACCGCCTTCTTTTAGTTGGTAAGATATACTCTTTCATGCATGTATAATGTACATGTAGTCCAAAGGATGAAATGAGCGCTCTACTTCTTCTGCCACACGTCAGCTGGGTGAGCAGTGTGGGATAGGTTGCCAAGAGACCAAAGACAAGACCTGGAAGCATAGAATGAGACATATGGGTTCGCTGGGGAGTTGCTTACAGGGAAGGTCCAGTGGCAGCCGCCTGGACAGGCAATGTGCACCTGCTGCCGCCTCCTGAGAGAAACTTGCTTAAGTAGGCAGGGGAACAAAGCCTGTGTGCTCACCAAGGGGGACTGTCCCTGTATGACCTGCATTCCAAGGACCAGAGCTCCCCACCCCTCCCCCACCCCCGGAGGACGTCTGTCTTCCCTCACACCAGAGGGCCCTTGTGCTAACTCTCCCAAGAGAAAACAGCTGGGTTGGCCAAGCCCAGGACTGTGATCATCATTGAGTGCTGGCATGTAGCCCAGACAAGGAGCCTCAAGGACGCGTGGTTTACAGGGCACACGAGCCAGTGCCCCTACACTAGTGTACCTTAACAGAACAAAACCAGTATTTCGGGAAGCCGTCTGTATATACCTTTTCCCTCAACCAATTTTCTATGTATTTTTGTAGGTTGCTTCATCTGAAAAACAAAGGACCAAGACTTCCAATTGAACAGTGAGAGTAGGCTTGTCTTCTCAGATATTAAAACATTCTGTAAAGCTGCAGAGTTAAAACAGTTGGGTAGATATTGAAGACAGAAAAGTGACACATATGAACATAAAACAGATTGGTAACATTGAGTTTGTGTGAGTATATCAAAAATAGCTTTCATACCATGTAATGAGAAGATAAAGTGGTATGGCCATCTTGTAGGGAAGTTTGGCAATATAACAGTTGTAAAGTTGCTCATTCTTTAACCTAGCAATTCCAATTCTAGGAAGCTCTCCTTTAGAAATATTCCAACGTGGACACAAAGGTGCAAGTAGAAATTCAGTGCAGCAGTTTGTAACTGAGAAATCTGGGAAACAAGTTAATCAGCTAACGGGAAGGGAAAGGTTAAATTAAACTGTCCCTGTCCTCAAGAAAATCAAGCTGTGGAAGAAAACAGTAAGTGCAATTATGTAAGAGTACAAGGTAAGCTGTTAACAGTGGTTTCCCGTAAGAGTAGGTTTGAGAGAGCACATAGGGAGATCTGGGGACTTTGATCTGGGTGAAAACGGGTGGCACTGTCTCATGCCCTGCTTTGGGAGAAATCTACTAGGTTCCTTTTATTGAGGTCACATTGGTATAAATTGGTGAAATTATATAAATTTCAGGTGTACATCATTATATTTTGACTTCTGTATAGACTACATCGTGTTCACCACCAATAGTCTAGTTTTCATCTGTCACTGAACAAATGTACCCCTTTACCCCTTTTACTCTCCCTCCATCCCTCCCCTCTGGTAACCACCAATCTATGCTCTGTTCTGTGTGTTTGTTGTTTTACCTTCCACATATGAGTGAAATAATACCGTATTTGGCTTTCTCTGTTTGACTTATGTCGCTTAACATAATACCCTCAAGGTCCAGCCACGTTGTCGCAAATGGCAAGACTTTATCCTTTTGTTATGGCTGAGTAGTATTCCATTGTATCCATATGCCACATCTTCTTTATCCATTCATCCATTGATGGGCACTTAGGTAGTTTCCAAGTCTTGGCTATTGTGAATAATGCTGCAGTAAACACAGGAGTGCATACAACTCAACAACAACAACAAATTAAAAAATGGGCAGAGGACCTGAACAGACATTTTTCCAAAGGAGATATACAGATGGCCAATAGGCACATGGAAAAATGGTCAACATCACTATTTTGTAGGGAAATGCAAATCAGAACCACAATGAGATATCACTTCATGCCTGTCACAATGGCTATTGTTGAAAAAACAACAAATAACAAGCGTTGGGGAGGATGTGGTGAAAAGGGAACATTTTTGGCAAAACTGCTAGTGGGAATGTAAACTGGAGCAGCCACTATGGAAAACAGTATGAAGATTCCTCAAAAAATTAAGATAGAACTACCATATGATCCAGCTATTCCCCTTCTGGGTATTTATCCAAAGAACATGAAATTAATAATTCTAAAAGATATATGCACTCCTAGGTTTCTTTTTCTAAATTCGATACTTTATATACATAAAGAATTTTACATAACGTCGTTACACCTAAATGCTTTTATTTGAAGTTCAACCTCCTTTTCTTGGCTCTCTCCAATCTCCAAGCAAGGATGTTTACTCATACCATCTTCTTCCTTCACAAAATCGTCTCAGACGTGACTGTATGTGTGTGCGTGTGTTCAGATATTTTTGTCTAAGTTTTGGAATAAAGACTCCTAAATGTTCCATTGGCTTGCTACCTGCCTCTCAGTAATCTTTCTTGTAAAGGAGAGAATCTGACATTCCGGTCATGTGGGTACTATGTAGAGGAAAAACAAAACAAAACAAAAAACATTGAGAACTAAGGTTCTAGTCTGATGTAGCCTCAGTTGGAACTTTGAGTCTACACTGATTTTGAGTCTTAAATGTTTCAAGTTCACTCCACCTAGGTTTTTCTTTGCCTCTTCTAAAAAGACTTAATAGCCTACTGTACATTCACCTTTGCATCTTTATTTCCCTTACTATAAACGGTCATTTAAAATTGGAGTGACCATCTATTAGCAGCGATCCAAAAGTCTATGATAGACATGCCACTCCCTGGGCTCTAAAGTTAGGTTTCCTTGAATTTTTAAAGTGAACGTTTGGTAACACTAAGATTAATGCGCGCTCTTGTCTTTTAACCCTAGCACCCAGCTGTTATGAGTTTGCTTCCTTCTTCCAGCAAAGGCACAGACATCCCAGTCGCCAGGAAAACGTGATGGATTGGCAATCATACTACAATATGTAACTGTACAAATTAACACGTGGTACATCTTAAATTTACACAATGTTCTATATCAAATATGTTTCAATTAAAAAAAAAAGAGGGTTCCACTGCCGCCCACGCCAGGGCTCCCAGCTGCTGGGGTTGCTAAGGGCAGAGTCACCAGCACTGCTTGTGTCTCGCTGCTGTCAAACCTCAGTGAAGGTCAGTGACCCTGGCAAGCCTTGAGGGGGCTCTTCCTCCCACTCTCCCCCTCCTCGCGCTGGCTTGCTGCTCACAGCGCCTACGCCGCACGCCCAGCCGCGAGGCCGGCTGGGAACCACGCGCTCGCGCGCCGCGCCGCCTTGAGGAGAGACCCCGCAGGCTGGGCGAGCTCTCCCCGCCAGGACGACTCCACGGGCCGCGCGCCCTCTCACCTGGCAGAGCCAGGCGTACGCGGGTAAAAGGCGCAAGGGAAGCACCTGCGTGGCCGGAAAACGGCGGCGTGGGGTCAGCTAGAAATCCCAGCGAGCGCACCTGCCTCTGGAGAGAAATCAGCCTAGAGCTCATATTGGCTGCTGAAGGAACGTGCCTCTCCCTCCCCTTCCACTGGCAATTAAGAGACGTTAGGGAAACTCCATTCTTCATTAAGGAGGTTCAGCTCTTTATTACAACTCTTTGTATTCGTATTTGCAAACACTGAACATGGATGGGGGACGAAGAACAACCCACCCACGCTCCAGATAGAGGCAACGCTAAAGTGGAAGCCCCTCTCTCACCCCAGGCGGAAATGCCTTCATAAGAGGGTGACCTGGCCCTGGGTGGTGTCCCGGGAGCCCTGCGTTGCCGCCTCCCGGAAGGCCTCGCGGGAGCTCTGCTTTCCCGCTTCCTGGGCAGGGGCCTTCTCTGAGCCTGGAAGAAGAAGATGAGATCATCTCACCTGTGGCCCCATACTCTTTCCACAAATAGAGTCATCCGCAGCGGCTGCGGGGGTTGGGAACCGGAATCTGAAAGCAGCGGGTCAATTTGGCCTTGGTGATCCCTTGATCTAGAGGGGATTGGGGAGGGGGGGAGGACATAGTGGTGACTGGGCACATGTGTGTGGTGATAGATTATAATTTGCCTTTGGGTGGTGAAGCTGATGTATACTACACAGAAATCAAAATATCATGATATACACCTGAAATTTATATGATATTATAAATCAATGTTACTGTAATAAAAAAAATTTTAAAGAAAAACTGAAACACCAGGCTTGTGGCAATGAAAGAGGTTGAATATCTAAAGGCAGACAGAAGAGGTGGGAGTTAGGACTCAGATCCACCTCCTCAAAGGGAGTGTCGACGAAAATAATCCATAACCAATCTATAAATGAAAATTTGGGTGAGTTTACTGAGCTTAAATTTTAGGATTATAACCTGGGAGAGTCTTTCCACAAAGGAAGAGAGCACTCCAAAGAAGTGAGGGTACACAGGGTAGTTATATACCCTCAAAGAGGGTGTTTCGCATATGACTGAAATGTCCCTCCCACAATAGTCACAAGATTGCCCTGTCTGCACAGCGCTTGATGGACACAGCAGGGAGTGGGTCTGCTATCTTGGTGGGCATAGCAGGAGGCAAGTCTATTGTCTCGAGCTGCGTGGTCACAGGTGAGCACAGCAATCAGTTTCTAGCCTAAGGAAAGATACTTAATCCTTAAGGAGATGCCAACATTGGGAGGGGGAGGGAAGTTGCACCTTTATCTCAAGGGCCTTTTGCTCTTGCCATAGGGAATCTCTAAAGCAGATATACAATGTGTGCTCAACGGCCTCTGTCAGGCCCTTTTGGAAAGGCAAGGTCAGGCCGAATTAGGTTTACACCAAATGACTTCCTCATATACTCCAATATATCCTATTACTTGCCATTTTTATTTGTCAGGAGAAATGCAGGAGTTTTTATCTGCAGTTGTAGGTAGCGGAGTGGAGTGCATGGCCATGGTGGTGGGCACATTCCCACCAGCATGTTTGGCCTTAAAGACTGAGTTTCTTTTTCCTTGACCTTCTGGACTTTTCTGGTTACTTCTCATCTTCAGCCTGTGTTTGGCCTTGTGAGGCTGCAGCTTGATGTCTGGACCTTGACTCCCTGGGAAAGGCAGCTCACTCATACACTAAGGAGGGACAGAAAGACCTGGTTGTGTTAAACAACAGTTGGTTGTGCTGAATGTGCACAGCTGCAGTTAGCAAAGCTTATCTCAAACGTTTTTTGCTCTAGCGGAGATTTTTTAACTTCTTTGTGCTGGGTTTCACTTTCCTCCTCCGGTGTCCAGAGCACACGGACCATCTTCTGTTGGGTGTACTCAACTGTCTCTGACAGGTTAAGGAAGAACCTGGAAATGTGGTGGCCTCTGGGGAGGGAACTTATCTGTCAGGGCTCAGGAGGAATTGTCTGTAGAGCTATTAGCTGGTGTGCCCCTTTAAAAACCAGGTGTCCTTGAGGGTCATGTCTGGACTCTGCCCCAGCGCTCATGATGATAACAGTCCTGGTTTGGCCAACCCAGCTGCTTTCTCATGGGAGAGAGCACCAAGACCCTCACAGGCTGAGAGAAGACGGAGGCCCTCCAGGGCGGGGGATGGGGGACTGGGGACAGGGGGCGGGGGCACTGGTCCTTGGAATGCAGGTTGTACTGGGACAGTGCCCCTCGGCAAGCATGCAGCCCTTGCTCCTCTGCCTACCTAAGCAAGCTTCTCTCAGGGGTCAGGGGGTGGTATCGGATGCACATTGCCTGTCTAGCCAGCCACCACTGGACCTTCCCTTTAAGTAACTCCCAGTAAACCCCTATGTCTCATTCTCAGGGTCTTTTCTTCTGTCTCTCGGCAACCTATCCCACACTGCTCACCCAATCGGGCATGTGGTGGGACAGTGGGGCTGGGGGGGGGGGGGACTTACTTTAGCCCTTGAATATCTTTTTTACTCCTTGAGTTTTTTCTTTTTCTTTGTTTCTGAAATTTTTTGAGGTAACATTGATTTATATTATATAAATTTGAGGTGTACGTTGTTGCATTTCAATTCTGTAGAGACTACAATGTGGTGATCACCCAAAGTATAGTTTCCATCACCATACAAATGTGCCCCAGTTTTTGCTTTTTCTATGCATGTAAGTAGATTTCCCATTAGTTATTCTAGAGCCAACCCTGAAGGCCTAGTGGTTAACATTTGGAGCTCTCACTGCTTCCACCACCTGAGTTGTTTCCCAGTGGCAGAACCATACCACCCCTCTGTCAGTTGCCATGCTGTGGTGGGAGCTCACACAGAAGGACTTACAACTAGGATATATAACCACACACTAGGGCTTTGAAGAGAGGAAAACAAAAGTTATTCCAGCCTCCCAGGAATGCCAAACTGGTTCCATCAAAACTGAAAGGCACCTGAGTCTCTGCAAATATCACTTTGCTCCTCTGAAGGATATTGTCCTGATGTCGGATCTTCCCTATCTCCCTGAGTCCACACTTAAGGTTGCTGCAGCTTCCCAGATGGTAGCCTTACGCCAGGAGCTCTGCCCTTCCCTCCCAGCACACGGGAAAAGGGCAGATCCCAACGTAGGCATCGCTGCGAGAGTGTCCCAGGTGCTCAACTCAGTGCCCCTGCACCATCCGGGGAAGACGTCTAGGATGCCAGGTTTGGGAGGCGAGGCCTTGAATCCAATGGGAAGGCCCTAATGGGGAGGGGCTTGCCAAAAACCCTTCAAATAAGGCAGAGGCCAGGGCGCTACTGCGGCAGTCGGTCCCAACGGCAGCCTTAGGGTTTACAACTGTACCACGGTCCCTGCGGGGCCCACCAAAGCATGGCTACTCCCAAGCGGTTTACCACGCTCCTGCAGCTGGAGCAGCAAGAAGGGACTCTATTTGAGGTGCTCGGTAACCCCACCAAGCGGCCCTACTGGTTCCACTCCGTGTACCTGAAGAGTCCAAAAGCAGTTCATCTTGAGGCATGGCTGGTGGAAGCAATCTTTGGTGAGTGGGCCTGAGAGGGGCAGCGATGCTGCTTCCTCCCTATCCCATCCCCCAGAGTGGCTGGGCACCTTGGCAAGCCTGTCCTGTGGCCCGGGCCCCAATCCAGGCCCCTCCGCACCCCACCTCCTTCACTTCCTTCATCACCGCCCCCAAGCACCACCCCTGGAGACCTCTTTGTCTCCTGCGCAGGCCCAGGCGGAGAGCACATTCCGCACGTCGAGTGTGTGTCGCAAACCCTGCTTCACGTTAATCAGTGGGGCCGCGAAGGCGAGGCTGAGATCTTGATATTTGGTCGGCCTGATTACCAGAAGGATGTATGCAAGATGATCATGAGCTTGGCTGACTATCACCGCCAACTCCAGGCACAAAGTATGGGCTGGGGAGAGCGAGGGTGCCCCGGGCAGGCCCTGGTTCCTTGGGAGGGATCCTGATGCTTCCTGGCTGTGGTTGGGCGGCAGTCTCATCCTTAGCTCGCCCAAGAGAAGTTTTCTTCTTTGCAAGGGATCTCCAAGGCCGAATTGACCCGCTGCTTTCAGATTCCGGTTCCCAACCCCCGCAGCCGCTGCGGATGACTCTATTTGTGGAAAGAGTATGGGGCCACAGGTGAGATGATCTCATCTTCTTCTTCCAGGCTCAGAGAAGGCCCCTGCCCAGGAAGCGGGAAAGCAGAGCTCCCGCGAGGCCTTCCGGGAGGCGGCAACGCAGGGCTCCCGGGACACCACCCAGGGCCAGGTCACCCTCTTATGAAGGCATTTCCGCCTGGGGTGAGAGAGGGGCTTCCACTTTAGCGTTGCCTCTATCTGGAGCGTGGGTGGGTTGTTCTTCGTCCCCCATCCATGTTCAGTGTTTGCAAATACGAATACAAAGAGTTGTAATAAAGAGCTGAACCTCCTTAATGAAGAATGGAGTTTCCCTAACGTCTCTTAATTGCCAGTGGAAGGGGAGGGAGAGGCACGTTCCTTCAGCAGCCAATATGAGCTCTAGGCTGATTTCTCTCCAGAGGCAGGTGCGCTCGCTGGGATTTCTAGCTGACCCCACGCCGCCGTTTTCCGGCCACGCAGGTGCTTCCCTTGCGCCTTTTACCCGCGTACGCCTGGCTCTGCCAGGTGAGAGGGCGCGCGGCCCGTGGAGTCGTCCTGGCGGGGAGAGCTCGCCCAGCCTGCGGGGTCTCTCCTCAAGGCGGCGCGGCGCGCGAGCGCGTGGTTCCCAGCCGGCCTCGCGGCTGGGCGTGCGGCGTAGGCGCTGTGAGCAGCAAGCCAGCGCGAGGAGGGGGAGAGTGGGAGGAAGAGCCCCCTCAAGGCTCGCCAGGGTCACTGACCTTCACTGAGGTTTGACAGCAGCGAGACACAAGCAGTGCTGGTGACTCTGCCCTTAGCAACCCCAGCAGCTGGGAGCCCTGGCGTGGGCGGCAGTGGAACCCTCTTTTTTTTTTAATTGAAACATATTTGATATAGAACATTGTGTAAATTTAAGATGTACCACGTGTTAATTTGTACAGTTACATATTGTAGTATGATTGCCAATCCATCACGTTTTCCTGGCGACTGGGATGTCTGTGCCTTTGCTGGAAGAAGGAAGCAAACTCATAACAGCTGGGTGCTAGGGTTAAAAGACAAGAGCGCGCATTAATCTTAGTGTTACCAAACGTTCACTTTAAAAATTCAAGGAAACCTAACTTTAGAGCCCAGGGAGTGGCATGTCTATCATAGACTTTTGGATCGCTGCTAATAGATGGTCACTCCAATTTTAAATGACCGTTTATAGTAAGGGAAATAAAGATGCAAAGGTGAATGTACAGTAGGCTATTAAGTCTTTTTAGAAGAGGCAAAGAAAAACCTAGGTGGAGTGAACTTGAAACATTTAAGACTCAAAATCAGTGTAGACTCAAAGTTCCAACTGAGGCTACATCAGACTAGAACCTTAGTTCTCAATGTTTTTTGTTTTGTTTTGTTTTTCCTCTACATAGTACCCACATGACCGGAATGTCAGATTCTCTCCTTTACAAGAAAGATTACTGAGAGGCAGGTAGCAAGCCAATGGAACATTTAGGAGTCTTTATTCCAAAACTTAGACAAAAATATCTGAACACACGCACACACATACAGTCACGTCTGAGACGATTTTGTGAAGGAAGAAGATGGTATGAGTAAACATCCTTGCTTGGAGATTGGAGAGAGCCAAGAAAAGGAGGTTGAACTTCAAATAAAAGCATTTAGGTGTAACGACGTTATGTAAAATTCTTTATGTATATAAAGTATCGAATTTAGAAAAAGAAACCTAGGAGTGCATATATCTTTTAGAATTATTAATTTCATGTTCTTTGGATAAATACCCAGAAGGGGAATAGCTGGATCATATGGTAGTTCTATCTTAATTTTTTGAGGAATCTTCATACTGTTTTCCATAGTGGCTGCTCCAGTTTACATTCCCACTAGCAGTTTTGCCAAAAATGTTCCCTTTTCACCACATCCTCCCCAACGCTTGTTATTTGTTGTTTTTTCAACAATAGCCATTGTGACAGGCATGAAGTGATATCTCATTGTGGTTCTGATTTGCATTTCCCTACAAAATAGTGATGTTGACCATTTTTCCATGTGCCTATTGGCCATCTGTATATCTCCTTTGGAAAAATGTCTGTTCAGGTCCTCTGCCCATTTTTTAATTTGTTGTTGTTGTTGAGTTGTATGCACTCCTGTGTTTACTGCAGCATTATTCACAATAGCCAAGACTTGGAAACTACCTAAGTGCCCATCAATGGATGAATGGATAAAGAAGATGTGGCATATGGATACAATGGAATACTACTCAGCCATAACAAAAGGATAAAGTCTTGCCATTTGCGACAACGTGGCTGGACCTTGAGGGTATTATGTTAAGCGACATAAGTCAAACAGAGAAAGCCAAATACGGTATTATTTCACTCATATGTGGAAGGTAAAACAACAAACACACAGAACAGAGCATAGATTGGTGGTTACCAGAGGGGAGGGATGGAGGGAGAGTAAAAGGGGTAAAGGGGTACATTTGTTCAGTGACAGATGAAAACTAGACTATTGGTGGTGAACACGATGTAGTCTATACAGAAGTCAAAATATAATGATGTACACCTGAAATTTATATAATTTCACCAATTTATACCAATGTGACCTCAATAAAAGAAGGAACCTAGTAGATTTCTCCCAAAGCAGGGCATGAGACAGTGCCACCCGTTTTCACCCAGATCAAAGTCCCCAGATCTCCCTATGTGCTCTCTCAAACCTACTCTTACGGGAAACCACTGTTAACAGCTTACCTTGTACTCTTACATAATTGCACTTACTGTTTTCTTCCACAGCTTGATTTTCTTGAGGACAGGGACAGTTTAATTTAACCTTTCCCTTCCCGTTAGCTGATTAACTTGTTTCCCAGATTTCTCAGTTACAAACTGCTGCACTGAATTTCTACTTGCACCTTTGTGTCCACGTTGGAATATTTCTAAAGGAGAGCTTCCTAGAATTGGAATTGCTAGGTTAAAGAATGAGCAACTTTACAACTGTTATATTGCCAAACTTCCCTACAAGATGGCCATACCACTTTATCTTCTCATTACATGGTATGAAAGCTATTTTTGATATACTCACACAAACTCAATGTTACCAATCTGTTTTATGTTCATATGTGTCACTTTTCTGTCTTCAATATCTACCCAACTGTTTTAACTCTGCAGCTTTACAGAATGTTTTAATATCTGAGAAGACAAGCCTACTCTCACTGTTCAATTGGAAGTCTTGGTCCTTTGTTTTTCAGATGAAGCAACCTACAAAAATACATAGAAAATTGGTTGAGGGAAAAGGTATATACAGACGGCTTCCCGAAATACTGGTTTTGTTCTGTTAAGGTACACTAGTGTAGGGGCACTGGCTCGTGTGCCCTGTAAACCACGCGTCCTTGAGGCTCCTTGTCTGGGCTACATGCCAGCACTCAATGATGATCACAGTCCTGGGCTTGGCCAACCCAGCTGTTTTCTCTTGGGAGAGTTAGCACAAGGGCCCTCTGGTGTGAGGGAAGACAGACGTCCTCCGGGGGTGGGGGAGGGGTGGGGAGCTCTGGTCCTTGGAATGCAGGTCATACAGGGACAGTCCCCCTTGGTGAGCACACAGGCTTTGTTCCCCTGCCTACTTAAGCAAGTTTCTCTCAGGAGGCGGCAGCAGGTGCACATTGCCTGTCCAGGCGGCTGCCACTGGACCTTCCCTGTAAGCAACTCCCCAGCGAACCCATATGTCTCATTCTATGCTTCCAGGTCTTGTCTTTGGTCTCTTGGCAACCTATCCCACACTGCTCACCCAGCTGACGTGTGGCAGAAGAAGTAGAGCGCTCATTTCATCCTTTGGACTACATGTACATTATACATGCATGAAAGAGTATATCTTACCAACTAAAAGAAGGCGGTGAATTAGACGGGAGGACTCGGGGAACTGAGGCCCAAGGCAGTCAACGGAAGATTGTCAAGGAACAAAGGCAAAAACTACACAAGTCTGGAAATAGTGACTCTTGTTTGTACATTTTTGCAGGTAAAATGCCTGAGGGTTAGTAAAGAGGCCAGTCTGGGCAGGTTCTGAATACGCTGACGAAAGACATCAGAGGAGAACTTCACTGTTGACAGAATCTGCAGACAACTTTTGAGCTCAGCTGTGCAGCATGCATCACAGCCCGTCTCAAGGTCCGCCCGCAGCTCCACTTTAGTTAAGCCAGGTCGGCACTGTTTCCCTCATCAGAATTTCTCATCTCCACGCTTCTGACCAAAATACGGCTTTCAAAATATCACTAAGCGGGGGAGGGGCGGGGGACAAACCCGTGTGCCTCCTGACGTGGTGCACTAAGACGCAACATGGTTCACCCAGCATTTTTGCCAAAAATACATAACCTAGATCTCACCATGAGGAAACATCCAAAACAAAAGCAGGATTTGTAACGGAGGGAGAGAACTGCAGACAGTCTGAGCAGAGAATCCTGCCTGCGTCTCTGGGGGCAGGGGACACTGGCGGCAGCAAATAGTGTAGTGTGAACAGTCTGTCTTTGAATGGGCTCACTAAAGGTATCAAGGAATACCATTTCAGTTCTTTACGGCTTCTCCGGAGTCACCTGAGAATTCAGTTGTGGAGCATATGTGACAGGCTATCTCTACGTCTGCCTGTGTACTTCTGTTAGTACCTCAGATTCAGTTAATGTACATCTGTACTACTCACCTCATCCGAATTTTTCATTAGACACCTAGGAAAAACCTTCGTTATAGCCTTCCCGAGTCCTTCTGAAGCACCTGTATAATTGGGCTTTCAGAAGGGCTCTCACCCTGCAGCATCACCCCCTAAAAACGTGGTTGCGATTATAATTGGAATCGCATCGAGGTTTTAGATTAATCTGGGAAGAATTGACATCTGTGCCACACTCGACTTTGCTATCCAAGAATGCAGTGTCTCCATTTATTCAGTTGTTTTTCCTTCCTCCCTCCCTCCCTTCAAATGTGGGCACCGATTTAGCCTTTGTCCTTTTTACATTTATTCACAGATATTTCAATTAAAGAAAGTCTCTACATTTTATCAGAAATAAGTTTTCACTAATCTGAAGTGAAATGTAATGAGTTAAGATTTTTACAATCCCTAAAGCGACACTAAGAAAAAAAAAATCATTTAAAAAACAGTAATTAAAATGGCACATAAATATTTATCTAGCACATAATAATGAAGGAGGAAAAGGACAAACAAGACATAAGACAGGAAACAAAAAGCAAAATGGCAGATATAAGTCCAATCATACAGATAATTCCATTAAATTGGAAGGGACTAAATCCCCCAATGAAAAAGCAGAGCTATTCCAACTCGATGAAGAAGCCAGACGCAAAAGCCTACGAGCTATACTATTCTATGTGTATGAAATGTTCAGAAAAGGCAACTTGCAGAGACAGAAAGCAGACTGGTTGCCGGGAGCTGGAGACAGTGGTGATGACCGACTGCAAACAGGCACAAGGGAGCATTCTGGAGTGATGGAAATGTTCCCAAACTGGTTTGTGGTGATAGTGGCACAAGTCATAAGTTTACCTAAAAAGATTTTAATTATATACACACAATCTTATAGTGTGCAAATTATAACCAATCAAGCAATGAAAATTTTAAAAATTGCAGCACAACAGCACTAATACCCAAAGTCTCTGAAATGAAAATTCTGACTGTTGACCAAGATGGAGAGCAATTGGAAGTCTCGTACGCTGCTGGAAGGAACATAAGCTGGTTCAATCACCTTGGCAACTTGAACTTACACACACCCTATAACCCAGCAATTTCAATTCCAGATATATACTCAACAGAAATGCGTGTACGTACGCACCAAAAGTCACATAGGAGAATTTTCATAGGAGCGCTATTCGTTCTGGGCCTGAACAGGAAACAGTCAACGTGGACGTGCACGGAACAGAACACTAGGTTACGGTTAATTCATATGGAACTGCAGCTACTCGCAACATGGATAAAAATCTTACCACAATTCCACTTATGTTTAAGCCAGAACAGTAGTTATCCTTGGGAAGGAGGCAAATGGAGGCTTCTGGAGTGCTGGTAATGGTTTTCTTCTCTGGCTGCTGGCTATATGGATGTGGTCTCTTTGTATTGTTTGACGAATCTTCTCACACTTTGGATGTGCATGTTTTTATATGAATGCTACGTATCAATAAAATCTTTACCAAAATAATAGAAAAACATTTGGAGGGGCGGGCCCGGTGGGGCAGCGGTTAAGTTCCCACGTTCCGCTTCTCGGCGGCCCGGGGTTCGCTGGTTCGGATCCTGGGTGCAGTCATGGCACCGCTTGGCAAAAGGCATGCTGTGGCAGGCGTCCCACGTGTAAGGTAGAGGAAGATGGGCATGGATGTTAGCTCAGGGACAATCTTCCTCAGCAGAAAGAGGAGGATTGGCAGTAGTTAGCTCAAGGCTAATCTTCCACAAAAAAAAAGAAAAGAAAAAAAACATTTGGAGTAATAGAAAGCTACTTGAAAGTAACATATGCTCAGTGAGACTTTTTTGAGTAATACTTTATATATTGCCTCACTTTAAAAATTATTGAGCGTGTAGTACACTTATCATCAGATAAAGTCAGTGATGCTATTTTTATTTTGGCTGTGGTACTTCTAAATATCTCTGTTTCAGCAACTTGTCAGAAAAAACCTTGTCTCGTCCTTCAATAGAACAAATACTGTGGATTCTTCACAAATTAAGGTTGATTCTAATTCCTCTTAAAAAGAAATAAAAACAGTGAGACATGAGTCTAAATTCAGCTGCAGAGAAAAATAAAAGCAAATGGGAAAGTATAGTGTGGAGATACGAGTTCAGACCCTAGAATTAATGTTTTGGTTCAAATCTCACCCACCCCCACGCCCTAGTTCTATGACCTTAGCAAGTCCCTTATGCCCCAAGCACCCTATTTAGGTGCTTGGCACAGGACCCCGTATGTGATACAAGCTCTAATACATACATACATACATAGCTAATATTACCCCCAAATTCTGAAAGGCAGAATGACAGAGCAACTACCCTTTAGATAGTAAAAGGTTATTTATGAAGGTAGTAAAAACATTGTGTTGGCATACAGACAAAGGGGCACACAGAGAAAAACCCTATTAAATGTCGTATTAGTTTGCCAGGACTGCCGTAACAAAATAACCGACTGGGGGGCTTAAACAACAGAGATTTATTTTCTCAAAGTTGTGGAGGCTACAAGTCCAAGATCAAGGCATCAGCAGGTTCAGTTTCTCCTGACGCCTCTCTCCTTGGCTTGCAGATGGCTGCCTTCTTGCTGTGTCCTCACAAGTCTTTCCTCTGCACTCACACGTGTCCATCTTTCCTCTGCTTCTAAAGGCATCAGTCACATGGGATAAGGGCCCACCCACATGACCTCATCTTACCTTAAATACCTCCTTAAGGGCCCTCTTCTCCAAATACAGTCACCATTCTGAGGGACTGGAGTTAGGACTTCAACGTGTCACCGTGTGCAAAGAATGGAAGGAGTGCGGGACGGTTCAGTAACTGTGTGTGTGAGAGGAAGACTGGCTCTGAGCTAACTTCTGTTGCCAATCTTCCTCTGGTTTTTCTCCCCAAAGCCCCAGTACATAGTTGTATTTCCTAGTTGTAAGTCCTTCCAGTTCTTCTATGTGGGATGCCGCCACAGCATGGCCTGACCAGTGGTGCATAGGTCCACACCCAGGATCCGAACCGGTGAACCCTGGGCCGCCAAAGCGGAGCACGCAAACTTAACAACTCAGCCACGGGGCCAGCACCCTTGTAATTTAATTTGGGATAATTTTCGGAGAATTGAAACAAGTTTAAACATAACCCTCTTCCTCCAAGTAACTCATAAATGTTCAATGGCTTTGTAGGAATCCCACTAGAAAAGAATCTGTAGAAGCATGTATGTATATTTTTAAAGATCGGCACCTGAGCTAACATCTGTTGCCAATCCTTTTTCTTCTTCTTCTCCCCAAAGCCCCCCCAGTACATAGCTGTATATCCTAGCTGTACGTCCTCCTGGCTCTGCCATGTGGGACGCCACCTCAGCGTGGCCCAAGGAGCTGTGCCAGGTCTGAACCCAGGATCCGAACTGGCGAAACCCTGGGCTGCCAAAGCGGAGCCCGTGAACTTAAGCACTCGGCCACGGGGCCCACCCCAAAACTATAGAAATATTTATCAAATTTCTACAGAAGGAGAAAAAGCAGGAGTTCCTAAAAAGCAGGGGCTTAAACGTAAGGGGGTGGGGAGGTAAGGGGGACAAATTTCTCATATGCAAAAAAAAAAAAAAAAACCTGAGAAGGGCTGGAAAATATTGGTTATAATAGACAACTGTTTGTTACAGAACGCTTATGGAGATGACAAAAATCCTTATCTTCTGAGTTGAAAGAAGTAATGGTGAGAATGAATGCAAAAAAGTGTAAAGGCATTTTACAAAAACGCGAAGCGAAGCAGGAAAACATTCAGTATCATTCATAATCGAAGCAGCACGTTTTAAAAGGCCTGTGCAGGTGTGTGTTTAAAACCCTTGCAGACAGCTAGAGTCTGTTACTGCTAAGGGGTGAAGAAACCGCATGAGGCAAATCCACTCCAACGTTGTGTCTGAAGCCACACAGCCCTTGGCAACCTCTCCCCCAGAATTCTGCTTCCTGAAAGGGGACGCAGCAAGGGGTGGGAGCTGGTTTGCACAAAGCGCCCACAGCATTGTAACGGGTAAGGGGAAAGCCACCCAGCCTTGCAGGCCTCAGGGGAGAAGGAGGCAGCGGGCTCGGCAGCAGGACACCCCCTCTCTCCACGGCTGGATCCAGGCACCAGCAGAATGACTGCCGGCAGCCTCAGCCTGCGTGTTGGAACACCCGCCGCTGCGCACGGAGGGAGGCTCCACTCCAAGAAGAAAAGGCACACTCGCTGCCATCCTCAGGGGCCAAACCCCCGGCTTCGGCTTCGGAAGGGTGGCCCTCAGAGGGGAAACACCGGTATTACCCACGAGCTCGTCAGCTGTGCGAATTCATGGGCCCAGGGTACGGAATCGGCGTCACGGAGCAGCAGCCTAGGAGACCGTGTTAGCAAGCTCTCAAGGTGCTTCTGGCCCCTTTTAAAGTCTGAGAACGAATGATGCAGAAAACCCAAAGCAGACTGCCCCTGCGTCTCTGCCCCGGTACCTGAGGGCCTGACTCTGACCATAAAAGCATCACGGGGTTAAGAGTTTCAAAACAGCAGAAACCAAGAGGAGAAAAACAACTAGAACCACTACCTATCAGCCTCTTACCCTGCCACGTCAGGACGTGAATGAACAGAGTCAGTCTTTCATAAATTCGTTAGTTGTAAGTGAGCAAAGAGCAAAAGGGAAGCTCATTTCTTTACTAGAATGACACTACAAACTCACGTTCGCATCAAAATAATGGAGCCACTACCGGAAGAGACGCAGGCCAGAAGGCTGGAGAGGTCGCGTACACCTGCTTCTCCGAAGGGATCCGGCAAAAGCAGGCCTGTTCCCACAAGGCTCCCGGCAGCGCTCAGGCGACAAGATGCGCGGGAGGCTGCGGCCGCGGCGCCCGGGCCTTCAAGAACGCCTCCAGCTGCTCCATCTTCTCCCCTGGAGGAGGGAAAGCGCTCGGGGCTGTCCACCCCTCCGTCCTTGGGGCGGAGGGGGCGGTGGAGCCGCAGCACGCTCGCTCAGGGCAGAGGGTCGAACCCGGGGTGTGGACACCACGGCCTCAGCAGGCTGAGGCTGGCCGGGGCGGCGCGGGGCCAGGGCGCGCGCGGTCCCGGCGCAGGTGCCCGAGGGCCCGCTCGGCCTCCGCTCGCCCAGGGCCGCCCAGCGGCGGCCCGCCGCGCCCGGAGCTGGAAGCCGCGGGAAGCTCCGGGCGGCTCCGAGAGGCCGTCGGGAAGCCAGGTGCGGCCCAGCGGCCGGCCCGCGGCGCCCCCCTCCCGCAGGGCTCACGGACCCTCACCTCGGGCGCGCCGTTCCCAGTGCCAGGCCGCGAGGCTCCGCAGGACGCCCTTCACCCGATTTTGTCCGTGGGGCTGTCCAAAGACGCTGACTTCGACCGCGCCGCCGGGTTCGACCGCGCGCACCGTCAGCAGCACCTGGCTCCTCCACTCCGTCTCGGGGACGGCGGCTCGGTCGGGGCCTAGGCGGGAAGAGAGCGCCGCTGAGGGGCGCGCGGAAGGGCGAGGGGAGCCGGCCCGGCCTCGGGGAAGGCTGCCGGGGCGGGAAGAGCTGCAAGCCGCGCCCCGGGGCTGCACACGCGGCCCGCGAGCCCGCCCGGCCGAGACACTGTGGGGAGCTGCTCCGCTGGGCTGCCCTCCCAGCGCGGACGCCGTCCCGCCGGCAGCGCGGGGCCGCTCACCGAAGACGCAGCCGGCCAGCCGAGCCTCCAGGTAGCACGCCGACGGGCAGCTCAGCTCCCGCGCGGGAAACCACCACGGCCGGGGCCGAGCCCGCGGGGTCGGAGGCGTTCGCCGCAGCAGCCCGGCCAGGGCCTCAGCAGGCGTCCGCCCCTCCCCGCGGGCCCTCGCAGCCGCTGCCGCGTCCACCGCGCGAGCACAGCGACCCAGGGGCAGGCCGACCCGCCGCCCCGCACCCCGCACCCCGCACCCCGCACCCCGGGAGGCCAGTGGCCAGGGCCCTTCTCTGTTGCCGCCGGGCCCCGCCCCTCCGCCGGGCCCTCCCCCGTCCAAAGGACGGGCCCCGCCCCTCCCGCCGGGCCCGCCCCCGCCCACTCGACGGGCCCCGCCCCTCCCACCGCCCCCTCCGCTCGACGGGCCGCCCCTTGACCTGGGCGCCTGGCCCCAGGCCCAAGTCGCGGGCGTCCTGCCCCTCCTGTCGCTGGGCCTGGGCCGTCCTCTGTGACCTGGAGCTGTTTGTGTTTGAGCTCCTGCCGGGTCTCGGAGGCTGTCGGTGGCCGTCTGCTCCAAATGGGCCGTCGCTTAGCTTCGGAGGCCCTGCCGCTGAGCGCGGCTGGTCCAGTGGGGCGGTCGCTCGCGCCCTCGTGGCCGGGCGTCGCTGGGATGCCCGTCGAGGCTTCGCGTCCCCCCTGGGCGGGCGGGGAGGCCTGCTCGCGGGGTTTCCATTTTGTCTCTTGCGCTCCCCGTTGTCTTCTGACTCGCTGGTTGGCTAGGACTTTAAATTAGCCGTTCAAGCAAGTGCGCCGTGTTTTAAAATGTAAACAGCGGAGCGGTCAGTACAGAAAACTTAGCAAGTACGGACAAATCCCACCTGTTTCCAATATCCTAAGACTAGTGTTGATGCGCGTTTCTTTCCAATGTTCTTAATTTTAATTAAAAATTTAAATTATTAAAGATTTCACACATTCAAAAGAAGTTACGTAACAAACACCCATGTACCACCCTCCCCCATTTGCCTCACTTCTCTCTCCTTTCTGTTTTGGTGAGGAAGATTGGCCCTGAGCTAACATCTGTGACAGTCTTCCTCCACTCTGTATAGGGATGCCACCACAGCGTGGGTTGATGAGAGGTGGGTGTGTCCGCACCAGGGACCTGAACCAGCGAACCCTGGGCGGCTGAAGAGGAGCGTGGGAACATAACCACCCTGCCGCCGGGATGGCCCCATCGCGTCTGGCTTGCTTGAAATAGGTATCAGTAAAGCATCCTTTCTTTCCCTCCCCATGGGAAATCATTGTCCTGAAGCTGGTGTGTATCATCCCACGCGTGTTCTCAGACTTTTTCTAGTGAATTTGTAGAAATAGTGTTTGCTAGCTGTTTTAGAATAGATAGCATCTGCTGTGCTGTGCAAACTTTGTTCTTACAGTTAGCTATAATGTGTTTGCTTTTAAAAATCTTTTTAAGGGTACATTCCGATCATTTTCAAAAGGGGGTTGGTGTTAATATCCTGAATTTCCTCATCCTCATCCACATCACCTAAGCGTCAACAGATATCAGTAGATAATCTCTGAGAGGAGAAATTGAATCTAACTTTAGTGGATATTTTTATTTCTTCAATTTAATTTAAAAAATCGACGTCATAATACACGCATATGGTAAAAAAGTCTTGAGGCTATGAAGTAATTGTGGAAGTTCTCCCTTTTATGCATTCTCCCTCAATCTCTTGCTAATCTTTTTTCAGTTGTATTGTGAATATCTTCCTAATTCAAATTATATTTCACTTCCTCTAAGGTTTCTTTTGGTGAATAAAATTCTTAGTTTTAATAGTCAAATTTGTCGGTCTTTATAGAAAGTGCCTTCTGTGTCTTGCTTAAGAAATCTTTCCCTGCCCTGAGGTCTAAAGATATTCCCTGTACTTTCTACTAAGAATGCTGACGTTTCTATCTTAACATTTACATCCTTGAACTATCTATCTGGGTTTTTTTTTTTTTTTTTTTTTTGTAAACAGGTGTAAGGCAGGGAGATAATTTTATCTTTTTATAAATTGGTCATTTTTCGCTCGAGCCAATCGCTTGGGGATGCATCCACCTGGGGCCACTTCCAGTTATCTCCTTGAAGTTTTTCAGACTTCTACATGTGGCATGAGTTAGCCACAGGGCCAATTTGTGGTAATTAATTATTAGGTCAAGACTTACTTGAGAAAGGCACGGTCAAGACAAATTCCTTTGCCACTCCATCTGCATGGCAAAGTTTGTCTCTGATTTAGTTTTATTTTGGAAGTAGAGCCATTTGGAGTCGTGGCTTTATGCGGAGACCCCGCATTAAGTTTCCCACATTTGGCAAGCCCTGAGTTTTATTTACTGACCCCATGCCAGCTTCAAAGCAGAATCACAGAGTTGTTAGGATTTAGCAGAATCCGCCAAGGTGGAGTCAATTTTGTCATTCTGTTACCTCCAAGGCTTCCTGATTTGGCTCTGATTGAGGGGACGTGGCTTGAATACCGGCTCCAACATCTTCTCGCTGTGTGACTGAACTGCACAAGTTATTTAAACTCTCTGCACCCCATAAAGTAGAACCAAACGTCCCACCGAGAAGACTTCCGGCACATCGCATCGCGTGCTTCCATTTTCTGTGCGTAGTCCTGGGGGACGCAGTCTGAGGGCCTTTGGGTTCAGATAATGAAGTATGTGAGTGAATTGGTTTCGTAATTTCTCATTGAGAAGCTTTGTTCTTCGTTAGTTACTTCACTTCTTAGACTCTTTAACTCTGAAGATAAAATCTCTATACAGTGAGAAATATGCAAAGCATAATGAAGACATAACACTTTGCACTAAATATTAGCATCAAAATGCATGTGTGTATGTGAGAGATAGTTGGAAAGAATGATTAAAATGAGGAAAGTAAACTAGTAAGGAGACATTTAACAAGTCACTGTCAGAGCAGGAGCAATCATGCAGAAAAAGAATACACAAAAGCCTACTAGTTCTGAACAATACCTGGCACTCTTCTGAGGTTTAGGGGCATTTACAAACAGTAACTGTCCACTCGTTCCCTCAGATGGGTGGGTGGACGGCCGCAGGGGTGCATGGATAGATGCAGGGTGGGTACGTGGGTGGATGGGCAAATAGAGAAGGAGGCGCCGTGCCACACTGCTAAACAATATTCAAGTAAAGTAAATGAGAATCTTCACTGACAGGCTACTTAGAATACAAGGATAATTTACAAAGAGCATTTCTTTATGGACAGTATCCATTCGGCAAAACCTAGTTTTCAACCCCATCTCATCTATCCTATGCCCTCCTCCTCAATATTAGTTAACTATTATTAGTGTTTGGATTATCCTTTCATTTAAAAAACATTTTGTGTAAGTATCTGGGAATTTTTGCTTCTACCTTTTTGGTAATTTTACATGTATTTTATTGTACTTTTCCCACTTTTATTAAGCTTTTCCCACTATCTTTTCATTTTGAAAAACTTTAAACCTGTGGAAAAATTGTAAGAACATTAAACTTATACTCTACACTTTTCATTTAGTTTTGCCAGTCTTTAACATTTTGCTTCATCCATTTTATCTCTCTACCCACATGTGCTTTTTCATGAACGATTTGTGAGTTAAATTGCGGATGTCATGACGCTTTACCCCAAGTACTTCAACATCATCTCCCAAGAACAAGGACATTCTCCTACATAGCCATATAAAAAATTATTCACTCAGAAAACTTAACATTGATCCAATACTCTGTCTAATATGCAGTCCAAGTTTAATTTCCCCAATTTTTCCAATAATGTACTTGGTAGCTATTTTTTAAAAGTCTCTAGTTCAGTCAAGGAGCATGCACTGCATTTACTTGTCATGTCTCTAGTCTCTTTTAATCTAGAATCACTCTCTGTCGTTCTTCTAAAAATCTTTAATGACACTGATATTTTTGAGATATTTTAAATTCTTTACTGCGGGAAATTTCAAACATACAAAAGTAGAGCAGATCGTACAAATGAATGGCCGTATGCTTATTACACAGCTTCAGCAAATAGCAACTCATGAATTATCTTGTGTGAAAATAAACACAGACCACCCAAACGGGAACAAGCAAAGGTCATTTATTCTGACCTCGCTATATATAGCAAGGGAATCAGCCACCGTCACTTGTGTTTATCAGAGACTCAAAGGCAGGCGAAGGAGTGGGAAAACTTTACAGAGGAGGAAAGAGAAGGCTTCAGGTACGCCTGAAGGAGGAGGCTGTTGGCATGGGGAAGCCGTAGCTGGGCTAAGTAGAAGCAGGGCATTATCTGTGATTGGTTAGAGGTGAATATTTGGGCTTCTCCAGTTGGTTCTAAGTTGAAATTAAGGGCAAACACTAGGGAAGCTATCACTTATTAATCAAGTCTTGGCCAGTTGGTGTTCACTGCCGTAGAGTTTGTTTGGCTTCCTAGACTGAGTGCTGTGGACTGTGGGTCAGAGTTCCATTTTTGTCTTCGGTCTAGCCATTGCCCATTTGTACATTCAGTCTCTCAGTCCCGGCTCCTGGCCATCCTCTCATCGGTGAGAGGTTGACCGATTCAGGAAAAGCTAGAAATCTGGATCTGCTTAGAGATTGTTCAGTTGTCTTCACAGCCCACTGAACTGCAAGATCTTCTTGCCCTTTCTGTTGTATCACCCTGGAGATCATCTGATGAGGGAGTGACTGTATAGAAGCATTTAAGACTCTGGATAGAATGTGTCAAAAGAAAATTCAGAGAGTTTTACTTGAGAGAATATTTTATTGAGTTTGAAACAAGCTGTTTGCAAACAGAGGGACTGGCAAACAACAAGTGGCTTGGAGTCCTGCCCTCAGCAGTCGCGGCTCAGTTTCTAAAGTGAGAAGGAGCAAGTACATCGCTTTGTATTGTGACAGGCTCCTAGAAACTTAACATTCCTTTTAGGGTAGGAGTACTCCATAAGCTTACTTGTTTGTAGCTGATTAGCTAGGAAGCTGTAAGGTCACGCTGACATGAAAACTTAAGTCTTGGTTGAGGTCAGAGTCCGCCTTTCAGGAAAATCAGGCCAGTTTTAAGTTTTGGTTACGTGACTGTGAGCGTTTGGTCTAGGGGTATATTCAAACTGTGGACTCCATTTTGGTTTCTCTTTAACAAATGCAGTGGATCAGCGGCATGACCACTATGATAAAAACAAGAACAATTAATAATTACCGTAAGATGCTTTGGAACTGGGAATCCTAATCGCCCCACCCAGGCCAAGAGAACAAATTCCACAGGCCCTGAGGATCACTCTGAGAGGCAAATAGCTTTTTCCGTAAGGCGTTCTACAGCTTATTCCACCTTGTCCGTTTCATCGATCTAAGTACAACAGGAAGTATTAGCAGTGGCACAGACACCACCAAGACCAGTCAGCAAGAAATCTAGAGCAGGGCAACTGTCCATCACTACTCACGCCAATGAGTTGAGACTCATCTCTCCTACATCTAGGGCAGAGGTAGTATCATTAATAACTTCTGCCAGAGTTAGTGACAGGTTTCTTCCTATTTTCTACTTCTTTTCTTTTCTATTTTGTATTTGTCTTTTCTATTTGTATGGTTCTTCCGATGGGGCACTGCTCTGACTGTTCTCGTAAACGACGAGTCAGTAATTTCCCTGGGTAGTGTGCCTGAAAAAGCAAGAGTGGCCTCATTTTGGAGCTCATATCTGAGTCAGAATTTCCAGCCTTGGTGGTTTATAGAATTAGGATCTCTGTGCACAGACAAGTGTCAGAGTTTTATTCCTAAAGAGCGTGACATGTTGGTCTGAGACAAACAGGATCAGCTATTCTGGCCACAAAGGATGTAGTATCCAGTAGCGGTGCATGGAAATTCAGGAAAAATGACGTGAAGTTGGAACCAAGACCTTGCGTTAGCTGGGTTACACATTTGGCTCTCTTTTAGTCTCTTCTCAGTAGTATTTGGCCCATTGCTCTACGAAGGGGGTTGAATCCAAATTTAGAATTATCTTGGGTCAGTCAACAGGTTGTAATAATCGTCTGTCAAATCTCCTGTAAGCTTCTTCCGGGAGAGAGGAACGCTAGCAAAATCACAGATTGATGTGTTTAAGGTCAGTTGTCCATGATGGAGCAAATGGAAACACCATCAGCTGCAATACTGATGTTCTTATCGTGGGGGTCTTGTGATGGATGGCATATCCAGCAGTCAGTATGACTGAGGGCAGTGGTTACTGTTCAAGATAATCTAAGAATGGCATTAGAATGATACATTCTGACCTAACAATTATAGTAAGCAGGGGAGAAAAGAAATAGGGCTATTATAGGTGGAGGACAACAAGGGGTCTGGAGAAAATGAGAAAAATGATTACAAACAAGCAGACAAAAAATGAAACAGGAACTAGATAGGTGTCTTGGTCCAACAGTGGACCAAGAACTATCTGTGGTCAGGGGTCATCTGTTTGTTCCAAAGGTCTGGGCCAGCTGTCTGCTTTCCAAGATTTGCTTCCGGGGGATCTCGGAGAGTCCTGAGTTTGAGGTCCCATATTGGAGTAGCTTTCCAATTGTGTGCAATTCTGAATAGTTTTTTTAGTTGTGAAACATGAACCCCAGTGTTGACTCCTTGGGGTTTCACTGCTTACTTGTCAACAGCACCTGATAAAGGCCCTTCCAACAAGATTCAAGAGCAGTTTTCTCCAGTATCTCTTCCAGTCGATGAAATCTCCTGGTGGAAGCTTATGAAGAGGTTGTTTAGGAAGACATTGTGGGAAGGTGGTCTTCACTTTTGATGACAGAGGTGGCTATAGTACGTGAGTCCTTTGCAATATTTTGCCACATCTGCCGCAGTTGGCAGAGCCTAATGTAGTAGGTGAAATCTCTACATGCGTGGGCCTTCCAGTCACCAGCTCACAGGAAGATGAGCAGTGTGTCCCGGAGGGAGTAGACTGTCTGACCATAAGGGCTAGTGAGAGCGCCTTTGGCCAAGGGAGCTCAAGGGCTTTTGAAAGTTTTGCTAATTTTAATGTAAGTATGTGATTGATCCTTTCAAGCTTTCCAGAAATTGTAGTTTTTGAGTAAGAGAGAACACCTTACAAAGTCCTTTTATAATGGTTTCTGTAAAGTGTGTGTCTCAATCACCTGGTATTACAGTTGGGATGCCCCCAGGTTGCAAACACAAAATCAAGCAGCCTTTTAGTGACCGTAAAGGCTGTAGCTTTTAAGCAAGGAAATCTTTCAACTCATGCTGAGAACAGACATACAGCAAGTAAAACATATTCAAATCCCTTGGAGGGTGAAAGCTGGATGGTCCATCTGAAGGAGGTGAAAGGGCCCTTGAGGCTTTGGTTCCTGGCCACGTCACCTTTACAGTTTTTCCAGGGTTATGTTGTTGACAGGTGACGCATAATCTGAAAATAACCTCAGTTGTCTTTTAAAACTTTGTCCGTCAGTGTTGATTTAAGATAACCAATTTGTCGACTTCATGATGGATAGCTTCATGGATGAAGCCAGCTAATATCCATGCGAAATCATCTGGAGCCACCAAGTGGCCATCTTGAGAGAGCAGGAGATTATCTGACTGAAGGGCACGACCGGATTTTTGCATTCTTCCTTTTCAAAATCAGGGGCTAAATATTGACGTTTTATAATGTCCTCTTTGAGTCCCTCCAGAGATTTATCCTTCGAAGGCTCAGCTAGGATCGTAACTTTGGTTAAATTGGCTGGTTTGGTCAAACGATATGCTAGAGCATTTCCTTTCGCTTTCACATTCTCTCTTTTTACGTGGGCCTCAACCTGTATAAGAGCCTCTCTCTAGGAAGTAGGATTGTATCTAAAAGTTCCTTAACTTGTCCATGTTTCATGGGCTTTTCAGTAGAGATGAAAACCTCATAAAACATTTGTTTCCAAAGCATCCTCCTTTGTTTCTAAAGCATCCCAAAGTCATGTACTCCTCCCAAAGCTTGCCTGCTCTCAGTGGATACGTTGACTCTGAGGCCTTTGGCTAGTTGATAAGCTCTAGTAAGGCAGTAAGCTCTCCCATCTGGGCTGCTTTTTTCTCAGGTGTAGGACTGTACCCCAGAGGAGAGCTTCAATTAGTGGTGGCATATCCTGCTTGATAACCTCCCCTTGCAGTTTTGAGGTCTGACACATCAACAAATAATGTTAGGTCAGGGTTCTCAATGGGAGCCTCTGATGAACCTGAGCGAGGCACAGAAAGGTCCCCGAAGTGAGACAAGCCTGAGTTCCCCCTTCTGGTAGGGGCAGATGAGTGGCAGGGTTCCGGACACTGGAGCAGTGAATAGCAATGTGAGAGGGAGAATGTAACAAAACCTCCCGAGAGGTGAAAAGGCTGTTTGGGAGGTGCGTGTCCTCAGTCGCTGGAAATATCTGTGCTGCAGGAGGAACCATTAGGTCCGGTTAAGAGCCTAGAACTGGTGGAGCAGAGGCATCCAGTTTTGCACAGGCAGCTGCTGCCTTAGGACAAGGGGCTGAGCCTTTGCAGCCGGGCCCAGGGTACGGCTCCGGTAAGCAATGAGCGTTTGATGGTTCCCATGGAGCTGAGTTAAAACCCCCAGAGCTTGTCTCGGTCACTCATGGAAAGCTACATAAAATGGTGTTTTGCAGCTAGGGATGCATAGGGAAGGAGGCTGCCAAGAGCACAGCTTAGCTGGGAGAGAGAGAACTGAGCTGCCAGGGGTCAGAGCAGCCAAGTAAGGCAACAAGCCAGAAAGGACAGAGTTAACCCTTTAATCCCTCACTGAAATGGTCTAAGCAGGAGGTTGAACCCAGAGCCTCCCCACGCTCCATTTCTCTCGCGGAACAAGGTCAGGTACACGAGCGCTGACATGGGGGTCACTCACGGCTGAGGGAGAACAAAAGGCTCCAGCAGTTTTGGGGACCCTGGGGTGGGCAGAGGACGGAGGAGGAGGGAGAGGAGGAAGAGCTTGGAGTGGGAAAGTCCTAGATACTGGGTCAGCGTGAGGAAGAGTGTCTTCGTGGCTTCCTGCCTTTCCTCCCCACAGCCCCAGCCCGTGAGGACCCCTCAGCAGGGGCTCCTGAAGAAGACCTCTGCCCAAGGCCTCAGATAGAGACCTGTGGCTGTCAACACTGAGAAGAGCTTGACGGTCAGCGGAGCTGAGTCCTTGACGGCAGCTGCCTTTGGGGACCGCAGTGCGCGGCTGGGCGTTCTCTGAGTGGAGTCTTATCAGTCGGCTGCTTTTTTGGTGGACTGTATTCTCCTGTTCGCAAGAGGTAAATGGCTTGACACTTTGGATGTCTAAAAATGTTTTAAATTCTCCATCTGTCCGTAGTTTGCCTGGGTTATATTATCCTGAGTTTTAACTAATTTTCTTTCAGAATTTTTGAAGCAATTATCCATCGTCTTCTGGCCTCTAACATTGCTGGAGAACTGAGATGCCATTCTGATTCCCATTCCTTTTCTTTTTCTTTTTCTTTTCTTTTTGAGGAAGATTAGCTCTGAGCTAACTGCTGCCAATCCTCCTCTTTTTGCTGAGGAAGACTGGCCGTGAGCTAACATCCATGCCTGTCTTCCTCCACTTTTTATACGTGGGACGCCTACCACAGCATGGCTTTTGCAAGCAGTGCCATGTCCGCACCTGGGATCCGGACCGGAGAACCCAGGGCCGCCGAGAAGCAAACGTGCGAACTTAACTGCTGTGCCACCGGGCCGGGCCCCATTCCTTTTGTTTTCAGCCTTTATTTTTTAGAGCAGATTCATGGCAAAATTGAGCTGTGAGTTTCCATATAGCATCATCTTCCCGCACACGACACAACACGGCCTCCCCCATGCTGCGCCAGAGTGGAACATCTGTTAGCAATTAGTGAACCTACAGCGACACATCACTATCACCCAATGTCCATGGTTTACATTATGGTTCACTCTTAGTACTGTCCATTCTCTGGCTTTTAACAAGGTTATACTACCCGCTATTGGAGCATCACACAGAATAGGTTTCCATCCCTTTTATGTGTTAGCTTCTTGTTCTGTCTCTGTAGATGTTTTGCACCTTCTCTCTGTCCTTTAGTGTCCTGAGAAAATGCCAGTGTAATTTTCTTTTATCTACTGCATGGGGCAGTCAGTGTGCCTTCTCTATGTAAAAGCACAGGCCCTTTCAATTCTGGGAAATGTCTTCAACTATTTCTTTGATAATTTCCTCCCCCACATTTTCTCTGCTCTTATTTTCTGAAATCTCTGTTAGTTGATTGCTGTATTCCTGTGGTGAATCTTCTAGACTGTTCTTATATTTTTTCTTCTTTTTCTTTCCTATTTTACAAACCTTTTACTTTTTGAATATTCTTTTTTATAATCTATTCTTAGTTCATGAATGTAGTATCTTCTCTTATCTTTCAGAAGACATGAATTAGCCTTTTGACGTTTTCTTCTGTTTACTACACTGCTTCTATTTTCACAGATTTCTTTTTTCTCTTTTACGCTAGAGAGTTTCTTGCAATATCTGCTTATTATATGTGGCTTTTTCTGTGTGAGAGCTGATCTCTAAAAAACTTGATTGGCAGGTTTGTGAGCAGGGGTTTAATCTTGTTGACTCAAGGGCTATGTTGTAAAATAATCTGTCTCAATAGTTCGCCAGCTTTAACCACGGCAAAATCACCTGGAGCTCAAGTTTCAAAACATAGACTACTGACCTGCCACCCCTCCCTGTCTTTAGAGTGGAGCCTTGTTCCGAAGCGTTGTTCATCACCCAGGAAACTCAGTGGGCAAGCCCTTTCTCCCCAATGTCAGGGTCAGTGTTTTTGTTTGTTTGTGTTTTCTTGAATGAATCAGTTTCACCTGAGAAGAACTGTCGACTTTTCTGCCTGAAAGGTACAAACCTGTGTCCCAGGATTCTGTGAGCAAGTGGGGACAGATGAGTTGTATTGATCCCCTTGTTTGCTCTTGGTCCTCTTTGCTCTTACAGCGCCATTGACCCAGAATCCAGAACCTTCTGGCTCTTCCAGTCTTTTTCAGATAGGCCTTTGGTCAGGCTCAGGAGCAGCATGGGGGTGGGAGGACATCTTTCTGCCTCTCATATAGCCTTTCAGCTCATTCTTCTATGCTCATCCCCACTTTCAGAGGTACTTGATGCCTCTCATTTCTGAGGCAGATTGGGATTCTACAGAAAAAATCAGCCTTCTTCAAAGCTTAGCTTGCAGCTTTTTCTGGTCTTCATCAAATGCCACACTTTCATCTTCTTTCTAGCTTCCAGTGTATATATATGTACACACACACAATATATGTATACACACACACACACATATATATATATAGCTGCCTTCTTTCCACCCATTCTTTATCCTTGTGCCTTTATGTATTGTAATAATCTCTGTACTGTCATTTTAGAGGGATTTTGGCAGAGCGTCTGATAAATGCCGTGTGTTTCAATCTGTCATTTTTTGAGGCCTTTCGTGTTTCATATTTTGGATCTTGCCTCATGCTTGACGAATAGTTTGGTACAGAATTTGAAGTTTAAATAACAGAATTTAAAGTTTCTGTAGAATTTAAAGTTTAAATAATATTTAAATTATATTTTATATATAATGCTAATGATACATGTCCAAGTTGGAACTCTAGAGTCTATGTTAAATGCTTCCAGTCTTTAAAAATGGGAGGAGATACATGAACCACGAAGTGAACACATGCCCTTAGAAGAAGAGCAATGCCCCTCCCGCAAGACAAAGTAAAATGGGGCATAAATAACTTCTGTAAAGGAAATTTTAAATGGTTGAAATTTTGCATTACACCAACAGCTGATGGTTAAGGGAAAGTAAAATAAAATGAAAGTTGGGCAAGAGAATTAGACATGAGGGAAGAAGCAGCCCCACGCAGTGGGCAGCATGGTGCACAGGCCTGGGGAGCCGCCTGGATCGGGCTTCCAGAGAGGCTGGTCAGCCCTTTGCCCCAGCCGCCGCCTCTCATCCTCCAAATGGCTTCTGAGAAAGCCTGAGTATCAGCTGTGGGGACATACCTTTACCTCTCTGAAGCAATAAACATTTAAAACTTTAGCTCAATCAAGAGATTCAATTAGACTGCTGTAGGCAAGACAAAGACTCTTTCTATTTTACTCAGCATTTATAAACTTCTCTTTTGTAATTTTTTTTTTTAATTTTTTGAGGAGGATTAGCCCTCAGCTAACATCTGCCACCAATCCTCCTCTTTTTGCTGAGGAAGACTGGCCCTGAGCTAACATCTGTGCCCATCTTCCTCAGCTTTATATGTGGGACGCCTGCCACAGCGTGGCTTGATAAGCAGTGTGTAGGTCCTCCTGGGGATCCGACCCAGCGAACCCAGGCCAATGAAGCAGAACATGCGAACTTAACCGCTGTGCCAGGGGGCTGGCCCCAGCATTTGTGTACTTCTAATGAATACTTCCCTTGTGGTGATCTGAAGCATAGATAAGTTAAATAGCTTCTCCCAGTTTCAGTTTCCTGATGTGGATAAGACAGCACCCTGTTGCCTGACAGGGACCTGCAGCGAGAAAGCCCCCCAGAAATCCCAGCTTGTTGAAGGGGAGCAGGTAGTCTCCCTCCCAGACAGCCCCACTGCTCCTTGCCTGTCTCTTCTGCCCTAGGCAGGTTTTCCAGAGAGGATCGCTTTCTCCTGAGGGCATCCTCCCTGGGCGGGGAGAGACCGGAACCGCCCCCCAAATCATTGCGGGGTGGGGGGAACCTTTTGGGAACTTGGAGGGACAGAGGGCCCCCAGGAGGTCTGCAGGTGGAGGGCGAGCTTTCCTGGCACTTGGAAGTGAAGGCCAGAGGTGGGATGCAGAGATGCACAGAGCAGTGCAGGCCGGTGCCCTGCAGCCAGCCTGGCCCAGGTTGGCAGAATGCCTGTCCCACCGTCTGGGTCGCTTCTCCGGGTGGCGGGGGACGTGCGAGGTCCTGACGCCAGCTGGAGATCAAAATGGGCAAGTGGCCAGAGCCAACTGGTATTCCTCAGAGGTCTTGAGAGCTGGAAGGCTTCAAGAAGGTCTTACTGGACTAGTCAAGGCTACCCTGGTGGGTGCAGTATTTGGTGAGTGAAATCGCGTGGGTGCCCTGGGAAGGGCCCACTCTGATGCTACCACTGCCCTCATGCTCCCTCCTGCCCACATTCCCTGCCACAGCTGGTGCTGCCTGGACCTCCTGCCAGTGACGCTGGCTCTTTCCTCACAGCCTCGCAGGGCCTGGGATCCAGCTGTCTGGACCTGAGCATGCCCTCCCCCCACACAGGCCCAGTGGAGTCCACCTCCCCAAAACAGAGCCCCGAGTCAACACTTTGATCCAGGTGGACGGCAGCTTCGAGGACACCCTGGAGATCACCACCTACAGAGCGAAGCTACTCAGGGAAGTGACCCAATGGATTATCCAAGAGTTGGTCAAGTGGCACTGATGCCGCCAGGCCCGAAGCAAGAGGCTTGGGTGCGGGGGACAGGGCCTTTGTACAAGCAGGCTCCAGTGGGAGGGCAGGTTTGTTCCTCCCCCTCAGAACTCTTCCACAAAAACTGGAACCCTGACTCCTGAGCCGGGAGGATCGTTTAGTATCAGTATATCCCACGGGTGGACGACCGAGGACCGAGTTCTGCAAGTGGGAAGAGCTGTGGCCTCCCCGGCTTGAGGAGGTGTGCGATGTGGCTGTCACGTGCCTATTTTAAAATGTCAGGTCGCACGCCTTTAATTCTAATTTCGCTGTTCTCTCTTGTGCAGGGAAGCGCAGACCTGAGGAGGCCAGGAAAACCCTGGAAGCTGACTCTGGGACAAACAGAATGCTGTTGCCCACTGACTGTGAAGGCCACCGCCCACTGTGCAGGCGAGCAGGGCTGCAAGTCCAAGGTTGACCTGTTCCGGTTCTGGAAGTTGGAGAAAACAAGAATGCACTGGTCCCCGCCTTGTTTGGGCTTTCCTTGTTTATTGGCGCGCACAGGTTTATTTCAGGGCTGATCACCAATGTAAAGAGACGGAGAAGCGCAGCTCTGTGCAGATGGACTGGAGGGAAAGTGCGCGGTTTCCCTGGAGGTGGAGGTGGAGGTGGAGGTGGAGGTGGAGGTGGGGTGGGAGGGAGATGGGAGAATTGGCCTAGAGTCACCGCGACCCGGGCTCCATGGTGCCCCACTTTTTAGTTTTAATTTGCTCATCATTAGTGCTTTGTGTATCTCCATTAAAAATGTTTAGTATTTTGAAGTCATCAAGATATTTTCTGACATTGTGTTCTAAGAAGAAATTTTGATTTGCCTTTCATAGTCCCGTAATACAATTGACATTAATTTTTTGTGAACAGTGTGAGATAGAACTTAGCTCCCTTTTCTTCTGTAGACACACCCTGTATGTTCCAGCATACCATTGCTGTGCTTGTGTAGTGCCGCCTTTGTCAACATGAAGTGAATATGAATACGCACATGGCATATTGTTATACTCCGTTCATTGGCACGTTTGTCCATTCTTACATCAAAACCATAATGTTTTAATTCCTGTAGTTTCATCATAATATTTGAAAACCTAGAGAAAGTCCTGATGCCTTATTCTTTTTCAAGGGTGTCTTGAATATTCCTCACCTTTTGAATATTCATATAAATTGCAGAATCCACTTGCCAAATTCCACTAAACAGTTAAAATTGTGGTTAGGATTCCTTGAATCTACAGATCAAGTTGTGGAGAATTGGCATGTTACGGTACTTAATCTTTTAATGCATGAACTTGGTGTCTTTAGCCATTTATTTAAGTATTCTTTACTTTCTCTCAGCAACATTTTAGAATCTCTATATAAGGGCCTTGCATATGCGTTGTTAGCCTTAACCCTTAATCTTTGCTATTTTTGATGCTTTTAAAGTAAAATTTTTAAAAATTCACTTTTCACTACTGGTACATAGAAATAAAATTTATTTGAATATACTGGTCTTTAATCAAGCAATTTTGAGCAACTGACATTAATTTTAATAATTTAACTGTAGATTCTTTTGGATTTTCTATATAACAAATTATATCATCCATAAATACCAGGAGTGTTACATCTCTCCTTTAAATCTTTATACTTTTTGTGTTAGATATAAAATATGGGTGTAGAATCTTTTTCCGCATTAGTTAAGACCTCCAGTATACTACTGAACAGGGGTAATGACAGTGGGCAACCTTTCATTATTGCCAATAACAGAGGGAAAGCTTTCAACATTACACCTTTAAATAAAATGTTTTTGGATGTATGTAGAGGCTTCAGTTGACTAACATTTTATCATTATCTGTGTTCCCGTTGTTCATTACATGTCCTACTTTGTAGCAATGACTGTTTTCCTTTGGTTCTACCAATTATTAGGTGTATATAATTTAAAATTGTTTTTCTTTGAATAGAATCCTCTATCTTACCAAGTCTTCCTTTTTATCAGCAGTAATGTTTCTTGCCTTACAATCTACTTTGATATTAACACTTCTATCTGTTCGTTTGGGTGTAGAGTTTACATACGATATGCTTTCTCGTACTTTTAACTTTTCTGTATTCTTCATATTTAGACAGATTTCTTTGAAAACCTGTCTATATTTCATTTTAAGGGAAGCATTTAGTCTCTTTTCAGTTGATGTAGTTATTGACCTATTTGAAGTTAACTCTTTGTTTGCTGTGCCTTTTTTTATTTTAATTTTTTTTAAAGATTTTGTTTTTTCCTTTTTCTCCCCAAAGCCCCCCAGTACATAGTTGTGTATTCTTCGTTGTGGGTCCTTCTAGTTGTGGCGTGTGGGACGCTGTCTCAGCGTGGTTTGATGAGCAGTGCCATGTCCGCGCCCAGGATTGGAAACAGCGAAACACTGGGCCGCCTGCAGCGGAGTGCGAGAACTTAACCACTGGGCCACGGGGCCAGCCCCTGCTGTGCCTTTTCTATGTATTGATTTCTCCCTCTCTTTGTATTGATTTAATTTCTAAAATTTTTCTTCTGTTAGTTTTCAAGTTATAAATATGATTTTTATTACTTTACTGGTTTCCCTACTTTATCAAAGTCTCAAGTTAATTGGTACTTATGCTTTTTTCCTAGAGAGTTCCTATTTACCTCTTCCTGACTTCTAGGTTATTATTGTTGTGTGCAGTATTTAAATTATACATATGTTTAAAGCCATTACATATTATCATTGTTTTATATGTCCTTTATTTATTTGGAGCTACCCACATACTTATTAATCTATGCCTCATTAATCCCTAATCCGCTTTTGCTTCTCCATCCTGCTATCTGGGACGTCCCCTGTCTTCCTAAAACATAGCCCTTGCTATTAACCTTTAGCTTGCTGTGTTAATGACGCATCTCAGGGGCTTTTTTCTATAAACGTTTTCATTCCTCTTCTGAAAGATATTTTTGCTTGGTATATAACTCAACTTTGTCCTTATATCTTTCAGCACATTAAAGCTGTCTTTCCATTGTGATCCAGCTTCCATTTTGGCTGTTGAGAAATTAGGTATAAGTTTGAGTTTTTCTTCTTTGATGTAATCTTTCTTTTACTCTCTCTTTCTCCCTTCCTTTCCTTTCCCCTCCTTTTCTCCTTCTTTCCTTTCTTCCTGTTTTACTTATTTTTTCCCCTTTCTGACTGCCATCAAGTTTTCGCTTCGTCTTTTTCTTTTTCATATTTTTGTGATTTTTTTATAATAATAAGTATAGGTGGGGAATTCTTTTTTTGTCATGTATGCAATCCATTGAACTTATTGATTCTGTGAAGTCATTCGTCAGTTTTAAAATTCGTAGTCATTTTCAATTCAAATGTTGCTTCTACCCGTTTCTATCTTTAACTTCTGGGATTATCATTATATCCATTTTAGAATTTTTTAGTATATTCTCATGTGCTCTCTCTCTCTTCTCTCTTCAAAATTTGCCTCTTTGGGCTTTTTTTCCCTTTCTTTTCTGGTATTTATCCTACTCACTAATGTTTCTTTATTTGTGTCTAAGATGTGCACTTTCAAACATGTCCACTGAGTTCTTAATATTATTTACTTTTCAGTTCTAGAATTTTTTATTTAGTTCTTTTCTAAATTCGCTTTGTCCTTTGAAAGCTGCGTTCTATTTCTCTGTCAAAACATTTAAACTTATTTTGTGTTTGCGTGAATCTAGTGAGCATAATTCCATGGAGCTAGTATTGGGAGTTCAGCTGAGCTGAGAGAGAGGTTGCTGAGCTGTCAGATGTCAGAGTAGCCAATTAAAACAACAAGCCAAAGAGGGAAGAGCTTAGTCTTTAATCACTCACTGTGACGGTGGAAGCAAGAGACAGAAACCGGAGAATAGACTGACTCCCCTCATTTTATTTTCTCCCATAGGGTGGCAGCACACTGGTCCTGGCCAGGTGACTCAGCACATACATGAGGGTCATCACACTGTTGAAGGAGTCCAAAAAGCGTTCTGGCAGGTTTGTGGACCCTGAGGCTGAGGAGAGGATGCGGGAGAAGGGCCAGGAGTGGAAAAATTCGGGATGCTCAGTCAGAGTGCAGAAAATTGTCTTCAAGGTTCTCCTCTTCCCCCGTAAGGAGACCTCAGCGGAAGCGCCTGAGGAAGACCTCTGTCCAAGGCCTCAGATAAAGAGACCTGGGAATGGCAGCACCAGGGCTAGGAATGCAAACATGGAACAGCATGCCTAGCCAGATGAGGCCTGTCACATAAAGCCTTTGTAATTTCCATGGTCGGGCCTGAAAAATTACACATAGTGTCTTAGTCCGTTCAGGCTGCTATCACAAATTACCACTGACTGGTTGAACTAAACAACAGGCATTTCTCTCTCACGGTTCTGGAGCTGGAAGTTCCAGATCAAGGTGCCCAAGATCAAGGCGCTGGCAGATTCACTGTCTGGTTAAGACCTGCTTCCTGGTTTATAGACAACCATCTTCTCACTATGTCCTGTCCTGGCAGAGGGGGGGCGGGGGGTCTGGTTCCTTCCTCTTCTTATAAGGGCACTAATTCTATCCCTGGGGCTCCACCGTCATCTAAACCCAATTAACTAAAAGGTCCCATCCCCAAATGCCATCACATTGGGGATTGGGGCTTCAACATAAGAATTGGAGGGGACACAAACATTAAGTCCATCACATATGGGTTTTCAACAGGAGTTGGACTCCTCAGCTAGTGCCTAGTAATTCTGATGTCGGGAGTCGTTGCTTGTCTAGTGCTATTATGGGTTGTTACTTCTGGTCTTGTTTATATTATTTTCTCCTTATGAGCCTATTTATCTTTGGCTATGAGCTACGTATTTCACTTTCAAAATTGCTTGTAGAAATAATTTGAGGCCTAGAATTATTTTCCCCTTCTTAAGGTGGCACCATCAATCTGGAATCTCCTTAATCCAATTTTAAGGACTCAGATTTTTGTGGGCCAACAAGAGAGCTCAAAGTTGGGTTGCAGCCCTTACGAGGGCTTAATTATTTCTGGTTCACTTTTATTTCTAAAATGTGGCTGTTCAGAGTCCCACTCCAAATTCCTGGGAAGGGGCTTACCAAAACGCCAGTCTCAGTAGGCTCTGGACTGAAACCTTTGTCCCCCTAACCTCTTCCATCTGCCAAAAATGTAAGGTAGCCTCTCATCAGCCTCTACTGGGTTTGCAAATGGCCGTGAGGCGAAGGCAGTTGCCAAATGTCAGGTTCTGCTCTCTGGATTTCTATTCTACCTGAGACCCTGGCCTATTAATTCTTCATTACAGCTGAGGCTCCAAAATGCCTGCCAGCAGATGTTTCTGTATAAAAACAGAAAGAGAAAGAGAAAGAGAGAGAGCTCACGTTGCCTGGTTCCTGTATGCAAAAGTTTCAACTACCACGGCTTAAAGAAGACCAGTAGTCCCACAAGGTGGTTTTCATGTCCGTGACCCCAGTGTAGAAACTGTGCTGCTGCCTGTTCAAAGTTTCTGCTACCTGTTCAGTCTGCAGATCACTAGCTAGATCACGAAGGCACATCATGATCAGTGACAACAGTGATCTGTCGGTGGTTACTCAGGGCATATCTGTTTTTCACGTCACACAGACGACAAAATGTATTGTTTTGTTGCCATCTTGTCTCCCCCCTGAAATGGATAATCGAAAGAGGGAATTGCCCAAGAAAGATGGAAATGCAGCAAAGAAGTGAAAAGTGATGATGCGAGAAGTGAGCTTGGATGTGATTAGGAGACAGCTGAGCAGGGGTATGATGATGCTGTTTGAGACACTGTAGGTGTGTGACCAGAGGAGCTTCATGAAGGCGAGCTTACCAACATGAACGAGCCCAGGCTGAAGACGTCCCAGGGGAGGTGACGCTGGTGAAAACTTGGACGTTAAGGGAACTCTGAAACATCGCAGGACAGTGAAAGTGCGAAGAATGCAATGTTGAAAGCTGATCAAAAGTTAGAAAGGACTAGGGCAATCCATCAAGTCATAGAAAATATACAATGCGAAGAGGCAAGCACTGTTGAAACTGCTCTTTTTTATTGAGGTAACGTTGCTTTATAGCATTGTGTGGATGTCAGGTGCACAGCATTATATTTCACTTTCTGTATTGATTACATCGTGTTCCCCACCAGAAGTCTAGTTGCCATCCGTCGTTGTACCCATGTGCCCTTTTACCCTCCCTCAACCCCGTTCCCCTCTGGTAACCATCAGTTGGTTCTCTGTGTCTATGTGTTTGGTTGTTTATCTTCCACACACGAGTGAAATCATATGGTATTTCTCTTTCTCTGTGTGACTTATTTCTCTTCGCGTAATACCCTCGAGGTCCATCCGTGTTGTCACAAATAGCAAGATGTCAAACTACTCTTAATATGATTTGTTTTTTAAAAATCACATTTAATTCTCAGTGTTTTTACTTACAGTATACTAAATAAATATCAGCCTTGCTATTTTTAAGTTTTCTATGTATTTTAAATTGCAAGTAAGAGAGTTTTTAATGTTTTGATGAAAAAATTTGGATGTCACTGGACAAGGGTATTTTCCCCATTGATTGATCAGATTGCCTTGTTCAGTTTCAGCTTGCACAGTAGTTTTTCTGGTCCTGCAGCATCCTTCCAAGTGAGGATTGTGTGTGTCTGCAGTTGTGTCAATAATATTGCACCATAACATCAACAGTGCATTTCAACTGTGTAAATAATGAGAAAATTGCCCCATCTCTAATTATACAGTGCTTGGGCCTACCAAAACTGTCGAAGGTGTTCTTAATACTTTACTGCCTTTGGTATACACAGTTGTATTAATTGTCTATGGCTGCATAACAACCACCCCAAACTTAGTGGCTTAAAACGACAATATTTATTATGCTCACAGATTCTGTGTGCTAATAATTTGTACAGGGTACAGAGGGAATGGCTTGCCTCTGCTCCGTGATGTCTGGGCTTAGCAGGAAGACTCAAAGGCTGTGGGCTGACGTCATGTGAAATCTAGTTTGTCGGTGTCACAATCCAATGTACACATCAGGATAGATGCGGAGAGGGCTGATGGCCACTCTGAGTTTATTATAACCAGCGTTTCAATATATACATAGCTTACAGCTGTTAAACATACACAGGTGTTCTGGATGAAGTAATTAGCGAATGCCAAGAATTCTTAGTGATTTCTCAAGGAGCCCTCCCTTGGCCTCTGTTTTGATATTATCATGTTATTGCTGTGCTCCTATATTTTTATCTCGGAGCAGGCAAGGTCTCTTAGGCAACGGTCCCTCCTGCTCCTGACATCGATATCGTTTCTCCATTTGTGCCCCTGGGCGGCCGCCGGCTGGCTTAGGTTGCCCCCCCAGGGGGTCTTACTGGTCATTGGCTAACTGGCCTTCTCACCTCCCGGTCACAGTTTGTTGACAAGCTTTTTCCAGTGATTATTAACCCTTCCTGTGTCAGGGGCGGCTACGTAGTTCACTCTCATGTCTGGAGATTGATTCTGGCTATTGCCTGGGGAGCTTCGGTTCCTTTCCTCTTGGCTGCTACATGCGGTCTTTCCTCATGGGCTCTGTTGGACTTCCTCTCTGCAGGGGAGCAGTATTCCGCCATGGCAAGCCAACCAAATCTATCTCATGTTTTATGACCTAGCCTCAGAAGTCATATAGCACTATTTAGATTCTCCAATGGTGCAGATTAAAGGGAGAGAACATAGATCTCTATCTATCAGTGGAAAGAACATTAGTTATATTGTAAGATGGGCATGTGGAATCAGATAAATGTTTTGATGTGGCCATCTTAAGAAAACCCCTTCTGCTATAAGAGTGAAGCCCTTTATGCGCCCTGATGTATTTCCTGGATAAATACCATAACCATTTTGAAATACATGTCACCAAGACCTGTTTCAAAAATTGACTTAAAGTTTGTTAATTTATGACCTCAGGGTCCACTCCCCTCTCCCCTGTTGAATCTTATTAGACATCATATCTCCTTTCTGAGAATCACGCATCCCTACCTTCTCTACAGACCATAAAATCAGTTCTTAAGGAGGACAGTTGTTTGTATTTGTGTCTAAACAAAATTTGTATTTTTAATCTATTAAGGAACCTGGGATGGTTGTTCCCAGTTTCTAGCTGGTGAACAAGACCCTTTTTCTTTCTTGCTATACATATATTCGATGCAGCAAAGCCTTATTTTAAAATACTGAATTCATGTCTTATTGTCTATAATCTATGTTTTTCAACCAATAACCCTATTGCTTGCTGTTAATTTGCTTCTGGTTTTTTATTATGATATACACACAATGAATGTTCCTTTATGTTTGCCTTTCATAGTCAAAAGTCAGGCTCTTTTAGTGAATTTTGCCCAAAGTGAATTTTACACAAAGTGTGCATGCTTCTGCGAAGGAATTCATGTTTGCCTCTGAGGAGCAACTGTATCCTGATCTTCATTCTGGAGTAGAAGTCTCCTCTGCGACAATCTGGGAGTATGCTGTGTCAGTGGGTTTCTACCCAGCTGCACATTGGAATCACCAGTTCCAAGGCCCCATCCAACATTGGTTTAATCAGAAACTGTGAGTTCAAGTCTCGGGTACAGGTATTTTTCCAAGGGTCTTAGGAGATCCTAATACACAGAGTTGAGCCATACTGTCCTAGTCCTCTGGAATACTTAATCTGCACTTATCAGGAGTATTTGAAAATCACTTTACCTCTCTGACCATGAAACATTTACAAAGAAAAGGGATGTTCAGGCGTAGCAACCTCAGAGGCTTTTAGGGGCTGCAAAAGATGGTAGTTATGTGCCCCGTGCAGAAGCCTGGTGTAAGATAATATACAGGGATATTTTCTGTGATAAATTGCAGAGTGCTCGCTCCACCAAAAATCACTTAAATTCTTCTCTTGCTCCTTTTTCTAACATTGTAATGGCCAAACAAAACATCTCTGAAGCCAAGTTTGGCTCTTGACCCAGATTATATGGCGATTCAGATCTCTTCTATTTTTAATGCACTCCACAAATTTATACAGTTTATTGTATTCAGGCATCGTTAATTCAGTTTAACACAGAAGGGACTTGGAAATCTAGTAAGAGAAATGTTGGAGGATACAAGATGGTAGTAGTGAAATAATAATCTTCGATTATTAGCCAATGGCAGGAAGCACTTATGGGAGCCACCAAGGGGCAAAATTTTGCCTTGGCTGACACAATTGTAGGTAAATACTTTTGTTCTCGAACCCTTTAAAATGTAAATGGAAACAAATTTGTTTTGCACCCACTAGTTTTCTTGTTCATGCCAATAATTTATATTTTTTTCTGATTTTGTTTCATCACTAATCTGCAAAAAGGAAGCACAAAAATATCTAAACCCTTCCGTATCCTACATGCACAATTTGGAGAATTTCAGTAAATTAGGTTGAGGCGGGGAAGTTGCACGTCGAGCGTACTGCATTCTGTGATTGCAAATGTCAATAAAGCAGAGATTTTTCTCCTGGCCATTCTAGAGCTGAAAAGCTTTTTGTGGTCATGAAAATATCTTGATTTCTGAGTTTGTTTTGCTCAGATCAGGACAATAATCTACACGAAAATTATGCCTCTATTCTTCTATTTAGCCTGTCAAGATTTTGTGAGCTACATAGCTCGTGATGATTCATTTGTGGGCGAGAAGAACACCACTCTGCCAGCCGAGTGATGATTCGGGACACTCCTTTTGCCAGCCAATGCACTATGGTGGGGTGGAAAAATTTCCCTTCCCTTCCAGGTTCTTTGGTTGGTCTAATAATTACATATACATAAAACACGTAACAGGAGAAAAACATATCTAAGTTTATACGTAAGGGAGACCCACAAAGATATGAGACTCAAAGAAGTGACCGAAGCAGGAAGCTTTTATGCCTTTTGGACAAAGAAACAATAAATTTGGGAAGAATTGACAAGCCAAAAGGGTTTGGGCTTGGGGTAGTAAATTGGTGAAGTAACAAGGTTTGTTTACACATCTGTCTCAGCCCTAAATCCCCTGTCTCTGGCGATAACGGCACCTTCTACCCTCCAGGTGCAGGGAGGGTGCCTTTCATGTGGGAGATTTCTCTGCTGCTTTCAGGGAGACAAAGGAGGGTCAAAATGTCCTTCTTTTGCTGGCTATTCCTCAAGTACCTTCAATTCAAAATAATACGTCAAGTGGCACATTGGGGTGTTGCACTCTGTTCCTCTTCCACAGTCTGGGGTTAGCACAATAGCAATAGGAGAGTTCCTTGTAAGCCCCCAGCCTCAGAGGCCCGCTCTCTGTGTGCACAGAAGCTCTAGGGGAAGAGTTGTCAGAGACAAGGTTACCAGAAATCTTGAGTTCATGCTCCTGATAAAGGAGCCTCAGCGGTAACCAGACAGAGCCGTGGGAGCCAAATGGGAGTTGAGGTGCGTTTTCGATAACCACTTATGCTCGCTGTTTTTATACAGTGAGCTATTGAGCGGGGTAAATGTTCCCATAAAAGGCCATTCTTATAAAAATTTATCAGAATTGAAACCCTCCTGAGGTTGACCAACTTGCATTTCTCTGCTTAGTTCTGGACTCTTACGTGCCAGTTAATCACAGGAAACCTGAACTCTTCAACTGTGTGCCTCCACGACCAGTTCAAAGTTTTCATCAGCATGAAGTTTGCTTCACTCCATATAAATCAAACAGTTGAAGATTTCATGAGGAAAACGGACTCATTAATCTAATTAAATGGCTTGCCCAAAGTAAGAATTGCAGAACTGAGATTTGAACTCTAACATCCATGAACATTTTACTACTAAAATTTTTTGGTCATCGCAGACTGAGTTGAGACAACACCAGTAAGGCACATCACTTAGGTAGCTGAAAACAACCAATCAGCTTTAAGGAAATATCTTCTTACCAAGGATGTGATTGTCAATTCTTTCAAATCAGATATTTAACCCTCAGGCTTGAATTGTTCACTTGACATCTCTCCTCTTCTTGTTTCATCATTAATGTTTTGGGTACTTAGCGTTTATTAGTTACCAAGCACAGTTTTTATCCTGGTGGGAGGAAGTTGTAAAAAGAGACCAGGGATTCACACACGTAAGAACAAGGCAGAGAGAAAGCATAGAAAATAAAACCGTTTAAAGCCCACAGTCACATGTTGAAGTTCAACGTAATAAAAGCGTTACTTTTCGCCAGAGGCATCAGTGCCAGGGGGGCGTTTTTCCTCTCCTTTCTGGATGGAAGTTCTAAACTTTTAAGTTTTCTCTATCACGCACGTAAAGCATTAAAGTGCCACAGCCCCCACACAGGGTGCTTCTTGCTTCTATTGTAACATCCTCTGGTATTGCTCTTGAAGACTTGTTATTACTACCTAAATGTTCACAGGGTTGCATCTTGTTTTTCCAGCCTAATTATAAGCTCTTTGATGGTTAATACTTCTCCCCAGCCACTGTAGTGCTTAATGGAGTATGTTACCTGTAGCATGTGATCAGCTTGAGAAATGCTAGTTGAATAAAATAACAATGTTGGGTTTCATGTGTCATCAATTCTCTGTACTTTTGCTGTGGGCCTTTGCAAGTGTTACAAGACTGGCAGCTTCATCTAGATTGTAACCATCCCAGGAGTCCAGTGCTTCCAGTAGGAAAGAGGCAACAAGTACTCCTCCGTGAGCTTATGATTTTATCTTTTGTGTGTGGAATAACATGCTGGATAGTGGGGTAGTGGTCAATAAAATAAAACAATTTATCCTCCGTTATAAATAGAGTTCAGTCTTTTCAGAGGCTGCTTAGTGATTTTAAATCACCTGGAAGAATTTCAGGTTTGGAGCATCCTTCATCTAAGTTTCAGATGTCTGGCAGACTCCATCCCAAGGGATGAACGTAGAGAAAGAGACTCTTGCCTGAGAAGTGAACCAGTGGACTATACCTTCTAGAAACCTAAATGGAATGATAGGTTGCATGTGTTTAGCCCTTAATAAAATACCTTAACATGGATTTTTATATTTGGTTTTCACAGCAACTCCAGGAGACACGTACATGCTATTTCTCCATTTAAAAACTGAGTAAGCTAAGGCTTTACAAAGTTAAATTACTCAGAATTGGGACCTAGGTCTTCTGCCACCCTAAATCATTGTCACGCCACTAACCTAAGCTACTTTCTACATCTTGGGAAGATCTTATCTGTAAGGACCTCACCTCACGGCATCACCTTTTCAGTGTGTTATCGATCTAGCTACACCGTTTGCTAAATTTCTCCCAAAGGGTTCCTAGAAAGTTATAAAAATATCAAGGTAATTGTTAGATCACAAATATATTTATAGAAGGGAACCCAGGTAAAAGTCAGATACAGAATTTCTCTCAATATAGAGGAGAGCATGTTTTTTCTCTGAATCAGAAATTGAATGTATATAGGGGTTTCATGTTTAGCTACTCTGGTCACTTGGCTTGCTTTCTAAATCCTGTTCTCATTACTGTTAGGATAGTGACAGGAAATTCTGGATCTGCTAGGAGGATGTGGTGGGTCTAAGACTGGTCTCAGATAGTCTTTCTCAAATTTTGTTGTACATCGGAATCCAGGCTTTTTCAGGTCCGAATCTCTAGAAAAGGTTCTGGATAGCTGTTTTTAAAAACTTGCCAGGTGATTCTGACGCACTTTTTGTGAAACACCGCTCCAGGGAATTTAATTTAGGAAAGATCTAAGGGCCTTGGAACCAAACTCCACAGGATCCGGGGAATGTAAAAGAGCTGTCCCAGCTAATCTGACTTTACTGTACTTGAATATACCCTAATGTAGCCTCTAGGGCGACTGGGAGAACCAGAAGTCAAGACACCCGGGGCCACTCTCCAAACTCCCTGGAAGTTTATCTTCTTGTGTTAATTCACAGAGACTTTGAATCACCGGCACAGCACTGAGTTTACAGGGCCACAGAATCAAGTACTGAAGGGGCTGGTGTCATATTTTTAGCTAAAACACCCATTCTGAAAACAATGAAAATAAATTCTTATATAAAAGAACAATAAAGGAAAACAAACATTTGACAATACGTTTAATAAAAATATATTAAAACTAAAAAAATTCTGCTGAGAGATAGTAAAGAACACAAATAATGGAAAAAAGATGGAATATTTTAAGTCTTTTGTCACTCTCCTGCACAGAATCCTTCAGTGGATTCTGGGGAAACTCAAAATGAAATCCCAAGTCCTTGGCACTTTTCCAAAGGTCCTTGCAGTCCAACTTCTGAGCTGTCTCCCTTGGGGATGCTCTCCAGCTCCTCTGCACATTTCCCTCTTCCTCTTGATAACCAGGTGGCTGCCTTCAAATATCTCAATCCAAGAAACCTTCCTCATTATTTCACATTCAGCATTACCCCTGTCACTCCTTGTCTCCTGACGTCGCTTTATCTTTTCTTCAGAGCGTGCACCACCTTGCACTCACGAGGTCCTGACAATGTGTTACGCATTTATTTGTTAATTTTGACTCTCATGCCAGTGAGTCATAGGGCAGCCTCATTGGACTGTCCAATGCTGTTGTGGCGCCTGGCCCATGGTAGGCACTTAGTGCTACATATTTGTTGAACGAGTGAGTGAATGAATTCTCCTTAACCTAACCTATAAATTCTATGGGATCTCAATCAAAGTCCCAACAGATTTTTTTGACCCCGGTCAAATGACTCAAACTTCATACATACTAAAATTGACAATATGCATACTTTTTGAAACAGAAATTCTACTTGCAGGAATTCACTCAAAAAATAAATGAGGTACCTATATAAGGATGATCATCACAGAATTATTCATAAAGCAGAAAACTGAAAATAATTTTTAAGTCCGTTAATTAGAGCTAGGTTATATAATTTATGGTGTGTTAGGAGAAAATATACTAAAATAATATTTTCAGAGATATTTCAATATTACAAGTGGAAGATGCCATCAAACAATATATAACTATTGTAAAATATGAATATGTGTATATTTACACATACATAACACATTTGAAAGAATATATATGAAGATAGTAACAATAATTACTTGTGATGGGTGGGAATATGGATGATCTTCACTTACTTTAAACTTTTCTTTTTTCTACTATAACCATGAATTATTTTTAAAATGAGAAAACTTTTATTTTGAAAATGAAAAAAATATCTAGCCCAATTTCTTTACTGTACGTATGAAAAAGTGGCCTCAAAATTCAAATTGTGTATGTGTGTGTACTTCAGTATTGAAGATGGGAGTAAAGATCATCCAATACAATCTGCCTGAAAAGACAAATAGGCTTGTTTACTAAAAATTTGGGAGTTGCTCTAATTTTTTCTGAACCAAATAACTATGTTTTATAAATCTTAAGCTCAACTGTCAAATTGCCTTGTCTCGAGACACGTGATTCAGAGGAGATACTCTGCCAATGGAAGGTATCTATCGCAGAGTACTGACGCGTTAAAATGAAAACAGACAAATAATCTCAGTTTTGTTCCCCCCTTCTATAGTCAGTTCCCACACTGACTATATTTTCTTGTTTCTTTACAAATCTACTCGGTTTTATTTATTAGTTTCACGGCATAGTTTTATAATTTTCTATTATCGTGCTATGTGCTGACTGTTGTCCATTTATTTTCTATTTCTGATTTAATTAACCTTATCTGCTTATTCTTTAGGTTTCTGGCTTCTTTTTTTTCTTTTTCCTCTTTTGTTTTTCTTCTTTTTTAAATCCTATTTTTAAATACATTTAAAGAAAAAATCTACTTTAATGACATATAAAAGTTAACTTTCTAAATCGTGTTTTAATTTTTTAAATTTAACTTTTAATATTATTTGGTTTTTAACTGTTTCCGTTAAATGTTTTTGCTCCATTCATGTTTCTCTTACCTATCTGTAACTGTTACCTTTACTCTTGTTTTGAACTTCTGCCTCCCTATTTCCTTACTTTCATTTCTTTCTTTTTCTAATTTTTCCTCTGACTCTCCTCTTTCTCGCTCTCGTTTTTAACTAGCCTAATCACTTGGAAACTCCACACCACAGACAGGAGCTATCAGAGGCGCACTTTCTCTTTCCCACCACCAGCTCTGCAGCTTCCCTGGGCTCCCAATGGATTTTTTTGCTCCACTAAAGGATGCCTCTTCAAAAATCTCACTTTGGTACCCTGACTTTCCTACTCACTATAATTCTATTTGTGTATCTGACACTTCGGATTCCTTGCAACAATGTTTCTCCCTAAATTCCCATTCTGTCTGGTCTTCAAGCAATACGCATTAAAAAATCTATTGTCTTTGATATACATGTTGTTAAATGTAAGCCAAAAACAGCCAAGAACAATATGCTATATGGCAGCACTAGCAAGTCTCACCAGAAACAAGCCACTTCAGGGAAAAGCCATGTCTGGCACATCTTGTCATTGGTCAAGAGCAGAGTGGTGTTGAGCCGTACCTGGGACCTAGCGAGAAAGAACAGGGCCTTCCTCTAACACCCCCAGTTGGTTCCATTTCTCTTTTAGTGGGGCAGGAGCTGATCAGATTCTCCAGCATCTTTTAGAGCTGGTCCTAAATCCCTGGCTCTCATTTTAAAATATAAGTAGAATCTATTAAAACTTTTTTTTAAAAAGAGAGATTTGATGCTAGCTGGAAATCTTAATTTGTTAGGGTTTGCATTTTTTATAGTAATTTGTATTGAGTTAATGGTAGTTTACAATGTTGTGAAATTTCAGTTGTACATTATTGTTTGTCAGTCGTGTTGTAGGCGCACCACTTCACCCTTTGTGCCCACGCCCCACCCCACCTTTCCCCTGGTAGCTTCTAATCTGTTCTCTTTGTCTACATGTTTCAATTCCTCATATGAGTGGAGTCGTACAGAGATTGTCCTTCTCTGTCTGGCTGATTTCACTTAACTTAATACCCTCAAGGTCCATCCATGTTGTTGCAGATGGGAGCATTTTATTCTTATTTACGGCTGAGTAGTATTCCATTGTGTATATATATATATATATATATGTATATATATATATATATATCATATCTTCTTTATTCGATCATCAGTTGATGGACACTTAGGTTGCTTCCACATCTTGGCTATTGTAAATAATGTTGCAATGAACATAGGGGTGCATGGGACTTTTGGAATTGCTGACTTCAAGTGCTTTGGATAAATACCCGGTAGTGGGATGGTTGGTCATATGGTAGTTCTATTTCTAATTTTTTGAGAAATCTCCATACTGTTTTCCATAGTGGCTGCACCAGTTTGCATTCCCACCAGCAGTGTATGAGGGTTCCTTTTTCTCCACAACCTCTCCAACATTTGTTACTATTAGTTTTAGATATTTTTGCCATTCTAATGGGTGTAAGGTGATATCTTAGTGTAGTTTTGATTTGCATTTCCCTGATGATCAGCGATGATGAGCATCTTTTCATGTGCCTATTGGCCATCTGTATATCTTCTTTGGAGAAATGTCTGTTCATGTCTCCTGCCTATTTTTTGATTCGGTTTTTTGATTTTTTGTTGTTGAGTTGTGTGAGTTCTTTACATATTATGGATATTAAGCCTTTGTCGGATGGATGACTTGCAAACATTTTTTTTCCAGTTAGTGGGTTATTTTTTTGTTTCAATTCTGTTTTCCTTTGTCTTGAAGAAGCTCTTTAGTCTGATGAAGTCCCATTTGTTTATTCTTTCTATTGTTTCCCTTGTGTGAGGAGACATTGTGTCTGAAAAAATCTGTTTAATACTGATGTCAAAGAGGATACTGCTTACATTTTCTTCTAGAAGCCTTATGGTTTCAGGTCTTACCTTTAGGTCTTTGATCCATTTTGAGTTTATTTTTGTGAATGGTGGAAAAGAATGGTCAATTTTCATTCTTTTACATGTGGCTTTCCAGTTTTCCCAGCACCGTTTGTTGAAAAGACTTTCTTTTCTCCATTGTATGCCCTCAGCTCCTTTGTCGAAGATGAGCTGTCCATAGATGTGTGGTTCTATTTCTGGGCTTTCAATTCTGTTCCATTGATCTGTGCACCTGTTTTTGTCCCAGTACCATGCTGTTTTCATTATTATACATTTGTAGTATGTTTTGAAGTCAGGGATTGTGATGCCACCAGCTTTGTTCTTTTTTCTCAGGATTGCTTTAGCAATTTGGGGTCTTTTGTTGCCCCGGGTAAATTTTCGGATTCTTTGTTGTATTTCTGTAAGGAATGTCATTGGGATTCTGATTGGGATTGCACTGAATCTGTAGATTGCTTTAGGTAGAATGGACATTTTAACTATGTTTATTCTTCCAATCCATTTACATGGGATGTCTTTGCACCTCTTTATGTCGTCATCCATTTCTTTCAGAAAAGCCTTGTAGGTTTCGTTGTATAGGTCTTTCACTTCCTTAGTTAAATTTACCCCGAGGTATTATTCTTTTGGTTGCAATTGTGAATGGGAGTGTGTTCTTGAGTTCTTTTTCTGTTAGTTCGTTATTAGAGTATAGAAATGCTATTGATTTATGTAAATTGCTTTTATACCCTGCAACTTTGCTGTAGTTGTTGATTATTTCTAAAAGTTTTCCAATGGATTCTTTGGGGTTTTCTATATATAAGATCATGTCGTCTGCAAACAGTGAGAGTTTCACTTCTTCCCTCCCTATTTGGATTCCTTTTATTCCTTTTTCTTGCCTAATTGCTCTGGCCAAAACCTCCTGTACTATGTTAAATAAGAGTGGTGATAGAGGGCATCCTTGTCTCGTTCCTGTTTTCAGGGCGATGGCACTCAGTTTTTGCCCTTGAGTATGATGTTGGCTGTGGGTTTGTCATATATGGCCAATATTATGTTCAGGTAGTTCCCTTCTATCCCCATTTTCTTCAGAGGTTTTTATCATAAATTGCTGTTGGATCTTGTCAAATGCTTTCTCTGCATCTATTGAGATGATCATGTGGTTTTTATTCCTGTTTGTTGATGTGGTGTATCACGTTGACTGATTTGCGGATGTTGAACTAGCCCGGTTTCCCTGGTATGAATCCCACTTGATCATGATGTATGATCCTTTTGATGAATTGCTGTATTTGGGTTGCCGAAATTTTGTTTAGAATTTTTGCATCTATGTTCATCAGCGATATTGGCCTGTAGTTCTCCTTTTTCGTGCTGTCCTTGTCGGGCTTTGGTATCAGCATGATGTTAGCCATGTAGAATATGTTAGGAAGTGTTCCATCCTCCCTAATTTTTTGGAATAGCTTGAAAAGGATAGGTATTAAATCCTCTCTGAAAGTTTGGTAGAATTCCCCAGGGAAGCCATCTGGTCCTGGGTTTTTATTCTTTGGGATGTTTTTGATGGCTGTTTCAGTCTCGTTCCTTGTGATTGGTCTGTTCAAATTGTCTGCTGCTTCTTGAGTGAGCTTTGGGAGATTGTAGGAGTCCAAGAATTTATCCATTTCCTCTAGGTTTTCCATTTTGTTGGCATATAGTTTTTCGTAGTATTCTCTTATAATCCGTTGTATTTCTGTGGAGTCTGTTGTTATTTCTCTTCTTTCATTTCTGATTTTGTTTATTTGAGCTTTCTCTCTTTTTTCTTTGTAAGTGTGGCTAGAGGTTTGTCAATTTTATTTATCTTCTCAAAGAACCAGCTTTTTCTTTCATTGAGCCTTTCTACTGCCTTTTTGGTTTCAATAGCATTTATTTCGGCTCTGGTTTTTATTATTTCTCTCCTTCTGCTGACTTTGGGCTTTGTTTGTTCTTCTTTCTCGAATTCAGTTAGGTGTAGTTTGAGATTGCTTATTTGGGATTTTTCTTGTTTGTTAAGATGTGCCTGTATTGTGATGAATTTCCCTCTTAATACAGCTTTTGCTGTATCCCATATGAGTTGGTATGGCATGTTATCATTTTCATTTGTCTCCAGATATTTTTTGATTTCTTCTTTAATTTCTTCAATGATCCGTTGCTTGTTCAATGGCACATTGTTTAGTCTCCACATCTTTGCCCCTTTCTCAGCTTTTTTTCTTGTAATTAATTTCTAGTTTCATGCCATTATTATCAGAGAAGATGCTTGTTGTTATTTCAATTTTTTTTTTAATTTATAGAGGCTTGCCTCGTTTCCCAACATACGGTCTGTCCTTGAGAATGTTGCAGGTGCACTTGAGAAGAATGTGTATTCTGCTGTTTTTGGATGAAGTGTTCTGTATATGTGTATTGAGTTCAACTGTTTTAGCTTTTCGTTTAGCTCTGCTTTTCCCTTGTTGATTTTCTGTCTGGATGATCTGTCCAATGACGTGAGTGGGATGTTGAGGTCTCCTACTATTATTGTGTTATTTTTGATGTCTTCTTTTAGGTTTGTTAATACTTGCTTTATAAACTTTGGTGCTCCTGTGTTGGGTGCATAGATATTTATAAGCGTTATTTCTTCTTGATGAAGTGTCCCTTTGATCACTATATATTGGCCCTGTATGTCTCTCTTTACCCGCCTTATCTTGAAGTCTGTTTTCTCTGATATAAGTATTGAGGCACCTGCTTTCTTTTGTTTGCTATTAGCTTGGAGTATTGTCTTCCACCCCTTCACTCTGAGCCTCTGTTTCTCCTTGGAGCTGAGGTGTGTTTCCTGGAGGCAACAAATTGTTGGATCTTGTTCTTTAATCCATCTTGCCACTCTGTGTCTTTTTATTGGAGAGTTCAATCCATTTACATTGAGGGTGATTATTGATGCATAAGGGCTTAATGCTGTCATTCTGTCACTCATTTTCTGGTTTTCCTGAATTTCCTTTGTTTCTTGTCCTGTGTGTTTTAGCCTACCCATTGACTTCTGCAATTTATTTTGCTGGGTTTCTTAGCTTTTCCTTATTTATTTTTTGTGTCTCTGTTCTGTTTTTTGTTTAGTGGCTACCCTGAAGTTTGTATTCAGAATGTCGTGCATAACATAGTCCATTTTCTGGTGGCCTCTTGTTTCCTTAGTCTAAACTGATTCAGTGCCTTTCCTCCTCCCTTCCTAAGTTATTATTTTCATCTCGTATTCCAACTCGGGTTGTGAGTTTGTGGTTAGAGTGATAAGATTGTCTTTGTTTCTGGTGCATTCCTTCACTTTATCCTAATGCTATAGTTGCTATGCTATTCTGATTCTATTTGTCCCCTTACTCTGTGTTTTGTGACCCCTTTCTGCCCTTTAATTATTTTTTCAGGTATGAGGGCCTTCTTGAGGATTTCTTGTATGGGGAGTCTCATGGCTACAAAGTCCCTTAGCGTTTTTTTGTCTGGAAAAGAGTTAATTTCTCCCTCATATCTGAAAGATATTTTTCCTGGATAGAGTATTATTGCTTGAAGATTTTCATCTTTTAAAGTTTTGAATATGTCATTCCATGCTCTCCTAACTTGTAAGGTTTCTGTAGAAAAATCCACTGAAAGTCTGATGGGGGTTCCTTTGTAGGTTATTTTCTTCTGCCTTGCTGCCCTGAGTATTCTTTCTTTCTCATTCATTTTTGCCATTTTTACTACTATATGCCTTGCAGTAGGTCTTCTTACATTGACAGATCTAGGAGATCTGAAAGCTTCCTCCACACACATTTTTCTCTCAATCCCTAGATTTGGGAAGTTCTCTGCTTTTATGTCATTGAGCACACTTTCTGGTCCATTTTCCTTTTCCATGCCCTCGGGAATACTGATGAATCTTAAGTTGCATTTTCTCATTGAGTTGGCTATTTCTCGGAGGTTTTCTTCAGTTTTTTAAATTCTTAGTTCTCTTTCTTCATCTCTCTGGAGCCATTCAACCTGTCTTTCTTCGATTATGCTAATTTTCTCCTTTATGGCGTCCATATGGGCATTCAGGGAATCTGTATTCTGTGCTATCTGATCCGTTGCATTTTTCATCACTAGTGCTTCTGATTGATTCTTCTTTATAATTTCGATCTCCTTTGTGAAGTAACTACAGAACTCATTGACTTGTTTTACTATATTTCCCTTTACTTCATTGAGTTTTTTGATGATCACTATTCAGAATTCATTGTTGCTTAGTTTACCTATTTCCAAGTCCTCAGGACATAATTCTGTGTTTTCATTGTTTTCCTTCTGGTGTTGAGATTTTATAAATTGCTGGATGGTAGAGGAGCAGTTTTTGCCCATAATGTTATTATTCAGTTGCAGTTACAGCCTGTCACCACTACATGGGGGTCAAGAGCTGCATAGTCTGAGCCCTCTGCCTTCAGCTGAGATGGCCACGCACAGCACGGGTTGGGGGAGGGTGGGCACTTTCTCTTGCATGCAGACCCGGTTTCCCAATCAGCTCTCGCTCTCTGATTTCCTGGGGCCTTGGCTTGATGGGGTCACCACACATGAAAGCTTTCACCCCATTAGAGGGCTTCTGTCTGGGCTGCATGGTTGGTAGAGTCCTGGGTGATCCCGTGGATGTGTGGACCCTCCCCCACTCGTTCCCTCTCCTGAGGCAACGATCCCATTCTCTAGGGGAGGGAACAAAGTTCTCTCTTACCCTGTTCCAGCTCCTCCAAGGGGGACTCCAGCCTCTCCGCCCTCCGTCGTTTGGCTGCTGTGGGTCTCTGAGGATTCCTGTGCTATTAGGATATTTTTTCTTGGAATGTGGGTGCTCCTTTTTGTTGTATGTGGAGGGGAGAGAGTCCTGGGCGAGCTCACTCTGCCATGATGCTGATCTCACCTCCTAGGATTTGCATTTTGATGATCTGAGCCTGGCTGGAATGTGATTAGACGAAAATAAGAGAGGCCATTTCCTTTTCTTAGACAAGGACCTGTTCTCCAGGAAAGTTTCCAGAGGGAGGAGGCCTGTGCAAGTCCATTTCTCTATCTCCAAGGAAGGGTTAGTGTTGGGGTGGTCAGACTCTCTGAAGCTCCAGGGTCAGCGTTCATGTGGCTTATGGAAATTCTGAAGACTGCACACATGCTCCACATGCAGATGTCTTATATTTTCTAAAGGAGTCTTCTTTCCATAAAGTGAGTTCCCTATTATTAATAACCTGTCAAGCAGTATTTCACATAGGGAAGGTCCACCAAGAAAAGCAATTTCTAGTTGCAAATAGCTGACTAACTTTTCTTGTCTTTTTCCTTATATATACAGCTCATAATATGAACTTGACTGTAAGCTTCTTGAGAAAAAGGACAATGTGTTCTACCTCCTGTGTTGATGTCAGTACCCACTTCATTACTCCAGACATAACATGTGGAATGTGACTGGTCTTTTTGCAGTCTCCATATTTTGTAATATTTCACTTCATGTTCTCAAAGTAAATGAATGAAAGTAAATGATTGGGTGATTCACAGCAGTGTGAACATACTTTATGCCATTGAACTATGCTTTAAAAAGGGTTAAAAAGGAAAAAAATTTTAAAAACAGGTGATGGCATCTTTCAAACATTGCCTTGCATGGTGGATCAATTAACTTTTGCTCTGTAGCAAATAACCACACTCTGTGGCATGCAATAAAAAAATCTGCAATTTTATGTGTGTTAGGATTCATCTCACCCAAGCCAGGCTGGCCTGGAGGCCTCCGCTGGTCTTGTCTGTACTCTCTTATGCATCTACTACCAGCTGGACTTTGGCTGACCTTGGCTGGACCTGGTGATGGACCTCAGCTCCATGTGTCTCCCATCTGTCAGAGGTCAGCCTAGATGTTTTCTTCTCATGATACTGGTGGATGTGCAAGAGAGAAAGCCTCAAGCTCAAGCTAACTTTAAGCCTATTAATGTGTCATTTCTGGTAACATTCTGTTGGTCAAAGCAAGTCCACGGCTGAGCCCAAAGTCAAGACTCACGGCAGATCACCCTGACCGTGGTGGGAGGATACTACACAGTCATATTAAAACTAGTATGGAAACAGGGAGGCATGAGGACTCAAGACAAATGTTGTCATCTACCACACACAAGGTAGAATACTAGTGACTGCTGACCTGTGAAAAAGTTTTTTCCTATGACTTTGTAGTGCCCACCAACCTTGGTGACACTAATCCAATTGCCCTTCCTAGTTACATTACCTACCTGAATCCTACTGATCCTCTCCCCTTCCCTAAGGTACAGATCATTACCCACTTTCCACATGAAGTCTTCTTTGAGCTTCGTACTAAAAAGTTTTTACCAGTTCTGCAAACTCCCACTTCCCTGAGCATCTCTGGCATACCACTCAATCATAGTATATGTGCTGCTCGGTTCTGTACTCCATAAATTTGTAATTCTTATCTGCACAGCCCGAATGCACACTACTAAGGAAAATTAGGGAAACCTCTAGTTTTGAAGAGTGGAAATTTGAGTTCTGGTACTGACTCTGCCGTTAACTAGCTAGGCAAGCTGTTGTAGTCTGTGTCTTTGCATCACTATTGTTATGGGTTGAATTGTGTCTCCCAAAAAGATATGTTGAAGTCCTAGTCCCCAGCACCTCTGAATGTAAACTTCTGTGGAAATAAAGTCATTCGAGACACAACTAGAAAATTAAGATGAGGTCATATTGGAATACGATGGGACCTTAATCCAAAATATAACTGGTGTTCTTAACAGAAGAGAAGAGACAGACATAGGAAAATACCTTGTGAAGACACATGGAGGGAAGATGGCCAGGCGAAGATGGGGGCAGGGGTGGGAGGTCTGCTGCCACAGGTCAAGGAATGTCTAAGACTACAAGAAGCTGGAAGAAACAAAGAAGTTTCCTCCCCTAGAGGCTTGGGGAGAGAATGGCCCTACTGACCCCTTGATTTCAGACTTCTAGCCTCCATAACTGTGAGACAATAAATTTCTGTTGTTTTACTCTCTCTAGCTTGTGATATTGTGTTATGTAACACTAGGAAACTAATGCAGTCATCCTTTAAGCGGGTCTGGCCAGGTGGCCTCTAATAGAAGACACTCCACTTTTGTCTGTCAGGGTTTTTTAGCTCACCAGAGCACCTCATCTAGCACACTGCTAGGCAGAGGGTAGGTTCACAACATATTCATGTTATTGATTGACTAAAATCCTGATTTTACACAGGACACTTTTAGGGCAGTGACACTATTCTGTATGATACTGTAATGGTGGGCACATGGCATTAGGCATTTAGCAAAACCCATCTAACTGCACAACAGAAAGAGTGAACCTTAAAGTAAACTATGGGCTCTAGTTCCTAATAATGCACCAATATTGGTTCACCAGTTACAGCACATGCATCAGCTAATGCAGGATGTCAGTAAGACGGAGACGGTGTTAAATGAGAGCAGGGAAGAGGGAGCGTGTGGGAACTCTACTTTCTGTGCAATTTTTCTGTAAGCCTAAAACTTTTCTGAAAATTAAAGTCCGTTAAAAATATTTTATATGAAAAATGAGATTTGTGAAGCCAAAAATAGATTAAATCTTCCCTCTGAATACAAAAGAAGGATGGACTGAAGTGCAGTGTAGCAAGTTAAAGGGGAAAACCGAACTGGCCCAAGAATCCTAGCTAGTTCAAGGATCTTTTATCAGTAATAGTTACTTAAAATAAAAATAAATTTAGCCACTCATATTTATGGCTAATTTTGAAGTGCTTAAAGATGCCTGATAAGTTTTCCATTATCTTAAATTGCTCAAATTTTATATTCCAAATTAAAATCTAGAGCAGATGAAAACCCAACCACAGTGGGAGGGCACTACAGAGTCATACGACAAAGACTGTGGCTAATGAAATAAGATATAAGAACACTGCCCCACGTTTTCCAAAAATGAAAAACAAAATTAGAGATTCTCTTCATAGTTATAATTTGGCAATTTGTAAAGGTAATAACATCTTCACATTTGGTTTTTGAGTCAGTAAAGCTACCCATCAAGGTAGAGAAAATTGACAGTTTATTGTCTTTCCTCTCCTAAAAGTGTACATTTTGGGGGTTCCAGTTCAAGATGGTGATATAGGAAGTTTCTGAAATCGCCTCCTTCCACAGACACACAGAATCTACAGCTATATATAGAACAATTTCCTCTGAAAAAACCCTAAAAGCTAGCAAAACAGCTCCTTTATATTGGGAAAATGAGGGGAAAAAAACCCATAAAAGTGAGTAGGAAAGGCTGAGACACAATCTCACCGCAAAACACATCTCCTGGCACAGCGACCCACAATCAAGAGGGAGCTCAGAACCTTGAGCTTCTCCTTGAGGAGCAGAGTTTGTACTCCACATTGTGCAGCCAAACTTTGAAGACCTGCACCTGAGAGATGAGCCCTTGAAATATCTAGCTTTGAAAGCCAGTTGAGCTGGTGTCCACAAGACTTGTGAGACTGTGGCAAACTGAAAAATGGCCCTTAAATGTCTGACATACGGACTCACTCACCCCAGGGCCCAGGGAAGGAGCAGTCTTTGAAAATTGCCCAGATTTTATGTGAAAATGGCTCATTTGCTAATTTTAAAGCTTTGGACTGTGGGGCAGGGGCTAGCTGGGAGGGATACACTCTGGGAATGGAACCCGGTGGGTGCCTCTGCCTTGGTAAAGCTGGTGAACACATCCTTTTTGTTGCTCTAGACTTTTTTCCTGGTGGGTGCCATTTTTCCACTCCAGTCAGTGGGTGGCATCTTTGCACTCTTCCTCTGCTGTGCTCCAGGTGCCAGTATCTCCTGGAGGGAGTTTCTACATGCATCTGGTGCCCCAGTTTTTACATTTTTCCATCCTGTTTTTTGCAGCTGTGGCCCAGGGGAAGTCTCTTGATTACTTGGCTATAGAGTCCAGCGGGGCTTGTGTTCCTGGATCTCACAGACTGTAACAATTAGAGACACAGTGCTTGGCAAGCTACCGCCCCTAAGGCACTGCACAGATAACAGACTTAAACACACCCCCGTCTTTCTGAGAATGAGGTCTATTTGCTTGTCCTGGAGCTTCAGCCTGAGGGGCAGGCCTCTGGAGTGGCACAGTTCAAGGCACCTACAGAGGTCCTTTCAGGAAATGGAGGCCAGTGTATGCAATCTTTGTGCTTTCTCTTTGCCTCACTCCAGTTCACTGTTATCTTCCATAAAGGAGCTTATATCCTTGTCTCATTCACTGCTGGTGGGAATACAAATTGGTGCAGCCACTATGGAAAACAGTATGGAGATTCCTCAAAAAATTACAAATAGAACTACCATATGACCCAGCTATCCCACTACTGGGTATCTATCCAAAGAGCTTGAAATCAGCAATTCCAAAAGTCCTATGCACCCCTATGTTCCTTGCAGCATTATGTACCATAGCCAAGACATGGAAGCAACCTAAGTGCCCATCAACAGATGATTGGATAAAGAAGATGTAGTATATATATAGAATGGAATACTACTCAGCCGTAAAACAGAACAAAATCGTCCCATTTGCAACAACACGGATGGACCTTGAGGGAATTATGTTAAGTGAAATAAGCCAGCTAGAGAAGGATAATCTGTGTATGACTCCACTCATATGAGGAATTTAAAAATGTGGACTAAGAACAGTGTAGTGGATACCAGGGGAAAGGTGGGGTGGGGGGTGGGCACAAAGGGTGAAGTGGTGCGCCTACAACACGACTGACAAACAATAATGTACAACTGAAATTTCACAAGATTGTAACTTATCATTACCTCAATAAAAATAAAAAAAATTAAAATAAAAAAAATAAAAGCTGTTGCCTGAGAGTCTGGCTTCCAATCCGCCTGAATCTAGGTGCTGATTGAGATCCACCCCTTTGGGACACTGACAGGTCTTTGCACATCCTTAACTACTGGGAGCTAGTAAAAATAAGCTGCTTGGACAATCACAAAGGTTTCAGAGACAACAAAGGGCTAGACTAGGGTTGAACAATAAGTTTCATCTTTCACATAAGGCAACCCCTTCAAGACTAGGAGAGGTGGCTCTTTTATCAAATGCTTAGAAATCAACACAGAGGAGCAAGCAAAATGAAGCGACAAAGGAATATGTTCCAAATAAAACAACGTAATAAAACCTCAGAAAAAACCTTAACGAGATGGAGATGACTAATTTACCTGGTAAGGAGTTCAAAGCAATGGTCATAAAGATGCTTGCTGACTTGGGAAAATAATGAATGAACACAGTAAGAACTTAAACAGAGATTAAAAAAAAAAAAACACATAAGAAAGTACCAAACAGAAGCCACAGAGCTGAAGAACACAATGACTGAACTGAAAAATACACTAGCACAGTTCAACAGCAAACTACATGAAGCAGAATAAAGGATCAGTGAAATAAAAAGCAGGGCAATTGAACTCACCCAATCAGAGTAACGAAAAGATAAAAAAAGAAAAAAAGTGAAGATAGCTTAAGGGACTTATGGGACATCAACAGACTAACATTCATATTACAGGGCTCCCAGAAGGAGAAGAGAGAGAGAAAGGAGTAGAAAACTTATTTGAAGAAATAATGGCTGAAAACTTTCCTAACCTGAGGAAGGAAACAGACATCTAGATCCAGATAGCCCAGTGAGTTCAAAGTAAGATGCACCCAAAGAGACCCACACCAAGGCATGTTATTACTACAATATCAAAAGTTAGATTCACAAAGAGAATCTTAAAAGCAGCAAGAGATAAACAACTTGTTACATACAAGGGAACTCCAATAAGACTATCAGCAGATTTTCCAGCAGAAATTTTGCAAGCCACAAGAGAATGGCATGATATATTCAAAGCACTGAAAGAGAACAACTTCCACCCCAAAATACTATACGTGGCAAAGTTATCATTCAGAATTAAAGGATAGATAAATAATTTTCCAGATAAACAAAAGCTAAAGAAGTCCATCATCGCTAAACTATCCTTTCTTTCTTTTTTTTTTTAAATATTGGCACCTGAGCTAACATCTGTTGCCAATCTTCTCTTTCTTCTTCTCCTCAAAGCCCCCCAATACCTAGTTGTAGATCCTTCTAGTTGTGCTGTGTGAGACACCACCTCAGAGTGGCTTGATGAGTGGTGCTAGGTCTGCACCCAGGATCTGAACCAGTGAAACTCTGGGCTGGCAAAGTGGAGCACATGAACTTAATCACTCAGCCACAGGGCTGGTCCCTAAACCATCCTTTCTTTAAGCTGAAAATAAAGGGTGCTAATTAGTAACAAGAAAAAAATTGTGAAAGTATAAACCTCACTGGTAAAGGTAAATATATAGTAAAGGTACTGAATTAATCACTTAGAAAGCTAGAAAAGGTTAAAAGAGAGGTAGAGTAAAAGTAACTATAACTATAACAATTTGTTAAGAGATACACCAGATAAAAAGATGGAAATTGTGATATCAAAGACATAAAATGTGGGAGGGGAGAGTAAAAAGGTAGAGCTTTAGAATGCATTAGAACTTAACTTGTTAACATAAAATAGACTGTTAGTCATATAAGTTGTTATATGTGAGCTTTATGGTAACCACAAAGCAAAAATCTATAGTAAATACTCAAAAGATAATGAGAAAATAATCTAAGCATACCACTAAAGAAAGTCATTAAGCCACAAAGAAGAAAGCAAGAGAAAGAAGGGACAAAGGAACTGCAAACAGCCAGAAAATAATTAACAAAATGGCAATGTCTATACTTATCATAATTACTTTAAATGTAAATGGACTAAATTCTCCAATCAAAATACATAAAGTGGCTGAATGGATTAAAAAACAAGACCCATATATATGCTACCTGCAAAAGACTCACTTCACACGTGAGGACACACACAGACTGAAATTGAAGTAATGGAAAAAAATATTCCATGCAAAAGAAAACAAAAAGAAAACTGAGTAGTTATACTTTTATTAGACAAAGTGGGCTTTAAAGACTTTAACAAGACAAAGAAGGGCAATACATTATGATAAAAGGAACAATCCAACAAAAGAATATAACATTTGTAAATATTTATGCATCTGACATAGGAGCATCTAAATTATAAAGTAAACATTAACAGATATAAAGGAAGAAATACTTTTCAAAACAATAATAGTAGGGGACTTCAATACCCCAATTTCCTCAATGGATAGGTCATCCAGAAAGAACATCAATACAGAAAGGTTGGCCTTAAATGACATGTTAAACCAGATAAACTTAATAGATATATATAGAACATTCCATCCAAAAGCAACAGAAGGCACATTCTTCTCAAGTGCCCATGGTACATTTATTGAAATGGATCATATGTTAGGCCGCAGAACCAGTCTTAGTAAATTTAAGAAGATTAGAATCATATCAAACATCTTTTTTAGCCACAAAGGTATGGAACTAGAAGCCAATTACAAGAAGGAAACTAGAAAATTCACAAATATGTGAAGAATAGACAACGTTCTACTGAACAACCAATGGATCAAAGAAGAAAATAACAAACAAATAAAAAAATGTCTTGAGGCAAATGAAAATGGAAATACAACACACCAAGACTTATGAGATACAGCAAAAACAGTTCTAAGAGGGAAGTTCACAGCAATACATGCTTACCTCAAGAAACAACAAAAAAACTCAATAACCTAACTGTATACCTCAAGTAACTAGAAAAAGAAGAAGAAACCAAAGCAAATGTTGGTAGAAGAAATAGAATAACAAAGAGAGAGTGGAAATAAATAAAATAGAGGCCAGAAAAACAATAAAAACACTCAATGAAAACAAGAGTTGTTACTTTGAAAAGATAAACAGAATTGACAAATTATTAGCTAGACTCACCAGCAAAAAGCAGAGAGGACTCAAATATATGAAAACAGAAATGGAAAGAGGAGACTTTACAATTAATACCACAGAAACACAAAAGATAAGAGACTACTACAAAGATTTATATGCCAAAAAGCTGGACAACCTAGAACAAATGGATAAATTCCTAGAAATATGCAACCTACAAAGACTGAATCATGAATAGAAAATCTGAACAGACCGAGTACTACTAAGATGGAATCAGTAATTAAAAACCTCTCAACACACAAAATCCAGAACCAGACAGCTTCACTGGTGAATTCAACCAGACATTCAAAGAAGAATTAATGCCAAACATTTTAAAACACTTCCAAAAAATAGAAGAGGTGGTAACACATCCAAACACATCTTGTGAGGCTAGCATTACTCTAAACATAAGCCAGGCAAGGACATAACAAAAGAAAATTACAGGCCAATATCTCTGATGAACATAAATGAAAAATCCTCAATAAAATATTAACAAACTAAACTCAACAATACATTAAAAGAATCATACACTATGATCAAGTAGGATTTATTCTAGGCATGCAAGGACAATTCAACCTCAATAAATCAAACATGATACATTACATTAGCAAAATAAAGGGTGCAAATCACATGATCTCAATAGATGCAAAAAAGCATTTGACAAAATTTAAGATTCATTTATGATAAAAACTCTCAACAAAGTAGGTGTTGAGGACAAGTATCTCAACATAATAAAGGCCATATATGACAAGCTTACGGAAAACATCATACTCAAAAATCTGAAAGTTTTTCCTCTAAGATCAGAAACAAAACAAGGATGCCCACTCTCATCACATTTATTCAACATACTATTGAAAGTCCTAGCCAGAGCAATTAGGCAACAAAAATAAATAAAAAGCATCCAAATTGGAAATAAAGAAGTAAAAGGTGTCACTATTTGCAGATGACATGATATTATATGTGGAAAATCCTGAAGACTGCACCAAAAAATTGTTAGAACTAAGAAATGATTCAGTAAAGTTGATGAATACAAAATCAATATACAATAATTTGTTGTGTTTCTATACACCAATAATGAATTATCAGAAAGAGAAATTAAGAAAACAATCTCATTTACAATTGTACCAAAAGAGAAAAAAATACCTAGGAATAAATTTAACCAATAAGGTGAAAGACCTGTACACAGAACACTATAACACATTGAGGAAAGAAATAGGCAAAGGTACAATTAAATGGAAAGATATTCTGTGCTCTTGGATTGGAAGAATTAACATTATTAAAACGTCCATACTACCCAAAGCAATCTAGAGATTCAATACAATCCCTGTCAAAATTCCAATGGCATTTTTCACAGAAATAAAGCAAACAATCCTAAAATTTTTAGGGAACCACAGAAACCCACAGGCAAAGCAATCTTGAGAAAGAATAGCAAAGTGGAGCAAACCACACTCCCTGATTTCAAACTAGATTACAAAGCTATAGAAATCAAACAATATATTATTGGCATAAAACAGAAATATACATCAGTGGAACAGAACAGAGGACTCAGAAAGAGAGCCACATGTATATGGTCAATTGATTATGACAAAGGAGCCATAAAATACAAAGAGGAAAGGATAATCTCTTTAGTAAATGGTGTTAGGAAAACTGGACAGCCACATGCAACAGAATAAAAGTGGACCACTATCTTACACCATATGCCAAAAATAACTGAAAATGGATTAAAGACTTGAATGTATAACCCGAAACCATAAAACTCCTAGAAGAGAATATTGATGGTAAGCTCTTTGACATCGGTCTTAGTAATGGCTTTTTGGATTTGACTTTAAAAGCAAAAGAAACAAAAGTAAAAATAAACAACTGGGACCACAAGAAAGTAAAAAGCTTCTGCACAGAAAAACAAATATCATAAACAAATGAAAAGGCAACCTAAGGAATGGGGGAAAATATTTGCTAATTATATATCTGACGATGGGTTTATCTAAAATGTATTAGAATGCGTATAGCTCAATAGCAAAAAAAAAAAAAAAAAAAAAAAACCACCCAAATAATCCAGTTAAAAAATGGGCACAGGACCTGAATCAATGTTTTTTTCAGAGACATACAGATGGCCAACAGGTACATGAAGGATGATTAACTAACTTATCATCAAGGAAATACAAATCAAAACCACAATGAGATATCACCTCACATCTCTTAGAATGGCTTTTATCAAAAAGAAATGAAATGACAAATTTTGGCAAGGATGGGGAGCAAAGGGAACACTTGTGCACTGCTGGTATGAATGTAAATTGATGCCATCACTATGGAAAACATATGAAGTTCCTTCAAAAAATTAAAAATAACACTACCATATGATCCAGCAACTCCGTTTCTGGGTATTTATTTGAAGAAAATGAAAACACTACCATGAAAAGATATATGCACCCCCATGTTCGTTGCAGCATTATTTACAATGCTGTAATGAAGATGTGGAAACAATCTAAGTGTCTGTCGGTGAATGAATGGATAAAGAAAATGTGACGTGTATATGTGATATATATATGATATATGTATATATATACACACACACAATGCAATATTGTTCTTCCATAAAAAATAATGAAATCTTGCTTTTTGTGAAAAGATGGATGGACCTTCAGGACATTACACTAAGTGGAGTAAGTCCGACAGAGAAGCACAAATACAACAATATCTCACTTATATGTGAAACACACCCACAAAAATACTTACAGAGAACAATTTGGTGGTTGCCAGAGGTTGTGATTGGGGGATGGATGAAATGCATGAATGGGATCAAAAGGTACAAACTTCCAGTTATAAAATAATTGTTATGGGAATTTAATGTACAACACGGTGACTACAATGAATAATACTGTATTGCATATTTGAAAGTTGCTAGGAGAGTAAATCTTAAGTGATATCATAACAAGAAAAAAATTGTAACTATTTATGGTGATGTATATTAAGTAGACTTGTTCTGGTGACCATTTCACAATATACGCCAGTATCAAATCATTATGTTGTACATCTGAAGCCAATATAATGTTATGTCAGTTATATCTTAACTTTAGAAAATGTGCATTTTCTTATAAGTATACTTCTTGGCAACCTAAATATCATAATTTCACCTCAAGTAAGATTGGTGGGGCTTGTTTCCATATGGAGGCATCTTATCCCAAACTGTTCTTGCTTAGATATTTTTCTTGCTCTCTTAGCAGGCTACACACCATTTCTCTAATTGTTTAGGCCCTTGTGAGGTATACAATACATGAAACCTCTTATCTATAAGCAAAAGAAGTCTGATAGATAGCAAGGATGAATAACTCATAAAGTCGCAGTATGGAAAGTGACATTCCACACTTCTTTCCACGTAAAATGTTGCATAAATTCCGAACAGAGTAAACAGTTTAGTAGAAAATGGAAACCAAAAATAACCAGCAAAAGAGAGGAAACAGGAATATCGTCAGCATCATGGTGGAGTGAGTAATTTCTTTTGTCTCTACCCTCTAATTCACAACAAACCAGACATCCATTGACCAACAGAGGATCCCTACACAGCACAAAAGGATACCTAAGAGATCCAAGCATCTATGCCTGAAAGTGGGTGGGCTGGATCCCCAAGAGGTAGTGTAACTTGGGGAGCAGCCCCCTCCCCAACCCCTGGAAGCAGCAATGCATGACATGTATCCTCACACTGGCAGGTGCACCTGTAAGCAGTTGCTATGGGAGCAAAAATAGGAGGTACCACTTGGTCCCTACCTATCCCCTAGTGTCCCCCAGCAGACCCAGCACATGTGCCTACATGGAGACTTCAGGAGCCAAAACAGCAGGTGCCACTTGGTCCCTACACCGCCCCCAGTGGATCTAGCTCACATAACTGCTAGTGGGTGCTGTGGGAGCAAAAACAATAGGCATCTCTGCCTGTTCCCCAGTGGACCCAGCCTGTGCACCTGTAAATAGATGCTGTAGGGGCAGAAAAAGCAAGTGCATCTTCCTCCTTAACTGACTCCCAATGGATCCAGCATGCATGCACCCTCCTCCACCCCCTGCAGTGGCCATGTCTGTCCAACAGGGGGGACAGTATACAAAACTTGCATTTTCCCAGCAAGGATGGTGCACACTGACCTGAGTTTTCAAAACACAACAGTTAGTGCCACAGACGAGAGGCAGCATGAGCTGCTGATTAGCCATTGCCATACTCCAACAGTGGCAGGTGGAACCTGGGACCAGAAGTGTCAGGAATCACAGAAGAATCAGTGGCCCAGATCCCAGTGGCAGCACCTCCCAACACTGACTCCACCAGCAGTGGGGGCGGCACGTGAGTCCTTGGGTCCCTGGGCCTCTGCCAATGACACTGACATTTGTAAATCCAGCATCCCTGGCAATGGGGCAGCCAGTACCCCGAGAGAACCTATGAGGAGCAGCACAGGTGGTGCATGGGACAGCAGCATCTGAGCCCATGGAGAGCCTCAAGAGAGCCAGTGGAGTAACACAAGACCCAAGCAACCCCAGAAGCAGCAGAAATGCTCACAGCCTGGAGACCTCAGTGGAGACACCTGAGACTGCTGCAACATCATAAGTGACAAAGCACCAGCAACCTCAGAAGCAGAAGTGGCACAAGTAGGGCACTGATGACACCTCTAGCAGAGGCAGTGGAAAATGCAGGCTCTCAAGTACAACCAGAAGCAGCTCAAAATCAATGTAGCCAAAGCCTTACCCACATAAGAAAGGTGGTTACTACCACAAATGTTCCAGCAGAGGATCAATTCATCAAATACAATGAACTACAGTAACATTGCAGAACAGAAGGAAATGACAACTCTAGAAACCAAATCTGAAGTCACAGAAGATTACAGTCTAACTGACAGAGAATTCAAGATAGCTGTCATGAAGAAACTCAACAAGTTACAAGAAAACTCAGAAAACCAGTTCAATGAGCAGAAGGAATAAAATTAACAAACAGAAGCAGTACTTCATCAAAGAAGTTGAAACCCTAAAAGAAAAGAAAAAAAAGAAATTCTGGAGATGAAGAATACTAATGAGATGAAAAATAATATAGAAAGCATTAAAATAGAGCAGATCATAGGAAAGAATTAGTGAGCTTGAAGATAGAAATCTGGAAATGATTCAGGTGGAGTAGGAGAGAGAACTAAGATTTTTTTAAAAATGAAGAAATTATGAAAAGTAACATAAAGGTAATAGGTATCCTAGATGGAGAAAAGAGGGAGGAATGAGCAGAGAGCTTAAACAAAGAAAAAATGGCTGAAAACTTCCAAAACCTGGAGGAGGAACTGGGCATACAATTACATGAAGCTAATAGTACTCCTAATTAGCTCAATTCAAAAAGACCTTATTGAAGGCATATAATATTGAAACTGTCAAAAGACAATGACAAAGAAAAAAATATTAAGGGCAGCAAGAAAGAAGAAAGTAACCTACAAAGGAATCCTCATCAGACTTTTAGCATATTTCTCTGTATAAACCTCAAAGGCTATGAAAGAGGAGATTGGTACATTCAAAATACTGAAAGCCAGGAGGCTGGCCCTATGGCTGAATGGTTAAGTTCACATGCTCTGCTTTGGTGGCCTAGGGTTTCACTGGTTCATATCCTGGATGCAGACGTGGCACCACTCATCAGGTCATGCTGAGGTGGCATCCCACATAGCACAGCCAGAGGCACTCATAACTGGAATAGACAACTGTGTACTGGGGGCTTTGGGGAGAAGAAGAAGAAGAAGAAGAAGAAGAAGAAGAAGAAGAAGAAGAAAAGATTGGCAACAGATGTTAGCTCAGGTGCCAACCTTTAAACAAAAAAATACTGAAAGCTAAAATCCATCATCATGGAATACTCTATCCAGCAAAATTATCCTTCAGATATGACAGAGAAGTAAAAAGTTTCTGAGACAAACAAAAGCTGAGGGAGTTCATTGCCGCTAGTAACTGCCTTACAAGAATTGTTGAAAGGAGCTTCCTGCCTGACATAGAAAGGCAAAGGTTGCCAAAGCTTTGAGCAAGGAGATAAGTAGACAGACGGAATCATAAGATTGCAACTCAATATCAGAATAGGTTAGCAAACAATTATTGCATAAATGATAAAGAGAAATCATCAAAAATAACTGTAAACAATTTGATTTGGTCACAAACTCAGAACACAAAAAAGAATAATTTTTGACAATAAAACAGAAGGGGAAGAGAAAAGTATGGAACCTGCATAGGCTAATGAAGATAAGAGCCTATCAGAAAAAGGACTATCTCATCTATGAGATCTTTTATACAAACCTCATGGTGACCGTAAAACAAAAAATCAGAACAGACTCACAAATTATAAATAAAGAGAAAATTGAGGAAAGCATCACAGAAAACCACCACACTGAAGTGGCAGACAGAAATTCAAGGAAAAAGAAACAATGAAAATATAACAACCAGAAAGTAAAGATAAAATGGCAATATTAATCCCCATAGATCAATAATCACTCTAAATGTAAATTGATTGAATTCATATTCAAAAGACACAGAGCAGTGGGATTGATTAAAAAACAAGACCCAATGATATGCTGACCCTAGGAAATACATCTCAGCTCTAAAGACAAACATAGGCTTAGAGTGAAGGGATGGAAGACGATACTCCAAGCAAGTGGCAAGCCAAAGAAACTGAATGTAGCCATACTGATATCAGACAAAACAGACTAGAAGTCAAAAAAGATAACAAGAGAATGAATATGGGCATTATATAATGATAAAAGAGACATTGTATGAAGAAGACATAGAACTTATTAATATATATGCACCTAACACGGGAGCACAAAATATATAAAGCAACTGTTGTCAAGCCTAAAGGAAGAAATTGACAGCAACACAACAATAGTAGGGGACTTTAACACTCTATGTACCTCAATGGATAGATCATCCAGAAAGTCGACAAGGAAACAGTGGTTTTAAATGAAGCACTAGAACAGATGGACTTAACATTTATACATAGAACATTCCATCCCAAAACAGCAGAATACACCTTCTTCTCAAGTGCACATGGAATATTCTCCTTTCTTTTCTTTTTCTGGAGAAAATTAGCCTTGAGCTAACATCTGTTGCCAATCTTCCTCATTTTTTGCTTGAGGAAGATGAGCCCTAGCTAACATGTGTGCCAATCTTCTTCTACTTTATATGTGGGTTGCCACCACAGTGTGATGGATGAGTGGTGAAGGTCCACACCCAAACCCATGAACCCAGGTCACTGAGGTGGAACATGCCAAATTTAACCACTATGCCATGGGGCTGTCCCCAACACATGGAACACTCTTAAAGATAGACCATATGTTAGGTAATAAATAAAGTCTCAAAAGATTTAAAAAGATTGAAATCATATCAAACATCTTTTCCAACCACAGTGTTATGAAATTAGAAGTCAATTACAAGAAAAAAGGGAAAAGTCGCAAATATGTGGAGACTAAACAACATGCTACTGAATAACTATTGGATCAATGAAGAAATCAAAAGAGAAAAAGAATACCTGGAGACAAATGAAAATGAAAACACAGCATACCAAAATTTATGGGATGCAGCAAAAGTTATACTAAGAGGGAAGTTTAAAGTGGTACAGACATACCTCAATAAACAAGGAAAATATCAAATAACAATCTTACACTATACCTAAAAGAACTAGAAAAAGAGCATACAAAGTCAAAGTCATAAGGATAAAAATCAGAGCAGAAATAAGAAAAATACAGACTAAAAAAAAGGATCAATAGAGCTAAGAGTTGGCTCTTGGAGAAGATAAACAAAATTGAAAACCCTTAGCCAGATACACTAAAAAAAAAAAAAAGACAGAAGACTCAAATGAAATCATAAGTGAAAGAGGAGATGTTGCAACGGACACTACAGAAATACAAAGAATATAAGAGAATACTATGAAAAATTTTTGCCAACAAACTGGATAACCTAGAAGAAACGGATAAATTCTTAAAATTATACAACCTCCCAAACCTGAATCAAGAATAAATGCACAAATAGAAGGACATACAATCAGAATATACAACTATGTCTTGAGGGGCTTTAGGGAGGAGAAGAAGAAGAAAGAAAAAGATTGACAATAGATGTTAGCTCAGGGACAGTCTTTAAAAAAATAAAAGGAGAATAGAATAGAGAATCTGAAGAGACCAATCATAGCTAAAGAAATAGAAATACTAATTAAAATTCTCCCAAGAAACAAAACTTCAGGACCAGATGGCTTCTCTAGTGAATTTTACCAAAGATTTAGAGATTTAATCCCTATCCTTTTCAAACTCTTATGAAAAATTGAAGATGATGGTGTGCTCCCTAACTCACTTTATGAGGCCAACATTACCCTGATACCCAAGCCAGACAAGTACCACACAAAAATGGAAAATACTGGCCAAGATTGCTGATGAACATAGGTGCAAATATCCTCAACAGAATATTAGCAAATCGAACACAACAATACATTAAAAGATCATACGCCATGATCAAGTGGGATTTACTCCATGGATGAAGAAATATTTCAACATCTGCAAATGAATCAATGTAATACACCGTATTAACAAAATTTAGAATAAGAATCACATGATCATCTCAATAGATACAGAGAAAGCATTTGACAAAACCAAACATTCATTTATTATAAAAATTCTAAATGAAAAGGAGATAGAAGGAAAGTATCTCCACATAATAAAGGCCATATATGACAAACCTACAGCCAACATCATACTCAATGGTGAAAAACTGGAAGCTATTCCTCTGAGAGAAGATAAAAGACAAGGATGCCCACTCTTGCCACTCTTATTCAACATAGTACTGGGAGATTTAGCCAGAGCAATTAGGCAAGAAAAAGAAAGAAAAGGGATCAAAATTGGAAAGAAAGAAGCAAAACTGTCCCTATTTCTGGATGACATGATTCTATATATAAAAACACTAAAGAATCCACCAAAAAACTATTAGAAATACTAAATAAAGGCAGTAAAGTTGCAGGGTATAAATCAACATAGAAAAATCCGGTGTGTTTGTATACACTAACAGCAAACTAGCAGAAAGAGGTGAAGAATACAATCTCATTTAAAATCACAACAAAGAATAAAGTATCTAGGCATAAACTTAACCAAGGAAGTGAAAGAACTGTACGCTGAAAACTAGAAGACATTTTTGAAAGAAATTGAGGAAGACACCATGAAATGGAAACATACTCCATGCTTGTGGGTTAGAAGAATTAACAATATTAAAATGTCTACGTTACCTAAAACGACCTACAGATTCAATGCAATCTCTATCAGAATCCCATTGACATGTTTCAGGGAAATAGAACAAAGAATACTAAAATTTATATGGAACAGCAAAAGACCCTGAATAGACAAAGCAATCCTGAGGAAAAAGAACAAAGCTGAAGGGATCACACTTCCTGATTTCGAGATATACTACAAAGCTATAGCAATCACAACAGCATGGTACTGGAGCAAAAACGGACACACAGATCAATGGAACAGAACTTAGAGCCCAGAGACAAAACCATGCACCTATGGACAGCTAATCTTCAACAAAGGAGCCAAGAACATACAACGTCGAAAGGAAAATCTGTTCAATAAATGGCATTGGGAAAACTAGACAACCATGTACAAATAGTGAAAGTAGATCATGATATTACACCATACACAAAACTTACCTCAAAATGGATTGAAGACTTGAATGTAAGTCCTGAAATCATAAAACTCCTAGAAGAAAACAAGAAGTATGTTCTTTGACATCAATCTTAGAAGAATCTTTTCAAATATCAGGTCTACTCAAGCAAGGAAAACAAAAGGAAAATCAAATGAGTGGTACTACATCAGAGTAAAAAGCTTCTGTATGGCAAAGGAAACCAACAATAAAACAAAAAGACAACCGACCAACTGGGAGAAAATATTTGCAAATCTTATATCAAAACGGGTTAATTTCCAAAATACATAAAGAACTCATACAACTCAACATAAGAAAATGAACAACCCAATCAAAACATGGGCAAAGGATCTGAACAGACATTTTTCCAGAGAGGGTACATAGATGGCCAACAGGCATATGAAAAGATGTTCAACATCACTAAATCTTAGGGAAATGCAAATCAAAACCACAATGAGACATCACCTCACACTCGTCAGAATGGCTATAATTAATAAGACAAGAAGTAAGTGTTGGAGAGGGTGTGGAGAAAAAGGAACCCTCATACTCTGCTGGTGGGAATGCAAACTGATGCAGCCACTGTGGAAAACAGTATGGATATATCTCAAAAAATTAAAAGGAGAAATACCGTATGATCCAGCTATTCCACTACTGGGTATTTATCCAAAGAACATGAAATCAATAACTCAAATTTATTGCAGCATTATTCACAAAAGCCAAGATGTGGAATCAACTCAAGTGCCCATCAACCAATGAAGAGATAAAACAAGATGTGGTATATATGTACAATGGAATACTACTGAGCCATAAAAGTGATGAAATTGTGCCATTTGCAACAACATGGATGGACCTTGAGGGTATTATTCTAAGCAAAATAAGTCAGATAAAGACTAATACCATATGAGTTCGCTCATGTGTGGAAGATAAACAAACACATAGAGAAGGAGAACAGATTCATTACCAGAGGGGAAGGAGGTGGGGGGAGGATAAAAGTGGTAAAGGAGCCCCTATGTTTGGTGACAGATAAAAACTAGACTATTTGTGGTGAGCATGATAAAGTCTATAAAGAAACTGAAATATAATAATATACTGAAATTTACACGATGTTATAAGCCAATATGACCTCAACAAACTAATTTTTTAAAAGTGATATATTCATGCAAAAAATAAAAGGTTATAAACTGTATGATTCTATTTGTATGACATTCCATAAAATGCAAAACTATGAGGATGGAGAACACATCAGTGGTTGCCAGGTGTTAGAGGAGGGGGAATGTTTGATGACAAATAGGCATCACTAAGGAGTTTTTTGAGCAATGGAGTCATTCTTTATCCTTAATGTTGTGATGGTTACATAAATCTTTACATTGGTGGAAACTCTTAGAACTGTACATCAAAAATAATATTTAATTTAAAAGAAAGAGAAAATAGATAGCTCCGTATAAGGTGGGAATTATGATATTGTACAAGAAGGAGCCTGCTCCAAATATTCCCTTCCATTGTAAATGTGGAAACATATTACAGCCTCTCAAGCCAATGTTATGTCATTATTAGACACATGGTAATAGTATCAATAGGGCAAATAGGCTTTGGCTTTCTTCCAATCAATTTTAGTCAGTTTATGGTAAATGAATCCTGAAAAATACTTTTTAATTTTTTATTGAGATAAGATTGATTTAAAAGATTGTATAAATTTCAGGTGTACATCATTATATTTTGACTTCTGTATAAACTATATCGTTATCCCCACAAAATGTCTAATTTCCATCCATCACCATATACGTCTCCCTTTTTACCCTTTTCACCCTTTGCCTATTCCCTTTCTCCCATGATAACCACCAATCTGTTCTGTTTGTTTATCTTCCACGTATGAGTCAAATCATATAGTACATGTCTTTCTCCGTCTGATGTACTTTGCTTAGCTTAGTACTCTCAAAGTCCAACCATAATGTCACAAATAGCAAGATTTCATCTGATTTTATGACTGAGTAGTATTCAATTGTATATGTAACCACATCTTTTTTATTCACCTCTTGATGTGCAGTTAGGTTGTTTCCAAGTCTTGGCTGTTGTGAATAATGCTGCAATGAACATAGGGGTGCATATATTTTTTTGAATTAGTATTCATGTTCTTTGAATAAATGCTCAGGCGTGGAATATATTTGGATCATATGGTAGTTCTATTTTTAATTTTTTGAGGAATCTCCTTACTGTTTTCCATAGTGGCTGCAACAATTTACATTCCTATCAGCAGTGTACAAGGGTTCCCTTTTTTCCACGTCCTCTTCAACACTTCTTATTTCTTGTCTGTGAAAAATAGTCATTCTGACAGACATATGTTATCTCATTGTGGTTTTGATTTGCATTTCCCTAAGATTTAGTGATGTTGAACATCTTTTCATATGCCTGTTGGCCATCTATGTACCCTCTCTGGAAAAATGTCTGTTCAGATCCTTTGCCCATGTTTTGATTGGGTTGTTCATTTTCTTATGTTGAGTTGTATGAGTTCTTTATGTATTTTGGAAATTAACCCGTTTTGATATAAGATTTGCAAATATTTTCTCCCAGTTGGTCGGTTGTCTTTTTGTTTTATTGTTGGTTTCCTTTGCCATACAGAAGCTTTTTACTCTGATGTAGTACCACTCATTTGATTTTCCTTTTGTTTTCCTTGCTTGAGTAGACCTGATATTTGAAAAGATTCTTCTAAGATTGATGTCAAAGAACATACTTCTTGTTTTCTTCTAGGAGTTTTATGATTTCAGGACTTACATTCAAGTCTTCAATCCATTTTGAGGTAAGTTTTGTGTATGGTGTAATATCATGATCTACTTTCACTATTTGTACATGGTTGTCTAGTTTTCCCAATGCCATTTATTGAACAGATTTTCCTTTCGACGTTGTATGTTCTTGGCTCCTTTGTTGAAGATTAGCTGTCCATAGGTGCATGGTTTTGTCTCTGGGCTCTAAGTTCTGTTCCATTGATCTGTGTGTCCGTTTTTGCTCCAGTACCATGCTGTTGTGATTGCTATAGCTTTGTAGTATATCTCGAAATCAGGAAGTGTGATCCCTTCAGCTTTGTTCTTTTTCCTCAGGATTGCTTTGTCTATTCAGGGTCTTTTGCTGTTCCATATAAATTTTAGTATTCTTTGTTCTATTTCCCTGAAACATGTCAATGGGATTCTGATAGAGATTGCATTGAATCTGTAGGTCGTTTTAGGTAACGTAGACATTTTAATATTGTTAATTCTTCTAATCCACAAGCATGGAGTATGTTTCCATTTCATGGTGTCTTCCTCAATTTCTTTCAAAAATGTCTTCTAGTTTTCAGCGTACAGTTCTTTCACTTCCTTGGTTAAGTTTATGCCTAGATATTTTATTTTTTATAACTGTGATTATAAATGGGATTATATTCTTGTTCTCTCTCTGCTAGTTTGTTGTTATTGTATACAGACACAGCTGATTTTTCTATGTTGATTTTGTACTCTGTAACTTTACTGTTTCTATTTATTATTTCTTTTTTTTCTTTCTGCTTTTTCTCCCCAAATCTCGCCAGTACATAGTTGTATATTTCAGTTGTGTGTCCTTTTACTTGTGGCACGTGGGACACCGCCTCAGCATGGCCTGAGTGGTGCCATGTTCGTGCCCAGGATCTGAACCGGCAAAACCCTGGACTGCCACAGCAGAGTGCATGAACTTAACCCATTGGCCACGGGGCCGACCCATCTATTTATTTCTAATAGTTTCTTGGTGGATTCTCTAGGGTTTTCTAGATATAAAATTATGCCATCTATAAATAGTGACAGTTTTACTTCTTCCTTTTCATTCTGGATACCTTCATTGTTTTTTGTTTGTTTGTTTGTTTTGTCTATTTACTCTGGCTATGACTTCCAGTACTATGTTGAGTAAGAATGGCATTCTTGCCTTGTTCCTGTCTCAGGGGATAGTTTTCAGGATTTCAGCATTAAGTATAATGTTAGCTATGGGTTTGTCATATATGGCCTTTATTATTTTGAGATTTCTTCTATACCCTTTTTATTGTGAGTATTTTTCATAAATGCATGCTGAATCTTGACAAGTGCTTTCTCTGCATCTATTGAGATGATCATGTAATTTCTATTCTTTATTTTGTTAATATGGCGTATCACATCAATTGATATGCTGATGTTAAACCATCCTTGCACCCCTGCAATAAATCCCTTTGATTATTGTGTATGACTTTTTAATATAGTGTTGTATTTGGTTTGCTAAAATTTTTTTGAGGAGTTTTGCATGTATGTTTATAGGTGATATTGTCATCTAATTTTCTTTTTTGTGTTTTCTTTGTCTGGTTTTGGTATCAGGATAACGTTGGCCTTATAAAATGAATTAGGAAGTAGCTCCTCCTCTTCAATGTTTTGGAAAATTTTGAGAAGGATAGATATTAAATCTTTTTTAAATGTTTGGTAAAATTCACCATAGAAGCTGTGTGGCCCTGGAGTTTTCTTTGTTTTTGCTCCTCAAGCCCCAGTACATAGTTCTATATTCTTTTTGTAAGTCCTTTTAATTCTTCTATGTGAGCTGCCCCACAACACGGCTACTGACAGACTGACAGTGGTGTGGTTCTGTGCCCAGGAACAGAACCTGGGCCGCCAAAGTGAGCATACCAGAATCTAACCATTAGGCCATCATGGCTGGCTCTGAGAGGTTGTTTTTTTGTTTGTTTGTTTGTTTGTTTGTTACTGTTTTAATCTCCTTACTACTGATCAGTCTATTCAGATTTTTCTTGATTCAGTTTGGGAAGGTTGTATAGTAAGAATTTATCCATTTCTTCTAAGTTATCCAATTAATTGGCATATAAATTTTCATAGTATTCTCTTACAATCCTTTGCATTTTGGTGGCATATGTTGTAATTTCTTCTATTTTTTTGAGACTTCTTGCTTTTTTCTTAGTGAGTCTAACTAAAAGGTTGTTTTTTTTGTTTTGTTTTTGTCTTCTCAAAGAACCAGCTCTTAGTTTCATTGATCTTTTGGTATTGTCTTTGTAGTGTATATTCTCTTTATTTCTGCTCTTTTTTAAAATTATTTCCTTCCTTCTATTGACTATGGGGTTTGTTTGTTCTTCATTTTCTAGTTCTTTTAGGTATAATGTTAGATTGTTTATTTGAGATTTTTCTTGTTTTCTGAGGTAGGCCTGAATTGCTGTTAACTTTCTTCTTAGTACCACCTTCATTGCATCCCATAGATTTTGGTATATTGTTTTCATTTGTCTCCAGGTATTTTTTTTTATTTCTCCTTTTCATTCTTTTTTGATCCAATAGTTGTTTAGTAGCATGCTGTTATTCTCCACATATATGTGACTTTTCCAGCTTTCTTTTTTCAGTTGATTTCTAGTTTCATACCATTGTGGTGAGAAAAGATTCTTAATATAATTTCAATTTTTAAAAATGTATTGAGACTAGTTTTGCTTTCCAACATATGGTCTATCTTGAGAATGTTCCATGTGCACTTGAGAAGAATGTGTATTCTGCTGCTTATGGATAGAATATTTTGTATATCTGTTAAATTCAACTGGTCTAATGTTTCATTTAAGGCTGAAGATTTCTTGTGAACTTTCTGTCTGGATGACCTATCCATTAACGTAAGTGTTAAACTCCTTCAGTATTATTGTTTTGCTGTCAATTTCTCCCTTTAGATCTGTTAATAATTGCTTCATGTGCTTTGGTGGTCCTATGTTGTGTGCACATACATTAATAAATATTATATCTTCTTGGTGAATTGTCTTTATCTCTATGTAATGTCCATCTTTGTCTCTAGTTATTTTTTTTATCTTGAAGTCTTATTTTGTCTGGTAGAATTAGGCTACACTTACTTTCATTTGCTTGCCACTTGCTTGGAGTATCATCTTTCTACCTCTTCTCCTTGAGCCTATGTTTGTCTTTAGAGCTGAGATGGGTCTCCTGGAGGCAGTATATTGTTGAGTCTCATTTTTTAATCCATCCAGCCACTCTGTGTCTTTTGATTGGTTAATTTAATCCATTTACATTTAGGGTAATTATTAATGTATGAGGATTTAGTACTGCTATTTTATCTTCTGTTTTCCAGTTGCTCTAAATTTTCACTGTTTCTTTTCCTTTGTGTTTCTGTCTACCATTTCATTTTCGTGGTTTTCTATGAAATGTTTCTGTTTCTTCTTTATTCTTGATTCTGCTCTGAATTATTGTTTTGGATTACCATGTAATTTGTCTAAAAAGTTTCATAGATGATGTAGTCCTTTTTCTGCTGATAGTCTTTTATCTTTATTTGCCTATACAGCTCTGGTCTTTCCTCTGTTTTTATATGGTTTCGTTGGCACAAATTATCCCTTTTTTGTGTTGTGAGTTTATTAGCAAATTGAAGTAGAGTTATTTTAAATGCTTCCTTTATTTTTAACCTTTATTTTATAATTAATTGTAATTTGCACTTTTCTGATTCTATTTATCACCTTGCTTAAAGCTTTGTATACTTTTGCCTTTTGTTTCTGATAGAAAAGCTCCATTCAACATTTCTTGTAAGGCAGGCCTAATAGCAGAGAACTCCCTGAGAATTTGTTTTCTGTGAAAGCCTGTATTTCTCCTTCATATCTGAAAGATACACCTTGCTGGATAGAGTATTCATGGGTGACAGATTTTATCTTTCAATATTTTGAATATATTTTTCCACTCTTTTTTCGCCTGTAGAGTTTCTGCTCAGAAATCTGTTAATAGCTTAATGGGAATTCTCTTATAGGTTATTTTCTTTTTCTCTTTGGACACTTTTAATATTCCTTCTTTGTCATTGATTTTTGACAGTTTTATTATCATGTGTTTTGAAGAAAGTGTTTTTGCATTGAGATAATTGAGTGTTCTATTTGCTTCACGAATTTGTATACACAGTTCTTTCTCTAGTCTTGGGAAGTTCTCAGCTATTATTTCTTTAAATAAGCTCTCTGCTTTCTTCTCTCTCTCTTCTCCTTCTTGGATGCCCATTAATCTTCTGTTGACTCTTCTAATGGAGTCAGATAATTCTCTTAGAATTTCTACTTTTTTAATAGCCTTATTTCTCTCTCCTCTTCCATAATTTCTAGGTTTCTATCATCAAGCTTGCTAATTTTCTCTTCCATATGATTTGCTCTATTTCCAACGTTTTCTAATGCATGCTTCTTCTCATTATTGAGCTCTTCAGCTCCAGAATTTCTGTTTAGTTCTTTTTCAGATTTTCACTCTCTTTCATAAAATATTCCTTCTGTCCATTGATTTTTTTCCCCCTGAGCTTATTGAACTGCTTTTTTTTAGGGGTTTTTTTTGTGATTTTTTGAGATTCTTCATGACAGCTATTTTGAAATCTGTATCAGATCACAATCTTCTGGGAATTTATGTTTTGTTCCTGGCGAATTGCTTTCTTTTTGTGATGTCATGGTACTGTGGCTATTTGCAGTGCTTACTGAGTTATTCCTCTGCCAGTACATTTGTTGTAGCAAACATGTTTTTTATTTAGATATAGCTCTGTTTGTTTTGATCCAAGCTTTTCAACTGCTTGCAGATTAGAAGTCTTTCTTTTGTTTTTCAGTAGGTGGTGCTATAGCACTAGTTTTTGGTTTCTCTTACTTGAGCTGCCTCTGGGTATATTTAAATATCTGCATCTTCTACCTTCCACGGCCTCTATTTTGGGTATTGCTGTGTCTCTCATCATCACTGCCTGCACTTCTGTGGCTCACTGATGACTTGCTGTTTCCTGTGTCACTGTGGTCACTGGCTTTGCTACCAGGGTCATAGGGATTGCTGACACTTCAGCCACTCCATAATCACCTGGGTCAGAAGCTCTGCCACCACAGATGGGGAAGGAGGGTGCTGGGTATGCAGGGCACCATCTCAGCTATTGCCAACTACATTGTGGCCAGAGGTGCCACTGCAGTTGGGATGTAAGAGTTCTATATGTATCTTTGCCACTGCTACCCATCTCTGAGCCACAGCTGGGAGGCCTGAGTATGGGGCTCCACTTCTGAAACTGTTCTGCTTCCTGTGGCTGCAGGTGTCACAGCAGCTGGATGACTGGAGTCACACCTGTGGCTCTGTTGCTGGCCACCAAGTTCTTTGGGGCTAGGGGTGGCTGGCTTAGCTGCCACAGCCAGGTATCTAGAATCTTGGGCTCTGCTGCTGCTATTCCTTCATTTAGCTCCCTCAATGTGCTGAATCCACCCTCCTTTGTACATATTGATGTGTGGATCTTTCTGGAATTCTGGTGTGTTGTGCAATGTAGCCTTTGTTGGTTTATGGATATTTTACTTACTGTATATTTTCACTGGAGACACAAAAAGATCCTCTTGTGCCACCATGATGATGACATCTCCCTGCACTTTCATTTTCTAATCATGCAATAAGCCCTCCATTAAGAGAAGAATCAAAAAATGGAGTTTTAGATATTATTATGAGTTATATTGCATATTTACTCTTAGTCCACTTAATCATAAAATCCAATTAAATCAGTCTCAATTCAAATCATCAAGCTATCACTAACTCTTTATAACTAAAGAGGATTAGCAAGATGGTTACTACTTTGAAACTGCAAAAGATCAAATTCTTGAAGGTAAGATTATATTTTTATTACACTTAATAGCTAATACTTATCAAGTTGATATTTTGGAAAGCAAATAATTTAGTTAGAAATATTTATTAAATTCTTATTAATCTGACTTGAGGTAATACATCATTTTTGAAGAATATTTAAAAATATATCTAGATTTATCAAAGAAATCTGTTAAATATCTGTGTATGTGAAATATATGGAAAACTCTGGGTGATAGAAAGCACATTGTCATTGTTTTTTCTTTAAGGACCTATCATTTATTCTAAGTGGGAAGAGGACAGAATTGAACATCTTAAAGAATTAGAGATAAAGAAATGGGTTACTGTTTGGAGCTAACTATTGCTCAACAGGAATTCAGAGAGAAGAAAGATCATCCTGCTCTGGAATAATCATGCAAGACCAGAAAGTTTGTCACTTATTTCTTTACCATTCCCTATTCTTCTCCAGTTTACCAACACTTCCAGATGATTCCACTGGCCAAGTAACTTTTGCCTCCGTCTTCTTATTTTTACTGCTACCATCCTGACCCACAGCAGTATTGTACTAAGTGGTTGCCTTGTATTCCTAATCAATCCTAAATATCCTTTTGGGGCATTCTTCCTAAATATATCGTTGTTGTGCAATGAGCACCACTCAATCTAGCTCCTTAGCCCATTGCACAATGTTCCTCTCAAAGGGTGCCTAACTTGTCCATGTTCACAAAACAAGTAAGTCTAGAGCCAACTCATCCCCTGTCACTTGCCTCCAGAGCCCACATGCTTATTCAAAACACCATGCAGTAATCACACATTGGTTTGTTTGTCTCCTATGAGGCTAAGTTCCTTTAGGGTGGCAGCAGGACTGGGTCTTATTCATCTCTATATCATCAGTCCTATGCTATCGTCAGATAGTCACTAGTGATCTCTTAATAAATTTGGGAGATTTTGTGTCTTGAAAATGGTATATCAGTCAGCATTCAAGCTGGAAAATGTAGCCTACAATAGGTAGGTCAATAGGATGTATAGTAAGGAAAACTCACTGCAAAAGTCTTGGACACTTACTCTAAAAGTAAGCTATAAACTAGATATTTAAGTAACAAAGGACATTAATGCAAACTCAAAGTGTGCAAACTATAGACAGTACCCAATTCACAATGGTTTCACTTATAATTTTTCGACTTTACGATGGTGCAAAAGTGATATACCTTCAGTAGAAATGCATAGGCTGCAGCTCCCAGTCAGCCACACAATCGCAAGGGTAAACAACTGATACTCTACAGTATACTGCATTGTCAGTATTTTCTGGCTGAGCGCCCATACAACCATTCTGTTTTTCACTTTTATTATAGTATTTAATAAATTACATGAGATATTCAGCACTTTATTATGAAATGAGCATTTTGTTAGATGATTTTGCCCAACTATATGATACTGTAAGTCTTCTGAGAACATTTAAGATGGGCTAAGCTATGATGTTTAGTAGGTTAAGTGTATTAAGTGCATTTTTGACTTACAATATTTTTAACTTATAATGAGTTTATCAGGTTGTAACCCCATCATACATTGAGGAGCATCTGTACTGTTGTTGAGAAGAATGATAAGCTGTTGACAAGCTGATAAGAATAATGGGTTGCTTTTTTCTTTTTCAAAAATTAGGACTTATAAGACATTTTCCCAGAAACCAAGTAATAGCTTTAGCATCTTGGTTAACATTTCCTTTTTCAATAAAAGGTGCCAGTGTCTGTCACTGTTTTAAGCACTCATTAAAGTAGATATACTGGCCACTCTGTTTGCCTGAACATATATTGGTATACTAGTCTTTAATTCCCTGTGTTCTATTTTCCCCAATGTCTAAGGTATGTTTTGGTGGTCAGAAATCTAAATAAGTTTATTGGTTCTTAGGCTATTACACAGCTATTTTGTACACTGCTGTTATTCATAAACATGGGATTTTGCCAAGAGTTAAAATGCCAGTAAGATTCTATTATCATGGAAAATATTACTGAGAAAAATGAAAGAAGAGTTCTTTTAAGTAATGTAAAAGCTAAACACAAAAGTACAATAAAAAGTCAAGGTCTGCTCCATCAGAGAGGAAATATCAATTCTATATAGTATTAAAATTTTCTGCTGACAAAAAAGCTAAGTTTTTCAGTAATATATGTTTCCCTTTGTTTCTCTTGCTGTTCTCAAAGCCTGTATTATGAAGGTATTAGTCTACTGCAAAGTCCACAGAAGGGCTGTGTTCCTATTAACACATAATTTGGTAATACTGAATAGTAAAACAAGAGATGGTGTCCAAAATAGCAAAAAAGTAAAAATCAGTTCTAGCAATTAGTTGAGTTATCGTAATTGGGGAAAAAAATCAGTTCTGCTGCTTGCAAAAGCATGCATTCAATTCTATTCAAGAGTAATAAAGTAATTCCCATAACAAATTTCCTAGAGGGGCTAAACAGATAAATAGAGAACAGAGAGGTAACCCAGAGGTTACCATCATCAGAGAGCTGGACCATCTTTAGGACTACTAGCGCAACTAAAAATATGATATCACCAGATCTAAGGGGATAGGGATCTGACCACAGAGGGAGGGTCCATCTGTATATGCAGTTGTTTTCTTATGTCCTAGTTTTTAATATCTGGCTCCCATAAGGGAAAAAACAGAAATAAGAAGGGAGGACAAAGAGTTTAGGCCCTTGAAGTTCCCTGGAAATCACTTTAGCCAGAGGATGAGGGGCTTGCAACAAGAGGAAGATGTATGACAAAAAAGGCTGCCTCTATCTTTATCTGCATCTCTGAGATCAGAAGCAGCAAACAGTGATGAGAGCACAGACTACTGATATTTGGAGGACAGGGTCTTTTTTGCCAACCCTGGCTCCTGAAAGCTGTGAGCAAGCTGATCCAGGAACATAAGCGCTGCAGCCTGGCACGGGACTTGGGGTGAGGGATGGGTAGCTCTTATTGTGCTAAGAGCTGAGACTACCTAAATTAACCACAGTTTACCATCCAGGTCTTCCCCTTAAAGCTGTAAGCCTTCAATGGACTCCAGAATTCCAAAATAGTTACATCATACAGATTATACAAGTGTAATTTTTATCTAGGTGGGAACACAGATTCCAGGTGCTTCATACTCTGCCATCTTCCAAGAATCGTCCTTTTCTTTATTTTTGAAGGATCATTTTGACACATATAGAATTCTTGGTGGAAGTTTTTTTTCTTTTTAACACTTTAAAACTCATCTGCTCCCTACTGTTGTCTGTGGATTCTGATGAGCTATCTTGCTCCTAATCACACTGAGGATCCTTTGTATGTGATGAGCCCCTTCTGCTCATCACCTTGCTGCTTTCAATATTCTCTGTCTTTTGACAATTTATGTCATAATGTAATGCACCTCAATGTGGATCTCATTGCACTTAACGTTCTTGGAGTTTATTGAGCTACTTGAATGTGTGTATTATATCATATTTGGGAATTTTTAGCTATTTTTCTTCAAATTTTTTGCACTTTTCTCTAACTTCTCTCTAACTGGGATTCCCAGTATCTGTTTTGTGGTACACTTTCAGTCTAAACTCCTTAGGAGTCTAAACTCCTCTTCATTCTATGTTTTTCATTGTTCTCAGGTTGAGTAATTTCAATTTATGTATATTCATTTTTGCTGACTTTTATTCTGTCAAATCAAATCTATTCTTGAAATTTTCTAGGAAATTTCTAATTTCAGTTACAGTACTTTTTGCTCCAAAATTTCTCTTTGGTTCTTTTTTCTAATTTATATCTGTGCAATGATATTGTTTACTTGTAGATACATTATTATCGTGGTTTTATCTACATCTTAGTCCATGGTTTTTTTTTGGTATATATTTGATATAGTTGATTTAAAGTACTTGTCTGTGAAGTCCAATATCTGACCTTCTTCAGGAATATTTTCTGTTAATTTTTACTGTGAATAGATTCTACTCCCATTTTTCAATGTGCTATTTTTGTTTCTTTTGTGTTGCTGTTGGCCTTGTCTGGGAGAACAACTCATACTAGGTTGTATTATTGAGTGCTTGCTAGTTTCCAGATGCTCTGCTAAAGTTCTCATGTCTACTCCTGTCTATAATCCTCACAGCAATGTATAAGATAGATATCATTATTACACTTCTTACAGACACTAAAGCTTTAGGGAAGAGAAATAGCTTTCCAATATGGCAAAGCCAGAATGTGGCAAACTCAAAATGCAAACTCAAGTTCATGACTACAAGCTGAGGTGTTAGGCACCATAATATAACATGAATGATTTTATGAAGATGCAAGCTGAGTCCTACCACTGGAATGTATAGTAACACTTACAAGAACAGTTGCAACCCCTTGAAAAAGAACTTCCACTCAATCACTTTGAAGACAGAGTGAAAAGAAGAATCTACATAGTAGAAAAAGCACTTTTTAAGTACTAAAATACATATTTCATTAATGGAAGTGGTGCTTTTTAGTGATATAAAAATAGACATTTATTATAGATGCAAAAATCATTGAAAGATTCACCCACAAAGCCTTGCACAGATGTAGATTGGAACCAGTGTAATTTCACTAATGAATCACCTAGAGATGTTATTCAAACATAAAAGTCTCCTATTTGTAGCAGATACTGAAAATTTTTCCAGGAGTTAAAGTTTCATTCAATAGAAACAGGCTGATTGTGTTGTGTGAACAGATAGAACGGCTATATCTTCATGATAATAGAACAGCTATTGAGTAAACTATTCAACAGGAAAGAAATATACACAAAATTAAAAATGACAAGAGGAGAAATAAGCATCAAAGCAGGCAATGCTTAAAAATTGTAAGAGTTTACTTTGAAAACTCAGTGAATATAAAATTAAAAATTTACATGAAGCTATAATTTTCTATGAAATACAGCTCGACAAATTGATCTCAATGGAAAGAGACATTTAAAACAGACTAATTACTAACATATATCCAGTGCAATCAGGTATGAGATTTTAAAAAGTCATTAAATTGTAAACAAATAGGTTAAATGATCTCTCCCTACAGATAATATAATTTTATATTTGAAAATTACCCCAAAACAGAATAAAATACTAAACTAATTAGAGAATTCTCTAAGTTAGAATGGCATTAACATACAAAAGTTAATGTACTTCATAAGTGCGAATAAGCCAGTTAGAAAGTAGAAGATTCTTACTGCAATAACGAAATGGAAAAAATATATAAATGAATAAACACACATGAGAATCTATAAAATTCTGAAATGCATTGAAAGAAACAAAATAGATTCAAATAAATGGAATGATAAATCGTTTTCTGGTTAGTAAGGTTCTGGATTTAAAGGGTCATTTTTTCTAAATTAATTTTAAAATAAGCCAATATCCATAAAGATCTGACTTAAATTTCTTTCTCTATACTTATAGAAATAGAACAAACAAGCAAGAATTTTAAAAATTCTAAAAACAAAAACAGAGTGAGCTAGTCCTCCCAGCATTGGTCTTACCAGAATACTTTTGAGTACCATGTCTGACTGCACAAGAGAAAACATAGAAAACCAAATGGGATTGCATCAATCTAAAAATCTTCTGAATAGCAGAGGAAACCATCAACACAACAAGAAGACAACCCAGCAATCATGAGGTGATATTTGCAAACCATATATCTGATAAGGGGTTAATATCCAAAATATATAAAGAACTCACATCCCAACAACAAAAAAGCTAACAACCCAATTAAAAAATGAGCAAAAGAGCTGAACAGACATTTCTTTAAAGAAGACATACAGATGGCCAACAGGCACGTGAAATGATGTTCAATGTCATTAAATATCAGGAAAATGTAAATCAAAATTACAATGAGATATCACCTTATGCCTGTGTGCATGGCTATAATTAACAAGACAGGAAACAAGGGTGTGGAGAGAAGGAAACCCTCATACACTCCTGGTGGGAGTGCAAACTGGTGCAACCACTAGAAAACAGTATGGAGTTTCCTCAAAAAATTAGGAATAGATCTACTACATAATCCAGCTATTCCACTGCTGGGTATTTATCCAAAGAACATGAAAACAGGAATGCATAAAGATGCATGCACCCTTATCTTCATCGCAGCATTATTCAGAATAGCCAAGACTTGGAAGCAACCTAAGTGCCCATCAAGGGACGAATGGATAAAGAAGATGTGGTATATATACATAATGGAATACTACTCAGCCATAAGAAATTATGAAATCCAGCCATTTGTGACAACATGGATGGAACTTGAGGGTATTATGCTGAGTAAAATAAGTCAGAGGGAGGAAGTCAAATACCATATGATCTCACTCATAAGTAGAGGATAAAAACAATGACAAACAAAGACATAGCAACAGAGATTGGATTGGTGGTTACCAGAGGTGGGGTGGGGAGGAAGGAGAGTGGCAGGGGTGATTAGGCACATGTGTGTGGTGAGGGATTGTAATTAGTCTTTGGGTGGTGGACATGATGTAATCTACACAGAAATCAAAATGTATAATGATGTACACCTGAAATTTATATAATTTTATAACGTAATGTTACTGCAATAAAAATAAATAAATAAATAAATAAATAAATAAAACTTTAGCTTAGTTAGAAGTTCAAAATTAACAAATTAAATAAATAAATAAAGTAAATCTTCTATGTCCTAAAGTCATGAGCATATTCACTGTTATTATTTTCTAGAAAACAATGTTGATTTGCCTTTCACCTATGGTTCCAAGATACAATTGGAATGAATTTTTTGTGAACAGTGTGAGATAGGCATTGACACCATTGTTTTTCCTGTGTACCTAATACCAAACCTCTTAATCTCAAATTCATATGCCCGATGAGCAATATGAGAATCACTGACGCATTGGTACTTGGAGATGGAGAAAATCTTATTCAAATCGGCCAAAACAAGAAGGCAGGAGGATAGGTTCTCTCAAATCTATCTTAACGAAAGAAGAAAGCAGGGGGTTTTGTAGAGCTAAGTGGCTTGGGAGGAGGAGTTTCAGAGAAATAAAGGAGAAATCTGTGTTTCTTTCATTCTGGATAAGACCTTGGGCAATCAGACTTCTGGGCATGAATGGCAGCTAGTGGCTGGTTATCTGGTGATCCTAACTCCTTTAAGGCATTCTTTTTCTTCCACAAAATAAGCTCATAAATCTTTGCGACACTTGAGCCACACTTCAGGTAAAAGAAGAAAACAGCAAATTGACAAGTTTAACTTCTTTTCATCTGTGTCTGTGTTGGAAACAATGTTGAAGGGTAATCACGTTCTTCTTGAATATTCAGAGTAACCCTCGAATACCTGGCTTCATGCATATGCAAATGTCCCAGTACCATTCATTGAAAAGACTGCCATTCCCCCATGCCTACATGATGCCACCTTTGTCACAAGAAAGCACTCAAGTATCATCACGAATGAAAATTCTCTGTTCTGTTCCATTAGCATGTTTGCCCATCCTTGCATGAAAATTTATCAAGAAACTTGATAACCTAGACCAAGTCCTGCTACCTTGTTTTTTTCAAAGGTGTCTTGAATATTCTTGACTTGTTGAACATGCATATAAACGATAGAATCCACTTGACAAATCCCATTAAATAATTGTAATTGTGGTTAGGTTTCCTTGAACCTACAGATCAGTTTGTGGAGAATTGGTATATTACAATATTTAATTTTTTAATGTGTAAACCGGATATTTATTCATTTATTCAAGGATTGTTTAGTTCCTCTGAGCCACACTTCATACTTTTCTATATAAAGTCCTTGTGATGCAGGCTTGGTGAGTCGAGGAGTTGAAAGAAAGATTTCTTGGACTCTCAAGGTCTGGCAGTAGTGCTCTTTTATTTAGAGAATAGTGTGGAATAGCATGGGGACAGGAACCATGGGCAGTAAAGAGATGCTGCAAACATGGATTGAGGGTAAGGTTAAATTTAAGGCATAGGTATGTGAGTTATCTCTTTACAAGACAAAGAAAAAATATGTAAGAAAGTCGTTAAAATGGTATCAGTGCAGGTGGGGTCTGGTTATTGGGAGGTCCTATAACTTTAGATAAGAATCAGACCAGATTAAGTCAGGATGTCCTATGCTTCCCGGAGGATGATGGTGGTGGGGGGAGTCAGCTACATGAGGTTACCAGACAAGCACAATAAATAAGACTTAAGTCCTTGCCTTCCCCATTAAGAGTTTTTAGAGATAAGGCCATCCCCCCTTCCTCCTGGTGCAGAGAGGGAGACACCCCCACGGATGGAGACTTCCTTCACAAATGCAAATGTCTCTCATCAAAGGGCAAGCAAATTCCACTCCTCAGAGCCTCCTTCCCATCTGCAGTTTTTAAAAGTAACCAGCCCAAAATAATCCTCATCACTTACATTGCTTAGGCTTATCCTTTCATATTTGGTATTTTCAATGCTTTTGAAATTATATTTTTAAAAATTCACTTTCTGTTTGTTGCTGTTCATAGAAGTGAAATTCATTTGAATATATTAACCTTTAACCAACCAACTTTGGTAAACTAATTTATCTGTGGATTGTTTTGGATTTCCTACATAATAGTCATATCATCCATAAATAATAGCAGTACTGTTTGTCTTCTTTAAATCTTTGTAATTTTTCTTTTACATATAGATACAGATATGGATATAGAATTGTTCCCTGTGTTACTTAAGACCTCCAGTTTACTATTGAATAGGAGTGGCGACAATGGGCAATATTTTCTTGCCAATAGCAGAGAAAAACCTTTCACTGTGTTGTCCTTCAATCAGATATTTTTTGACATAAGTAGAGGGTTAAGCTTACTAACATATTTTATCATTTCTGTGCTCACCATGGTTTATTGTAACCCCTATTATTAAAGCTTTGTCTATTTTCCTGTGGTTCTGTCCATTAATAGATGAATATAATTTATAATTATGTTTTCCTTTTGAATTGAAACTTCCGTCTTTACTAAGTCTTCTTTTTGACTCCAGTAAGAGTTGGTGCTATAGCATCTGCTTCACTAGTTATCCAGTTCCATCTGTACATTGGAGGAGAGTTGACATGCTTTGTCTTCTCCCAGATTTTTACCTTTAACCCTCTGCACTGCTCATATGTAGGCATATTTCTTATAAAAACTGTCTACGTTTAACTTTAATAGAAGCACTTAGCCCTCTCTCAGTTGATGTAATTACTGATCTGTTGGAGTTTAAATCTTTGTTTACTGTGCCTTTTCTCTGTGTTGATTTCTCTCTTCCTTTTGAATTGATTTTCTTTTTCAAAATTTATCCACTGCTAGTTTTAGCGTTATAGATATTTTTTTCTATCATTTTAACGGCTACTCTACTTTTTTAAAGTCTAACATTAATTGGTACTTATACCTTCTTCCCAGAGAGTGCAAGGACCCCATTTTCCCCTTCCTGACTTTTATGCTATTATTGTTGTGTACTTAAAGTATAACATAACTCTAGAGGCCGGCCCCATGGCCAAGTGGTTAAGTTGGCAAGCTCCGCTTCGGCAGCCCAGGGTTTCACCAGTTCGGATCGTGGGTGCAGACATGACCCCACTCATCAGGCTGTGCTGAGGTGGTGACCCACATGCCACAGCTGGAAGGCCCCACAACTAAAAATGTACAACTACATACCGGGGGCACTTTGGGGAGAAAAAGGAAAAATAAAATCTTAAAAGGAAAGTATAACATAACTCTAAAACTGTAAATATAAAACTACATGATAATATATAAATATATACTTAAAGCTTAACACATATTATCTTTGTTTATACACTTTTTATTTGGAACTACACACATGTTTATTAATTTTGATACTCAATTTGTTCCTACATCTCCATCCTATCTGGCATATTCCTCCTTCTTAAAAAATATTCTTCACTGTTTTCTTTAGTTTAATATGTTAATGATGAATCTCAGTTTTTGCTTTCCTGTAAATGTTTTCATTTCCTCTTTTTTCCAAAAGGTATATTTGCTCTGTATACAATTCTTAGGTTTGTCACTATGTCCTTTTGGAACATTGAAGCCATCTTTCCACTGTCATCTAGCATCTATTTTTGTTGTTGAAAAATTAGATGTTTATTTTTTTTGATGCTTTCTATCTTTTTTCCTTCCTTCCTTCTTTTTTTCCCCTTCCCTCCTTCTTCCCTTCCTTTCCTACTCTTCTTCCTTCCCTCCTTCCTCTTTTCAACCCCTCCTGACTCCTTTCAGGTTTTCTCTTTATCTTTTCATTCCCTTTTTTGTGATTTTATTATCATCAGGGTATATGTGGAATTCATTTTTTTTCATACATGCAATCCACTGAACTTATAGACTCAGAGTAGTCATTCATCAATTTTGAAGTTCTTAGCCATTTTGAATTCTATATTGCTCCTGCCCTTTTCTCTCTTTAACTTCTGTGATTCTAACCAAATGCATTTTAGAATTATTTTTATTGTATTTTCAACTGTTCTTTCTCTCTTTTCTTCAAAATTTCGCCTCTTTGGGCTTTATTTTGGATTTATCTCCTGGCATTTATCTTGTTTGCTAACTTTTTTCTTTAGCTGTTCCTAAGCTGTGTACTTTCAAACATATCCATTGAGTTCTTAATATTATTTACTTTTCAGTTTTAGAATTTGTATTTTGATATTTTCCAAATGTGCTTTGTCCTTTTTAAAGATATGTTCCACTTCTCTTGCAGAATATTTAAACTTGTCTCTTGTCTCCCTGAATCTAGTAAGCATAATTATGTAAAGCTAGTGTCAGGAGATCAACTAAGCTGAGAGAGAGAGCTGAACTGCCAGGTGTGAGTAGCCAATTAAAACAACCACCCAAAATGAAAGAGTTAAGCCTCTAATCACTTACTGTGATGGCATAAGTAAGAGATTAAAAGTGGAGAAAATTTCAACTCCTCTTACTTCATTTTCTCTCATAGGATGGTGCACTGGTTGAGGGTCACGTGGATCAGAGCAGAGGTGGCAGTCATCTCTGTTCAGGGGGACCCAAACAAAAGGCTCCAGTGTTTTACTGGACCCTGGGGTCTGGGTGCAGCTTAGAGAGGAAGGGCTAGGATTAGAAAATATTAAGTCACAGTGGCAACAATTCTTTTCAAGGTTTTCCCCTCCTTCTCCCATTGGGAAGCCTTGGCAGAGGTGTCTGAGGAAGACCTCCATGTGAGGCCTCAGAGAAAGAGACCTAGGAATGGAGGTGCCAGGAATGCAAATATGGGAATAGCATGCTTGGCCAGAGGGGCCCAAGTCCTTTACTGAGTCCTATGGTCAGACCTGAAACATCACTCAGAGTGTCTTAGTCCATTTGGGCTGCTGTAGCCAAATACCATATACGGTTTGGTTTAAACAACATGTCGATTTCTCACAGTTCTGGAGGCTGGAATCTGAGAACAAGGTGCTGGCAGATTCACTGTCTGATGAGGACCTGCTTCCTGGTTCATAGATGGCTGTCTTCTTTCTCATTGTGTCCTCTCATGGCAGAGAGAGAGTGGGCTCTGGTCTCTTCCTCTTCTTATAAGGGTACTAATTCCATTATGGGGGTTCTACCCTCATGAGCTCATCTAAACTTAATTACCTCTGTAGGGGAGGAAGACATTTCCTCTACCATCTCTGGGTTCTTCTGGCTGGAGAATGGACTAAATTTACATGAGACAAGATAACAGGAGAAAATTAAACAAAGCTTTATAACATGCATACATGGGAGAGGCTCAGGCAAACTGAGCAACTCACCAAAATGGCCAAAGCCACCACCTTAAATATCATCCTCAGCTAAAGACAAAGGAGGATGTTGGGGGTAGGGGGAGTCAGTTACAGGAGATTACCAGACAAATGCAGTAAACAAGGATCAGGTTATTATGCAGATTTAAGTCCTTGCCTTCTGCATTGATAAGAGTTTCTAAAGATAAGGTCATACCCCTTTTTCCTGTACAGAGAGGGAGACACCTTTACAATGTAAATGTATCTTAACAAAGGGTAAGTAAACTCTGCTTTTCAGAGTTTCTTTCCTGTCTGCAGTTTTTAAAAGCAACCAGCCCCAAATAATCCTCATGCCAAAGAGACATATCTTGGGGTGGCCAATTCCAGTCCCCTACACCTCTAAAGGGCACCACATCCAAATACTACCACGTTAGGGGCTGGGGCATCAACATATGAATTTGAGGGACACAAACATTCAGTCCAAAGCACACAGATTTTCAGGTAGAAGCTGAATTCCTCAGGTAGTAATTCCAATATCTGGAGCCATTGCTTGTCTGCGTCTATTATTGGTTGTTTCTTCTGGTCTCCTTTATGTTGTCACATCTCCACATTAGCCTAGTTATCTTTGATTTTGAGCTATATATTTTATTTGCAAAATCATTATTGGAAATAACTTGAGGCTTAAAATATCTTCCTCCAGTGCTTGAGGGGGAACTGTCAATCTGGAATCTCCTTAATCCAATTTTAGGGACTGAGATTTTTATGGGCCAACAAGATAGCTCAAAGTTGGATTGCAGTCCTTGCAAGGGCTTAATTATTTCTGGTTCAACTGTATTCCTAAAATGTGTCTGTTCAGGTCGCAGTCTAAATTCCTGGGAAAGGGATTACCAAAATTCCATCCTCGATGGGCTCTGGACTCAACCATTTGTTGCCTTAGGCTTGTCCATTTCCCAGAAGCGGTGGTCAGCCTCTCATCAGCCTCCTCTAGATTTCAAAGTGGCTATCAGGCATAGGCAGTTACAAAATGTCAGGTGAAACTCTCTGGATTTCTATTCTATCTGAGATCTTGGCCCTACCAATTCTTCATTACAATATTAGATCAAAAACACCTTCCACCAGATGTTATTATAGAAAGAGAGATAATCCTCACTTTGCAGGTTTCTAGTACACAGAAATTTCAATCACTATAGTTAAATCAGATAACACCAGTACCCCACAAATGTGGTTGAAATTTCAGGTACCACAGTTTTATTACCTGTGATTGCATGAAGGACCAATTTCACTGCTGCCTGTTCAGCCTGCAGTCACTACATAAACAACAAACACCCATCATGGTAGTGCCCAATCTTCTCTCAGAGCCTGTTGATGAGTTCTTGGTGTGTATCTGTTATCTGGGTTACACACACAGAGAAAAGTGTTCAGTTGTGTTCCCTACTTGTCTCCTCCCAAAGGAGGAGGCCAAAAATGGATAATCAAAACAGAGTTGCCCAAGGATGACGTACAGCAAAGAAATGAAAACTAATGATGACAGTGAACGTGGATGTGATTAGGAGACAGGTGAACATGGATATGATGAGTCTGCCACCGCATGAGAGACTGTATATGTGTGACCAGATGAACCAAGGGCAGGGAGCTTACCGACATAAAGGAGGATGAGCTGAAGACGACCCAGGGAAGGGTCACTGGGGAAAGCTTTCACATTAAGGGAACTCTGAGAGACATTTGATGACATTGAAAGTGCAAAGGGTAAGGTGTTGGAAGCTGATCCAGACTAGAAGGAATATGAGAACCCAGCAAGGCAGAGAAAAGATACGATGCAAAGAAGGCAAGCACTGTTCAGACTACTCTTCACAAGATTTTTAAAAAAGAAATTAGACACTTTAATTATCAATGTTTTTCATTGCAGTATACTAAATCAATATTAGTTTTGCTATTTTTAAATTTCTCTATAATTTTTCATTGAGAACAAGAAAGTGTTTAATGTTTTGACAAAAAATTTTGAATGTTGTGGAACAACTGTATTTTTCCCATTGATTACCAAGATTGCTTCTTTTCAGTTTCAGCTTCCATGGTCATTTCACAGTCCTGCACCACCCTACAAAGTGAAGGCTGTGTGTGTGTGCACACATGTATGTGTGTCATTGTGTCAATAAATACTACATTATAACATCAGCAGTGCACTTCAAGTGTGCAAATGATGAAGAAATTATCCCATCGATAATTACACAGTGTCCATATCTACCAAAGCTGTCAAAGGGCTCCTTTATACTTGACTCCCCTGGGTAAACACAGCTGTGCTAATTATCTGTAGCTGCATCACAACCTCCCTAAAATTTAGGGGCTCAGAACTACAACATTTATAACATTCACAGATTATGTGGGCCAAGAATGTGGACAGGGCACAGAGGTGATGGCTTGCCTCTGCTCCATGATGTCTGGGCCTTGGCAGGAAGACTCAAAGGCTGTGGGCTGGAGGCATGTGAAGTTAAGTTCACTCCCATGTCTGGAGGTTGATTCTGACAGTTGCCTGGGGAGAGGGAGTTATTTCCTTTCCTCTCAGCTGTGCCACATGGTCTTTCCTCATGGGCGATGCTGGACTTCTCTCTGCATGGGAGCAGTATCCCATTATGGAAGGCCGACTTAATCTGTATCATGTTTTATGACCTAGCCCCAGAAGTTATGGAGCATCATTTAGATTCTCCAATGGAGCAGATTCAAAGGGAGGGAACAGAGACCCCCCACCTATTAGAAGGAATGTCAGGTAAATTGTAAGACGAGCATGTGGAACTGGATAAATACATTGGTGTGGTCATCTTTGGAAAATACATTCTGCCACACAAGTGGACTCCCTTATGCACCCTGAACTATTTCTTGGATGAATACTTTGAAAACTATGTTACCAGGACCTATTTCAAAACCCGACTTGAAGTTTGTGAATTTATGATCTCATGGACCACTCCCCTCTCCCCTGTTGAATCTTATTAGATACCACATCTCCTTTCTGAGGTGCCACATCCCTCCCTTCACTATAGGCCATAAAGCAATCCTTAGAGGGAGCCTTCTTATTTGTGTATAAACAGAAGTTTGTATTTTAAATTTATTAAGGAACCTGGGATGGTCATGCCTAGTTTCTAGCTGGTGAACACAGCCCTCTTTCTTTCCTGCTATACCTAGATCATATGCAACAAAGCTTGATTTTAAAATCCTGAATCCATGTCTTTTGTTTTTTAGACCCATCTCCCAACATTAGACCCAACATTGTTCAATGTTCATTTGCTTCTAGTTTTTCAGTATGAAAGACATAAAATGAGTATTCCTTTCTGTATGCCTTTGACAGTCAAAAATTGGGCTCTTTTAATGAGTTTTGTGAAGGTGAATGTTACATATACTGTGCGTGCTTCTGCAAAGGAATTAACTTTGCTCCCAAGAAGCAACCCTCTCCTGATCTTCATTCTGGAATAGAAATGCCCTCTGGGACAGTCTGGTAGTATGCCTGGCTGTACATTGGAATCACCAATTCCAAGGCCCCATCTCAAATCAATCATCTTTAATCAGAATGGTTGACTTTAAATCTCAGGTCCGGGAATTTTTAAGAGGATCTTCATGTGACTCTAATGTACAATCAGAGTTGCAAAGTTCTGTGTTGGTGCCCTGAAACACTTCACTCAATCCCTACTCATCAGGAGGAGTTAGTTCCCAATCACTCTACCTCTCTGAGCTTAAAACTTCACTTACAAACTAAAGGAGGGCTGGGGCATAACCACCTCTAAAGCTTTTTCTTTTTTTTTTTTTAAGATTATGATAGTTTACAACCTTCTGAAATTTCAGTTGTACATTATTGTTAGTCATGTTGTAGGTACACCACTTCACCCTTTGTGCCCTCCCCCCACCCCCCTTTCCCTTGGTAACCACCGATCAGATCTCCTTGTCTGTATGTTAACTTCCACCTATGTGTGGAGTCATACAGAGTTCGTCTTTCTCTGTCTGGCTTATTTCACTTAACCTAATACCCTCAAGGTCCATCCATGTTGTTGTGAATGGGACTATTTTGTCCTTTTCTATGGCTGAGTAGTATACCATTGTATATATATACACCATATCTTCTTTATTCAATCATCAGTTGATGGGCACTTAGGTTGGTTCCACGTCTTGGCTATTGTAAATAATGCTGCGATGAACATAGGGGTGCATGGGACTTTTGGAATTGCTGATTTCAGGTTCTTAGGATAGATACCCAGTAGTGGGATGGCTGGGTCATAGGGTATTTCTATTTTTAATTTTTTAAGAAATCTCCATACTATTTTCCATAGTGGCTGCACCAGTTTGCATTCCCACCAACAGTGTATGAGGGTTCCTTTTTCTCCACAACCTCTCCAACATTTGTCACTCTTGGTTTTGGATATTTTTGCCATTCTAACAGGTGTAAGGTGATATCTTAGTGTAGTTTTGATTTGCATTTCCCTGATGATTAGTGATGATGAGCATCTTTTCATGTGCCTATTGATCATCCTTATATCTTCTTTGGAGAAATGTCTGTTCATGTCCCCTGCCCATCTTTTGATTGGGTTGTTTGATCTTTTGTTGTTGAGCTGTGTGAGTTCTTTATATATTATGGAGATTAACCCTTTGTCAGATAAGTAACTTGTAAATATTTTTTCCCAATTAGTGGGCTGTTTTTTTGTTTCAATTCTGTTTTCCCTTACCTTGAAGAAGCTCTTTAGTCTGATGAAGTCCCATTTGTTTATTCTTTCTATTGTTTCCCTCATCTGAGGAGGTATGGTATCCGAAAAGATTCTTTTGAAACTGATGTCAAAGAATGTACTGCCTATATTCTCTTCTAGAAGACTTATTATTTCAGGCCTAATCTTTAGATCTTTGATCCATTTTGAGTTTATTTTTGTGAATGGTGACAATGAATGGTCAATTTTCATTCCTTTACATGTGGTTGTCCAGTTTTTGCAGCACCATTTGTTGAAGAGAATTTCTTTTCTCCACTGTAGGCCCTCAGCTCTTTTGTCGAAAATTAGCTGTCCATCGATGTGAGGTTTTATTTCTGGGCTTTTGATTCTGTTCCATTGATCTGTGCACCTGTTTTTGTACCAGTACCATGCTGTTTTGATTACTGTAGCTTTGTAGTATGCTTTGAAGTCAGGGATTGTGATGCCTCCCGCTTTGTTCTTTTTTCTCAGGATTGCTTTAGCAATTCGGGGTCTTGTGCTGCCCCATATGAATTTTAGGATTCTTTGTTCAATTTCTGTAAAGAATGTCATTGGGATTCTGATTGGGATAGCGTTGAATCTGTAGATTGCTTTAGGTAGAATGGACATTTTAACTATGTTTATTCTTGCAACCCATGTGGATGGAATGTCTTTCCATCTCTTTATGTCATCATCAATTTCTTTCAAGAAAGTCTTGTAGTTTTTGTTGTATAGATCTTTCACTTCCTTGGTTAAATTTATCCCAAGGCATTTTATTCTTTTTGTTGCACTTGTGAATGGGATTGAGTTCTTGAGTTCTTTTTCTGTTAGTTCATTGTTAGTGTATAGAAATGCGACTGATTTATGTATGTCGATTTTATACCCTGCAACTTTGCTGTAGCTGTTGATTGTTTCTAATAGTTTTCCTATGGATTCTTTGGGGTCTTCTATATATAAGATCATGTCGTCTGCAAACAGCGAGAGTTTTACTTCTTCATTGCCTATTTGGATTCCTTTTATTTCTTTTTCCTGCCGAATTGCTCTGGCCAACACCTCCAGTACTATGTTGAATAAGAGTGGTGAGAGTGGACACCCTTGTCTTGTTCCTGTTCTCAGAGGGATGGGTTTAAGTTTTTGTCCATTGAGTATGATGTTGGCTGTGGGTTTGTCATATATGGCCTTTATTATGTTGAGATGCCTTCCTTCTATACCCATTTTATTGAGGGTTTTATCATAAATGGCTGTATGATCTTGTTGGATGCTTTCTCTGCATATTTTGAGATGATCATGTGGTTTTTGTTTCTCATTTTGTTAATGTAGTGTATCACGTTGATTGACTTGCAGACGTTGAACCATCCCTGTGTCCCTGGTATAAATCCCACTTGATCATGGCGTATAATCTTTTTGATGTATTGCTGTATTCGGTTTGCCAGAATTTTGTTGAGGATTTTTGCATCTATGTTCGTCAGTGATATTGGCCTGTAGTTTTCCTTCTTTGTGTTATCTACGTCAGGTTTGGGGATCAGGGTGATGTTGGCTTCATAGAATGTGTTAGGGAGTGCTCCATCTTCCTCAATTTTCTGGAGTAGTTTGAGAAGTATAGGTATTAAATCTTCTTTGAATGTTTGGTAGAATTCTCCAGAGAAGCCATCTGATCCTGGAGTCTTATTTTTGGGGAGGTTTTTGATTACTGTTTCTATTTCTTTACTTGTGATTGGTCTATTCAGATTCTCTGTTTATTCCTGATTCAGTTTGGGGAGGTTGTAAGACTCTAGGAACTTATCCATTTCTTCTAGGTTGTTCAATTTGTTGGCATATAGTTTTTCATAGTATTCTCTTATGATCCCTTGTATTTATCTGGTATCCATTGTGAATTTTCCTCTGTCATTTCTAATTTTATTTATTTGAGACTTCTCTCTTTTTTCTTAGTGAGTCATGCTAAGGATTTGTTGTTTTTTTAATTTTTTTGAAGAACCAACTCTTTGTTTCATTGATCCTTTCTACTGTCTTTTTTGTTTCAATATCGTTTATTTCTGCTTTAATTTTTATTATTTCTCTCCTTCTACTGACTTTGGGCTTTGTTTGTTCTTCTTTTCCTAATTCTGTTAGGTGTCGTTTGAGGTTGCTTATGTGAGATTTTTCTTGTTTATTGAGGTGAGCCTGTATTGCAGTGAATTTCCCTCTTAGGACTGCTTTTGCTGCGTACCAAATGAGTTGGTATGGAGTGTTTTCATTTTCATTTGTCTCCAGATAATATTTGATTTCTTCTTTAATTTCTTCAATAATCCATTTTTTGTACAGCAGCATGCTGTTTAGTCTCCACATTTTTGCCCCTTTCCCAGCTGTACTCTTGTAGTTGATTTCTAGTTTCATAGGATTATGATCAGAAAAGATGCTCGATATTATTTCAACCCTCTTGAATTTATTGATGCTTCCTTTTTTTCCCAAGATATGGTCTATCCTTGAGAATGTTCCATGCACACTTGAGAAGAATGTGTAACCTGCTGTTTTTGGATGAAGTGTTCTATAAATATCGATTAAGTCCATCTGGTCTAATTTTTCATTTAATTCTACAATTTCCTAGTTGATTTTCTGTCTGCATGACCTGTCCATTGGTGTTAATGGGGTGTTGAGGTCCCCTACTATTATTGTGTTTTTGTTGATGTCTCCTTTTAGTTTTGTTAAGAGTTGCTTTACAAATTTTGGTGCTCCTGTGTTGGGTGCATATATATTCATATATATTCCTCAGTGTTATGTCATCTTGGTGGAGTGTCCCTTTTATCATTATAAACTGTCCCTCTTTGTCTTTCTTTATCTGTTTTGCTTTGAAGTCTACTTTGTCTGATATAAGTATGGCGGCACCTGCTTTCTTTTGTTCATTATTAGCTTGGAGTTTTGTCTTCCATCCCTTCACTCTGAGTCTGTGTTTGTCTTTGGGGCTGAGGTGTGTTTCCTGGAGGCAGCATATTGTTGGGTCTTGTTCTTTGATCCATCCTGCCACTCTGTGTCTTTTTATTGGAGAGTTCAATCCATTTACATTTAGAGTGATTATTGAAATGTGGGGGCCTAATGTTGCCATTTTATCACTTGTTTTCCAGTTCTCTTGCATTTCCTTTGTTTCTCATCCCATGATTTTTGGATTACTAATTCAGGTAGGTAAAATTCTGTATTGGCTTTCTTCTGATTTGTAATTTGTGTCTTTATTCTTGTTATTTGTTTAGTGGTTACCAGGTGGTTTGTATAAAACATCTCATAGATGAGATAGTCCATTTTCTGATAGCTTCTTATTTCCTTGAATTAAAACGTTCCATCCTTTTTCTCTTCCCCTTCTCGGTTGTTGTTGTCTGATTTTTTTTTTCTCTTCCTTCTTGTGTTGTGACTTTGTGGTTAAAATGACAGGATTATATTTATTCTTGGTGTTTCCCTTCCTTTTATCTTTATTGTTTTATTTAACTTTGGCTAACCTGTTCTGATGGAGAGCTGCTACTTTCTATTATTGTCCCTCTACTTATCTTCTTTGCTCTTGGTTTTGTAACCCCTTTCCTTTTGTTGATTTTTCAGGTATGAGGGTCTTCCTGAGCATTTCTTGAAGAGGAGGTCTTGTGGCAATGAACTCCCTTAACTTTTGTTTATCTGGGAAAGTTTTTATTTCTCCATCGTATTTGAAGGATATTTTCGCTGGGTAGAGTATTCTTGGCTGCAGGTTTTTGTTGTTCAGAGTTTTGAATATATCATTCCACTCTCTTCTAGCCTGTAAGGTATCTGCTGAGAAATCTGCTGATAGCCTTATGGGGGTTCCTTTGTAGGTTATTTTCTTCTGCCTGGCTGCCCTTAGTATTTTCTCTTTGTCATTGACTTTTGCTAGCTTCACTACTATATGCCTTGGGATTGGTCTTCTCACACTGATAAAGTTTGGAGATCTATTGGCTTCTGTCACATGAAGTTCCATCTCTCTCCCCAGGTTTGGAAAGTTCTCAGCCATTATTTCTTTGAACAGGCTTTCTGCCCCCTTCTCCTTCTCTTCTCCCTCTGGTATACCTATAATCCTTATGTTGCATCTCCTAATTGAGTCGGATAATTCTCAGAGAGTTTCATCATTTCTTTTTAGTCTTAGTTCTCTCTCCTCCTCTGTCTGCAGTATTTCTATATTCTTATCCTCCAAATTGCTAATTCTGTCCTCCATATTATCGACCCTACTGTTCAGAGAATCCAGACTTTTCTTAATCTCCTCCATTGTGTTCTTCATCTCCAGTACTTCTGATTGGTTCTTCTTTATAGTATCAAGCTCTTTTGTGACATAGTTCCTGAATTCGTTGAGTTGTCTATCTGTCTTCTCTTTTAACTCGTTGAGTTTTTTAATAATGGCTGTTTTGAAGTCATCATCATTTATGTTACAGATTTCATTGTCTTTGGGGTTGTTTTCTGGGTATTTGTCATTTTCCTTCTGTTCTGGAGATTTAATATATTTTTTCATACTGCTTGATGGTGCAGATTTGTGCCTCTGCATAGAGATAGAGTTTAGTTACTGCTTCCACTTTTTTCTACTGGTGTGGGTGGGGAGCAGCTGTTCAGACTGCACCGACCAGGAACCCCATCAGCTGTTGCCAACTGGACCTGGGCCCCTCCTTGTAGTCACAGTGGTCCTGTGGGGTCCCTCATCAGCTGTGGGGGGAAATCACAAGGGGGCTTCAGGCTGCTGGTGCCTACTGTTGCAGACCACCTAGACGTGCTCCCTCCTTAGGGTCTGCAGCAGTGTTATGGGCTTTCCCAGCAGCCGGGAGCAGGATCACCTATATTCACAGCTCTGTCACTGTCAGTGCCCACAAAATCTCACTTGTCCACTATAGGTCACAGCAGAGCTATGGGTATCTTCTGCCATCTGTGATTAACTCACCTAGCCATGCTACTTTTGCCCAGGGCCTTCCAGCCTTGTGATTGCTGGATGGGGCCTCTCCACTAGTGCTGTGCAGAGGCTTTCGCTGAGGCTGCTGTGGGACTGTAGAGTTTCCCCCTGGGCCGTGGAGCTGGGCTGCTGGATCTCCACCCAGCTCCAGACCACTCCCATGGGATCTCTGGGAGCCCCTTGCCCCATCTGGAAGACAGCTGGAGTCTGTGAGTCCAGCAGCAGCTGGCAGGCTGCTGCCCTGCCCAGGATTCTCCTCTTCTGGGGATTCCCAGCATTCTGAATGCTGGGTGGGGCCTCTCTGCTAATGGCAAGTAGAGGCTTTCCCTGCTGCCAGGGCGGGACCCTGGAGTTTCCCCCTGGGCCATGGAGCTGGGCCGCTGGAACTCCGCCCAGCCACAGTCCTCTCCCACAGGGTCTCCGGGAACCCCTAGCCCTGTCTGGGGGACAGCCAGAGTCCGTGAGTCTGGTGGTGGCTGGCTGGCTGCTGCTCTGCCTGGGATTCTCCTCTTCGGGACCCTCATGGTGTGCTGAATGCTGGGAAGGGCCTCTCCACTAATGGCAAGTGGAGGCTTTCCCTGCTGCTGGTGCAGGACCCTGGAGTTTCCCCCTGGTCTTAGGTGTAATCGCAGGGGGCTTAGGTAGGGCTGTAGTCACCTGTTTCCACCATTGCTCCACTGGTGTGTGCACACTCCTGCTCTTGGTGCATGGAGATGCTATGGGGGAGTCCACTGGAAGAAAGCCACTTGCAGGTACTAGGCTGTTCGCGGGTCGGGGGTCGGAGAGTTTTCACCTATCTCCACCTCCTCCTGGGGGGTAAGTCCATCCGCCTTCTGATGTATAGCAGCATGGGTCTCTCAGGTGTCCTAAGATGCTATATGGATATCCTTTGTTAACTGATGAATGTCCAATTAGTTGTAGATTCGAAGGTGGAGAGACAAAGAAGACTACTCACTCTGCCATCTTGGTGATGTCTCCTCTCAAAAGCTTTTAAGACCCATAAGAGATGGTAACTCTGTGCTCTGTGCAGAAGCCTGGTGTAAGATATTAGGGCTATTTTCTGTGATAAACTGAAGACTGCTTGCCCCACCAAAAGTCACTGAAATCTTCTTCTTCTTCCCCCTTCTTCCAACCTTGCAATGGCCGGTCAAAACATCTCTGAAGCCAAATTTTGCCTCTGACTCCTGGATTAGAAGACTACCTAGGTCCCTTCCAGCTTCAACACCCTCCACCAACTGAGGTCTGTTGGTGGAGGGAGTGGGTGTTTGGTTATACCACCAAATCACCTACACAAGTGGGTGGAGTTTGGGAGAAAATCAGACTCTAGAGAAAGTGCCTTGTACATTTGCAAAAGTGATTTCCACATTTCTCATTTAATTTGGTCATTTTCTAAGAAATGGGGTGGAAAGTAGAGACTGGCAGGCACTTGGGTTCACATTATCTTTTTCCTGGAAGGGAGGAGTCTGGACTTCTCAGAAGTAGGAACTAAAGGGAATAAACATTGATCTTGCTCCTCTGGGGAAGGTCTGCAGGCACAGTTCTATGAACAGTAGTTTCCCTCTGTGTGTGTACATGCACGTGTGTGTGTGCACATGTGGGTATGTGTGTGTGTGTGTGTGCTGAACTAAGAAAACTGCATGGCAAGGGCTGCAGGTGCATTTGGAGGGTCAAATACCCACAAGGCAGGGCTGGTTTCTGGGCTCTGGAGCAGAGTGCTGCAAGCCTGAAATTAATATGAAATATTAATCTAAGAAATCTAAGAAAAGATGTTAAAAACTTGTACATGGAAAAATACAAAACATTACCAAGAAAATTTTAAATATATAGGGGGTGGGCATTGTGGCCGAGTGGTTAAGTTCTCAACCTCTGCTTTGGTGTCCCAGGGTTTCACAGGTTTGAATCCTGGGTGCTGACATGACACCACTCATCAGGTCATGCTGAGGTGGCATCCCACATGCCACAACTAGAAGGAGATGCAACTAAAATATGCAACTATGTACTGGGAGGATTTGGGGAGAAAAAGCAGAAAAAAAATTTAAATATATTTATATTTAATATATTTAAGATATATATATATATATATCTTGCTCATGGGTTGGAAGTCTGAATATTTTTGAGCTGTGATTTCTCCACAAATTGATCCACAGATTCCAGCTAACCTCAATCAAAATCCTCAGGTTTTTTCTGGTAGAAATTGGAAAACTCATTCATAACTCATATTAAAATGCCTGGCATCTAAAACAGCCATCACAACTTTGAAGAACAAAGTTGGAGGACTAACAGCACTAGATTTCCAAATTATAAAGTTAATGTTCAAGATAGTGTGATATTTATATCACATACGAGGAAAAATAGACCAGACATATAAAGAACACTAGTTTGCAAAAAGTTGCAAAGGTAATTCAATAGAAAAAAGAGAGTCACTTGAACAAATGGTGTTGGAACTGTGGGGGACTGGAATTGGCCACCCCAAGATATGTCTCTTTGGCATGAGGATTATTTGGGGCTGGTTACTTTTAATAAACTGCAGACAGGAGAGCAACTGAAAAGTAGAATTTACTTACCCTTTGTTAAGAGACATTTACATTTGCAAGGGAAATCTCCATCTGTAAAGTTGTCTCCCTCTGTGTACCAGGATGAAGGGGGATGACCTTATCTCTAGAAACTCCTATCAATACAGAATGCAAGGACTTAAATCTGCATAATAATCTTATTCCTGTTTATTGTGCTTGTCTCGTAACCTCTGTAACTGACTCCCTCCACCCCCAACATCCTCCTTTGTCTTTAGCTGGATATGATATTTAAGGTGGTGTCTTCAGCCGTTTTGGCAAGTTGCTCAAGTTGCCTGAGCCTCTCCCATGTACACATTATAAAGCTTTGTTTAATTTTCTCCTGTTATTCTGTCTCATGTGAATTTAATTCATTCTCCAGAAGAACCCAGAGAGGGTAGAGGAAACGTCTTCCTGCCCTACAGAACCATTAGACATCCATATGCAAAAGCATGGATTTTGGGGGCCAGTCCCATGGCAGAGTGGTTAAGTTTGCATGCTCCATTTCAGTGGCTTGGGGTTTGTGGGTTCGGATCCCAGGTGCAGACCTATACACTGCTTGTTAAGCCATGCTGTGGCAGCATCCCACATACAAAATAGAGGAAGAATGCCACAGATGTTAGCTCAGGGTCAATCTTCTTAAAAAGAAAAAAAAAAGGACTTCAATCCATGCCTCAAACTATATAAAAAAAAATAAACTCAAAATGTATCATAGGCCTAGATGTTAAATCTAAAACTCTAAAACTTCTACAAGAAAACAAAGGAGAAATTCCTCATGATTTTGGATTAGGTCTTAGATATGACACCAAAAGCACAATCCACAAAAGAAGGAATTAGTAAATTTGAATTTATCAATATGAAAAACTTCTTTTCTTTGAAAGGCATTATAGAGAGAATGAAAACAAAAGTCACAACCTGTGAAAAAAGATTGGCAAATCCTATCTCTGATAAGGAACTTGTACTCAGAGTATGTACAGAACTCCTAAAACTTGGCAATGAGCTGCTTTGTGCTGGTCTTAGCCTATCAATAACCAGGGCTGAGGTTGGAATGGCCCTTGTGTTTCTTATTAGGAATTAAAGATGCCCTTCAGCAATAACCATCAAGAAACTGAAACAATAAAGGTTTATTACTCACAGGCCTTGGGCCACACAGCCAGGTTGCAGGTAGAGACAGAAAAAGAGAGCTTGGGCCTGGGGTTCTGCTTTTACTTGGGTTGAGGGTGGGGCCCTAGGGTTTCAGGGCTCACTCTTTATTGAGAAATTTAAACATGAATGGTGACAGGTAGAAACGGCAAGCAATAGGATGTATTGGAGTATATGAGGAAGCCATTTGGTGTAAGCCTAATTTGGCCTGACTTTGTTTTTTCCAAAAGGGCCTGACATGACCATTGAGCATGCACTATATATCTGCTTAAACATTTGCTATGTCCCAAAGACAGGAACAAATGTCCTTGAGATAAAGGTGCAACTCTCCCCCCCCCCCCCCCCATTGGCATTTCCTTAAGGATAAGCATCTCTCCCTAGGCTAGGAACTGATTGCTGTGCTCACCTGTGACCACCCAGCTAGAGACAACAGACCTGCCACCCTGCTGTGTCCACCCAGACAGCAGACCTACTACCTGCTTTGTCCATCAATTACTGTGCCGACAGAGCAGTCTTGTGACTATTGTAAAAAGGACATTTCAATCATATGTGAAATATCCTCTTTGGGGGTATATAACCACTCTGTACATCCCACTCCTTTGGGGCCCTTTCTTGCTTTGGAAGAAAGGCCCTGGGCCAAGGTCCTCACATTTTGGCTCAGAATACACTCACCCAAATTTTCATTTATAGATTGGTTATGGATTATTTTTGTCAACAATGGTAATATAGAGAATGAAAAGAGAGAAAAAGAAAGAAAAAAGAAGCAAGTGGCCCAAATGGCCAGTTATCTAAATCAACTGGCTTCTCTAAAACAAAGGAGCCTCACTGGGGGGTAAAGAGGCCTGGCTCTTTATCTGGTCCTGTGGCTTACTATGTGTTTATTGGGGATAGCCATCTTTGAAGTGGATGCCTCTTTGAAACAGATGCCTCTGTAATCAAAGTTTAAGTCAGGCACTTGCATTACAAAAAAATGAAAGAAAACAACTGCTAGGGTTTCCACTATACCACAAAATGGGAGAAAATGTTTTCAAATCACTTATCTGCTATGAGTGGAATATTCAGAATATAAAGAACCCTTACAACTTGTGATGATTAGTCTTCTGTGCCAATTTGGCTAGGTTATAGTACCCAGTTGTTTAATCACATCTAAAATCAGCTGACTTTGGAGGATGCTACCCTTGAAAATATGAGTGGGTCTCAGATACTCAGTTCAAACCCCTAAGAGGAAAAATTGAGGTTTCCTGGTAAAGAAATTATGCCTCAGATTGTAGGTTAAAATCCTGCTGAGTTTCTAGTCTGCTGGCCTTCCCTACACTTCAAACTTGCCAGCTCCCACAATCAGAATAATAATTCCATGAATAAATCACTTCATATGTTTCTGTGTGTGTGTACATATACATACACACACATACACATAGTCATGCACTACATAATGATGCTTCCGTCAACAATGGACTGCATATACGATGGTGGTCCCATAAGATTATTACCATGGAGCCTAGGTGTACAGTAGGCTATACCATCTAGGTTTGTGTAAGTGCACTCTATGATGTTGTGGGGGACTGGAATTGGCCACCCCAAGATATGTCTCTTTGGCATGAGGATTATTTGGGGCTGGTTACTTTTAAAAACTGCAGACAGGAAAGAAACTTTGAAAAGCAGAATTTACTTACCCTTTGTTAAGAGACATTTACATGGTAAAGGAAATCTCCATCTGTAAAGATGTCTCCCTCTCTATACCAGGAAGAAGGGGGGATGACCTTATCTCTAGAAACTCTTGATAAATCAGTGTGGAAAGCAATGACTTAAATCTGCATAATAATCTTACTCTTGTTTACTGTACTTGTCTGGTAACCTCCTGTAACTGACTCCCCCCAACCCCAACATCTTCCTGTGTCTTTAGCTGGGGATGATATTTAAGGTGGCAGTTTCAGCCATTTTGGTGAGTTGCTCAGGTTACCTGAGCCTTTCCCATGTATACATGTTATAAAGCTCTGTTTAATTTTCTCCTGTTATTCTGTCTCATGTGAATTTAATTCGTTCTCCAGGCAGAACCCAGGGCCGGTAGAGGAAATGTCTTCCTTCCCTACAATGTTCACACAACAAAATCACCTAATGACACATTTCCCAGGACACATGCCGGTTGTTAGGTGAGACAGGACTGTATGTATGTATACACAAATGTATATGTTCATGCTATAAATATATATGTTCCTTTTCTCTCGAGAACTCATACAGATTTTGGTACCAAAGATGGTTCTCGAGGAACAGAATTTTGAAGATTCAGTGACCAACAACCCTATTTCCAGTGTTAAAGAGGGCACTGAAAGTTGATGGGAGGATGAGGCAACAGAGATACACAAAATACCACCATTGGCTATTCCTAACCAAATACTTATAAAAGGTAACATAGTCAGTGACTATGTGCCTGACACTTTAGTTCATTCTTGACAAATTAACAAATGTAATGAAATTAGCTAACTGCTCCTAATTGCACTTGATTAAATGAGAAAAGAATAAGGTGAGCACAGGGTGTCAAATTCCCAGCTCAGCTCAACCACCATAACTGACCTGAAGTTTCTATATCTTCTCAGAAATAAACTCTTATTTCCTGCAGCTTCAGAGCTGAGATTTCTGAAAACCTAACCCAGTATCTTCCTGCAAATGGCTGAATTACAACACAAACTGAATTTCCATCCACACAGCAATGAAAGTGATGGCATTGATTTAGAAGGAATGGAGTCCTGAAAATTGAAGTGGGGATGTACAAACAGTTCTTGACTAAGCTGGAACATTTAACTCCCACGTTGCACAGACTCAGCCTCATTGACAGAAGCAGCCCTCCTCCTCCTCCTGTCTGAGGAGGTTAACTGCTTTTCCTGAAGACCCTGTCATGGTCTCCCCTGAGGTCATTTCCTGGAAGGACACTGCTGATCCTCCTCAGGACCTACACTTACCAGCCTTATGGCTTCTAGACCAAGACTCAATCGAGGTGAACTTGATGCTCAGCAGGTCCCAAAGTATGAGGTATAAAAGGGGCCCCATGGAGAGTTGTGCAACACTTCAAAATTACTGCATCCTTTTCCCAGTTCACACAACAGAAACCTAGGACAACTGTGAAGAAGTGGGCTATTAGACAGTTGGGATAATGGAGGAAGGAACACACAATTGATTCGGTGGAATGAATTGATTTGGCCCCACTAGCAGAAGTTCTCTATTCAGTGTGGTGTCTTGAGGGGGCACAAGGAGCTCTAACAGTCTGATCAGTTGATTGGCTCTAAGGTGGACCAAAGTGTGGAGAATACAAGATAAAATGGAATGTCCTTGGTGTGCTGTAGAAGAAGGGATCAAAATAATCATTCAAAAGCAGTCCAGAAAAGCTGAATAATTTAATAAAATGAAGACAAGCACAAAATGAAAAGTTCAAAGACAAGGAAACATAGCAACTACAAGAAAACTAATTTTGGGGAGTATAAAAAACAAAACATTCATCTGTGACCTTCACTGAAAACATGGATCTCTTCTGGGTGGTTATCTGCACTTTTGGTCACTGGAAGCTCAAAAATGCACTAAACTGTCCCTCCTCTGCCACAGCTGTACTCACCAGACTTATCAAATGTTGCTGCCTGCTGTGCCAGCTCTCGGGAGCATCACAGTATTGCAGGAGACATTCTTCAAACACCCGCGCCTTCATCCCGGCCCTGGACTAGCCCTGGGACCTACCACTTCTCTTTTTGCTTGGAGGGAAGATACAGCCTTCTCAATCTTCCTTTGGCAAGTCTCCTTCCTGGATGGCTGTGCCATGTCAAGAAGGGCCTGGGCTGCTGGGAATCAGGATTTACCCTCAGCTTCCGGCTGTCCTGAGAAGGCCTCCCTGGCAGAGTCCAGCCTTCTCTGTGTCTGAGTGACACTTGCAGCCACCACGAAGGGGGAGATAACTCTCAAGTGCCAAACAACTCATCTGGCCCTTGTCTTTCAGGGTGTTTCCAAGGGACAAGGTTCCAAAGGCTGGGTGGTAACACTTTAGCTCCTGGTTATGGGGTAGGCTTTTGGGTTGAGCTCAGAGGAGTGTCTATTAACCACCCAGACGGGAACCATTTCAGTATTTTACTTGGTAAGGCTGCATCCACGCACATCCATGGATCACCAGATTGGTGGCATCTCCTGCAAGACCCCCAACTCATACCCTTCTTATGTCTCATCTTTCAAAGCTCCCAACAGGAAAGGCTCACATCCCCACGACAGAACCATAGCACAAGTCTGTGTAAAAAAACACGGCCACTCCAGGGGCTACATGCTTTATGGGCTCAGGCCCAGGTGCCACTTTAGGAAAAGTCAGTAAAAACACACTAGTGTGTTTAAACTGGTGATTATCTGAGACCATGGACCTCACTACAACATGGGCCCAGAAGTCACCTTGGGCAGCAAGGGAGACTGTGGGGTCATTCCCGGTCAGGATGATAGTCTGTTATCCTGGCAAACCAGAGCTCACCTGGGATCAATCAGGCCCAGCCTGGGAGGAGTAGCCGTGACATACATGACAGAAAGGCTGGGGGCATCTAGTGAATTTCTGCCCTAAGAACTGTATGAGAAGTGCAGGGATGCTGAAAATCCTAGTTCACAGGAAGCACCAGGTTTATGGAGGGAGACCTGGCTATGGCCCTAAAAGCTGCATCACAAATGTTTCCCCTTGGATAGAAAACAAGCAGGAAAAGGAATTCAGAGTCACAGACCAGAATCTCAGGAGGATCAAGTCTAGGTCAAGGGTGAACAGGGAGCCTCTAGAGGGGCCTGAGGAGGGAGAGTCCTGCCTGCCCTTAGTCCATCTGCACAGGACCTTCCTCTAGCCTCATCCTCTCCATGTGCACATTTTGAGCTTTTTACAGTATCTTCCCCACTTAGAGCTGATGCAATTTCAGAGATTGAACTGGAAAACTACCATTTCCTAATATTTGGTAAAAAGAAAACTCAACAGGTCAAGTAAAAAATGCTTCCTCTTCCTCCAGAGGGCAGAAAGGCAGCCAGTGTTCTGGGGCACAAGCTGGTCCTGGCTCAGGCTATTTTTAAAGACACCCCAATTTCAGTGGCTGTTGCTCTGCTTCTAAAGTCCGGGAGATCTGGGGGGCTGTCTCTGCTCCTGGAGCAGGTGAATGATACTCAGATGAACTTGTCCTCTGAGTGAGGGGGATTTGGGAGTGTCCTCACTAGCCAGGGACGGGCTGGCCCTTCTCCCTTCTCCCACATACAATAAGCTGATGACTCTGCAAGGTTTCTGAATTCAAGGTGGAATGTGAGATTCTGTATCTGATTTACATGAGCACAGAAAGTGAAAGAACCACACCACCACTCCCAGGCTGTGAAAGAGACAGGATTTTATTATAATGTTCATATGTAACACTTACTATTTACAAACATGAATCTTGTCCCTTCTCAATAGGTAAATAGGTGCTGGGGTAGAGATGTCAGGCAGATGGGGCAGGGTTGTCCTCTCTCACTTGGGCCTCAGGGGACCCTAGGAATCAGCTTACAATGCTCCCCTTCCCATCAGGTAGGAGGAGCTGGCCCAGTGCATGCCAAGCACCCGAGCCGAGTCCCCACTGCTGAGGATGGGGCTGTGATCTGCCAATGGTACAGGGCTCACTGTTGGGGCCTGGCGGCTGAACAGAAGAGTCAGGTTATCTTGAGGTGCCTCCCCCAGAATCATGGCCCCCCTCCCCACCCCTACCACACTCTGTGCTCCAGGCCCTGTGTTCAGTCAGCCAATAGTATCCTATTCGTCCCTGCCACATTCATCTGCCACCACCTATTTCACAGAGGAGTAAACTGAGTCTCAGGAAGCTGAAGGGAATCTCCCCAGTCACAGGACTGGTCAGTGGTGGGGCTGGGATCCCAGCGCCAGCTGTCTGACTCCCCAAGACCACGCTTAGCCTGAAGCTTTACTAAACCCCTAGGATTCAGTCACCATCAGCCCAGACACTTACGCCTGAACTTGATGATAACTCTTTCTTCTCGGCCTTGAGTATTCTGCTGGCCAACCATGATGGGGGCTCCAGCCGGCAAGACTGGCTGCAGCAACAGGACAGAGAGGGACTGTGAGCCAGCCAGGAGCCACACTTCAGGTGTACCCCCACTGCCTGCCAGCAGCTCGAGTCTGGGTGTCCCAGAGTTCACCACGCAACAAGGCTTGGGGCTGACCGGGGCCATGGGCACAGGCTCTCTGGACTGGCCACCAGGGAGAGTCCTTCCCTGACTCCAGCTGGCCTCAGCTCTCATTATCACTGAGCAGCTCCCTGTCCCGGAACTAGGCCCCAAATGTTTCCTCGGGCTCTAGCCTGTAATTGTTTGCAGCCACCCGGAACAGCAGGGTCTCCCTCATGGCTCTGCAGTCCTGGGACGAGATGGAAGGAGAGGATGCAGACGGGGTCTAAGGCGGGATGCTGCAGCGGCCTTGCGGGGGCTGAGGAGTGGGGCAGGGGACCAGGCCTGGGAACCCTCCTTCCCTCCAGTTCCATCCAGGCTCCACCTGTTCTCAGAATGGGATAATCAGCCCTGCCTCCAGGAAGTATTCCTGGATGCCATCCGCCCTCAACCCACCCGCCAATTGGATGTATCTCCCACTTCTCTGTTATCAAACTCTCTCCACGAAGTAAGATGCAGGCTAAGATGCAGGCGGTGGGGCCAGGGAGTGTTCTGCCCTGAGGGTCTCTGATTGCCATTTCCCTCCTCTCCCCTGCAGGAAGTGCCCCAGCTGCTCACCTCAGTCCTTTTCTCAAGGTTGATCTCCTTCCCCTGGAAGGCAGACAGCCAAGTCCATCAGAGAGAGGCCCTGCATGACCAGCCCCTATGCCCACCCCTTCTCACGTTGCACTACCGCCCGGTCCCCAGAGGGGCTGGGCATGCAGAGAAAGCAGGACTTGGACCTGGGCTGGGCTCTGGGCTCCAGAGGAGGAGGACGACATGCGGCTGAGGGACCTCGTAGCCCAACTCTCTCAGATGACAGACTTGGAGGCTGCGGCCTCAGGCAAAAGGGACAGCTCAGCCACTCATGTGCTGCTCAACTGGAGGGGCCCGACTTCTCTGTTCCTGCATGGGCACCGTGGGAGGGAGAGGCTGAGTCCAGCTCACATACCTCTCGCAGCTGTGCGCTCAGGCGACTCTGCTGCCTCATCAGCCTTGGGGATGGAATGGGGTCTCACACGGAGCCTCTGTTCACCCATCCCTGAGATGGGCCTGACGCCCTGGCTCCCGGAGTGGCTGGAGGCTCTCCTGAGAGGAGATGTGCCTGGTGCTGGGAGCTCAGGGCTCAGTTCTGGGGCTCCTGGGCCCCAAGCCTCAGGATCCTGGTCCCCTTGCCTGGTCCCCAGGCTCACCCACCTCAAGATAAGCACCCATTGCCAGATGCAGCATTACCAGGTCATGGAGAAAAGTGCCAAGACAGGGGATGACACCCTGTGACGTCGGGGTGGGAATGAGCCCTTGCTCTCAAGTCTCCCACAGACCCTCCCCTGAAAAGTCCTCCCCTCAGCCTCCTGGCCCACCCCAGAGCTCCCACGTTGAGCTGCCAAGGACACTTAGCAGCCTCCCCTCAACTCCCCTCCCTTCACATCCCAAGAACACCGCACTCCTCCTCATTAGATCCCAGGGCTGGATTCCAGCAAGTGACAGGGAATGTGGTCCCTGTCCCTCCCCACCACAAATCCATCCTGCACCAGCTCTTCCAGGCCCTCCTTCTGGTCCCTTCTACTGGGACTCAGGCACTGTGGCATCAGGAGGCAGGGCTGCAGGAGCCAGGGCCCTGCTCTCTGGGTCTGAGGCCTCCAGCTGGGAGGGCAGAGCCCCTCTCCTCTGACCCTGGAGCTCCTCCCCCCAGGCACCCTCACCCACTGTTGCTGCTGCTCCTGGACTCTCTGGGGGTGTATCTCTGGCATGGCAAATGTGGAGGGCCCCTCCTGCCAGGGTCGAGGACAGGGTCAGTGAGGCTACATCCCACTTCTCCCCAGCTCCACCGGCCTCCTATCTTGGACATCTGACCCAAGTCAACTGGCACCAAGGCTAGTCCATCCTCCAGGGTGTTCTGATTCTAGAACAGGCCCAGCTCCAACTCTCACTTGGAGTGTGAGCTTGGGCCTGTGGGCTGGTCTCCCTGAGCCTGTTTCCTCATCTGGAAAGGGTGATCCTCCCCCTCCCTCACAGGGTCTCCTGAGGACTCCTGCCATGACTGTCATCACTGCCCTCCCCTCACCCCTCCAGGGGGAGCGGGGCAGAAAGCTCCGCATGCTCCTTTCCTCTCTTTTATCCCATCGCCCTCCTGTGAGGCCTGCACCACAAGACCATCATCCCTGCATCTCCCCAATGAGGAGACAGAGGCCCAACAGGGGTAGCAAGCTGCTCAGGGGCCACAGAGGAGAGGCCGCTTGCCCCTCCCAGCCAGAGGCCCTCTTCCAATGTCCTCACCTAACCCCCAGCCCCACCACTGACCAGAGCCCTGTGCCCTGAGCTGTCGAGGTGCATCCTCAGTCAAGGCATGGATGGAGAGGGATAGGGTGTCCTGGGAACCTGGTTGAGTGGCTCCTACCTAGCCAAGGCCCCTGGAATGTCTGGCCCCCAGGCTGGAACCGAGGCCATGTCAAAGCCTTCGCTTCCCTAAAGGACATTCCCCTGAACAGAACTCTCTTCGTCCACTCAGGATGTGGACCCCAAGGTACCACCTCTGATCAACAGGCAAGGGGGTGACAAGATGCTTTGCTCCCTCGTTTACATGAAGCCTCTGACATCCGATCAGGAAGGATCCACTGAGAATCCATCATGTCCCCAGACACTTCTCCTAAGCCACTTGGGACATATGTCATTGCCAACTAGGCACTCAGGTGGGACTCCTATGATGGACTGGCCGTGACTGCTTGAGGGACCCAGTGGGGAGTCCCAGAATACACACGGATCTGTCTCTGGTCCAGCCATTTGGACCCAAGGCTGAGAAGCCTGTTTGTCCACCTGGGCCGTGGGAATCCCCTGCCACGCCCATCCCTGGGGCAGGCAGGGTGTCCTCCCCTTGGAGATGAGGTGAAGACAGAGGGAGCAACAAGGGCCTGGCTTCCTGAGGACAGGTTTAGGCTGAGGGCTAAACCCACGCCAACCACTCAGGAAGAAGCTATATCTAACAGGATGGACCTGCATGGAAGCCGGAGACCTGCTGATTGTGCCAGCCCAGCCAGCACCACAATGTCCCAAGACCAGGGCCTCCTTCCCACAAACTTCAGCTCACCTGCCCGTGGACCAAAAGGATCCCTCCCCTTGTTAATCTGGACAAGACAGACTGGAATTTTCAGAGAAAGTTTAAGTGAGAAGCTATCAAAACGACACCCTGCCCAGTCCCCCTTCCCACCTCACCCTCCTCTTTTTCCAGACTCCAGCCTCCACTCTACCTTGGTCATCAGTTCTCTGCTCAAGGACTTGTCTTTTCTATACAGTTCCTTGAAGTTTTCGGAGCTCTCCCTGAGGGGAGGGAAAGAAGGAAGGATAAATTTAGGAATAATGTGCAGGGGGCGGGGTCTGAGTTCAAACCCCTTTTCTCTGAAAACCAGAGAGATTCAAACAGCCTGGATGAGTGTTCTCAGTGGGCTCCTGTGAGCACTCGGTCTCCGTGGGACGGGGGAGGGGCTCTCCTCTGGGCCACCTGGGGCCTCCGTTCCATTTCTATTGAGCAGCTGTGTTTTGACCAGTTTGAGTTTCAGCTGGGTGTAGAGTTCTGTTGCTGTAATCACTTGAAAACCTCCAATTTAGCTCAACCCAGTACCTGTCATTTAAGGAAACCGATTCCTGAAGCAGAGCTGGTGCACTAAGGAGCCCAGGAGGCTTAGAGACAGGGTCCCCCACCCCCGAGGCCCGGCCCTGTCCCCAGGGTCTGTTGCCTCCTGGGAGTTCCCAGGTGACTTAGGGGGCAATGGCAGACATATGGGAGGTCCCTCACCCACCCTGATCCCCCTAGGGAGAGAGGCCTACCCACCGGGAAACTTCGTCCCATGTGTTCTCCAGGCGACTTATGGAGGTTTTCTGCAGAGCAGAGATGACAGTGTGTAGTGAGAAGTTCATTAGGATGTTGCACTCCTGGGAAAGGGAGGAGAATGAGCTGTCAGTGGGGCTCTGGGGACCGTCTTGCTCTGGCTTCAGTCTCCTTCAATTTAAATCTCCCCTCCTGGATGAGACACGTGCTCAGGGAGGCCCAGAAGGGCACATTTAGGACCCAAGGAGGAACACTCACAGGGAGGAGGACTTTAGCTCAACGCAGGGAAGGAGCCAGGCAGGAAGAGAGCATCCTAAGGCTGGGACCTGGAGTCCAGGTCAGGGTGCCCCTGGCAGGAAAGGCCTGGGGACTGTGCAAGGGCTTGGACCACACACTTCAATCCTGAGAACTGATAAAGAAGAGGCAGTTCTCAAGGCCCCAGAGAGGGACTGCACTGGGCCTGTGCATACCTGTGCCACCTGGATCCAGTGCTCCACCAACCTGGCCCTGTCCCGGGCTGTTCTGCTCGGGTCCCTGAGGCAGGTGGTTGTGATGAAGTTGACCACCCTCTGGAAATGGTCAACAGTGGCCTGGATGGCGGGTGCCAGGTGCTCATTCCTGAGCTTGATCCTCTTGCACCAGGAGGAGCCCAGGCACTGAGAGGGCACCACCTTCCTGAAGAGCTCCTGGGGAACAGGGGGAGTGTCACCTAGCCCTGCCACACCCCAGCTCTGTGTCTACAGCCCCCAAAGTCCCAGGCAGGATGTTCAGAGCTGGAGCTAGGAAGCTGAAGATGTGGCCTGAGCCCTGTGGGAGTCCCTGGACGGTATTCTCTGTCCACTGAGGGCACCCAGCACAGGATGACCCAGGACCCAACACTGGCAGGGAAGGCAGAGGGCATTTGCACCCAGCCCATCCTGGCTAACTCCAAGCTCCAGACGGTGGCTCAACCCAGCTCATCTCAAGGGGGCATCTTCCACCATCCTGACTGCCCGCTGGTCCCTCTCCCCATTCTGATGCACATTCCCCCATGGCAGCTACAGCCAGGGGCTTTGTATGTCTCCTTTGTAGTTACGTACACATCAGGTGTCTAATAAGTGCTGAGCCTCTTGAGCAGATGGTTGGGCCACCCAGGGACCTGGATGCACACATTGAGTTCCCCTCCCCCACAGAATGGGCCAGGACCCACCCAGCTTTCCACCTCTTCTACCTCATTGACAGCACGCCACTCTGTGCAGCAGGTCCTGTTAGTGTCCACCTCTACAGTCTGCAGATGGACAGCAAAGGCTTGAGGGTTAAAAGTTGCCCACATCATACAGTTGGTCACGGGTAGAGCTGGGATTTGGGCCCAGATCATAGGAGTCTGGACCAGATCTGGGGCCATGATGGCAGAGGGAAGGCCTGCCCCACCCTGCCCTGAGAGCTCTGATGCTCACAGCATCCATCACGATCTACTGCTCTGCCACCAGCGTGAGAGGGAAGGCTGTGAGGTTAGGCTTCTCCTCACTTGGCAGGTTCTTACTGGCCACAGGCCTGGGGCAGGAAGGCTCTGGGGCTGGAGCTGGCTCTGTCTCTATTTTTGGAGGTGGAGATGGAATTCCCAGTAGAACTGGTGGTCTAGGTGACTCCAGCTCAGGAGCTGACACCCCTGCTCGAGGTGATGCTGGTCCCTGCTCCAGCCCCAACACTGCTGATGGAGGGGATGCTGGCTCCAGTGCCAGAAGCGGTCAAATCAATGGAGCTGGAGCTGGCTCTACCTCCATAACTGGCCACTGTTCTGGTTCTGCAGTTGCCTGGAGACCTGGAGCTGGCACTGGAGCAGGACAAAGAGAAGGGTTCACTCACATAACTGACTTTACACGTCTTTCCCCAAACAGGAAAGATCCCACTGCCTGTGAACCCCACCCACAGTTTGCAGTCCCCCTTACCCTGCGGCTCTGCCTCAGTGGCCTCTGGAAGCTCCAAGTGGACCACCAGAAGAGGGTGATGGCAATCCACGTCTGAGTCAGTAAAGGTGACCTGCACGTACAGCCCCTTTAGCTTGAAGAAGGGACAGTGCAGGGGCCGCCAGGAATTCTGCAGGTACTGTTCTAGCTAGGTACCCAGGATGAAAGAGAGGGCACTGGGGAGAGTTGTGTGGAGCAAAGTCAGAGGCCTGGCCTTTCCTTCCACACTGTGCTCCCACAGCATCCTTCTCTGGGTGGAGGACCCTGAGGATGGCCCAGCCCACACCCAACCACCCTGTGGCTGTCCTTGCAGTGGAAGGCCTGGTCATCGACCAGGTCTAACAGAGCCTGTGTGCATCTCATTTGCTGCCCAACACTCTTCTCCTGAGGGCCTGGCCAGAGCCTACCCCATCACCCATGCACATGAGCATCAGAACTGAGGTTGGAGGCAGATCTGTGAGCAGGCGGCTCACCACATCTACTATCCAGAGCCCCGGTGGTGGTGGGTAGGAGAGGTGGATGTGGAGAGGGCACAGAGTGACATGGGACTATGGAAGGGATGGGTCTCTCAAGGCCCACTCAGTCCACCTCCTCTCTGCTTCCAGGGAGACTGGGACCCCACCCAAAACTCTCTTTGACTCATGTCCTCATGGAGGGCAAGCCCCCAGACCTCATCCCTCCCATGGGAATCAAAACCTGTGTGAGATCCAGGGTTCTGCCGGTCAGTCCCTCCCCAGCCACAGCCCACAGAGTCTCCCAGGCTCTTCTGTGGAGACAAGAGGTCCTCTTTCTGCACCAAAAGACCACTCACATTCTTAGATGGTCCTGTGGTTGGTCACCCTGGACGGAATATGGCAAGATGCAACCATATCTAGAAGAAGCCATGGAGGCGTCACATCTAATGTACTGTGGACATGACTGCTTATGTTTAGTGTGACTGCCCCACCCTCAGACTGGAATTGAGGCCCAAGGATTGAGTCTGCTCCATTCACTGAATAACCTTAGTGTCTAGGAAAGTGTCTGCATGGAGTAGGTGTTTAATAGAGATTGTTGAAAAGATGAACTCAACCAGAACCTTCTCAGATATCTGAGCAGGCCTGCGGCTTCTCTGCTGGCCCAGAGATCCTTAATTTGGCTACCCTAAGGACAAGGCCCAAGACCAGTTGAATGGAATTTCAAAACTCCTTTACAAACGGGGAAACTGGTTGCTTTCCATGTGCTTTTCCAAACTCAGGAAAGCCAAAGCACAGTTTGGAGTGAGGCAGAGAGCTTCTCCAAGGGGGAGAGAGAACTGACAAACATGAGAATGTCCAGACAACCCACAGCCCTTTCTGCAGAGCTAGGAACCAGGGAAGCACCTGCCATGGCTTATCCCACGACTTCCTAGAATAACCCTATGACATGGGGGACAGAGAATTGATAAACATGAGAATGTCCAGGACACCCCGCAGCCCTTCTGCAGAGCCAGGCACCAGGGAAGCATCTGCTGTGGCTGATCCCACGATTTCCTACAACAACCTTGTGAGGTTCATCTTCTGACCACCCCACTTTCAGAAGAGTAAAGTGAAGCTCAGAGAGGTATGCTGACATTCTCCAGACACACAGCCAACAGGTGGGAGACTCAGCAGTGCACTGTGGAGGGGGCAGCTCTCACCTGTGGGACAGCTGGTCTAAAACCTGCTGGGCAGTGCCGAAGGCCTGGTGGGTGCACAGGAAGGTAGCAGTGCAGATGCTTCTCCCTGGGGAGGCTGGTCCAGGGACTCTGCCATGTTCTCCATTGTGCCTGCCTTGGGGTCAGCATCACGTGGGCCTGATCAGGGGACAGGGTTGAATCCTTTTCACACTGACTGGACAAAGAGGGACATATAGTTGGCAGCATCGCCGTGAGCCACCAGGAGGATCAGGGCCTGGAGCTCAGACCAGAAAGTCCTATCGCCTCAGGAACTGATGGAAGATGAGGAACATAAGTGCCCATGCAGGAAAACATTCTAGGCTTTAAAAGTGTAATTTGAACTGGGGAGGAACAATAAACAACTGGCACCTTCAAGGCATTCTGTCAGCTGAGAAACAATGTCTCCTCCCTGTGTTAATGGCCTGTGTTAAGAGCATTATCCCAGTGAGTCATCAACAAACTTGCCCACTGTAGACGCTGGTAAACAAACGGTTACTAATTTGAGTGGCTACTCAAGATCACGCAGGTCAGAACCGAGAACTGAACACAGCATGGGCTGCAATACATTCCCTCTCAACCACCTGAGGCTTAGTCTGCTCCTGACGTGGAAGGGAAGGCTCTGGGGAAACCACATTCCCGGGAAGGCCCTAGGGGCGTCGCCAGATCCAGTCTGGGTTCTGGGTCTACCCCAGTCATCTTGGGGTCCTGAGTGTGGAGACCCCCCCGTGCCCATACTTACCCCAGACCAGTGCTGGCTGTTGTTGGGGGCCTGATGCACCTGCTCCTTGTCCAGGGAGATAAGAGTATTTGAACCCCTTCACCAGCTCCTGGAGGATGTCCTGGGTGGAGCTCTACAAAGACAGAGCTTGGTACCAGGCCAGCAGGTATCAAGGGCCTTCCACCCAGTCTGTGGTCCTACGTTATGGCAGACCCAGCCAACTAACAGTTTGTGAGGACACACTCAACATATTCCCTGCAGCACTGCTGAAATGACAACAGAATTGAATCCTGTCAAGGTCCAACAGCATCAAAAGGCTGAATGGCTGTGGCAAATGACCTCTTTAATGGGATATTTTGAAGATGAGTAAGGCCACAGTTCCTGACCTGGTGGTCCTACAGTGATTTGATGGGTTCTGTGAGATGACAAGTTGCAGAGAAATGTACACAATACCTTACTCCCACTCCCATTTTTGGTACAAACCACCCTATCAGGTGTGATGATTTATAAGGCTCTGAGAAGGTCTGTAAGGACAGTGGAGCTGACTGCTCCACGGAATTCCCAGGGCAGGGATGTTAAAATAATCAAGATTAGCAAAATGCAAAGACAACATAAAATTCCTTCCCCACCATTCCAACAAATATGCAAAGAGTGTATTTCTACTCTACCACATGGCGGGTGACTCATGTGTGGGGGTCTAGATTTCTTTGGGATCGGGCCTGTGGGACGCTCATGTGGGAAAGCCCTACATGGCCCAGGGGAGTCCCCACATTTGAGTCTGTGTACTGGTCCTGCCCTAGACATTTTGAGGTCCTCACTGTGGAGATCCTCTGCTTCTGCTCTCACCTCAGACCAGCAGTGGAGGGTGTTGGTGGCCTGGTGCACCTGCCCCTTGTCTAGCGAGTTGGAGGAATTGAACCCACCGCTGGCTTCTTGACACTCTCCTGAGTGGAGTTCTGCAAAGACAGTGCCCAGGAGCTAGGCCAGGAGGAATTAGGGGCTGCCTGCACATTGTCACTGGGGCCAACTCCAAAGAGAAATTCTGTTCCTCAGTTCAGGCACAGAGAGGCATCTGCAAAGAACTCTAGTCAGGGAGGGAAGGAGATGAAACCTCGAGGGCTCCGTAACCAGGAGTGGAGGAGCTCACGTTCTCATGCTGCCATTCATGACCTGGGGTAAGAGAATGACAGACCCACCCGACTTCCAACCCTAACAACAAGCTCCTGCCCAGGAATGACCTGCCTCTATCCCCTGCCTTCTTCCTTCACACTCACACAGACACACACACACAATGAGGGGCAAGGGATGTGGAGCTGATCAGGTGGGATCATAGTTGTGTCCTGCCTGCACTAGCCTTTCCTGGGCTGCTCCACCTTACCTTTGGGTGCCTCCTGCCAAAGGGCCAGAGGCGTTGGGGATAAGTGAGCCATGTCTACAATGCAAAAGCCTCCCTTTGTGGGCTTTTCTGAACCCAGATCCTCTGAAAGTCAGGATACAAGAACAAAACACCTTTGTCCGTTGACTGCCTCTGGTCAAGTGAGCTGGATAGGGGGCTGTGGGTGCCTGGATACCAGAGCTCTAACATCTGCTGAGGTCTATGACCAAGGAAGTGAGGTCATTTTTCAAGATTCCATTACCTGGGCCCCTTCCTTCAATCGGACTTGCCTAGAGCTGTCCTGGCCCCTGGGGTTGCTCACCCTCCTCCCCCAGGTCATCTCCTGAATGGTACCCAATGAGCCAGCACAGCCCTAGAAATCTAACCAGGGTCCTAGCTTTGAGGAGACACATAAATGCAGACCTCCTTTTCCTTACCAGTTCTGTGTCCTGGGAAAGTCATTGGGCCTCAGGTCTTCCCCAGTCTCCAAACCTCCACAATGGGGATCAGGTTGGAATCTCCTTCCTAGGGATATCATCGATATACATAAGATAATATCTTCTATAACCCCTGTGGCCTGGTGCCACGAGTGTTAAGTCACAAACTTAGAGATGTAAGAATTACAAGAAAGGATATGATATAGCACAGAACACCACTCAAAGCAGGCCTGGGTTCCAGAAACGTGATATTGGAACAGTCACGTCCAACTTGGCCTCATTTTCAGGTCAGTGTCATGAGGGGGTTGAAATGAATGGAAATACAGATATTGTCATCCTGTGGCATAAAACCGTTCAATTGTTTCCTGTATATTTAGAATGAGACCCAAGAGCCTCATCTTGGCCTACCGGGTGGAAAGCCTTGACGATGGCATCCAGTAACCCCCACCCATTGTATACACATCTCTGTGTAACCACTAGGTTAGAAACCAACTAGCTTCTGAACAGAACACAGCCAGAGTGATGGGATGTCTCATTCAAATTTTAATTACAAAAGGTCTGTCACTTCCCTCTTACTCCCTCTCTCATGTTCCATCTCTCTCTGTGTCATATCCCAGGAACTGGGAATCAAGCACCAGTGTTTGGGGCTACCCAGTGTGGAGGCCCGTAGAGGAGAAACGGGAGAGCCCAGGCCAACAGACAGAAAGGAACTTAGGTTCTCAGTCCAAACTGAATCCAGAAAGCTGAGAGTGAACTTGGAGCAAACCCTCCCTGAGTCCAGCCTCCGCTGAGGCCTGGGAAACTCACTGAGGTAGAAGCACCCAGATAAACCATGCCTAATTGCTGGTCCACAAAAATTGTGAGATAGTAAACATTTATAGTGTTAAAACACAAAGTTTAGGGGCAATGAAGTCAGAGGGGGAAAAGATAACTAACACAGTCTACCAGGCCCCAGGCCCTGGCCCTACCTTTCACCTCATCTCCTGTTCTCTCCTCCCAGGTTCCCTCCAGCCACATCATCACCTGTCTAACCTCCTCTGGCCAAACTCACTTTTGCCAGTGAGTCTCTGCACCAGTGGCGCCTTCTCCCTGACACAATGCTCCAGATTGGTGTGGGGCTGGCTCCCTCTTTTCATTCCTGTCCCAGCAAATATCACCCCAGTGAGGCCTTTCAGACCATTCTGCCCAGTTGACCCCCAGCCCTCCTGCAAGGCCCCTGCTGTGTTTACTACAGCATCTGTCCTTTTCTTTCTCATGTCTTGGCTGTTGCCCATCTCTGTTCCAGACTGTAAGCTCCTGGCAGGCAGGGACCACTTGGTCACTTTCAGCCCACACTGAGGCCACCCGGGCGCCTGGCACAGGTGATGTGCTTGGCACACAGAGGCTGAAGCAATAGGGAGATCTTGCACCCCTCCTCCTGCTTCTGACCCACTTTGATCGTGGAGATGAACACTAGTAATCAGAAGTGCAAGTTGTTTCTGAGGCAGGGGAGCAGCCAGAAAGACCGCAACATGACTCTTCGCTGCTCTAGGAGCACAAGCAAAGCTCAGAGAGCACCGTGGAAATTTCAGGTGTATGGCATAATGACTTGATATACATATACTATATAATGATTACCACAGTAAGTTTAGTGAACATCCATCACCAAATAAAATTTTTTTCTTGGACAACTGAAAAAAGATGTAAGCAAGAACTCACTGGCCGACAGTGACGCAAGAGGCTGCCTGCCCCCTGGTGGCCACCACTAGCACTGCAGCCCAGGCAGGAACTCTGCCAAGCAGAAAGGAACCTTTCTTTGGGTGTCCTCAAGGCAGAGGCTCTCCAGTGTCCCAGGGGTAAAGGAGCAGGACCTGTAGGCTTCCAGGGAGCAGGAGGAATCTCGGGAGCCTACCTTTTCCCCCTTCCTTCTGTCCCCCACCAGGGCACCCTCTTCACTCTTGAAGAATCCTAACCTCAGCCAGGACAATGATGACTCCCTACCTCCTAATGAGGACCCCGAGGGTCCAACAAGGACTAGTCTCCTCCCTGGACTCTGGACTTGGTGTCCAGTGCTCTGGCATCTTCTGCCTTATCCCAAGTACTCATCCACTCAAGCCCCCAAGCCTCTTCGGTTCTAAAGGATCTCTAGGGGGTGGAAAGCATATTCTCAGGCTCTCAGAGCACAGTGGGTCATCGATGGAGAACCCAGACCAACACACATGCTGTGAGGCATGGAACCCTCGGAGTCACCTGCTGGGTGTACTCCACTTTATATAGGAGGACACTCACTGAGGGCTTCTCTCCTGTACCCAAGGTCTACACAAGGGGAGGGCGGCCTCATCACACTTCCTGGTGCCCACAGAGGTGGGCTGCAGGACTCCAGTCCTATCCTCACCAGGCCAGGCCTGGGATGGCTCTGGAACCCATAGAGATCTAGGAATGTTAGGGATCCCTCTTCCCCGGGTATGTAGCTAGAACGGATGCTACTACCCCATGGGAGAGCTGCCTCCAACCTCCCTCTCTCCTGCCTCTTGTCACTTCTCTGGTGCCTGCTTTCTTGACTGCCCCTCCACGATCCCCATGAGAAGTCAGTGAGTGGGTGTGCCTGTGCACATGTGAAAATGTGGAAAGGAAAATGGCCCCACATGGAGAAGAGCGGGCAGGAATCCTCTAGGATCTGAAGGCTTCCCATTCCAAAGGGAACCTGTAGGGAAGGGGCAGAGCCTCAGTCAAGAAAGCTGGAGCTCTCTCTCAACTTCTGGACTCTGACCACCTCCTGTGGGCCCAGACCAGTTTCCCAACTGTACAGTGAGGAGTAAGATGTGCAACAGCCCAAGCTTGTGCTCAGCCAGGGCAGGTTGTTAGGCCACATCCACATTGGATGAGGTGTCAGTGTAGGCTGCTGCTCTGGTGAGCAGAGACATAATGCTCCCTACCACAGAAACACTGGGGGACAACCTGCCAGTCCACTAGGCCTCAGGTCCAATTCTTGCAAACAAAAGGGGCCAAGTGCTGGCCCGAGGACAGCTCATGTGTGTGAGGAACTTTATCTTGTGGTTTGTTCAACAGCTGTCTGAAGGAAAGCCGGTTCTCTGTTCTAAAGGGGAAGGGAGAGGGAAACAGTAGAAACGACCAGTGCTCCCTCCTACACTACCCTTCTAGCTGAAGAGGAGATGAGGTCACTGTCACACAAATGGCATCTGTTCATCTACCACAGGCCCTCTCTTCAGGTAGTTCATTCACTCACACACAGAACAGAAAGGCTTGCTTCCCAACTAGTAAATATGAATGGGGTCCCTGACTTCTGTTCCCAGCAGGGTGATCAGAAGCACTGTGCAGGCGCCAGCTGCCTGTGCCTTGGAAGCAGATCTGAGCAAATCCTTTCTATTTCATAAATGGAGTTGTCTGGGTCTGAGGTTGTAGGACCTTTTAGGAAACAGCATGTTCCTTAAGAGCTGAGTCAAAATGGAATCTCCGCAAATGAAATAAGTGCAATGCTCTAACCTCCCCCCCATTATACTCCCCAAAGACTTAGAAGCTACAAGGTGAATATCACCAGCTAAGTTAATCCACATGAAAGTGATAATGGCCAAAATGGCACATGGTGAAATTTATCATTGCCTAAATATCAATGGAACAAGAAATACATCTGAAAGCATTTTGATATGTATATTGAGTTGGGAAAGCTGACTTGATAGAAATAACGACACCTACAACAAAATTTAAAATAGTAGAATTTGTAGTCAGTACATTGTGATGTGGACAAAAAAATCCAGCCACTTGCATGAAAAATAATTGATCCTGGGGCTGGCCCCGTGGCCGAGTGGTTAAGTTCGCGCACTCCGCTGCAGGAGGCCCAGTGTTTCGTTGGTTCGAATCCTGGGCGTGGACATGGCACTGCTCATCAAGCCATGCTGAGGCAGCATCCCACATGCCACAACTAGAAGGACCCACAACGAAGAATATAAAACTATGTACTGGGGGGCTTTGGGGAGAAAAAGGAAAAAAATAAAATCTTTAAAAAAAAAATGTAAAAAAAAAATAATTGATCCTGATAAAAAATAATTTCAGTGAATTAAAAATAAAAGTGCATATATTAGAATTGCTTTACAGGGCTATATTTTAAAGAAATCGATCAAGGAATTCATACTGTATTGCATACTGCAAAGTTGATAAGAGAATCAATCTTAAAAGTTCTCATCGCAAGAAAAAACATTTGTAACTACGTATGAAGATAGCTGTGAACTGGGATTTTTGTGGTGATCATTTTACAATATATAAAAATATCAAATCATTACGTTGTACACCTGAAACTAACACAAAAAATAAGATTAAAATAATTTTTAAAAGTCCTATTAAGTTTGCTCTGAAAAATACATTTCAGGACTGGCCCTGTGGTAGAGTGGTTAAGTTTGGTGTGCTCTGCTTTGGCAGCCTGGGTTTGCGTGTGTGTTTGGACCCTGGGCACAGACCCACACCACTCGTCAGTCATGTTGTGGTGGCGATCCACATACAAAAATATAGAGGGAGATTTACACAGATGTTAGCTCAGGGCTAATCTTCCCCAAGCAGAAAAAGAGGAAGACTGACAACAGATGTTAACTCAGGGCCAATCTTCCTCAGCAAAAAAAACAAAAAACATTTCAACACAAACTTTTACATGTTTTGTATAATTCTGATTTCAAGGTTTTATTAGGCACAGAATTAAAACATTTGGCCTGATCAAAGTTGTCTCAGGTAAAACGGCTGGGACAAAATATCAGGGTCAAAAAGAGTACACATTGCAAGACTAAAGTGTCCCCTGCTCATTTCTTTCCATTTGGCCTTTCTGAGTAAAATATATCTTTATTGAGGTAAAATACACATAACATAAAATTTACCATCTTTACCATTTTTGCGTTTATGTGTCATTAAGAACATTAAGTTCATTAAGTGCATTTTAAGGGTATTAAACACAATATGGCTGTGCAACCATCACCACAATCCACCTTCAAAACACTTTTCATCTTGCAAAACTGAAACTCTATACCCATTCATCAGTAACCTCCCATTCCCACCACCTCCCAACCCCTGGCAAACACCATTCTACTTTCTGTCTCTCTGAATCTGGCTATTTCAGGTACCTCATTTAAGTGCAATCACACAAGGTTGTATTTTTGTGGCTTATTTTAGTTAGCATAATATTCTGAAGGTTCATCCATGGTGTACCATGTCTCAGAATGTCGTTCCTTTTTAAGGATGAATAATATACCATTGTACATATATACCACATTTGGCTTATCTACTCATCCCTGGACAGACACTTGGGTTGCTTCCATGTTTTACCTGTTATGAATAAGGATGCCATGAACATGGGTATGTAGATATGTCTTTGAGAACATGCTTTCCATTCTTTGGGGGGTATATACCCAGAAGCAGAATTGCTGGGTCCTATGGTAATTCTATTTTTAATTTTTTTGAGGAACTGACATACTGATTTCCATAGCAACTAAACCATTTTACATTCCCACCACAGTGCACAAGGATTCCAATTTCTCCACATCTTTGCCAACGTGTTTTCTTTTCTCCTTTTTTTTGATAGATGCCATCCTAATGAATGTGAGGTGGTATCTCACTGTGTTTGACTTGCATTTCCCTAACGATTAGTGATGTTGAGCATATTTTCATATGCTTACTGGTCATCTGCATATCTTCTTTGAGGAAATGTCTATTCAGGTATTTTGTTCATTTTTGACTTGGGCTGTTTGTTTTCTGTTGTTGAGTTTAGGAGTTCTCTGTCTATTCTTAATATTAAGGCCTTGTCAGATACATGGTTTGCAAATACGGTCTCCCACTCTGTAGACTGTGTTTTACTCTACTGGTAATACCTTTAGAGACACAAAAGTTTTTATTGTACATAAAGTCCAGTGTATTTTCTTAATTTATTACCTGCTCCTTGGGTTTCATATCCGTGAAATCACTGCCAAACCCTACTTTGCAAAGTTTTGTCTTATGTTTTCTTCTAAGAGTATTATATTTTAGCCCTTACATTTAAGTCTTTGATCCACTGGGAATTAAGTTTTGTATATGGTGTTAGGTAAAGGCCCAAGCTGATTCTTTGTATGTAGATATTTACTTTTCCAGCACAACTTGTTGAAAAGACTGTCTTTTCCCCACTGAATAATCTTGGCACCCTTGTCAAACATCACCTGAGGGTTTATTTCTGGGCTCTCAATTCTGTTTCATTGGTCCATATGTCTGTCTTTATGTTATTATAATGCTGTTTTAATACTGTAGATTTGTAGTACGTTTTAAATCAGGAAGAATGAGTCCTCCAACTTAGTACCTCCTTTCAAGACTGTTTTGGGTACCTGGCTTACTTGAGACTCCATAAGAATTTTAAGATGTTTTTTTTTATTTCAGCGCAAACTGTCCTTGGGATTTTCATAAGGACTGCACTGCATTTGTTGATCTCTTTGGATAAAGTTGACACCTTCACAATAAGGAGTCTTCCAATCCATGGTGATGGGACATCTTTCATTTCTAGTAGTGCTGGCTGGGTGTTCAGGTTGAGGGGGCAGCAATCTTACATGCAGTCATGCAGAAACCCACAATTCCTCCACGTGGTGCCTTCACCATTTCCTTAGAACTCATCGATAGTCAACAGAGGGGAACACATGTAAAATGCACGTGGGAAGTTTTCAAGGACTGGGTGTGGAGGGAGCACACATTTCTCCCACTCCTCTCCACTGCCAAGAACTACAGACTGAACCAGCAGATCCTAACACATGGGGACTGTAGACTAACCAAGGGCCAGAGACTCAGGCTCCTGGTAGAACCATCTGCCGGCTCAAGCTGAGCCACTAAGCCTTTATCTGGCACTGCAGACTAACGAGGGTTAAGACTCATGCTCTTGTTACAGCATCCTGTCAGTCTAGACCGACCCATTAACCCTGGACTGGGAAGCCAGTTAGATCGGGAGCTCAACACAAAAACAGCGCCTCTCAGATCCAAGAGGAACTTACCCATGGTCCTCGGAAACAGCGAACAAGATGGAGGACTCAAAGGTTTTGTGGGTACCAATGCCTTGTTTCTCATCCCTGAAACCATCAGATGCCTCCTTTGGACCCCACTGCTGCCACCAAACTGTTACAAAACAAAATTCAACTGAGTCAATTTTAAACATGTTATTGGCTTTATTCAACAATCCAATCCAATCCAATCTAGCAGGGAGAAAGGAGCTCTGAGGGGCTGTAAAATCTAAGACCTTTATAGGCAGAAGGGAGCAGGAACAAGGAAGTTACACTAGACAAGAAAGCAGGCTGGTTACTGCAAGGTTGGTTACCTTCCTTTAGGGGATGGCAGGCGTCTCTCAGGCAGATGACTACCCAGTGCTCATCAGGCGATTCCCGATGGACTGGTGTTAAGATTCCATTCCTGGGAGGGCCAAAAGTTTAATTAAGTCTCGGTTTGTTGATGTTGAGCTTAGCCTAAGTGGCTCCATTTGGGCCTGCTGTCTTAACACACGAGACTTCTGCTGGTCCCCTGCTTTCCCCAGTTCGCATATCCACTGTACCTGCCTCCAGTTCTTCCCCTTCAACACCGTAATCCCACAACACAACTACTCCCGACACTACCATGACTTCTTCGACCACACCTCCCCTCTACTTTCCACAGTGACAGCAAGCTGCTTCACCACCACCACCACCATTTACGTCCAATGGGCTGAGGGGGCTGCCCATGCAGTGAGACTCAGAAGTTGCAGGGCCTGTCCCTTGCCCCCCAATCACCTGCCCCCAGCTTAAGTGCTTACCCTGCTGATAGACTCAACTATAGCCAACTCCATCAAACATTACATCTTTGCCCCAAGCTTCCTTCAAACTCTCCACTCATTTCTCTCCCAACTGTCTTTTGAGGGGTCATTTTGGGGTAGGCTTTGAGCCACCCTGGTGATTTTGTGCCCATGCACAAAAGCTCCTGGCCCACCTATCTTTAATTGTACCACCTGGAATCATCTGGCACAGGTAGCCAGTGAATGGGCACAAATTACTGGTTTTACCTCCAAGAGCTCTAACGAATATTTTACACTAAGAACATCTACTTTTGGCTTTTACTGTGGGCTGATATCACAAGGCTCTCACCCAGAGCGGTCCTCTCTTCCCAAGCCCTCTTACTAGCTTTCCCCAGGCTATATTCTGCAATGCATCATTGTCTCTCTTGGCCTACTTCTAGAGGTATAGCCCTCAGGTTGCAGGTGCCCTGAGTTTCCTGCCCTGACTGGTTATCACCCACCCAGAGATACTGCCAGTCCTTTAGTATTGGGTGTTTCAGTTCTACTGGGATTGACTGGACTGGGCACAGGTACAGTGGCCCTACCCACACAAAATCAGGTAAATGAGGCCAACCAAGAAGTATCGACAACCTTAACCCAATGTGGACAACAACTGCGTAAGACCCTATCCTAGCCCTTGTGCAAATCTCATGAGTCTCGTGCCTAAATGGTTTTAGGAAACGGCCTGGCCCTGGACTATCTATACTGGCCAAGGAAGGAGGGTGTTGTGCCCTCCCAAGGACCACTGGGTGCACGTACATCAACAATCAAAAGTTCAAACCTGCTGCCACCAGATAGCACAAGAGCTTAAAATATTGCATAATATTACCCAAATCTTTGAACAGATGCACAAGGCCCCCAGGATCACTGAAACTATTTTCATGGCTGGTCTCTCCAAGTCAGGGACAATGGCTACCAATTGGATTTTAGACTGCTGCTGGTATAATTACAGGATTTGTTACTATATCCCTAATCAGATGTTTGCTCTCTTGGCTACAAGGTGCCCTATCCCTAATAACTCCATTAATCACTCTATTAATTTAAAGTTAATTAAATAAGGTTAACTAATAACCTAATAGATTTAAAATTTTCAAAATTTTTATGGAAGAAAACCTGCTTAACATAAAATACATTGTTTTAAGTATTTTAATGTATACAATTCAGTGGCTTTTGGTACAATGATAATGTTATGTGGCTATCACTACTATATAATTCCAGAACATTTTCAACATCTCCAAAAGAAATCTACACTCAGTCACACTCTATTTTCTCCTAACCGAAGCCAATGGAAACAACTCACCTGTTTTCTCTCTCTATGGATTCGCCTATTCTGGACATTTCATTCAAATGGCATCATACCATCTGTGGCCTTCATGGATGGCTTCAATTAGCAGACATTTTTTAAGGTTCATCCGTGGCCTAGTATGTAGTAGTACTTTATTCCTTTTTATGGCTGTATAATATCCTATACTATGAATATGCCACATTTGGTTTATGCAGTCATAATTTTATAGAAATTTGGTTCTGTTCCACTTTTGGACCATGGTGAATAATGTTGCTTTGAATGTCCGTGAGTGAGTTTTTCTTTGAACATATGTTTCCAATGCTCTTTTGCACATACCTAACATGGACTACCCAGGTCAAAGGTAATTCTAGGTTTAAGATTTTAAGAAATGCCAAGCTATTTTCTGCAGTGGCTGCATCATTTTACATTCCCACTAGTAACTGATAACGGTTTCCCTTGTTCCACATCTTTACCAACACTTGGGATTTTTCCATTATGTTGAATATGGCCTTCATGTCGAGTGTGAAATAGTATCACATTGTAGTTTGAATTTGCATTTCCCTAATAATTAATGACACTGAGCATCTATCTTGTGCTTATTGGCCATCTATGTATCTCCTGGAGAAATGTCTATTCCAACTGTTTGCCCATTTTCATTGACTTCTTTGTTTTGTATTATTGAGTTCTAAGAGATCTTTATATATTCTCAATATTAGATCCTTATCAATTATGTAAGTTAAAAATAGCAGGAAACTTCCATAAGCCACTTTCAACAATCGATAGAATATCCAGACAGAAAAATAGGAAACAGCGGACATGAACAACATTAAATACTAAATGGATCTATCAGACATATACAGAACCTTTCAGTGAACAGCAGCAGAATCCACATTCTTCTCAAGGGCACAGAGAATATTTTCCAGAATAGATCATATGTTAGGTCACAAAACAAGACTTAAAACAATTAAGACAACTTTGAAGAAGACACAAAGAAATGGAAAGATATTCTGTGCTCATGGACTGCAAGAATTAACATAATTAAAATGTCCATTCTTCCTTAAGCAATCTACAGATTCAACGGAATCCCTATCAAAGTTCTAACGATGCTTTTGTAGAAATAGGAAAAACCCATCCTAAAATTCATATGGAATCTCAAAAGACTCAAAACAGCCAAAACAATTCTGAAAAAGAACAACAAAACTGAAGGACTCACACTTCCTGATTTCATAACTTACTACAAACCTACAGTAATCAACACAGTGTGGTATTGACATAAGGACAGACATAGAGACCAATGGCAGAGATAGAAGAGAAAGCCCAGAAATAAACCCTCACATACATGGTCAAATGATTTTTGACAAAGGCGTCAAGACCATTCAAGGAACAAAGGACAGTCTTTTCACCAAATAGTGCTGGGAAAACTGGATATCAACACGCAAAAGAATCAAATTGGACCCTCATGTAACACCATACACAAAAACTAGCTCAAAATGGATCAAGGACCTACATCTAAGACCTAAAACAATAAAACTCTTAGAAGAAAACATAGGACAAAATCTTCCCAACAGAGGACTTGGCAATGATTTCTTGGATATGACACCAAAGGCACAGGTAACAAAAGAAAAACAAATAGACAAATTAGACTTAACGAATATTTAAAAAATTGGTACACTAAAAGGCACTATCCATAAAGTAAAAAGGCAACCCACAGAGTCAAAGAAAAGAAAATATTTGCAAATCATATTTCTGACAAGAGACTGATATCCAGAATACACAGAGAACTCCTAAAAGTAAACAAGGAAAGAAGCCAATTCAAAAACAGGCAAAGGACTTGAAGAGACATTTCTCCAAAGACTTAGAAATGGCCTATAATCACATGAAAAGATGCTCAACACCACTAATCACTGGGGAAAGGCAAATCAAAATTACAATGAGATACCACCTCACACCCATTAAAGACGGCTCATATCAGAAAAAGAGAACATGAATGTTGGCAAGGATGTTGAGAAATTGAAATCCTTGTACACTGTTGATAAGAATGTAAAATGGTACAGCTGCTATGGAAAACTGTATGAAAGTTCCCAAAAAAATTGAACACAGAACTACCATATGACTCAGCAATTCCACTTCTGGGTATATACCCAAAAGAACTGAAAGCAGGATCTCAAAGAGATATTTGTACACCCATGTTCATAGCAGCATCGTTCCCAATAGCTAAAAGGTGGGAACAATCCAAGTGTCCACTGACACATGAATGGATACACAAAATGTAGCATATACATACAATGGAATATTATTCAGCCCTGAAAAGGAAGCCAATTCTGCAATATGCTACAACATGGATGAACCATGAGGACATTATGCTAAGTGAAATAAGCCAGTCACAAAAAGATAAACACTGTGTGATTCCACTTACATGAGCAACTTAGAGGAATCAAAATCATAGAGATGGAAAGTGGAATGGTGGCTGCCAAGGGCAGAGGGGAGAAGGGAGAGTTGTGGTTAATAGGCATAGAGTTTCAGATTTACAACAGTTATAGGGCTGAATGGTGGTGATGGAGCCCAACAACATGAATGTATTTAATGTCACTGAAGTGTTCACTTAAAAATGGTTAAGATGGTACATTTATATTTTTTGTTATATTGATTTTAATTCAATATAAAAAAAAAAAAGAAATGAGCTATCAAGCCACAAAAAGACATAGAAGACCCTTAAATACATATTGCTAAGAAGACAACTGGAAAAAGCTACATACTCTATTCCATAGATTTCACATATTCCAATTATATGACACTCTAGAAAAGGCAAAACCATAGAAACAGTATAAAGATCAGTGGTTGCCAGGGGTTGGGAGGCAAGGGATGAAGAAGCAGAGCACAGGGCTTTTTAAGGTAATCCAACTCCTCTGTAGGGTAATGTCAGGGTGGATACAGGAGATCATGCATTTGTCAAAATCCAAGTACAAGACAGTGAACCTTAACGTAATCTATGGACTTAGTTACTAACACTGTGTCAATGTCAGTTCATCACTTGTAAGGAATGAACCACACTAACCAGTGGTCATGCAAGATATTAACAACAGGGGAAAATGTGGGGGAGGAGGGAGAAATGCTCTGCACTATTTGAATTTCTCTATCTAGAACTTTCCTAAAAAAAAATCTGTTAATTAAAAAATAATCAATGGAAGGTAGGCAGTGGATAGAAATATGGATGAAACAAGAGTATCAGAATACTGATAAATGTTGAAGCGATGGGATAGGGACCAGAGGGTCTATTACATTTTTCTGTTTAATTTATGTATGTTCAAAGTTGTCCACAATAAAACGCTTTTAAAATTCCAGATTAAATCTTGATTATACGTACAAGGAATCAAGGAATGTGAAGAAAACAGATATTTTTGCAGCAAGTACTCAAGGGGCACACTGAGGGAAGGTGCAATCACACCAGATAGAGCGTGAATGTCCTCATCTCCTTGGGAAGGTTCAGAGCTCAGGGAGCAAGGTGGGCAACGGCACAGTAGGCAAGTGACAGATAGTGAACCTGGAAAAATGCTGGCCCTCACTGGTCACAGAAATGCCAACAATAGGCCCTGAGAGAATTGTCCCAGGTTTTACAATGTCGAGACACCTACAGTTAGAGTGGGCTCAGAAACGGAGCACCGTGTCCTGTGAGAATGCCACTGAGCTCCAGCTTTCCGCAGAGCAAACCTCCTGAATCCTAGAACCATCAGGCCCCTGGTCCAGCTGCTCTGTTACAGGGAATCCATCCAAAAACAAAAGATGATGGACTGAATAATATACGTTTTATGTCCCCTTTGACATGAAAATCCCTAAAAAATGACCCAAAGATTCCTTCTTTGATGAACAAATTCATAACAGCCCTGGGAATCACCAAGAGAGCAGACATTTTGAGGAAGACATCAAAGAGAGACAGCAGCTGGTGACCTGGGATCCCTGGAGGGCTCTGCGTGGGCATTGGAGACCAAGCCAGGGTGCCCTCTCTTCCTCCCACCCTCCCCCTGCCGCTCACCTAATGCCTCCTGCATCCCTCCTCCACTCCCAGCCCCTCACACTCCAGGAACAAGGAGCAGAGGCGCCATTTCCACCAGCGAAGCATCTGTCCCCTTGCTCTCTGCCCCATCCTGGGCGGCAGAGCCCAGGCCTGCATCTCCTCAGGGCCCAGCTTGCTCCTCCCTGGCCCTCAAAGCTCCTCCTCTCCATCCAGTCCCAACTGGAGCACAGACACCTGACAGCTCTTCTCCACCTTACAAACAAAACTCTCCCTCGGACCCAGGCTCCCTTTTGGCTACTGTCCACTTTCCTGACTCCCCTTCATGGCCAAACCTCTTAAGCAAAGTGCCTTGCCCCTATTGCCCTCCACTGCCCTCCTTCACCCACTCCAGACCCAGCTCCATTCTCACCACTCCAAGAAGACTGCAGTCACCAGTGATCTCATGTGGCCGAGTCCAGCCATCTCTTCTCCATTCTGCCCAGAGCTGTTACCTGACCCAGCTGAGAACCCCTTCTTTCTGCCATACCCCTTTCCCCTCCTGGCTCCCAGGACTCCACGCTCTATCATTTCAGTCTCCTTTCCTGGACCGTCTTCAGCTGCACCTCTACAAACACTGCCTGCTCCTAGGCTGGGCCTGGGCTCTTCTACAGCTACACAGTTTCTCCAGGAAACCTCACTCAATTCCACGGTTTTAAACACCTCTGATCTCACTCGGACACTGCAAACACACAGATGCAGCTTTAAGAGGCAGGTACCAGCTCCCCAGCATCAGCATCTAAGGAGTATCTCAAACTCGATTCCTCTCAAAATTTTACAGTTGTATGAGTTCCAAAGAAAGTATTACGTATTTCCAAAAAGGAGGAGAAATCTGGATACAATAAATAGCAGTGAATAAAGGAACCCATAAACTGTATACTTATATCCAATCACAGTTGCTTGATGGGGAAAATAACATTATAGAACTAAGAACAGTCTTGAGCTGGGGAGTGGAAGGTGAGGAGCTGGGAGTGTAGGAAACAGGAACTGATTAACTCTAAGCATTTACAGAAAGAAAGGCGGAAACGGTTGTTCTTAAAAGCTGAAAGATATTCACAAGAAGAATAGAAACAGAAACAATGCGAAAGCCTATAAAATTAAAAATTAAATAAAATGGCAGGCCCAAATTTCAACTTATCAATAATCACAATCGTAAATGGGTTAAATCACTCTATTAAAAGATGAAGGCTCTCAGACTGAGTTAAAATATACCTATTAAATAAAGGGATACGAAAAGATTGAAAATAAGGACATAAAGATGACTTCTAAAGGGACAAAAAGGGGTTTTCTGTGTTGATAACAGTCAGGAACACTTATGCACCTAACAACATGGTCTTGAAACATAAAGCAAAACTGGACAGACAAGAAGGCACAGGCAGCTCCAGAATCACAGGGAGACTGACCTTCCCTCTTCTAGAAATCCAGTCAGGTGATACAGCAAGTTAGGAAAGAGATCTGCTGATGAACACAAAAAGCTAGATCCAGCCGCAGCTGAGGGAGAACAATGTAAGCAACTAGTGGAGAGGACGCACTCTTCTCAAACCACCACAATGGACTGTGTGCTAAGCCACGATGAAACCTCTAAAGAACCCAAAATGCAGATGTCTACAAGTGACCATATTACTGGACCTTAAGGAAATAAAATTAAACAAGAATTACAAACAAACTGGCTCCCCTCCCCCAGTCTATCCACTTGAAAAACTGTCCACAACCTTCTAAATACCTTGCGTTAAAGAGAGAATCCAGACTGAAAGGACACACTCTTTAGAAATGAACAGCAACGAGAGCAACATGAGGCAAATCTATGTGTGAGGACAAAGGGACAGAGGAAGGGACACAGCCTCCACCACAGGTACTAGGAAATATCAACTGTACACGAAGAAGCTGAGCACTTCCCTCCAGTAGCCAGAACAACGACACAATAAAACCAAAGACAGTGGAAAGAAGATTCATGAGGCAGAAACAATGGTGTTGACCTGATCAATGGAGCCATGGGCTGGTTGTTTGGAAAGACCTGTGACAGTGACAAACCTTGGGCAGTCTGATTAAGACAATGGCACCAAACAGTACCATCAGGAATGAGAAACTATAGAAATAGCTTTGACGTGACAGGAGAACAGAGTAGATAACCCTGACCAGGACTAGGATGCATTTGGAAACACGCAGCATGGGTTTTGTTTCTTGTTTTGGGTTGCACTAATGGTTGTTGCCGTGGGGGTCAAGGAGGTCCCAAACCGTCTTTCACACAAGAGCCGTTTCCCACCTGAAGTGTTACTTACATCCCGGAGGACACACATTGATGCAGACTAAATGATCAATGTAGTAGGAAAATGTTTTCCCTGTATAGTAAAAGATACTATCTTCAGTATGGAAAAAACATCAAGAAACCAGTGTTTACAAGTACTAAACCGTAAAAGAAAGGGAAAAGCAAAAACCTAGCCAACAAACACAGAAAAAATATATTCAACTTACTCATATGGGGAGAGAAATACTTATGTAAAGCACAAAAACAGTCTAGGAGATTACATACCAAATTTTACTAACAACAAGGAATGAAAGTTGCGAGGCAGGTGAGAAATGGAAATTTTCACCACTTCTTGGCTTATATGTTCCTATAATAATGTTTTAGTTTTACAAAAGAGAATGTATTCTACTCAAACAGATGTTTAAAATTTTAAAGAAATTATTAAAATGTTCAAAATGACTTCAGTTCAAGGACATGCATTAAAGCATGAATGGAAAGAACCTCCCCATGACTTTAATAAGGGTCTCCTATAACTTTTCTAATAGTTTACAATGTTGATTTTATTTTACATTTAGATTTTGACTTGGGATTTACGTTTGTGTGAGGGATGCATTAAAAGCTGACTTCCCCCGTGCAGGTGGAAAACCAACCATCCAGGCACCGACCACTGAGCAGTTCCGGCTTTCCCAGCTGCCGAACTGGCTCCTTTCCCACCGGCTGAAAACCTACAGCCACAGATACCTCTCGAGCACCCTGGAGCGAGCAGAGTAAGCTTTCCAACCTGGGCTCCCTGTCCACAAGGGACAGCTACTGGCAGAGCCTTCTCCTGATGTGGCAGGGGGCATGCTGCACACACAAGTGCTCAGGGGCCATCCGCTGTGGAGCAGGACACCCCTCGCCCCCGGATGATGAGCAGGCAGTGGGGGAGCCTGAGGGCCCAGTACTGACCTCAGCTGGGGGACAGCAGCCTGCTCAAGAAGGGGAAGCCCACTCTCCTCAGCTCGTCCAGCTTCTGCAGCATGTGCACTTGGCTGTCAGGGCACCGCCCCTCTGCCACATGGTAGAACAGCTCGCCGTTCTTCTTCTCCACCTGCTCCCGCAGGCAGCACCCCCGCTTTTGTTCTGCCAGGAGAAGCAGCAGGTCGAGGAGACCTCAGGCCCCCGACGCTGACAGGATGACCCCGTTGAGGGACATGGGGCTGGTGTCACTGTGCTCACTCTGCACAGCTTCCACAGCTGGCTTTGGGGTGACAACTGTTGGAGGGGCAGAGAAGCTCTGGGAGGGCTTCTGAGGCACTGCTGTGAATGAGAACTTGCGGGCTCTGGGCCAAGCCCTTGTCAGGCCCCAGACGGGTGGGCTCCATGTCTCTCTACAGCCTCCTTCGCTCGACAAGCGCTGTGGGGACAGATGGCCTCTCTCGAGTGTGCTTGGAGAAGAACCTGTAAGAAAGAAGTGAGCCGATAAATCTGCACGCCCCAATCCTGGGGGCTAAAGTCCCCCACAGAAATGCCACTCTTACCTAGCAAGCCCCCGGTGGGGGAAGTGAAGTCTCACCACCAGCATCTACAGCAGACGTGTTTATTTCTGCCTGGCTACCTGACATTGTGGCGGCCACACTGTCTCCTAGAGTTCCTTCCAGACATTGCTGCACCCACTCCTGACCGGCGGCTTCCTGGGAGGCCCTGGGTGCAGTCTCACCCTGCAGAGCGGCTCCCTTCAACCTGCGGGACTCTGGCTTGGCCCTCAGGTTTTCACTCAAGGACGGCAATGAACTGGCAGCGACTTTCCCGTCTGCTTCACTCCCATGGTCTCTCAGGGCCCCCATGGGGAAATGTTCACTACAGAGGAAAGAATACTTAGTGGGGGTCCAGTTATCCCTGTGAACAGCTTTTAACCACCGGATCAGGTGTTTTCAGTCCTTTACGGGGAGCCTGCAGGATAAATGACAAAGTAGTTAGAACAAAAGAATTAAAGGATCAACTATAAAAGCAAAACAAGTGTTTTTGCGAACACCTACACCTGTAGCAACTTTCTCCATTTAAATATTTAGTACAGATTTAAGGAACACCTTAACTTGCAAGTTATTACTGGAACAGAAAGATGAAAGACCCCCTGTCTACCTCAAGGAGCTTACAGTCTGTAGCGCAGAGGAAGGAAGGAAGGTGGGGAACTCCTCCCAGGCTGTGGTAAACGCCCTGAGGGGTACAGATGCTCAGGCACATAGCACAGGATGGCATCAAGACAACAGGAAAGGTTCCAGGAAGCCGCAGGAATAGTTCCTAGAAGCTCACGGCTGACCAATCCTCCTGCTGTGCCTGGGATGCAGGGCAGGACTTTGGGTGCTAAAATGGGGAGGGTTGGGCCCCTACTGCGAAGCCAGGCCAGATGTCAGCCAGCAGAGCATCCCAGACAGTCAGCAGGGTGCTGGCCCCAGCTGTGGCTCACACAGCTGAGGATGCAAGACCACCTCCAAGACGAAGTGAGACTCAGAAGCTGTTCTGTGTTTCTGCACTACCAGGAGGAAAGCTGCTCGCTTTAAAAAAAGCAACTGGCCCGGAGAAGATACTGACCAAGATACTTAATGATCCCTTCTTCTCATTAAGGTAAAATCTCTACATACACCCAACTGTGCTCGCGGGGAGGGTGCGGCGGACTCCCCGAGGGCTTTCTGCTCCACCGGAGGGCACCTAGCACCTTGAGGCTGCTGTGGACCAGGCCCAGGGTGGATCCTACCTCTTCAGGAAGTTCTAAGCAATGTGATTTCCAAACTCAAAATGCTGTGAACACGTTACCCAAAGAGCCAAGCCCACTAACACACACAGCGCGTTGGCCATGATGCATACCAAGAGCAGCTTTCTTGGCAGCGCTGTACCTCATTCTCAAAAGCAGTAACAAAACTTTGGGGACACAGGCTCTGAAGGGAACTGTCAAGAAAGCTCGGTGGCTGACGCCTGGAATAAGCTCATATTACTAGCTCCTCGAGAGCTTAAGCAACTTAAGACTTAGAACAAATCCCTGTAAACTTCCCATAAGAGTACGGGTAACAAGCGCCATTCAGGACTTTCACTGCGATCACAGCCTGCAGCACGAAGGAGAAGGACCTGCCAGCAGTCTCTTCCGTTCACCGTTCTGGGGCGTCCAGGAGGCGGGCAAGGCCGCCGAGAAGGACTCGCTCAAACAGCTCAATTCCAGGAGCCCTCACGAAGGGAGCCAGGCCGCGGGGAAGACACAGCCCTCATGCGGGGCGGGAGCCCCCCGAAGAAGCGGCCAGGGAGCCCCGTCCCGCAGCCCGCGGGGGCGGCCCCGGGAGGAGGGCGCCCGCTCCCCCCGGGACCTCTCACACGCGGCACCGGGACTCACCTGCGGGCGCAGAGCCGCCTTTTCCCGGACTGCCGGGACCCCTCTACAAAGAGCGCCTGTGGGGCGAGGCCATCCAGGAGGAAGAAGCTGCATTCGCTCAGCCTCACCGCTGATGCCAGAGCTCGAGGCAGGCTCCCCGCCATCAAAAGAACCAAAACGTCACAGCAAGTGAAACGCAAGAGGCCAACTGAGGCAGGGAAGAGCGTCCCCAGAATGACCTGTTCCTGGACGTCGTCGGCCCCAACCCGACCCAACGCAGAGCTGGGGCCGCGGGTCGGGGGTGAGAAGGCGGGGCGGGTCGTAAGCCGGGGCCGGCGGCCGGGCGTTGCCGCGGTGGCCCGAGGCGCCCGCCCCAGAGCCGGCGGCGCGGACCCTGCCCCTCCCGCCGGGCGCCGGCTGTGCCGCTGGAGCGGCCGCGAGGCCCCAAGCGGGGGCTGACCGGGCGGCGGTTACCCGTGGCAGAACACGGCGGCTCCTCCGCGCGGCCCGGCCGTTGGGAGCGGTTCGCGGCCGCCCTAGAGTAGGGCTCGCGGCGACACGGCTACAGGACGCGGGAGCCGATCCCTCTGTCCTCAGCGCGCCCGGCGTCGCGCAGCAAGGAGCGCCGAGCCCGGCCGCACGGCAAGATGGCCGCGCCCGCGGGCCGGGCACAAGGCGGGCTGACGCGCCCTGTCCCGAGTCCGGGCGCCCAACCGCGTCTGCTTCCGCTGCCCAGACAGGTCGCTGCCGCCGTCCTCGGAGGGAACGACGCAGGACGGGTAGCCGACACCAGTCCCGGCCCTCCGCGCTGGGCCCCACCGTGCGCCAAGAGGGCGGCCGACGCACTTCTGCTCGCACTTCCGGCCCCGCCCGCGTTTGCTCGGTAGGATGAACCTTCCGCGCGACGCTGCGCTCAGTCGCGGGCGGAGCGGGAACGTGGACGCGGGTGACGGCTGGCAGGGGCTTGGGGTCGTCCCGGAGCGTGCGCTCGCCTGGGCCCTGGGTCCCCGCGCGTCGCCTGCCGTGGCGTGGGCGCGGGGCGGAGCGGAGTCTCCAGCAGGGCAGCGGGCGGCGTCCGTGGGGAGGCCAGCGTGCTTGTGTCGGTCCCGCGTCTGCGCGCCTGGCGCTCTTCCAGTCCGCGCGCGGCGCTCGGCGGCCGGCCCGACACGCCCGAGGCCGCTGCGACGGGCGAGGGGCGCCGGGGGCGGCGGGCCCGGAAACCGCTGTTTCCTGCCCCGCTGGGTGGAAGCGCTCCCTCTCTTAGGAAGTTACATTCTGGGTGGAGAGGAGAAGCGTACTCCAACCCTCACAGTGCACGCGTGTTTTTATTGTTATTATTTCAGGGACCAGTAGATCGTTCCAGCTCCTTTTTCTGTGACTGAAAATGGAAACTGAATCCATCTCGTCGTGTCTTAATTTCTTGGGGTCCTAATACAAAGTGTGTGGGGGGGAGGGGGGCAGGTGTTGGTGCCTTGGCCAGTCCTGTCTTGCTTCTGCTCCAAAGGGGACAGTTCCTTGATATTTTTCTGGCAAGATGTTTTGGATCTGTGCAAGTAGCCCTGAAAGCCTTTGTACCCGGGCTCTTTCTTCCAGAGCAATTTTAGTTCTTTCATTCTGGTAAGGAGTGACTTGCCTTTCACTATCCCCGCGTCTGTAACGCAAGGCTTTCATCTGCTTTAATTCCGCCTGTCATCCTGGATGACCTTGTTTTTGCTTCCTTTTTCTTTTCGGGGCAGCTGTAACATAAGTTCACTGGAGTCTCACTTTGGGAACTGTAAGGTAGACATGTATGGCCAATATTTCAATGATTTGTGGCGTCTCGTCACTTAAATGTGTTACATGGCTGGAGGAAACAGTAGCCCTGACTCCCATTTTAAGCAGATGTATTTTTTGCGAAGGAAAACAGGAAAAGTATCAGTCAGTGTTGTACTGTTTGCTGGGTACACTGGGTGGGGGAAGGAATAAAATTATTATCCATTTCTTTTTAAGTTATTCCTGCTCTCATGCCTACGACTATTCATAGAAGAGACTTGATCAAGGTAGAAGACACGGTTTAATGTCGCTCGTATTACCTTAGATGTGAAAGTCATCATGTTAAAGTTAGATGTAGCCACGTGATGATCTGTAATGGGATGCTGAAGGCTGCTTTAAAGTAGAAAAAGTGTTTGTATTTGAAGGCCTCTGTCGATGCTGATAAAAATATCTATGGTATTTGGAGGACGTGGTGGGGAGTTTTCTTTCTGACGTGATGCTGTACGTCCTTTTAGGGATGACTAATGGACCAGCCTCCCCTGATCCCTGGAGTTCTTATAGATTTGGCCTTCGTTGCCGGAGTGTTGGGCAGTTACTGGTTGTTTTTATAGTCATCCATTCATTAAAGTACATTTCTTATTGAGCGCAAGGTTTTGTCGGGCGTTGTTCTAGACGCTACAGCTAGAGAAGTGAACAAAACAGACAAAAAGGAGGAGATAAAGAGACGTTGTTCTAGACGCCAGGGCTAGAGAAGTGAACAAAACAGACAAAGAAGGTCTGCCCTGGCTGACCTTCTAGATGTGACACCAGTTGTGTGGCTCCTGTGGAGAGTGATGTGGGCCCAGCTGAGGGGGCTGGAATTGTGGCCAGGAAAAGCCTCACCGCAGAGGTAAGTTTTGAACAAGGCCCAAAAGCAGTGCAGGAGGAAGGCAAGCAGCCTGCTTTGGGAGCGGCAAGAAGTGCAATGTGGCCAGGGTACAGTGGGTTGGGGTGAGGGCAGCAGGAGCTGAAGGCAGAGTGGTGACTTAGGCCCAATCGTGGGGCCTTGTTGGTCATAGTGAGGACTTGGGCATTTATGTGTTCTGAATGAGACGGTGACCCTTTGGAAGGTTTTGAGAGGAGGAGTAACGTGACCAGACATATGTTTAGCAGACTCGCTCTGGCTGCTCTGTTGAGAATATACTGCAGAGGAGCCAGGGCAGAGGCCAGGAGCCCAGTTAGGAGGCTGCTGTAATATGCCGGGCCAGAGGCCTCGGAAGCTTAGGTCAGGGTGCGGAGAGGAGGTTGAATTCTGGGTGTGTTTGAAGGTCGAGACAGGAGGACTGGGTACGAATTGGAGGTGGTGAGGGGTGGGGTTGGGAGGGAGGGGTGGGAGACAGTGCTGAGTCTCTGGCCTGAGCTCAGAAACTCAGCTGGGGAAGACTTGCGGAGGTCCTGCTTGGTGGGGAGCTGTTGGGAGTTTGGTTTCTCTAAGTTGGCTGTGAGATTTACTTTTTGTCTAAGGAGAGCAGACAATGAGCACCTGCAATACGTTGTATGAAATCCCTGTGCCCCCCTCCCGGGCTCTTCCTGGGCGCAGACATCCCACGGGAAGTCCTCTGGGTGGAGGTTCCTCTCTGCAAACCTTCTTGAATGTTCCACCCTGTTGGCACCGCCCCTCCCTGGCTTTGTCACCTTGAAAAGATTTACTCACTTAGTTGAACCTCAGCTTTTTAAAAAATAAAAATTTACGCAATCAATAGAGCTTGAAAGACAGTATAAAATATTTCCAAAGAGGTAGGAAATAGGTGAAAAAGAGAATATTCTAGTATTACATTGAATGTGTTAAAAATCCTTGTTTTCCTGCTCTCCCCCGCGCATGTGTAATGATATTCTGAGGTCTGTGCTTTTCTCTGGGATGGGTATTTGCAAATGGAATTCCAGGGCTTAGACTCTAACAGAAGTGTTAAGTACGATTAATTGTAAAACAATTTCTTGCCATGGAAATCATAATTAACTAATATCATTATATTCTGAAAGTAATAAATATATGTGGATTTTCTTATTGAACTGGAAAAATGCTTTACAATTTTCTTCCCTCCTTTCCACGTAAACCGTGGTTTGTGTGAATTTGCTGGATTGTTCAAACGCTGGGTTGTGTCACTTACAAGATCACTGTGGTCCAAAGCCGTGTGATTGGGAGCAGAGGCCTGGGGTCGGGGTCTCTAAGGTAATGCGCCCTGGAGCCTGCACAGGGAAGGGCTTCAAGGCCCACTCATGCTTCCTGGGGAGCCTCCGCCTGTCGGTGTCCTCCGTGCTCACACCAGCATAGAAGGAGCCTTTACGCTGAGAGAAGCTGCAGAGCCCTGGGAAGCGGGGAGGCACAGGCACAGGGGCGGGCTGCTGCCCTCTCTGAGGTGGTCCCTGTGCTTCCCCTGGGCCTGTGTGTAGACATTGGTTGCGGTTTTGCATCTCAGTGTAGGTGCCCTCAGAGTGTAATTTGTGCACATTGAGAAAGTCGGCGAAGGCCAGTTCTGTGTCTGGGTTAGGGTTTATGCATTTGGGGTTCATTTGGGTTACAGCCTTCACCTGAATCCTGCTGAGAGCTTCCTCACTGGTGAGGGGGGAGCCCTTCTCTTACTCCTCTGGCAGAGGACCGCGTGTGAGCTCCCAGAGTTCTTTCCTGTGGCTGCTCAGCTGTCCCCCAGGCCTCCTGCACCAGGGACTGACTGACCCACTCCGGGTCTTCTTTCTGCACCAGGAGAGTCCAGGATGTGTCTGACTCTCTGAATGAGCTCTTCCTGCGGTCCTGTGGGAAGCAGGCTGCGTATCTGTGCTGACTCCAGTGTTTGTGTTTCTTTCCTTTGGATTCGTGTATCGACTGGACAGTGCAGCCCTGTGGCTCCAGTTTCCCTTAGCACTTTGTCATTTTATTCCCTGTGTGAGAAATAGCATTTTGAGTTTCTTGGGCTTAAAATTGTAAATTGATGGAGAGATATAATGTCAGTTAGGCAAGAAAACTGTGGAACTAAATAGAATTTTTGTTCCTTTGAGGCAACAGAATCTCAAGATGTGAGATGAATGTGTTTAAGTTTTCAGGTACATTTTTCATTTTTACGTCAGTGTTTGTGCATGTCCCTAGAGAAAATTAAAATTTAAAAGAACAATGGAATTTTTATTTTAATTGATGTGGAGAAAACTAATCCAAGTTTATCTAAGTCTTGAAAATCCTACTACATTTAAGAAGCTAACCCCAAACCCCTATTGGATTATAATATGTTACTCATTCCTGAAAATACCCGCTGTGTGAGATATAGTGGAAGGACAAACTAGGATGCAACTTGTCCTTTTAGTTAGCAAGAGATTTGAAATTTTCCTTTTGTATGATTTACTCTTTTGTAACTGTTAGTGTGGTAAAGGAATTACATGTTAGAATGGTTTCCTATGTACAAAAGTTAAAATTAAAGAAAAACTATTAAATAGTTTATATATACACATGATGTATATAAAATTTTCTGTTTATTTTAAATAAGTCTGTGAGATAGAAAAGCCTAACTTCAGAAGACTCACTGCCAACATTTCCGGGTCCCCTCCAGCACGGTTACTGTAGCCACCCTCAATACACAGTTTTGATCATTCTTGAGCTTCCTGTTGGTGTTTCTTTATATAAAGACATCCATTGCAAATGCATATTTTTCTTACCCACATTTGTCCTTGTAAGGAGCAGTCAGACCCCTTGCTTTTTGGTGTGTGTTGACAGCTTACGCCTCCCTCCCCCTTGTCCCTCGTGTCCATGCCCGGACCTGCTGAGGAGGAAGTCCAGAGGCTCCCTGCTCTGGCATTGGCTTCGCATCCAACCACACAAGCCCCTGTCTGTGTGCAGAACTCTTGCCCTGGCCCCACCCCTGGCAAAGATTTTTTGCTTTGACCAAACTTTAGTCAGGGTCCTGAACCCTCTGCTAGGCCTGTCTGTGTACTTTCTTGTAAACTCCGGTTTTAGCAAGAACCTTGCTAACTAGTTTATCCGGAACTTGCCATCCCCATTCTGATGCCCCTGGAGATCTGCTCGGGCTCCTCCTCCTCCACCATCCCTCAAGTGATGTCTGATCACTCAGATCTGTCTTTAGGAAGAATCCTGTTAGGTCAGATTAGCCAGAACCCCCCAAACACTTGATATTTCTCTTAGTAATTTTCCGTCCCCTGACCGCCACCATGCTGTCTGGCTGTGAATTCTCACTTGCCCATGCTGCATTCAGAGTTGAGTCCAATCTCATTTCTCCTCCACTGTAAATCCCATCAAGTGGTCTCTACCTATTGCAATGGTCTTGAATAAAATATGCCTTACATCTTTGCCAAGTGTCCTTGAATATTTTTTCTTTAAAACCCCCAACCACAATAAAACCCCAAGCCAGAATCCTTTCCTTGCTCTCCCAAGTCATTTCAGAGCTGCTTGAGATGCTGGCCCTGCCCTCCCCGGAGTCCTCTATTATGTGAGTCATAAGACTTTCCCTACCCTCTGTGTCTGGTGGGGGCGGGTATGGGGGGAGGTGATGCACACTATCCTCATTCTCAACATGGGAACCACAGCACTTGCCAGTGAGCAGTAATATTTTGAAAGGAATCTTTTTTTCTGAGCAGTAGGTCTCAACAGTGGGCTTAAAATATTCAGTAAACCATGTTGTAAACAGATGTGCTGTCATTTAGGCTTTGTTGCATTTATAGAGCACAGGCAGAGTAAATTTAATTCTAATTCTTAAGGGCTCTAGGATTTTCAGAATGGTAAATGAGCACTGGCTTCAACTTAAAGTCACCAGCTGCATTAGCCCCTAACAAGTGAGTCAACCTGTGCAAAGGCCTGGGGCGGGGGTGGGGGGGGGGGATGAGGGTGGGGCGGGGAGAGAACAGGACCAGTTAGAGGAACTAGAGGTCAGAGTGTGAGACAGGAGTTGGTTCCGGGGGCCAGAGCAGCCAGGTCAAGGCCCCATGCGTGCACTATGTCTGGGAGGCAGGACGTTCTAAGTGCAGTCAGTGGGGGAGCCCCACTTCTGGTTGGATCTCTGGGGGACAAGGAGGCAGTGTCTTACCCCCCATGTCTGTCCACAGCTACCAGACCCTTGCCAGGGAGCACAAAGCACTGATGCAGAAGTACCTGCACCTGCTGCAGATTGTGGAGCTGGAGAAGACAGTGGCCAAGCAGCTGTAGCAGCAGATCAAGGATGGGGAGATTGATATTGAGCGGCTGAAGGCAGAGTGACTACCGGCCAGGGGTGCAGAGGAGGCTGGCTGGGTACCCGGGACCCAGGGCCGGACCTCACACCTCAGGCTCCTGCAGGATCAGGGGGTCACCTGACGGGCAGGGGGGGACCAGCTTCCAGCCACAGCTATGCCAGCCTCCAAACTTAAATTTAGTGATGCCGGCAGAGTGGGAAGTTCCTGTAGTCAGATCTGAGTTCAAATCCTACCTCTGCTGCTTAACAGTTACAACCTGGAGTACGTCCCCCAATCTCTGTGCCTCCGTTCCTTCATCTATAAAACAGGCCCTTTATACTTGTCTGACAAGGTTTTGAGGATTCAGTGAGAATATTTATGGGCAAGGTTTTAGTTATACTCATGACCACATTGACTGTTCCCACATTATCAGCTAACACTCCAGCGCCACAGGATCCCTGGTAGGTCATTAGAGTGTGGGCTTCTGGCTCAGCTCCCAGCATCCCCTCCCTCTGCCTGTCATGAGAGCTCCTACAGGGGCTCACTGGGCATCGGTCAGGAGGCCATGCTGTTGCTAGGTTAAGCCTTCTAGAACTTCACTACTCAAAGTGTGGTCCATGAAGCAAAAGCATGTTAGAAAAGCAGAATCTCAGGCCCCACCTAGACCTCTGAAATGAGAATCTGCACTTTCCCAACTTCCCAGGTGATTCCATTTACGTTAAAACTTGGGAGGCGCTGGCTCTCAGTCCCTTAGACGCCCCTCAGCAGCTGTCCACCTGACCACGGAATGATCGGAGTGCCCCTCACCCCCTTACCTCTCCACAGTGCTCAGAACCATCTGGCCACATCACACAAGGACCAGGCAGTCTGGGCTGAGAAGAGGAAAATGGAAACATAGATTCTTAGTACCAGGGTTGGCTACATAATTTGTAGGGCCTGAAGCAAGGAGAAAATGCAAGGCCTGGGGGCAATCGGGGAAGTCGATCTCCCCTTACCACAGCCCACCACCCACCCATGGCAGACAGGTGACCCCCATCTTCAACCTCCAGCCTCCTCTAACCTCCGTGCCATGATACACTCAGTACTTAGATGAGGGGTGGGCACGAGTCCCCTGCCGAGTCACCCACCTAGTGCTCTGGCACTGTCTCGTCACCTGCTCTGAGACACCACGGGGTGTGCACTGGACCCACCTTCTCTGCACCCACACCCAGGCCCCTGCAGAGGGTGGAGGGTGACTTAGAGTGGGATGTGAATCTTCCTGGCTGACTCATCCATTTGCACCCAGACAGAGGGTAGAGGAGATCATGGGTCGTGGGGTGCCAGTGTGTGGGGAGTGAGCAGCTGAGAACCCATCCAGGGGAGGCAGCAGGAGGGAGGAACGTGTGTGAGCTGGGGGTCCAAGCCCCTGGGGTGTGCTCCATTGTTCCATCAGATATCACTTAGGAAACAGAGATTCAGCAAGAAATGATTGAGAACTTCAAGATGGAACTGCAGAACGAAGCCCTGAGCATGAGGCCTTCTGAGCATAAGGCCCATCACACACCCTGGATGCCAGCTGTGCCTGGAGTGTTCAAAGATGTGAAGTTGCCAGTTCCACCTTGTGGTGCCGTTGCCAAGCTCTGAACTAATGGTCATGTCAACTTGGAACTTGAGGTTCAACAAAAATTTCAGATTCCACACACGTCCTCTGGCCCCACACCAGGTACCTTCAGATAAACTTCCTTAGTTAGTCCACATAACCATCCTCATGGAAGCAGGTTCAGATTGCTCAAGTCACCTGCCCAAGCTCACACAGCTGGGAGGTGGCAGAGCCAGGACTGGAACCCAGGTCTGTGTGTCTGCTTGCCAGTCTTCCCACTCTACTTGTAGTGTCTTCCCACGTGGCTCCCGGGATGGGGGTTTGTCCTGTGTCTAAACCATCTGGTTCATTCTGGGATCTATCCTAGCCCTGTACACATCCCTGAAACCAAGCTGAGCCCCTGTTAGGGACCAGGGAAGAGGCCTGGCCCCAGTTCCAGGTTAGTGGCTTCCTGATCAAGGGTGTCCGGGTGTCATTCATTCATTGACTCACCCATTCACTAACTGCCTAAGATCAGTTGACCACTACCTCATCCTCTTACCCAGGCTCCTGTTCGCCTCCCACTAGGAGCTCCAGCCAGAGCCCCATGGCCATGAGATGTGCACTCTTGGCCTTTGAGCATGCTGGGGCTTCTGTTTGGAATGCCCCTGTGACCCTCCCACTTCCCTGCCTGTGGAATCCTACCAAGCTCAAATGCCTCCTCCTGGGGACTCTCATCCCAGAGTGTGCTCCCTGCCCCCTGCTCCCACGGCTTTCCCTCCACATGGCATGTCAGATCCTGCTCCCTGGGTGTCTCTCCCAACCCGGCCTGCTGGGAACTTCTTGAAGGCAGGGCTGTCCTTTATCACTCTCTCCCTTCTGCCTCGCACATAATAGGTACTCAGTAAGGGCTTGATGAATGGATGGACATCAGGCTCTGTGGTAGGCAGTAAAGACATGGACGTTTCAAACTTGAGGGTCTGATTGTCATAGAGTACAATCGGTGCTATAATGGAGCTTGTAGTGTGAACCCAGGTCGAAAATGAGTCATTTTATGGCCTAAGAGGGTATGGGCTCGTGTTGCATGTGGCCTTAAAAGGCTTCAGGGGTTGGTAGGCCAGAGAAGGGATGGGTGCAAAGAGCAGAGCCCCCTCAGGTGCTGGGGAGCACAGAGCTGGTCATTTGTGAGTGAAAGTGTGTGTGTGTGTGTGTGTCAGTGTCAGAGTGGTAGCAGAGGCCCCAGTGATTCCAAATAAGTGCATTACTCTCCAGGGTGAACAATTTTTTTTTTTTTTGAGGAAGATTAGCCCTGAGCTAACATCTGCCACTAATCCTCCTCTTTTTGGTGAGGAAGACTGGCCCTGAGCTAACATCTGTGCCCATCTTCCTCTACTTTATATGTGGGATGTCTGCCACAGCATGGCTTGACAAGTGGTGTGTAGGTCCGCACCCGGGATCCGAACCTGTGAACCCCAGGGTGCCAAAGCAGAACATGCGAACTTAACTGCTGCGTCACTGGGCTGGCCCCCCAAACGATTTTTCCCGCCCCCCAAGGAGGATTAGCCCTGAGCTAACATCTGCTGCCAATCCTTCTCTTTTTGCTGAGGAAGGCTGGCCCTGAGCTAACATCAGTGCCTATCTTCCTCTGCTTTATAGGTGGGATGCCTACCACAGCCCAGCTTGCCACGTGGTGCCACGTCCACACCTGAGATCTTAACCAGCGAACCCCTGGCCCCCGAGAAGCCGAATGTGCGCACTTAACCACTGTGCCACCGGGCCAGCCCCACCAAATGAATTTTTTTTAAAGACAACTTTGAGAGAAGGATCAGCTTGGTAAAGCTTTCTGGCTGTGGTCTCTTTCTCTCTCTCTCTCCCCCCCCACACATACACATCCTGCAGGGCAGAGGGCACCTGTTCGCTCTGCATGGGCTCCAGGAAGGTGAAACACAGCCCATTTCCCAGGAAGTAGGCCACCCGGTAGGTGGGAGGCACTGAAGAGCCGAGTAAATGATGAGTGACCTCCCTGACAAAGACAGAGGGTCTTAGAATGTCAGGGCTAGGAGGGATCTAAAGACGCTGAGGTCCATAGAAGAGGAAAGGACTGATCCAAGGTCACTCCAAGGTCACTTCCACTGCTGGAGTCCAGGCTCAACCTTGGATCTCCTGGCTGCACATCCTTGGCCTGTGCCTGCCCCACAGCTTACTCTTTCCCTGCTCAGGAGACAGGCCTGATAGCATGTTCCGGCACCACTGTGTCGCCTGGATGGCCTCAAGCTCTCGTGGTCCATCTTTCTTCTGATAGCCAAATAAAATGCCTCAGGCTGCATTCCACATATTCCTGAGGATTTCCAAGGGCTTCCATTCTCCTGGCCACATCTGGCTTCCAAATTCTGCTCTCCTGACATTGCCTTGCTTCCCACAGCAGCTGTCTTTACTCAGTCTTTACTGCTCTTTGCCCCCTGGTGGTCACTGTATGTATCTGTCAGGACGAGCTAGGTTACACTGCGGTTACAAATACCCCCAAATCTTAGCGGCTTAAAACAACAAAAATTGCTTTCTCACTCACACTGTGCGTCCCTTGTGGCTTCTGCTCCACAGTGTTCTCACTCAGAGTCAGGGACACAGGCTGACGGGGCTCCCACCATCAGGAAATTCGCCAGTCCCATGGCAGGGGAGGGAACTCGGCAAATGACATGTGACACCTCTCCTCACATTTCTTTGGACAAAGCAAGTCACGTGACCATGCCCGACTTCAGGGGACTGGGAAGTACAGCCCTGCCACGTCCCAGGAGGAGAACCAGAGTATCCGCGAAAGCCCTAATGACACCCAGCTGTGGCTCCTTCGGTCCCCAGGCCCCGGACACAGGCTGTTGGATGGACCAGCCTTTCTGAAAGGTTTGGACTTTGCCCCAGTCACCTGCTTTTGTCAGTTTACGTACTGGAGTTCCAGCATGGTTTTGTTTGAAAAAATAAAGGGACTGCCCAAGTCCATTGCCCATTGATGGACAGATAGCAAAATACGATATATACATACAGTAGAATATAACTCAGCCTGAAAAAGGAAGGAAATTCTGACACATGCTGCAGCCTGGATGATTATGCCAGTGAAGTAAGCCAGTCACAAAAGGAGAAATCCTGTATGATTCTGCTTAGATAAGGTAGCTAGAGTAGTCAGATTCACAGAGACAGACAGGAAAAGGGTGGTTGTCAGGGGCTGGGGAGGGAGAGAGTTGGGTGTTATTGTTTAATGGGGACAGAGTTTCCATTTGGGAAGATGAGAAAGTTCTGGAGATGCATGGTGGTTGGTGGTGATGGTGGCACAACCATGTGAATGTACTCAATGCCACTAAAGTGTACACTTAAAACGTGTTAAAATGGTAAATTTAACGTTACATATATTTTACAATAAAAATTCAGAAATAAAGGGACTGATGCTTTGGGGAGTAGGGAGGAGAATCATAGATTTAACCAAAGCTCCCAGATTACAGGTAGGATACCTGCTGTCCAGAGAGCCCAGAGTGGAAGGACTTTGACCAAGGTCACCTGGAGTCAGAGCCCAATTGCCCAAAACCCAGGTGGACGAGTTCCCAGTCCAATACTCACTCGTAGCTGGATGGCTCAATGACCTCACAGAGCACGGGACGTGAGCTGCTCTTCCACTGGCCCTCAGGGAGGAAGTGGCAGGGTGCTCGCTCACCACGCCATGCCTGTTGGCTGGCCAGAGGGTGAGGCTTCTTCCAGCTGGTAGCCCTCTCAGCAGCTGACCTGTGTCTCTGTTGCAGATCCCATCCCTGCTCAAGGACAATGAGTGCATCCAGTCCACACAGACTGTCACCCCCAACGACGAAGACAGTGACATCAAGAAAATTAAGAAGGTCTGCACCATTCCTCTGGGCTGGCACAACTGTCTCAGCCTCTTGAGAGGGCCTGCTGGCACGTCCCAGTGTCAGGAGTGTCCACCTACTGTTCCACAGCCCCCAGGGCATGCCATCCCCTCCCCCACAAAACTCAGCTCTAAAGACAGAACCCACGGCTCCTTACCCCTGAACAGTACCTTGTCAGGCCATTTCTCTGCTTGTCCCTGTGAAGTGGGGGAGGCTCAGCCCCATTGTATAGATGAGAAAACTGAGGCTCCACGAGAGGAAGGAGCAGATAGAAGCAGGACAGGAGCCCAGGCCATGAGACTCGCAGCTGAGAGCTCTCCTCACTGCACTGGGCAGCCTGAGTAAGACCCCTGAGGCCACCTCTCCACCGTCAATCCCTTGCATGCCCCCCCCACAGAGGGTGTCATGCAAACACTTCCTCTCACAACTGCCCCCTTTAGTCCCCAGCAGCCCTCAGCACGGAAACCCAGCCTTATACGACCCCATAGTTGGCCCCACTGGTTTTGCCCTGTTAGAGTCCAGAAGGGGCAGATGTCTCAGAAGGTCGTGCCCAGCACCATGGGCCACCCCGTGGGGGTGTGGAGGGAGAGAACATGATTTGTGTTGCAGCTTGCCAGACTCGAATCAGGGGAGCCTGACTCATTCCCAAGAAAACCAGGGAAAATCAGAGAATCCTGCTTGTTGAGAGGGCAGGAGGAGCCCAGTGCCATCCAGACCAGAAGCTGCAGACTGGCACCCACAGGCAAGTTCAGCCTACCTGTGTGTTCGGGGTTTTTAGTCCACACAGTGTTTTTTCTTTTTATTTTTTTCTTTTTAATTTGTTGCCAGTGCTTTAAAAGCTAAATATTCCACATAAAAATCTGGGTGTCTGGTTTCTCAGAAATAGTTAACATCCATTAAGCACTTTCTATGTGCCAGACACTATTCTAGAGCTTTATGCAGATTAACTCATTCCTAACTAAAAACTCCCTGAGGTTTCATTGTTATCTGCATTTTACATATGGGGAAGCTGAGGCGCAGAGAGGCAAAGTGACTTTCCTAGGTCACACAGCTGAGTATTTGCAGAGTGACATTTAAATCCTTAAGAATTTTAAAAGAATGAGAATCAGCTTTCCCTTGTTACACTTAGTTTTATCTTGCTTGTAGATACAACCTGTGTGTTGTAACTGGGTTGAGGTTAATACTGACAGAGTTTTCTTTCCCTCTAGGCTAACGATATCTTTCTTTTTTCAACTATGATTTTCCCTGAAGGTACACTGTAAGAAGATAGAAAATATATTTACCTACAGTGTTTTTTTATTTTTTATTTATTTTCTTTGAGGAAGATTAGCCCTGACCTAACATCTGCCACCAGTCCTCCTCTTTTTGCTTTCCTTTCTTTCTTTCTTTCTTTTGTTTGTTTTTGCTGTGGAAGATTGGCCCTGAGCTAACATCCATGCCCATCTTCCTCTACTCTATATGTGGGACGCCTGCCACAGCATGGCTTGATAAGCGGTGCATAGGTCTGCACCCGGGATCTGAACTGGCAAATCCTGGGCTGCTGATGCAGAGTGTTGTGAACTTAACCACTGCACCACCAGTCCAGCCCCTATTTACTTACAATTTTAATTTAAGCAGAGTAGTCTTCATCAGAGAGTCTTCAGGTCATGGTTTTATGAGTGGTGAACTTATCGTTACTTGTGATTTCTCTTTTCCCAAACCTCTTTCTCAGCCATGAGTTTGACCATTATCTTATATACTCCAGGTAATTAACAGAGAGGAGGGAAGCTCATAGATCTAGTAATAGACTGAGAAGGACCAGCAAAGCTGCCCCAAACCTTTCCTTCACCTGAAAACACTTGGGCTTCTGCTTTTAGTATATCAGTTTCTTCTATTTAATTCTTCTAGTATAATTTTATATTCTAATGGAGAGGGAAAAATATGTAATTGTGGATTCTTCTAGTAGTGTGCTTCTCATTTTTTATTGTGTTTGAAATTTCCTAATATCACAAGTAGTGATAGCTCCTACCTTTGAAAATTTCATCAATATTCACTACTGTGTAGGAGATGAATTTCTCTGTTCCTATGAAAAGTATAATGCAAAGAAGAAATGGCCATAAATGTTCTTTCCTCTCACTGTGACATTATTCAGACAGTTGGTGAGCTATACTTTTCAAATTACCTGATGTAGCCAATTCATAATACTTGTAGCTTCTCCTTCCAGGAATCAAGGACAAATAATTTTCTATAGAAAATCAATTAATTGTTAAAATTTTAATGAAATTAAAATTAAATTTAAATTTAATTGAAATTAAAGTGAATTATTTAAATGACAGTTTAACTGATATAAGAATCATTCTTTGTTTATTATTATTGTTTCTTTAGGACACCTAATCATATTTATATGCGGTTTTATATGTATGCTTGTGTGTGTGTGTGTGTGTGTGTGTGTGCGCGCGTTCTGAGGCATCCTTCTTGTAAAAGGCTTATTTCACAAGGAGTAAATAGATGAAATATTCAGATAAATTTGGTGCTCTGAAAGAGCAATCAGGAATCAATGGTGTTAGTATTAAGAGTCTTATTTTTATAGTCAAAAGAGAGCTAAACATTTTGGTCATCCATATCTAAAATAATGTACAATTTTTTAACATATCAGAAAAACAAATAAACAATGGATTTTGAAATGTCTGGCCTCTCCACTGTGGGCCAAAGCAGAATGGTATAATAGATACTCAAAAGAATATTCTTATGGCACAGAAAACTGCCAGAAGAGAGAAGCCACATCAAGTGGAGGCTTCAGAAAGACCAATGACTTGTGTGAGATCCCTTGTGGGTGGAGGACTCAATGGCACGTGGATTTGAGTAGGATAAGTTGCTCATAGTTTCTATTTAAAACTCCATTCTGAGGATAAAAGAAATCATGAGATACTAATCTCAATTAATAGTTAACTCAGAAAATGGTATTTACTAATGGCCTTAATGGTAAATATACCACCAGGTAGTAAATTTTACCCAGTAAATTTCAAAGAGTTCAATTAAACAGTCTTCTTGTGGATCTGCCATGTGATAATCATTGCACAAAAGTTCTGTATTTCAATTTTTAAAAATAACAACATAGTTTAAATGTTTGAGGTGTTCATATTTTATAGACTCTCTGGGTATCTTTTGAATACTGCAAAGAATTAATTGATCAGACTATATATGAATAATCACCCTGGATGAATTTTTAAAATAATGTCTAGGGTTGCATAGATACATTATGGCTATTCTCTCTAATATTTTAACATTTAAAAAATTATTTTCAAACAAAATTTTAGAGGAGAAAACATCTTAAAGCCCATTATTCTGATATAACTACTGTCATTTATGGATATCATTATATTTAAATATCTTCCAATCATTTTCATACACGCACATTTTGCTCTTGTTGCCGGCGTGTTGAGCACATTCAGAACAATACGTAAACAGCATCTTTGCATTAGCTACGTAGTCTTCCCAGAATTCCATCTAGGACACATGTTGTTATATATTTGAGTTGTTTCTTATTTCCTGCCATTATGCATGTTATTACCTTAAGTATTTTTATCCATATAGTATTTTTCCTTTGTTTTGGAGTAATTTCCTTAGAACAAATTTTTAGAAGTGGCATTATGGTTCCAAGAGTTTATAGCATTAAGTATTGATAAATAAATGAAAAGCAATAGGATATATTGGGAGATGTGAGGAAGCCATTTGGTTTAAAACTAATTTGGCCTGACCTTGTTTTCCCAAAAGTACCTAACTTGTTGAGCATGTATTGTACATCTGCTTTAAACATTTACCATGTCCCAAAGACAAGAATGATGCCCTTAAAGACAGAGATGTACCTCCCACCCAGATCAGCATTTCCTTAAGGATAAGCATCTCTTCCTAGAAACTAAGGATTAATTACCAACCTGCTATGTTCATCTTGTGACCACTGACCTGCTTTTCTCACCTTGTGACCACTGACCTGCTGTGCCAGCTGAGCATCTCATGATAAAAGTAGTAAAAGAGATATTCCTGTCATATGTGATGTATGATCTTTGTTCCAAGATAGCATATAGCCACTCTGTAGACCCCACTTCTTTGGTGTGCTTCCTTCTTTGGATAAGGAACACCCCCCCCCCCCCAGGCTATAGTCCTCAGAGCTGGCTCATAATAAACTCACCCCAATTTTGATTTATAGATTGATTATGGGTTACTTGAGGTGACAGTATTATCAAAAAGTCCATATCCCACTTATTATTTTAAGTAATATTTCTTTTGTTGCTATCTAATTTATACTTTTTCCCAAATGTCAATTTACAAAGCACATTTTCTTTTTTTAAACTAGTTTTTCACTATTTTCCTTCTTTCTATTAATAGTAATTTTTTCTGCCTGACTTTTGAGCCTTATTATAAGCCTAGCTTATACTGTTACATATAAAAAACATACTTAAAATCAGCCATACTTGCACTATCCATACTGTTAGCATACTGACCTATTTTCCAGTTATTGTGCACACATAAAGGTGCATATATATACATATATTTGGGTTATGATTGATGTATGTTTGTAAAATTTTCATTGAAAACAAGTTCTTTCCAGGTTAAATGGAAGTGAAGGAGTGACATTCTTCTAAATTCTTCTGTCTTCTTCACTTCTGCTAAATATTTCACTGCCCTTCTCCTCATTTATAGTCCTTTTGGCAAGTGAGCTCATCACAACTTTTCAGTGTCTTGATCATATTCTTCTTTGCTCTCCTCCATGTAACTTACAGTTGTGGTTCCCAAACTCGGTTTTTGGACCACTGAAGTCCATCACAAATTGTATACTCATCCATAGCAAAATAAGAAAAAAAGGACAATTAAATAATTCATTTAAGGGGCCAGCCCCATGGCTGAGTGGTTAAGTTCCCGTGCTGGCTTTGGCGGCCCAGGGTTTCGCCGGTTGGAATCCTGGGCACAGACGTGGCACCACTCATCAAGCCATGATGAGGTGGCATCCCACATGCCACAACTAGAAGGACCCACATCTAAAAATACACAATTATATACTGGGGGGCTTTGGGGAGAAAAAGGAAAAATAAAATCTTAAAAATGAATAAATAAGTAAATAAATAATTAATTCATTAATTTAACAAGTCACCATGTTTGCAGTAAAAGTGTTAAAAATTTAATAATCCTACTATAGGAATAACTGCTACTATTTGACATTGTAAAGAAGACAAACAAAACTAAATTGCCTATTCACAGAAGGACATAAATATTAACCAGAAACATTGAATATTATTTGGTCTCAATAGTAGGGAAATGCAAATGAAAGCAACAAGTATGTTTAAGAATTGTCTGTGTCATGCACCAACACATAGGATCTGTACAACCTGGTGCAAGTCCCTTCACCCATGGCTTTCCTCTCTCCAATGTAGGAACATGATGATATCTACCTTGTGCAATTATTGTGAGAACTGGGTCAAAGAACACATATAAAGTGCTTAGAAGTGTATTGCGTAAAGTAAGCTTATATGATAAAAGTGACCTAATATCATATTTGTAGTAGTATTGCTAAATTTCCCCATCAGATTGACAGCATTAAAAAGAAAATATTATTGAACACTAGATACATTCACTGGGGACAGTCACTCCCATACACTTCCCAGGAAGAGAGGAAAAGTATAAAAAATGTATAAATTGTTTAGAAAATAAAATGTCAGAGTCTAAATGTAATTGCAAAACAGCAATATTTGGTAGGACGTAGAAAAGTCTCCAGAGTACTTTAAATGAGGCTTGGGAGGAGGAAACGTTGGAAACATGAGAATAGCGTGATCCATTTTGTTGGAAAATAAATAGGCAGATCCTATATACATGTGTATATGTCTGTCTATTCTTAGGTGCATAGACAAAGGTGGTTAACTGGTAAAATACGGAGAGCGGCTGGTGAAGGGAATGCTTTTCTATATATACCTCTTTGTATTATTTGACTTGTTGCAATAAACATTTATTATTTTTGTATTTCAATTCTATATCTTCTTTTGTGGTCAAAATGTCTTTTCTTTTATAAAATGACAGATACAGCATATAATTGATATTATAGTTGGAATATCCTTACTTGGCTAAATAAAAACTTTGAAAACCCTATGTTGTTTGCTTTAATTTTTCTTGAATGTTTACTGATCCATGAAATTAAAAACTGTGAGCCATAGTCCTAAAATGCAAGCATCATCCCAAATAAAGTTTCCAGCTCGTCAATGATACAGAAGGATGTTCAGCATGTAGGCGATGTTAGGATGGCTTGCTCAGCAGATGAGCTGAGGAGCTGGTATTCTACGGGATACTTGATATGCACATTGTAAAGTTTATGAGCTCTTAATGTGTTTACTTTTAACTTTATAACCCTCTTTAAAGCAGACTCATCTTAAGTAGAATAGAAATCTTCTGCATATAATTTGAGAAGCAATTCTCAAAAACACATTTGCCCCTGAAAATATGCCCAATTATTTATCCATTACATAAAATTCTCTTTTTAAAATTATTTGGGTTAAAGGAACATTTCATAACATGTTTTTGGGATGTATTTGGTGAGATTCACGTACACATATAGACATACAAGAAGTGGTAAAAATGACTCTGTTGTTAAATACATTATGGAGATGCAGCAAACTTTATCTTCCTCTTAGGATGCACAAACTTTTTCAGCATATCAAATGATTTAAATGTCCTTGTAGTCTAGGTGCTTGACAACTAGCTTTTTTGATTGTAACATGAAAGCCTGACAGTAAGCTTTTGATTCCCGAAGCATCCACTTCAAAGACATCCATCTCAAACAAACGTATTGCCAGCTACACAACTCAATGAAGAGCCCGGCCCTACCCATGAAGAGCCCCTTGCAGAAAGTCCTGGGCTACCTAGATAACTGACTGCTTGAGTGACCCTACGTTTCCTTTCCTACACTTTAATTCCAGCTGTTGTGTTTTAAATCCAGCAATAAAAAGTGAACCCTCAGAACCCTTGGCACGCTCCCTCAGACCACAGTGAAGGCAGAATGCCAGGTCTATGAGCTCTCTCTATCTGCAGCCTCACTGTGTGGCCCCTGGTGTTCCATGTCTCCTCCAGGATCTTGGAGTAATAAACCTTGTTTTATCAAAGTTCCCTGATGTTGTTGCTGAGGTGTGGCCTGCAATTTTAATGAGAACCATCCGGGCCCCTCTCAAGGAAGTGTCTGTGGGGGCTTGCCACTAGTCCAGGCTCAGGTGAGTGCCTCAGGCATTCCTAGCCAAGAGCATCATCACTGATAAGCTGAAACTGGCACAAAACAGGCCTGCAATTAAGGAACATGTTTAGCGTTGCTTTATTCATCATTTCCCAAATATATCCAACTACGGAAATTTTTTTTCTGTAATAACTAATAACACATCTTGAGAGAACATATCTTGAAAAATACTGAGATTTTTCTATTAAAATGCTTATGTCTCTAGAATGAATATATATTGAGGATATTAATGTTTATTAACTAATCTATCAGAGATTAAGAAGCATTCTCTTTAAGGCTCTGGAGAAATAAGAGAGTTTAGATGTCTGAGGAAAGAGGGTGATGTGAGCATCTTTCTTTCAAAGTTGGAGCAAGATAGGGAGGTCATGACATGTTTTTTTGTGCTCCAAGGATGATCAGCTGCCCCAGGAGGGATAAACTGTGGACCTATCCCATGGGAGCTTTGCTAATTCCTACCAAAGAGAGGAGGCAGGAGTGCAGCTGGGAGGCAGGAGTTCTGGAACCACATTCCTGCCTCAACTGTAAATTGACTGCATGATCTCAGATCAGCAACTTACCAATGACTCAGTTTTAGAGTCAGTTTTATTGCCTGTAAAATAAAGTTCTTTCCAGTTCTCAAGTGCTGAACTCTGTGTAAAGAATGGCACACTCCAGTATGCTCAGCAAAAGGCCGGAGGTGGTGAACTGGTGCTGGAGTTTGGAAGGGTTTTTGTGACAGTGTGAACAGAACAACTGTACTTACATTATAGGTTGCTCTCTCCAGGAAATGGTGAATTTTGTTACCTAAATACTATGTACAAAACAGAAAACACTACCTGGAAGTAAAGAAGAATATTGCTAATTTACTCCTATTTAAATCAATCAAAATAATTTTAACTTTACATTAGAGAATAGTCTACATATAGAAAATGAGACATTGTAATTGCACTTTTGGATGATTTTTCACAAATTCAACACACCCGTGGAATCAACACTTAGATAAAAACACAGAACATCAGCAGTCTTCCCCTAGAAGACGCCTCACAGCCCCTTCTCCAGGAATCGCTGCTTGCTTAACTTCCGACAGCACAGGCTTGTTTCAGAAGATCTCATACTGCATGTGAATGGTAGGCACACTAAGCACCCTTTTCTGTCTGTCCATTGTACCCATTTTCAAAATTATATCTGTGAAATTTATCCACATTGATGAACGTATTGCACACTGTCATTGCCGTGCCATATTTTACTAGAAGAATATAGATGCGACTTTATTCATTCTACTGTCGGTTAACATTTATTTGATTTCCAGCTTTTGGCTATTAAATGGAGTTACCATGAATATTCTAGTATCTGCCTTTTAATTAACGTATGTGTGCATTTCTGTGGAGAATAAACAGAAAAGTGGAATTGCTGAGTCATAGGGTGTGTTTATACAGAGCTTTTGTAGGTAACTGCCAAATGGTTTTCCAAACCTACTGTAACAAGTTGTGGTCCTATCAGTCATTTGTGAGAGTTGCTGTACTTGTGCTATTTTCTTTATTTTAACCATTCTGCTGAGTGTGTGATAATATCAACATCAGGTTTTAATTTGCATTTACCTGATAACTAATGTGGCTGAGTATGTTTGTTAGCCATTTGGGTAAACTCTTTGTGGAGCCAGTGTTCAAATCTTTTACCCATTTATCTATTGGATTACTTTTTCATTGGTTTGTTTAGGTTATAATATATGCTAGATTTGAGTCCTTTATCAAATATATGCATTATGTCACCCAATATCATTTTTACTTAGTGTGTTTGTGTCTACTAGGAACTCTCTCACTGAATATTGTGCAACAGGAGATACACATCAGTTAAGGTCCTTGCCACAAGTCATTTAAAATTTGGTTGGGAAACCAGGCAGCTACGTGAGCATCAGCTGAGTAACAGCTACAGTGAGCGTGGGAGGAAGTGCCTTGCTGAGAGGTGAAGTCCTCTGGTCACTACTGGAATTTGAAGAGGTACTCTGCAGAATATAACAAGGGTCACAGGAAATAAACAGTGCCTATGCTGATTCTTGGGGAATAGATAATAATTGGAGAAACAGAAACAGCTAGAGGGCAGGTAAGAACTTCCTTTGCTCCTGTACAGTGAGGCTCCAAGTCTAGTCAGCGTGCGGGATTTGTGATAGGGATATACATGCACATCCAGGCCCACGTAAGTGTATGTTATTACCCTAAAGTTCTTCCTTTAAAGGAGTTTAAAAGTAAGACAAGGAAAGAGACAGCAAAAAAAAGGAAACGCAACATTTCTTGATCTGCAAGGGCTAGAAAAATACATAAAGCACATGTCAATTTTGCTATAGTTTTTATTTTTCCTCTTGGGTTTTCCACTGGATACTGAAACTCATATTTTCAAAGGCATGTTATTCTTTACTCTCTGCTTCTGTCTTTGAAATTAGCACGTCATATATTAATGAGAGAAGATTTAAGGAGAGAAACTAATGAGTTTATTGGACATAAGAAATTGTATTCTTTTCTGGGCAGATTTTATAGATATATAAATCAGTCCCTTGAAAGATAAGATTATCATGTTTTCTTTGCCTCTTCTGGAAGAATATTTTAATGAGAAACGTATATTGTGCTTACGACATTTCAGGGGCTGTTGTGAGCACATCATGTGTCTTTACGCATTCAACCCTCACAACGACTCTATGAGTTTGGCACCATTGTCATTAGCCCCTTTGAGAGATGAGGAAGCTGAGGTACCAGGAGTTTCAAGACCTTGTCACAAATTATGTTGGTGACAAGCAGCAGAACCAGAATTTAAAAACAGGCAGTCTGGTTCCAGATTCTATGCTGTAAACCAACAGTTGGCAGACTGTTCCTTGAGATGGTTAGATAATAGCTATTTTTGTTTTTACGGACCACACAGTCTCTGCCAAAACTACTCAATTCTGCCACTGTAGTGTGAAAACAGCCATAGACAATACATAAATGATGATAATGGCTAATGTTTCCACAAAAATTTATTCACAAGAACAAGTGATAGGCTGATTTTGCCCAAGGACTATGGTTTCCTGACACTGCTCTAAACTAAAACAATATACTGCCCTTTATGGATGCTGAGTTTAAGTGAAATCTGTCCTTTCCCATATTCCTTCTTATATATCCTGGTCAGGTATCAGCAGTTCTCACCACTGGGCAACTTTGCCCCCCAAGGGACATTTGGCAATGTCTGGAGACACCTTTGGGCATCACAAGTAGTGGTGCTGTTGGCATCTAGCAGGTAGAGCCGCAGATGCTGCTAAACATCCTACAGTGCACAGGACAGCCCCCACAGCTAAGAATTGCGCAGCCTCAAACATCAATTGTGTTGAGGTTGGGAAACCCTGGGGTCTTTGGCTCACATTCATCTTTTAATCTATAGAACACTCCCTTCCCTATGTCTCTCAGCCTGATGATACTCTTCTGTCTTTACTGCCTCCTAGGTAGATCAATTATTCCAAATAATAATAATAACAATAATGATTATTATAACTCTGGTGGGGATATTTCTGACATCCATAGAACATCCATTATGGACTGGATAATCATATATACAATATCCTACTCTTACAATATTACATTTCATTCCAAAGTAAATTCATAAGGTAGATATTATGATTTTGTTTCATCATCTGAAGAAATACAAGCACCTATATTCAAAGCCTGGATCTTTTTATTCACCCTGTTGCCTCTTTCTTCTTATTATGATGAGTTATATCATTGGACATAAGGACTTCAAGGTTTGGACAGCCTCCATGAACACTAGTTATGCCTAAGAGATGGTGCTGAACTTTCTTATTCAAGTTTTATTTGTAAAGTTGCTTTACTACCTGTCATTGGCTCACCTATAGATTTGGTGAGTTTGGGATTGAAAAATTGATGTTCACCTCCTTTTTTCACATCAGGGCGTAAAGTCAATGGTCAACCACACACCTCCCCCATTGGTAATAGATTTGCCTTCTATTAGGACACTAAGGTATTTTCCCTTTCTTTTATTTTACTTCCTGCTTAATTTTCCTTCGGATGGAGCTCCCACTGTTATGGAAAGGAATAACCAGTTGACAGAGGTTGAAAAGGGAAAGAGCCCTGGAAGAGCAGAGCAAATGTGGGCTCTGGAAGAGGCCATGAACATGAAATGAGAGCAACAGCCCAAAGACCAACCAGGAGCAGCCGCGAGGCTTGAGGCTCAGCAGCTGAGCCTCATTCCCATCTCATTGTGCTGCCTTAGTTGTGTTCATTTATCCAACAAACATTCATTGAGCCCCACGCTGCATGCCTGGCAATCTGCTAGGTGCTGGGGCACAGCAGTGATCAAGACAGACAAATGCTTCAACTCCAAGAGCCTATAAAATAAAAGTACTTCTATGGTATAATGAAAGGTAGCAAGCACTATGGAGAAAAATAAATCAGCAGAGGGGACAGGGAATGCTGAAAGAGAGACTGTGAATTATCCATAAGGTGGTTAGAATAGGTTTGCCTGTGAACTTGACTTTGAGCAGATGTGAAGGAAGGTGAGAGAGCAATCCATCAGGATATCTAGGGGAAAATTTCCAGGAGCAGGGAACTACAAGAGTACAGACCTTGAGGATGGAAGTGACATGGTAAATTAGAGGAGTGGTAAGAGGACTTGTGTGGCGGGACTGGAATGAGCCAGAGATAGAGATCAGAGAGGTGAGTGGAGAAAAAGCCAGCTGGTACAGTGTCTCTAGGTCATGAGGAATATTGTGGCTTTTACTCTGGGCAAGATGGGGAATCAACTGGAGGGTCACGAGCAGGAATGAGATAAGAGCTTTGTTGTTTGAAAATGGATTCCTCTAGATGTTGAGTTGAGAAAAGAATGCCCATTTTATAAGAAGAGAGGGATCTAGTCATGTAAATTTCTTTCTCCTTTGGGACTTTCTCCTTTTTTCCCCCCAAGCCAGAGAATAACCACCTGTATGAGAGTCTACTTGGGAACTACAAGAGTGATCTTTCTCCAAATCTCAAGGCCAGAAGAGACGTCTGATCTGTTCTCTTGTTTTCTTGATGAGCAAACCAAGGACAGTTTATTATTTATTGTTATTTAGTGTTTATTGGGAGCCCACAGTCTGCCCAGCTTTGTAGTAGTGGCATACAAGACTGTGAAAAAAAGTCTTGTCCTCAAGGAATGTCCAGTTTACCAGATGAGAAAATCAACAATTTCAAAAGGGCGTATGTAGTATAATAAGGGTGGGTTTAGTGCTTTGGAGGTGCAGAGGAGAGACATCCAACTAAGCCTGGAAATCAGGGAAGGCCTCCTGGAAGAGTGGACCAAAAATCAGTGTACTACTTAAATTCTGGGCTGGGGCCTCAGTCCAACCAGCTCTCCTGTTTCATCTGTCCGGTCCTCTCCTTTCTACAACATGGTACCTGCTAAGGGACCGAAGCCTACCTTAATGCAAAAGAACTCCTAAATGCAGGGAGTTTGTGCTCCAAATACTTAGAAATAAAGCAACAGAGATGGTTAAATTGGTCCTCTAATTCCTACAACAGAATTATAAGTTGATAGAGCAAGGAAAGAGATTTCAAAGGTTGTAATTCTTTGCCTTTCTAAACCTTCTCAGTCTCAGTGACCGTCATCTCCTGGAATTTAGACGTGGTTTTTCAGGATGATATGAATAGTTCTGAGAACTATTGTTTACTATTAACTATTAAGCTATTGTTTATATATTGAACTATTATTATACTATTGAACTATTAAACTGTTGTTTATTCGGAAAGCCTCCCAAAGACCAGAAAAGTGACAATTTAATAAATGCAACAATAAATACAAATCAACTACCCCATTGTATTTGTTCTTGACTTTTTTGTTCCCCTCTGAAGACTTCAAGCATTTTGTTGGCATTAATTTGCTCAACACCCTTGGGTGAGACTGGTGAATATTAATATGGTCCTTCATTTGACAGGATACTCTGCCCACAACCATTTCCCAGACTTGCCAGTCAATGTGCTGCACAATGTTCACCCTATCTGCTACACTGACTTGACAGCAGGCAGAGGGTGTAGTGAAGTGTGGCCTCCAGGTCAGATTGGACTCTGCTCCCAGCACTTGCCCTCTCATGAGTGTGGGCAGATCACTTAACGTCTCTGCACCAGTTTCCTCACTTCCAGCCTAGCACAACCAGAGTGCCCACCTTCTAGGTTTGTTCCATGGATTAACTAAAACAATATCAGAAAAATGGTTCTGGGGCTAGGCTGCCTGGGCTCAAATCCCAGTTCAGCGCTTGTTGCTGTGAAACATTCTCTATGCTTCAATCTCAATTAACACCACCTATAGTTTTAATTATTGGCAAACAGGTGATGATTTCAAAAGGACACATCATGTCCCTCAGATTTTACCCCAACACGAAGCCACAGAACTGCAAGCAAACTCCAACATCATCTTGTCCACAGATTGGCAAACTACATCCTATGGGCTAAATCTGGCCCACTGTCTATATTTTTATAAACCGTAAGCTAAGAATTGTTGGGGAAAAAAATCAAAAGAATATTATTACATTTTATGACCTGTGAAAATTATATGAAATTCAAATTTCAAGGCACCTAAATGCAGTATTATTGGAATGCATCCCTGTTCATTTATTTATTTGTTATCTGTGGCTTTCTTCTTGATACAATGGCAGAGTTGAGTAGTGGCAACGAGACTGTGTGGACCACAAAGCCTAAAATGTTTACTCTCTAGCCCTTTACAAAAATTGATTTCCAACTTCTGATCTAGTCCAACACAAAGGTCATCAGATTAAATACTTTTTGTGTTGGCAAGCTGCCTACTTAATGAAGCCACCTATTCTGTTGTCATATATTCTCCCAAATATTCACACAGATTGTCTGCCTGCTTGTAATTTCTCCCTATTTGTCCTAATTCTTTCCTCTGGAACAACAAATATAAGGCTGATTCTTCATCCCCATAACTACATTTCAACCACACCCCATCAATTCTCTCTTATCTAGATTATCCATCCCTACACCTCTCTATGCTTTATTGTTTCCAGACCCTTCACCACCCAGGTTACCTGCCTCTGAAAGGATGTCTAGGCTTGGTCCACCCTACCTGGTCTCATGAGCTCTGCCCTCTCCCTCTGTAAGACTCACCATGCTGGTAGTGACGACTCAGACCTGCCTTCCCTGATAGCTTCTAAGCTTTAGAAGGACAAAGACTTTGTTTTCTTGTATTCCCAGTACCAAGCATTCTCTGAAATGACAGCTCAATTATTTATTGAAGATTGTTGTATGACTACTCCATAATACACCCCTTAAAATATTACATTCAGAAGTGGGTGTAGTACTCCCAATGTCATCTGAATTCTTCTGTTCTTCTGTTACTGCTGCCATGACCATAATATTCTTGTTATAAATAAACTATATATCCAATTCATATGGAAATTATTGGTGTGTAAAACTCACAGGCTTCTTTTAAATTAGTGAATGTGATGCTAGTTCTCCTTCATTCTGTTCGTGTGAAATGGATTCATTGAACTTTTCTATCTACTCTTATTCAATTTTATTTTTTTGTTTCAGCACTTTGTTCCAGCTTATTGAGATACTTTTTAAACTTAACTCTATTATCTAATATATTTTCTGTGCCTCCTATCCTTGAGTAATCAACAAATTGAATAAGGAGTCTGTGTCTTTAGCGATGTTGATAACAAACATGGTCCTGTGGCAAGCCACCGGAATCTTCCCTCCAAGTTAATCAAAATCCAATCCTCAAAACACTTTGTTAGTACACATTTGACAGGAACTAGTAGAATCAATGCCTAACCAAAAGAAACGAAGGAATTTGGGGAGAGAACAGGAAGGAGTGTGAAGACTTTACATACCCCTGAGTCCTCAGAAAGTGGCTACCACCTCCTCTAGTAAAATCAAGGATTGCCTTCTGACTGATAGACCCATACATGAATACGTAAGTTGATCTGAGATCCACTATATGTCACAGCAGTGGAATCAGAACCTATAGACTGCATATCATATCTCAGTCTCGTTAATTTTCAGGGTGCAGAGAATGCTAGGGTGAAGGAGATATGGACAAGTCTCTCATTGTTTACATTTGCATTCAGGTCTGATGGGGAAGGAGAGGGGAAGCTTGCCGACTGAATTGATAGCCTGGTAGGTGAACCTCAATTTTCGTTCAGGAAAGATTTCATCTACACTTACACAGCATATTTTTAAAAGATTTATTGAATTATAAATTATATGTCACACAGTTCATCCAGTTAAAGTGCATAATTCAACGGTTTGTAGTATATTTACAGAATGGTGCAACCATCATCGTGGTCTAATTTTAAAGCATTTTCATCACCTCAGAAAGAAACCTCATGCACATTAGCAGTTGCTCTGCATCCCCACCACCCTCGTACACTAACCCGCTTTCTGTATCTATGGAGTTGCCTATTCTAGACATTTCCTATAAGTGGAATCATATAGTATTTGTCGTTTTTTGACTTTATTCTTTCACTTAGCATAAGGTTTCAAGATTCATCGATGCTGTACCATGTATTAACACTTCATTCCTTTTTATCGCTAAGTAGTATTCCATTGTAAGGATATACCGCATTTTGGTTACCCATTCAATAATTGATGGACATTTGGGTTGTGTCCAATTTTTTACTGTTATGAATAATCCTGCTATGAACATTTGAATCAAAGTCTTTGTATGGGTAAATGTCTTAATTTTTGTTAGATAGCTATTTGGAAGTATAATTACTAGGTCATTTGGTAAATATCTTTGAATTTAAGAAACGTTAAATTGTTTTCCAAAATGGCTGCACTGTTTTACCATCCCACCAGCAATACATTAGGGTCCTAATCTCTCCACATCCACACCAAAGCTTGTATTTGAAAACTAGTATTTTTTTAAAATTATTTTTTATTTTATTTTTCTATTGAGATATAATTAACATACAGCATTATAATAGTTTTAGATGTACAACATAACGGTTCAATATTTATATACATTGCAAAAAGATCAACACAATAAGTCTAATTAACATCCATCACATACATACTTACAAATATTTTTTTCTTGTGATGAGGACTTTTAAGATGTACTCTCTTAGCAACTTTTAAATATGCAATACAGTATTATTAACTATAGTCACCATGCTGTACATTATGTCCCCATCACTTATTTATTTTATAACTGGAAATGTGTACCTTTTGACCTCTTTCATCCATTTCACCCACTTCTCATGCCCTGCCTCTGGCAACCAACATTCCGTTTTCTGTATCTATGAGTTGGTTTTTATTTAGTTTAGTTTTGTTTTATATTCCACACATAAGTGATATCACACAATATTTGTCTTTGTCTGACTTACTTTACTAAGAATAATACCATCAGTGTCCATCCATGTTGTTGCAAATGGAAATATTTTATTATTTTTTATGGCTGAATAGTATTCCATTATGTGTATATTCACCACATTTCTTTATCCATTCATCTGTCAATGAGTGCTTACATTGTTTTCATATCTTGGCTATTGTAAATAAAGCTACAATGAACATGGGGTGCATGTATCTTTTCGAGTTAGTGTTTTTGTTTTCTTTGAATAAATACTCAGAAGTATAATTCCTGGACCATATGATAGTTCTATTTTTAATTTTTCGATGTTTTCCATTGTTGCTGCACCAATTTGTATTCTCACCAACAGTACACAAGGTTTGCCATTTCTCTACATCCTTGCCAACACTTATCATTTCTTGTCTTTTGATAATAGCTATTCTAATAGGCAATGAGGTAATGTCTCATTGTGATTTTGATTTTCATTTCCCTGATGATTAATGATGTTGTGAATCTTTTCATGTACCTATTGGCCAACTGTATGTCTTCCTAGGAAAAACGTCTATTCAGATCCTCTGCCCATTTTTTTTTAATGGACCATTTGCTTTATTTATTTATTTATTTATTTCTGATGTACATCATAATATATTTCAAATTCTGTGTAGACTACATAATGTTCACCACTCAAATACTAATTATAGTCCATCTCCTCACATGTGAGCTTAATCACTTCTTTTGCCCTCCCTCCTCCCTGCTTCCCCTATGGTAATCACCAATCCAATCTCCAATGCTATGTGTTTGTTTGTCATTGTTTTTGTCTTCTACTTATGAGTGAGATCATATGGAATTTTATTTTCTCCCTCTGACTTATTTCACTCAGCACAATACCCTCAAGGTCCATCCATGTTGTCACAAATGGGTGGATTTCATCATTTCTTATGGCTGAATATTATTCCATCATGTATAAATACCATATCTTCTTTATCCATTCATCCCTTGATGGGCACCTAGGTTGCTTCCAAGTCTTGGCTATTGTGTATAACGCTGCAATGAACATAGGGGTGCAAGTATCTTTATGCATTTGCATTTTCAAGTTCTCTGGATAAATACCCAGCAGTGGGATAGCTGGATCATGTGGTAGATCAATTCTTAATTTTCTGAGGATACTCCATAATGCTTTCCATAGTGGCTGCACCATTTTGCACTCCCACCAGCAGTGAACAAGTGTTCTCTTCTCTCCACATCCTCTCCAACATTTGTTTCCTGTCTTGTTAATTATAGCCATTCTGACCAGAGTGAGGTGATACCTCATTGTAGTTTTGATTTGCGATTCCCTCATAGCTAATGATGCTGAGCATCTTTTCATATGCCTGTTGGCCATCCGTATATCTTCTTTGGAGAAATCTCTGTCAGATCCTTTGCCCATTTTTCAATTGGATTGTTGGTTTTTTTGTTGTTGAGCTGTATGAGTTCTTTGTATATTTTGGATATTAACCCCTTTCTGATATATGGTTTGCAAATATCTTCTCCCAATTGTTAGGTTGTCTTCTCATTTTTTGATGGTTTCCTTTGCTGTGCAGAAGCTTTTTAGTTTGATGTAGTCCCATTTGTTCATTTTTTCTTTTGATTCCCTAGCCCGTCAGACATGGTACTTGAAAATATGCTGCTAAGACCGATGTCAAAGAGTGTACTGCCTATGTTTTCTTCTAGAAGTTTCATGGATTCGGGTCTTACATTCAAGTCTTTAATCCATTTTGAGTTGATTTTTGTGCATGGTGTAAGGTAATGGTCTACTTTCATTCTTTGGCATGTGGCTGTCCAGTTTTCTCAACACCATTTATTGACGAGACTCTCCTTTCTCCATCGTATGCTCTTGGCTCCCTTGTCGAATACTAGCTGTCCATAAATGTGTGGGTTTACTTCTGGGCTCTTGATTCTGTTCCACTGATCCGTGTGTCTGTTTCTGTGCCAGTACCATACTGTTTTGGTTACTATGACTTCGTAGTATATTTTGAAGTCAGGGAGTGTGATGCTTCCAGCTTTGTTCTTTTTCCTCAGGAATCCTTTGGTTATCTGGGGTCTTTTGTTGTTCCATATAAATTTTAGGATTCTTTGTTCTATTTCTGTGAAAAATGTTGTTGGAACTTTTCGATAGGGATTGTGTTGAATCTATAGATTGCTTTAGGAAGTATGGACATTTTAACAGTGTTAATTCTTCCAATCCAAGAGCACAGAATATCTTTCCATTTCTTTGTGTCTTCTTTGATTTCTTTCAACAATGTTTTATAGTTTTTGGTGTACAGATTTTTCACCTCTTTGGTTAAGTTTATTCCTAGGTATTTTATTCTTTTTGCTGCAGTTGTAAATGGGATTGTATTCTTAATTTCTCTTTCTGCTACTTCATTGTTAGTGCATAGAAATGCAACCGATTTTTGTACATTGATTTTGTATCCTGTGACTTGACTATATTCCTTTATTGTTTCTAAAAGTTTTTTAGTGGATTCTTTAGGGTTTTCTAGATATAAAATCATGTCATCTGCAAAGAGTGACAGTTTCACTTCTTCTTTTCCAATATGTATCCTTTTTATTTCTTTTTCTTGCTTGATTGCTTTGGCTAGGACTTCCAATAATATGTTAAATAAGAGTGGTGACAATGGGCATCCTTGTCTGGTTTCTGTTCTTAGAGGTATAGCTTTCAGTTTTTCTCCATTGAGCATGATATTTGCTGTGGGTTTGTCATATATGGCCTTTATTATGTTGAGGTATTTTCCTTCTATACACATTTTATTTTGAGTTTTTATCATAAATGGATGCTTTATCTTGTCAAATGCTTTCTCTGCGTCTATTGAGATGATCATGTGATTTTTATTCTTCATTTTGTTAATGTGGTGTATCACGTTGATAGATTTGCAGATGTTGAATCATCCCTGCATCCCTGGAATGAAACCCACTTGATCATGATGTATGATCTTTTTAATGCATTGATGTATTTGATTTGCTAGTATTTTGTTGAGGATTTTTGAATCAATGTTCATCAGTGATATTGGCCTGTAATTTTCTGTTTTTGTGTTGTCCTTGTCTGCTTTTGGTATCAGGATAATGTTGGCTTTGCAGAATGAGTTAGGGAGCCTCCTCTCCTCTTCAATTTTTTGGAAGAGTTTGAGAAGAATAGGTATTAAATCTTCTTTGGTGTTTGGTAGAATTCACCAGGGAAGTCATCTGGTCCGGACTTTTATTTTTTGGGAAGTTTTTGATTGCTGTTTCAATTTCTGTACTGGTGATTGGTCTATTCAAATTCTGTACTTCTTCTGGGTCCAGTTTTGGAAGGTTGTATATTTCTAAGAATTTATCCGTTTCTTCTAGATTATCCAATTTGTTGGCGTATAGATTTTCATAATATTCTCTTATTATCTTTTGTATTTCTGAGGTGTCCGTTGTAATCTCTGCTATTTCCTTTCTGATTTTATTTATTTGAGTCTTCTCTCTTTTTTTCTTGGTGTGTCTACCTAAGGGTTTGTTGATTTTGTTTGTCTTTTCAAAGAATCAGCTCTTGGTTTCATTAATTTTTTCTATTGTTTTTTTAGTCTCTATTTCATTTATTTCTGCTCTGATTTTTATTATTTCCTTCCTTCTGCTGATTTCGGGCTTTGTTTGTTGTTCTTTTTTCCAGTACCTTTAGATGTGCTTTTAGATTGTCTATTTGGGATTTTTCTTCTTTGTTGAGATAGGTCTGAATTGCTATAAACTTCCCTCTTAGAACCGCTTTTGCTGAATCCCACAGATTTTGGCATGTCGTGTTTTCATTTTCATTTGTCTCCAGGAATTTTTTGATTTCTCCTTTGATTTATTCATTGACCCAATCGTTGTTCAGTAGCATTTAGTTTAATCTCCACATTTTTGTGGCTATTCTGGTTTTCTTCCTGTAGTTGATTTCTAGTTTCATACCTTTGTGGTCAGAAAAGATGCCTAGTATTATTTCGATCTTCTTAAATTTATTGAGACTTGTTTTGTGGCCTAATGTGTGATCAATCCTGGAGAATGTTCCATGGGCATTTGAAAAGAATTTGTATTTTGTGGGTTTTGGATGGAATGTTCTGTATATATCTACTAAGTCCATCTGGTCTAATGTGTCCTTTAAGGCCAGTGTTTCCTTATTGATCTTCTGTTTGGGTGATCTATCCATTGGTGTAAGTGGAGTGTTAAAGTCCCCTACTATTATTGTGTTACTGTCTATTTCTCCTTTTATGTCTGTTAATAATTGCTTTATATATTTAGGTGCTCCTATGTTGGGAGCATAGATATTTACAACTGTTATATTTTCTTGTTGGATTGTTCCCTTTATCATTATATAGTGCCCGTCTTTGTCTCTTATTATAGTTTTTGTTTTAAAGTCTATTTTGTCTGATATAAATATTGCTACCCCCGCTTTCTCTTCTTTGCCATTTGCGTGGAATATCTTTTTCCATCCTTTCACTTTCAGTTTCTGAGTGTCTTTAGGTCTGAAGTGTGTCTCTTGTATGCAGCATATACATGGGTCTTGTTATTTTATCCAATTGGCTACCCTATGGCATTTGATTGGAGCATTTAGTCCATTGATATTTAAAGTAGCTATTGATAAATATGTATTCATTGCCATTTTGTCACTTTTTTTTCTGGGTGTTTTAGTAGTTCTTCTCTGTTGTTTTCCTTTTCTCTTGCTCTCTTCCCTTGTGGTTTGATGGCTATCTTTAGTAATATGTTTGATTTCTTTTGTCTTACTTTTTTTCTTGCTTGTTATAGGTTTCTGATTTGTAATTACCATGAGGATCCTATTTAATATTCTGTGTATATAACAGTCTATATTGAGTTGATAGACTCTTTAGCTTGACCTCTTTCTAAAAGCTCTACTTTTTCACTTCCCTCCTCCCATGTTTTATGTTTTTCAAATCATATATAGTCTCTTATTTAGTGTGTATCTATCCATTACCCTCTTATCATTGAAATAGGTGATTTTAATATATTTGTCTTTTAACCTTTGTATTATCTTTACAGGTAGTTGATCTGCTACCTTACCTTATTTTTACCTTTACAAGCGATTTTATTGCCTGTTTTTTTGTTGTTGTCATTTTGTTTTTTTGATAATTTTTTTAAATTTCTGTTTGTGGTCATTCCTTTCCCACTTACATAAGTCACTTCAGCATTTCTTGCATAACTGGTTTCATGGTGACGAACTCCTTTAATTTTTGCTTGTCTGGGAAGCTCTTTATCTCTCCTTCCATTCTGAATGACATCCTTGATGGATAGAGTATTCTTGGCTGTAGGTTTTTTCCTTTTAGCCCTTTAAATACGTCGTGCCATTCTCTTCTTGCCTGTAGGGTCTCAGCTGAGAAGTCCGCTGATAGCCTGATGGGCTTCCCTTTGTATGTCACTTGTGACCTTTCTCTTGCTGCTTTTAAGATTCTCTCTTTGTCTTTAATTTTGAACATTTTAATTATAATATGTCTTTGTGGGGGCCTCTTTGGGCTTATCTTGTTTGGAGCTCTCTGTGCTTCCTGAACTTGGATGTCTGTTTCCTTCCTCAGGTTAGGAAAATTTTCATCTATTATTTCTTCAAACACATTTTCTCCCCCTTTGTCTCTCTCTCTTCTCCTTTTGGGACACCTGTAATCCGCATGTTAGCATGCCTGATATTGTCCCAGAGTTCCCTTAGACTCTTCTCATTTTGTCTAATTCTTTTTTCTCTTTTCTGTTCTGCTTGGGTGATTTCCTCTAGTCTTTCGTCTAGCTTGCTGATCCGTTCTTCTGCATTCTCTACTCTGCTATTGAGTCCCTCTAATGAATTTCTCATTTCCAGTATTATGTTCTTCATTTCTGATTGTTTTTTTTATATCATCCATTTCTTTGCTGATGTGCCCACTGTGTTCATCTGGTCTTCTCCCCATATCTGTGAGCATCCTCATGATATTTTGTTTGAACTCTTTGTTGAGTAGGTTGCTTGTTTCTGTTTCATTTAGTCCTTTTTCTGGGGTTTTGTACTGTTCCCTTGCTTGGAAAGTATTCCTTTGTCTCCTCATTATGCCTCTTTCTCTGTGTTTATTTCTATGTATTAGGTGAGTCGGTTCTGTCTCCTGATTTTGTACTTATGTATGAGATGCCTTATGAGGCCCAGCAGTGTGCTTCCCTCTGGTCACCTGTCCAGAAGATCCAGGAGTGACCCCTTTGTGGGCGACTTGTATCCTGCTGCTGTGGCAGGATTGCTCCCACTGCCGGTACCCAGGGAGCCTGGTCTTTCCTTCCCTGGCCAGCTGTTTATAAATCCAGTTTGAGGAGCCTTAGCACTGTTGGCTACAAAGTCTATCAGCACACTCCTATTGCAGTTTTCCTCTTAACTGGGTTGGTACCCAGTGTAGCTGGTTGCTAGGCTCAGGGGCTTATAGTTGTGATAGGCCTCAGGACTACAAGGCTGTTGTCAGTTCTCTTAGGATTGCTGCTGAGTGGGGCTGGTCCTTGGCACAAGGGCACTCAATTGTTTCAGGCTTTGGAAGGTGGGGCTGATCCTTTTTATGTCTTTTTGTGTAGCACAGGTCTTCTGCTGCTGATAAGCCTCACCCCCCACCCCACCTGCCATGGGACCACATACACTGTCAACACAGTCCTGGTCCATGCACACTTCTCAACCCCCTGAAGTGTACCCCAACACTGCACTGCAGGGGCCCCCAACCCCCCACCAATGCCCCCCACAGTTCACCTAGTCCTCACACAGGCCCTGCCCCACAGAGGCAGACACCCTTGCCTGCCTGTAGAGGATCAAGGCACCCAGTCAATGCAGGCTGAAAAGTAGCCTGAGGGCTTGCTGTTAGGTGGGGCCAGTCCCTAGGGCAGGTTGCCTGCCTTGGCTGAACTGGATTAAATCTGTGCTCTAGTGGGCATGGCAGACCCCTGGGCTAAGAGGCCAAGGGATGAACCTCAATGGCACTCCCCAGGGTCCTGTCAGCATGCCTGATCAGCTCAGAATGATGCTCCCCACCAATGTCTCAGTCTCCAGAGAGGTCCCTCCTCTCTCCAAGATGCCCCCAGAGCCCACCAGGTGAATCTCGTTTCACCAAAGGACTGTCAGCCTTCTCTCTGGTGATTTTAGGTTGCTGCAATGAGTGAGTTTGTGTGTGGGCCCTTTAAGACCTGGGTCTTTTCGGCTTTCGGCTGATAGCTTTTCTGGGGGTATCCTTGTTGCAGTTAATAGCCAGCAAAGCCAGACAATAAGACCCCTGTCTCAGTTGGACTGAGTCTGAAGGATGCTTACAGCAGTATGGGCCCCGACTCTGGAACTCACTCCTCCAGGGAGGGCTGCGTACCTTAGGGTGGCTCCTGGCTGGCCAGCTGAGAAGCTCCGCTGCTCCCAATGGTGGCTTTTTTTCCTCTCCAGCAGGAATTTCTGCCTCTTCTGCCTTCATCAGGACTGTCCCTTGTTGTGGGGATTCTTCTTATCCTGTTTTCAATGTTCAATCCGGGGTAATTCTTCCAAAAATTGTTGTAACCTGATTGTGTTCATGGGAGGAGATGAGTTCAAAGTCTGCTTATGCCACCATCTTGATGAGATCTTACCCATTTTTTTTTCCAGATTGGTTTTTGGTTTTTTTGTTTTGTTTTTTTGCTATTGAGTTGTATGAGTTCTTTATATATTTTGGATATTAACCCCGTATCAGATATATGGCAGGCAAATATTTTCTCTAATTCAGTAGGTTGCCTTTCATTCTGTTGATGATTTTCCTCGCCATGCAGAAGCTTTTTAGTTTGATATAGTCACACTTGTTTGTTTTTGTTTCTGTTGCCTTTGCTTTTGGAGTCAGATCCAAAAAGTCTTTCCAAGAACAATGTCAGGGAGGTGACCATCTCTGTTTCTTCTAGGAGTTTTATGTTTACAGATTTTATAGTCAAGTCTTTAATCCATTTTGAGTGAATTTTTGTGCATGGTGTAAAATAGCAGTCTAGTTTCATCCTTTTGCATATGACTGTCGAGTTTTCCCAACACATTAATTGAAGAGACTGTCGTTTCCGTATTGTATATTTTTGGCTCCTGTGTTATGAATTAATTGACCATATATGCATAGGTTTATTTCTGGGCTCTTTATTCTGTTCCATTTATCTATGTGTCTGTTTTTATATCAACATCATACTATTTTGATTACTATAGCTTTGTAATACAATTTGAAATCAGGAAGCATGATACCTTCAGCTTTATTCTTCTTTCTCAAGATTACTTTGGCTGTTAGGGTCTTTTATGGTTCCATACATATTTTAGATTGTTCTATTTCTGTGAAAAATCCCATTGAATTTTAATAGGAAATGCATTGAATCTGTAGATTGCTTTAAGAAGTGTGACATTTTACCAATATTAATTCTTCCAATCCATGAGCACAGAATATCTTTCCATTTATTTATTTCTTCTTCAGTTTCTTTCATCAATGTGTTACAGTTTTCGGTGTATGGGTTTTTTACCTCCTTGGTTAAATTTATTTATAATTTTATAATAAAATATCAATAAAAATAAAAAATGCTGATATAAAAAAATATCAGCAAGATATTTTATTCTTTTTGCTCCATTTGTAAATGGGATATTTTTATTAATTTGTCTTTCTGATCTTTTGTTATTAGTGTATAGAAATGTAACATTTTTGTATATTGATTTTATATCCTGAAAATGTAATGAATTTGTTTGTCACTTGTAACAATTTTTGGTGGAGTCTTTAAGGTTTTCTATATGTAATATTATGTCATCTGAAAATAGTGAGAGATTTACTTCTTTCTTTCCAATTTGGATGATGACTTTTATTTCTTTTTCTTACCTGATTGCCCTGGCTAGGACTTCCAACCTATGTTGAATAAAAGTGGTGAGAGTGGGTATCCTTGTGTTGTGTCCAATCACGGCAGAAAAGCTTTCAGCTATTCACCATTGAGTGGGATGTTAGCTGTGTGCTTGTCATCTAAGGCCTTTATCATGTTGGGGTACACTCCGTCCATACCCATTTTGTTGAGCGTTTTTATTATAAATGGATGTTGAATTTTGTCAGAAGATTTTTCTGTATCTATTGGGATCACCATATGATCATCCTTCATGTTGTTAATATGGTATATCACATTGATTAACTTGTGGATATTGAACCATACTTTCATTCATGGGATAAATTCCACTCGATCATTGTATATGATCCTTTTAATGTATTATTGAATTTGGTTTGTTAATATTTTGTTGAGGATGTTTGGATCTATGTTCAGCAAGGATACTGGCCTGTAATTTTCTTTTCTTGTGGTATACTTGTCTGGTTTTGGTATCAGGGTAATGCTGGCCTCATACAACAACTTTGGAAGTATTCCTTCCTTTTCTATTTTTTGGAAGAGTTTGAGAAGGATTGATATTAATTCTACTTGGGATATTTGATAGGTTTCACCAGTGGAACCATCTGGTCCTGGACTTTTGTTTGTTGGGAAGTTTTTGGTTGCTAATTCAGTCTCCTTACTAGTAAATGGCCAATTCAAATTTCCTATTTATTCATAATTCAGTCGTGGAAGATTGTATCTTTCTAGGAATTTATCCATTTCACCTAGGTTGTCCAATTGGTTGTTGTGTAATTGTTCATACTAGTCTCTTATGATCCTTTGTATTTCTGTGGTATCAACTGTAATGTCTCTTCTTTTACTTCTGATTTTATTTTATCCCTCTCTCTTTTTTTCTTAAATCTAGCTAAAGGTTTGTCAATTTTGTTTATCTTTTCAAAGAACCAACTTTTAGTTTTATTGTTCTTTTCTATTGCCTTTTAAATCTCTATTTTATTTATTTTCACTCTGATCTTTGTTATTCCTCCCTTCAACTAACTGTGGGCTTTGTCCTTCTATTTCTAGTTTTTTGAGATGTACAGTTAAGTTGTTGATTTTAGATCTTTTTTGGTTTCTTGAGGTAGGCATTTATTGCCATAAACTTCCTTCTTATAACTATTTTTGTTGCATCCCATAAGTTTGGGTATGTTGTATTTCTATTTTTACTTGTCTTGAAGTATTTTTTATTTCTTTTTTGATTCATTCATTGACTTATTGGTTTTTCAGTAGCATGTTTTTTTTTTTTTAAGATTTTATTTTTTTCTTTTTCTCCCCAAAGCCCCCCGGTACAGAGTTGTGTATTTTTAGTTGTGGGTCCTTCTAGTTGTGGCATGTGGGATGCCACCTCAGCATGGCTTGATGAGCGGTGCCATGTCTGCACCCAGGATTCAAACTGGATACCCTGGGCCGCCGAAGCGGAGCATGTGAACTTAACCACTTGGCCATGGGGCCAGCCCCATATTAGTATGTTTTTAAATCACCACATATTTGTAAATTTTTGAGTTTTATTCTTGTAATTTATTTTTAGTTTCATAAATTGTGGTAGAAAAAGATGCTTGATATGATTTCAATCTTCTTAAAATTATTAAGATTTGTTTTGTAGCCTAACACATGATCTGTCCTAGATGTTTCATGTGCACTTGAGAAGAATGTGTTTTCTACTGCTTTTGGATGGAATATTCTGTATTTCTTTCTTAAGTCCATCTGGTCTAACATGTCATTTTAAGGCTGAAGTTTCCTTGTTGATTTTTCATCTGGATGATCTATCCACTAATGAAAGTTGAGTATTAAAGTCCTTTACTATTATTGTATTGCTGTCTACTTCTTCCTTTAGTTCTGGCAATATTTCCTTTATTTATTTAGGTGGTTCTATTTTGGCTGCACAAATGTTATATCCTCTTGTTGGAGTGACCCTTTTATCAGTATGTAATGCCCTTCTTTGTCTCTTGTTACAGTCTTCATTTTAAAGTCTATTTTGTGTGATAATAGTATAGCTACCCCAGCTTTCTTTTGGTTTCCATTTGGATGGGTCATGTTTTCCCATCACTTTACTTTCAGTCTGTGTGTTTCCTTACATCTGAAGTGAGTGTCTTTTTATTTTTTTGAGGAAGAGTAACCCTGAGCTAACATCCACCACCAATGCTCCTCTTTTTGCTGAGGAAGACTAGCCATAAGCCAACATCCTTGCCCATCTTCCTTTACTTTATATGTGGGACGCCTACCACAGCATAGATTGATAAGCAGTGCATAGGTCCACACCCAGGATCCAAACCAGCGAACTGCAGGCTGCTGGAGCAGAACATGCGAACTTAACCACTGCGGCACTGGGCTGGCCCCTGAAGTGAGTCTCTTGTAGGCAGCATATAGCTAGGTCTTGTTTTGTTCTGTTTTTTATCTATTCAGCCGCTCAATGTCTTTATTGGAGAATTTAGTCTATTTACATTTGAAGTAATTATTGATAGGTTTGTACTTATTACCATTTTGTTAATTGTTTTCTGGCTGTTTTGTAGTTCCTCTCTCTTCCTTTCTTGTCTTGCTCTCTTCCTTTGTAGTTTGATGACTTCTTTTAGTGATATGCCTACATTCCTTTCTCATTATCTTTTGTGTATCTACACAGGTTTTTGTTTTGTGATTATGATGAGATTTACATATAAGAACCTATATTTATAAGGTATATTTTAAGTTAATAACAACTTAAGTCTGACCATATTCTAAACATCTACATTTTCACGCTCCCCTCAAATTTTATGCCTCAATTTATATCTTTTTGTCTTGTGTCTCCTTTAATTGATTATTTTAGTTATAGTTATTTTTATTACTTTTGACTTTTTACCTTCATACTAGCTTTATAAGTGATCAATCTGCTACCTTTATCATATATTTAGCATTACCAATGAAATTTATGTTTTCTTGTTACTAATTAGTACTCTTTATTTTCAGCTTAAAGAAGCTTGAAGAAGTCCCTTTAACATTTCTTATAAGGCCAGTTTAGTTATGATGAGTTCCTTTAGATTTTGCTTTTTGCTTATCTGGAAAACTCGCCATCTCTTCTTCTATTCTGAAATGACAATTTTGCCGAGTAGAGTATTCTTGGTCAGAAGTTCTTTCCTTCAGCACTTGGAATCTATCATGGCACTCCCTTCTGGCCTGCAAAGTTTCCACTGAAAAATCTGCTTATAGCCTTATGGGAGTTCCTTTCTAGTAAGTTGTTTTTCTCTTGCTGCTTTTAAGATTCTCTCTTTGTCTTTCACTTTTGACATTTTGATTATAATGTGTCTTGGTGAGGGTCTCTTGGATTCTTCTTATGTGTAATTCCCTGGGCTCCCTGAGTCTGGATGGCTGTTTCCTCCCCTAGGCTAAGGAAGTTTCAGCCATTATTTCTTCAAATAATTTTTCTGCCCATTTCTCTCTCTCTTCTCCTTTTGGGACCCCTCTAATGCAAATATTTGTCTGCTTGATGTTGTGCCATAAGTGCCTTAAACTATCTTCACTTTCTAAATGCTTTTCTTTTGCCACTCTGATTGAGTGAGTACCACTACTTTGTCTTCAAGTTCACTAATCCCTCTGATTCACTTAGTCTAATGTTGAACTCCTCTAATATGTTTTTCAGCTCAGTTATTGTATTCTTCAGCTTGGTAACTTCTATTTGGCACTTTCTTATATTTTCTATCTTTTTGTCAAACTTCTCACTGTGTTTATCCATTCTTTTCCCAAGTCCAGTGAGTATCTTTATGACCATTTGAACTCTTTAACAAGTAAATTACATATCTCAATTTCATTAAAGTTTTTTTCTGAGGTTTATCTTGTTCTTTTGTTTGGAACATATTCCTTTTTCTTCATTTTGCTGGACTTTCTGTATTCGTTTGTATGTATTAGATGAAATAGCCACCTCTCCCATTCTTGTAGGAGTGGCCTTGTGTGAGTTAACTTTATAATTCAACCTTGCCTTAGCTCTTAGTTGTCTCTCAACCTTTTGTGATTGTAGAAGCAGCCTATTTTATTTTCAATAGCTCCTAGCAGTTGAGGGTGTGCCAAGACCAGGCATTGCCCCAAAGGGGAGGATTTCAGTCAGCGTGTGGATTCAGGCTGATTGGAAGCCAGACCCTCAGGTAGAAGCTTTTAAAGTATGCAAATATGTGTATTAGTCTTGTGGGACTACAAATGTCTGCTGTGCTGGCCACCAGATCAGGTGATCTAGAGGTGTCCCCCAGGAAATAGATGCAACAACCAAGGCACTAGACCTAAAAATTTGGGTGTCAGACATGTATAAGAACTCCTCTCTGAGAAATACTGGCACTCTGGAGCACAGCAGAGGGAGAGCGTGAAGATAGTACCTGCCTCTCAAGATCTCTGGAAAGGTTTACAGTCTGCCCATAGATCTGTGTTTAATTAGAAGCCTGACCCTCATGCTGTGGTTATGATGATAAGCTGTAGGCCTCTTTCACAGAGAGACTGAGCTCCTGGGTTCATTGCCTCTTGCAGTGCCCTGAAGTTGATATCTGTTTAGAACTCTTTCTTCATTGGTTGTTATCCTGTGGGACACACAAACATAAGCCTTGCTTGCCATAACAGTCAGGTGATTCAGAAGAGTCCCTTGGAAATAGCTGCAAAAATTGGGGCACCAGACAAGGATATAAGCTCCTTTCTGGGAGATATCAGTGAGCAGGAGCAAGGCAGAAGGAGAGTGTAAGATTACATCCATCAGCAGACATCTCTGAAAGCAACTCTGTAGACCTCTACAAGTACCTTACCACGAGCCTGCCCCTGAGATCAAAGCTCCTGAACATGTAAATAGACCTCTTTCTCAGAAAGACTTGGGTTGTGTTTCAATCTGCTGTCTGTACAGTGCCCTGGGAGTGATGGTCTGCCAAGAATTCTCTCTCCAATTATTATAGTCCCATGGGACTTAGGAAGTCAAGCCCCCTTGGCCTCCAGAGCCAGGAAACAAAGCATATCCCCTGGGCTGCAGATGCAAAATCCAGGGCACCAGACATGTAGAGAAGTTCCTGGCACTGCGGTGTTTGGCAGAGGGGGAATGCAAAGATGGCACCCACTGAAGAAAAAAAAAGAAAAAAGATGGTGCCTGCTGGCTTTAGCAAGGCAGAGGGAAAGCAAAAAGATGGCATGCACCATCTTCTTCTTGAAGGTGAAGATGGCATTGCCAAGGAAAAGGAAATGATGCCCAGTGGCTTTACCAAGGTAGAAAAGCATTAAAATGATGCCAACCAGAGCCTCCATCCCCAGAGAGTATCTCAATAACCCGTCTCCTTCAGCCAATGCTTTAAAATTAGCAAATGATCCCTTTCACATGCAATCTGGGCACTTTTAAAACAACTGCTTCTACTCTGCACCTTGGGGTGAGCTGATTCTCTGTGCAAGCCCAGTTTGCCTCTTTGGGCATCTGGGCACAATCTCCACTGGTTTTCTCAAAGCCAGAGTTTTGGTGGCTCATCTCTTAGGTGCAGGTGTAAAACTTGGGGTGCCTGATGTGGGCTACAAACCTTTAGATCCTCAGGGAGAAGCTCCAGGTTTGTGAGTTCCCTCCCAATTGTGAGACTCTGTGCCAGGGTAGGGTTTATGGAGAAACCATCTTAGCCTCTCTTGCCCTCCTTGACGTGACCCTTTATTTATTTCATGTGAAGGAAATGCTCAGCTACTTTTTAGGTTTTCTTCAGAGAGAATTGTTCCATATGTACCTACAGGTTCAGTGTGTCTGTGGCAGGAGGTAAATTCAGGATCTTCCTGCATTGCCATCTTGGATCACTTCTCCTAGCTGCTTTTTGTTAAATATTTCAGGCAATTGAATTATAGTTGGTGAAGTCTGCAGTTATACAAGTTTTGAAAGATTCTTACTCGAAAATTCTCAGATCACTTAAGATATGTATAAACCAGAATAAAAAGGGAAAGTAGAAAAGAAAGAATGCTGATATATAGAATATTAATGTTGGCATAAAATCTACTAAAGTGACTGGCAAATGATATTTGGTACTATAAAAAAACATGTCGAGAATGCATGGAGCATGTTTCAGGTGTGAAAAGAATTCAAAGTGGCAAAATAGTGGCTACACTAATAAAAATATGAGGTTATGACTGGGTTCTTAGATAAAGCAAAAGAACAAGGTTATGATGAGGTTTTATGTGGACTTATTTTATCCAGTATTTTGGACTGAATGTTAGGATAAAGCTAGTATCAGATGAGTTGTATTCTAACCCAGTGCTTCTTAACCAGTGCAATTTTGTCCCTAAGGGAATAGTTGGCCATGTCTGGAGACATTATTTATGTCACATTATGAGTGTGATGCTAGAGCCATAACACTTATAATGAGTTTTTAAACATTTGTTATAAGCATTACAGAATGGATCACTTATATTCAATGAAATAAAGCTGCACGAACCCATTTTGAAAGCATAGTAGCTTTTTAGAAAAAGTAAGTAGCTCTTTAGAAACACCTTTATTATATATGTTATTTATAACATCACTACATGCATTACAGAGTGGGTATTACTTCCATTAACTGAAAAAACACTGCACTGAATGCCTTTTGCAAGTAGCTTGGTAGAAACTTCCATATTAAATATGTTCTTAATAACATCACTACATGCATTATTGAGTGGATATGACATCCATGCACTTCAAAAAGCACTGTGCTGAACACTTCTTACAAGTAGCTTGTTAGAAACATCTTTATTATATTTGCTATTTATAACTATACTGCATGCATTGCAAAGTGAACATCACTTCCAATACTGAAGTAACACTGTACTGAGTGCTTCTTGCATGTAGCTTGTTATCACCATCTCTGTAAGAAATGTTTTTAAGTACTTCGTTACAAACATTATAGAATGGGTATCACTACTATTCACTGAAATAACACTTTTTTTCTAATTTCTTTTTTTTATGGCAGTAACATTGGATTATAACATTTTAAAGCTTTCAGATGTACAAGAAATAACACTTTTAAGTATGTATCTTACAAGTAGCTTCTTAGAAACAGCTTTATTAAATGTATTCTTAAACACTGTACTACAAGCATTACAGAATGTGTATCTCTTCCATTTACTTAACGCTGTGCTGAAGGCAACTTGCAAGTGCTTTATTAGAAAATGTTTGTAAGAACTGTCCCTACATGCTTAACTGCATGCATTACAGAATGGGTAATACTCCATTCACTGAAATAATATTGTTCTGAAGGCATCTTGCAAGTAGGTTGTGAGAAATATCTTTATTAAATGGTTTCTTTTTATTTTTTTTTAAAGATTGGCCCTAACATCTGTTTCCAATCTTTTTTTTCTTCCTTTTTTTTCTTCTTCAGAAATCACCCCAGTACGTAGCTGTGTATTCTAGTTGTAGGTCCTTCTGGCTCTGCTATGTGGGATGCTGCCTCAGCATGGCTTGATGAATGGTGCTAGGTTCATGCCCAGGATCTGAACTGGTGAAACCCTGGACCACTGAAGCGGAGCATGTGAACTTAACCACTCGGTCACAGGGCCCCTAGTGGTTTCTTAAACACTTCACTACATGCACCACAGAGAGGGTATCAATTCTACTTACTGAAATAACACTGTGATGAAAAATTCTTGGGAGTAACTTGTTAGAAACGTCTTTTTTTTTTTAAAGATTGTCTCCTGAGCTAACAACGTCGCCAATCTTTTTTTTTTTTTTCTGCTTTATCTCCCCAAATCCCCCACCCCCCTGTACATAGTTGTATATCGTAGTTGCAGGTCCTTCTAGTTGTGGCATGTGGGATGCCACCTCAACGTGGCCTGACGAGTGGTGCCTTGTCCGCGCCCAGGATCCAAACCAGCGAAACCCTGAGCTGCAGCAGCGGAGCACGCGAACGTAACCACTTGGCCATGGGGCCGGCCCAGAAACACCTTTAATGAATGTGCTCTTAATAATTTGAATTTATGCATTACAGAGTGGGTATCACATTCATTCACTGAAGAAATACAGTGCTGAAGGCTTCTTGCAAGTAGCTTCTTAGAAACATCTTCATAAATTTTGTCTTTAAATGAATCACTACATGCATTAAAGAATATCTATCCCTTAAATTCACTGAAATAACACCTGTTGAAAACATCTTGCAAGTAGCTTCTTAAAAAATTTTTGAAATTTGTTCTTAATAACTTCACTATATGCATTACAAAGTGGGTATCACATTCATCAATGAAAAACAATGGGCTGAACATGTCTTGCAAGTGTCTTTTTAGAAACATCTTTATAAAAGGTGTCTTCAGCAATTCACTACATGTATTACAGAATGGTTATAGCTTCCATTCACTGAAATAACACTGTCCTGAACACAACTTGCAAGCAGTGTGTTAGAAACACTTATAAGATGTGTCCTTAAACATGTCACTAGAAACATTACAGAATGGGCACCACTTCCATCAGTGGAAAAACACTGTGCTGAATGCATCTTTCAAGTAGGTTGTGGAAACATTTTTATACAAACTTTTATTAAGAATCACTACATGCGTTACAACAAGTAGGTATCACTTCCTTTCACTAACATAACACTGTGCTGACTATATCTTGCATGTAGCTTGCCAGAAACATTTTTATAAGAAGTGCCCTGAAACACTTCAGCATAAACATTACAAAATGGGTATCACTTTCCTTCCCTGAAATAAAGCTGTATTGAATGCATATTGCAAGTTGGTTTTCAGCAACATCTTTATTCAATGTGTTTTTAAACACTTGTGTACATGCATTCCAAATGGTTATCACTTCTATTCACTGAAATATTACCGTGCTGAATTCATCTTGCAAAATAGTTTGTGAGACACGTCTTTATAAGAACTGTTCTGAAACACATATCCGCATGAATTAGTGTGTCGGTATCACTGCATTCACTGAAATAATGGTGTGTTGAACACATCTTGCAAGTAGCTCAATAGAAACATTTTTATAAGATGTGTTCTTACACATTTCACTGCTAGCATTACAGAATGGCAATCACTTCCATTCACAAAAATAACACTGTGCTGAATGCATCTTGCAAGTAGTTTGTTAGAAATATCTTTATAAGAGGTGTTTTTTTTATCACTTCATTATAGCTTTACAGGATGAGGTTTATTTCCATTCACTGAAATAACAATGTGTTGAATATAATTTGCAAGTTGATTATTGGAAAATTTTTATTAAATGTGTTCTTAAACACTTCTCTGTATGCATTAAGAGGGTACTACCTCGAGTGTAAGTAGCTTGTTAGAAATATCTTTATAAGAAGTGTTTTTAAACACTTAATTTGAACCATTAAAGAATGGGTATCACTTCCATTTACTGAAATAATATCGTGTTTAATGCATCATGCAATGTAGTTTTTCAGAAACAGATTTATTATCTATGTTCTTAATAGTTTCATTACATGTGTTACAGAGTGAATATAAATTCTTTCACTGAAAAAACACCGTGCTTAAGCCCTCTTGCAAGTAGTTTGTTAGAAATATAATTATAAAGAGTGTTTGAAACACTTCACTACAGGCATTAAAGAATGGGTATAACTTCCATTCATTGAAATAATGCTGTATTGAATAAATCTTGCATGTAGGTTGTCAGAAACATTTTTGTAAGAACTCTTCTTAAATGCTTCACTGTAAGCATTATAAAATGTGCTTCTCTTCTATTCATTGAATTAACATTGTGCTGGAGGCATCTTGCAAGTACCTTGTGAGAAAATGTTTGTAAGAATTGTTCTAAAATGCTTAACTACATGCATTACAGAATGGGTAACACTCCATCCACTGAAATAACCTGAAATAACCTTGTCCTGAATGCATCTTGCAAGTAGGTTGTGAGAAACATCTCAATTAAATGGTTTCTTAAACACTTCACTACATGTATTACGGAGAAGGTATCAATTCCATTAACTGAAATAACACTGTGATGAAAAATTCTTGGAAATAACTTGTTAGAAACATCTTTAATGAATGTGCTTTTAATAATTTGAATTTATGCATTACAGAGTGGGTATAACATTCGTCCACTGAAGAAACACAGTCCTGAAGGCTTCTTGCAAGTAGCTTCTTAGAAATCTCTTTGTAAGTTTTGTCTGTAAACACATCCCTACATTCATTAAAGAATATTTATCCTTTAAATTCACTAAAATGATGCCTGCTGAATGCATCTTACAAGTTGCTTATTAAAAACATCTTATTAAGTTTGTTCTTTGTAACTTTACTAAACACATTACAGAGTGGATATCAAATTCATCAATAAGAAAACAATGTGCTGAACACAACTTGCAGTGTCTTTTTATAAATATCTTTATAAAAGGTGTCTTCAGCAATTCACTGCATGCATTACAGGATGGTTATCACTTCCATAACTGAAATAACACTGTGCTGAAAGCATCATGCAAGTAGCTTGTTAGAAACATTTTTATAAGAAGTGCTCATAAATACTTCACTGCAAGCAGCACAGTATGGGTTTCACTTTCATTCAATGAAACAACACTGTGATGAATGTACCTTGCAAATAGCTTGTTGGAAACATCTTTATAAGTAATGTCTTTAAACATTTCACTGCAGGAATTAGAGAATGATTATGACTTCTATTCACTGGTATAACACTTTGCTGAAGCCATCTTGCAGGTGCCTTGTTAGAAACATTTTTATTACATGTGGTCTTAGTAACTTTACTAGATAGAGTGCCTAGAGTAGTTATCACATCCATTCACTGAAAAAACTCTTGCCTGAATGCATCTTGCAAGTATTTTCTTAGAAACATCTTTATAAAAATTGTCTTCAAATACTTTTCTATAGATGATACAGAATTGTTATCCTTCCATTCACTGAATAACACTGCTGAATGTATCCTATAAGTAGCTTGTTGGAAAAATTTTTATAAGAAGTGTTTTAATTACAATCCTTAGAGAATGGGAATTATTTATATTCACCGACATAACACCACTGAACATGTCTTGAAGTACCTTGTTAGAAACATATTTAATACGTTTTCTTTATAATTTCACTCTTTCTATGTAGAGGGGGAATCACATCCATTCACTGAAATATCAACGTGCCAAATGCATCTTGAAAGAAGTTTGTTAGAAACATAATTATAAGAAGTGTTTTAAAACTTCATTACAAGCATTACAGAATGAATATCACTTCATTCACTGGTGTAACAATGTGCTGAATGCATACTGAAAGTAGCTTGGTAGAAACCTCTTTATAAAAGTATTTTTAAACAGTTCAATACATAAAATACACAATAAATATCACTTCCATTCACTGAAATAGCACTATGCTGAATGCATCTTGCAAATATCTTGGTAGAAACATCTTTACAAAAAATGTTCTTAAACACTTTACTACAAATATTATAAAATAGAAATCACTTCCATTTACTGGAATAATAAGTTGCTTGTTAGATACATCTATAAAGGAAGTCTTTTAAAACACTTCACTACAAGCATTATTGAATCAATATTACATTCACTGAAATAGAAATGTTCTGAAGACATCTTGCATGTAGCTTGTTAGAAACAGCTTACAAGTATTATCCTTAGACACTTCATGCATTGCATAGTGGGTACAACTTCACTGAAAAAACACTGCTGAACGCATTTTGCAGGTATCTTGTTGCAAACATATTTACTAAATGTGTTCTTAACAATGTCACTACATGCATTACCGAATGGTTATCAATTCAATTCATTAAAATAACACAGTTCTGATAGCATAAGTGCCTTGTTAGAAATACCTTTATAAGAACTATTTTTAAGCTCTTTTCTACAAGGATTATGAAATGTGTATTGCTTCTTTTCACTAAAAAACACTGTGCTTAATGCATCTTGCAAGTAGCTTAATAGAAACATCTTTATAAGACATGTCTTTCAACACCTCAGTACAAGAATTACAGAATGGGAATCACTTCCATTCACTGAGATAAGACTGTGCTCAAAGACACTTGAAGTAACTTGTTATAAACATCCTTATAAGAAGTATTTTTAAGCACTTCACTACAAGTTTTACAGAATGGGTATCACTTACATTCAGTGACATAACACTGTACTGAATGCATCTTGTTAGAAACATTTTTCCTTAATGTGTTCTTAACTTCACTACATGCATTACAGAGTGGGTATCGCTTCCATTGACTGAAGTAACACTGTGCTGACACATCTTTCAAGTAGCTTGTTAGAAATATCTTTATAACACATGTCCTTAAACTCTTTACTACATGCTTTAAATAATTGTTTTTAAACACATCTGTGCAAGAATTACAGAACAGGTATCATTTCCAATGCTGAAATAGCACCATGCTGAATATATTGTTCAAATAGCTTGTTAGAAACATCTTTATAAAAATGCTCACTTCAAGCATTACAAAGTGAGTATCACTTCCATTCACTGAAATAACACTGTGACGAACACATCTTGAAAGTAGCTTGTTAGAAACATCTTTACATGTAGTGTTTTCGAACATTTTTCTACAAGCATTACAGAATGGGTATCACTTCCATTCACTGAAATTACACTGTGCCGAAGGATCACGCAAGTAGCTTTTTAGAAACTTCTAAGAAGTGTTTTACACACTTTTTTACAAGTAGTACAGAATTGTTATCTTTTCCATTTGCTGAAATAACTCTATTTAATGTATCTTGCAAGTAACTTGTTAGGAACATTTTAATTAAATGTGTTCTTAATAATTTTACTACATGCATTACATAGCGTTTTCTGCTTCCATCCACTCAAATAACACTGTGCTTAACACATCTTCCAAGTATTGTTAGCAAAAACTTCATTTTTTTGCTAAGGAAGATTGTCCCTGAGCTAACATCTCTGCCCATCTTCTATTTTGTATGTGGGATGCTGCCACAGCATGGCTTGATGAATGGTGCATAGGTCCACACCTGGGATCCAAACCTGCAAACTCCAGGCCATCCAAGTGGAGTGGGTGAACTTAACCACTACGTTGCCGGGCTGGCCCCAGGAAAAACTTTTTAAGAAGTGTTTTTAAATACTTCACTATAAGCATTACAGAATGATTATCAATTCCATTTACTGAAATTACCCTGTGCTGAATGCATCTTGCAAGTAGCTTGTTTGAAAAATCTTTATTAAATGTGTTTTTAGTATCTTCACTACATGCATTATGGTGGTATCATTTCTATTCACTGAAAAGCACTGTGCTGACCTATCCGGCAAGGAGCTTCTTAGAAAAACCTTATAAGAAGGGTTTTTAAACACTTCATTAAAAGCATTACAGAAAGTTATCACATCCTATCAATGAAAAAACGTTGTGCTGCATATTGCAAGTAGCTTGCTAGAATCATCTTTATGAGAAGCATAAAGAAGTATGCTCATGATGAAATAAAACTTCCTGTGGTTTTTAAGGAGACATCTTATTTAGCTCACTCAGTACAAGCTATGTTTCTACAACTCATTTTTAAAGTATGTCTTATTTTGCCATGTTTTTGATAAAGATTTTATTACAAACAAATACCAAAAGAAATTTCCCTCCTCTATTGTAGGGAAAGTAACTTATTCTAGTATGTAATACCTTTTATACCATATAAAATATAATGATTGTCTAAAACAATTCATTTTAAATATACTTTTCATACAGAAAATAAAAGTCTGAAAATGTGCATTCTTCTAAAACAAACCAAATTTGGCATAAAACATACTCTGGTAGGTAGCTCTTTTTCTTAATCATCTTTCACTGTTAATGAAATACTGGTTGGGCAGTGGTATATGCTGAGGCAAGCTCTTCTACAAGTTTCATGCTGTGCCTATTATGGTGCTTAAAAAATGCTTTAGAAAAACATTTCTTGAATTGAAATATCAAAGTTTCTCTTGAATTTATCTTCAAGTGGGTTTACAGAGTCTTGGTAAAGCTTGTTTAAATGATTGGTTCTTCTGTGAGTTATCACATTTTCTGACTTTATTGTTCTACTTGGTCATATTAGAAGTTTGGAATATAAATAAGCACTTTCTGTAATATTGCGGACAGGTCTACGCTGCTGTTAAAATTGTTGTGATTTCTTTTTAACCTACTGGGAACTCAACAATCAGATTTTAAAGATTTTCCGGCCAGGCCTGGCAGGCAGTGGTCAAGTTCAGTACTCTCCACTTTGGTGGCCCAGGTTCAGATCCTGGGCACAGCCCTACCCCATGCATCTGTTAGCAGCCATGCTGTGGCAGTGGCTCACATAAAAAAGAACAATGGGAAGATTGGCAATGGAGGTTAGCTCAGGGTGAGTCTTCCTCAGAAAAGAAAAATAAAGATTTTGGTTTTGTAGATATGAACAAATATCTCCAATCTGCTGTTGACAAAGCTGCAGTTGGAAAGAAATTACTTTAAATAATCTCTACTAAACACAAATGTCCTAAAACTGGGGTAAAAATAAAGAAACATTTGTACTTTTCCTACAATTTTTTTAATTGTAAATACGATATATGATGACATGTACTTTAGAGCAATAGGATTTCAGTCTAATGTTATGTCTTTTTTAATATCTTACAATTCCTGTGATTTCAGACTGATACATCTATGAACCTTGGCCAGATGACTTATGTACCTGACACCACAATATCTCAGAACTTACCAGTTCTACTGGGCTATAAACTTGGCATTTCAGTCAGTGCTTTAAAGAAAAATTTTGTATTTTTTAAAATTACAAATATTATACATGCTTTCTATAAAAGAATTTAAAATGTATAAATCTATAAGAAAATATTGTTAATTCTTTGGTGCTTTTTAGTTGAAATTCCAGGTGAAAATAAATGTTAATTTAAAAATTTGATAGACATTATAAATCCATTCAAAATTTCTGTACCAATTTATCCCTCAAATTTATATGAATATCCTCTGTCTCCACTTCCTCACTGATTTTTGATGTTGTTAATAATTTCAATGTTTTCATAATCTGATGAGAGAAAAGTGGTAGCTTACTGTTCTTTTTATTTGCATTTTACTTATAACTAATGAGGTTGAGAGACTTTGCATATATTTATTGGAATTTTATATTGTTCTGCTTTGTTTGGGGAGAGAGGTTTGCCCGTTTACGGTGTACTTTCCCACCAAATGCTTTATCTTTCTTATTGACGTCTAGGAGTTCTTTGTGTAGCATAGCTATTAAGTATCATCTGTTATTTATCTTATAAGCAATCACCTCAATGAATACTCCATTTGGTTGGAATATCTTTCAGTAGATTTATTTGGTTTTCTACTCTTTTTTACTATTACTAAAATGATAGTATTTTTCCTTCTCTGTACATCATATGTCATTTATTTTTCTTACTTATTGTATTGCTGAGGACTTCCAGAATATTATCGATTATTAACAGTCCTCCTTGTGTTGTTATTGATTTTAATGGGATTGTTTTTAGTATTTCTCCATTTAGTTGAAATTTGCTGTTGATCTCTAATAATATTACTCATGAATTTACTTATAAATTACTTATCAATAATACTTTATATTTTTGTAGTTTTCTCTGTTTTTTTCCAGATTGCTTATTGAAGCTTATCATATATGTCATCGGTGTCTATTAAGATTATTTTTTCCTTTAATATACTGTAGTAAGTTATATCAACAAATTTTTTTTAATATTGAACTATCCTTGTATTTCTCAAATAAAGGATCTTTATTTATAGTATATTCTGACATTTCTATATTCATAAGTGCGATAAATGTAGATAACTTTTCTTCATTCTATCATTGTCCAATTTTGTTATTCAGGTTATGCTAGTTTGAAGAATGAATCCAAATACTTTAAATATAAAGGTCAGAGGAAAGGAAGAGAGTGAGGACTGTGATGGAAGAAATTGGGAAATGATCATATGTGGTTGAAAGGATTATAGAAGGTGCATTAGTTTGCTAGGGATGCTGTGCAAAATAGCACAAACTGGTTGTTTTCAATAACAGAAATTTGCTGTCTCACAGTTCTGGAGCCTATTGGTTCAAAATCAAGGTGTTGGCAGGTGGGTTCCTTCCCAGGGCTGTGAGGGGAGGATCTGTTCCAGGCCTCTTTCCTTAGACGGTTGTTTTTCACACGTGTCTTTCCATCATCTTTCTTCTTAAAGATTTGCCTCCAAATTTCCTCTTCTTATAAGGACTCAAGTCATTGGATCAGGCTCTACTTTAATGACTTCATTTTAATTGATTACTTCTGTAAAGACCCTATTTCCAAATAAGGTCACACTCTGAGATACCGGGGGTTAGGATTCAACACAGGAATTTTGGGAGAACACAATTCAATTCCATCTTCTGTAGCTGGGCCTTAGGGAAAAGTTTTGATTTGGAAGAAAAAGTAGAGAGTAAATCCACAGACATTCAGACAATAGAGGCATGTTTATAAATTTTAATCAGTTATGATGCCCAGGGTTTTGACCTAAAATACTTTTTGTTTTGGAGTATGTGATCTCAGTAATTATTCTATAAACATATAAAATTAATCTTACAGTAGAAGTATATGTGTGCATGAGGATGAGTAGAGAGATGTGGGGCAAGGGGCCAAATGTGCCCATGCTTAACTAACTTTTATAAAGGTCTATTATAAAAGTCCTTTTCCTTATGTTTAGCACCTCTTTATATACCTATCTTGCTTTATCCATGCTTCTTCTCATCCCTATACACACTGTCAGTAATAATTAAAACTAAGTATAAGACGTAAGATGCCTTTCCTAAGGAAAGAAAGATATTTCGTATTGTTAGAATCTAGAGGGCTACTAGCCTCAGTGAGTGAGAGCTGTGAAAAGACTGGAGACCCAGGTTAAGAGGGAACCATCTTAGCCCCCACACTGCTTAAAGTAGAGGTAGTAGTGAAATGGCAAAGTGACTCTGGGGGATGGGGAGACCCTTGTTAACAATCAGTTTGCAAAATTCTTGAATACTCAAAAATTGACTCTTGCAAGCCTGTCTTAGCTGGCTCTGGCACACCACTCTTAATAGTTTCTCAAAATGTGTTTTCCATGTAATCATCCAAAACCAACTCACTGTTCACTGTATTAGTTTCCTGAGTTTGCTGTAACAAATTATCACACACTTGGTGGCTTTAAACAACAGAGATTTATTCTCTCACAGTTCTGGAGGCCAGAACATCAAAATCTGGCAGGGCTGGCCTTCCTCTGCGGGCTCTAGAAGAAAATGCGTTCCTTACCTCTTCCAACCTCTGGCATCTGTGAGCATTCCTTGGTTTTCTTAGCTTGTGACCACATCACTCCAATCTGTCTCCATCTTTACATTGCTTCTTCCTCCCTGTGTCCCTTCTCCTCCATGTGCCTGTCTCTTACAAAGATGCTTGCCACTGGATTCAGGGCCCACTGGAATGACCCAGGATGATCTTATTTCAAGATCTTTAACTTAATTACATGTGCACAGACTCTTTTTCCAAGTAAAGGAACATCCACAGGTTTGGGGCATTAAGATGTGGACACATTTTTTGCGGGACTGGGGACACCATTCATCCCCTTACATTCACTATGTGTCTAAAATTCATATTAGATTGATGTTAAAATTTGAGGGAACAGAGAGAGTGAGAGAAATATGATATTATTATGAGCGTGAATTCTGGAGTCAGGGTATTTGGTTTAAATGCCAATTCCATCACTAATGAGCTGTGTGAACTTGGACAAGTTACTTATTGTCTCTGTGCCTCTGTTTGCTCACCTGTAAAATGAGATAACAATGGGTCTCGCTTATTGGGTCGATGTGAAGATTTAATCACCCATAGTAAGTGATATACAAGTGTTTGTTATTATTATTTTTATCATCGTTATTATTAAATAGAGGAAGTTTGTCTGGATTCCCAGGATTCATTAAAGTAGTGGTGTCACAATGGTTGAAAGTCTTATTTTCTACTTTGTGGGACCAGAAACTTGCCATGTGGAAGCCCACAAACTAGGTTTGAAAGGAGTGATTCCTAAATATCCGACTTCACTGATACATACATCCCAATTTTACCTCAGGCTTGTCTTGAAAATGGTAACAGGCTCCTTTGTGGTTCCATTTTTGTGCTTAAGAATAGAGACTATACCTTTCAATTCTTCAGAAGTGGCTGAAATCTGTCCCTTTGTTCCACAGTGCCAAAATAAGGAAAAGGGTAAAATTTGAAAATCTTGAAAGATGTTTATGCTTACGCTGATGTTCACCTAACAAAAGAAATAGATTCTGACACTGTTGTAAATTACATGAGGGGGTAAAGTAAAGGATACAGGAAATAATTAACTAGTATAATTCATTTAGATGCATTTCCTCTGAAAGCATGAAAGTGTCTTTGTTGCTTCCTGTAGGAATTACTTTAAAACACTGATATATTGTGGTTCTTCTCTATGACTTTCAGATAGCTGATTGTGTGGTTTAGAAAGTAAAAATAAGACTAGAATTTTATTTTCAACTTAGCCCTCATTTGTAGAACATAGATTCATTCAAATAAAAATTATTTTTCATGATCTAGTCAATTACATCAGCAGTTATTGTTTAATACTTTGTTCTTCTCTTTTACAATTTTTTAAATCCGTCTTATTAAAAACAAATATAAGACCTCTGGATGGGTAGATGGGAAATGCTAAATAGGTCAAATATTAAATAAGAAAAAAATCAGTTTTAGTTAATAAAGCTGTGTTTCTGAAAGCAGTTTTTTATCTGCTTTATTATTACTTACATTTAATTTGCCTGACTAGAAACTGGAAAGTGTCAGGTTATTAGAGCTAGAAAAATGGTCTCATGACCATATCGAGGTAAAGCCAAGAAAAGACTTTATTTCAAGATCATTCTAGGGCCTCTATACTACATTGCATTCACGGACTACTCAGTAACACTTCAAATTTAAAAAGTATTCAGCTCTATTAATTGCATAATAAAATGTACCTTAGGATTGGGAAAAGAAGCTTAAAATGCTTATTATGAATTGTCCAAATTTAATAATATAATTAGATGCTTTTCATTTTTGTTCATAGTAACAGATTTTAAAGTGGCACTTTGCATTCACTTTTTCTCCACTTATGCTTTCAATTTGGTACATAAGTAAAGCCTAAGTAGGGACAAATGTGACAAATTGCTACATGTCCTCAGAGCCTTTCCCTGACTCCTACTTTTTCCTCACCTGCAAAATTCTTCAGTCATAGGACCAAAAGTAAATCCTCATTATAGACAAAAAGGGCGAGTCGTATTGTTAACCTCTTTTTAAAAACAGACTACTTCCCTGGTCACTAACTGTTTTGTTTTAGGTTCGAGTCCTCTGGAGGGTTTAAAAAGTCCTTCACAATCTTTGCCCCTCCTACTGTCCCTGGCCTTTATCTCTACCTCTTCAAGTCAGTTAGTTCTTGACTCTTCAAAGGTGCCATTTAATCCATGTGTCTTCATCATTTTGCTTTTGCTTCTTAGGTTTTTCATTCCACTAAGAGAGTAGAATTCCACTTGCCTACCTTTGTCCAGATTTTCCCCAATCAATCCATCTGTTCTCCCTTGTAGCACGTTACATTTGTATACATTTTCATGTATACTTGTTTATTTACAATATGTGCTTCCATAGATTGTATTTTTATGAAAGGAGAGGCATTATCTCTACGCCAGTGCCTGGCATTTGGTAAGTTCTCCATATCTGTTGAATAAATAAATAAATTCCACTGTGTAAGTGTACCTGCTTTACCTCCCTTCCAACAAGGTCGCAAATATTTATGTACAGAGAAAAGACCTATTACTCTTTTTGAACTCACAGCTGCTTCTGGACAACCTCCCTGCCTCCTAACACACCAATGAATGAATGGATACTTGAAAAATGTAGACTCATTAACATCATGATGCCAGTGAAGGTCAAAAGAAGACCAAGGAATTGGGTAAAAAAGAATGAGGAATGTGAGTTTTAATAAGCACTTTTTTAACATGTTGGGATGAGCTATAGCATTATGCTTCTCAAGATGATGGTGGAATATCTTGGCAGAGGAGAGAATATCTTGACAATGAAGTTTTCTGGAGCTGACTGTTTTTAGCAGGACATTTGCAGAAGATTAAAAGGAAACATTGAAGGCTTCTGTATTTGTGTTTTATCTGTAGAGAAGCAAGAATGAGCCATTCCTACTCAAGTCCACAACATAGTGATTTAGGGTACAAGGCACTGTACTCCAAAAAGATATTACCATGTAAGAAAGTTACTGACCTGCAAAGATGCATCCTGTTTTCCTCATTCTTGGAATTTCATGTCCCAGGCAAATAGATGACTCATAGTACTGTAGAACAGCCCACATCTACAATCTTGCCAGAACCGTCCCAAAGGAAACCCTCAACTTTTATATCAACCTGGACACGTCATTATTTTTCAAATACTCTTATAAAAGGAGTGTGTCATCACTACTTTGACATCCTTGCAATAACTCAAATGAATTTTAGTCACAAAGAAAAAATCTCCAATTATTTACATTTAACAGACTTGTTTTTTCCCTTCCTGAATTGAAAGCCCAATAGCCAACTACATATTTTTCCTTTTGTACATTTTATATTTGTGCCTGCAGGACTGCTTTTTGTCTCTGTCTGACTTTGAAGATAAATTTATATTTCAGTCCATTTTGTTTCAGGTCAGTAAATCCAAATAGAACTGTAACACATTTGGCAAAACTGATCCTGGTCTTTGAGCATCTCTGTTCGGCCTTCTTCTTTCTCATATTAACCTTGATTGAGTGCTTTTCAGGCTCTCAATTTTACTCACTACATTTTTTGTCAGAAAAATTTACATAATGTATTTTAAAATCATTCAGCGGCATTTAGTGTATTCACAATGTACTCATTAACTCTTTTATTTCTCTCTAGTTGACCCTTTTTTCCACAAATGTGACAAACTTTCATTATCTCCTCATGCCTAAGCTTGACTATCTGCCTTCAGCCCTCCCTAGATAGCCAATGTCTCAGTTCCCGGAGAAGAGAAAGCCCCCAGTCTCTCTCAGCCTCCCCGGCTGTGCAACCCGCCTTCTCCTCTTCTCCAGTGCAGAGGGGAAGCCATGTTTCTCTGGTCCGAGGTGCTCCTGTCCCATTTCCTGCACTTTGATGGTGCCCTGTGCCACTATGCATTTACGCCACGGTGTATTTACACCGCACTCCATGCATTCTTAATCAGTCCTTTCTTCTGCCTGGTTTTGTTGGTCTACAAACGTATCCACTATGTCTCCAATCTGAAAAAGGCCCTTACTCCATTTTTCTCTCTCTGCTGCTACCTGTTTTTCTCCTCTTCATCACTGCTAACTTCTCAAGAGACTAATCCATATTCTCTTGCTCATTTTTTAAAAAAGCCTATTTACCACTTATCCTACCACCCACCTCAGCTGTTCCGCTGAGACAGCTCTTGTAATGGTCACCATTTGCCGTACTGGAAGTCTTAGCTGTATTCTCAATGATCTTTTAACCAGATTCGACCTGTTGGCCAGGGCCTCCTGTCTGATCTGAAACGCTCTCAGTCTTTGGTTTCTGAGCTATGTCTCTCAGGATTGTTTTGCAGCTTTCCTGAAAAAATATACTTTTTTTGGCAACTCTGGGAAAGACATCCTTTAAATGTGAATTTTTCCAAACTTCATCTTTGGTTTTCTATTTACTTTATGCACTTCCCTGGTTGACTTCATAGTCTCTCATTGAATCTCCTGTCTTCTATTTTAGTTGCTATGCAAACCAGAGAAGCAGCTCAGACAGCACCAGGGAGCACCCTGTGTATTTGGGCGTTTGGAAACATGACCTGAAGTTCCTCACCGTAAGCACAAAACCACTTTGAATCTCTGAGTTTTATCTTGATTCAGGTAGATTTCATGTTCTGATCAACATTATGTCTCCCACTGTTACAGTTATAGCAGGTGTAGCTGAGATGTCAGATGAGGTAGTCCGCTCTTGGGAATTCTTGGTTTGCTTAAATCTCCTCCCCGGTCCCTCTGCATCTCTCTGAGACCTGGAATTTCTGGGTGGCAGGGAGGGGCATTTAAGCTCTCCCTAGTCACCTCTCACTTTGAGTGCCTGCTGCTCCAGGTGTAATCAATTTCATACACTCCTTCACCGTCCTTCTAGTACCATCCATCTCTGTCTGGACATATCACGCCGGATATAGATGAATTTCTTTCTCCGAATTTTTCCAAACATAGCTGACACAATGAATTTGTAGGTGTAGTAGACTTATTAAACGTTTCATGTATTAGAGGGCAATTAAGTGTACCATGAAAAAGTAACCACAAATTGGTATTAGCCCTTTTTGTTCATAAAATTTCCAGTTAACTCATCATGTGATACTTTTCCATTTGCCTCAGTCTCCTCTCTCTAAAGGTTTTCTTTCTTTCTTTCTTTTTTTTTTTTTTTGAGGAAGACTGGCCCTGAGCTAACATCATCCGTGTCCATCTTCCTCTACTTTATATGTAGGACGCCTGCCACACGGTGTGCCACGCGGTGCCACGTCCGCACCCGGATCCGAATCAGCGAACCACCGGCTGCGGAAGCAGAACGTGCGCACTTACCACTGCGAACCTGGCCGGCCCCCAGGTTCTCTACATCCGCACATTCTGAGCACCAGCCCCTCTCCTTCTCCCGGAATCTGAATTCTTTCAGTAAGCACCTACTGTGAATCTAGTTTTTAATTTTTTTCATTGCAAAAGCTCGAAATTACTTGCCCTAGAGTAAAATGGACACTCCAAGAGAACAGCCTTTGCTCCCCTGTGACTCAGCGGAAGCTTGCTGTACTGGTCAGTGGGCCTATTTTGCGCATATTCCATTTCCAGAGTTCAGACTCCTTGGAGATGGCTTCCAAATATCTCTCTCTGGGCCTGACTGCTGCTGCGCTTTTGTTCTGTATCTCTAGAGTATCCTCAACACATTCTTGGCATTTCAAACTTAACAGAGCCAGAAATTGCATTTTTTGTTAATTCCTGCAAGTTTGTATTTCCTGTTGTGTTATCTTAGATAAAAGTATCATCACCCACTTAGGTACTTTCTCTAAAAGCCTTATTCGTCTGTGACCTCACGCTTCTCTCTCTCCTTGCTCCTTTCATATGTACTCTCTTGGTTAGGAAGTCTTGCACATTCTACCAGGAAGCTATTTTTGGGATTCCTTGCCTCTTCTCACTTCCCTCTGCAGCACTCCTGCCCCAGGCTCGCATTCTCTCTCACGTGGGTTATTGCATTTGCTTCTTAAATATCTTTCTGCCTCAACTTTCTGATCTTGTATTCATCCTCTTTTCTTGTTGTTTTTATTTTGAAAGATCTATCAAGTTATTTTTACGCCTTGAAACTGTTTGTGGCTGTCCACTGCCTGCAGGAGGGGCTTCAAACTCATCTTGCTTGTGTTCCCGTTGTCGGTCTCCATATTGAATTTCTTCTGTGCATTCACAGTTCAGCTACTCTGGATGCATTTATTTTCCAAACACATTCATTTACTGAATAGCTACTGCATGATAAGCATTGTGATAAGTGCTAAGGACAGAAAAAAAAATGCACTCGAAAGAATTTCTGTTCTCCAGAAGCTTCATTTTAAGCTTCTACTGGTTTAGCCATGCTGTCTTCTATGCATAAAATATTCCCTCTCTTGCCCCTGGCAAGCTTTTATTTATTGTTCTGTCTACATTTAATGCTATTTCTGTGAAGAATTTCTGTTTTACTCTAGAAAGAGTGAATCATTCTGTCTGTATTCTGGCTGAATATTTTCATTCTCTTTATTTGTCTTGTTGATATTAGCTCCCAAATATTTCTAGAAAGTATCTATTTCTGCCCATCTTCCCTACCACTGCTCCTATCCCACCCTCTTCCACTCAAGTGGCCCCAATCATTTCTAGCTGGTGGTTTTTAATCCACGGTTGCTCCTTGCCGTCCATTATCCTCACGGCAGCTGCAGCGATCTAGCCACCACTCTCTGGTTGAAATCTCTTCAGTGGCTTCCATGGTTCTTCAATGAAGATCAACACTCCTCAAATAGCATCCTCCTCTACATGGCCTGGCCTACATTACCAGCCTAATCGCATGCTTCCCACCTCCTACTCTTTGCTCTCAAGTCACTCTAGTCCTTACTCACTTTCCCAAATAGCTGTTCGCAGGACTTAGCACATGTCATTCCTTCACTCAAGAAATCCACGAGCACCCTCCTTTCTGCCAAGAGCCACCCACCAGTCAGCTAAGCCTCTACCCAAGGGCAACGGTCTGGGAGAGAGATGAGGGAACGCACGGCGGACCCTCAGAAGATGGCGGTCGGCCGCTCCTGATCCTACTCATGCTACTAATCTTAGCAATATTGCTCTTGCTGTTCTTTTCCTGTACATGGGGATATCTTGGGGAAAATCTCTCCAAGCAGGGGAAAGAAGCTGGTGTAACCTGGCCTTCTAGGGAAGGTTCAGGGGAGCAACAGCCTGAAGGGAAAAAACGTTCTGACCCCCTCCTGGAAAGGCGGTAAGGGAATTTGGACAGCCCTCAAGGAGGAAGCCTTCTAATAATCAGCCTCTAAGGAGAACATTCCCTCCTCAGGGCCTTCTAGGAGGTAGATATTATCCTAGGCCTGTTAGGACAGGAGATAAATGATGGCACCCACCCAGGAACAGAGGCATGCAAAAACTACCCCTTCCTAAGGCAACTCACAATCCTGATAAAGTTGCAAAGAAATATCATAATATATTGACACAGGGGAACTGGGATTATGATGAGGATTGGGAACCCTATGAAATAGTTAATGGTAAAAGAAAAACCCCAAGCACTGTGCCTGTGTGGCTTTCGGTCCCCTTACACTTTGCAAAACTTCTGCTTTCATTATTACAGGAATAAAGATAGAGGCTTAGGGCCATTCGACCCATGAGGAACTAAATCTAGACGTTACACCCCGTTTTACAATAAGTATTAAACATCTAGACGCTTAATAGACATATAAAAAAGGTCAATATCTATATTTAATAAAGGTTGCTTACTTCTCACAGACATACTGTGCTAATATTATAACAAGATATGCTTATGTACCCATTTTGTTTGCCAAAATTATGTACTGAGACAATTCCATGAAATCGTAAGCGCGTGACCTGGACCCTATATAAGTGCTTGAATGCTTTGAATAAATCAGACTTGGAAACCTCACTCCTTGTCTCACTGTGTCTCTCTCTCACCGACTCCGTCCATCCCTTCGGGAGACCCTGCACTATGCTGGGGCTGGACCCCCGCACGTTTCATTTCATTTAGCTCACCCTGAATCTGCCGTCAAATCTCAGCTTAATTGTCATTTGCTCAGGGAGGCCCTTCCTGCCCTCCTTGATAGATCAGTTCCCCCTATTACATACTCACATTGCACTATGTCACTTTCCTTCATAGCCTTATCTATTCGTAATGATTATACACTTATTAATATCCATCTGCCCTACTAAATAGTGTACACCATTAAATCAGAAATGGTACCTTTTTTTTGTCTCACCTTTGATTGCCAGTTCCTGGAAGAATGCATTCAATATGTATAAATATACAAAAATATATATAAATATATACTGAATGAATAAGAACTTAATATATTGTTATAGCAAGATTGTAAGCTCTCTCTTTGAGAGTAAGACCAATGGAGTCCTCGTGTTGGTTTCCTCAGATTCAAACACAGGGCCTGAGTCATAGCGAACACTGAGTTCAGGCAACTGCCCTGATTTAGATTTTAATTATTTAACAGAATCATGAACATGTAGTCAACGACAGATGCATGGTGTTTAGGGATCTGTAAATGTGGTTCAGATTAACCAACTGAAGTACAAATAATAAAATCACTACGGGGCCAGCCCGGTTGCCGAGTGGTTAGGCTCACGCGCTCCACTTTGGCAGCCCAGGGTTTCACCGGTTTGGATCCCGGGCGCGGCCATGGCACCACTCGTCAGGCCACGCTGAGGTGGCGTCCCACATGCCACAACTAGAAGGACCCCCAACTAAAATGTACAACTATGTGCTGGGGGGATTTGGGGAGTAAAAGCAGAAAAAAAAGGAAGATTGGCAATAGTTGTTAGCTCAGGTGCCAATCTTTAAAAAAATAAATAAATCAATAACTATGACGCAGATTATAATCAAGTTTTGTATTATTTTTCATTAATTTATATATCTTAATTCATCTTAATATTTTAAAATGTATATTGCTATTTTTCTGACTTTCCATGAGGTGGTAATATTTCCATTGTGTTGTCTATCCTTAAGCATCAATCTCTGATATAAAGCTTCAGCGGGACAAAGTCATATTTAATTTCCCATTTTCACCAAAGACAATCAAGAACTATTCCTCTTTTTTAATATTATTCAGTGACTTAAGTTATAACCAGTTAATTTTTTTAAATTAAATAACCATGATGGGGTGAGAGGTCATTTGGTATATTCTGCTGTGTTGTCTAATTGCATTTAACTCATGCTGGAGACGGCAACACTTGAGCTTGTTTGAAAGTCCTCCCATGGAACCAGATGACGGTCCATAGCCCCCACAGAGGACATGCGTGCCCATTGTGAGAAACTGGACAAGGTGTGAAGTGGAGCATGTGCTTACGCGATACACCTTTCACTCATCATCAGTCTCTTCCATCAACATCACAACACCTTGAGGGGTGTCAGAGAGAGAAGGACGTGAAGCTGAGACAGTGAGGTAGTCCAACAAGCACTGACTTAGACACAGGATTGTCGGGTGACACACTAGGTGAAAGAGTCGTCGATGCAGGTGAAGATGGTATGGTAGGGTGGAAATGACTTGGTCTTTGGTAATAAAGATCTAGATTCCCCTTCTGGGTTACTAGCTGTTTGTGAGTGAATTACTACTTTCTGAGTTTCACTTTGGAATCTTTAAAATGGGAATAATACAGGTATTGAAGTATCACAGTGAAAAGTAAATGATCTATTATACGTAGAGATTTAAATACAATGCCTGGTATGTAATAGGTATTCAGTAAATGATAGCTACCTTTTTAATAATGATGATAATTTTTTTTTGTTTTTCTGGTTTTTTTAAAGATTTTATTTTTCCTTTTTCTCCCCAAAGTCCCCCAGTACACAGCTGTATATATATATATATATATATATATATATATATATATATATATATATATATATATAAATATTTTTAGTTGTGTGTCCTTCTAGCTTTGGCATGCGGACGCCACCTCAACGTGGCCTGATGAGTCATGCCATGTCGACGCCCAGGATCTGAACCAGAGAAGCCCTGGGCCACCGAAGCAGAGTGCATGAACTTAACCACTTGGCCACGGGGCCAGCCCCAATAATATTGTTTTAATCATATTTACTAAAAAATTTTCTTATTTTAGCCAATTAAACTCCCAATGATCAAGTCAAGTTTTCACTCTTTGGTAAATGACTTAATTATTAATAATGTTTCCCACGTCACATTCAGTTTAGTCTTAGAGTGCAGAAAAAGCTAAATACACTGTTGGTTCAGGATATGCCTCCCTGTCAGTCAGGATTTCCTTGTTTGTTTCTCAAGGTTGAAGAATAAGGCTCCCATGTCTTCCTCCAGACATTCTCTGTAACCTGAAGTTGCGTCGCATCTTAAAAGAGAAGAACTTTCTTGAAAGAGTGGGACTGGGCAGTCATTTGTATACTGTGTAGCTCTACTGATCCTACTCAGTATCAGTACCATTTTCTCTCTACATAATCTGGGTCAATCAGATCCACTTTTATTCCACACTTGAATGGATTAAGAAGTAATTAATCTGGTTTATCACTATTAAGAGTTTTATAATCTTTAGAGCTGTGGATTGATCCTTCTTTTCTATTAAAGTTCACTGAAAAAAATTTCTATTATATAAAGCTATTGTAAAATTCATGAACAGATTGTGGGAAGTTACTATATTAAGTGGAGGGAAATTATAAATTGAGACCAAAAAGTTAGATTGAAAGTTATGATCACGTACAGTGAAGCAGAGATAGATGTGTGCAGAGACAAAAATAAAATAGATATGCAGAGAGAAGCAGGCGGAATAGTTCATGAGGCTCCAGAGCCCCATGGAAACAGCTGGACTATCTCGCTCTGGTGTTCAGCCCTCATTGATGAAGATGCTCAGGTTGCCCTTTGTTTGTATGAGATAGGTTTTGTCTTAGGTGGGGTTTCCTGCCTAAGTCTAAGGGGACATTAAGCAAGGTACCTATGAAACTCTTTGTGTTAGGTCAGTTTCTTCAAAATAAGCAGACATTAAGCAAGAGATTCATAGGCAAGTAATTTATTAAGGAAGTGCTCCCAGATAAACAGGTAAGGGAGTGAGGGAAGCCAGAGAGGGAAAGTAAGAAGCAAGGGTGCTCTTTCAAGCAAGAGTCATGACAGCCAATATAGGTTACAATGCACTGACTGAAGGCCACGTGACCGGGTTTTCACACTCCCTTACCAGTCAGTCATTGGCTAGTGGCCATTTCAGGGGGCAGTGATGGCTGTGAACACTCGAGCTCTCCCTGCTCTCTGCTGATGCTGGCAGAGAGACGTCTCTAGCTCAAGGCCCTCCTTTAAAAGGGATGGCTGGAGTGTCCTCCAGAACTATGAGAGAGTAAATCTCTATTGTTTTAAGCTACTAAGTTTGTGGTAATTTCTTACACAAATTTGACCATAAGAAACTCATTTTATTACAGAATTGGCAGACAAAAATTTACTCTATCAAATGCTACATAACATTCTAAATGCTGAATCTCAATTTCTTCGCAAATTCCATCATGGTCTTTGGATTGGTCTTTGAGTAGTACTATACCCTTATGTTCATATAACAAGTGCCTCTTCTTTGCTTTAACAATCTCAAGTGAGTTTCTGTAACTTGCAGTCAAAAGAACATCGACTAAGATGGCCTCCATTCTTCCTTCTCCTTAAGACAACACACACGCATCTATGAAGCTGACCAATGTTCCTTCTTTGATGCTGCCCCATAGCCAGACCTTCTGGATGCCCTTCAGCTCCTTCATGAGGGCTGAAGATTCAGGAGACTTTCAACCTGTAGCCCGACTGTTGGCAGCTGCCCCCACACTCCTACTGTACCAAACCCATAGAGACTGAATTAATGTTTTCTGGAATTGGCAGGAAATTAAATAACTTATGGATTGGTTTTAATTGTGGTCCTACCTCGCCTAATTAAGCCCTTTAACACTGTCAAGATTATATTAGGCGTTCAAATTGTTTTATTGTGTCTATTTATTGGGTTTGTTTTGTTTTCCATAATAGAGTCTCTCATAACCAAAATAATAGTTCTCATCTAATCTTTGGTTCAGATAATCTCCATCTCTACTCAATACATTTCTTTCTTTCTTCATTAGGATATTGACTTACTAGGTCATGCTGTTTTATTTTTTTCTTCTCTCTCATACACAGATATCCTTCTTTTCTACTAAAGATCATCAGAACAAACTTGTTTCATATAAAACTATTATAGGGGCCAGCTCCGTGGCCAAGTGGTTAAGTTCGTGTGCTCCGCTGTGGCGGCCCAGGGTTCAGATCCTGGGCGCGGACATGGCATTGCTCATCAGACCACATTGAGGTGGCATCCCACATGCCACAACTAGAAGGACCTGCAACTAGGATATAAAACTATGTACTGGGGTGGGGGGGGGGGGTTGGAAAATAAAGCAGAAAAAAAAAACTATTATAAACTCACAAACATTTTGTAGAAAGTCACTATATTAAGTGGAAGGAAGTTACAGAATTAGTGACAGCTTAAGACCAAAAATTTAGATTTATAGTTATGTTCTTTCTGATTTTTATATCTGTTGATAATTTTATATATTTTAAATCTAATAAGCAGTTTGTGGTTGGTGTTAAAAGAGAAGGGAAAAGAGGAAAGTAAATTGGGATTTTTGTCCCACAAAGATGATTGGTGTATTCAAACTTTATAATCTGGGATAATATGTTTAGAAGCACTTTGCATTTCTTAAAACAGTGTATAAAGACAATAGAATTTAAATGACTATTTTCCTCTCCATTTCCACTATCAAAGGCAAAAAAATTTCATCAGCTCGTTTAATACTTTCTAAAGTGAGAGAAGTCATTAACAGAATTGCACTTCTCTGTAGTTTTTGCTATATTTGAATTTTCAAAATGTTTAATTTCTGAAAAATATTTTTAAATGTTTTGTGAGAAGAGCCTCTGTGTTGAAACCCAGAATCACTCCCTTATCAACTTGTGTTTTTGATTACCATTTTCTGACCTTGGAAGAAAAAATCAACTTGTAAAATATAAATTCATTAAAATACTACTATTATGATCATGATTTGAACGATTATACCCATCCCTCAGTATTAAAGATGATATTGAAAATTAAGTGGAGAGAGTTGGAACTAAAGTTTGATTTTGTACTTTTGCGAATAGATACAAATGATCTAAGTGAGAAAAGTATGATGTCATGCTGTGAGTTTAATATTTCCCATTTACATTGCTCTGATTTGCCACAAAGTCCCATTTAAACTTATCCATTCATGTACCCAAATCTTTTAGTTAGATAAAAAAGGGACTATGGTTACAGAAGATCATTTTAACTGTAACTTGTGACTTTGGAAATAATTATATAAAGAACACAACTTCGAGCAGTGGATAGACCTTTTATATGAGACACCCAGGATATTAAGCGGTTCTGAAATGGGAAATGCCATTTGCTCCCTGTGGTCTTCTCAGCTGTGTTGACCGGGTTCTGACTTCACACACACACTGACCGAGCCCGCTAGTCAGTGAGCGGCTGGGCTTAGATTTATGGTGTGAGGGAGTACAGCTAACTCTTTCTAGGCTTTTTTTGATAAGATGAAGTTTATCAGCATGAACCAAAACAAACAGCGCGTTCCTTCTCTTTTGGGACTTCCCACACTTTTTCAAATAAGCTGATATGTGCCTAGTTTACCACACGATGGCGCTACACGAATGCCTTATAATGAAAGCAAGCTCTAAAAAGACTCCTTTTCAAACTGTGTAATTTAACAAGCCAAATTATCCGCTTAAAACACTAGCATATGGCCCAGGGCCGAGCAGTTAAGTTCGCGCGCTCCACTTTGGCGGCCCAGGGTTTTGCTGGTTTGGATCCTGGGTGCAGACCTAGCAGTGCTCATCAGGCCATGCCAAAGCAGTGTCCCACATAGAAGAACTAGAAGGATCTATATCTAGGTTATACAACGATGTACTGGGGCTTTGGGGAGAAAAAAACAAAGAGGAAGATTGGCAACAGATGTTAGCTCAGGGCAATCTTCCTCAAAAAAACCCCCACAAACTCCATATTGCTTTAAAAAAAATGAGCGTGACCTAATTCAGCTCTCCTATGCCACAGAACATTCTTTATATTAAAAACATTGTCACTTTGTGCTCTTTATATTGAGGCTCCCCCTCCTCCATCATAGATGGATAGAATTATTAGTCATCAGTGAAAGCACGTAGATTTTGTTTGCATGTTTGTTTTAATTGTGGTAGCATTAGTTTATAACATTATATAAATTTTGGGTGTACATCATTATATTTGGATTTCTGTGTAGATTACACCATGTCCATCAACCAAAGACTAATTACCAACCATCACCACACACATGTGCTTAATAAACTCTTTCTCCGTCCTCCCTCCCCCCTTCCCCTCTGGTAACCACCAGTCCAATCTCTGTCTCTATGTATGTGTTTGTTGTTGTTTTTATCTTCTACTTATGAATGAGATCATATGGTATTTGACTTTCTCCCTCTGACTTATTTCACTCAACATAATACCCTCAAGGTCCATCCATGTCGTCACAAATGGCCGGCTTTCATCATTTCTCATGGCTGAGAAGTGTTCCATTGTTTATATATACCACATCTTCTTTACCCATTTGTCCCTCGATGGGCACCTAGGTTCCTTCCAAGTCTTGGCTATTGTGAATAATGCTGCGACGAACATAGGGGTACAAGTATCTTTTAGAATTATTTATTTCATGTTCTTTGGATAAATACCCAGCAGTGGAATAGCTGAATCACATGGTCGATCTATCCTTAATTTTCTGAGGATACTCCATACTGTTTTCCATAGTGACTGCACCAGTTTGCACTCCCACCAGCAGTGTACAAGGGTTCCCTTCTCTCCATGTCCTCTCCAACACTTGTTTCCTGTCTTGTTAGTTACAGCCATTCTGACAGGCGTGAGGTGATATCTCATTGTAATTTTGATTTACATTTCCCTAATAATTAGTGATGTTGAACATTTTTCATGTGCCTGTTGGCCATCTGTGTATCTTCTCTGGAGAAATGTCTGTTCAGATCTTTTGCCCATTTTTAAATTGAGTTATTAGTTTTTTGTTGTTGAGATATATGAGTTCTTTATATTTTGGATATTAACCCCTTATCAGATATATGGTTTGCAAATATCTGATATATGGTTTGGAAATATCTTCTCCCAATTTTTAGGTTGTCTTTTTGTTTTGTTGATGGTTTCCTTTGCTGTACAGAAGCTTTCTAGTTTGAGGTAGTCCCGTTTGTTTATTTTTTCTATTGTTTCCCTTGCCCAGTCAGACATGGTATTTGAAAATATGCTGCTAGAAAACAGGTAGATGTAAAAGGCCCTGTGGCTTTGATTTTATTTTTAGTGGAAAGAATGATCAGACATTTATATTGAGTAGGAAAATATTAGCATTAACTCTTTATCAACCTATAACTCTTGTTAACCTCATTATTTCATTTCTATAAAATGTTTTTTTCTCTTGTATTATTCTTTGAACACCCCTCAGAGGTAAGTGATAAACTAAATAATTATCATTTCTGAGTTGGGAAATATATTACCCAGATATTAAAATTTTAGGACAGGTGGGAAATAGTGGAAGTTATCTGTTAGAAGGGGACAACTTTGAAGCCAGTGTTAGTACTCTTATCGACCAAACTGGAGTAAAACCAATGGGTAGGAGTATATACATTTTAAAAAGATCAATGAGAAAATAGAAAAAGTAAGGTGAATTTGATTATTTATAGTTGATCTTAACCTCATATTCTATTTTCTACTCATAAAATGTAGGGTAAGAAAAAGAAGAAGTCATTCTTATTATTCATATAGTTTTCATGTGATACCTTACTTCTTTCTAGTGTTGCATTTTCAAGTACCTAATTAGTTTGAGTTTTACAAAATGCTTTAGTCAATTCAGGCTGCAGCAGATAATCTCACTGTTTCTGAGTTCATTCTATTCGGAAAATATTCCTACTAGTCAATTTAGGTTGCTCTTTGATTAACAGAAATTCCAAACTTCCATATAATCTGTGTACACCATCTCGCACTTCTTCATCACTTTTACTTATCTTAAACCTGAACAGAGTCCCACATCCTGCCTGATTCGCTGTTTGACCCCACTTTTCCTCAGCCTCCTTGGATGATAGAAGTCAATCTTTGATATGAATTCCTCCAAATTTCTCCTAAATCTTCTGGCAGTGAAAAACTAAGCACAGAACTCCTGGTGTCTTGTGGATGATTCTGAGGATGGACAGCTGTCAGCCTGTTTCCCTTTACTGATGTATTTGAATGTGTAGACTATATTATATGCACAATCACAGAGGTTGTCTGTTAAAAGAAAAAGGAATATTGTCTATTCTGATTTCATCTTTGGACAACTCTATTCTCTGTTGTTCAGCTTGCTGCCTTAAATGCTTTTGTGTGCAGAGCATCAAAGCTACAGAGAAATCTCCTCTCACCAAAGGGAACTGCGCCTCCCTCTCACCACCATCCCTCCTAACTCTGCCCTTCCTCTCCCTTTCTGTCTCCTCCCTTCTTCTTTTTTCTTTTCTTTTTGAGGAAGATTAGCCCTCAGCTAACTACTGCCATCCTCCTCTTTTTGCTGAGGAAGACTGGCCCTGAGCTAACATCCACGCCTATCTTCCTCAATTTTATACGTGGGACACCTACCACAGCATGGCATGCCATGGGTGCCGTGCCTGTACCCGGGATCCTAAGTGGTGAACCCTGGGCTGTTGAGAAGCAGAACCTGCGCACTTAACCTCCGTGCCACCAGGCCGGCCCCTCCTTGCTTATTCTTAAATTTGGAATTCTAGGTTCTCAAAAACAGATGAGAATGACAAGAAATAAGGGGGGGGCACACAATTGTCAAATTACAACCTCAAGGGACACAGTAATAAGCATCCACCTGAAGTTATTTCGGACTGGATTGCATCGTTATTACAGGCACACGCAGACTGTATGAAATAAGCTGTGACACTTATATATTGATCTTGGAAGTCATAACAAGCTTCTTAAATAATGCTCAATCTGACTATCATCAAATTTCTCTGTCCTCAGCATTAAAGATTATCCCTATTAAAAATAACATCAATATTTTCATTTCCATAGCTTTAAATATGGAGCCAAAATAAGCGCTTGTGAACTGTTGCTTCAGCCTGTCATCCTCATCTGTTTGGCCATGATTATCACACTACTGTAACAGCTTGAATTCTCCTTTAGTTCCAATTCTAAAATGGTCCATGTTGCTATGATGAATACGTGTTTTTATGGAGCTAGCTTCATTTCCTTATCCTCAGGATTGGGAGATTGTGTTTCCTCTCTGGATAAATTAGAGTAGTATATTTGAGATTATATTTCATTAGTTTCATTGCTGCTTGTTAAAGTTTTATTATTCTCTCTGTTTTATATTTCAGGCTGGCAACACTTGCCAGCAGTGCTAAATGACTTGATATATAAGAATCATAACTTTGGGACCTAAGAATATGCTGTCTGCAAATATAATGGCATTTTAGAAATGGCACTTTATAATGCTATTAAACATATGCATTCACAGAATAGCTACCTAAAATTAAAGACTTCATTTCATATTTTCCTTCTTCTCAAAATATTCAGCATTTCTCTTAATATGCTTAATATGCTCTAAATAAGAATTCATTCATTCTAGATGATTTTATCTCATGTAATTGTTATCTACTCTGTAGTTATAATTCAATAATGTCTTTTTAAAGCCATGTAGCACTTAGGTAAACTCAGAAACCGTTTGGTGCTTCTTGGGTTGATGTCTCCTCACTCAGCTGAATGAACAGTTGCACAGGGAGGATGGACAGTCACACGTCAGGTAACTGACTCGGCGCCAGCCTGGTCGGTGGCCGGGGGGGGGGGGGGGGGGGCGGTGGAGTGGACGCATTTGATCGAAGTTGCGGCCAGGTCCTCTGGGCTCCCTGTGCTGTGGATCCTGTTCTGCAAATGCAGATGGCGAGTTCAGCTTCCCCTGACATGTCTATAGTAATCGTTAAAATGTGTGCAATTGTTACTACACAGAACATGATTCAAATAAACTACCTGAGATTGGACTTCTTAAGAGCAAATTTGCTTAGAAATTTTTGTTTTTCAGAAAAAAGTAATATTTTAGTTTTCTAGTAAAGAGGATATTACCTGCAACTACCATTAATAATTTAGTCTCTTGAAAGAGAATGATTAATTTACGAATATTTATCGAGATTCTGTTACGTGCGAAAGGATACTTCGAATTCTGTCTAACACATTGGTATCTTTGTACTATAACACTTTTTATAATTGAAACTAGTAATTGATATAAAAATCTCTAGTTAGCCAGATGCTTACTACCAATAACCTAAAATGGTCATTTTAGAATAAAAGGAGTGTATTCTACATCTTTATAGGGTTTTCCTATCTTGGTAGTACTCTTAAAAAATTAAATAAAATTTGATTAATCATGAAATCAAACTCCACCTTACTCATTAAAAGCAAAACAGGACAAAAACAAAGTTGTTTTTTTTTTTGAGGAAGATTAGCCCTGAGCTAACATCTGCTGCCAATCTTCCTCTTTTTGCTGAGGAAGGCTGGCTCTGAGCTAACATCTGTGCCCATCCTCCTCTACTTTATATGTGGGACGCGTACCACAGCATGGCTCGACAAGCGGTGCCATGTCTGCACCTGGGATCCGAACCAGCGAAACCCAGGCCACCTGAAGTGGAACCTGCAAAGTTAACTGCTGCACCACCGGGCCAGCCTCCGCTAAAAAAATAAAGTCTGTGAGATAAAGAGGCAACATGGAAATGTCAGCTTACTAGTTGTTGAGCAGACAGGAATTCCATGCTTGCCCTCTGGTGTGTGGCAATGCAGCAGCCCTGGACTGGAGGCCCTGGTCCTGAGCTGTGTCTCAGCATCTCGTGTCAGGTGCTGGGGAAGCATTGAAGACATGTGGCCTCTCCAAGGTTGGAGGCCTCTTGAGTCTCTGTGGTTTGACATAACTATGGGGATTTCTATTCGGTTTCCCACTCATTCTAAAAGCCTAAAGTGTCCTAAAAGAGAATGACTAGAGACCTCCTGAGAATTCTAGTTGCCTTCTGAAGAGCCTGGAGTTTGAGGACAAGATAAAACATAACAGTGGATTATTTTGAAATAAGTGCTCACATGTGATGGTAACAAAAATTTTTAACGTGTGCATGCCATCCTCTTCACTTTTGACCTGCTTTTCTCCTTGCCGCTGACCTCCAAGGAGAATTCTTTCAGTTCCTATGTAACTTTGATGCTACTTTGGGTCAATGAATTTAAAAAACAAAAACGCTGAAAAAGGGAGGATGTAGTATTTACTTTGGGAAGTGAAAAAAGAATAGTGATAAAAGAAAGTGAGAGAGGAAGGGGAGACAAACCCCTCAGGGCGGTGAGCTGAGGAGAACGCTCAGTGGGGAGTTGAGCATATCAGACAGGAAGGTTTTCAGGAGATGCTGCTGTCCATGTGGGGAATACTAAGAGTTATAAAGATGGGGAGAGTGGATATTTAAGATGATTTATGGTTTTCAAAGTCTGTCTCTTGTTGTCATTTCTAAGAGGACATCTTTTAACGATTTGAATGTCTTTTAATTCCCTCTGGTTACTCTATTGTGTTTCTTTGACCACAAGTCTGAGCTGAGCCTGGATCACGCGGGCTGGCTGTTCTGCGGCTTACTCTACATTTCTAGCACACATCAGGTTGCCAAGCACCGGAAACTCTTGTGGTCATTTTGCGGATCTCCTGGTGGGGAGTTTGCACCAGGCCATCTTTCCAGTGAGTGCAAGGAGGGACGTGAGCCATGGTACTTATTCTTGACCTTGACATTCCAGGCCCTTCTACCAGACACATAGTTTTCTAACATCCTTGGAGTAAAGTTCAAGTTAGTTAATTAGAAGACCCTTGGAAGAGTTGGAAAAACTTTTGGTGAGTGTGGGAAAATGTGGCTATAAGAAAGATGTGAAAAGAGGCTTGACTCAGTGTCCCTGAGTTGAACTTCATTCCTTGGAGATGCTGCAAATGGGGGAGTCCTGGGGGCGCCACTGAAATCTTCAGGGAGAGTATTCATTGTTCTGTGTTTCACATTGAAACACGAGGGGCTGTGGTCAAAATAGTTTAAAAATCCAGTTCTTGTGCTTTTCCCAGCAGCAGAAATGGTAGCAGCGACCTTCTCCTGTTGTCACCTCTCATGTTGGTCAAGCTTTAATACTATTCTTTATTTTTTTCTGGTTGTCCCCAAAATGACTGAAAATTCAACATATTCAAACCCAAAGTCAAGCTTTTCTCTCCTGAAATTTCCCCACAGACTTACCTTAGCATTGTTCTCCTGGTATCCCAGGTTTGAAACCTAGACATAATCTTTTATTTTCATCGTCACTCTGGCCTAATCTTTCATGACTGTCATCTCTTCCTTTATAATGCTTCTCGGACCTGATTGGTGCCAGTGATGGGATTGCACTCAAGTTGTTCCTCCAAATGGGGAGCTGCCTCTTTCCTCTCTGTCCAATTCTTTTAACAGCACAAGTAAATCTCCTGTCTTAGAACAGTGTTTGTTCCTCACTCTAATGCTCAGGCCTCTCTCTTTTACCCATATGTGCTTAGTAATTATTGCCTTACTTGTGGTATTTATTAAAGTGCATTATTTCATGTGCATCTGTCCTATATGCTTATTGAATCTGTAAGCTCTAAAAACTACTATGCTTTCTTCCTTGCCTCGACGACTGCCTTATCGTTAGATATCCCTTTGAATGTATATTACCGTGCTGGGTTCACAGTAAGTTCTCATGACCCCTTGCATTTCATCCAAGAAGCACAGTTTTGGTTGTGTTACCCAGGATAGGAGATGTGGCCGCCAGTCCCGTGAGCAAGGAGCGAGAGCCACACTGCTCACTCCTTCCCTTGGAAGGCCTCCCTGAGCAGAGCAGGGCAGTGAGAGTCCCAGGGGCCGAAGCAACTGCGGCAAATATGTTTGACATCTCCTATTTAATCCCCCAAATTCTGGGGAATTATTCTTATCTCCACGGTATCAGTATTTGTTTTAATATAAAAACAGTGTTTTAAATTATAGACTAATTTAACAATTTCTCTTCCAACTCTGTGCCTTCCAAATCTTGCAATGAAATTTATGGTTCAGGAAGATTTGCCCGATTAATGGCATTGCTCATTCTTTCAAAGATATCTTAGTTTGAGATTTTAGAAACTTGTCGATAACAAGGCCAGCACTACGCAGCAAATGAATAGCATATTAATGGCTATTAAACAACAGTGCGGAATTCTCACTTAAGGAGGTTTTTCGATATTTTCACTGCCTGAAATTGTGAATATAGTAGTAGAAATTTTAAATTGGAACATTTTGATTGGCTCAATAATTCATGTTTTATTTATCTATTATGTGCTCAAATGCAATTATTATTTCAGTATATATCTCTAAAATATAAGATCTAATTAAAATAAGTTTACTATGAGAGTTTAGTTTTATTTCTGAAGAGATCTATGTGAACTAAATGTTTGAATGTAGCATTTCTTAATCATTTTAAACATAAAAACAAAAAATGTTTATTGCAAGGTTAGGACAAAGTAGTATTAGAATATTAATATAAAAATTGATTTGTACAAATACACATACATAAAATACGGTAAAATGCTTTAATTCTACTAATTTAAATATTTAATATTTGCATTTTAATTATGCACAATTTCCCTAATATTGTAGCGTAATTATTATTTGTAATTATAAAATTGAATAAACATAATTATAAAATTATGTAAGTAATTAAATAGCATAATTGTTAATATTATGCAAATTAATTACTATAAATATTATGTTTACAATCTCATCCATTCTTTTTGTATTTGCAAATATGATTGCAATTATTTTAGTTACAGCACAATTGCAAGCAAAATGTAACATTACTGAATAGGTAAGTAAATTAAAATGAATATAACACAATGCACCGTTAAATACATTACGAGCATTACCCACTTTGGAATTGTATACTAATAATCTGTGTTATCTTAAAATGCGTTGAAATAATTTAAATGTGATACTTATAGTTACTGTAGACTAGCCCCTGGCATTCTGGTAAAGTTTCTGAGAATTTCCTTTTTCCTGTGAACGTCCCCAACGTCCCCCCTCAAATTCTACTCTGTACACTGTTTTGTCAAACATTCTCTACTTCTACTTTTAAGGTTATGTGAAAAATATATTAGATTTTCAAATTTTTCAGTTACAAAAATTATATTCAAATACGTCCGATTGTAAGTCGTTCCAACTCTCCAGAGCTCTACACTGCTCTCTTCATCTTTGCAGATGGAGACTGATCCTGAGAAGGTGGGAGTCCCGTACTCTCAGCTTCTGAGACGCGGCAGAGGCGGACTCGGACGCTGTCCGGAAGCCCCGGCCGGCTCTGCCCGCGAGCGCTTGGGCCGCAGCTGCTGACGGGACTTGAATTCCCCGGGACCCAGCTCTCACAGGCGGACTCTGCTGGGGACCAGTGCTTACAGCTATATTTCACAACGCTGGTGGCACTTCAGTCATAAGTGACGGGATTTCGAGGGAAAGTACGGCATTATAGCAGTTACCTTAGGAACCTCACCATGGAGATAACTGCCTACTTCATTTACAATTTCGAACTTTCATGATTCTGTTTATTTGTTGATTGCCTCCTTTAAATAAGAATTGGTAACAGCTATGATGTTTTTCTAGGTACTTAACACTTTTTTAAATTTAATATCTGAAGTATTTTGAGAATAACAGTTCCTCAGTATTTCTTAGTCTTTGTATATGTCAGTTCTTTGATCTTTTTCAAATTTAGCTCTTTGAGAAAAACTTTTGCAGTATAAATGTTTTCTGAAGATTTACCCTGCCTTTCAAAAATCAAAGTATTTAAATATATATCTTATTTAAATATATGTACTAAAAGATATGCATTTTGAATACCTTAGAAATTAAACAGGTTAAAACAATTCATCCGCCATCAGCCCTTAAATAATCTTTGCTGCCTGCTGTCCGGGCTGCAGCCATGGAGATCCTCCCTCTCTGGGACACCAGCGCCCTCTGCCCCAGTAAGTTCCACCAGGGGACCTCAGGGTGGCGGCCGCTTCTGTCTGTCCAGATCAGACTAGCAAACAAAAAACCCGATTAAAGAAGAAAAGAACTCTATTTTTAATCTTTACTTTATTTAAAAAAATACAGCTATGCCTAAAAACCTAGTATTTGTATCTTCATAGTGGTATTTTTTAATGAGTAAGAATTTTTCAATGAATAAAAATTATAAAGCTGAGAGAATGAGAAGTTAGAAGGTGCTGAAGAGCTCTATTTGGTTTTTCCCAAAGCTTCCTCCCATCCTAGGCTGTTTCTACTTCAGTTGGCTACAAGTATAAAGTTTGTAACTATGCATTGTAAAACTGATACTGTAAGGTTTTATTTATTTTATGGTCAATACTGTAGTTGCTTTTCCTGACAAATTCAGTGACCTCATGGTTTATGGTTCCTTCTTAATGTAAGGCAGTGGTTCCCAACCCTGGCTGCATCTTAGAATCACCTGCGGAGCTTTTAAACCATCCTGGATGTTCTTTCTTAATTGGAGTAGGAAGGACCCCTGGCATCTGTCTATAATAAAGGCTCCAAGGTGACTGAACACACAGTTAGGATGCAGAACCACTGAGAGAGGAGGCGGAGTGTGATTTGAATTATTGGGAACAGTCCCATCACTGGGTGTATTGATATATCCTCGGTACATAGTGACACAGTTATGTTTGGAAAAAGCTTTCCCACCAATTCTAAGCTTGCAGCAGACCCTAGTGTTAAAAGTAAGCTCCTTCATGTGCTCGGTTCTGTTGTTCGTTTGCGGCTCTTTGGAGAAATAACATTGTCAGGAGCTTGGTTTATGAAGCCACATAAAAATCAGTCGGTGTCAGCAGATTATCTCCGTGCTTTGTGGCATACCAACACTCTAGTTTGATTTGTTATTATGTCTACAGCAGAGGTCAGGAGCTTCTGGGATCCGAACACAGGACAGACATATATATTTTTTTGTGAAGAAGATTGGCCCTGAGCTAACATCTGTTGCGAATCTTTTGCTTTTTGTTGGAGGAAGATTGTAGCTGAGCTAACATCTATGGCAGTCTTCCTCTGTTTTGTGTGGGATGCTGCCACAGTGTGGCTTGACGAGCAGTGCTAGGCCTGCACCTGGGCTCTGAACCCGTGAACCCTGGGCCGCCAAAGTGGACTGTAAACTTAACCAGTGCACCACCGGGCCGGCCAAGGACATATACGTCTTGATGGAGAGACTAGGACAACTCAGAGGGCTGACAACAGTGCCGGAGCCCTGGCACCCACGCAGAGAAGTTGCTGGAAGGGGAAGTGTCAGCTTCATAATTGTACCTGGAGTGGATCCTATGTCCTTTTCATAAGCATCTCAAAATTTTACTTAGAAAGATATTACTGTTCGGTCACAAAATACACTTAGAACTTTGTCACTGGTTATGGCCAAACTCAGTCACTTTGGACCATTCAACTCTTCTTTTTCCTACCAACGTCTGATTAATCTGAACTTTTTCAGTAGTAATTTATAATAATAAAGAGATTTGGAGAAGAAACGTTATTTCTTTTTCATATTGGATTCAGCACTTGTGTGCAGAGGAGAATACGTGTAGTTAATTTTGTATGTCAACTCGACTGGGCTATGGTGCCCAGATATTTGGTCAAACATTCTTTTGGATGTTTCCGTGAAGGTGTTTTTTGGATGAGAACATTTAAATTGGCTTACTTGAGTAAAGCAGGTGGATCTCCTCCAGTCCTTTGAAGGCACTTGTAGAAAAAAGACTGACCTCCCCCAAGCAAGAAGGAATCCTGCAGGCAGACTGCCTACGGACTTGAATTGAAACACTTCCCTGAGTGTGCAGTCTGCTGGCCTGCCCTGACCAAGCCTCCACGCTCATGTGAATCACTTCCTTAAAATCAGTCTCTATACATAGATGTAGATACATATAGATTCGGATATGGATATGGACATGGATATAGACACACATACATCCTGTTGGTTCTCATAGAGGGCACACCTAAGATGTGGATAGCAGAGTGGTTACTGTGGACTCACCCAGCCCAGCTCCAAGCCGGGACTAGCAACATGAGCCTTTCATGGGAACCCATTAGAGATGCAAACCCTTCGGCCTTACCCCAGACCTACTGATTCCGAAATCCTGTGGCGTGGCTAGCAATCTTTGTTTTAACACGTCCTCCCAGTAATTCTGATGCACACTGAAGATTAAGAACAGCTGGCACAGGCCATAGGGAACTTTGGGAATTGGTGTCACCAACCTCCGACCTCCCTCTGACTATATTTTCTAGAGGTAGTCGTCCCATGCAGGTAAGAAGGAACATAGATCAGTGGTTCTTAAACTTGGCTGCACGTTAGAATAACCTAGGAAGCTTTTAAAAATTCTGATGCCTCTGCTACAGCCTATACTAATTATGAATATTTCTAAAGATTGCCCAGGTGATGCCAGTGTGCAGCCAAGTTTGAAAACTAATAGCATAGATAAAGAAGCCATGTTTTCAACTGGGAATAGAGAAAAAGTTAGAGTGTCATACAATCAAAATGTCCTCTGAGTCACTGTAAATTATGAAATAGGACAATATAATTAGTATACACTTTTAAGAGTTTTACATAGACTAACTCGTGTAATCCTCATAACCATGTCATGATTATCCTCCTTTTTGCAATTGAGGCAATTGAAGTGCAGAAAGCTTGAGTAACCTGGCAAAGGCACAGGAGTGGCAGAGTAGGAACTTGACCTCAGGCCCCCTGGCTCCTGAGCTTTTGCTCTTCATTATTACCAGTGTCACCTTGCAAAGAGCAGCTGCTGTCGCTGAGTCCCTACTTTCGCTGCACTGGCTCACCACGTGAGGAAGGCTGGCGTTTGCCATCCCTGCCAATTTGCTCTCAGTGATTGACACAGGCATTAATGACATTGCTACCCAAAGGCCAGAATATAAGTCTCTACTTCTCAGGCATTTGAATGAAAATAGGCTCCTGGAAAATATCTCAAACTAGAAGAAAATCTGAATGACACGCAAAGTTTTTGTGTTAAGCTCAGAGCTTCAAAATGAGCAGGTCCTGGTTGGTAACAAGGAACTACCCTCTCTGTTTGTGTTATCAGCCTGATATTGGCCTTGCCTCTTCATTAATGAGCTGTGTAGTATCATCAATGATAGATTTGCGTGGAGAAAAGCACACCCAGAGATTCAGGAAGGTTTTAAATCAATTGTTCCTTGCTCTCATTCATGACTGGTGTGTGCGATGCAAAGAAAAATGTTGCATTTGCATCAAATGCCTGGGAAATGTTGGGACTTTCTAAATGTAATATCCATTGAATCTATTTAATGTTCACTGTGTTAATTAAGTTTAGAACTTTTTATGTTATATTTATCATTTTATACATAATTTGGGGTCTGGCCATTGCCAATGGTTACAGTATCATTTACAGATGTCTATATGAGGGGTTTTTAATTCAACTTGCCAGTATTAGGGTCTGATTTTTGGGAAGGAAGCAAAAAAATAAATCAAAGGAATAGTTGAAGAACAGCTATAGTGACTTCTTTGTGACTTCAAAGATCAGTCTGACTGATTTTGTGAGTTAATGCAATCTTTGTGTTACTTGAGAATTTTAATTGTTTGATTCCACAATATGGATTTGTCTTAACCATAACTGCAGGCTCTCTGTGTTGCTGGGTGGTAAAAATATGCTGAGTAATTTCCTTCCTGTGAAATGAACACTCACAGACAAGAAGCTTGATATATATCCTACCCAGTGATTTAGTCTCAAGCTCAGAGAGAAAATAGCTTTTTCTTAGTTTAGAGATGTACTTGGGGCTTATTTATGAGTGTAAAAACTTACACATTGAAACATTCTTTAAGCACTTTAGAACCCCTGGTTATATGTTTTGTTTTATTATGTAAAGTAAGAGAGCTTCCAAAGAAATTGATTGGTTTATTTTGAAAATGTATCATTGCTTCAGTGACCATTAAGCAGATGTAGAAATCTATTCTTGGCAATCACATTACAAGAATTCCTATGAAAAAGTCTATACTGGAGAAACAACTGGTCTATTTCCTGTTAATTGTGAAATTATTGGTTGTAGAAAAAGTAATAGCACTGGTGACCTTAATCAAGCTCTTAGCTTCATCTACTGTTATTTGCTGACCAGTAAAAATCTAAGTTATTGCTTTTGTTGTAAACTCAGTGGAAGACTGCCACTAAAAGTATAAAATATAAAAACAATATAAAAAGTATACAATTTCTCCCCAAATAATAGGAATCCAAGGAGATCCCATATAGACAAAGTAAATTCACTCGTAATTAATTTAGTTGCAATCATTCTATTGAACCTAACACATTTTTTCTGAAATAGAAATAAATAATACCATTTAAGAGACCACCTGTTTATTTCCTATTAGCAGTTACTCTATAAATAAAGTCATCAAAGAAAAGAACTTTATACATTAATACATTAATAAACTGACTTTTATGTTTATTATTCTGTGTGTGTGAGAGGAGAGGGAGAGTCGAGTTCTGAGTCTGTGGCAGTGGAACCCTGCGCAGCCTTCCCTGTGAAGCTCGAGGGTGCTGGAGAGGGTTGCCCGGGGCTCCCGCCGTGCCGGGACGAACCGTCTCGCAGCCTGTCTCATTTCTCTGTTGCAATTGCTCTTTAGTAGAATCTGACACAAAAAATGATGCTCCTGCAATGGTAGCGTAAACCTGACTGGTTAAGATGGATAGTTAGTTCTTAGGAAAGGGAAGATGTCTGGATATCATGAAGACCTGCTTTTGCTTGCTAAAAATAAAAATTTTTGTAAGAAATTACTTCTCATATTTATGTCACTTTTACTCCATGTCAGGAATGAGGAAGAGGTCATTGCTGATATAGTTAAATGAAATAGTGTACTTAAAAGTACACTGTAAACAGCAACACAAAAAATTTGAAGTAGATTTTTGTTTCAAAAAAACCCAAAAAACCACAAGTACCTTTGAGAAAGCAAGTAATCCATTTGAAGGGACTAGAATACTAATATAACCTCTCAGCAATGGTTTGAGGCAGTATACAACTTTAAAAGGAGATGATGAATTTCTTAAAGAAAAATCTCAGCAAATATATTATTTATACAGCTTCATCATATTTTTCCCATCTCTTCCTTGTCTTTCTTCCTTGGGTATTAGCATTTGTACAGCCCTGTCCAAGTTAGTCCCTGAAAGCATCAGCTCCAAATGATTAATAAAAGGTAACAAATTCAAATATAGTTTGAGTTGAACTGGCATTATAAGAATAGAGTTTCTAGTATACTAGGACAGATAACACAGATGCATAGCCTTTAAAAACATGAATAAAAGGACAAATACTGAGGGGCTGGCCCCGTGGCCGAGTGGTTAAGTTCGCGCGCTCCGCTGCAGGCGGCCCAGTGTTTCGTTAGTTCGAATCCTGGGCGTGGACATGGCACTGCTCGTCAGACCACGCTGAGGCAGCGTCCCACATGCCACAACTAGAAAGACCCACAATGAAGATTACACAACTATGTATCAGGGGGGCTTTGGGGAGCAAAAGGAAAAAATAAAATCTTAAAAAAAAAAAAAGGGACAAATACTGAACACAAAGGAGCAGATTAGTGTGCTGGCTGAGAGCAGGAACTCTGGAGCCCTAACACTCTGCTCAGACCCCAGCTCTTCTGCTTCATCACGTGCAAGAGACATGTGGCAATTAACCTGTGTGCTTCGTTTTCCTCCCCGTAAAATGGGACTAATCATGTACTTACCTCCTAGAGTGGTTGTGAAGAGTAAATGAGTTGACCCACATGAAATGTGCAAGCCTTAGCGCTATTGAAAAACAGAGAAGCGCTTGAAATCGATAATGTGTGCAAAAGGCCAGAGTTAGCACAAAATCTGGGGAAAAGGTAGAAGGGGAATCATGGGACGTGATGCTGCAGTGCGGGAGAGGAACGTGCGGCTTTGTTTTACCAGCTGTGGAAGACTGGGAAGGCTGATGCTGTGGGCTGCTGTGGAGCCCTTACAGAGAAGAGAACGGAGAAGGAGAGTTAGGCTTTGACAGCTAGAGAGAGGTCAGTGTGAATTCAAATGAGATATGAGAAAAAAGGTTTGGTTTTAATCAGAAATGTTATGGAAAACCGTTTTAAGAGTGTGAAATGAGTCACGCTGCAAAGAAGAGAGGATTAGCTGTGCCACTGGTAGGGAGAGGAAGTTTGTACATAGAGGTTACCAGGTAGAGTGTGTGTGTAAAAAATGACAGAATTTGCCAATAAAACATCTACAATGTGTGTGTGTTTATCTATCTATATATAGAGATATGTATATATACTATAGACATGTACAGATAGATAAGGACAATATTTATCAGACTTTAAGGTTAATTTACTAGGAAGTGACTTTTTGATAACTCATTAGATGTCAGAGGAGAAAAAACCCAAACGGATTAAGTTTGGGCGTGAGGCGACTCTAGGGAAGCTCACACTCCGCGGTGCAGATGCGCCTCCGCAAAAGCGCCTGTGGCCTCTAGTCATGCTTTTGTTGGTGGCGGTGATGAGTAAAGACACTTGAAAACGAGTTATAATACCTAATAAGTGTGGCATAATTTGATAAATTATAAAAAATATTCCTCTCTAGCTTTACTAGGGCAACATACTAATTAAATCATAATTTACTTTGTATCAAATGCCAAATTTGTATCAAATATCAAACTTGATATTAAGCATGGTGAGACTATATACCTGTCAAAAATTAATAAAGTCATAAATTTGAGGCTACTTTTTGAGGCTGGTACATAGATCGAGCTGTACTCCTGGATTGCCCATGTGATTGACATTGTATGCTAATTTCAGAAGTTTGCAGGCAAGTACAAGTGAAATATAACTTTATTTTCACTTTTCTAAATTGCTTAGGATGAATACACAGAGAGCCTCATCAAAGTGGATAAGAACTTAAGTAGGTGAGCAATGCTAGTATCCTCACTGTTGAGAGAAGTTAGGACTTTGGGGGAAGGATTATTTCATAACCACCATCAATGTCTGAAGCATAATTATGTAATACATCAGGAACCTCCTCTGTATTGTGTGTGGCAGAGCAGGAAGGAAATGAGCAAATGGGAAAGATATGAGCAGGACAGACAAAGCCTAGAGGACCTCAGCTAACAGGAATTGCTGGCCATAAACAGTGACGTTCAAACAGAAATGTGCCCAAATTAAACCTGATTTTGATACACGTAACTATTCAAGGAGAGTCTCACTCAAGGTATTCGAATGCTTAGCCACTCAGGTGAAGGTAAGATTGGCAGAAAGCGAAACCCCAGTCTGGGGTTCTGCCCAGGACTATGGATGCTGTCCTTCTGTTCATCTTCCTTTCTCCCTCCCACCCACTCTTGAACTCTGGTAAGAAACTCTGGGACCTTGGGACCTAGAGAAAACATCGGTCCGATGTTGCTGGTTGTGCTGGGAGATGGGTGAGCCAGCTGCTGTGTAAAGGCGGTGAGTAGGAGGCTCTTGGACCTTGAAGCACAGGGCAGGGGCTGCATGTTCGGGCCAGACTATCTCCAGACTGTTTGCCACCCTCGAATAGACTGATCAACTTCCATTAGGCTTGGCTACAGGAGCCCTTAAACTGATTCGGGTTCAATAGCTCAGGTAGATATTAATCCTGATAGGTGCTGCTAGGAAGAAGGAAGTAATATTAGAGGTGATGGGCGTCAAGGTATCTTTTGTATTTTGATCAGTTCTACTATCCACATGAAATGGAAGAATTAGAATTATAGAAACCAAGTTGTGTCCTACTTCCACCTTTGAAAAGTTTCCCTTCTTAGGCAGAGAAAGAAAATTCCAAACCTATTCTTATACACTGTTCTTTTTCAGAGGTCAGTATTGTCATTCACAAATCAAAATAATTTCTACCGATAGACATTAATTTTTTGAGATGCAAAACAATGAGATATGCGAACCTTATAAGTAAACTCCATAATGGCTACAAAATAGAGAAATGGCTAAACAATTCAAAATAATCAAAGATAACATGCTTTCTCCTTACTGGTAAATAAATATAATATTGCTTAGGTAAAGAAGCTGTTCATGTTTCATGTACCTTAAAGATTTCTACTTTGTCTCAAAAAATTTATACTGAAAGTTATAAAAATGCTTGTGAAAACCGTTGGCTTCATTTCGGTTCTAAAATTCCGTGTGATGTTTTAGGACTGTCTGTCTTCTCCGTTAGATGGCAATATCATCTCCCCTCTGTGTCCAGCATCAGGCTCTGCACTTTGCCCACTGATGTCAGCTGAATTTGATCCTTCTTAATGCTCCATTCATTAACACAGGTTGAGTACTTAAATCTTTTCTTTGTTAAAAGTTCTCATGTCTCAGCTTGAGCATTTTTTGTCTTAAAATTATAAGGGAATTAGCTCATTTTGTAGACCTGTCAATGCTCTGCTGTAAATGATTTTTACCTACAGGGAATTCAAGGGGTTTCAGAAGGAATTTTCCTCACTGAGCATTATGGATTTGCACTCCTTAACAGTGGGGAACAAACTTTTTTTCTGGGTAGAGCTTCTAACCCATTGTTTGGAGCAAGTCTTTTTTTTTATAGGTTCTCTTGAATGCGACCATATTTTAAATTAAAGGTAAATTATTGAATGATTAACTGTGATTTATCTTAGAAGGTGAGAAAAAAAGATTCACTGGCTATATTTTCTCTAATATATTTCTTTAGTCAGATTAAATCAAGGATCATGTATATAAAACTCATTATAGGTAATATACATGCAAATAAAGAGTTTGGTATGGCAAGCCAAAAGACTATTCCCTTCTTTGAAATATTCTATTTAGCGTATCTTAATCTGGGGTACATATTTTGTAGGATAATAAAACTCACAATTATTTTCTAGACAATATTTATTACTGATTCAAAGAATATACAAAGGCAAGACCCCACATGCTGATACTCCCACTACTTCTCTGCCATTTTTACTACTCTTCTTCCTTTCATTCTCTCCGTGCCAGCTGTGTCCTCCTTGCTCTTCCTCAGACGGCTGAGCACACTCCAGACTCAGGGCCTCGGCACCCGCTGCGCCTCCCCCTGAAATGCTGTTCCCTCAGATATCTGTAGAGTTAGCTCCTTTGTGCTTTCAGGTTTTTCATCAAAATTCACCTTAATAGTGAGCCACTTTAGTCAACATTTAAAATTTCAGCCTCCCATCTCCACACTTCATATGCTCCCTCTCTGCTTTATCTTTTTCTCCTTAGCACTGATTACCATCTAACATGCCATATCTGTTAGTTATTTGCTTACTTTCTATCTCCTACACTACAGTTTAAGCACTGTGCGGGCAAGGCATTTTTTTCACTATCACATCCACAGTGCCTAGCAGAGTATTGGCACATCTAAGTGTTCTATACATGTTTGTTGATTTAATGATTGAAAAAAAGTGATTCCATGGTGTCTGGACACATAACTAAGCCTTTTCTTTTTCAAGTGTAGTCTATGCATAATGTACATCTCTCCTGTGTATAACTCCAAACTAAGGATTCTTGGAAGACAGATAATTAGTTTAAAACCTCTATGGTATTTGAAATCATCATTGTAAATAGAAGGTCAATGTATGAAATAATGTATGAATATAATATTGCTTAGGTAAAGAAGCTGTTCATGTTTCATGTACCTTAAAGATTTCTACTTTGTCTCAAAAAATTTATACTGAAAGTTATAAAAATGCTTGTGAAAACCGTTGGCTTCATTTCGGTTCTAAAATTCCGTGTGATGTTTTAGGACTGTCTGTCTTCTCCGTTAGATGGCAATATCATCTCCCCTCTGTGTCCAGCATCAGGCTCTGCACTTTGCCCACTGATGTCAGCTGAATTTGATCCTTCTTAATGCTCCATTCATTAACACAGGTTGAGTACTTAAATCTTTTCTTTGTTAAAAGTTCTCATGTCTCAGCTTGAGCATTTTTTGTCTTAAAATTATAAGGGAATTAGCTCATTTTGTAGACCTGTCAATGCTCTGCTGTAAATGATTTTTACCTACAGGGAATTCAAGGGGTTTCAGAAGGAATTTTCCTCACTGAGCATTATGGATTTGCACTCCTTAACAGTGGGGAACAAACTTTTTTTCTGGGTAGAGCTTCTAACCCATTGTTTGGAGCAAGTCTTTTTTTTTATAGGTTCTCTTGAATGCGACCATATTTTAAATTAAAGGTAAATTATTGAATGATTAACTGTGATTTATCTTAGAAGGTGAGAAAAAAAGATTCACTGGCTATATTTTCTCTAATATATTTCTTTAGTCAGATTAAATCAAGGATCATGTATATAAAACTCATTATAGGTAATATACATGCAAATAAAGAGTTTGGTATGGCAAGCCAAAAGACTATTCCCTTCTTTGAAATATTCTATTTAGCGTATCTTAATCTGGGGTACATATTTTGTAGGATAATAAAACTCACAATTATTTTCTAGACAATATTTATTACTGATTCAAAGAATATACAAAGGCAAGACCCCACATGCTGATACTCCCACTACTTCTCTGCCATTTTTACTACTCTTCTTCCTTTCATTCTCTCCGTGCCAGCTGTGTCCTCCTTGCTCTTCCTCAGACGGCTGAGCACACTCCAGACTCAGGGCCTCGGCACCCGCTGCGCCTCCCCCTGAAATGCTGTTCCCTCAGATATCTGTAGAGTTAGCTCCTTTGTGCTTTCAGGTTTTTCATCAAAATTCACCTTAATAGTGAGCCACTTTAGTCAACATTTAAAATTTCAGCCTCCCATCTCCACACTTCATATGCTCCCTCTCTGCTTTATCTTTTTCTCCTTAGCACTGATTACCATCTAACATGCCATATCTGTTAGTTATTTGCTTACTTTCTATCTCCTACACTACAGTTTAAGCACTGTGCGGGCAAGGCATTTTTTTCACTATCACATCCACAGTGCCTAGCAGAGTATTGGCACATCTAAGTGTTCTATACATGTTTGTTGATTTAATGATTGAAAAAAAGTGATTCCATGGTGTCTGGACACATAACTAAGCCTTTTCTTTTTCAAGTGTAGTCTATGCATAATGTACATCTCTCCTGTGTATAACTCCAAACTAAGGATTCTTGGAAGACAGATAATTAGTTTAAAACCTCTATGGTATTTGAAATCATCATTGTAAATAGAAGGTCAATGTATGAAATATGTACATGCCTTTTATAAGAACTTTGATAAGTAAGTTATGTTTTTTGTCATATGGCTTTCATTATTTTTACTGTGAAGAATAAACAAATAAAACAGCAGAAAAAATATTTAGATAGGTGGTATGCAATGACACTATAGGGAAATGTATTTGATGACTTATAATAAACTATGTTCCAAGCAAATTATAATTGCTGCCCAGGAGAGAAAAGCAAAAACCAAGAAATTGTTTCTGCTTTTATTTGGAGTAAATTGTGTGCACATAATGCACTTGACAAGAAATAACAACAAAGGAGAGGTAGAACTATTCACAGCAAAGTATTTACAATTGGGTACAAGTCAAATGAGTCTGCCTAAAATGGAGGGAAGTCATAAAATTGTTCAGAAGCAGTTCCTGGGAAAACAATATGAGCTGACCTATTTGAAAAGAGCGGTTCTTTGTGCCTGGCACCGTGCTAAGGACTTTGCACACGTTAAAACCCCAGATGCCGGGCCGGCTCAGTGGCCGAGTGGTTAAGCTCGCGCGCTCCGCTGTGGTGGCCCAGGGTTTGGATCCTGGGCGCGGACATGGCACTGCTCGTCAGGCCACGTTAAGGTGGCATCCCACATCCCACAACTAGAATGACGTGCAACTAAGATATACAACTGTATAAGGGGGGTGGGGGGAGAGATAAAAGCAGGAAAAAAAAAAAAAAAAGATTGGCAGCAGTTGTTAGCCCAGGTGCCAATCTTTAAAAAAAAAACAAACCCAGATCTCCAGCAACACCATGAGGTGAGTACTATTTTCTCCATGTTGGGATGATAAAATTGAATCTCGGGGAGATTATGCACCTTGCCTAGTTCCCTGACAGGTGCTAAACGGTGGGACAGAGATGCTGCCCAGAGTGGGCCTCGTTACTATGCAGTATGCTGCTGTACATGGAGGCCATAACTTGGATGCAAACCCAACAGCCATTTTTGCCTATTCAAGCTCGACTCCATGGGGCCAGACATTTTTAGGGTATCTGTTAGGATTAAACTAACCAAGTGATAGCAATAATGAATGTATTTCATAGCGACTTTATCCAGTTTTTCATAGCCATCAGAAGCAGAAAACACCAAGTCATGGTGAACATAGGTCCTGAGTTTACGTCAATTCTTTAGTTTATCTAAGTTCTAAAGTCAAAATTTTGACTAGATTCAATATTTGAAAGAGTCAGCTTAGAGAGTTGACAATTGAAAAAGACAAAGGAAGTCAGGAGAGAGAGCTAATGAGCCTTGCTAATTCAGAGATGGAGAAGGCCTTGTGCCCTGGAGACCAACCTACCTGTCCTCTTGACAGGGAGATGTTGCATCCCACAGAGACAGAAGGGAGCCACAGAGCAGTGAAGCAAATGCCAAGCTAAAGAAAAGAAAGCCCGCTTTGGAGCCTTGGTCTGGATGGAGCAGACATTTGGAAGTGGGGCAGAGGTGATGAGATCTGTGAATGTACAGACAGGAGGAAAGGGAAAGCCACCATTTGGTTGTGTGCCGTTTTTTCTGTCGTCACTAGCCATTCCTTTTGTTGGAGGGAAAGCTTTCCAGGCTGTTTTTCCAGATTGTTCTTTACTTCCATCCTCATTGGCAGCTCCCCGACCCAGGTCTACTCACGAGATGTTTTCAAACATTTGATCGTGGTCACCAGTTCTGCTGACTTGAACGCTATTAACCAACCCATGATTTTTTTTTAACTCCAGAGAATAGAGTATGTATATTATAAACCAATAACTTTTTCTTCTTTTCTCTCCTTCAAGTTTCCCTGACTACTCTTAAAACTATACCCACTTTTCCCTAACTGCAAAAGTCTCCCTGTATTGTTGTAATTTAGTTATAACACATTGTGGATTTTATATTTTGTGACAGTAGTTTAATCTGTTATAGCATAAGCCAGTTCAGTGAGGACGCAGACTGGTAACCATTGCTTGAGGGGACAGACTCTGGGCCTGGACCAGGCGCCCAGACCTCCCGTGGGAGTGGCAGCAAGGGCGGCTGGGATCAAATGGATTCAGTAATGTCACCTCTTTTCCTTTCTGAGGGGAGAGAGCAGACTGCTTTTGTTTTCCTCATAATATGGGATGGTAGAAAAAAAAATCCCCATGTAATAGGAATAAAGAATGTACAGTTTTAAAATGAAAAGACTTAAAAGCTCTCTGATAATCTTAAAATGCCATAAATAAACATTTATTAGTAACAAATCTCATAATCCGGGCTACAAAATTATTTTAGAATCTTTGGGCAATTTTTCTGGTATTTCATGACCCAGTTCTTTGAGGGAGCTGTGTTTTAACAGTACCAAAATGCACGCTGCATTCAAAGAGTATTGGATCATAAATCATTTGGTTGCCACTTGGCCAATTTTTTTTTTAGCTTTTGATTTCTTTTGCTAATCTTAATAGCTTCCTTGTTTAGGAAGAACCATTATCAGAGAGGCCATGCAGGGCTGTGGCAGTGTGGCCGGGGTCCCCGCGGGGTCCGCACGTGTCCCCAGACAGCAGGCTCCAGTGGGCGCGCTTCGCCGAGCAGAGGCTGGGTTCATGCACATGCTCCCGGCAGCACATCTCAGGGCTTTAAGTGACCACACCCGTTCCGAAATCAAATGAGGACTTGGAGAATAGCCCACATTTAACCCAATAACCAGCTGTGCAAGTGTTAAAATGCAGTTGATCTACTCCAGTATTTAAGAATCGTGGAGGGTCATTAGTTCAATACTCAGATGGCCACCCAGCAGGGCTGCAGACTGCACAGGGCCAGCGTGACGGATAGCAGTCATTACTGGAGATGGTCAAAAAGGCTGACTAGGCCTGTTTTAACCCAGCTATCATTCCAGTTATGCATTCCTCCCCTCAATTCCCAGATCCTCTAGATTTCTGCCCTAAAATTTGGCTTAAGGAGAAGTTTTTTTGGGCACTGTTTTTTTTCTCCTCATTTGATTTCTTATTCCTACATGGAAATGACAAAATTAGAAAGACATCCAGTGGAGAATCAGGGTTTGTATCAAAGGGAAAATAAAAATCTTACTAAAAATTATTTTTGTGTCTGGTATCTCTTTCTTGTTTCTTTTATGTCCTCATGCTTTAGTCAAATTTACTTAGATGATTTTTGGCCCCTGTATTCACTTTTTTTCTTCTATATGGATATTAAACTCTGACACAAATCTTAGACTTCATATTGTCCTATTTCCTTTGTTTTTCTTCTGTGTTGGCTCTCTGGTCTTTTTTTGTTTTTCTTAATTTGAGTTCATAATAGTTTACATCATTGTGAAATTTCAGTTGTACATTATTTCTTGACTGTCACCACAGAGGTGCTCCCATTCACCCCCTGTGCCCACCCCTCGCCCCACTTGCCCTGGTAACCACTGAACTGTTTTCTTTGTCCGTGTGTTTGTTTATATTCCACATATGAGTGAAATCATCTGGTGTTTGTCTTTCTCAGTCTGGCTTATTTCGCTTAGCATAATTCCCTCCAGGTCCTTCCATGTTATTGCAAATGGGATGAATTTGTCTTTTTTATGGCTGAGTAGTATTCCATTGTATATATATACCACATCTTCTTTATCCTATCATTGGTCAATGGGCATTTGGATTGTTTCCATGTCTTGACTATTGTGAATAGTGCAGCAATGAACATAGGGGTGCGTATGTTACTTTGGATTGTTGATTTCAAGTTGTTTGGGTAGATACCCAGTAGTGGGATAGCTGGGTCATATGGTAGTTCTATTTTTAGTTTTTTGAGGAATCTCCATACTGTTTTCCATAGTGGCTGCACCAGTTTGCATTCCTACCAGCAGTGTATGAGGGTTCCCTTTTCTCCACACCCTCTCCAACATTTCTTATTTTTAGTCTTATAGTCTTTAGTGATTATAGCCATTTTAACAGGCATAAGATTGTATTATAGTGTAGTTTTGCTTTGCATTTCCCTGACAATTAGTGATGTTGAACATCTTTTCATGTGTTCATCGGCCACCTGTATATCTTCTTTGGAAAAATGTCTGTTCATATCCTCTGGACATTTTTTGACTGGGCTGTTGGTTTTTTTGTTGTTTAGTTGTGTGAGTTTCTTATATATTATGGAGATTAACCCCTTATCAGATATATGATTTGCAAAAATTTTCTCCCAGTTGGTGGGTTGTCTTTTGGTTTTGATCCTAGCTTCTTTTGCCTTCCAGAAGCTCTTTAGTCTGATGAATTCCCACTTGTTTATTTTTATTTTGTTTCCCTTGTCTGAGAAGACATGGTATTCGAAATGATCCGTTTTAGTTCGGTGTCAAAGAGTGTACTACATGTATTATCTTCCAGGAGTTTTATGGTTTCAGGACTTATCTTCAAGTTTTTGATCCATTTTGAGTTTATTTTTGTGTATGGCTTGAGATAATGATCTACTTTCACTCTTTTGCATGTGGCTGTCCAGTTTCCCCACCATTATTTATTGAAGAGACTGTCTTTTCTCCATTGTATGTTCTTGGAACCTTTGTTGAAGATTAGCTGTCCATAGATGTGTGGTTTTATTTCTGGGCTTTCAGTTCTGTTCCACTGATCTGTGTGCCTGTTTTTGTACCAGTACCATGAAGTTTTGATCACTATGGCTTTGTAGCACATTTTGAAGTCAGGGATTGTGATGCCTCCAGCTTTGTTCTTTTTTCTCAGGATTGCTTTAGCAATTTAGGGTCTTTGGTTGCACCATAAGGATTTTAGGATTCTTTGCTCTATTTCCATGAAGAATGTCATTGGGATTCTGATTGGGATTGCATTGAATCTAGATTGCTTTGGGTAGTATGGACACTTTAACTATGTTTATTCTTCCAATCCATGTGCTTGGAATCTCTTTCCATCTCTTTATGTCATCAACTATTTCTTTCAATAATGTCTTATAGTTTTCATTGTATAAGTCCTTTGCCTCCTTAGTTAAATTTATTCCTAGGTACTGTTTTTCCTGGAGGCAGCAGATCATTGGGTTTTGTTCTTTAATCCATCTTGCAACTGTGTGTCTTTTTTTTTTTTTTTTTTGGAGAATTCAATCTTTTACGTTTAGGGTGATTATCAATACATGAGGGCTTAATGCTGCCATTTTGTCATTCGTTTTCCAGTTCTGTTGCATTTCCTGTGTTTCTCGTCCTGTGTATTTTGGTCTACCAATCGAATTATGTATTTTTTTATGTTGTATTTCTTTGTTTTCTTCTTATTTATTATTTGTGTCTCTGTTCTGCTTTTTTGGTTAGTGGTTCCCCTGAAGTTTGTATTCAAGATCTCATGGATAAGATAGTTCCTTTTCTGATGGTCTCTAATTTCCTTAGACTAAACCAATTCAGTCCCTTTCCTCTTCCCCTCCTAAGTTGTTTTTCTCACATCTTATTCCATCTTGTGTTATGAGTTTGTGGTTAAAAAGACAGGATTATCTTTGGTTTTTGGTGTTTTCCTCCCCTTTGTCTTTAATGCTATACTTGATTATTTTCTATCCTGCTCTGATTCTCTCTACCTATTTAATTCCTTACTCTGTCCTTTTTAACCCCTTTCTCCCTTTTTTTCATGTATGAGGGCCTTCTTGAAGATTTCTTGGGGTGGGGGGTTCTTGTGGCTACGAACTCCCTTAGCTTATGTTTGTCTGGGAGAGTTTTTATTTCTCCATCAAATCTGAAGGATATTTTTGCTGGATAGAGTATTCTTGGCTGAAAATTTTTGTCCTTCAATGATTGAATATGTCATTCCAGCCTCTTCTAGCCTGCAAGGTTTATGCAGAGAAATCTGCTGAAAGCCTGATTTAGGTTCCTTTGTAGGTTATTTTCTTCTGCCTTGCTGCCCTTAGCATTCTTTCTTTGTCGTTCATTTTTGCCAGTTTTACTACTATATGCCTTGCAGTAGGTCTTTTTACACTGAGATATTTAGGAGATCTGGCAGCCTCTTCCACGTTGATTTCCTTCCCCAGGTTTGGGAAGTTCTCTGCTGTTATTTCTTTGAATAAGCTTTCTACTCCGTTCTCCTTCTCTTCTCCCTCTGGAATACCTATAATTCTTTTTTTTTTTTTTTGAGGAAGATTAGCACTGAGGTAATATCTGCCACCAATCCTCCTCTTTTTGCTCAGGAAGACAGGCCCTGAGCTAACATCTGTGCCCATCTTCCTCTACTTTGTATGTGGGATGCCTGCCACAGCATGGCTTGCCAAGCAGTGCCATGTCCACACCTTGCATCTGAACCAGCAAACTCTGGGCTGCTGAAGCAGAACATGCCCACTTAGCTGCTGTGCCACTGGGTTGGCCCCTGGAATGCCTGTAATTCTTATGTTGCATTTCCTAATTGAGTCGGATATTTCTCGGAGACTTTCTTTGTTTCTTTTCAGTCTCAGTTCTCTCTCCTCTATCTGGAGCATTTCAACATGTCTATCTTTGATTATGCTGACATGCTCCTCTATGGTATCTTCTCGAGCATTCAGGGAATCCACATTTTGTTTTATTTCTTCCACTGTGTCTTTCATCTCTAATATTTCTGCCTGATTCTTCTTTATAGTTTCAATCTCTTTTGTGAAGTAGCTCTTGAACTCGTTGAATTGTTTCTCTACATTCTCTTTTGCTTCCTTGAGTTTTTTGATGATAGCTGTTTTGAATTCTTTATCATTTAAGATTACGTATTTCTGCATCCTCAGGACTGACTTCTGGGCACTTGTCGCTTTCTTTCTGGCCTGGAGATCTAATGTAGTGTTTGACATTGCTAGAGGCTCTGTTTTTTTGCATCCTGGCATTATTAAGTCACAGTTCCCACCTATCACCCCTGGGTGGGGGTCAAGAGCCCTGTGTTCTGAGCCCTCTGCCTTCAGCAGAAATCCCGTGGGCTGGAGCCTTGCTGAGTGGGTGGGGGGAGGGGCATTTCCTCCTCTGTGCTTTTGTGTTCTCTCCCTCTGCTCTCCTGGGGTGTTGGCTTGATGAAGTCACCCCCCAACCCCCGTCACAGAAAGCTTTTGCCCTTGTAGAGAGCTTCCCTCTAGGCAGCAAAGGCCCTAGGGAGTCCTTGAAGTTCCCATGAATAAGCGTCCCTTCCCCTTCTCCTTGGCTCATGGATCCTCCCAAGTCCCAGATGGCAATCTTTAGGGGAGGGAGTGAAGATCTCTCTTACCCGGTTCCAGCTCCTCTGAGGGGTCTCCAGCCTCTTCACCCTCTGTCTTATGGGTGTGTGGATCTCTCCAACGTTTTTGTGTTGATTTTGGATGTCCTCTGTTGGAGTTATGGATGCTTTTTTCATTGTATATCAGAGGGGGAAGATTTCTGAGAGACCTCACTCTGCCATGATGCTGACGTCACTCCTGGCTCTCTGTTTTTTCATTCAGCTCTATTTTAATGTTATTCCTGGTGACTGAAATATTGTCCTGGTTTACATACATTGTTTTCTTGCCAGTACATAAGACAATCAATTAATTCATTAGGGAGAGTTATGCATTCCACTTAAAATTGTAAGAGGCTATTTTCAGACTATTTAGAAGAGGGTTGGTGTAAATGGTGTTGAATTGGTAGTTGAATCCTCTGCTTTTTATATAAGGGTTCCTATGGAAACAGAAAAGTATTTCCTTTTGGCTACACATAGCATTTTGAATTTCTGAAGTGTTTTGGAACAATAATTTGGAACATGCTTAAGAAATGTAATTTAGGTTCAAATAAAAATAAAGTATTTGTTATTTAAAAGAATAGCTTAGGCTGGAATTTCACATTTTATGATGAGATGAAAAGAAAAATAGTCAATTAAAATTATTCTTCTGCTGAGATAAATAGCAGTTACAACAGAAAATGTTGAAAAGTCACATGATATGGGAGTCTAGAGTCTTATAAAAAGCAGTCTTAGTGTGTAAAAGGGTCTGGGAACGAAGAGATAGGAGGAAACTGAAACTATCAAGTGAATGGAAGTTTTTGTCTCTGTATTTGTTTTAGTGGAGTAGAACACTGTTCAAAAGGCAGAAAAACTGGTTTTATTTTTTACTTTTATTTTGTTTTTTCATTTTTTTCTTCAGGTAACCTTGGTTTATAACATTGTATAAATTTCAAGTGGATATTTTGACTACTATATAGACCACATTGTGTTCACCCCTAAAAGTCTAGTTTCCATCCATCACCATACACATCTGCCCCTTCACCCCTTTCCCCCCTCCTCACCCCTTTCCCTCTATAACTACCAATCTATTCTCTGTATCTATGTCTGTTTGTTGTTGTTTTTTATCTCCCACATATGAGGGAAATCATACAGTATTTGTTTTTCCCTGTCTAACTTATTTCACTTAGCACAATACCCTCAAGGTCTATCCACATTGTCACAAATGGCAAGATTTTGTCATTTTTGTAGCTGAGTAGTATTTCATTGCATATATAGGGGTACATACGTTTTTTTGAATTAGTGCTTCATGTTTTCAGATAAATACCCAGAAGCGGGATAGCTGGATCATATGGTAGTTCTACTCAATTTTTTGAGGAATCTCCACACTGTTCTCTATAGTGGCTGTACCAATTTACATTTCCACCAGCAGTGTATGAAGGTTCCCTTTTCCCCACATCCTCTCCAACACTTGTTATTTCTTGTCTTTTTAATAATAGCCTTTCTGACAGGCATGAGGTGATATCTCATTGTGGTTTTAATTCACATTTCCCTAATAGTTAGTGATGTTGAACACCTTTTAAATTACCTGGCAGCTCTATACCTTCTTTTTTTTTTTTTTTTTAAAGATTTTATTTTTTCCTTTTTCTCCCCAAAGCCCCCCAGTACATAGTTGTATATTTCTCGTTGTGGGTTCCTCTAGTTGTGGTATGTGGGACGCCGCCTCAGCGTGGTTTGATGAGCAGTGCCATGTCCGCGCCCAGGATTCGAACCAACGAAACACTGGGCTGCCTGCAGCGGAGCGCGCGAACTCAACCACTCGGCCATGGGGCCAGCCCCCTCTCTATACCTTCTTTGAAAAATGTCTCTTCAGGTCCTCTGCCCATGTTTTGATTGGGTTATTTTTTTGTTGAGTTGTGTGAGGTCTGCACATATTTTGTATACTAACCACCTCAGACAGATAATTTGCAAATATCTTCTCCCATTTGGTAGGTTGAATTCATTTTGTTGATGGTTTCCTTTGCCTTGCAGAAGCTCTTTAGTCTGATGAAGTCCCACTTGTTTATTTTTTCTATTGTTTCCTTTGCTTAAGGAGACATATTCAAAAAAATATTGCTAAGGCTAATGTCAAAAAAGCATACTGACTATGTTTTCTTCTAGGAGTTTTGTGGTTTCTGATCTTACATTCAATTCTTTTAACCATTTTCAGTTAATTTTTCTGTATGGTGTAAGATAGTACTCTAATTTCATTCTTTTGCATGTGGCTATCCAGTTTTCTCAACACCATTTATTGGATAGCCTTTCTTTACTCCATTGTATGTTCTTGGTTCCTTTATCAAAAATTAGCTATCCATAGATGTGTGGATTTATTTCTGGGCTTTCAATTCTGTTCCATTGATCTGTGTGTCTGTTTTTGTACTAGTACATGCTGTTTTGATTACTATAGCTTGGTAGTATATTTTGAAGTCAGAGAATGTGATGCAGTTTTGTTCTTTTTTCTCAGGATTCCTTAGGCATTTGGGATCATTTGTTGTTCCATATAAATTTCAGGGTTCTTTGTTTTCTTTCTGTGAAAAACGTTGTTGGGACTTTGATATGGATTACATTGAATCTGTAGATTGCTTTAGGAAGTATGGACATTTTAACTATGTTAACTCTTCCATTCCATGTGCGTGGAATATCTTTCCATTTCTTTGTGTCTTCTTTGATTTCTTCCAATAATGTTTTACAGTTTTAGTGTATAGGTTTTCCACCTCCTTGGTTAAATTTATTAGTAGGTATTTTATTCTTTGGTTATGATCATAAATGGGATTATATTCTTAATTTCTCTTTCTGTCATTTCTTGGTTACTATACAGAAACTGTATAGAAACTGTACAGAAACTGACTTTTGTATGTTGATTTTGTACCTTGCAACTTTACAATATTTGTTTATTATTTAGAATAGTTTTTTGTGGATTTTTTAGGGTTTTCTTTATATAAAAATCACATCATCTGCAAATAGTGACAGTTTTACATCTTCCTTTCCAATTTGTATCCCTTTTATTTCTTTTTCTTGCCTAATTGTTCTGGCTAGAACTTCCAATACAATGCTGAATAAAAGTAGGAACAGTGGGCATCCTTGTTTATTCCTGTTCTCAGAAGTATAGCTTTCAATTTTTCATTGTTGAGTATGTTATCTGTGGATTCGTCATATATGGTCATTATTATGTTGAGGTACTTTCCTCCTACACCCATCTTATTCAGAGTTTCTATTATAAATGAATGTTGAATCTTGTCACGTGCTTTTTCTGCATTGGAGAGTTCAATCCATTTACATTTAGAGAGATTATTGATATGTGAGAGCTTAACACTGCCCTTTTATTGTTCACCTTCTGGTTCTCCCGCATTTCATTTGTTTCTCGTCCAGAGTATCTTGGCTACCAACTCGTTTAGGTTGGGAGGTTTTTGATTAGCATTTCAATCTCCTTACTAGTGATTGGTCTATTCAGATTCTCTATTCCTTTTTGATTCAATTTTGGAAGGTTGTATTATTCTGAGCATCTATCCATTTTTTCTAGGTTATCTAATTTGTTGGCACATAGCTTTTCATAGTATGCTCTCTAATCCTTTGTATTTCTGTGGTATCCATTGTATTTTCCCCTCTTTTGTTTTTACTTGAGACTTCTCTCTGTTTTTCTTAGTGAATCTAGCAAAAGGTTTGTTAATTTTGTTTAGCTTTTCAAAGAACTTAATTTCATTGATCTTTTCTATTGTCTTTTTAGTATCTATTTCATTTATTTCAGCTCTGGTTTTTATTATTTCCTTCCTTCTACTGAATTTGGGCTTCATTTGTTCTTCTTTTTCTAGTCTCTTTAAGTGTAGTGTTATATTATTTGAGATTTTTCTTTTTTCTTGAGGTAGGCCTGCACTCCCATAAACTTCCCTCTTTTCTTTTCTTTTCTGTCCTTGCTGCTTCCCATAAATTTTGGTATGTTGTGTTTTCATTTTCATTTGTCTTCAGGTACTTTTTGATTTCTCCTTTGGTTTCTTCATTGACCCAATAGTTGTTCAGTAGCATGTTATTTAGTCTCCACATATTTGTGGCTTTTCCAGTTTTCTTCTTTTAATTGATTTCTAGTTTCATACTGTTGTGGTCAGAAAAGATTCTTGATATTATTTCAGTCTTCTTAAATTCACTGAGACTTGTTTTATCATGTAACATGTGATCTATCCTGGAGAACTTTCCATGTCTTTGGATGGAATGTTCTACATATATCTATGAAGTCCATCTGATCTAATGTGCCACTTAAGGCCAATGTTTCCTTATTGATCTTCTGTCTGGATAATCTTTCCTTTCATGTAAGTGGAGTGTTTCAGTCCCCTACTATTTTTGTATTATTATCAAGCTCTCCTTTTCTGTCTCATATTTACTTTACATATTTAGATGCCCTCAAGTTGGATGCTTAGATGTTTACAAGTGTTATATTCCTTTATTGGATTGTTCCCTTTATCATTATGTAGTGTCCTTCTTTGTCTCTTGTTACAGTTTTTGTTTGAAAGTCTATTTTTTCTGATTTAAGTATTGTTACTCCAGCTTTCTTTTCATTGCCATTTGCATGGGTATCTTTTTCCATCCTTCACTTTCATTCTGTGAGTGTCTTTAGATCTGAAATGTGTCTCTTGTATGTGGCATATATATGGGTCTTGTTTTTTTTTTTTAAGATTTTATTTTTTTCCTTTTTCTCCCCAAAGCCCCCCAGTACATAGTTGTATATTCTTCATTGTGGGTCTTTCTAGTTGTGGTATGTGGGACGCCGCCTCAGTGTGGCCTGATGAGCAGTGCCATGTCCGCGCCCAGGATTCAAACCAATGAAACACTGGACCACCTGCAGCAGAGCACGTGAACTCAACCATTCGGCCATGGGGCCGGCCCCATATGGGTCTTGTTTTTTTCTATCCATTCAGCCCCTCTATATCTTTTGATTGGAGCATTTAGTCTATTTACATTTAAAGTAATTAGACAAGTATGTACTTATTGTCATTTTGTTACTTTTTTCTAGATTTTTTGTAGTTATTCTGCTACTTTTTTTCTAGATGTTTTTGTAGTTAGTCTCTCTTCCTTTCTTCTTCCTTTGCTGTCTTCCCTCGTGATTTGATGACTTTCTTTAGTGTTATGTTTGGATTCCTTTCTCTTTAATTTTTCTGTATTTATTATAGGTTTTTGGTTTGTGGTTACCATGCAGTTCATATATAATAACCTATGTAAGTAGCAATCTATGTTAAGTTAATGGTCTCTTAAGGTTGACCTCCTACTAAAATCTCTACATTTTTACTCTCCCCCCCCATATTTTATGTTTTTGACATCATATTTTACTTCTTTTGATTTTCTGTATCCCTTAATCTTTTCTTGTGAATTTAAGTGATTGTAGTACTTTTGTCTTTTGACCTCCATACTAGATTTATAAGTGGTTGGTCCACTAACTTTACTATATATTTGCCTTTACCAGTGGTTTTTTTTTTTTTTTTTTGATAATTTTCTTATTCTTATTTGTGGCTTTTCTTTTCCACTTAAATAAGTCCCTTTAACCTTTCTCGTAAGGCCAGTTTAGTGGTGATGAGCTCCATTGGTTTTCACTTGTATGGAAGCCTCTTTATCTCTCTCTTTCACTCTGAATGATAACCTTGCCAGATGGTACATTTTTTCTTTCAGCACTTTCAATATATTATGCTACTCCCTTCTAGTCTGAAAGGTTTCTGCTAAAAAGTCAGCTGATAGCCTCATGTAACTTGTGGCTTTTCTCTTGAAGCTTTTAAGATTCTCTCATTATCTTTAATTTTTGACATATTAATTATAATGTCCCTTGGTGTGAGCCTCTTTGGGTTTATCTTGTTTGAGACTGTCTGTGCTTCTTGTACCTGGATGTCTATTTCCTTCTCCAGATTAGGGAAGCTTTCAGCTATTATTTCTTCAAATACTTTCTTTGCCCCTTTGCTTCTCTCTTCTTTTTCTGAGACACCTATAATGCAAATGTTAGTATGCTTGATGTCCCAGAACTTCCCTGAGACTGTCCTCATTCTTTGTATTCTTTTCTTGTTTAGCTTGGGTGATTTCCTCTACTCTTTCATCTAGATCATTGATCTATTTTTCTGTGTCGTCTACTCTGCTATTGATTCCCTCTAGTGAATTTTTCATTTCCATTATTGTACTCTTCAGCTTTTTTTGGTTCTTTTTTATATTTTCTAATTCTTTGTTGAAGTTCTCACTGTGTTCATCTATTCTTCTCTCCAGTTCAATGAGCAGATGTTTTATGACTACCAATTTGTACGCTTTATCAGATAGATTGTTTATCTCTTGTATCGTTTATTATTTTACCAAGGGTTTGTCCTATTCTCTTATTTGGAATATATTCCTTTGTCTCCTCATTTTGCATACTTCTCTGTGCTTATTTCTGTGTATTAGGTAAATCAGCTACACCTCTCAATCTTAGAGATGTGGCCTTATGTAAGAGATGTTTTATGGGGCCCAGTAGCATGCTTCCCTGTAGTCACCCATGCCAAATGCTCCAGGGCTTTCCACTATATGGGCTGCCTGTGCCCTTCTGCTGTGTTGCGGATGCAATTGCTGCAGGTGGGCAGGTAGGTGGGGCTGGTCCTGGGCAGGCTGGTTGTGAGCAGGCTGGTTGGGCAGGTCCAACATGTGTGGCTGCTGTGGATAGATGTGGTATTGGGTATGGCAGCCCTCCAGTGTGGCCGGCTGCAAGAGGTGGTGCACAACTGCTGGTGAGCAGGTCAGACTGCCAGTGTACCTGGCTGCAGGGCCCAGTGGTGTACGACTGCTGTGAGCTCTCTGGTGTGTGGAGAAGGCTCCTGTGTGGCTGATTGCTAGGCCCAAAGTTGCACAACTGCTGCTGGCTTGCTGAGGGGCAGGGCAGGCCGTAGAATGGGCTGGCTGCACATCCTGGTGACATGCAATGGCCTTGGGTACACTGGTGGGTAGGGCAGGCCTCCTGCACAGCCATGTGCAATTGTTTCAGGCATATTGGCAGGTGGGGCAGGCCCCCTGTGTGGCTGGATGTGAGGCTCAGCTGCATGAGTCTGTCACAGGCTTTCTGTTTGGTGGGGCAGATCCTGGTGCTGACAGGCTGTGCTGCCCAGCTGTGCATGATTCCCTTGGGTGGGGCAGGACCCCATGCTAACAGGCTAGAGGAAGGATTCCAAAATGCATCTGATAGCGTCGGCCTTAGTGCAGCTGAATTAGGTCACAAAAATGGCTGCAACTAGTGTATCAGTTCCTAAGGGGGAGGGGGCACCCAGCCACCTCCTGTCTTTTAGAGAGGTGCTCCAAGCTTAGTAAGTGAGTCTCTTTTACCAGTGGACTGTGTACTTTCCTAACTGGTGTTTCTGCGTTGGTGTCCAGGTTAACAGAATCTTTGCGTGGGCCCTTTAAGAGCAGGTTTCTCTTTCCTTGAAGTTCTATAGTTTTCCTGGGTGTATTCCCCACTGGTTTAGAAAGCCAGGTGTTTTGGCGTCTTGTCTCTCTTGTGTTGAGTAGAAGGGCTGGGGTGCTTAATGTGGAGCTTGGATCCCTTGCTCCTCCAGCAAAAGGGCTGTAGCTCTGAGATCACTCTGACTGTAAAGCACCACGCTAGGGCTGGGGTGTGGTTCTTTCCTCTGTGGCGCCATATATCTCTGTCTTCCCATCTCTCTTCGTCTGGGCTCTTGTTGTGGGTGCTTTTTTCATCCAGTTTTCATATCTCTTTCAGAGGAAATTATTTCACATGTAGTTGTAGGTTTTGTGTCTGTGGGACGAGGTGAGTTCAGGACCCTCCTATGCCACCATCTTCCAAACCAGAAAAACTGATTTTATTGCTCTCTCTCCCTTAATTAGTCCTGGATTCTGCTTCCCATCACTAAGTCATCCATTTGCAGGTGATTTCGGTGGTGCCTTTTCACTCTAAGTTTCTACGAATTTTAGTAACATTGACCTAGAGATTGTTTCATAAGTCAGGAGTACAAGCCAACCAATCCAACCACAGATGGCCATGTTATCTGACCCAGGAGTGACCTTCTGGATTTTCCATCACCATAACCCGAGCTTCTGAGCCCAAAGAAGAATCTCATTTGATGCTACTGAAAGGTTGCATTTGAATAGGGAAATTCCAAGGCATTTTGAACTCTGAATTTCAGGGACAAACTCTTTAAGTTTAACTTAGTCTTGTTTCATGGCTTTAGAGTTTCCAAAGAGAGCCTCTGTCTTAAATGATTTGTGTGGGGAGCAAGGACTAATAGGCACCTCCATTTTACTCTAAATACTTTGAAGTTAGACTTGTCTTTGTATCTCTCACCACTAAGTGCAAGGAGCTATCAGGATGCATATTTAGAGCAACTTTCACTACCTAAATTTAAAATCCAACATCTGCTCCCTCACAAATAGTTTAACTTAAAATTGCAAAGTTACTTGAATGCTTAGCATCTAGGGTCAAGCTGCAGGCCTTCTTTTGTCTCCTTTTGTACAGGCAGGAACACCACTTATACTGAAATTATTGTTCTATCTTTCACAATATCTATCATGGATGACCAGCACTTACAGAACACCAGTAAATGTTTGATGAGCCTGATTGAATTAAATTGCCCTCTGATAGGAAGCAGTGGGTAGATGAGTAATTATGCTCACCAGCCAAGCAATATTTGTTCTGTCATTTGGGGAAGAGGTGGGCCAACTTTTCTATAAACTTGCTTTTGAATTTGCAATCTAATACTAGGCCAGAATCCTGGGCTGTGCCTTTGAATAGCTTAATTCATATTCTTATCTCAAGTAAAACCAATAGCTATTTAAATACAATATTCTCTTTAGAAACCAAGACTTTGACCCTTGCCTTCTACTACCAGCTCTCCTGATAAATTTGGCTCCTCTCTACCACCAATGACAAGTTAGTTCAGTTCACTATTTGAATAGACCATCTCCATAAAACCAGTTCAACCCCTCCAATCCAAAACTTAACAAACATGTACACAAAGTTTCTGAGTTAGGATTAGGATAACATCAAATACAGAGGAGAACAAGGCCGGGCAGTGATTGGAGGTGGGGAGGGAAGTCGGCCAAAAATGTGCGGAAGGTGAATGTAAATAAAAAGTCTGAGTTGGAGGCACCATGCAAGAAAGGTGGGAGGAAGCGATGGCAAAACTCATTGCAAGGCCAGGTATATAGAAAGTGGAATATAATGGATGGAGTAGCGAAGCATATCCATCCATTTAAATTATTCCTGGAAAATGAGGGCTAAAATCACAAAGACTAAAACAGAAGAAAATACTTAGTTTCACTGATAACTGGAATATGTGAAGCCACATGCCCTTCACAGAAATTGAGTGATAACCAGACTCATTGCTAAAACCAATTATAAGTAGCAAAATATCATTAATCTTTTTATGACTAAATATAAATTTGATTTGCATTGTAAATAGGGTAGCATATATGATGGGAAAATATAAGGCATTTGTGCAAACTGCATCAGGGCTTACTTTATCAAGAAAGCAAAATAATGGGAGAAAAAATGATTAGCCATGCTAAACTAAAATCCCCTGTCTATATAATTACTACCCACTTTAGATTTTGATATGATCTAAACTATGTCCACACTGCCATCAAAAAGATTACTTAAAAAGTTTGGCTATAATTTGGTGTATTTCTTTATTGTTGGCTGGGTAGCATTTGTGTTTACCTCAGTTTTGGGTATTTGCTTTTGTTGCTGGAAAGTCAATAATGATTAGAATTGGTAGAATTAGTTTGTGGTCTGAATTGGGGAGAATTTTGATTTTATATTTGGTATTTGCCAACCTTTTATTTTAAAACAAAAGCTCTACTTTTAACCTAGGCACCGCCTGAGGAAAATGTGTTTAGTACAATGAACTAGGCCATTTATTTATTTGTAATTAGTATTATTCTCTCAATTATATAATTTTCACAGTCAACTGCTCTACTAAATTAATTCCTTTTGTTCCTTCAAATTGTATTCCCTTTAAACATGTTCCCAGTGGTAAGGAAAGCTGCAACTGGGAAATAAGCTTCATGATGTCAATGATGAGGGTTCATTTTATTGTGTTACTCTGTTATGCATACAAAAATAAATACATTATTCCCAGCACTGGTATTGTTACATTAGTGAGATTCTTTACTACTGCAGGAAAGAGGCACACAGGAATTGCTTTTGGCAAGGGGAGCTTATTAAGTTTATGTAGAAATATTGGGTTGAAAGTTCCTCTGAGACCAGCATGTACTGCTTCTTTAGGAGAACTGAGTCCATAACTCAGTATTATCTAGGATCTAAGAAGAATGTGAGACATCTTTTCATTTAGCATTTATATTTCTAAAAACAAGATTTGATTGGCTTGACTTATCAACTTTCAGTATGCGGCAACTTTATTGGGTAGAGTTTCAGACCATAGCCCTTCAGAGCTGGTCGTCCTCACTTTTGACTTGCTTGACTTGTCTTGGACTAACTCACTGATTATTGCTTAATAAGTTGTGGCCAAAGGACTAAAGTTGCTTTCATTTAACATACATTTGAAAACGTCATATACATGAAAGAACCAGTTCTGGCTGCTTTCCTTAGGAGGATACTGTGGGCTTGACACCCTCTGAGGTCACGTTGCTCCCTCCAGCATGCCCGGTAAAAAATATCATTCTCTGTTAAGATCATCTTTCTTATTTAAATTAGTTAACTCAGTTAAATTAGTTATTTTCTTTTTTAACTAGTTAGAAAATATGGTGGGAATGGAAGGATTTATGAAAAATTGTTCTACATTAAAGTACTAAAATCTAAATGTTTTCTTATCGAGACCAGTTTCCAATTTCATACTTTTCTTCCTTGAAATCACACACATTAAATTTGAATGTGTTGCATATATGAAGGAGTTGGGAGGCATTGTCTCATAAAAGTTAAAATTCCAGAGACTAGTATATCTGTGATCTGCAGGCTCAGCTGTGAAATGCCTGAGGCACAGAAACCAGGACGTGTCAGAAACTTGGGAGTTTCAAATGATAGCTTATGGGTTGCAAGTCTAGAGAAACATTCCCCAAGTAGAGTTCAGTTTTATTGCTATAAATATAAATACTGCCTATTCTTTAAAAAACAAAACAAAACAGGATATTCATAGAAAACAGAACAAATATAAACTTCTGATGTTCCTCACACCAATTTTTTTCTTTTTTAATGGGATATTTTATGAGGCAGGCAGCAGGAAACAACTGACTACGCTTTTGGGTGAGGTGGACAGTAAAGCAGTAAATGGGGGGGAGAAGATCCTTAGATAATTCAGCAGTCTCATAAAACTGAGTTCTACAAGGAGATGTTGGACTTAGTTGTCACATCCTGAGTTTTGGTGTGCTCTGCGGGGAAGTTTCTAGCAGGTTTAAAGAGGGTTTTGACACACAAGCCACAAAAGGTGTGAGCTTAATACTTCCACATACCCAGTCACACCAAATTCACAACAGAGGACTAGGGAGAAGTAGCTCAGCAAGTGTGGTTTAGGCCGGGACAAGAGGTTCATCACTGCCGCTCTCTGACCACCTACGCATGTTTAAAGATGGAGAGGAGCAGTGGGCTGTGTTATTTTGATGACTACAGGAGAAATGCGCTTCTCTTATTTATAGGATGTGGGAATACAGCTAACATTATGGCGTGTTTATTACATGTGTCCTATTATGTGCTGGTGCTTTTCTGTTTCACTTGCAATCCTCAACACCTTTTGTGTTGGGTCTTATTATCATCATTTACGTTGATGAGAAAATAGGCCCAGAGAGATTAACTGATTTACTTAAGGCTCCACATTTAGGAAGAAGTCCATCTGGAATTAGGCCCAAAAGCTGGTGATTTCAAGCCCAAGGTGCCTTTGGGGACTTGCAAACATCTGTTTACTATTGTTCTAGGAGCAATGAGAAGCTTCCTAATGGAGTTATTGTGGAGAACTGTTCACTAATTAAAAGGATATTGAACAACTTTTAAAGAAGAAATTAGTACTTCTTTCGCTTATTTATTTGTTTAACAACATCTGCCTTGAGCCGGAACCATGGGTATTCCGTGTGTGGTAGAGTAAAGCGAGAATAAATAAGTCCAAAGTGTCCACCCCAGCGAGGAGGAGAGTGGAACATATTAACGAAAATTACAGTAACATATAAAAACAGCTAGAACTTGGGAGCTTCAGATGAAAGTTCAAGAAGTTCCACCTGATGTTATTCATTTAAATGTGTTTTTGGAATTTTTTATTGAGGAAACTTTATACATAGTGAAATGTACTGACCTCATATGTACCATTTAACAAATTTTGATAAACATATGCACCTGTGTAACCAACACCCCAAACCAGACATAGGACATTTTCATCATCCTAGAAAGTCCTCTTCCAGTCATCTCCAGCCCTTAGCAACAATTATTTTCATTTCTGTCACCATAGAATGTTGACTTGAACTTCAGACAAATGAAATCAGTTGGATTCTTCTTTTATTCTTTTTGTTCTAGCTTCTTGCTCTCAGCATAGTATTTCAGAGATTTATCCATGTGTTGATGGTATTCATAATCCCTTCTTTTATTGCAGAGTAGCACTCCATTCCATCAATATACCATGATTGGTTTTTCCATTCTCCTGTGGATGGACATTTGGGTTGTCTCCAGTTTTGAACCCATCTATTGTTATTTGATATCCAGCTCCTTAACTGAAGCGGTGGTCTCCAAATATTCTTGGTATACTTGCTATTTATTCATTCATTTATTTATTATTTATACAAATACTGTTATTGTTAACCAATATCTCAACTCACATACATTTAGGGTGAGATTCGTTGAGTGAACATATGTTCACATTTTTAATCATTTTCTTGATAATTTTGATATTTTTTGTTGATATCTTGTCAGATCTGATTAGACTTTCATTGATTTTATTTTGTAATGTGGCCAGTGAGGCTCCCATACTAGGATTGGCAATTGTGTAATCGTAGTCATTTGCCCATTTTATGTAGGTTTAATTTAGTCAAAAATGGAAAATAAAATTTGTAAGTTCACTTTTTAGTTAAAATTGAGCATTGTAATCTATAAACCCAATATCTAGTGCAAATGTAGACTACTACATACATCGATAAGTTTAAAGCAAATGCATAATTGAAGGAACTACTGTCCCATGTCTCCTAATTGTGGATGTCCCGCTCTTTCCTTAGGACAGCTGAATACTGTAGTGACATGAACATCTGACATATGTATAGCCCTACTGAGGGGACTAGTGTTAATCTGGATAATAAAATCTTTAAAACTTAATTTCTTATTTCTTTTTTCTCTTTTAAATATGAAAACTATTTCAAGAAATGCTGACATTTTCTACACTTAGTACAGTGGCTTGGTTTATTTACATCCTGGGGGCTTGCACTCCACTTTAGAGACCTCTGATCTAGACCTTGGGTTAGTGGAAAAACTGTGGACAAGACAGCAGTCAGAACACCCATTTTCTGATTATATCCTGCTCACTGACTCACTACAGAATACTGTACCCATTGCTCCATATCTTTGGACATTGCAAACACCTTTGCAAGATAAGTTGTTTGGACTAAATAATCTCTAAGGTCTCCCTGGAGACCACATGATATTGCATTTGTTTTGTCTTTGTGCCCTCTTCACATTCTCAGAAGACCCATCTCTTAACGTGATCTCCTTCTTACTCCAGTGGTGCCCCTAATAGCCTTCGAGACACTGTTGTGGGCTGAGTTAGTCTCTCACATATCTTTTTTCCCTTTATAGTGTAGCTAATGGTCATGTTCTAGAAAGATTCCCAACAGATGTTCTGCCAAGAGCAGTAGTGTAAGAGTCTAAGATGGGCAAACCTAGGGCCACCGAACTGCTAAGATCCTGAGGCAAATGTCCAAAGATGAAGGATGAAGAAAGAAGACAAATTCCTACAGCGTATCCTCACTGTCCTAGAAAGCATTGGCAATAATCATAGAGCACTTAGAAGAAGTGACTATACTAGTCACAGCAGGAAAGTTTATCTTATTGTTTCCTTGATGAAGACTTAGTTCATTCTGATGCTAACTAGTTATTTTTCTGTATACCATTCTTGATGAGAAAGTTTGGCTTAGTTTGGTAGATCATTACAGTAGCTGGCAACTTAGAATACTTTGAATTTTGGTTATCATCTTACCATTGCATATCTGAATTATTAACTTTATGAAAATAAGGGAAGCCAATTAATTCATTCAATAACTATTTAAAAAGCAAGAATAGAAGAGTGAAGTAAGATTTGAGATGAAGCTGGGTTGGATTTGATCAGATTGAATATCAGGATGTAATATTGGGGCTTCATCTTGTAGTCAATGGGGAGCCATTGACACTTTTATTTTTTAAAGATTGGCACTTGAGCTAACAACTGTTGCCAATCTTTTTTTTTCTTTCTTTCTTCTTCTCCCTAAAGCCCCCCAGTACATACTTGTATATTCTAGTTGTGAGTGCCTCTGGTTGTGCTATGTAGGACACCGTCCCAGCATGGCCTGATGAGTGGTGCCATGTCCATGACCGGGATCTGAACTGGCAAAACCCCAGGCTGCCGAAGTGGAGCACGCGAACTTAACCACTCGGCCAGGGGGCCAGCCTGCCATTGACACTTTTTGAGTTGGTTAAGAACTAGTTGTAAACCACATTTTAGGGGGAAAAAGATTGTTGACTATGTTTAAGATGAAATGCGGCAGTTAAAAAAGAAACAAGATACCTAGAGGAGATCAGACATGTAGTGATGGGAGGGTGTGGAACGGAAAGTTTGAAATAGATCTAGAAGGGAAAAAAATATACAAATTAGTGATGCCTGAATATAAGGGAATGGAAAGAGGAAGTATCAAAGATGAGGCTGAGATAGTTTAAAAATTACTTTCTCTGAAAATAATGCATTTAAATGCAATATTTATAAATATATATTTGTGTTTATATTATATATACATATAAGTGTATGCATATATTTTTTTATCACTTAAATTCTACCAAAGCTAAATTTTCTGAAGGAGAATTATTATTCTTCAGCAAAGGAACCATAAGGAGTATACTAATGAAAAACATGAAGGTTTGTTCTCACCATATTCTTTCCACCCCTCTGGCAGTGCTGTAATGAGGAGCTATTAGTATTTTAGTTGTCACTAGCTACTCATGCAAACTACATTAATTTTGTTGAAAATGGTCATTAAGAAAGTTAATTATTTTTAAAGTGTTAACCTATTATTCTGTATTATGTATTCCTAATTATTTTTCCTTTCCATTAATTATATATAATTACTTAATTCCTAAAAGCAGGTGACTCTTGTTTTGCCATGCTGTTCACTTCTGTTAATTTGGCTTACCAGATAATCCTTTGTACGAATGCAGAACCATACACTTGAGTGTTCAGAGTAATTTGATAAACATTAACTTGTTAATCCTAATGACTTATTGCTATCAAAATGAAAAACTATTTTTTGTGAGCTTGTCTTATAGTCACCATAAAGTTGACGATTGAATAATACCTAAATAAGCAAAGATAATGAAATCATATATAATGCTGGAATCCATGAGCATTAGCCCATTTGCCCAATAGAGAAGGAAAATAAATCATACCTGAGATATGGAATTAAATTATAAACACAGAAACTTTAAAGTTCACGGTTTTAATGTGAAGAGGAAGTAAAGAAATACAGACAAACAAATATAAATCAAGTAGAGGAATCTTCTTTATATCTACATTTTATGTCTGTGCGCACAAACTCAAAGTTATTTGCAGATCAATCCAATTTTGGGACACAGTCTGATACAATTGTTGTACTTTATAAATATAAACAAACATTGCATGAAACAATTTAATATTGTGCTATTTAATAATGAGTTGTTTTTTTCTATTTTCAGGGTATCTGTCTTTGGTAGTTCCCCTCAAATGTTGAAAGGATGGGTTTGCGTGTCAACAAATCCCACCTGTTATTTAAAACAGCGTGTTTCCTTCCTTTTCTGATACTCTAATCCCCACTAGAGACACTCAGTATAATTTCAATTCTATTTGCAAATCCTTTCTCTCCAGCTACAACCATCAACCTTTTATATAATAGAAGCTTAGAAGAAAATGCTTAGGATTCTTTGTTCTATTTCCATAAAGAATGTCATTAGGATTCTGACTGGGATTGCATTGAATCTGTAGATTTCTTTAGGTAACATGGACATTTTAACAATGCTTATTCTTCCAATCTATGATCTTGGAATATCTTTCCATTCTTGATGTCATCTTCGATTTCTTCCAATAATGTCTTATAGTTTTCAGTGTATAGGTCTTTCACCTCCTTGGTTAAATTTATTCCTGGATATTTTATTCTTTTTGTTGAGATTGTATTCTTGATTTCTCTTTCTGCTAGTTGGTTGTTACTGTACAGAAATGCAACTGATTTTTGTATGTTGATTTTGTACCTGCAACTTTACTGTATTTGTTGATTATTTCTAATAGTTTTTTGCTGGAATCTTTAGTGTTTTCTATATACAGAATCACTTCATCTGCAAATAGTGACAGTTTCACTACTTCCTTTACAATTTTTACACCTTTTATTTTTTTTTCTTGCCTAATTTCTCTGGCTAGGACTTCCAATACTATGTTAAATAAGAGTGGCAAAAGTTGACATCCTTGTCTTGTTCCTGTTCTTAGAGATCTGTGGGTTTGTCATATATGGCCTTAATTACATTGAGGTACTTTCCTTCTATGCCCATTTTATTCAGAGTTTTTATAATAAATGGATGCTGTATTTCGTCAAATGCTTTCTCTACATCTATTGAGATGATCATGTGATCTATATTCTTCATTTTGTTAATGTGGTGTATCACATTGATTGATTTGTGGATGTTGAAACATCTCTGCAACCCTAGAATAAATCCCACTTGATTATCGTGTATGATCCTTTAAATATACCATTACATTCAATTTTCTAATATTTTGTTGAGAAGTTTTGCAGCCATGTTCATCAGTGATATTGGCCTATAATTTTCTTTTTTTGTGTTGTCCTTGTCTGGCTTTGGTACCAGGGTAATGTTGGCCATGTAGAATGAGTTAGGAAGCATCCTGTCCTCTTCAAAGTTTTGGAATAGTTTGAGAAGAATAGGTATTGTCTTCTTTGAATGTTTGGTAGAATTTACCAGAGAACCATCTGGTCCTGGACTTTTCTTTTTTGGGACATTTCTGATTACTGTTTCAAACTCTTTCCTTGTGATTGGTCTATTCAGATTCTCTATTTCTTCTTGTTTCAGTTTTGGGATATTGTAGATTCTAAGAATTTATTCCTTTCTTCTAGGTTATTCAATTTGTTGGCATATAGTTTTTCATAGTATTCTCTTAAAATTCTTTGTATTTCTGTGGTGTCTGTTGTAATTTCTCCTCTTTCTTTCTGATTTTATTTATTTGAGTTTTCTCTCTTTTTTTCCTTACTGAGTCTGGCTGTTTGTCAATTTTCTTTATTTTCTCCCAGAACCAGCTCTTAGTTTCATTGATCCTTTCTATTGTTATTTTAGTATCTATTTCATTTATTTCTGCTCTGATTTTTATTATTTCCTTTATTCTACTGACTTTGGGCTTTGTTCTTCTTTTTCTAGTTCTTTTAGGTATAGTGTAAGATTACTTATTTGAGATTTTTCTTGTTTCTTGAAGTAGGCCTGTATTGCTATAAACTTCCCTCTTATTAATGCTTTTGTTGCATTCCATAAGAGTTGGTATGTTGTGTTTTCATTTTTGTTTGCCTCCAGGTAATTTTTGACTTGTCCTTTGATTCTTTCATTGATACAGTGGTTGTTCAGTAACATGTGTTTAGTCTCCACATATTTGTGACCTTCTCAGCTTTTTTCTTGTAGTTTATTTCTAGTTTCATACCATTGTGATTGGAAAAGATGTTTTCTATGATTACAATCTCCTTAAATTTATTGAGGTTTGCTTTGTTTCCCAACATATGGTCTATCTTTGAGAATGTTCCCTGTGTACTTGAGAAGAATGTGTATTCTACTGTTTGGGGATGGGATGTTCTGGTTTTGTGTTTCATTTAAGTCCACTGTTCCTTTGTTGACTTTTTGTCTGGATGATTTATCCCTTGATGTCAGTGGGGTGTTGAGGTCCCCTACTACTATTGTATTGCTGTAAATTTCTCCCTTTGGTCTGTTAACAGTTGCTTCATATACTTTGGTGCTTCTGTGTTAGGTGCATATTAATATGTGTTGTGTCTTCTTGTTGGAGTGTTCCTTTCATCATCATATAATGCTCATCTTTGTCTTTAGTTGTCTTTTTTTTACCTTGAAGTCTGTTTTGTCTGATATAAGTATGGTCACACCTGCTTTCTTTTGCTTGCCATTTGCTAGGAGTATCATCTTCCATCTCTTCACTCTGAGCCTGTGTTTGTCTTTAGAGCTGAGATGTGTTTCCTGGAGGCAGCATATTCTTGGTCTTGTTTTGGAATCCAGCCAGCCAGTCATTTTCTTTTGACTGTTGAATTCAATCTATTTTCATTTAGAGTGAATATTTATATGTGAGGACTTAATACTTCCATTTTGTCTTTTGTTTTCTGGTTGTTCTATATTTCCATTGTTTCTTTTTCCTTGTATTTCTGCCTGCCATTTCGTGTTGGTGGTTTTCTGTGATGTTTTTCTCTCTTTTTTCTTCCTTATGCTTTCTTATTATTTCTTTCTTCCTTATGCTTTGCAACTCTGCTCTGATTTTTTTTGTTCTGTGGTTACCATGAGGTTTGTATAAAGATCTCATAGATGAGATAGTCTCTTTTCTGATAGGCCCTTATCTTTATTAGCATATTCAGGTTCTGTCCCTTTCATTTTCCCCTTCTATGTTTTTGTTGTCACAAATTCTTCTTTTTTGTGTTGTGAGTTGTGAGAAAATTGTATTGGTTATAGTTATTTTTGATGCTTTCTTTTCCCTTATCTTTTATGTTATAATTAGGTGTTTACCAACCTATTTGGATATAGGGCTGCAATTTTCTGAATCTTCTGTCTAATTATTTATCTCTTTGCTCAAGGTTTTGTAAATGTTTGCTTTTTAGTTTCAGATAGGAGGGCTCCCTTCAACAGTTCCTATAAAGTGTCTAGTGGTGATGAACTCCCTCAGCTTTTGTTTGGGAAAGTTTTCTCTGTCATATCTGGGAGACAATTTTGCTATATAGGGTATTTTTGGCTGATAGTTTTTGTCTTTCAGTATTTTGAATATATCATTCCACTCTCTCCTAGTCTCTAGGTTTTCTGGTAAGAAATCCACTGAAAGCCTGATTGGGGTTCATTTGTAGGTTATTTTCTTCTGTCTTACAGCTCTTAATGTTTTGTCTTTGTCATTGACTTGACAGTTTTAAAGTTATTTGCCTGGAGAAGGTCTTTTTGCATTGAGGTAATGAGGAGTTTGATTAGCTTCATGTACCTGTATGTCTAGTTCCTTCCCTAGGTTTAAGTTCTCAGTTATTATTTCTTTGAATTAGCTCTCTGCTCCTTTCTCCCTCTTCCCTCCTTCTGCGATACCTATAATCTTTATGCTACTTTTCCTAATTGAGTCAGATATTTCTTGAAGAATTTCTTCAAATTTTAAAAATCTTGGTTCTCTCTCCTCCTCTATCTGTCTCATTTCTAGGTTTCTATCCTCAAGCTCACTAATTCTCTCCTCCATATAGTCTGTTCTATTTTTAATGCTTTCTACATTATTTTTAATCTCATTTATTGTGTTCTTCATTTCCAGAATTTGTTTTTCTTTTCAGAGTTTCCATCTCTTTGGTGAAGTACTCCTTTTGCTCATTAGTTTTATTCCTGAGCTCATCAAACTGTCTTTCTGAGTTTTCTTGTAATTTGTTGAGTTTCTTTATGATAGCTATTTTGAATTCTCTGTCAATCAGATTGTAATATTCTGTGACTTCAAGTTTGGTATCTGGAGAGCTATCATTTCCTTTCTGTTCTGCCATGTTACTGTAGTTATTCATGGTGTTTGATGATTGATCCTCTGCTGGCACATTTGTGGTAGTAAACACCTTTCTTATTTGGGTGAGGCTTTGGTTGCTTTGGTTCTGAGCTGCTTCTGGTTACATTTGAGAGTCTGCCCTTTCCACCCTCTACTGCCTCTGCCAAGGATATCATCAGTGCTTTCTGTGTTCTGCTTCTACTTCTGGGGTTGCTAGTGACTTCACTTTAGTGTGTCACCACTCAAGTGTCACCACTGGGATCACCAGGCTGGAAGCACTCCTACTGCTTCCTAGGTTGCCTGGGCCTTGTGTTCCTCCACTGCCTATCCATGGGCTCAGATGTGGCTGCCCCATGCACCACCTGTGCTGCTACTCCCGGGTTGCCTGTGGGTGCTGGTTGCACCAATGCCAGGGTTGCTGGGTTCACAGGTATCACTGCCAGTGCCAGGGGCACTGTACCTAGGGAATTGTATGCAGCTCCTGCTACTGGTGGTGCCAGTGTCAGGAATGCCACTCCTGGGGCCTTGCTCACTGGGTCTGCTGTGGTTCCTGAAGCTTCTGGTCAGTGGTTCCACCTGCCACAGCCAGGGTGGAGCAGGAGCTAAGCAGGGAGAGGTTTTCATTGTTTCTTGCTGTGCAGCTGCTAGTCTCTAGTGCTAGCTGGTGTGTTTTGAAATCTCAGGTCAGAGAGATCTGCTCCAGCTGGGAAAATCAGAGTTTTGTATACTATCCCCACTGTTGGAAAGACCTGGCCACTGCCAGGGAGTTGGGAAATGCATGTTAGATCTGCCGGGAGATGGGAAGGTAGTAAGCTTGCCTGCCTTCTCCACACTCACCAGGACTGCTCATGGGTGAACAAGCTAAGTCTTCTGGAAGACAGGCAGGGAGAAAGCTGTGCCTGTTTTCTTGCAGGTTTGTGGGCCAGTGTAGGGATCTATGCCCTGGATCACTGCTCTGGGGGAAAGTGGTGGGGGCTGCTTCCCTAGTTCTACTGCCTCCCACGGGTCGTCTACCCACCTTCAGCTATATAGGCACCTGGATCTCTTATGCATCCTGTTGTGCTGTGCATGGAATCCTATGTTGGTCAATGGATACCCAATTGGTTGTAACTTAGAAAGGAGGGACAAAGGGAACAACTCACTCTGCCACCACACTGACATTGCTCTCCTAGGTCGCTGTCTTCTTGTATCCTCGCATGGCAAAGAGCATAAAAAAGCATGCTCTCTCATGATTCTTGTGAGTGCATGTATCCTATTCATGAGGGCTCTGCCCTTATGACCTCATCTAATCCTAATTACTTTCCAAAGGCCCCACCTCCTAACCATAATACTGGGGGTACAGTTTCCATATATAAATTTGTGGAGGACACAAATATTCAGTCCATAACAGGTGAGTAGATTCTTGGGTGAAGAAGAGAAAAGGAAAAATTGAAATACAAAGAAAAAAAATCATATCTACATTTATAGAAAGCAAAGTTATTTTCAGAATAGGTGAAGTAAGTAAAACTCCATCATTGAAACAGAACAATCTGATAATGTTAGTGTTTGAGATACTTATTTGTAATGTATGGAAACCTGTCATTTCTCAGTAGATGCTGCTTCATATACTACTTCTTGTGATAGAATAGCATGCAGACTAAATGCTGGAGTACTTTAAGGAGCAGACTGTTGCATGCCACCTGGATATAAGAGAATAATTCATTCACCACTGAATTTTTCTCAGACTATGAAAATAAATAGATAACAAACAAGCTTATGAAGACAGGTTCTTTTTTTTTTGTTTTTTTTTTTTGAGGAAGATTAGCCCTGAGCTAGCATCTGCTGCCAATCTTCCTCTTTTTGCTGAGGAAGACCGGCCCTGAGCTAACAGCTGTTCCCATCTTCCTCTACTTTAATATGGGAGGTCTGCTGCTGGATGGCTTGCCAAGTAGTGTCATGTCCACACCTGTGATCCGAACTGGCGAACCCTGGGCCGCTGAAGTGGAAAGTGTGAACTTAACTGCTGCACCACCGGGCTGGCCCCTGAAGACCAGTTCTTATTTTAATTTGGAACAGTTCTACTCTTAGAAAATTTGTCAACCAAAGCACACAAATCGAATCCTATTTATTTTATTGCAATTAAGTCATGAGTGGACATTTTCCACAATATCCCTTAAGAAATAAACAATAAGATAAGTTACTTGTTACACTATTTATTTTCCAATATGAAACTAATTAGTGAGCTCATTCTTTTTACAGCTGTCCCTGCTGTTCAGGATTTTCCTAGGAAGATTAGGGCCATCACTTGGAAAATAGAACTTAAAAATCTAATAGTAATAATAAAAACCCACAAAGTGAGTCTGATGAATTAAGTAAAAACAATAAATAAGTCATTTTACAAGAGTTCAGTGATCTTGAACTTCCTATTCCACTTATCCACATTGAAATTGTGTTGGTTAGTGTCAGTAGGAAATCTTATCCTAAAATGGAAAAATATTAGCAATGAGTTAACCTCAAAGGGTTCACAATGAGTTTGAATAGTATTCTGAGTTCAAACGTCTATTGGGATCTTAATTAAACCTCTGCAATCTACTAGAGCAGACCAAAAACAGAGAGAACTGGATTTTTTCCAATATTGTCTCAGAATCTTCTTGTTTCTATCACAATGTTAATTTCTAAATTACCATATCCCTTAAGTTTAATATCTTTTCCATTCAGTCTCAGTGGGTGTTCCTTTGTGACAGACTTAGTAAAGTTGAAGGAAAGTTTATATATGCAAAAGATATGCAGGGATAGGAAAAAGGTGGAAATCTAACGTCAAAGAGCTAAAACTTAGAGTTTTAGAACTTTTGATTCAAGAGGAATGTGAGAAACAAATAGAAAAAGATTAGGAATTCCCAAAGCCATACAAAAATACATGGCAATAGATAAAAACAGTGTTAAGTTAGCAGGTTACATACATGGAATGTCATTCGATTAGATCCTTGTAAAAATAATTCAATTATTTATCAATTATATTTCAATAAAACTGGGGAAGAAATTCAAGCTATTAGCCCTTTGGTTTGCACAGCCAAGCATAATTTATCCATTATCTGTTCATCATTCTATCAGAAAATTTCATATAATGTATCATAAGTAATTTTTTAAAAATGATATGGGTGTTGGGACTTCTCAAAATCAATATTTCTATTACTAGTCTCTCAGACTCCCCTCATTTTACACAAACCAGATCTTAAAGTAGGTTTTCTTCCATCCAGAGTAATTCTTCACTTGATTTTACTGAATGCAGCCATGACAACTCAAAATTCAATGCTAGTGTTCAGAGTTGAACAAATTAGGAGGAAATGGGGGCTATCTTGTAATCCTACAATAAATTATCATTGGATATTCTGTTAACTTTTTTGCAACCTCTAACAAAATATTTGATTCAGGAAAGGATCACTAATGGATGATAAAATCACTGAATGAAAGATTGCTACAGATATTCATGGGATGCCAAAATACCATCACAAAAACTATTTGCCTGTTACAAGGGAAAAAAAGATGTAACTTTAAGAGGAAGGATCAGGCTGTCATCCCCTTAACCAGGATTTCATTAATAATCATGCATACATTATGCGCTATCTTATTGTGATGCAATATGAAATACACAGCATCACTGATAAGTATTATGTCTCATCAACCCCCAACACAATGTTTGGTTCTTAATTGGCTCCTTGTTTGAACGAGATGTGTTTTGGACCACTGGGAGAATTTCAAGATGGAGTGAATATTAAATGATATAAAGAATTATTAAGCTTAAGTGTGATAATAGTATTTTATTATGTAGGAAAATATTACCTTCAGAGATTACAGATAGCAATGTAGTGGGTTATTTAGGGATGCAATGTCATGATGTCTGTATTTACTCTAAATTATCACACAAAATAGATTAAGTAGATATAGCAATTGCCAACTATTAATGGTGATGATGGGTGTATTTTTCAGGGTTCACTAGAGAAATAGAACCAATAGGATGTGTGGGTGTGTATAGTTATTTTAAATTATATATAAATATGTAATTATCTTGAGGAATTGGCTCACATGATTATGGAGGCTGGCAAGTCCAAAATCTGTAGAAAGAGTCTGCAGGCCAAACACCATGGAAGAGACAACGTTGCAGTTGAAGTCTGAAGGAGGTCCGCTGGCAGAATTCCCCCCTGCTCAAAGGAGGTCAGTCTTTTGTTCTATTTGGGCCTTCAACTGATTGGATGAGGCCCATCCACATAATGAAGGACAATCTGCTTTACTCAAAGTCCACCAATTTAAATGCTAATCTCGTCCAAAAAGACCTTCATACAAACAGCCAGAATAATGTTGGTCAAATATATGGGCACTGTGGCCCAGCCAAGTTGACATGTAAAATTAACCATCACAATGATTATACGGGAATTTATTACATTTCTCTTATATTACTCTACTTTTGGGGAAGATTAAAAATTTTCAAAATAAAAGCTTTAAAAAGTTTTTAAAAATTATCTTGTATTCATAGGCATTCATTTCCTACGAAGTGGTAGTGAACTGAAAATATTTTGCTTCACAAGGCTCTTCATAGCATTGCACAGTGAATGGCAAAAAGAGAAAAAGAAAAAAATGGAAGACTTTGATGTGTAAAGTAGGAAAAACAGATGTGAGAAGTATAATGGTTTAGCTTTCTGGTGTATTTTATGCTGCATCTGTAAGGCAAATGAAAAAAATGGCTTCTAACCCCGTAGAAGCTCTCAAGAGAACTTTTTTAAATTGCAAGTCTAAATTAATTACTTCATTCAATAATATTTTATATGGACACATTTAAACAGGGTTTGAAATAAGATCTCATGGTCCCATGGCTTGTAGTGTTGAGACAAATTTTATTTTAATTATTTGAATACTCTCTTTCCAGTAATCACAAAAGGAGATTACCCAACCCATCAAGAATCCTTGGAGAGAGATGAGAGATAGTATGATTGCTCTTGAGATTTCTGATAAAGTTGGAGAAAAAAGAAAAACAAGTAAAAATCTGTCAATGTTGTTTGTGATAATAACCAAGGCACTAAAGAAATGATTTTAAAAGAAATAATGCCTGAATCAATTATCTAAAGCAAGACAATGGGAGTGCTGGAAAAGCTGAAAATTGGAATTACCTGTGCTTACTGAAGAAATGTCACCGGTAGGAAGAAGCTGTGTTGCTGAGCCTGCTGGGACAAGAACAGGAAGCAGACAGGAAGCAGCAAGTCTTTCTTCTTCCTCTAGCTGTCCAGTCTCCCTCGCTCACCCCCTATTGATGAAGCCCAGCAGGGATCCAGCTAGGTAAAGTAGTAGAGGGGTTTACAGACCTCCAGCCTGAGCATCACAAAGAGCAGTACAGAAGGTTGGGTTTAAAGCTTACAGTCCAGCAAACATGTCACTGATAGGAGCATTTAATATACATAACTATGAATTTTAATTTTACCTTAAGTAAAATTATGTCCTTTAGAAAACAGAAATGGCTATACATATCATGAAGTGCTGGGCTTGTTTCCTTCTTTAGGTTGCCTTTGGCCATTCTCTACTTAGTACTCCTTCCTTCAAAATAGAAGAGAAGGAGAAACAGGAAATAGTAGATATGAAAAGATGTAGAAATTACAGTATGAAGAGAGGATTAGAGACCATGCCAATCTCTAGCCTATATTCTGGGAAATGTAGATTTCTGGTGAACACAAATGCCTTTGTGACCTTTAACATGGTATTTTATGTTTCATCAAACCTTCCTTCCTAAGTATCAAGTTCAGCAGAAAATATGATCATATAAACTAAAGAGTGATATACTGGTTTCAAAAAACTTCTGCAAGCACATTTTTTGTTTTGTATCAGAAAATAGCAACCCTACCTCATTATATGTGGTTTATGTATGGTTGCTCATTTTAATGTAAAGTATTGCCCTCCCCCCATCTTCAAGGTGATCCAAGTTAAGCTGATTTTGAATAACACTAGCACACAGCCATATACCCCACAGATACACAGTTGAGGAAACATAACAGTGGTACATATACCACTTAATATATGATATTGGCTATGTTAAATATAAATAAAAATATATCTAGACAATCTCACATCTATTAATATGATCATATGTGAAATGATCTGTATTTACAGCTATACGATACAGCGTAAAAATCAAAAGATAGTAGATCTGAAGACTACCATTGTTTGTCCCTTCAATCTGTGAAGACTTTGGTAAGTTACCTGACTTTTTCTGGATTTATCATGTCTTAAAAGGTATCAATGCCTAGTATGCATAGAGGAGTAATGCTTGAGTTCCATCTCTGTGTCAAGCACTATGTTTTAAAAGTATTTACAACAAATGTATGTGATAAGTAGTATTATTCTCATAATAACAGACAAGAAAACCAAACTTCAAAAAATGTAGAAAAAAGAAAGATCAAAGTCATACAGCTAGAAAGTAGTCACACTTGAACCAGACATTCTTTCTTTAGTCTCGGGTAAAACAAGTGAGGTAAGTGATCATACTTGTAAACTGTAAAGTGCTGTATAAGTATCAAGAATTCAAGCAAATTTCTCACTCATCATTTCAAATCAAGAAAGAGATTAAAAAAAAAATCTCCTGTCAAGCCTGAAAAATTCAACCCTTCAAGAGCAGGAATTGTGTTTTGTCTTTTTTCCCCCTCCAGCTTAGTTTTCTATGATTTGCTTTATTTTTTTTTGATGTGGGTTGAAATTATCCTAACAATAATTCAGTTTGTCACTTCTTAAAAGTTTTGCATAAAGGGAAAAGCAATATTCATTAAGACCACTTCAAAGTGTGTTTCATTCACTAGAGAAATGAGAAAGCCTGATTGTTTCAGTATAATCCATGCTCATACCCTGTATTTGATAGGATGTATTTTTATTTTTTTCACTGGAAACGTTCCTCTCCAACCCTAATTTTTGAAGAAAATTTCTTTTTCCAAATCCTAGTTCACAATTCAAGTATGCCATACTTAATTTAATTTCTCCTTATCTGAATTCCATCAGTATTTGGAATCCAAGCCACATTATTTAACACTTACCTATGTATTAAAAATGATTCACTTTACAAGGAGACTAATTTCCATAAGAAAACACAATATTTGGTGATAATGCTCAAGTTTTGTTTCATGTTGCTCCCTAGTTTTTTCAATGTATTATTATTGGTTTTCTAGGGTGATCATAGACATCTTGAAACAAGCTATATTTTCATTATTATGAAAACTTTTAGCAACAACTGCTATATTGTGGTTGTTCCACAAATTTGATTAGCATCATTACTTTGGCAAAATTTTATTATAACAGTTCTTCAAAATTTCCCACTACTATTCATATAGACTTAATTTCCATCTCTATTAATAAATTTCTTTTAAAAAGTACACATAATAGGAGTGACATCAGCATAATGGAGGAGTGAGCTCTCCTCTTAGACTCTCTCCTCTAAGATAAAATGAAAAGGACATTCATATACCAACAGAGGACATTCACACAACACAAAAGATGTCTGAGAGACATACATAGCCATACGTCTGAAGGTGGAGGTGCTGGACCCCCTGGAGGAAGTGGAAGGAGGTAAGGAGATCTCCTCTCCCTCCCACAACAGCAGTGACCCATGATGCAGGACCATGCAAGGCACTGAGAGGAGAAGGGGGCAGCAGCCCTCTGCAGGAACACCTTTGCTCTCCACGTTCCCTCACAGCCCATGGGAAAGCCCCACACAGAGGTGGCTGAGCTGTTGCAGGGGTGTCTCCATCAAGCCAGCACACTAGAAGAGCAGATAGTGAGGACAGAGCAAAAAAGGTTCCAGACCATGCAGGTGAAAGAAAGCACCTCTCCCCCTACCCAGCACTCCAGGCCAGCCAGTCAGCCGGAGTACCTGCACATATGATAGAATAGCAGCAGCTGTGAGTGAGTGAGCCAGGAATCACAGTGGACTCAGAACACACAGCTCTTGACCCCACACAGTGGCAGGAGGTGGCAGCTGTGACCAGATACTAACACCATGTGGAGAAACAAATCCATGCCATCAAACAGTATGAAGAAATATATTAATACTCCAGGCAAGAAGAAAAATGACAAGCACCCAGAAATCAATCCTGAAAGCACAGAACCTCATAATGTAAATGGCAGAGAATTCAAAATGCTACCATAAAAAAAGTCAATGAGTTACAAGAAAATACAGATAGTATGATGAAACCAGGAACAAAATTAATGTACAGAGGGAATTCTTCACAAAAGAGCTTGAAACTATAAAGAAAAAAACAATCAGAAATGTTCAAGATGAAAAACACAAGTGATGAGATAAAGAGAAATCTGGAGTCCCTGAATAGCAGAGCTGAATTATGGAGGAATCAATCAGAAGCCTGGAGGACAACAATATAGAAATACTTCAGATGGAGGTGGAGAAAGAGCTAAGACTAAAAAGAAATGAAGAAATTCTCCAAGAAATATCTGACTCAATTAGAAAATGCAACATAAGAATTATAGGTATTCCAGGGGGAGAAGAGAAGGAGAAGGGAGCAGAAAGCTTGTTCAAAGAAATAATAGGTGAGAACTTCCCAAACCTAGGGAGGGAGCTGGAAGTATAAGTGAAAGAAGCTAGCAGGACTCCTAATTACCTCAATGTAAAAAAACTTTCTCTGAGGCATATAGTAGTAAAGCTGGCAAAAGTCAATGACAAAGAAAAAATACTAAGGGCAGCAAGGCAGAAGAAAATAATTTACAAAAGAACCCATATCAGGCTTTCAGTGGATTTCTCAGCAGAAACCCTACTAGGCTAGGAGAGAGTGGAGTGATATATTCAAAATTCTGACAGAGAAAAACTTCCAGCCAAGAATATTCTAACCAGGAAAAATATCCTTCAGACGTGACAGAGAAATAAAAACCTTTCCAGATAAGCAAAAGCTAAGGGAATTCATTGACACAAGATGCCCTCCCCATAAGAAATGCTCAAGAAGGCCCTCATACCTGGGGATAAAAAAGAAAGAGTTACAAGACTTTAGGAAGGATATAAATGCATAGACAAAATCAGAAAATTGCAGCTGTCTATTGAAACAGGTTGGCAAACACTTAATTATACCATTAATGAAAAAGGGAAGGGAAACATCAAAAATAAATATAATCTTGTCATTGTAACCACAAACTCACAGCACAAGATGGAATAGTAATGACAATAATAAATTAGAAGGGGAAGAGAAAAGGGATGGCATGGGCTTAGTCTCAGAGTATAAGAGACTATCAGAAAATGGACTAGCTCATCGATGAGACTTTTTATACAAACCTCATGGTACCACTAAACAAGTAATCAGAACAGACACATAAATGATAAATAAAGGGAAAACTAAGAAAACCGTGAAAGAAAACTACCAAACTGAATTGGTAGTCCAAAATACTTGGGACAAGAAACAATGGAAATGCAGAAAAACTGGAAAACGAGTGACAAAATGGCAGCATCAAGCCCTCATTTATCAATAATCACTCTAAATGTAAATGGATTGAACTCGCCAATTAACAGAGAGTGGCAGGATGGATTAAAAAGCAAGACTCAACAATACGCTGCCTCCAGGAAACACATGTTAGCTCCAACAACAAACACAGGCTCAGAGTGAAGGGACAGAAGACAATACTCCAAGCTAATGGCAAACAAAAGAAAGCAGGTGTTGCTGTAGTTATATCAGACAATGCAGACATCAACATAAAGCAGGTAATGAGAGACAAAGAGGAGGACTATATAATGATCCAAGGGACACTCCACCAAGAAGACATAACACTTGTAAATATCTATGCACCCAACACAGAAGCACCAAAGCACATAAAGCAACTACTAACAAACCTAAAAGGAGATATTAACCACAACACAATAATAGTAGGGGAACTTAACACCTCACTTATATCAATGGATAGATCATCCAGACAGAAAGTCAACAAGAAAATAGTGGATTAAAATGAAAACCTAGACCAGATGGACTTAATAGATATATATGGAACATTCTATCCAAACACAACAGAATACACATTCTTCTCAAGTGCACACAGAGCATTCTCAAGGAAAGACCACAAGTTGAGAAACAAGGCAAGCCTCAATAAATTTAAGAAGATTGAAATAATAACAAGCATCTTTTCGACCACAGTGCTATGAAACTAGAAATCAACTACAAGAAAAAAGCTGAGAAACTGACAAATATGTGGAGACTAAACAACATGCTACTGAACAACAAAGGGATCATTGAAGAAGTAAAAGGAGAAATCAAAAAATATCTTGAGAGAAATGAAAATGAAAATATAACATACCAAGTCATACAGGATGCAGCAAAAGCAGTCTTAAGAGGGAAATTCACAGCAATACAGGTCCACCTCAACAAAGAAGAAAAATCTCGAATAACCATCTTAAACTACATGTAACAGAATTAGAGAAAGAATAACAAACAAAGCCCAAAGTCAGCAGAAGGAGGGAAATAATAAAAATTAGATTAGAAATAAAAGAAATTGGAACAAGAAAACCAGTAGAAAGGATCAATGAAACAAAGAGCTGGTTCTTTGAGACAACAAACAAAATGACAAACCCTTAGCCAGACTCGCTAAGAAAAAAAAGAGAGAAGGCCCAAATAAATAAAATTAGAAATCAAAGAGTAGAAATTACAATGGATACCACAGTAATACAAAGAATTATAAGAGAACATTATGAAAAACTATATGCCAAAAAATTAGACAACCTAGAAGAAACGGATAAATTCTTAGACTCATGCAACCTCCCAAAGCTGAATCAAAAAGAAACTAATAATCTGAACAGACCAGTCACAAGTAAAGATATTGAAACAGTAATCAAAAACATCCCCAAAAATAAAAGTTCAGGACCACATTACTTCTCTGGAGAATTCTACCAAATATTCAGAAAAGATTAACACCTATTCTTCTTAAACTATTCCAAAAAATTGAGGCGGATGGAACATTCCCTAACACATTCTACAAGGCCAACATCATCCTGATACCAAAGACAGACAGGGACAACACAAATAAGGAAAATTACAGGCCAATATCGCTAATGAACATAGATGCAAAAATCCTCAACAAAATATTGGCAACATGAATACAGCAATACAATAAAAAGATTATACACCATGATCAAGTGGAACTTATACCAAGGATGCAAGGATGGTTCAACATCTGCAAGTCAATCAATGTATACACCACATTAATAAAACCAGGAATAAAACTATATGACCATCTCAATAGATGCAGAGAAAGCATTTCACAAGATCCAACAGCCATTTATGATAAAAACTCTTAACAAAATGGGTATAGAAGTACCTCAACATGATAAAGGCCATATATGACAAACCCACAGCCAACATCATACTCAACAGCAAAAAACTGAAAGCCATCCCTCTGAGAACAGGAACAAGACAAAGGTGCCCATTCTCACCACTCTTATTCAACACAGTACTAGAGGTTTTGGCCAGAGCAATTAGGCAAGTAAAAGAAATAAAAGGAATCCAAATAGGCAGTGAAGAAGTAAAACTCTTGCTGTTTTCAAGTGACATGATTGTATATATAGAAAACCCTAAAGAAAACATTGGAAAACTGATAGAAAAATTCGAAAACTACAGCAAAGTTGCAGGGTACAAAATCAACTTACAAAAATCACTTGCATTTCTATACTGTAATAATGAAGGAACAGAAAGAGAACTCAAGAATGCAACACCATTTACAATCACAACAAAAAGAATAAAATATCTAGGAATAAATTATCCAAGGCGGTGAAAGATCTATATGATAAAAACTACAACGTTATTGAAAGAAATTGATCATGACATAAAGCAATGGAAAGATATTCCATGCACGTAGATCAGAAGAATAAACATATTTAAAATGGCCATGCTACCCAAAGCAATCTACAGATTCAATGCAATCCCAATCAGAATCCCAATGACATTCTTCATGGAAGTAGAACAAAGAATCCTAAAACTCATATGGGGCAACAAAAGACCCCAAATAGCCAAAGCAATCCTGAGAAAAAGAACAGAGCTGGAGGCATCACAATCGCTGACTTCTAACTATACTTTAAAGCTATAGGAATCAAAACAGCATGGTATTGGTATAAAAACAGACACACAGATCAATGGAACAGAATTGAAAGCCCAGAAATAAAACCACACATCTACGCACAGCTAATCTTCGACAAAGGAGCTAAGAACATACAATGGAGAAAGTAAATTCTCTTCAATTAATGGTGTTGGGAAAACCATTAGCCGCCATTAGCCACATGCAAAGGAATGAAATTAGACTATTATCTTTCACCATAATGAAAAATTAACTCAAAATTGATCAAATATTGAATGGTAGACCTGAAGCCATAAAACTCCTAGAAGAAAATATAAGCAGTACACTCTTTGACATTGGTCTTAGAAGGATCTTTTCAAATACCATGCCTAATCAGACAAGGGAAACAAAAGAAAAGATAAACAAGTGGGACTTCATCAGACTAAGGAGCTTCTGCAAGGCAAAGGAAACCAGGAACAAAATGAAAAGACAACCTACCAACTGAGAGAATAATATTTGCAGATCATATATCTGACAAGGGCTTAATCTCCAAAACATATAAAGAACTCACACAACTGAACAACAAAAAAAACAAACAAACAACTTGCTCAAAAAATGAGTGGAGGACACGAACAGACCTTTTTCCAAAGAAGATATACAGATGGCCCATAGGCACATGACAAAATGTTTAACATCACTAATCATCAGGGAAATGCAAATCAAAACTGCACTAAGATACCACCTTATGCCCATTAGAATGGCTATAATCATCATGACAAAAATTAACAAATGTTGGAGAGGATGCGTAGAAAAGGGAAACCTCATCCACTGCTGATGGGAACGCAAACTGGTGCAGCCACTATGGAAAACAGTATGAAGACTTCTCAAAAATTTAGAAATAGAAATGTCATATGACCCTGCTATCCTACTACTGAGTATTTATCCAAAGAACTTGAAATCAACAATTCAAAGAGACTTATGCACCCCTATGTTCACTGCAGCGTTACTCACAACAACCAAGATGCGGAAGCAACCCAAGTGCCCATCAACGGATGAATGGATAAAGAAGGTGTGATATATATACACAATGGAATACTACTCAGCCATAAAAAAGACTAAATTGTGCCATTTCTAACAACATGGATGGACTTTAAGGGTAGTATGTTAAGCAAAATAAACCAGATAGAGAAAGACAAACACTGTATGATTTCACTCATATGTGGCAGATAAACTAACACACAGACAAAGAGAAGAGATTAGTGGTTACCAGAGGGGAAGGGGGTTGAGGGGTGGGTACAAGGGATGAAGGGGCACATTTATATGGTGACTGAAAAATAATAATGTATAACTGAAATTTCATCATGTTATAAACTATTATGACCTCACTAAAAAAAGGACACGTATTTTAAAAGTTGAAGAAAAGAATGCATAATAAATAATAACATAACGTTGTCCATCCTTTTACAAGTTTCTGTAGTCATTTCAATGACAATGTTTCAGTGTACTAAATTAACTAATTTGTTACTTATGGGAAGGAAGAAGGGAAAACAAACTGCGCCAGAGAAAATGGTTTTCATTTAATACCAACTTGTCCATTAGCAACCAAAAGTCATCACTTACATGATAATGACCAGCTGAACATGGCTTTCTCTCCTGTTCCCCAGATGTCCCTTAGCAACAAGGAAATATCCATCCCCCTCTATCACCACTCTTATTGTGCCAACCAATGAGCAGGGTGAAGTTCCTGTTAAAGCAGAAAGGTAGACTGAGAAGTGTTAACTTTCCCTGAGACTTTCTTTCAATCTGGCAAAATTCAGGTCAATAAATTTGAACCTTATCCAAGACTGGGTCAGTGGGACAGTCATCATTGGGATTAGGTCCAAACCAGCTCTATCCTTCAGTCAGGCGCTGACCTGAATAAATGCGGTGATAAGGCTTTATTCAGTTCCAACTGAAAAAGAAATCTCTTAAAAGGTAAAAAGAATCTCTTTTAATTCATCTACCCTCACACTTATAACGGCTATCAGGAGAAAAGGAATTGTCAGAATAGATTATGATCCTGATACCACATTTTCAGAATCAGCTTACACGGGTAAGAGTTAATGCACTTCATGGGGTAAACTGTAAAAGAAATTGCAGCCATTGCTCTGCTAAGCCTTGGAAGAAATGAAGAATTTCAGTCTTTGGTGCTGTCAAACTGACACCGTTCATAACCCTTGAATTGACTTTTGGCTTTGAAATAAATAGAACAAACCAGAGATCCCCTTCAGACCACCATAATAAAGGCAGCTCCCTACTGTAGCTCATCTTGGTTTTGGGGTTGATAGCAAAAAAAGATGTTAAGTACTTAATACTCCCAAGACTGCAGCTCACACTGGAGTCGACAATCTCAAGGAGTTACTGAACTAGGTATTGATTGCAAACACTGGGGTTATTTATTACCTGATTTTTCAATTTTCAAGGAATGAGGTGAAATTCACTTTTCTCCAAAAGAAAGAATGCCTTGGTTCCTGGAAGCCGCAGTTTATGTGACTTGAGTCCCTTTGAAGAGAATAATTTATACTGGTATGAATAAATAATAGTAGGGAGTATTGTCTAAACAAGACATATCATACTCTGAGAAAGAATCTGGACCACGTTGCAATGTCTTCTGTATTTTATGTGAGGAGCAACTGCAAGAATGAAATCATTTCAGAATCACCTACCCACTCAGGCTTTTGGAATTGGATTTGTCCAACAGCGTCCTGGCATCGCTTAGAGACACAGGGGCAGCTTAGGTTGCAATCAACTGTCTCCTCACTAAGCTTGCCTGCTGAACTTGAAAGTGGATGATTTACAAAGCATATCAGAGTGACATTGTGCCCTTGTATCAAGTCTCTCTTCATAAGAAATAGATATATAACCAGTGAGTTTTTAGAAAACCATAAAACAGCTTACTTGGTGTGAGGGAGAAAACTTCTGTATCTTTAAGTTACTTGGCGGCGGGAGCCTCCTCCAGCTGTCACAGATGCAGCCCTGCTCCCGGCTCCCGGCTCCTGGTGTGCCTATCTGTGCCGAGCACATCTGCAGGTCTTGTTTCTTTTTTCATATTAAATTTTAACTGAACCAACTCCTTTGAATTAGTCTGATAGCAGTTGACTATTAAGCACCAGCCTCCTGAATTCCCTCTTTTATGGATCAGAATTTCATTAGTGAGGGGTCGGTAAGATTATTTATGTTATTAAATCTAGAAATAAAGACTTAAATTCTAATTAATGTGCTTTAATTCTAAGGATTGAAGACACCTGAACAGGAGAGTGATTAAAAACCAGCTTTCATTTCAGTAAATGACCAAACAAAAGAGAGAGTTGCATAGCTCAAAGGAAGAGCAGGGACCAGGAGTGAGGAAGGATGAATTCTGATCCTGTTCTGCCATGTGGGAGCTGTGGGACCTGAGACAGTCATTTGACTGAACCTCGTTTTTCTTATCTACAAAGTGAGGATGCTGGGCTGAGACCCTGTCGAGCATTAAAACTCTGTGGTAAGCTAAGGTCCCACACTGAGCTATTTGAGATTTTACTTTCCTAAAGGGAGAGCAATAAATTTAATTTCCTTATGTAATGCTCTTAGTAGAGGAATTTGAGAGTAATGGAATTTTATAATCTGGTCCCACATTCACACAGAGAATTTCACCAACACCTTTTGGCTTCCTGAAATCTATTCTATTATCACTACTGAGAACTAAAAATCCTCCTTGTAGCTATTATGTAAGAGTTGATTTCACTAATGAAGAAGTTATTGAAACCCACAGTAATTTCTGAATTTCAAATGCCAGTTTCTTGCCTAAAGTATATGGGAGAATAAAAAGTCTTATTCCTCATGTCGAATAATATATCTAATGATGTTCATGTGTTGTGGTAGGCTAAAAAGTGATCCCCCAAAAGGTAGCCACTGGAACTTGGAATGTTACCTTATGAGGGGAAAAAAGTTCTTTGTAGATGTGATTAAGTCAAGGATGTTGAGATGGGGAGATCACACTAGACTATCAAGCTGGGCTCTAGTGTGATCACATGTATTTCTATAAGAGGGGGCTGGGGGAGGCTCTCCAAAGACAGAGGGCAATGATGCACTCTGATGATGGAGGCAGGGATGGCAGTGATGTGGTCACAAGCCAAGGAATATGGGCAGCCACCAGAAGCCAGAAGAGGCGAGGAGAGGGTTCCCCCCAAGTCTCCAGAGGGAGCAGGACGCTGGCAATACCTGGTTTCAGCTCAATGGAACTCATTTTGGACTTCTGGCCTCCAGACTAGTGAGTGAATAAATTTCTATTGTTTTTAGTCACCAACATTGTGGTAATTTGTTACAGCAGCCACTGGAAACTAATACATGCTCCAATATTTATTTTCACTCTTACAACCAAAGAGCATGTACAACGCAAGTCTTGATACCAGAGATTTGGTAAATAGAGGGACTATAGGCATCTTTGCTTCTATTTGGCATCTCTTACTGTATATCCCATACTTAATGAGTTTTTTTTAGAGAGTAATCCTAGGCAAACTTCGTGTTCATGAGGGTATGGTGTGACACCTTTGATAATGAAGATTATTCAACTGAGTTTTTCTTGGGGGCTTGGCCTCCAGGAGGCTGAATGTGAAGGGTAACATTTGCCTCTTAGCATCTGGGCTCCACATATGTATGCTTTCCTTTCCTTTCACTTCAAAATTGTCCTTATATTGTTCTGGACTGAATCTATATTTCTATTTTGATTTCACCATTTTATCATGAAAGTGTCTCATGAAAGTCATCTTAAAATCCTTTTTGGAACAAGAAAGTGTATATACACTAAATAAGTAATGGTAAGTACTACAGATAAATTCTATCCAACAACTAGAGATTTGTTCACAATAGGTGATGGTTATCAGTACAAATTGTAAGTGCAAACTGAAAAGTGTTTTGTCTCATGGATAGAAAATAAAATGCTACATAAATGGTCTTCAGACATCAAATTCTTTTACAAATCATTGAGAATACTTATCTACATCACAAATGAAAGTTCATGGTCCTCTTTTTCCCTGCAATTAAATCACTCTGTTAAGTTAATAAATGTGACTTAACAAATAAGCAGGTCCTATGACAAAGTTAAGGGGCAATTTTATCTTTGTCTTCTACTACCCATTCAAAATGTGTTCAGTGAGGATATTCCTTCAAGAATGAAAATAGATGCAGACACCATGACTTTTCTATCATACTTATATAATAGAACTTCCATTAACTTTATATCTCAGATACTTTCTTAAATTGGTCAGTAAGATGTCTGACCCTATAATAATAGAAACTGTGAATCTGATTTAGTCAACATCTTTTCTCCATCCCCGGCTGAGCCGCCGACATGAGAGTCTGCAGTAGGGTAGGAGCCATGTCTGGCTTCTCCTCCTCTCCTCCACCAAGCCTGAACCACTGCATCACCCTGCTCTTATCACTTGTCAGCTCCCTCCATTTGTTAGCTGCTGTTTCTTAGTCTGCAGTTTCAAAGGGAGGATGAGAGAGAAGGAGAAATGAGAGATCTGGAGAGTTCTGACTTGACATTGTACCGTCATTAGCTTACTGTATGATCTCTGGGTCTAGAAGGGGATTCTTTCCTTCATAGTGCCCTTTCATGGACTTTTGGGGGTCACTGTGCCCTCCTTTGGTTCTCTTGACACCAGCAGATGAACCACTCATTCTCTTCCGGGGGTTCATGAAGACTCAGGCTCTTTCCTCAGGTCCTTGGCGTCCACCTTGACACATCCAGCCTGTTTTGGCTGGTCTTTTTGCCTCTAGAAGGGCCCTATGGGATATAAGATAACATAACCCAGGCTGACCCTTTTGCCCTGACCACTGCTGAGAGAGAAGTCCAGTGGCCACATGGCAGCAGTCTCCTGATTCTCTTTGAAGGTAGGTGTCAGACCCTCCCTCCATCCCTAAATTGTCTGGAGTTAGACCCAGGTCACTGTCTGTTTAATTGTCTCAGGAGTGATTTGCACCTGTTCTCTGTGTCCTCAACTCCAGAGAACACATTTCAAAACTCTCAGAGTGGTCCCCTTGAAATATGTCACCTCTTGAAAGGTTTGAGGTGAGGAGAAAGACATCCTTCCATTAGGGTGAGTGACAATGGCTTTCCCAAAGATATTTTCCTTATAATATCTTTGATTTCTCCACTTTGTCATCCCACAGATTGGTCCATGCTTTATTGCGAAGATCCGGGTCATGGACTGACTCAGAGAGAAGGTGTTTGACTCTCCACACATGCATTCCTCTCACACCTGCTGTGGTGTTTGCTTCCCCAGTCCCAACACCTCAGTCACTGAAGTAAAAAGATTTGTGTTCAAAAATCCTAATAGCCTGCAGTCCTTCAGCCGTGGCTATGAACAGAATCATATAGATAGCGTTCTAGAACACACACCTAGATTGCTTCCCAGACCATGAGTATCAACCGCTGCAGCCCAGTGACTAGCAGTCCAGATTCTGAAGGCTGGAGAGGTCATTCTGAAAGGCTGTTAAGGCTTTGCTTCATTGATAGGTGTATTCAAAGAGGTATGAATGATGCGATGCTCATGAATGTCGGAGCCTCCTCCTGAGAAAAGTCGTGGATATTTTGAATGATGCTTTTTAAAACTATTCCAAACAGTTTGAACTCTAAAATTGTATTTTTATTTATAGAAATGTGGCAATTTCTTAACAATATCTTGGTAGAGAAATTATTAATTCATAAAGTTTTACGCCTTTAGATGATTTGGATTTTCCTTTTACTCAGAGTCATTTTGTAGTTAATCAAATATGTATCCCATGCATCCATGCTTGCTTAGTGTGTGTCATTGCTAAAGAGGCCAGCATCAGTGCAGAAACCACGGTTTCATTCACATTTTCAATTCAGGCCCTTTTCTGGGGCTTATATTCCCATAAACAAAGTAATAGTATTGAAATATGTTTTGGTTTATTTCCAGTTAAATAAAAATTTCTAGGAAAGTCTGCCCCCAAATGTATAATATGAAAAATAATACTATATGATATTTTAACCAAGAATTGTAATTCAACACTTCAGGCAGCCAAATAAAATTTATGAGAAAGAAAAGCATTTGCTCTGCTAGTTCATGTACGTCAGTGTGCCTTGGGATAGCATGCTACCCTGGGCTGACTATGAAGACTTGGGCCGCGGCAACACTGACCACCACATCGATCTGGAAAGTAAAAGATACTTTACACAAGTCTTTTACTCGTGACGTTGTGTTGATATGAATTTAAACTTTGCTTGCCCCTGAGAATCTTAAGCCACAATCTTACACCTGAAATCAAACAAAAATTATATTTAAATATTTCCATGGGCAGACAAAAGTACATATTTAAAGTCAGGAATAACAGGCAGTTACTCTTGTGGAGTGACGTATGGGACTACGTGGGCAGGCGAAGTTCTTACCCGTAAATGTCAGCATCTGAGACTCAGCATTAGAGAGTTTCTCCTTGGTTTCTCTTTCAAATACAAATATCCCCTCCCCCTAAATTAGCACATTATGACCAAATAACACTTTATTAGCAATAAATTTGCCAGATTGATTTCTATTTTGACAAAGAGACTGGTGACAGATACAGCTGAGAATCTGGGAACACAGAAATAGTAACGAATGAGACTGCAAGAGCCCAAACAGATCCTTGATTTCCTTCACAGATTCTTCTGAGACAACTTTTTTATTTATTTCTTTTAAATCTCAATTGCTCCCATGATTTTAGCTACCATTTTATTATTTATCTATTATGTGAAACAAATTACCCCAGAACTCAGTGGCTTAAAACAGTACACATTTAGGGGCTGGCCCCGTGGCCGAGTGGTTAAGTTCGTGCGCTCCGCTGCAGGCAGCCCAGTGTTTCTTTGGTTCGAACCTGGGCGCGGACATGGCACTGCTCATCAGACCACGCTGAGGCAGCGTCCCACATGCCACAACTAGAAGGATCCACAACGAAGAATATACAACTATGTACTGGGGGGCTTTGGGGAGAAAAAGGAAAAAATAAAATCTTTAAAAAAAATAAAAAAAAAAAAACAGTACACATTTATTATCTCACAGTTTTATGGGTCAGAAATCTGGGCACAGTTGAGCTGGGTCCTCTGCTTCATGGTCTCGTGTAATAATGTGCTCAAGGTGTCAGCCAGGGTTGGAGTCTCACCTGCAGGCTTGACTGGGGAGGGACCCCATTTGAAGCTCATATACATAGTTACTGGCAGGATTCAGTTTCTTAAATGTTGTTGGGCAGAGGGCCTCAGTTCCTCACTGGCCATTGGCTGGAGGCTGTCCTCAGTTTGTGCCATGTGGGCTTTCCCAACGTGACAGCTTGCTTCATCAAAGCAAGTAACAGACGAAATCTGCTAGCCAAGTGGAAATTGCAATTTTTCCAAGCTAATTATGGAAGTGACATTCTTTCACCTTGGTTGTATCTTATGGTTAGCAGCAAATCTCTAGGTCTATCTCACTCTCAAGGGGAAGGAACTGCACAAAGATATAAATTCCAGCAGGTAGGAATCAATGGGGACCATCTTAGAAGTCTGCCTTTCAATACCATCAATATGCTAAGGACTGTTAAATCTAAATCTTCAGCTCACCCAGGCAAACACATGTGGATTCCCTCAAGAATCACAGCCCAAATATATCCAAATCTGCTTCTCTTCTTGTCTTCTTTTATTTCAGTTGAAGTGTCACCAGTCAGCTTTCCATGATAGAAACTTGACATCATATTCGACAACGCCCTGTTTTCCTTCACTACCCACATCCAATTCATCCCTGTCATGTAGATGATTTGATCAGAATTTTCTTGAATCTCTCTAATTTACCAGCTGTCACTGTTCTCTACTGATTGTCTTTCATTTGGACCATTGCATGAGCCTTCAAAGACTCTGCCATGAGTCCTCCTCACTCCAACCCACCACTTCCATAACTTGGTACTTTGCTTGGGTTATTTCTTCTTCAGGGGTTACTGTCTCTTCCTATCACCATTCCTCATGCAGAAAACTCTTATTCATTAATTAAGACCAAGTTGAAATGGGTCTAATTAGTGAAAACCTGGTTATGCTACATTTGACATAATAAAGGCACTCTCTCTGAAATGTTGGAGACAGATCACAAGAAAATTTTACTCCAAAGAGAAAACTTTTCAGATATGGGCAAAGACTTGTATTCATTCTTCTTCTAAATTTAACTATAAAATTCCACATGCAATTTAACATAAGACTCTATCCCCAGTTAGGAAGCACTGTCTAGAAGAGGTAAATTTTTCTGTATTTTGCCATTTCTTTTGCTCCTGATCAGTTTAATGCAATGGCTTATGAAACACACCAGAATTTAAAAAGTTATTCAGCAACAGAAAGTCGATATATCTAGTTTCACAATAATTCTTTCAATTGTCTAAACACACTAAGAAACCGTTCTCTGGAACATTATGGTGTAGATGGTAAAAAACAGGGACCTGGAGTCCTGGCTTTTAGTGCTAATGCTTCCACTGAGCAGTTTTGCTGCTTTGGAGAATTATTTTTCCATTATGGTTGAGGATCTTTGTTTATAGAATAAAGGGACGAACTACATCAGTGGTATTTAGCCTCTGTTTTCTGAACCCTAAAGTTGCAGTGCTTTGAGGGTTCTGAAATAGGGCCTTGATCATAGTGTAGACTCACTAAATATTTTCTCTTTTACTATTCCTTTCACCTCCACTGCTAAGCATATGTAGTTTCACCTCCACTAATGATGGCTGATACCTCTTGGACTCTAACTGCAGGCATTTATTTCTCTGTCGAGAGTTTGGGTGAACAACTGAATACGGCCCAAACCATGGAAACTGAATGACTCCTGTGTCTGAGATGACTTCCTTGACACTTGATACGTGGAGACTACAAAAGAGATTTTATTCTGCATGTAACAAATGAGATGGAGAACCCCCAGTAGAGACGCTGTACTTCTGGCAATGAGGAAACACTAATATTTCACAGGTTAAGATCACTCATAGGCCTGATTCATTGCAGGTTTGGATATTTAATTGCTTTGTGCAATAACTGAAAACCTACTTCTCATGTGTACCATAGTTCCTTGATGATAAATCTAGATTTTACAAGAAGAATCTGCGTTAGTTTAGCAAGAAGAATCAAGAGCCGGATGAAGTCATTGTAATATTAATTTGACACTTGCAGGATCACTTTACATTCATTCAGTGTGTGTTCTTTGGACCTAGTCAGTGATAGGTTCTAGCATCAAAGATAAACACTACATAATTGTATTGCTATAATACAAGTTCATCTGGCTACGTAGGGAGAGAGACACCAAGTGAGAAGTGCCAGCTATTGTATCAGAATCTCTCCGACAAGGTGACCTCAGACCCCGCAGATGACTGTGACCAGTGAGCGTTTGGGAGGACTCTGGCAAGGCCTATTTATTCCAGCTTGTGCCAGACACCTTTCTTTATGAAAGTGCTTCCACTTACTGCCAGCACCAGAGTTCCAGGGCACGGGAAAAAGTCATGGGCAAAAACAAAAAGTGTGAGTTCATCTGTGTATGACACATGAGGAAATCTACCAATCATAACATTGCAAAGGAAAAAAATTTTAAATGACCAGGACTAAGAAGCCCTGAGTGAAAATCTGCATTAATGCTACAGGCCAGGCCAGGTAATAAAAGTCCTATGAAGTTCCAGGAGGTCTGCCTCAGATTCTGCTGCGAAAGCCAGAGCGGTCCTTGAGTTATTTGTGGCCCAGACACTATCGCAGCTATGTTTACTCAAGTGAGTTAAACGCATTGTTAGGCAGAAGAACTAGAGTAAAAATGTTATGACTCTGAGGTCAGATTTAACTCGTTTTTAATCCTGGCTCTGATACAAGGTAAGTTGCATAGCAGCTCTGTGTCTCAGCGTCCTCATGTGTCAGGTGGAAGGTACCTATTCTATGGAATGGCTGTGATGATGACATAGAGCACAACACTGTGAGTGACTCGGTCCTAAATGAGTCAGAGGAATCAGTGTCAAGCCCCATGTCCAGCCCAAGAACGTGCTCAATGAATATAAGTTTCCTTTCCCTTCACATCTCTCTGCTTGTTCTACGATGTCTACTGATCCCACGCTTTTCCAAGAATGGGCCTATACTCCTCATGGGCAGCCATGATCTCAGATTAGAGTTTCGGGTAAAATGGAGAGCAGTAGTTGGGAGCACAGCCTCTCACCTTCCTTGGTGCACATCTCAGCTCTGACACTAGCAAGCTGAGTGGCTGTGGGAAAAGGTTTAACCCCTCTGGGCCTCAGTATGTGAAATGCAATCTCCCTCACAGAAATGACATGAGAGCTACATGAATTAATAAATTTAGAGCACCTGGCACATAGTAAGCTCTTTGTGAAACGTTAGTTCAATACAATGAAAACAAAAGTCACCTAGAACTTCCAGTGCAAATAGCACCATTCTCAAGTCAGAAAGTTTTCTTATACTTGCTAGGTTTCTAAGTCAAAGTGCTTCACTTTACTAAATCTTAGTTTTCTTGTTTATAAAATTAGATTAATATTACCTTCCTGTCCAGCCTATTTTACAGAGACTAACTGAGATGATGGAAATCAGAAGGTGAGCATATTTTGAGCAAGTTTATTACCTGGGACAATGTTATCTTAATTATTCACAATCTACCAATGTTATAAGGAAGCCATTTCTTAAACAGCTGCAATATGCCCTATTGAAAACTCTGTGGGGCTGACTCAAGGATTCACTCAACCCACAGTCACCGGGCCAGGAAGCCCAACTGTGGAGGTCTGCAGCCGTGCTTCGACGTGTGCCCCGAGCCTTACTTCTCTCCTCTGGTTGCAACTTTTCTTTAAATAATTACTAAGTGATAAGGAATATTTTCTTGACTTTAGGTCTTGGCTTTTGAAGTTAAATTCTGAACAGTAAGCTCAAGGCACATTCATTTTTTTTACTTTTTTCACTAGCAAAATGTAATTATTTGAACCCAGTAGAGAAGCCACTTCCACAAATAAAATATTTAAATTATTTCATAAAGGCTTAAAATTTCAAGTACTTTAACCTACTTAAAGGAAGAAGTGCTGTGCTGGGATTAAGCCAATCCAATTAACTTGTGACCAATATATTAAAGCTGTTTTTCTATATGCAGGAACAAAAGGTGGTAAGGCTGTGGATGGAATGTGGCTGATCTTCATGGTGAATTAATCTGAACCTTCCTGCTTTTCCCCTCAAGTGCTCACTGCATGATTTCTTTCCAACCTCATTAACCTTAAAGTGAATGTCATGTATAGAGGACACAGAAGAGAGGGGAAGAGAGACAGGTTTGCAAGGTGAAAAGTCTTGTGTTTGTGTCTTCGTTACAAAAAATTTAACTGTGTTCATTTTGGGAAGTTCTCTGGATTCATGTTATGTTTAGATTCCTTATTTTTATACATACAAGATCATGTAGAATTGTCCCGTGCCTGAGATTTTTTTCCGGAGGTCTGTTTCTATTATTGCCTGTGAAGTGGGCAGTAACTATGGAAGTAGAAGAGAGAGCCAGGTGGGGTGACGGGCTCCTCAGCTCAGAAAAGCCTGGTGAGATGACTTAAGGACTTCCAAACCCTGGCACCATGGCAGCCTTCTCACCATCCTGACCAGCTGAGACACATCTCTGGAGAAGTGGAAACTGAGAATTCATTGTGATTGATTTTCTGGTGTTTCAGTGAAATGTAGCTCAACATAGAAGTGACATTGAGTAATAGAAATATAAAGTCATATTCCTTTATTAAACCTTATGTTGAAATTATTTCAAACCTATAGAAAATTGTAAGAACAGTAAAAGAACTCCTTCTTCCCTTTTACCCAGATCTGTATGTGTTCCATCAGCTTTTCTTGCTGTATGTATATACCCATTGTCATTTGTCCAACCGCCTGAGAATGAGTTGCATTTGCAATGCCCCACCACTCCTAACCATTCCAGGGTTCACCTCTCCAAAGCAACGACAGTCTTCTGCACTACCTCCATACTCGCCTCCAAATCAGGAAATCACTGATGATGCAATACTACCATCCAGTCCACGGATACCATTTAAATTCCACCAATTTCCCCAACCGTGTTGCTTTTTCCTTTGTGATCTAGAAATATATGTTGCATTTAGTTATCATGTCTCTTCAGTTTAGTTCCATCTGGAACCATTCCTCAGTGTTTCCCTATTGCTAATAACCTTGATCATAGGGTCCTCAACATGGATCCAAACGAGGATTTTTCCTAACCACACTCAGGCCATTCATTCTTGGCAGAAATAGCCCAGAAATGATGCTAGCTCTTCTCAGTTCATGATAATGGAGGCACACATGTTAAGTCGTTCTACCGCTGGTGACATTCACTTTGATCACTTGGTCAAGCTGCTGCTTACCAGGCCTCTCCATTTGAAAGTCTCCATTTTCCCCTTTGTAATTAATTAGTTTTCTGTGAGGAGAAATTCTGATATTACTCTACTCTCCTGTTACTTATTAAACGTCCAACCAGCCTTAGCAGCCTTTGATGACTTGCACCTGAATCAGCCCCCAGTCTAGAATGGTTGTCAAATGGGTGATTTTCTATTTCCATTATTCTGTCTTCATTTATTAGTTGTCCTTCCTCTGTAAGGGGAGAGCTTTTCCTTCTTGTTTATTCATTCATTTATTTGTTTGTTTATATTAAATAGACTTTATTTTTATTTCATTATTTTTTAGTTTATTACATATGGACTTAGGAATTCCTATTTTAGTCAATGGGTTAGTAACCCTAAACTCTAGTAATTTTGATGCAAATTGTCATAGATTTGGCCTCTTCAAACTGACTCCACTCCTGTGTCTTTTTGCACTTTCTTGCTATCTGGCATAAGAAGACGTCCCAGGTTCATCTTGTTTTTCCCTCACTCCAGCTCTAGAATCAGCTATTTTCCCAAGAAACTATGATTCTTCTTAATGGAGGATGGTATTCAGAAACCAGGGTCTGGGTCCTCAATGTGTGCATTGCTATTGGGAAAGCATCACTTCAAGGATCTCTCGGAAAATAGAACTAGGAAATACATGTGCATATATTCATACACCTATATATACATATCTCTGTAGATTTCTATATATATCTGAATTCTTGTAAAAAAAAAGTTCATACTGTTCTCTTTTCTTTAAATTTCCTGAGATTTTTTTCTGTCCTTCCCTCTGTCCATGTTTGTAAATCAGCTACCCGGCTGACGCACCTGTGTGGCACCCTCAACCCTTCACTGACGTGCAGCGGCTGACCCTCTGTGCTGAGAATATATTTCTTACACACTTGATTTTTATAGACAGTTACATGTTCTTTTCAAAATTATTACCTGTCTGAAACTCTTTAAATCAAGTCTCAGTTAAAGCAACACCTTCTTGAAGCCCTCTCAGATCTTCCAAGTGGGAAGAGCCTCGTCCTACTTTTTGTAGGATTCCTTTTTTCCCCCACTCCCACCTCCGCCCTCAGGGCATTAGATCTTTGGGAGAAAGACCATGGACACCATCAAATGATCAGCCACTTCTTGCCTACTTTGTGGCTGTTATTTCCTGTGAAGGGTGCCGGGGTTGGATGAGTTCTCTTTCTTTTCTCCATGTAATCTTTGAACAGATCTGGTGGATGACCTGGCTCATAGTAAACACTGTCATTGCATCTGCCCTTCCATTTCACTACTGCCTGCAGTGCCGTCCCACACGTTCTTTGTGGATTTATGTCTGATCTCTGAAAGCTGGCTCCATTCTGGGGATGTAGGTTTTGCCCTGTTTCCCCCACATTTAGGCTAATTTTCTCCTAGCTCCTGTACCCATTCACCTCAAGATCTTCACACCCTATGAAGGGCCACCTCTTGTGGGAGTGGTATTAGTGCCTCGGTCACAGAGTGCGTGGTTCTTCTAACAGCTGTGCATACCGCTTCTATTAAGCTGCAAGCTCCTCAAGGTCAGAACTTTCCTCTTTCATTTTAAGAAACTCTACAGAACATAAACCAATGCCTTGCACATGATAAGTACTCAAAAGATAGTTTTAGATTTGAATATATGATAAACTACTTTTCTCTGACAGCTCACACTAAGACAATTCCACATCTGGCTTATTGATTTGTGGCTAGGATTTTATTTAATGACTATTTCCCATATTATAATTCCGCCCAGTCTAATTTGGTCCAGTGTAGTACAGTGTGAGACAGTATAATTCCAGAAAATTTCTTGAAAACAATAAAAAAGACTGTATTTTTCTATATTCGATATATTTATTTGCCCTAAGTTTGGAACGTCCAAAAGTCTTGGATTAATGTTAAATTAATTTTCTAGAGAAAACCATATTTAAGGAAAAAACATTATTGATTCTTTTGGGATTCTCAGTTTCCATAATTCCAGAATATCTTCACCACTTTGACAAATTAGAACATCATACAAAAAGTTTTATTGGCCCTCACATGTTTTCCAGGCGATCACTTGTCACACAGAGGCTGCTCATAATTCAGAGACAGTCGTTCTCACTGTAAACACTTTAGACTATATTATATAAAATGCCAATTATTTTTAAAAAATCATATGTTAAATAACTGACTTACCATTGGACAATATAGAAATATCTTAAATAAATATAAAACTAAAAAAGTATTCTAGTTACTTCATCTCTGGAACCTACAGTCAACTGATGTTCAGTTTTATTTCTTGTGGGCTTTCTTTCTTAGCCTAGTAAGAAAAATTAGAGATAAACTTATAATTTGAACTCTGTGTTCAGTTGTTTAACTCCTGTTTTTAAGACATTTTCCTCAATAAATGGATATCTAGTTACAGTATCTATCAGAGTAGCTTACACAGAGAGAGTCTTAGTTAAGTTTTGGTCAGTCAATTTATTTCAACATAGAAACTTGCTCACATCCAAACTACCAATGCAGCAGGCTCTTAATTAATCCAGCGCTCCAGCTACTTAAAAACTGACACGCAATGAAAATGTGGCAGCCGTCAAGCCCTTGTTCCGATGAATTGTTTACTATAGGAACATGACGTAAGATGGGTGAATGGGCTTTCTTGCATTCACCTTTATTCCTCTCTTCTTGTCCACTCTCTGTCCATTTGTGAAACTCATTCTTGTTTTAAGACCCTCAAGCACAAAAGAGAATTTGTTCATTAGGTCTTTAAGGCTTTTCAATGGATCAGCAAGGTTTTTGCTGGAAGCACAAGTTTTAATAACAGAATATGGCAAAATCTTTACGAGGAGAACCTTCAGTTGTCTCACAAGCACTGTCACCATGGATAATTTCATATTTCATACATCAGGTACAGATGTCCAAAAGAACATATAAAACCAAAAATTGAAAATCAAATCTTTTACTTTTTTTCCACTTAGTATAATATAATCCAGCATTTTGACAGTCACCCAAATTTGCTGTGTAGCACCCTTAAAAAATGGAAGAGCCTTTATTTTCCTGTTGTGGTATGAAAACTCAGATTTAGTTACCAAGATTGTTACTCCCTACCTAGACCAGGCATCTCCACAGCTGGGCTGTTTTGGAATTTGTTTCTTGGAGCATATGAACAGAAACTGATAATAACACAGAATCAGGCTTGGCTTGCTATCAAGTAAGCTTTCAATAAGTATTTGTAAGGTTGAAAGTGTCTCACAAGGCACTGCTGAGAAATCACCAGATACTGGTGGTGTCCGCTGACCCTTCATCACAGCCCCTTTCAAGTCAGACACCAGCCTGCCTTCTACTGTCAGTCTGGAGAAGCTATTATCCTTAAAGGCTTTGTTTGCGAAATGCATTATCAGTAAAAGCAAAATATGTTGTTAGAAACATACTGTGTGTTTACACGGTAGTGAAAAATAAAACCCGCGGGCTTCTCTTCTCCCATAACGTCAGACTGTAAATGTCCAGGCCTCAGACAACAATACTCGCGCCCTAGGGAAACTAATTTCTCCAAAGATTCCCACATGCGTTGTCATCGGGGACATCTGCACGAGTCCTTGAGTTGGAGCACTCATTCCAAGTTTTCTTGAGAAATAAATTTTACATACTGCACCTGGCAGGCTCAAGGACTGAATGTGATCTTCTGTTCAGTATACAGCGCAAGGCCAGACACTCACAGTTGGAGTTAGAAATTCTATTTTACTTGAATATTTTAATACAGGTTGAACGGAACAGAAATTATGTCACAAGCTTATCAAAATTGGGTTCAGCCTCAATGTTACAGAAATGAATGGTGCTACAGGCTTTCTACTGTGCAGTAAAGAAGTTACTATGGGAGGGCCGGGGCTTAGAACGCAGCCCGCGTCCGCAGCTAACCGGGCCGGGCCCTGTTGTTAAAACGCATCCGCAGTGCTTTCACGGGTCGTAGTTTCTCTCCCACTTAATACAAACTCTGAAGAACGAAAGGAGGCGTTATTTTTAAGACCTTATTCCAATGTGACAGCCCTTTAGAAAACTCGATACAGAGTCTAACTCGGAGCAGGAGCTGCGAGCGGAACCCAGAGGGCCCGAGCTGCCCGCGCCGAGTGGCCTTGCCGGGGGTGGTGGCCGTGACGGGGTGGGGGTGGAGGGGTGGGGAGGGTGGCCGTGCCGGGGGTGGCCGTCCCGGGGCCGCCGGCGACAGCGAGGCCGGCACGGGCCTCCTGAGCGCGGAGCGGGAGCAGCAGGGACCTAACGTCCGCCCGCAGGAACAGGAAAATCATCCCAAGGAAGGTTTGGGGAACAGTAAAACGGTTCAGTGTAAGAAACGCGGACGGTCTCATCAACAGGATGGCACGGAGGAAGATGTATTTGCACGGCCAACCCCATAGAGAACGACCCAAGAAGTCCCTCGCAGCGGAGGGGATGGAGCGCGTGGATTCCATGGTGTTGAAGAGCCAAGTGTGCAGAGGCAGCGAGCACTGCAGTCCCTGGGGGAGGCCAGGGCAAGGCAGGAAGCCCGACCGAGACAGGAGCCATCGTAGACGCGCCCCGTCTCGCTGGGGGCCTTAGAGTCACCAGAGGAAGGACCAGCACGGGGAGAGCGGGAAGGAGCGGGCAGTGGGAGTGCTCCTGAGGGCGGGCCCAGAGGTCTGAGGGGCCCGGGGATCCCAGCCCTCCAGGGAGAAGGATGGAGGGTACTGACACGTAGGGTGCGGGAGAGCACAGCAGACCAGTGAGACTGAGTCTGTATGGAGGTTACAGACAACGCTTCTGCAGCTATCATAATGCAGGAAATAATGAACTAAAAATATAAGCTTTGTTTACGAGTGCCCATGTGAAATAGAAGAAAGAACATAAAACCAGGAGTGCGTAGGTCTAAGTTCTAGCCCCAGTTCTGTATTTTAGTCTTTGTATAATCTGGAGCAATTCATGTCACCCCTTTGGTCTCAATTTCCTTTTTACAAAGGGAAAGACTGGGAAAAGTAAGCTCTAATATCCTTTCTTGCTTTAAAATGGATAAATGGTGTTCATCACTATTATTTTTGCCCCCAAGAGTTGCAAATGAATTGCACGTGAAAATAAAACATGGATTTATTCCATGGTTTAAAAATGTTTAACATCACGTTGAGTATTCATGAGGAGGAAATAAAGGATGGAATTAAATTTATTGCTTGTCTTCATGACCCAAAGCTTAAAGTACAGTAGAGGTCATCTGAGCAACTGACTTGAGCAGTTGGAACACAACTTTCCTTCTGGCCAGTGGAAAAGGAGACCTGTACCAACCTTATAGCAACTGCTGCACTCACCTGCCTGTGCTGGCTTCTCCTCAGTCCTCTCCTCCTCTCTATTTGGTGTGTCACACTCATTTTCTCATTCTGTTGTGTAGTACTGGACTCACCCCTGCCTCACTCTCTCTTCTTGGTTGCTACTTGATTTTGAAATGTTTTTGCCCAAATTTATACAGCATTAACTCTGTCTACATCTTACCCATGACTTGAGTGGCAGAGGATAGATAACACATAAAGGAGAAATCAAAAAATACCTGGAGACAAATGAAAATGCAAACATAACACACCAACTCCTATGGGATGCAGTAAAGGAGTTCTATGAGGGAAATTGATATCAATACAGGCCCACCTCAACAAATAAGAAAAATCTCAAATAAGTAATCTTAACAGAACTAGAAAAAGAAGAGCAAACAAAGCCCAAAGTAAGCAGAAGAAGGGAAATACAAATTAGAGCAGAAATAAATGAAATAGAGACTAAAAAACAGTAGAAAGTCCCACAACTAGAAGGACCTGCAACTAAGATATACAACCATGTACTGGGGGTTTGGGAAGATAAAGCAGAAAAAAAAAAAAAACCCCAGTAGAAAGGATCAATGAAACTAAGAGCTGGTTCTTTGGGAAGATAAATAAAATTGACAAACCTTTAGCCAGAATCACTAAGAAAAAAAGAGAGAAAGCTCAAAGGAATAAAGTTAAAAATGAAAGAGGAGAAACTACAACAGATACCACAAAAATATAAAGGATTATAAGAGAATACTATGAAAAGCTATATGTCAACAAATTGGACAATCTAGAAGAAATGGGTAAATTCTTACACTCTTATGATCTCCCAAAACTGAATCAAGAAGAAATTGATAATCTGGATAGACCTGTCACAAGTAAAGAGATTGAAACAGTAATCAAAAACGTCCTCAAAAATAAAAGTCCAGGGCCAGAGGGCTTCCCTGGTGAATTCTACCAAACATTCAAAGAGGATTTAATACCTATCCTTCTCAAATTATTCCAAAAAATTGAGGAAGCTAGAACACTTCCTAACACATTCTACAAGGCCAACATCACACTGATACCAAAGCCTGAGAAGAACAACACAAAAATGGAAAGCTAGAGGCCAATATCTCTGATGAACATAGATGCAAAAATCCTCAACAAAATATTGGCAACATGAATACAATCATACGTTAAAAAGATCACACATCATGATCAAGTGAGATTTATTCCAGGGACACAGGGATGGTTCAACATCCACAAATCAATCAATGTGATACACCACATTAACAAAATGAGGAATAAAAACCACATTATTATCTCAATAGATGCAGGGAAAGCATTTCACAAGATCCAACAGCCATTTATGATAAAAAAAAAAAAAAAAACTTGTGGCAAAATGGGGATAGAAGGAAATTACCTCAACATAATAAAGACCATGTATGATAGACCGACAGCCAACACCATACGCAATGGGAAAAAACTAGAAGCCATCCCTCTGAGATCAGGAACAAGACAAGAGTGCCCACTCCCACCACTCCTCTTCAACAGAGTTCCAGAGGTTTTGGCCAGAGCAATTAGGCAAGAACAAGAAATAAAAGGTATCCAAATTGGAAAGGAAGACGTGAAACTCTTGCTGTTTGTGGATGACATGATTCTATACCTAGAAAACCCTAAAGAATCCATTGGAAAACTATTGGAAGTAATCAACAACTACAGCAAAGTTGCAGGGTACAAAATCAACTTACAAAAATAGGCTGCATTTCTTTCTGTACTCTAATAATGAACTAGCAGAAAGAGAAGTCAAGAATACAATCCCATTTACAATCACACCAAAAAGAATAAAATATCTAGGAATAAATTTAACCAAGGAGGTGAAATACCTGTACATTGAAAACTATAAGACACTATTGAAACAAATTGAATAGGATATAAAGAAAGGGAAAGATGTTCCCTACTCATAGGTTGGAAGAATGAACATAGTTAAAATGTCCATGTTACCTAAAGCAATCTACAGATTCAATGCAATCCCAATCAGAATCCTAATGACATTCTTCATGGAAATAGAACAAAGAATCCTAAAATTCATATGGCACAAAAAAAGACCCCGAATAGCTGAAGCGATCCTAATAAAAAAGAACGAAGTTGGACACCTCATAATCCCTGGACTTCAAAATATACTACAAAGCTATAGTGATAAAAACAGCATGGTATTGGCACAAAAATCAGACACACGGATCAATGGAATAGAATTGAAAGCCCAGAAATAAAGCCACATATCTATGGACAGCTAATCTTCAACAAAGGAGTCAAGGACATGCAATGGAGAAAATAAAGTCTCTTCAAAAAATGGTGTTGGGAAAACTGGACAGCTACAGGCAAAAGAATGAAAGTAGACCATTATCTCACACCATACATAGAAATTAAACTCAAGATGGATTAACGAGTTAAATGTGAGACCTGAAACTGTAAAACTCCTAGGAGAAAATATAGGCAGTACACTCTGACATCGGTCTTAGAAGGATCTTTTTGAATACCATGTCTACCCAGGCAAGGGAAACAAAAGAAAAAATAAACAAATGGGACTATATCAGACTAGAAAGCTTCTGCACAGCAAAGGAAACCATGAACAAAATGAAAAGATATTTGCGAATTGTATATCCAATAAGGGGTTCATCTCCAAAATATATAAAGAACCCATACTGCTCAACAACATAAAAAATGAACAACCCAATCAAAAAATGGGCAGAGCATATGAACAGACATTTTTCCAAAAAAGATATACAGATGGCCAACAGATACATGAAAAGGTGTTCATTATCACTAATTATTAGGAAAATGCAAATCAAAAATACAATGAGATATCACCTTACACCTGTCAGAATGGTTATAATTACCAAGACAAAAAATAACAAATGTTGGAGAGGATGTGGAGAAAAGGAACATCATCCACTGCTAGTGGGAATGCAAACTGGTGCAGCCGCTGTGGACAACAGTATGGAGATTTCTCAAAAAATTAAAAATAGAACTACCATATGATTCAGCTATTCCATTATTGGGTATTTATCCAAAGAACATGAAATCAACAATACAAAGAGATTTAGGCACTGCTATGTTCACTGCAGCATTATTCACAATAACCAAGAGGTGGAAGCAACCCAAGTGCCCATCAACTGACAAGTGGATAAAAAAGATGTAGTGTATATATATACAATGGACTACTACTTAGCCATAAAAAAAGACAAAATCGTCCCATTCGCAACAATGTGAATCGACCTTGAGGGTATTATGTGAAGTGAAATAAGCCAGACAGAGAAAGACAAACACCATATGATCTCACTCATATGTGGAAGATAAACTCATGGATAAAGAGAACAGATTAGTGCTTACTAGAGGGGAGGGCAATAGAGGGATAGGCAAAAGCGGTAAAGGGGCAAATATGTGTGATGATGGATAAAAAGTAGACTGTTGGTCATGAGCATGGTGCAGTCTATACAGAAACTGATATATAATAATATATACCTGAAATTACACAATGTTACAAACTAATATGACCTCAATAAAATAATTGAAAAAAAAACATTGAAATTCTTGGAGACTGGGTTTAAGTAACAATGACGTACTCTTATAGACAGGTCATTCAGTTTAAAAAGAAAGTTGACTACTTCAGATTTTTGCATGTGTTAGCAACCTATTTGGAATGATTGACATGACATTTATGTTTAACTGACTCCAAGGATCTGGCCTTAGGTCTGTTTGGAAAAGAGCATAGTTTGTTTAATTGAAATTTCTCTGTCTGTTATGATTTCCCATGTCGAAGCAACTAAATTTACATTCGATGGGAGTTGCTGAGCTTGGAAGTAACAAAATGTTTGAGTCCTTCCAGTATGCATGTGACCGTGAACGTCAGTCTGCCAAAAAAGCTACGAGCAGCATCACGCACGCTCCCTGACGTGTACAGGAAAACCCGCCAGACAGAAAGGAAATTATTTCAAATATCAGGGTTTCCCATACTGGTCCTTCTTTGCCTTAGGGAAAGAAGCGGATGTAAAGACATCTGGAAAGCTTTCATAAAGTGAGATTTTCCTTATCTACCTCTGGGTAGACAGCTTTGATTTCAAACTCTTTAACTGTAAGAGGAATGCATTTGCTCATCACTCTATGGAGCACCGCAGGAGACAGGAAGGACAAGACCTCTTACAAACAACAGCCCAATGTGGCTGAGTCTTCTACATGCTAAAGTTGAAGACTTTTAGCTGGAGAATGCAAGGGTACCTAAGAGACTTATTTACGTAGTAGTGGATATTAAACCTGAGCCCTTCTGTCTATTCTGTAGTATAAACTGGAGAACACTTTTCTGTTTTTCCATCTGGATCTGTTTGCTGTGATAGACTATTGACATGACTTTAATACAAAGGAAGAATATATATATTTAAATACAACAAGAAAAAAGAAGTTTGTGGTGGGACCTGCAATTAGGACACGTGGAGAAAGGGTTCCTCTTCGTTTTAGCTCTGTACTTTTTTGTTGTATCTGAAGGTTTTACTTTTGTGCTGATTTGGGAATTTCGTGTTTGCTTTTGTGTGTCTCTTCTTTGACTGATTGTCTTAAGCTTAAGAGTTTTTGCAACTGAGTTACAGATTTACTGGTGGACGTGTGTGCTGAGAGCTATGGACCAGACCAGAGATTCTCAAGACACCGGTTTAAGAGGAAAAGAACAGAAAATATGAGAAAAATCTTCTTTGATAAACAGACGTGACTGTCACTGAGTAATGTCAAATATGAGAAAGAAACTGCAATGGTTGAGGTCCCTGCCTTGTATGTGGTGCCTGTCGTTCTGGGCAGGAGTCGCTGACAACACTTTGGGAAAACTTAGAAAATGTATGTATGGAATTTTAGCAAGATAGATTTTGAAGTGCTTTTGAAAATACGAATTATTTAAGAAAAGCACAGATTGTAGGGAAAAAAAGTAAAGATGAACTTTAATTTTGTACAAGTGACCTTGAAATTATGGTCTATTATAAATTGTTTTCTGGAAATACATATTTATTTGAAACCAATTCCCCACTTTTCAATCTGATACAAACTTCAATCATTCTACCTAGAATTACTACTATTGGTTCTCTAATTAGATTCGAAAAGTAAAATGGAGCAAAAGGTTCAGAACTGCTAAAAACCTTACAGATTGAGTTTCTAAGATGTTTCAGGTTGTTTTAATGGAAAGCTAGGATACATGTTGCCATGAAGGAGCATTTGTTGGCTTCGTCTCTCTGCTGTTGACTAAATTCCTTATTTTCTTCAGGAAAACTTTGTCTCCTTCTGCTTGTTTGTTAGTTTTCTTTAGTTATTGTGTTTTTGGTTGTGGAGGAGGAGGAAAAATTCAAAGATATATTACTCTGCAGGACACCAATAGCTTAGAAGAAGCCCCATGATTTAGGAGTTTCTTGGTGGGCTGACCTCAAGAATTCCTGAACTTACAGAATAATTTCAGGTTAACTCTACTATTCTAGAAATGGCTTGCATGCGTTATTTCATTTCTTTTGGTTTTCATTTTCAGTGGCGTGCACTATATAGTTAACAAGTTATGGTTCCTTTTCTGTTTACATGGACTTCAGTGCATTGTCATATATGTTCCTCACAGTGGGACAATTCCCAAATGGCCCATGTATTGTCATTTGCTGTAATGATATTCTTATCCTAATATGGGCTATCAGTTACCTGTTTTAAAAGAAGGTGGGAACACACAACAAGTATGTCTTGAGGCACTCGTGCTTTCGGTGATGATCCCATTCTCCCTCCTCCCAGGTGACCTGTAGACTTATCTAGCAGGGATAGCAGAAAAGCAAAAATTAGAAATAGTTCTCTCTGAGAAGCAAAAAGAAAAAGAATATCTACTATATAGAAGCTTTTGAAATTTCCCTCGGGGTGCCAATAGAAAAGTGGAAGAAAGAACATCTAGAAGAAAGAAAATACACATGAGACCTCCTACTTGATCCCTGTGGGTGGCTTCTGCTTCCAAACTCCTCAATTATAACAAGAATTATCTTAGTCTGTGTTTGACACTGATGGAGGAGAAAAGGGTGTTTGCTTCTAGTTTTATATGTGTAAAACTACTTACTTATTCTTTTCTCCTTTCCTTAAACCTAAACATAATTTTGACTTTGATATGTACTTTTTGTTTCATTATAAAAAGGAGCAAATAATATATATATGAAATAAGTTGCTTTCCATTTTAACTGGCACTTTCAATTTTATTTTAATTATTTAGTTATACTAATGATGTATACTTTAGTTTTATATTACTTAGAAACTTACGAATTACTTATTTTAAGAGAGTGTTTCATAATTATAGGCTAGCTTATAGTCAAAATTCACTGAAAGAAAATGGGAAAATTGAAAACAATCTTTGCTATAAGTTATTTGCAACCTAGTATGAAGACTTTCAAAATTCCGTCGCAGAGACACAGACGTGGTGACAATAGTAGAGGCCATGTAGAATTACATACATCCAGTCATTTAGAAGAGGCAGCCCCTCGACTCTAGAGAGATCTGTTTGTTCAATTATTTTCTTCTTCATTATAAACGTTGTAGATTGTTCATGTAGCCTTTAGAGAGGGCACGATGCCGCACACCCCCTTAATACGTGCACGTTTGTGGAGCTGCCCCCACTGCCTCTGCAGAGCAACCGCCCTTGTTTAAAGCAGACTTCCAAGGCCAGTGTCCTTGCAGCAATCAGTCTATGCCACCAGGGGTCAGTCTACATGAGCAGATATCCATATGTATCACTAGGTGCCCAGTGTTAGGGCACTGCTATCATTTGCTTTCTTGCAGTGTTTACGTTTGGGGATAGAAGACTCTCCTTGGACACTTACATGGTGATATACAGCTTCTTGCAGCTTTAATTTTCTAGCTACACTCTTGTCAGGGCGTTTCCTGAAGGATTTCAATATATAGCTTAGCTCTTCTTTTCCCTTAGCTGTTTCGTTTCTCTTCTGTCTGATCTCGATTCAGAGCTTTCTTCTAACTTAAATGCAGGAACAAGAGAATGTCTGACAACAACAGAAGCAGAGGCATTGATTGTGCTTTTTGAACTCCATTGAAGTCAGAAAATACTAATATGCCAGAATAACCTGCGGCATAGTTAGTTTTATTGGTAGAGAAAGGTTAAACATCAATGGAAATACCCAAGAATGATGGCCAAAAATATCACGATCCATTCTTCTTTTTCTTCATAAAGAAGGAGGAGAATGTACATAATTTATAAGTAATTTGGACAATTTGGAACTCCTATCAAGCTAATAATTGTTCTTGGTAAAGAAATGTGCCTCCAATTTTTAGACAAAACTCAGGGAAATATTCCCATGTCTTTCCCTGAGGAGGGCATTCTCATTAGTTTGGAGACAACAATGCTTATTTCTCAGAATAAACATCTTTTCTATCTGTTCTGCTTAATGTTAAGTTTAACACCACACTGCCTGTATTGGAAAATTAGCTTTATTTCGTAGAATCCAGTTTTTGGAATTGGAAAGGAACTTATTGTTCATTTAGCTTGCGTCGTTGTGCTTTGCAGAAACACTTTCACTTTTAAGCAGAATGAGTACCAAAGTTTGTTAAAAGAGTGATGGCTTTAGTTGTTATGCTAAATTATATAACATCTATGTGTCTATATATCAATCATACAGTACTAGATTATATACTCACTATACTGTGATGGAAGCTGGAGTTCAACATGTGCCCACTGGGAGTCACTGTGCAGCTGTCGCAGCTAAGGAGGCCCCACACCGTCCACACCAGCTTGCGGGACTACCAGGGAGATAACACACATCTCTTCCCCCAACCACTGGCATTTATCCATTTGCCAACTGGTAGTTATTAAGTGCCCACAGAGAGCTGGGTGCTGTGTTGAATTAGGCAACACGGTGAGAACAAGCTGCCTGTGTGTCTAGCCATGGTTCTCCACCCCCACCCCCACCCCCAAGCAAAGCTCTTTAGATCTCCCTTAGGATTTATCAATTTCATTTATAATTATTTACACACTTATTTTTTTGTCTTTCCTACTAGAGATCCTTGAGAGAGATGTCTGATTTTGATTTTGTAATTGTTTATCCCATTGGCTGGTATGTAGTAGGTCCTTATTACATGTTTGTTGAGTGACTGGATGCTATGCCAGTTATTTCCTCTTGTTCTTTTGATTTTGCTGTTATTTCTTACTGACTCCACCTCTGCCTAGTTATTGCCACCTATCCTACCTCACTCCCTGCTCATTATCCTCTAATACTAATGCAATAATGAAATAGTTACAGAGGGACAATTTTCTTTTATGTCAATTATTCCTCCTCCTTCATTCCGCTGTAACAGTGTAGAGGTTTTATTTACATCACATAAAAAATGAATGATATCAGCTGTCAAAGCAGCATCAACAGCCTCACTTTTGTAAGTGGGGACTAGAATTGAGCCATGTGTATTAAGAGTTGTGTGGTGTTGGAAAACAGCATTAATTACTGGAAAGAGTGCTACGTTCATGAGAGGGAAATCTACATTTTACTTCCGTATTTTTCACCAACGAACAATTTCAAAATAGAAAATTGTGTTAATTCTCATCCCTTCCCTTTCTCCATTTATAAAATCCATTTAACTTCTATTCAGTGCTGAGTGGGGACCAGGCAATGTCCCAGGTGTTGAGGGGAGTACAGGGATGAATTCAGCAGAGGCTGATGCCCTAAAAGGCTGATGTGCAGCTGTGGGTGGAAGTTAGAAATAACATAGAAAACATATTGAACTTTAAAGGCAGCACTTAAGTGCCAACTAAGTGGGAGAGAGCATGCTAGTTTAGGTAGTGAGTGATTCTGCTAGATTAGACCTGTCGCAATTGGCTTCAGAAAATCGGATTTGCCTTTGGCTTCGAAGGATTGAAATGCTCATTCCCTGGCATGGGGAGCAGAGGACACTTCAAGGAGAGACGTTCAGGTGCTCAGGTATGTTTCGTCAATAATGAGGAGAATTTATTTCTCAAGAAGAGAACGTATGTAGGGGAAAGTAGGAAAAACTATTAAAGAAAAGCTATTAAAGAGGTAGTGAGAACATTTTGAGAAGTACTTTAGATATATATCTAACGGTGAGTTTTGGGACCATATAGATCATGCTTAAAATTGGATCTTGAAGGTCACTCCTCATTTTATATCCTATTCTTGCTAGAACCACTGTATGTTCTCTGTTGGTACTACATCTGGAGTTACATATCCAGTAATTTTTTCCTGACACTGGTTATTACTAATGATACAAGTCTACATATTGCCAGAGGCTCTCAACTTTCTTGCAGAAAAGTTGGCATTTCATCTAAAGAACATTTTTTGCCTTTGAAGATGGCAACTGCTGGGACACATGAGGCTCTAAGGTGACCCAGGTTTTGGGCACCTGAATTGTTACAAAGAGAGCATATGCTCCAAGTTGTATCATGGATTTTCAATTTTCCCTTGGCTTCCATTTAAAAAAAAATATTCTCCAGGAAAACTTTCTGCCAGCCTGGGAGCCACAGATGCTGAATTTGTGTAACAAGACATTGAGGCCCTTGAGGCTACATTGATGGAAGGAAAAGTTGCTTGTTGAATTAATTAAATTAAATTTTCATCTTTAAATGTTTTAATCATGAGGTAAGTAAAAATGTGTGCTTAGAGTATAGTTAATAATATAATTCTCTTCCTATTCTATTCACTCTTTTCTTACCTTCTTTCCTTCCAGCTATGTTTAAGGAGAGCCAATTCAGGGGAGCAACCCTTTATTCCCATAAATGAGAACTGACCTTTATTCCCATAACTGCATAAAGACTTCTTTTCCTGTTAATGACAATAGATTTTTAGTCTCATTAAGGGAAATGGAGCTTTATTTTCATGAATATTGTAGAATGAGAAGGCTGGAATCTCACAGGTAACAAAGACCAGACAAGCTGATTAAATGAAGAAAACCGTAAAGAAAACAATTGGGTTTTGGTAATGATTTTTTTGTTTTCCCGAAAAAGTCTCCATAATTAATTTTTCTCTCATGGGAGTAATAGTGAAGGAACTTACAGAAAATATGTGTGTGTGTGTCTGATTTCAGGCTATGAATTTTATTATTTTATGGGATCACCTCGTACATCCTGGCTCTCACTTACCTATAAAGCAGGTTGTAAAAACTGCAGAAGGAGATCAACCACAATTTTCAAACTAAGGTCTGGAAGAGGTAAGTAAAGCACCTGGTCCAAATATCTTACTTTACATTCAGAGGCCTGGTAGGGGACAGGGTTAACCCCATGTCTACCTCGGGGTTGCAGGATAATTCAGAAGAAAATCTCAACAGGTGTATACCATTTCACTGCATAGATACTTTTATAGGTTTTAACTGTCTCTCTTCATTTTTGGAAATAGACTAATATAAATAAATTTATTGTAGTAAATGGATCCTTAAATAATTGTGTGAAAATTGATTTTCAAAATTTAATTGTCATGTGAGTGTATCCAAAATAGCATTGGAGATTGGACTGGTGGTTACAATTGGGGAAGGGGGGAGGGGGGAGGGCAAAAGGGGTGATTAGGGTCACATGTGAGGGGATGTACTATAATTAGTGTTCGGGTGGTGAACATGATGAAATGTATACAGAATTCGAAATATGAGGTACATCCGAAAAAAATAAAAATAAAAATAATTAAAAAAAGTTTCCTATTCAAAAAATTGCAGAGATTGTGTTTGAGAATTAACCTTTTTAATACTGCAAATAATCTTTATGTATATAAAATGTAAACCATATTTAGTAAGCCTGAATTTTTCATATATCAAGATTTCTTAAAATTGGTCCAATATGTAACTTCCCCCTATTTGGGATTAATAAAAGATGCACTTATAGCCTTTCTTCAGAATGAGAGCAGAGGTGTACTTGTTGGTGAGCTTTACCCAAATACTGAGCTAAGAGAACAGAGTGGGTCTGCAGGCCATCAAAAGAGTCAAATCAAAATTAAACAGTTTGGTCAGTCATAAAGGTGGATATTTTCAAATGAACACATTCAATTATCTACAGGAATTTTCACTTTAAATAAAAATTTCAAATGGTGTGGGGCTGATGCTTTATAAATACACCTATAAAACACAATATAAAAAAATCAAATGGACAAGTGAGATAAGTCCATAAAGTTATTGGACTAATTTTAAAAAATGGAGGGAAAAATACCTAAGATATTTTAATTTCTCTTTCTTCAAAATGACTTATTGAACATAGATTATGATTTATATCTGTGTTTTTAATCTGCCTCTTCCCAACTCTCACCTCTCACCAGGGTCGAGTGGTGAATCTTACACATGAAAGGAAAAATGGAATTACCAAAACAGTGGTAAATGGAAACTGAGCTCATATATCACAATTTTGTCCTGGAGTAGAAGAAAAGTTATTTTATAAATAAATGGTCATTTGTCTCCAAATATTCCTTAGGTAAATAGAGAATGGCAATTTTTAGGCCATATCTCTTTGAGACCATAAAGGAATTCCCTTTTTGAAAAGTTACATTTTTCTATAGAGTTATGGAAAACCAGAATGAGAGTGCTTTAGTAAAGGAAACTAGGAAATAGGGAATTAGAAAGAATCTTAGAAATTATCTAGTGACCAGTACTTCTCCCTCGACACATAGATGGGGAAACTGAGCTATGGAGAGAGATAGGCACAAGCTTGTCAACTTTTTTCTTTTAACTTTTTATTATAAAAATATTTTAACATTTAACAAGTAAAATGAATAGTATAGAACTCTGCTATCTAATGCAATAATCACACCATATGTGGCTATAGAGCACTTGAAAGGCGGCTAGTGACACATGTTGAAATGATAATATTTTGGATATACTGATTTAAATAAAATATATTTTAAAATGAATTTCACCTCTTTCTTTTTACCTTTTTAAGTGTGGCTACTAGAAAATTTGGAATTACATATGATGCTCACTATTTTTACTGGACAGCACTGGCATGGACCCCCCCCTTACCTATACCCACTTTACCGGTCATTAACTCATGACTCACTTTGTTCCATTTATACCCCATGCTCTTGGGAACCGCCTGTGGTCAATAGGTCTCTGGTCCCAGCCTGGGTGGGAACGCCTACTTGTTGGCTGTGCTCTTTCACTACTATGCTTGTAAACTGAAGACTGTGCATGCCAATTTTACTATCTCCTAATTAAAGATTACATTTCTGAGATTTACTGATTTTGACAGCTTAATATATGAATTCATTCATTTCCTTTACAGACTGTTATTTTAATTTAATTGATAAAGATTCTTGGATCAAATTCTCCATTTACTTTACTAAGTAGAGTGCATGCATTTGTAAATCATTGCCTGTTCCTGTAAAGGCCTGATCACCTAGGGCAGCAAAGGAGTTAGTGCCTTCTCACTTATGCTTCTTATTTATATTTTTCATGCAAAGTTTCATTATTCTCTTAAAGTAGATGTTATAAAAACATAATTGTCCAATAATGAATAAGCATATCCATTGAATATTTATCTTTTAAAAATTCAGTGTGACACACACACACACACACACACACACACTACATCATTCAGGGAATTAGTAGTTTTGAGGTGGGAAGAGAGACAAGCAAACCCAAGTTTGTTTCTGGACATGCTGGACCTGAAGCGTCGGGAGAGACCAAGCAGAAATGTCTAGAGATTAACAGGAGCTGAGCTCCTGGGGAAAATGTTTTCTAGCTACCCTTTCTCTTCAATGATGACTTCTTGAATCAAAGAGGAAACCATTTTGTTAAAACTATTTATTATCGCAATGTGCTATTTCAGGGAATAAAATAAATATTTTATTTTAACAAATATAGTTGTGTATTTTGGGCATATATACGTCACTAACAGAATCTAATGTGTTTTTCAACTTAATTACAAATTTGACTTAACTCCCATATCTCCTTCTTGGAAAACTCAAAAGGCTTTTTCACAGAAAATTTGAGAGAATTTTTCCTTTTACCTGGGATCAACACTGAGGGAAGATGTGCGATGTTTTGTGGAACTCCCAACAAGTGCCATTTACCTTCAGAGGTGATTAGGTGGAAGCGGTGACGGAAATTTGTAGGCTGTCTTCTGTGTGCCTGACAGGTTCACGTTCGCTTGTTTCTGGCCCTGGGAAGCTGACCTATAGGGACTATGTCACCTGGCTCCCTAGCCCTCTGTCCCCTGGTTAGGTGAGGACAGTGGGGGAAAACAGCCGGAGATAAGAAGTAGGAGGAAGGTGGGCTTGGGGAATGAGTCCCTTGTTCTCTTCCTGTAGGGTTGCTAGGGTGGCCTTCTGTCTCTGGGTTTTGGTTATCACTCACTCCCCTGCAGACCCAGGGCTGCTAACCCCCTTCTCTTAAAAGGCTGGGTGCTGCCTTATTCCTGCAGCGCTTCCCACCCCTTTCCCCTGGTTTATAAAGTGCTTTTACTAAACTCCCCTCAAACTCTCCCAACTGGAATGTGCCATCTGTTTCCTGCGGGGTCCTGAAAGTGTTGGAAGATCTCAGACATCTGGCTCTTCGTGTTGGGGTTCTACTGCGACCCTGGGTGCCTCAGTATTCTCACTTCAGAAGCTGGGTTTCTACTTGGAAAATAAATTGACCTGTTCCTGGAGGCTCTAGGACATTGAGCAAAGGCTATAGCACAAGCATTTTCTCACATTCTTTTCTTCCTAAATAATAAAATGTATGCTTCACTGGGAAGAAATATAGAACTGACATACCAGAATATACTTGAAAACGAAACAATTCTTCAAGGTGTGCTTGCAATTAAATGAAGGAATGAGGTGGCAGCTGCAGCCCTGAAGTCAACACACTTGGACTTGCCTTTAAACGACACCACAGACGCATTTGGCCTCATGTCATGGCAACAGCATTAAGCCCTGGTGCACTTAAGAGCTTCGGGTTTCTAATAAGCATTGTCTTCAAAGCAGTGGCTTGATTTGTTCTGTGATTTTTGTCAAGTGCATATCATATCAAAGGATAAGTGTTCACCAAAGCCTTTCTTCAACCACAGAAAGGGGAGTTCTGTTTGAAGAAAGTCAAGTTTCACTGACTGGCTCCCACTGGGAAGATGAAAGGAATGACTGGATTTCCTGTCACTGTGTTGTTGTTGTTTGTATCCTTCAAATATTTTAATCAACATGAAAGGACTTGTTGCACTGAGACCAGCGCAATTTGAGAAAGCCATTAGAGGCCACCAAATGGTTTTGTAGCTAATAAAGTTGTATTTGTCTGTGGTGTCAAAGACCAGATTTATGGGAGATGAGTAAGAAGGACCAGAATGCCAGGCACAGAAAGATGGTCAGGAGGTTCTTTTCCAAATGGAATTCTCCACTGCAGTTTCTTGGTATGCATTATGTGCATTTAAAGAAACAAGATAGATTGTAAAGGCTGATTTCTGTCTGGTTACAATGTAGCATTGAGACATAATTATGATATAAACTCTGTAAATTCTATATAGGCACATGGCCTAATGACTCAGAATAGTAATTTTTTGGAATTGAAAATTACTTTATTAATGGTCTACATTTTATAGTATGAAAGAGTTCATCTTAATGAATTGCTGTGCATTGTTTTCTTGTTAAATTTCTGTGAGATACATATTATATACATAAAATAGGCCTTCAATGCATGTTTGTTCAAGGAATGAATGATGGGGTAGTTCAAGCACATGTATTTTATTCATTTTGAACCCTTTAAAAATTCTGACTATTACAGTCATGTAATGATGCTTGTGCCCTGAAAAAAGAAAGAAAAAATACACCATCATCATTGTGTTTATTATAATTTATAATTTCCTGTAAGGAAATTAACTACATAGGATATTCTTAGTCAAATGAAGCAAGTCTCAATCTCCCTGTTGTCAGTGTTTGGGGCGAGAGGGAAGTGTGGCATTACACATGCTCTCTCAAAAGGCTGCACCCCTTTGTGAGGACAAAAAAGTAGAGAACATCACCCCTACTCTGTATTTCCTTTTGTTTGAATCTTTTCGTGTTCTTATTTTTTTAATCTCTTTTTTGCCCTATCCTTTCTTTTCTTCCTATCTTTTTTTAATTATACAAGAGGCTAAGTTAACCATCTTCTTCAGTTTATGGGACATGCTCAATGCTGCTCTGAACAAGGTCCTTCTATTTTATTTATCGGTGCATTTTCTTTATTCCTATTGTTCACCTCCTCCACAAAAGACAACCGGAATATGAATCTTCCTGTTACTGCATTCTTATAAAATATGCATTGCTATTTCACATGCATCTATTTTTAATTTATATGAACGGTGTTGGAATAGATCTTGCCCATGTTTTACCGTTTTCACTCGTAAGTGTGCTTGAAGATGCCTTTGTGACTGTAATATAGTCACTATGTGTGCGTCACCCGGTTACCTGCCGTTTCCTCAGTGGTGTTACCCAGACCGTCTGCAGCTTCCTGTCCCATATTCAAAGCTACATGATCCCGTGGACCTTTGTGAGGAGCTTTAGCACATATACACATGAGCAGGTTGCTGGGTTATAGGTTTTATATATCTTTAATTTAAATAAGTATTACCACATTGCTCTTTGAAGGTCTATGCCAATCCATGTTCCTACCTCTAATTCCTGAGGGTTCTCACATTCCCACAAGCCTGCCAACACTTGGCATTACCTAGCTTGCTAATTTTTGTTGGTGTGGATATAAAATACCTCATTGTTTTAATGTGCATTTTTCTGATTACTAAGGGGTTCAAATGTATCCTCATGTGTTAGCTGGCCTTTTAGACTGCCTCCTCTGTAAATTGCTGAAACATATACTTGGCCCAGTTTTCAGTTGGGATTTATATGTTTTCCTTTTAGATTTACTCAGTATAGTCTATATATTAGAACCTTGATGATTTTAGACATTGAAAACTTCAGTCTTCCAATTTTCTCTGATCTCCACTTATGAGAACCTTTCCTGAGGAAAACCCTCAAGTTCAATGTGAGAAGTTGTGTCTACTTTGTGTGTGTGTGGTTTTGGGGTATGTTTAAGCAGTTGTTCCCACCAGGAAGTCCCCAAGTTATTCCTCCACGTTACCCATTACTTACTCTCTAGTTTTACATTACATATTTGAGTCCTTAATATGTTTGGAGTCTACATTTACATATGGCATGGATGGAGACTGCTACCGACTGAATATTTGTGTCCTCCTCTGCCCTACCCCCCCGCAAATTCATATGAAATCCTAACCTCCAACAGGATGGTATTTGGAGATGGCCATTTGGGAGGTGATAGGTCATGAGGGTGGAGCCGCCGTGAATGAGATTATTGCTCTCATAAAAGAGAACTCTTGCACCACATGAGGACAGAGTTAGAAGATAGTTATCTATGAACCAGGAAGCAGGCCCTCACCAGACACTTGAACTTGGACCTGCCAGCCTCCAGAACCATGAGAACTAAATCTGTTGTTTACAAGCCATCCAGTCTCTGGTCTGCTATAGCAGCCTAAACGGATGAAGACAGAGATCTAGTTTTATTTTTCTCCATACAAGGTCATTTTCCCCAATTCCCTCTATTAAACAACATGCTATTTGCCCATTGGTTGTGCTGCCAACTTTATCATATGTTTCCATTCATGAGTCTGTCTGAGCTCTCTGTTTTCTTCCATTGGATCATTGTCTGCTCTTATCTGCTACTGCAATATTTTTTTAACTAAGGCTGTATAGTATGAACTAATATGTGATATGCCAAATTTCCTCTTTTTCTTTTCTTTTATACAGACCTTGCTATTTATGGATCTTTGTTTTTCCATATAAATTTAGAGTAATTGTTTAAAATTTTTCAGAAATTCTTACTGGATTAGGATTGCCCTGAATTTAGAGGGGAAATTTGACATCTTTCTACTTTTAATTTATCTCTTCCAAGGACATGGTACATCTCTCCATTTATTCAGCTCATCCAGGCCCAACATTAGAGCTTTAAAATGTTCTCAGCCTTGAGTATTTTTTAGAATAATTCCTAGAAATGTATAGTGTATAAGTAATATCTCATTTTTATTATATTTTCTAATCATTATTATTAGTATAAAGAGATATTGTTGAATTTTGCAATTTGATTTTATATTGGGAAAGGATCAATTTCTTGTTTGGTTCAAATAGTTCTGTGTATTGATTTCATTGATTAGCCTCCAGGATGACCGTCCAGCACAGTGCTGATACTAGAATTTACTTCTGGCGGGGTACAGATGTATTTTCTCTTTTACTTTTCTTTAGTACTAGCTTTCTAGATTACAAATGTTATCAAGGTATTCAATAATGCTGAATTTATAAAAGTTTCACATCACTTCTATCTTCTTATTTCAATACTTTCTTCAAGGTTGTTTTCAAGGAGGCTTATTTCTATAATTTTATATTTTATATCATTTTAGTTTCTCTTGCTACTTTCTGGAAGATTGTCAAAATCTAATTTCCTGCTCAGTAATTTATTCTCAAACTGTGTCCATCGTGCTGTTCATTCCTTCTGTTTTCTCCTTTCTTTCAACTATTATTGCTCTTAGACCTAATATTTGATCAGTTCTTCAATTCCCACTTATATTGCTAGCGTCTTCCTTCATATATTTAAGTACATTTATTATGCCTTATTTTTTTCTCTGTTGAGTTTTAATTCATGGATGTTCAAGTCATTGTTTTGCCTTCATAGTGGTTGTACTTGTTCTTCTCTCTTATGAGCACATCCTCCTGTGAGGTTATCAGCTACACTGTCTGGTAATATGTATTGGAAACGTTGAGGATTAAACTCTAATTCGTGTTTCTCCTGGTAAATTTTGGGAAATGGAAAAGAGAGGCAGCTCGGGGTGGGGAATTTCCGGCACTGTGCAACCACTGCTGTTCACTCTTGCTTAGCGTCATCAAATGAGGAGACTGATGGTCAGGGACTCACTTTAAATTCTTGGAAAGAGAGGGAGAAGTCAGTCTCCGGAGCTGTAATCCTCTATCTTGTGGATAGGAAGACATTACCGCACAGAGGCTGGCGGGCAGAAGGTGGGCTTGGATGTTTGAATCCACATTTCATCCCACAGGGCTTTTGCAACCCCTGAGATTACTCTGTGGAGGTCAGTGGCCTAGGCTGTTAAAAGCATATGGCTTCGCTGGCCAAGTGGCAAATGATGATTTTCCCAAGCCAACAGGGCAGAAAGGAGAGGGCAAAATAGAAAGTGACCACATGACCCATTTAGGACAATCTGTAGTCTCCTTAGTGGGTGCTTTTGCAGGTTTTTGTTGTGTTGCTTGTTTTTGTTTGTTCCTCTGATACTTTCTTTCCTGTTATTTCTGTAGTTTTTCAGGAGAAATCCAAGAGGAACCTTCTGACAGATTTTCTGTCCACTGTCGTTTTATTCTCTCTCTCTCCATATCTCTCCCCTCCCCTCCTCTTGCCCCTCCCCTTCCATCTTCCTCCTTCTCCCCTCCCCCTTCCCCTTTCCCTTCTCTCCTCCTCTCTTCCCTCTTCCTTTTTCCGTCCTCCCTTCTCCTCCCTCCCTTCTCCTTCCCTCCTCTTCTCTCTCATTTCCCCTCCCTTTTCTTTTTTCCCTTCTCTTCCCCAAACACTGGGTAAGAGAAACAATAAGGTTGGAGGAAATAAGGACTGGAGTTAGCAGGAGCAAAGTTTTCCTTTTCTCCTTCTGCCACCTCCTAAGACCTGCCCTACAGTCTCTTAATATGTGCAGAACCTCAGGTCAAGGTTTGAAATGCACCCAACTTCCAGTTCTCTTCTAGTGAAGGCATTTGCCCAAGGGGAGATGTTGTGATCGACGTTGGTGATGTTTAGGAAATTTATTTATTCATTGGTTCTTTCTTAAAAATCTTTGTAAGCTTTATCTATCCTGTAGTTATTCTGTTGTCATTTTCCTTACCACTTCCATGGTTTAATTATTTCCATATTCTTTATACCTCATATGATCCCAGAGACTTCAGACCCCTAGAGTTTCCAGATGCGATTGGTTAAAGTACAATTATTCTAAAAGATACCCAAGAATTGCTCAAATATTCTTGAGAGAAATTCAATCCTGTTTTTTTCATAAAATCCAGAATTCTCAAGAAATTGTTGACCTTTATATTTTTATATTTTATATTATTATATTTTATATAAAGTATTTTTATAGTATTTTTAGTGACAACTTCCATCCTTCCTAGAAAAAGACAGTTCACTATAGTTATCTCTGGATGGGATTAGAGGTGATCTTTTCCCAATTCATTTTAGTTTTCTGTATTTTAAAATTTTCCCCAGTGAACTAGTTTAATAATGAGACATAGAGGTGACAAAAAAAAATGGCAAGCTATGGGATGTATTGGAGTATATGAGGAAGCCATTTGGTGCTGCTAAACATGCATTGTGTATCTGCTTTAAGCATTTGCTGTGTCCCAAGGACAAGAACGAAGGCCCTTAAGATAAAGGTGCAACTTCCCCCCCATTTCCTTAAGGATAAGCATCTCTCCCAAGGCTAGGAACTGATTGCTGTGCTCACCTGTGACCACCCAGCTCCAGACAAAAGACCTGCTCCCTGTTGTGTCCATCAATCATTATGCTGACAGAGCAGACTCTTGTAATTTTATTGTAAAAGGGACATTTCAATCATATGTGACACATGCTCTTTGAGGGTATACAACCACTCTGTACACCCCACTTCTTCGGTGTCCTTCCTTCCATGGGGAAGGAAGGCTCTGGGCTAAGCTAGTCCTCAGATCTGGCTCATAATAAACTCACCCCAATTTTGATTTACAGATCGGTTATGGATTATTTTCATCAACAGAGGAAGAGGTGTTTAAAATGAGTAAGAACTAAAAAGTAATAAAACATTTAGAGAAATATGTAAAGCTTTAAGACCTGTTAGTAGACTTACCATCCTTCTGTGTTTCTCCAAATTCAATAAGATGATCATTTAGACATCTAGAAACAAAATTTCTTTTCAAGTCACTCTATAAATAAAACCTATATGAATTTATTTATAATATTTCACTCTTTATAGAAACTATATTAAACAAACACAAGATGAAAAGCAGAAATGCTATATCTGAGTCCTGGAAAAAATTTAATCAGAGTTAATAATGGCAGAGATTTTCACCTTCTTCACTTGGACAGACATATGGCATTATTTGTCCAACACCAGTTAGTGCAGCATGTTGCCAAGCATGAAGCTTTTCTTTTTTTTGCAACAAGAATTGCAACCAATAAAGATAAGACATCTTCCGTAAACCTTATATAAAGAAGGGGAGATAAGTTTTCTCTTGGACCTTCAGAGTGAAAACTGCCATGCAAAGTACGAGAGATTTAATGCATCAAAAGCTATCCTCTTCAGCTATTAAAAGATTTTGTCTATTGTGCTCCAAAATTAAACACAGTTGGACCTCTCCATAAAACTTAAATGGTTCTGTGATGAGGAGGAGAAGTGGCAACTCTTTAAAGCACATGTCTCCTTTGGTGTAGATTCACACATTTTCATTTGCACATAGATTGCTAATGTTCCACTCTGAACCCTTGTATTTCTTCACACAGTTGGTTAACCATATGCTTTTGATGACAATCTGATCTTAAAGCATTGCTTCTTTTATGGTATGAGAAGTATAATTAAGCTAAAATTTTAGACTAAGTCTATAATGCATTTTGATTTCTCATGAGGTTCTAATCCAGTTTACAAAACATTTCCAGATGTACAGTCTGGTTCCAGATCAGTTTTCTGTATGTATAGAAATCCTAATGCTTAAATTACAAAAATATAATACTTAAGTTGTTTGTTGTAGATGTTTCATTTGGAACATTGTCTTGAAATTAAGATCATGGGTTGTTGTACAGGGTAATTTTTTGAAATTTTACATTTGTGTTCAAAATTAGTGACCATAATCTTTGAAAATTTAGGCCCTATATATTAACCTTAGAGATGTAAGAAATTTAGACTTACTCTGTTTAAATTTTCTATTGTATCTTCAGAGATGCATTGCACTTCAAGAGTCGGAACTGGGGGAGGGAGCCAGGACAACAAACTTGTCATTTTAGGCAAGATATCTTTGATTTTAATTCTTTGATTCTGAATGTTTCCTAAATTCATTTATTTAACAATGTTTCAGATATGATGCTGGGGATTGGGAACATGAACATGAACAGAAAAATGCTCTGAAAGTTTGCAGTTTGGTGGAATAGTCAGCAACATCAATACATCTTCAGGGATGAATAGGATGTAACAAAGTGAGTGTGGAGGGAAATACTCCTTAGGCAGAAGGTTCAGCCTTAGCAAAGATGTGTGGTAACACAGCATAGGCAAGTTAAAGCAGCTCTACGTTTCTGGTGAGTAGAGTTTAATGTCAGAAATGGCAGTAGACCAGGCTGGAAAAGTTGTCAGCAAAAAGTGCAGCAAAGGCCTTTCTTAGTTGCCTTTAGGGAGTCTGAAGTTTTCCTCCTACAGGAAGCAAGTCAAACGTCTTTAAGAGGGTGTGGCGATTTGGACCAGAGAATTGTTTTGATTATAAAGACACCAGCCTCAACTAAGCATCTTTCTATACTATAACATGGGAACATCCCCAAGAAACGTGAGTGCTTATGGTCAAAAAGATACATACAAGAGAATGTTCATATAGCTTTATTCATAATAACTTCAAACTGAAAAACTTGAATCTCTATCAACAGAATAATGGATGAATGTATTGTGACACATTCCTGCAGTAGAATATATCAATGGAAAGGAACAAACTAGAACACTCACCTGGATACAGTCACACAGATCAAAGTGTATGGATGAAGCTCAGAGACACAATGTGGAGCAAAATGAACCAGACACAAAAGAGACCATGCTGTATAATCCTAATTGTATAAAATTTATGAATAGTGAGAACATACCTTTTCTGATAGAAGTTAGGTTAGTTTTGAGGAGGATCTTGACTGTGTAGGAACTGTGAAGCAGGAGCCTACTGGGATGCTGAAAATGTTCAATATTGTATCAGTAAATGGATGGATATGTATGCAAAAATTCATAAATTCATTGAACTACGCACCTAAGACATGTGAAATTTTTTCCGGGTATTTTACACCTCAGTACAAATTTAGAAAATACTAGTCTGTGAAAATGATTAGCAGTACTGGGAAAGCAGTCTTGGTTTTCCTCTCATATTTTGTTTGTGTTCATGTGCATATGTGTCAAAATGAAGATTGGACTTTGACTCAAAACAATTGGATTTAAAACGTAGCTCACTAGCTGGGAGATCTTGTGTAAACAACACAGCCTCCTGGAGCTGCATTTTTGTCCCTGTAAAATGAGATAATAACAGCTATTTTACTGGACTGTTGTGAGGACTAAATAAGATGCAGTTTTAGTCCACGTCCTCCAGAAAATACAGTCAGCCCAGGGTGAGGAAAGAAAGTGAAACTTCTCCAAAAACTTTCCAAAGAGTACTTTATACTAGTTTTCTTAGAAATCTGTTTCTATGTTTCCTATATTCTTAAAGTGAATAATTTTTTTCTTTTCTTTCCTTTTAAAAAATTTTTCTTTTTTCTTTCTGTTTTCAGTCTCATTAATCTTAAGTCAGAAGATGATAGAGTTTGAATTACTCAATTTACCCAGCATCATACATACAATTTACTTAGAATACCAATATAATGCTAACTACCAGATAAACTAACTGACAACAGTTAAAGATCTTTTTGCCTTTATTTTCCACATTTTCCTAAGTTTTATGGTTGTGCTCTGTCTATGCTGTCAGAGCGCACAGCCATTACATGTTGCGCCTTACCCCCTAACCTCATTATTTAAGTTTCTGGAAGGTTTTCTTGGAATCCAGTTTTCAGTATTTGTCCTGTCTCATTGCTTTGCTTTCTGTTTCAGGATTCCCTATTATCCGTGTGTTGGATCCCATCTATCTTAGTAATCATCACCTTCTCTTAATCCTCCTCATCTCTTCATGTCCTTTGATCTTCTTTCTACAGTGAGGCTCTATCTGCTATAATCATTGCTCTTGTGTGCTTCCTAATTTAGCCTTTTTTTCTTCTGATTGTTTTGTTTTTAATTCTTTCCAAATTCTACCTCATTTCCTGTGTTTTTAAATTCAGATTTATGTTGATTATGTTTTGTATAATTGTTTTAATATCTTTTAGGTGCTTTTGAAATAGTGAATTAAAGTTCATATTTGTTATTACTGGTTTATAGTTTACAATATTACTCTGCTTCTTATTCTTTTTTCTTATAATAACTTTGTATAGAATGCACTATGACTTTTTTGTGTTGTTCAGGTTTTTTTTTTTTTTTTTGTAAAATTGGTGCTCCTTATCTTTTAGGAAGATTTACTTTACTGATTTACTTGAATACAATTTAAAAATGAAATTTCCTGAATTTAAATCTACATTTTAAATCTAAGTGATTTTTGTGAAGTCTTTTTAATTACTCATGATCAGTATTTCTAAACTTCAAAGATCGTTCTGTTTACATCAAATTGTCTTACACAAGATTCCATCCCTCTTTTATTTTTTGCTATGACATGGTTCAAGGTTACTACTGCCGTAAGCATTGATTCATATCATACTTCATGTTAACTTGGCCCTATTAATGCTGTATTATTCTGTATTAGAAGAAGCTCACCTTTTCTATGGTATTCAATTGGTAAAAATAATATATTATATCCATGTTGCAGTTTCTCATATGAAGATGTGTTTTCTTTAGTCTCTGTAATAAAAATAAAACAATAATTTTACCATCAAAGAAAAAGAAGGTTTAGCATAGCTTTTCTAGCTTTACAGAGTTCTCTTTCTTGCTTTTTATTCAAAAAATATTTTTGTAGTGTTGAAAACATGGTGGTTTGCTTTCTGAGATTTCCTGGCTTTATTCCCCTCCTCAATATTAGTTTCAATCTTTTTTTCTTTCTATTGCCTCTGCACTCCATATTTATTCCATTCTCAGCAGCTTCTCACACAGTTGTTCTGCTTTTTTTTTAAGGAGATTTGAAGAGATTCAAAAACTGTGCCTCTGCCACAACCATTTTCCCTAAATCCTTTAATTGGTGGGAATTCTAATTATAGAAACATTGAATAAAGAGTCAATGCTAGGCTGTCAAAGTAAAGTTACCCAGACAGAACGGCAAAAGATAGAGAAGTGAAAGTAGGGAAAATGGAGGAAACAGTAGCTGTATAACATGAGAAATAGTCTTGGAAGGGGTAGAATGAAATAGTAGCTATTTGATCAAATAAAGGTGTCTAGAAAAGTGAAATTTGTTAAAAAGTTGGACTAGAGGAGAAAAACAGGTATCTATTGATACAGGCTCGGTGAGTCAAGGAGTTGAAAGAAAGATTTCTTGGACTCTCAAGATCTGGCAGTAGTGCTCTTTTATTCAGAGAATAGTATAGAATAACATTGGGACAGGACCCATGGGCAGTGAAGAGCTGCTGCAATGTGTTGAAGGTTAGGGCTAAATTTATAAGACATAGGTACGTGACTTATTTTTACTAGAAAAAAAAAAGATGAAATAAAAATTCATTAAATGGTTTCCATGCAGATGGGGTCTGGTTATTGTGTGGTTGTATAACTTAGATATGAATCTGGTCATACAGATCGGCATGTAGGTCAGGACACCTTGGGCTTCTCTGCCTGGGGAAGCCTTAATCCACATCATCTATCATGCTAAAACTCACAAACCATGTGATTTTATTTGTTTCAGATCATAACATAAGAAGTAGCATTAGCAAGGAGCTGTGCTACTACAGGAGACTATGTATTTTCTTAAAGCAATTTTCTTTAGAATGTAGAGATGCAAGTAGGCATGAGTGAGTAGCAATCACTGTACAGGTTGATGTGTATATTGGAACTCTTATTTGCAGGAAAGAAATTTATGCTTAAGATTTTAAAAAACAATTTTATCTTTCCCTCAAGTGTTCAACTCTGTGACATTCGAAGAATGATCGCGCATGTACATAGGAAGCATGATGTTATATTGGCAGTGAAATAACTATTACATCAAAATTATTCTTAAGACTTCCAAACAGTAACAATTCCACTTTCATAAGATATAGTTAATGCTCAAAATGGCGTTATCTGGAGAATGATTCATAGGAAAAAAACCTTTACAGTTACAGATACAAGTGATTAAAAGAAAAATTAAAATTGCTTTTCTATATAATTACCTATCAGAATTGAAACTATCTTAAAATCTAGTATAAAGAGTCCCCATTTTAGAGTAAGTTTTCAGGATTTATTATTTTGAAACTTTGAGTATGTACTCAAGGTAAATACTTTCATTCTTTAAGGTACTACCAACACAAGAGTTTTCATGTGAAAAATTTTAAGTAATGAGCCAGAAAGAGGTACACATTTTCACTCATCAAAGATTTGCAAAACACCGTGGATGCAGCATTGAAGAAGACGAAGATCTCTGATCTCCACATCACAGAGGCTGATAGCCAACCTGTGTTGCTGTCTGCTGATGGACCAGACGCTGTCCGCCCTTTCTATTACCATAGCCGCTCCCCTTCCTGGGATACACAAATAAAGGGCATAGACTAGCAATAGGAAAGATCCTGTGTCACCAGCTATTAAATAACGTCACGGTTTGAATGAACCTGAAGTACTGAGGTTCGTTGCTTCACATATGTAACAAACTATTCCAACTTCCAACTCTCTCATTTAAAATACATTGGAAACACAACTTGAACTTCCACCCTAGCAAGCTCTGGGAATTCTAGTCCATTCCCAGGATTTCTAGCGTAAAAAGAAGAAAAGTGCTCACATTCTTTGCACTCTGTTCTTGCTTGTCTCTCGGCTTGGTTAGACTGAGCAGTCTCTTCACTCTGCATGTCTTCATTCTTCAATGCACGACTAACAAGTTTTTTTTTTCTATGTAGGAGATTTTAAGTAGATATTGAGGAATGATGGTGGTTAATTACAAATCTAAAAGGAAACAACTTAAAAGTTGAACATCAGACATTCCTTAAATAACCATTCACTGCCCATGCTTTGTGACAGGGAGTTTCTTTCCGGCGGTGTCACATCTGAGGCTCCCCCAGTGCAGGTGGATGAGGCCTTTCTTCTTTCCCTCCAGAGAACTGGCGCCCATCTTCCATGTTCCCATAGTCTCCTCTCCTGGGCCATCAGGGAGATAAGTGAAAAATTCTTGTTGTTCCATGTGTGGGTAATTTAGATATCATCCTTCCTCTCTACTCCTATCATGAATAACCAGGGATTTCTCTTCATAACGAAAGGTTAATTACTGAGATAACATCAGTCTCCACTAGCCCTTCCCATCCTTACCATTTTAAGTGGAAAAGGGAGGTGTTTTGTCGTGGAGGAAGTTCCAGTCTGCCCCTCACCAGAGTAAACTCTATAAATGGCAGTCCTTTTTCCTCCCCTTTAACTAGCAAGTCTGATACAAAGAGAGTTACATTCCATTTCCTAATGTCAGTTTTATGAAGGTGGAACAACTGAATTAGCTTTATTTTAAGGAGCTTGAAGTATTTTCGTATACATCACTATCAACCTTTTATGCAAGTAATCAGTATTGTTTCTACAACTGATACAATTTTAATACTATAGTATGTTTTAAATAGAAGGATAAGTTAAGTATGCTATATCAAGAAAATGAAATTTCTGATTAGTTAAAACTGTATTTTTTAGCCACGCTATATATCTAAATTCAAGTTTCTATTTTTTTATTATTTTCTTTATTTAAATGTATTTAAAATATAAATATGGTATTTTTTGTTTGAAAAATGACCAAGGTTTCGGAAAATGAGCAAAGAGAATTTTAGTCCCCAATGATCCGATCACACTTCGCCTGAGCTAGCCAAACAAAGATTAGAAAACAAAAAAAGCACACACTGTATTATTTTTCCAGCCTCCCCTCCCCGGCCCTGAAACTTCATAGTGTAGTGCACATTTTCTTGGGTCTTATCTATGAAAATTGACCACCGGTCTTACGCAAATTAGTCATGTTTTTTAAAAGGATAAGAAAGAAGGAAATGTAATGTTCTTTAGCTCCACTGACTTCACAAGAACATTTTTGAATGACTAATTCAATTCCAATGGTTTATTCTTAAATGTTGTCTTGATAAAATTGAAATTCATAAGATAATATTGTCAAACAGAAGTAGAAATCCATAGGATATCAGGCCTAAACTCCAGATGAATATCTTTCTTTACCAAAGGGTTTTATGAAGAGTGCATGAGACAGGATATTTGAAAGGGCTTTGTTAACAAAAAGAATTATACAAATATGATGTATTATTATCATTCATTACATTTATGAATTTTAACTTCCATTTAAAGTCTGCTTCTCGTTCTACTTGGCATTTGTTGGATGCATATGTGATTACTTCCACTTAATAGACTCCCTTCTCCTAAAGTGAGACTCATAATGGATTCCTATTAAAATGGTATAAATGTCAATGTAAGATTCAGGGGGGAAATTAGTTCTAATTACTGCAATACAGTTCAGCACTCAATCAATTTACGTATCTTGAGTTAATTTCTCTTAAATATACTGTCGTTATAAGTTCCATGTAAGCCTGAGTGAAGTCTATTAGAATTCTATTAATGTAGTAGAGCTGTTTATTTCTTGAATATATCGCAGATCAGTCTCTCACTTCCTCAAGACCGAGCTTCCTTCTGGTTTCTCTGACAGTGCATGTCAAGAATGAGGATCTGGTCAAGTTGCCAGGTGTAAGATGGCCATCCTGGCCATCAAACAATTGATTTTTTCTGTGTATGGTCCATTAAAGTCAAAACACCAGATTAAGGATAAATATCCATGTGTAAATATCCGTCATATTACCATTGCCAGGGACGTATTTATCAAGAGGATTTAATTAACCAAATGCAATGCATCACTGTCTTTTCAAGCTTGTCTCTGGAAGGAAAGCATATGTTTGATTTCATGCTGGGAAAAGAATGATGAAAACTATTTTCAGACGTGAAACCAGCTCTGATTGACTTCACAGAGTGAGATATGTTACAGCGGGTTGTGAGAAATGTACTTTTCTCATTAAATGGAGATGGTGGTTATTAATTATTAGGTCATCTCCAGGTCGAAGGAGAAGGAATATGGTGCAAGGAAAGGTGGTCAAGGGAGATTTTGGAGCTGATATCTGGTCAGTTTCAGGAAGTTTAAGCAAAGACGTTAGCTTGAGAAAAATGAAATAAAGCTTCTTCTTTTATCGGCCCTTTTAGGGCATGTGAAATTAGGACACATGAGGATCTAATGTAAAACATGATAAGAGTTGATAACACTGTATTGTGTAATAGAAATTCATGAGGAGTAGAATCACAATGTGTATCAAATCACCATGATGTGCACTGTAAAGATCTTATATTTTATTTGTTAATTACATTTCAATAAAAGCTAAAATTTGAAGGGAAGAAATTGAGGTTTTCTTATATTCTAGGGAAAGTTTATCTCATTTTGTGACTAGACAGAAAGCCTATGGGTACTTCTCAAGTACTTTGTATATCTTGTATACACAGTAGGTCTGTGCTTGGTATAGAGATTATAAAAAAATAATGATGATGACGGCTAACACATGTCAACGCTTTTCATGTTTCAGGCAATGCTGTAGCGCCTTCTGTAATTCATTTAAATCTCACAGCAAGCCTCTAGGATACTGAGGCAGGGAGAACTTTAGTAACTTGCAAAAGATCACACAGATAAAAATAGGCTAAGCTGGATTCAGACCCAGGTAAGTCTGGTTTCGGGGCTCATTCTCTTAACTAGTACCCCGAATCTTCTAGTCTACCGTGGTAACTGATCGTGACATTCATACCCAGACTTAAGGGAAGAAGAAGTTCTGCACTATGCTCCAAGCATCTGCAGCCCTGGCCCCACCTGCAAGGGAGCAAACGTATACAGGAGTCACTCTTTTTTCCATTCCTTCATTTCACAAACATTTCTGTGCAAGGCCTATTCTAGGCGGTATGATGATAGAAAGACGAATCAGATGCCTGAGGAATGTACAGATAGAGGGGAGATATTGTAAGTAACTTTAACGAGGGCAGGAAATGATAAGAGCTGAGAAAGGGGTACAGAATTCCTCTGAAATAGAAGATGAAAGGAAGAAATGTTTTCTTTCAAAGAGTGGGAGGATTCTTTCCTGAGTGTCTGAATGTCAAAATCAGAATCATAGGTGCTGTAACTTATTGTTTAATATTAGCTGGGAATTTGAATCAAACACTTGGGTTCCATGGACAATAGTTCTTTGGAACATATTCAAGACCTCCTCGAGTTCTCATTTGTGAAATCCTTTTCCCTTTATTGTCCACACACCTGAACATCCATGCCATTCAGAAATGTGGACTTCAGTAATTAAAGTGTAACATTTCTGCTTAAGTAAATTGCTTTCTGATAGAAGGCAGGTTATCTTCACAGTCTGATTCTAGTTACCATTTAGTGAACTGAAAGGATAAATATTAAACAATACGCTCTATTTGGTGGATGACTGCTTATAGTGTTTTGTATTTCTATAACCTAACTTTCTCTCTTTCTGCTTTCTCTCACTCTTCCTTCCTTCCTTTTTTTCTTCCTACTCTCCCTCTTTCTTTCTTCTTTCTTTCTCTCTCTCTCTTCCTTCTTTCCTTCCTTCTTTTCTTTCTTCCGTCCTCCTTCCCTCCCCCCTTGCCTCTTTCTCTCTCTTTCTTACCTCTTCCCTCCCTCATTCCCCCTCCTCCTTCCTTCATTCCTGCCATCTGCTTTTTCTTTTTTTCTTAGAGGAAATTCAACAACTCAATAGACCTACCTATTACAAGGTTAAAAATGACGGAGCCATTGAACTATTGACTTCATAAGCAGATACCCATTAATCAAGTGAAGTTGAATTTTACCCTGCAAATTCTATTGCAAACATATACAGTAACAATTGGTGACATATAATTCATACTTTAAAATTCATGGGTTATATTGAAAAACTCAATATTTAATAAGAACTCTCAATTATAACGTTATGTAAAAATAATCCTTCAGAAATTCATGACTAATATCAAGCTTAAAAGTTTTGATTTTTAAATATTACCATTTTTGTATATATAAATTCAGTAAGTGTATAAGACTTGAAATAATTTTATAATGTTGACATTTAATTAAAATATCACAAGACATTTTAATAAGAACGTATTTAAGGATAGCTTATTTCTATGATCTGAAATATTCTTTATTATTTGTGGAATATTTCTGACTCTATTATGTAACAATAAGAATCAGTTATAAAATTATTTGAGACAAAAACAGTGACCATCTGCAGTATCTTTCTTGAATGTTTGCCAATTAGTAGACACTAGCAGTTAGAACCCGCATCCTTGGTTGTTCCGACGGTCAACTTTAAATGAGCCCAAAGACATTACCTATATTGATGTTTTTAACTGAGATGCCCCCACTAGTATTACATCCATATGGGCTGGCTGTAATTAGGAAAAATTAGATTTAATATTTACAAGAAGTCAAGCCCAGAAAACAGCTGTTCCCAAGGCCTCTGTCCCCTTTGGGTCTTTATACTCAAATGTCCCAGAATATATATCCCTGCTATCCCTTCCAGAAAGAATGAAGTACATTTTAAACTGGCAACAATTGTAGAAAAGATCTAGATTACAAAAGTTTTGTAAATAATTTCATGGATGATAAAACATAGCCTTTAATTACTCATGTTATATACTGGCACATTCGTACCCTCAAACAGGCCTATACGCAGATGGAGAAATTGAAATGATCACGTATTTGCACATAATGCAAAAACCTCATGCACTCATGAGGTTCAATATAACTGTCAAGGGACTGCATGCTGCTTGCAGTATTTCCTTTTCTAGTATTTCTGGAATTATATGAATAGTTTATTATAGACATATTATGTACAGCTCAGTTGGAAAAACAATAGACTAAGAATCGTAGTGATACTTTAATGACACTTTAATGATAACTTCTAAAAAGTATTTTCCTAAACAATTGTTACTGTATTATTTAATATCTTAATACTCTGAGTGAAAAATATTAATATCTCAAATTGCACCTATGAAATGAAGGCATGGCTGTCTAAATTAAGTTGCAAATTAAGTAAAGAATATGTGTGTGGTTTTTTTTCAGTAGGAGGCTAGATAGTGAGAAATATGTTTTTGTTTATGTCTCCACTTAATTGAGAGGGGAAATTTGTCATTAGGGAAAAAAGTGCACAAATTAACAATGAACAACTATGGAAATTATACTCAGTTTTTTTCTCATTCTGAATTTCCTCAACTCCTCAATGTTAGCTAAACAAATTGCTTTGAAAATGCCAGCCACTATCAAGAATTGTAAAGTGTCAGAGAAGCTACTCTTCTTGAAAGCTAATGAGTTAACCTGCTACACTTTTATGACTTCTGTCAGAAAACGAGACTCTTGAGTCAGAGACAAAGGATTTATTATTCCCAGCACAGCAAGCATCATGAGCTTCATGTGTGCATCAGTTCTTGCCCCCACATCTCATGGGTGGGAGATGTAGAAGAGGTTAAGGGGATGTTGTGTATGTAAGTAGGTTTGCATCATAGCTGAGGAACCCCAAGCTTAGGGAACTCCAATAATTTATAACGAGCTTCAGAGAAGACCTATTCAACCTTTGCCCTGTAGGAGCCATTATTTTTCTTATACTTGAGTATTTGTTTACTCTATCTTGGAGGGAGACACAATATCTCTATCTGCCAAGGCTATTTGCCATACAGACATCCTTGAAAAAAGTTCAGAAAAAAATGTAGTTAGGGGTGGTTAGTGCCCTTGCTCACAAAATGTGCCGAAATGTGAATTATCCATGGAGATTTGTCTCCAGATAATTGAACCCCTTGTTTCTATGTCAGCTTTGCTATGGCAGATATTTCCAAGAGTACAACACTCCTATTAATTTAAGATTAATGATAGAAATTAATCTAATGATAGAAACTAGGACCAAATCTATTTAGTTTGTCTCACGCAGCATTTAATTAAGGCTATTCCCAGCAAGACTTCAAGTAGAAGGATGGGACTAGCAAGCACTATTTACCTCAACCATGTTATGCCTCTGTGAACAGTTAAGATGTCCCTTAGAAAGCCAGATGGTTTTGTCTTAAGTTTCTGTATTGAACTTTCTGTTTGGCTTGAGGAATTAAGCCAGATGCAGAAAGATGTATTAGAGATTGTCCAGCCTCCACTTTGTCCTGCAAGAAAGAAATCTAAGGCTATTCTCTCATTCATATCAACTCTGGTCAGTGAGTTCAGACTGACCTGAATGACTTCCAGGGCTGAGGAGGTATTTCCTTAAACACTGAGGGTCTCTTATGACCCCCGCTAAGGTGCAAATCACTATGTTTTTTGGAGGAAGCCATGTTAATGCCTGGCTTCCACATGAACAATACAATCCTGAGGGTGCCTCTGGAAAGAACGTGTTGTTTGCAGTTAATGATGCCCCTCAAATAGCACTTATATCAGTCAGAGGGCTCAGGTTGAGAGTGCTTAGAATGTAGTTACCTGGGTAGATTGTTGGCTGTAGCGTTCCAAGTTCAGTTTGAATAATTGAGTCTATTCCTTATTTTTACAGGGACTACCACTTTTTCTACACTACCAGCTGGTTGGCATTCCTCTGACCATCTTAATGACTAGGAATCACGAAGCAGAAGACATCTAAAGGCATTTCTGGAATTAGGGTCATCCAATGCTCTTTTAGGTAGACATCTTGAGAAAGTTAAGAGAAACAGTGATCAAATCATGGTCAGACTTGTCTAGAAGGGGATGAATGGCTGACCTAGGATTCAACTACTTTGAGGCACCGAAGTTAAGTTTTGAAGAGCCACACTTGGGCATTTTCTTTCATGAAGAAGGCTCTACAGGAGGTTCTGAAGGAAAATTATCACTAATATTCCTCTATTCCACTTTCTTTCTGGTATCTAAGGTGTTCCTTCCTCAGGTACCAGGTTTGTTGCTTTCCTTTCATCTCCACAAAATCAAGGTGTCTATTTCAGTAGCTGTAACTTCATCTTTTTCCACTCATCCCCTACTTACACCCAGCCCTTTCATCCAAACAGATCACTTACAAGAGTGGCACGGGCATTTCTTACAGACTTACAGGTATCTATTATGTCACCCACTTTGACCTGTGTAGGTTACTGTAGGAGGACTCAGTAAGCAGCAGACTACCAGATGCTCACTATCCTTATGATCTAAGACTGTCAAGCCAAGAGGAGATCCAGGTGGCTGGACCTGAATTAAGTTTGAATTGCCTAGACCCAATTTTGTCTTGGCAGTCAAGAAGATGGAACAACCATGCCTGGAGGAGTTACCATTAGTAGAAAAAAGTTAGCATCATGCACAGGAATGGTCAGAATAGAATCTCACATTTTCAAAATAAATCTGTATGCCACTTGCATACTTTGCTCATCATCATCACTCAGGAAGTGGCTGAGAGAGGATTATTCCTTTCTGAGATGGCCATATTCAGTAACCAAACTTCTTTGCTGAACTGTGGACAAGGAGAGGGTGAGAAAGCTAAAGAGAGGAAATGTTTTGAGCTGTTTTTGAGGAGGTAATTTCAAAAATAAGTAATACCAGATGTTTGGGAAGGTCAGGAAGCGTGGAAAGTCCATCCATGTGGACTACTGAATATCTTGGCTGTCAATCAATTGTTGAATGGTTTTGCAATAAAAAGCATACCATTTTCTGAAGATGGGCTGGAAAGAGAGCCCGTGGTCCTTGAGAGGTAATATCCAAGTCCTTAGAATATCCTGCCTGGTAAAAATATTTTTGTTTATTTGCAGGCTTTGAGCTGCAGTGTGATTTAGGGTGGGACTTTGGGTCATGCTGTCTCAGTTGATCTCCTGAGGGGCCTCAGACTGAGGAAAGCCATGTGGATGACCAATCAGGTTTAGGTAATCAAGCCCCAGTAAAGACTCTGAACACTAAGGCTCAGGTGAGCTTCCATGGTTGATAATATTCCATGAGTATTATCATAAAGCAATTCTGGGAAAGTTACACCAGGATTCGTTGGGGAGAGGACAATCAGAAGCTCTACATTTTGGAACTTTCTTGGACTCTACCCTGTGCACTTCTTCCCTTCACTGATTTTAATATGTATCCTTTCCCTGTAATAAACCATAACTGTGAGTAGAACAGCTTTCAGTGAATTCTGTGTCTTTCCTGTGATTTACAGAACATAAGGGTAGTCTTGGGGGACGCTGAACCTGTAATTGGTGAAAGAAGCAAGAGTGTTCTTGTGGACCGTTTCCTAACTTTTTCAGTTGGTGGAAAAAGTTAACATCATAGTGACTCATATTAATTTCAAAGGCAAGAAGGCTGTCACCAGAGTGTACTGGAATAGCAACTTTGTAAGCTTAAGATGTGACAGTGGTGAGGTGCCACTGATATCCCTGAGATGAGGTCAAATGTAGAATATTGTGGATCTGCCAGGAGTGGGTGGGAGCAATGTCCTGTACAATATGACCTTCCTCATCATAAGACAGTCAGCTGTTAGTAAGAGACTCAAATCTGGCATGCAGTGGTAGCTTTTGCATCAGAAATACAGACTCTTTTCCTTTGATCTATCTGTGATGGTGGATGTATTGCCATGTCCAGAATAATCATGGGCAGGCAAAGATGGTGGTACTCTTGGTAGTGAATCTTTATCAGCAGTCTGATTCCAGTCAATCTTGTCAGAGACTGGACCCTTATCATGGAGATCTATTTGAATGACCCAGGCAGTTTGATAAAGTGCTGCTGTTTGCATTGTTTATAAAGGAGTATCTTTAATCTGCCTTTCTCTGGTTTTCCAAAGGGCAAATCCAATAGGCCATGGGCAACAGCTCAAGAGTCAATAGAAATATAGCAAGGTTTCTCAAGGAGAGTATTGGCCAGAGCTATGAGAATGGCCTTGAGTTCTGCCTACTGAGCAGTGTGACCATTCCCATTTTTGCTTTGTTTTTATGGAGATATAATTGACATATAACATTGTATTAGTTTTAGGTGTACAAGGTAATGATATGTATATATTGCAAAATGATCACCACAATAAGTTTAATTAGCATCCATCATCATTTTTTTTCTTGTGATGAGAACTTTTAAGATCTACTCTCTTAGGAATTTTCAAATATACATATGATGTTGTTAACTATAGTCACCATGCTGCAGATTACGTTCCCAGGACTTATTTATCTTACACCTGGAAGTTTTTACCTTTTGACCACCCATCCATTTCCCCACTACCCTCCCTCTGCCTCTGGCAACCACCTATCTGTTCTCTGTATTCATGAGTTCAGTTGTCTTTTTAGATTCCACACACAAGTGAGATCATATGGTATTTTTCCATTTGGATTTTGTATAGCTGGTACTGAAATTGAATAGCTTTAGCAGCCCAGCGAACATCATTGGATTTAGCTTAGTTGAATCAGACCCATGAGTGAACCAAGACCAAGCTTTTACAGGAATCTCTGTCAGTTGAGGGCCTTCTGAGCCAGTGACTTAGCTTCAGGAAGTATAATGGGGACAAAGTTTCTCCCAGAGGGAGAGCTGCCGCTTTCTCATGTAAAGCTAAGATATCACTAGAGCTAGGCCTAGTGCATCTTTGAATGCCATTTCCATTTGACAGGTGAGGCTTGTTGGCTTCTTCCCACCTTTGTAGCTATTGAGTACAAGCTGACCCACCTCAAAATGGGAATATCAAGCAGGAGAGTCATAAGGCCTCCCTGGGTATTCACTCATAAGGCCTTCAGTTTTGGCAAGAGCTCAGTGGCAAGTTGATGGCTGCTTTCTAAAGGAGTATACCTAGTAGTGTTATTGTCCAAGAGGGGTCATCTGCCCACCGGCAGACATGCCAATAATTAAGAAGCAAGGTGGTAGGAGACGGAGGGTTTTTTATTACAGCTTGCTAGCAAGAAGGAAGATGGCCAACTAATGTCGGAAAGAACCAACTTACAGAACAAAGACTACAGGCTGGTTATATATGGAGCTGGTCTCTGGGTGGAGGAGGCGGCTACTATCCCAGCAGGCCTCCATCTGATCTCTGGGTGGGCAGACATCTGGTCTCAGTTCCTGATAGTCTTTTGTTTTACTGGATATGCATCAGAGACCAGAGGAAAGCCCTATACCCAGATCTTTCAGTTGTCATTTATGATGGTGATCAGCATAGACTCTGTCCAGGGATCATCACATTCCTAGAGAAGTCAAAAGAATAAAGTTATCATCTTATCACAGCTGGAAGGGGCCATAAAATCTACAGAGCCGGCAACTCCCTCAGAGAAAGACCTTTACTTATCTAGGCAAATTAAAGCAAAGATTCAAAGGGGCTGGTGAGTCAGAGTTAGTAAATCAGAAGTCATTCAAAGTTACAATATGGCTTCTTTTCTACAATATGGCTTCCCTCATGTCAACCTTTTGTTGAACTAGTAGCAGTAGGTGTATCAGGGAGGCAACAAGTCGAGAATCACAAAGAGATCTTCTTGGTGGAGGCTGCTTTCCTTTGACACAGTCTCTAATACACAAAATCATCAGTTCACAGAGATTCATAACTCAAAGGGGTCATTAGAGTCACGGAGTTGCAAAGGTCCAGAGTGTTCCATAGCTGACTGGACAGGTTCTAGTGCAACCTCTTGGTTTGAGCTCTACTTAAAGGAGACTGACTTGTGGATTAGCTGATGAAAAGAATAAGGTAGAATACCCAAGTGAGACAATACCATCTCCAATGCTTAAAGTGTCAATAACATGTTGGGCCACCCTTTTGGTCATGGGGGATCCAAAGAGAGAGAGTTTTTCTTTGAGTTTTGGAGGCACTGAGTACTATGAGTCCACCTAAGACGTCCCAAGAAACTACTTGGCATGCAGGCCCCTACTTGTTTTCTCAGGATTTATTAGCCACTCCTGTTGAAGAAGGGTGATAGTACCCTTAAAGGTAATTGAGACTGGGCTTCTGACTTGCCAACCAATAGGTCATCATTTATATAGTGAAAGCTTTGAACATCAGAAAGTGGAGGCATGCATGCTGATTACTGACCTGCCTACTGGTAGGAACTTGCTGGGAAGTTTGTCCCACAAACATTTCTCTACACGTGATTCTTTCCTGATTGTGAGAAGCCTGTTTGGCACTTATAAGATGGCGAAGTACAAGCAATCCACATCAATCCTACAGTATACTGAGGTGTAGAAGCATCAACAGTGCATTGAATTGGCCCCAAAGGATCCACCTACAAAGTCACATTAGATATCCCCCCTCACTGTGGATCCTGTCCAAACAGCAATGGTTGAATTTGCCCATCTCCTTGACCTGCACCACTGGATGGGATGGTGAGTTGGGTGCCTATATCCAACAAAACCCATAAAAATCTGAGTCCCTCCTATCTCTGAAATTTCCCAGTATACATGTAAAGGTGCATATGCTTGCTTTCCAGTACCTCATGAGGACAGGGAAACTTCAGCTTATTCCTAATTTTCCATAAACCCACTGAGATTAGGGTAGAGGGAGGAGAGAGGATGGAGTGCATGGAGGAGAGAATGACTTCACACCGGTAAGCATGGCACATTTCCCATTGGATCCAAGTGGTTCTGGAACTGCACAGGGCTCAACTGAAAAATCCTTTGTTTTTCACCTACCCAATGTCTATATTAGGTGGCAAGTTCATCATTATTTGACACCATCTATTTCAGATCGAGGGACTCCTTGACTGTAGCTGTAGCCAAATTGCCCTTCCACAAAGGTTGCCATGCTTGCTGCCCCCTTGTCATGCTAATATCCTTACCTCCTCCTGCCTGAAGCACATCACTATTGAGACAGCTTGATTTAATCTTGTCAGTGATTCAGCCTCTAAATATTCATTAAAAGGCAGAACTGTAGGAGACACTTCCTTCCTTGTTGCTCCCCCGCGACCTTGAGCAAGAGCATTCTTCCCAAATCCAAAGGAGTCTTTTCATATCCTTAACATAGACCCATGAGGCCCTTATTCTTTTTCTTTCAGAAAGCCACGGCTCTGTCAGCATGTCATCCTTATTGATGGAAAGCACTCACAAACTAATAAGTTAGCCTGGAGGCTGGACATAGACATAGACTCCAAGTCAGAAAATAAGGGCTTGATTACTCACAGCACAGCAGGAAACACAAGCCTCATGATTGCAATGGTGCACCTTGTCCCCCACCGCACCAAATCCCACAGGCATGATTCACGTTGCAGCGGAGGAACTCTGATCTTAGGGAAACTGAATCTTTTATAATGGGCTGCAAGCAAATTTGATGAACTTTTGCCCTGGAGGAAGGCATTATCTTTTTTACACTGGTCAATTAACAAACCTGCATTCTTCTTTGAAGGAAAGCACTATCTTCCAAGGCTGTTTTCCATGCAAACATACTTGAAAAGGTAGTTTGGAACAAAAGGCCTTAAGTGCCTTTGTTTGCAAGATATGCAGAAATGCTAAAGATTCATGGAAACTTTTCTTTTTTTTTGGTGAGGAAGGTTGGCTGTCATCTAACATCTGTTGCCAATCTTCCTCTTTTTGCTTGAGGAGGTCTGTTGCTAAGCTAACATCTATGTCAATCTTCCTCTATTTTATGTGGGATGACGCCAAAGCATGACTTGACAAGTGGTGCTAGGTCTGAGCCCAGGATCTGAACTTGCAAACCCCAGGCCACTGAAGCAGAGTGTTCGAACTTAACCACTGTGCCACCAGGCTGGCTCCTGGGGAAATTTGTGTTTTTAACAACCACTTCTTAAAAGTACTGACCTTTTCTTTTTATATTCTTACCAAAATATTACTCTATTTACTTGTATTCAAAAAAGATATGGGTTGCAATTGTGTCTTTCATGGGGAGAAGAATGGGAAGATGGTGAGCCTGGAGGTGGGTGCATGTGGACAAAAGTGAAGAGTCGCTGGCAACTCAGCTTACACGTGGTCAGGGCATGCAGATCTACTAATCATGTCGAATTCATCAATGAATGCAGCATGTATGTACAGAGCACCTACATTGTGCTAGACACTGCTTTTGGTTTTGGGCATACAAAAGTTAGAGAGAAGGCATGCAAAGTCAGTATAATGCAAATATATTTAAGAACACAGATATGCTGGTTCTTCAGATAACGGACTGGCTCTGGGCAGACTGGTAGGAATCGGATGAAGAACACACACTTTTACTCAGGTCTTGAAGGTATAGTGTGAGTTTCCAAGGGCCCCGCAGTTGGGAGGAGGAAAGGAAGTCTGTGAAGAAAGAAGTCTGAGCACCGGCAAACGTCTACCGAGTGCTTCGGGAAACATTTGGCAGCTTGACGGAACTGAAGCATAGATGAGAGAATGACGTAGGAGATACAAACAGATAGTGAGTGGGGCAGCTCATGGCAAGCCATGACTGCTATCCAAAAAGGGGTGGGCTTTAACTCCAGGGCGAAGAGAAAACCTTGACGATTTATAGATAGAAGTGTGGCACAATGAATATACAGATAGTAAGATCCTCTTGACTATCGAAAATAAATATAAGAAAGGATTGGAGTTAGAGAGATAGCTAAAAGGCAAACGTGATCATACTTGTGAAATACATGAGGGATGTGGTCAATGTCAAAGAGAGGAGTAGATGATATTGGAGACTTTGGATACAGTCTTTTAAAACTGGATGGGAAGGTGTATGTGTGAGATGGGCAGAAAACAATGACACCCCTGTTTTAAAACTCATTCGTTGGAAAAGTGGCCAACCAATATCATTTTGACAATGATGTCATTTTGATAGTGATAGAGGTTTATTCATAAAACTTCTACAGATAAACTTGTTAAATATTGCAAGGTAAAGAATGTCCTTGAATTGATGCTGTGACTCTCCCATTCATTTTATGCCTGTAAAGTGGCATTGATTGCACAAAACTTTCCTCATTACCAACGTTACACATGTTTGAAATAGTCTCTTGCAAAAACGGAACCAATTTTTTCCCCTGCCTTTAACTATTATGACTGTAATTTTTTTATTTGAATCAGTTGAAAGTAGAATAAAACTATTTGCTATAAATTCTAAAATTTAAAAAATATGGACCAAATACTCAAAGAACCACCAAAAACTACAGCTTTATTAAACACACTTGAAATCAAATATCTATTTTATCAAATAATCATGAAAACAGTAGCTTTGTTAAACAATTTTGAAATCAAAGTCATTTCCATACTCAGAGACAATTAATATCGCTATTACAGTTGCAACTCAGTAGACAACAGGAAAGGAAAACTTCTCATATACAGTAATCAGTGACTTCATGCAGAGATAAAAATACAAAGAATGCTTGCAAATAATTAAACATCCTAATTCTGGATTGTCTTTGATTAATACATTGGAAGGCAAAGCACCTCCAGCGTCTTGGAATGTGGCACTGTGATGATACTGCAGCTGATCTGTCATTGTTCTAGCTGAAGATTAATTATCTCCTTTTCTTCTATAATATCCGTTTAGTGCCTTATAAATTAGATCCAGCTATTAGCACTATTCATTTATTTCCTGTGAAGATGGTTGAAGCTTTATCTACTTGTGTTAGATTTAGTTTAACTTTTTATTTCCTTCTTGACTAAATACATGTTCTTCAAAATAGCTTTATTCTAATATTTTTCCCTCACTTCTAACATCCCCAACCAAAGAGACACAAACACAATACACATGCCCATGCCCACGCTCTCACATAAGATTTTTTTGGTTACTTTTTTCCTCTGTTTTTGGTAATTTTGTAATAAATGTACTGTCAAGTTTGAAAAAAGTATCACAAAATGAAGGAAAGATACAGCGCGACCTTCAGTGAGACTGTGCTTCTGCACTGTGAACTTCAAGGGTGTTTCTCAAGTTTTTCTCTCCCTCTCAGTGGACAGGAGGGCTGGATTTGGGCATTTTCCTTACCACAAGTCAGTTAGGCTCTGATAAAACTCTAGCAGCTTAGGCTCTGGTTAACTGGTTTCCCCTGAGAGCAGATCTTGTCAAGAAAAATATAGCGCTTCAGTGCGTTTCAAATGGTTCGTTTTCCCCTTTCCCCTGCTGGAAGCACAAGGAGATTTTTCTCTGATATTTACTTTGAGAACCTGATGGAGCTTCTGGAGGTGAGAATCACAAAGTGTGGGGCCCCCATGGCTGGGTGCGCCTGGAGTTTTTAACTCTCAGACCTGTCCGTGCTGAGCCTCCAACACTGTGTCAGTTACAGGTGACTTTGCCCCGCTCCAGAACTGCTCCCCACAGTGCTTTCTCCATGGCCCCAGCGAGGCAGGACTCCCTGTTTATTGCTGTTTGTCTCTCTAATCTTGGAGTCAGTGATGTTCTCTGTCTTCTTATCTCTCTACAGATCTGAGAAGAGTTGCTGATTTTTCAATTAGCTTTTTACTACTGTTAGGACAACGTGGCAGTTTCCAAGCTCCTTATGTGTGGAACTGGAAATCCTATCATGATTTATAATTTGTGTTAGCTCATGTGATTTCTCAGCAACACATGTTGAAAAAGAGAGAGCAATAAGCTAGGCCTCAGTAGCTCCTATCTTCCAAATTTGCACAGGTATGGGGCATCTGGTAAGGCTAGGGAGAGTGTTGTACAGAGTTCAATTTTCGGGTCCTACTTCAATGTTGAGAAGTCATGCAATTAGGCTGATGTGACAGGACAATGGGCAATCTAGTCAGTCACGTGACTCATACTTCCAAGACATCTTACCAATTGATGTGCACCCCACAAAGACACTGGGATTGTGGAAGTGGGATACAGCTCTTAGCCTGGCAAGAAAGAGCTAGGGTTCCAGGCCCATGACCAATAATTACAGTAGCCTTCAGGACAATTCTAGACTCAGATTAAACAGCCAAAGAATGGATAGGGAAAGTGATCAGAACAAAGGAAGATGTTGGATTATTTCATAATGTCATTTATGGCCTTCATTAAAATTAATATTTGTCCACTCTTTGCAAGGTGGAGATGTTTTCTGAGCTTAAAATACAATAGAAGAAAAAATAATATAAAAGATGACAAAAGAAAATGGAATTGACTCTAAAAATCTGTTTTAGGCTTCTGTTGCTACTATCTATGCTCTTCTCATTTCATCGCTTCCTAAGACATAGTGAACTGTGTTTAAGTAGGAGGGCCCAGGACGCAGACCAAGTGGGTTCAGATATTGGTTCTAATATTACTAGCTATGTAGGTAAATCATTTAAATTCTCTGTGCCTTTATTGTCTTGTCTATAAAATAGTTAAGACAACATTTTATGAGGATTTACATGAGCTGAAAAACTGAAGTACTTAGAATAGCACCCACCTGGCCCATTGCAAACATTTAAGAAATTTTAGCTATTGCTATTATTATCTAAAGGTAACAGTGATACTGTAAGATGAGATTTTATAATCATTAATTTCAAATATAGAGCCTTAGTTTACCGTTATTGAGAGTACCATCAAGCTCAATGAAATGAAAAATACCTATAACTTGGTGATTGTTTTTCCTGTGCTGTAGGTCATAAAACTTATTTTTTAAGAAAAAAATTAAAATTAAAAAATAAGTAGAAATCCTTAAATATTTGTTCATCTCTTTATCATTCTAAAGATCCTGAGCCCCATGTCCCCTTCCTTATGAAAATGGTGAGCTTAATGCCCTGAAGATTATTGCTTCTCGTATAGTTTGATAGTTCTTCATTGAGACAGTTTGTTGTGTTGATTTTCTTTTTCTCTGTTTTCTTGCTACTCACGTGTAGAGAAATACATACTTTGAAAATCATTTCCCACTCTAGTTATGGGTTTCTGTTCTCTCTTGGGGTCCTTTCTCTTACTTGGCAGCAAGAAATACTGAGGTCCTACAGGACAAGGGTATTGTCTATTTTTATAGTGTTTTCTCTTGTGAGGTTGTTATTCAATTTAAAGAATAAATTGCCTTCGGTGTGAAATGCCCCATGGCAAGGTTGACCAGATGACCCGGTTTGTAGACTTCTATTCTTGAAAGATATATTTCTGGTTACTGCCCTTTGGAATGGAAATACGTTCCATGTTTCTAGTCTGCAATGGGCCATTTTCAGTTCCAGACCATAGAAATAGGGAGATATTGAAAACACATAGAACTTGCAATATTTTCTCATGTTGCTAAAGCTTCTTTTAAATTTTAGAGGCAAACTGAAAGTTCATATGGTTATGTTGACATATTTTTATTACTCTATTTACTTTTTGGGATAATTTACTCTATTAAAGGAAAAAAGAGGACTCTTCCCCCTTTTTTTAAGAACTAAGAAATTAATTTAGAAACCTAAATAATGTGAACTTAGAAGGATTTTTATGTTAAACATAGATCTTTTCATTGTTGACTCCAGGAGGAATTATAGTTGGGAGGGGGCGTCAAGCTTTCAAAGTTTCAACAAAAGTCTAGCATCGTTATATGCATAATTCAGGCATGATTTAAAGATGTTTGTTAGAGATATTTTTCTTTCTTGAGAAGTCCCTGCCAACTTCTGCAACTTTTTTTGCATCTATCCTCTTCTGGAATGTGACTGATTATCCACTGGACTCTTGGTGTCAAGTAGAAACTTGCCATAAGGCGAAGAATAAAATCCCACTCAGATTTTTGGTGATTTGGTGGGTCATTGCATCTGCCTTCCTTTCTATGTGCTACACTATTTTTATTTATATCGTATGACATAATTTAAATTAAAGTAGTTTCAGGAAGGTCATCAACTTAACAAAAACTCCAGTTAATAAATTACTTATTAATTTCAGGGTATTTTTTCCTAAAGTTTGGCACCTGAGCTAACAACTGTTCCCAATCTTCTTTTCTTTTCTTTTTTTTAAAGATTGGCACCTGAGCTAACAACAGTTGCCAATCTACATTTTTTTTCTTTCTGATTTTTCTCCCCAAATCCCCCCAGTACACAATTGTATATTTTAGTTGTGAGTACTTCCAGTTGTGGCATGTGGGACACCACCTCAACATGGCCTGATGAGCAGTGCCATGTCCGTACCCAGGATCCGAACCAGCAAACCTTGGGCCGCTGCAGCAGAGTGCATCAACTCAACCACTCGGCCACGGGGCAGCCCTCCCCCCCCCCCTTTTTTTTTTATTAAACTGCTTTTGTCACCAGGTGAGAATTATATGTTAAGAGAAAGTATTTCAGGATACTATTTGCAATTAAATAAGGTTTGAAGTTCTTAGAATGGAGTTTTTCAAATAAAAAATGCATGGTACTGGGCAAAAAAATTTTGCTGTTTTTAAAATTTAGAAAATAATTGTCATAAACTATTTCTTTACTCCCAAAGAGAGAATTTATGTTCATATAATAATGGGTGTAAAGAATCCTACTATTTCAGTTAGTTAACCAAATTACATTTATTACATGAGGCAATATTTTATTTGAAAATGAGAACAGTTTGATACCAGAGTTTGAAAGATTTTTCACGTCTTCTTACTATAACACAATATTTCAAGCTTTAAAAAATCAGCTTAATGATAATGTAATTAACTTTCAATGTGAGGCAATTTATACATGGTACTGAAATTCTAATTTTATTTTGAAGAATAGATTTATAGTGGTTGCTAAATATAAGAACGTTTTCTTAATTTGTACAAAGCAGAGAATTAAACTGGCTGTCTAGATTCTATTTTTTTAAACTATGTAAACATTGACCTTTACACGATTAGTTTTATGAACTTTTTGTTGCCAATTTGTGTAGAAAACCTAATAACTAATTCACTACTAGTGAAGTGGGAATTAAATAAATGGACATTAGTAGCTATAAATGTATAATATTTTCACCAGGAAAGATTCATTCAGCCTTCTTCAGACAGCAATATTTCTCAGCTAGCCACTGAAGTGGGGAAAGTATCACAAGGCCAAAAAAGCAAAATGCCTGGGAAAGAAAATTACAAGCTTTGTTGCAAAATTACTATCTTCCTGGTCTTCAGTTTCAGCAGCTAGGGAGTATCACGTTCCTTTGTTGTTAGGAAAAGCCAGTAACATAAAACACTGACCCACATTCTCGTTCTATGAAACTCCGTGGGAGAGCTACACTCCACTAGCAAAATTCAGTCTGTAGAAACATAACCACAATTATTAGATGCTTTTTCTCTTAGCTAAACTAGTTCCTTGGTTCTTTAAATAGGAAAAAAGACTTCCTTGAAAATATTCAATCACAAAGTAGACTAAAGGGATATTCTCTTATGATGACAGCTTCTACTTCCTTAACATTAGTTGATATAATCTTTGCCTTTCTCTGTAGCAGTTTTTACTATGCTCATTTCAATTCTGAAAGTGAAATTCCCACGGACTGGCAGAGGGCAATAATTTTGCTCAATAAGTTTGTAAATTTAGATTCAGTAAGGCATTGCTCTCCTCTATTGCAGTTTTACATCCAGAAAAGCTAAAACACAGCCATGTGTGCTCTTTTTGAGAAGCAAATATACCACACTATCGACTTTCAATTTGGTGAAATTAGAGACTGGAAGCTTAATTTTCAAAGACCTACATTTTTAAGTACTCAATAACTTTGAAAATCTCTTCTTTCACACTTTTATTTTATTGTTACTGTAGAGAAGGAGAAGAATCCTCTACCCTGTGGGTCCTTCTTGCTGGTCTAAGAATTAAATGGACATAAGACAGAACAACAGGAGAAGATTAAACAAAGCTTTATAATGTGTGTACATGGGAGAGACTCAGGAAAACTGAGCAACTCGCCAAAATGGTGGAGACTCTCACCTTAAATACCATCTTCAGCTAAAGACAAAGGAGGATGTTGGGGGTGGGGGGAGTCAGTTATGGGAGATTACCAGAAAAGCACAGTAAACAAGAGTAAGGCTATTATGCACATTTAAGTCCTTGCCTTCTGCATTGATAAGAGTTTCTAGAGATAAGGTCATCCCCCTTCTTCCTGGTACAGAGAGACACATTTACATTTGGAGATTTCCCTTACAATGTAAATTTATCTTAGAAAGGGTAACTTCTACTTCTCAGATCTTCTCCCATGTCTACAGTTTTTAAAAGTAACCAGCCCAAAATAATCCTCATGCCAAAGAGACACATTTTAGGGTGGCCAATTCTGATCCTCTACATTACAAATTCTGAGCAATTGTTTTGTAGATTTGAGAAAGTAGAAAGAATATAATGTTGGTAATTAGAAGATTTAGTTCTAATCCTAGTTTTGCCATTAGCTGATTTTTCAACCTTTTTCAATGCAGTTAACATCCTTGGGCTTACTTTTCTCCATTAGTAGAATAAAAGTGTCAGATGAAATGGTCTTTTTTGGCTTCCACCTCCTGGGCTCGCACCTGCAGTGATATGCTCTAGCACTGAGGCTACCTATTTTGAGAGATTTCAAAGTTTCTGAATGGAATTCATTTTATTATAGTGTATTCTATACTTACTTCCTGGTGTCATGCACTTTGTGATGTACACAAAGTTCATATTTCTTATATTTAAGTTACAGAAGCAGAAATCTGATGATGTAATTCATTTAACTAGTATGTATTAATCCCTGCTGTGCTCCAGACATTCTTTTAATGGCTTAGGATACATTATTAAACACAATAGGAAAAGATCATCCCTTATATTTCACTGAAGAGAGAGACAAGAAACAACAACAACAAAAGCATAATATAGAAGAAACAAAAAGTAATACATGTATAACATTACACATGTTATGGTAAAAAGAAAAATAGAACGAGTAGGGGGATTCTGGTGGATTGCCTTATTAAATATGGTGGGCAGAAAGGGCTCATCAAGAAGTTAGAACAAAAACTTGAAAAAAGTGAGGGAGTTAGCCAATCCAATATCTGGTGAAGAGATTTCCAGCAGAAGGAACAGCTAATTAAGATCCTAATGAAGGAATGAGTCTGTTGTGTTCATAGAATAGCCAGGAAGTCAGTATGATTGGGGCTGTGTGAGCAAAAGGAAGAGTAGTAGAAAGTATATTATAGCAGTTACGTTTGTCAGCTCTGCTTCTGTGACCCAAGGTTCACAGATTCGGATCCCAGGCGTAGACCCAGCACTGCTCATCAAGCCACATTGTGGAGGCATCCTACATAAAAAGAGAGGAAGATTGGCACAGATGTTAGCTCAGCAATAATCTTCCCTAAGCAAAAAGAGGAAGATTGGCAGCAGATGTTAGCTCAGGGCCCATCTCCCTCACACACAAAAGTGTGAATGATTGAGTTCACTACTGTCCCCAACATTCTGCGGCTCCCTGTGTCCCTGCCCTTTGCTAGTGCTCCTCAACACTGACACTGGGTTTGGCCATGTGATTTGCTTTGGGAGGGCAACAAACTTGTTTTAAGGGAGATAGCAAAAGCCTTTTTCCTTTCTCTTGGAGCCCTGCCACTGCCATGCAAGAAGCCCAGGCTAGCCCAGGGGAGGATGAAAGACCACACAGAGTGGAGCTGAGGCATCTACACGAGGCCATCCTAGACCAGACAGCCAGCCCTGGGGAACTCACCCACTGACAGTGGACACTACATAACTGACCTGTCGGTTCATGAGAATTACTCAAATGTTGTTTCAAGACATTTTGAGGTGGTTTGTTTTGTAGCAGTAACTAACTGATGCAAGAAGTGATGTTAGTATGACGATGGAGGCTGGAAGTAAATCTTGTGGGACCCTGTTAGGACTGTAAAATATTTTACTTTTACCCTGAGTAAACTGAGACATCATAATAAGTTTTTGAGCAGCCATGTGATGCAATCCTTTATTTTAAAGTTCTCGCTCTAGCTGCTGTGTCTTCCCTCTTCCTTAGACCTCTGGATGCCCTGGCCCATCCTGACTCACAGCTCTGGAGCCCAGGGGAGTGATTTGTGCCACCTTTGGCACATTTGCTTAACTTACAAAGAGCAATGTTGTTAACGTAACTTGGATGGAGTAGCACCTACTCGTAGATACTAAAGTTTGTTCTGGCTTTTCAGCTTTCTTGCAGGGAATTATTTCTATTTCCTTTTGCTTAAGAATAACTTCTGTATGTGAAGTGTGACCTTTTACTCTAATTTTCATGTTTAAGAGAGCCAGTGGCTTACATGGGAGTCATGGTCTCGCGCACATGATGAGGAAAGAGCCAGGGGAGGCAGAAGCTAAGACATCCTTCTAATGTTGTGGGATCTCGAACCCCAGGGAATGAAGCAGCTGGATGAAATGACTTCCAACATTCCAGAATTTCACATTCTTCTAATATTCTAAGAACCAACCTGTTTGTGACACTTAGTTTAATACCTCACACAAAGTGAGATTTCTCAGACGCTCTCGGCAGCAAATACCACCCAGAGCACTTGTTCTAGCTCTGGACTTGGACTCCAAGTTATGAGACAAATTGTTTCTGATAAAACAAAACCCGAAAAACTATGGTTACAAAGATTATTTTACTTCTTCGTTTGAAAACAGTTATTTAATGAAAATTTTTAACTTAGGGAAAGGGTCTTTTCTATCCCTGAGAGTAAATAAAATTTTGTTTGAGCAAATTCTATATTAATAATTTCTTCGATCTGTTTGTCACTCTCTGTTTCTCTCTCGTAGCACATGTGATCTTGTGATATAGTTATCTTCTCATCTACCTGAGTAACACAAGTAACACAAGATCCCGAAGAACTCTAGTGTTTATAAAATTAATGAGTATCAGAGCACCTGAACTTCAGTACTGGTTCAATCATATAGCGGGAGACATGGAACAAATATCAATTAATCTCTGTTTTCTTTATAGATATTTAAAATTGTTAGTAACTTTTTAAAAGAGATTTCTTTTACAAAAGTAACTTTGCATTGTTATAACTAATCCTCACAACAACTATTTGAGAATATTAACATCACCCACATCTAAGCTACGATATATTTCTAGATACAACAAAAACCTGACTATGACATAATCATGCATTTCTTCAAAGAGAAGAAAAAAAGTTATGTGACCAACATTAAAAAATAAACTATTAAATTTATACACGAGATAGTCAAGTGCCTAACATAGGTCGGCCACACATTAGGAGACCTTACTACAAAGACTATTCAGATAGAGATTTAATTTTTTTCACATTGAAGAAGCCCAGAAATTGACAGTCTAGGGCTGCTCCAGTGGCTCTGTTCAGCCCTTAGGGATCTAAACTCCTACTTTTCTGCCCTGCCGTGCTGTGTGTGAGGCACTCATTCTTGACATTGTCAGATGCCTCCTCCTTCCCCTCTCACCCCCGACGTGTGGTTTCTGCATTCCTGGCGTGAAGAAGGGAAGAGAAAATGACAAAGTTATGTACCAGCTTAGGCTCACACTTTTGAAGAGTTTTCCTGGAACCCATACTCAGAGATTTATGCTGAAATTTCATTGGCCAGAAATAGAAGAGAGGCTGGGAGATAGAATTGTTTATTTCTGTTCTTAACACAATCTAGATTCTGTTCATTAAAAAAAAGAGAGAAAAATAGACATTGGTTTAGTATGATGGTTCATTTTTATGTGTCAACTTGGCTAGGCTGTGGTGCCCAGTTGTTTGGTCAAACACCAGTCTTCATGTTGCTGGGAAGGTATATTTTAGATCTGGGTAACGTTTAAATCAGTGGACTTTGAGAAAGCATATTACTCTTCATAATGTGGGTGGGCCTCAACCGATCAGTTGAAGGCCTTAAGAGTAAAGACTGAGATATGCTAAAGAAATTCTGCCTCCAAATTCAACACTGGAACATCAAATCTTATCTGGCCTGCCGACCTGCACTGCCGGTTTTGGACTTGCTAGCCCCCACAATCATGTGAGCCAATTCCTTAAAATAAATACATATCTATCTATGTATACATCCTATTGCTTCTGTTTCTCTGAAAAGTCCTGACTAACTTTGCCGCTGAGAGTGATTCTAAAAGAATCAAATCTAAAGGATGATTTTTCTGAATTGATTCTGGGTTTTCTGTAGTTGAGTCTTGACTCTGCTTAGATCTAACGGCACTGGCACGGTTATTCCTGACCGCACAGAGAGCCCTGCCAGTTCGCGGTGTGACGCGGCCAGAAAGGTGTGCAGCGAGTCACCCTGCGTGCTCCTCACTGGACACTCACGGAAAACAGTTGTTTGGGTAGCAGTGTATTTGATACCTTAGAATAGTTTTGTCAAACTAACAAGTATAATGAGATTGGCTCTTTGCTCCTAGTTGTGCTGAAAAAGCGGAGAAAAAGATGAGCTCGAGGATTTGAATTCCCGGTTTAAGCAGCGTAAGTTAAGAGACCTGAAAGTTTCTAAACTGTAAAGTTTCTAAAAGTACAACGGCCTCCTGTGAAGCAGCTGTCTTTCAAAACTCTGATAATTTCCCTTAAGCCCACCCCCTACAGTCCCTGTTCGCTTCTAGACCCGGAACTAGACGCACCTCTCTGCGGGCCCGGAAAGGCGAGGTGCGAGGCATGGCCGTGAGGAAGCACCGCCCTCTGGGAGAAGTCCGTGGGTTTCCCAACTTACACAGGCGGAAATCCAGGGAATGTGTGTGGGGATGGGTGTCAGTGTTTTGGATAATGGCAGAAGTGACATAGAGTTGGATCAGGCTGAATTTATGGGTATATATCAATAAGCAGAGATTCTAGACTTAACTTTGCTGCTCAGGGGGTTAGAAAGTGCTCCAACAGTTTGGTTGTTGGTTGGCTGGAACGTGGATCAAAAGATGCCCTCTGTTAAATAAATTGAAATGCCACAGCTACCTTGGTGTACAATGGAGGATGGGATCAAAGGTTTGGGGAGATGAGAGTGTGAGAGAGTGGAGCTCACCCACATCGGAAGGGTCCAGAGGACACACTTTTCACCCCAACTGTGAGAGGTAAATTTGTGAGGTGACATCCAGCGTCTTTGAAGAGCTCTGTGGTCACTCTTCTCTGTAGGTCAAGAATTATAGTGAGAACTGAGGCCGTTGCATTGGGAAACCTAAATGCAATGGGGATTGTGGGATCCTAGGGGGGAGGGCAGGAACCAAGTGGCAACACTCAATCACCAAAGACAAGGTGGGAGTGGTTCTCATAATGGACAGCAGAGTCAAATCGATAATCAGAATAGTCTGTCTTGTAAAGATTGTGGCACTGGCTGGTTGAATGGTGGTATTTCTAGATGTGAAAAACTGGGAAGTCTACTAAATTCTTACTTGTATAAGCAGAAGAGTTATAGGCCAAGTAAATAAAAGTCTAACTTAAATCATCAAAACAGAGAGTTACGGTTCCTCAATCAATTCCCAGACTTGAGCCAGTTCACAGACTCAGAACCCCTGTGAATGAAGGGGAGGCCAAGTCCCTTTGAGTAAGGACCCAGCTACACTGCCAAAAATTTATACTGTTGACATTTCTCTCAGCCCTCTTCAAAGGATCCACAGCCTTTAACAGAGTGACTGTGCATTGAAGAAAAGGTAATAAGCCAACTTTTGAAGGGTTACTGGACACTGGCTCTGAACTGATACTATTTCCAGGAGACCCAAAATGCCACTGTGGTCCACCAGTCAGAGTAGGAGCTTGTGGAGGTCAGTACCTCATTCCTGGAGGGATGGCAGAGATTAGTGCCACCAAGAAGGACTTAAAAGATGCAGGGTGAGGGTCCCACCTCCTTCTCATTCAACTTGCCTGTTTGGCCTGTGCAGAAAACATAGGGACCTTAGAGAATGACAGTGGATTTTTGTAAGCATAACAAGGTGGTAACTCCAGTCGCAGTGCTGTACCAGATGTGGTTTCATTGCTTGAGCAAACTAACATGCCTCCTGGTACTTGGTATGTGGCTATTGATCTGGCAAATGATTTTTTTCTCCATTCTTGTTAGTAAAGAACACAAAACTAGTTTTCTTTCAGCTGGCAAAGCCAACAATACACATTCACTGTCCTACCTTAGGGACATACTAACTCTCTAGCCCTGTATCATAATTTAGTTCACAGAAATCTCGACAGACTTTCCCTTCCACAAGGTATCACACTGGTTCATTACGTTGATGACATTATGCTGATTGAACCAATTGAGCAAACAGTAACAACTACTCTAGACTTATTGGTAAAACATTCGTATGTCAGAGGGTGAGAAATAAATCCAATAAAAATTCAAGAGCCTTTTACCTCAGTGAAATTCCCAGGGATTGAATCGTGTGGGGGGCATGTCAAGATATCCATTTTAAGATAAAGAATACGTTGTTACATCTGGCCCCTCAAACAATGACAAAAAAGAGATGCAATGTGTAGTGAGCCTCTTTGGATTTTGAAGGCAACATATTCCTCACTTGGGTGTGTTACTCCAGCCCATTTACCAAGTAACCAAAAAGCTGCTAGTTTTGAATGAGGCTCAGGACAAGAGAAGGCTCTGTAACAGGTCCTGCCTGCTGTGCTAGCTTCTCTCCCACTGAGGCTGTATGATCCAGTAGATTAAATGGTGCTTCGAGTGTCCATGGAGGAGAAGGATTTTGTTTGAAGCCTTTCATAGGCCCCTGTAGATGAATAACAGCTCAGAACCTTCAAATTTTGGAGCAAAACCCTGTCATCTTCTGTGGATAACTACTCTCCTTTTGAGAAACAGCTTTTGGTTTGCTATTGGGCCTTGGTAGAGACTGAACACTAACCATTGGTCACTAAGTTACCAGGCAATCTGAGATGCCCATCATGAACTGGATATTGTCTGACCTACCAAGCCATAAAGTTGGGGGTGCACAGTAGTATCCCATCATCAAATGCAAATAGTGTGTGTGGGATTGGGCTCAAGCAGGCTCTGAATGCACAAGAAAGTGCGGTGAAGAAGAGCCCAAATGCCCATGGTCCCCACTCCTGCTACATTGCCTTATCTCTCCTGGCCTGCATTTATGGCCTCATGGCGAGTTTTCTATGATCAGCTGACAGAGGAAGAGAAAATTAGGACCTTGTTTATAGATGGGCTTGCACAATAGGCAGGAACCAAGCAGAATTGGACAGCTGCAGCGCTATACCCCCTTTCTGGGACACCCCTAAAGGTTGGTGGTGAAGGGCAATCCTCCCAGTGGGCAGAACCTCAAGCAATGCGTCTTGCTATGATTTTCTTTTTTAAAGATTGGCACCTGAGCCAACAACTGTTGCCAATCTTCTTTTTTTTTTCTGCTTTTTCTCCCCAAATCCCCCCCAGTACAAGGCTGTATATTTAGTTGTGGGTCCTTGTAGTTGTGGCATGCATGGTATTCATTTTTATTGGAAGGAAAATGGCCGTGTGTGATTGCATGCCAATCATGGGCTATGGCCAATGGCTTGGCTAGATGTTAAGGACTTGGAAGGAACATGACAGAAAAATTACTGACAAAGAGGTCTTTGGAAGAGGTATGTGGATGGGCCTCTCTGAATGGGTGAAAGATATGAAGGTATTTGTGTCCTGTGTGAGTGCTCACTAAAGAGTGACTTCAGAAGAGGAAGATTTTAATAATCAAGTGGATAGGATGACCCTTTCTGTAGATACGAGTCAGCCTCTTTCCCTAGCCACCCCAGTCAGTGCCCAATGGGCTCATGATCAAGGTGGCCATGGTGGCGGGAATGGAAGTTACTTAAGGGCTCAGCAACATCAGCTTCCACTTACCAGAGCCATCCTGGCTACAGCCTGCTGGGTATCCAATCTGTCAGCAGCAGAGACCAACACTAAGTTTCTGATATAGTGACAGTCTCTAGAGTTATCAGCCAGCTACCTGGGGGAGGGTTGATTACATTGGACAACTTCCATTATGGAAGGGTCTGCATCTTGTTCTTGCTAGAACAGACACTTACTCTGGATACAGACTTACCTTCCCTGCATGCAACGCTTCTGCCAAAACTACTGTTTGTGGACTCACAGAATGCCCTTTCCTTTCTCATGGTATTCCACTTGGCATTGATTCTGATCAAGCAACTCACTTCACAGCAAATGGAGTACATGTATGGGCCCATGCTCATGGAATTCTCTGGTCTTACTGTCAGTCAGCCATTCTGAAGCAGCTGGCTTGAGGGAATGGTGGAATGGCCTTTTGAAGATCCAGTTATAGTGACAGCTAGGTGGCAGTACCTCACAGGGTTGTGGCAACGTCCTCTAGGAGTTTGTACATACTCTAAATCAACAGTCAGTATTCATGAATCCACAAATTAAAGGGTAGAAATGAGAGTGGCACCACTCATTATTACCCTTAATGATCCAACAGTACAATTTTTGCTTCCTGTCCAGATTTCCACATTTCTTATGTTCTGCTGATCTCAAAGTCTTAGTTCCAAAGGGAGGAAAGTTTCCACTGGGAGACACAGAAATGTTTCCATTGAACTGTAAGTTAAAACTGCCACCTGGTCACTTTGGACTTCTCATGCCTTTGAATCAACAGACAAAGGAGGTATTTACTGTGCTGGCTGTATGATTCGTCTTTATTGTCAAGAAAGAGACTGGACTGCTACTCCTCTTAGCAGAAAGGAAGAGTCTGTCTGGAATACAGGAGATCACAGGGTAGCTCTTAGTACTACCATGATTTGTGATTAAAGTCAATGGAAAACTACAACCCAATTCAACCAGAACTATTGATGAGCCAGGCCTTTCAGGAATGAAGATTTAGGGAGCCCCACCAGGTAAAGAGCCATGACCTGCTGAGGTGCCTGCTAATTGTGAAGGGAATACAGAAAGGATTATTGAAGAAGGTAGTCATAAATACCAGCTATGACTACATGACCAGTTACAGAAACAAGGACAGTAATTATCATGAGTATTTCTTCCTTATCTTCTTATGAATATGTGTGTGTGGCAATATTTTTGTTTTCATCCCTCTTTTATTCCCTTATCCTATAACATAAGATGTATTAAATTTACATCATAGTATTTAAATTACAGGCTATCAAGGAGAAGAGTGAACATCATCTAAGGGTTTTACATAGTCTTCAGGAAAAGTATTTGAGTGCTTTCAAATGTACACAGGATAATTGTGCCACGTTAGATGGAAGTATGGCCTTGTTATTGACTTTATTTTGCAAATAGGAATATTTAAAGAGAAGCAAATGGGTGCCAAATTGACAAAGGGTGGACTCTGATGGTTAATTTTATGTGCCAACTTGGCTAAGCTATAGTGCCCAGTTGTTTGGCCAAACACAATTCTCGATGTTGCTGAGGGTATTTTTAGGTATGATTAACATTTAAATCAGTAGACTTTGAGTAAAGAGGTTACTTTCCATAATATGGGTCTCATCCAATCAGTTGAAGACATTAAGAAAAAAGACTGAAGTCCCCTGAAGAGGAAGAAATTCTGCCTCTGAAGCCCTGCCAAACTGCCCTGTGTGTTTTGGACTCACCAGCTCCCAAAATTATATGAGTCAATTTCTTAAAATAAACCTATTTATAAATACATCGTATCCATTCTCTCTCTTTGGAGAATCCTGACTAATATAACTAGCAATGTCTGCCAGAGAAGACTTCAGCAATATTTTTTATATTGTAGTTTTATATTTTACATGACACACTTTTTTCAAATATGATACATTTAAAAATAAAGACCATTTACATGAGGAAGTGTATGATTTTACAGATAGAGGAATTAAGACTCTTGAGTGGCTAAGTGAATTTCCAAAGATGATAAAAACATTAAATGTCAGGCCCAGGATTGGCACTCATATTCTAGATCTACCAATATCATAGTGACTTTCCAAGGGGCGGTATTCACTTACATCTGTGAGATTTGACTTGGACAAGATTATTGCTTATCCATAAAGTGAGCATAATTGTATCTGAATTAAAAGATTGCTTGAAAATTGGTTGAGATGTGGACTCCAGGCATTTTGGACAGTGCCTATCTATTTAATATTTGATATTACTATTTCATGATAAAATGAAACTACTACTTTTTGTATTATATTCATAACTTTTATAAAGAAATCATCTTTATTTTACTAAAAATTAAAATGATTTTATAATGAAAATCATTATTTGAAAACCTTTTGCTTTTTAAGAGATTTTTACATGATTAGGTTTAATTGGTAAATCTTTTAAAACAAACCTAGAAGAACTATTGTAAAATCTGATTGTGTAGTCTTTCCTGATATGGCAAGATGCTGTCTGGAAACCCTGTGCTTAGAAAGGATTAGGTGAAGAGAATCAGTGAAGAGTGATGTCAAGTATGAATTCTTTCTTCAGAAAGTCTAAGAATGTCTTTATATTTTTCTTTAAAAACTCCAGTATTAATATTTAGAAAACACTGAGGAAGGGTTTCATCTCTAACTTCTCCAAAAGACCCATTTGGAATATGATCGATTGACAGACGTCATTTATTGTGTCATAGTTTTGTTATGGTCTTTTAGCTTCCACATTAGGAAAAACTTTTCAAGGTATGCACTTGTGTACTATTCCAAGAGGTGATGACAAAGGATTACACACAAGCAATTTTCTGGAGTCAATCACAGCCCTAAACACGGTGTTGAACATCTATTGAAACAGTCTGTAGGTTTCAGGGAATGAGGAATGAGGTAAGGACTCCTTACTCCCAAAGTTCTCTATTTAAGGGCAAAATGTATTTGGGGGATGCTAAAAATCGTAGATTCGGATTCAGTAGCCACCACTATAATGGAAATTTTGGCTGCTGAAATCCAATTCAGATATGCCACATGTGTGGAATGATAATATCTTTACTGAAATCAAAGTTTCAAAAGACAGCAGAGAGATGTTAAAAGCAATTTTATGATTTTTGGTAGACCTTTTCATTTAAAATTTGTGCTAGTTGGTAACTTGAACTAGTTTTCAGAACAAAATGTAATTCTGGCTAAATATCTGAATTCTAATGCTGTATGGCCATTTTTACTGGAAGTATTGAATCTATCAGCAGCATTTGATTTAGCTGATCTCTGTTCCTTTCTAAATTGCCTTTTAATATTTTATTTCCAGGACACTGCACTTGACTGGCTTTCTTCCTAACTTACTGGTTGTTCATTTTCAGTCGCCTTTGTTGACTCCTTCTGTTTTACCTGACCACTTAACATTGGGTGGCCCAGAGCTTAGTTTTTATACTTTCCTCTTTCAGCTACAGACCATGGCGGTCTCACGCAGTCTCACAACTTTAAAGACTACCTATACGCTGAAGTCTCCTGAGTTTTTAAATCTCTTGGCCAGATTGTGCTCCTAAATGCATATATCCGGCTGTGGACTCAACATCTCTCCTTGGCTGCCTCATAGACATCACAAGTGTAACATGTATAAAACTTTTAAAATTCCAAATATTCTGTTCCAAATCTGTTCCCTCACCTCCCCCTGTCTCTTGGACACCGGCTTCACTTCCATTCTTCCTGTTGTCCGAGCTGGAACCTGTGGCACAATACTTACCTCCTTTTCTCTCACATTCTATATCAAATCTGTTAGGAAAGGATAGTGGCTCTATCTTCAAAACCTATCCTTCTCTGTTACCTCCCTTGTCTGAGCCACCGTCACCTCTTGCTTAGATACCAAGTTACTCTTCTAAAATATGTCAGATTATGTCATGTCTCCATTTTACTCAGATTGGGAGCCCAAGTCCAGAAGATGGCTGTATGGCCTCTGACGTTTTGCTGCTCTCTCCTCCTCTCCAACTCCTCCTACCATTTGCACACATTCCCGGTCAGCTTCAGCGCTCGAGCTTCCTTGACGTTGTGTGCACATACCAGACATGTCCTTGTTTGAAGGTTTTGCTTTATCTGCTCTAGAATGTTCTTCCACCAGCTTCCAGTTCAGCTAAACTCATCACTTTGCCTAAATCTTACCATATTGATGAAGTTTACCTTGATCACCATAATTAATACTGAATCCTGACCATCCCCACACCTCCCCTACTGCTCCCCACCCCCAAACTAGAACTTCTGACTGCCTTTACCATTCTTGCTTATTTTAATTTTTTACATAGGCTTGCTCATTTTTTATGTCTTTCCCCAACTAGAATATAAGCTCCTTAGGAATCTTTGATGCCGGTCACTGATGTATCTAAACACCTAGAACATTGTTTGGAACTTAGTAGACACTTGAAACAATTTTCAAATGAATGCATAAATAAATCAGTAGGAGAAAAGCTATACATTTTGGCCACAATCTCATCTGCAGGCAAGAAAAACTAAGTTGATAGTGAGTTTGAATGGGACAGTAATTTGAAAAAAAAGAAAAGAAAAATTTTCTTTTTGGTATCTACCAAGTTCATTTTACTTTCTTTTATAAATTTAACAATTTTATGCAAAACATGTCTAACATTTTCAGATTGTCTGTTACAGATAACAAAATTATGTACTTCTGTATTTAAAAGAAGAAGGAAAAATGTCTGCCACAGGAAAACCATAGGACAACCTAGAGCTAATGCGTGCATGCTGCGATCTGAGGAGTGGCCCAAGCTCCAGGGCCAGGAGGACCTCAAAGTACTTCAAAGCACCTGAGTGCAGTGTCGGGCGAGATCTGGCAGGTTTTGGAAGGATAACATTCTGTCTGAGTTATGATAAAACTTCATAAAGATTTATGTGTTTCTTGAAGCTTATGATTTGTACATTTCCTTCATCTTTCCCTTTGTTTGTTATTATAAGTCCCAGCTGTCACTGGATGCATTTTCTAAGGGATTGTGTGCTATATATTTCCCTGCTAGAGATTGTTTGAATGCCTTCAATGCGCGAAATGTATTCAGATTTCAAAAACTTCACAACAGAAAGGGAGTTTTTTAGAAAACAGAAAAAATAATCACGTCATAGCATACATGTATCATTAGTATCATTAAGCATTAGGAATGCGTAGTTCAATGTTAAAAACAGCTATGTGACTGACTTTTGTTCTTAATATAACATGTTTATCTGACTGAAGTGGAACGAGGAATCAAAAAGAGATGAGGAAATTGAAAGAACAACAGCAGAAATCTCTTGGGGCCAGAGAGGGGAAACTAAACAGGTGAGCATTGACAAAATATTTTTTAAATGTTAAAATTGTTTGCATTATTCCTTTGAGAATTGGATGTAACCTGTATGTCAAGAGTAGAATTTCAAAGACATGCTTTGGGTTAACCTAAAGCAAATTGCTTAAGTAATTTTTTTTAATGATTAAACCTTTTTGACTAATGTTAAAGTATCTATTTTTGGTGGAAATAAATGGACTTAATTTATTCTTGTTATTTAACATACTGAAAGACAATCCTAAGCTGTTTTTGAGTGGCTCCGAGAGCATGGCCCAGAGCCCGGGAGGGAGCCAGCATCCTGAGTGCCTTCTTCCTGACTTGGATTGTTTTCTACTTGCAGTGCCACGGTGACATTATGGAGATAGATAAGAAGTTGTTATCAGATTATCCCTATAAAAAAAATTGGGATTCTTGGAAAAATACCATTGTAAGACATAAAATTATTAGCATTTACATAAAATTGTCATTTCTTACAGAAACAAAATTGGTACGAAATCTCCTGTTTTAACTGGAGTTTTAATTTCTTTGCAATTTTAATTATGCATCAATTAAATCGACTATAAAATGTAGCTGCATATGAAAGCCACTTGAAATCATCATTCAAAAATGTCCAGCCTTTAATAAAGTACCTAAAATATGCCAAAGCAGAAAATATCTTTAATTACTTTACAAATAATATAGAATTAGATATAATGTATTGAATATATAAGAAGAAAGTTAAATTTTCATATTATTATGAAAATTTTGTATTTTAATATCATCACTTTGTGTTAGATATTATGTATTATGTATTAGGGAATAAAATAATACAAAGTTTTCTCATGTTAAAATATTAAAGTTTTCTCATGTTACAAACACTACATATGACGAGATACTCCCGTGTGAAGAACTAGGACTCCAGTGCGCAGTCTGAGGTGATTATGACCTTCCAGTGCTTGTAGTAACGTTCAGTTTCAGTTTGGGATCACACTATTATAATGCGTCAAACAACTTTAAAAGTACGCTGACAGCTGACTACACCTGTTTCCACTTTGTGAATCCCTTCCGGTTTGTGGCACTTTGGTCGAAAGGGACATATTAACTTGTGTCTTTCATTTTCAATCTAAAAATTGAAAACTCTTTCTTATTATAGTTTTGTGAATGATATATTAACATTAATAGGATAATAAACTGTTAAGATTAGTAATTCTCTTTGATAGTTTGTAAAGGGATTCTTCACGGAGGTTCATTTGGGTTATTTCCAAGGAAAAGAGTAGATCAAATGTGGCAAAATTCTGCTAAATTATATTACCATATCTTAATGAATAAAATCTTTTAACATTTAATCACAATATTTGGGATATGCATCTCTAAATTTGATATATAGCTACATATATACATGTTTTCTATTTAAATATTTAACAGCATATTATGGTTAGGCAAAAAATAAGGCACATTCATCATATAGTCATTATTTGGCATTTTGACCAGCCTACTTATTTGGGGCAGCTTTAAGGAGAATGAAGCTCTTGTTATCTTTTTGACAGTTTCCTATGGCCTAACTTCATTGGAAGTCACCATTTCCCTGTTTAGTCACCTCTAATAGCCTGAAATCATGGAGATAAAATAAAACCATCTTATTATTATTTCCCTCATTCTAAGTGCATGCATTTGATTAATTCTAGATTGCGTTAATAAGGATTTAGGGAAACACGTTTAAACTGCGGAGATAACAATAACAACATAAATTTTTCTAAGAGGAGTCTGCAAAGCTTTCTGCAGGTAAAAAAAATATGTTATAGAGTGCTACAGGTAAATTTAACACTATTTACTCAGTAGAAGATCTGATTTTTTCCTTATGACTCAGATTTAAGGATCTTGATTCAGTTTTCAAACACTCTCTAGTTTTATGAAGACCTTTAAGAAATTCTTTTTTTCAATCCATTGTGGAATTTCAATAAAGGGCTTAACAGTGTCTTAATCCAAATAAATTACAAAATAAATGTGAAAAAATTACATGCAGCCAAGAAATCCCTCTTAGCAGAAATATTATTATAAAGGTAAGAGTTGGATCAGAAATTTGAAACTGTAGTATTAAAATGCTAGAGGAAGATTTCTAAGGATGTGATCTAGCATGCTACTTAGACGACTTCTTAAAGCTATAAAATGCTTGTTTAAAAAATGAAGACACGTATGTCTTCAATAAGTCCAATTTTTAAAAAGTCATACGAGAGTAAGAATCAAAATTCTTACTGAAAAGAGCATCATTTTAAGAGAAACTTCGCTATTCCCAGATGGATCACTCAAATACTTACAGAGAATGACTTTTGTGCTCGGCCTGTTGAGCTGTGTGTATTGTTACCGAGGAGTGAGGCTCTGGATAAAATCTGCAGGAACAAGCTGTAGTTGTTTGTGCTTTATAGAGACATATAGTGAACAAAATAGGAGGATGCGAAATTATATTTTCCTATTTATGGAGAATGAGACAACTTTTAAAACTCTGGAGTATTTTCCAAGGTGAGTTAGACCAGCAACTCCATAAGGTGGGGCTGGTAAGAAATCAACACTGGTTTTCAGGAAGAAGAAAAAACGTACAGTATTTTCAATATTGACAGTCTTTCATCTATCCATCAGTTAGTAGCAAAGAAGTAACGATATTTATCTTATGGTGTTGGTCTGAGGGTTGAAGATCATCTTTGGGAGACATCTAATATACTGCCAGGCAAATCATAGGCTTCTGAGCAATGGTACCCTAAAAAGAACCCACATGGAATGTATCAGGAATCTCAAGATGTTCATTCAAATTCATGATCATGTTATTACAGATATGTTATTTGCATGACCCTCATTCCTGGTCAGCATCAGGATCACACTCAATCACCTTTTCTGTTTAGTTCTTGGCCCCACTGCAGTACCTTCCTAAGACATGTTGATGATCTGGAATAATCTTTATTCAAAATACTCAGCACTAGTTCTCCCATTTATTTTTTCTTTTAATTATCTTGGATTAGAGTGAGCTTCTTGATTTTCACAAATGACATATTCCACAAAGCATTCCATCCTAATCAACCTCTTAATGATGTAGAAAATATCCAGATATACACTCTAATTTATTATAATATTCAACAACAGAATGTTTTGAAGATTAAAATTTGAAAATTATTATTAAAACGGTAAGGACCAACCCTGGTTGCCTAGTGGTTAAGTTCCACTGTGCTCCACTTCAGTGGCCTGGGTTTGGTTCCTGGGCATGGACCTACACGACTTGTCTGTCAGTGGCCATGCTGTGGCAGCAACCCACATTCAAAATAGAGGAAGATTAGCAACAGATGTTAGCCCAGGGTGAATCTTCCTCAGCAAAAAACAAAAAACAAGAGATAACAAATGATGGAGAGGATGTAGAGAAAAGGGAACCCTTGTACACTGCTGGTAGGAATGTAAATTGGTGCAGTCACTATGTAAAACAGTATGGAGATTCTTCAAAAATTAAAAACAAAACTACCATATGATCCAGCTATTCCACTTCTGGGTATTTATCCGAAGAACATGAAACCCCTAATTCAAAAAGATATATGCACTCCTATGTTCACTGCAGCATTAGTCACAATAGCCAAGAACTGGAAACAACTTAAGTGCCCATTAACGGGTAAATGGATAAAGAAGATGTGGTCTGTATATTTACATACAATGTAATACTACTAAGCCATTAAAAAAAGACAAAATCTTGTCATTTACAACAACATGGATGGACCTTAAGGGTATTATGCTAAGTAAAATAGCTCAGATGGAGAAAGACAAATATTGCATGATTTCACTCATATGTGGAAGATGAAAACAACAACAATAGCAAACTAACACATAGATACAGAGAACAGTTTGGTGGTTACCTCAATGAAAAATAAATAAATTTAAAAATTAATAATACAAATAAAACATATAAAAAATAAAAAAATGTTGAAAATGAATAGAAGAGAATATCTCAGTATCAAAATCATGGTCAAGGTAGGGAGGATAAACACTTAAAACCTCTTCTAGAGGGTGGAAACTGCCACGGTAGCAAAATGGGCTCTGGGATCAAGAGATTAGATCAATTTCTCTCCCAGGATTGGCTGAGTACTTTTATGTCTCTTTTGCTCAGGAATATCTAGGAAAAAGATTTATTAGAAAGGCCACTTTAGTCACATTTTGTTATCTTCAAATTCTGTTTCACTTTAAATTAGCCCCAAACACTATATTTACCCCCCTCCTCTTTATTTTTATGTGACTTTCATACTGATTTTCACTTCATATTGTCATGTCTTATGAAATGCTCAATTAAATACTCATTTGGGCTTAAATACCACAACTCATCAGTTCCTTCTTTAGTTATAGTGAACATAAATGGTAAAAGCAGAAAAGTTAAGAAAATAAAAACTATTTTCAATAAATCTCTCAGTAGCATGCAGTTTAGCATACAGTATGATAAAAGATGCTATAAACTATACTCATGTTTATATTTAAATTCTTGTCCCAGTTGCCCTTTTGTCAGCCTGGTTTGCCGAACTGTGTGGGATAAGCACATAATAGAGTCGTATGTTTTAAAAATGGTCTTTCTGAAAAAAAACTCCAAGTAAAGTTTTATTTTTAATTTGACTTATAGTGATATATTTTTAAAGTAAAATAGAGTACTCACAGTTATAATTTGGATACCTCGCCCTATTATCCAATATTCAGGATATCAAAATATCATATCTTATTTTATTTGATATTCTTCAGGCCATTGGCAATTCCAGCTCAATATTACCAGTGTAGACTCCATACTGTTTGTTTCTTAACGTATTTTTCCCCTTGTCTTATTTTTCCTGGTTTAAGTCATCCCATTCATGATTTTTCTGACTTGGTCTGTTGGAAGCTTTCTTCCTGTTTTGGCATTTTCTTCTTTTCTTGACTTCAAATTTATGAAGACTTTTGAATGTTACTTCTTTAATCTTGTCAAACTGCATTAAATTATGCTTGAAACTCTTTAACTATGTAATATGCCATTAGGCCTAAGGGTGACTTCCCATCCTGGTGAGCACACTGGAAAAAATGACTACGTTGGTTTGCCAGGGCTGCCAAAACAAAGACTGGGTGGCTTGAACAATAGGCGTTCACTTTCTTACAGTTCTGGAGGCTGGAAGTCTGTGATCAAGGTGTCGGCAGGGCTGTTTCTCCTGGAGCCTCTCTTCTTGGCTTGCACATGACTGTCTTCCTCTGGTGTCTTCACATGGTCTTCCTTCTGTGTGTCTGTGTCTTAAATTTCTCTTTTTATAGGGACAGAAGTTGATTGGGGTCCACCCATGTGATCTCATCTTACCTTAATTGCATCTTTAAATACAGTCACATTCTGAGTTCCCAAGCATTAGGACTTCGGCATATGAAGTTGGAGGGGACACAGTTCAGCCCCTAAAAGTGACATAGCAGAAAGCTTGTTTTTGTAGTTGTTTATTTTCCTAAATAACCTCTAATAGAAATCCACTGTCTTCATGAGCTCATCCTCGTGGCTGCCCAAGGGATCTCCTTCTACCACTCCAATTCTGTGTGCTATTTCAGAATGGCACTGTGTTTAGGACTTTACCAAAACTATACACATTCTTTTCAAAATCTATTTATCCTGTTATAGATCCTAGCCTATGGTGGAAAGCCAAAAGAATCTAATCTTACCAATTGGATCACGAAGGCCAAAATGATAAACTGGTACACATTCTGGATAATGTATTTCCTTTATACAAGGACCCTTTGAGAATACATACTTTTGATAACAGAAATGAGAATAATGACAGATATTTCTGGCTTGGGGCGAAGCTGATTGGGACACACTTTACATGAGTTTTGGGAACTTTGAACGTAGCATGAGTGGTCTTTTACTGTACATTTCTGTGTCATTGTTTATAGGATCATTTAGGATGATATTATTCACAGTAAAATGTCCTTGAAGGAGTTCAGAACAGGCCTCCCCAAATGTGCCACTTGGGCACGTGGAAGATTTTGAGCAAGAGGCGATCAAGACCCTGTGAGCTCCAGATAAACTTTTACCCCTCCCTTAAAGAATTTAAATGTGGGGCCTTGCCCGTAATGAGAGTTACCACCAGAAATCAATTTTTATGACTTATCTGTATGGCAGAGCAAAGTTCTAATTACTGAACATCTGCTCTTCTTATCGTGCTGTGAATGACTCTCCTCCCCTCTCAGGTCTCAGGCACCTATCCCAACCCTTAGTTCAAGATGGCATATGTACCTCATTTTACCTTTTGTCTCTAAACTTCTCACGTATATGTTGTCTCTGACTCTCTCATGTTTGTGGGGTTCCCTTTTATACAAAATTAAATTTTATTTTCTCCTGTTAATCTGTCTCATGTCAATTTAATTCTTAGACTAGCCAGGAGAACCTAGAAGAGTAGAGGAAAATTTCTTCCTCCCCTACACCTGTTGCTGGTTGTTTTGCAATTTTCCCTTATGAATAAAAATAGGAACGTTTGAACTTCAGTGAGTTTGTATCTTGAGGGATCTATGATGACAATGATCAGGTATCATTATTCATAGGACGTTTACCATTGAGCTAAACCAAATAAAATTAGCACTAATATGTACATGTTGTGTGCAAATAATATGCTTGTGTCTTGTGAGTCTAAATGATTGTGCTAATTTGATGAGAAGAGACTTCATGATATGTCCCAGAGTCACAGGCTTTCTACCAAACCCCGCTGGACTATATTTTCCAAACTAACGAGGACATGGAATGGAAAACACATGGCTTTCTAGGTATGAGAGTCAGTATGAAATAGGCATTTTTGAGGCAAAAATGTTGAAATTTCTGGAATATTTTAATGCTTGATGAAAAATACTTGAAATCTGGTACATGTGGTAAGCATCACACCTACCTAAGTATTTTTCCTTTCCACTTTTGCCCTTTGGAATTTTCAAAATGTGTGGGGTTAGAGTGGGAATTACATGAGCATCTGGACCTTGCTCCCCCTTAAGATAGAGAAAAGGTGTGAAATAGGAAACACTTCTGTGTGCTGGGGTGTTTACAAATTACCCCAGGTTTTCCCCATGATTCAGTCACAAAGTGATGGAAGGGTGATGATGTTTACAAATTAATATTTCCTTTTCTGTGAAGTTTCAGACTTGAGGCTTAAGCATCTTTAGGAAGACAGTCCAACAGCTGCCGCCTGGCTGGTAAGCCATAGAAATCAGAGACAGGCAGCTATAAAAGGAAACAAGGCCAAGAGCAGATGGCCAGAGTGGAAGAGTGAATGCTGATTCACCCTTCAGGGCACACACCCCCAGGCCCAGTTAGTGACAAGTTCTTTTAACTTCTTGTTTGCACCAAAGTCATCACATCAGATTTTTTTTCTAAGAGAAGTTCCCCTAAATAGGATGCTCTGACTTTAGCCAAAGTCTGATTCACGTTCTTAAAACTGAAGGAGCATCTGCTGGAAGTTCTGACTGCAGTTTCAGAGCTGGAAAGTAGGGTACAGTTGTCCCTAAGTATCCATGGGGAATTGGTTCCAGACCTCCGTGGACACCCAAATCTGTGGATACTCAAATCCCTTGTATAAAACGGCATAGTATTTGCACACAACCTACACACATTCTCCAATATACTTTAACTCATCTCTAGATTACTTATACTACCTAATACAATGCAAATTCCATGTAAATAGTTGTTATACTGTATTGTCAGGGAATAATGACTTGGAAAAACCAGTCTGTGCATGTTCAGTACAGATGCAACCATCGTAGGTCTTTTGATCTGCGGTTGGTTGAGTCCACAGAAGTGGAACCTGTGGACACCAAGGGCCAATGGTATGTATTAAAACAAATTTCATGATTTTTGCTACAATGAGATTACTAAGATTCCGCCAGGCAATTTATCCAAATCTTACTTAGACAAATCAGTTATATCACAATAAAACAACAAAACAACTTAAAATAAAAAACATTTAGAAAAATTCCATCTCCAGGTATCACATACATTTCTATCAGTAGTTGATTTAAAAAATATATGTAATTCCCAACTTCAGCTTTTCTTAATTTTGAAATGTCAGTAAATGTTATATTACAGTATCTTATTGCTTATAATTACCATTTAATTCTATATTTTTAGCAGTTGGGTTATATTATTGATCTTCGGGTTTCCTAGTTAAATATCTAATATTGCTGACTTCAATAATTCAATGAAAACAATGATTGCTGTTAAAACGGAGTCAACAGACCCCAAATGGAGTCACTTGTGTTAGGCACCGTGGCGGCAAACCAAGACAATGCTTCACCGAGTCAGTTTCCGTCTTCCTCAGAAATGGGACCTTTAATCAGCCGACCTGGAATTTCCTGGTCAGCACGAGGAATGTGGTGAAAGATCCCTTCCACTCCCCTTAGGAAGGAGGCTTTGCCTAAAACAATGCAGTCTTTGCCAGTAATTTCCTTTTTTCTTCTCCCGCTCTGCCTTTAAAAACTTTTCCTCTTTCTGCAGCTCCATGGAGCTTCTTCCTATTTGCTGGATGGGATGCTACCCAATTCCTGAATCATTCAGTAAAGCCAATTTGATCTTTTAAATGACTCAGTTGATTTTTTGTTGTTTAACATTGCTTAAAATAAAATGATGTTGGTATTTTTATATTATTGGGATCACTTAAAAAGTGCTGTATAAAATTTGCCTACCCCAATGTCTAAACTGCGCAAAGTATGATAACAGTTGAATGCAGTAATCCAGATATTTTATACATCATGTTATATTTAGGCTATGACATTAATGGCTCACACATTACATAACCAGATTTATTTATATAATTCCATCTAGACAGGCACATTGATTGTAAATTCTGTGTTTCAATTTCCCTGGGTGTGAAAATATATTATTTTTAAAACTTAAAAGTAATGATCTTGTTGAGAAGCATTAGCATTATCTATCCGCAAAAAAAGCCCAAAAGAACCTAGCTGTCTTTTTGTTAATTCCTTCTCCTTTGGGAATGTAAAGCTATTACACAGTTGTCTCAGCTGCTACTTGGAATTCAAACCAGATCCTTGAGCTGCCAGACATTTCTAAATCCCACTCTCTCCCCTCCTTCCCCAAGTATTTTACAGTTACTGTATGGCACCTATAAACTGCATCTCTCAAGGGAACATCAGACTGACAGCAACAGGAACAGGCAGTTCTTCATCAGTCCGGTCTCTCTGTGAGGGCTGTAGCACACTCATAAACTGACATGCGTCCAGCCATCTAACTCAGTGGACTTCTTAAAGGCCAATTTACATTCCAAATTTGTTCCTCTAAGGCATTCCTGGAGGACAGAAATATTCCAAATCCACAATCCAGAAATTTCAAAGCCTCACAAAATTTGTAGCAGTATGTGCAGCAATAAATTGGGTTGTATTTTTTTTTCAATGTAAATGATGAAATGTCCGTTTCAGTACTTTAAATGCTTTGCAAAGGTTTCAAATCACCAGTGTTAGTTTTATAGTGACAGTGACTTCCACGTGTATAAATACTGACCGAATACTCTTTTCCTTCATTTAGTCAAACTTGTATATGTATGTGTGTGTAAACACACATGTTTGAGACAGGAAACCAAACCAAAAAACCTGCTATGTTGTGTTGAATGTTAAAGTGACAAGGAACTTGTCTCTGAGAACTGCACTGGCAGACATTTTGTGAGAAGGAGCTTGTCTCTGAGAACTGCATTGGCAGACATTTTGTGAGAAGGCAAAGTTAATGTGCCCCTGGAGCTACTCCTTAAATGACTTCAGCTTTATGGTCTTTTAATGTGGGACTCTTAGCCTGGAAATGAAGTGGGTTTTCCATCCTCAGCAGGGTAGCTTCCCCACTATCCTCTGAGTAACTGTAAGTAGGGGGAGAAAGAATGTCCTGTAATAAAACTGATTGTTTCAACTCACGCTGCTCTACGGCCCTTGACAGTTCCACTTTTTGTTGGGTCTTTTAGCACCTGCTCCCCCAAACACCAGATCTTATCTCCAGTTGGTCTAGATGCAAATTCCAAAAAGAGAATGGCTGCCCAGAAAATCCATAAGGTGATTCTGTGAGATCTTTATGAAGATTACAGGAAAGCTTGCCAAGGCAGTGGTTTTATTGTGATTAAAATCTTTGTTTTAAATCAAGACATGGCAGCCACTATCCCTAAATCAGTCCTGTGTAGACACTAAGGAGAAGCACAGAATGTATTAAGTGAATTTCCAGCAATATTGAGCCATACAAATTCCCCGGGTCTTCCTGGAAGCCTCATATGTGGGTAAGTAATACCTACCTGATATTTCCTTTCAGATTCCTGAGGATCAGCTGTCAACCCTTTGAAACGTCCCTTTTAGTATAAGCCAGGAGTGGGTATTGTCATAATTTGGTAACACAAGGAAAGCAGTTCAACCTTAAGTGTCAAGAGTGACTGGTGTGATGGCAAAATTGTTAATCTTAATTTTAAAAGGCCACCATATTTCATTTTAGCAATTAGTAACTGTCACTGTGTCTCTATATGTGGGATTCTGGTTGTACCTTATTCCGCTTTAATGCCAAAATAATATTCAAATCAACTTTCAGGCAACTTTTCCTGATGAAATGCTCTGAATTATTAATTCTCCCCATAATGCAGTTTGTGTGTGCTGTATCATGCTTGAAAACAGGTAAGGTAATTGCATATACACTTCATTTTTTTATTTGGTTGATGTTCTGGGAGGAAAAATTTTTCTCTACCCTTCTAGGTTCTTCTGGTTGATCTAAGAATTAAATTAACATGAGAAAGATTAACAAGAGAAAACAAGATTTAATTTCGTACATATGAGAACCCCACATACATGCAAGAGTCAGAGACAAAAAGGTAAAATGAGGTTTATACACCATCTTGAGCTAAGAAATGGGTTAGGGGTCTGAGACTTCAGAGGGCAGGAGGGTAATTCACAGGATGATAAGATCATTGGATGTTCAGTCAACACATGTAACTTTTAAGATATTCTACCAATAACTTGGATACTTGGAATGACTTATCTCTTTCCATGCCATTTTAGTGGAATGTAGTTTTTAATTTTCTTTAAGGAAAATCTTCCCAGGTTTGGAATTAAAACAATTTATCCCAGAATAAAAATAATGATGAAATAGCCAGTAGTTGGCCAAGCAAAATAATAGCAATAACATAATTAGTGGGAGAAATATGTATCCATTTTAGAATGGAAACATGGAGTTTCCCTTCATGCAGAACTGTCTGCCTAACACATTACAGCAATTTTTTGACTTTGTAAAAACCAAAAAGCATATGAGGGGTTAGAGAAAAAAATATAGATAGAAATTGGATTTGACCAGGGTTGTTAATATTACTCTTAGGGCCTTCTGTTTGGGAGTTCCTTACACATAGCAGTGGGATTTCTGAGAAGAGAATTTGACCACTGACAGAATTATGTTACTCCCAAGACTGTCTACTTTAGGAAGTCATCATTTGCCTCACAATTCTTGCTTAACAGTAAACCCAGCAGATTTGCTTGCTCCAGATAATTTTACACTAACTTTGGCTAAAATATTCATATTAAAAAGTGAATATGCTTATATATTCAAACAAAGGATTTAAAATACAGATTATTCTCTATGTATTTTTAACATGATATTAAAATAGTTCATGAAAGAAGACCTCAGGTACATACGAATTCCATGTTAAGCTCAGAACAAGAATATTCAGAGGTATAGAAATAAAATACCTTATTTGTGAATAAAAATGTAGTGATCTGATTTCTGAAGAACAGACATCACTACTGTAGAATCTCCTCATTGAAAAGCACAAAATGGACTATGAGACGTTGAGTAACTTACGTCTACCTAACAAAAATGTACTAGATTATTCTTCTAATTTGTCAGTTTGAATGAGAAAGAAATCGAACAGTAGAGAGGGTTGCAGTAAAGATATTGGTAAGCTGAAATAGGTAGGGGGATTTGGGTTTGCTAAAAGGAAGAGTTACACATTTCCCCAGACTGTTTTCGTAATTTAGCCCATGTCAGGTCATGTTTATTTCTGGCGTTGAAGGATATGACCCTTTTGTCAAGGTCTGTAAGGAAAACTATTTCTATAGGTATCTATTGCTGCATGAAAAGTTATCCTGAAACTTTGGGACTGAAAACAATAAGCATTTATTCTCTCACAGTTTCTATGCATCAAAAACTTGAAGATGGCTTAGCTGGATGGTTCTGGGTCAGAGTCAAATCAAGTTATTGGCTGGGGCAACTATCATGTGAACATTTGACTGGGGCTGAAGGATTCACTTTCAGCATGGCTCAGTTACACGACTATTGGCAGATGGCCTCAATTCCTTGATGGTTTTTGGCAAGAGGTCTTAGTTATGGGCCACATGGACATCTTTACAAAGTTACTTGAGTGTCCTCGTGATATGGCATCTAGCTTCCACCTGAGCAACTGATCCAAGAAAGAGTAGAGAGAAAGTAGCAAAGTCTTTAATTATCTAGTCTTGAAAGTCATACATCATCACTTCTACCACGGTCTATTTGATGAAATCAAGTCACAGAATCCTGCCCACACTCAATGGCAGGAGAATTAAGCTCTACTTCTTGAAGGGAGGTATATCAAAAATTTTGTGGATGTATTTTAAAAGCACCACTCTCTTTTACTTTCATCTTACTTAAAAATTTCTAAAAAGTAATACTCTTCCATGTATTCTTCAACATTTTTGTCTTTAGCCATTATTCCCAAAGATCATACATTGCTATCTTTAAATGAGCTGAAAAAGCCCAATTTCATAATGACAGCTTTCTTATCTAAAGAAACAAAGTTCTTTATTAAAATATTAAAATGTCAAAGAAAGTCGAAATTAAAAAACATATCAGGTGTCACATCTGATCACTGGATATATAGATTGTATAAACCATGGAATGTTGATTATGAGCCCTCAGAAAAATGACAGCCTTTTGTAAAAAATCACTGTAGAACATTTATTTTCTATAGACCATAGAAACAAAATAACATTTTAAACTCATTAACTATTGGTATTTGGTAAATCATATTTTAAGGTTAGCATTATTTGAGTCAACTGTTTCAGAAAGGCATACGTCCTATTTTGCTTAGGACTCAGTCCCGCATAAGATCACTCAATGTAACAGTGTCTGAAGGCATTAAGGATGAATAATTCTCAAAGTCTTCTCTCACCTATTTAAAGTTAGCAATTAACCATTTTCTTATATGCCCTGTTTATTCAGTTCTCCTTTAAAGATAATATATTTTCACATCATTTTTTTTACCATTCAAGAAGGAATAAATTGTCTGTGTCCTCCAAAATTTTAGAATCACACAATGCTATTCAAATGATGCAATGCATTTAGAGATATGATTAATAAGCATTTTTTGCAAGATTTTTATTTGGCATACTCAGCTTTTAAAAATAATATTTCCACAGATAAATGATCTCTATGTGTGTATGAATAATTTCACCAATCTTATACTGGCCCAAATTTTCCATTTTTTAATGAAATTTTTGTTGTTTTTCCTATCTACACAGGAATCAAAGTTATATTATGTTAAAAAATTAATGAAAAAGATTTCAGCAGTCAGTAAAATCACAGACTATGTTTGTTAAGTTTTTTTGAGGGGGAAAATTGGAAAGTGAAGAAAAGGCAAACTATTACAGGTGATATAGAAACTCACTTTTAAAATGTACAGTTGGGCTTACAGTCCAGACAAGATAGCATGGACTTGTTCCTCCCTGTTCCTCCCCACTAAGTCTAACTATTACTACTGGACATAGTTCAAGAGACAATTCAAGGAGAATTCTAAAATGTAGCAAGAAGAGGGCAAACTAGTTTGAGACCTCAAGACTAGAGGTAACTCACAGTGGCAGGGCTTCTTGTACCTCCCCAACAGGGGAAGATCACCTAGACCTAGGATTTTCTAACCCTAACTTAGCGACAGAAGCCAGCCCAGGTAGACTCATTCCTTCTCCATATCTAAAAGGAGTCCATCTGACAGCATCGGCTGAGCTAGACACCACTAGCAAAGGCAATTGATGGAGAGCTCCACCAATAATAAGTGGTCCAAGACTCCTCCTCCTCCAAGAGATACTGAGGCAGTGAGAGGAACTGGCAATAGGAACACAGATCCATCAAATGGTCCAGCCCAGGAAGTCATTTTATCCCCCTGAACCATGACTCTCCTCTCCCACCCACAGATGTGAGAAATGGGTAGAGCTGGCAAGAGTGACCCACTCGCAGCAAGCAACCTGGCCCCAGAAACCTCTTTGACCCCATGGGCCTGAGACTCCCTTCCCTGTTCAGAGATGCCAGAGCAGCCAGGGGCACCAGAAAGAGGAAGTCCACCATACCTCTCATCCATGAGGCACTCTGGGTGCCAGGAAACAAGTTTTGCCCTTGCAGGCAGCACCAGCAGGGACCAGTGGGAGTCCCAGTAGCCCCAGAAAAACTGAGCAGACCAAAAAAAATACCACAAAAATTTTGACTATAAACTGACATTGGAACCACAGCCCACAAGAATAGGCCAAGGTCTGTGTGCTAAATCTCAACAAGGTGACTGCCCACTAAAATAAAACACGTAAATAGGACCTGCAGTCTCCTAACAGAATAGATTAAATGTCCATGATATAATTGAAAGTCACCTATTAGGAGCTAAGAAAGTCATAACTTGAATTACAAAAGACATTAACTGATGCCAATACTGAGAGGAATCAGAGCTGTAATTATCTGACAAGTGTTGTAAAGCAGCATTCATAAAAATTCTTTATCAGCCAATTACAAACTCTGTTGAAACAAAGGAAAAATAGAAAAATCTCAACAAAGGATTAGAGGTTGTAGAAAAAAGGACAAAATGGAAAATATAGAATTGAAATAATAATAATAATAATAATAATAATTCAAAAACACTGCACTGGATGAGTTCAACAGTGTATTGGAGAAACAGAGGATACAAATCAGTAACGTTGAGGAAAAATAAAATGTACTCAACATGAAAAACAGAGATAAAATAGACTGAAAAAAATTGAACAGAGACTTGGACCTGTGAGACAGTAACAAAAGGGCCAATATTTGTATCATTGGAGTCCCAGAAAAAGAGGAGAAAAGGAGTGAGGCTGAGAGTATTTGAAGAAATAATGTCTGAAAACATCCCCCATTTTGGTGATAGACACAAACTTACAGATTCAGGAAGTTGAGCAAATTCCAAACAGGACAAACTCCACACTTCAAAAAAAAATCTACACAATAATTAATCTTTTTTTTTTTTAAAGATTGGCATCTGAGCTAACAACTGTGGCCAATCTTTTTTCTTTTTTTTCTGCTTTATGTCCCCAAATCCCCCCTGGTACATAGTTGTATATCTTAGTTGCAGGTCCTTCTAGTTGTGGCATGTGGGACACTGCCTCAACACGGCCTGACGAGCGGTGCCATGTCCGCGCCCAGGATCCAAACCCTGGGCTGCTGCAGCGGAGCGCGCGAACTTAACTACTCGGCCACGGGGCTGGCCCCTAATTAAATTTTTTAAAACTAAAAACAAAAGAAAAAATCTTGAGAGTAGTCGAAGTAAAACAACAGTTACTTATAAGGGAACACTAATTTATATGACAATGGATTTTCACCTGAAATCGTGCAGGCCAGAAGAAAATGGCACAACGTTTTTCAAGTGCTGAAGAAAGAGAACAGTCATTCATGATCCTACATCCAGTGAAACTATCCTTCAAGAATTAGAGGAAATAAAGATATTCAAAGATGAAGGAAAACTGAGAGAATGCGTCACTATCAGACTTATTCTTAAAATTTACAACAGAAAGAATATGACAAAAGAAAGAATCTGAGAGCATCAGTAAAGAAGAAAAAACAACGGAAAGTGCAAAACTACAGGCACATACCATGGCCACCCTTTACTTCATGAATTTCATAAAACATTTTTCTTTTTGAGGAAGATTAGCCCTGAGCTAACTACTGCCAGTCCTCCTCTTTTTGCTGAGGAGGACTGGCCCTAAGCTAACATCCATGTCCATCTTCTACTTTATACGTGGGATGCCTATCACAGCATGGCTCGCCAAGCGGTGCCATGTCTGCACCCGGGATTAGAACCAGCGAACCCCAGGCTGCCGAGAAGGAGAACATGTGGACTTAACTGCTGTGCCACCTGGCCCCTCACAAATCATTTTGAGGAGTGAAACTGAATTATAACACCATATGATACTCCAGAAATTGATATTTAAAGATAGGGACAGTAAATGGAAATCGGGTTTCCACATTTTACTCAAAGTGGTAAAATGTTACTGTCATTAGGCTGTTTTAAGTCACATTTGTTTATTGTAAGACCCAGAACGACTACTACAAAAACTATAAAAAGAGATACACTCAAAAACACTATCAGTTAAGATGGAATTCTAAAATATGTTCAAGTAACCCACGGGAGGCATGAAGACAGAAACAGAAGATGAGAACCACAGGAAACAAAACAGAAAAATAAAAGGCAGACTAACACTAACATATCAATAACTACCTCAAATATACATGGTCTAGATATTTGAACCAAAAAACAGAGACCAACAGTGGAGTAAAAAAACCAACTGAAAAGTCAGTGCAGAGTGAAGGGATAGAAAAAGATCTACCATGCAAGCATTAATGAAGATCTACCATGCAAACATTAATCAAATTTTAAAAAGTGTTAGTCACATTGATGTTAGATAAAGTAGACTTCAGAGCAAAATATTACTAGAGACAAAGAGGGACTGTGCATAATAAGAAAAAGATTAATCCATCAGGAAGATATAATAATCCTAAACATGTATGCACCAAATAACAGGGCCTCGAAATACATGAAGCAAAAATTGATAGAGCTGAAAGGAGAAATATACACGTTTACAATTACAGTTTAGGGCTTCAAAGCCCCTTCTCACTACTTATAGAAATACTAGACATAAAAATAAGCAAAGGTAAAGAAGATTTGAACAGCAGACAACCAACAGGATCTAATTGACATATTTAAAGTGTCCCCTCGACAACTGAAAAATATATGTATTTTTTACAACCACCCATGAAACGTTCACTAAAATAACCTGGGCCACAACACAAGCCCCAACAAACTTAAAAGAATTTATATAATATAGAGTCTGTTTGTTGACCAGAAGATAATCAAACTAGAAATCAGTAACAGAAAGAAACCAGGAAAATCTCTAAACACATAAAAATTAAACAGCATTTCTAAATAATCCATAAGGATAAGAAAACACACAAAAAAAGCATAGAACTTAATGAAAACCAAAACATAATCTATCAAAAAACATAGGATGCAGCTAAAGCAGTGCAGAGAGAAAAACTTACAGAACTAACTGCTTACATTAGAAATGAGGAAAGGTTTCAAATCAATAACCTAAGTTCCTATCTCAAGAAACTAGAAAAAGAGGAGTAAAATAAACCCAAAGCAAGAAGGGAGGAAATAATAAAGGCAAGAACAGAAATCAATGAAATTGAAAATAGTGAAATAATAGAGAAAATTAATGAAACAAAAAGCTGGTTCTTTTGAAAAAAATCAGTAACATTGATAAATTTCCAGCAAGACTAACAAAAATAAAAAGTGAGAAGGCACTAATTATCAATATTAGGAATAAAATATGAGATATCGCTACAGATCCTGCAGTCTTTAAAAAATTAACAAAGGACACTATGAATAACTTTATACAAAGAAATCAGACAGCTTAAAAGAAAAAGAAAGCTGAAGAATAAAAAGAAACAAAATGCTGATGTATGTAACAACTTGGATGAATCCCAGAGCATTATGCTGAGTGAAAAAAACCAGTCCTAGGGTTCCATGCTGTCTAATTTCATTTACGTAAGGTTTTGAAATGACGGTGGTTGCCAGGGCATAGGGATGTTGGATGAGGGGTAAGTGGTGTGATCCTAATATAGCAACAGGAGGAGTCCTTTTGGTGATGGAATTGTTCAGTTTCTTGACTATGGTGGTAGATACATCAATTTACACCTGTGAAACAATATATAGAGCTTAAATACACACAAAAATGAGTAAAAATAGAATTGGGAAAATCTGAGTAAGATAGGTGGATTAAACCAATGTCAATAACATGACTGTGATATTTCATTATAGTTTCAAATGTTACTATTGCAGGAGACTGGGTAAAATGTACACAGGATCTCTCAATATTATTTTTTACAAAAGTATACCAATCTACAATTTTCTCCAAATTTCTGTTAAAAATGTACTGTTGCTGAGATTTTTTAAATAGTCATCCTTCTTACTTCTTACTCTACCCTATTTATCTGTTTCTTCTTTCCACCCATTCCTACTTTTAGTTCTATGTTATAATTTTTCCTCTATTTCCAAGATTATAAAGACTACGTATGAAACATTTTAAACTGAAAAAAATTGTTAGACAAAATTCCTGAATATATTCACTGCAAAAAATATAATGATAATATCTGACCAATATTTCAAAGTTGAGAATTCTTATTACTTTCCAACTTGGGATCTCTTTATATTGCCAAGAAAATATTGTAAAATAATCCTGGCCAAGTTTTATAACAGTGAGTTTCAGTTCTTATTACCTATGTGTTTACTCTCTTTGGGAAAAATTATCATTTATGTCAATTCATTGCCAAGTTACTATTATTTATTGTTTATCTTAATGGAAAAGGGAAAAAAACATTTCTTATGCAAGTTAAAATATCCAGCATGAAAACGCTGGCTTGGCAAAATTCCAATTGTGGCCATTTTATTGTCATGTGATTCATAGTAAAAGTTTGTTCTTCTATTTAATATTTTATCAATGAGGGACTATTGATGGCTTTGAAACAGTGAGGGATCATAATTCGTATTTGTGGGCTGAGCATGAATGGAGAGAGGGAGAGAGTCCATTTACGAGGTTGTTGCTAAAATGCGGATGAGGTAGTTTGCTAACATGAAAAGAGGATATTCCATAAGCAGGACAATTTAAAAGATCTTTTTTGGTAAGGTCAAATTTATTTCCAAATTCTCATTTAAAACATTTTATTGTTACTTGTTCAGGCTTTATGTAGTAGTTTGAGTAGTTGAAAATTAACAGGACACTAACATTGATGTGTAGAATAAACAATAGTATAAATGCTAAAATGCATATTTCTTTGAGGTTATTAGTGTGATTTAATCCTGGCTGGATATCAGAAATTGATTTTTATTAAAAGATTTGTGGATATTCCTCAAAAGATGAAGAGTTTAATATCTTGTAACTCTTCTCTTAGTAATTCTTAGGGAGCCCAAAAGTACTATGGGCATTTTCTCCCTTTGTTTGTAATGTTCATTTGTAAGAGAACCATGGAAATTTCAGGGGGGCTAACAAGCCTGTGATTTTCCTGGGGAGGTTCAGCATCATAGGAGGCAAGAGAGCATAACTTGCTTCCCATTCTACTCAGATGTCTCTTGTAGCTTCCCTTCTTCTCTGAAATCCAGGCAAGTTAGACTTCCACTCTGTCAACCTAGATTTAGCAGCTCAAAGCCATCTCAAAACTCCCAGAGCCCTCTCCTTGTGCAACTCCATCTCGTGATTTAACCACCACGGTCATGGTCACGGCAAAGCCTCCTTTGGTGGATGATTATCCCTGCTGCGGGTCACCCCTGCCAGTGTAGTCAGGTGGCACGTTGGGACTTTTTCCTCATAGTTTGTAGCCTCCTTGAAAAACCCATCTTTTTGCACCTTTATTGTGTAGAGGTGAAAATAGGGTTCTTGGTTGCGTAGGAGACATCACATTTAATAGCCCTGCACACATTGTGTCCCATTTTCCTAATCTTGTTTAATTGTGGCAGAAGATTGCATATTAGACATTTAACTGTGTTTTTCTATTTTGATGAAAACATAATTACTCACATACCTTATCAAGTCTCCAAATGATGTACTAAATGGTACTGACACCAAATTATTGACCCTGAATTGATCTAAAACACACGCGTTCTCAGACATGAAGACACATACTGTGTGGCCTGTGGTGCTGAAAATCTGAGAAGGCTTTTGGTGCAGCCAGAAACCTGATCAGCACAAACCGGATTATGTTACTGCAGAACAGTGAGCAATTATTTGCTACCCTCGGGACTGTATGGGCCAACATGTCCAACCACCTTGCTCCCTCAGCTTCAGAGAGGTTAATATTAGCAACCAAGGTCCTGCCATCTAACGTGGCAGCTGGTGGGGAATCAGCAAACTTCAGGCTTGCCCATCAGATGCGTCCACACTGCTTGCCAGTTGTGGCGGCAGTTAACTAGAGGGGAAATAACTTCACAGAAGTCAAGTCTTGGCATGTGAACCCACTTAGTAGCCTGATCAAGAACACAGGACATATGGTGTAAAGAGGGTGGTGCTCTAGAGTGGACCATGGACTTTGCAGGTAGACCATCAATTCAGATCTTAGTTCTGCCAGTATCTGTGTCACTTTGCACAAATTATTTACCTTCTTTATGCCTCCCTTTTTATAATAGTAAGTACTTCACATGATTATTGTGAGGATTAAATGAGTTCAAGTATGTAAATCACTGAGGACATTTGCCTGGCATGTTTTAAGCCCTATAAGTGTTTTCTGTTCTTACTTAGTAGAATGCACAACATATCTTTTTCATTCTTCTGCTTTTCTATTGTAAGACACAACACATCATTCAAATGTACTATTTCACAATAAGTCAAGCATCTATGCACATTTTTGTAAAAGATTTTTAAGGAAACAATCAAGGAACCAATCACATTTAATATAATTCTCTCTGCTTCTCAAAGTCTTCTCTCATTAGGAAATCATGAACTGTTGTGAAGTTTGCTAACCAAGATGGCAGCTCCTATTAGGCACAAATAACTTTGGCAGGTGATGGTAAAGCTGAGAGGAAAGGAAATGCAGCTTGTCTCAATCTTGTAAATTTTAAATTTAGTCAGCTGCCAAATGTCTCTTTCCTCTCCTCTTTCCTAGACCCTGGAATCTGTGCTGACTGAGCCCATCTGGGGACGCACACCAACCAGATGGCCACTGTGAGCTGTTGGGGAGGCCCTGCGGCAGTGAGAGAGAGTTTCAGAAAAGAGGCTCTTTGGGACACAGTGAATACAGGCTGAATTTATATCTTAGGGCTTTAGAAGGAGATTAAGACCAACAGTGGCATGCTTTTAAACTGCAGTTGGGAGGATATTTTTGTCTTTACGCCAGTGAAGCTGAATTATAAGTTAGGGAGCTTTGGAAGTGTGAAAAGATGCCAGAAAAAGAAAGGGAAGCTGAATAATTGTACGGCTGTGCAGATTGCAAACAGTATGTAAAAGGACTGAGGTTAAAGAGCGTCATGAAAGCAATGCCCTCCTCACTCCATTATTGTCACCAGGATGATGACTTGAGGAGAAGTATAAATAGCAGGGGATAGAGGAGTGGCATTCCCCCTCCTTTTCATGCCAAAGCACTTGAACAATTGATAACAAGGGATTACAAACCAAAAATATATCGTGGCCTTGTTCCATTCAGACTAACATCAAGGTTGAAGGGCCATGGTTCATGAACTCGAGAAACATTAGTGCACTTGTTATGGGGTGTCCTCAGAGCTCTTGTGTCTAGAGTCCCAGTAAACACCATGATGATGAAAATTAGCTGGGGTCTAAGTTAATTAGTAAATCAGATGCAGATACTCATCTGGCTTTTCCAACACAGATCTTAACCCTTCCTTCATCTTTTCCTTGTTAGATGGCACATATTAGATTTATTTATTTCACTGAAGATCCTTTTTCCCATGAAAGATGTCACATAAACACTGATGAAGTATTCTGGGACAATAAACTGAAGCTCAGTCAACACCAGTCTAAATGAACAATGCAATTACTGTTTATCATATTTTTCCATGCTTGATGTCTCTAATTACCATTAAACCACATTTTGCAATTCATAGTTGCCTCAGATAGTTAGTTTGTGACTGATTCTATCATGACTATCAATTAATTATTCATTCATTAATTAAGAGCCATGTGTTGAGGACTCCTAAGTGCCAGGTGCAAAGGGATGCAGAGATGAACACTCTTCCTCCCTTCAGGCATCTCACTGTCTAGTAGATTGGATAGAAATATTAAAACTTATCATACAAAGTGCTAAATACCACAGTAAAGATACATCTGGGACATTAAAATATCCCTGCATCCTCTAGAACATGAATAGGGTTTTAGAGAGGCAGAAGTGGAAGTGGGTGATGGGCAAATGGAAAACAGCACAATGTGTGAAAGCTTCTCTGGGATTTCTGGGTTAGTGAAATAAATTTGGGAACCATCAAAGTGGATGGGTAAGATTCCTTAATGAACGGCTTCCGGGGAAGATGTACAGAGCTTTGAAAGATCTTTGTCCTGTTGCATTAGTTACTCTTGCTGTATAACAACTAACTCCCAACCTCAGCAAGTTAAAACGTTTGCTATCTCACATGTTTTCTGAGGGCCAGGAATCCTAGAGTGGTTGACTCAGTGGTTCTGGCTCAGGATATTTCATGAGCTTGCAGACAAGCTGTCACCTGAGTCTGCAGTCATCAAATGCTCCACCGGTAGAGGGTCCAATTCAGAGCAGGTTTATTCACAAGGCTGGAGGTTTCGGTTCTCAATATGTGGGCCTCTCCATAGGCTGCCTGAATGTTCTTAGAACATGGAAGCCAATTTCCACAAAGCAAGAGATGCGGTCAGGATATCCTCTCCAAGAAGGAAGCTGCAGTCTTTGAGGGCATGCCATCACTTTTGCCATTTGTTGTTCATAGGAAGTGTGTCCCTAAATCCAGTCCCCACTCAAGTGGAGGAGAATAAAATTTTGCTTCTTCAAGGGAGAAAAGTCTCAAAGAATTTTTGGACATATTTTTTAAATCATCAAATTGCTATAACAGTAATAAATTGTGGGTAACTAAAAAAAAAAAAAGAGAAATTATGCTTTCCTTTAAAGTCACTGGAGAGCTGTGGATGCATTGAAATCCGATGGAAAGAAGTTCCAGAGGGATAATGTCTTCTAAAAAGACTGAGGGCCAGAGGATGCTTCTATTCCTGGAGTCAGTTGATGAAGATGGGGTAGTGATAATGCCAACATCTTTTTCTTAAATACTTTCTCATTTTTCCTTGAATTGATGATTAATCATAGAGCCTGTCATTATCTCTCTCTAATGAATCAAGGATGTTCAGGAATACCAGCCTAATTCCAAGCCCTTATTTTTATCATTTCCCCAGCTTCTTTCTGGTATTAGATATATTGTAGCTGCCAGCGGGGCCCCTTCTACTATGCCATCCCGTGAAACTTTTAACCATCGTACTATCACAGGATGCCAGGGGCTATCCATATTCCACAGCTACCAGTGTTAGTATCTCATTGCTAGAGTAGCCATCCTCTGAGATAGGCATGGTAACTACTGGCTCAGACTCCTCAGGGATAAGGGTTGTCCCACCAAAAATTCTATTCAGACCAGGAGAGGTGTTGGTGGAAGGAAGGGGACTCTAGAACAGATGCTAGAGAAGGGGATGAGTAAGTATCAGTTATGGCCTGAAGGTCAACTGCAGCAACAGATCTTGAAGAAGCTACCCTCAAATGAGGTAAATCACCAAGAGAAGCAAATGAATAAGAGTGGCACAAAGGGTGGCCTATCATGGATACTCCTCTGAGTCAAAGAACCCCACCCGCCGCCAGCTGCTGGCAATATTGGTTTCTGAGGCTTACTGACGTATCTGTTAACGGGAATTCCACCAGGCTGCAGGGAACAGCCTCACCCAGTGTTGCACCTCCCACCCAGGAAGCGATTCTCAGCTAATAACTGGCTGAAGCAGGCACATGAAGCCTTGGCTGTGTAGCTTCAATGGAGACCATTCTGAAGGGTCACTCTAGGCCCATAAAAGATCAGCTGATATCCTGGTTGCAACTACATTGTGAGTCGTCTTCTCCCTGTGTCCATCTTACTTTCCTCGCTTCCTGACAGGCGGATCCCCAAGAGAGCTTCTAAATAAACCTCTGTATGCAACTCTGTCTCAGAATCTGTTTCCAGAAGTCTCCATCCAAGATATAATATTTGACAAAAAGAGAATGAAAACAATTATCATTAATTGGAAAAAATATACACATTTTTTTAAAGATACTAGTAAGTTGGACCTTACTATCTGTCAGACTGTCACTTGGAGGAATCTGAACGATTCGAGTGACAATGCATTATCTGCACACATTCCTTAATCATTGCTTCACTTTAAATGGATGATATATACCTCTGTTGCAAAATTGTTTTTGGGAGTAGGCTTTAATTTAAAAATAATAAACCTATCTTGGGTTATGTTCTGCACCCAACACCCTTTCCGAATGCTGCCCAGCTGCATGGCGGTGATCTCAGGCCATTGCGACGTGCTCTGGAATGAATCACAGAGCGGTAGGAGTACAGAATCAGCACCTTTCAGACTTGGAGACCAGAACACTTGGCAGTCATTCTCCAGCTGCTGGACCTGCCTAAATTCCAGATTTTTCTTCCGGCTCTAGTCATTCATGCAGGGGCTTATTAATGACCCTTCTCTAATTCTTCAACTCCTTTTTGGGTCTTATTTTCCAGGCTCTTTCCAGAATTGTTTAATGTCTAATCTATAATAAATTACTTATTTCAAAATACTTGCAGTGGTTTTGCTTCCCTGATTGGACCGTAACCAGGTCAAATGTCCTTAAGTTGTACAATAACAGTATAGTTTTTCTTTTTTTCTTCTTTTTAAACAATATCTATGTAATTTGGTGCTTTATAAGCACTTTAAATATCTTTCTTTAATATCCCTTATTATACTTGGAATATTTTTTCCTGATCAATTTATTTGTTTATTTGCTTTTTAATGTTTTCTGTTCTATTTGGACTCCTTCAAAAAGGATGTTGGCATTTATACTATTATCCTTTAGTTTTCCATGTATATTTTTCCATTTCTTTATCTTATATTGCCATTTTTGGAAGAGTTCCTAATAAAATTTTAGTGTATTGATTTATTCTTCGGCTATATTCATTCTCATATTCAACCTGCCTTTTGAATTATTTATTTCCCATTTATTTTATTATGCAGTACCTCCAGTTGGTTCTTCTTTAAGACTATTTGTCCCTTATTCATATTTTTAATATTCTGCCTTACTTCTCTGATGACATTTAATATGCTTATTTTAAAATACTTTTTCTCTCTGGTCCTTTTTTCTGCTTTGTCTGGTATATAATGGTCAGCTTTTTGTTTTTCTCTTAGAATAACCAAAGCTATAACAGTGTTTCCTTTGTGTGGTAAATCTACAGAAAATATAATCAAGAAACTTTCAATATGTTATCATTAAGATGGGTAGAGGGAAATAAAGAAGGATACGTGTTATCACCATTACTATCAATTTAGTACTGGAATCTGAAATCTATGGCTATTGTGATAAGACAAAACGTGAAGAAATGTAATATGTATCTCTAGAAGGTAGATAGGTAAGACTGTCATTATTGATGACAGTCTACTCTCATCTATATCATATGATCATCTATTTATAAAACTCAAAAAAATCTACTAGTATACTTTTGTTGCTAATAGAAAAAAGCAGCAAGGGTGGATACAATATCTATATAAGCTAAAAATTCTTTTACATCAGCCAAAACTAGCTAGAAAACATAACAAAAAATTTATAATAGCAATAAGAATACATAAAAGATCAAGAAATTTACCCAATGAACAGAACAAGAACTTTATGAAAAAACATTCTTTTAAAAGACATACAGGAACATTTGAAATCAATAAAGAAATACAACTTGTTCTTGGAGAAGATGACCTAACTGTCCATTCAAGGGGGTCATGGACATTCACAGCCAGAGCCCTGCGGTGCAGACACAATGCAGGGTTTGTTACAGAAAACTTCCAGCGGAGAAGCAGTAGAGCCCATGCAGTCTCTTAAACCCTCCTGATTCCGCAGCCTAGGCAGGGTGTGTAGATGGTCTGTGGACACGAGGTCCAATGATCCCCTTGAAAGGGGCCTGCCTCTGCTAGTAGTTTGGATATGCAATTGAGAGCACTCCAAGACAAGAACAAGCCCTGCTCTCAAACCTCATTACATGTCCATAACCTACCCTAAGAAGCATAGGGAACACCCAGTTTCTCTAAATGACAAGAACTTTATCAAGGGATTTTCTAGCCAAGGAGCAACCCTGAGGCCTAAGCATATGGATGACCAAGGTCTGCATACAGGAGTTGTGGGAACAGCCTTGCATGCCAAGAATGCTGATATGATGCAAATGCTGAGCCAGCTCTCTGATAAGCTAATCATAGAGGGCAGGAAAAGAATCTCCAGGGCCATCCAGAGCTGCCCCTCATCATTAACATTGTAAAAATGTTTAGTTTTCCAATATTAATCTAAAGAAATCAATATGTAATTCCAAATAAAATTTCAGCAGGTTATTTTGAGGGATTCAACAATTTATTATAAAATGTATGTGGTATTACCTATTTTTTTTCTTAAAGAGAAAACGCCTACATCCTAAGTAAGATGAAGATATACTACACAAATACATAGTAACAAAAATAATTTGGCACTGGTTTAGCCACAGCAAAAAGACCATTGGAGCAGACTAGAACAGGATTCCTCAGCCTCAGCACTATTGATATTTTGAGCCAGGTAATTTGTATTTGGGGGTGGGGGTGGGGCTATTCTGTGCATTGTGAGATATTTAGGCTTCTATCCACCAAATTTCAGTAGCACCTCCCTCTCTCCTCCTTCCTTCCTCCTCCTCCACCCCCAGTTTTAACAAACAAAACATTCTCTTGGTATTTCCAAATGTCTTCTAGGGGCAAAATTGCCACTAGCTGAGGACCACTGGACTTGAGTGCTCAAAAATAAAGCTATGTATTACAAGAGACTCTGTTTTTTATGAAATTGGTACTGCAAGCCAAGGGGGCATTAAGAAAACTGGCTCACGTATAGAGTGAAATAAGGCTGAATACTGTGGTGGTCTGAGTAATGGCTCACTCAATGACACCCACCCCCTAACCCACAGAAGCAATGGGTGTTACTTATTCAAGGAATAAAAGAGGACTTTTCATATATTAAGAGTTTTGTGATGAGAAGATTATTTGGATTATTCAATGAATCTGATGTAATTAGAAGGGTCCTTATAAGAGAAAAACAGATGTAAAGATGGAGGCAGAGAGATTTGAAGATGCTATGCTACTGGCTTTTAAGATGGAGAAATGGGCCATGAGCCAAGGAATGGACGGAAAGCAGCTCTAGAAGCTGGAAAAGGTAGGAAAATGGATTTGCCTCTGGAGCCTCTAGAGGAAGCATGGCCCCACGGGCACCTTGACTTCAGCCCAGGCAGGCCCACTTCAGATTTCTGTCCTGCAAAGTGGTCAGAGAAGAAATTTGTATGATTTTAAGTCACTAAGTACCTGGTCGTTTCTTATAGCAGCAATAGGAAACTAGTACAGACACTTACTGCTCATCGTACATAACCATATATAACCATCTAACCATATCCATCCATATATAACCATCCACCTCTAACTACATCTAATGGGGAAGGTTAAAAGGTTAAAGCATATACATAAAATAATAAGTGGAATAAAGCTAGTAGCAGACATTTTTGGAAAGTAACTTTGCACTTGGGCTGGGACAGGAGTTTTTAACTCAGATCTCTAAAGCATAAATCCTCGGGCAAAAACTGAACACATTAACTACACTTCAATATCATTTGTAGGATATTTAATGGAGGGACTATTTACAAAATCTTAAGAGAGTTAAGGGACAAAGGCTGATGAAGCACCCAGAGGTGGCAACAGCTGGGAGGCTTTATCACTCATAGGCCTGAAGGGGCCAGAGGAAGGAATGCATATCAGGAGGTGCTCAGAGCAGCAGCTGTGGCAGAGGGATGTGGCAGAGGAATGCAGCCACTGCTAGATCATGTCTGGAAGAAGGAAGCTGGGGGAACATCTATGCCCTCTATCTCTCGTTCCTCTTGCTCTCCAATCCCATGTTAATACCTCCCCTTGTCTGAACAGACCTGGAAACCAGAGGGCAGGAGAGGCTGGTTGAAGCAGTCAATCAAGGTTGGATTCTTGGCTCACAAAGCAGGATGGAGAAAACTGGCAGTTGATCTACAGGGGCATAACAAGATCATTCAGGACAATTTAGATTATGATTTTCATTACAAAAAATATACCTTAGAAAAATTACAGATAGAATAAAGATCAAAATTGAAGTAAAAAATTAACAAGTAGTGATATCAGTGGGAATTGCAGAATAAGGAACTCTGAAAAGCCTCTTGTGTGTAAAAGAAATGAGAACACTGGTAAAAATGATCTAAGTCAACTTTTTCAGACCTTTGGAAATTAACCAAAGGTTTGCAACAATCTCAGGAGCATTTGTTAAGGAAAAAGACTAAATTGCAGAAGGAAAAATGAGCTTGATATTTTAACTTGCTGAATTCGCGTCTCCCTCCCTTCGGCTCTGCAGTAGCCTTGAAAATCAACAGCATCAAGACGTTAGTCATCACGAAACCAGTAGCCAGGCATCCATGGGAAGGAGCAGAAGAATTCTGAAGCTCCCCCAAAACTCCATCCCCAGAGAATTGTCATTATTGGAACTGTCTGTCAATTCCACTTGCAGGGCCCATCTTTATTGAACCTGATTCAGAACTCAATAACTGTGAACAACTTTTCCCCTGAAGTATTTGTTGAAAATAATCAGTGGTAATTTTTTAACATCAAAGCTGCCTGATGTGGTATTAACAATTGAGATCAACAATAAGCTGACTAAAAAACTTAAAAGGAGAAATTGGAGAATGAGATAGCCATAGAGGACTTCGGAAGCTTTGAAATAATCTTGGGAGTCTAGAAGGCTGCAAACATGTGCAGGGCTGTGAGTAAGTCCTAGAAAGAACTAAGAAGTTTCTAATCTCTCATCTTGGCCTGATCTTGAAGCTCTGTGCAAACAGACAGCAAAGGCTAAACAGAGTATATAATTTGCAAAAATAGTTCAAAAAATCACTAAACAAACAGCAACAGGAACAATATCAACAACAAATAACAATTGCATCATGCTGGGTGATGAGTGGGATCTGAATTGCCACATTATATTATTTAAAATGTCTAGATTTCAATTTAAAAAAAGACACATGACTTGCAAAAAACAGGAAAGTGTGGTCCGTATACTGAGGGGAAAAGCAGGCAGCAGAACAGACACCATCTGAGGAAGTCCAGATGTTAAAGTTACTAGAAAAACTCCATATCAGCTATTTTTAATCTGTTCAAAGAACTAAAGGAACCATGTCTAGAGAACTAAAGGAATGTATGAGAACAATGTCTCACCACATAGAGAATACTGATAAAGAGATACAAATGATTAAAAACAAAAAACAAGCAAATTCTGGAGTTGAAATCTATAACCGAAATGCAAATTTCACTAGAGGGTTCAACAGCAGATCTGAGTTGGAGGAAGAAAGAATTAGCAACCTTCAAGACAAACCAATGGAGACTATCGAATCTGAGGAACAGAAAGAAAAAAGAATGAAGAAAAAGAATAGAGCATCAGAGACCTGAGAGAGCACCTTGAACAGGCTGCGTTCCTCCACCCAAAGTCACATCTCCTCTCTGGGTTGTAGCCTTCATCGCAGTTCTGTTTTTCAGGTTTTAGCAAACACTCCTTGCACTTATCCTTTTGAACCTAGGGATAGTAGGAGCTTTGCTGCTTCTAACCATGAGCTACTGAATCAACCTTTGTGGTTCTCCTATGTTCTATCCATACCCTTTACAAACAGGCTCTTTGAAAATATTCTCCCACAAACTGTCTTATTTGAGTAATAATTATACACGTGTTTATTGCATTAGACACACAGAGACCACCTAGTTGTCTGTCGTTGGGGGAATAAATAAATAAAACATGAGGATATATGCCATGGAATACTATTCCACTGCTAGAAGCAATGAATGAGATATATTTATAGCAATATTCCTATGCTTTACAAACATAGTGTCAAATGCAAAAAAAAAAAAAGACATAAAATAAAATTGTTAGCACTACAAACCTGTAGTTTTATGTACATTTAAATCCTATAGAACTCTATTACTTTTTCAAAGATACAGACATTCAATGCCATGTACTATAGTGGGTGCCCATGAAAAGAGGAGGGGAATGGGAGGAATGAAGGGGAGGGTGAAACTGCATGTGTGAGGGACTTTGCATGGGCAAATACACCACGGCAAGCCAAGGAGTTCGACTAATCAAACTCATGTGTGGATGTCCAGAAAAAGGCAAATCTATAAAAATAAATAAATAAAGTTAGTAGTTGGGGTTAAGTGATCTCCAAAATCTTTTTTGGTTTTGAAGTTCTTTTATGCTGTAATTATGAATTTAAGATTTCTTAAGATGAAATTGAGCAACCTCATTTAAGGAATGACATATTAATGATTATTTTGGCTACTATGTGCACATTTAACACCAAAGTGGAGAATTCAGCTTAATGGAAGTTACCATTTTGCCCAGTTAGGAGAGGATGAGGGATAGGGTCCTGGGTGGAATAGGAACTGTGGACGGGTTGAGGGTTAGCGCTATAGATGGGTAGAGTAGAACTTTGGCATGTGGCAATGAGGAGATTTTCAGGGGTCAGACTGAGGATAGGGATGGAGCCAAAGATAAGGTACCACTCAAGAAGAGGGTATAAAATGTCTTTGCTCATTAATTGGCTATAAAGTTTTAGAACGCTGCATCTCTTCTTAATGTTCTTAATGCTACATATCAATATATTATATTGGGTCATATCAAATTGTCCCTGAATTGAAATGATGATACTAAAATGACATATATTTTTTTCTTTGGATAGTCTAAATCAACAGCCACCCATCACTGAAGGGAAGGATTAAAAATAAGGTAGATTTGATTGTCTGGTGTAGGAGAGGTCTTTGAGGACGTCTTGAGAAAAGAGAAACACCAGGAGTCACTCCATTTGGAAAGAAGAGGTAACTATTTATTCTGATTAACATTTCATGTGCCTGTCAGGCAAACCCAAACAATTTAGCGGTGGGAGAATGTGGGCTGTATAAGGATTTATTTGGCTTAATAAGTGTGGGATGGAGATATTGGCAGGAAGATTCTCAAGATAGAGAACAGATAATTTTAAAAGAAAATTGTTCTGCTTATGACATTGATTTAACTAATAAAAGTAGAAATTGCTTAATGTCGACTATTTCTCCATTTGGGGATCTTATTGAGTTTTTATGTGAACGAGGATGCTTTAACTCTAATTACCATACTGCTAACTGGAAAGCAGTTGTGTATTCTTAGTGGATTGGTTAGCAGGCATATCCTAAGAAAATGGCAACCGGCAAGTAGCATAAGAATGTCTTCCTTATTGAATGTCTTTGAAAAGGGACTATACATATGTGACTGTGTACAGTATGATCTGAGATTAGGTGAAATAAGCTATGTTTATTCTATGGCACGAAAGGGGCCCACTGGATTCCTGTGGTGCTGTCCCTAACCAGAGAAAACTTCATCAAGTCTAGCTAATCTCTCCCTGCACTGATGAGACCTTCTAGAGGTAACCGTAAGCCTTCAATCGCAATTCTAGATAGTCTCATTCCAGAAAAGGAAAATCTTCATTCACATAAAAGGGAAAGGGGAAAGAGAAATATGTTCCTTCAGAGTGGGAAACCAGTTTGGAGTTCAGTCTCGCCAGACAGTGACAGAAGTGGCAGTCGAAAGCACTGGAAGATGTTTGAGACCAGGCAGTCACAGTCTTTGGTTCTACATCTGTTCCACAGGCACGCTCCAGCCCCTAATCACAATAGCGAAGATTTCTACGGTTTGGTTTCCCCTGTCGGTTGTTAATTGTCATCAACTGTACAAGAAGCATGCCTCCTGATTGACTTAATTTTCTTGGGCAAACAGAAAAGCAGGTGGGAGAAACGCCATGATTCTGCAAGCTTTCGAGATATTGCAGTTTCTCTCCCTGTCTCTGAGCAAAGAAGTGCTTTCCAAAGTGACACGAACATTGAGCAGATGTCTGTTTTACACTGAAGTGCGTGCCTTTCCCAGCAGTTCTGACTGATCTTTAGTGGGAATGGAATTCTCTAGGCTGGGTGCCTCACGGAGCATGGAGAATAGCTGATGTACAGCTGGTTTTAAGAAGGTAGAGGCTGAAGCTAGAAACAATTCTATCTCCTTGGAAAGCTTAAATGCTCTGTAGGCTTGTAGTGAAAGCAGCACAAGACATTGGGTGGTTGACTTCTCTGCTTCCCTGACGATTTAGCTCAATCCTGTGAGAAACAGGGAGGGCATTAACTCACTCTCTGGGCCATGGGCTGCATTAGGAATCCCACTCTGCCTGATGCCCTCACTGTTCTCTTGAATATTTATTGCTTGTCAACTGGAGGCACAGGGGCATTGAGTTATCACTGAGCTGTGGATCTTACCAAGAAAAAACCACAAAAGCTGTCTGAATGGTCTATATAAGGTTAGAGGAATATTTTCTCTGAGTCTTTCACATCCTCAGGTTTGAATAATACAAAATATGTATACTTTTCATAATGCAACATTTTGTAAATTTCATTTCCAAATGGTTATAAATGTATCACAAAAAGAAATTAGAGGTCTAAGATTCTAGCTGTGTGTGAATGGATGGTGGAATTCTCTTCTAAAGTATGGATGGTTCCTGCAATTTAGAGCTGTTTATAATTAGCCCTTAAAGTTTTAGAAGGGGATTTAGAGAAGCAATTCTCTAAGTGGAGTAGACAGTGTAGCTGGGCATGACAGTTGGAGGACACTGTTGTTTATTATTTGCTACAGGAATCCTGGTAAACAACGTCAGAGCATGCCACTCCTCTGCTCAACACCCTCCTTAGCTTCCCGGATCCCTCAGAGGAGAGGTTACTGAATTCCTCTTACCCTCAGTGCCCTAAGTGACCACTCCCTGCGCCACCCGCTGTTCCCTACCGAACTTCGCCTGCCTGCCAGCTCATATTGCCCACCACCCTGCTCAGTCCATTCCAGACACACCCATCTCTTTGTTGTTCCTTCAACAGAGCAAGCCCACCTCTCTCACAGAGCCTGTGCACTTGTAGTTTCCCCTGCCTGGAGAACTGTCACCCCCAGGAAACTGCATGGTTTGCTCTCTCATATCGTTAAGTCTTTTCTCACCTATGCCACCTTTTCAGTGACATTTCCCTAGCCATCTGTCTAAAGTTGCATCCTTGACTCTGAGAGCTCGTCTATTCTCTATATAGTACTTTCCATAAAGGGAATATATATCTTATACATTGTTTATTGCCCATCTTCCCATCAGAATGTAATCTTCACTAAGGAAGCTATTTATTTATTTTTGTTTTTGAGGAAGATTAGCCCTGAGGTAACATCTGCTGCCAATCCTCTTCCTTTTGCTGAGGAAGACTGGTCAAAAATATTTCTGAATTGTTTATAGTGGATGTAAATTGAATAAAGTGAATTCTGAAAACTTTTCCTTTTTCTGTAGCTTTCAGAAAACATACTATGGGAGCATCAATAAATATCTTAAACTTTTATGTTCAAGATTAGAATTGCTAAATTGGTTAAATACTGCTCCCCGCACCCCAACAAATGATGTGCCATAGAATACTGCACACCTGTCTCCATCGCACTTTGTGCTCAGCATGGATCACCTCAGAGGAAACTGGAATGGACACACTCTTTGAGTGAGAGGATACTCCCAGTGACAGCAGGGTCATTGCTGCAACCTGCTTTGTGTCTCTGCTGCAGCCCAGTCTGGTTAGTGAGGAGGAGAGAGAAAGTAGAGGAAAACAGGGAAAGGAACGGAAGAATGAGGAGAAGGGAAAACAGAAGAAAAAGTGGCTCTCCTTTTTTCATCTTCTCAAGAAAATTTACCATTTAAGGAGCTTTCACTCCACGTCTTAGGCAGGCGACTTCAGAATACGCCTGTCCTGTTAGAGCAGCCACTGGCTACAGGAAAGCATTTCTGCTGCAGGAACCGGGGAGATGTGGGCTCAGGGGTACAATTCTCGAAGAGAATAAATGAGACTCCTGTGATTATATGATTGCACGGTGCTTTCCTTAGGAAGACGGGAAGAATCGTCATCTTAATATTTAAGGAAATACATACTGTTGACATAATTCATTTTGTCCTTAACTTATGAGCAACCGTTTAATGGGACGCAGTACTCTGAGTTCATCACTTGGCATCTGGACATTGTAATAAAGCTCTACTATTTCACTCTTCGTTTTCCCCTTTTCTTTTCTAAAATGGTGGAGGCAAAGTCCCAAATCATTGTCTTACTACTCTGCTTTCAGTTCTCAAGTGCCCACTCCCGCCTCTGCCTGCCCTGCAGAGTGACCTTGCATTGACTGTGCAGCAGACCGTGCTGCTTGTCCTTCATAGAAGCAGCTCCTTGCTGTCTGCTCCTTAATTTCTGGTCAGACTTCCTTGTTACTCGCCCTCCCTCCCCAGACCCCATCTTGACTGAGTTCCTATCTTGTGTAAACTCCATGGGTAAGCATCGGGGAGATGTTAATTTGGGAAACATGGCTTGCAATCTGTGGCGCAACAAGAACAGCTGGTGCTGCTGCTGTTCAGTTTTTCTTGGCAGATGGATGTAGAGGGAATTATGAATGGGGAAATTTTCCTCAGCTTTGGCTGCTACAGAAACGTTACATGTGCCAGCTCTCTCTCCTGTACCAGCACCAAGGCCTAATACCTTAATGCATTCCTCTAAATTCATGGGCCAGAGCTTCCAGTGCAGCCTTTGTTCCAAGCTTCGTACTCAGTGGCCCTCCAACTGGCTACTTGACCACAATGAGAGCAGATTCGGTTACAGTGAAGCAGCTGCAAGTAGACGTTAAGAAAATGCTATTTCACAGCCCCAATAATTTTACACCAGTCCTTAAGTGTGTTTGTCTGTCTATTTATTTATTAAAATAAGCTTCAGTGAGTGTCTTAGTCTGCTTCGGTTGCTATAACAAAATCCCATAGACTGAGTAGCTTAAACAGACATTTATTTCCTACAGTTCTGGAGGCTGAGAAATCCAAGATCAAGGGGCCAGCTGATTCAGTTCCTGATGAAGGCCCTCTTCTTAGTTTGAAGTTGGCCATCTTCTTTTTCTATCCTCTCACGGCAGAGAGAGAGCAAGCTCTGGTGTCCCTTCCTTTTCTTATAAGGGAACTAATCCCAACATGGGGACTCTGCACTCATGACCTCATCTCAACCCAATCATCTCCCAAAGGCCCTGCGTCCAAAGACCATCACGTTGGAAGTTGTGGCTTTAATATGAATTTGGGGGGACGCAAACATTCAGCCCATAGCAGTGAATTATAATCTATGTACCTTTATATTTACCCATTTTAAGTGTACAAATTAGCACGATTTGAACCACCAGCATAATCATGATATTAGAACATTTCTATCACCCCAAAACTTCTTATGCCCCTTTGTAGTTAGTCCCTGTTTCCTATCATGAGTTTGTTCCTTTTTATTTATGAGTTTATTCATTCTCTAGTTGATGGACACATGGGTTGTTTCCAATTTTTACCTATAATGAACAAAGCTCCTATAAACGTCGGAGAACAGTCTTCATGGGAATATAAGCTCTCATTATCTGGAATAAATCTGTAGGAGTGGAATTGGTGCATTGTATGAGTTTAGGTTTAATTTGATAAGAAAGTGTCACTCTGCTTTTCAAGCTGCATACCATTTAATGTCCTCCAACAGACTATGAATTCCCATTGCTCTATATCCTCACCAGCACTTGTCTGTTTTTTAACATTTTAGTCATTCCAGTGTGTGTGTGGTGGTGTCACATTTTATTATGCATTTCCATATTGGCTAACGAGACTGCAGATATTTTCATGTGTTTATTTGTCACCTGTACATCATATTTGGTGAATTTTCTATTCAAATACTTGATCCATGTTTCACTGGATAATTTTTCTGTTATTGCAAGAGTTCTACATATTTTCTGAATATCAGTCCTTTATTAGACATATGCTATGCAAATATTTTTTCCCAGTCTGTATCTATATTGCCTGTCCATTTCCTTAAGTGTCTTTGAAAAGGAAAAAAAAACTTTACTTTTGATATTTTATCAATATTTTATTTTATGGTTAGCACTTTTTGTGTCCTACCTCACATGTCTTTGTTACCCTGAGGTCACAAAAATTTTGTTTTATTCTAGAAATTTTATAGTTTTAGTTTCATGATACATCTACTTCTAGTTAATATTTTATATGATTTGTGGTTCATTATTTGCAACTGGATAGTCAACCATCCCCGCACCATTTGATGAATCCACTTCCTGTTATCCTAAGATATCCAGAAGCAAAAATCTTCTCCTAAGTATGGCTTTGATAGAAAAAGGAACATAAGAAAATGACAATACTTTCTCAAAGAATTTTTTAAAAACTGCCCCAGGGGAGTGATCCTACATATAGTTTGTATGATGTAGTTTTAATTTAATATGGTTATATTCCAAAAAGGAAAAGATGAGTTGATATGTTTTACTTTCACAACTTCCCATCTAGAATGATCATAAATGAGAAGCAAATGTCCTTTGTTATCGTAGGTCTCTGAAAGATAGTTAACGTATTTGCTCATTAGATTTTTCATATTAATTTCTCTCCAAATTTTTGCGATAAGCATACTGTGAATTTAACTGTAGCTTCTATAGATGCTAACTTCCTTATCATTGTAAGGCTTCTTCTACTAATTTTCCACAAGTACTTATCGGAACACAAACTCTTGCTTGTTCAAACAATGGCATAATCGTCAGTGCTTCCAGCACAGAAATTCTGACAGTATTTGTCCAAATGGGAGCAATTCTATTATGAGAATTACTTTGGTTGCTCAATTAGGTTCATATAGAAAATAATGATAAGAGAGTCTATGTTATCCATAAACATGAAGTGGATCCATCATCTGTTTTCATGTTTTGCAATTGTAGCTCATCATTATAACAAAAGTCTTTTCACTTTGTTTCGAGAGTAGATTATTTATATATTAAATTACACATTAAGCCTTCTGCCTTTCCATTGCATGACTTAACTTGATTTGTCACCATTTTAGAGGGGGTAAGCTCCTTGCACATGCCACAATAATCAGATGATCTATTCTTAGATACTGTGGGATGACCTGACAAAGATATCATAGCTGAACACACAAATTTAGTTCTGTTCCCTTAAATAACCAAAGGGTGTGACAGACCTGGGGAGTTCATTTAGGTCTTTCTTATGAGGCAGAGAAGTAATGCACACTAAATCTACTTTTAGTTCTGCCTTCTGCAGCCTCACAGCAAGATTTCACACATGCAAATGAGTGCTTCCAAAAAAAAAGCCTCATGAAAAAAATCTGTTAGTTTAATTTAAGCAGTATTATGAGGTGATAGGAAATTTTGCATTTTAATGCCAAATCAACCAAATCATTACTCTAAATTTGTGCCAAATTCTTCTTTGCATTAGGATAAGTGATTTAAATGGTAAAACATATCCAGTGCTGACAACAGGGCCTGGTGCATAGTAAGTGTTCAGTAAATGTTATTATCATTGCCATCTTCTGTGGAAGGAGGAAGACACCCACAAACTTATGTTGCAGGGTTGCTCAGTAAAGAGAAGCTACACGCTACCTGGAATAGTTTGGAGAGAACCAATATTAATTATTAAATGGGAGTATTAATTAGTTGCAACTAAGAAAATAAAAGATGGTCAAGAAGAGAAATCCAAAAACATTTAGATGAAGATGCAGAATCTGACCATTGCATAATTTATACTTAAATAACGATTATACTCACTTCTGTACATTTAAGAATTAACCATTTGGTTGCAATAATGAATTTGTAGAGAATGTGGATCTCTTATGAAATTCTCATTTAAGTTTTCTTTTGTGCTTTGTAACAGACTAATTGGTATAGTGTTCAATGTCTTTTCTTTTTTCTTTTTTATGGCATGAAAATTTCTTTTTCCTTTGGGGAACCCATTTCTTGTAACTTAATTGGGACCACCTCCACCCACCCTCTCCCAACTGGGTACCATAATAAGGAGTGGCAAATGGCTAATCAGGGTATCCTATTTTCTCTGGCAACAGTAGTTAATCAAACATTTGGCATAGAAATTCCACCTCCTCCAAAGTGCATGCAGTTTGAGCTTTTCTCCTACTTCATTAGCTGTGCAGTGATCACTTGCTATTTGTAGTGAAGTAGAGCTTGCAAGGCTATGTCCTTTCACGATGACTAGTGGACAACGTCTTAAATAATAGGAAGAGAAGTGAAGATGAATGATTACTGTGCATTTCAAGCACAGATAGGGTGAAGATCTTAGACACACCGTGGAGCATCCTTCTCTGAAATGTTAGCTCTAAGCTTTAGTCCTAGGCTCAGCTCTTTATTCTAGCCCTTTCTTTTGGGAACTTAAACAATGTCCCCTCACAATATCTTTTTCCTGGTCCAAGTACTTTCCAAATTGGAATCTTAGTCTTAAGCTAAGCATCTTTTTTTCCTCTTCAAGTACCCACTCCATCTCTAATAAAACAAAAGAGCTGATTGCATATTTTATCCCATGGAAATTCCTATATGCCATGTGAGAGTACTTTAGTGTGTGTACGTGAGTGTGTGTGCAGATATCTGGAAGATGATGAATACCTTTGAAGAATGAAGTACCAAGACTTAACCTATGTCTTAGGGAAATAAGACTGGAAGCAGTACAAAATGGCACAGATAGGGTAATTGCTGGGTGTCAGTTTAAGAAAACTGTTTAAGAAAGGAACAAAGTAAAAGACATTTTGAATCAGAGATGAAATGTCTAAAATGCTTAGTGGATTTTTTGGATGTTGTAATGATAGGTTTTTATAGTCTATATTGATTAAAATCTTACAGTTATTGCAGTAAACAAAATTGAATAGTGACTTTGGTTTTGCAATTCACATAGCCGGTTTTATGCACTTTTACTAGCTCTACTCATATTTTTGATGATTAAAAAATATAAATATATCTCGAAGTTGGAAATTTGGGTTTTGAGATGAAGAACTAATAAAATTTGGTTACTGACTGGAAGTAGGTCAAGAGTCAGCGAGAAAGAAGTATTAAACTCCTTTGAAATTTCTAGTGGAATCACCTAGAAGTCAGTGGAATGGTGCAGAGAGTAATAGACTGAAAAAATAGATTTCTAGACTTATTTATTTGAATAACTTCTAGTGTATGCTGCCTTTCTGAATCTCAGTTTCTTGCTTAAGTGATTTAAGTTTCTTGTTTGAATGATTGCTAAATATCACAGCTCTGTCTGCTATTTTCCCAGACCTTGTATTTTTGCTGCATTGTTTGCATTTCATGTATTTTTTTTCTTTATTGAGGTATAACTGACAAATAAAATCATATATATTTAAAATGTACCATATGATGATTTGATATATGCATACTTTGTGAAATGATTTTCACAACAGATTAATTAACACATCCATCACCTCACATGGTCACTTTTTACATGTGTGAGTGTCTGGTGAGAATGCTTAAGGTCTACTCTCTTAGCAAATTTCAAGTATACAATACATTATTATTAACTAGAGCCATCATGCTTCACATTAGACCTGCAGAACTTATTCATCTTATAACTGAAGTTAACTTCAGCACCTCCCTACTTCCCCCACCCCTCAGCCCCTGGTAATCGCCATTCTACTCTGAATCACAGTGAAATATCACCTCACACATTTTAGAATGGCTTTTACCAAAAAGATAAGAAATAAGAAATGTGGGTGAGGATGTTGAGAAAAGGGAACACCTGTGCATTGTTGGGAATGTAAACTGCTGTGGCCACTATGGAAAACAGTATACAGGTTTCTCAAAAAATTAAAAACACTCCTACTATGTGATCCTGTAATCCCATTTCTGCGTATATATCTGAAGGAAATGAAATCAGTATCTCAAAGAGATATCTGCACCTCTATGTTCATTGCAACATTATTCAAAATAGCCAAGATATGGAAACAACCTAAATGTCCATCAACAGATGAATGGATAAAGAAGCTGTGGTATATATGTATAAACACACACACACACACAATGGAGTATTATTTAGCCATGAGAAAGAAGGAAATCTTGCCATTTATGACAAGATGGATGAAACTAGAGGATGTTATGCTAAGTGAAATAAGCCAAAGAAAAACACATACTGTATGATTTCACTTATAAGTGCAATCTAAAAAAAAATCTTGTATTTTTTAGTATGCTTGGAGGATGGCAAATCAACACAAGACATTATGCTTATTTATACATATGCATGTAAGCACAATGTCTTGTGTTGATTAGCCATCTTTCAAATGTACTTAAAAATACAAGAGATTTATATATATATGTCCTTTTTGAGAGAGATCTTTGGGATTCTACAAAGCTTCAGTAATTCAGAAAGAAATGTTTTTCTCTTGTCATTTCTCCAGGAATTTTGCAGTTAGATCTGTCAACTTTGATATCAGGCAAGTGGAGTACCTGACAACAAATGGCATATCAGGCCACTAAAACTTTCCTGGTGATTTTTGTAAGTTTTGCTTTATAATGCGCCTTATCCTGGCTGATCTGCAATCACTTTTCCTTTTGTTTCATTAATTGCACTTGTTGGAGTGATGTGTTAGTATTATTATTATGTTTTTTAATTTTGAAAAATGTACAAAAAACATGGAAATTACAAAGGTTAATGGTATTGATTTTCCAGAATTAGTAATTGTTAACATTACGTTATAGTTGTGTCATATTCCTTCCTTCTGTCCTTTACCAAGAAAGTGAGCTTTAGGTAAACATGAAGTCTCTAATATTTCTCATTTGAATGCTATTCTTTTCTTCTTTTTCTAGTGGCAACCACTCTAATATATTTACACATGGAGAAACTATGAGGTAAAATGTATTCCCATGAGCCACACAGGTGGCAATACAAGTTCCACAGCATGGACCTCTAGATTCTTGATAGACTCTTCCATAGATCTAATTATAGACTAAAAATGAAATCATGTTAATAGGCATCATAATTCTATGATCTTTAAATTAAACAAAACCGTACAGCGCTTTTGTTTTTAGTTCAGAGTTAGACAGTGGCAAGAGATTTACTCTAACAACCAAAACAACTCAGATAACCTACAGAATCTAGTTTTATAAACCCATCAGAGATCTGAGTACACAGAGAAACATAAAAGGAACTAAACTCCAAAAGTGATGTATGCTTAATAGGAAAGAAAACTACACAGCTGCTCTTAACTCTGGTGGAATGGCAAGAGGAAGAAGAATCTCTTGTAGAAAAAAATGAAAATGCTAGAATGAAGACAGCATTATCAAAAATGAATAATTCATTAAACAGACCTAAGACGAGCTTGGAAACAGCAGAGAAAAGGATAAAGGAACTTAAAGATAGGTCAATAGAATATATCTACACTGGAACAAATAGAACAAGAGTGAAAAAAGAGATTTGTAACAATTCCCAATTTATTTATGAATATAATCTCAGGAAGAGAGGAGAGGGAGACTGGGGAAAAAAAGATATTTGAAGAGATAATGACTAAAAACTTTCCAAAATTGCTGGACTATATCAACCTACACTACTAGAAAACTTAATGACCTCTAAACAGGACTATACAAAGAAGATTATGTCTAATCACATGATAGTCAAATGGCTAAAAATCAAAATTAAAGAGGATATCTAAAAGCAGCTGGAGAAACTAGACACGCTAAATAGAGAACAAGTACACATGTTGTGGCTGACATGTTTCTAGAAACACTGGTGACTAGAAGAATATAAAATGTCTTTAACATGCTGGGAAACAAACAAACAAAAAGAAAAATAGTAAACTCTCCCAAAACATTAGTTTTCAATATAGAATTTAGTATTCAGCAAAATATCCTGAAAAATATTCTTGAAAAGTGAAATGAAAATATTATTTACTTTTTAAGTAAAATAGTGACAACATATTATGGACTTATAGCATATGCAATAGTAAAATATAAGAAATTAAGAGGTGGGAGGATGTATAAATAGAGCTATGATGTTGTAAAGTGTTAGTGCGGTTCACGAACTAGTATAATACTTGAAGGTAACTGTGATAACCTAAAGAAATATATTATAATCTTTTGAGCACACACATATAGATACACGCATACCATAAAAAAGATCTAGCTAAAATGTCAATATAGAAGATAAAATGTAGGATTAAAAATAAGTGATTCACCCACAAGAAGACAAGACAATAGCAATGAAGAAACAAAGGGCAGGAGGGACAAATGGAAAATAAACAGCAAGTTGGTATTTTTGAAAAAGCCAAATTATCAACAATTATATTAAATGTAAATGAAATAAACTCTAGAATTAAAAGGCAGATATGGTGAGATTGAGTAAAAAAGCAAGGTGTACGGTATTCTGTTTACAAGAAAGAAACATTAATTAGTTTTATATATTAACTATTAGTTTTTAATAATTTTATAATTATAAAGACATGGGCAAGTTAAAAGTGAAAGGATGGAAAAAAGTATGTTGTGTAAACAGTGAGAATGCAAAAGCTGAAGGAGTGACAATGACATCAGATAAGGTAAATTTTAAGGCAAAGAGTATCACTAGAGAAAAGAGACAGTTTTTAAGGATAAAAGGATTAACTTGTTAAAAATGCTTAACAGTTCTAAATGTGACTGTATTGAACAATAGACCTTCAAAATACATGAAACCAGAACTGACAAAAATAAAGGGAGAAATAGGCAAAACAACAATCACACTTGCATATTTAATGCCCCTCTCTCTATAATCGACTGAACAAGTAGACACAAAAAATCAATAAAGATATAAAAGATGTGAACAACACTATTAACCAACAACTTTAATTGACATTTATAGAACACTGCACAATGTTGAGAGAGAATTCCTCGTGGTTCTTGTACATTTCTGTGTGTCTTGCTAGCAGAGAACATGGACTGTCTTTGTCCTGGAATAACTTTCACAGATGTTTATATGACAGACATAGTTTATAAGACAGATATAGTGTCTCCCTCTGGAGCAAAGGGCAGGCATGCTTATTGCCTTTTATTAAAGATTCAAATTCTCTATGCTCAGGGTTTCTCTTCTATAATGTGCCTTTTCAAGTGTCACTGTGGGAACTGGGGCTCAGGAAACTGGTACACTGGTTACTACTCTTGCTATGAGTAATAACTAAACTTTGCCTCTGACAGAAGAGCCTCTTCTCTTCTGCCATCCTCCATAAATCTGTGGCATACTTGTTCGTTTGGAAGTAGGATAATATCTCAATCCTTCACAGTTCTTAACGCATCCCAAAACTGCAGAATATACATTATTTTTAAGTGCCCGTGGAACCTTCACCATGATAAACCATTTGCAGAGTCTTGAAAGAAGTTGCAGTAAAATAAAACAATTGAACTCATATACAGTATATTCTCTGACCACAGTTACGTTAAATTAGAAGACAATAAGACATCTTGAAAATTTACGAATATTGAGAAGTTGATCAACCTACTAATTCATGAGCCAAAATAAATAGCAAGGGAAATTAGAAAATCTTTCTAACTGAATGAACATAATAGAAAAAACTTTGTTGAAAGCAACAAAAGGAAAACTTAGAATTTATAGCTGTCTCTGCTTATACGAGAAAAGAAGATGTTAAGTCAATAATAAAAGATCCCACACTAAAAGGCTAGAAGAAATAGGAACAAATAAATAGTCCAAAGCATATGGAAGATAGAAAATCAACACATTAGAGCAGAAAACAATGATACAGAAAATGAACAAACAATAAGAAAAACCAATAAAGTCAACAAATTCATGGTCTTGTTGTTCAGTACATTTGCTGCCCTTGACCTAGTACCTTTCTGGATCACCCCTTGGAAGGAGCAATGACACTGTGTTTTGTGTTGGTAGTGGAAGGAAAGTCTGTGTATGAGATGGAGAGCACAATGATTCAACAGAGAAAGCTAGTCTGTGGTCAGCTCTGAAAACCTAGTGGCAGAGTGTGGCACCTAACTTTTCAGGCGTGTATTTTGTGATGGACATAACATTATTGATAGTCTCAATCTTATTCTTTTAATCTGATCCTTAAAATATAACTACTTTGATATGCTGAGACAGTAAACCTGAGTCAGGCCTATGTGCAGGCTCTCTATAATTTGTATATAAATAAACATAAATTATATACAAATAAATGTAAATATATATATTAGACTGAATATTTGTGTACCCTTCAAGATTCCTAATTCCCAATGTGATGATATTAGGAGCTGGGACCTTTGGTAGGTGGTTAGGTTATGAGGACAGAGCCTTCATGAATGGGATGAATGCCCTTAGAAAGGAGGTCCTGGGGAACCCCCTCATCCTTTCTGCATGAGAAGACACAGCTAGAAGATGGATGGCTGTGAACCAGGAAGTGGGCTCTCAGAGACACGGAATCTGCTGGTGCCTTGATCTTGGCCTTCTAGACTCCAGAACTGTAAGAAATAAATTTCTGGTGTTTATAAGCCACTCAGTCTATGATATTCTGTTATAGCCACCTGAATGTACTAAGACATATATGTATATTCATGTGTGTGTAGGAACACATAATCTATACACATATGCACATATATATTTTCCCCCATAGTATAATAGCAGGTTAGTTAAGTGTCTAAAAACAATTGAGTGGGGCCAGCCTGGTGGCGCAGTTGGTAAGTGCAAACATTCCGCTTCAGCGGCCGGGGGTTTGCCAGTTTGAATCCCGGGTGCAGATATGACACCACTTGGCAAGCCACGCTGGGGTAGGCATCCCACATATAAAGTTGAGGAAGATGGGCACGGATGTTAGCTCAGGGCCAGTCGTCCTCAGAAAAAAGAGGAGGATTGGCAGATGTTAGCTCAGGGCTAATCTTCCTTGGAAAAAAAAAGAAAAAAAAACCCAACTGCGGACATAGAAAACTAAACAGTCCATAACATTCCATACCTATTGTAAGATCTGAGTATTAAAGTGACTATATTATAAGTAAACGATCGCCCATCAGGCTCATTTGAACCATCTTCTAGAGATGAGGGGCACATTCATAAAAATGGATCAATGCAATTTTTAAATCCTTGCACATTCTGAATCCTTGATAACTCCGTAGTCTTCTTCTTTGTTATAACTTACATTACTGTCCATTTTGGAAGAAAATAGTTTTATTTTGATGGCAAAAGGTTATCATTACTATTCAGCAGTCACTAGAAAATATTTGCTGAAAAATTAAGATTTTGATACTTCTCATGTAATAAGAAGTCCAAGAATAGGCAATCTAGGGATGATATTTCATAATTCCAAGATGGACTCATGTTCCTTCTAACTTTCTGCTCAGCCATCCTTCGTATATGTGAGTTACTTTTTAGTGACAAGATGGCTTGACCTGTGCACGTCAGAGTTCCAGGCAGGAAACCGGGAACGACCAGCGCAAAAGGTACATACCAATTGAAATCATCCCTTTGATGAATGTCCCACTGGAAGACTTTCTTTCACTTCTCTTTGAGCAGTACTGTGTCTCATGACCACTCCTATAATAGACACAGGGAAATGGGAAATGTTTGCTGGGCATATTGCCATGTTTAACAAAGTAGGAGTTCTTTTAGCAAGGACGAAAGATTAGGGCTCTGTTTAGGCGTTTGTCAACCTGTAACTGGCAATCTCTGCCATAGCCGATTTTAGACATTTTTGACTTTTCAGCTCAGAAAAGGCATTATTGGAATCATAATTCCTTTTCTCAATCTCTGCAGTTATAATTGACTAAATTAGAGAAACATGGTAGCACAAAGTGGATTGATTAAAAAAAATAGAGCTGATATCTTTGAATAATGACAGCAGGGATTTTAAAGGCAAGTAGGAATGGATGCTTTGCCTTAAGAGGCATGGAAGCAACAAATTATTATCTAAAGAGAAAGGAAAACAATGCCATTGAAGTTTACAGTAAAGTAGTAGTCAGTATTCTAATATGAGTAAGAATGAAGCTCACCAACAACTTTTGAATAAAGGTGGAAGAAGCTGTTTCAGGAGGTGTGAGCTTCCTGTCACTAGAAGTGATCAAGGGTTCGCTAATGGCCAGGTGGATGGAATTCAAGCCTCAGATGTGTTGTTAAACTAGATGGCGATGACCATTGTGATCCCATTCTCATCCTAACATTCTTTTTTTTTTTTTTTTTGAGGAAGATTAGCCCTGAGCTAACATCTGCCGCCAATCCTCCTCTTTTTTGCTGAGGAAGACTGGCCCTGAGCTAACATCTGTGCCCATCTTCCTCTACTTTATATGTGGGACACCTACCGCAGCATGGCTTGACAAGCGGTACCATGTCCGCACCCGGAATCCCAGCCAGCGAACCCCTGGCCACCGAAGTGGAACGTGTGCACTTAACCGCTGAGCCACCAGGCCGGCCCCAATTAACATTCTTTGATTACAAAGAAAGAGGACAAAGGATGCTAATGAGCCTGAGTATGTGACTTAAAGTACAGTACCCTTTGCTTTTAATCTTTTAAGTCACTTAATAAAAAATTATATTCTCTTGAATTGCTCACCAAATAATCAAAGATAATGTAACTAAACTGTAAAAATCATGAGGCACAATACTTCCAGTTATAGAAATATTTATTGTGGCTATATGCACAATTTAAGAAGAGATAGTTTTATGACTATTTAACCTGTTATGTAAAAATCTACCTCAAAATTACTTAAATTGTAGAGGGATTTATTCATATAGTTTAAAAGTTTCAGAGAAATAACATGCCCAAGTGTGGTTTGACCACGTCTCTAGCATGCCCTGTGTTTCAGTTTTATCTTCAAATTGGTGCCCCTTACAGTGGCAGAGTGACAGCACATCCACAGATCACAGCATTGCAGGGGATGGACATCCGGTTCGCAAATTCTTTTTGTAAACACCAAACTGTTGAGATGGTTGGGCCAGTCTTCAACTAATCTCAGTGGGCAGGAAATTGCTGTGCATTCATTGAATTTGTCCTAGATTACCAGAACAATTTGCTGTGTGGATGGCTGTGACGATAGTTGTAGTAAGGAATTTGAGAGCATCTCACAGGATCTGGATCCCTCCAGGTCCACCTAATCCTAACCAACCCTCCAAACTGCTTCATGATAGAGAATGTTTGGAACGATTGTTGAGGAGCCAACCACAATGGTGATTACTGCAGTGAAAAACACTCCAAATGGTTTGAAACATATGGGAAAAGACATGATTTTATGGTCTCAACTTCAGAGGTTATAAAAGATACTAAAGCTCAGAAATTGAAATTGTCAGCTCTACAACTGGAGTTTCCAACCATCTTATAATGATTGTATTCACAAAATTTTTATTTTCAGTGATGGAGGTAACTGACACATTTATTCAGCATTGGTGAACAGACGTTACAAATTCCATTGTACCTTCAAAATAAGTTGTCAAGTTACCAAAGACTCAGTCCAGCATGCTCACACCTGGAAATAATAGATTTAAATGTCCACTGCTGTCTGTGGCCACAATGGCTGACGATTGAACTACTGAAAAAAAAACACATTTTTTTGACCAAGAATAATCTTCGGATAAAACTCTATTAATCCTTCAGATAGACATCTTCTTTGGAATTTCTGTCACTGCAGACCATGAGTTTAATCACCAATGAATGACTTTAACTGGCATTTGCTTTCAATACCCTGGGTCTTTTCCACATACCTTGAAGGAATAACTACCATCAGTTCTCACTCTGTCTTTCTCGAGTCACACAAATTGCTGCCAAATGACAAAAGAGAAATACAGGGACCCAATCAACCTTGTATTGAATATGTTTTCTATATAAATTGGTTTTGGAGAATGAGTTATTATATCCAATTCCAATAAGAGGACAGAAAACTTAACTTTCATTATCAAATGGCAGAAAGCCATAAATTGTGCCCTGTGATGAAAAAGTTATTAGAGGAGGTTTCAGTATTTCCTTTCAATATACGTCTGTGTTAGTCTAATGGTTTGAAATTAGATCCAGGATTTAATGTCAGGTAAACTTGAATAAATCACTTTTCATTGTCAAACCTTACCCTTCTCATGTGTAAAATGGGCAATTCTGTGTATGCATGGTGATGCTGTGAGCATCAATGAGACAAATCATAAATCAGGGTGTTTAATAATATTCAATATGTTAATTCTACTCCATATAACTGGCAAGGTTATTCTAAGAACATAAGAAAAAAACTATCTAAATCAGAGTATTATGAAGATAATTAATAATATTATTAATAATATTGGTTTACAACTATTATTTAAATCAGTGGTATTCTTTACAATGGAGGGTAGATCTGCCTTAAAAATGTAAATATTTGAATTTCTCTCTGGCTTTTGATTTCAATAGCTTGAAACTGGAGACAAGAAATCTTCTATATTGACTTTTTTAATTTTTAAAATTTCCTCAATTTGGTTTTGAGCCTCAAGAGCAAAATTTGGATACCTCAGAACATGTATTTCTATCATAAACAAAAGAATGAAGAGAAATGAAAGAAAAAATATACATGCCAAACACATATAGTTAGTTATACTTCCACATAAAAAGGAAATAACAATCATTTTTGGGCTCAGGGGAGGGACTTAGGGAGGACTGAGAGAGGAAAGCAGAATTTAATGTGAAGTGCCCTTCCTTGTCAGTCTTTACCACCACCATCCACCAATCACCAACTGGGGAGGATGGAAACTCCTTGATGTGAGAAGCTGTGGCTAGATGTGATATTGCTCCAGATCCTGTCTGGAAATATGGGAATTCATCATTTTGGAATGTCCTCTGCAAAGATAGAATCACTACAATAGAGAAAAAATGCTAACAGTGTATGTCTAGCTGGAAAAGGTCCAGAGAATCCCCTGTCCCCACTCACCAGGTAGAAGAGCTCTGAGAATGTTTGTAGTAGAGTCAAGTATAGGATGCAAGCAGTAAAGAGTTGAAGACGCTATACTTGCCAAGAAATCGTCATAGTCAGGGATGAAGGACTCCATAGTAGAGACTACGGGACAGGAGGCCTGGCTGGCTTCTGAAGGGAGGATGTGGGAGCGAGAGTGAGCCAATGGACAAGACTGCTAGGTATTCTGTTCATGTCATATTGCCTTTCTCCAGCTGGGAGAAGAATGGAGGAATTAATCAGTAATGGATGCCTGAGGATAATGATGGGGTTTAGGACACATTACCTCCAAATATGGCATCTTGGCATATTAAATATCATAACTGAAGGCATTTTTAAAAATGGCAGAAGCAGGAAGGTCACTCTGACCCCACCTCCTCACCCTTCTTCCCTGAAACTAATTATAAAATGCCCATGTGAAAGGTACTCTCCCTTTACAAGGAGGAGGGAAGACATTCTTATCACTAGAGATGGGAATTTGGGGCCAAGAAATCTGTACAAACAAACCTTGTTAAATAAACCCTCACATTTCTAGTTACTTTTTCATCATTTACCACCTCTAGCCCAAACCCCTCTGTCTTGTCAATCCTTCACAAATTTATTGTTTCTTCATCTGAAAGGTATGAAAGCTTCCTGTTCTGGTGATTTCTTCAAGTCTTCATTCTCTCGTGAAGGCTCCCATGTACACGTAAAAATTCGATAAAACTTTTATGCTTTTCTCCTGTTAATCTGTCATTGTCAATCTAATTTTCAGGCCTGTTCAGGGACTCTAAGAGGGTCAAGGAAAACTTTTTCCTCCCCCACAATAAGAATCTGCAAAGTGAACTCTCCTTCCTCAAAGCCATGACAGTAAGACTCAGGAGGTTAGATTACCCCCAAGGAAAGGAGAATGGAGAGGGAGAGAACTCTGAATTTGATTGGCTACCCAAAAGAGACTTTCATCTGAACAGAAAGTGAATATATATATTATCTAGGCTGTTTCTTCCTACTGAAAGAGATGAACATTTGAGAATTACGTTGACTTTAGTAAGAGGAAAATAAAGTTCTACTTTTGAATATATAAGTTGTTCGAACTACTGTTACGACAAATTTTAAAGCTGCTATCTAAAGTTTCTGTGTTTATCAAACTGCATTATTAAATAACTATTTCTCAGTTTTATTGAATAAAAATATGTTTACTTATTTATAGTTTCTGGTCCCTATGAAATAACCAGTAATTTTTGTCAACCTAGAATGTGTCAACCTTTGAAATTCAAAAATAGAAAAAGAATTTATTTATTACATTTATTAGCCACTCCTAGTCATTATTCTAGACTGATAATTAGGAAGTTGCTAACGTTTGACCATTTTTGAGCTACAAAAATAGCAATTTCATGTGGTAGAACTTAATGTCTTCTAGAACATCTAGACCTTTGAGAGCTCCAGGTTGGAAATGCTTAGGATTGTGATAAACAATGGTTTACAGAAAGACGTGTTTAGCAAGAAACATGTTTATGATGAACATAAAATTGAAAATGACTTTTTAAAACCTTTAGATCTGCAAAGCATATATTCATGCTTCTCACAATTTAACCTAATTTTCCAGTATGGTTTGCTTAACAGAGAACAAGAAGAATTTTTTCTGGTACTGATAGTTTGATTAAAGCAGACTAGCAAATTATTTTGAAAAGTCTTTTCAAATTTTTAATCATGTAAAACTTATGATCAATCCAAACCTTCTGGTTATTTTCCTAACTCTTACCCATAATATGTTGAAAGCTGTGGTCATGTCAGCCCCAAACTTAGCATATGCATGTATTCTCAACAGTACCTATTAAAGACTCATCAATTGGAAATGTGTTCATTAATGCAAATAAGGTAGAATTTTAGGAAGCACACAAATGGAAGTGACAATTCAGGCGAAAGGAGAACATTTTGGGCAGATGGGCCAGCCTTGTCCCCTTATATCATACCATACTGTGCAGTTCTGCATTAACTCCAGTTCTGTGTTTAACTCCAAACTCAAATGACTACATTTTATACGGAAAAAAAAGTTGCCTTTCTGAGGTGTATAGGGAAGTAAATCAATGGGATAGTTCATTTCTTCCCCTGCATTCACTCATGAGGCTTCGGTGGGGTAAATGATAAGAAAGGCTAGCACCACAAGTGTCTTACAGACAGCAGTTTGCAAGTCAAAGTGATGTTTTCTTTAATGGAGATTATTGAAGCATATGGGATTTTAGCAACTGAAAGAAAAAAATATTTTCTTTGCCTTTTTCCTGAACACCCTCTGCAAAGGCCTCTCTTGACCCCAATAGAGCTCTAGGCCAAGACCCCTTTTGGAGCAGTCACAGCTTTGAGCTGTGGGGTGACTCTCCTCTGTGTGAAGAAGCTTCAGAGATCCTGAGGATTAGCTGCCTCCTAAATTTGGAAGAGAGAATTGGATTCCATATATTCTTTCCATCTGTGGTGTGCTAAGGCCAGAAATGTGTATGAGCAATCTTGAAAACATTCCAGGAAAGTCATTTGGTGATGCAGTATTCATGATCTGTTGACATCTAAGATGAATCTGAGATGCCACAGTGATTCTCAATGCCAAATCTATTAATATCTGTCAACTGGGATAATTTAATACTTAAATGTATATCATTTTTATCCGTGTTTCTATACAAGTAACCTTCTATTTCTCTCACTTCACAAACATTCCTAAATATGGCATCATGATTCTGTTAAAATTCCAAAGAAACTACTGTTTCACATTTCAGAAACACAATATCTCAGCAATTAATTGCTCAGAAATAATAAACAATGGCATCAACATTTTCCCTCAGTCTGTGGGTACATGTTGTTGTGATCTGAAAGTCTGGTTCATTTGAGTTATGACCCAAAAAATCCCGCTGTTGAAGACCTTGTTTTATTTTGGCCTTGGTAGGAGTTTTTGTGGGAATTGTCTTTGCCATGGGAAGCAAAATTATTAAAGTATTCTCACGGCAAAAACATCTTCCTTCAATTTTTGCGGATTCTATGCACTGTGGGTTTTGTCACAGACAAGATTATCACATATAAAGAAATGAATGTCTTAAATGTTTAGAAGTGGTGGACTGGAGAGCAATAAAACAAACCAAAGTAATTGTCCTCCAATTCATGATAAAGGTCAGAGCCTGAGATGGGAAGAAAGGAAGAAGCATTTGGAGGAATGAAAAATGGGAAATGTAGTGTAGGAAAAATGAGTGATTAAAGAAAGAGCACATGTTGCTTAGTCTTCAGGTTTCAAGATCTAACCCTGTGGATGCTGGTCAACAGCAAAAGGGATACTCCTGCAATTGACTGTGGGATTCTGCTTACAAAGCCATGATACTTCTTCAGGAAAAACATCAGTGAGTCATTTATTGGCATCAGAAGGATGTGTTCAGTTTTCTATTTTAAATTTTGAAATAAAGTTTGAAAAACAAAATATAATGGAATTTACATCATTGGTCACCCGAGGAGACCAAGAGGAAACTGCTTCCTTTTGGACTGAGGAGAGATGCAGGGAGGAGAAATGAAGATGAAGTTGAAGAGAAGAGGCAGGCAGGGAGTGGAGCTGGGGAGAGAAAATGCCCTGAGTGCCACCCATGTGTTGGACACACGGATGAGATGTTTCATTCATGCTGTATCCTCTAAGCCTCACAGCAATAGCTGTCCTAATAGATATTTTTCTACAGTTCATGAGTGAAGAAGTTAATGCCAAGCCCTCAGAATGCCATAGTGCTTGGATTTAATATTGGCTTTCTTGCATAAGAAGCAAACTATGAAACAAAAAGAACAGAGATATGGAGAAAAGGAGAAACTGGATAAGATATCCACAGCTGGGTGTATAAAAAAGGATGGTAGCATTTCTGCTTAGAGACAGTATGTGAATAAGTGAAGAAATGATGTAAGATAGAGTATGGGGCATGAGCAGAAGAAGAACGCTAAGAAAAACAATGTCACTTTCTTTTAGTCCTCTTTCCTATTTTGGGTATACTGAGTTCTCGCTGGTTTAATCTTTTTTTTTTTTTTAAATTGAGGTAACATTGGTTTATAACATTATATAAATTTCAGGTGTACATCATTATATTTCAACTTCTGTATAGGCTACATCATGTTCACCCTCAAAAATCTGGTTGCCATCCGTCACCACACACATGTGCCCCTTTACCTCTTTCACCCTCCCCTCGCCCCCTTCCCTTCTGGTAATCACCAATCTGTTCTCCATATTTATGTGTTTGTTTTTGTTTATCTTCCACATACAAGTGAAGTCATACAGTAATTCTCTTTCTCTGTTTGACTTATTTCACTTAGCATAATACCCTCAAGGTCCACCCGTGTTGTTGCAAATGGCAAGATTTCATCTTTTTTTGTGACTGAGTAATATTCCATTGTATATATATTCCACTTGTTCTTTATCCATTCATCCAGTGATAGGCACTTGGATTGCTTCCAAATCTTGGCTATTGTGAATAATGCTGCAATTAACATAGAGATGCATGAGTCTCTTTGAATTGTTGGTTTCATGTTCTTTGGATAAATACCCACTAGTGGGATAGCTGGATCATATGGTATTTTTGTCTTTAATTTTTATGCTGTTTCCCATAATAGCTGCACCAGTTCACATTCTCACCAGCAGTGTATGAGGGTTGCCTTTTCTCCACAACCCTCTCCAACACTTGTTATTTCTTGTATTGTTAATTATAGCCATTCTGATGGGTGTAAGGTGATATCTCATCATCGTTTTGGTTTGTATTTCCCTCATAATTAGTGATTTTGAAAATCTTGTCAAGTGCCTGTTGGTCATCTCTGTATCTTCTTTGGAATAATGTCTGTTCAGATCTTCTGCCCATTTTTTGATTGAGTTGTTTCTTTTCTTTGTTGTTGAGTTGTATGAATTCTTCATATATTTCGGACATTAACCCTTTATTAGATATGACTTACAAATGTCTTTTCTCAATTGGTAGCTTGTCTTTTCATTTTGTTGATGGTTTCTGTTGCCATGCAGAAGATTTTGAGTTTGATGTAGTCCCATTTATTTATATTTCTTTTGTTTCCTTGCCTGAGGAGACATGTTCAAAAAGATACTGCTAAGACCTATGTCAAAGAGCATACTGCCTATATTTTCTTCTAGGAGTTTTATGGTTTCAGGATTTACATTCAAGTCTTTAATCCATTTTTGGTTAATTTTTGTGCATGGCATAAGATAATGGTCTACTTTCATTTTTTTTGCATGTGGTTGTCAAGTTTTGCCAACACCATTTATTGAAGAGACTCTCCTTTCTCCATTGTATGCTCTTGGCTCCTTGTCAAAAATTAGCTGTCCATGGATATGTAGGTTCATTTCTGGGCTCTTGATTGTGTACCATTGATCTGTGTGTCTGTTTTTCTGCCAGTACCATGCTGTTTTGGTTACTATAGCTCTGTAGTATATGCTGAAACCAGGGAGTGTGATGCCTCCAGCTTTGCTCTTTTTTCTCAGGATTGATTTGACTATTTGGGGTCTTTCAGTGTTCCATATAAATTTTAGGATTATTTGTTCTATTTCTGTGAGAAATGTCATTGGGATTCTGATTGGGATTGCATTGAATTTGTAGATTGCTTTAGGTAGTATGGGCAGTTTAACAATGTATATTCTTCCAATCGATGAGCATGGATTATCTTTCCATTTCTTTATGTCTTCTTCAATTTCTTTCAACATGTCTTATAGTTTTCAGTGTATAGGTCTTTCACCAAGTTGGTTAAACTTATTCCTAAGTATTTTAGTCTTTTTGTTGAGATTGTAAATGTGATTGTATTTTCGATTTCTCTTTCTGCTAGTTCACTGTTAGTGTATAGAAATGGAACTGATTTTTGTATGCTGATTTTGTACTCTGCAACTTTACTGTATTCATTAATTATTTCTAACAGTTTTTTGGTGGATTCGTCAGGGTTTTCTATATATAAAATTATGTCATCTGCAAATAGTGACAGTTTTACTTCTTCCTTTCAAATTTGAATTCCTTTTATTTCTTTTTCTTGCCTAATCCTCTGGCTAGGAGTTCTAATAGGATGTCGAATAAAAGTGGTGAGAGTGGACATCCTTGTTTTGTTCCTATTCTTAGAGGGATAATATTCAGTTTTTCATCATTGACTATGATGTTAGCTGTGAGTTTGTCATATATGACTTTTATATGTTGAAATACTTTCCCTTTATACAATTGTATTGAGAGTTTTTACCATAAATGGATGCTGAATCTTGTCAAATGTTTTCTCTGCATCTATTGAGATGATCACATGATTTTTATTTTTCACATTGATTGCTTGTGGATGTTGAACCATCCCTACAACCCTGGAATAAATCTCACCTGATCATGGTGTATGATCCTTTGAATGTATTGTTGTATTCAATTTGCTAACATTTTGTTGAGGATTTTTGCTCCTTCATTTAATCTTAAGCATTGAGTATCTATACACGCAATGGTATTGTATTATTGGTTCTTTAGAGGATGAAGGAGAAGGCCTTGTGTGAGGAATAGTGACCAAAAAGAGGATATCAACTATCAGCAATTGTGTTTCACGGTAAGAGATGACCAAGAGAATGAGTGTAATTCCCCAGGGGAATCATAAAAAAATTTGGAATTCTGAACATCTCTCCATAAGTGCAATATGGATTTGATTTATTTGATTTAGATGTTTATGAAAAGGAGCCCAGAAGATTAAAGGATTTACAGAAAAAGTTTTCCCCGCTATAATTCTACTTCAAATTGATTTTCTTCCTTTTGGAAGATTAGAAATAGAGGTTTATAAATTCTATAACTATGAGGATAAAAGTGTATATTTATGAGAGAGGTCTTAAAACTTGTCAGCAATTTATACTGTCAAGTACAAGTAAAATAATAATTAAAGTAGATTGTCTCCATTCATTAGGAAGGTTCAGCTAATATGTGTACATAGCTCACGATAACAGCAAACAGCTTTGGCCCTGAAACAGTATCCTAAAGGTTAGATATAACTTTTAAACACATTATATTTGCTCTGTATGGTGTTTTAAAACATTGGAAAAATTATTTTCCAATATTCAAACAATAAGAGATGTCACATAATCTGAAATTTTGGCTTTCATGAACACTGGAAAACACTAGAAAAAGGGGTCCAAATTCACAGAGGGCCACAAGCAGCTGGGCCTGATGAGACAGCACTGTTACTCTGCATGGGCCATGCTCTCTCTAGTTCTCTGTGGGCCAGTCCACTCACTTGTGTCCCTGTTTTGCCTCCTGTTTTGTCCTTATAGGCATTTGAACTATTCTTAGGGAAAGTGACCTCTATCTTTAGCACAACATCTTGATAGACTACTTTGGTTATGGAAGTATTGTTCTCTCCCCTCTCAATTGTCTGGCTGATTAGACCCCAAGAAATGGGTAGGGAAACCGAGAGTGATACAAAGAGGTAGCAAAAATGTCTTGCATAAGAAATGAGGAGAAGTCTTGTAGTTTGGAGGAACAGATGGGGAGCAGGGGAAAGGAAGATGAGATTCCAGAGATCAAGTAGAAAAAATATGAGTAAAAGTTCTCAAGAGGTGAGAAGAGTTAGGAAGTTGAAATAAAGTTTGCCTAATATTAAATTTCGGGTACTTTCTGTGCTAGTGATGTAACACTGATGACATAACACTCTCTGTTTTGTCCTAAGCCTTGTAGAAGATCCTTATTCACATAGCTTCAGGTTGGCAGACATTGGAGAATGAGGGGAATGAGGTACTTTCATTGGCAAACAAATATACACACAGGAGGCATGTTAAGAGAACAAAATGAGAATTCAGCAGAGGAAGGAACCAAGGATAATAAGGAAATGCTTCCACCTCACCCTTGCTATACATTGGGAGTTAAATTGGGCTCCTTGCATCCCTTGAAATGGAGGATCTAGCTTATTTTCCTTTAAATGCAATGTGATTCCCCAAAACTGAAGGGAACATGGATATCCAAGAGTCTGAAAAAGGAGTTACAATAGTTAAAACATTCCATTAAAAACCTAAAACATGAGGGGCTTCTTTAACTTGAGACTTTGTTTAAAGAGATGCTGTTCTCCAAATCTTAACAGCAAGAAATTTGTCAAAAATAAATTCTGTCAGTTGAGATGGTAAATGTAAGCAGCGATAATTCTGATTATCTGAATACTTGAAGGTAAATACAAAATATGGTAGACTCCATATAATGAGAAAGTTAGACTCTAAAGTAAGGACATGAGCCAAAAATCACATACATTTAAAATTATCCTTGAAAAATTCTTTCACTGCCCTTAAATCAGCAGGGTGGAGCTCTTTGCATTACATCTGTATCCTTGTAACCTGGGGAAATGGGTGACCAGAGAAATAAAGGAATATCTTCCCACTCCCTCCACCCACCCCCACCCTTCACAGTGCCAACACAGGAGATAAGAAATTGAATTCGTGCAAATGCCACTCCATTATACACCAGATAGTCTGAGAATTCTATGGTGGCATGATTTTTGGTACTATTTTTAAAGTGCTCTTAAGTTTTGATTTTTTGCTTTTCATCATGTTGTTTCTAAATGAGAGAAACAATTTTATAAGGCACTTAATAAATATGGTTTACTTTACTATCTCATTGTTTTGGGTAACCATGAGCCGTTTTGAGGAGGCAGGCTGTGTTGCATCTAAATAGGGAACAGCTGATGCATGCCTTAATGCCATGGTTACCCTTTGTATGTGGGACGCGTTAATGTGTGTAACAGCCTGATGAAACATACTATGTGGCCTCAATTTTCTTCTCAAGTCTGCTTTTAAAGGAGGCCGAATCCATCCAAAGGAGGATTAACGAACCCAGACACTGACTGTGTATTACTACACGTCTCTTCACAGTGTGTGAGATACCAGTAATTCTCTTGCCTTTAAAACCTCACAAGGCAGCTGTTTTCCCACACTTTTTAACAGTGTTGAGCAAAGGATGGGGGAAAGGCATGTAGCTGGAAAAGTTTTATGACATAAAAATATCAAGATTGACCTGATTCTAAGACCTGTAATTTCCTTTTACATTCTCTTCTCATGTATACTTACATCTCTCTTCCTATAAGTCATATATACTTCTTATCTATGGCCTTGTTAGCATTAAGTCAATCACAAAAATATCTAGGATTTAACTAAAACATTATTGTTTCTTTAGGATCCTGAAACAAAACTTTATAAAGAATTTATAAATGTTCTGAAGAGAGCTAAAATCAACACATCTGTTTTTGGTTTGGTGACAACTTAATTTAAGGTGCGGTTGGGGATAGGATTCATCCATCTTTGGGTTCATTCAACTTTGCCAAATTGGAGCTTACATACCAATGTGTCTGTGTTTCTATAAAATTGTTGTAATGTCAGCATGACTCTAGGAAAAGGTTTTTTGGTTTCTTCTTCTTCCCAGATTGTATTTGACTACTGCTGATCCAACGAAGATTGAACAAAATTGTAAAGTCTGTGCCTGGAGTGCATTTCTGTTGAAAGGAAAAGAAATATTGAGATAGAATTCACCAAAATAAACTTGTTAAAAATATTTTATTCTCAAGGGTATGTCAAATTTAAGCTGAGATCAATTGTAGCTGTATACCATCAGAAAAGTAAATCTGAATAAACACATATTTGCATTTGTCACACTAATATATACCAATATTTTTTAAAACCTATGAAAGTTGAATGTGTGGTCCCAAAGAGTGTCTCAATGAACTGACAAGGTTGCTTCTATTCATTTGGAAGATTCATGGAAGATGCGCAAAAAGCCATGATAACTCAATGAACAGCCTGGTGACCAACTCACTGAGCACTTTCAAGCCTTTATCCCTATGAGACTATCTTTTAAATGATGACATTTGCATTTCAGACCAGAAAGCATAAAATATAGATGAACACTGCATATTATTTTGGCCATCTCAGAAGAAGGAATTTAGCAAGAGTACAGCTTATATACCAGGGTGCAGATGGAGATACTTGAGCTAAAAAGAAGCTGCACTGAAAAATATTTACATCTGTATAATTACTGCACCATAAATAGTTGCAAGGACTACAATCTATTGTCTTTACATTTAACTCCAAATGGTCACTTTATTAGGCTCCATAGAAAGGACAAAGTGTCAATCATCAGTGCTCTCAGACCCTCAGCTATCCCTACTGTCACATCTGCTTTGATCCTTACATTCACGAGCACTTCTCGGACTCCGATCAGAATTGTGGTCATTTCAATACATATCTTTATCATAGCTCAGAGCCACATGTTCTATACAAGTATTCAAGCCATTAACTTTGCTAATACTTTTCTTTAGTCACAAGGAGGAGATGGTAAAATAAAAATAGTTGCAAGATGATCATCAAGTAAAACAAGCCAAATGCACGTTCCTCCTAGGCAATAGGTTACACAAACCAGCACACATGCTGACTGGGAAGGGATTTTTTAGCCAGGCTGTTTGCTTCCATTCTCTTGCAAATATCTTGGCTACTGATATGAGTAATAGAGTGGTGATGGAAGGATGGCATGGAGCTAACAAATCAACCTTGGAGGGCTTCGAGTTGCCTATCAAGGCATTCATTTGAAATTTACCTATGGTTGATTTCACTTGGAAAGCTGGGAAATCTTTCTACTCTGCTGAGCTCTTTCATTTTGCAGGAAGTTTCACTCCTCTTACCTCCCATTCCCCCTGCTTCTTTCCCTCTCTTTCTTTCACACACACACACACCACACTCCCACACAAGGACACATACACACAGAGCTTCCTCTTAGTTAATAAAGATATCCTTCCAAATTATTTCACCGTTGTTACAGAGTTTGTCTTCCAAGTTTGAATAGGTGAATTTACTATGGTGAGGAGGACGTTTATGTTAAAACCATTAAAACAAAAATTTTGTGAACAGACATTTCTTTGGGCAACAGGAAATGAACCGATTGTGATTGGGTTTGAAGTTTATATCATTTCCAGGGATAAGGAGGCTCTTTGATGAGTAGAAGCTGATTTGACTGCAGATTTTCTTGTCAGTTCCTCACATCTGTGAGTTATGAAGCTTTCTTCTGACAGCAGAGCATTACCTCGCTCTGCCGTCGTGATTGCTTTCCCACAGCCCCCTCCGCGGCTCTAACCAGCAGTTGTCCTACTGGGAGAGTGAGAGTGGGTTTGCTTCATGGTGGGTAGGCCCTGAACCCCATGAGGGTGAGGAATCTGAGATGGGACAGGCTAGCCAGGAGGGAAACATTTCTCATTACTTCAGTAGTCAATGGCAAAATTTTCAAAATTGTTATCTCTGGGTAAAGAGAAAGAGGTATGAGAGAGCAGAGTTTTATGCATACGCAGATGTGGTGAGTTTTGTTTGCTTTATCCAGTATAAGAGAGAAAGTCTAAGCAGTTTTACAGCCATTTCCTTGCTAATTAAAGTGTGGGATAAAATCATTTCCCCTTGCAGAGGCCAGTGGGAATGTCCATGGTAGGAAGTTTTTGGCCCAAAGCCCAGTACAAGATGTAGTGCAGAAATACTTTCCAGCATTGAGGGCATGTGATGGTCCCTAAACAAACACTATCTCAATTTCAAATGGAAATGTCTGGGAAGGTGAGATTTTTTTTTAACCCTGAATAATATGCCATCATTCTCACACTTGGGAAGATTACAAAGGGCTCAGGCTCACCAGGAGCTGGGAATGTCTATGAAGAAAAGAGACAGATTGTTTGTGAGTAATGATTTTCATACTCTTTATGATTTCTGGGAGGCTTGATTGTTTTGATAAATTTGACATCAGTTTATAGAGATCAGGCACAGCATAAGTAAGTAAACAAAGATCTTAGTTTCCTTTGAAAGCTTTATAATATAAAGTGTTGCTCCTTGGGTCCCTTCCTTTTCCCTGTCGGAATACGTGAAGAGTCTCGATTTGGGGCCTACCAAAAAGGAACTGATTATTACAAAAACAAAATTCACTCGGTACAGATCACTACTTCTCATATATATACATTTTTGTACTATTCAAGTCCTTCTAAAGGGGGATAGATGGGGAAGGAATGGCCCTTTCTAGGAATCTGGGCATTTAATCTGAAGCAATTAGTTCCAAGCACATAATCTCTTAGAAGTATCATGTCATCTTAACATTTTATAACAATTTTGCATTCTTCATTTTTATAATTCTCAGCTGGCTTTAAGTTAAAAATAATAATTTCTTACAGTAAATAAAAACAATTTTCTTACTTGTTTCATTGACTGACATTTCAGTATTCATTCACTTGCTGCATGTACATATATGTATGCTTATCCACATAAACATAGAGCTATTTGTACCTATAATCTCTGCTCTTGTAACAAAAACACGAATGTTTTCCATGTGAGAAAGTTGGATTTTGTTTATTTTGCACAGATTTTGCTTTAAAAGAAATGTCAGGGCATTAGAGGGTCTTAAAGAGAGTGATGCCATGCTAAATGGAAAATGGGCTGAATATGGATAAGGGTAGGAGCAAGTATCCCAGTTAGGAAGCTATTGCTGAAATCTAAGTAAGAGAAGGAGTGGCCTGGACTAACGTGGCGCAGTTCAGATGGAGAGAAATGAGAAAATTATCTTCTCGATATGAAGTAATTTCACTTGCTGGTGAACTGGACGTGCGATGTGAGGGAAAGAGAAGAGTCATAGATGATTCCTGGAATTTTGGTCTGAGTAACTGCAGAGGTAAGAGTTCCATTTACTGAGATGGGGAAGACTAGGAAGAAATGGCTTATGGGATGGAAAAAAACTTGTTTTTGCTAGGTTAAATTTGAGGGGCCTATTTTATGTCTTTAATGATAATCATTAAGTAGCAGCTGGATTTATAAGTCTGGACCTCAGTGCAGAGACATGGGCCTCAGATATGAATTTACATCTACATACACATTTTATTTAAAGTCACGATAGTGGGTGAGGTATCTGTAAATAGAGAAGAGAAAGATCATGAGACCAAGCTCTTGGCCACTATGGTATTTAGGTTTGGGAAAAGAGTCAACAAACAAGACTGAGAAAGAACAGTCAACATGCTAGGAAATAAACCAGGAGAGTATCATTTCCCAGAATCCAAGAGACAAGGAGTTTTTAAGAAGCAAGTAACAATCAACTGTGAAAATACTATTTGGCTAAGAGAAATGTGAGGATGTAAAAAGCACTTATCTGATCTTGCAAGACGGATGTTATTATTAACTAGGACAGAATATTGGCATGGTAGGAATTTCAGCCTTTCTAGGGTGGGTTCAAGAGAGTGTGGGAGAGGAGGAAATATATTAAGTATTGGCAACAAGTTTAGAAAATAGGAGGAACAGACAAATTAGGCAATAAAGGAAAAGGAGTATGTGCCAAAGGAGGGATTTCTGAGCTGGGAGATAATTCAGCCTGTTTGTCTGCTGATGGGCATGATCCAAAAAAGAAGAGGAAATGGTGACATAGGCAGGAGGGGCAGATTTCAGGTGAGAAGTCACCGCATAGTGAGTAATTGGTGTTGGGAACGTGGAGGAATTCTTGTCTTATCATTTCCATTTTCTCAATTAATTAAAAAGTGAGATTATAAGCTAAGTGGAGAAAGCATGGGTGTTGGAGTTTTGAAGAGAGGGGTGTGAAATAGTTTGATGGAGAAAAGGGAAATTGAATTAATAGGGAAATGCATTAGTGATGAGGCTGTTAGGCTCTGTAGCTGACCTTGGCACTTGAGAAGTTAATGATCAGGGTTTTAAGGATTTTAGGATGCATTAGATGATGTTTGTCATTTTTGCAAAGTCATGAATTTGAGTCACATGCCAGAGAATGAAACTGTCTCATTGAGGTAGCAAATGAACTTCCATGATAATTCTTTTAAAGAGATTTAAAAAACCTAACAGTAAAAGCAGACTGTTTTTTTCATATTACCCCTAAGAAAAAGGCATAGTGCTTAGTTGAAAGTGAAGCAGATATCAAGGAGTCAAAAAGAGTGACGGTTCTTATCTAGATAGCAGTAGTTTCAGGTACAGTAAAGAGTGATGCCTATTTTAGTGAAGACTTGGACCAGTGATATGAACAAGCATGCCCCACGCTGTGTGCAAACACGACAAAGTATGACTGGAATGTTCTAGTCAACGCCCCGACTTCTCACATGAGGATATTCTCAGGCAACATGTGCCTTGACTAAAATGTGATTTGAGAGAAAACCAACAGCCTGGACAGATATTTCTAGTTAGCAGATTCAAAAGGTCTTGGAATGTATCCCTCACTACATCCAGGACCTACTTCACCGTCCAGCCCACAGTTCTCATGCCCTCCTGCTTCTGACTATGTTATGGGCCTGCAGATCCTGGTGATGAGCACTTAGCTACTCTCTCATCACTATTCTGAATAAATAGAAAAATACTTGTTTTCTTTCTACATTAATGAATCTATTTAAATATAACCACCAGCATTTGTTTCATACTTTCCTTTAAAAATCACTTTCAAGTTTATGTTATATGATTCTCAAATTAACCCTATTAGGTAAACATTATTATGATTAAGGGAGTTCGAAGAGATTTGCTGATATATCTGTGTGCACACACCTGGGGAAGAGGCAAAGATAGCACTAGAAACCACCTTCAGATTCGAATGGTTTGCACTGGTTAACACCACGCAGCCTTCCCAAATAACCATGGCCTTAAATCCTGCATTTTTTTTTATTATGCTTTTGCTAACCAGGAGGTTTCTCAGCTAATACTTGTGCTTAATTGCAATATTTTTCCTGTTCAAAATCTTACTTTGTGCATCTGGCACAACAAAGATTTGTAACTGGGGAAATCTTCAGAAAACGTAAATGATAAATAAGTAAAACAAGCTCTGAGAGAGACCCTTACAAGTCACCCCATCTAAACTCCACAGTCTCATATTAGAAAACTGTGTGCCAGAAAAATTAGGAGACATGCTTAAGGTCATTCAGCTAGTTAATAGGATTACAGCCGGGATTATATTTCTTGACAACCATCTCCATGTGTTTTCCATTGTCCTACACTGTCTACAGAAACTTAACTGCAAAACCACCAAATCTGAGAGCTGAAAAAGGGCCTGGAGATTGAGCTTCAACCCTCTCACTTTATGAAGGAGGAAATACAGATCCAGAAAATTAAATTGTTGTTGCAAAGTTATATAGTGAGCATAATGGAAAGTTAGCATGGGACTGTGCCTGCCTCAGGTTTCCCCTGAGGTGCAGAAGGAAAAGTATCAGATAGCCGAGTCTGGGCAGACATCCTTGTCCTCACACGCTGATTTTTAAAGGAAATGGCACGAAAAACGTGACTCCTGCACCCCCCTGCCAGATCAAGGACATAAAAAGATATCAGAAACAGTGGAAAGGGGAAGAGATTGGTAAGGAGATTGCTTTGGAGAAAGCTCGGCTTTGCTTTGAGTCTCCAAACTTTGGGGGGAATTTTGAGGCATGCTGATTTCTAGGCCCAGCTTTAGTGACAGGATCTTGGAGAGAGCACTTGACGTGCCACCTCCATATTTGGTGGTGGAGTCGGAAGGGCACTGCACTGGTATTGCTTGAACTCTCAGCCTTTGCACAGAATATACCATTTCTTGTGGATCAGATGTGGCCAATTTAAAGTGAGAGAGCCAACATGAGGCTTTTGGGTCCTGTCCCACAGTGCCACCTCAAGAGGCAAGGCAACCTCAACAGAAAAAGGAAGCAGATGCATGTGGAATGCCCAGCGGCTGAGGTTGCAGCATCAAGCCACCACCAAGAAGAGAGGTTTAGTCCCCAAGGTCAAGGACTGCTCAGGAACCAGGAGGCCAGGAGGGAGGCTGCAGAGACCGTCCCTCCAGGCCAGAGGGCAGTCGACGTGATGGCGCTACTCCAAGTAAGAACCATCTAATCTCTCCTTTCACTGCAACTGGTGAGTGAAGGAAGAGCTGGACCAGGACAAGAGGAGGTCAGAGCAGCAACGGGGCTTCCAGCCTGAAGCAAATCTGGGTCGGGGAAGATACGGTGACGGGCCACGCGCAGGACTGCTCAATGGATGTGCTACATACTGCAGTGAGCTGTTTCTGACTTACAGAGAGTGTAACGTGTTATCGAGGGGCGAGGGGGACAAAGCCATGTGAGCTGTCAGAGTTTTCATCGGGGCGGGGAAGATACCTAACCAGAGGGAGATGGACCCGAAGGTGCGTTTCGTCCCCAGCCTGCGGTCAACAAGCTCAGCGCGCGGGCGGCGGGCGGCATCACGGTCGCAGCAGGGACTTCCGCCGCTGCGCGCTGGGGTTCCAAGTAAAACGCGGGAGAATCGAAAGGGGAAATTGATTTGATGTTTATGTCTATTTGCCACAGAAAGTTAAGAAACTATTCATACGTTGCAATTTCTTAAAAAACAAATCTTGCCGAGCGCATTTCCAGTAACGTTGGGCTAGTGAGCGGGCGGGGCCGGGGCCCCAGGCTGCGCGGCGCAGCGGCCCGCGGGTCGGCGGAGGGCTTCTGCTCAGGCCGCCTTACTGCAGCGTGCGACCACGCTTTCAGTCAGAAAAGAGCACCTGGAGCTGGCTGGCCTCTGTTTCAGGCCGTGGAACTTGCGGTAAATCTTGTTCTTTCCGCCTCAGAAGGATCAACTGGGGCAGCCCCAGCCTTGCCTTTTTCCCTCCACAACTGGCACAACCTGTGCTCGAAATGCTCTCCTGACTTGCGCTCCCATATCGGAACCGCAGCCACCCGCGGGGCTTCTTCCAGAGTCCGCGTGCAGTGACAGCGTTTCCGCCACCCTGAGGGACGGAAGGATCCAATAAGGCACTCCCAGCAAAGGTCCAGGTGTTGCAGGCTGTTTTGTATCCTGCGCTGGAGGAACAGCCTGAGTGTGGGTGCAGGCTTTTAATTTCAGGTTAGCGTCCGCATCCTGCTAACACAGGCGACATTAATACTACATCCTCAGAGCCGTGCCATGGGGTCTCTTAATGGGAAAATTAGACAGAAACATATAGAAAAGATATGACAAGGAATCATCAAGAAGGCAACCAATCATATTGTTACAATTGCGGTGAAGGACATTAGAAATAGAGACTTTTCTGTATACATTTGTAGATCATCCACAAGATGGTTAGTGTTATAAGACAAGATCTTAAGTCTGAAGAACAAGGAGGAGCCTAAAGTGTAGTTAGGTTTCAGATGATTACTTTTAGGTTTTGGTGGAAACTCTTCAATTGTATAGATTGTCTTGTGAAAATAGGAGTTTTGCTTCTTTCCCTGATAAATTTAGCCACCCTGTCATTCTATTTCAAGGATGCCCTCAGCTGTCTGCCCTCAGACAGCCAATGCCCCTGCTTGTCACCCCGCAAGCCGTCTCAGGGTTGTTCTATTAAGCTATACAGCACCATAAAACGTACATGACTGAAAAAATGTGGAGATCCACGGTGCTGTTTTAAAACCTTTCTCATTCCTCTGATCTGGTAGCTTGACAAGTGGCCACAATTCTTCCCTTATTCCTGCATCCAGGGCCTTGGCAATGTGACCTTACAGCGTCTATTTCCCCACTTCTTAAATCGGAGCTCACCGTGTGACTTTGGCCAATGGAATGCAGAGGAACTCGTGTTGTGCCTCTTCTGAGCCCGGGTGTCAGACGTCTCCTTGGTCTCCTCACTGTTTTTCAGCTCTGTGACTAGGGTAGCCTGTCGAAGGATGAGAGACATATGATGTGGTCATTTCTGTCACCCTGGACAAAGATATACCACCTGGCACACATCTGAGTCAGGCCATCCTAGATGGGTGAGTGCCCAACCCACCAGCTAATGTGGAAGTATAAGCGAGCCCAGTGAAGATCAGCTAACTACCCACCTGACCCACAAAGCTATGAACCAAAGTTTTTTTAAAAAGTTATTGCTTGAAACCACTATGTTGGATGGCTTATTATGTAGCAATGATTAATTGATATGCCTGGCTGTATCATTTATGAAGGTCTTTTCTTTTTTTCATTCAAGTTCACATTCAGTGACTGGAATGGATTATCTAAATACTTACAGTCAGAAGAGACCACAGCTAATGGTAGAGACTTTCTCTATGTGCCATTGCTCTGCTTCACTATAACTTTGGGAAACCTCTGCCTCATAAATATTATTTGCAGAAACACAACAGAGAAAGGGAAGAGTAGAAAAAAAATTTCTTGTTCCACCACTTTCCAGCTGTAATATCACTGGCCTTGGGGGCCAAGAACATGAGTCCACCATCCAACCTGATGTGGGGTCATGGGCCTTGAGGGTGGTGCTTGTGTCTTTTTCAACATTGTATTCCCAACAGCACACAGTAGGGGCACAAGTTCAATTACAAGACATTAAAATGAATTCATTTGAATCTCTCACTGCTATAAGGGAGGACACAGTACCTTCTTCATCCAGCAGTCACATCCAGGTCTCACACTCACTATATGTTTCCTCAGTCTTGACATACTTGGAACTGCCTAAGAGATTTGGTCAAGGCTGTGCAAAATCCATCAGCTGTCAAGGAATTCAATCCAAGTTTAGGAAAACCTCTAAGATCCGAGAAAATTTTATCTGCGGGTACTCTGAATAGTCCCGGATGAGCCTATGGGGTCCTGGAAGGGTCTGGACTGAGGAAGAAACCTCTCAGCCGTAGTCTAATTTCTGAAGACCCAGATGCATGAATTAAAATTTTCTGGGTGCAGGCTGTGATGTGAGAGCTGATTACACCCCAGGCCTTATTATATGAACTCAATATCCTAGTGAGCAGATAACTTTTCCAGGCTAACACATGAGAGCAACCACGAATGTGGAGATATAGTAAAATAATCACTCTCTCTTTTCAGGAAGTTGCCCACAAGCTCTCACTTGGTGAGAGCCCTGCTGGCCTCATTGCTCTTGCTGCCTCCTCTGTTCACTCTACCTGCCTGAGCGCTTTCTTCTGCTTCCTGCTTCTGTGCCTTATGCATCTTCTTCTTCTGGCCTAAACTAGACTTCTCTTACATGTTCTCCATGTGATCATCTTTTCAACTTTTAAAGCTCAACTCAGGTACATCCTCTTCTGTATACTCCTTCCCAACCACATTCCTCAACAAGTTTCTCTAAGTAGACTCTCTATTTCATCACAATTTTCCTTTGTGACTGTGTGTGCACAATATTTTATTGTTGCCTTTATGAGGCAGCTTTGCCAGAGTTTATTACCATATTGTTACCTCTTTAAAGACAGGATCCATTGTTCATCCAGTTTTTTAATGAAAATTCCATCTTCATGACTGTCATATTCTGGTATTCAATGAATGTCTACTGAAAAAAATGTGTAAGTGAATATTATTATATTGTCCAACATTCTGCTTTTTAGAAGAAGTGCTTTGGAAATCATTCTGAACATATGATTGTTCAAGTTTGGTGGGTTTAAACGAGTATTATTTCATCACGATTTGTTGTTTAATATCTCTATAGTAGGACAAACTCTCGTGAGCAGCAGTATTGTATAGTATCTAAGGGAAATATATTTTGTTTTTAGTCAGAAGTTTGTTCTTTAAGCCAATAATGAAACAGAAGATCATTTACATTGCTGATTCGTGCTTTGCTCACTTAGAATTTTTATTAATGGAGTGATATTCTATATATAAGAAATTGTGAGCAATATGCAGCAATGCATATAATTATGTATACATATAATACTAATATGTAGGCATAAGTAATACTTTTTTACATATCTATATAGGAAAAATATTTAAAAAGCACACTGAATCAGGAAAAAAATATACCATATGGCTTACATCAGCAAGTGACTAAATCACTGTGACTAGATTTAAATTTAATTTAGTTTTTTTAACATAAAAAATAAGGGCAGTAACATATAACTCTGCTTTTCCAGAGATTTTAAATTGGAATCAGAAAAAAATAGAGTAAGTATTTGATCACTTTAGGAAAATAGCAAGCAACACATATATAACAGATCCATGCAGCTATCATAACATAACTATTGTATTTTCACTTGAAAATCAATATGTGATGAATTGACCTGTCATGATGACATTAATATTTCAGGATCTCTCAAAGCCTCTCATGAATATGATCTGTGTAATAAAAGCTGATTCATTCTCACCTGTTGGCAACCTTGAGGAATGTGCCAGTATCTTAAACAGTGAGTTAAGGGAATGACCAAAATATTTTAGGAATAAGAACTGCTCACAAGAAAAAAGAAAATTGTTTGTGTCTGAATTATTTAGCTTGGCTTTCAGCATTGGTCAGACTTTCTAGAGTGCTTTTCAACTCTTACATTTATATTAATACACATGTCAACATATAGAATTGACCAAAAAGCACTAGGGGTGGAACAGAGGGTAGGAAGATGAGGAGAAGCTGTGCTGTTCTCTCCCCTTCTGCCGCTTCCAGAGGATTTTCTGCACGATCTCCACTGTCTTGTGGCTCCGCTGGACTAACTCAGCTGCGCCCGTGAAAGTTCCACTCCCCTCCGGATGCATCAGTAGATGTGCAATCACCAATGAGAGCTTTAAAATATTTATATGTTTAATTCACTGAAACCAAATGGAAAACAAAATGGTCTCTCACCTTGCCAACCAAGCATGTTCCACTGTTCTTTGAGCTGGTAATAATTCCACCTGCATTTGGCTTTCCTGTCATAAATTTCAAAATGTAAAACCAGTTTACTGCTGCATTCTTACAAGATAAGGGATATTTCCTTACAATTTCAATATCTAGGGAACATGTCTTTTTATCTCTTTCTAAACTGAGGTTTAAGGAAACATTCTACACTACCACACCAGTACACCCTTGAATTTTAAACATGGCACTACGAAAAGCAGTAACTATTATCACTCATGGAGGGGTAATATATTTTGAGGTTAAAAAAGTAATAAAATGATATTAGAAATGATTACAATTAAAAGAAGAGCATAACAGTATGATTTAGACTTTGATATCTCAGCTGACCTTTTTATTTATATAGACCCTAAAATGGAAGAAGAAAGATACCATCATCATATTCTCTAGGAGCCTCTGTTAACCATGGCTCCGTGAAATAAGGAGATCCAATAAGTATTGAAAAAGATTAACTTTTGATAGGATTGATTAGAATAATATAAAAAGTTCAGGAAAAATCATTAGATAATTTTTGGCTTTTGCCAAAAACAATAAATTGATATAAATCAGTATAATTGCATTTAAAAAGTTTAATTATAATGTCTGCTATGACATTTTAAGAAGAACATTTCTTATTTAATTAGTAAGATTCCACAAGCTCTTGATTGTTGTCTTTTAAATATATCCAAAGGATACTCAACTCCACTAAGGCATTTTGTCATGTGATGATTTTTCTGTGAAAATAAGGACCACTTTAATAATGCGAATTTTCATGATCCCTATAAATATTTCCTCTTTTATGTTTATGGGAGATTGGCTGGTCCATTCAGGCACCCTTTTTGCTCAGAATGGCACTTTTCAGTAGATGAAAATTATACTCCAGCTCTACTGACCACTAAATCTTTTGCATTGACCCTTAAATCAGCAGCACAGAAAGGCTGGTAATTATCAAAGAGGGTCATCTCAAATCCAGCGGCACTAAATGCTTATCAGCACACGCCCAGGAAGAAATATCATTTATGATGTGTTGCCTGATGCCTGTTATTCATCTTATCTCTAGACGTGCACGGCTCTGTATGGTAGCCATGGTCACACGTGGCTACTGAGCACTTGAAATGCGGCAAGTCCAAATTAAAATACACTGTCAGTATTGAACACATGCCAGATTTCAAAGACTTAGTACCAACAAAAACATGTAAAATAGCTCATCAATAATTTTATGTTGATTACAGGTTGAAATGACAATATTTTAGATATATTGGGTTAAATAAAATATATTAAAGTTACTTTGACCTACTTTTTTTAATGCGGCTAATACAAAATTTAAAGTTACCTATGTGGTTCGTGTTTGGGGCTCACATTATATTTCTATTGGATGTCACCATTCTAGAACAGATTTCTTGGAGTCTCAGATGCCTTCTAAAATCAAACAACAATGCTACACATACACAGTGAGTTCACATTCCTGGCAATCCTGTCCATGGCCTACAGGTTAAGAATTCCTGCTCCAGGGGCCAGCCCAGTGGCGCAATGGTTAAGTGTGCACGTCTGCTTCAGTGGCCCGGGGTTCACTGGTTCGGATCCTGGTTGTGGACATGGCACCGTTTGGCAAGCCATGCTGTGGAAGGTGTCCCACATATAAAGTGGAGGCAGATGGGCATGGATGTGAGCTCAGGGCCACTCTCTCTCAGCAAAAAGAGGAGGATTGGCTGCAGATGTTAGCTGTTCCAGATAATTTAAAATCTACTTTTGAATTAAATAAAAACCAAATGCCATACTTGCAGTGTTTTGCTCACCTAACTCAACACCTAGAATTTGCTTTTGTAAACTGCATTTGGAGGTAATTCCATAGGCATTGATTTTGGAATGACATAAGAAATGTGCCAAGTTCTTTATTGTGTTTACCGAGGGTATTGTTACGATGTTGCTCATTGCATCATGAGGTTCCAGAGACACCGCATTTCCTATTACAGATGCATTCCTTAGAAGTTATGGGCAAATAATCTTGTAAATTTAAGTGTGTTTTCACTTGACGAGCTAATATTTAAAGGTAACCTGAAATAAATACTTTAGCATATTAAACGATAAATAATTACTTTGTTGCTCACTGTTTGACCAAGACCTTCATTTAACCTCTAGAAAAAAAATAAAGTAATTCCCAAATACCTGAGATATAACCTGTCTTGACTCATTCCTCATCTAAATTCCTTTTTGATGACTAATGGCTTCCACAACTCTGCTGAAGCCAGAATTCAGAAACAAACAAACAAGTCCTAAGATTTCATTGGCTTCCATCTCTTCATCCCTGGAAGGAGCTGATTGCACTCAATGATCTTTGAAGTCCCTCTTAGCTCTAATTTTCTGTGACATTTTCTTCTAACTCCAGATGTTTAATATATTGAATATCCTTAAAGCAGAATACATAATAGTTGATATTGTTTGTGAGTCAAGACTAAACTATAGTCGTAAATATTATTTCTCTGCTGTATTATGATAATTATGTAATCCTCTTCATGTTTAAGGAATGTTTAGTTTTGACTTTTTTGTATTTTGAACACTGACACTTGTTAACTGTCTGTAGAGTTGGCAGAGGCTACTAACCAATCGGTAATGAAAACTTTTTGTTTTTTTCACTTGTTTTTTGTTGTTTCTTCTTTTTTTCTTTTTCCTCTCGTTTATCATTCTGGAGTATTTACTGCTTTCAAAAGAAGAGTGAATAAAATCCTCTTTAATAGTAGAATGACTACTGAAAAACATTGTACTTAAAGCTTTTTAAGCATACTTTATCTGGAAAAAATACAGCTAGCACTGACTTCTCTGCAACAGAGTGAAGAGAACACAGGAGTAAGCAGTACCTTTTGTTTGCCTCAAATCATGAAGCACTGACTTCGAGTCTCATCTGTCTTCATTGATATGTGTAGTAACTTCTGGAATTGCTGGGGTGGTGGTGGTGACAGCAATTTCTCCAGTTTCACCTGGAGGTTTACCTGGCTGTGGTGAGACTGTCCCTGAATGCCTTGTGATGGTGGATTTCACCCTAGATTTGCATGCAGGGTGTAGGGACAATGGCTGCTTTTTATAGGGAAGTGTGCCTGTGAGAACTTCTCAGAGCCAGTGATGAAACATGAGTCCATCCTTAACATTTGACTTTTTAAAAGGTAAATATTCTTAAAGTCTCACAGGCATTTATTTTTTCCAGATTTTTTTGTTTTTTAGTTGGGGAAAGTGAAGTTAGGATAAAGAGCTTTTCAAGCATATTTGAGAGTTTACAGTTGTGGTTGAAAATAGTTGGATTATTAATGCTAAAGGGACAAGATTTAACAAGTGTAGAGTCAAGGCAGCATTGGCCACGTAGGAGCAGCAGTTGTGGTGTGCCGTGAGGAGCCATCACAAAACTCTTAAACTATAGATGTTTTCCTGTCCTTTACCAAGAAGTCTCATTTTAAATTTGATTCTCATTAGCAACAGACTTCAACCTGTCCTCTAACCTGAAAGGACCTTCTACTTGTTGACAAGAGTCAGGCAAAATGTGGGATATACTTTGGCACAGCCAACAGATCAGTAGAATTGCATTGCCCTTGTGATTAAAGAGGAACAGCAACATTTGCCTGCTTTCAGACCTGAACAGGCGGTACGGAAACACAAGTCTGTGGTCACTTGGCATGCCAGTGCACTGACAGTGACTTCACTTGCGTGTTTGAGAAACCGAGTCTCGCTGCTTTTACTAATATTAATTGGTAAAGGATATAGCAAATGACCTGGGGGATTCAATGTAATTTTGCATCAATTATTGCGTAAATCGTACAGCTGTTACATACTGCTTTTCTCCCAGGGAAGAAAGTAAAAATTCGCTAGGGAAAGAAGAAGAAACGATATTGTGTAACAATGTTTTCCCTGATGACTTCTGAAATGTATTTGTTTCAAAGAGCTCTTGAAACCACAGCAAGGTGATTTTCTTCTTAGAAATACAAAAGATAGTGATCTAAAAACAGTTTCAAAATGTGATTCCCTGATCTCTCCTTCCTCCCAACATCATAATATCTTTCTTGTATATAGCCTTCCGGTTGGGCAAGGAAAACACTGGAAATGGCAACAATGAAGAACAATTCTTCTTGTAACTAATAGGTTGGACGGGGGCAGGATGGAATTATTCCTTCCTGAGCCTGCTCATCCTGAAGCTAATCCCTGTTATTGAAGTGGATTGACGTTGCAGGACGTGAAAACAGCAAACAGCCTGTAGGTTACGCCTTTAGGGAATGCTCAACTATTCTTTCTTCCAGTGAATTATATCCCTGACTCTAAGATTTTGAATCTTATAGGGAGATTATTCTTTTTCCCTTTGGGAGATTTAGCAATATAATGAGTTCTATAGATTTTATTGGCATTGATTCATAGCTGTTTATAAAAAAAATCATGCTTTAAAATATATACCTGAGTTACAATCCAATTGATGATTGTCAGCAGCAACAGTTGAATGTTAAAATATTTACCAATAATGTGAGGATCTGTGACGTCACCGTGGAGGTGGCTTCATCTTCACAGAGGTCAAAGATTTTTGTCTACAACTTTACTCATAAGAAAGACTTTGTAGGTAAATGTAACATAGCATCAATTTGGATTTTAAGTGTTCATTTCACAATCTTAGGTTTTCCAAGTAAGTATGCATTGTAAATATATATTTACTGGCATGGAATATTTTAGTATATGGTCCAGATATTCCATGATAGAATTTCCTATAGTAACTAACTTGTAACAATGGATATGCATTCAAATAGCAAATTGACCAGTACAATTATGTGGTAATATATCAAAGTCTGTGCTAAAAATCATTTAATCAAGGGGAAAAAATGAGGCACATCTATGAAAAATAAATTACTTGTTCTTAACCTAAGGCCACTTACCTAGACTACAATAGAAACACATATTTCATATTTAAAACATTACTCATACAGCTTTTACGATATCTTTCAGTATCATTTAAACTAGGAGAGGTCCTTAACTTATGATGTGGTCATCTGAATCAGAGTAATGTAATCAAAATTGAATTTTGAAAAACTAAAAGAACAAAAAGAATCATATTTATCAGTTAATAATCAAACTCAAAGTTATATCTAGAAGGAAAAGATTATGTTAACCTTCCAGAAATATGATGTTTTCCAATAAAAAGCTTAAAAAGCTTTAGTAAAGCATTTACTAAGATCAGCATGAACGTTTGATCAAAAATCATATTTTATTTTTTGTGGGAGAATCATTATTTTGATACGTTGCATAAACATAATTATACCTTGACACAGTATATTTCGTTATGAAAATAATGATTCCTTTTTCATATCATCCAGACATTATATCCACCATCTTCCTCTGTCAGCTTACTGTGTGCTCCCAACTGGTTGCTGTGTTCCTCTTTTCTTGTTACCCATTTCATTTTGGAGTCTATAGTCACTCCAGAGGCTAAACTTACACTGACTTGCTGGTTGGAAGAAATGTTTCAGACTCCTCCTTGTGATAATATTGCATCATAATGTGAAAATAAGACAGATGTGCCTTATTGTGATCATCTAAACCTCCTCTGTCCACTTGGGTAGCAGTTAGCCACATATAGCTATTTAAATTTAAATTAATTAAAATAAAATTAAGAATTCATTTCCTCAGCCATACTAGCTACATTTCAAGTGCTCAGTAACCATATGTAGTTGGTGGTTACCATATTGGACAATGTAAAACATTTTTGTCTTGCAAAAATTTCTATTGGAGAGCACTGATAAAGTGTATATATTGACAAGCTCTTTTGGACATGCCTAATAGAACTTTATATTATTTTCATAAACAGAAAACAATAACAACTCTACCTCTCCTTAGAAACTCTTTAATAACAAACCCAAAAGGCCCAACATTAAGGGTACAGTGATAAACTAAAATGACATTTTACTAGGAGAATAATAAATTTCTCTTTTACCTTTGCTTTCTTGACTTGGCAATGTCTTCCCTCTCTCCTCTACCTCTAACTGTTTAATAACCCAAGTTTATGTTATCTGGTCATTTACTTATTTTTGGTACTTTTAAACAAATAGGACAATTAAAAGAGTATCTCTATTAGGGATTTTCTGAATTCTTTTTTTGACTCACCATTTAGGCTGTGTATTTCAGAAGCTGTTCTGGATACTGAGGAAACTAGAACAAAAAAGAAAAAATCTTGTCTTCATAAAACTTCTGTCGTCTTGCATAGGTGTTTGTGCGTGGGGAGGTGGGGTGGAGCTTGCCTCGGCAGGGCGTGATAGTCACTCACAGATGCCCTTCTGAACTACAGTCTTCAATTCTTAAAGATGCAGGTTTATACTTACAATATTCCTCCATTTTACATAGAAAGCCAATGAAATAAATCATGAAAAGCATATTTTTTAATCAAAATATCCATTTATTTTCTATGAAATATCATACAAATAATAAATTTAAATTCAAGGCCAATAAAACATTGAAAAGAAAGCATATACATTGATTTATATTATTTATGCATGTGCATATGTATACATGTACGTACACTTTAACATATCTTTTTCTGACCATACAAAGCTGTTTAACGTATTTTGTCTAATTACACTTCAAAGTTCTAAAATTACATGGTAAAACTTACCACAAAAGCATTCTAATAAGCCTCATTCATTCATTCATTCATCCATCTCATCTACATTGTTGAATTTATTGGCATAAATTTTTTTATGAATTATCATTCAGTTCAAAATCTTTTCTAATTTCTCACGTGATTTCTTCTTTGATCCTTGGATTATATAAAAGTGTGTTGCTTGTTTTCAAATATTCAAAGATTTTATTGTTATTACATTCCAATTTAATTTTGTTACTTTTTTGCGTGTTTATTAAATTTTAAATATATCCTGGACATTGTAATGATAGACTGAAGAGTTTTGATTCTCTTTTACTCTTGGTGTGAAATCCCCCCAGGAAATCATGGGCTGAATCTTCACGGAAGCAGCAGCCTGGGGTACATCCTCCCATTTGTTAGCTTCACCACTTTCTAATTCTTTTTCTCAGGTTGACCTAACTCCTTTATGCCCCTAACTTTGACCCTGTAGGCCTTTTTATCCAGGCATCCTGCATTGAGCACTTCACACATAGTCATTGTAAAGTCCTTTTTTCCCTAATTCCAGAGTTGATGTTGAGTTCTTGACTTTGACACACAATTCCAGATAAGCAAGGAGGAACAAGTCTCTCTCTCCTCTTCTGTCTCTTTCCTGTGTGTACAGTGTATATACTAGTCTAACAACTTATTTAGTATTCCTTAAATCATAGTCCATCATTTATTCTTCATAGAATCAGACACAAAATGTCTCCTAAAATTAGCAATAAGGGTTTTTTCCTTTAATATTTCAGTGTATTCTAGATTGAATTTTTATTGCCCTACAACCAGATATAATTTCCCATCCACCAAAGAATCCACCACAGGCTTCTCAAGAATGCAGCTGAAACTTGGTTAAAAAGACAGCTTGCTTTATGTGCAACATCAAATAGTAGCTGGTCCTAAAGTACTTTGACTTTCCTACCGAATTCAGCATCCCCATAATAACTTTATGAACAAAGGATTGGAGGAATTACTATGGCTGATGAAACCTTCCAGAAACTCTGAGAAATAAGCTGTAGAGAATTAAAGTCACAAACAGAGGAAGTATCACAATTCTTCATCGTTAAGTATCAGAGATTTAGACACGTAAACCTAAAAACTAGGTCATTTTTAAATTTAACGAAGAACGTGGTTTTATGTACTCTTTACTTTCTCTTTTTTAAAATTATTACTTTAAAAATTATTATTATTATTTTTGTCATATTATAGGTATCCAATCATTCTTGTAGCCTTGAAATCTTTTCTGGAACAAGATAGTTGCATAAATAAATACATTTACTTAAGATCTCTCAGCTTCAGTCACCTTCCCTTTGTAATAGGGAGAATAATTCCTATTGCATAAGACTTTTAGGAAGGTTAAATGAGAAAACATATGTAAAACATCTAGGAAAGTGTTCAGGCCATAGTAGCTATTTAATACCTATCAACTTTCTCCCCTGCCCTGTTAAGTTTTTCTTTTGGTCATATGGGCTCTATTAACATTTTTATCCTCCATGTTGGTAGACTAAGTTATGCCAGGGAAATTTCTAATACCTAAAGTCTATGATTTTAAAGTAGTTTCATTTATTTAATTATTTTTTCCCTAAGCTCTTAAAAATACAATGACATTTTTCTTTCTAACAAGTTCTTTCACATCATTCAGAAGTCCCTGAGGAAAAACCCTTAGGGAAGCTGATTTTTTATAAATTTACAAATTCAATGTTTCATTCTTTCGCTGTAATTTTCCAGCCTGTCGAACACATCTGTTTTGCTTTTGCCTCCGTGGGTTCTCTGCAGGAGCCTCCTTCTTGACGTGATTATCCCACAATCTCATTTTTAGCTCCTACACTGGCAGCTACCTCCTGAAATGCTTTGAGATATTTTTCAGAGTTTTTTGTTAGTGACTCTTGAGAGACTACTCTTTTGGGGGGTAAGCTTCCTCAATTAAATCATCTGCTCAGGCATCTTTCTAACCTCTATGTTCAGTCTTCTTCGTAAATGAGTAATTATGTCCTGTGGCTCCTGCGTGAAGGAAAGTGCAAACTTGCGTCTCCCTCAGGAGAGAACTCTGAGCAATGCTAACTCTTGGAAGTATAGGTGATGGGGCCTGGAGCACTAATGCATTAGGAAATGTATTGTGGTCTTAGGGTGCCTTTTAGAGATGGGGAGATGTCAGATTCTCTTTGGGTCTAAGAATTCCACAAGAGACTACATTCTCTCTCTGCTGAGACATTTTTCTCCAGAAACCAGAGTCAGAATCAGAGTCAGAGCCAGAGTGAGAATTTCTGACTCACGGTTGTTTTACCACCTGCAAGCTTCAACTTCTCCATAATCCATTACCCTGTATGATATATGACATCTCATCTCCCACTTCAGAACAGCTTCATCACATTGTCTCTGCCACCATGGTCATGTCATTCAGAGTGGCAATCATTCACTTTGATGATCCTACTAAATTACGTTTCCTATAGCCTGCATCGTCCATTTTGAACCCATCCTTTCCCCAGACTCAACAAACCTATCTTCTGCATTCTTCATGTATATTGCACACACTTCTGTTCTTTTTAAAATCACTTTGATCTACTGCTTACATTTAGTCTCTGCCATAGTTAAGATTCTCATCATGACATAACTGGATGTGTATAACCACTTCCTAACTCTTTTCCCCTGCCTCTGATCTTTTCCCTTCTCTAATCCGTTCCTCTACACTGTCACAATTATGCTTTTGAAAATAATCATAGCTGATTACATTTTCCACTATTTAAAATCTCTGAGTAGGTCCCTGCCACCCATAGATAAAGGATCTGCTTCTTGATACACCTTAGAGTTCTTTGCACTCTGGCTCTTACCTACCTTTTGAACTTTATCTTCTGCTACTTCCAAAGATGTATCTATAGTCAAGCCATCCTACAAAAATCATAATGCTATTTCATATTCTGTGACTTTACATATTGTGCAACCTCTTTCTCTGGAATACCAGTGTTTGTAATCTCTGAGGCTACCTTTAATGTCAGTTCAAATACGTACGAAACCTCCTACCACCCCATTCGCATTCACCCGTTCACCAAGTTCTTCCCTTTACTGTGTTTCTGAAGCTCTTTTCGCATTGTTCATTAGCAATTGCACAACAACTTGTGTTTATACTTCTCTCTCTCTTAGAGTAAGATGCCTTGGAAAAAAATCCTCAAAAGATGTCGTATTTTTTTGTCTCCAGTGCATGGTACAGATTCTCCTACACAGCGCATATTTACGGAATCAATGATTGGAGGAAAGAGTGTAAGAGGAAGTAAATAACAGTGCCATATGTTAGCATAGGATGTTACAATATATCTTAGACACAGATTAAAAATAAAGCAAAACAGGTCTCTAGAACAAAACAAGGATTGAAAGTAGGAGGAAAGTGGAAAAATAAGATCTGGAGGGACTAATTTAGTGGGAACTTAGGGAGACTAAAAAGAAGGAACAAAATAGGAAGAGGTTTACAGTTTTGTGTAGATAATGCCTAAGCAAGCTGAGGCCTTTAGAATTCGAGGCTTGCTCTCTCCCACTGGTGTTTATCTCCCTAGGGAAAATGTAATTCATGTAGCCAGATAGCTCCTTTGCCAGCCCTCTTCTAGCTTTCTTAGGTAATTAACATAAAATGTTGTAAGGACTCAAGAAAGGTCTAGGTTTAGTCTACTAGTGTCATGTTTAAGTTGGCCAAGGGTCAGAGTGTTCATATGATCTGCTCCTTAGATGACTTTGCTGTGAACAAGAGGGTAAAGGCTGCAAAGACTGGGGAGAAAAACAAGAGTTAACAGAAGTACAGTGTGCTTAAAAGGGGATGGAGAAAAAGAAGGAAAGAAAGAAAAGAGTAACATAGAACACATTTGTGGTGGGAAAAGAGTACTGGACATGGAATCAGGAGCCCTAAGTTGTGTCTGGAGTTCACCAGTCTCTAGGTATGGTTCCTTGGGCAAATCATTTACTCTCTTCAGTTCTCATCAGTAAAACTAAGATGTTGATACCCACTTACAAGGTGGTTATAATGATTAAACTACATTATGCATGTAAAAGGAATCTGCAAATTTTAACATACTATACCACTATAAGAATTTTTTCACAATTTTGCCCACAGCAAATCTATGCTTTATTTTTAAAAAGTTGAAAAGAATACATATTAAACGTATAGTGGTAAAAAATAAAAATATTCTCATCCCTCTTGCTTTAGATAATTTTGTGTTTATCAATACATCAAGGCAATACTGAAAGAAAGTCAGTCAAGGCTTGGGCTTTCCTTCCAGTTGAGGAATTACTTTAATTTCTCTTTGGTTTTATGCTCTCCCAAAGGCAGTTTAGAATGTCACATACACTTAGAGTGGACATGCTGTACAGTGAAATTGTGCAAAACATTCCTGACAATCCTCATCTGAGACATAAACACTTCTTGTTTCCGGCTCATGTTTTCAATAAGGCCATATTATTTCAAGCAAAATTACTCAGAATATGACTAAACACATGCTCTACAAAACAACATGTAATAGACGCATTTCCTTTTCTTGCATGAAAGAGAAAAAAAAACGCAGCCTAAGCTTTTCTTTATTTCACTGATGGTCTTTGGGAAAGAGCCAATTAAGGTACCACCAAACTCATATCTACCAATTCTTAGGATCTGTCCCAAGCTCTCTTTCCCACCATGTCTTCTTGTGATTTTTTTTTTCCCATTTAAGACTTCCAAGGTGGCTACTCTCTTTCCAGCAACAATTTCCTTTCTCATTCTTCCTCACAACTTCTCATTTTTCTTGTCTCCTCCATGGAGGGAGAGAAGGCACAAAGCAGGAAGTTGTTTTGGCAAGTTATACTCAGGCCAGGAAAAACAATTGTCTTCAAATTAATTGAGTAATATCCAAAGCTTGACTATTGTTTTCCCCTTATGGTCCCTAGTGTACGAAGAAGTCTGAAAAGATTCATCACCTCTTTGGACAGGTTTATACCTATTCACAGAGGAATCAATTTCCTAATGTATCAACAAGAAAGATATATTCTCTCGTATCTGTTTTAATATATATTATTCACAAATTTAATTTTTGAAACGTTTGTTTATTATCTTGAAATTTATGAGCAATATAGGCATTCTTTAAAGTTCAATAGCTTCACTGTCTAGGTTGGTAAATCACACATTAATGAATAAGATTTTAAATTCTTTTTGGAAAGGGACCACTGTTGTTCTTCTTTTGGGTATCCCCAAATTACAAACATTCATAATAGAAGTTTGATACATATACATTGAATTAAATTTGACATATCTCCTAACTCAAAACAAGTATGTGAATCACAGAAATGACATCTACTTTTGATGAAAGAATGTAATGATCTGAGGGGAAGAAAGATCAGAATGTTAGCCTATTCCTGTGCTGTCTGAAGCATAATTGGTAGGTGGTTCTCTAGATCATAGGTCAATAAAGAAATATAAGTGTAGCAAACAAGGTGGTATGCATTTCCACTCCTCTTCCTCTTTATCTTTCCACTTGGGGGTTTTGATAGAATCAAAGGCAGAAACATCACAATAGCTACAGTTTTGGATTTGTGGAGTTTTGCTACATATTGTTGTATGACAGAGATGTGCCAAAACAGCAAAATGGCTGCCATCTCTACTATGTGTTCACAGTAATACTCGAAAGTAATACTTAGTTGTAGAATAGCTCCTTAATTTTTTATTTGTTTTCTCTTTGTTAAGGCTTTATTTTTGTTGACCAAATTATCATGTACTGTTATCCATGAAGTGACAATCTTTTGGGAAGGGAATGATGTTGATCCTTGCCTTGGTGTCATTTGGGGTTATGCCGTTGCTACATATTTCAGTTAGTAACGCATTATGCAGCTGTCATGTCAGTACACAGCGCATACAAATGGACTGGAGTTATGTAATATTCCTTGAAAGTTTTAAGCAGATGGCAATTTACTGTGACAAAACACTTTAATTGAATACAAAAAAATCCTCTTTGGGTAAATGATGTATGTTGCACAGTTAGGTATCAGTGTAGTTTTGCCGGAGTCCAGCCAGAAGAAGGGTGTGCAACCATGTGAATTACACTCACTGAGCATTCCACTCCTTTGTGTGTATTTACAGATCCCCACCCCCTTCACACCACAGCTGGTACTTGTTTCCACCACTGAGTTTTAAATAATTCAGTGAAATTCTTGAGAAACAGGGAATGTTTTGCATAATTTTGAAGCTTGATTACTATTTGCACCAAATGTTGCTGATCAGCAAGTTTGTCTCCATGGGAATAGTGAAGATTCCCTTTGAATTGAAATTCAAAAGAAATTCATTATCCTAAAAGCTTGAAAAAAGAAGAATCATCCCAATATGATTTTGCATTTAATATAGGAAAATTATGAAGGTAGATCACAACATAATGTGAAAAAGAGGTCGATTTGGTGGTTGCTGCTTCTGAACCATTAAAAAAAGGGAATAACACTATCTTGTGGCAGTTATATTAAAAATTACCATTTATTTTTCTTATGGTCTTGTTCATCCATTTGTGGGATTTTATCTCTTTCTTTCTCTATTCCACCCCAAGAATTACTATTAATATTAAAGTAAAGATTCCATTATCATTCAAGAAATAGTAATCACCCCATTTGAATGCTCTCTGTATAAACTTTTATTTGTAATTAAACAGAACCCAATTCTTTAAAGAACATGAAAGGAAAATAAAGCACAAGACTCCTAAGAGATATGGAGGAGTACTGGGTGTAGAAATAGATGATTTCCAATATGAAAAGTGACTACATTTTGGGGCATGCTGACTAAGAAGGTAGCTCAGGTCCAGAAATAAAAGGAAACTAGAGCAAAGAAATAGTAAAGTTAGCTAAGGGAAGAAATATCTCTAAGCATTTTCCTTAAAACAGTAGAATTGGAGCATGGACTAACTCTATATCTTATGCACAGTGTCCAAGATGATTGGGACTGGGTTTGAGGATGGTGGGAAAAAAAATTCCCAGACTCAATTTGTTCTACTCACAGGCAGCCTCAAGTGTCAGAAAGGATATGGCATTCACGAGAGAGGGCAGGTTTCTTGGGTCTGCTTTCTGTCTCTCAAATGAATGTGCCAGCAGTCAGGAAGCCTACAGGCTAAGTAAGCTTCCAGGTCTGAGGAGCTCTGAGCAAATGGTTACCCTCACGCCAGCTGGAATGGTCAGGTCATCACACATGGAAAAAAATCTGTGCCATATAAAGTGATAATTCTTGTTAAAAAGGCCTGTACATACGTGGGTTTTCAAGTTCTGAAATTCTTGATGCGCTGGGCTTATGAAATCCTTCTGATAGAACTGAAAAGCATTTTCTGCCACCTACTGTTGTCCCTGCCTGCTCTCAGGTACCTGAAATTTCCTTATGTCCATATAGGGGCTTTTCCAGCAAAGGTGAGAGGATGGCCGGCACATAGCCTTTTTGTCAGCATATAATTCATTAGATTCATCCTATGTGAATTTGCTAGTCTGTGTGAATTTCACAGGAGAGAAGGAGGGGGCCTTTGTTTTATTCAGTGATTAATCCCAAGCAATAGCTGAGCAGAGCAGACACTCGACAGACATTTGTTGGGTAACCAAATAAAGGAATGGGAGTGCATTTGATCTGTAACATATTCATGTAGACACAATAAATCCTATTAAGACATGATTTTTCAACAATAAGATGACTTTAGCTTTTATATGAAAGGAGAGAAGTCCTTCAGTCACTGCATTGTCATTTAGATGTTCAATATCTGTGTACCCTAAGTCTCATTGAAGCATTTGAAGAAGGAATTAAAGAGGCGGTAACTGGTGAAATTTTAATGCAGATAATGTAAGGATGATGCATTAAGAGAAGGAACCAGAAGATGGTTCAGATTTTGTCTGAATGAGAGAGTCTGTGTTTTTTCTGCTTGTCAGCTAGATTGTCAAGGGGGGAGAATGCTGTCTGTCCACATTTGCAACTTTAATTTGCGGAGTTTACAGCATAAAAGTGAACTGGTTTCTCTCTCTCCGTATCCCTGGAAGTCACATATTTATTGACATTATAGAAGATAGCTTATCTGAGTAATCTCTTTCTGAATTTGGGGCTAAATTATACTAATATTTTATTTGGGGCTATTTTCCATCCTACTTGGGATAACAGACACCAAAGACTCTGGACACTGAAGCCGGATCCAGAGACTGTTGCTTCTGGGTTTCAGCAACATTCTTAACCTATCTCCTTCTGGAAAGGACTCAGTGCTGTGAGTGGATGAGCAGTGCCCACCATGAGCCCCATGAAAGGATTTATGTGATTCCATGAACTTGTGTTTAATAAGCATGATTATGACCTACTAAACAGTAGTAACTAGAAAGAAGTTAGAACAGTCCAGGAATCCTTTAGCTTCCACAGCTTTTCAGGAAGCACATGGAAAATAAAGAATGAACTAACTTCCTGTCTGTCCTATGCTTTGGGAACATGTGATGGACCCTAGGATGCCAGAATTTATGCTACATCCTCATTTCTCCTTCTCTACCAGATATTGCAGGTATGATTGTAATAGAAAAAAACATAGAAGGAAAACAAATGGAAAAATTTGTCACTTGGAGAAGGCTTTTTATTTAGGGCTCCATAATGGTAGCTCGTCTTAAAAGAAGTGATATGAAAACCATATTTCTATCTACTTGTTTCAAATCACGTCTGAAAGTGAATGCTGGGTATGAGAATCCTAGGCAAATGCACATAGAATAAAATGGGTTGGAAAAACACAACCAAGAGTAGTAAAAACACTGTTTATTTCTACATGTATCATATAAATATATTACATATGTTATGCCTATACAGGCCAGCACATTAATAAATTTCTAATCAATTTGTGGTGTGAAGAAAAGAGCTTGGATTAGACCATGAAGTGATCTAGGGAGAAAAAGAGCTTGGATTCTAATTCCAGGTCTGCCATAACTAACTATTTGGTTTAAAGCAAATATCAAATTAACAGAGATTTAATACTTTTATGTATAAGATTTGGGAAATAACACCTGCCTCAAAATTGGAATATCAAATGAATGAGACATGTTGATGCTTTTGAAAATGCATGTGCAATCAAGAGTGCTATAGATCTTAAAAATGTTGAAAAGGAAGAGAAAAAAGAAAAAGAAGTAGAAATTCTGTAAAAAGCACTGTCCTCAATACTACGGTTTCTAATTTCCTCAAAATCTCTCTCTTTTTTACCTAGTCATCAAGACCTAAGAGTCAACCAGTCAGGGTTTTCAGGAAATTTTAGGAATTGCCTTCTTAGAGAAGGCTTAAAGCTTTGAATTCAATCTCTTGTATACTTTAAGTTTAAACGTCTGGACTTTACACACAAAGCCAAAGTAGTTTAGACCCTATGTATAAAAAAGAAATTTCAGTAACTAGAAAAAATATAGTTCCTTAAAATAAACAAGAATGTCTGCAATAAATTACACAGCAAATCACATCATTAAGATGAGTTTTAATAATCCAATTGCATTTTATTACCAAGGAAAGTCAATATTGTACAAACATAATATTTCAATCAGTAGAAGAAGCAAAATTACCCTAAATGATAATCTCATTAGTGCCTAAGAGGAAGTCAATAAAAGAGAAGCTCTTCTTCTTAAACATATATCCAGCTTCCTGATCCTGACTGTCCAATTAAGAAACTTGCATCATTAATTCAAGTGATCGATATACTTTTCAGATGTAAAGCAGATAATCAACTGCAGCAGATTCTTGAATTTATTAAAACTACAGTGTCAAAATATGCCAATGTTTGCAGGAGTGATTAGAAGAGCTTGCTAGATGAGATTTCTTTGCAAACACTGTTGTGAATGTATTTCATTGCTGTTATGCAGGGACGAACAGAGCTGGTTGAAGTGCATTTGTTGAAGGAGAAAAATGCCATAGTGCATAAGTTTTGTTGAGCCTTCATTGAATAGATTGCTTTGAATGTTCAGATGCTATTACCTTAAATAGGTGAAAGCACACACATGCGTTAGCAAAGCATGAAGAACTAACTTCTGTAGGCTGCTTCCTGATGTAAAGAGCCAAAAGAGACCCCGACTCTGACTGCATATTATTTAAAGAGGCGGGCAGGCCCCTGGTGTGGCACGGGTTGGTGGTCATTCTGCCACCAAACAGCATGGACCTCATGCTGATATTCATGACTGAGAGTTGTCTGCCAGTGGCAATCGGGAATATGCATAATTTTTTGTTGATGGCTGGAAGGAAAGTGGGAGAATGTCTATCTCAGACATGGACTATCACTCTCTCCTTTCAGTCTGATGGTCAACTGAAATCACCAGTTTACTCCTGCACCAATAACAGGCACACAGGAATCTCATGCAGACTATCCTAATTTCCATCCTTGGCATAGGGTTTGGGTCATCCTTTGTGAGATGTGCAACTTTATCTCCTTCAAGAGAACTTGCTGCAGGGAGCATGATAGACTGAAGACCCAGTGGCTGCCACCTCCCTGTCCTCACCATTGCTTTTGTTCTGAGGTCATGGTACCCCAGGCCCCTGCAAGACAACGAGCGAGGTGCAGGCTCCTTCCTGCAGCGTTCAGAGGGCGGGACTCCTCCAATGGGCAACTACAAAGACTCATTGTTTTATAAGATTTAGAAAGTCTTTTAATGGTGGGACACAACACGCTGACGCTCTGATAGATCAAAGCCAGAAGTCTCTGTTACTGACAATTCTGAAATAGAGGTGGCTGGTGGGCAGGGCCATACAGGGAGTTTCCCCCTGAGGACAGGATAACAGCAAGTTGGCGCTGTAAAGGGTAGCTTATGTATGGCAAGAAGGTGTGGTTAGGTAGGTTTCCCAGGATCCCTGTGGAATGACTAATTTGAATAACTTTGTGGACTCTGGGGTTGGGGGGCTGTGCCCTATTGCTTGATTCCTGGCCTTGGGTTGATTAGGGAATGTACATAGTGTGTATAGCCCAGTGTGTGAGAGTCCAATAAGGGGTATAGACTTAGTCAGTTGCTCAAGAAGGACCACTGATCAGCTTCTAGGCAGGATCTCAAAACTGGGTCAAGGGGCTGGCCTTGTGGCAGAGTGGCTAAGTTCACGGGCTCGGCTTTGGGGGCCCAGGGGTTTGCTGGTTTGGATCCTGGATGTGGACCTAGCACTGCTCATCAGGCCATGCTGAGGTGGCGTCCCACATAGCACAGCCAGGAGGACCTACAACTAGAATATACAACTATGCGCTCGGGGCTTCAGGGAGAAGAAGAAAAAAAAAGGTTGGCAACAGATGTTAGCTCAGGTGCCAATCTTTAAAAAAATAAAATAAAAACCTGGGTCAAGATCTCATTAAAAAAGATTATATTGTACTCCTCCTCTCAACCTCCTCCCTTCCCTCTCCTTTCAGGTGCCCTCATGGAGGTCTGAGGCTCTCTCTGTGTCCTACTGCTGCTTCTGTTTTATTTATGTTGGATTTTGCTGTTCCGATGGTATGAATGAAGCATTTTTCCTGTGCACAAACAAACAAACAAACACAGGTAGTGACCACCTGATTAACCAGAAGTTTTCCTGGGAAATATTTTGAGGTTTCTTAGGTAGCAGCTAATGATAACCATTTATGTTTTAGTGTGGTCATTACTAAAATTTTAGACAAAAGTAAATATTATTTAAACTTTCTTTTGCTTATGGAATATACTGAATGGCAATTTAATTTCATTTACTGAAAGAAAGTATAAATCTGTTTACATATTATTAATTATTGACATTTTGATTGTTCATTTGCATTCATAAGGCGTGTCATGTTTTTAAAATGCTTTACAATGCAGTAATCTATTCAGCAACCTCATTACTTAAGTTCATTGTTTCCCTTCCCTCAATCGCATGAGATAATTAAAAGTGGGGGTTTAAGTACACTGGCAAAATCAAATATTTTATTTGCGAAGACTAAAAATTCAAGTTCTGTTTTGCTTTATTTTAAAAACAAGTTACTAGAGATCTTGTCAAGATGGCAGCGTAAGCAGACTCTGAACTCATCTCCTCCCACGAACACAACCAGGTTACAACTATTTTTGGAAAAATTACCCTGGATAGAAAACTGAAAACTGGATAAAAAGAACCCCCACAACAAGGGACAGTCCTGACTAAGGTGGAAGAGGCAGAAATTCCTTCTGGAGAGAAAAAGAAGCCACAATCAGGAGCAATGGACTTTTTCAGCTGGCCAGGTAAGAGCCACCCTAAGGTACACAGCCCTCTCTGGAGGAGTGAGAACCGGAGCAGGGGCCAGTACTGCTATGAGCATCCTGCAGACTCAGCACAACTGAGATGAGGGTCTTACTATCTGGCTTCCCTGGCTATTAACCGCAGCAGGGATACCCTCAGAAAAGCTATCCTCTGAAAGCCGAAAAGACCCGGGTCTTAAAGGGCCCATGCACAAACTCACCCATCTCAGCAACCTAAGATCACCAGAGAGAAGGCTGACAGTGCTTTGGTGAAAAGAGACTCACCTGGTGGGTTCTGGGTGCAACTTGGTGATAGGAGATACCTCTCTGGAGACTGAGACATTGGTGGCAGCCATTGTTGTGACCTACTCCAGGCAGGCTGACACAGACCCTGGCAGATACCATTGAAATTCTTCCCCTGACCTCTTAGCCTAGGGGTCTGCCACACCCACTGGAGTCCAGATTTAAACCAGTTCAGCCAAGGCAGGCAGCCTGCCCTAGGGAACTGCCCCACCCAACAACAAGCCCTCAGGCTACTTGTTGGCCTGCATTGACTTGGTGTCTTGATCCTCTACAGGCATGAAAGGGTATCTGCCTCTGTGGGGTAGGGCCTGTGTGAGGAACAGGTGAACTGTGGGGAGCATTGGTAGAGAGGTGGGCGCCTCTGCAGTGCAGCATCGGGGTATGCTCCAGGGGGTTGAGAAGTGTGCATGGACCAGGACTGTGTTGACAGTGTGTGTGGTCTTGTAGGGGGTGAGGCTTACCAGTGGCATAAGACCTGTGCTTCACAAATAGCCATAAAAAAGATCAGCCCCACCTCCCAAAGCCTGAAACAATTGAGTGCTCCTGTGCCAAGGGCTAGCCCCACTCAGCTGCACTCCTAAGAGAACTGACAACAGTCTTGTAGGCCCATAGCAGTTGTAAGCCCCTAAGCCTGGTGACCAGCTACATTGGGTACCAACCCAATTAAGAGGAAAACTGCAATAGGAGTGTGGTGTTAGACCTTGTAGTCAATGGTGCTGAGGCTCCCCATACCAGATTTACAAACAGCTGGCCAGGGAAGGACAGATTAGACTCCCTGGGTACCTGCATTAAGAGCAACCCTGCCACAGCAGAAGGACACAAGTAGCCCACAAAGGGGTCACTCCTGGATCTTTTGGACTGGTGACAAGAGGGAAGCACACTTCTGGGCCTCTAAAGGCATCTCATACATAAGGCCACTTCTCCAAGATCAGGAGACGTAGCCAACTCACCTAATATATAGATATAAGCACAGAGAAAGAGGCATAATGAGGAGACATAAAGAGGCATAATTTCAAGCAAGGTAAGAGGACAAAACCCCAGAAAAAGGACTAAATGAAACAGAAATAGGTGACCTACCTGACAAAGAGTTCAAACAAAAACTCATAAGGATGCTCACAGATAGTGGGAGAAGACTGGATGAACACAGTGAGCTCATCAGCAAAAAATTGGAAAATATAAAAAAGAATCAGTCAGAAATGAAGAATACAATACTGGAAATGAAAAATTCACTAGAGGGACTCAATAGCAGAGTAGAGGATAGAGAAGAATGGATCAACAAGCTAGACGAAAGACTAAAGGAAATCACCCAAGCTGAAAAGAAAAAAGAAAAAAGGATTAGACAGAATGAGAACAGTCTAGGGGAACTCTGGGACAATATCAAGCACACTAACATTCATATTATAGGTGTCCCAGAAGGAGAAGACAGAGACAAAAGGGCAGAAAATTTATTTGAAGACCAAATAGATGAAAATTTCCCTAACCTAAGGAAGGAAATAGACATCCAAGTTCAGGAGGCACAGAGAGCTCCAAACAAGATAAGCCCAAAGAGGCCCACACCAAGACACGTTATAATTAAAATGTCCAAAATTAAATATAAAGAGAGAATCCTAAAAGCAGCAAGAGAAAGGCAACAGGTGACATACAAAGGAAAGCCCATAACGCTATCAGTGGATTTCTCAGTTGAAACCCTACAGGTGAGAAGAGAGTGGCATGACATATGTAAAGTGCTAAAAGGAAATAACCTACAGCCAAGAATACTCTATCCATCAAGGTTGTCATTCAGAATGAAAGTAGAGATAAATACCTTCCCAGACAAGCAAAAATTAAAGGAGTTTATCACCAAGAAACCAGTTCCACATGAAATGCTGAGGGGACTTAATTAGTGGGAAACCAATGACCACAAATAGGGCTAAAAAGATTATCAACGCCCCTCTAAAAAAAACCCAGGCATTAAAATCACTGCTAAAGGCAAAAATATAGTAAAGGTAGCAGATCAACCACCTGTGAAGATAAGATGAAGGTGAAAAGACAAAAGTGCTAAAATTACCTATTTCAATGATAAGAGGGTAATGGGTAGACACACAGAAAACAAGAGATTAGATATGATTTCAAAAGCATAAAGTGTGGAAGGAGGGGAGTCAAAAAGTAGAGATTTTAAAAAAAGGTCAAGGTAAAGAGTCTATCAAGTCTATGTAGACTGTTATATACATAGAATATTATATAGGATCCTCATGGTAATCACAAATCAGAAATCTATTATAAGTAAACAAATAAGTTTGACAAAAGAAATCAAACATATTACTAAAGAAAGACATCAAACCACAAGGGAAGAGAGCAAGAGAAAAAGAAACAGAGAAGAACTACTACAACACCCAGAAAAAAAGTAACAAAATAGCAATAAGTACATATTTATCAATAGCTATTTTAAATGTCAATGGACTAACTGCTCCAATCAAAAGGCATAGGGTGGCCAATTGGATAAAAAAACAAGACCCATGTATATGCTGCATACAAGAGACACAGTTTGAACCTAAAGAAACTCACATACTGAAAGTGAAATGAAGGAAAAAGATATTCCATGCAAATGGCAAAGAAAAGACATCAGAGGTAGTAGTACTTATATCAGACAAAGCAGACTTTGAAACAAAAACTGTAACAAGAGTAAAGAATGGCACTACATAGTGATAAAGGGAACAATCTAATAAAAGAATATAACACTTGTAAGTATCTTTGCAACCAGCATAGGAGCATCTAAATATATAAAGCAATTATTAACAGACATAAAAGGAGGAATAGACAGTAACACAATAATAGTAGGGGACTCTAACACTCCACTTACATCAATGGATAGATCATCCAAACAGGAGATCGATAAGGAAACACTGCTCTTAAAGAACACATTTGACCAGATGGACTTGGTGGATATATATAAAACATTCCATCCAAAAACCACAGAATATTCATTCTTTTCAAATGCACATGGGACATTCTCCAGGACTGATCACATATTAGGCCACAAAACAAGTCTCAATAAATTTAAGGAGATAGAAATAATACCATGCATCTTTTCTGACCACAAAGGTATGAAACGAGAATTCATCTACAGGAAGAAAACCAGAAAAGCCACAAAAATGTGGAGATTGAACAAAATTCTACTGAAAAATGACTGGGTCAATGAAGAAATCAAAGGAGAAATCAAAGGAGAAATCAAAAAATTCCTAGAGACAAATGAAAATGAAAATACAATGTGCCAAAATCTGTGGGATACAGCTAAAGCAGTTCTAAGAGGGAAGTTTATAGCAATTCAGGGCTACCTCAATAAAGAAGAAAAATCCCAAATAGACAATCTAACAGCGTGTCTAAGGGTACTGGAAAAAGAAGAACAAACAAAGCCCCAAATCAGCAGAAGGAAGGAAATAATAAAAATCAGAGCAGAAATAAATAAAATAGAGACTAAAGAAACAATAGAAAAAATTAATGAAACCAAAAGCTGATTCTTTGAAAAGATAAACAATATTGACAAACCCTAAGCTAGACTTACCAAGAGAAAAAGAGAGAAGGCTCAAATAAATAAAATCAGAAATGAAAGGGGAGACATTACAATGGACACCTCAGAAATACAAAAGATAATAAGAGAATACTATGAAAACCTATATGTCAACAAATTGGATAATCTAGAAGAAATGCATAAATTCTTAGAAGCATACAACCTTCCAAAACTGGACCAAGAAGAAGTAGAGAATTTGAATAGACCAATCACCAGTAAGGAGATCGAAACAGTAATCAAAAACATCCCGCAAAATAAAAGTCCTGGACCAGATGGCTTCCCTGGTGAATTCTACCAAACATTCAAAGAAGACTTAATACCTATCCTTCTCAAACTCTTCCAAGAAATTGAAGAGGAGGGGAGGCTTCCTAACTCGTTCTACGAAGCCAACATGACCTTGATACCAAAACCAGACAAGGACAACACAAAAAAAGAAAATTACAGGCCAATATCACTGATGAACATTGAGGCAAAAATCCTCAACAAAATACTAGCAAATAGAATACAACAACAATACATTAAAAAGATCATGCGTCATGATCAAGTGGGTTTCATTCCAGGGATGCAGGCATGGTTCAACATCTACAAATATATCAACGTGATACACCACATTAACAAAATGAAGAATAAAAATCACATGATCATCTCAATAGATGCAGAGAAAGCATTTGACAAGATAAAGCATCCATTTATGATAAAAACTCAATATAAAATAGGTATGGAAGGAAAATACCTCAACATGATAAAGGCCATATATGACAAACCCACAGCAAATATCATTCTCAATGGAGAAAAACTGAAAGCTATCCCTCTAAGAACAGGAATCAGACAAGGAAGCCCACTGTCTCCACTCTTATTTAACATAGTATTGGAAGTCCTAGCCAGAGCAATCAGGCAAGAAAAAGAAATAAAAGGGATCCATATTGGAAAAGAAGAAGTGAAACTGGCACTCTTTGCAGACAACATGATTTTATATATAGACAACCCTAAAAAATGCACTAAAAACTTTTAGAAATAAGAAATGAATACAGTCAAGTCACAAGATAAAAAATCAACATAGAAAAATCAGTTGCGTTTCTATACACTAACAACGAAGTAGCAGAAAGAGAAATTGAGTAGAAGCCCATTTACAACTGCAACAAAAAGAATAAAATACCTAGGAATAAACTGAACCAAAGAGGTGAAAGATCTGTACATCAAAACTATAAAACATTGTTGAAAGAAATCAAAGAGACAAAGAAATGGAAAGATATTCCGTGCTCTTGGATTGGAAGAATCAACATCATTAAAATGTTCACACTTCCTAAAGCAGTCTATAGATTCAATGCAATCCCTGTCAAAGTTCCAACAACATTTTTCACAGAAATAGAACAAAGAATCCTAAAATTTACATGGAACACCAAAGACCCTGAATTGGCAAAGGATTCCTGAGAAAAAAAGAACAAATCTGGAGGTATCACACTCCCTGACTTCAAAATATACCACAAAGCTATAGTAACCAAAATAGCGTGGTACTGGCACAAAAACAGACACACAGATCAATGAAACAGAATGAAGAGCCCAGAAATAAACCCACACATTTATGGACAGCTAATATCCTACAAGGGAGCCAAGAGCATACAATGGAGAAAGGAGAGTCTCTTCAATAAATGGTGTTGGGAAAACTGGACAGCCATATGCAAAAGAATGAAAGTAGACCATTACCTTTCACCATGCACTAAAATCAACTTAAAATTGTTTAAATACTTGAATGTAAGACCTGAAACCATGAAAATTCTAGAAGAAAACTTAGGCAGTATGCTCGTTGACATCAGTTCTTAGCAGCATATTTTCAAGTACCATGTCTGACCCAGCAAGGGAAACAAAAGAAAAAATGAACAAATGGGACTACATCAAACTAAAAAGCTTATGCACAGCAAAGGAAACCATCAACAAAACGAAAAGACAGCCCTACAATTGGGAGAAAATATTTGCAAACGATATATCAGATAAGGGGTTAATTTCCAAAATATACAAAGAACTCATGCATCTCAACAACAACAAAAAAACCAACAACCCAATTAGAAAATAGGCAAAAGGTATGAACAGAGATTTCTCCAAAGAAGATATATGGATGGCCAACAGGCATATGAAAACACGCTCAACATCAGTAGCTACCAGGCAAATGCAAATCAAAACTACAATGAGACATCAGCTCACTCTGGTCAGAATGGCTATAATTAACAAGATAGGAAACAAGAAGTGTTGGAGAGGATGTGGAGAGAAGGGAACCCTCGTACACTGCTGGTGGGAGTGCAAACTGGTTCAGCCACTATGGAAAGCAGTATGGAGATTCCTCAGAAAATTAAGAATAGATCTACCATATGATCCAGCTATCCCACTGCTGGGTATTTATCCAAAGAACTTGCAAACAGAAATGCATAAAGATACATGTACCCCTATGTTCATTGAAGCATTATTCACAATAACCAAGACTTGGAAGTAACCTGGGTGCCCCTCAAGGGAGGAATGGATAAAGAAGATGTGGTATATATACACAATGGAATACTACTCAGCCATAAGAAATGATGAAATCCAGCCATTTGTGACAACATGGATGGACCTTGAGGGTATTATGTTAAGGAAATAAGTCAGAGGGAGAAAGTCAAATACTGTATTATCTCACTCATAAATAGAAGATAAAAACAACAACAAACAAACACCTAGCAACAGAGATTGGCTTGGTGGTTACCATATGGGAAGGGGGCAGGGGGAAGGGCCATAGGGGTGATTAGGCTCCCATGTGAGGGAATGGACTATAATTAGTTTTGGGGTGGTGATGTAATCTACACAGAATTCAAAATATATTACGATGTACATCTGAAAGCTATATAATGTTATAATCCAATGTTACCGCACTAAAAAATAAATAATTAAATAAATAAATACAATTTAAAAACCCCCCAAAAAACAAACAAAAAAACCAAGTTACTGCATTGTTTCATTTTTAGCCTTGTGCTTAAATGTGGACTATGACAGAGGTATCCCACATGTAATTTTCTGGAAGAAGCTGGAGGAAAGGCTGTGTGTGTGTGTGTGTGTGTGTGTTATGTATTAGTAGTATTCCTCACTGTTTTGTTATAGCTTCTACTAATTTCTCTGGTCATGAGAGGACTTTTTAAACTAAGGAGTTTACAATATGTTAGAAAAAATTTTTTAAAACTCAATGGAATCTACTAAATGAACTATAATAAAACAATCCATTCACAGGAGAAATTAATCAATTGAAATTTATTTTTGAAGATCTATGTGAGAGCAGATGTATTGAGACCAACCTCTGAAAACTTCTCATCACAGGTGGACCATCCTCTCAGGTAATGCAAAAAAGACAAACTCATTCTCAGAGCACTTCAAGGTCGTGTGCCCAAGGGACCCACTGGGCCTGGTCCAGGTCTAGAGTCACGTGGCTGCCCTCCCTAGGTGCAGGATGTGGGAGAGGAATAGGATGGGGAAAGCAACTCACTCTCCCAAGCTCCTAATTCTCCTGGATCCTGACCCTAATAAGCTACATCAATTCTAAGATAAGTACAATTTCATTAACCAACTAGAGAGAGGTTATGTAAATTCTCTTGCTTCATTTTCCTGTTTTCAACCCAGACTTTGTGTAACTTCATGCATACTAATTCTACTCTGGGGTCTTAAATTTCTAACTACCTGTCTGTAAAATTCTCAAGTGCAGATTTAAGTAAGTTCAAATTCACATAGACACAACATACACGAGAGCTGAATACTCATATATTATAAACATATACATGCAATGCTCTGAAACAAGGCTATTCAATTTCTGCATTATCTTTTACATATAGCTGTGTATTCATAATATTCGTTTTGTTTGTTAATGTGGATGCATGTTAGCATTTGTCTTAAATATTAAAAGACTGGGGAAAATCATATGTTTGAAATGGGCATGGATTAATATAAACAATATGATTTAATAACAATTTTAAGGAAGCATATTTTACTATTATAGCTAATTTCCTTTAATAATCATATAGTACAAATCATATTATTTGTTAAAAAAGCATATTAATTTTCTTTGTGAGAAATATACAGAAATTAAAGAAATACCTTGCTTAAAGTAAAGGTTACGAACATGTTTCTCCTTTACAGCGCACATGCTAGCATTAGAGTCTTTAAAATTAAATATCTATAACAAAAATTTATGGTAGAAAAATGGGCCTCTATATTCAATTTCAAATAGAGAAAACCCATAGCTTGGTTTAACCACTTAGTTAAAACTGTAGTTTGAATAAAATGAGAATTGACTGAATAAAACTTCTCTAGGAAATAACCACAGGAAAATCTCTACAGGAAAGTAGAGAGCACTACACGTTAAATATTTGTGAAATAAAACATTATTAGAATGTCATTACACAGTCATTGCAAATGGTGGTTGCTCAAAGGTGATGAGGCTTTTTGTTGGCCATTTACCCAGATTCTTATTCATATACTCTGTGCTTACATAGAATGTGCAGAGTGAAGGTAGGAGGGAGCTGAAATAGATAATGCCAAGTGAAAATAGAAAAGATTGTCCCTAATTAGTTCAAATATGCTCCTGCACTCAAATAAGCAAGCAAACTAAAATAACTGAACTGAAAGTAACCAACACAAACCTGGTCACACTCATTCTTCTGTTGTAGTTTTCAAACACACAAATCATCTATTTTTCTTCTTATAAAACAATAGAAATCACTTCCATTAGTGTTACCAAAATAAAGTTGAAACTTACTGAAAATAAACTGTAGAAAAAGCTAAAATATATCTCTATATCTATTACAGGCTTCCCCCCCCCCCCCCATATATATAGGTAAAGTTTAACGGGAAGATTTCCAAGGCTGACTTTGGGTATACTTTCAAGTTCTTTCTCAAAAGTGAGAATTTTAAATATAGATTTTTCATCAATTGCCTGATCTTGGCCCTTAAAGTCTTACTCTCCAATGTACTTACATTTATTAGGATTACCCAGTTGGATCCCTGTCTAGTGTGATGCTGTGGAGTGTTGAGCTCTGTGAGGACTGTCTCCCCATGCAAACATCTCTCAGGGCCCTGCTAATGAGCTCCCCTCTGTTGTCTCTCAGACCACAGCTCCATTAGCAGTGTTGTAATACCAAAGATAAGTTGTGCAGCTTGTCAATTTGATTTTTGCTAACATCATGGCCTGTATTTTGTACTATATTTTATAAGGATCTCTCCGGGAGACTGTGGATCACCTTGCCGGCCAGGCAGAAGCCATTCATCCTGCTCTAATGAAAGCACAGTTTAATTAAGAAGCATTCTGCCATTTACTGTGTACTCTAGACTACAATTTTGATGTTGGTCTATAAATGCTAAGATTTGTCAGATTCAATTTCTCTGCTCTAATTTCCTATCAGAGAAAATGTTATACCAGGCGTGGATCCAATTTTCCTTTTCTATTAGCATTTATATTGACAGAATTAATGATTTTATTGTTATCTTTGGCTTGTTGCTAATAGCCAACATCATATCCCTTCTTGGGGATGGTCCCATACGTATTGTAAACTCATTGTCCCAGGAGGAATGACAACTCATTGTATTAGATTTATTTTAAGGTAGCCTAGTTAAGCAGTGGGAAAAGAAATCAGAAGAGCTTTGGAAAAAAGGATAGTATTCTCAGATAAAAAGGAAGATTAACTTTTTTCTATACGAATAAAGTGTCTAAATGGATAGGCTGGCAAAGATTCCGCGAGGCTCTCCTGGCAGGTTTGAGGAAGCATAAATCCGATACATTTTCCCTACCCAAAAAATATCCTAAGGGGACTATGAACCCCCATTGGATTTGAAATACAATTAACAATATCAAGAGGTAGTATACTTTGCATATATTTCTCACCTTTTGGAAGTCAATTTCCTCTATAACTAATCTAATCACCTCCCTGACATAGCTGTAGTTTACATATTAATTTATTTCCCAAATATTCAGGTTGGAGTGAGTTTAAAGTCCCTATTCATGAATAATTTATTCATTACTTAAGTGCAAATGAGTTAGTTGTGCAGTTTTATGGAGAAAGAAAGCCATGGTGTGGCACTCTTGTGTAATGTATTTCTTTTCTGTGCAGGTTATTACCATGAACCTCTTCATGTACTCACCTTAACGTGTAACAGGGGCATCAGTGTTCTTCGAGTTCACAGTCAGCATATATTAGAAGCATTTACATCAAGACACATCCAGGAAATTTTATTGTAAATGTTATTTTACTTTTTATCTAACACATTGATAAGTATATTTAAATCTATTTCTACACCATTTACAGTACTGCAAAATAAGGAAAAAGAGAGGGAATAACTGGTATTTTTGTGTTCAATAAGTGCAAGAATAATTGTCTTCTTGCCAGAAGTAATGTGAAATGGAGATATGTTCATGGAGTGTAATTAAATATATTTAGTATCCAAAACTGTCTATATGCAAATTCCATGTCAATATTTTCTAAATTATATTCACCCTCTGAGACATGTGTGACTAACACTACGATTTCAGTGAGGTGAACCAAATCAGTCCCTCCAGAGATTGTTAAATGAATTTCTACAAGCATTAAGAAACAGAGTTCCTCTGTGTATTACTGTTCACATCCATGGCTTACAATTTAAAATCACCATAGCAGATTATAGTAGGCAGAAAGAAACATAACAGAGAAGACATTAGTTGAGGAGAGAGAGAGAGAAAAAGAGAGAATGAAAGATGGCATGTGATAGTATTATAGAGCTGTCCCACTTAACACAAAACAAAACCAGCAATTTAAACATTATATATTGGATTAAAAATGCCTCATTTAGGGAAACCAAATGTTCCAAACTGTCCTTTGCATACACAGATGTTCTAGGTAAGGACTCGTGACTAGAAATCAGAAGATTCCGACTTTAATTCAGGGGCCTCTGTAAATGTATTGACTATTTTGACAAGGAAGTCACAGTAAACAGAGAGCTTGAGTCTCAGTGCAGTGCACCTGCATGCCCTTAACCTCTTTGAACTCACTTTTCTTATCTGCAAAGCAGTAAAAATAACATAAGCACAGCAGGGTGGGAGTATCAAACATGGAATTGCAATGTAAATTTCAGTGTGCTGCACAAATGTGTTGGTGGTAATATTGTCATTGAATTAAATAAATGTATGTAGATACTCATTCTCATGTTTAAGTTATTATATTTTTAAAATTCACTTATCGTTCATTGATTTCCACACAAATACACTCCCTTCAGCAGAGTTGAAGAAGTTAGGTGGTTATAAAAGGATGCATTTATTTGGTCTTTCATTCTACTTGACAGTAGTGTCTTGTAACGATGTCAGTAAACTTAGAATTTTTATTTTGAATAGTCGTTGAATTTGGATGGTTACCTTTTTAGGCGTTGTGTGAGTAAAAATAGAATTATTGCATCAGCATGAAGAAAGTTACAGAATGAAAAGAGAAATAATACAAACTCTAGGAAACCTTTTAATTATGTCATAGAAGTTGAGCGGTGCTAAAAGAAATCCTGGTTCTACCACTTGGTCACTGCAGATAAGAAAGAACCATTTAGACAGTCCATTGTGTATTCAGGCAGTGGGAATGAAGTCATGGAGGGGGGAAATCACTTCCACCTGTAGAAGTCCAGAGGGAGTTCTGTGGACTAAGAGTAAGAAGGCCCCTCTCCAGAACTCTGAGCCTCCATCCACAGGAGTGAAGGAAAGTTTCTGGTTCTAAGTCCTTCCCTAGACACTACTTTTTCTGTTAGAAGAAGGGAGAAAGGGCCCCTGGTCTACACTATTCCCAAAATTTTCTAAAAATCGTGGCCTTCCCTTCACACTCTGTCTTGAGATCACCAGAAATAACATCAGCATGTCTCCATCCTAATTACCCAAGTGACCATGAGAAGCCCCAGACTCCCATGGCATCCTCATCTTCAACACTCGATGTTACTGAAGATTGCATGCTTCTAGTGCTCTCTTTATTTCTTAGCTATCCCCAACTTCTGAAAGCCTTCTACTGAGTCCTCTGGAACACACAGTATATTACTAGAAAAAATTTCCCTATATTTTCAAGGTACATCTGAATGTTCCCTTTACTTCCTGTCCTAACAGAAATTTGAATCTCCCTTGAGAATACTGCTTCCCCCATAGTCCTCTCATACCACTGAGCCTGAAAGTGGGATGAGTGTCCTCCATGATATGGATTGAGATGATATGATATGAGAGGATAGACCACTCTCCCCGTGTCTTCTTGAGGACCTGTTAACTTTAAATTTCCTGTACTAGACAGTAGTATCCATTACCTTTGCTGTTGCAATAATGTACCTACCACTGAGTCATAACCTACTCCTCCACTCCAACTGCATCTTGTATCTTGAAAGCTTTTGCATCTGATTTACGGTCACTCTAAAACCACATCTTGGCGATTTCAGTGTTCACGTGGCTGACACTCCCAAAACCTTCGCCTCTCCATTCCTTGAACTCCATGTTCATCCCACCAGCCTTTCACTGCCTTGATCATACCCTAGACTTGTCAGGATCAATATCTATAACATCATCAAAAATCTCAACTCAAGCATCCTTCTGACAACCACTTTTGTCACTCTCTCTTGTGTCTCACTCTCTCGTGTCTTAAATCTAACAGTCCTGATCCTCAGCCCCGTCAACTGAGCTTATCATGTCTTTGTTTTCTTTTACTCCCCTCTCTTTCTCATTTCTCTACTTACCAGCTTACACTTTTTAGCCAATCATTATGTTTACTTTCCTCAGCTTTCTTGCTGTTCTCTTATTTCGCTTCCCTCAATTGATTAGACCATAATCCTGGTTTAATTCAATACTCCTTCTTTGTGTCTGCACCTATGTATCAGGATATGGCTGTTTCACTTTAAACTAATAACCCTAAATGGACTCTTAATGCTACCTGACAATCACTATATCTAGTCCATCCACTCTCCCAGTACCTACTTCCTCCTCTCTTCTCAAAATCTAACACCTCTCTTCTTTCTCTTTTCATTCCTCACTCTCAGATGATGATCATCTTTCCTATTTTTGTGAGAAAACTAAAAATCAAAAGTGACCTTTCAAAATCTCCAACTACCATTTCTACCTATCTCCTAGCAACAATACCCACATACTCTGTCTAACCTCCCATCACCATAGGTGAATTCTTGGTCTTTTTAAGGTCAATTTTCCACTTGCTTTGGAAATTCCACCCTTTTTCTTCTGCATTAACATTTTTTCCCCAATTGCAGATTCTTTCCTGGTGTTATGCATCCATCTAGAACAACCCCCCCACCATCTTAAAAATAAAATCTCTTAACCTTCACTTACCCCTCTACCAACAAAATTCTTGAAAGGTTTTCTACATGAACTGGCTTAATCCCTGTATTTCCAGTGTTTCATTTTATTATTTTAGCTTCATCCATGTTGTTGAGTGTACCACTAATTCATTCCTTTTTATTGCTGAGTAGTACCCCATTGTTTAGATATATCATACTTTGTTTATTGCTTCTCCTGATGGTGAACATTTGAGTTGTTTCTAAATTCAGCTATTATAAATAGAGTTGCTATAAACATTTCTGTATGAATCTTTGTATGGTTAAATGCTTTCATGTATCTTGGGTAAGTGAGTGAAATGGCAGGTTAATATAGTTGGTACATGTCTAGCTTTTTAAGAAAATACCAAATGGTTTTCCAAAGTGGTTGTACCATTTTACATACCCACCAGCAGTTTTTGAGATTTCCTGTTGCTACTCATCCTTGTAAGAAATTGATTAGTTGAGTCTTTATAATTTTAGATATTCTAAATAGGTGTAGAGTGGCGTCTCATTGTGGCTTTAATATACATTTCTCTAATGATAATGATGTTGAGCTTTTTTTATGTGCTTATTTGTCATCTATGTATCTTTTTTGGTGAAATATATGTTCAAATATTTTGTCAATTTTTTAATTGGGTTGTTTATTTTCTTATTTTTTATTTCTAGGAGTTCTTTATATATTGCAGATACCAGATATATTATTTAGCAAAAATATCCTCCCAGTGTGTAGCCTGTCTTTTCATTCTCTTGATAGTGTCTTTTGAAGAGCAGAAGTTCTTGATTTTCATGAACACCAATTTATCAAACTTTTAATTTTATCAATTATACTTAAGCTGTTGTATCTAAGACATCCTTGCTTAAACCAGGGTCATGAAGATTTTTTTCCAGAAATTTTGTAGTTTTAGATTTTATATTTGAATTTATAACATATTTCAAGTTAAGTTTGGTGGGGTGAGATAGATATCAAATTCTCCTTTTGATCTGTGTGTGCAGAAGAGTTATTATTTCCTTAATTGTTTGGTAGAAATCGGCAGTGACGCCATCTGGGCCTGGACATGTCTTTGCAGGAAGGCTTGTAACTATAACTTCAATTTCATTATATCTATATAAAGGTATTTAGATCATACATTTCTATTTAAATGAGATTTGATAGTTGGTGTGTTTAAGGAATTTGCTTATTTCACCTAAGTTGCCAAAATTACTGGCATAAAGTTGTTCATGATAACCACTTATAATGTAAATATCTGTGGACTCAGTAGGTATATCATCTGTCTCATTCCTGATATTGAAAATTTACATCTATTTCTTTCTTTCTGATGTGTCTGGCTATGGGTCATCAGTTTCATAGACTTTTACAAAGGATCATCTTGTTTTCTTGAGGAAGATTAGCCCTGAGCTAACATCCACCACCACTCCTCCTGTTTTTGCTGGGTAAGATTAGCCCTGAGATAGCATCTGTTCCAATCTTCCTCCACTTTATATGTGTGATGCTGCCACAGCATGGCTTGACAAGCGGTACATAGGTCTGCGCCCAGGATCCAAACTGGCGAACCCCAAGCCGCCGAAGCAGAGAGCACACAAACTTAACCGCTGTGCCACCAGGCCAGCCCCAAGAACTATCTTCCGATTCATACGTTTTGTCTGTTTTTCTTCTGATACTATTTCATTGATTGCCACTTTAATATTTCATATTTTCCTTTCTTTTCGTATCTTGCCCTTCTCTTCATATTTGAAGTTCACCTTGAGCTTCATCGCTCTTCTTATTCTAGTTTTTATGATGGAAGCTGAGGTCATTGGTGTGCAAGATTTCTTTTTTTCTAATATACGTATTTAAGGTTATAGATTTTCCTCTGAGTACTGTTTCTGTTGTAGCTAACAAATTTTGATACACTATGTTTTCATTTTCATTCAGCTCAAAGTGATTTCTAATTTTATTTTTGGTTTCTTTTCAACCTATGGGTTATTTAGAGTGTGTTATTTAATTTTCATATATTTGGAACTTTTCCAGAGAACTTCTTATCATTGATTTCTAAATTAATTCCACAGTAAAAATACTTTATATGAAGAAATACTTTATAAGACTGAAGCCTTTTAAATCTACTGGGATCTGTTTTATGGTGTATATCTATCTCACACCTTCTTTATCCCTTCATCCATTGGTTGCTTCTAAGCCTTGGCTATTGTGAATAATGCTGTAATGAACATAAGGGGTACATATATCTTTTTGAATTAGTGTTTTCTTGTTCTTTGGATAAATATCCAGCAGTGGAATAGCTGGATAATATGGTGGTTCTACTCTTAATTTTGTGAAGAATCTCCATACTGTTTTCTGTAGTGGCTGCACCAGTTTACATTCCCATCAGAAGTTTTTGAGGCTTGCCTTTTCTCTGCATCCTCTCCAAAACTTGTTATTTCTTGTCTTCTTAATTATAACCATTCTGACAGGTGTGAGGTGGTATCTCATTGTGGTTTTGATTTGCATTTCCTTAATAATTAGTGATGTTGAAAATGTTTCATGTGCTTGTTGGCTAACTGTATATCTTCTTGGGAAAAAAGTTCAGATCCTCTGCCCATTTTTTAATCGAGTTGTGTGTTTTTATTGTTGTTTTTGAGTTGTATGCTTTCTTTACATATTTTGTATATTAACCCCTTATTGGATATATGATTTGAAAATATCTTCTCCAAATTGTAGGTTGTCTTTTCATTTTGTTGATAGTTTCCTGTGCTGTGCAGAATCTTTTTAGCTTGATATAGTCTGGTTTATTTATTTTTTCTTTTGCTTCCCTTGCCTGAGGAGACATATTTAAAAATATACTGCTAAGACTGATGTCAAAGAGTGTACTACCTATGTTTTCTTTCAGGCGTTTTATGGATTCAGGTCTTACATTCAAGTCTTTAATCATTTTGCATTAATTTTTGACAATGGTCTGCTTTCATTCTTTTGCATGTGGCTGTCCAGTTTTCTCAACACATTTATTGAAGAGACTTTCCTTTGTCCATTGTATGCTCTTGGCTCCTTTGTTGAAGATTGTCTGTCCGTAGATGATTGAGTTTATTCCTGGGCTCTCAATTCTGTTCCATTGATCTGTGTGTTTTCCTGCCAGTACCACGCTGTTTTGCTTACTACAGCTTTGTAATATATTTTGAAATGAGGGAGGGTGGTACTCCATCTTTGTTCTTTTTTCTCAGGATTGGTTTGGCTATTTGGGGTCTTTTGTTGTTCCATACAAATTTTAGGATTTTTTGTTCTATTTCCATGAAAAATGTCATTGGAACTTTGATAGGGATTGCTCTGAATCTGTAGATTTCTTTAGAAAGTATGAATGTTTTAGTTGTGTTAATTCTTTCAATCCTTGAGCACAAAGTATCTTTCCATATCTTTGTGTCTTCAATTTCTTTCAATGACATTTTATAGATTTCAGTTCGTAGTTCTTTCACTTCCTTGGTTAAATTTATTCCTCTGTATTTTATTATTTCGTTGTGATTGCAAGTAGGATTGCATTTTTGATTTCTCCTTCTGCTATTTCATTGTTAGTATATAGAAATGCAAGTGATTTTTGTATATTGATTTTGTACCCTGCAACTTTACTGTATTTTTAAATTATTTCTAATACTTTTTTGGTGCATCCTTTAGAGTTTTCTATATATATGTTATCTGTAAATAGTGACAGTTTTACTTTTTCCTTTCCAATTTGGATACTTTTATTTCTTTTTCTTGTCTAATTGCTCTGGCTAGGACTTTGAATACTTTGTTGACCAAGAATGGCATAGTGGGCATCCTTGTCTTGTTTCTGATCTTAGAGGGATAGCTTTCAGTTTTTCACTGTTGAGTATGATGTTGGCTGTGAGTTTGTCAGATATCTGCCTTTATTATGTTGAGATACTTTGCTTCTATATCTATTTTGTTCAGAGTTTGTGTTCTAAATGGATGCTGAATGCTTTCTGTGCATCTATTGAGATGATCATGTGATTTTTATTCTTCATTTTGTCAATGTGCTATATCATGTTGATTGATTTGAGATGTTGAACCATCCTTCCATCCCTGAAATAAATCCCACTTGATCATGGTATATGATCCTTTTAATGTATTATTGTATTTGATTTGCTAATATTTTGTTGAGGATTTTTCATCATGTTCATCAGTGATCTTGACTTGTAATTTTCTTCTTTTATGTTGTCCTTGTCTGGTTTCAGTATCAGAGTAATGTTGGCCTTGTAAAATGCGGTAGCAAGCATCCCCTCCTTTTCAATTTTTTGGAAGAATTTGAGAAGGATAGCTATTAAGTCATTTTTGAGTGTTTGGTAGAATTCACTAGAAAGGCCATCTGGTCCTTTTGTTTTTTGGAAGGTTTTTGATTACAATTTTGACCTCCTTACTAGTAATAGGATATTCAGATTCTTTATTTCTTCTTGATTCAGTTTTGGAAGGTCATATAATTTTAAGAATTTATCCATTTCCTTAGATTATGAGATTTGTTGACATTTAGCTTTTCATAATATTCTCTTATAATACTTTCCATTTCTGTGGTATCTGTTGTAATTTTTCCTCTTTCATTTTTGATTTATTTACTTGAAACTCCTCTCTTTTTCTTAGTGAGTCTAGCTAAAGCTTTGTCAGTTTTGTTTATCTTTTCAAAGAACTAGCTCTCAGTTTCATTGATTTTTTTGTTCTCTATTTAGATTCTATTTCACTTTTATCTGCTCTGATTTGTATTATTTCCTTCTACTGATTTTGGTCTTCTTTTGTTCTTATTTTCTCTAGTTCCTCTAGGTGTAGTGTTAGATAGTTTATGTGAGATTTTTCTTGTTTCTTGAGGTAGAACTGTCTTGCTATAAACTTCCCTCTTAGTAATGCTTTTGCTGTGTCTCATAGATTTTGGAAAGTCATATTCATTTTCATTTGTCTTCAGGTATTTTTTGATTCCTTCTTTGATTTCTTTGTTGACCCAATTGTTGTTCAGTAGCATTTTCTTTAATCTGCATGTGTTTGTGACTTTTCCAGTTTTCTTTTCGTTGTTGATTTCTAGTTTTGTTCTGTGGTGGTCAGAAAAGATGCTTGATATTATTTCAATATTCTTAAATTCACTAAGACTTGTTTTGTGGCCTAATACGTAATCTATCCTGGAGAATATCCCATGTGCACGCAAAAAGAATGGGTATACTGAAGTTTTTGGATGGAATGTTCTGTATATATCTACTAAGTCCATCTTGTCCAATGTGTCATTTAAGGCCAATCTTTTCTTAGTGATCTTCTGTTTGAATGATCTATCCATTGGTGTAAGTGGAGTGTTAAAGTCCCCTACTATTATTGTATTACTGTCAATTTCTCCTTTTATGTCTGTTAATAATTGCTTTATATCTTTAGGTGCTCCTATGTTGGGTATATAGATATTTACAAGTGTTATATTCTCTTGTTGAATTGTTTCCATTATCATTATGTAGTGCCCTTCTTTGTCTCTTGTTACAGTTTTTGTTTTAAAGTTTATTTTGTCCGATGTAAGTGTTGCTAATCCAGCTTTCTTTCCATTTCTGTTTACATGGAATATCTTTTTCTACCCATTTTCTTTCAGTTTGTGAGTGCCTGAAATTCGTCTTTTATAAACTACATATATGTAATTCTGTATTTAAATCCATTCAGCTACCCTAGATCTTTTGACTGGAGCAGTCTATTTACAGTTAAAGTAACTATTGACAATTATATACTTATTGCCATTTTGTTACTTTTTTTCCTGGATGTTTTTGTAGTTCTCCATTCCTTTCTTCTCTTTCTCTCTTCCTTTGTGATTTGTTGACTTCTTTAGTCCCACACATTTTATGTTTTTGACAACATATTTGACCTCTTTTATTTTTGTGTGTCCGTTAAACTCTTACCATATATATAGATGATTTAGTACTTTTGTCTTTTCACCTTCATACTAACTTTATAGGGGGTTGATCCACTACTTTTACTGTATGTTTGCCTTTATCAGTGATATTTTTTCTTTGACAATTTTCTTAGTCTTATTTGTGGCTTTTTCTTTTCCAGTTAAACATGCCCCTTTAACATTTTTTGTAAGATCAGTTTAGTGGTAATGAACTCCTTTAGTTTTCCTTGTCTGGAAGTCTATCTCTCCTTCCATTCTGAATGGTAAACTTACCAGGTAGAGTACTCTTGGTGGTAGGTTTTTTCCCTTCAGCACTTTGAGTATATTGTGCCACTTCATTCTAGCCTGTAAGGTTTCTGCTAAAAATTCAGCTGATAGCCTTATAGGGTTTCCTTTGTATGTAACTTTTTGCCTTTCTCTTGCAGCTTTTAGGATTTTATCTTTATGTTTAATTCTTGACATTTTAATTATAACGTTTCTTGGTGTTGGCCTCTTTGGGTTCATCTTGTTTAATTCTCTCTGTGCTTCCTGTACCTGTATGTCTGTTTCCTTCCCAGGTTAGGGAAATTTTCAGCTACTATTTCTTCAAATAAGTTCTTTGCCCCTTTCTGTCTCTCTTCTCCCTCTGGGATTCCTATAATGTGAATGTTAGTTTGCTTAATGTTGTCCCAGAGTTCCCTTAAACTTTCCTCATTCTTTTTAATTCATTTTTTTTGGTTCAGCTTTGGTTATTTCCTCTACTCTTTCATTCAGGTCACATCCATTCTTCTGTCATCTACTCTGCCAATGATACCCTCTAGTGAATTTTTCATTTCTGTTATTGTATTCTTCAGCTCTGATTGGTTCTGTTTTATATTTCCTAATTCTTTATTAAAGTGTGTTCTTTCTTCTTCTCTGAGTGTTCTGCTTTCCTCTCACTGTGTTCATCTATTTTTCTCCCCAGTTTAGTGAGTATCCTTTTGATCATTAGTTTGTACTCTTTATTGGTAGGTTGTTTATCTCCGTTTTGTTTAGCTGTTTTTCTGAGGATTTGTCCTGTTCTTTCATTTGGAGTATATTCGTTTGTATCCTCATTTTGCCTACTTCTCTGTGCTTAGAAATTTCTACATATTAGGTAGATCAGCTACATCTCCCAAGCTTGGAAAAGTAGCCTTATGTAGATGATGCCTTATGGGGCCCAGCAGTGTGCTCCCCTTTTGTCATCCATGCCAAATGCTGTGTGGACTTCATGTGGCCTTCTGTTGTGGTGGGGTTGCTATTGCTATGGGCACACAGGTAGGCTGTATTGGCCCCTGGGCCTGCTGGTCTTGAGGCCCCACCATATGCTGCTGTTGTGGGCATGTTATTGTGTGGGACAAGCCCCCAGTGTGGCTGTTTGTATGGTCTGGTAATGCACAACTACTATGGTTTTGCTGGTGGGCAAATCAGGCCCCCAGTGTGACTGGTTGCTAGGCCTGGGGATGCTTCAGGGCCCTGGTGTGGTCGGTTGCGTGTTTCTGCTACACTTGACTGCTTTGGATGCGTTGATGGGTGGGGCTAGCTGCATGGCATGCAGCTATTGTCAGCTCATTCTTGTGCAAGGCAGGCTTCTGGCACAAACTGGCTACATGGCTTTGTGGCACACAGCTGCGTCAAGAATGCTGATGGTTGAGGCAGGCCTCAGGTGTGGCAGCCTGCAATTGTTTTAGGCATTGGTGGGCAGGGCAGATCTCCTGTGTGGTGGTCTGTGAGGTACAGCAGTGAAAGTCATCTGTAGGCGCACTGGTGGGTGGTGCTGTTCTCTGGGGCAGGCTGCCTGCTGCCTGGCTAGGCTTGATTGCGTTGGGTGCTCTAGTGGGTGGGCAAACACTGTGCTAACAGGCTAGAGGAAGGATTCCAATGGCACCTGCCATTGTTTGTATCAGCACGTCTGAACTAGGTTACAAGAATGGCTGCTGCGAATGTCTCAATCCCTGGGGCTGTGCCCAGCTGCCTCCTGCCTCTCCAGATACTCTCTGAGCTTAGTAAATGAGTCTCTTACCAATTGACTCTGCACTTTTCTATGTTATTTTTTGCTGGTTTTCAGGTTGAGTGGGTCTGTGCGTGGGCCTTTTAAGAGCAGGGTTTCTTTTCCCTGAAGTTCTGTAGTTTTCCTGGGAGTATTCCCCATTGGTCTTCAAAACAAGGTGTTTTGGGACCTTGTCTCTCTTGTGCTGGGTCTAAGGGCTGAGGTGCCTGATGCGGGGCTCACATCCCCTCCTGCTCGGGGAAAGCTCTGCACCTTTGAGATTGCCCCTGACCGTGAAGATTGTTCCTGACCGTGAAGATCTTTCCCTCAGCAGGGCTGTATCTCTGCCTCTTCCACCCTTCTCTGTGTTGCCCCCTGGTTTGGAGGTTCTTTTTATTAAGTTTCCAGATCTCTCTGAGAAAATTGTTCCGCAGATAGCTGTAGGTTTGTTGTGTCCCGTGGGAGGAGGCGAGTTCAGGATCCTTCTGCGCCACCATCTTCCAAACTTTCTCAAGGTTTCTGTCTTCTTAGGAATTTCTCTCTACTTGCTTTTAAATTATTGAGAGAGGGGTGTTGAAACCTATTATATTCATGGTTTTGTCTATTTCTCCTTGCAGTTCTATCATTATTTTGATGCTCGTTTTACATGTATAAACATTTAGGATTATTATGTCCTCCTCATGAATGACCCCTCTATCATTATATATTGATCCTCTTTCTCCTTGATAATATTCTTTGTTCTGAAGACTTATTTGGAGTTATTAATATAGTCACTGCAGCTTTTTGATTAGTGTTTACATGATATGTCTTTTACTTTTGACTTATTTATATCTTTATACTTAAAGTGAGTTTCCTGTATTAAGAATTTAGGTAGGTCTTGCTTTTCTTCCAATGTCTGACTCTTTGAGGTTTTTAGACCATTTCATTTAATGTGATTACATGGATGGATTATATCAACCATATTGATATTTGTGTTCTGTTTGTCCCATTTTTCTGTACTATTTCCTATTTTTCTATTTTCTTTTTGATAAATTGATAATTTTTATGATACCATTTTATCTCCTTCGTTGGCTTATTTGTGTTAACATTTGTTTTGCTATTTTAGTAATTGTTTTGGGTTTATGGTGTACATCTTTCATTTATCACAGTCTACATTTAAGCAATATACCATTACTGCATTTATACTATAAACTTGGCTCTTTACTGGTGAGAAATCTGATGCCATCTTTACATTCCTCTGAATGTAATGCATTTTTTTTCTTCTGGCTTCTTTTAAGATTTTCTCTTTGTCACTGGTTTCAAGCAATTTGATTATGACATACTTTGGTGAGGTTTTATTCCTGTTTGTTATACTTGAGTTCATTGAGCTTCTTGGATCTCTGATTTATAGTACATATAAATAAAATTTGGAAAATTCTCCTCAAATAATTTTTCTGCTCCTCTTCTCTCTTTAAGGGACTCCAATTACATGCATATTAGGCCATTTGAAGTTGTCCCAGAGTTCATTGATGCTGTACTTTTCCTTTTTTCAATTTTTTTCCTCCTGCTTCATTTCGTAAAGTTCCTGTTGTTATTTCTTCAAGTTCACTAATGTTTTTCTTCCAGATCTTATCTGCTATGAATCCCATACAGTGTATTTTTCATCTCAGACTTTCTCATTTTCATCTTTAGACGTTCTATTGGGTCCTTTTTAATTCCTTCCATAAATCTTTTTCTAGCTTCTAGACATGTGAAACATCATTATTACAACTGCTTAAATGTGCTTGTCTACTAATTCTATTTAATTTCTGGATACTTTTGATATTGATTACTCTCTTCATTGTGCTTTTCTGCTTCTTTGCCTGACTTGTGGTTTTTGATTGGATGCCAGATATTACAAAGCTTACCTTGCTGGGTATTGGGGATTTGCATATTCTTAAAAACATTCTTGAACCTCATCTTGAGACTTGGAAAGTTTGTCTCCTTAGGTGATACTTTCAAGTTTTGTGAGGTAGGACCAGAGACGTGTTTGGTCTGGTTCTAAATTTGCCCCATTGCATAGGAAAACCTGATGCCCCTTGAATTATGAGATCTCCCACTTTTTCTCATGAGAATAGAAATTATTTCTAGGCCTTTGTTTCCTAAGTGCTATTTTCCTCAATTCTCTTAGATTAGGATCTCTAGCCTTGGGCAGCATTCTCACATGCATGTGCTGATCAGTACCCAACTGAATACTCAAAGGGGACATGAAGGACTCTGAGAATTCTCACCCAGGGAGGCTCTCTCACCTCTGGGACTCTTTCCTGTGTACTCTATCATGCACCTTGGCTTCCACAGACCTCCATTTCTTTCACCGCAACTCAGGGAAACAGCGGACTCTGCCCAGTTCCCATTCCCTGTACCACCACCTTGTAACTTTCTTCAGGCAGTAAAATGGAGAAACAAGCCTTGTTTGTTTTCTGTCTCCCAAAGATCTGTGTCCTTTATTGCCTTCTATCAAGTGTCTTGAGTGTCAATTTTTCATGTATTTTACCCAATTTTTAAACTGTTTGCTTTGGGATCGTAAATCCATTCCCTATTACTCCATCTTGACCAGAAGCAGAAGTACATCTCTTTGCTTATCTTTTAAATTTACTGCAATTAGGCTTTTGTCCCCACAACTTCAGTAAAGTGTACCAAAGTCACCAATGACCTCCATACTGATATGTCTAATGGTCAGATTTTCCAGACTTGACATCTATCCTGAATATTTGGAATGTATCTCACACTGAAGTTGTTCAGAACTAATCCCTAATTTTTTTTCCCTTCCACTCCAACTTTACCCCTAGTTTTCGATCATATTTTTATGGATCTTATGTTTAAATATTTCATCCATTTTGAGTTAATTTTGTATATGGTATAAGGTAAGGGTCCACCTGTATTCTTTTGCATTTTGTGTCTTATTTTTATCCATAGAATTTTTTTTTTTACCTAAAAGGCTATGTACCTTTTACTGTTTCCCATCGTTAGAAGTTTAACTCTAAGAAGATGGAAGTTTTCGTTTGTTTACTGCTATAGTCCTCACATGTAAAATAGTTTTGGTCACATAGTAGGAACTGGTTACATATTTGTTAGAGACATTATGTTAATACCAAACATTTTGTGAAATAGGTAGCTGTGGATCATAAAGCTAATGTATAGCTTGTGCTGTTAAAACTTTCTTTATCAAACTGGTCCCAATCAGGAGAGGAAAACCACAAAATAATAACAGAGGGTTGGATTAAACATATGTTGGGTAGTAAGAAGTAAAGAGAACTCTAAACAATACATAAATATCAGATACAAGAAGCAGTCTCTAACCCCAGGGTTGAGATTATGCAGCCAAGAAGGAGACTACCAGGGGTGAGATCTAGACCCTGCTGGAGAGAGTAGTGCTTTGGTTCATTGAGCAGCAGAGACGTGTCCATAGTACCCCACTGGCAGAACTTGCCAGAAGTTTGCCCTTGAGTTTGCTGGGGAAAGCTTTTCACAGGAGGTGCTTCACCAGGGCACTCTGCTACAAAATAATCTGACGGAGATGCAGGGAGAAGCTGCTGGCTGCGGAGGACAGCTAGTCACCATGGACTTGGGCGCTGAAGAAGGTAAGAGGCCTGCAGGAACCTGGCGGTGAAGAAGCTTTGAATGCTGCAGGATTCTGATCACTGAGTACACTGGAGCCAGTAAGCAAACATCTCTTTTCCTCTTTCAACGTCTTTCCAGATTCAGCAGTAGTTGGCAAAGGGGAAAAAATATTTAAAGGGCCCATATCCATTTTCTCAGAAAAGGTTAACAGGCTGAATTGGAATTGAGAGGCAATAAATTGTTAAGTGGCACACTTTCTGTGCAAATTGTGTATATTTCCAGTTAGTACCTTAAATAGTTTTATATGTGGACTAAAATTGGTATTGTTTGGTCCAGATGACAAAGCAAGAAATTTGGTGATTTTGCTATTACAGGTTATGTTGTTAAAGAGTCAACCAAGATCACCATCTATATTGGAGGAAAATTCAGGAGAGGAAATAGCTGAGTACTTTGTTTAGGTATATGGTCATATTGATCCAGAGAGCGAATTTCTTCAGTCGGGGCACCTAAAATAATGAGTTTCTACTTAAAATTTGACTCTTCAAATATCTCACTTCGACCCATTTTTCCTAATTGACCAAAGGATCTTACAGACAATTAAGTTTTTATCTAAGTTTCTAAATTTGTAGGTATTGTTCTTCAAGGTATGAGTGTTAATTCTTAAGTTTTACCCCCAGCTTTACATTATATATATAAAGGAACATACATTAATGTGCTTTCTTTGAAATTAATAGACTTTATATTTTAGAGCAGATTTGTGTTCACAGCAAAACTGAGTGGAAAGTACAGAGTTCCCAGATACCCTCCACCCCGCCCCAGACACACACATGGCCTCCCTCACCATTGACACCAGGCACCAGTGTGGCGTATTTGCTACGGTTTGATGAACAACATTGACACATTACTACCAACCAGAGTCTGTAGTTACATTAGGGTTCACTCTTTGTGTTGTACATTCTATGGGTTTTGACAGGTGTATAATGACATGTATCCACTATTATAGTATCAGACAGAGTAGTTTCACTGCCCTGAAAATCCCTTGTGCTTCATTTATTCATCCTTCTCTAGTCCCCTACTCTCCAACCCCAGCTACCGCTGGTCGTTTTACTGTCTTCCTAGTGTCGCCTTTTGCAAAATGTCATACAGTTGGAATCCTACAGTGTACAGCTTTAGGACTGCTTCTTTCACTCAGCCATGTGCATTAAGATTCGCCTATGCCTTCTTATGGTTTGATAGCTCATTCCTTTGTAGCTTTGAATAATATATCCATTGTGTGGATGTACCAGAGTTTATTTATACATTCACATACGGCAGGACAAATTGATTGCTTTAAAGTGTTGGCAATTAAGAATAAAGCTGCTATGAACATTCTTGTGCAGGTTTCTGTGTGGACACAAGTTTTCAACTAAGTTGACTAAATGCTAAGGAGCACAATTGCTGGCTTATATGTTGAGTGCATTTAGTTTTGTAAAGAACCCACCAAACTGTCTTCCAAAGTGGCTGTATTATTTTGCCTTCCCACTAGCAATGAATGAGAGTTCCTGTTACCCAACATCCTTGTCAGCATTTAGTGTTGTCAGTTTTTTGGATTTTAGTCATTCTAACAGGCAGATGTGGCCAGTCTGGTAGTCTAGTGCTTAAGATTTGGTGCTCTCACCACCACGGCCCAGGTTCTTTTCCCCGTCAGGGAATGACACCACCCATCTGTCAGCTGTCACACAGCGGCAGCTGCGTGTGGCTGTGATGCTGAAAGCTATGCCACCAGTATTTCAAATATCAGCAGGGTCTCAGATTGTGGACAGGTTTCAGCAGAGCCTCCAGACTCAGACAGTAGGAAGAAGAACCTGGCACCCAGTTCTGAAAAAATTGGCTATGAAAACCCTATGAAGAGCAGTGGAGCGTTGTCAGATACAGTGCTGTAAGGTGAGAAGGCGGTGCAACAAGACTCAGCAGGGTTCTTCCCTGCCACCCACAGTGTCACTAGGAGTCAAAATCGACTCCATGGCACTGATAACAACAAAACACAGAAGTATAGAGGGTATATCTGTTGTTAATTGAGCAATTATTTTGTTTCTTTTTTAGCTTATTAATTTACTACTTTTTATAGTGATAGACAGAGATAAATAAGATTAAAAAGTATTTAAAAATTTTCTTTTATGGAGAAAAATGAAAATGTTCTGTTGCTTTCAAGTTTATCTGAGCAACTATTACACAACATTTTCACATTTAGCATTCATTTATTAGTTCCAGGACACTACCATCAAGGAGAACATCAGGATAGTTTGATTTTTGTTGGATATCAAATAAAATTTATTTTTTCAATATTTCTTCCTCTGCCTTGAGATTTTCCATGTGGTTTGTGAAATTCAGGGAACTTTTGACAGCTGTCACTTTGCTATTTTCTTTGCTGACCTGGGTCTTCAGATAGTCTCCCACACCAAAAGGAAGAAGGATGGATCAGGAGCCTTAGCCAGTCTTTGGACAGCTGATGTCAGTGCCAAAGACGTTCTCATTTCTTCCTAACTCAGATAGAAGTTAGGGTCTATTTTGCTTGAGTTACCATCTAAAAAGAGATGCATTATTGCATCTTTGGTACTCAAATTGTACCTTTAATGCTTCTGGTCATATTTTATAACATCATAATTTTCTTAATATTCAGGACTAAATTGAAGGCATCAATAATATCAGGCACCAAAGTGATTTCTAAGGAGTCACTCACAGCTTCATGGAACCTTATACCTTTGCAGTCTCAAGGTTGGAATCCTTCCAGGTAGAAAACATTTTCCACTGTGACACCACTATGACAGTTTCATGTACTGAAAAGGATATACATTTTGTAGTCAAATACATCTGTGTTCAGTTCCAGGTTGGGTCCTAACCAGCTAAGTGACTTTGGATGAGTTACTTAAACTGTATGATTCCTATTTTCCTTATATGAAATATAGGTTTTTAATACTTAATTGCTATATAATTGTAAGCAATAGACTCAATGTAAATACAGTCTTTTGGTATAGTTAATAATGTTAAGCATTCAACAAATACAGCTACTTTTTGTTAAATAATTTATAAAGCTAAAATGATTAATATTAGATTGCTTGGGTTTAGTGAATGATGACTGAACAGATACATTGATGAAGTCATTGTCTTTCTAGTATGCCTATTATTCAATAGACATTAGTTAGCTCAAATCATCAGGAAAGATACTTCAATTCTAAAAAAATGAAATTAAATTAATTGAATCATCAAATATAAAAATAACTAAAATATACAAGCAGCCAGAAATAAAATGTATCAGCTAAAACATTTACTAGGTCACAATAATCATGGCACAATAGAATTCCAGTATGGAAGGAAATAAAGAATAAGATAAAATTCGAACAATTAAAAATAGAAATATAACCCTCAGGACACTGAAAAAATCTGCTGAAATATTAAAATAATGTCAACTAGCAGCTAGTAACTTTTAAATAATCATAAGAAAATGCAATTCTAATATGCTGGACTTAAGATTGAGGTGATAAGTGGGGATGGCAGCATAGCAAAATGATTAAAAGCCTGGATTTGATGTCAGAAAGATTGAGGTTGTAACTGAGTATTTTTGCTTTTGAACAGTGCACCCTTGATTAAATCATTTATACACTTTTTAAATCAGTTATGCCTGTTTCCCTTATATAAAATGGAAATTATAACACCTATTGCACAGATACACTATAAAAAATAAAATGTATCTAAAGATCTTAGCATAGTATCTAAGATATTATAATCATGGAGAATCATTTAACAGTAGTATTATTGTTGTTTCCTGTTTCAGATATTAAACTAATGTAGTCTATCCTACACTAGTCTAGCAGTGGTTAACATCATTTCTCAGTGTCACATGCTACTAAAATAGCTGAAAATACTAAAATTGGAAGGTATAAAATTTTAAGGAATTTGGACTTCTAAGCAAGTTTCATGAGAGGGAAAACTCTAGTCTGGAACATATAAGAACAAAGCTAATTCGATTCTCTGACGTTTATTCCCAAGACTAAATGAGGGCGGGCAAATCATGGCAAACGTAAGGTACCTGACAGCAGGCCCATCAGTCGCATTCAGGAGCCGCTCACGCCGCCCTCCAGTCAGAAGGTAAATGTGGGACAAGGGGCGTGTCGGGCGGTAACTAGAGACGAGCCTGGAAAAATACAGGAGCCAGGGATAGAAAGCCTTGCGCTTGATAGATGTGTGTAGAAAGCCTCCGTTTCCTAACCAGATGTATGTCGCATATGGAAATAGTTATGTCTCTCTGAGAGAGGTTCATGTTCAACACGCCATTGTGTAACATTAGACAAGAAAGTTTTTCAATATGAAATTAGAGATGCAAATCGATTACAGTTTTTCTGCAGTCAGTACAGAATATCTCACCATTTTAGACATTCTTAATAGAGACTCTAAAGTAGTGACCTTTCTTTGGCTTTACATTTATTTGAATCATCACATAGGAAGAAACAAAGGACTAAGTAGCAGTGTCAACAAACCTTTTAGCATTTATTTTCCTGAGAAATTCCAAACAGTACCATCTTTCAGGCCGCATTACTACTCCACCGGAAGTTTTAATTCTATACCAGAAAATGGATTTATAAATGGATAACTAGGAATATAACAACAAATGTTTGGTTTAAGAGCCAATAAGTGATATTTACATAACAGGAATATTCAAGAATTAAATCTTCCCAAGACCATGTCTGCAATAGGACAAATGAACTTTGTTTTCACCTTATATCTACAGAACTCTACTATGGAGATAATACATACTTATACTTGAACAGTTGTCAGACGGCCGTTAATTCCTCAAAATTCAGAAGACTTGAACAAGTAATATTTGTATGATCATAATTTTAATTTCCAAATAGATGCTTAGTGAGCCATTATTTTCAAAGGACGATGACTTCAGCAGTCAGAGGACGGGTTCATGGGACAGAAGGGCTGGCAAACAGCACATCTGGTGGTTCGTATCTCCTGGAGACTTGACGCTTATCCTTAGTCTTCATCTGTTAGATTCGGATTTATTGCAAGTAGGATTCTAGCAGAAAGCAGGTGCTGCTTTTTGTATTCTTATGTAATATTTTATATCTTTAGGGAGGACAGTAATAAAATGTGTCATCTTGTTGAAACGCATGTGGGACATGTTGCTGAGAGCCTTACAGCCCCTTGTACTTTGTGTTCACAGAGCACCGTAGAGAGCTCCGAGGGACACGCTTCCTATTTGCTTTTGTTTTAATTTTTCCCAGCTTTGTTGGGATATAATTGACAAACAAAATTGTATAAATTTAAAGTGTACAACATGATGATTTAATATACTTGCTTTTATTTTTAAAAAACGCCTTGGTAACCAATTTAGTTTTGGCCAGCTTTTAGGCTAATCTAAATTATTTTCTTACCTATGTAACTGAGGTTTTGAAGACTACATTTTAAATAGATTATTAGTTTAAGTGATTGCTCAGTACACTTATTACATTGTACTGCTCTTATTTCCTACACTCCTTGAGGGCATTTTATCTAGACCCAGCACTTAGTACTATTTTTTGCCGATACTGTACATTTACAAATAAATTCAACAGCCTTATTGACTTGATCAATGAAATTTACAAATTCTGTGTAACTGTTATTATATAATCTATATTCAGAACACATTAAAGTACATAATATATAGCACAGACATATGCCTGGAGATGTAGTTTTGACATATTTTCCTGTACTTTAACTGTTTTCCATTAAAAGCAGTACTATAGAATTTTTAAAAAATCCCTACGTTATCAGCAAATTTCTTTTTATATTTGTGATTTGTAATTGCGACTTAGGCAAAGGCTGTAAAGAGTTCAGTTACAGTATTTCTTTTATATTTTAGAGAAAAATGGAGAATAACTTCCCTGTTATTTCTTTTATTGCAGATGTGGTACAATCAACCCATGATATATGATTGTCTTTTATTGCTAACTGTTCCAACCCTCCTTCATTTCCCAAAGAGCAGAACTCTTTCCAGAATTTTGTCCTCTTTTCATCCAATTATAAGTGATCACATTTTATCGAATGACATTTTTTTTAGATTCTGAATTAACAGAACTGAAAAAGCTTTTCACTGCCATTAGTAAAGACAGAGTTATTCTTAAAAGAAATCAGGCAAGAGCATTCTTTTCCATACTACTTTATATTAATTTTTCCTTTATTCCTTCTTCAATTAATCTTACTGCATCCATCACACTTTCTATGCAGTCTGTATTTATAGCAAAATATTAAAGGAAATCTCAAATTCAGTATAACTGGCTGATCAGTTAAGGTTGTTAACATTTAAAAAATTCCTGGGTAACAACCCAGAAAGTTGAACTTTTTCCATACTGTTTACATGACAACAGATAAATATTTGAGAGAGAGATTAAATTTGATTATGTCTTGGGTCTCTATGAGCTCTAAAATTTCCATGGTTCTCTGATTTTTGTCATTTCTCTTCAATATGCTAAATATAAAATTTTAGGAAAAAATCTTCTAAGGTATTTGGTTATGGGAAAAGAATTTTAGCCACTAAAATACTGTAATGCTATGTACTAATAAAAAAGACAAGAGAGAAACAACAACCTTTTATGGTCTACTCATTAATCCCTGTAGTAAAAAATAATGAGAACTCCAAGTCATCACAATGAAATACCGAACCACCGCCCCCCTGCTGACCCTAGCAAACACTGCTCAAAAGACTATTATGATAAACAAGAGTAAAAAAGTAATAGCTTCATGTTTTGTTTGCTTTTCTGTTTTTCCTTCTTATACATAAGAACTTCATCCTAGTATACGCGAGGTACCGACCTGCCAGAGCAGGAACAGGGACTTGGTAAAATAAATAGAGAAAAATAACTAGTAAAATGTGATTTCTACATTCAAATTTGGATTATTAGACTGGAAAAGAGGGTTTCAAGCTAGGATACCATCTAAAGAAACCTCTCCGCAGTATTTGTATCTCCCTATCTGAGTTTGAAGAGACTTCTGACTGTGATTAAAGTATCTGAAGGAGGATTTGCTTCAAGGGCAATAGGTTGATCTGTGAGATTGTGAAAAGAAAGGCAGGCGGAACGGCTGGAGAACAATTTTGCTCCATCCAAAATAGAAACTCTGTGTTAGACAAGTGATGGTGAAGCCAAAGATAGAGTTAGAGGCTTGTGCTCAACTCAATTTTAAGAACTCTCAAAGGATATGATCTCAAAGCCAGCCCCTCTATCAACCTGGGATGTCGGGTTATCAACTTAATCATGCATTGTTGGCGGCAGAGGGAGACCTGGAGGCTTAGCAATCCCCTGCCTCTTTCATTTCTTGGGTTAGACAAGTAGTAGACATTTGGCTAAGAAGATTCCAAGTGAGGGTGTGACGGTGGGGGTGAGGTGGCACTGTGCCTGCCGCCTCGGGGCCTTCCCTGTGCGCTGGACAGATACGTCATAGCCAGATCCCAGAGTCTATAGCCTTACCAGCACCTGGGTTCTGAGGAAGGCCGCCTGGCCTTGATTGGCAAAAATCACAACTAGAGCAGAATTAGAGCAGCTACAGATTTAGTTGCAAAGAGCAACTCAGGTGGACCAGGAAGAGCAGGAGGCGACGGGGAGGCGGAGGGCCCTGTCTCCGCCATTGTGACAAGGGTGACCAAGCCTCCTCTAGTCTCTACTTCCACCTCTCATTTAGGGGAGACAAGCAGGATGGGAGGGAGGCTATACAAGCCACTGAGCAACTGAACACTTAATTTTCATACTGTGCTGAACAGCGCCTATCAGAAAATTTTCAGTTACAAGATTGGGTCGTTTAAAATGTGAGATTAAAAGTCTTCCCCTGCCTCCTCCCATAAATTATGGGAGGGAACTTTTGAACATGATCAAATCAGCCACATGCAATAAAAGAAATTTCTTTCTTGTGTGTGTCTCTGAATTGTTGTTTGACATTTGTACCAATGCTTCACGGTATGAGATTAAAACGTGTGTTTTTATTCAAAGACATGATCTTGTTTTAGTTTAGACACATTTGTCACAAATATTATCTGCATATAGTTTCAGATACTGCTTTCCTATTTTCAGGAAAAAAGATTTTCTTGCTACAACTAGGTTTTAGAGTTTTAAATAGTTCTCATTCTTAGCAAGGCCTCAACATCTGTTTTGAACCCACAGTTCCCCGGAAGCCTCGCTCCCATGTGCAGCTTCTCTCACCGCTGGTTCTGGGAGAGCCGCCGGCCTGTCTGACAGCACCGTGACCTCGGAGCTGGAGAGCAGACCTTCGTCCAGGCAGACATCGCAACAAGGCTCCCAAATGCGAGTCCTTTTTGAACACCATTCAAGGACACATCTCACCCCTGTATAGTACACACACATACATGGACAGACACACACAGTCTACTCATAAAGTTGTATAAATAATTTTAAACCATAATTACATTTTAGAGATAAACTATGTGAACATCAAAGGAAAAAAATCATGTAATTTAAAAATATTAAGAAGATTAATCCAGAAAAAATACTGGACATAGACTAAAAAGTTATGAAAATATTTGTTGTTGTTGTTGTTGCTTTGATGGAGATTAGCCCTGAGCTAACATCTGCCACCAATGCTCCTCTTTTTGCTGAGGAAGACTGGCCCTGAGCACACATCCGTGCCCATGTTCCTCCACTTTATATGTGGGACGCCTGCCACAGTGTAGCTTGATAAGTGGTGCCATGTCCACACCTGGAATCCGGGCTGGTGAACCCTGGGCCGCCAAAGCAGAACATGCGAACTTAACTGCTGCGCCACCGGGCCAGGCCCGAAAATATTTTTATTAATTGAAAAAATCCAGTTTTCTATATAATAATTTTTTCAAAAAGTTGTAAGAATAAATTCAAGCTTTAGCTCTTGAATCTATTTGAAACATAGTTTGGGGAACTTCCTTGTTTTCTGCTATGACAATATGCTGCAGGCTCATCTTGGGCATTTCCTGACTCAGACCCTGCGTCACACGGTCTTCCAAGGATCCTAATTCTTGTTACTGGGAAATGGTATCTAGTCTTTTCTGTAGTCTGAGCTACAAGATATGTATACTTTAACAGAAAATTATCATGAGTTCTTACTGTTACTTCCAATTCAAACTAAGGACCAGAGAGATGTTATGAAACTCAATCATCTCACCTTTGTATCTCCTTTTTTCCTGTTCTCAATGACGTTAGTGCAATTCCTCATTTGGTTTATCCCACAGCGCACACACATGCACACCAGGCTCAGAATGAAACTAGCATCGCTCATAAATAACAACTACAGAGAAGAGTTTAATATTTTTTGAAGTTCTTTTTCTTTCTAGGGTATATCTACAGTCAAATCTCTGTATTTTAAAGTCATCATGTGATTGTGCCTCTAACTTGATACGCATTTTGTTTCGTTTGTTCCATTGGGTTTTAATGTTTCTGGATAACTTACCAAAATGTCATTTTGTTTTGTGTGTGTTTGAGACTCCAAGTCAAACTTGCACACATCCTACATGCAGATAAATCTGGCTTCTCTTCAGTCCTTTTTCCACTTCTCCAAATAGACTGCTCATCTCCCCCACCACCTGAGGTAATCCTGTTTATTTTTATAGTTTCTACATGCATTTCTTAAAAATATATAATTTGGAGCAATTTCAATTTACAGAATGTTTGCAGAACTAGCACAAAGGACTGCATTCCACTCCTTCAGAGAACCCATTTACATTACGCCAGTTGCCCGTGAATTAGTCCCGGCCACTGCGGTGCGGCCGGTGTTCGTCTCTCTAGACTCCTGGTTCCTCATCGTTCCTGGACTCTCATGACCTTGACATTTTTGAAGACATGAGCCAATCATTTTGTAAGCTATTTAATTGATAATTGTCTGATGTTTCCTCACGTGTAGCTTCAGTTCATCCATTTGGGGCAGGATAGCACAGAATTGACCGTGTGTTCTTCTCACTGCCTCCTCTCAGGTGGTGTAGAACATAAATTTGATTAAAAAGCGATTGCCAAGTTTCTGCATGATAAAGTAACTTTGTTTACATATTTGTTATTTTTCTTCATTGTTGTTAATAAATAATTTGCGGGTAGATAGCTTGAGATTATGTAAATATTTCACTAAATTGCTTTTTGAATTTTCTTGAATCAATTTTATTAAATTATTTATTAATTTTATTGAAGATTCTGAAATAATTATTACTGAGGTAGTTGCCAAATGGTGATTATCTAATTCCACCATTCCTTCTGTGGATAGCTTTTGATATGCTACTATATGGATGGGATTTTCTTCTCTCTTTCTTATTTACTAGTTGTTTTATCTATGTAAACACATGAAATCATTGATATAATACATCACTATCTATGTGTATATCTACCATCTACCTATCTACCCATTTTAAGTGTGTGGTTAGATGAAGTTTTGTAAATTTGTTGTGTATTTTGATGGTCAACTTTTTCCAGACTTGCCTGAGGAGTCCCTTCAAGCTGGCTTTTGTATTGTTTTGATACGTTCCACTACCCTTTGAGAATTTCTTTAATTTTGAGATTTATTATAAGGAATTGGTTCATGACTATGGAGACTGAGAAGTCCCATGATCTACCGTTTCCACGCTGGAGACCCAGGAAGCCCCGTTACAGTTTGAAGGTGTGAGATCCAGAAAGCTGATGGTGTAGATTCTAGGCCAAGTTTGAAGGCTTGAGAGCCAGGGGCTCTGAGGACAGGAGAAGATGGATGTCCCAGCTCAGCAGTCAGGCAGAGAATTCAACCTTCCTCCTCTTGTTTGTTCTAGTGAGGTCCTCAATGGGTTGGCTGATGCCCACCCACATGAGAGAAGGCCATCTGCTTTACTCAGTCCACCAACTCAAATACTAATCCCTTCTGGACACACCCTCACAGACACACCCAGAAATAATGTCTAACCAGATATCTGGGCATCGAGTGGCCCAGTCAAGTTGACCAATAAAATTAACCCTCACAGGCACCTGTTCAAAATTTCCCCACAGGATGTCATAAAACTACATTGGTTATTTGAAAAAGTAAGTCTAGTATAAAGAGGTCATTGTTTCAAGGCTGGAAATTCTTATTTTGCATAGACTGGCTGCTGAATAATACTAACTCAGTCAACACAGTTTTGTTATCTTTATTATTTCATGTTTTGGATAAAAGGAAATGTGTCATCATGTTAGAAAGAAAGCAGAAATGATTGAGTTTACGATGATATTTTCTATTTTTCACTTTATAAGTATAGAGGCCTCTAACAAAGTGAGATAGAAGTTAAAATATATACACCAGTGAGAAATGGATATTCCAGGTTGCAGTTAGAAATCACTGACATCTCATCTTTGATAAGAAAACTCATATGATGAGTAACAGACTTGATTTTGCAAATTTAAAGAATTTTTATATTTCCATTTGTTTAGTATGGGTAAAGTATTGTTCTAAGCCTTCAAAATATATTTAATTCTTTACTTCTGATAACAGCCTTATAAAATAAGTATTATTATTTTTTCCATTTAAACATAAGGAAACTGAAGTTGAGAAAAGTGGAATAATTCACCCAAGGTCACACTGTTCTTAGGTGGGAGAGCCAGGATTTATGCTGACAGCCCAGCCCAGTCTGGCTGTCCTCTTACACACTCTGCTACAAAGCTCTTCAAATTATAGATTAATAAGCTGTTGTCCACCAAATATCATTGCATTTTCTCATTTCATTATAGAACAATATGACATTTTCTTTGAAAAATGTTTGCATGCAATGACTGAGAAAATACATTTTTAAAAAGTAAGAACCCTTCAGTCAAATATAGGAATTTTTTTTCTGGTTGAAGATCAGATATCATTTTAAGATTTTTATCTAATGTTTCACAAACTATACAGTCAAAGCCTTTGAATAGCTGCATAGCTATTTTGTCTAAAGAGAAACAAGTGAGGATGTGGCTATAATCCTCCAAAATTAGTTTTAAAATTACGTATCCTAGAGGCTGTGATCTTTAAAGATGAACATTTTAAAGCAAAAAAAAACCCTGAAAGTATGTGGCACAGTGTATTATATATTTCTATTCTAAATGAAAGTATTTTTTGAGGCCAAGAAGGTATTGGTATGAGTAACACTAAAACATCGTGCAGCTATTTACATGTTTGCCGTTGTGTCAGGCTGAAAGCTGAGGAAGAACAAATGAAGGAAATTTATAACTCTATGCCCTTCAGATAGAATAGAAGTGAATTAAACACTTCCAGTTAAATAACCTTGTTAACTTTCAAGGTTGTAAAACTCACTCCCATTGCAATTTTCTTTAATATTGAAAAAGAAGATATAGCCATATTATAAAACAATCTAAACATTTCTGTGGACAAGAAACAAAAGAAAGCCGGCAGCAGGAATTGAAAAGTGTCTGGCTCCCGGTGTAAATGGGTGGTGGTTGTCAAGATGCTCTTCCTATGTGGTAACAGGGACTAGAGCTCCTCCCATATGGTGGGAGGCAAAAGCCAGACTCAGCACCTGAAATTACGGTGTGAGCTCCCCTACTTGGGCTGGGTGCCTAAAATCAACTACAACCCCACCTGAGTGCTGGGACCTTGTTGCTCTACTTCTAGGAATGGTATGAGGGAACAGAGAGATACATGGCCGTACAATAGGATCAGGGCAAGGCAACATCCCAGCCCTTGATTTGTTGCTGCGGATGAATAGCCTCAGGTACAAGGATTAGATCTGGATCTGAGCAGGGGACCATGTTAGGCCAGATGAAGGCCTGTCAAACCACCAAAAAAGAAAGTGGGTGCACAGAGAGAGAAAAAGGAAACACACACGTGTGTGCACCTGCGCACATCTAAATAAAAGCACACGACTGGAAGGGCAGCCTTTCAAACTGAAGTTCCAGAGCACATGGGGGGAGACAGATTTCACAAAGGATAGGCAGTAAAGGAATGAGCATGCTTTCAAAGAAAAGCAAATGTTATCATAATATTCCAAAAAGTATATAGCAAAATGTGTTTAAAACTCTCTAACAAAGAAATTAATAAGCGAAAGTAGGATAATACAAATTAAAAGCAGTAGAAAAAATAATAAGAAAAATTTTAAATAAAAAATTTAATAGAATATTTGCTTTACTGGACTTAGTTGAAGAGATGAGTAGCTAACAGAAAGGTAATATTGAGGCATTGATGTAGAAATCTGTACAGAAAATGCCGAAATAAAGAAATTACTAAAAAAAAGTTACCAATATCTGATAGAGTAGAATTGAAAGTGAAAATAATTTAAAAGGTACTATATAATGAAAAAAGTCACAAAAAATCCAAATGTAATATTTATGACTAAAAATCATATATTCATTAAATATAAGGAAAAATAGAAAACATATTACAAGGAAAATCAACCAAATCCAACACCATGTTGGGAGATTTAATATACTTCCTTCAGAAATTTGTTAATCAAAAAAATTTTCTATAAAATTATCTTTGATGACATAAAACAGCACAACTGACTAACTTGATCTAATAAATACATGGAAACTTGCCTTGTCTGCACAAAGACAGACTATACATACATACACGGAATTTTTATAGAAATTGACTCCATACTAACCTACAGGGAAATTTTAATATTTGAAACAATGTAATATAGATTTTATTTTGTGAACAATAAGCAATTAGATTAGAAATCTATAATGAAATGATGGTTAAAAATTCACACCAAGTACATTTGGAAATTAAAAAGCAAATTTTTATGTAACTCACAAATAACAGAAGATGGCTTTTCCCTCGTAGAGACATAGGTCTGAAAGCTTTAAGAACTTTTCAAACCCAAGGTAAGATTAAGGAAAAAATCCATAGAGGCTGGCCCCATGGCTGAGTAGTTAAGTTCAGGGCACTCTGCTTTGGCAGCCCAGGTTCAGTTCCCAGCCATGGGAACCATCTATTGGTGGCCACGCTGTGGCAGTGACCCACATGCAAAGTAAAGGAAGATTGGCACAGATATTAGCTCAGGGTGATTCTTCCTCAGGAAAAAAAAAAAAAAAAAAAGTCCATAGTCATTCCTAAATCCTGAGTATAAAGAAAATATTTTAAGCAACACAGTAGAAAAAAGAATCAGTTTATAACCAGACTTCTCTACAGTGACTTTGAAAACTATATGGTGGTAGAATAATATTCACAGACTATTGTTAGAAAACGTTTATCATCAAAAAATCAGTCCCCAGTAAAGATAGGCTAGCATGGATAATTGTGCTCAATATACTAATCATCGTTGTATGTGCTATAGATCAATCTTTCGAGATGGATGATTTCATTATCCCCAATTTACATATGAAAACACCGAGGCCCACTCCTAAGTGTCCCAGACAGGAAGCAGCAGAATCTGGTTCCAGATTCACCATTAAACATATCGGCATCTTTACTCTAAAAATCACGAATAGAACAGTGCAAAAGAAAGATGAGCACAAATTAATAGAATGCCCCTCTTTATCTGCAGAAAATACTTAAAGGATACTCTAAAGACATAAATTTGACAGTCAATAATAAGCGTTGCCTCTTTTATGTGTAGCTATATGTAAATGAGTGACAATGGGACTAAGATTTTATACTTTTAAGGATAGATAAAAATCTTGAAACAGAAGAGACACATTGTAAATACGAATCTCAAGACTTTAGAATTAAGAATTATCTCAGTAAAATTCCTAAGATTAAATATTTGAGAGAGGAAGAGAGGGGGAGTGGGGAAATAAAAATATTCCAAAGGCTCATTACTAGTGGGTTTGGAAAGAAACAGATAAAGCATCTTAATTGAGATGGTATTTTTATTTTATTTCCATATAATTATTGGAAAAATTGAGTTTTAGATATGATTACAAGAAATGCAAATGGAACGTGCTGTGAGCTGAATGTTTTCGTCCCTCCCTCACCAAACTCAGTTTTAAAGATCTAATCCGAACGCGATGGCGTTTGGAGGCGGGGCCTTTGGGAAGTAACTGGGGTTGGATGAGGTCGTGAGGGTGGGGCCAGAGGGAGGGGTTAGTGCTCTCAGAAGAGACTGTGAAAGCGTGCTCTCTCTCTGTCCACCGCGTGGGACCCAAGAAGGTGCCTGTCTTCAAGCCAGGGAGAAAGTTCTCACCAGGAACCAAGTGTAAACGTTTAGTCAAAATGGATCATCTCTATTTATCGCAATTTGCTGAAGAAATTATTTATTAGTTTCATTTTTTAATTAATTCTATCTTAATTTGGGTACTACTTTTACCAATATCTATTGTTCTTTTTTCTTTCCTTACGTTTTATGACTTAATTTATTTTTATTGCTTTTTTCCCTTGTTAATTTAGAAATTCCTACAGTGAAATTTATAACAATTATATCATGTAATTGCTGCAAATTTGTTATAAAAGATGTAATTGTTATAAAAGACACACCTAAGTCAACGTGGAAACAATAGTTTCAAAATAAAAGAATGAGTAAATTGTACCAGGAAAATGCAAACAAAAAGAAATCTGAAAGTGACAGATTAATGACAAAGAGAAATTTGACATGAAAAGTACCAAGGAAGAAAATATGGATTGTTATTTTACATTAAAAAATACACTCCCAAAAGAGATGACAGAGTCATAGATCTTTGTGGATGAGACAGTCCAGCAATCAAGTGAACAAAGCAAATTCCAAGGAGAATTTGATTAAGCACAGATATAAACATACATTTATATATATATTTTCAAAAATTAGAATGAGATAAAAATAACCAAGAGCACACTATGTTTACAAGACTGCCATGGAGCTCGTGTGTTTGTGTATGTTTGGTTGTGCAGACATTTATCTAAATCACTGCTGTGGGAGAGAGGATTTTACTCTAGTTACAAGCTACTGAGTTAGCCTTTTACTACTGGATGGATCCTGACAGAAGATGCAAGGCTCTTGGCTGAGAGAAAGAGGACTTATTTTTGACAGTACAGTAAGGAACATGAGCACGTCTACACGGGTTCCCTTTCCCTTTCCAGTGACCTGGGGTTGAAGGAGGTGGCCCTGGTGCACGCCTGCCCCTGCGCTGGGTGCATTACAGAATAGGAAGGCTGAGTCTGGGGAAAAGGCCACTTTTAGAATGAGGGGCAGGTAAACCTGCTCTTTGTCTCAGAGGGAGAGAGGACTTTGTCCTTCTAGGCTATGTCTGCAAACGCAACCCAGAGGAATTGTCTGGATACAGTGCCGTGAGTGAGAGCCTTCTGTCCCGCTCGTCAGCAAGGGCATACAGGACGCTCGGGGCCCACGGCAGGGTGACTCTCTCAACAATCACACTGGAGGTTGAAAGCAAACTCATTAAGAACATTAAGTAACTGTCCGCCAGGAGAAAACAAAAACAGACCCTATTATACTGCATCTAATAACAAATTGTGTATATATTGAAATAATTGAAATATTTCAGTAAATCTAAGAGACTAAAAAATATGGCAGGAGAGAATTTTGAAACAAGACCAGAAAGGTGGAAGCTGGGAAAAAGATAAAAGATTACTTAACTATAGAAAACATTTTTAGAATGTCATAAATGGGGTCAATAGAAAAATAAGCTACATAGACATATTTTTGTAGTACAGAGGATTATTATCATTAAATTGAAGTGAAAATTACCAAAATCCAAGACAAAAAACCAGAAAAATGATATGAGTAGAGAAATCATAGAAAAGCAAATCTAAACAGTAAATAGTAATAGAATAATACAAGTCAAAGTAAAAATGAGATAATTTTCTGTAAGACTGGTAAATTTGTAAAAAGCAATGACACTTACTTTATGGGGCTGGATCAAAGGTGCTGACGTAAATTTGACAGCCCATTGCTGGGAAACTAGCCTGTAATATTTTTATTGTGTAATGTTACTTGTAGTAATTAGTTTTGCAAAAATGTGGAAACAACATGTCAATGGGTAGATGCTGAGTACATTATTGTACATTCATACTATGAAGTATTCTGCATCATTTTAAATAATGAATTATGGTTATTACAGAAGATATGGAAAAAATTCCATAAGCTAATATTAAAAGAGAAAAGCAAGATTTAGAAAAATATGCATACTCCAGTTTTCTAAAAGTTACAGTAATAAGAAGTCCATTTTGAGTATATGAATGTAAATATATCGTAAGTAACAGTTTTGAATATGGTGAAAACTGTGGAATAACGCACAACTTTGAGGAAGCCGAGTTCTGAGGTAGATATTAAGTAAGAGATGGGGAAGTGCAGAGCAAAATCTAAAAGAAAATTAAAAATGTTGCATCTAGGTATAGAGTATTGAGGGTTAGAACAGCCACTTGTAACTGCATGGAAGCTGAGTCATTTTATATATGTATATATATAAATATGTCACTAGAAGGAAGAGGAAGCTACCCAGCTAATAATATCTTGTGTGACTCATTAGGTAGACTCTTTGGATCCCAAGTCCTTGCTAACTCCCCATCAAAGGAATGGTCAATCCACCTGCAGCTACTGGAGCTCAGATGGCTCCTGCTGCTCTCCTGAGTCTGCTTTATCTGGCCCCACACCAGCTCTGAGTGCACCTGGGCTGGACAGTTGGTGATTCACCCTGCAAAGTGCGCATCTGTCCCTTCTGATAGGGCTGCTCTTTCAGAAAGTGCCTGAAGAGTGCCTTGTTACAGAACCCTCACAGAGAGGAGGCTCTCCTCAAAACATGCCCGCCTCTCCCCTCAGGTGGCCTCCAGCTCGTCATGGGCACAGACACTTGGAGCTGTCTAGATAGACTCGGAGGGAAGGAAGCCAGGGAAGGGGGAAAGGACAGCAGGAGACACATACCCAGGCTGAGGCGTTCTCTAAGACAATGTGTCCTCTAAGTGCCAGGAGATAAAGCAGGAGTATGTGCTTTTGAATGGAACCATGAAAAGCAGATGATATGAAAAAAGTGACATGTAGAAGTTGCTCTTCCTGGCATATACCTGGGACCTCTAAGTTCTCAACTTGGATTGATGCCACAGAAGGAAGCACAAAAAGACATTCAGAGGGAAGGGGTCAAGGGGCCAGCAGACCAGAGGGTCACCTTCACCACTGACCACTGTAAATGCCAGCTATGGCCTAAAGTGAGAGCACGTCTTGGGTTGAGTTCTTTATCTACTCACCTGAGATATGCCAATGATGTATTATTCAGAGAGAAAAGCAAGGTGGAAAGTAGTGTCTATAGTATTAATACATTTTCTTAAAAAGAGATGTTAATAATAAAACCCCTTACATGTGTGTAGATGTTTGCATATTTTTAGAGTAGGGCAAAGACAATATTGATTACCTGTTGGAGACAGGCATTTAAATGGAAAAGGTTTGGGGAGAACATATAGCAGCTTTCTTCACAGACTGCTGTATTATTTTACGAGTTCTTATGTGAAAGATTTACTCTGATAATTTTGGAAAAGCAATTTAATAAAGAAAATAATAAAAGACTTGGGATTTTGTGCCTTTTCACACACAGAAGTCACAGCATTGTGACCAATGGTTGAAAGTGTGTTGAAAGGACTCCCTTTCCTTTATCAAGTATATATACTGGCAAGAACACATAATAAAACTAATGAAAGAAAATCACACCCAACCTATGTGTCAGTTTAGACTTCACCTTATGATTGCAGTTAAACTACCTGGATCTTGTTTCCTTTATCTGTCATGGAGAAACTTACCTCAATGACCCTATGCTGAGGAACGAAGAAGATATTATATTGTTCTGAAAGTAATTCGTAAATAGGATATTGCTATTATATTGATCTCAAGATGATAAGAATTATTTCACTATTCCGTCTCCAACGTGAGTATGAAAAAGGATGGGATGGGTGAGGAAGAGGTTGCTTTCAAAGACAAAAATGAAGTTACCTTTATAATTTTAGAGAGATGGATAAGCACCTTCTTAATAATCATATATTATCTAGTGCACCTACTCACCTAGCAATGTAGACATGTAAATATAAAATTAAATCAAAATACTGTCATTGCAGAAAGCTTTTAGAGAAAACATATTGATTAGTCTAAAAATGAAATGTGTTAAAAATGTGAAAAAATTCTTAAGAATGATATATAGGCTTTTATAATATTTATTTCTATGATATATGTGCATCTCTGGAGATAGTCCTGCCTTTTAAGACCATAGGAAATTAGAGGAAACTGAAAAGAAAAGTCTTAAAAGGCACAATGTAGTGGGTCATTCCACTACGTCAGGCACTGCTTAACAATCTGTTGAGAAGGCAACTTGAACTAAACAAGCAACGTTTTACTCGATTTCCAAGAGCGACAGGTGCAAAGAGGCTTGAGGAAAAAGCATTCATTATGGGTGAGGTTAAAATTAGGTACTTAAAATTCGTCATCTAATTTAGGTCATTTATCATCCTCCTCAAAGCCCCTTTTGTACAATTGAATCCTGAAGTGCTCAGCTTCCTATTAGGTCATCACAGCTGCCACGGTATCACTCAGAGCAGATGTTTCGCAGACAGAAAGAGCCCCGCTAATTTTAACAGAAACATGGTAACTGTAAGTCACTTTTTGGCAGTTCCAGCAGTGAATGTGAATGTACCATGCAGGTGCAACTGTACGTAGTGAATTGAAAGATAAATGCTTTGAGAAAGGGAAAAGTGATATTGGTGAGAGATCCCTGAAGGGTTTCGTTCCTGACAGGTTGGGACTCCAGAGCCTGTATGCTGTGGTCCACTGTGATGAAATTCACCCTGTTCCTTCTCTTTTGAAAGAAGAGAACAAAAACTAAAGTGGTCAGGCTAATTATAGTGCATTCTCACAATCATTTTCCAAATCTATTTGCACTTGGAAATAGAATCTTGAGGGGAATTTCTTACATTTAAGTCATGAGCTCACATATGAGTATCTTCTCAACTTTTGCCTGTAGTAGTATGAGCATATGTGTTTATATTTCTGTATGTTTAGGTATACGTATATGTGCATGCAGAAATCAGAATGAACCTGTGAAACTCACAGATATTGACCACATACCATAAATTCCTGTCCGGTTCATTATTATTAGAATTCATGGCATGGCATTTCTGTGGAAGAGAAAAAAATCCCTTCTACTCACAAAAAATATGGGAGAGATACTTGTGACAAGTGGCTAATTTAATTCTTAGTGTTTAGCAGATAATTAAATGTACTTGAATTAAATGGGAGAGAGTCCCTTGCTTAATTATAAGACCTTTAAAAAATATGAATTGCAACCATTAAATGTTAATTTCCTGTGTAATCACTGTACTTGACAAATATATATATTTCTATATGTATCTAGGCATGTATGTATGTATATATAATGTATGTTATATTCTCAAAAACATATTTCTTAAAGAATGTATGTGATGACATTTTTAGGAGTTAACGTAACAATAAGAAGCTATGGCCCTGCATTAGTTTCCTAGGGCTACCAGAAAAATCACCACACACTGGGCAGCTTAGCACAACAGAGATGTACTTTCTCACCATGCTGGAGGCTGCACGGCCTCTCAGGCTTGAGGGGAGAGCCCTTGCAGCTTCGGGGGGCTCCAGCTGTTCCTTGGCTTGTGGCCGCATAACTCCAGTCTCTGCCTCTGACTTCACCTGTTTTTCTCCAATTGCTCCCTGTGTCTTCTCCCTTGTAAGGACACTTGACATGGAATGTAGGGCCCACCTAGATAAATCCAGCATGATCTCATTTCAAGATATTTCATAACATCTGCAAAGATCTTTTTTCCAAATAAGGCCACATTCACAGGTTCTGGGGGTTAGGACAGGGACATAACTTTTGGGGGGCTACCATTCAACTCACAACAGGCATTATAGAGGTAAATGAATGTTTTAAGCAGTGTTACTCAAAATCCAGTCCTCAGATGGCCGCCAAGTTTGTGAACTATTTGCTACTGGTCTGCACCAAGATGAGGTGCTTGCACCAGGAGGTAAATCAATTTTATCATAAAGCACACAGATTCAGCTGACAGTTGTTTGGAAAGATTTTCTTTTTCTTTTTTTAAAGATTGGCACCTGAGCTAACAACTGTTACCAATCTTCTTTTTATTTTTTTCTGCTTTTTTTCCCCCAAATTCCCCCAGTACCTAGTTGTATATTATTTAGTTGTGGGTCCTTCCAGTTGTGGCATGTGGGATGCCGCCTCAATGTGGCCTGATGAGCGGTGCCATGTCCACGCCCAGGATCCGAACAAGTGAAACCCTGGGCCGCCAAAGCGGAGCACGTGAACTTAATCACTTGGCCACGGGGCTGGCCCCCATGGAAAGATTTTCGTGGTGAAGGAAACGGTATATTGATTTATTTTCCAGAGCAAGCTCCTTATCGCATCACTGGCCGGCACTTTTTGAGTTGTACAGTTTTAAAATATAATGGCCCATTGACTCTAGGTTGATGTGTCAAATGTAGTCTTATTGGATTGTAAGTCTAATATGGTCACTACAGAAAGATTCTGGGAATGGGGTCATTACACAAGATACCTGATCATCACAGAACTCATTGATTTATTAGCCTTAAATTAGTAGGAACCAGGTACTTGATGGCATGGAGCAACATGATATAACTGAAATGCAAAAAAAGGAACATCAAAGTGAACATACCATTGCCTAACCACACATAATCTGTTTGCCTTTGTTTACTACATTGCATTTTTCTTGCAGAATAGTAAGCACATGTGCAAAACAGTATATAAAGTTATTTTTTACTGTTATTAAGTGGAACACATGCTGTCAAAATCCCAGCCACTGGACTTTTACCTCGCATGTAAAGCTGACATCATCATCTCCAAGGCATCATTTGTGAACACCGTCTGCAATCCATGGGCGTCTCCATTGGCTAAGAAAATTTGATTTGCCCTCAGTTGTGTGCAAGGCAACAATAACTTCTCCCCTGTATTATCTTGAAGTGTGGCATATTTCTTAAAGCTTTTAAGCTAAGATAACTATCAGAAACTTTGGTCGTATTTCACTACGCGATGTCATATTTCGTTTTCTCTATCACTTATCAGGCTTTCTCTCCAAATATCTATTGCTTCTGCTACCAGAGTGACTCAGGGACACGTCCCCAGCGAATCAGTTCTTAAGACCCATTTATTTTTGTTGTGCATATCAGTGTTCATCTTATTACATATTGTTTTCATTTTCAAAGTTAAGAGCATAAAATCGTATTTCCCCAGGATAAAAAGGGCCTAAATCAATTTCCCTAAAGTACATTCCAAAAGCAGCATTAAGTGTGGCATCTAACTTCATTACACTATTGAACTTGAATTTGCTGAACTGAGAAGTTAAGATGTTAATGTCAGACTAAATCAAAAATTAAAGTCTTGGGTCATCACGGTCCATTCAGAATTGTCACTTGAGCATATAGTATATAATATGTCCCGGTAAAAATCCCCACATATTTTGAAAATAATTTCCTCTTTTTTTTCTCTGTCCCTAGGGAACAGTTTTAAGCAAAGCATTTCCATATGGAAAGAGTGAGGAGATTTAATGGGCTGTATAGCGTCACTCATGAACAGTATTTAAGTCTCAGGAGCATAACTGACTCTCGAAGATCAGCATGTATGCAAGCATTTCATTCCCTAGTATGTTCATATGCTGTCAGGGCAGGACACTCCACCAACACAATTATAAACAACCCCAGAAGCCGTGTGATCAAGCCCACTGTTCCATGATCTTGTTGGACCACAGATGCTCCCATTGTAATGGTGAAAAGGAAATCGATACAGCAGCTTCCAGGGTACTTACTCTCGTGAAAGTGAGGGCAGGACATGCGTTTCAACATGATTTTCACAGGTCAAAAAGAATAACTTGGCAAAGATGATCATTTTTATAATTAGTGATGTAATAATAATTCCTAAATTATTGAAGTCAGAAAAGGTGTACTCCCTTTTCCATCGTTTTCTGTGAACTTGAAGGCAGGCAGTGGTCCTGGGACCTGAGTGCACAGGTGACGTGAGGCAGCTGGCAAGCTTTAACAGCATCAGATGCTCAGGCCCCATAACCACCCAAGATTCTGATTTATTCAGTTTAACTTTCAAAGTTCCCAGGTGAACTGAATGTGTTGGCAGGTTGGAGAACCAAGGCTTGTTCAAGAGCAACTATTATCCAATTCTAGTATATAAAAATCACATGGGAGCTTAATAAAATGCATATTTTTATTATGCCAAGCTGCCAGGAATTTTGATGAGTCGGTCTAAGTAAAGGTACTATAATTACATTTTTGCAGGCGTCCTAGGGGACCCTATACCCATGGTCCATGTACTTTACCAGTTTAGAAAAAATCAAGCAGACTCCTTCAGGAGATGTCCTACTAGTTAGAGTACTACTTTATGCAACACTGATCTGTCAGGAGTTTATTTTGACTTATATAGTCACATTCATGCTCAGCTTCCATTTATGATTGTGAAAAGAATTATATGAATATTCCAACTTTATAAATGAAAAAAAACAAGCCACAAAATGTTAAAATGGCTTCCCTAATTCTATAAAAGAGAGATATTACACCTAGGATTAATTCTGGTTTATTGTTTTTTTTCATTCTACCTAAATAATCTCAGGTTAGCTAAGCACTGTCCAAATAAAGGTACCATCGTCTGGTTCTGGGACCAAAATGAATGATGATAAGACTGAAAACCTAATACTGGAAGATATGTCAGCATAGAAACTTGACACCCTCTCTGAGACACAGAAGGGCCTAGTGGATGAGATCATGGGCTTGGGAACCAGACTGCAGGTGTATGTGAATCCTGGCTCTGCCACCAATCAGCTTTGTGACTCTAGGCAAGTTACGTAATCTCTCTGTGCCTTAGTTTTCTCATTGTCACATAGGAGTAATTCTCATCTCATAGGCTCTCTGCGAGGGTAAATAGATTGCTGTGTATCAACTCCTAGAACGGTGACTTTAGGAGTCATGGTGCGACGTATTCTATAGTTGGCTTTACTATTTGACAAGTAGAAACGGACATTTGTAGGGGCTGTATTTGAATGAGGTACTGTGATTCAAGTCATACGAAGATTGTATTTTTGTTTTCAGTAAATTCTATTAAATCTTCAGTTGTATTTGATTACAGGCTACATTTAAAATATCTTTCCATTTAATCAAATGAGTTGAAAATTGCTTATATGGGATTTATTCCTCAAAATGCAGTGGCTTTGGCTCTACTGATTAAGCATCTGCCCTGTTCTTCCTCCAAAAAATGAAAAAAGGGAAAAAACCTCGCTTGCTTTGTAGTAATATAGTAATATTTAAGAATGAATCCCAACTGAGATAGAAAGGAAAAAGGAAGGCTTTCAGGTCCAGTTGGTACAGCGTGGAATGCCGAGCCCACTAACTTCAGGCACCTAAGAGCGGCTCCGAGGGGGAGCCTGGGATGGGAGAGAGATTCTTCACATAACTTCACAGGGCACAACGACTCCATCACTGCCGAGTGCTCTCCCGTACTCAGTCCTAAAAGCTTTGCTGACTTTCTCATCAGCAGGGGAACCCAAAAGCAACATCCAATCATTCTGACAAACTGCTTGAAAGACTCTAACGACCTCGGATGGCAGCCACAGAGAGTGCGGACGCAGTCAACAGAACAAGCAGTTTTGAAATGACAATAATTATGCCCCAGTGAGACTGAGGAGAAAGGTTTTAGAGCCTATTTTTAGGTTCATCTAATGATCGTCTCTTGCTTTTAGCAACTTCACTGGACCGCCTGGGATGGCTTTTTGAGCCTGGTTTTATATTTTTCTCTCCCTTATTTTCTCCTCACTCTAAGTCACTTAACTATACACTAAATCCTTTGTGTGATTCTGGAACAAAGCAGAGTATAAGAATATATAAATGAATAAAAACAACTTTGAGGTATGTGAAGGAGTAAAACTTTGGCAACAGAATCTGGACATAACATATCTTGTTGCCACATTCTATGCTACCTATAGTTTGATGGTTTCCCCTATAGTAATGAAACTAATTCAGAAAAGAGTTACTTCGAACTACATGGTGCTGAAGTTGATCCATAAACAATTCTATCTTTATTGAGAGAAGGAATAAAGACTGTTACCTGCTGTTCTCACAGAATAAATAATTTATATTCTCTTCTCCACAGAAAGTTCTGTTTTGGTTCAGAGTTGGATCAAGTGTTTTATTTAGTTTTGTTTTTGCTATTGTAGTTGCCTTATGACATCAATAAGGATTTGTAGCACGAGCTTAATAGAATTACTTCCTGAGCCTCTGCTGGCATCAGAAGCCAGAACACTGTGTATTCTGAGGACGAGCAGCACATCCTTCATTATCTGTGATCCTTCAACTCATTTCAGATTCTGCCTATGTCTTGCCAAGTGTTTTAAACATCCAAGTGCTTATTTCTTGGGTTGATCAAAACACTAGCTGATCTACCATTACTTGTGACGCTAATGAATCTTTTATAATAAAGTTGTGCTCATTTCTTACATAGAAATAAAATGCAAGGGCCAATAGCAGAGGCACAGTCTGCATTTGCAGTGTGTCGTCTGTCCCCTTCCTGCTTTCCTTTTGCTGTACTTCTGCTCATGTTTGTTAATTCCTGGCTCCTCTTGCTTTTGCTGTCTTCTGTGCAGAACACTATGTATACAAAGAAATATTTTAAAATGAATATTTCTTAAGGTTAGAAAGTAACTGTTTCGAATCTAATCCTCAAACTCTATGTGAAACAGAGATGTTTCTTTAGGAACTGGGGGCATTAAAGATCAGCATTGTACATGTTTTAACTTAAACACACCACTCTTTATTGCTTATATTTAAAGTTTGGCTCACTCTAGTTTTATTTGCGGCGTGAGGGCGGCCCGCTCTTCCCACAGGGGCTCGACCACCGCTTGGTGGCGACGTCGTCGAGAGGATTCTGCGGTGGGGCCGCGGAAAAACCCGAGGCCCTTTTCAACCCGGCGCTGGCACTGTGATTTACCGAATCATAGCCCTATGTCTTCATCTTTCAGAGGGCCTTTTAGCATGGGGACTAGATCAAATTTCCCATGGTAGAGTGATAAAACATGTTACACATGCTTATTTTTAACATAAATAGCCACCATGTAAAATTACCCAAAACTAGCAAAATTAAAGCAAAGCTTAATTTATCTTTCTTTTTCTTCAAAACAACTGCAAAATACCAGAAATGTAAAATATACACATTAATAAATAGAAACAAATAATAATAAAAAAAACAGAAAAAAAACCCACCGTTGAGTTTGTCTTCTTAAATACGGAAAATGTAATGACACACCAAGTCCTGCTAAGTCTGGATCCAATTTACACTATGGCTTCGTGGTGTTCAGTTTTCCCCTTGAACAAAATCCTGAGGCCACAGTGAACTGCTTTTTCCTTATAGAGTCTGTGTCTTTTCCCATCCCATATCCACATTCATGCCATTTCCCCTGCACAGAATGCCTCCACCCATGACCCCCAACCTCCACAGACCCCGTTCTCCGACAGCCGTCCTGGTGCCGCACCCTCTGCCCCTCACCACAGGGCTACAGCTGTGTTTAAATCAAATGTATGAACGTCTGTCTCACTGATAAAATGGGAGTTTTTCAAGCAAAGGGACTATTTTCATTCACTGTTTTTGCAATTCTCTTGTTTTTCTTCCCTCCTTCTTCCCTTCTCTTCCCTCTGGGCCATCCCTCGACTCCCCACTTTTGATTTGGTGAGGAAGATGGGCCCTGGGCTAACATCTGTTGCCAATCCTCCTCTTTTTGCTGAGGAAGATTAGCCATGAGCCAACATCTGTGCCAATCTTCTACTTTTTATATGGGATGCCAGCACATCATGACTTGATGAATGGTGGTAGGTCTACACCAGGCATCCGAACCTGCAACCCCAGGCTGCCGAAGGGGAGTGCACGAACTTAACCACTACACCACCAGGCCAGCCCCCCACCAACCCTTTTTTAAGTAAGTGTAACATGGCTGTAATAGATCTGACATGTGCAGGCATTGCGGATATGATAAATCCAATGTGGTACCTGATCTCCTAAGAAATAGCATCAAGTAAATAAATGTGTGCCTGATAGAGACAAGCACTTGGTACCTGGAAATAACAGTGGAAGCTAAAATATATGGAGTGGTTATTAGGTCATAGACACTTTTATAAGAATTTTACATGTATTAACTATTTAAGTTTTATACCAAGCTAAGAATTCGATGCAATTATTATGCTCATTTTGTGGATGAAGTCTTAGAGGACTAGGGAGGTTAACATAATTTGTTCTAAGTCAAACAGCTGGATTTCAGCTAAGGTGCTGATCCAGGGTGTACACTTATAACGACTGTGCATACTGCCTCTCACTACACATAAGGTAGAAACATATAAATGTTGAAACAGCTTCTTTTCCACATATGATAACCAGTTCCGAACTAATAAACCATAATCTGATATATTATTATAAGAACTATTATTTTTAATTTTTTCTATTTATGTATCTACTATACTTTTAGTCTGTACTGTAAGTACTTAATTTCCTTTTTTGATTTATGCTTACATTTTTACCTTCCTAGTTAACATGTAAATTCTGAGAAAGCACAGATTTCATCTAGGATTTCTTTTGTCTCTTCAACTTCTGGCATGGTGGTGGACACATACAAAGTTTACTTACAATAGAGACTTGACTGGTAATTACTATATTTCCAATGCTATTTAAGCTTATTGAACTCTTTTTTCAAATTACTCTTTATTGAATTGTTTTTAATGACAAATGAAAATCAAAATTATATGTGGAGATTTTCTTGCAATACACATAATTGGACTTGATGCCAAGGTCTTCTTTGTTAGGTATTATCTTGAATGCAAGCACTCAATTGAAAAAGCACTCCATCTTCCTGCAGGAATTGTGGTCTGAGGAACTAGCCGGAGGAAGTGTTGACAGGCTTGCTACTGCTTTACTGTGAGTCCTCATGTCCTTTGTCTCTGGCCCGGGAGTCTCGTGTCTTCTGCCAGAATCCATGGATCTGTGGCAGGCCAACTTGTTAACTTACAAGTAGGGTAAATCTCAGACCCGTCACAGTTATTGATACACTTTTATTCTGAGAGAGGCTCATCAGCAAGCAATAAGCATTCACATTTGATTAGAATCTTAACAAGACCCAGAACAACATATTGAGATTTCATTTGAACTATCAATACTGGCTGATCCATAATTAGTCCACTTTCTAAGTTAACATTTTCCTCAAGAACATCTGTCATCCTACCAAGTGCGTCGTTCCGTCTCTGACATCCACAGCCGTTATCCTTGGAGTAAGCCTCTTTGACCTGCAATCGTCTCCACAGTGTCGTGATCCAGTTGAGCTTCTCCATCCCTTAGCTTTCCATGAGACACTGTTTCCTGAGCTGCTTCTCCCAAGCTCTCCCTTCTAAGAACTGAAATTCCACCAGGAACTTCCTAGGTAATTTTGTTTTCTCCTCCTTTATTTTGGTTCTTTTTTGAGGAGGGGTAAGGGAATTTCGTAGCATTTATCTTACACTTCTTTGCAGAACAGTGACTATTCTATTAAGCTTTCTCTCTTTCTATATTGTAAACTCCTTAAGAATAGTAATGCAGTTTTATTCATTTTGATGCCCTCTATCCCCCATAGCCTGGCATAATTGCTTGAATTTAATGGCTAGTTAAACCCTTTTGAATGAATGGATTTCAAGTATGTAATTAGTATATAATTCTTGCACATTCATGAAGTGTCTAATGTGACTTCAATACAGGCACTTCGTTATTTTTTGTAAGCCAAAAATACATTAGATAAACATTGTTTGTACTTATAGAGGGAAATTGGTACATAACTAGATTGTTGTCCAAGGGTTTTATTTAGAACAGTTAATAAAATATCAATAGGTCTTTAATATTAAGCTAAATGTATATATTCAGTTTCTTGATGTGAAAGTTCCATAAATAGTAAAATGAGTATTACAAATATAAACACAACGCAAATAAACTAAATTATGCCCTATTAAAGATATGGCTTTAGGCTAAAGCTTTAAATCAAAGACCCACAGATATTTGTGTTTCATCAGTCAGAAGAATTACGTGAAATCAGTGATAGTTCTGCTTACCAGGAAACCCCTTGTTCAAGACTTTAATGACAAAGTATAAAATATATCAAGGAAGTACATGAAGTTTGTAGGAAAAAGTGTTTTCTTGGCGAGTTTCACGCATCCTATTATATATCTCTACTTTTGTTCAAGATCTCAGTTTTTAAAGTCTTAGGTCTAGGACCCAAAGCATCTGAATTCATGTGTCCATCCCAAATGTGCTATAGTACGGATTTAGGCAGTTCTGTAGATCAGAGGCTGAAAAATAATACTTGATCTTTTAGGGCTATGCTTACTAATTTTATCATTAAATATATATTATGCAACTAAAATCAAAACATATTACTTTATTAAGGCTCAGCAAAGCTTTTTTTATGGAAATTATTTCTTCTTATATGATATATAATTATGTAATTTTTTATAATATGAAAGTTGTTTCACCCTCTTTGAACATAGGTAACTTGGTAGCAAAGGAAGGTGGGTCAGAAATGTATGGGGCAGGGGCCGGCTCCGTGGCTGAGTGGTTAAGTTCGTGCGCTGTGCTGCGGTAGCCCAGGGTTCGGATCCTGGGCGCGGACATGGCACCGCTCATCAGGCCACGTTGAGGCGGTGTCCCACATCCCACAACTAGAAGGACCTGCAACTAAGATGTACAACTATGTACTGTGGGGTTTGGGGAGATAAAGCAGAAAAAAAAAAAGAAATGTGTGGGGCACTAAGACGTATTAGACTTAGGGAGGCAAATACTTATAATAGAAAAGGAATTTAATTTTTAGTCTGAAGATTTTAATTTGAATCTTGGCTCTGGAGGCAATGTGGAATCAATGAGACATATAACAGTGTACATTTAAATGAAAAAATAACTTTCTAGATGCTGTGGATGATGTTTTTGAGGGAGAGATGATTATTGGCAGGGTGATAATTTAATAGCTGTTAGATGTGAACAGGAAAAAAAACTGCATAAAAGGTAGAGAGAAAAGATTCAAGAAATCTAAGAGAAGAAACAAATTAAACAGCAGACAAAATAATTCTCTGGTTTCTGGTAATTCTAACTGGTTGGTTAGAGTTACTACAATACCATATTTCCACAAATTTGCAAATGGCAACATTTAAATATAAAGAAAAACATTAATAAATCATTATCTTTGTGAGGGAGAACATACGGGAGAGGACAGAGTGGGAATATTTCTTTGAATATTATTTGTTGTTCAGTATTGAAGTTTGAAATAATCAAATATTTTAAATATTCAAAAAATAAAATGGAATTGAAAAGGAAAATCCAATGGAAAAAAATTTCCTAAAAATGGGAAGCCAACTGAAAAGAATGTATCTGTTTTTCAAGTTGCTGACAGCCAGCATGGATAAAATAACTCCTTCAAATGCTTTTTAGAACATAGATGTGGACTTGCATACTTGATAGCATTCTACAAACAAAAGCAACTTTCAAATACATCCATAAGACATTGTTAGTTGCAATGCTGGTATTTTTATCTTCAAAATCTCTATGTGTGTTGAGAACAAAACAAATAAATAATTACACCAATATTGTTAGGCATAGATTTTTCAGTATATAAGAGATATAGTTTTAAAATCAAAATGATTGACTCTATGATATTTAATATGAAATGGAAATATCAGCATAATCTTCTAATTTTTTAATTAATTAAATAGTTCCTAATTCTACCTACTGAAAACACGCAGATTATATTCTGTAAAAACTATTCCCCATCAAAGAGAACAAGGGCTTCCGAGAATAACTGATTTTAGTTTCAGGGCTAGAAATGTGCAAAATAGGAGGTCAAGACGTTTGGGAGAGAAGAGTCTCGGATCCGTTGTTCTAAATTTCCCTAGAACATGAAATTATCAGGCAATATTAGAAGTTCTGATTTGGGGCTCCAGCTATGCAATTTAATACATATTCATCTAATTCCTATAGCATTTAAGAGATTGAATCTAACAATCTTTAGAATACTGACAGTTCTCAAAAGTACACGCTTAAAGAGACTAAATTAAGAAAACTCAGAGATAGCACACTGGTGCCTGAGAGGCACTGAGAGAATCACTCAGAATGAGAAGGGGAGCATCTATCCCAGAGTCACTGGGTCGAATCAGTGATTTACACACCGTAGGTCAAAGAATTTATTTGTTAAAACTAGTACATCCGCTCTCTTTCTTCATAATTTATAATTAGTTTGATTTGCATGACTTTATTTTGGGTCTGTTTAATTGAAATTCAAAATAAGCATGCCAAACAATAAAAATAATTATGTATTCTCTTATGTTCCACATTTAAAATGTATATTAAAATTTCTTCAATCCCAATGATTTCACTTCAACTTTAGTTTTTCCATTTAGACTCCTTTCCCAAGTACTTGTGATCCATTTGATGAAAAAGTACTTCCCAACATCTGCCTTGAATTTCCTTTTTCCTCCAGTCCCATTCCTGAACCCTCATCTTGTTATCTTCTGTAAGTGGAAAATAGTCTGCTTGACATTATTTCTATCATGTTCAGTTTTGTGTATTTCAGTGAAATCTTTCTTAATTATGTTCTTCCCAAGAGAGCACTAAATCTTTTTTAGCCTGTCTTCATAGATTTTTACCTGTTGGCCCTCAGATAAACCCCATTGCTTTTTAAATCAACTTCAAGAGTTAGAAAGTCTTGGGTACTTTATTAAAAGAAGCCATATTAAAACAATATTCACAAAATATGAAAACTCAATTTTCATCCTTTGGAAGAATTTGTTTTCTCTGAAAATAAGCAGAACCTCTAAAGAACGAAGTGACATCAGATACACCAGTACTTGTGCATTTTGGTTCCACTTCTTTTCTCTTTTGTTTATTACTTTTAGTACCTTGAGGGTTCAAACAGTGGTGAAATAGCATTTTTAAGAGCTCATTTTCTTTTAATGTTTACTTCCTACCCAATAAAGCAAGATCTAATGCCTAGAAGATATTAACATTAAGTTAATCTTTACATTTAGATTGTTTCCTGTACTTATTAACCTAAGGTCAATACGATAAAAGGGCCAAGTAAAAAAGAGAGTCATCTTTTTTTTAAATAAGAAAATGGGAAACCAGTTGTGACTTCCATTTAAATGGACAGCTAGTGTAATAGCTCAAGATTCACAACGGAGGGAAATACAAGAGAGAATATACATTTTGTCAACCAATATGATTCTACCAACTAATAATGTGAATTAATGGCTCTCTATATAAACAGTAAAGAAAAACGCTCATTTTCACTTTGCATAGTACCAAGTATTGTCTACATTAAGACATTCCAGTTAAATGGATATTTTAAGTGAACATATTGAAGTAATTTACAGAGTACATAATAGTTGGCAATATATCAAAGATTATCAGAGACTGTGGTTTACTGTGTAAATAGCAGAACAAGTATACTAAAAATATCAATGATTTTTGAAATATGGGCCTTCAAGATATTTTAATAAATGCTTTCTCTGAGTAGCTATTGTAATAGATATGTAAATTGGTAAACTTTCAAAACTATCTCTATTTCAACAATATCATTAGAAGTTTAATAAAATTTAGAACACTGGACACATAGTCAAGGAAAGCAATTCTAGAAATCATCTTGGAGCTTTTTTTTCTTTTCTCAGGAGAATTTATTTCAGCTCAGAACTCGGACCAACTTCAAAGGAGATTTTTGCAGTAATGTTGGATGTATAAGTTGTGCACGGTAAAAGTAAAACTGGCTTCCAGACAACAGCAAAAACAAACCTGTAAATGCTTTGCTATGCAAAGCAATTATGTTGCATCTTCTGAAAGCATCTCTGAAAATGTATACATATGTGACCTTCCTTTCAGTCTCTTTGGAGAAAAGAAATGAAACAGGTAAAAGCATTATGGCATGAAGATAACGTTAAATAGTTTTCTGCCTCTGTCCTAAACAATGGTCAACAAGTCTAAATAGATATTATTGGAGAGTACAATGCGAAGTAAAGCTGTGGATCCTTGGTAGGTCTTACAAGAAAAAAAACACCGTCCCAACTTTGAATGTGTAGTAGCTTAATTGGTTTAAAAAGAGTATCAATCAACTACTTGTTTGCATTAAATAATATATTTTGGAATTCATTAGTAGATCATTTTGTAAAACAAACTAATAATTCTGAGCTATTTGCATCTTCTCAGTATAGAATATTACACTTTACTAATTTTTCATGTACAGGTTTGCAGTCACAAAAATGCAAAACACCCCAATAGACCTTTGTTAAAGAGTTAACCAGGGGAGTAAGGCATCAAGAGGTGTAAATCTACTCCTTTCTTTTACAATATATAAGTCTTAAGTGGTAAAACAAAAACTGTTATGCAAAATAGAGCTTTAGGAAGTATCATTGCTGTATCAAGAAAATAAAGCAGAAAAATTAGTATACTCTCAAATATTAAGAATGAAAAATAAATATAAGTGACCCGTGGTCTTTCCATGTTTACTTGAAGTTGATCACAGTGATAACAACATTTATCTGAACAAGACTCTATGCTTTACAAGGGTCTTCTCTACCTTCGCCACATTCTTATTTTCTGGTAATTTGCACATTACTTCTTCCATAATTCAATACACTTAAAGAATTTATTGTCAATAATTTAATCCAGTCTGATACTTTTTAGATGTAAATGTCAGTCTTTTAAAATACAAATTTTCCTTCATATCAAGATAGACACAAAATATTGTTTAAAATAAGTTTTCTACACATGCTATAATTATTTTTAGTTTAAATTGAGCTAAATTAGGGAAGATAGCTATATGTTTACTAGTTTTTAATAATCAGCAACATGAATCATTTCTTTTTCCTACTTGAATTACTTTTTAAAAATCTGAAAAGTAACTCTCAGCCCTAAAATTTATTGTTCTTTTTTTAAAGATTGGCACCTAAGCTAACATCTGTTGCCAATCTTCTTTTTCTTCTCTTTATTTTTCTTCTTCTCCCCACAGACCCCCAGTACCTAGTTGTATATTGTAGTTGTAGGTCCTTCTGGCTCTGCTATGTGGGACGCTGCCTCAGCATGGCCTGATGAGTGGGGCTAGGTCTGCACCCAGGATCAAACCAGCAAAACCCTGGGCTGCCCAAGTGGAAAGCGTGAACTTAACCACTGGGACACTGGGCTGGCCGCAAAAATTCTTTTGAAAGACAATTAAAAAAAAAGAAAACTGGTTTTACTGTTAAGATTCATAGTTGCTATGCCCTATCCTAAGTAGACCATTTCTCTTTTAGGGAAATAACTTGTCACTTGGAAATTCTGTAGCTCTGTTCCAGCTCAGTCCATTAAAAACATGAAATGGCCAGTCAAAAATGGAAAACTCCAGTTATTAGTTTTTGAATTGTTGTTCCAGTGCTAAATGCTGAGAGTCAGGAGGCGCCTTCCGGATACAGCAAATAAGTCAGCACACACGCAAGATGAGTCACTGTGCACGTATCCTTCATTTCACACAGTCAAAAATAAAAGCTGACAAAGCTAGCCTTTGGCTTCCTTGTCCTATTCCTTATGTCTTTTTTCCAGATTATTTCACTAAACAATTTCTTTATCCCACTAAATCCTTTTAAACCCCCTTCTCTTTGCATATCTTTCAAACCAACCCACTCTGTTTCTCCAGCACACTTGTCTTCAAGCCTCTCTCATAGCTGACAAACCCTTTTGTATAATGTTTTCCTTTTTTTTCTTTTTGAAGTCTCTGATTTCTTTGTTTATCTATAACATTTAACTTCTTATTTTCAAGTACTATACGAATATTTTAAATAAGTGACTTTTGAAAAGCCCAGGGCGAGATGTATAAAATTCTGTTTTTGTGCTAAGAAAAGACATAGAACAGAAAAGCTTTATAACAGCTATTGAAGTTTTGAACAAATAGTTTAACTTTAACCCTCCTCACCCTCATGTGTAAAGTAGAGGAGATAATAATGCCTCCCTTAGAGAGTATAAGAATACACTTTTCCAACTAATATTACTATGCAATTATTAATGATTCTTATCTTTTTTATACATTCATTTCTAGACCAACCAAAGAATTGGCATTGGCTACAGGAAATGTTCCAACTAAAAATAAACGTAAAATTAATGTTTTGTTCTTTCTTTTTCCACCAACACTAAGTTAAGAATTACTCTTTGTGTAGTGACATTGTTTTGCTGTCTTTTTCAGTGATCAAATGATCAGCAGGCAGACTGACCAGCTGAAGCTTATCCACAGAGTCCCCTGACAGAGAGACATTATGGTGGGAAAAGGGCATGAGGAGGTCAGAGTGCGATGACACACTTTGTAAGAAGGTACAGTTCCCTTTATTCCACATCTTTGTTCATCTTGCACTTTTCGACATTAATCGATTTCACAAGTGACTTTTCAGTTCTAAAAAGAATGTTAACTGGCAATTTCTCATTTCCTCTATACTCTTGATTCCCCTTGCTCAGTACTGATTGTAAGATAGATTTTTGGGTCAATGAAACACTAAGTAGATTCTTTTTTTGAATACAACAATGAAAAATTTGTTTTTGATTCAATTTTGTTATTAAGCCCCTAGTAATAATAATTCAAGACAAAGAGTAACGCTTCAAAAACGTTACTATTTTCGATCATTTTCTTTTGGATTTGTTATTAAGATCTGGCTAAAAAGCTGATTACCTCGTGTTGAGTCTGTAAAGGATAAATTCAGTTAAACACAAAGTCCAGCTCTATTTGCCCTGTAACTGTGTTATCATTCGAATGAATAAATTCTGATTCACTCTCCCAGCTAGGATTCAAATGTAAATGTATTTAATGAGGTAAAATTATTAAATGGTTTATGAATGCACTAACTAGACTGGGGTATATTCCTGGAGCCAATTTTAATATCCACTTAGAATGGCCAATTTGAACAGAAGCCCCCAAAATTTCCTGGTGCTTTTTACCTCCATAGCACCGTGAGGTCTATGAAGGGTCTAGTAACCTTGTCTTCAACAGCCTACTTCTGAGTGTCCCTTCCGTTTCCTGTTCTACTGGAAATGTAGCTGTTCACTGAGGACACTCCCCCCAGGGCTCTCTCAGGTGGAGAGTGTTTTCCCTCTCTCACATGTGATGTCAGTCTGGAGGTAGATGGTATCTTTTGTGCTTTGTTTGCTGTTTTTCAAGCAAATTCTCCTCTCTCCCACATAGTCTCAACTTCTCTAAAGTGCATGCTATCAGAATAAACCTTCAGACTAAACTCTTAATTGATGGCATTTACTTATGCCCATGTCAGTTCCCACCTCCACATCACATTCATGCCACGCTTTGCTGTCCAGATCACTGCCTTCCTTTCCATCACTACTCTTGCCTGGGTTTTTAGTGTCTTCTATAACCTTGTTAATCACCCACCAATACCCTGAGCCCTCAGTTGCTTTTCCTCCACACTACTTTTTCACCACTCCCATGGACAAACTTGGGATATTTCCATTAACAATAATTATGTCACAACTTTACATCTCAATTTTAGTTTTTCTCCTCTCTGACCGCCAACTTCCAGCTCATCTATATTTTTATAGCACCCAACAGTTCTTTGACTTTCCTCAAGAGCACAGATCCACTGATTTCATCACCTTTTCACTGTACAATCTTAATCTCCTCCTGTGTGTTTTCCTTCTTATCCAGCTTACGTTCTGTGATATGCTACTACAATATCACTATTGAAAACACCTTTTACAGCTGTGCTCTTCCCTTCTTCCACCCTATCCTCTGTATCGCTCTACTGAAAAACTCCCAATCTTACTTTAATACATGTCCATATAGCTGTAGAAATTTTCTAGTAAATATGGAAAATCATGATGCAGCAGGGAAAGTGAACATTTCAAGAAAAAATTCTAAGGTTAGGTGAGAGGCGATGGATAAAAGAACCTAGTGCACAAATGGAGCAGTTGTCCAGAGATAGTTTATAAACAGTCTGTCCATCGAAACAGGCATCTTTAGCAGGGGGTGGGTGGGGCTGGTAGTCAGGAAAATATGAATTAAACAAAAATGAACAAAGGAGTTGTGGGTATATGCACAGAAATTGTTATAATGACGGGCCATGAAATTCAAACTGATTAAGAAGGTAAATGAGACCATGAGATGAGAGATGGAAAGTAAATATGTGGATTGGAGATTCAGATGAACTGAAGAATTTTTGGAATGTGAGCATTACAGTTGGTATGCCTGGAGGATAAGAGTCAAAGAATTGGTTACTCGAACTCAAGATTTTGGAGATGGTATAGTTATTATTAATATGGTCTAGTGTGTAAACAGGAGAGGGTTGGTGAATGAAAACGTTCTTATTGATTAAATGCCTTGATTTATAACAAAGCTTTCTTCTATAAGAAATAATGTAACAGGTTACATGCTGTTTTATAACAAGAATGAAAATTAGTTTTTAAAATTTTAGAATGCCCTTAAATTTAGTCATCTACTAATCTAGATTCTAGAACAACTAGCCTGTGTTTATAATCTCCTTAATTCATTCCCTTATGGGACAGGAATATGATCATGAGAATATGATCAAATATGTACAGACTTTCCCTAGAACATACAGTCATGCACCGTGTAATGATGGTTTCGGTCGACAACGGACTGCATGTATGAAAGAGCCTCCATAAGATTAGTACCATGCAGTGTAATAGGCTGTATCATCTAGGTTTGTGTAAGTACACTCTATCATGTCCATACAAAGATGAAATTGCCTAACGCCCCATTTCTCAGAACACATCCCCATCATTAAGAGATGCATGACTGTATGTTCATACACAAAATAAGCACATATGCAAAATTTCTGGAGATTCAAATGCCTCCTGAAATTTATCATTGGATCCCTTAGGATAAAGGTATTATTTAGTGTAGAGGTGTTCAGGGTCACATTTTTCTAGTACTTTCTAGTTGCCTATTAGCCTGCCATTTTGAATTTTAAGCATAAGATGTTAGATGACAAAGGCACTTTAGTGGTGGAAACTTTCAAATTAGTTAAATTGCTAAACTTAAGCCATCTTGTATCTGACGAGAATTCTCATCAGATAAGAGGTACATACCAAAAAAGATTTCCTTCTCAAGCTCTGCCTCACAGGATAAACTGAACTCTTGAAATGAAGATGGAGGGGCCAGCCTGGTGGGGTGGTGGTTACATTCTCACACTCCACTTCGGATCCTGGGCACACACCTACACACTGTTCATCAAACCGTGCTGCAGCTGCATCCACAGAGAAGAATTAGAAGGACTTACAACTAGGATATACAACTATGTACTGGGGCTTTGGGGAGAAAAAAGAAATGAAGATAGAAAATACTAAGGCCACTACCAAATCCAAGAGTGTTTATTTTCCCCAACTGAAGAGACTTGAAAACTTTATATTTCAAGCCCAAAGTTAAGATTTCCATGGGTCCTCCTCTACTTTCTGTGGCTTTTAAAGCAGGCAACTTACCTAAAAATGCTCTGGGGTATGACCTCAGACCTACATTTCACTACTAGGTTTTTCGTTGATCTGTGTGTGCTGTCGGTAACTCATATGTTTCAAATTCTTCACTCATAGCATATTACCTATCCTTCCAAGTGAGTATGAAAGAGATAATTAATGTGAATTCTCATTCAAAACATACAAAATATTAAAGAAAAGCAGAAAAATAATGTTATATAATCTACTCTAACATAATAACAATGTCAAACTAGCCTTCTTGAGAATATAGCATCCTGGGCCTGTATGCCATAGGTAAAGTGTGAGAATGTTGTAAATGACATTCATATTGATAATCCAAATACTTCTAAGAAAATCATCTGTTTACCACCAGAAGACTTTATATTAAAACGGTTGAACATTCTTCAAATAGCTAGTGATCCCATATTATTCATTATTTATTATTTAAAATCCAATTAGTTGGCAGATCAGTTGAAAATGATGTGGGGCAATATACTGCTTCTGAAAGTGTGTGTGACTACATTAAAAATCAAATTTAATAAATAAATGGTTGTAGTCATTAGGTACTTACAATTTATTAAATACTATACTCTGTAGACACAATCAGAAACATAAATACTAGGGAAAAAAATCCATGTCCTCAACAAGCATATCATCTGTTTGGGAATACAAAATTAAATATAAAATTTACATATTCAAAATTTTAATAAAGACATTATAGGAAACTAACTTAATTACACAGATTGTAAATGACATATTTCATAAGGAGAAATTCCTTAAGGTTATAGTGGTTGAACTGGATTCATTAGTTAATTAGTTACTTTAAAATCTTCAGTTGACCACCTATGATGTGTTAGGCATGATTCTAGGGCTTATGTCACATGCAGGGAATACAAAAGCAAATAAGATGAACTCTGTCAAGAACTGTGAATGGTATGAGCTTTCACCCTATGTGCAGACTCACAAGTCAGCCTGCCACAGTATTGTGGATAACGGCAGAGGGTGTGTGACTCCTGTTCTGAGTCAGAGTCTTTACACTTACGGCACAGCAAAAAGAAGGAGCTTCATGTTTGGGTGAGTTCCCCTTGTACTCCAAGTCCCCCAGGGGTGACGTGAAGGGGCTCAGGTGCGCACTGAACAGGTAGTGGGTTTGCATCACAGCTGAGGAACCCTGGGCTTAGAGATCCCGACTCTTTTATTATGGACAGTAAGCAAACCTGCCTGTCCTTTGCTCTGGAAGGAGACACTGATTATACCAGTCAGGCAGCAACCTTGCCCTCATGTTTGCAGGAGATGCTGATATTCCAAGGCTCTTTGCCAAACAATCGTTCTGGAAAAGATAGGCCAGAACAAAAGTCAGCAGGGCCTGTATTAGATTTTTATTGCTATGCAACAAATTATCACATACTTAGTTGGTTAGAACATGTTTATAATCTCACAGTCCTTATGGGTCAGGAGTCTGGGTGTGGGAACACAGTCCTCTGCTCAAAGTCTCATAGGCTAAACTTAAGATGGCAGTTAGGTTGAGTTCTTTTCTGGAGCTCAGACTATTCTTCCAGGCTCACTTTGTTGTTAGCAGAATGCAGATTCTTGTGGCTGTAGGACTGAGGTCTCCATTTCTCGCTGTCTGTCACCTGGCTTCTAGAGATCAGCTTATAAACGTTACTCACAATTCCTTGCCATATTGCCCTCTCACAGGCTTTTTCATACTCACTTACTTTTTCAAGGTGAGCAGGAGAGTCTCTCACTCCAGTCTACTAAGATGGAGTTTTATACATAATTATGTGAATGACTGTTCCATCATCTTTGGCCATATAATATTTCCTAATCAAAGGGGTGACTATGCTTTTGTGATATTCTATCGGCCAGAAGCAAGTCAAAGATTTCTCTCACCCTCAAGGGGAGAGGATTATCCAAGAGTGTGACTCATTGAGGGGTCACTTTAGGGCAATTTTGATTAAAGACATGCGTAAAAATAATAGGCCAATGATGAATTACTTTCCAGCAGAAGTACCTTGACAAAGAGAAGCTCACGTTCTATTGGTCTTTCTGGTCTTCCTATGTGTATATTATATATATTCATAGATAAACATATATACGTGTCTGGTAATTAAAGTTTGTGCTAAGCAATACTAAAGAAGTAACAGACAGCTTGATAGACTAACAGAGGCACCATTTTGGAGATGTAAGATGTTCTTTGAGAATGGATAGGCTTTAGACAGATCACAAATTGGGAGAAGATTATCAGCAATTGGAGGGGTATACAGAAAAGAGAAAGAAAATTACCAGACTTCTTGGGGGTCATCAGTGAGTGCTCAAATTAAATTTGAATGGTGACCATTGAAAAGATGAGAAGGTGCAATAAGGCTGGAAGTTTCCCTGAAAATGATAGGCTAAAGAGGTTTGACTTTACTGCGTAGGCAGTAAGAGAGTGAAGGAAATTGGAATGGAGGGAGGAAGTATGATTAAGGGAATGCTATTTAAATATGTAAACTTAAGCTCTATTTTCTAGGATAGTAAGATATCCAAGCAGAAATATTCAGGAAGCAAGTAACTAGAACTTTGAAAGAAAATAAAATGCAGACTTGAACAGTAGATGTAGAGAGGGGATTTCTCATGAAATGGGGTTGAGGAACCTACAAAAAAGAAGTGTATAAAGGGAGAAAAAAATAAAGATAAAGGTAAACTGTTGAGCACAGGAAGAAGTTGTGTTAATAAAACTAACGGTGAAGGTATGAGGAGGACCAGGCTAATGTAGCATTATATAAAACAAGGGCACAGATGAAAACATTGATGTGGAGCATCATTTGGAAAATCTCTGATTATTTCTCAAAGCATTTTGTGAGTTGAATGGGGTAGAATTTTGACTAGAGATAATTCAAAAAAGAGCATGCTGAGGAAGTAGAAACAGTGATAATGGATCATTTTTTCTAGAAATTACGGAAGTGAAGAAATTGGCAAGTAAATCCAACTGCTGAGGCCACTGCGATTGTGACTGGGGCTGCAATGTCCAAAGCATTTGAAAGTGCTTTGTAGAAATACACTTATTTATAATCTTTAAGAAGCATAGAATATTGTAAATAACTTGTTACTCATTAGGTGCATGGAAATAGAAAACTTCTGGTGTTACCAGTTCTAAGATTAATTTTCTGGGAACTGCCCTGTCTGAGCATATCACAGACACTTGGGGGAAAATTACTGTTTCTACCCAGGTTCAACCAAGGAGAGCAATTCTGGTCTCCTTTTGGATTTTAGCAAAACTATGTTCCATGCTAGAGGATGCGATTGGTGCATATCCTTCTCGTCCCAAAGTACTTTAAAGTATATTTTTTCTGGTGATCTTTTAATTACCACGGAACGCAAATGTGGCTGAAGAAGCAGCCTATTTCAATCTATGCAAATTTTTGGATATTTGCTTTAAAGTTTACCTAAGCTCCAATTTGCTAAATTATCTGTTTTCTGTGTCTATAATAACTTTAGAAATAAGACAAGAATTGTAAAGTTATTAAGGAATGTCTAAATGTGAAAATAGAATAACAATATATATGTTAATACCAAATAAAATGGTGTCTTTCATCAACTGATTCTTAGGAATCCATACAGTAAAGTGAAAAGGAGCCCTGCAGAAATTGTCCACTCAAAATTTTTGCATAAAGTTTTAAAAGTTTTGATTATTTCGTTCATTTTTATTTTCTGACATTTTAAATTAATTTTTGAAAAATTGGGCAAATACAACTCTATACAACACTGAGGCACTGACTACAAGGGTTTACCAAGAGGCCCTAATAAAATTACAGCCAAATATTAACAATGCAGACATATGCACACACCGCTATGCCTGCACATACATGATATTAAAATTAGAAAACAGGACATATGAATTCATGTTTGTTAAATTTGAATGCGCATACATACATAGTTTTGCTTACACTGAAAATGTCTGTAAGGTTACAAAACTGGTTACATCTTCTGGAAAATAAGATGAGAATTTTTCCGTTTTTCTTTTAGACTTTATATTTAATAATAAGCATAATGAGACCTAATAAATGTATTGGTAAAAGTAACTTTTAAAAAGAAGTTATTATATGTAAAAAAATGAGGAATTGAATTATAGTAGTGTGGTATGTAGATTGGTGGGTGGTTGAGAAAAAGGAACAAATGTTGTTGACACTGATATTTAGACAGGGAACTTGGTGGGATGTAGTGACAATTTGGACAAGGAGGGCAAAGAAGATTTGCAGTGTATGACACGACTCAGTTTCCCAGACAGAGTAACTTTCACCTGAATAACAAGGCTTTGGATAAGATTGATCAAGAACCAAACACATACAATTCCCTTTTGTTTAATCCAAAAAAGTGTAGTGACTTAAACATTTCTTTTTTTTTTTTATTGCAGTAACAATAGATTATAACATTATATAGCTTTCAGATGTACATGATAATATATTTCGAATTCTGTGTAAATTACATCATGTTCACCACCCAAAAACTTATAGCCCATCCCCTCACATGTGAGCCTAATCAACCCTTTTGCCCTCCCCTCTTCCCCTATGGTAACCACCAATCCAATCTCCATTGCTATGTGTTTGTTTGTCGTTGTTTTTATCTTCTACTTTTGAGTGAGATCATACGGTATTTGACTTTTTCCCTCTGACTTATTTCACTCTGCACAATACCCTCAAGGTCCATCCATGTTGTCACAAATGGCTGTATTTCATCACTTCTTATGGCTGAGTAGTACTCCATTGTGTATATATACCACATCTTCTTTATTCATTCATCCATTGATGGGCACCTAGGTTGCTTCCAAGTCTTAGCTATTGTGTATAATGCTGCAATCAACATAGGGGTGCAAGTATCTTTATGCATTTGCCTTTTCAAGTTCTTTGGATAAATACCTAGCAGTGGGATAGCTGGATCATACGGTAGTTCTATTCGTTTTTCTTTTTTTTGAGGAAGATTAGCCCTGAGCTAACTGCTGCAAATCCTCCTCATTTCGCAGAGGAAGACTGGCCCTGAGCTAACATCTGTGCCCATCTTCCTCTACTTTATATGTGGGATGCCTACCATAGCATGGCGTGCCAAGTGGTTCCATGTCTGCACCCGGGATCCGAACCGGTGAACCCCGGGGCTCTGAAGAAGATCTTGTACACTTAACCACTGAGCCACCGGGTCAGCCCCTGATCTTTTTAATGTATTGTTGTATTTGAGTTGCTAGTGTTTTGTTGAGAATTTTTGCATCGATGTTCATCAGTGATATCGGCCTGTATTTTTCTTTTTTTGTGTTGTCCTTGTCTGGGTTTGGTATCAGGATAATGTTGGCTTCAGAGAATGAGTTAGGAAGCCTGCCCTCCTCTTCAATTTTTTGGAAGAATTTGAGAAGGATAGGTATTAAGTCTTCTTTGTATGTTTGGTAGAATTCACCAGGGAAGCCATCTGGTCCTGGACTTTTATTTTTTGGGAGGTTTTTGATTGCTGTTTTGATCTCCTTAGATTGATCTATTCAAATTTTATCGTTCTTCTCGGTCCAGTTTTGGAAGGTTGTATGCTTCTAAGAATTTATGCATTTTTCTAGATTACCCAATTTGTTGGCTATTAGCTTTTCATAATATTCTCTTATTATCTTTTGTATTTCTGAGGTGTCCATTATAATCTCTCCTCTTTCATTTCTGATTTTATTTATTTGTGCCGTCTCTCTTTTTTTCATGGTGAGTCTAGCTAAGAGTTTGTCAATTTTGTTTATCTTTTCAAAGAACCAGTTCTTGGTTTCATTAATTTTTTCTATTGTTTCTTTAGTCTCTATTTTGTTTGTTTCTGCTGATTTTTATTATTTCCTTCCTTCTGCTGATTTTCGGCTTTGCTTATGCTTCTTTTTCCAGTACACTTAGATGTGCTGTTAGGTTGCTTATTTGAGATTTTTCTTCTTTGTTGAGGTAGGCCTGAATTACTATAAACTTCTCTCTTAGAACTGGTTTAGCTGTATCCCATAGATTTTGGCATGTCTTATTTTCATTTTCATTTTTCTCCAGGAGTTTTTTGATTTCTCCTTTGATTTCTTCATTTACCCAATCATTGTTCAGTAGCATTTTGTTTAATATCCACATTTTTGTGGCTTTTCTCGTTTTCTTCTTGTAGTTGAATTCTTGTTTCATACCTTTGGTCAGAAAAGATGCATGGTACTATTTTGATCTTCTTAAATTTATTGAGATTTGTCTTGTGGCCTAATATGTGATCAGTCCTGGAGAATGTTCCATGGGCATTTGAAAAGAATGTGTATTCTGTGGTTTTTGGATGGAATGTTCTGCATACATCCATTAAGTCCATCTGGTCAAATGTGTCGTTTAAGGCCAGTGCTTTCTTATTGACCTTTTGTTTGAATGATCTATCCGTTGATGTAAGTGGAGTGTTAAAGTCCCCTAGTATTATTGTGTTACTGTCTATGTGTCCTTTTATGTCTGTTAATAATTACTTTATATATTTAGGTGCTTCTATGTTGCTTGCGTAGATATTTACAAGTGTTATATCTTCTTGTTGAATTGTTCCCTTTATCATTATGTAGTGCCCTTCTCTGTCTCTTGTTACAGTTTTTGTTGTAAAGCCTATTTTGTCTGATATAAGTATTGCTACCCCCGCTTTCTTTTCTTTTCCGTTTGCATGGAATATCTTTTTCCATCCTTTCACTTTCAGTTTGTGAGGGTCTTTAGGTCTGATGTGTGTCTCTTGTATGCAGCATATACTTGAGTCTTGTCTTTTTATCCAATTGGACACCCTATGTCTTTTGATTGGGACATTTAGTCCATTGACATTTAAAGTAGCTATTGATAAATATGTATTTATTGCCATTTTGTTACTTTTTTTTCTGGGGGTTTTAGTAGTTCTTCTTTGTTCCTTTCTTTTTCTCTTGCTCTCTTCCCTTGTGGTTTGAAGTCTTTCTTTAGTAATATATTTGATTTCTTTTCTCAAACTTATTTGCTTACTTATTATAGGTTTCTGATTTGTGATTACCATGAGGATCCTATTTAATATTCTATGTATATAACAGTCTATATCTAGTTGATAGAATCTTTAGCTTAACATCTTTCTAAAAGCTCTACTTTTTCACTCCCCCCCCACAGTTTATGTTTAAGAAATCATATCTAATCTCTTGTTTTGTGTGTGTCTATCCATTAGCCCCTTATGATTGAAATAGGTGATTTTAGTACTTTTGTCTTTTAACCTTCATATTATCTTCACAGGTGGTTGATCTGCCACCTTTACTACATTTTTGCCTTTAGCAGTGATTTTATTGCCTGGGTTTTTTGGGGGGGTTATTTTTTTTTTTGATAATTTTTTTATCCCTATTTGTGGTCATCACTTTCACACTTAAATAAGTCCCTTCAGCAATTCTTGTAGAACTGGTTTTTTGGTGATAAACTCGTTTAATTTTTTGCTTGTCTGGGAAGCTCATTATCTCTCCTTCCTTTCTGAATGACAACCTTGGTGGATAGAGTATTCTTGGCTGTAGGATTTGTCCTTTTAGCACTTTAAATACATCATGCCATTCACTTCTCGTCTGTGGGGTTTTGACTGAGAAATCCACTGATAGCCTTATGGGCTTTCCTTTGTATGTGACTTGTTGCCTTTCTCTTGCTGCTTTTAGGAGTCTCTCTTTATCTTTAACTTTGGACATTTTAATAATAATGTGTCTTGGTGTGGGCCTATTTGGGCTTATCTTGTTTGGAGCTTTCTGTGCTTCCTCAACTTGAATGTCTGTTTCCATCCTTAGATTAGGAAAATTTTCATCTATTATTTCTTCAAGCATATTTTCTGCCCCTTTGTCTCTCTCTTCTCCCTCTGGGATACCTATAATATAAATGTTAGAGTGCTTGATATTGTCCCAGAGTTCCCTGAGACTGTTCTCATTCTGTTGAATCCTTTTTTCTTTTTTCTGTTCTGCTTGGGTGATTTCCTCCAGTCTTTTGCCTAGCTCACTGATCCCTTCTTGTGTATCTTTTACTCTGCTATTGAGTCCCTCTAGTCAATTTTTCATTTCCAGTATTGTATTCTTCATTTATTATAGATTCTTTTTTATATTTTCCAGTTGTTGATGAGCTCTCTCTGTTCATCTAATCTTCTCCTAATATCTGTGAGCATCCTTATGAGATTTTGTTTGAACTCTTTGTCAGGTAGGTCACTGATTTCTGTTTCATTTAGTTCTATTTCTGGGGTTTTGTCCTCTTCCCTTGCTTGAAATGTATTCCTTTGTCTCCTCATTATGCCTCTTTCTCTGTGCTTATTTCTATGTATTAGGTTAGTCAGCTGTGTCTCCTGATCTTGGAGATCTGGCCTTACATAAGAGATGCCTTTTGAGGCCCAGCAGTGTGCTTCCCTCTCGTAACCAGACCAAAAGATCCAGGAGTGACCACTTTGTGGGCTACTTGTGTCCTTCTGCTGTGGCAGGGTTGCTCCTAATGCAGGTACCCAGGGAGTCCAGTCTTTCCTTCCTTGGCCAGCTGTTTGTAAATCTGGTATGGGGAGCCTCAGCACCATTGACTACAAGGTCTAACAGCATGCTCCTGTTGCAGTTTTCCTCTTAATTGGGTTGGTACCCAGTGTAGCTGGTTGCTAGGCTCAGGGGCTTAGACCTGTTATAGTCCTCAGGTCTACAAGGCTGTTGTCAGTTCTCTTAGTAGTGTTGCTGAGTGGGGCTGGCCTTAGGCACAGGAGCACTCAATTGTTTCAGCCTTTGCAAGGTGGGCCTAATCCTTTTTATGGCTATTTGTGGAGCACAGGTTTTATGCTGCTGATAAGCATCACCCCCCCCCCCCCACAGGACCACACACAACATCAACACAGCCCTGGTCTGTGCACACTTCCCAAACCCCTGGAGCATACCCCGATGCCCCACTGCAGAGGCCCCCACTTCCCCACCAATGCCCCCCACAGTTCACCTGGTCCTCACACAGGCTCTGCCCCACAGAGGCAGATACCCTTGCCTGCCTGTAAAGGATCAAGGTACCCAGTCAATGCAGGCCAACAAGTAACCTGAGGGCTTGCTGTTGGGAGGGGCTGGTCCCTAGGGTGTGCTGCCTGCCCTCGCTGAACTGGATTAAATCTGCACTCTAGTGGGTGTGGCAGACAGGGGAAGAACCTCAATGGCTCTGCCAGGGTCTGTGTCAGCATGCCTGGAATAGGTCAGAACAATGGCCCCCACCAATGTCTCAGTCTCCAGAGAGGTCCCTCCTCTCACCAAGATGTCCCCAGAGCCCACCAGCTGAGTCCCTTTTCATCAAACGGCTGTCAATCTTCTTTCTGGTGATCTTAGGTTGCTGAGAGAGTAAATTTGTGTGTGGGCCGGTTAAGACCCCAGTCTTTTCAGCTTTCATCCAATAGCTTTTCTGCTAGTATTCCCCACTGCAGTTAATAGCCAACAAAGCCAGATAGTAAGACCTTCATCTCAGTAGTGCTGAGTCTGAAGCATGCTTATAGCAGTATGGGTCCCTGTTCCCTGCTCTGTACCTCACTCCTCCAGGGAGGGCTGGGTACATTAGGGTGGTTCCCACCTGGCTGGCTGAGAAACTCCTCTGCTCCTGAAGGTGGCTATTTTTCTCTCCAGCAGGAATTTCTGCCTCTTTTGCCTTAATCAGGACTGTCCCTTGTTGTGGGGTTTCTTTTTATCCAGTTTTCAGTTTACTATCCAGGGTAATTTTTCCAAAAATAGTTGTAACTTGGTTGTGTTCATGGGAGGAGATGAGTTCAGAGTCTGCTTATGCCACCAACTTGACCTAAACATTTCTGTACCACTGTTGTAGAGGTAGACACTTTTTCATTGACAACAAAAACTGGCATTAACTCAAATTATACAGAAATAATTTTTATGTCTATTAATGATTTAATATAAAGATTAATCTAAATCTTGAAGCTCCGCTAGGCTGCTAGGGTGGAAAGAATTTCTCATTGTTTAACAGCTTATTTTTTCTCTTTTTTTAATCTGCCCTATGTTCCAGGATCAGGGTCAGAAGTTCCTTGGGGATAAAACCAACAACATTTAGTCAGCATTAAATCTAGTAAAGGGAGATGCCCACTGTCTCATGTAGGCATGTGTTCAGCCTCTGAGAGTCTCTACTTTAATCTGTTCAAGAATCAGCAGCACAGCTATTCCAGGCAGTAATAAAGTGACTTCAGTAAGCTAATGTGTACTTTTAGCAAGTATCCTAAAGTGTTAAATTAATCAATGCTCAGAATCTCATTTTAATTTTCTAACTGAATCTAATCTTTGGTCTACAGTTTTTGCCAAGTCCTATGGACAGATAAATTACTAAATCTAAGCAATAAAGATCATTATTTTTAAAGCATATTCACTATGTATTCAATTGCAGTCTATCAAAGATATTGTAAGAAATAAAGTGCATGATTTGCTTACAAAAGCCTAGTTGGCATCCATTAGTAGGTACAATTTGTCTTGCTTTTTAAAAAAAATTTGATTTATTTTTTTTTTGAGGAAGATTAGCCCTGAGCTAACATCTGCCGCCAATCCTCCTCTTTTTGCTGAGGAAGACTGGCCCTGAGCTAACATCCGTGTGCAACTTCCTCCACTTTATATGTACGATGCCTGCCACAGCATGGCCTGACATGTGGTAAGTAGGTCCACACCGGGCATCCAAACCAGTGAACCCTCAGCCCAAAAGCAGAGTGCTGGAACTTAACTGCGATGCCACTGGGTGGCCCCTGTCTTGCTTTTTTTGAGAATTGGCTACTATTTAACCTATGGAATATAGATACTTGAAAGAGTCTTAAATCTCCACGGTGGAAAAAATAAAGAAAACGGTGGTGGTTTAACTTTATCTGTAGAAGAAAAAATATTCATGAATAATTGATACCTTATTTTATTGTGTGTGTAATATATTTGTCCTTTAATATTACTTTATATGTAACCCTGAATGTTTTAAAATAAAATTTATTTTGGATTACATATGCGGTAGCATTGTTCCAAATTAGAACAAAGGAAGAGTTCTAAGATTACGTTATATTGGTTTCAGAAGAACATCTTTTACTCATTTTCAGTAGCGCATAATTATAGCGCATGCCCCAAGGTAACTTTCCGAGCTTGAAGTCTGCACTGAAGCGTCATCCTGAGAAAACTCAGTGTTTTGCCTTCAAGTATCTACTGTTACTGTGCAGTTGTAACAGTTGTACTGTCTTATAACAATAACTGTTGTTTATGAAGAGAAAATTATTATAATCAAAATTTCCAAGTGACCTATAGTTCTTCAAAGAATAAGTCTAAAGCAGTAACTGGAAAATCAGAATACAGCTCAGCACAAAAGTTAAGACTATTGTTTTAGTCTTTTAAAACATGAAGCATTGGAAGTTACAAAAATTTATAGAAATTAAGCCTACATAAACATAGATGATATTTTTACATTTACTATTTAAGATATGCTTTCTTTAACAAATATACACTTTGAGTAACTAAAGTGCTTCCTCTGTTTGAAGAAGAAAGTCAGCTTCATGATTCCATTATTTGCTAATTCTCTTACAGATTTTATGGCATGGATGTTTTCAGATAACGTTTAAAGAAGTCCTTCAGCCCTTTACTTTTAACAGAATCAACAAATTTTCCTTCTATGAATGTTTGGAGCCTATTTACCCTTAGTGCCTGCAATGAATATTGCCTGGTGGCTACAGTTCAGGCTCTGGATTCAGAGCACCCATGTGGTATCCCACTCCATCTGTAGCGCCGTGACCTTGGGCAAGTCCCTTAACTTCTCTTTTTCTCACAATGTTTTCATGTTTACAATATAATTCATAACAATGATACCAAGATTGAACTTTTGTTCTAAGAATTAAATACATGTAAAGAGATAAAAATGTTTCCCGGAATATTTCAAGTGTTCAATATGTGCTTGATATTATTTTTGAAATATCCGAAATACAAAAAATGATCCAATATCTATGAATAAAGTATGACAAATTATCAATTATCATGTACTTATATATCTAATAAAATAATTCAAATCTGTTTGCCCATCCTCTATTCCCTTCACCAGTTGTCCATTGGACATATCTTCTTGGATGGATTCCATCACAGTAAACTTTGATACCAAAGTAAACTTGTACTTCTCATCCTAAATTAGTGTTTATCAGATCTCCTCTTCCTATTAAGTTCCCAGTCACTTACAGGTTAAATCTTGGAGTCGTCTTTGACTTATTCAGCTCTATTTAAATTTTTTATTAAATTCATCTTTATTTAAATTTTTGGGCTTGGAGATCAGACTTTTTCTTTCAAAATGTTTCTCTCTCTCTCTGTTTTTTCTTGTCCTACTACCGTAGTCAAATTCATTGCCACTCATTCCTGGTTTAGAAGAGTGGCTCTCTAGTTTGTTTTTTTCATTCAGCTAGATCCATTCATTACTTCTGAGAAATCCATGATTGAATGCCAGTTTTATATGTTGCTTCCCTACACAAAATCCTCCATTATCTTCTCTTCTCTATATTATGCTAAATATAAACCTCCTTTGCCCAGTCATAGGATTTCTTCTACTCTAGCCCATACCGATCCAATTCTTTCACACAGTGAAAACCTGTAGTAGTCTTTATATTTCAAGAATCATGCTCACCACCACTCCTGTTCTTTGTCATATGTTGTTTATCTCATGAAATATGTCCTCTCTTTATTTTTTTACTTGGCTATATTCTACTCAACTTTTAAAGTTCAAGCCATGTTCTAGCTTTTCATAAAGCCATCGTTGACTCTATTAGTATGCGATACTTTCCTTCTCTTGTGAATTATGATTTTATTTAGTGGCTATATCATGCTATTTCATGCTTAATAATTTGTGGTCAATCTTTTCTAACTGGACGATTCGCCACATCTAGCGTACTTACCTCTTTTGCTTTAATGACAATTTTTTTTCTCTGACCTGTATTTTCATATGTTACCTTTCTTGACCTGCCTCTAAAATTTTGCCATTTGACATGACTCTATCTTTGGCACACTCTTTTATTAGCTCCCATCAATGTTTTATTTTCCCACACACGTACTTTTAAACAGGATGCTGCAGACTGCACTAAAATTTCTATCTCTAGCTCCAATTTCTGTTCTGCGTTTTGGCTCCATATATCTAATTGTCTATTAGATATGTTGATTTGAACCATAGCTTGAAATCTTAACTTTGAATGTATGCAAAACCAAATTTGTAATTTTTCTTACCCCCAAAACATATTCTTCCTTTGACTGGTTTTAGGTTTTCTTTACACTTAGCTTCTTAAGTAGAAACCTTTGGGTCATCTTTGACAGCTTTCTCTTCTCTTACACTTGACATAGGACTACTCCCCAAATTTTGTTGATCCTACTTAGTACATCTCTCTAGTCTTCACATTCACTACCACTACGAAGGTTCAGAGTCCCATCAACTCGGTCATCCAATTGTGTGATATTTGTTCTTTTCTTGTGCCTTTCTTATCCCTCTCTAATTCCTGATTGATACGTTGGGCAGACTTATTAAGACTGTATGTCACAAGGGCTGGCCGGGTGGTACAGCAGTTAAGTTTGCACGTTCTGCTTCTCGGCGCCTTCACTGGTTCGGATCCACTGTGCAGACATGGCACCACTTGGCAAAAGCCATGCTGTGGTAGGTGTCCCACATATAAAGTAGAGGAAGATGGACATGGATGTTAGCTCAGGGCCAGGCTTCCTCAGCAAAAAGAGGAGGATTGGCCGTAGTTAGCTCAGGGCTAATCTTCCTCAAAAAAAAAAAAAAAGAATATATGTCACATTAGGTCACTTCCTTTCTGGAGTTCTAATTGTGAAACGTGGATGATTCTCCTATATCAATACAACTAACTACAGAAGTGGTGCTTAACATTATAGTTAACATTAACTTTTACCTAATTAAGAGTTATTAATTCATTACTAATTAACACTATATCCTTTACATGATCATACTTCCATAGAAATATATGTAAGAATTGTGGACAAGAATATGTATAATTAAATCATAACTTGATGAGGAAAAACAATATTTTCAGGATCAAAAACTTAATAAATTTGAGTTTTATTGCCAAAGGGAATGCACTAGCAGATAAGAAGCTATAGTCACCATTAATTGAAAATATGTAAACTGTGGATAGATATTTTCTAACAAATCTGAAATGTTTATACTTTGATACCATCCCCAAATCTCTTTTGAAAGACACATATAAAATAACTAATTTTTTCAATTTTTATTTTGTATTGAGGTACCGTTGTTTTATAACATTATATAAGTTGCAGGTGTACACCATTATATTCTGATTTCTGGGTATATTACATCATGATCACCACCCAAAGACTAATTACCACCCATCACCACACACATGTGCCTAATCACCCCTTCTGCTCTCCTCTCTCTCTCCCTTCCCCTTTTGGTAACCACCAATCCAATCCCAGTCTCTATGTGTTTGTTTGTCATCATTTTTGTCTTCTACTTATTATTGAGATCATGTGATATTTGACTTTCTCCTTCTGACTTATTTTGCTTAGCATAATACCCTCGAGGTTCATCCATGTTATTGCAAATGACAAGATTTCATCTTTTTCTTTGGCTGAGTAGTATTCCATTGTGTATATAGACCACATCATCTTTATCCATTCATCCCTTGATGGGCACCTAGGCTGCTTCCAAGTCTTGGCTATTGTGAATAATACTGTAACGAAATAGGGGTGCCTATAGCGTTTTCTGTTTTCTTGTGAGGAAGATTGGCCCTGAGTGAATATCTGTTGCCAATCTTCCCTTTTTTGCTGGAGGAATATTGTCCCTGAGCTAACATCTGTGCCAATCTTCCTCTATTTTGCATGTAGGACACTGCCACAGATGACTTGATGAGTGGCGTGTAGGTCTGCGCCCAGGACCGAACCTGTGAACCCCCAGTCCCCGAAGTGAAGTGTTCAAATTTAAGCACTACACCACCAGGCAGGCATATATCTCTACACATTCTTGTTTTCATGATCTTTGGATAAATACCCAGCAGTCGAATAGTTGGATCATATGATTGTTCTATTCTTAATTTTTTGAGGAGTCTCCTTACTGTTTTCCATGGTGGCTTCACCGGTTTGTACTCTCACCAGTAGTGTATGAGAGTTCCCTTTTCTCCACATCCTCTCCAACACTTGTTATTTCTCGTCTTGTTAATTATACCCAAAAATGGCTAATTTTTAACATTTTAAAGAGTTGGTTTTTACCTGTGCTTTCCAAAAACATCTATGGTATAGTAACCTTTTGAGGATGATTTAAGAACTTACAGTTTTTCTTAATTCTTAACTGAACTCTTGACATGTTTGCCTTCTTCATTCTATTCATGTTCTTTGGTTTCCATCTTTTTAGAGTTGGTAGATATTTTTGTCCTAGTGTAAATTATAACAGTGTGATTTTTCTTTTATTTCAGTTCTAGAGTTTCTATTTCAGTGATTCTATGATCTTTTCAAATATAGCTTAGAGTAGCTAAATTTTTATAGTTTATCATATCGGGGTCGAATTTTCTCATCAGTGCTTCAATATTTTTAAAACATTTATTTTTAGTTTATTACATGTATGTCTATGCAACCACAATATTGAAAATAACATTTAAGTTAAAATATGATTTTATATCTTTTTCATGTAATACAAAATTAGCAATAAAATTGCCAATAGAAATCTTACTTCTAAGTATTTAGTCAGTGGGATAAAACTCTGACCAAAAGAATATTAATTTTCACTTACAAAACAGTAGTAATCCAAATTTCTAACTAATAGCAAACCAATTTATTATAAACTAGTTTACTTGAAATTTTAGGCTAATTGACCATTAATAGATGAAATGTGTAATAGATTAAATGTATATATTTTTAAAAATGACAAGTTGGAATGAGTTGGCTGTTAGAAGATGGAGACAATTTAATGACTGTTTTAACATTGACTTAGAGAATGGAGGGCATAGGTTTGGGAGGAGTAAAGTATATTTGTGTGACACAACTATGACACGAGGATGTCTCTGATAGGGAAGTTGGAGATCTAAGATGTATGAGTCTTTAGGGGAAACACAATTGTCACATGAGAACACTTTTGCATGAAAAAAGGTAGTCTGTTCCAGCCAGCATGATGTCTCTAGCCTTCTCACATCTGCATTGTATTCCCGTATATTCGTTCTCTGTGTGGCAGTTTTTAAAAATACGAATTAAAAAGATTCATTAACATTTATTAAGCACTATATACTAGCACTGTAATAACTGCTTAACATTACATCATTTAATCCTCCCATCCCTATTAAGTAGGCATTATTGTTATTATTTCCATTACAATAGAGGAAATTGAGGCAAAAATAATTTAAGTAAATTGTCCAAAGTCACACAGCCACAAAGATTCATAGCAAGGTTTTGATCATTGTCTACAGAGTTCTCAATCTTAAGAAAAAGAATCTACCTAACTACCTACCAACGACCTATATTTATCTATCCATCTATCATCTATCTATCATCGTCTATCTATTGATTCTTGATCTATAGATCAATAGATAGATAACATAGATCATTAAATTTGTAGAAATGACAAAGTTGAGATACAAAGAATAACTGCAAAACAAACATCAGTATATTCATCACTCACTTTTAGAAATAGCCATACTTTGAACATCCTGGTTTCCCCCTACTCAATTCCATCAACTTTCTTTCTATATTTTCTTCTGAAAGTTATCACTGTGCTAAACTTTATGTATAACATATTTTTGTCTTTCTAATGCTTATAACATGTTTGCATGGTATTGAATGTTATGTAAATGGTACTATATGGGATATATTTTTATGCAACTTATGTTTTTCATTGATAATACATGTTGATGATTATGGCAATCAATAATTCACTTTCTGCATAGTATTTCATTTTATAAATATTACATATTCACATATTCATACAATAATTTGTATGATTATATAAATTACATTGTATTATCATATTCTTGTTTCTATAAACAATGAAGCTGTACATTTTACATACATTTCTCATGGTGTGCGTGGACAAAAGCATCTTTATGGTATATGCCTATTAGTAATATTGTCAGGTCATAAGACGTATGAATCTTTGACTTTGTTCAACATTGTCAACATGTTTTTTAAAGCAGTTGTACCAATGTCCTCTCACTATCTACAGCGCATGAGTCCTGATGGTTTCACCCTTGCAAATACTTCATATTGAGGGACTTTAATTTTTGCTAGTCTGGTGGAAGTAAAACTGATCTCAGTCATTTTGTTTTCCCCTTATTTTTATTGAATTTGAGTACCTATTGGACTGTTTATTACACATTATTTTTTCCTTTTTCATGAAGTGCCTATTAAAAATCATTTGCCCACTCTCCTTTTGATTTTTTTAAGTCTCTTTCTTATAGGTATTTGGGAGTTTTTTTGAAAACTATATTCTGGATACTTATTCCTTTGTAAGTTTTATTATTGCAAAGATTTTCTCATTTTGCAGATTATCTTTTCATGTTCTTTATGACTTTTTTTGATTAAGAGAAACTCATAATTTTAATATATTCAAATTCATAAATCTTTTCCTTTATATTTTATACTTTTTCTGTAGGAAGTCTTCCTTTACCTCAAAGTTCACAGCTATATTCTTGTATTGGTTACAAAGTTTAGTGGTTTTGCTATTTATACTTAAGTCCTTAATACATGAAGAATTTTTATGGTGTGGGGGAAGAATCCATTTTATTTGCTCTTCATTTTCTGATGATAAATCATTATCTAATGACTTTGCCTCTAGCAAAAACAACTTGGCATGGTACTAAGATAACTACACCAGCATTCTTTTGGTTGGAATTTATCGTGTATGTTTTTCCACATCTTAAAAAGTCTTTGTGTGCCCTTCTATTGTAGGCATGCTTCAGGTAATGAATGTATTTCTGACTTACCAACTACAGTCTTTTTTTTTTTTTTTTGAGGAAGATGAGTCCTGAGCTAACATCTGCCGCCAATCCTCCTCATTTTGCTGAGGAAGACTGGCCCTGAGCTAACATCTGTGCCCATCTTCCTCTACTTTATATGTGGGATGCATGCTACAGCATGGCTTGCCAAGCAGTGCCATGTCCCCCCCTTGGATGTGAACCAGTGAACCCTGGGCCACCAAAGCGTAACTTGCACACTTAACCGTTGCACCACTGGGCCGGCTCCTCAACTACAGTCTTAGATCCTGCATTTTATCTGAAGATGTAACTCATTTATATTTATCACAATTACTGAAATATCTGATTCATGCCTACTATTTTATTTTATGCTTTGCTTATGTATTACATTTTATATATTTTTTTCTCCTTCTTTGCCTTATTTTGGATTAATTGTATTACTTCCTTTTTTTCTCATATTAATATTTTTCTTCTACTGGCTTGGACATTGTGTATGCTATTTATAGTATTTTAGGAAATAGAAATTTTAATGTGAATACTAATTTTAACAAAGTACAAATAAACCTTAAAATTAATGTTTTCTTTCTCTTCTTTGGAACAACACAGCCATGATGACTTTTGTCCCAATATGTATAGTATTCTATAATTTAGATATTATAAAATGTATCAATATTTGCTTGAATTTGCTCACACATTTACTGATTTCTTTGCTTAACATTTCTTCTAGCATCTGAAACCTTCCCTCTTGATCATCATTCCTTTTTAAGGACATCTGTTAAAATTCCACTTAGTGAGGTGTTATTGCTAGTAACTCTTTTGTTTTTTGTCTGAAAATATGTCTATTTCATTCTTGTTCCTGAAAGGAAATTTCCTTGAGAATATATTCTAGGTGAATATTTTTTCTTAACACACTCAGGACATAGTTTTATCATCTTACATCTTTTGTTGTTGTTGACAAATCCATTTTATGGTTGCTTCTTTGCAGAATGTTCATTTTTCTGTCTGGCTACTTTTTAGATCTTTTAGTTTTTGGTAATAAGCTACTTCGTTCTCATGTATTTAAATGTAAATTTCTTTTTATTTATTCAAATTGAGATTCTCTGGACTCCCTGAATCTGAAGATTCGTGTTTTCTCTCAGTTCTGAAACTTACTAGCCAGTACATTTTCATCGATCTGTTGCTACCTTGTTAAGTTATTATATATAGTATGAAAATCAACCAGAAAGAAGAAAATTTCATAAAATGTGATGGCAGAAACTGTTTAGAATACAAAAGATAAGATAAACATAACAATTTTTGAAACAGCTAGAGTTATATTAATAAAATAAGAAAATCAAGTAAAGAGATTCTAGTTTCTGGTTTCCATAGATGTTTATGCAAAATGTTATGGCAGGTGTTTTTCTATACCTGAACTGCATGTCTCTAATTAGTGCAGTATTTTATTTGATGAAAATCTATCCGAGCTTTAGCCTCCTCAAAAGATTGTTTCTGGAAAATGCCACTCAAACCACACAACATCCTTGTTTGTGTTTTATACTTTTGAACAATTCCTTGTGTTCAGAAATTGTAATATAAACTTTCCCAATATCACTGCACAGCCATATCTGTGATTCCATATCTCACAGTCTGGTCTAAAATTGGATTTAAAGTGGTATACAGACATTTTTGGAAAAAGTAGACTATATTTTCATTTTGTGTGCGTCATTATTACATAGAAAACACTCCCCTACACAACTGTTGTTTTCTAAATGGGTCTTTAGTTCGGTATTGTGTTTATTTACATCTGCAAATCTGTGAATGTACGTCTATTTAGTTCCTCTTTTTGAAGACTCAAGACTTATATATATACACTAACTTAAAAGTACAGTTCACATGTTAAGAATATTGTGATAGGCAGCTAAGTAGAAATAAAACTTAAAATGCGTGTCCTGATGTGTGTTGTGGTAACCCTTTCAGATCTTCCTTCTGGAAAAGAAAAGACAATGGGGTTCAGATAAAAGCACAAGATTGCTTTTTACTACATAGATGTTAAAGTGTATTTTTTCATTCATAGTTATATTTGAGGCTTGATGTTTTATTGGCTAGATATCAAATGCAAATCATTTGTAATATGGGAAATTTGCAGACTCAATAAAAATCTTTGGAAATGCTTATAGACAATCCTTTTCATGATGTGTCATTCCTTACAAATGTGGTTTATTGGCATTATATATGATTTAGCTCAGAGCACACATCTGTAATTCAGGCAAATTAAAATATTTCAAAATGAAATATAGATAGATTAGTCAATTCTGTTTTAAGGAAAATGATGTCTGAGTTCTTTTTCAAATTCTTTGCCTTATCTTAGAGGCACAGATTTGTCTTCTGATTTAATTGTTTTGGGATAGAATATCTCATCATCTTATTACATATTTATATTGCAAATTTCCACTCATAATTATCTAGTGAGTTAAATGGCATTTTAAAAGAAATCTTCTTGAAGGATACACATGTAAAACATGGGAAATTTTTTTTTATTTTTTAATGAAAATACGTATTTGAATTTTTGTGTGTGAGGAAGATTGGCTCTGAGCTAACATCTGTTACCAATATTCCTCTATTTTGTATGTGGGATGCCACCACAGCATGACTTGAGGAGGGGTGTATAGATCCATGCCCAGGATCTGAACCCATGAACCCCGGGCTACCAAAGTGGAGCGCATGAATTTAAACACTAGACCACCAGGCTAGCCCCTGAATTTTTTTTAAAGGGATGTAGCTATAACAACTTGTATTTCAAACTTGCCATTGCTACTGGCTTCATATCTACTCTTGCTTCAGTTGTTTGTAGAAGCGAAAGGTGCACCCAAGAGAATCAACTGAGCTTTTGGAATCTGAGAAGACAAAAAGCAAAGCAAATGCAGAAGGGAAAAAGAGCCATGTTGACAAACGTTGTCTTCATGAATTCTGTTCTTTTATAGAAGGGGACATTTATGTACTTTGAACACTTGATTCCTTGGTTTATTCATGCAACAATTCAGAAATATGTATTTTTATTTTCCATATGCCATACCCTATTAAAAGTGGGTAGATATTGGTTTTTACCATAAGGAACAGCAATGGAGATAAGCTGCCACTGCTGAACTCAAAGCTTTCCATGTAGTGACTGCCCATTTTATTTCAGCGTCATCTGACACCCAGACCAAATCACTCTTGCTTATAACTAAGAAAAGCTACCAACACCTATTTTACCCCATCTCAGTCCAAGTAGTTTCTTTCACTGGTTTGAGAATCCTGCATTGTGTCAAAGAAAAATTTCACTGGACAGAGTTAAATAGGCAGGAATACTTTATTCAAGACTATTGATAGGGAAGGGGAGACTGAGCTCAGTTTCATGGAAATGACAGGCAGGAGAGTTCATAGCCTGGAGAGTTCTCACCCTGGACAATTCTAACCCAGGGAGTTCTCACCCTGGAGAGTTCTCAAACTGGAGAGTTCTAACACGGATAGTTCTCACTCTGGAGAGTTCTCACCCAGGAGAGATCTAATCACAGAGAGTTCTCACCCTTGAGCATTCTCACCCATCAGAGTTCTAACTCTGGAGAGTTGTCACCCTGGAGAGTTCTAACCCAGGGAGTTCTCACCTGGAAGAGTTCTCACCACAAAGAGTTCTGACCCCTGGAAAGTTCTAACCCTAGAGAGTTCTCAATCCAGATAGTTCCCACTCCAGAGAGTTGTCACTCTGGAGTGTTCTCACCTGGAGAGTTCTGACCCTGGAGAGTTCTGAATGCTGGAGAGTTCTCACCATGAAGAGTTCTGACCCCTAGAGAGTTCTCACCCTGGAGAGTTCTGACCCCTGGAGAGTTCTGAACGCTGGGGAGTTCTCACTCTGGAGAGTGTCACCCTAAAGAATTCTGACCCATGGAGACTTCTCAGCATGCAGAGTTCTCACCCCAAAGAGTTCTAACCCCTGGAGAGTTCTCACCCCTGGAGAATTGTCACCCCAGAGAGTTCTCACCCTGGAGAGTTCTGAACCTAGAGAGTTCTCACTCTTGGAGAGTTCTCACCCCAAAGAAACCTGACACCTGGAGAGGTCTGACCACTGGAGAGTTCTCACCAGGAAAGTTCTCACCCTAGAAAGTTCTCACCCAGGAGAGTTCTGAACCTGGTGAGGTCTTACCCAGGAGAGTTCTCACCACAGAGAATTCTGACCCCGGGAGAGTTCTCACCCTTGGAGAGTTCTTACTCCTGAGAGTTCTGACCCCTGGAGAGTTCTCACCCTGGAGAGTTCTCATCCTGGAGAGTCCTCAGCCTAGAGAGTTCTAACCCCAGAGAGTTCTGACCCCTGGAGAGTTCTCACGCCTAAGAATTCTGACCTTGAGGAGTTCTGACCCCTGGAGAGTTCACACCACAGTGAGTTATGACCCCTGGAGAGTTCTGACCTTGGAGAGTTCTGATACCTGGAGAGTCCTCATCCTGGGGAATTCTTACCCCATAGAGTACTCACCCCAGAGAGTTATAACCCTGGAGAATTCTGACCATGGAGATTTCTGACCCTGGAGAGTTCTTACCCTGGAGAGTCCTGAAGCAGGAGAGTTATCACCTGGTAGAGCTCTCACTCCTGGAGAGTTCTCACCACAGAGAGTTCTGATACTCAGAGAGTTCTCCCCACTGGAGAGTTCTCATCCCAGAGAGTTCTGAGCCCTGGAGAGTTCTTACCCTGAAGAGTTCACACCATGGAGGGTTCTAACCCCAGAGAGTTCTCACTTCAGAGAGTTTTTATCACAGAGAGTTCTCACCCCTGGAGAGTTCTCACCCCAGAGAGTTCTCACCCAGGAGATTTCTGAACCTGGAGAGTTCTGAATCCGGAGAGTTCTGACTCCTGGAGAGTTCTCAGCTTGGAGAGTTCTCACCCCAGAGATTTCTCACTCTGGATAGTTCTCAACCCAGAGAGTTCTCATGCTTGGAGGGTTCTCCACTCAGAGAGGTCTCACCCCAGAGAGTTCTCACCCCCGAGAGTTCTCACCACAGAGAGTTACCAATCTGGAGAGTCCTCACCCTGGAGAGTTCTCACCCCTGGAGAATTCTTTCTGTGAAGTTTTCTCACCTCAGAGAGTTCTCACTCCAAAGAGATCTGACCCTAGAGACTTCTGATGTCTGGAGTGTTCTCACCACGGAGAGTCCTGACTCCCAAAGAGTACTCACCCCTGAAGAGCTCTCACTCTGGAGATTTCTGAACCTGGAGAGTTCTAACCCCTGAGAGTTCTCACCCTGGAAAGTTCTGACTGCTGGAGTGCTCTCACCCGGGAGAGTCCTCACCCATCAGAGTTCTAACCCTGGAGAGTTCTCACCCCAGACAGTTTGCACCCCAGAAAGTTCTCATCTTGGAGAGTTCTCACCTGTATAGAGTTCTCACTCCAGAGAGTTCTGAACCTGGAGAGTTCTCACCCAGGAGAGTTGTCACCCCTTGAGAGTTCTCACTCCATAGATTTCTGACCCCTGGAGTGTTCTCGCCCAGGAGAGTTCTCACTCATCAGCATTCTAACCCTCTAAAGTTCTCACCCCATATAATTCTGAACCTCAAGAGATCTCACCCATGGAGAGTTCTCACCCCAGAGAATTCTGACCCTTGGAGAGTTCTAACCCTTGAGCATTTGCACCCTGCCAAGTTCTCACCCCAGAGAGTACTGATCCCTGGTGGGTTCTCAACCCTGAGAGTTCTCACCCCTGGAGTGCCCTCACCCTAGAGAGTTCTGACCCCTGTAGTGTTCTCACCAGGGAGAGTTCTAACCCCTGGAGAGTTCTAAATATGGATAGTTCTCACTGTGAAGAGTTATGACTCTGGAGAGTTCTGACCACGGAGAGTTCTGATTCCTGGCGAGTTCTCACCCAAGAGAGTTCTGACCCCAGAGACTTCTGATCCCAGAGACTTCTGACTCCTGGAGAGTTCTCACCCCAGAGAGTTCACACTCCAGAGAGTTCTGACCGCTCAAGTGTTGTCACCCAGGAGAGTCCTGACCCATCAGAGTTCTAACCCTGGAGACTTCTCACCCTGTAGTTTTCTCACCCTTGTAGAGTTTCCACTCTGGAGAGTTCTGATCCATGGAGAGTTCTGACCCTTGAGAGTGTTCACCCCTTGAGAGTTCTAACCCCAGAGAGTTCTCACCCGAGAAAGTTCCCTTTCCAGAGGGTTCTCACACTGAAGAGTTCTCACCCTCGAGAGTTCTCAGCCTTGGAGAGTTCTCACCATGGAGAGCTCCGACCCCTGGAGAGTTCTATCTCTGGAGCATTCTCACTGTGAAGAGTTCTCACCCCAGAGAGTTCTCACTCTGAACAATTCTCACCCTGGAGACTTCTCACCCTGAAGAGTTCTCACCTCACAGAATTCTCCCTCCAGAAAGTTCTCACCCTGGAGACTTCTGATCCCTTGAGTGTTCTCACCCCAGAGAGTCTTAACTCCTGGAATTTTCTCTCCCTGGAGAGTTTTGACCTCTGACAAGTCTCACCCTGGAGAGTTCTCACTCTGTAGAGTTCTGACCCCTGGAGAGTTCTAACTCTGGATAGTTCTCACTGTGAAGAGTTCTCACCCAAGAAAGTTCTCACCCCAGAGGGTTCTCACCCTGGAGAGTTCTCACTCCAGAGCGTTGTAACCCCCGAGAGTTCTAACTCTCATGAGTTCTCACCCTGGAGATTTGTAACCCCGGAAATTCTCACCCCAAGAGTTCTCACCCTGAACAGTTGTAGCCCAGAGTTCTCACCCAGGACAGTTCTAACCCTGGAGTGAGTTGTGGAAATGTCCTGGAGGACATTAGGGTGAGGCTGGTCAATGTGATCTGCTATTGGTGTTTGCTAACTCGTGTTTATTGAGGATGTTAGGCTCCTGTCCTCCTACAGAGGCAGGGAAAGAGGGGCCCTATCTTTCTTGTCACTTTCCTTTTCATTCCATTTCATAATTACGTTTCAAAAGGTTGTTTCCCAGGTCCTCGAGAAAGATATTCGTGGGCTGTAAAACTGGCAGGTATGTAGGGGAAAATTTCATAGCAAAAAGGGGATAAAAGTATTTACAATTGCCAATTGTCTAAAGTAAAAGCTGTAACAAAAAGGAACCTACAGTCAGGAAGAAATGTGTCTTAAGTTTAGTCAAGCCAAGGCGAATATCAATGCCCTCTTGTCAATTGTTCTGAATTTAGTCTGCAGAACTAATTTGCCCTAGGAATATAATACTTGTTTACTGAGTACATATTAATTGGAAAATAAGTCAAAAAGAACATTATAGAGAATCTTTCAAAGGCTCGAGTTTCCTTATGAAAGGTGAAGCTAACCCCAATCCTCCTCAAGTCCCTCCATTTCTAGTTCTGCTGGTTTGCACCCGAGGAGTCTGTGCTTTTTGCTTTTTTTGCCTGTAATAAAGGGGATTGCCCATTGCCTTCTATGCAGCAGCTTTATTTGCTAGAACCCAGTCATCATGTGCTGGCAGTTAGCTAACCCCTCGAGGAATTCTGTGTTTCATTGTGCGTTGGCTACAGTGTAGAGCCACATCATTTGATTAAGGTACTACTCCGACCTGTGAATTCAAGTTAGTATGACTGGTGGGCTTCTGCATCGTTTCTTTTGAGACTGTCAACTCTCTTCCTGTTTGTGTGCACAAGGTATATTTTGTTTTAGCATTTACTTGAAATGCTAATTCCAATCTTTATAGGTAAATGTTTAAAATAAGCCTTTCCTAAATCATTTTATAAGACGAGAATTGATCAAGTACAAAACCATCAAGTTCTTGTTGTTAAATTGCGCTTACTTCCACTGTCTTTGTGCGTCTATCTGTATTTTTCAAAATGGAGAATTACTTCAAAGAAGGGAAGTATAGACACCTAAAATTGGCTGTGCTCTGATATCTAGACCAAAGAGATTTTACATTTTCTTAAGATAAACTGCAAAATCCCTTGATGTTTGCTCACCTTCCTTTATAATTCTGACAGTATTCTATAGCACTTAAAATTCTTACAAGTTTTGTATTTAGTGTTTGAGTTAAGCGATTGAAATTATGAAAAATTTCTTTTCTAATTTTTGACACATTTAATTTTTAAAAGTCCTCTTTGTTTTGAAAATGTGAATTCATTTAGACTTATTCCTGCTGTTTTAGAAACCAGTTCAAATAAGTATGGCATTTTTCTTATGCTGGGAAAAGAGAGAATCTAGACTTCCTTTTAGATTACTGCCTTTGGTAGATATGGACTGGGTTGGCATGTTGTATTTTCACTCAATTTTTAAAATCCTTGATATATGTTACTCCTGGAGGCAAAGGTATATGAAACATCACATGGCCAAAGAAACTGAAAAGCAATTATTTTTATTTTCTTAAAAATAATTTTTCTTCCAAATAAATACCATGTTTTTTTCTAATAACATCAATGGAATGAAAGATCCTTGATAGATATATAGTCTCCCTTGCTGTCACTAAAATTGTCTCCCAAGGAAATATATTTTATGATTTGAGTCTTATATTAAATGCTTAGGATTTTTTTCTTTAATAACCCCACAAAACTCTCAAGGAAATTGACATAAATGCAGAGCTAACATTTTAAAGCACAAAATGTGAAAAGACTATAAGAACTTTGTGTTCTCCAGCAGCCTGGTTGTTTCATTTTATTTATTTTTTCCCCAAATTCTGAAACTACTAATTAATTAAATAAATTTTAATTTTGGTAATTATGGCATATTAATGCTATCACTTAACCTCTAAATATGACTTTGGTGAAATTTGATTGCATAAGTTTACACACCTTGTTATTTTCAAAGTACACTGATTTAAGCTTTTAAAATTTTATTTATGATTCAAAAGCTCTTTAAAAAATTATTCTGAAGTTTTGAAATGAACATGAGTTTCTTGTTTATAATTGTGTTGTTAATTTTTATTGTGCTGTGAGCATTGAATGTGGGCTTTAGAATTTCCTATTTGTGATTTTGTCTTTTTATGACTGAGCACATGACCAATTTTTATGAATATTAGTCAATCATTTCAAAGATATTTTTCAATTTTTGCAAATAACATTTTATTAGTTATTGCTTTTCCATTTAAGTCTCTGTGTTCTTATTGTTTGCTTTGCATGTTATACTACAACCTAATTTTAATATTTTTCATTATTCTGTCTACCAACACATCCTTAGATTCCTAATTATTTTTGCCTAATAAGGGGCTTTCTGTTTTTCTGTATTTAAGTTTACAGACTTTCCTTTTATTGTTTAACAGTTGATAGACTATGATCTACTCTATTTTCAATGTCTTTTGTGTTCTTTTCTTCCTTCCTTCTCTTTTGCCTTCCTTTGCTCTCTCTCTGAATACTACTATGGATTTGAGGATTTTTATCTATTCAATATTTTCAAACCATTAAATTTTTGAAGCCATCAATTTTCTTTTTCACTATCAAAAGTTTTCCAGATGTGCCCAGTGAAAGGCACTTCAGCCTAGGTCCTACATCCTTTCTTCATAACACCCACAATGGAATTCTTTATAAATTTATAGATTTTTTATAGCTATTTTAGTATTGGTGGTGTTTTGACTTGTAACTTTCACAAAGGCATGAACTAGAACAACTGAAATGTCTCCAAACTTTTACTCACAGACATAGATTTTTTTTGGATCTTCTCAATTTTGGATTGATTTTAGGATTTTTTTTTTTTACTCATTGTTTAGTCTATCTTTAGGAATCGAAAGATGATTTCCTCCTCTGTTCTAAGCATTTCAATCAGTGTTGAGCTTTTCAATTTTTTAATAAACTTAGATTTTTAGAATATTTTTAAATTTACAGAAAAACTGTGAAGATAGTACAGAGATTCCATAATCCTTACACCCAGTTTCCCCTTTTAGTAACATCTTACATTAGTATAGTGTATTTGTTACAATTAAAAAAACAATATTGATGCACTGTAATTGTCAAGTCCATATTTTATTCAGATTTCCTTAGTTTTCACTCAATGTTCCTTTTCTGTTTCAGGATCTCATACAGGATAATGTATTACCTGTGTGTCTTATGTATTATGTCTTCTTAGACTCGTCTTGGCTGTGACAATTTCTCAGACTTTCCTTGATTTTCACTGCATTGACAGTTTTGAGGAGTCTTGGGCAGGTATTTTGTAAAATGTCCCTCTTGAGATTTGTCTGATGTTTTTATCATGTTTAGATTGAAGCTATGGATTTTGGGTAGCAAGACTATAAAGACAAACTGTCATTTTTTTCACATCTCATCAAGGGTCCGTATTATCAGTATGACTTATCAGTTATCCTTGGTAATGCTGACCTTTGTCACTTGGCTGAGGTAGTGTTTGTCAGCTTTCTCCACTATAAAGTTCCCCAGCTCCATATTCTTTGGAAAGATGTCACTATGGCACAGCCCCCACCTAAGAAGTGAGGAGTTATGCTCAGTCTCCTTGAGGGTGCAGTAACTACGTAAATTATTTGGGATTCTTTGGCATGGGAGATGTGTCTCATCTCCACTTATGTATTTATTCATCATTTATTTATATCAGTATGAAGTCGCTCATATTTATTTTATTAATAATATTGCTCACCTTGTTCCAAGGTTGGCCATTGAGAACACTTTCAGGTGACACCTGTGTCCATTTAACATACTCTCATCAACGGGTATGTGCATGTGTGTTTGTGTGTGTTTTGCAAACTTGTTTATTTCATGACATGATGAGATGCTCCAGGCTCATCCTGTATATTTCTTGCCTTAGCCCTAGAATCAGCTATTTCTCCAGAGTCCTAGTTCTTTCTATTGGTCTAGGCCTTTTGTTATTGAGCCAATGGATTCCTTCCTTAGTTTTGTCCATTTTCTGTGTAATGTTTGCTGTGTTTGACCTGATCTTCTTTCACTGATATTTTTTTGAGTGAGGGGCTTTCGTCATCAATTCCAGGACACACCGATTTCTCCCAGGAAGATACAAGAAACCTTCATAACTAAAGGGGTTCTTCTGAAAAACAGGGTGCCTGAAAATTCAAGGGGAGACAAAAATATCCAGCCCCAGGGAAAGTTGGAGTCCGATTCAATACAAAATGTGTTGAGAAATGGGGTAAATATATTCTTTTTAAGATGAGTATAAGGAAAATGAGATCTTGGTTTAAAGGCACTGTAAAAGAGAGAGCCCTCTGATCAAGGAAGAATGGAGCCTGAGGGAGTTCAACTTTCTTGAGGTGTGGGCCTCTCCCTGCATTCCTGAAATCAGGGCTGCCACGGAGAGCAGAGCTGAACAGTAACATTCCAGTGGATACCGCATAACGACAGGCGTGGAAGAAGATAGTTTGGGTAAAATATATCCGGGGAAAGTGAAATGAATTATGCAGAAACATATTCTAAAGGAACAAGTTAACCATTCTATCAAATGGTCTAAAAGGAAACATGTTTCAGAAATATCCTATGTTAACGTGGTTTGGAAAAGAAAAGTTTACAAAGTCTACTAGTCTGATAAATACAAACACTATCAAAGACAATGGATAATATATTTAATATATATAGGTACACTGTAAAATGTATTTGGAGAACATTAATATGGATGTAGAATTTATATATAGTGTTAATGATTTCATAAATAATATATCATAATATTTTTGTGAGAAATATGTGATATAGTGGATTTAAATTCTTGGCCTATGGTAAACACTCAATAAATTTTAGCCATTATGATTATTATTTATAGTATCAACAGTAGTAAAATTAGTATTTGTAAAAAAAGTAGGTACTTCTGACCCCTCCCATCTAATAGAAAAAGAAAACTTTAGTTTTAAACCCAAAATTTGTTGTTAGATTATAAGTGGTTCACTAGGGACTAACTTTTGTGTGTGTTTTTTGTAAATGAAGGGATTATACTTTTTCCTTTTTTTATAGTGAATTGTAAAAGATTGTCTAAAATGGTTATGCACGGTTAGATAATTGGAGGGACTCGCAAGACTCCACTGAATATACTAATGTAAGCCTTTAATAAAAGTGAATAGTATGGTAAAAAAGGAAAAAGAAATTGCAGGCAAGCTTTCCAGGTGCAGCTCTCCAGCTCCCTTCTTGGTCACACAGGATGCACTTTGTGTCTGGATGGTGAGCCATGCAGATATGTGGGAGGAATCTTGGTTTCAGGAGAACTTGGGCAAAAGTCTCCGGCAGGTCTTTTACACCCCATGGGTCACGTAGCCACACCAGGCTGTGGAAGAGGTTTAACTGGGTGTAAGTTATCTGTAGATTCCTAAACAATGTAGACCAATTAGACCACATACTTCCAGAGGAGTTTCAAGCTTTAAGCAGCACACTATAATCACTAATTAGCACATTTCATCCTTATTTTGGCTGAAGTCAAGGGTCCTTGGAGTAAGGCAAAGACTGCCTGAAATCTAACTGTATGATAATTCCACCATATGCAGTGCTTGTCAACAATTCCTTCTCTCCCTGCACATGTGTGCCTCTTTCCCCAAAAAGAGGACTGATTCCCCTCCACTCTGTTCTGAGATGAGCATTCGACTTGCTTTGGCAAGTAAAATCTGCTGGAAGTGACATTGTGTGTTTCAAATAAGAGACCTGGTAGTTTCTGCTTTTGCTTACTTGCTACTTTGAGCTTCCATGTAGAGAAGTCCAGACAAACCTCTTAGAGAAAGAAGCCCTGCAGAATGAGAGAGAACATAGTGGGGCTACATGGAGGAAAAACCCAAGAATCCAGGCTGACAACCTTCATCAAGGTGCTAGGCATGTGAGTAAGGTCTTGAATCCTCAATCTCTAACTGAGCCGTGAGAGCCAATGACAGGTGGAATGGAGAACAGCTGTCCCTACTGAGCCTGCCCTAATTCTTTACCTAAAAACCTGTGAGCAAGAAGATGGTGGGTGTTAAAGTGATTATTGCAGTGACTTGTTAGGCAGAAAACCTAAGGGAAATCTAGTGGATTAAGATCTAATTGTGTCAATTTATAATTCTGAATATTAATTATGCCCAAACTTAACTAGATGATAATTACATTTCTTAAAAGAGATTTTATAGATCATATAGTGCCTATATTAATATTTAAACATTAAATTAAATATTTATAAATGAAATTTTAGTATTTAAATGAGAATTTTAGATTTTCAAATTAAGAAGCATCTTGCCTTTACCTTTAGAAATATCTTTAGAAATTCTTTAGAAAACAGTCATATGTGATCATTACTTTTTTAAATAGACTTTGTTTTTTAGAAATCAATTTTATTGATTTCATCTCTAATTTCTACTATTTCTTTGCTTCTTCTTACTTTGGATTTAATTTGCTCTTCTTTTTCTTGTTTCCTAAGGTGGAAACAGATTTTTGATTTTACATCTTTCCTCCTTTTTAATATATGCATTCAATGCTATAAATTTCCCTCTAAATATTGCCTTCACTGGATCCCCAAAATTTTGATAAGTTGTGTTTTTATTTTCATTTAGTTCAAAATGTTTTTTTAACTTTTTTTATTTTTGGATGTACATCATATTTCGAATTCTATGTACATTACATCATGTTTACCACCCGAAAACTAATTAGAGTCCATCCCCTCACATGTGAGCCTAATCACCCCTTTTTTCCCTCCCCCGTTCCCCCTTCCCCTATGGTAACCACCAATCCAATCTCCAATGCTGTGTGTTTTTTATCGTTGTTTTTATCTTCTACTTATGATTGAGATCATATGGTATCTGATTTTCTCCATCTGACTTATTTCACTCAGCATAATACCCTCAAGGTCCATCCATGTTGTCCCAAATGGCTGGATTTCATAATTTCTTATGGCCGAGTAGTAGTCCATCATGTATAATACCACATCTTCTTTATCCATTCGTCCCTTGATGGGCACCTAGATTGCTTCTATGTCTTGGCTACTGTGTATAAGGCTGCAACGAACATAGGGGTGCAAGTATCTTTATGCTTTTGTGTTTTCAAGTTCTTTGGATAAATACCCAGCAATGGGATAGCTGGGTCATATGGTAGATCTATTTTTAATTTTCTGAGGATACTCCATACTGCTTTCCATAGTGGCTGCACCAGTTTGCACTCTGGCTAGCAGTGAACAAGTGTTCCCTTCTCTCCACATCCTCTCCAACATTTGTTGTTTCCTGTCTTGTTAATTATAGCCATTCTGACCAGAGTGAGGTGATACCTCATTGTAGTTTTGATTTGCAATTCCCTGATAGCTAATGATGTTAAGCATCTTTTCATATGCTTGTTGGCCATCCATATATCTTCTTTGGAGAAATCTCTGTTCAGATCTTTTGCCCATTTTCTAATTGGATTGTTGGTTTTTTTGTTGTTGAGCTGTATGAGTTCTTTGTATATTTTGGATATTAATCCCTTATCAGATATATGGTTTGCAAATATCTTCTCCCAATTGTTACATTGTCTTTTCATTTTGTTAATGGTTTCCTTTGCTGTGCAGAAGCTTTTTAGTTTGATGTAGTCCCGTTTGTTCATTTTTTTCTTTTGTTTCCCTTGCCCGGTCAGACGTGGGATTTGAAAATATGCTGCTCAGACCAATGTCATAGAGCGTACTGCCTATGTTTTCTTCTAGAAGTCTCATGGTTTCGGGTCTTACATTCAAGTCTTGAATCCATTTTGAGTTGATTTTTGTCCATGGTGTAAGGGAATGGTCTACTTTCATTCTTTTGCATGTGGCTGTCCAATTTTCCCAACGCCATTTATTGAAGAGACTCTCCTTTCTCCATCGTATGCTGTTGGCTCCCATGTGGAATATTAGCTGTCCATAAATGTGTGGGTTTACTTCTGGGATCTCAATTCTGTTCCACTGATCTATGCGTCGGTAGTTCAAAATATTTTTAAACTTCTCTTGAAATCTTTGACTCATATTATTTAGAAATATGTTATTTAATCTCCATGTAGTTTGGGATTTTCCCATCTATCTTTCTGTAATTGATTTCTAGTTTAATTTGATTGTGATCTGACAGCAGACATTGTATGACTTTTATTTTTCCAAATTTGTTGAGGTATATTTTATGGCCCAGAATGTGATCTATCTTGGCGACTCTTCCTTGTGAGCTTGAGAAAAATGTATGTTCTGCTGTTGTTACATGAAGCAGTCTATAGATAACAATTATATCAAGTTGATTCATGGTGTGGCTGAGTTCAACTATGCCCTTCCTGTTTTATCTCCTGGATCTGTCCATTTCTGATAGGGGAGTATTGAAGCTCCCAATAATGGTAGTGGATTTATTTACTTCTCCTTGCAGTTCTATCCATTTTTGTCTGACATAGTTTGGCCCTCTGTTGTTAAGCTCACACACTTTAAGGATTGCTATGTCCTCTTGGAGAATGACCTCTTTATCATTATGTTTTGCCCTTCTTTATACCTGATGAAATCTTCTCTCTCTGAATTTAATACAGTTACTCCTTCTCTCTTTTGATTAGTGTTATGTTGGTACATTTTTCTCCATCCATTTGCTTTTAAGTTATATAGTCATGAGCTGCATAATGACATTTTGGTCAACTATGGACTGAGTATGCAATGGTGATCCCATAAGATTAGTATCATATGGCCTGAGCGTGTAGCAGGCTATACCATCTAGGTTTGTGTAAGTGCACTCTATGATGTTTGTACAATAATAAAGTCACCTAACAAGGCATTTCTCAGGACGTGTCCCTGTCATTAAGTGACACATGACTGTATATGTCTTTATATTTAAAGTGGTTTCTCATAGACAACATATAGTTGGTTCATATAGTTGGTTTTTTGATCTACTCTGAAAATTTCTATTAATTGGTTTCTTTAGACCATTGATGTTCAAAGCGATTATTGATACAGTCAGATTAATATCTACCATATTGGTTAGTATTTTCTACCATTGCCTTTGTTTTTTGTTCCTATTTTTGTCCTCCATTCCTTTTTCTACCTTTTGTGGTTTTATTAAGCATTTTATGATTCCATTTTCTCTCCTTTCTTAGCATATTTGTTACATTTCTTTAAAAAATTCTTTTAGTTGTTGCTTCAGAGTTTTCAATATGCATTTCAGCTAATCAAAATCCACTTTCAAATGACACTATACCCTCACAGGTAGAGTGTGTACTTATAATAACAAAATATCCTAATTCCTCCCTCTCATTCCTTGTATCATTGCTGTCATTCATTTTCCTTATATATAAGCATACATAAGTACATATATAATATATATGATATGTACATAAGCGTATATAATCAAATACATTGTATTATTATTTTAAGCAGAGTGTTATCTGTTAGATCAATTAAGAATAAGAAAAACAAAACGTTTTATTTTACCTTCACTTATCTTTTCTTCAGTGTTTTTCCTTTTTTTTTTTTTGAGGAAGATTAGCCCTGAGCTAACATCTGTTGCCAGTCCTCCTCTTTTTCCTGACGAAGACTGGCCCTGACCTAACATCTGTGCCCATCTTCCTCCACTTATATGGGGCACCTGCCACAAGGTGGCCGGATAAGCAGTGCGTAGGTCCCCACGCGGGATCTGAACCCGCCGAAGCAGTGTGCGTGAACTTAACCGCTGGGCCACCGGGCCAGCCCTGCTCTTGCTTTCTTTATGTACCTCTGAGTTTCTGACCTATTTCATTCTCCTTCTTGCTGAACAACTTCTTTTAACATTTCTTGCAAGACAGATATACTGACAGCAAATTCTGTCAATATTTGTTTGTCTGAGATAGTCTTTATTTCTCCTTCAATTTTCAAAGACAATTTCCCCAAATACAGAATTTTAGGTAGGTTTTGTTCCTCTCAACATTAAATATTTCACTCCACTCTCTTCTTGCTTCCATCGTTTCGGAGGAGAAGTAGGATGTAATTCTTATCTTTGATCCTGTATAGGTAACGTCTTGCTTCTTTCAAGATTTTTTTCTAATCCTTGATTATCTTCAATTTGCATGTGGTACACATAGTGAGCTTTTTTGGCATTTATCCTGTGTGGTGCTTTCTGAGCTACCTGGAACTGTGGTTTGGTGGCTGACATTAATTGGGGGGAATTCTTCATCGTTGTTGTCTCAAATATTTCTTTTGTTCCTTTATCTCTTTCGTCTCCTTCTTGCATTCCCAGTCCATGTATGTTACACATCTGTAGCTGTCCCACAGTCTTCAGATTTCCTCTTCTGTTTCTTTCAGTCTGTATTCTCTTTACCTTTTTAACTAGGAACTTTCTACTGACATATCCTCAAGCTCAGAGATTCTTTTCTCAGCCATATCCAGTCTACTAATGAGCCCATCAAAGGCAATTTTTATTTCTGTTACAGTGTTTTTAATCTCTAGTATTCCTCTTTTGTTCTTTCTTAGAATTTCCATTTTTGCTTACATTGTCTATCTGTTCTTGCATGCTGTCTACTTTATCCATTAAAGCCCTTACCATCTCCATCATAGTTCTTTTAAACTTCAAGTCTGATAATTTTTACGTCTTCACTATGTCTGGTTCTGATGCTGGCTCTGTCTCTTTAAACGTTTTTTTTTTGCTGGGGAAGATTCACATCTGTTGACAATCTTCCTCTTTTTTTGCTTGAGTAAGATTAGCTCTGAGCTAACATCCATGCCAATCTTCCTCTATTTTGTATGTGGGTTGCTACCACAGCATGGCTGATGAGTGGTGCAGGTCCATGCCTGGGATCTGCACCTGTGAACCTGGGCCGCTGAAGTGGAGCATGCCAAACTTAACCACTACACCACAGAGCTGGCCCCTCTTCAACTTGTACTTTAGTGTGTCTTATAATTTTTTGTTATAGTCAGACATGATGTACTGGGTAAAAGATACTGCTGTAAACAGTCCTTGAGTAATGCGGTCGGGAGGTGTGGAGGGAGGGGAAGCATTCTCAAGTCCTTTGATAAAGACTATAATTAGTATTTTAGTCAGTCCAAACCTCTGAACTGTGAACTCCACAGGTGCTTCTTGATTTTTTGCCTCTTTAGGTGGGCCAGGAAGGTTAGAGGGGCTGGAGTTGGGTATTTTCCACCCCAGGTCAGTTACGCTCTGATAAACCCAACAGTTTAGCCTCTGGAAAACTAGTTTCCTTGAGAGCAGTCCTTGCTAAGAAGAACGGAATGCTCTGGAGTACCCTAAAATGATTCTTTTCCCCTCCCCGACAGAAGAATGAGAGAATTTTCCTCTGATATCTCCTGTAAGCACCTGTTCCACCTCCTGGAGGTGAAACTCACAGAAGGATGCTGGGCTGCTGGGACCAGGTCCCCTGGGAGTTTTTACCCCTCACCTTGTCCACACTGAACCTCCAGCAGTTTATCAGTTATCGTTCAGGTCTGCTACCCGAGTGCTGGTTCCAGTGGAGGTTCCTGCTTGGGGCTTTCTGCTCTGCTTCTGATTCTCTGAATCTGCTGTCCTGTCTCTCCAATTTTGGGGGCAGCGTTTTGCTCTGTGAGCTCACTTCTTTGACACATGTAAGAAGAGTTGTTGAGTTTTCAGTTTGCTCAGGTTTTTATTTGTTATTAGGATGGAGAAGCCACTTCTAAGCTCCTCACAGACTGGATTGAAAACTGTTGATTGTTGCATTTACGAAAAAAATTTAGATATAAAATGATTAGATATCTTGGAATTTTAAAAATATTAGATTGAAATTGGAATTTAATTCTTGCTGTTTTAACTTAAATCGATTTCACACACATATTCCCACCGATTTATATAGTACTTACAAACTTTTCTGCTGTTCTCAAGATTTCTAGTGCACACTCCTCTGCCTTCCACACACTGTGTTTCTCTGTGGTACGTGTGAGTCAGCACGGATTCTTAGTACAGTTTCTATAGATGAGTTTTTAAATAATCAACCAGTGAGTTTCTCAAAGAAGAATAATTTATACTCCTCCATGTACTTATTTATAAATACAGAATATGTGTTTCTAATGAAATAATTGTAGCAAAAGTAGAGTAAATGTCATGCAGGTTATCATCATTCACAGACCCTTTCTGAGGAGCAGAGTCACCTTCCTGCCCTGATGGTTCCACCCCAACAGGAGCGCTGCTGGGCACAGAGCCCAGCTGAGCTCTGAGTGACTCAGAGAAATACGTCTTCATGTTGCTGTAGCCACTGTAATGCGGCAGTCTCTGTTCCTGCAGTGGAACTCAGCCTGTGCTGACTAAGATGTGTGGACATGTTCCAAAGGTTGTTCTCACAAACTCCATTTAGACTACACAGGTTTGTTTCAAAGGTGAAGTTTATCGAATTCAGATCACCATATTTGGTTTTTTTTCATGAAACTACTGAAATCTCCATGGAAGTGTGTGAATGCGAAGTTATGAAGAACTTGCTACTTCAGTGATTTCACAGTTAAAAGGAAAGGATCAGATAAGTTAATGTAAAGTGGATTAAAGAATAACTTTAATTTTTCTTAGGGGAAAAGTAAAACAGCTCTAGAAGGAAAAAAAAGGTAGAAATATTAAAAGTTTCCAAGTAACACTGGCAGTGAATCTGGATGAAAGTCTTTCAAATACACACACACACACACACACATTAGCCTATCTCATGATTTTGGAATCTTAGTTTAATGATGAGAGTATTGCCTATTCATAGACACAGTCTTCAGAAAGAGAATTGATCTTACATCATCCTCGATGCTTTAGAAAGACTCCACTCTATTTATATCTATTTTGTTTGTCCTGAGACACTCACTAAGTATATGTTAAATTTTCACAAAATATTAGCATGCCCACTGGACTTTGAAGTTTCGTTTTGGTTTGGAATTTTTCTGGTGCTTCCTTGTTTATTGTTCCTGGATTCTTACACTCATTCCATGATAAAATATTAAAGATATAACAATAAAAAATATCTCTTCTTCTACAGTGCTAGTTTATGGTGAGAATATTTCTAGGCAAATAAAGCCTGATTACTATCCAATAAATGAAACTACAAAGTCACTGTAAAGGCTCCATGACAACTGAAATACTTGTCCCGTAATGATTTTTTCCCTAGAGTGCACCGCAGAAGCAACCTGATAGCCTTTCTCCTGCAGCTGAATAAGCTGTTATGTGCTTATTCTAGTGTTTAAAATGTCTCTGAAGGCTCCATCCTTAGATAAAGTTTAAATAGTGTATAAAAAACACTAACCAAGGGAAAATACATAATATGGTTTACTCTCCTGAAGCGTAAACTGAGCAGACACACATTGTGCCAAAATAGCACATACTTACATTTCTTTTAAAAACGATATAATACTACATAAACCCAGAGTCTTTGAACAGGAAGAGGCATATGCCCACAGGGGCGTTCAATTCGCATATCACGGGCCGAGGGCAACACAGGTGCTGAGGATGAATTCTGGATGAAGGCGTCACCTGCGAAATGACAAAGATTGACTCTGTGTGTACCTCGATGCTGGTGACTGAGCTATCCTGGTACTTGGCTGATTTCCCAGTAAATTACAGGTGGGCGGGCGCTGAGGTCTCGCCGTTACAAAGCATCATCTGTTGGATCAGTGCAGAGGGGAGCGCAGGTGAGCAGGATTAACAGCTACATTTATCTCCCCAGTACTTAGTAATTGCTTCTGGTGTGGCTCCCTCGGAGCAGAGCATTTCGTGGACTCCAAAAGCATTTTGACGAAGCTTCATGTGTTCCATGCTGGCAGGGTTCTCACGTCCTAAGTTAGGGTATGTTTCATTTCCTAAGGGGGCAGAGGTGTAGCAAATAGACAGGGAACCACTTGTACGTGAATCATCATTCTTGTTGCTCTTCCATAAACAAATATTGGAGTTCGCCTTTACATTCTTAATATGGATTTGAAAATACAACTAATATACTCATCCTATTTTTATAAATATTTTCCCATATTTAATAGCTGTTGACATTTATCAAGTACCTTCTCTATGCTGTCTAGATACTGATTGAGGCTTTTATGTACACATAGTTCTAAGAAAAATCATTTTGTGTAGATTATTTCATAATTACAACCAATATTATCATTGGTTACAATTATAATCAAATAATGAAGAATACTAGGCTAAAACTGGTTGCCTTTTCCTTCTTGAGAGACTTAAAAGATCACTTAGATTGTGCTGCTGGATGAGGAAAGACTTATAGTTATAGGCAAATGGAAGAATAGAGCATAGAATGCAATTTTGGAAATTTTTGGTAGTTTTCTAGTTCTATGTGCAATGATATATTAGCAGCTGAGTTTTCCAGTGTATATTATGATTTTGATAAAAAGCTTGACTGCATTTCTCTGTTTGTGTGTGTTTGCATGTGGTTTGTACTTTATAACCCAATACAAGGCCTTGGAGAGCAGACAGGATGGGGAAAGGCTATGAGATGTCATTTCTATGCTGTCTGAGGCTTTGCACACACCCGCAGCCCACAACTACACAGATCTTGATGAACTTGAATAAATAATATACTATTCCTGTATTCCTTTCCAGTCTTTTCTACCAATACAGGCATGTGACTCCTGTATTTATAATTATTTCTGGACTTCCATGTGGCCAGGTGTTTCTCAGATAATGGCTTTCTTGGCTTTGAAAATGTCACTGCATCCGTCCCATTCTAATGTCCTGAGATGCAAATGTGAGAACACGTGGAATTGAAAATGGAAAATAATCAACATTGTATGTGTTTAGAGTTTAACATAAATATAAAACAAATTTTTCCTTTAGCTCTACTCCTGTTGTTTGCAGTGATAAACATCACTAAATTTGTTAAAATGTATAAAAATACAAAATCTACTATAAGTTATTAAAAACATTGAAACTTTTTCCAATGTTTTCAAATATCTAATAGTCTATTGCAAATTTGGAAGTTTAATTTGTGTCTAATTTTTAGAAAATAAATAATTGTTGCTCCCATGTATTCAAAAGGGTAACATTTTGACACTATATCACAGTGATGTATTTGCTTGTATGAAAGAGATTAACTCATCTTATCTTTTTGCATATCTCCAAATATGTCCCCATGCTTGTTTCGCAACTGTCTAAACCCTTGAACCACAACTATACTCCAATAAGATGTGCAAGAAGATGGAGAGTACACTGTCTTCTCAAATTAGTGCCTGCAATTGCTGTCAGAGGACAGTGACACCTGTTGGAGAGACAACTAGCCCCCACCCAAATCCACCCTTTCCTTCCGTACAGGTGGGACTGTGGCTGGAATCATGGCTAAAATACATTTTCCAGGCTCTCTTGTAGCTAAATGAGTCCACATGACTGGATCTCATCAATAAAATGTGAGAGGAAGTGATGTGAGTCATCTCTGAGACAAAGCTTTTAAGATGGATATTTGTTCCTCTACGTTCTCTCTCCTCTTTTACTGGCTGACTGAAGATGACAATGAGACAGTAGCAATTGGAGGGGAGCCACAAAGTGTAAAGAGCCTGGGTCATTGAATAATACTAGTAATGCACCTCATCAACTAGAAATAAATACCTTGGACTGTTACCTTAAGAAGGAAAGAAACCTCTATTATATTTCAGCAATATATAATTCTGAGTGTATTTATTATATTATATAATACATAATGTTATACATTGTATTCATTATATCATTTTGATTTAACCTAAGTAATACAATGCCAATGTATGAAGCATCCACTAAAATGAGGAAGCCTTCCTCACGGCAAACACAGAGATCCGGCAGGGCCAATTATGAACTCCAGTCCACAAATGGTGGGTGTTCAGAGCATCGTCCTGAGAAGGCTTTGAGAGTTCCCTAGGATTCCACACTGCAGACTGCTGTGAATAAAGAAGGGTTGCAAGTATTTCCCCATATTTGCCAAACCTGAAGTAAATAAATTAATGACTGTCTTGTCTATAAAATGAAGACAAGGTTAAATATTAACACACAGCAACATGCTATATGGGACAGATCTGTTGGCAGAGATTTGGAGGCTTCTGGGTTCTTTTAATATGTGATGTCCTCTAGGCCAATGGTATGCCTGCTACCTTCCATCTCCATAATGCCATGCTTTCTTTCTTCCCTCCTTCCTGTCCACTAAGCCAAAAGTTTGAAAATTTAACATGAATCCTCTTTTTCTTCTGTATGGGTTTGGAAATTTAAAACGTAGAACATTTCTTTTTAAACAAATTATCTACAGAATCTCTCAGGGACTAATATAATTTAACATACTTAATGTTCCTATTAATGTAATGTAGCCTTTGAAGATGCATAGATTACAGGTCTGTTATGAGGAAAAACCTGAAGTGAGTTTATCACATCATTTCCCAATGATGTCCTGGGGATGAGAGAAGAGCTTTCTGTTTTAGTTTATTGAGCAGAAAGCTCTCTGTGGATCCTTAAGAAGGGGGATGCTTTGTGAAGAGGAGAGGATGGAAGGGGATCATTGGAGAAGTAGAGAGGGAAGGAGAGACGCCTCCATGTGGAGGGAGACAGGAGTTTCGTGGGCCTAGATCAAGATTAGCCCTGCACCACCTCGTGGCACCCCAGCGAGAGGGGCCAGGACTTAGGAGAGCAGCAGCTGCAAGAGGCACGGAGCGAGTCGGGATGCAAGGTGCTGCTTCCAGACTCCGCGACGTCTGCTGTGTCCAGGCTTCGCACCTGCAGAGCAGAGCCAACTGTCCACGCTGGACCCTCAGCACAGGGGATGGGCACTGCAGGGGCTCTCATGCTGCACTGAATGATGAAGTTCCTGTCCTCATTTCCTTTAACACCGCAAAAGTTTATTTAAATGTATAGGCCACTGTAATAGGAAGGAAAAAGGGAACAGCCTTAAAACATGCCTGAGATAATAATTCACATACCTTGAAGAGGGGGAGTTGGGAGTTATCTTTACACTGCTTGAGAAAATTAGTGTGGAGTGAAATTTACTCCTGGCACTTGCAAACAATGTAGGATCTTTGAACTGATCATTCAGTTTCATCCAAAGTCACTTCTGCAATGTCAAAAGAGATCAGTGTACACTGTAGAAGGTCTTTGCTGATGCCGCCTTGTATTTACATTATGTGCAGTCACTATAGTTAATGACTTGATTACGTAAGACAGTAACATTAGGGGAAGCAGGGAGAGGGGCATAAGGAGACTTTAAACTATTCTGCAACTTTTTTGTAGGTTTAAATTTAACTCAAAATGTTAAAGATTAAAAGATGCAAATACTCAGGTACTGGTCTTGGCCTGGAGCCATTTAGTATAGCAACTGAAAAATCACCATGGTCCTGTGTCGTGTTCATCATCAATAGTCTAGCGTTTATCTGTCACTGTACACCTGTGACCATTTACCCTTTTCACCTTCTCCCGACTCCTTTCCCCTCTGGTGACCACCAGTCTGTTCTCCTTATCCATGTGTTTGTTTATCTTCCACATATGAGTGAAATCATATGGTATTTGTCTCTGTCTGTCTTATTTCACTCAGCATAATACCCTCAAGGTCCATCCGTGTTGTCAGAAATGGCACAATTTTGTCTTTTTTATTGCTGAGTCATATACCACACCTTCTTTATCCATTCATCCATTGATGGGCACTTGGGTTGCTTCCAAGTCTTGGATATTGTGAATAATGCTGCAATGAACATAGGGGTGCATATGTCTTTTTGAATTAGTGTTTTCATGTTCTTTGGATAAATATCCAGAAGTAGGATTGCTGGATCATATGGTAGTTCTATTTTTCATTCTTTGAGAAAACTCCGTACTGTTTCCTATAGTGGCTGCACCGGTTACCTGCCCACTAACAATGTACGAGGCTCCCTTTTTTGCAGTCCTCTCCAACACTTGTTATTTCTTGTCCTTTTTAAAAGTAGCCATTTTGACAGGTATGAGGTGATAGCTCATTGTAGTTTTGATTTGCATTTTCGTGTACCTGTTGGCCACCTGTATATCTTCTTTGGAAAAATGTTCAGATCTCTGTGCATTTTTTGATTGGGTTATTCATTTTTTTGTGGTTGAGTTGTATAAGTTATTTCTATATTTTGTAAGCTGAAATATAAAAACGTACGCCTGAAGTTTACACAATGTTATAAACCAATATGACCTTAATAAAATAATTTTTTAAAAAACTGCATGGTCCTTTGTTGTTTGCGCCATCTAGTCAATTCCACCTCCTAGCAACCCTGAATACAGCAGAACAAAACCCTGCCAGGTCTTTTTGCACCATCCTCTGCTGCTATTCATAGTGTTTTCCTGGCTGTTTTTCTCAGAAGTGAGTGGCCAGGAAGTCTGGGAGCTCCACTGACATCTGTCCCCACGGGTGACCCTGCTGATATTTGAAATACCCATGGCATAGCTTTCAGTATCACAGCAATAGGTGGCCACCAGAGGATGACAATCGACAGACAGGGGTTGTGGTTCCCTGCCTGGGAAACAAACCCAGGCCGTGGTGGCTAGAGCACCAAATCTTAACCACCTTTTAATAACCTTTTAATAAGCCATCGAGATATAATCAACTACTAAAATATAGGCTTATTAGGATGAATGTGAGTTATCAAGAAATGCTTTTAGTCCATGTTTATATTAGCACAAAAGTTATTATAAAAATTATTCTTCAAGGTAGGTGGGAAATTCACTAAAGCAATGTCAATAAAGACTCCAGGCAAAGCAGACATTTGCGCACGCGTCTGTTGAGCAGAGTTGTTGGAGGTTTATTAAAGAAGTAGAAACATGGGAGTTAGTGAGGGAAAGTTTCAGAGGTAGGTGAGTGTTGGTGGAGAACAGGGCAGAGGACACTGCTCTCAGGTGTGAATCTCATATGAGCTGAAACATATGAGGCAGCTGCGAGGTGCTCTAGGAGTATGCAAGTGGGAAGTTGATATCAGTGCATGATGGAAATCAAACTAATTTGTAAGGAGAGACTTACCTGTGGTGTTTACATCTCTAAGTGAGACGGAGGATGGTCCTGGGGTAGAATCAACTTTAATGTGAAAAGAAGTAAAAGTAGGGGCTGGCCCAGTGGTGTAGTGGTTAAATTTGTGTGCTCCACTTTCAGGCCTGGTTCGCCAGTTCGGAACCCGGGTTGGGACCTATGCACTGCTTATCAAACCATGCTGTGGCAGGCACCCCACATATAAAGTAGAGGAAGATGGACTCAGATGTTAGCTCGGGGCCAATCTTCATCAGCAAAAAAGAGGAGGATTGGTGGTGGATGTTAGCTCAGGGCTAATCTTCCTCAAAAAAAAAAAAGAATTAAAAGTTACTAAGTCATCAGAGCAATTAATTGTCAAAACAGCTACATTTGAAGAAAATTATATGTACAGCAATACAGACATATAGGTGTGAAAAGGAGACCACTTGGGTCAAATAATCACTTTAGACTATCCTAGTAGGAAAATATGGCCCTCGCTTGGTCTGCTATAGGTGAAGGTGCACTTGGCACCCAAGGTTAGAAGAAGATGAGCCTGTGATTCATTGAAAACTGGTTGGTGGTCCATTGGCCTGGCTATCCGAAGAGCCTTCCTCCTACACTCTGGGGCTTTGGCCAGGCTCCTCCCTCCCACTCTCTTAGAGTATTGGGTGGCAAAATTCCATGAGTAGCACTTGGGAACCTGTAAGAAATACACCACCCAGACCTACGGGGATCAAAATCTCCAGAGGGGGAGGCCCAGCAATCTGTGTTTAACAAGCCTCCAGGGGTTCCTGGTGCAGTCAAATTGGAGAACTCCCGTCTCTGGCAGTACCTCACCTCCACTTACACCGTGAACTTGGTTCTCGAGACACTCGCTCACAGCTCACCAGTTTTTAACTTTTCCTTATGTACCTATTAGGTCTACACTGAAATTCTAACTAAATCTTTATATCAGGCCTTTTAAAATCTAATCTGCTCATATTTTTTTCCCTGAAAATCTTATCAGAATGACAGAGAACATTTTGACCCTGTCAGTTGTTAACATTCGAAAAACGGATGGTAGAAATATAATAAAATTGACAGAGCTGCTGGAGGATGCAAAGAAGTAGGGTTATTTTCATCTATTAAGTAACTGATTGAATTGACAGCATACCAAAAATTTTGTAAAAGTTCTACTGTACACGGGTGGAGTGAATTAACTTAGGAAAGAGTTCAGCGCCTGGCCATGCAGAAGCGTTCCTAGCAGGACTTGACTTGCACCTGTTAAACTATTGCAAAGAGCACACACGCCTGGGCACTCAAGCAGGGAAATGCTGCTCACTGCCGGCTCCACGGTGAGGTAATGTGCAATCGGCAACTCACAGACAGGCGAGCAACCGATCCTTTCCCAGAGGGTCACGTAAAATACCAAACAATTATTTTCTGATAGGAAAAAATAAATCAACCAACAATGGCACTCTTTTTAGTTGCGTTTGCCAAGCAGCTGTATTTATAGAAAGCAATGGCCTGATTTTTTTAAATCTTGATTTCTAATTGAGCAGTTTGGTGGTCTAATGATTTTAGTTTGTGAAACTCATAAAATACACGGGCCAAAGAAGCCTGAACCTTTTCCCTCTTTGTTCTCGTTATTTATAATGAGTCTTCCCAGAAGCCATTCCGGGCGTTCCTCACTGAGTGCACGCATGCTGGTGCCGCAGGGGTAACCAGCTCCAGACTGGGACTGCGCAGCAGTGCCAAGAGGCTGCTCAGGACTCCAGCAGATGTTTCTGCTTTGGGGGCCAATAGAAATTTTATGGGGCTTTTCCTCCCTTTCAGGGAAAATTGCCAGAACAGTCAAGGAATGGGAAATATATAGGCCTGCTCGCATTTCTAAGTTGGGAGGGATATTATGTCTGATAAAGGATCTCAAGGAGGGGAATTTCTGAGCTCACCATCTCACAACAGCTACGTAAAATGGTCACCAAGAAAAAGAGGAACCAAGGAAACCTCGCTTGGTTTCAGATTACTCTGCATATTGAAAACTGTGTGGATGTTAGAGGAGTTAGAATTGATACCCATTTATGGTAAAAACACAACTGGGAGTCAATGGGGACCTCCTGCCCCTCACCCTCCAAATGACACAGATGCAGTACAGTGAATTTCTGCACTGCCTTTTTAAATTTTTTGTCTCTATTAAAATAATCTAAATTGTGGGTCCACTGCAGGAGAGGATGTTTGCAGAAGTATAAGTCTGCTTCCTTTTAAACTGTGTACCAAACAGTATAATTTTGTTCCTGAAAAGAGCAAAAATAACAAAAAAATTCTTAGAGTGGGGAGATCTGAGACTTGAGCTATCATAGATTACTTGATTTTCATGGTATTTTGGATCTTGAGAAAAGTCCTTGTGCAAAATCATGTGATTAACATCAGAGATGACTGGTCACATGAAACTCATGTGAAGTGACACCACGGAGCTGGGCAGGGCTCTAGTTCTGGCGATTAAAAGTTTCGCTTTTGGAATGAAGTCTGAAATAGGAGGGAGAGAGAAGCCTATTAAGGCACTTGCTAGAGTTCTTTATGTCACTGGAGGTGAGGAGCCTCAGCCTGGAGAACAAGGGTGCTGCGCTTCTCCGTGGTTTTCCTCTGTAACTAAGCTGTCTGCTAAGAACCAGAGATAGTGAGCCATTCCAAAGCCACTCTGATAACCCTTGACTGGATTATACTTCTCTGATACTGTTCGCCTAAAGCCGTGTATAAACAATTAACACAAGGAGTATGATTAACTAGAAATAGTAGTATAGTCCATCTGTTTAGCCACTCTGATTTTCATATAAATAGTCCCAGCTAAGGTTTCGTGTGCTTGACAGAACAAAAGTGGTTTGAGGTGATTCTATGAGGGAAATGTACCATTCACCTATTAAAGTTCTGATAGGACAGTGCAGACTTTAAAATCCACTAGCTAGTTTATTGTTAAAAATGAGTATGTTAATTGAGGTCCCAGTAAAGCTCTAGGAGTCTCCTCCCTTCATCGCTGCAGGGAGGCAACCTCCACAGAGGAGTTCAAACTATCTATATTTCAACTTCATCTAAGTTAAGACTTGAAGGAGGAGTAATATTTTGGCTAAATTGAAAAGGAATAGCCCATCAAACTGGGGAAAGCATGTAGAAAGACTCAGAGTTGAAAAAAGTATATAACACATTTGAAAACTGAAATACATCCACATAAATATCACATAAATTGTAAGGGAATGGAAGGAGATGAAACTAGTGAATTTTGCAGGGACAGGATGAAAAATGGACTTCTGAACCACTGCAAATGGATTAGAGGAAAACAAAACCAGTTTCAAGGTGGCCAGTTGTGAGGCCATGCCTAGGACAGGACATTACTCTGCGTGGGCCTAGGACACGACATTAGTCTGCGTGGGGATGTGACAGCGAGAACTAGAGGTAAGCTGATGGAGACAGAGGATATTTAAGAGTTTTAATTGATTAGACTTGCTCACTGACTGTATGTGGGGATGATGGAGAAGGAAAGCCGAGGATTATTCCTACTTCCTGGCTTGAGCAGTGGGTTAGACAGGCAGAGCCTTCACTGAAACGTTTGTAGGTGTGAAGGGAAAGATGGATTCACTCAGCGCTTGACTACAGGCAATTATTTCTCAGCATCCCTGGTGTGTACATGTGTTCTCAAATCCTCCGAGCATTCTCTTCTGTTCTAGTAACATTCTGTAAGTGCAATAATTAAGAGCAATCTGCGGGAGGCCAACTCAGTGCCCTGCTTCCTGACCATGCTGACGGCCTGATCATCTGGACACAGCAGTTACTCCTGCTGCTCCACAGTAACCTCTCATTGAAGCAACTGGGGAGGGTGCTTCTGCTCTGAATGCTTGCCAAAGGCCAAATCATCCTAGATCATAACGATGGCATTTGACTTCTGGTTATAAGCCCTCTTTGTTAGAATTTCATAACAAGTGCATAAAGATAGACTGAGAACAAAGGTCATCTGACTCCCTCCATTGTCCTGGCCATTTTCATCTCTTCCCTGGTCATTTTGACTTTCCTTTTTCTTAGACTAAAACACAAAAACATCATGCACATATGTTCATTTGAAAAAACAAATGTCCACAATGTTACCTGCTTTCAATTCTGCAAACAGCAAGAGCATGAAACTTCCTTTGAGCTACATTGAGACACCTTGCTGAAGTATCAACACCTTAGGGGATTTTTGTTTGTTTGCTTTTTGTGAGGAAGATTGGCCCTGAGCTAGCATCTGTTCCAATCTTCCTGTATTTTATGTGGGATGCCGCCACAGCATGGCTTGATGAGTGGTGCTAGGTCGGTGCCTGGGATCTGAACCTGTGAGCCCTGGGCTGCCGAAGCGGAACATGCCAACTTAGCCACCACACCACTGGGCCAGCCCTACCTTATGGGGTTTTTATTCCCTGCAATCATGGATTATTGAATAAGTAGAGGTCCTTGAAGTTAATCTGCACATTGCTTCACAAACTCTACTGTGTGTGTGTTTGCAGGGAGAGCTGTTAAAATGCAGATTCAGCATCAGTGGTTCTGCGCCTGCATTTCAAACAAACTCTCAGTAGGCTGGAGGCTGCTGGTCTGCAGTCCATGCTTTGAGAAGCAAAGTTCTAGTCTAGGCATTTCCCTCAGAGTATGGTGGGAGGAAAGAAGGTAGAGACATTTATTTAGTTCAAGGCCGTGTCATTGGTGTTGCTTTCATGTTAAGTTAGCAATGGGATCCAGATTAGAATAAACAAGTTCCCTGATTCTCACTCCACTGTCCTTGCTGCCACAATCAGCAACATTTGCCTCCAGGAGGTGTTCAAACATAAGTGATGTTTACTCCTCATTGTGGAATCTAGACAAACTTTCCACTATGCATCAAAGGAAAAATCTCCCAAAAGAAAGTGATGAGATACATATTTGCTAATATTTTGGGGATTTGCAGCTAATTAAATACCTAATATTTTGCTAATCAGCCATGGTACTGTTTGTGATAATTCATTAAACCTTTGGAAATGTACGTGTAACAATTTCCATAGATAAAGTAAGTGCTTCATAGAATATCATTTCATACTATCTACTAGAAAGATAATTACAGAATAAAATCCTGGGTTTTTTTTCCTTTTAGAGATCATTGAATTCAAATGTTTAGTTTAGAATCTGTTTTAATACAGAGATGGAATTTTCCTCTAAGAAAAGGGCTCTGGCGGGGCGGGGGGCCTTCTTCATCCCCTCTCGCCCTGCGAGCGCGCATCTGCCGCAGGCAGGCCCACCAGCCGGGATTGGGAGGGAGAGCAAAACACCTCGGTGCTGAAAACTGGTATAGTTCAGCACCACAAACATAGGACCTTCCAACAATAGATTGGGGGATACCCTTCCAGGTGAAACATCTGGGCACCAGGTCACACCTGGCTTCCTTTATGTTTTGCTCCTCTCCTGACCCCCCGAGGACACTGCTGCTCAGGCTCAAGCAAGTGCTGGTGGGGCAGCACAGGGCCCTGCTCATGGCTGGGAAGAGCCAGCAAGACTAGTGCGAGTGCTGCCTTCTGACCCTGAGGGGACTGCAGACTTGATCAGAGGCGATCTTTGTCTCCAGGGAGAAGAGGACATGCAGTCTCAGTGCTGGCTCAGAACACCTCCTTCCAAAGGCGGCCAGTTCAGCTGTGGTTTGCTTGGAGAGTCCTCCAGAGGATGTGCTGAAGCCATCAAACCACATCCCCCGGAATGTCTTCTGGGATTCAAGCACTGGCCAGGGAACAGAAATGAAGTAACTGTTTCCAGTGATTTACAGCTGTCCTAAATGTGAGACGGAAAACGTGTGGAGAAGTTTCAGCTCAGCAGGGTCCTCAATCGAATGTTTTAGAGAAGTTTCCATCGCTTCTGGCTGCACCTTGTAATTTTGCATCTCAATAAATGCTCTACCATCTGAGACCTTTCAAGAACACTAAATTCATTCAGAAAAGGAAAACCCCTCTTGTGTTAAACAGCAACATGTAATATTTATTGAAAATCTTAAAATGTCTCCCCAAATTAATATCTGATTCAAAAAGAAGCCAATTGTAGAGCCAGCAAGTCAGGCTACGAACACAAATATTCGATTCATAAATCTATCAAAGAGGAAGGATTAAACAGCCCTTCACCTCTGTCTGAAAAGTTTGAGAGAACTATAAAAATTGGGATGTATTAACTGTGTCTATGAAAATTTACCCGTCCATATAGCCCTAGGTTAAATCAAGCACTGGGCCTAATGTGGGACATAAAATACTCATCACTTACTGTCTCTCTTTGAGAGTATGTTTTGTTAGAGAAATTCATTCAAGATTCCATAAATACACTCTTGGAGTTGAGAACAAAAAACAGCACAGCGAGGAGGGAAGTGATAGCAGCTATGGAAAAACAAAGGCATAACATTAGTTCATGGGAATGGATCCAAAGAGATTTTTTTTAAACCACATGGAATATGTGTAAATAATCTATAAGCCTCTGCAGAACAACAAAAACACATTTAAAAAGTTACCTGGGTAAAATCCGAATAAAATTAGTCTATCATATAGATTCAAGGGCACATAGATCATAATAATTGGGAAAATTAGGTTTACTATTATTAGTTAATATAGACTATAAATTGGCGAAGGTTTCTACATGGAATTCCTTACATATGGTAAGCCAGTGAAGAGACTTAGAGACTCCCTTGATCTTATTGTTGTCTGGTAATGGTCTGATACATAAAATTCAACTATTAGGCCTACAGTGCTCTCTCAGATCCGAGAGTGCCTACCATGTATCCTGCAGAATCTGTGCTATTCATTGGCTGTTTGATTTTAATTCTCTCTTTATAAGTCTGTAAAACAGTGCAATTGCGTACCCTAAACAACAGCCAAGATCTCATACCCTGTGATCCCAAATAAATTCTCAGACATATTTTTTGGTAGCACAGTATTGCTGTGATTGTTTCAAGAAAGCATAATTTCATTAGGTTTAGCATAGATTTTTTTCTAGTTTATAGAAGGCCCTATTATTGCTTATTTTCTTACTTACAGCTGCTTCACACATTTAAATTACTTTCTTAACACTTGATGGCACTTGAGTTTGCAATATGGCTTTATTATCAGACTTCAAGTGCTATAATCCTTCCCTTGATATTGCGCTCTTTGAAAGCAGCACAGTACTTCCTTGATTTTCCTCAGCATCTATTATCACAGTTTCTTAAGTAAATGGATATGTCTTTCATTTATTAATCTAATCCACGAATCCTTACTATCTACCTGTCATGTTTTATGTAACATTCTAGTCAATGAGACGGATGAACAAGACAGACCCAGTAGCTGCTTTCATGAATCTTAATGATTAAATGAAGAAAGATTTGGTTATTGATTGATAAAATTGTGCCTATCCTAAATCCTTTGCCATTACACTTTAGAAAAGTAAAGGGATTACTAGTCTCTTCCCAGAGGAAAAGATATAAGAATAGGTAAATGTTATGGGCTCAATTGAATCTGCTCACTATTCCTAAGTTGAAGTTATAACCCTCAGTACCTCAGAATGCCACTATAAGTGGGGATGGAGTCTTTAGAGAGGAATTAAAGTTAAATGATCCTCAGGCTAGACCCTAATCCAATGTGACTTGTGACCTTATAAGCAAAGGAAGTTTGTAAATAGACAGATGTAGAGAGAAGACAATATGAAGACACTGGAAGAAGCAGGTGCTCTACAAGGCAAAGAGAGAGACTTCCGGAAGACAGTAACCCTGCTGACTCCTTCCTCTTGAACTTACAGCCTCTAGAATTGTGAGGAAATAAATTTTTGTTGTTTAGCCCCCCAGTCTATGGTACTTTGTTGGTACAATTAAACTAATACAATACGTTTTATTGTTTTGTTTTGTTTTGAATCCTGAGAAGCTTAACTTTAATGGTTGAGTTCAAATTCTGGTAGGAAAAAAAGAAGGACCACATTGGCAAGTACTTAAGCATTGGCTTTCAGCCTCATGGTTAAGTGGCCTGATGGCAAAATTTGCAGAGGGCTGTTTTGATTGTCTTCTTTGCCTTAACCAATATAGCAGCAAAAGCTTCCAGTTCTGTCATGATGCAGACCCGGAGACTGATCAAAAATGTTGAGCCTTTGTTAGACACAACTAAACCTTCAAGTATGAGAACATGGAGGGGTAGGAGCGCTTGAATCAATATTTCATTTTTAAGATCTGACCTCAGGAAATGCAGTCATGTGTGGCTTAAGGACAGGGAGAGATTCTGAGAAATGTGTCTTAGGTGATTCCATCATTGGGTGAACATCGCAGAAAGTACTTATGCAAACCTTGCTAGTATAGCCGGCTGGACGCCAAGGCTATATGGTACTGATCTTATGGAACTAAGGCTGCATATGCGGTCCACCATTGACTGAAACATTGTTATCCAGGGCATGACTGTAATCAAACACTTATACAAAGATTTAACCCAAAGAATTAATTTTCTAAAAAAGTAAAATATCAAAATAAACCAAATGCATTCTGTCATTAAATAATGTATTGTAGAAGTATATTTATTTGTATTGAAACATATTTCGAAGATAAACTTTAGTGAAAAAGACAGTGTTAGATAAGTTCCTGATTTTGTGGGGAAAAAAGATATAATAAAAATGCATAAAATGGTCAGAAATGTATTTACCAAAATATGTAATGGTGATTATTTCTTGCTGATGGTGTTATAGCATTTTTCCTTAATCTATATTTTATAACATTTCTCCAATAAATATGTATTATTTTATAATAAAAATAGCTCCAAAAGTTTGTCTTTTAAATAACCAAATTTTTAACTCTTAAACTTTAGGTTAAAGTTTTAAAGGCCATGAGTCATGTTGTGATTACATGCCTTGAGTAGGGTAACCACTGGAAAAGTTTTTTAAAAAGTAAGACCCCTTATAAATATAGCCCACTGATCCATGGCAAAAAAGCAAAAGCAAGACAATGTAGCAAAGCAAATCTTTTTAAACAAATGGTGCTGGGACAACTGGACAAACTTATGCAAAAGAATGAAGCTAGACACAGACCTTACACCACTCACAAAAATTAACTCAGAATAGCATCTACCTAAATGTAAAATGCAAAACAATAAAACTCCTATGAGATAATAAAGGGGAAAATTTTGATGACTGTGGATATAGCAATGACTTTTTAGATACCATAATCCATGAAAGAAATAATTGATAAGTTGGACTTCATTAAAATAAAAAAAATCTCTGTTTTGTGAAAGACAGCGTCAAGAAAATAAAAAGAAAAACCACAGATTGGGAGAAAATAGTTACAAAACATATATGTGATAAAGAATTGCTATCCAAAATATACAAAGAACTCTTAAGACTCAACAATAAGAATGCAAACAACTTCATTAAAAAGTGGACAAAAGGCTTGAACAGATACCTCACCAAAGAAGATATATATGTGGCAAATAATTACATGAAAGGATGTTCAGCATCATATGTCATTAGGGAATTTAGGCAATTGCAAATTAAAACAACAATGTGATACTCACTGCCATCTATTAGAATGCCCAAAATTCAAAACACTGGCAACACCAAATAGTGACAAGGATGTGGAGAAACAGAATCTCTCATTTATTTGGCGGGAATGCAAAATGGTACAGCCACTTTGAAAGATAGTTTCACAATTTCTCATAAAACTAAACACAAGCTTACCGTATGATGCAGCAATCATGTTCCTTCCTATCTATCCAAAGGAGCTGAAAACTTATGTCCACACAAAAACCTGCACATGGATGTTTATAGCAGCTTTATTCACAAGTGCCAAAACTTGGAAGCGACCAAGAAACCAAGATGTCCTTCAGTAGATGAGTGGGTAAACTAGCATATCCACACAATGGAATATTATTAAACACTAGAAAGAAATGAACTATCAAGCCATGAAAAAACATGGAGAAATGTTAAATGCATATTATGAATTGTAAAAAGCTGATCTAAAAGCTTAAATACTCTATGATTCCAACTATACAATATTCTGGAAAAGGCGAAACTAGGGAGATAGTAAAAAGATGTGTCGCTCAATGGATGGGTGCGGGGGGAGGAATGAACAGGTGAAACACAGGATTTTTAGGGTAATGAAACTACTCTGCATGATAGTGTATTGGTATATTGGTACACTCATAGAATGTACAACACCAATAGTGAACTGTAACGGAAACTATGGTCTTTGGGTGATTAGGATGTGTCAATATAGGTTCATTGATTGTAACAAATGTACCACGCTGGTGGGGATGTTAATAATATGGGAGGCTATGCATGTGTGGAGTCAGGGTGTGTATGGGAAATCTCTGTACCTTCCACTCAATTTTGTTGTGAACCTAAAACAACTCTAAAAAGAAAGTCTCGAAATATAAAAAAAAATGGTAACATGATTTAGTTCTCAAAGTACTACAGAATAATGACTTTGAACATTTAGAATCATAACTTGTAAATTTTGATTAAAAGTGAGTGAATTCTTGGTTAGTACATGCCTGAATATTTTGGGGAAGCTCAAAATGAATCCACCAATGAGTGTAAATAATAGTGATTTGCTAATGAGACACTTAGCACGCAATTTTGATCTTGAGTGAAGAAGTACATGCAGGAATTACCATTTCCATGTTGGCTTATCATTGTGTTAAATTCCATGTGCAGAATCTTGACTCTCATCTTGATCAAAGAGATCACCTTGAAGCAGGATGTTACAGGCATCCATTAAACATATTACAATGTTAGACACTGATTCATTAAACATATATTTATTAAGCACTTTTTATATGCTGGAAAATGAATCAAAGATGGATAAAACATAGTCCTCGCCCAGTTGCACTTATACTTTTGAGGTAAAATGCTAAAAACATATCCAAAATTGGATGTGATTTTCCCAGCTTACTTAATGGCCACATCCTCTGCAGCCCAGTTGTATGTTCCTCTCCATTTCATTCAGAAATGTTTATGCTGTACCTATTTATATTTGTCGTTCCTTTTCTTACACCATCCCTTTAATCCTTCCACAAATGTATCCTTGCCCCTCAAATCAACAGATATTTATTGAGCAAAGTGCTCTGCTAGTTCTGAAGATTACAGAAAATTGAGGAGACTAATACAAACATCTGCATAACCAAATAAAATTGTAGAAAATGCACATGGCATAAGACAGTAATCAAAAGAATTCATAGTGAGAAAAATCAAATCAGCTTAACAAGTACGCAGAAAGACTTCAGGGATTTGGAAGGATGGAGAATATGTCCATAGCAGAAGTGGGAAATTATGACATAAGAGTAAATAGAACCTCACAGGCGAAACGACAAAGGCAGGGGAATTTGGGACATGTTCCAGGTAAATGAGTAGCCTATTTGGGTGGGAGGAAAAATGGAAAACAAAGAAGCCTTGGAAAGAAGATTGGAAATTTAAGTAGGAGAATATGGTTGAGCATGATGAATTCCCCAGGAGTGTTCTTGGTGCAGAATGCAGAAACAATGGGAGACCAGTAAAGGAAGTTGAGGCATAAAGTGACTATTTAGAGCTATGCTGTAGGACAATTAATTTGGTCACATTTAAAGAAGGATGAATTTGTAACAGAAACATTTGAGTAGTACAATATATATACTCAATTTGATACACGACTGAGAAAATTTACACAAATATCTTTGTAAACAGAATCATTTAATTTTCCTATTTGTAACTGTTCTAAGGTAATTGATATTTAATGTAATTTTATTGAGAATTCTTTTGCAAGAAAAATATCCTTAGGAAATTGTGTTCTCTTTTTTATATTATGAATTTACTTTTCTTGAGGAAGATTAGCCCTGAGCTAACTACTGCCAGTCCTCCTCTTTTTGCTGAGGAAGACTGGCCCTGAGCTAACATCCATGCCCATCTTCCTCTATTTTATATGTGGGACACCTACCACAGCATGGCTTTTGCCAAGCGGTGCCATGTCTGCACCCGGAATCAGAACTGGTGTACCCCGGGCCGCCGAGAAGTGGAACATGCAAACTTAGCCGCTGCGCCACTTGGCTGGCCCCTAATATGAATTCTTATATATATATTTAAAGCAAATCAAATATACAATGAAGTAAAATCAATTCCACAGATGTTTAACACATTATAAAGCATGCAACATTTTGAGAGATACAAAAATGACGAAGACGTGATCCCTGTTGTGCAGTTCAGCTTGCTCTGCTTTAGGTTTTAAACTCCTGGACAGCATGTAATTTCTTTGTGGAATTAAAAAAATAGTTTCTACAAATATGTAGGTTGATCAAAAGTAAGTTCAATGAAATCTATGGACTAATGATATTAGGTAATATAAAATCTAAAAATTGTTGTGTTTTACCTCTTTGAATGTTTACTCAAATTATACATAAGGGACTATGGGTAAATTCAAGTAAAAAATAAAGTACAAAAAGCGCAGTGACTCATTCTTTCTCAACAGGAAAGCAGCGCACACCACGATGCTCGAAGGGAGGGTCATGCAAACTTCGCCTCTCTCTTTGGAAGGTGATTGTGGATAAGAACCCCTGAGGTTGCCCTCAGCGTCCTGGTCTGGATATTGCCCAAGGGTCTTGTGGTTGGTCTTAGGCCAGTCACAGTCATACAACGCCCAATGATTTCATAGAAAAAAATGTTTCCTTTACTGACCAAATTTAGTTCACACCCTTTATCCAATATTCAAGAACGTTGGGTGTTCATATCCAGTATGAATAATTGAGAAAAACCAGAATTGGAGATCACAAATATAGAGCATTTAAATATAGAGCATTTAAAGTAGATTTTAAACAATTTCTATACCATTTCTCAGATTCGTTGTATAGAAAATAAAACAGCATTACTTATTCTTGACTAGTGTTTTAAGAGTCTTGAGATTTTTCAGAGTAATCTTTTTATTAAAAAACTGTCACACATTGTCAGCAATAATGGCTTATATCAACAGCTGATCCCACCTTATTTTTTTTCTGTCGGTGACAATGGGAAATGTTTGGTAGGACAACACAGTGTTTGTTTTTTTTTCTCTGTTTTTTTAGGCCTAATTCTTTTCAAACCTATATTATATAAAATATTTTTTTGCTATAGTAAAATAAGTTCATTATAGAAAGATGGAAAATTGGGAAAAGTATGAAAAAAACACAGTATTTTTACCATCTAAAAGTTTAACCATCATTTATAATTTAGTTTATTTTTGTATGTTTTGTGTGTGTATAAATTGTTTTTCAAAAAGTTTAATATACTTACATAGTTTTGTGACTTTGCCTTTTTCTATAAGATGTCCTGTATAATTTAAAAATTATTAGCTATTAGTATGATACATTGTTATTAGCTACTATTCAAAGGCACACCATCTAATGCAGACTATATAGAATGCCATCATGAGAAAAAATTTACCCTATTTAAAATTTCCAAAATTCTTGGATTTCCCTATTACAAATTTTTTCTTATTGCAAATCACAGTGCTCTATAAATACATAAATTAAGGCTCTCTCTTCTGTTTTCTAGGTTATTACAAGCACAATTGCCGAGTCAAATATTATAAACATATTTAAACCTCTTGATAATTTTCTCAAAGGAAAGTCTAGAAAGTTTTATCAATTTACAACACTGGGGCAGAAAGTGAAAATTTTCCCTAACTCCAGCCATCTTAGGACACCACTAGTTTTAGACGCACACACACACACACACAAATGCTTTCACATTATTCTGTTTTACATTTTTTGTTTACTAATGAGGCTAGAAACCTTTCATATGTTCATGGGTTATTTACATTTATTCTTTTGTGAATTTCCCTGTAATGTCTTTTGCACATTTTTCTGTAGGGGCATAGGTTTCCATCCTAAAGATTTGTATGTTCTCATAAAAGATTAGTAGTGCTATTTGTCTGCCGCATGAATTGAATTCTTTTCCAGTTTATCATTGATTTTAGCGGAATTTGAGATTATTATTGACATGGTGAAGTTTCATCTGTAAGCAGTCAAATGTATATTTCTTTTTTTTACATTTTTGATTAATATCTTTGCTTATAGGCTTAAAAAATTTTCAGATAAATATTAACCTGGGTATGGTATCTTCAATTCAACATATATTTGTAGTATGACTTCTTAGTGCCCAGCAGTAACATAATCAAGAGAGGTTCTAGGAAAATTAAACATGCCGCCTCTGCCCTTAATCCTCACACATTTTGTTATTCCTGTTGTGTACTCATTGTATTAAGCATTATAAGTTATGTTCCCCTCCCCCAAAATGTAAATCTAGCCCAAAGAAATAAGGGATTTAAAGTGAGTCCAGGATTACTCTAGCCCTCTGTTTTACAGCCACTAATCTCATAGGCTCAGATAATCCTGACCAACATTGGCGGTGTATATTCAAATACTCTGCTTTATGAGGCTTGAAATTAGTCTTACAAGTGACAGTTCAACCTCCTGTATGGCAGGGTTGGACCCTGAACTCCTGGGCTTGTTCAGATCCACAGCCTTCACCTAACTCCCATGATGCTTTTAGAGTCTGTGTGTCTTGCCTTCATCCTGACTAGCATTTTAGTTCCTCCGTGAGGATGGGAGTGCTGAATTGAATGAGAAGCCCCTTGGCTAGGCTCCTTGGCTAGGATATGGCCGTGCTGTGTTTTGGGAGGTCCAGTTAACGTGACATTGTCGTCCTTGGACCCTGGCCACTGATTGGAACTTCCACAGTGCTAAGATCACCGAGAACTACCACTGGGTACCTACCTACATCTGGGCTTTTATCACTGACCATTGTTGGGCTCAAGTTCCTGAATCAGAAGCCTACTTTGAATAACAATCTGTGTCTACTTCAAGGCCAAGGCTAGGTAAGCCCTTTGGACCAGAGTGATAGCTATCTCCTCTCAGGAATGAGTCAAGGGCACAACCCTTGACAAGAAAATTTGGCTAGAGTACATTAAATAAGTTTCAGGAGGAGAAGAGTATCAGAGCAGGGGTTGCTAATAGGTTTTCAGGGAGAACTTTTCTGGAAAAAGTGACATTTAAGTAGACACCTGAAGGAAGTCAGGAGTTAACTAAGTGAATATCATGGGGAAAAGCTTTCCAGGCAAAGCAAACTGCAAGTGCAGAGGTCTTGAGGTGGAATGATACTGGGGTATGTGCGGAACAAGAAGGCTAATACGATTGGTCCTGAGTGAATGAGGAGCATGGTAGGAGTGAGATGATGAGTCCAGGGAGACAGCAGGGCCAAACCATACACAGCCCCGTAGGTCCTGGTAAGGACTTCCATTATTACTGTGGGTGAGAAAGGAAGCCAGCAGAAGCTTTCTTAGAGTGGTGATATAACATGCTGTATGTTTTAAAAGGACCATATTGACTACCACAATAACAGACTCTGGAGGAGCAGGGGCAGAAGCAAGAGGAACACTGAGAAGGCCGCAGCAATAATCAAGGAGATGCATTAGTGTGCTCTGGGCACATTTTCTGTCTCCGTCCACTCAAGTCACTCTAACAAAATGCCACAGACTGAGAACCTTATAAAAAGCAGAAATTTATCTCTCACAGTTCTGGGGGCTAGAGGTCTGAGATCAGTGTGCCAGCATGGTTGGGTGAGGGCTCTCTTTCAGGTTGCAGACTTCTTACATCCTCACAGGGCAGAAGGGGCTCAGGAGCTATGTGTGCTCTCTTTTATAAGAGCATCAATCTCATTCGCGAGGCTTTACCCTCATGACCTAATCATCTCCCAAAAGCCCCACCAATACCTTTGGGGGTTAGGATTTCAACACATGAATCTGGGGGTGACACAAACAGGTAGTAATGATGAATTTGGATGAAGTAATTGGATTATGATTATATGTTAATGGTAGAACTAACAGAAAATCCTGATCAATTAGAAAGACAACATGGATGTCGCCAAGATATTTAAAGTGAATACCTGAGAGAATGGAATTGTCATTAATAAGGATAAGGAAGACTAGCATGAGCAATTCTGAGAGGGAAAATCATAAATTTGGTTTTGGACATGTTAAGTTTAAACAATTGATCAGATATATAAATGGAAATTTTGAAGAAGATGTTAGACCTTTGAATCTGGAGTTCACATGGAGTGATCTGGAACAGAGAAGTAAATTTGGAAATTGTCATCATATAAATTCTATTGAAAACCATAAGAATGGATGAATTACCTGTAGAGTGAGTATACATAAAGAAAAGAGTAAGTCCTGAGTAAATCCTCAAGCAAAAGAGCTATACTCTGTGAGAAAATGGGGGCCTGCAAAGTAAGAGAAGGATCAAGAAGCTACTGAAAGGATGCATTTCAAGAATGATGAGTGATCAATGTATTAAATGCTTAGGATGATTCAACATATTTGCCTGAGAATTGACCACTGTTTTTAGCACAGTGGAAGTCACTTTGGAAAGCTCGTTTCAGCTTAAATTAGAAAATTAAGACTTGTATTGGAGGGATAAACTATTTTTGTTTATGTTTACCTGAAGACGTATATTTTAAGAAATTATCTTTTGCCTATGTTGTTGGTAGAAACAAAGCAACAAACAAAATGTTAACATAAAGAAATCACACATAGCTGTTATTCCACTAGTGAAAGATACAACCAAAGCAGGGAGCATTCAGAGAAAGACAGCTAAATGACAAGACAATTTATGGTAGGCTAAGACTAGAATACCTTAGTCTGAAAAGATGAAGACAAAAAAGTCTAACATATTTGAAGATATGCAATAGAAAGAATAGAATTCATGAGGTTTTCCTAAATTCCTGGATTATGTAATTTAGTAGGTATCTTCTGATATTTGGAAAATGATGTGTTTAGTTATAATAAAAGCTCACACACAAACACAATGTGATCATTTGAAAGCATTTAAAAGTTGTAACTAAATAGTCAGCCACCATCTCACTTCCCTTCATTCACATCACATCTTTACTTCCCTTTTATGCAGTTTAGGTCATGGTCTGTCATTGTTCTCAGTTCTTTGCCTCAGTTTCTTAACTCTCTGGCCTCTTTGCCCTTTATTATGCACACCTGGAAAATATCAATGTTAGTTGCATAAAACTCTCTGCATCTATTTCCCCATCATCTGCCCAGTCGAACAAAATTATTGGAGGAAAAGATACAACCATATTCATTTATTTCTCTAAATTCATGACTCCTTACACAGAATGAGGCCTTAGCATAACCTGAACAATCCTGAAAAGTTTCTCTGTTGTATTCCCTCCACTGTCCAAGAAGACTCTTCCATCTCTTTCTCTTGTTCTCAAATGCCAAGTAATTTCTGCTCCATCACATTTTCAGCTGATGGCAATACTTCTGATCTCACTATTAAAAGTCAATATTAAAAATCAGGAAAAACAAAAACTGCTACATGCTTTTTCTGAAAAAGCTACCAACTTAATTCCATCTATACCATATGCTCTGTTTTACATCTTGCCACAGTGAAGCCAATGATTGTATTCCCACCTAAGCAAGTCTATCCACAGGTGTACTAAATTCCATCCCTCTTGCCTTCTAAAATACACACATTTTTCAATTACTCCCATTGTATTCTACATCAACATTTCCCCTTTGGTGATTGTTGTCAGCTATATGCATTGTTATTTCATCCATCTTAAAATGAGTTATCTTGAATGTCCATTCTTCTCTATTGGCTACCCAATTGAAAGCATAATATCATTAAGGAGATATTTGTGTAAACTTGCTGTCTCAAAGAACATTTCTTCCATTTTCTCCTGAACTCATTTCAGTCAAATTCTGGAAGGCAGATGTTTACTGAAAAAAGAATTTAAAGGAAATTTCTGGAGGGGTAGAAAGGTTCTAGATCTTTTTCTGTGTTACATGTCTGTATACAATTGTCAAAACTCATGGAACTGAATGCTTAAGATCTGTGCTTTTTACTGTATGTAAATTATATCTCAAAAAAGGAAAAGTGTAAACTAGCCCTATTCCTCATTCTTCTCCAAAAAAAAAAAAAACCCCAAAAAAACAACAAACAAAGGCACAAATGAACAGCTAAGTTTTAAAAGAAGAAACTCTGGAAGGAAGCATGAGAGAGGGCCAATTCAAAATAAAAAGAATTGACAAGTGGTGTAATAGATACAGCTGAGATTAGAAATATATAATTTGTAGTGATTTTGATTTTCAAGTTGTATGATCTTGTCCTTTGTGGATTAGTCATTGAGATAGAATGACAGAGCGAGTAGAACACAACAATTCATCCGGGGTTAAAGACTTTGAGGGCAATTAGGGCAGGGGATCTGGCCTGTGAAATGGCTGAAACAATGATCAAACAAAGGGTGTTGTTTACATGTCCCTGGAAGGCAAGTGCAATTGGAGAAAGAGAGTGAGTCAGAGGGCATTTTGGTCAGGTAACAGCATACTAGAGTATAAGACTATCAAGGGTTGACAGCCATCCCCCAGAAATGAAAAAGGCACTAGCGATGGAGTGCAAATTCTCCGCCTTTCACTAGTTTAGTTATCTTGAAACAGTTACATCAGTCCTCTAATGTGGTTTCATTTGACATAGAAAAGGATATCCTCTGACTCCCATATTAGTGAGAACGTTGAAGTAAGTTACTCAAAAGCATTTATTTGGTAATCTGTTAAACCTCATAAGGGATATAAAGGATTATAGGGAGGCATTTGTGTGTGTGTGTGAGGGAGATTTGCCCTGAGTAACATCCATTGCCAATCCTCTTGTTTTTTTTTTTCGTTTGAGGAAGATTAGCCATGAGCTGACATCTGCACCAATCTTCCCCCACTTTGTTTGTGGGAAGCCTCCACAGCATGGCTGATGAGTCGAGCAGGTCCGCACCCAGGATCCAAACCTGTGAATCTGGGCCATGAAAGTTGTGCATGTAACTTTACTCAGCCACAGGGCCAGCCCCAGAGTTGGGGGAGGGGCATTTTTTACCATCAAAAGTTTAGCATTGACTTTAATAATTATATATGAAATGAATCAAGTCATTTATTGTAACCATTTCTTAAAAATTAGTTTTTATGTCCACTTAAACATGTCTACCTCAATGTATATGACTCAAAACTTTAGTCATTCATTTTATTGAGCTAATCACAAAAAGGATTTAGGTTTTAGTGAATAGACCTTTTCCTTTAAGAAATTTGCATGAAATTGGCAAATCCAGTAGCTTTAATCAGCAATTATTTGAAAAAGTTTTTTAACAAAAGCCTCATAGCAGATGCTCACATAAAAATATGTCTATTAGTTAAACATTACCACAACACAACACATTAATGTGATGTTTTCTTTGATTAACAAACACATTCTCATAATATAACAAATCAATGTGATTTTATTGTGACAGATGCATGTAATTTTTTTTGTGGGAGGAGAAAATATTCAATTAAAGGTCCTGACAGAAAAACTAGCATCTCATAACCTGAATAAATGATTTCAGATTTTTAAAAATTATTTGTGGTATAATTTTCATTCTGTTAGACAAGATGTGAACCCAGTTAAAAATGTAAATGAAAGACATAGTCCTATGAAAGATACAGCTTCTAGTTTGCATTTTTCCCTACTTGTAAAAGACACTTGTTAATTATGCTTAAAATTCTCTTTTACAAACATATTTAAAAGGATTTGCTTTACTAAAGTTCTTAAGAACTTTCCTGTTTTTTCATCCCTTTTTTATTTTTCTCTAATAAGTATTCTTTTTTTTTTAAAGATTGGCACCTGAGCTAACAACTGTTGCCAATCTCCTTTTTTTCTGCTTTTTCTCCCCCAAATTCCCCCAGCACATAGTTGTACATTTTAGTTGTGGGTCCTTCTACTTGTGACACGTGGGATGTCACCTCAGCATGGCCTAATGAGCGGTGCCATGTCTGCACCCAGGATCCAAACCGGCAAAACCCTAGATTACCAAAGCGGAGCACGTGAACTTAATTACTCAGCCACGGGGCCAGCCCTCTAATTAGTATTCTTTCTATGCCCAGTAATATGGTACTTAGGGAAAGGTTATGGACCTCTGGGATGTGTTATCTTCCTAGGGCCGCCATAACAAACTACCATGAATTGGGGGCTTCAAACAACAGAAACGTATTGACTCACAGTTCTGGAGGCTAGAAGTTCAAAATTAAGATGTAGCCATGGTCATGCTTCTCCTATCGCTCTAGGGAATAGTTCTTCTTTACTTCTTCATAGCTTCGGGTGGTAGCCATCAATCCCTGGTGTTCCTTGGCTTGAAGACGCATCACTCCAATGTCTGTCTCTATCATCATGTGGTGTTCTCCCTCTATGTCTTTTTCCCTCTCTTGATAAGGACACCAATAATAATGGATTAGAGCCCATGTTAATTGAAAATTACCTCATCTTAATCTGACTACATCTACAAAGACCCAATTCCCAAATTAGGTCACATACAGAGCTACAAGGAGTTAGGACATCAAAATATTTTGAGGGACACAACTTACCTCATAACAATATACGTCATGTTGAATATATGGAAGGCTAGTTGTAGGCCTTAGCCTACTTTGACTCCCTTAATAGTCAAAATCAGGATGAAAACCTTCCAGTTTGGTTTGAAGGGAGCAGAATTTGCGACCCCAAAATGTGCCCCCTTGGCATAAGGATTATCTTGAGCTGGTTGTTTTTAAGAAACAGCAGACAAAGGAGAAGCTCTGAAAACCCATAGAAGTTACTATTTTGTAAGAGAAATTTACATTTATGAGGGAAATCTCCATTTATAAGGATATCTCCCTCTCTGTACCTGTAAGAGGATGACTAAATTTCTACAAACTCCTATCAATGGAGAAGGCAGTGGACGTAAAAACTTAAATCTTCATAACATCCTTGCTCTTGTTTACTGTGCTTTTCCTGATAACCTCCCATAACAGGCTCTCCCCATCCCTCCATCACCTTTTTTGTGTCATTGGCTGGCGACAGTATTTAATGCGGTGGCTTGGGCCATGTTAGGGAGTTGTTCAGTTTTACTGGGTATCTCCCATGTATATAGGAGGTATACATATTATTAACTTCTGTTTGTTTTTCTCCTGTTAATACGTCTTTTTATTACAGGGAAATCTCAGTCAAGAACCTAGAGGGTTAGAGGAAACATTGTTTTTCCTCTGATATAAATTCAACTTTATGTAGACATTGAAAGTTCCCTAGGAATGGCTGCAAAATAAGGGTCAGAATGAGCTCTGTCTGGCATGATGCTTGAAAAGTCGACTGTTACTTCAGTTGTTAGGACTGTAAGATGGAGAGTATAATTTTTTAAACATTTTATTTGTAAACAATTATAGCTTCACAGGAAGTTATAAAAACAGTAGAGAGAGTTCTGCTGTACCTTTCAGCCATTTCCCCAGTGGTTATGTAGGGGAGGAAGAAAGTTTCCTTTACCCTTCTAGGTTCTTCTCACTGGTTTAAGAATTAAATTGATGTGAGACAGATTAACAGGAGAAAATCAAACAAAGTTTAAGATCATGTAAACATGGGAGAACCCCAAGAAAATTGAGAAACTCATCAAAATGGCTGAAGTCACCACCTTAAATACCATCTTCAGCTGAAGACTAAGGAGGATGTTGGGGTAGTGGTTTGGGACTTCAAAGGGGAGGCAGGCAATTCACTTGGAGATGGAAAAGCAAATGTGGTAAATAAATGTTTGCCATGCCATGCAGAGACAATGAAACATAGAGAGGACTCTGATCTCTAGGACCTGCCTAGTCTCCCCACCACACTTAGCCCATGTTCTTTGTAGATATCTCTGGTGATAGCTCTGTTCCCGTTACAGGCCATCTATCTATTTTCTTTTGGGCAGTTAAGGGAGAGGGAACAAGACAAACTTTTTGAGTCTTCTGTTTTGTAGGGGGGGAAGAACTATTCTTCTACCCTCTAGGTCCTTCTGGTTGATCTAAGAATTAAATTAACATGAGACAGATTAATAGGAGAAAATCAAACAAATTTTAACAACATGTACACATGGGAGAAGCCCAGGAAAACTGAGTAACTCACCAAAATGACTGAAGCCACCACCTTAAATACCATCCTCAGCTAAAGATTAAAGAGGGTGTTGGGGTAGTGGTCTGGGACTTCAAAGGGGAGGCAGGCAATTCACACGGAGATGGAAAAGCAAATGTTGGGTAAAAAAATGCTTCCCATGCCTTGCCAAAAAACAATAGGACATGGGGAGGACTTTGATTAGGTAGGCCTTGCTTGGTTCCTCCCTGTTTACCATGCATAGTTCATATTATAGAATAGTTATCTCATGGCGATAGCTTCTTCCTGGGACAGGCCTTCTATCTTAAATTCTTTTAGGCAGTTAGGCAGAAGGTCAAAGTTTCTTTCCGAGTCTTTTATTCGTAAAAATAATCAAACCAAAAAGATACATTTTGAGGCAGCATATTTTGTTTCCCTTCAGTTACTTTGTATTTAATAATAGTACTACGTTAAAACCAGGAAATCAACAAAGGTAAAACATGTGTAAAGCTCTATGCCTTTTATCTCATGTGTAGAATTCTGTAACCACCAATACAATCAAGACACAGAACTACACCATGACCATGGAGATCTCCCTTATGCCACCCATTCATAGTCACACTCGTCGCCTTTCCCCCACTAGCTAGGGACTCACCTATTTATAGGTTTCGAAATCCTGCAAGAATTTAAGACAAATCTGATTTCCCTGAATTTCACAAATGAAAAAAAATCATAAGAGTTTGTTTAGCTAGAGAAGATTGTGGTTAAAGAGCTTGGCTTTTGGTACTTGAAGGCCAGGAATCAAGTCACACGTGGCCAATTCCTGGTTGCAAAATCACTGACATTTACTTAAACATTTTGAGCCATGGTTTGTTCCTTTTTAATCTAGCTTACAAAGTGTGCAAATGTGAAGATGAATGTAAGGCTATGACCTGAAATCTAAAACACAGCTCTTCACCCTATCATTGGCCGGCAGTGGGTTAATTGTAACAGGCCAAGGCACTGCATGACCATCTCCCACAGGAACTAATCCAGTCCAAACTTGGAACCTGAGAGAATCCTTTTTATGTTGCCTGTCCTTGACACTGTCCCTTTTTCCTCTTTGCTACAATTTCCAAAAGTGCCTGAACCATCCTGTGGAGACAAGCAAAGCTCACAATATTAAATTGTACCAAAAATGTCAGGGGAAAAGAGTAATGACATGTGGCACATTACTGATTTGCTATTTTGTCTTGTCATCACTTTGTATCTTTGTAAATAAATAATTAAGACAAATTTATGTTATGATGAAGTACCTATGTGGGTTGGGACGGAGCATGTGACTAGATATCATTGTGTTGCGAATTCCCCAACCTACTAATTGATCTAGTTCACCCTCTCTAGGGAACACCAAAAAGCCCCCCAAACAAAATGTATAAATTCTTAGGTATAACCTTCCTGCTTATAAACTGCAAGAATTGAAGGTTGTCCTAAGATTATTGACTTAAAATCTGCTACATGATTCTATCCAGCCATGTAGTATGGTGGTGAGAGTACTTAATCTTAAATTGAAAGGCTTTGAGTTTTTTGTAATGCCACATGATTGTCTTATCATTATTTTTCTGTGGATACTTATTTTAACAGAAAATTACTGTGCTGACATGTTCTTCTTTTCCCAGAATTCTTGAGAGATATCTGGAAAATGGTATAAAGATACTCTTAGTCCAGAATTAAGAACATTTTTTAAAGTTTCTAGAAATAGATAATTCCTGAGTCACTTCAGCTGTTAAAAACCCTTTCTCACTCACCCAATCCTGATGACATAGCCTTTCCCAGAGCGGCCACAGAGGTCTCGGCGTCTGCTTGTGTGCTTAGGTGCAACTGTATCCCATTCTCCTGGAACACTCTGAATGTGTGGTTGCCAGATTTACCAAATGAAAATATGGGGAACCCAGTTAGATTTTTGTTTCAGATGAAAAACAAATAATTTTTTTAGTATAAGTATGTTCCAAATATTGCATGAGAAATACTTCTACTAAAAAAGAAAATATCTGAAATAAAAATGTAACTGTGGCTTGTATTTCACCTGGCAACCCTACCTGAAGGGGCTGCTTTTAGGCCCCTTGCAAACTCTCGTCACGAACCCACCCCCTTGCAGAAACACAGCACACACATCTTGTGAGTTAGCCTTCTCACACAGGTGGGCCGAGGTCCCTGGATAGGCAGATTCGCTAAAAGCTCCTCCAATGAAACTTCATTTCTTCTTGGGTTCATGCCATTGTTGTCGTTTTTTGTTCCTGAACTTGAAGTAGATGGAACCATCTCAGAACTGAGGTAACACAGCTCTTCGCACGGCTGACTGTATGACATTAGACATCAAACACATCCAGCTGCATTTGCTCCAGGTGTAATGTGAGGGGAGTTGGAGGCTGGGTCTCATGATCTCTAAGGCTGCTCTTCCTCAAACATTTTGGAAGTCTAAGTCTGTCCCTCAGCACGGCATAGTGTGCAAGTTAAACAATCTCTTCAAATAAATGTATAATAAGAAATAGCCTAAGTATTCTTGTTGCTGTGGTTGCTTTTTAGCCTCTATGTTTTGAAAAATCTTAAAACCTTAGTTAATGTTTGTTTAGTTTTTGTAATTGGTATGTATGTATGCATGTGTATATGTATGTATGCATTTATTTAGTTTTAGACAGCTATTGCATTCAGTTTTAGTTGCGACAGGCCAGAATTGAATTGAATGTAACGTGAAAGAAAAACAGTTAATGTGTTATTTCTACCATAGAGGAACGTGGATGAATCTATTCTTATTTGTAGAAATGAACCCCTCTAAATGTTTGAAATGCACATATCAGTTGTCACTAACTCCGTCTGTTGTGCTAGAATGTTTTTCTCTGGCTAATATTCAAAACAAAGCATCCATTATTTCTTCCCATTTGGGTTTTTCTAAGCATAGAACTGAATGAAATTAAGGTTTCACCAGCCCCTGTGCTTCTGTCTTCCTCGAGGTTGACCCTTGAGGGTGATTTCTGGAGCTTCTCTGACCTGATCCCCACACCACTGCCATCTTTGGTTTGGGTGACAGCATTAGAATTCCAAAGCATTCCCAGAAATTTCCTTTGACGAAAGTGGTTCTTCAGTGTAATTTCTTGTCTCTCTTCATTTACCTTATCCTTTCACCGATTCACTATTTTTCTTTTTATTCATTATTTATTAATAAATTCACTATTTATTAGTCAATTCATTATTTATTAGTAAAGCACTAATTATATTTTTTCCTATGTTTTTCTCTCCCTCCATATTCTCTCCTCCGTTGCTCGTTGCTTTGATATCATAATCACACTCAGGTAAAATAAAATACCAGTTTTCAGTTATCTCACTGAAAAAAGTAGATCCATTATTTAAAAAGGTAATACAAATAACACATATAAACACAAATATGCATGTACATATACATTCTGTGAACCCTCTCTCCCTGACTTGTAGAATGAGAGCATGAAGCCGCTTTAGATTTTTCTAGTAGGAAAAATGCCCGTGCAACACGCTTCAAGCTGCAAGGACGCACAGGATCTCCCGGGAGGCCCCGCAGAAGGTGCTCTGTGATGAGAGGGCTGCCACCTGGGAGAGCGAGGCCCCGCCTCCAACCACGGAGGAGGTGGCAAAACTCCCAGAGGCGACCAGCGCCTTTCTGAAGCCTTCGCCCACTCTAACCTTCACACCTCAGCTGTGGGAAGGGGGGTGTAAATGTCACTAACTTGGTTTTGGATGTTTAATTTTTGATATTTTCTTGTCTTAGTCTATGATTGGAATGTTGAAATTATCACCGTAGGGTCTCGGTTTAAGTTTCTAATTTAACATGCCCTTAAAATCTTATTCACAGCATAATGTAGTTGGAACTCAGGAAATATGTATTCATTGACTCACTTTTTTTTTAATTCAAAGTAAATCTGATAGTCGCAGTCATAAACCTAAGTAAATAGCTACCAAATAACTGTTGAAATATTTTAAGATGGCTTTGTACAAATGAAACAAAATTCTCAAATAATTTTAAGCCAATATTTTAATAAAGACACAATGTGAAAATTTTAACAGATACACAATTTTCTGCTTTTTAATTTTTTATATCTATACTAGGTTAGTTTTCTTTAGCTGTGAGTAAACATTTTATTCTTTTATTTATAAGGAAAAGCTTTAAGGTAACAGTCATTTTCTGAATGTATAAGAATTAGTGTATTATGCAGTATTTGTAATGTAATTTGGGGCTAGAAGATTTTTAACTTATTCCTTTGGTTTGTCTATAGCTCTATACAGAAATTTAGAATACAATACATTTGAATATTTGAAGCTTTCTTAGAGAATGTAGAATATTAAAGAGAATTACTAATCGATTTTTCCTAATTAGATGTTAGCTTGTTATTATACATAAAACTACTTTATAATCATAATGTTTATATTTTTAAAGTGTTTCATGTACACTATCTTAATAGTTCTTCACAATAATTTTGTAAGGACAATATTAGCATCTGTGTTTTATAGATGAGGACAAGATTTCACAAGTAGGAATGTTGTACTTCAAATTTCATCTGATTTCTTTTGATATGAACTTTTTATTGAAGTATTCTTACAGAAAGGTAGTAAATTCATAAATGTACAGGTTTATGAATGTTTTAAAGTGAACCCAGCGAGGTACCCACAACCTCAGAAGCTCCCTCTGTTCTACTCCAGTCGCAACCACTCCCACCTGTTGCCCAGGACAACTGCCATCCTGACTTCTAACACCAGTGACTAATTCAGCTTGCTCTTTAACTTAATGAAAATAAAAACACTCAGTAGATTCACTTTTGTGTCAGGCTTCTTCTGATCAGTGTTATGTTTCTGAGACTCATTCATGTTGTTGAGAGTACCTATAATTTGTTCATTCTCATTATTATATTATATTCCATCATATAACTATACCAAGAAAGAATAGAGTATTGAAAAGTAGAAATGTGTTGGTAAATATTTAAATGAAAATTGACTGAATACTGACCAAATATTTAATAGTAATATTTTGGTGTTGTAAAATGTAGTTGAGCTAAAATAACACAAAACAATAAAAAAGCAGGAAAAATATAAATAAAGTTAAAGAGCTCTAAAGTTACAGTAGTATTGAGGAAATTGTTGTAATATGTATTAGACTCTAATAAGTCAATATTGTAAAATACAGGCATTGGCATTGAACCAAACAAGGTTATTTGAGGAAGATACAGTATTGGGCTGATAAAATTATCTCTGACAAAGATTCCTTAAAAGTTTCATTTTAACAATAACGAACTACCGTATATAACCATATATATATTTTTTAATTAATTAATTTATTTTCAGATGTACATCATATTTTGAATTCTGTGTAGATTACATCATGTTCAGCACCCGACAACTAATTATCGTCCTCCCCTCACATGTGAGCCTAATCACCCCTTTTACCCTCCCCAACTCTTTCACTCTGGTAACCACCAGTCCAATCTTCATTGCTATGAGTTTGTTTGTTGTCGTTTTTGGCTTCTGCTTATGAGTGAGATCATATGGTATTTGACTTTCTCCCTCTGACTTATTTCACTCAGCATAATACCCTCAAGGTCCATCCATGTTGTCACAAATGGCCGGATTTCATCATTTCTTATGGCAGAGTAGTAGTCCATCGTATATAAATACCACATCTTCTTCATTCATTCCTCCCTTGATGGACACCTAGGTTGCTTCCAAGTCTTGGTTATCGTGTATAATGCCGCAATGAACATAGGAGTGCATGTATCTTTATGCCTTTGTGTTTTCAAGTTCTTTGGATAAATACCCAGTAGTGGAACAGCTGGATCATACAGTAGATCTATCCTTAATTTTCTGAGGATACTCCACACTGCTTTCCATAGTGGTTGCACCAGTTTGCACTCCCACCAGCAGTGAACAAGGGTTCCCTTCTCTCCACACCCTCTCCAACATTTGTTGTTTCCTGTCTTGTTAATTATAACCATTCTGACTGGAGTGAGGTGATACCTCATTGTAGTTTTGATTTGCATTTCCCTGATAGCTAATGATGTTGAGCATCTTTTCACGTGCCTGTTGGCCATCCATATATCTTCTTTGGAGAAATCTCTGTTCAGATCTTTTGCCCATTTTCTAATTGGAGTGTTGGTTTTTTGTTGTTGTTGAGATGTATAAGTTCTTTGTATATTTCGGATATTAACCCCTTATCAGATATATGGTTTGCAAATATCTTCTCCCAATTGTTAGGTTTTCTTTTCGTTTTGTTGATAGTTTCCTTTGCTGTGCAGAAGGTTTTTAGTTTGATGTAGTCCCATTTGTTCATTTTTTCTTTTGTTTCCCTTGCCCGGTCAGACATGGTACATGAAAATATGCTGCTAAGACCGATGTCAAAGAGCGCACTGCCTATGTTTTCTTCTAGAAGTTCCGTGGTTTTGGGTCTTACATTCATGTCTTTAATCCATTTTGATTTGATTTTTGTGAATGCTGTAAGGTAATGGTCTACTTTCATCCTCCTGCAAGTGGCTGTCCAGTTTTCCCAACACCATTGATTGAAGAGACTCTCCTTTCTCCATGGTATGTTCTTGGCTTCCTTGTTGAATATTAGCTGTCCATAAATGTGTGGGTTTACTTCTGGGCTCTCAATTCTGTTGCATTGATCTGTGTGTCTGTTTTTGTGCCAGTACCATGCAGTTTTGGTTACTATGGCTTTGGAGTATATTTTGAAATCAGGGAGTGTGATCCTTCCAGCTTTGTTCTTTTTTCTCAGGAATCCTTTGGCTATTTGGGGTCTTTTGTTGTTCCCTATAAATTTTAGGATTATTTGTTCTATTTCTGTAAAAAATGTTGTTGGAACTTTGATAGGGATTGTGTTGAATCTATAGATTGCTTTAGTAAGTACGGACATTTTAATGATGTTAATTCTTCCAATCCAAGAGCACAGAATATCTTTCCATTTCTTTGTGTTTTCTTCAATTTCTTTCAACAATGTTTTATAGTTTTCGGTGTACAGATCTTTCACTTCTTTGGTTAAGTTTATTCCTAGGAATTTTATTCTTTTTGTTGCAATTATAAATGGGATTCTATTCTTAATTTCTCTTTCTGCTACTTCATTGTTAGTGTGCAGAAATGCAACTGATTTTTGTATGTTGATTTTTTAGCCCGTGTCATGACTGTATTCCTTTATTGTTTCTAAAAATTTTTTAGTGGAATCTTTAGGGTTTTCTAGATGTAAAATCATGTCATCTGCAAAGAATGACAGTTTCCCTTCTTCTTTTCCAATGTGGATCCCTTTTATTTCTTTTTCTTGCCTGATTGCTTTGGCTAGAACTTCCAATACTGTGTTAAATAAGTGTGGGGACAGTGGGCAGCCTTGTCTGGTTCCTGTTCTTAGAGGGATAGCTTTCAGTTTTTCTCCATTGAGCATGATATTTGCTGTGGGTTTGTCATATATGGCCTTTTTGATGTTGAGGTATTTTCCTTCTATACCCATTTTATTTAGAGTTTTTATCATAAATGGATGCTGTATCTTGTCAAATGCTTTCTCTGTAGTTATTGAGATGATCATGTGATTTTTATTCTTCATTTTGTTAATGTGGTGTATCACATTGATAGATTTGCAGATGTTGAACCATCCCTGCATCCCTGAAATGAAACCCACTTGATCATGATGCATGATGTTTTTAATGTATTGTTGCGTTCGATTTGCTAGTATTTTGTTGAGGATTTTTACATCGATGTTCATCAGTGATATTGGCAAGTAATTTTCTTTTTTTGTCTTGTCCTTGTCTGGTTTTGGTATCAGGATAATATTTGCTTCGTAGAATGACTTAGGAAGCCTCCCCTCCTCTTCAATTTTTTGGAAGAGTTTGAGAAGCATAGGTATTAAATCTTCTTTGAATGTTTGGTAGAATTCACCAGGGAAGCCATCTGGCCCTGGACTTTTATTTTTTGGGAGGTTTTTGACTGCTTTTTTGATCTCCTTACTCGTGATTGGTCTATTCTAATTCTCTGCTTCTTCTTGGTCCAGTTATGGAAGGTTGTATGTTTTGAAGAATTTATCAATTTCTTCTAGATAATCCAATTTGTTGGCATATAGCTTTTCATAGTATTCTCTTATTATCTTTTGTATTTCTGAGGTGTCCGTTGTAATCTCTCCTCTTTCATTTCTGATTTTATTTATTTGAGCCTTCTCTGTTTTTTTCTTGGTGAGTCTAGCTAAGGGTTTGTCAACTTTGTTTATCTTTTCAAAGAACCAGTTCTTGGTTTCATTAATTTTTTCTATTGTTTTTTAAGTCTCTATATCCTTTATTTCTGCTCTGGTTTTTATTATTTCCTTCCTTCTCATGATTTTGAGCTTTATTTGTTGCTCTTTTTCCAGTACCTTTAGGTGCGCTTTTAGATTGTCTATTTGGGTTTTTTCTTCTTTGTTGAGGTAGGCCTGAATTGCTATAAACTTCCCTCTTAGAACCGCTTTTGCTGTATCCCACAGATTTTGGCGTATTGTGTGTTCATTTTCATTTGTCTCCAGGAATTTTTTGGTTTCTTCTTTGATTTCTTCATTGACCCAATCATTGTTCAGTAGCATTTTGTTCACTCTCCACATTTTTGTGGCTTTTCTCGTTTTCTTCCTGTAGTTGATTTCAAGCTTCATACCTTTGTGGTCAGAAAAAAATGCATGGTATTGTTTCGATCTTCTTAAATTTATTGAGACTTGTTTTGTGGCCTAATGTGTGATCAATCCTGGAGAATGTTTCATGGGCATTTGAATAGAATGTGTATTCTGTGGTTTTTGGTTGGAATGTTCTGTATATATCTACTAAGTCCATCTGTTCTAATCTGTCCTTTAAGGCCAGTGTTTCCTTATTGATCATCTGTTTGGATGATGTATCCATTGGTGTAAGTGGAGTGTTAAAGTCCCCTACTATTATTGTGTTACTGTCTATTTCTCCTTTTATGTCTGTTAATAATTGCTTTATATATTTAGTTTCTCCTATGTTGGGTGCATAGATATTTACAAGTGTTATATCTTCTTTTTGGATTGTTCCCTTTACCATTATGTAGTGCACGTCTTTGTCTCTTATTACAGTTTTTGTTTTAAACTCTGTTTTGTCTGATATAAGTATTACTACCCCCATTTTCTTTTCTTTGCTATTTGCATGGAATATCTTTTTCCATCATTTCCCTTTCAGTTTGTGAGTGTCTGTAGCTCTGAAATGTTTCTCTTGTATGCAGCATATACATGGGTCTTGCTTTTTTATCCAATTGGCTACCCTATGGCATTTGTTTGGAGCATTTAGTCCATTGACATTTAAAGTAGCTATTGATAAATATGTATTTATTGCCGTTTTGTCACTTTTTTTTCCTGGGTGTTTTAGTAGTTCTTCTTTGTTCCTTTCTTTTTCTCTTGCTCTCTTTCCTTGTGTTTTGATGGCTATCTTTAGTAATATGTTTGATTTCTTTTGTCTTACTTTTTTTCTTGCTTGTTATAGCTTTTTGATTTGTGATTACCATGAGGATCTTATTTAATATACTATGCATATAACAGACTATATTGAGTAGATAGACTCTTTAGCTTGACCTCTTTCTAAAAGCTCTGCTTTTTCACTATCCTCCTCCCACATTATATGTTTTTCAAATCATATATAGTCTCTTGTTTAGTGTGTGTCTATCCATTACCCTCTTATCTTTGAAATAGGTGATTTTAGTACATTTGTCTTTTAACCTTCATATTAAATTCACAGTAGTTGATCTGCTGTCTTTACTATATTGTTACCTTACAAATGATTTTATTGCCTGTTTTTTCGTTGTTTTGTTTTGTTGATAATTTTTTTTTTATTTCTATTTGTGGTCATTGCTCTCCCACTTAAATAAGTCCCTACAGCATTTCTTGCAGAACTGGTTTCTTTCTGATAAACTCCTTTAATTTGTGCTTGTCTGGGAAGGTCTTGATCTCTTCTTCCATTCTGAATGACAACCTTGATGGAGAGAGTATTCTTGGCTGTAGGTTTTTTCCGTTTAGCATTTTAAATACATCATGCCATTCTCTTCTCACCTGTAGGGTCTCAACTGAGAAGTCCCCTGGTAGTCTGATGGGCTTCCCTTCATATGTCACTTGTGGCCTTTCTCTTGCTGCTTTTAGGATTCTCTCTTTGTCTTTAATTTTGGAGATTTTGATTATAACATGTCTTGGTGTGGGCCTCTTTGGGCTTCTCTTGTTTGGAGCTCTTTGTGCTTCCTGAACTTGGATGTCTGTTTCCTTCCTCAGGTTAGGAAAATTTTCCTCTGTTACTTCTACAAATAAATCTTCTGCCCCTTTGTCTCTCTCTACGCCTTCTGGGACCTCTATAATCCAAATGTTAGCACGCTTGATATTGTCCCAGAGTTCCCTAATACTGTTCTCAGTCTGTCTAATTCTTTTTTCTTTTTTCTGTTCTGCTTGGGTGATTTCCTCTAGTCTCTCATCTAGCTCGGTGATTCATTCTTCTGCTTCCTCTACTCTGCTGTTGAGTCCCTCTAGTGAATTTCTCATTTCAAGTATTGTATTCTTCATTTCTGATTTTTTTTTAATATCTTCCAGTTCTTTGCTAATGTGCTCACTGTGTTCATCCATTCTTCTCTGCATATCTGTGAGCATCCTCAGGATATTTTGTTTGAATTCTTTGTCAAGGAGGTCATTAGTTTCTGTTTCGTTTAGTCCTTTTTCTGGGGTTTGGTCCTGTTCCCATGCTTGGAAAGTATTCCTTTGCCTCCTCATTATGCCTCTTTCTCTGTGCTATTTTCTTTGTATTAGGTGAGTCGGCTATCTCTCCTGATCTTGGAGATGTGGCCTTATGTATGAGATGCCTTATGAGACCCAGCAGTGTGCTTCCCTCTCATCACCAGTCCAGAGGATCCAGGACTGACCCCTTTGTGGGCTACTTGTGTCTTTCTGCTGTGGCAGGGTTGCTCCCACTGAAGGAACCCAGGGAGTCTAGTCTTTCCTTCCCTGGCCAGCTGTTTGTAAATCCAGTTTGGGAAGCCTCAGCACTGTTGGCTACAAAATCTATCATCACCCTCCTATTGCAGTTTTCCTCTTAATTGGGTTGGTACCCAGTGTAGCTGGTTGCTAGGCTCAGGGGCGTACAGTTGTGGTAGGCCTCAGACTTACAAGGCTGTTGTCAGTTCTCTTAGGAGTGCAGCTGAGTGGGGCTGGCCTTTGGCATGGGGATGCTCAATTGTTTCAGGCATTGGAAGGTGGGACTGATCCTTTTTATGGCTATTTGTGAAGCACAGGTCTTCTGCCAATGATAAGCCTCACCCTGCACAGGACCACATACACCATCAACACAGTCCTGGTCAGTGCACGCTTCCCAAACCCTTGAGCATACCCTGATGCCACACTGCAGAGGCCCCCAGCTCTGCCCCAATGCCCCTCACAGTTCACCTGGTCCTCACACAGGCCCTGCCCCACAGAGGCAGACACCCTTGCCTGCCTGTAGAGGATCCAGGTGCCCAGTCAATGCAGGCTGAAAAGTAGCCTGAGGGCTTGCTGTTAGGTGGGGCCAGTCCCTAGGGTGGGTTGCTTGCCCTGGCTGAACTGGATTAAGTCTGTGCTCTAGTGGGTGTGGCAGGCCCCTGGGCTAACAGGCCAAGGGATGAACATCAATGGCCCCCATGGGGGTCAATGTCAGCACGCCTGGGCCAGCTCAGAACAATGGCCCCCACCAATGTCTCAGTCTCCGGAGAGGTCCCTCCTCTCACCAAGGTGACCCCACAGCCCACCAGGTGAGTCTCGTTTCACCAAAGGATTTTCAGCCTTCTCTCTGGTGATTTTAGGTTGCTGCAATGAGTGAGTTTGTGCGTGGGCCCTTTAAGACCTGGGTCTTTTCAGCTTTCGGTGGATAGCTTTTCTGGGGGTGTCCTTACTGCTGTTAATAGCCAGCAAAGCCAGACAGTAAGATTCCCGTCTCAGTTGGTCTGAGTCTGAAGGATGCTTATAGCAGTATTGTCCCTGCTCCAGACCTCACCCCTCCAGGGAGGGCTGCATACCTTAGGGTGGCTCCCGCCTGGCCAGCTGAGAAGCTCCGTTGCTGCCAAAGGTGGCTTTTTACCTCTCCAGCAGGAATTACTGCCTCTTCTGCCTTCACCAGGACGTCCCTTGTTGTCGGAGTTCTTTTTATCCAGTTTTCAGTTTTCAATCTGGGGTAGTTCTTCCAAAAATTATTGTAACCTGGTTGTGTTCGTGGGAGGAGATGAGTTCAAAGTCTGCTCACACTGCCATCTTGATGAGATCCTATAACCATATATTATTTGCATAATGAATAGTCACTAATTATTCCGTATTTATTAAACTATTGTGTACTTGATATTGTTCATATGTGCATACTTTAGTCAACAAAATAGATGAAATTCCTATGCAGAAAACCTTTATTGTTGGAGGAAAGAGACAGATAATAAAGAAAAGATGAATAAATTTAATAAATTATTCTATATGCAATATGTATGAAGGTGATTAGGGCTATGATGAAATTTCAAAGTTGCGCAGATTAAAGAAAATGAGGAGTGTCCTGTTGATGAGTAGTTATTGGAGGTACAGACAGATCTCAGTATTAAATATGGTGGTCAGGTCTGTCTTGTGAGAAGATGGAGTGGAACAAAGTCTTGAAGAGAGTTAACAAAGCAGCTAATTGAGCGTTCCCATGGACAGTGAAGATCATTCCAGGCAGGTGCTATGGTGAGTGCAAAGACCTTAAGATAGAGTAGATTTGGGAAGTTCTGGAAAGAGTGACTAGTAAAACTGGAGTATGAGAAGTGAGAGCGAGGAATGGAAGACTTCAGAGAGGAAACAGGGCCCCAGATGGTGTAGGGACTGGAAGATTGTTCTGAGGATTTTGTCTTTTCCTTTGAGTGAACTGAGAAGCAAATGCAGAGTTTTGAGGAGTGGCATGATCTGACTTCAGTTTTAAAATACTCTCTTTGGCTACTGTAGTTAAGCTACTCTAGAATCAGGAAGATAAGTTAGAAGGTAAGTTACTGCAGTAGCAGTAATCCAAGCAACACATAATAGTGCCTCAGTCCTCTCAGCACCCCTGGAGAGGTGAAACTTTGAGAGGGTTTTCAAGTGTTTCAAAGGTAGAGCCACTAGAATTGAGTAAGGGGCTGGATATGGGCTATGAGAGAGAAACAAAACAAAGAAGAGAATAACTTCAAGATTTTTGGTCTTAATGTTGAATTGAGATGGGGAAGGATATGAGGGAGATTTGCGTCTTTGGTTTGTTTCATGAGGGGGTTTGGTCAGGACTTTATCCTTGGATGTGTTGAGAGTGAAATATTTATTATAAACCCAAGTGGCAATCTGAAGTGGGCAGGTAGTGCACATGTGTAGAGTTTGTATGAGAGTTCTGAACTAGGGATATGTATTTGATAGTCATTGGTATAGTGCTGGTATCTAAAGTCATGGGTCTAAATGAGATCGTTACTGCCTACAAACATAGGTTCTTTACTGGCCACGCAAGAGGGTCCAAATAAAACCTGGAATACCAGGCTTATGGCAAGAAAAGTGTTTTCATTTCAGATGATATCAGCTGGGAGACGAGAGCAAAGCCCTCAAATTTGTCTCATTTCATCTCATCTCCCTGAAAGAGGGGAGTTGAAGGGTTTTCAAGTTTGTGAGGAATGTGGCTACTCATAGAGAGGCAGGGGAGTCAGTGGCCTTGGTGGTTGGAGCTGTTTCACCAGCCTGCGTTCAGCTTTGGGAGGAGGGGATGATAAGGGAATTTGCAGGTGGCTGTCCTTGGCTGCATCTGACTCCGTGGTGGATAGTGGATTCTGGAGCTAGGGAGCCAGGGAGTAAGCAGGGAAAGAGTGCTTTGGTTTTAACCCCATATATGCTGGGTTTAATTTGGGGGAACTGACATCAGGGCCGGCATCAAGATCACCTAGGGAATGAGTATAGATTGTGAAAAGTGCAGGAGCAGAAACGGAGCCCTGGGGTATCTCAACGTTCTGAATACAGTACAAAAGAGGAGGAATTATCAAAATTCCTCAATCATCAAAGAGGAGGGCTCAGAACCAACAATTGGATTTAACAATGTGGAGTGTTGATGAATTTGACAAGAATAGTTTGGTGGAGTGGTGAGGACTAAAGCCTGACTGGATTGGGTTTAACCACGAATGGGAGGAAAGACTGCAAGGAGAGACTGCTCTTTGAACACGGTTTGTTACAAAAGAAAACAAAAGAAATGATAAGCTGTCCAAGTGGGAAGTGGGGTCAAAAAGATTTTCTTTTGAAAAATGGAAGAATTTCACAGCATGTTTGTTTGCTGATGGAAAAATTCAGCAATGAGCCAAAGCACTTAATGGCCCTGGAGTGGCTTGTCATAATGATGGCCCTTCACGCATCATGCATCTCTTGTTTCTAGGCCTCTTAGCGACATGACTTTGCTCCCATCAAGAGGTGGAGTCTATTTCCTCAACTCTTGCATTTGGATTGACCTTATGGTTTATTTTAACTAACAGAATGCTGTGAAGTGACATTGTATGCCTTCCAAGGCTAGGCTTTAAGAAATCTTGCAGCTTTTGCTTTCATCCTCTTAAGTGATCCTCCATCATTTAAAGAAGTCCAATCTAGCCTAGTGGTAGAGGGGAGCACAGCTGGAGGAGAGCTAGGACAGCCGCACCAAAAGCCAGCACCAACCATCAGCCCTGTGCATGAGGCTATCTTGGATAATCAGCCCCAGTCACATCTCCAGATGACTGCAGCTGGATGAGTGACCCCAGCCACCAGCAACAGCAGAACTGCCCAGCTAAGCCCAGATTGCCAACCAACGATTCATTAGACATAAAACATGACTGACTGTATGTCAGTACTTTTTGAGGTAATTTAACAGTAATTGGTAACTTGTAGAGACCCCAAAGACCTTTTCGAAAATCTTACTTTATACTTTTCCTCTATATGTTTTAATGTTTACTTTAAATGACCTAAGGAGTGTTCTGTGCACTAAATACAGTTTGCACTTTGCTATGTCTGTGTCTTAACTAGCTAAACATATTTGTCTTTTAAGGCCTTTTTCCCCCGGAATGGTACCTGCATGTACTTTTACTCCCTTTGGATGCTCACTTTATTTATTTTCTTTTGGGATAGTTATTATATACTACACTGCGTTGCAGATACTTGTGTTGGTTTAATTTCCTGAGTGGGTCAGGCATTGAAGGAGACATGTTTATCATGAAACAACTCACATTATTTTTTCACTAGGTCTTCCTTCCTTCCTTCTGTCCTTTCTTCCTTCCTTCCTCTCTTTTTTTCTCTTCCTGAATTCCTACAGTGCCTGTGAAAGAGAAATTTATTGAAGAGACCCAAATAGTTTTTGATTTGACATTAGAGAGGCTCTTTTAAAAATAAAAGCATAGAAAAATAATCTCTATAATATAGCCTTTGGAGTTAGGAGCTCCTAGACATAAAGTCACAAAGTAAAATCCTAAATTCCTCAAAAAGCTTCTGAACTGCCTAATGTATACTTTGATGTAGCATCTCACTTTTTAATAATTAATTACAGAGAATATTTCTTTTACTCACATTAATGGTATACATATACTTGACCACTTAGCTGTGTAAACTTGAACCACTAAGCTGTGTAACCTTGAACAAGACGCTTAATCATTTTCTTCTTCATTTTCTTCATTTTAAGACTGTCATAAATCTGGTGCCTATCTTATAGATTTTTGTTAAAATTAAATAATATATTTCCATATAGTCATAGAACAAGATCCAGAATATTACAAGCACTGAATAACTATTAACAAGTATTATTATCATATGATATACTATCTGGCTTTTCTTATTATTACCATAAAATATTAAGTTTGGCAAATAATTTTAGAGTAGGGCTGGCTCCTTATTAGCCAATTTAGATAAGCATTCTGTCTAATGACATCCTTTATCTGCTTTATACCTATGTTATCCAGAATCGACTACCTCCTAAATCTGTGACAATAAGTAACTATTGGATTTATTCTCTGCAGTAAAGTCACTACTTCCACTGAAGTCAAATGGATTTAATTAATTCCACCTATAAAAATGTAAATGGATCTTGGGAGAATACTATAAGTGAAAGATAAGGTCATTAGTAATATTCTCAGAGTTATTATCTTCAAAAATAATGTTTCCTCCAGAGTGTCCAAGAAAGAAATGAAGTTACCATCTATTGCCCTAAAAAGCCCTGACTAAAGTCTTTGGGGAAAGGGTATGAATAAATGGTTAATCGTGACTGACCAGGTCCATAAGAGTTCATGACTTCCTGTTGTTCATACGCTAAGGTTGTGCCACATGTGTTATTATAAGGCATCTTGTGGCTGGTGTACAAGATTGCAATTCATACTAACAGATGTTCGGGAAGGAAATTATTTGTTTAATTTGTTTATGAGTCAGAGGATTTTTGTCTGAATGTAATTATAGGAGGAGACCACAATTTATGAATGGATTGTATTCCAAAAGTGCATTTGTGAGTCAGTTGTTTGGGACTAAGAACATATTTTTATGTATAAACTAGGTTAAATGTTAGTGTATCCCAAGTGAGCCCACAAATAGCTGCCGTCCTCCGTTATTTGGCTGACAGTATCTGCCTGTTATTCCCAAGTCTCTGGAGAAAGGATTTGAGGAGAAAACAGCCTCTTCCTTTTCTGGCCAGTCTGCGAGATTCCATTGCGATAGCCTTTTCCCCTTTCCAGCACTGCTTTTCCTATGTTTTGTCATGAGACTCCAAAAGTTCCAAACCACCCTGAAGGACTTCAACTCTGGTCTGACCCATTCTTGGCCAAATTCACGCTATTCCAAAATCATCACCTCCCGTTTCCCACCAAAAACATATTCCATCTTCTGATGTTGCTGATCTCAAGTTATAATAAGAAAGCAATGCAGCTTAATTCTTTTTTATCTTAATGAGATTAATAATTATCCCAGAAATATTTCTAATTTAAAAATAGATACGTGTTCGTCCAAATTACTGTATTTGGTGGACTTTGTGACTAACAAAATGAAGGGAAAAAACCCAGACATTTTGGAGCAGTGACATGTTGGAGATGGGGCCAACATGGAGGACTTTTCTGCCAAGAAGTCTGTCCTGGGAGTCATCTCCTTTAATTAAATTTGTTTCATACACAAATGTTTCCCCTTTACTCTTCCTGAACTAACATGTTCTATAAAACTTTCATCCAGTAGTTCCCACTTTACAAATCCTGATAAATACTGAGCTAAAAAAAAAGAGCAAGGAAGTTTTTATAAGTATATACATTGCAATTTTCCTGGATGTACTTTTTTCTTTTTATAAATCAATAGATGCCTAATTATTAATTAATTAATGTTTGTTTCCTAAAGTAAGTAGCGTGTTCCCTCTATGAGTAGAAGATGTGTTTATTATTTGGGACTCTGTCGTATGTCTAGAGCTCAGCCAGTGCCTGACACTTAAAAAAATCCCCCAAAAATACTTAATGAATAAAGTAAAAATTTTAAAATTATTTCATCTTTGAAACATGCCCCAATAGACACATAAAGTACTTGAGTAGAAACAAAAGGTATGCTCCACAGACCAACAGAGATCTGTTTAGGGAAATGGACAATGTTATAATTTGACCTTTTAACTCTAGCCATTTCTTCTTTTTTTCTGGTGAGGAGAGGGTTAACCTTTGTTTTTATTATAAACAATAAACATTCACTGTTTCCAATTAGAAAGTCATTTTGATTTACTTGTGCTATTCAAAAAAGGAATGAATAATTAAAAAAGAAAATGTTTTCGTAGTTGTTCTCAGGCAAACTCCAGAGGTGTTTGAGAGTCAGTTGGTATTTTTGTAAAGAGGGATTTAAATAATGAGGGGGTACATAAAATAGAGTTTTTAAGTTGCTTAACACGTGTAAATGAAATTAAAATACATGAAATGTGGGAAGAAAAAACTGAATCTAAATATGCAAGCTGAAATTAGAACAATACAAAGTTCTATGGAGTGGGGTGATGCCCCAGCATGCAGTAAACCTAACAGCAATCCACACAAGACTGTCATGTTGGATGCACTTTTATTTAGTTTAAACAGCTCTTCAGTTTCCAAAGTATTTGGGTGGCCCTTTCTGATTTACATTTGAACACTGACATGTAGAACACAAGCCTGTGAAGTCTGGAGGGAACACACCACCACGCAACAGATGGAGCTGCTTGTTTACTAACAGGGACGAGTTACTAATACACAGCCACGGGAAGACTCGCTCTTGATTCAGCTATTTCTAAGACCTGCTGTGCAGTGCTGTTACGTTTAGACGTAAAGTCTTAGGGCACGCAGTGATATCTTGGATTGTTTTCAAATGAGTCACCTGCTCTTTATTTTCAACCATTCTTAAATTAATTCTTTAAATGCAGTTTTAACAGAGAACCCCTCAGGATTACATTCATTACAATAATGAATAGCTTCTTAGCTCCACACCCTTGCATACAATTGTGATTTTATATAATATGATTTTTGTATGAATAGTACAAATTAAAAAATGGTGTTAGTCCACAGATTTTCATAACAAATACATACATTAGTATTTGATATAAACTCTAAAATTATCCCAGAATGGTCACTCTACAAATCACACTAACACAAAGAAGCATTTCTTGTTGGAAAGTTTTCTGTTCATTAATTTTCAATTTGAGACAGTTAATTTCATTGAGTGTCAATGTTGTTAATCCATTAACTCCATGCACCAAGAAATATTTAAAATTTTTACTCATATATCTGTATCTATACAAACTTGCATGTCACGGGGAATAATTGGTAGTATTATTAATACATATTAGTTATGTATGAATCACCTATTAATAGCTAAAGATTTATGCAAGACCCTTTAACATGTTTTTGCTCATGGCATTCTCACAATTCGGGCAATAGGTGCGAGTATGATTCCCACTTTACGGGTGATGACAGAGGAGTTGAGCGGCTGACCCAAAGTCCGTGTGAGTGAATAAAATTGTGAATCTCTCGTTGGAAAGAAATTGAGAGCTCTCTTTTGTTGCCCACAGTCACTTCTCCACAGGAATGTGTTGTTTGATTTGCAGAAACAGCAATATGAAAGGGTGAGCTTTATAAAACTGATCTTGAACTGAGACTTGTCCACCCAGGATTTACATGCCCCCAGTTCTCCTTTACCCTCAAACCAGATCCATCTACTTAGCTCGTCCCTGTTTCCATTTATCTGTTCATTGTTTCATTGTCTCCACCACCACCAAAACTTCACTTCTGTGGTTCCTCTCTTTGAAATCTACCTAAACTTTATTAGTGGGCTCAAAGTCTAGATCAACAAAGTCTTCTACTGTAGTTTGGGCCCTCATTAATCTCTCTTTTGTGATACAGTAGTGTCATTTTTTTTGCTAGTGCCACTGAGTAGGTTCTGACTTGCGGTGACCCAGTGTACAGCAGAATGGAACCTGCCACGTCTTTTTGCACCATGCTCTCTCTTTCCAGCTCTATATCAGACAATTCTCTGCTGCTAGTCATAGGGTTTTCACGGCTAGTTTATGAGAAGCCTGTGCCCAGGTTCTTCTTCCTAGCCTGTCTCAGTCTGGAAGCTCTGCTGAAACTTGCTCACCATGGTTGACCCTGCTGGTGTTTGAAATCCTGGTGGCATAGCTTTCAGCATCACAGCAACGTGCAGCTGCCACAAAGTGACAACTGACAGATGGACAGTGTGTTTCCCTGACCGGAAAACGAACCTGGGCCACGGCAGTGAGAGTGTTGACTGTCAACCACTAGACCACAGGACTGGCTGGTCATGCTGGTGCTACAGAATTTTCCCTTATTTCAGATTGCCTGTGTTTTACTCACCCAAAAAAATGAACCAATAATTTAACACTCCACTCTCGACCTCACTGCCATGTTTCTAATCGTTTTCTCTCTATATATACCTCCCCATGATCCTCCCATGAGAATAACAGAATAACGATCAGAGGGGGCAAATTAATTGTCTTTGTGAAATTAGCAGAATGAATAAATTTTTTTGTCTTTTGATAACACATATTACACATAAACATAAGAAAATGTTTTAGAGATTTTAGCATCACACAAATTATTATCAGTGATTATGTTTGCCCATCCAAAGCCATTTCTATATCCATCGCCATTATTTTTTTCACAACAGAGACCAGATTTTATTGATACACTGCATTGATTGCACCAGTAAGCAAACGCAGTCTAAGCCACTTGCAGACGGCCCGCGCCCCTGGACATTGATTGCTTCAGGTGAGAGCATGTGACGCAGACCTGGTGACCACAGAGTGAGGAGGTATTTCTCGGAAAGCTTTCTCAATCTTAAAAAGGAACAGAAATTAGGGACGGTCCCAATTTTTGTGCCCTTGTGTGCTGCTGGGCAATGACGACTAGAATTTCTGCAGCGATCTTAGGACTTTGAAGGGAAACACAGTGAGGTGATAAATTAGCCAACCTGAAGCCACCCTTTCTCTAGAATCTTACAATATGAACGAATTAACCTTGTTATATGAAAGAATAAATCTTGCTTTCCTTTTTTTTTAAGATTAGCACCTGAGCTAACATCTGTTGCCAACCTATTTATTTTCCTTCATCTCCCCTAGCTCCCGGGTACATGGTTGTATATTCTAGTTGTGAGCGCCTCTGGTTGTGGCATGTGGGACGCCGCCTCAGCATGGCCTGACACGCAGTGCTATGTCTGCGCCCAGGATCTGAACCGGCAAAACCCTGGGCCACCCGAGCAGAGTACGTGAACTTAACCACTCGGCCAAATGGTCGACCCCTAAATCTTATTTTTTAAGCTATATTTAGTTGAGTCTTTTGTTCCTTGTAGCAGAATGCAGCCTAACTGCTGTAAGTAGCTTAACAGATAATCTTATTAGATACTGTAAGTGATCAGAAAATATTTTGGTATTATTCCTTTTGGATGTCTAATAAATTATTGCCGTTTTAGGAATTTGTATGTGCCATTCTTTCATTAGTTGACAAAAGTTATTAATCCTTGAAGAAGTAAAATAAATCGTTAGCATGAAAGGAATTAACTTGAAAAAGGTTAACAATAGACAGAAGAAATGTCAAATGAACAAGACTATTTCTTCCAAACTAAAAACGAATTTACATCAGTTGTTTATTATAGAATGCTGTGAGTCATTATAGGATTTACGTAATAAAAGATGCATGTTTTTCCCTATTTTGGTTAAAATTGTAGCATACATTTCCATACAGAATGCTAAAAATTTCTGATTGAACAAAGCATTTACCATGATCACCAAATACTTTTTAACCAATAGAAAAAAATCAAGGAGAACATAAAAGCAAGATGATCTTGATCTTCTCTTTGCTTTTTTTTCCTTCCAAATGCAAACTTCAGTTCATTTGTCCTATTGAAATGTGTAGGTTTTTAGGGGGAAGATCAGCAAAGCAGCTCAGATTTATTAATATAGCACATTTTGGCAGGTTGCTGCGCATAACATGATTTATGATCAGAATGAGAATAGACATAAAAAGCAGAGATGAAATCATGCTATCCTGAAGGAAATGACTGTTCTGTTAATCTTTTAATTATGTTTGAATAAATTGAGCTGACTTTTGCTTTTTTAGAGTTTGTTTTACCACTTTGATATGTTTTACCATTCAGAATAGCAAAGAAAAAAAGTTTAAAATTTTTAGTATATTATCATCAAGGCCGCATGGTATAGAGATGGAGCAAACACATTATTTGGGAAATTAAACAACGTATGTATATTTCTTCCTTGGTCATAAGAAAAGAGGTTTTGATTTTCCTGTCCTTGTGTTTTTTTCCACATAAAAACAGGTGCTTTTAGACAAATTAATGAACTTCTCTGAAAGTCATCTTTTTTCTCTTCTGTCAAATTGGGTATTATCATCTACCTCACATAATCATTGTAAAACTCATCTTAGATAACATACACAAAAGCACTTATATACTACTTGGCTTAATCTAGGCTTAGAAAAATTTTGGAGTTACCAATCTACTTTTCAATGAAAATGTTAAATTTGCAAATTAATAAACATTATTTAAAAATATTGCTTTGGAAGAGTGATGTCAGCAAGATGCCAAATAAGACATTCTTCACGTGTATTCTCAACACCAGCCATTTGGCATCGACCACAGACAAAGGGGCCTTTGTGGGAGCTGGGGGATGCAGCACTAAGTGCCAAGGCACCTGGAGAGAGTCTTGCCCACCGTGTGTCAGGTAATAGGCATACAGACCTTAGTCCTGGCTGTGGCTGCAGTGACCTGTGAAGCAGCTCCAGCCCCTCTCAGCCACAGTCTGGGGTCCCCTGGAGAACACTGTCCTCAGACAATCACCACAGATGAGAGAGCCTTTGTGGAGGTTTAGGGGTCCGACAGAGAAGTTTCAGTCACAAGAGACTACTATGAACAGTTACATGTGAACAAACTGGGTAGCCGAGAAGACATGGATAAATTCCTAGAAACATACAACTTATCAAGACTGAATCATGAAAAAATAAAAAATCTGATAGGACCAATAAAAAGTAGTGAGATTGAATCCATGATCAAAAATCTGCCAACAAAGAAAAACCCAGGATCAAATGGTTTCCCTGCTGACTTCTACCAAACATTTATGAAGAATTAGTGCCAACCTTTCTCAGACTCTTCCAAAAAGCTGAAGAGAAAGGAAGACCCCCAAACTCATTTATGAGGCCAGCTTTAAGCAGATACCAAATCCAGAAAAGGACAATACAAGAAAAGAAAACTACAGGCCAATATCCCTGATGAATATAGATACAAAAATCCTCAGCAAAATACTAGGAAGCCAAGTTCAACAGCATATAAAAAAAATCATACAGCATGATCAAGTGGGATTGATCCCTGAGACACACGGATGGTTTAATATACACAAAAAGTAAAGATCATATACTACATTAATAGAATAAAAGATAAAAATCACAGAATAATCTCAATGATTGGAGAAAAAGCATTTGACAAAATACAACATCCTTTCATGATAAAAACTCTCAACAAATTGGGTATAGAAGGAACACACCTCAACGTAATAAAGGTCATAAAGACAAGCCCACAGCTAAGATCATACTTAATAATGAAAGGTAGAAAACTTTCCATCTAAAAGCAGGAATGTAACAAGATTCCCCTCGTTCACCGCTTCTATTTAACATAGTACTGGAAGTCCTAGCCAGAGCAATCAGGCAAGAAAAAGAAACAAAATCATCCAAACAGTTAAGGAAGAAGTAAAACTGTCTTTGTTTGTGGATGATGTGACCTTATATACAGAAAATGCTAAAGCCATCACCAAAAACCTATTAAAACTAGTTAACGAATTTAGTGAAGCTGCAGGATACAAAATCAACATACAGAAATCAGTTGCTTTTTTATACACTAATAATGAAATATCTGAAAGGGAAATAAAGCAAATAATCTTACAGTAGCATCAAAAACAATAAAATACTTGGGAATAAATTTAAACAAAGAGATGAAAGATCTGTAAGCTGAAAAGTATAAGAGTTGAATGGAAGAATTGAAGAGGACACAAACCAATGGAAAGATATTCTGTATTTATGGATTAGAAGAATTAATATTGTTAAAATATCCATACTATTCAAACACATATATAGATTCAATGCAATCCCTATCAAAATTCCAAAGGCATTTTTTACAGATATAGAATAAACGACCCTAAAATTTGTATGGAAACCCAAAAGACTCAAAATAGCCAAAGCAATCCCGAGAAAGAAAAACAAAGGTGAAGGCATCATCCTTTCTGATGTCAAAGTATATTACAAAGCTATGGTAATTGAAATGGTATGGTACTGGCATAAAAATAGTCTCACAGACCAACGGAACAGAGTTGAGACTCCAGAAATAAACCCTCAAAAATACTATCAACTAACATTTGTTAAGAGAATTGAGAAGACTCAATGAGGAAAGGATAGTCTCTTTAATAAATGGCATTGGGAAAACCGGACAATCACATACAGAAGGATGAAATTGGACCTCTATCTTACACCACTCACAAAAATTAACTACAAATGGACTGACTTAAACATAAGACCTAAAATTGTAAAGTGCTTGGAAGAAAACACAGGAAAAAAACTCGTTGACATTTGTCTTGGTAATGATGTTTTTCAGGTATGACAGCAAATGCACAAGAAACAAAAGTAAAAATCAATAAGTGGGACTAAACTAAAGAGATTCTGCACAGCAAAAGAAACATTAACAAAATGCAAAGGCAACCTATGGAATGGGAGAAAATAACCATAAACCAACTGGTAAGGAGTTAATATCCAAAATACGTAACTTGTACAATTTGATAGCAAAAATAATCAAACAATCTGATTAAACAATGGGCAGAGGAAGTAAATAGACATTTCTCCAATGAAGACATCTAAATGGCCAACAGGTACAGGAAAAGATGCTCAACATCACTAATCATCAAGGAAATGCAAATTAAAACCAGAGCGAGATATCACCTCACACCTGTCAAAATGGCTATTACAGAAAAGACAAAAGAGGGGCTGGCCCCGGTGCCTAATGGTTAAAGTTCCTTGTGCTCCACTTCAGCAACCTATACCACTTGTCAGCCATGCTGTGGCAGTGACCCACATACAAAATAGAGGAAGATTGTTACAGATATCAGCTCAGGGTTAATCTTCCTCAAGCAGAAAAAAAAAACCAAAAAAGAAGAAGATGGGCAGCAGGCGTTAGCTCAGGGTGAATCTTCCTCAGCCAAAAAAAAAAAAAAAAAGACAAAAGATGACAAGTGTTGGTGAGGATGTGGAGAAAAGGAAGCCCAAGTACATTGTTGGTGGAAATGTAAATTGGACCAGCTTCTATGAAAAGTAAGAAGCTTTCTCTAAAAATTAAAAACCGAACTACCATATGATCCAGCAATCCACTTCTGGGTATATATCCAAAGGAAATGAAATCAGGTTTTCCAAGAGCTATCTTCACACCCACATTCATTGCAACATTGTTCACAATAGTGAAGATGTGGAAACAACCTAAGTGTCCATTTACAGATAAATGGATAAAGAAGATGTGTTATACATGTATATAAACATATATATATACACACACACACACAATGGAATATTATTCTACCATGAGAAAGAAGCAAATCTGCCATTTGTAACAACATGGATGGATCTTCAGGGCATTATGCTAAGTGAATGAAATTTGACAGAGAAAGAGAAATAGTACATGATATTACTCATAAATGGAACCTAAAATGACTAACTCATAGAAACAGAGAGTAGAATGGTGATTGTCAGGGGCTGGGGAGTGGGAGAAATGGCAAGATGTTGGTCAAATGGTACTAACTTCCAGTTATAAGATGAATAAGTTCTGGAGATCTAATGTACAACATGGTGACTATAGTTAACGATACTGTGTTATATACGGTATTAAATATATTATATATTATTTGTATTATTATATACTTGAAAGTTGTTAAGAGAGTAGATCTTAAGGATTAACACTACAAAAAAATAAATGGTAATTATGCTAAATGATTGAAGTATTAACTAACCCTACTGTGGTAATCATTCTGCAATATATAAGTGTATCAAATCATCACATTTTACAAAGTAAACATAAATAGTGTTATATGTCAATTATATCTCAATAAAGCTGGAAAAATTAAAATGTTATATTGTCTTGAGTAAATATTTGAATACATCGGAAGTTAGATTTACACTTACATTTTTTAAAGAAAACCTAATAATGATAGAGAATTGATTATGTGGGCCATCAGGCAGCTGTTGCTGCTTGGAGCCCATAAGAAATATACATTAAAAGGTTGACTTAGTAAGAAGAAGCTTTCCATGAGTAAAGTGTTATCATGCATATGAATTAAATATTAAAACTGGAAAATGATACATATTAAGTAACATAAGTAGTATAAAGATTATATAAATAGATGACTGTCATATTTAAATTTTGGGGACAAAGTTCCAAGTTCTGTAACTCAGAATATAACCTATTGTGTTCTTTATAAAAATAATAATTAACATGTTTTAATTCCTGTTGATTTAAAAAATTCAGGGAAATTAAAACATTAATTTAGGGATATTATGATTAATGAAAAATGAAAGAATGCCACTAGAACAGACATCCATCTAAAATCAGCTAAATTACAATAGAAATATAATTTCATTAGGCAAAGGCAGTCAAATGAGCTCAGAAAGTGTGAATATTATCTACTTACTTGAAAAATATTTAGCAATTGCTTTGTAGTTGTCAGATATAATAATGCCAATTTCCATGGCAAATTTCAGAATTAAATAAAGCAAAACCTCTACTCTCAGGAATGTACTGTCCAATAAATGTGAAAGCTATACAGAAGGAATTGAATTGAAGAAAATTACACTTCAAATAACGTCAATTGATAGAATGAGTGCAAATACCGGCTAGAGAGCACACTTGGAGCTGAAAGCCTAGCAGGAAATGAGGAAGTAAGCGAAAGGCGCTATCAGGATAAACTAACATTCAAATGGCATCGATGACAATATTACAACTTTCTACTACAGACGGCTATGATGGATTTTCATGAGAAATAGGAGGAAGAAGAAACAAGGAGGGCAGCATTAGACATGTCATTTCCAAATTCAGTAAATAAAGTAGAAATGAAAATCACTTCTGGAAATAATAATCATTTCAACTTCACTTTTGTTTATATTGTCTCAAAAGATAACTTAATATTACCCAATATTTCTAAAGCAATTTATGTTTCTTCTGAGTATAATTTAAAATATTATGAAATAAAAAATATTTGTGTAGATTTTTTGATTTGATTTGTTACATATGAGAAGATTGCATGGGATTTGGTTTTTGATGACCATTATGGAGAAAGAAAACGGCAAAAGTGTTGTTTATATTGAGAAAAATAGTGGACAAGTAGTGCACAGAGAGAGTTTTTCTCTTCCTTGATTTTAAGTAAAGGAAATTAATTATAAGGGTATTTGTCTGTTACTTTTTTTTAAGCAAAAAGGAAAACATTGACAGATAAAATGTTCTTCTACTTCCTTATTTTGCAGAAGAAGCATTTTCCTTAATGACTCAATTTTCACCTGGTAACAACTATTTGAATTGGAGGCACAATAGCACGCAGAAAAAAAAATAATAATGTTAACATCCCAGCTTGATGGAAAAAGACTATAGAAGGCATCTGACCCAGGGTGGAGTGAGTGAAGAAGATGGTAAAAGACTATTTGCTGGGTGAATGAAGAGTGAGTACAGAAAGTACTAGTTCATTCATTTAACTGCTTGTGTTCTATTTTATGAATATACTGCAATTTATATGTCTGTTCTCTTATTGATTAATACTTAGATTGGCTCTATTTCTTTAATAAACATTTCCATAAATAGTCTTATCTATGTCTTTTCGTATACACCTGTGAGAGGTTCTCCAGCGTGGAAAAACTAGAGATGGAATTGCTGTGTCTTTTGAGATGCACCCTGTGTATTTCAGTGTGCTAAGCAGAAATCTAGAAAAGATCTTTCACATTTAGACACAAATTGCATTATTATATGTTACGATGGCGTAGAATGCATTACAATCATTTCGGATGCACCGACCAGTAGGGCTTAGATGTTGGACAATGTCTTTAGAATGTTACCTAAAAAAAGAATGGCATATTGATCTCAATTATGCATACCATATTTATCTACTTCAATGGCAGTAGTCTTCTAGAGTGTAATAAGAAGAATTTTGAGGCCATGATTAAGTTTTGAAGAGAGCTTTGTGATTCAAAATAATGTTTGTCTTGTTTGGAGTGCTGAGAATTTTGGTGTATGTAAAAAGCATTTGCCATTCATGAAATGGTCCTGTCATAGACCCAGAGAGAATGGTGTAAGATTCCTAGAAGTAGGTTTTAGCTGGGATATAGTTTTTTTCTTAAATAGACAATGACTAAGATTGCTTACTATGCTTAAATGATAGTAATTTTAGTGAGAAATTGTATTTATTTCCTTTTACATATTGATACACTATCTCTTACATTACTAACAAAGAAAAGTGAAACTGTTCAAGAACTACGCACAAAAAAACAAGAGATATCATGTATTGTCTATTTTTGACTCACTGAATATTTTCCATTAGGGCTATTTTCCTTTCAGTGTTGAAAAGATTATGGATACACAGTATTTTATTTCCTTCTAGAAGGTAATTTTAACAAAATATTAATGTCTCACTAAGTGGTGAGAAAAAAATAGTGATTCCTTGTCAGATACAGTCACACGTTACTTAATGATGAGGATGCGTTCTGAGAAATGTCTTGTTAGGTGTTTTTGTCATTGTGCGACCATCACAGAGTGCGCTTACACGAACCTAGATGGTATAGCCTGCTACACGCCAGGGCTATATGGCATTAATTGTTTGGGCCACTGTTATATATCCAATCTATCCTTGACCAAAATGTCATTATGCAGTGCATGACTGTATTTCAGACACATGGTTGCACGTGCGCATACATAAGCAATATATATTTTGCTTAAAAAGATAACATGGCTACATGGCTATGAACTGTTTTATTTATTTTTGAAGGTATTTTCACTCTTTTATTTTTCTGATGAAGATGTATTTATTCATTAACAGCTATTAAGTATCCACCCTATTCCAGCTATGTGCTTTGTAGAGATCAAGACACTTTGGATCAATTTTTTAGTTTTGTAGAATTTCATGGTCCCAATAAAACTAAAGTTTTCTATTAATAGATTTCTTAGAAAATATGACTGAGCATTCAGATCAAAATATTAACTTGTTTTACATTATTCATTCAAGCATTTTCCACGCTAATATATGAATAATATAAATATATCTATCACAAAAATAATTTGAGAGAATTTTATGAAAAGGAGAAATAAGCTATAAAATTATTAAGTAACAATGACTACTGGCATTCAGCGTATATAAAACTAAAGCTAATCACTGATCAAACGTTAACAGGTGACGATGGTCATTCCTAGCCGGCCCTGGTGGTCTCGTGATTCAGATTCAGTGCTCTCACCACCACGGCTCAGGTTTACCTCCTGATCAGGGGAATCCACCCGTCGCTTGTCATAATGTGGCAGCTGCACGTTGCTGGGATACTGAAAGCTATGCCACTGATATTTCAAAAACTAGTTTGGTCCCCCATGGTGGACAGGTTTCAGTGGAGCTTCCAGACTAAGACAGACTAGGAAGAAGGAGCTGGCCACCCATTTCCATGAATCTCCATGGAACCTTGTCTGACACAGAGCTGAAGGTGAGAGAATGGTGAAAAAGACCAGCTCTGCTATACACAGGGCCGCTGGGAGTGGGCACTGACTCCACAGCACTGACAAAGAATGTCCACTCCTAAAAGTTAGTTTTTTTATTATTATATTGTACTAAAGAATCATCACTTTTGGGGTTCACACTAATTGAAACTAAAGCAAAATGCAAAAGTAAAAGTATTCCGTGTCCATTTCATATAAAAAGTTACGGAGTTAGTATCAAACATAAAAGTATTAATATTTATAAAATGTGAAAACATTCTTGCAAAAGAAAGAACTGACTTGGAAAATAGTGGAAGATTTTGATACTCATTATATAAATCAATTAGGCAGCTAAGCAGCCACATAAATGCTAAAAAATAATCATTATACTAACTCATGTTTTTTATGTCCTCTTTTCATGTTCAAGACGACTAGAAGCACCTTCTTAGTCTCAGGTCAGAAGCCAAAAATATTTTAAAGAGTTTCAAGTATATTCTAGAGCTTATTCCAGAATACTGTTCTTTGAGTCCTGTACTTTTAAAAGAGGATGTGTGAGAAGTTCATCTCCCAAACTCAGCCCCCTTTGATGATTCATGTGAATCTTTAGATGTAATGGCAAGCTGGGAAATTGTCCAGTGTGCTCCTTCTGAGATGGGTCACACCAAGGAGACAACGTATTGAAGGCCATAAATTTTATAAATGTCGCTTTACTAAGTATTTCTGTTGAAAAGATCATAAAATAAGAAGTGACGCCTTTTTCTCAAGAATGAGAACAAAGTCCACAACTTTCTCAAAAATATTTGCCATGCAATGCATGTGTTCTCAGGCCTGACCTGGCTGGTACCTGGATGTAATGTTCCTCCGCTGATGGTCTAATCAAGTTTCCTTGTAATCTGTATTACCCACCAGAAATACACTTAGTGAATAGATAAGGAATCTCCAAGAAAATATGGTTGCCTTGGTTTCTAATATTCTAACTCTTGGCCTCTACATTTTATTGCTGCAATCAGAGAATATTTTTACCCTACACTCAAACAAGTTCTGACATTATCTATTTTTTTAATGTTTATTGAAATATAGATTCATGACAAGTTGCAAAGATGTTACAGATATCATGTAACTTTCCCCCAGTTTCCCCCAAAGGTATTATCTTATGCAACTATAGTGTAATATCAAAACAAGGAAAGTCATATTGTACAATGTGTGTTTGCAGTTCTGTATGATCTTATCATGTGTACAATAATGTAACTGCCACTACAATCAAAATACTAAATTATTCCAGCACCACAAAGATTCCCTTTGTGCTACCTGTTTATATATAGTAGCACCACTCTTCTCCTCTCCCCACTCCTAACCCCTAGAAAACACTAATCTGTTCTTCAGTGGTATAATTTTTTCATTTCAAAATTCTGTGTAAACTGAATAAAATCAAGTAGTATGTGACCTTTTGAGATTGACTTTTTTTCTCTCCACAGATTGTCCTTGAAATTCATCCAATTTGTTGCGTGTATCAAAAGTCACTTGAATAGTATTTAGAATTCTCTTTGATTGATCTATAGTGTTTTTCAGTGCATTTCTTTGTATCGATTTTTTAGTGGTTATTCTAGGTATTACATTATACATACATAATTTATCGAAGTTTACTGGCGTAGACATTTTACCGGTAGAGTGAAGTATAAAAACTTACCTCCCTTTAAGGTCTCTTTTCCTGACCCATTTATGACATAAATTGTCTTAAATACTTTCTTTCCATAGCTTGAGAAGTGCATCAGAAAAATGTTATAATTTTTCTTTCAATTGAGTTTTCTGAACATACTTTCTAAACATAGTTTAGAAAACTCAAGCGAAGAAAGTCCATTGTATTTCCTCATTTTTATTCTTTCTGTTGTTCTTTCTTCATTTCTGATATCCCAAGATTCCTTCTTTTATCATTTTCTTTCTGTTTTAGGAATTTCCTTAAGCCACTTTCTCATGGTGGGACTGCTGGTGACAGATTCTTTTAGTTTTCCTTTGTCTGAGAATGTCGTCATTTCCCCTTCATTCCTAAAGGACACTTTTGCATGTTACAGGATTCTGGGATCATTATTTTTGCTTTCATCCCCTGAAAAATGATATGCCACTTCTTTCCGGTTTCTGGTCAGAAATCCACTGTCATGTGAGTAGTTTTGCCCCATGGTAAGGTGAAGTTGCTCTCTTGCTCCTTTCAGGGCTTTGTTATTTTGTCTTTAGTTTTTAGCGGTTTCATTCTCATAGGCCTTGGCATGAATATCGTTGAGTTTGTCCCGTTTTGGGTTTGCTCAGCTTCTTTAATCTGTAGGTTTATGGCAGGGGGGACAGGCGGCTTGTTTGTTCATTTGCCAAATTTGGGAGCTTTTTAGCTGTTATTTCTTTAAATACTATGTAGCACCACCCTCTTTCTTGTCTCTTCTGAGGCTCTGACGACATAACCTTTTGTTGAAGTCCCATGGGTTCCTGAGGATCTCTTCATTTTTTGCAGTCCACTTGCTCTTTGTTCTTTAGACATGGTAATTTCTATTGTTCAGTCTTTACCTGCACTGATTCATTCCTCTCTTCTTTCTGTCTACTTTTGAGCATACACAGTGAGTTGTTATTTCTGTTATTTTATGTTCAGTTCTAAAATTTCCATTTGGTTCTTCTTTAGATCTTCTATTTCTTTGTTTAGACTTTTTTTTTCATTTGTTTCAAACATGTTTGTAATTTTTGTTGAAGTGTTGTGGGTTTTGTTTTTTCTTTTGAGGAGAGTGGCCCTGAGCTAACAGGTATTGCCAATCTTCCTTGCTGCCTTGTTACTGCCAGGTGGTTGTGGAAGTCCAGGTTTCCCATGGAACTTCTGTTGATACCCTGGGATAGACGGAGGGGTACCTCATTACTGCTAGATGTGGGGGAGTTCAGGATCCCCATTAGGCATCCATCCTGGCTGTGAGCCTTCTGAAGTGTGTTCAATATATAATATACAGGGTTTCAGCTGTATCTAGGGGGAGAAATAGGAAGAAGTGCATCTGCTCCATCTTTGTTCAAGATCAAAAGTCCGTTATTTACATATTTTTGAAAGTTACTTCACCTCTTAGGGCTTCTATGCTCTTATATATCCTATAAAGAGACAGGGTTTGATATATTTTTAGGTCTTCTTGAGTGTTTATATTGTTGAGAAAAAAGCACAGGATTTTGGTTTATATGTCTCTAGATTTGAATCTTGACTCTCCCATGGACCAGCTGGATGAAACTAGACAAGTGGTTTAATCTCCATATACTTCTCTGCCTATAATACAAAATAATGCCCATCCCCAAGGTTATCATGTGATTTGTATGTAAAGCTCTAAGCATAGAGGAGGCACTCAGAATTAATGCATCCTCCTCTTATTGTGGGGAATAGGAGCTCTTTTAGTCTGTGGACCCTTTATTACCAACATGTGTTGTGCGGAAGATTGTATATGGAAGCCTTTCAAGAGAAGAAGATAAGCTCTGGTATAAATTTTGATGTAATTTAGCTACTGGACAGATATCAGCTTCAAAGTCCTCTAGGTTTTTCTTATTATTCCTTCTCTCTAGAGTCCTGCACCACTAAGAATATGCTTGGGTTTTGAAATAAAAATCTCTAGTTGAAAAATAATTATTTCATACATTTTATTAAATCTTTTAACACATAAGGGGATTTCAAATTTTGACAGGGAAGATCGACGTGAAAATTTCAGCACTGGTTTAAGTAATACATAAATATTTTTGCACATACATTTTTGAGATTTGATTCAAAATATAAGGAACTAGATACTACCCAATATTATAGCTATCACACAGTTTGGCCCAGCTGAAGCGGTGTGACACCTTGTGTCAGTGATCCCCAGGGATATCTTCATTGTCTGTCTTCCTAAGAACTTCCAAATTTATTAAACAAATAATTATTTGTTTTACCATTTTAAGTAATTATATTTGCAAACCAAAGCCTCTGATTGAGAATATCAGTTATTGATTTCAATGAAAATAATTTTAGTCAAATACATGGAAATATGGTTAGATAATGTGCAGCTTTAATCCAAATAAATGCTAGCTTTAGAAATGTTTGTTAAATATTAAAAATACTTTTTAATAGCACTGGGTTAATTTTTGGGCACAGTGATAACAATAAATGAGTTTTTAAAAAATCTTATATTTAACAAAACTTTTGCAAAATGAAAAAAGACAGGGCTGGCCCGGTGGTGCAGAGGTTAAGTTCTCACGTTCTGCTTTGGTGGCCCGGGGTTCACCAGTTTGGATGCTGGTTGCACACCTACACACTGCTTGTCAAGCCATGCTGTGGTAGACGTCCCACATATAAAGTATAGGAGGATGGGCACAGAGCCTCGCTCAGGGCCAGTCTTCCTCAGCAAAAAGAGGAGGATTGGTGGTGGATGTTAGCTCAGGGCTAATCTTCCTCAAAAAAAAAAAAAGAAAAGATAACTTAAATGTCTTTAATCCTACAGTCAAGCCGATGTCTATTTTGTGAAAATGACTTTATGGTTAAAATTAATTTATAGTTCATTTACTTTAATAAACTAGCAGACTAGATTTTGAATATTATATCAAATCTCTTCCAGTTTAAATAATTTATCAAGTGGCGGTGACTGACTAGGAGGGAAAACAGAAACAATATTTAAGACTTGCTAGAATGCGAAGAGGATGCAGAGACCCTTCCCATTTTGTTCTTTGCTCCCCCAGCAGTTCACTGTGTGCATCCTGTATGATGAACCATAGCTTCCCTGCACTGTATCACCGTCTCTGTCACCCACAGGCATTCAGAACCTACTGAAGTGTAAATCACTGCTCCAGAGAAGGCTGGCCACACCAGAGAACACATTCGCATGTTTGAACTTCTGAAGTTTCCTCTGAGGAAAGAATTACCTCAATAGTACCTGGCTTGAATATTTATTAGGCACCAGGGTGAGTAGTTATCAATCTTCTATTTCTCATTTCTAAAATAAAAATAAATAATAAATTGGCAAGTGCTTCATACATTTAAAGAGAAAAGCACACTATATGTTCAGAAAATTATTGAAAAAAGCATTTGACTTACTTTTTGCCCTCAGTATGTACTTTGGGAATGACAGGAATAAAAAATAGACTTTCCAGGGGATCAGAAAAAACCCCAAACCTCACAAACTCTTCTCCTTCACCCAAGAAAATTAAATCTAGTGATTTATCAGGAAAAATTCTATTCAATCTCCAAAATTTAGCCCTAGCACTTTTTCTCTGAGAAGACTTCTGAATTCAATGCAAAGATTACGTGCCCGTAGGACTTACCGCAGAGTTTTGCGCCTGTGTATGCATACTTCCTTAATACTTTGAAAGCCCTAAAGACAGAGACAAACTATCTTAGGAGTTCCATCTTCAAACACAATTCAGTGAATGTCTGGATTTCAATAAATACTTAAGGAATAGATCTAAGAAAGCATTGATATACAATGTTTTCATTTTGATTCAGGCAAGACAATTTTGTGAATAACAATAAGGTACACTTTTTAAATCCCTGTTTTGAAATTATTTGAATATCTCACCTACTCTTTTAACTTAATTTTAATTTCAAAATATGACTGATATTATGTATATGCCTGGGACCTTTATTAAATATATTTCATTGCTTGAGTTTTAGGAGATGATATCTCATAAGAAATAAGTCCTATCACATTGTTTTAAAATAAAATACTGTGTCTTATTAGTATCCATATCATCCTCCCAATTTCACACATACAAATGCTCTAAGCTCACACAGTTGAAAGAGATAGTAACCAAGACGCAAAGACATATAGTCAATGAGATAGAAAAAGTAGTCAGTAATAGAACCAAACATTTAATTTATGAAGGAACTAAGATAATTCCGTGGTGAAAAAGGTAGTCTTTTCAACAAATGACACTGAAAGAATTAGATGTTCATATATAAAAACTAACTTGATATTGAGTTGGGGAACCAAATGAAAACGCTATACCTATAACACTTTTAAAGGAAAAAAAATAGACAAAAGTCTTTGACACTTTGCAATAGGCAAAAATTTCTTAGATAGGACAAAAAGAGCATAAACCATAGAGGAAAATATATATAAATTGGCTTTCTTCAGTGCTAAAAACTCTTCTTCATTGAAAGTCACTGTTAAATAAAGGAAAAAAAAATCACTGGAAAAATACTTGTGAAACACATATCTGATTCCAGATTTGCATCTGAAATGCATTTAAAAACATTTAAAAAATTTTACAACCCAGTAATAAAAACAGAAAGACAATAATAAAATGGGTAAAATATCTGAACCAAGGAAGATATACAAATGGCTAAAGAACATATAAGAATATACTCAGCCTCTTGAGTCATCAGAAAAATGCAAATAAAAGCCATAACTGAGATATCACTGTTAGCAATTACTAGAAGAGCTACAATTTAAAAAGATTGACAATACTTAGGGATGCTCAGAGTTTGGAGCAACTAGAAATCTAAACAAGAAAGGTAAACACTTATGATCCTTCCATTCCATCCCTAGATATTTACCCAAGAGAAATGAAAACATGTGTTTACACAAAGGCTTGCCTGCATGCAAATATGAATATCAGTTTTATTTTTTACAGCAAAAAAAAAAAAGGAAAAACAAGAAACTGGATACCACCCAAATATCCATCAACTGGTGAATCGATAAACAGATTGTGATATATTCATTTGATAGGATATTATTCAGCTATAGAAAAGAATGGATTTTTAATCCATGCAAAAGCATGGATGAATCCTAAAGCATATATTAAGCGGAAGAAGATATGATACACACACTATATGAGTTCTTTAATATGACATTCTGGAAAAGACAAAGCTATAGGCATAGAAAACAAAACCGTGTTTGCCAAGGACTTAGGATGGAAGAAGAGGACTGACAAAGAGACGTGAGGGAATCTTGAGGGGGTAATGGATGTGTTCTCTATCTTCATTGTGATGATATTTATATAACTGCATACGTTTGTCAAAACACATCAAACTATGGATGTGAAATGTTGGTTTTTATTGTGTCTTCATAAAAAGACATACTTAAACATCGTAATGAGGTTTACCGAACTACTTTAAGTGAAAAGTATCTCTCATGTCTGATCTTCCTTATCTTCCGAAAATTTTAAATTTTTTTCCAAAGCACTTATAACTTTGTAATAGACTATTTGATAACTTCCTTATGTTTCTGCCTTACTGTCTGTGTCTTCTGCCAGTACATAACGTCCACTAAGTGTCTTCTACTGCTGTGCCTCCCGATTCTCCGCTCAGGACCGAGTCACTCATTATTCTTAGTTTCTTGCAAGTCTTTGAATTTGACCACACAAAGATGAGTATTTCTCTAGGAAGTTCCCCAGGTCCAAGAGAACCGCTTAGCCCAAGATCACATCCCCTTCATGAAGGAAGCACACACTTGTTGACTCTTCACAGGTGAGCAAAGTGTGGCCTGCAAAACAAATCTGGGCAGTAGTCCATTTTTATAGGTCACAGAAGATAAAAAGGATTTTAAAATTTTTAAAAGATCATAATAAAGGAAGCAAGATGAAGAATAAGAGAGGGGGAGGGAATGGGAGGAGGAGAAATGGAATATGTGACAGCGAATGAATGTGACACACAAAGCCTAGAATATTTACTATTTAGTGGTAAGTGGTGAAGATGGAAAGCGGCGATGTTTGCACAACAATATGAATGTACTTAATATCACTGATGTATGCACTTAAAAATGGTAAATTTTATGTTATATGTATTTTACCTCAATAAAACTGTTGGAAACAAATGTTCAACACAGAATTATTATCACAGTAATAAGATAGAAAAAAACTCATGTGATCTTAAATGTCCAAATGTATTAAATCTTTGTGAAGAAACATCCAGTAGCATGGTGTCTAATAACAGCCTTGCGGGAACATTGCTTATTAGTGACTTAAAGGGAAGCATGTCATCTACTGAGTTACTAACATTATATCCTCTTGCACCTGGAGTTTCCTTGGAGGTCACCCTTGCAAACATTAGCCAGATTTCCCCCACTGAGCTTGAGAGCTCTGATGAGCTCATAGCCCAAGGTGCTGTGGTTTTAAGACTGCATTACAGTAAGAGTGTATCTGTCAGAGATGAAAATGCAGGAGCATATTTACATCTTCATGTAATCCATTCATTGCTTTTTGTAAACCTAAAGTTCTCCAGGGAGTGACACAAATTCACATAATGTCCCTATGTGTTACAATTTGTATTTTGATCTCTACTTTAGCTGACAGATTTCTTCATAATAACCAGAATACCCCCTAGTGAATGCACACATGTAGACATTAAAAAGTAAAAATTAGCTTAGAGATTCAAGTTAAAGTCAGCATTCACTTATTCTGAAATAGTTTTCATTTCATCTGCTCTGATTTTTACTTGAATAATACAATGTCAGGTTTGAATTCATAGCAGTTCTCTCCCCTACATCTTAGTGGGGATGTTTCTCAATGTGTTCTCAGGTATCTCTAAATGGGATGCCACTTTGGGCACCCTTGGCTGTTTTCCACAAGTATGAACAGAGCAAAATTTAAAAAAATAATAATTTAGAGACTATACAGTAAGCATCTACTATTTTCAGGGACTGAAGTTATAAAAATAAATAGGGCATAATATGTAAGAATAACTTATACTATATGAATAGAATAGAAGAAGTCATGACCTTATTGTAGTGCCAACAAGTGGACAACATAATGCAAAAAGGATTGATAATGGTGCCTGCAAACAAATAGATATGACTACACGCTTCAGAGTGTAGTCGTGTGCCACATAATAACATTTTGGTCAAGGACAGACCATGTATGACGTGGTGGTCACACAGGATCAGTTCCAAATAACCTTGGTGTGTAGTAGGCTATACTATCTAGGTTCGTGTAAATACACTCTATGATGTGCACACAATGACAAAATCGCCTAACGACACATTTCTCAGAACGTACCCACGTCGTTAAGCGACACATGGGTGTAATTACTTCTGATAGATACGGTGATATTTTATTTTTAAAAAATATTTTCAGATAGTTACTTAAATATCCACTTTAACTCTGATAAAATGTATGGACGTGGGAAAATAATTTTAACACTTGAGCTGGTCCTGAGCTGCATAGATGAACAGAACCCAGAACCCACTTGGCAAGTGGCAGGGCCCCAACATAGTTCCCAAGATGAGATGTACTCTGTGGGCCATATTTCATATAGCCCTGTTCATTGTCATGGCTCCAATACACTTCTCTGGGGCTCCTGAGGCCCTTTCCATCCTGCTGCAGTAGCTCTTAGGGAACCTGCTCAGCAGTACTGGCCACGTTTGGCATCCTTGGAGCCATCTTGCTCACTGTTGCACTCACTGGTTGTTCCTCAAGGCCTACGTTATTTTGACATCATCATTTTCTGGTACCAGCCTTTCAGAGGAAGATCCTATAGCAGGTATTTGGGGACCCAGGTTTTCTTACTTTACCACATAGTCTTCTCCTTCTCAGCACTCAGGACTCAGGGGTTGGAGGGACTGAGAATCACTGGGAATGGTTGTGGGGAAGACAGAGTAGAGCCAGAACAGATTCACTCACAGCCTTATCATGTATTCTAAACCATTCCTCAACAATTTGGCCTTTCAGACTACAGGGATTTTCTACCCTGTGCCCATTTTTCTGAAATCTAGTAAGAATTATACCTTATTCCTGCTTGATTATTCAGTATTTTAGCACAATCCTTGGCAATGTTTTTTGTAACAATAAATGAAGACTGACTCTTGGTTTCTATAGTATCTCTCTGGGTTTTTTATTTTAATCTTTTCTACACATTTTTACCTCTAATTGCCTCTTAAATTTTGGTGTTCTCTAGAATTCCATGCTTAACTTTCTTGTCTTCTTGCATCACCATCTTCCTACGTAATCTAATTCACACCTGTGATTTGAACTGCTACCTCTAAGCAACAGTTATCAAGTCTCTAACCAGAGCCTGTGTCTTTCCCAAAATCTAGACCTGTACATCTAATCTCCTATTGGACTTCTCGATTTATAGTTTCCACAATCACTTACACTCAGCATGGTTAAAGCTGAACTTGTAATACTCATCTCCATGTTTGTTCTTCCTCTTATCTGGTGAATGTCTTCCTGGTCATCTAAGCCTGGAAACTGAGAGACCTCTTGGCTCTCTTATCCACTATATCAAGTTGTTCATCAAATTCATGTATTATAGATTCCATTTAAGTTCATTCTTTCATTCATTCATTTAATTATCTTATATGAATCAAATTATTACTGAATGCCACCATGTATCATGTAATGCTCTAGGAGCTTGAGACACTGGAATAAAGCCCTCAAGGAGCTTATGCTTTATCACCAGAGACAGATAAGAACTAAATAAACAAGCAAAAAAGATACAATTTCAGGTGTGTTTAATTCTAGGGAGAAATGTAAAGCAGGGAAACAGACAGATGACCACCAATGGATAGTGAGGAGCTGGCTCCTGAAGGCTTTCTGAGAAATAAACCTTTAAGAAAATATGCAAAAGGATGAAATTCATAGACCCATAAGGGATAATCTTCAACAAGCAAAGAGAATTCTAAATTGGAACAAGGTTGGAATATTGAAGGAAGAGCAGAGTAATCTAATATAAGAATGTAAATGATTTTGGAGAGGTCAATCAAAGCCAGAATATGTAGGTATTATAGGATTTTAGATTTCATTTGGATGGAAAGCTATTAGATATTTTACAAAATGAGAATAACTAATCTGCTTCCTAAAATATTTTAACTCTAGTGTTATGCTGGTAAATATTTAACAGCTGGCTCTTGGTGAGGAGATGGACATTTGCTACTATCTCTGGTGTAAATACGCCCAGCATGGCCAAGTTCACCCGCCGATGTGACATCACTAAATGCAAAATGGAGGAGAGATGCACACAATTGCCTCTGTTGAGCAATAAGAATAAATGGATACTGTTTTCTGGTTTTTTCCACACCTCTTTGGGTATTTTTTGACTTCTCCCTTCAATTCTTTATTGTACCAACATGCCACAACATACCACTGCTTGTTCCCCTTTGTTCTCTCACCTAGGCCTGTGCTCTCCAAAATGGGAGCACTTGAAATGTGGCTAGCGCAACTAAGGAATTCAATATTTAATTTTAATTCTAATTATAAAAATGAAATTTGACTCTGATAGTGCAAAAATTTTGAGTATGTTTTGTAAATCTTTTTCAACTGTTAAGTTTTATGAAATCTAAATGCAGATCAAGTATTCCCAATGAAAATTGAGTCTGAATTCAAATGTGTTGTAAGTGTAAAAGATAGACTGGATATCTAACATGGATCATGAACAAAAGAATGCAAAATATCTGATTATGTATCTTTTTAAAATTAATAACATGTTGAAATGATAATATTTTGGATCTATTGGGTTAGGTAAAATCTACTTTTTTAAATTTATTTTTTAATTTATTTTCCTTTTTCTCCCCAAAGCCCCCCGGTATACAGTTGCATATTCTTCGTTGTGGGTCCTTCTAGTTGTGGTATGTGGGACGCTGCCTCAGCATGGTTTGATGAGCGGTGCCATGTTCGCATCCAGGATTCGAACCAACGAAACACTGGGCCACCTGCAGTGGAGCACGTGAACTTAACCACTCGGCAACGGGGCCAGCCCAAGATAAAAACTGCTTTTAATATTCATTTCAATGGTTTCTTTTTACTTTTTTTTTTTTTGAGGAAGATTGGCCTTGAGCTAACATCTGTCGTCAATCTTCCTCTTTTTACTTGAGGAAGATTGTTGCTGAGCTAACATCTGTGCCAATCTTCTTCTATTTTATGCAGGATGCCACCACAGCATGGTTTGACGATCAGAGCTAGGTCCTGGCCTGGATCTGAACCTGCAAACTCCTGACCGCTGAAGCTGAGTGTGGGAAGGCAATCACCACACCAACAGGCCAGCTCCCTCTTTTTACTTTACTTTTAATGTGGCTACTAAAAATGAAATTAGATGTATGAGTTGCATATATTTCTATTAGATAGTGCTGATCTTGATTCTTGCTACTCAGTTTGTAATCCATAGGCCAGCAGCAGTAACATCACATGGGAGACTGTTAGACAAGCAGAATCTCATGCTCTCTCTCAGATCTACTAAATACAACCTGAATTTTGCTAAGTTCCCCAAGTGATTTGTATGCGCATTGCATATAGAGAAGTGAAGCATGGATCTAGAAAACTGTGTAAAGTTAGTCCTTTCAATCTATTCCCCTTCAGTTCTACCTTTCTCACTACTGTTTTCTTTAAAACTGTGTTCATCCTTATTTAAAAGCTCTAAAGGGTATGAGTTAATATTTACATAAAGTGCCAACTGCTTACTTTGCCGAGCACACAAGTGGCTCCTTGATATGAATTCTCCAACCCCTCTTCTGTATCCAATAACTTATACACAATCATTAATGAATTATTTGTTGTTCTCCAAACATATTCTGCTATTTTGTACTTGTTTTTGCACAGGATTTTCCTCTGCCTTGAATATCTTTCTTCTTCATATGCTATGTGCCTGTATGCTCTCAGAACAATTTCAGAGATTTTAAATTGTTATTTGGTTTTTGAAAAATAATTTTCACAAGTGTGGCTGTTTTGCTGGGTTGCAGGTGGGTCCACAGAGCGCCTCACACTGCCCTTCTGGATGTGGATCTCCAACTCTGTATCTACGCTCATAATCTTGTTCTGATAGTTTTAAAAAGTAAAAGCGCCATTCCTGATGACCTGTTAAAATCCTATTTTTTGAATGCTCTTGTGGATACCTTGAACATTTTACTGGTTTTCTCGTTAATTATTAACTTGAATAAAGTCTTTGACGCTATTTTTCTCTCTATATAAGAGCCTTATGAGAGAACTACACTGTGACATTCTAATTCCTGTCCATCTAAACTTTCCTTGTGGAAAGTTTCCTGGTTCCCCCATACAAAATTAAACATTTTGTTGCAATTGTCACAACCATTATAATTCTCCATGCCCCTGTGTTTCTTCCAATGCGATGGTGTTAAAGACAATGCGTTAGTCACGTGCTTTACTTACTCATTTAATCCAAGTTCCCCAGTTTGCTTTGTGTTTTATCTATATTGCCATATTTGCCTTTTCTATGAATTGCCTAAAAAAGTTTTTAAAAGAGCTATAAACTAACAATAATAGATTCAATTGAGTTAGCACATATTCTCTCTGGGACGTAGTTTCTCATTGATAAAATGATGGAGGTGAGGTAGGTCAGAGGCCACAATCTGCCCACCTCTTTCTTAGCAAAATTTCTTTTTTAAAGATTTTATTTTTCCTTTTTCTCCCAAAGCCCCCCAGTACATAGTTGTGTATTTTTAGTTGTGGGCTCTTCCAGTTGTGGCATGTGGGACGCCCCCTCAGCATGGCCCAAGGAGTGGCACCATGGCCACTCCCAGGATTCAAAGCAGCGAAACCCTGGGCCGCTGAAGTGGAGCGTGTGAACCCAACCACTCGGCCACGGGGCTAGCCCCTCTTAGCACAATTTTGATAGATTGTGTGTGTGCTTTTCTTTTAAAAAAAAATCTCCCATTATATTGTCTAAACAGAGACTGCTTTTTCTCTAAGATTGAGGAAAGAAAGAAAGATGGAGTTGCAAAAGAAAATATTTCCATTTCCAACACATGTGTATATGGAACAGGTGAGGCACTGAAAATGTGTGCATCAAAGATGCAATACTCCTCTTTCAAATTGTGTGATTTTCCAAAACACGGTACAGCCTTGGGGGAAAATGCTAGTTCAATTCCTAGCTCTGTTGCTTACTTAGTGTGAGTTTGGGGTCACATTCTCAACCACTCAGGCTCAGTTTCCTCGTATGGACATTGGAATATTAACACACAGAAGAAAGAGATGAAATAAGAACTAGCATAAGCTCTCCACAAGGCAGGCTGCCTCTTGTAGAGACAGCTCGGGCAGCACGAGGCAGTCTGGAAACACGCGTAGAAATCCATCTTCTACTATTAAATGTATATGAGCCACTTTATAAATCTAAGAATTTCTATTTTATGTCTTAATAATATGAATACTGCTTCCACAGTATTATGCAGTTTGTATAAGGCACAATTTAAATTTCATACATGTGACATTTTATTTACTGTAAAAAACAGAACATTTTTAATGTGTTCCTGTTTTCTCCCTTTATTCAGCATGTAGTCATTTTTTCCCCAGTTACAGGAAGGTCCCACTCTGCCTAAAGCATTCTGTGAGGCATTAGCCCAGCTCACCACGTGCACGGCATCCACCTGCAAGGAAAGCCATTTTTACTGAGCAGATCTGGTCCTGAGAAAGACAAACCCTTTTGGTTCTGTTTCAAGGCAGTTTAACCAGCACGACGTAACAGCTGGAACTCCACTTTAGCCATCTCTCACACAAGTCTTTCTGGTAAGTTGTCCATTTCAAATTTTACATACAGGTTTTAAGCCATTCGGTTTTATTTTGAATTAATTATATTTGAGTCTTCATTAAAATTAAATTTATCAAGGCGTTCAACTTCATGGATGACTCTTTAAAGCCATCCATAAATCTAAAGCGTTATATACATATCGATGGGCTTAATAAATTGGGGTTACATTTGGGGGCTTTCTGCAGACTTAATAATTTTAAAGTTTGTTATGATTAAAATAATGTATAAAATAATTTGACACGTAAGTAATGGCATAATATTTCTGAGATATCAATCGATGCCCTTTATTTCTCCAGTGGGCCTCCTTTTCGTTGGTCCTTTAGAAACAACTAATTGATCTGTGCTCATGCTCCCAGGGAGGGAGGGGACAGGTAGAAAAATAGCCGTCCAGAATTGCTGTATTTGGTTTTCAGAAGCTTAAGCTCTTTGTCCTATATGCAAAAGCGAACAGATACTGGGGCCAAGGCAGTCCTTCCTCTGAACGAGTGGCCTGAGGGGGTGTAAGAGAGCCAGCAGCGGAAGAGACTGACTACCACCACCAGCTTCTGTCCTCGGTGCTCAGGTGTTCGGGTGCGGGGACCCCCAGGAAGCAGCGCCCTCGAGTTTCTTCTCAGGGGAGCAGTGCTCACTCAGCACTAGTTTTTGTGATGCAGGAATGAGCGTCTCTTGAATCCCAATTTTTTAAATTTCTCGGAAAAGCAGAAAGTCCAGATTGTAAATATTGGCAACTAATTTAAATTTTTTCTTTACTAAAACTCTAAAAAAATACTTCAAAAGACTCACAATGAAGATATTTGGGGTTTTTTCCCCCGTTGGCTGTGAATTTGCCACATTAATTTTCCTTTTGGAGAAGCAGAGCCTAGGAGAGAAATAACCCTGAAAAATATTTTAAGGATAAATATTTTTCTATTTTATCAAACCCACTTTGTCCAGATAAGAAGAATCTGGAATTTGTGTGAAGAGAAACAGAGAGGAGGCAGTGAAAATGAAAAAGTACATGGGTTACCCCCACAAGAGGGCCGTGTGCAGTAAGGAGGTGGAAGCAGTCCAGAGAAGAAACAGCTTGGGGATTCTGAAGCGCAGCCACAGACAGCCTCTCACAGACTGCTGGGCCCTGTGCACACGCTGAAACCCTGGCTAGACTCCGGGGCCCTGAGTGTGGCACAGAGAGGGCAGGCAGGAAACACAGGGAGAAAGAGTCGTGGTGAAGAGCGGCGGGCCACGTGCGAAAGATGCTCTTCCGCAGAAAGCTTGAACGTTCCACGGCCCTCCCTTCCTCAGCTCCTCTATGCCCTTTGTCTTATACGCATCCTCCACAAGTTTTCCTGAGGAGACTAAAGTAAAAGTTTCCTAGCAGTTCAGCAGGACTAGGGCTCAAAGTAAGGAGAATCAGTTCTAGGAAGCAAAGCTGTCCCTCTGTACAGTGGAATGCAAACTCCTTACCCCTGAGGTAAGGCTGCGCCTTGGTTGGTTTCATAGACTGGGGTGCTTCTCTCTCTCTTCCTACATATAGAACCACTCTGGTTGATTGATTTATCCTAAGGATTCATATGTGCATTCATGATAAACTGGAAGGTACATACGTGGAGATAAAGGTCAGTCTTTTGTAATAATAATAAAATAAACCTACTAAGTGCAAATTGAGAAACAAAAGGTTTGTTATGGGATTTGAACAAATTGAGAAAAATTAACACAAGAAAACTTCTTAAGGAAAACCACATGCCGAGTTATAAAGAGGACCTGGAAGCCACGAAAAAGAAAAAGCAACGGAACATGAAAAAGAAACAAACAAGGCACTGACAATAGAAATGGCAAGCAATAGGATATATTCGAGAATATGAGGAAGCCATTTGGTGTAAACCTAATTTGGCCTGATCTTGTTTCTCCAAAAGGGCCTCACCATGGCCATTGAGCACGCATTGTATATCTGCTTTAGACATTCCCTACGGCAAGAGCAAAGGCCCTTGAGATAAAGGTGCAACTTCCCTCCCCCTCCCAACGTTGGCATTTCCTTAAGGATTAAGCATCTTTCCTTAGGCTAGAAACTGATTGCTGCGCTCACCTGTGACTGCCCAGCTGGAGACAATAGACTTGCCTCCTGCTATGCCCACCAAGATAGCAGACCCACTACCTGCTGTGTCCATCAAGCACTGTGCCAAGAGGGCAATCTTGTGACTATTGTAAGAGGGACATTTCAATCGTATGTGAAACATCCTCTTTGAGGGTATATAACTGCCCTGTACACCCCTCGCTTCTTTGGAGTGCTCCATTCCTTTGTGGAAGGACTCTCCTGGGCCATGGTCCTCACATTCTAGCTCAGAATAAACTCTTCCAAATTTTCATTTATAGATCGGTTATGGATTTTTCTCATCAACAGCACAAACGCAGAAGGCTGACAACTGATGGTTTCTGGCTGTCTGCTCACAAAGGCAGTTTGATGGTGCTCTGAGCACTGGTAGATTCCTTGTATATCTCCACAGGTATGCTCTAGTTTTTAGGAATTATTTTTATGATCTGCCCAAGCTCTCTTATATCAGTTGCAAGAAACCTCTTGTTTTGCAGTGGTACTTAGATGGCTTGGGTGGGTAGCCTCAGTACATAATAATCAGTTAGACAAGTACTTGATGACATGGATCTGTGAGCACTGTGCTGGATGCCTCAGAGTCATCAGCTCTAACACCTAGGGCCTGCCCACAGGAAATGTGCTTCTGGTTTTTCAGTCATAAATAATATATATGTATTCTCTACTGTGAAACCACAAACACTACAGTAGGATGATGTATCTTACATGACTGGTGTGAAACTTAAGAATTATGGGCACGGCTGGGCTGGTCAAATTTTATCATGATACATAGAAGTGAAGAAGTTATGTGATTTTTCTTTTCCTCTGTTCAGTTTTCTCAACATGGTTTATTGGTTTACATTGGTTTATGAGGCTTCTTCATTATATAATATTTTTGTATACATACATTCTGTTTAAGGGAAATCTATTGTCTTTCATTGATCATTTCTGTTTGCATCAATTCCATGTTATTTAAATGGTTTCTGCTCTAATTTTTTTATTGAGGTTATGATAGTGTACACCATTATGAAACTTCAGTTGTAAATTATTATTTGTCAGTCACCATATGTGCCACTTGGCCCTTTGTGCCCACTCCACACTCCCCTTCCCCTGGTAATCACTAAATAATTCTTTTTGCCCATGTGTTTGTTTATCTTCCATGTATGAGTGACATCATACAGTGTATGTCTTTCTCTATCTGGCTTAGTTTGATTAACATCATACCCTCGATGTCCATCTCTGTTGTGAAAAATGGGATAATTTTGTCATTTTTTATGGCTCGGTATTATTCCATTGTGTGTATACACCATATCTTCTTTGTCCAGTCATCAGTCGATGGGCATTTATGTTGCTTCCATGTCTTGCCTATTGTGAATAATGCTGCAGTGAACATAGGGTGCATAAGTCTCTTTGAATTGCTGATTTCAGGTTCTTTGGATAAATACCCAGTATTGGAATAGCTGGGTCATATGGTATTTCTATTTTTAGTTTTTTGAGAAATCCCCATACTGTTTTCCACAGAGGCTGCACCAGCTTGCATTCCCACCAGTGTATGAGGGTTCCCTATTCTCCACAACCTCTTCTACCTGTGTTATTTTTTGTCTTGGTTATGATAGCCATTCTTACCAGTGTAAGGTGATATCTTAGTTTAATTTTGATTTGCATTTCCCTGATAATCAGTGATATTGAGCATCTTTTTATGTGTCTACTGGCCATCTGTATATCTTCTTTGGAGAAAGGTCTGCTCATGTTCTCTGCTCATTTTTTGATCAGGTTGTTTGTTTTTTTGTTGTTGAGTTGTGTGAGTTCTTTATATATTATGGAGATTAACCCCTTGTCAGATATATGCTTTGCAGATGTTTTCTTCAAGTTGGGGGGTTGTCTTTTCACTTTAATCCTGGTTTCCCTTGCCTTGTAGAAGCTCTTTAGTTTGATGAAGTCTCACTTGTTTATTTTTTCTTTTGTTTCCCTTGTCTAAGAAGACATGGTGTTTGAAAAAAATCCTTTTAAAACTGATGTCACAGAATGTACTCCTTATATTTTATTCTAGAAGTTTTATGGTTTCAGGTATTATCTTCAAGTCTTTGATCCATTTTGAGTTTATTTTTGTGAATGGCATAAGAGAATGGTCTACTTTCATTCTTTTGCATGTGGCTCTCCAGTTTTCCCAACACCGTTTATTGAAGAGACTTTCCTTTCTCCATTGCGTGTTCTTAGCTCCTTTGTTGAAGAGTAGCTGTCTGTAGATCTGCAGTTTTATTTCTTGGATTTCAGTTCTGTTCCACTGATCTGTCTGTCTGTTTTTGTACCAGTACCATGCTGTTTTGAGTACTATAGCTTTGTGGTACATTTTGAAGTTACGGATTGTGATGCCTCTATCTTTGTTCTTTTTTTCTTGGGTTTGCTTTAGCCTTTCAGGGTCTTTTCTTGATGCATAAGAATTTTAGGATTCTTTGTTCTATTTCTGAGAAGAATGTCACTGGGATTCTGATTGGGATTGCATTGAATCTGTAGATTGCTTTAGGTAGTATGGACATTTTAACTCTTTATTCTTCCAATCCATGTGCATGGAATGTCTTTCTATCTCTTTATATCATCATCAGTTCCTTTCAGTAAAGTCTATTAGTTTTCATTGTATAGGTCTTTCACTTCCTTGGTTAAATTTATTCCAAGATATTTTATTCTTTTTGTAGTGATTGTGAATAGGATTGTGTTCTTGAGTCCTCTATCTGTTAGTTCATCATTAAAGTATAGTGATGCAACTGATTTTTGTAAGTTGACTTTGTACTCTGCAACTTCACTGTAATTGTTGATTATTTCTAATAGCTTTCTGGTAGATGTTTTAGGGTTTTCTATACGTAAAATCATGTCATCTGCAAACAGCGAGAGTTTTACTTCTTCATTGCTTATTTGTATTTCTTTTATTTCTTCTTCTTGCCTAATTGCTCTGGCCAAAACCTCTAGTACAATGTTGAATGAGAGTGGTGAGAGTGGGCACCTTTGTCTTGTTCCTGTTCTCAGAGGGATGGCTTTCAGTTTTTCCCCATTGAGTTGATGTTGGCAGTGGGTTTGTCATATCTGGCCTTTATTATGTTGAGGTACTTTCCTTCTATACCAAACTTACTGAGAGTTTTTACCATAAATGGATGTTAGATCTTGTCAAATGCTTTCTCTGCATCTATGGAGATTATCATGTGGTTTTCTTCCTCATTTTGTTAATGTGGTATATCATATTGATTGATTGGTGGATGTTGAACCATCCCTGTGTCCCTGGTGTAAAGCTCACTTGATCATGATGTACAATCTTTTTGATGTATTACTGTATTCGGGTTGCCAATATTTTGTTGAGGATTTTTGCATCTATGTTCATCAGTGATATTGGCCTTTAGTTTTCCTTCTTTGTGTTGTCCTTGTCTGGCTTTGGAATCAGGGTGATGTTGGCCTCGCAGGATGTGTTAAGAAGTGTTCCATCTCCCTCAATTTTCTGAAATAGTTTGAGAAGGACAAGTATTAAATCTTCTGTGAATGTTTGATAGAATTCTCCAGAGAAGGCATCTTGTCCTGGACTTTTATTTTGGGGACAATTTTTGATTACTGTTTCAATCTCTTGTGATTGGTCTATTCAGATTCTCTATTTCTTCTTGATTCAGTTTTGGGAGACTGTAAGAGTCTAAGAATTTATCCATTTCTTCTAGATTGTCCAATTTGTTGCTGTATAGTTTTTCATAGTATTCTCTTATAATTTTTTTGTATTTCTGTTGTATTCATTGTAATTTCTCCTCTTTCATTTATTTTATTTATTTGAGGCTTCTCTTTATTTTCTTAGTGAGTCTGGCTAAAGGTTGTCAATTTTGTTTATATTCTCGAAGACCAACTCTCTGTTTCATTGATTCATTCTACTCTCTTTTTTGTTTCAATTTCATTACTTCTGTTCTAATTTTTATTATTTCTCTCCTTCTACTGACTTTGGGCTTTGTTTGTTCTTCTTTTTCTAATTCTGTTAGGTGTAGTTTGAGATTGCTTATTTGAGATTTTTCTTGTTTGTCAAGCTGTGCTTTAATTTTTTTAATATCTGCTTCTCTTTTATAATTCTTAAATATTAGCTTAGGGTTTCTAAATATTAATTTTAGTTGTCCTTTGTATATATTCTTTTTTTTTTTTTTTAAAGATTGGCACCTAGGCTAACAACTGTTGCCAATCTTCCTTTTTTTTTAAGGATTGGCACCTGAGCTAACAAGTGTTGCCAATCTTTTATTGTTTTTCTGCTTTATTTCCCAAACCGCCCCCCCCCCCCCCCCCCCCCGCCCTGTACATAGTTGTATATCTCAGTTGCAGGTCCTTCTAGTTGTGGGTGTATATATTCTGTACATAGTTAATGTAAAATACTATGTCCTGTAGGGTTTTCTGAATATTAATGGTAAACATAATTGCAATCATATTACATCAGTACCAACAGTAAAATCAATGGGTAGAATGGATGTAAAATGTAAAAGTGTAAAATCTCTTGCCCATCTGTAGGGAACATGTAGAAACTAATTTTTTTTTCTTTTTGCTGGTCAACCAAGTGCCATTTAATTGTGGTTCCTGGATACTAAATTTTAGTGAATCCACAGAGTTACTAGTATTTTGCTGGTTATCAAGGAATTACTTAAGTGATCTAGAGTATTTGGTTCCTAGGGTTCAGTCCACTCCAACTGCAGGAGGAGTATCCAGACAGAGGAACAGGCTGAGTGGAAACCCGATGCTCCACGTGGAGCCCATGCCCAGCCCAGTGACCTCCTTGTTAAAGATGGCTGAGGGCACATCTAGCAGTAAAAGCTGCCAAGCAGTAAGAAGTCTGGCTTACTCTGTGTCTAACTAAACTGCTATATTCTGCTTCAATGTGTAGGCCCATTTTATTAAAATCAATTTCAGGTGGATGTTTCTGAGATTAGACTGATGATAGAAGCTTGTGAAAAATAGAAAGGCCCAGTGGTGCAGAGGTTAAGTTCACATGTTCTGCTTTGGTGGCCCAGGGTTTGCCAGTTCGGATCCTGGGTGCAGACCTACACACTACTTATCAAGCCATGCTGTGGCAGGTGTCCTACATATAAAGTAGAGGAAGATGGGCACGGATGTTAGCTCAGGGCCAGTCTTCCTCAGCAAAAGAGAGGAGAATTGGCAGCAGATATTAGCTCAGGGCTAATCTTCTTCAATAAATAAATAAATAAATAAATAATATATTTTTGGGTGATCATTCTAAGAATGAAGATTGAAATGATGGAAGTGAGTTTTATTTTTTCAAACATCTTCATTATTATTATTATTATTATTATTATTATTATTATTATTATTTTGCTGAGGATGATTTGCTGGAGCTAATACCTGTTGCCAATCTTCCTCTTTTTGTATGTGAACCTCCACCACAGCATGGCCACTGAGAGATCAGTGGTGTGGGTTTGCACCTGGGAACCAAACCTGGACTGCTGAAGGGGAGCACACTGAATTTAACCACTAGGCAACCAGGGTTGGCCCTCTTCATTATTTCTAAAAATATAAAAGAATATTACAAACTTAAGGGAGCTTTATAACATGAACAGAGCCATTAGAAAAACAAAATTATGTGGCACATATAGACAATTAAGATATAGTTGTTAGAATCTCTATTATGATCTTGGATAATGTTTACAGTTTGATCGAGGTTATTGAACCTGGAAAATAATACTACATTTTTAAAATGTGGATTAATTTGTAAGAAGGATAAAGTCATTGAATAGTTTATCTAGCAGAAATAGTAGGTTTGCACAAATTCAAAACATTTCTTTAATCCTCCAATCATCATTTGTATGTTGATTGGCCCAAATAAGGGGAGTAATATATAGCAATGAGTTACAATAAAGAAATTGGCATTAGATAACACCACTATCCACAATTTTATCAGAAATGCGCTCTACTCATCCTCTACCCCATATCATGTTTTACTAAACGGGTCTTATAGCAATACATAGAGCCATAAAGATATAAATGCCACATTGTGATAGACATAATTCAACCTGAAAATATGTTATTGCTAATGGCAAAATGATTCTATCAAATAAGGCCTAAGAAAAAAGAGAAATGTTGTCTTCCTACATTTTACTAGTCAATGTGCTTGCACCAATTAAATAGTACAAATGATAGTAATAATATATTTTTAAAGCCAGTTACTTTGTTAAACATTTTGCACATTCAATATACCTAGTGCCATTACTTACCTGGAATGAAACTATGCTCAGAAAAGTTGTTTTTTACAAAAGTCAAAGAATTAGCAAGTGGTAGATCCAGGATTCAACGCCAACTTTAATTATGATGATTATGAAAATAATAAAGTTAATAATTGTATGCTCTTTTACCTATATAAAGTTATATAAATGTAATGACTCATAGAATAATTGACCATAGAAAGATCTGAGAACATCAATTGAAGCAGACCTGCCAGGTTCAGCCTCGCTGGCATCTGCTGGATGACACGCTGCAGGGTTAGTAGCTAGTTCCGAAGAGTGTTGAGAAGTCTGCAGATTATTTGTTAAAACTAATGGTTCTCTTTGACTTTCCGCACACATCGTATCAGGAGATACATTCAGCCTGCTCTGTGCCCCCACTGCAAAAAATTGAACTGAATAATCGAACAAACCACACCTTAAATAAGAAAGAGATTCTTTTCTAAGATTGACAAATTATACTGAAAATGTATCAACTTTTCTCAAAAAAAAACTTTTTGGAAGGATCATTTCAAATATTTGTATCGTCTTTGTTCTAGATATATGTGGGGAATTTTAACATTGTGTTTCAGAGACGATTGTGATTTTCTTCTGCCACATTTAACATTATTATAATTCTGGTTGGAATAGATGTTTGTACCAATTTAATTGCTTATGAAATTATAATTCTTTGGTCAAGATTTGTTAATAGAATTCTTATTTATTATTATTATTATTTATTATTATTTAGGTTGTTTATATACATATCTGATATTCCCAGTTCCTGAGCTCAGAGATTTTCTCTTAACCATCGACATAAAAAAATTCAGAATGCTTTCTCTTTTTCCTTCAAAATGGAAAACCCAAATGTGATGACTCTCCACTTACAATGAGTTCATTGTGCATTTATACAGGACACCAACCCTCATGGCAGCCAGTGATGTGCATCTCTTTCCACATTCCTGTGAAGTGACTTCTTTTTTTCTTTTTAAAGATTGGCACCTGAGCTAACAACTGTTCCCAATCTTCTTCTTTTTTTTCTTTCTTTCTGCCTTTTCTCCCCAAATCCCCCCAGTACGTAGTTGTATATTTTAGTTGTGGGTCCTTCTAGTTGTGGCACGTGGGACGCCACCTCACCGTGGCCTGATGAGCGGTGCCATGTCCGCACCCAGGATCCGACCCGGCGAAACTCTGGGCTGCTGCATCAGAGCGCGGGAACTCAACCACTCGGCCACGGGGCCGGCCCCAAGTGACTTCTCATTGGTAGCTTGAGAGCAACAAACCAAACAAATCAGGATTTTCCCTCCTTTTGAGAGTTAGTTATTAAATATTGACCAGCACATTTCTGATTTTAAATTTCCTTCCGTCTGATCGTTCTGGGATACGGCAAAGCTGAGCATCAGAACTTGCATCCTAGTAGAAGCACCAGGCAAAGATACAGCAGAGCCGCCTGGGTGCTGGTTGTTCATCCTTTCCCTAGGCAAGATTCTGACTTCTTAAAATCCTTATTTTTAAACTGCAACAAGAATATATACATTTTAAGTGACATTTTATAAAGGAAAGGGACAAAAATGTAAGATAGCTATTATCTAAATGACTAAATATGATAATGTCAACTTTTATGGGCTTTACCAGTGAGGGAGCTTGTACGCTATGAGACAGAGGCCTTGAGTGAAGATTAGAGACCCTCTGCTCTCTAATGTGATGTAAGGGAGGCAAATTATCTCTCTTTGCTCAGAAGAGAACTGCTGAGTGAAACTTGATGGACTTCAGGATTTCTTTCAAAAAGTTAATAGTGACTTCTGAAATCCAAGATGGACTTTTTCAGGTTGAAAAAAATTAACTCTAAGTATTTCACAAACGATTTCAGGTGTGTTTGGATTCAGTGTCTGTGCTGATTTCCACAGCTGACTCGCTCACCCGGCATGTGAGCGCACAGCCTCGGTTAGAGAGCCTCTCCATGCCTTCAGGGCTAAAGGCTAGAGTTTGTGAACATCCCTGGCTCACAGCTATTCACTGCCTGAAAATCACTTTGTGGGAGGGGAAAGGAGGCATTAAGTACTTCAAATCATATGTGGCATAACTTTCCCTGGGCCAGGACTGCTGAGGAAGGTGCTTAGGATGCCAGCTGAACAAGAAGGATGTTAGCACAAAGACAGATTATAAACAAATGCTATTACGGAAAATGACAATTAAGATGCTCTTAATTAGCATGTCATTTTGTATTTATCATCATCATGTTTGTTTTACAATGCTTTATTAAATCTGGGTTTATGACAAACAGTCTGCAGGCAATGCATCCTGCTGTGCAACATATGGCGTTACACCTAATGAATATTAATGCTGTGAAGTATAAATGGTCTTTAGGGACGGTGCTGATGGCTGGGAAACTCCTGCATATGGCATTACTATTCAGAAAGGTTAACTTAGATGTTTTGCATCATATTTTTTCTCTCTCACTGTGACCTACTCTTTTGCCTCTGAAACCTCAAGTGTATATTCAAAAGTTAAAAATATTTGCCTTTTGGTATTATTATGCCTGCTCTTCTAAGTAGCCTTGCTCTGCTGTTTCTTACCACCACCTGACTTCTGGTGAGGCTTCTCTTCGTTTGCATTCTTCCCACCCAGATAAGTCTGTTATTCCAATAACCCACTGGCAACTGGACCAGATGTTTCCCTCCTGTAAGTGTACAGTGTCCCAAACTCTAATGTTTCTAAACTCAGTAACAGGTCCATTTTTAAAAACATTGTAATATATATACCCTACTCATTGTAATGTCTTTCTCCCACACTGCCCATCAAATGGAATTTTCAATAATTTCTAAATTACTTGTTCCTAGTCAAAGAAACAAGGAAAAAGAAAGAGGATCAAACTCAGAAATTTTATAGTAAGAAGAGTATTTTGCTCCACATTATTATTTCAAAGCATACCTTGGAATTCAACTTGTGTCATTATAAACCATGTCCAACCCAGAGTGGAGCAAAAACAATTCCAAAAATTGCTACTGTAGTTTTTTCCCAACAATATACAAAATTTTGGAAAGAAAATTGAAAATAAGTCAATCATATCTCATTTTCTGTTTCAGGATTTTAGAGAGATATTATCAAAGACTCAATCATGAAATTATGTGATAATATTTGGGGGATATTTTTACAAACAATGAAAAAAGTGTAGGCTGAAAAGGAATGATTTCAAATGGAACTGTGTCTGTCACTTTTCAAATAAATCTCCCTGTGTAACACTGCATTAAAACATGCTCCACCGTGCATCACGTAAAGTAGTGAGGTGCAAACCCCACCAACAAACACTCTAGAAAATAGTGAAGGTAACAGTCAACAGCCTGCAAATATTCTGGCGGTTTCTGCTCTTTTTCTCAAGATAATCATAGGCATCCTTCATTCTTTAGTTAATTCTTTTCAGAGACACTGGAGATGGGGAGGGGAAGGAGTGGACTGCAAAACTTGATTTCAGCACCCAAAACTAGGAGTCATCTCTCAATCCCAAATAATATAGAAATAGCTTCCAGCTCATGATGAATAATGATGCTTTTACTATTTGTTAGTCATTTATGGTTTATATAGTATTTTATATATGCTAATTTAATTTTAACACTCATATGAAGTAAATTTTTAAAAGCATTCAAAGTGCATATGCCTTTATTTCTGATGCAGATACTGTAATATTGTATCACGTCCAGACCATGAACGGTGCCTCCAGGGAGCTGTCTCACGGAGGGCACACTGGAGGATCTAGTGGATCTCTCCTTCCCTTCAATTGGGGAGGGCATTGGTTGTTTCAGATTGAATCTTCGTCTGGAAGGTGCTGTTTCTATCACAACAACCCTTCATACATTTATCCCCTGAGTTGTGTCGAGTCCTCATTTGATGGTGGTACACCAGAGAGAGAGAACCTCAAGGTCATGAACCAGAGGGAGAAGCTAGAGAGACTAAGTATAAGGAGTAATGCCTTCTTAACAAATCACATTGTATCCTGCCCAGAGTAGGATAGGGCGAAGCAAATAACAGTGGTTACCTGTGGTAGATAAGGCCAGAACAGCAACAGCACATAGAAGATGCAGGAAGGGTGAGTACAAAGGCAGTTCTCTTTGTCATACCTGAATGGTGACTTCTTTTTCTTTTCAACCAGATTCTTAGTACAGAACGTTATACAATTCTGTGTAGACTAAAATATACGGAGCAATTATACAATGTTCTATACTAAGAAGCTCTTTCTATATAACATATATCAGAATCTACCGTCTCACTTATTGTTGGTTTTTATTAAATAATCTAATGAAATTTATAGTAACGTGTATTATCCTCATCTCCCAGAGTGTGCATTTAGTTATTTTAAGTAAACTCGCATTTTCGTTTTTCTTCTCTTCCCGAATACATGGTAAAGCATCTCTCCTGATGTTGGGATAGACAGATTCCTGGGCAGAGTGAGTCATATCTGGCAGTGGTATTCTGCTGCCTGAATTGATAAAGCTAGAGGAACAACACCCCTTACCGAATTGTATTAAGGAGTTTTTTCCTAGGTATTTTGTTTGTTATAGTATCTTCAGTACTCATCCCGTTAATCTGTTACCCTGTTGAGTTACTGTCTTGTGTTCATGCCAGTACTGGGCGTACTAGGCGGAGACAATCCCTTCAGAACCTGCGTGTGGGGAAGCCAGTAACGTGAGGCAGCAGACGGCGGCAGGCTGAGTGGAAGGCCCATCGCAGGCCCGCGGAGGCTGGAGGGCGCAGGGGAGGGGCCAGCAGGACTGTGACAGGGCCCCTCACAGGGCGATCTCGGAGCCTGCAAGCACCTGCTCCTCTTCACTGTGTTCAATGTGTGCACACGGTCCAGCTTTTATAGTTGTTGGTGGAAGCTTCTCAGTTTTTTTCTTGAAGGAGAATCCCTGCTTTTGTAGCTTTGTATGTGCTTAAAAAAAAAAAAGGAAACTTTTTTATATTTTCTACATAGCCAAAAAATAAAGAATGGCTCCACCTTCATTCATTTCAGGGTAAATCCGCTAATGCCACAATTGAATAAGTAACAAAATTAAACAATTTTCCTGATAATTCTTTTAAAAACCACTATGCTCACTTCCCTTTAGTAACAGAACTGGTAGCAAATAGTGGTACATTACTGCTTAAATCCTGAGTGGTAGTATTTTATTTTTCACTTTTGATTTCATTTGGTGACAGTGTTTTACATTTAATAGCACCAAGTTCAACTCATTTCTAGATAATAACACTCTATTGGGAAATTATATTTCGAAAACCTCTACATGTGATTATATGTAACTGCTAGAATAGCTCCCTGGGGGAAATGGAAGGGTGAGAAATACTTAGGACACTTAGATATCTGACGATTGTTAAAACCAAGAGTCCTATTATACCTCAGGTTTCTTACATTTCCCAGCAAATTGGACAACCAACAAGAGGCACTCAAGGATGATGTGAATGCCAATAAGAGCTGAGTCCTCAGTATAAAGCACTGAGTCCTTTTTTTATGCAGCTGCTGGAATGGAGCACTTTGGGGCTAAATGGATTAACAACACAAGACGGGTAGATCCAGATATCGCTGAAGATCAATGTCTTGCTCTCTAAAAATATTCACTATTTTCCGAAGTTTGACTTTCCATCCAGAAATTCTCACATACATATAATATGATGTGAAGACAGTTTTGTTTTGTTATGTTTTGCTTGACAGATTACCAGGTATTAAATATTATACTGTGTATAATTAACAAGTGAGTTAATTATACGCAGTAATGTTTGACAATAAACGTTTCTCAGAACACTTTTGATTTAAACTGAAGGAAACCCAGCTTAAACAAACTTAGACCAAAAGGGAAGTACATTTCTTCACAAAAGCAAACAACCCAAAGCCACATGAGCAGCTGGCTTTGGTGACAACCGCAGACAAGAAAAGGACTTTTTCCAGGTTCTCCATCTCAAATTGTCAAGTTTAGTTTCTTTGTGCAGAGGACCATCCACATTGTGGATGTCACGTCTACCAGCTGCTTCCACAGTCTTAGTCCTCCTTCAACCAATCAGGAAGAACTAGCTCTCTTTCCTAAATTCCAATTTCAAAATTCCTGGAGAAGGGATCTGAATGGACATCTTCGAGTACATATGCAACTCTTCCAAATCAGTGATGGCCAGGGTGGGACTTGTACGATGTGAGCTCTCATTCAAACCACAAGATGGAGGCAGTGATGGGGATGGTGGGCAGGAAAGGGACAGTTGCCCAAAACGATGTAGGACAAAATAACAGATTCTATCACTGTGAATAACTTAGTCTATTATAAAACTTTTCTGACTTTATGCATTTACTTATATTAATAATTCTCATGAATTTAAAGGAATATATATTTTTCTGTATAATTATTATTTATAATCATGGAAGGAAAATACTAACATGCTATAAGTAGAAACTCTATATCACAGACACAGGTTTTGAAAACAGCTTTGGCATATTTTTTTAAGTGTCTTTCCATCTGGGAATAATTCACTTTTCAAATCAATAAAACTTTCTATATATTGAGGATTGTTATGTGGTGCTAGGAAATGTTTCAATAGTTTTAGACGTATTGCATCGCTTGTTTTTACAATAATGAAAAATAACATAGATCCATTTGCAATTAAGAAAATTTAGATGAGGTTTTTAGCTTTCCCAATGTCACTCAGTTGGTAAACAATACAATCAAGATTTTGAACTCAGTTTCTCTAAGTCCCCTTCAATCACTCACATTCTGCAAGATATGCAGTAGTGAAATGACAATATGTTTTGTGTGCTTCTAAAACCCGAGGAGAATGCTGTTAAAAATTTATTTACTTTATTAAAATAATTGAACTACAAAATGTGAACTGGGATTACAAGTGTGATAAACATGAAAACAGTTGCTAAATAGGTAAACTTTCCTTTATATAGGGTGTTCTAGATTCATCATTTTACTAATCTCACTTATTTAAAAAAAAAATCAAGGCTTTAAAAAAACTAGCGTAAGGAGATCACTAATCAGTACCTCACTTTACCTTAATTTTCAGCAGTTAATTTTTTAAAAAAATCTTGTAACATGATAAATTAACCAGATTTGATAAGCTAGGGCCATATCAATTCATATATAAATTGTAGAATTAATTCCACTTTATTCTTTCCTCCACTAAGATTCTACACTGTTCTGACTTTCAGGCTTCCTTTGTAATGTCACCAAGTTGCTTTGTATGTTAGTGCCTCTCCTCCTTTCTTTAGAACTTTATCCTCTGTCTCTGCTTCAGAATTTGCTGAGTTACGTGCATTTCAATCTCTATCTCCCAGCATGGCCTTAATTGTAAATAGAACCAACTACTAACTGATCATTTTCTTCCCTTAAAAATAAATGCTACTTTCTAACAAATTTCTAATTCTTGTGTATGCATTGAGACAGTTTTGGGCAGGAGATGACTTCATCGAAATTGCTTTTTAGCTATGCCTTGAAGGATAAAGATTTGTTTGTTTTTGCTTTCTTTATTCTTGCAGTAAATGCACAATAATATCCCACAGTCACTCATTGTGTGACTTGCTGAGCAGGTACTTAAGATATACAGAAAGCCCTTGAACAAGTATTTATCAAAGGCTTACTACATGCCATCACAATTCAAAACGCTGAAAAATGGCATTGAACATGACAGACAAGGGACTTATATTTTAGAGAAGAGACAAAAATTAACAAAAAATATATATAACAGTAAATGAAGAATTAATTATCAATAAGAACTGCAAAGTATTAAAATAAGAGCTACTTAGTTTGGGTTCTCAGAGAAAGTCTTAAAGATGTGATAAACTCTAAATGATGAGAAGGAGCCAGTCATGAGAAGTTCAGATGGAACCATGTCCAAGAAAAAAAAAAGGACCGCTAAAAGTTCCTGATGTAGATAGATGCACCAAATATCTCTCCAGTGATACTGATAGGCTTGGACAAACAAACAGGGCATAGATTATGTAGGATTTGGTAAGTCAGGCAAGGATTTTAAGCCAGGGAACAACATATTCTGACTTATAATTTTATTTTCACTTCTAAATGTGTTGTTATTGAGGAAAAAGTGGAGAGAAAGAAGGCAGTTAGAAGGCTGCTGCAGTTGTCTGGGGAAGCAATGAGAGTGATATGAGGGGTTTGCTGGCCTGTCTCCTTTGTGCAATTTGAAAAGGATGGTCCTTTCAGTGCAAGGCTTACTAAGTAGACAATGTATTTGTACCAAAAAAAAAAAAAAGAGTGAATCCCTTTTTGCCAAGAGGACACAATCCAACACCAGGTTGGCCAGTGGAGTGTGAGCTGAATTTTCACAGACTTACCCCTTGGCTAGAGTCCCTTGTCCATTGAACAATCCACATAACCACACATTGTGCACCTGGTGATAGTAGTTGAAGTGTTGAGAAATGAATGGATTCAGAATATATTGGAAAGTAAAAGAATTGCTGTTTGATTCATTGTAAGATTGAAGAAAGGATATGAATCAAAGACAATATCAATTTCTGACCAGGAGCTCAGCGGATGTTTACTAAAATTAAAAACAAAGTCAACAGGAGCATGTTTGGAGGTAAAAAGCAAAAAGTTATGTTTTGGCAAAACTGTATAAGACATCAATTAGAAATCCAAGTGGAATATCATGTCTTCATGGGGAAACACTACTTTGGTGTTTGGGATGGTTGGCTCCCATAGCGACAGCGTTTGAAGTCACAGGATTAGATGAGATCTCAGAGGACAGTGACTACAGTTCGGATGGAGAAAATGGGGGTTCAGAACCAAGCCCTGAAGAAGTCAGCGTTTGAGATTGAACAGAGAAGGGCGCTGTCAAAGGAGACAGAGGTGAGGTGAGAGGAAAACCAGCGATTTAAGGGAAGAAAGTGGTTCAAGAAAGAGATAACTGGGTTTCAACAACATGCAGGTCATTGGCAACCTTGCAAAGAACAGACTCAGTGGAGTGGGAGCCTGGGAGCTCTATCTGAGTGGTGTGAAGAAAGAACGTAGGTAAGAAAATGGCAAAATTGTCCACAAAAGACTTTTTCAATAAGTTTTGCCATGGGAAAAGCAGAGATGAGACTCTAGCTGGGGTGGGGTGGATGAGTGTGGGATGTGAATGTCAAATTTTTATTTTTGTTTTTGGAAAGGCAAATGAGAATGATCAGTAACAACTGAGATCCAGTGTACAGGAAAAAGAAGGGAAATTATGAGTAGTGAAGTCCTTGAGAGGACAAAAAGAGTCTTGAAAGAGCTGTAGGGAGGTGATGTTTTCCATAGAATAGACAAGTTTCAGTTAGAGGGAGAGGAGGAAGGGAACCCTAGAGCTGAGTCAGAGCGTCTATCAGTGCTGGGCTGTTGACAGAGGGTGCTTTGCGGAGGGCATACTTGAAGGGTTTGGGAGTTAAAGAGATTAGAGGAGATTAATGGGCATACAGCACAGTGTGGGAATGCGAATTCAGTTGATGACGGATGTCAGAGGTGTCTGGGACCTCTCCAAATGACTAAGGAGAATCAGAAAGTGAAGAATGACAGGATTAACCGTGATAGTTTCTTGAGAGAAGGTGAGTAAACAGTTCAAGCTGGAAAACACAGAGTTCTCAAGTATTTTCATTTCCTGTAGCTTTTATGTTTTGATGGCCAAAGGGTGATTGAAACTTCCTCAGAGACCTTCTTCCTTAGGTAGCCTGGAGGCCAAGTCTCAGCTAATCCCTCTCTTTTACTGGGAGAGTAATAATATGGTGAGCTGGGGTGTGCAGGGGACGGCTGGAGACTGCGTCCACTCTGCAGCAGTTGGGAAACTGCTGGACGGAAGGAAGACTGTGAAAACAGAATTTGTCAACTGACTGAATGAAAGGAGGGGTGAATAAATGAAATAAATGATTAATAAGATAGTATCTTTTGTAAACAAATGATTTTCTTGGAGCTAGAGGAATAAAATTGAGGTTTTTTTCTTTTTTTTAATTTCAGTGATAAATCCTCTAGTTTTTGGAGCTTTGGAGTAAAAAGTTATAGAATTTCTTACTGCTCTCAAAAATTGTCTGATTACCTAGTGGTGAAAAAAAACTATGAAATCTGTCCTTCTTCCAGGAAGGAAGAAATTAATGTTTTTCTCCCATCCATACCATTAATTACAGCATCATTTCTAAAATCCGTCTTGTCTTCATTCCCTACCTTAATCAGTGGTATTATGCAAACTATGATTTTTTTACTCAAAAATATTGAAACATGAGTTAGTTTTTTCTTTGCTTCAGATAGTTTATTTCTAAGCTGATTACAATTACAACAGATTTGAATTTCACATTACTGGAAGCAAGTTTGGGTCTGACAGACAGGTGAGTTGTCCCGCCAGCATGCACCTGTCAGAAATCAACCTCTGCGTTAGCTGAAAACGTTTACTGCAAGAAACAGAAAACTGCAGCTTAAGTAGTTGAAGAAATAAGGTTCATTTTTCCAAGTAACAAGAATTCTCTTTGAATTGTGCTCTTGACTCTATAGGCTTCATGAATCAGTTTTGTCAATATTTTCAAAACAAAGGTTTCTATTACAAATATGACTTATTCTAAATTTTCTTGTTTTTCTATTGTCCTTGCTCTCATGCACATGACAAACCTTCACACCCAAAGTCGTTTCTTAAGTTAAAAAAGATGGTTTCTTCTTGACTGTTGGAAATCTTTCAATAAAACTTCAAAGTATTTTAAAATATGAAATAGCAATTATTTATGTCTTAGAAATGTCATGGTATTAATATTCAGTTTTAATGCTAATTTGGAAACTCAGTTCCCTTCTTAGCTGTAATCAAGGCTATTCAGAAAGCCAGTATTTTAAAACATTATGCAAAAATAGAAGTAAAGCCATCAATAGACTTAAAATGCTTATATATTGTTACCAATAAGATTTACTTCTAATAATTAACTGGCAGAATAGTCTGAGACAAATAATAATATTTAAGAAAATATCGATTATAATATTATATAGAAAAAAGGAAGCATTACAAGATCGAAAGTACAAAAATGGGGAGTAATTAAATCAAGGCATAGCTAAACAAAAGTTAATTGCATTAAATGTATTAAACTTTAAAAGTAATCCTTTAAATGACTTAATGAAAGCCTTGCACTCTGGCCAAGATGGGGTAACAAGGACTTGATTTTCCTCCTGTGGGAAACAACTTAATACCAGACACCATAAGTGAAAGGAGATAGTTGAACGACAGATAAACACATGAAAAGATGTTCAGCATCATTAGATGTTAGGGAAAAGAAGGCTGTCATGAATCACCATTACACGCTTATTAAAATGTCAAAAGGTTTAAAGCCACATAACAAAGGGTTTATATTGTATGATTACATTTATATAAAAATTAGAAGAAATGAGAACTAATTTATAGTCAGAGAAAGTGTATCAGTGGTAATTTGAGGATGGATGTGGGCCATGACATGTGGATGGGACCCAAGGAGGATTTACAAAGCAGTAGGCGAAGATTTTTGGTGACGATAGGTGTGTCATAACTTTACTATATTCATGGTATTGCAGTTGCATTATATATCAAAACTCACCAAAGCATACACTTTAAATATTAGCAGTTTATTGTATGTTAATTATACCTCCTTAAAGCTGTAAAAATGGAAACAATGTTATATGTTCGTGTGTAGTGAGAAGAATATGATACAAATTTCTTTATGCTATACTGGCAGAAAATTTTCCAAAACATTAACTCAGCCTGGTAATAAAATAATGTTTTTCAAATTTTTGTTCCATTTGGGAATGCATTATGTAAAATTTTATATAATGAGAGTTTATTACTTTTAGAATCGAAACAAACATGCTGTGAAAAAGAGACTCTAAGTCTCATCGAGATCTCACTGAAGGATTGCTTTTTCCTGCCTCTTAAATCACACTCTTTCCTTCATTGGGCAGAATCTAGGGATCTTGTTTTTTTTAAATCTTCCACAGTCCCTCTTCACTCAAAATACAGTCGACTTTCTAGTTTTCCATCCCTTCAAAGAACAGAAGCTGAAAAATCTGTTAGAGGCCCAGAGGCACTGAAGTGATAACTGACATGAGACAGGATAACCATGAAAAATGAGAAGGTTAACAGATCGCTACTGTAATGAATGTCCATACTAGTGGGTCTGAATTAACAATAAAATGTTCCAAAGTCTGCCAATCTGTATTTGTCAATAATGGTTACAAACAGATTGCTTGACTATGTGAAAAAATAAATATCAAGATATCTTCAAGACTCATTCCCAGCAGACAGTGCCAGAAGAAGGAGGAATTACTTTAAAACCACTGCACAATTTTAGGAAAGGAAAGTGCTGGCTTTGACTCTCAAATATATTTTAAATGATATTCATTCAAAACTCACACTTTAGTCCTTCTTTAAGAGAAAAATAAATATTTCAAATTAAGGAAATGTTAGTTAACATAATTTTATTTTTCATTTTACTTATTTTAAGAAAATTTCAATTTAATAAAGACAAAAAGTTTTCTTCTTTGTTTTATCATCGTTAGCCTCAAAGTGTTTAATAATCTTGTGCAGGGAATTCCAAAAGATAAATCTATCCCCAAAGAACTTGATGAGTACCAAAGGAAAAATATAGAGATAACTTTCTAAAAGAATATTTGAGGCTGAGTCAAAATTGACAAAAAAAATTAATAGAAGAGTAGATAGAATATATATATGGCCACATAATTTATAGGAGGTCCTCAAAATAAGGACAATTCTTACTCATCAATGTGTTCACAGTATAACCATGGTGCCTGGTTTCATGGTGAGTTCAGTAAAGATGATGCTAAATAAGTGAATTATAAAAATATTGTCCTGATTTTAATTTCAGTTTTTTTCTAAGTGACATGATGTTTTTACCTGAGTTAAATCACAGCCCTTAAAAAATGAAACCATCCAAGTAAATTTAAAAAGAAAAAAAATCCCTTCCTGTCGACTTTACAGAACCAAGAGTAAATGATTGGTGCAGCAGGTGCAACATGCAGGTCAGAAAGACTTCACAGGCAAAAGCCTCAGCAGGAATTTAAAAAACCCATAATATATGTGCTTCTGTTGGCTTTGCTAACCCAAGGCCTAGAGTTCTCATCTCAACGGGATGTAGAAGCTGTAACGTCTGCTGAGTGAGAACACCCCAAATTGCATGATTGATTAAAAGCTGTCTGCACTTTCTCCTTTGCAGATAAGTAACTCAAAGAAATGAAAGTTAGCCTCTGAAGACCTTCCCTTCTAGGAATGACGTTCCTGGGAAAAGTCCACCTAAGGCAGAGGGCGGGATCGAGACTTAAAATCATATGCCAATTTCAAGAAGACATTACAACTATCAGAACAATTAATAAGCTGAAATACGGACATTTTCAGAAAATCAAAATGTCTGCTTTCTCAAACACTTTTGAGTATAAATTCTATATCATTTAAGACATAAAAATGGAAATCATTATCTTTTTCATATGTCATGCCACAGTGTTTGTTAAAACAAACACAAAAACACAAACGTGATCGCTCCACTAAAGCGATCCTTTTCAGAAACGATTCACAGCCATGCTGCTCAATGCGGAGACATGAAAAGAGGATCATCAAGAGTAAATGCGTATTCCTGAAAGCTTGAAAAAACAATTTTGAAGTTTACATAAAAATCCAAGTGCATTATGCAAACGGCAAGGAGAGCCTTGTTTAGATCAAAGTCACTGATAGGCTGGACACAGGGATGACTTACGTCCCAGGCGGGATGAAGCGGGATAGGGCAAAATTTCATCATGTTACTCAGAACAGCAGCAATTTAAAAGTTACAAATTTTTTTTCTCAGATTTTCCATTTAATATTTTTGGACCGTGGTTGACTGGGCATAACCGAAACTGAAGAAAGCAAAATCGTGGATAAGGAGGGACAGCTGTATGTGTTCCGTGGGCACTTGAAAAGGATGTGCGTTCTGCCATCCTTGGGTGACGTGTTCTATAGATATCAGTTATATCCTGTTGGTTGCCGGTATTACTGAATTTTTCCCTATCCTCTGATATTCCGTCCAGTTTTTCTTTCAGTTGTTGAAAGAGAGGTGTTGAATAGTCATGTTTACCAGTACCATCATGTATGTCCCTTTAAGTTCCCCCTTTTATAATATAGTTGCCTGAACTATTCCCTCTACTGAAATCTTGAACCAAAATACACAGTTATAATTTTTGCTTCCACCATCAAACATCAATTAGACAACTCCAGAGGGACAGGAAGGTCTATTGTATTTACCTTTGTTTTTGTTTACTGTGTTCTTTTTCCCTTCTGATGTTTCAGGATTCCTCCTTTTATCACTCTTTTAGCCATTCTGTTAGGTAGTTCTGCTGGTGACAAATTCTTTTTGTTTTCTTTTATCTGAGAATGTCTTGATTTCCCCTTCATTCCCGAAGGATATTGTCACTGGATATAGGATTCTGAGTTTACATATATTTTCTTTCAGCGCTTGAAAAGCACGGTACCACTTCCTTTTGGACCCCATGGTTTTGGATGAGACACCTGCTGCCATTTAAGCTGTGTCTTCCCTGTGGGCATGTTGTTTCCCTGTCCCGGTGAGGAAGATACGCTGTTTGTCTTTAGTTTTGGTAGTTTGGCTCTGTTGTGTTTTGGTGTAGATGTCTTTGAATTTATTCTCATTTGCTCAACTTCTTGAATCTCTAGGTAGATGTCTTTTGCCAAATTTGATGAGATTTTAGCCATTATTTCTCAAGTACTTTTTCAGCTTCACCCTCTTTTACCTTTTCTTCTATGACACAGATGTTAGATTTTTGTTATATTCACACAGGTCCCTGAAGCTCTATTCATTTCATTTTTTCAGTCCATTTTCTCTCTTTTCTTCAGATTGACTAATTCTTGTTGTTCTATTTTTCAATTCACTGATTCTTTCTTGTGCTCCCTGAATTCTCCTGTTGAACCCATCCATTGAGTTTTTATTTGTTATTTTATTTTTCAGTTCTAAAAGTACTATTTGATTCTCTTTTATATCTTCTATTTCTTTGCTGAAACTCTATTTTTCATCTGTTTCAAGTGTGTTTGTAATTGCTTAATGAAGCATTGTATGATGGTTGCTCTAAAACATTTGCCAGAATTCTAACATCTCTGTCATTTTGGTGTTGACATCTCCTGATTGTCTTTTTTCCATTCAGTCTGAGATCTCCCTGATTCTTGATATGCTGAGTGATTTTTAATTAAAATCTGGACATTTTGCATATTATGTTATAGGACTCTGAATCTTATTTAAGCCTTCTTTTTTAGCTGACTTCTTTTGACACTGCTCCAGCAAGGAACGAGAGGCTGCAGCCTCATGATTGTCAGATGGCAGCTGACATCCTGTTTCGCCTCTTGGCCTCCATTAACCTCTGGTGGGGAGAGGCACTCTTCTTCAATGATGGATGGGGATGGGAGTTTTCACTCCCCAACAAGCCATCACTGATACTTCACTGGCTGCGACAGGGTAGGGATGCCTTGTTACTGCTCATCATATGGCCTCCAGTGTGCCACAGAGGGCAGTGGTGAAAGTTCTGATTCTCTTCTGGGCCTCCCCTGAAAACACTCAGGTGGAAGTGAGGAGGGTTCTCTCATTACTTCTGGGTCGGGGCAGAAGTACAGGTACTCTCTTTCTCCCCATGGTCTTACTGACACTGATGGGAGATGGGGATGGGGTCTTGCTACCATCTGATGAGTTGCTACTCAGGGTGCATGGTTCCTACTCAGCCTTTTCTGACACCACCCCATGAGGGGGCTTGGGTTGTCTCACTACAGTCTGGTGAGGGATGACATCTAGGTTACCCACTTGGTGGCCTTTGTGGTGTGATTGGGAATGGAGCCACCTTTTTTCTGTGGTGTTTGGCGGGATTAGAGCAGTTATTATCTAAAAGTTTCTGTCTTGCTATGTTGTACCTTCCCTAGTACTTTGGTTAGAGAGAGCAACTTTTGTTACTTTTTTTTGTTGTCTGCTTCCTTTGGCATTTCAAGGTTGCTGGCTCCTCCATTTTCAACTCTAGGATATATGAGCACAAAGAAAACCCAGGAAACCTGTCGCTGTGTCCTAAGGTCCCTAGCTGGCTGTCATCTTCTGCCCAATTTTCCAAGTCTTTTATGTTTGTATTATATATAACGTCCAGTCCTTTAGGAAAAAGCACATCTGTTCCATTTTCCTGGAATCAGAAGTCTCTCATAATATTTTAATGCAGACTTGAGATGTGCTCCACTATCAATATTTGCTAACTTAAAAATATCAAGCTTTAAAATTAGAAAAAACAATTTCATTTTATATAGACATACATGCGTGTTTGTTCTCAATTCATGTTTAAACCCATGGACAAATAATTAGTAAGTTAATATCAGAGGTAAAAAGAGATACCAGGTGTCATCTTCTCCCTCTTGGGTTATGTCTTACAGCAACAGCTTGTGAAATATTAATTCCTTAAACAAGGAATATTAATTCCTTAAATATTAATTCCTTAAATAATCTCTGTGAAGTCAGATACTAATAGTCTCTTCAATCCTGAATTTCCAGCACCAAAAACAGTTCCTGGAACATGCTAGAAGTTCAGCAAATATTTGTTGAATTGGTGAAAAAAGTGTACTGGGTATTGTGCTAATCATTTTACAAGTTGTCTCATTTAAACCTTATAGAGTGGTATCAGATGTTATCTCCATCTTAAAGATTCAAGAAACAAAGTTTGAAGAGGGTCAACAGCTTGCCCAGGTCACACTGATGGTGAGTAGTAGAGCAGGCTGCAAAGCTTTGTCTAACTGCGAAGCTCGTGTTCTTCTACGCGGAGCTACTTCCTATGGAAAGGATGATAAGAAAGAAGGATTCTCGATTTTGCACATTGTTCTCCCTTCAAATTTCCCTGTTCCTCATATCCGAGGTGATGGGTCTGCCAGCAAACCACTGGGTGCGCACAATGAAAAGTTCTCTACTATTTTCTGATTAACAAATAAACAAAACAAAAAACCCAAACAAACAAGCAAAACCCCAGAAGCAAAGTAACAACTATGGCATAAACAGTGAAATGGCTGCAAGAAGACAACAAAAGGGATCAAGAAAGTTTGCACAGTGCGTGGAGAATTTACCATCTGCTTCAAAAGTGACTATCAGGGCCCAGGAGCCTCAGCAGATAAACGTTGTTTCCGGTGTGATTTCCTGGGACTTGGGGTGCAATTACGTTGAATAGCCGTCACTCAGTCACTTCTTAATTATCTTAGCGGAAGTTTTCCAGGGCTTAATGTTCCCTTAATTGTAGTCAACTTTCTCATCTTTTTTTCCCCTTTTTATGACTACTAAACACAGACTAGTTAAATGTCTCTAATATCATCTTTCATGAACTTGTGCGTGATGATGGTGGGAAGGGAGTTAGAGCTAAATAAAGTTGATCTCTGTTATCCGTCATTTCTCTCCATATTTTCCAGCAGCCCGTGTGACAGCTGTGTCTCAATCCAGAGTCAATCAGTGCCTCATGTCAACTAGCACAATCCCGTAAGCTCTGCTTTTGAGAGTTGATGTTACTCCACTAGTGACAGACAAAAGCAGATTTTCTGCCAACAGTAAAACACTTTGAGACGACATGGGACACAGATCTAAGATACTTTCCTGTTTGATGGCTATGTTTTCAAGGTGGCACTAATCTCAGAGACAAAATCACAAATTGGATTAATCATTTATTCTGGAATAGGCAGTAAAATTGAGAGCATCCTAGTAAAACATTGTATTTAAAAGATGAATGTTTTGCAATATGTGCTTTAAAAAGGTGTCTTTTATGATTTGTTTGCTTTCCACTGCTTATGAACAACACCAGGGTCAAAAAAAAAAAAAAACAAAAAACACCAGTGGCTTAAAAATCATTGGTATGCAAATAGGGTGTGATCTGAATTTAGCCAAGAAAATGAGGCTACGCTTGTTAATCAGCGTAGATTGTGAAAATTTGGCAGAGACCTTGAAGCTGGAGTTATTCTTGGTCCTGTGAGGGCTTTGAGTGCCACGTTTTGTTTGCATCCCCTCCTTACTTATGGGGAATGCAAATAACGTATTGCTCTCCACTTTGCCCATTTATATTCCAAGACCTAATTTCCTATAGTCACACCCTCCTTTCCTCTGCCCCGCCCCCCCCCCCCCCCCCCCCCCCCCCCCGTGTCTGTCTCCTGTTGGCAAACAAGCCCTGCAGGCACCCAGAGACCATGTGGCTGCTCTCTCCAACAGTGTTTCTCCCCAGACACCTGCAGGGTCGGTTCTCTTCAGGTGTCTGCTCAAATGTCCTCACAGCAGCCAAGACCTTCCTGAGCACCCATATGAAATAGTAAGCCAGCCTCACTGCCTGGTCCCTAATCTCCCTTATAGTTGCCTTTGTGACAGTTCCTATATTCAGTGGCATCTTCGCTTGTTTTCTCTTCCCATGTTCTGCTTCTCTATTGCATAACAGACCCCTGCAAAACAATGGCTTAAAAACAGTAAGAATCATTTATTTTGCTCATGAATCTGGAATTGACTGGTCTCTATGAGAGTCTCCCCGCAGGAACACAGTTCCTCAGTGGCTGAGGCTCAGACACATGCTCGTCTCCTCACATTTCCCACACCTGGCGACTCCAACAGCTGTGGGCTGGCCCACCGGCGCCTCAGCCCCTCTCTGGGTATCTACGTGCTCTCTCTTCAGTGTGGAGTGCGAGGATAGCCGGGATGCTACCTGGAGACTCAGGATTCCAAAGCAAGCAGAGAGAGAGAAGTTCTTTGACCTTTTATGACCTTGTCTTAGAACTCACGTGGCACATAACTCCTGCAGAATTTTATTCACTGAATGAGTACAAAGGTCTGCTGAGATTCCAGGGGAGGGGAGAGAAGCTCCAGCTCCCGTCGCACGTGTGGCAAGGTCCACAAGAGCAGTTGGGACCAGAGAGAGGTCTGCTGTCAGGGCTGGAAAAGACAGACTGTGACAGCCCGTTAGACAGTCGTGTCTGCGTGGGCGGGGGCTTTGTTTAGGTTCCTGCTGTTTCCACAGTCATTATGTTGAATGATTAGTAAATGAATCAATGAAAAGAAAACCTAAATAACACAAGTAAAAGTCAATTACATACCACCAATGTTTCCAATATTCTAATAATAGAGAGGAAGTTATGCAAACCCTCATGGCTGTGTACTAAAACGGTGCTGCTATTATTTAAGTAGAATTCCCAATTAAATAATTTTTTCTTTATTAATTCAAAATAGATTGATCAAATTCAGGGCGAGCCAGTCATTTCTAGTTTGAATTGGATATTTCCACTTCAGTCTTGATTGTATGAATAATTTGAGGACTGGAATAGACAACACAGAGAATATGCTCCAACTTTTTTGCCTCCAGTTTCCTTAATTTGGACTGGTCCTTGCAGGAGGCCCAGAAAGCCTCCATAAGTAACTACTTGCTGGGAGACAAGACCGAGGACACGAAGGCCTCCTTTGTTGAGTCTCAGAATTGCGTCTTCAGTGCTTAGCACCACCCACAGCACATGAAAGATCCTGGAAGACTGTTCGAGGGGTCACAGGTGGAAACTGCAACCAAGTTTCTAAATGAAGAAATTTTAGAAGTCTTAAGTTTCAAAAGGGAGCATTAAATTCATAAAGAAATTTAACATATGCTATCATAATTTGCACTAGACTTGTTTACCTTTTGAACTGTGCTAGATATAAAAGTTTTAACTGCTTCTCAACCTTTTGGCTAAGATCAAGTATAAATATAAGTTTTATGATATGATTCTTGCTTTTATTATCATTTATTGATGGGATGCTAAAAGCCAATTTAATCACAAGAAGACATAGACAAAAAGGTAAATTTAAAAGTAGAAAATCTACGATTTGAGGAAAAACCCTCAATTATAGGCTATATTTTTCAGAGTGCTTTGCTATAGTCCTTTGTTTTTCACTTTGTCTTTATTTTGCTTCATAGTATTGTCCACATCCTATAATAGATTAATTAAATTATTTTCTTAAAATGCTTTTTATTATAAACTGTTTTCTTTTGAAGTACTCGTGTTTCTTGTTTCTGGTATGTTTTTATTGAGTGGATCTCTCAGTCAATAAGCTGGTGAGTGGATAACCCACCTGCAGTCCCAGAGTGAGCACCGCCCAGGCTGGGTGTGTACTGTGTGCTTTGGTCTGATTGTGTGTTTAGTATATGTGAACATCTGGTGAATAAAAGCTGTCAAAATGTGAGACATACTATTAGATGTCCCTGCATTTTCCATAGACAATACATTTGCTTTCTATGACTTTCTTTTCAAACACCAAAGACTAGAATTGGAAGAGCAGGTTATGCAGACGAAGGAGCATCGGTGCCACCCGCGGAGTGTCATGTTATATGTCATCCCAGACCTTACATTTGAAGAAAAAGTCCATGAGTCAGCCTACAAAAATTTAGGAGAAAAAATTGTCAAAAAGACCACAAAATGAAAATCATTAACTGTAGCTTTTAGCACTAATCCTTTATCAAAAATTAAATATAACCTGAGCAATTTACAGTAAAGCATGGCAACCAACAAAATAAATTAAATAGTCATTCCAGTTCATTGAAAATTAAAGAACTACAGAATGCCTTGGGGAAACTTTATTTCCCTTTTTACAAAATTCTGCTTTTCTTGTGGTTCTTTTTTAAATTTGTTTTTTGTATGCGTGACATACCCAAATATGCATGGCCTGTGTGCACATGTATAGGTGTGTATAAGTATAGTGTGCAAGAAATATGTTATGAAGTCATCAAAAGAGCACAAACAGAGAACAAGGAACGTAGTCTTGCATATATGGAAACAACTGGCTGTGTGACCTTAGACATCTTCTGGAATTTTGGGATTGATTTTAGAAAAGAGTGCTGCCTGTCGTGATTTCCTCACAAGGCAAATTAATTTCAATTACGGAAACAGAAGGGGAACTTTTCAAAGCACAAGACATTGATTAACTATCCATTTCAAAATAGAGTGGAACATCTTAAAGGGAGGTTACAAAATTTTGTACAGTTAAAATTACTCTTGAAAATCACAGCAGTTAGTTTTTGCTTGTTTTCAGCATTTTAGTTCTGGAAAAGTGATTTGAACAGCTAAAGGCTATAACTAAATACAGGAATGTTTCTCTCTTTCAAATCTCTCCTTGTCTCCCTTTCCTCTATTTCCCCTTCCTTCCTTCTGTCTGTCCCCCTTTCCCAGTTTCAGTGATCTTTATATAGTATGTAGTTGTATTTGTGTAAACTAAATGGATGTGTGCTAAGACTCTACTGTTTCACAAATAAACACCACACTATAATTACACCACAATTAACCAGAACATAATTTCAACTGACTGATGGTGTCGAAGTTGGGTCTGGCTGCTGCAGTATATCAGAATCCATCACTATAGGAACCAATTTTCCAATATTTGGCGCTGTTTAATGAGAAAAAAATCTTATTTCACGTTTTTCTATTATATGAATTTTGGCCAAATTGAGTGTGAAAATATTGTACAGATGCCTGAATGATTTTCAACATAATATCTGTCTTCATTTTAATAACAATTCCATCTAACTTGCTCCCCCTTCACCCTGTGATTTTTTTAAACAACTGGCAGCTCAATTTTCTTATGGCCTCTGTTAGTAGTTTCAGCAAACTTAACAATGCAATCAGTTAAAATGTCTTTGGCAAGCCAACTAAGGTTAAAATCTTTTTTTTTTTCAATTTTTTTTTTGGATGTACATCATATTTCGAATTCTGTATACATTACATCATGTTCACCACCCGAACACTAATTATAGTGCATCCCCTCACATGTGACCCTAATCACCCCTTTTGCCCTCCCCCCTCCCCCCTTCCCCAATGGTAACCACCAGTCCAATCTCCAATGCTATGTGTTCTTTTTTTGTGTGTCGTTTTTATCTTCTACTTATGAGTGAGGTCATACGGTATTTGACTTTCACCCTCTGACTTATTTCACTCAGCATAATACCCTGAAGGTCCATCCATGTTGTCACAAATGGCCGGATTTCGTCATTTCTTATGGCTGAGTAGCAGTCCATCGTGTATAAATACCACATCTTCTTTATCCATTCGTCCCTTGAGGGGCACCTAGGTTGCTTCCACGTCTTGGTTATTGTGTATAATGCCGCAATGAACTTAGGGGTGCAAGTATCTTTATGCCTTTGTGTTTTCAAGTTCTTTGGATAAATACCCAGCAGTGGAATAGCTGGATCATATGGTAGATCTACCCTTAATTTTCTGAGGAATCTCCAAACTGCTTTCCATAGGGGCTGCACCAGTTTGCACTCCCACCAGCAGTGAACAAGGGTGCCCTTCTCTCCACACCCTCTCCAACATTTGTTGTTTCCTGTCTTGTTAATTATAGCCATTCTGACTGGAGTGAGGTGATACCTCATTGTAGTTTTGATTTGCATTTCCCTGAAAGCTAATGATGTTGAGCATCATTTCATATGCCTGTTGGCCATCTGCATATCTTCTTTGGAGAAATCTCTGTTCAGATCTTTTGCCCATTTTCTAATTGGATTGTTGGTTTTTTTGTTGTTTAGCTGTATGAGTTCTTTGTATATTTTGGATATTAACCCGTTATCTGATATGAGGTTTGCAAATATCTTCTCCCAATTGTTAGGTTGTCTTTTCGTTTTGTTGATGGTTTCCTTTGCTGTGCAGAAGGTTTTTAGTTTGATGTAGTCCCATTTGTTCATTTTTTCTTTTGTTTCCCTTGCCCGCTCAGACATGAGACTTGAAAATATGCTGCTGAGGCCAATGTCATAACACGTACTGCCTATGTTTTCTTCTAGAAGTCTCATGGTTTCGGGTCTTACATTCAAGTCTTTAATCCATTTTGAGTCGATTTTTGTGCATGGTATAAGGGAATGGTCTACTTTCATTCTTTTGCATGTGGCTGTCCAGTTTTCCCAACACCGTTTATTGAAGAGACTCTCCTTTCTCCATCGTATGCTCTTGGCTCCCTCGTCGAATATTAGCTGTCCATAAATGTGTGGGTTTACTTCTGGGCTCTCAGTTTTGTTCCATTGATCTGTGTGTCTGTTTTTGTGCCAGTATCATGCTGTTTTGGTTACTATGGCTTTGGAGTATAATTTGAAATCCGGGAGTGTGATACCTGCAGCTTAGTTCTTTTTTCTCAGGAATCCTTTGGCTATTCGGGGTCTTTTGTTGTTCCATATAAATTTTAGGATTCTTTGTTCTATTTCTGTAAAAAGTGTTGTTGGAACTTTGATAGGGATTGCGTTGAATCTATAGATTGCTTTAGGAGGTATGGACATTTTAACAATGTTAATTCTTCCAATCCAAGAGCACAGAATATCTTTCCATTTCTTTGCGTCGTCTTTGATTTCTTTCAACAATGTTTTATAGTTTTCGGTGTACAGATCTTTCACCTCTTTGGTTAAGTTTATTCCTAGGTATTTCATTCTTTTTGTTGCAATTGTAAATGGGATTGTATTCTTAATTTCTCTTTCTGCTACTTCGTTGTTAGCGTATAGAAATGCAACCGATTTTTGTACATTGACTTTGTATCCTGCCACTTGACTGTATTCCTTTATTATTTCTAAAACTTTTTTAGTGGACTCTTTAGGGTTTTCTAGATATAAAATCATGTCGTCTGCAAAGAGTGACAGTTTCATTTCTTCTTTTCCAATGTGGATCCCTTTTATTTCTTTTTCTTGCCTGTTTGCTCTGGCTAGGACTTCCAATACTATGTTAAATAAGAGTGGTGACAGTGGGCATCCTTGTCTGGTTCCTGTTCTTAGAGGGATAGCTTTCAGTTTTTCTCCATTGAGAATGATATTTGCTGTGGGTTTGTCATATATGGCCTTTATTATGTTGAGGTATTTTCCTTCTATACCCATTTTATTTAGAGTTTTTATCATAAATGGATGCTGTATCTTGTCAAATGCTTTCTCTGCAGTTATTGAGATGATCATGTGATTTTTATTCTTCATTTTGTTAATGTGGTGTATCACATTGATAGATTTGCAGATGTTGAACCATCTCTGCATCCCTGGAATGAAACCCACTCGATCATGATGTATGATCTTTTTAATGTATTGTTGTATTTGATTTGCTAGAATTTTGTTGAAGATTTTTGCATCGATGTTCATCAGTGATATTAACCTGTAATTTTATTTTTTCTGTGTTGTCCTTGTCTGGTTTTGGTATCAGGATAATGTATAATTTGCAGAAGGAGTTAGGTAGCCTCCCCTCCTCTTCAATTTTTTGGAAGAGTTTGAGAAGGATAGGTATTAAGTCTTCTTTGAACGTTTGGTAGAATTCACCAGGGAAGCCATCTGGTCCTGGACTTTTATTTTTTGGGGGGATTTTAATTGCTGTTTTGATCTCCTTACTGGTGATTGGTCTATTCAAATTTTCTATATCTTGTTGCTCCAGTTTTGGAAGGTTGTATGTTTCTAAGAACTTATCCATTTCTTCTAGATTACTCAATTTGTTGGCATATAGCGTTTCATAGTATTCTCTTATTATCTTTTGTATTTCTGAGGTGTCCGTTGTAATTTCTCCTCTTTCATTTCTGATTTTAATTATTTGAGCCATCTCTCTTTTTTTCTTGGTGAGTGTAGATAAGGGTTTGTCAATTTTGTTTATCTTTTCGAAGAAGCAGCTCTTGGTTTCATTAATTTTTTCTGTCGTTTTTTTAGTCTCAATTTTATTTATTTCTGCTCTGATTTTTATTATTTCCTTCCTTCTGCTGATTTTGGGCTTTGTTTGTTGTTCTTTTTCCAGTACCTTAGGTGCACTTTTAGATTGTCTATTTGGGATTTTTCTTCTTTGTTGAGGTAGGCCTGAATTACTATAAACTTCCCTCGTAGAACCGCTTTTGCTGTATCCCACAGATTTTGGCTGGTCGTGTTTTCATTTTCATTTGTCTCCATGAATTTTTGGATTTCTTCTTTGATTTCTTCATTGACCCAATCATTGTTCAGTAGGATTTTGTTCAATCTCCACATCTTTTGGCTTTTCTGGTTTTCTTTCTGTAGTTGATTTCCAGTATCATACCTTTGTGGTCAGAAAAGATGCATGGTATTATTTCGATCTTCTTAAATTTATTGAGACTTGTTTTGTGGCCTAATATGTGATCAATCCTGGAGAATGTTCCATGGGCATTTGAAAAGAATGTGTATTGTGTGCTTTTTGGTTGGAATGGTCTGTATATATCTACTAAGTCCATCTGGTCTAATGTGTCCTTTAAGGCAAGTATTTCCTTATTGATCTTCTGTTTGGATGATCTATCCATTGGTGTAAGTGGAGTGTTAAAGTCCACTACTATTATTGTGTTACTGTCTATTTCTCCTCTTATGTCTGTTAGTAATTGCTTTATATATTTAGGTGCTCCTATGTTGGGTGCATAGATATTTACAAGTGTTATAATTTCTTGTTGGATTGTTCCCTTTATCATTATGTAGTGCCCATCTTTGTCTCTTATTACAGTTTTTGATTTAAAGTCTATTTTGTCTGATATAAGTATTGCTACCCCGCTTTCTTTCCTTTGCCATTTGCATGGAATATCTTTTTCCATCCTTTCACTTTCAGTTTGTGAGTGTCTATAGGTCTGAAGTGTGTCTCTTGTATGTAGCATATACATGGATCTTGTTTTTTATCCAATCGGCCACCCTATGGCATTTGATTGGAGCATTTAGTCCATTGACATTTAAAGTAGCTATTGATAAATATGTATTTATTGCCATTTTGTTACTTTTTCTTTTTTGGGGGTGTTTTAGTAGTTCTTCTCTGTTCCATTCTTTTTCTCTTGCTCTCTTCATTTGTGGTTTGATGGCTATCTTTAGTAATATGTTTGATTTCTCTTGTCTTACTTTTTTTCCTGCTTGTTATAGGTTTCTTGTTTGTGATTACCATGAGGATCGTATTTAATATACTATGCATATAACAGTCTATATTGAGTAGATAGACTCTTTAGCTTAACATCTTTCTAAAAGCTCTACTTTTTCACTCCCCTCCTCCCACATTATATGTTTTTCACATCATATATAGTCTTTTGTTTAGTGTGTGTCTATCCATCACCCTCTTATCATTGAAATAGGTAATTTTAGTACATTTGTCTTTTAACCTTCATATTATCTTCACAGGTAGTTGATCTGTTGCCTTTATTATACTTTTACCTTACAAGTGACTTTATTTCCTGTTTTTTCTTGTTGTTGTTTTGTGTTTTTTTGATAATTTTTTTTCTTTTACCTCTATTTGTGTTCATTGCTTTCCCACTTAAATAAGTCCCTTCAGCATTTCTTGTAGAACTGGTTTCTTGGTGATAAACTCCTTTAATTTTTGTTTGTCTGGGAAGCTCTTTATCGCTCCTTCCATTATGAATGACAGCCTTGGTGGATAGAGTATTCTTGCTTGTAGGTTTTTTTCCTTTTAGCATTTCAAATATGTCGTGCCATTCTCTTCTCGCCTGTAGGGTCTCGACTGAGAAGTCCACTGATAGCCTGATGGGCTTCCCTTTATATGCCACTTGTGGCCTTTCTCTTGCTGCTTTTAGGATTCTCTCTTTGTCTTTAATTTTGGACATTTTGATTATAACATGTCTTGGTGTGGGCCTCTTTGGGCTTCTCTTGTTTGGAACTGTCTGTGCTTCCTGAACTTGGATGTGTGTTTCCTTCCTCAGGTGAGGAAAATTTTCCTCTATTATTTCGACAGATAAATTTTCTGCCCCTTTGTCTCTCTCTTCTTCTTCTGGGACCCCTATAATCTGAATGTTAGCACGGCTGATATTGTCCCAGAGTTCCCTAACACTGTTCTCATTCTGTCTAATTCTTTTTTCTCTTTTCTGTTCTGCTTGGGCGATTTCCTCTAATCTTTCGTCTAGCTCGCTGATCCATTCTTTTGCTTCCTCTACTCTGCTCTTGAGTCCCTCTAGTGAATTTCTCATTTTGAGTATTGTATTCCTCATTTCTGATTGGTTCTTTTTTATATCTTCCAGTTCTTTGCTGATGTGCTCACTGTGTTCAACCATTCTTCTCCGCATATCTGTGAGCATCCTCGTTATATTTTGTTTGAATTCTTTGTTGAGGAGGTCACTAGTTTCTGTTTCGCTTAGTTCTTTTTCTGGTATTTTGTAGTGTTCCCTTGCTTGGAAAGTATTCCTTTGCCTCCTCAGTATGCCTCTTTCTCTGTGGTGTTTTCTTCGTACTAGGTGAGTTGGCTATGTCTCCTGATCTTGGAGAAGTGGCCTTATGTATGAGATGTCTTATGAGGCCCATCAGAGTGCTTCCCTCTCATCACCAGATCATAAGAACCAGGAGTGACCCCTTTGTGGGCTACTTGTGTTCTTCTGCTGTGGCAGGGTTGCTCCCACTGCAGGTACCCAGGGAGTCTGATCTTTCCTTCCCTGGCCAGCTATTTGTAAATCTGGTTTGGGGGGGGGGCCTCAGCACTGTTGGCTACAAAGTCTATTAGCACACTCTTATTGCAATTGTCCTCTTAATTGGGTTGGTACCCAGTGTAGCTGGTTGCTAAGCTCAGGGGCGTACAGTTGTGATAGGCCTGAGGCCAACAAGGCTGTTGTCAGTTCTCTTAGGAGTGCAGCTGAGTGGGGCTAGCCCTTGGCATGGAGGCACTCAGTTGTTTCAGGCTTTGGAAGGTGGGGCTGATCCTTTTTATGGCTATTTGTGAAGCACAAGTCTTCTGCCACTGATAGCCTCACCCCCCACTGGACCACATACACTGTCAACACAGTCCTGGTCCCTGCACACTTCTCAACCCCCTGGAGCATACCCCAACGCCACACTGCAGAGGCCCCCACCTCTGCCCCAATGCCCCCCACAGTTCACCTGGTCCTCACACAAGCCCTGCCCCACAGAGGCAGACACCCTTGCCTGCCTGTAGAGGATCAAGGCACTCAGTCAATGCAGTCTGAAAAGTAGCCTGAGGGCTTGCTGTTAGGTGGGGCCAGTCCCTAGGGTGGGTTGCTTGCCCTGGCTGAACTGGATTAAATCTGTGCTCTAGCAGGTGTGGCAGACCCCTGGGCTAACAGCCCAAGAGATGCACCTCAATGGCCCCCACCAGTGTCCTTATCAGCACGCCTGGACCAGTTCAGAACAACGGCCCCCACCAATGTCTCAGTCTCAGGAGAGGATCCTCCTCTCACCAAGCTGCCCCCAGAGCCCACCAGGTGAGTCTTGTTTCACCAAAGGACAGTCAGCCTTCTCTCTGGTGATTTTAGGTTGCTGCAATGAGTGAGTTTGTGCGTGGGCCCTTTAAGACCCGGATCTTTTCGGCTTTTGGCTGATAGCTTCTCTGGGATGTCCTCGCTGCAGTTAATAGCCAGCAAAGCCAGACAGTAAGACACCCCTCTCAGTTGGGCTGAGTCCGAAGGATGGTTATAGCAGTATTGACCCCCGCTCTGGACCTCACTCCTCCAGAGAGGGCTGTGTACCTTAGGGTGGCTCCCACCTGGTCAGCTGAGAAGCTCCACTGCTCCCAAAGGTGGCTTTTTTCCTCCCCTGCCAGAGCGTCTGCCTCTTCTGCTTTCCTCAGGACTGTCCCTTGTCGTAGGGGTTCTTTTTATCCAGTTTTCAGTTTTCAATCCAGGGTGATTCTTCCCAAAATTGTTGTAACCTGGTTGTGTTCGTGGGAGGAGGTGAGTTCAATGTCTGCTCACAGCACCATCTTGACAAGATCTGCCAGGTTAAAATCTTATAACGGCTCGTGGCTTATGGGCTTAAGGACCTTTCCTTGATACTTATGGAATGTAAGTCAAGGTGATGTAACAAGTTTGACAATGAGATTAGCTAGTTATCCTGCACAATCAAATAACAACTCTATTGTTTGATTCAACTATAATCGTCATGTGATGAAGTTAACTACAAGAAAGATATGAACAACCAAAAGCTTGTCAGGGTATGAAGGCATATATCTCTCAATGGAATTGATAACTAAAATACTTATGGTGATTTATAGTGTAAAAACTGGTTCTATACCATTAACTCCTTGGGAAAACTACCCAAGGAGGTGTTATTCATGCTGTTTATAGGTGAGGAAAATGATATTCAGTTAAGTACTGAGCCTAAGGTTACACTTTCAATTGCAAGAGCTAGAGAGAGTATAAATCCATTCTTCTGATGGCAAACCTGTGTGCAGATCAACTCTTGGAAAACCTATTGAATGTGTATATACATATATATATTAAATTATATATTATGTATAATATTCAGTATAACACATATACATACATTGCATTATATATTGAATACATATAGAATATATAAGCTATTGAATATATATAATGTATATACAGAATACATATAAGATATTGAATAAATATATATATGGAGAGAGAGAGAAAGCAATGTTATGTAGCATGAGGATGAAAAGTATTCATTTTGGAATCGTAAAGCTAGTGACAAACCCAAGTTTCATTATTTCCTAGCTGCGTGAATCCTTGTGAGCCTGAGTTACTCCAAATCTAAATAGAGAAAATAAGAACAATTACTGTACATATTGGGGGAGACTTCCAGTGAGACACTTAGCCTTGTGTTTGGCACATAATTAACGGTCAATAAATAAGAGCAGTGAGAGAGAGGAGAAGGAGGAGAAAATGTCAGAATTCATTTCTCTGTTGAGAAGTTTGAAAGTTAGCCAGCATTTTATCAGGCAGGTCAAAGCCTCTGATAAAATAGCTAGAAAATAAAAGGATATTTACAAATATTATGTTTTTCAAGATATCAAAAAGTATAGTACCAAAAAGGACTAGAGGAGCAAAAATCCTGTAGTGGGAAAAGCCCTTCCTAAACAGCCTGCCCATCACAGGCATGCCGGGGGGTTGCCTGGGGGGGGGCCCACTGTGCAGCTCATTCCTTGACTGGATTGAGGTAACAAGCTGATCACCTGACTTGCCAAACAGAGGAAAACTAGAACTCTTTCTAGAAGGGGCAGAGGGAATAATATCCATAGTTTTTATAATTCTTTTAGACACTATGTGACATAAAATGAAAAAATTAAAAGACGTGAATAAAGAGGAAAATGTGACAGATAATTAAGAAAAAAAATCAGATGGTAGAAAAAGTCCCCAAATAATCAGATATTGAAATTAGCGGACAGGGACTTCGATCTAACTATTATCATGTGTATGTTAAAGAAAATAGAGGGAAAATACAAAACAAATAAATAATGGAAAATTTCTACAGAATTACAGTCTATACAATTAACATGATATTCTAAAAATTAACAAAATTACAATACTTGAAATTAATAACTGGATGGATTTAACTGCAGAATGGACATAGTAAAAGACAAGATTAATTAACTTGAAGCTAGAGTATGGAAAATATTCAAACTCAAGCAAAGATATAAAAAATAAATAAACAAAGCTAATTATTAGAGACTGCAGGTACACAGTCACATAAAATAGCATATACATAGTTGTAGTCCCAGTAGGAGAGACTAGAGAGATAACAGAATAAAAGTTACAAGGCAAGACACGGTATTTGAGAATATCTTTTTAAATTAACGAAATATATGAATGCACAGAATGAAGCCACTCATTGAACTTCTTCAAGTAACACATTATAGATGTGAAGGCATATCACAGATAATCTGCTCAAAACAGAGAGAAAATAAGTTAGACAAATTAGATTTTGAAAGCAGCCTGAGGAAAAAGACACTTTATATTCCTCAAAAGAATAACAAAAATATTGATAATATTAATTACTATCTTTTAAACAAAAACCATGGAATCCAGAAGGAAATGGAATAATATCTTCAATATTCTGGGGAAGAAAATTGAGCCAACCCAGAATTCAAAACTCAGAAAAAATGTCCTTAAAAGTAAAGGCAAAATAAACATGTGCGACATCTAAAAGCTGAAATTATTTCTAAATAGCAAATCTTCAATATAAGCATAGTAAAGTTTGTCAGTGTGAAGGAAAATGGAATCATAAAACTATGGGAAGAAGTGGAAAGTCGAGGAAATTATAAGTATATGTGGCTAATTTAAAAATAATTAAACTGTTGTAATACTGTCTTTTAATATTTATAACATATCTACAATTAAAATACACAACAATAACAAAACAATCAGGAGAAGTTGAATTGTTGTAAAATTTTCTCATTGCTCAAAAAAGTGTTAAAGAAACACTGTAACATACATGGTGAGGAGTCCAGGATGCACAGTGTGACTTCTAGTATCACTGCGAAAAAGATAACATAAAAAACGTTTACCTAAAAAGCTAAAAGGATAGAAGAAGGCAGGAGCTGCGACACATCGAGGACAAGATGGCCTTTTCAGGAGACGGTGCTGAGTTAAACAGCTATTAGTCATGCCATTCACAAAAACATTCCAGATGGATTATACATCTAAATTTGAGAAAAACAATTAAATTCTAAAAGCAATATAGGAGAATATCTTCTCCACTTAGAAGTAGGCAAAGATGTGTGGATCAAGTTACAAAAAAATGCTCACCATAAAAATCAAAGAAGTGTATTAGGTTACATTAAAATTTAAAAACCTTGGCCCTTCAAAAATATCAGTGAGGGGCTGGCCTGGTGGTGCAGTGGTTAAGTTCGCACGTTCCATTTCTAGGTGGCCCGGGGTTTGCTGGTTTGGATCCCGGGTTTGGACATGGCACCGTTTGGCACGCCATGCTGTGGTAGGTGTCCCACATATAAAGTAGAGGAAGATGGGCATGGATGTTAGCTCAGGGCCAGTCTTCCTCAGCAAAAAAGGGAGGATTGGGAGCAGTTACCTCAGGGCTAATCTTCCTCAAAAAAAAAAAAACTCATTGAGATACTGAAAAACCAAATTAGAGAATGAGAATTATTTACTTACAAATATATATACAATTATATATAATTTAATAGATATTTTAATATTTATAAGTATATATAAAGTATATATTTAGTCTACATAATTTATATAGAGTATAATATTTATATGTAGTATATTTAGAACATATATTATATCCATTTAGTATATATTTTAACATAATTAGCATATATGGTTCATATGTAAATTTTAAATATTTGTAAATATAATAATATATGTAAAATTCTCACTTTGTATAGGAGCTTTTTTTATAGGAACTACATTAATATCATACAAATATGTATATATAATTTCCAAAAATAGATGTATATATTTTATATGTATAGTAAAATATAAAATATATGTATAGTAAAATATAGAGAATCCAGTAGAATAATAATTTAAATACTTCACAAAAGAAGATATTTACATAGGCAGTATATATGAAAAGTGTTTGACACTATTATTCACTTATTCACTAGTGAAATACAAATTAATGAAATATCACAATGAGATTCAACCACATCTTCATAATGGTTAAATTTAAAAATGCAAAGGATAGCAATGCTGGCTTTTTCATATGAGTCATTTGGAATTCTTCAGACAGCCACTCTTTATTACTCTTTATTGGGAACTAAACGTCACCATACTCGTACCCTGTGTCCCCACAGTTCCACTCTTAGGCTTGTATCCAATAGGAAGAGCTCACATGTTCATTGAGAAATGTGTAAGGATGTTTACATCGCTTGTTGTCCCTCCACACTGGAAGCAGTTGAAATGTCCATTAAGAACAGAACAAGTGAATGATTTATGATAGACCCAAGGGAAGGAACATTCCACAGCAATGAGAGTGAACAGCTATGCACGTGAGCACGGACTCACAAACCTAACACCAAGCCAAAGAATTCACACATAAAAGGGTAAATATTCTATGGCCCCATTTATAGAAAGTTCAAAAACAGAAAAAAACAATTAAAGGTGTGATAAATCATAATAGTTTTAATCCTTGGGTGGAGAAACTAATGATGGAATAGATAAGGGGACCTCCGTGATCTTGTTAAGATTCAATTTCTTCTTCTTTTTCATTGAGTTCATAATAGTTTACGCCAATGTGAGATTTCAGTTGTACATTATTTCTTGTCTGTCATCACATAAGTGCTCCCCTTCACCCCCTGTGCCCACCCTGCACCCTCTTCCCCTGGTAACCATTGAACTGTTTTTTTTTGTCCCAGTACTTGTTTATATTCCACATATGAGTGAAATCATATGGTGCTTGTCTATCTCAGACTGGCTTATTTAGCTTAGCATAATTCCCTCTAGGTCCTTCCATGTTATCGCAAATGGGATGAATTTGTCTTTTTTATCTGGCCGAATAGTATTCCACTATATATTCCACTATATATATATACACACACACACATACACACCACATTTTCTTTATCCAATCATCAGTCAACGGGCACTTGGGTTGCTTCCATGTCTTGGCTATTGTGAATAGAGCTGCAATGAACATAGGGGTGCATATGCTACTTTGGATTGTTGATTTCAAATTGTTTGGGTAGATACCCAGTAGTGGGATAGCTGGGTCATGTGGTAGTCTATTTTTAGTTTTTTGAGGAATCTCCATACTGTTTTCCATAGTGGTTGCACGGGTTTGCATTCCCACCAGCAGTGTGTGAGGGTTCCCTTCTTTCCACACCCACTCCAACATTTGTTATTTTTAGTCTTAGTGATTATAGCCATTTTAACAGGTGTAAGGTGGTATCTTAGTGTAGTTCTGATTGCATTTCCCTGATGATTAGTGATGTTGAACATCTTTTCATGTGTTTATTTACCATCCGTATATCTTCTTTGGAAAAATGTCTGTTCATCTCCTCTGCCCACTTGTTGATCAGATTGTTTGCTTTTTATTGTACATTTGTGTGAGTTCCTTATATATTATGGAGATTAACCCCTTGTCAGATATATGATTTGCAAATATTTTCTCCCAGTTGGTGGGTTGTCTCTTTGTTTTGATCCTAGTTTCTTTTGCATTGCAGAAGATCTTTAGTCTGATGAATTCCCACTTGTTTATTTTTTTCTTTTGTTTCCCTTGTCTGAGAGGACGTGGTATTTGAAAAGATCTTTTTTAATTCAATGTCAAAGAGTGTACTGCCAATATTATCTTCCAGGAGTTTTATAGTTTCAGGTCATATCTTCAAGTTTTTGATCCATTTTGAGTTTATTTTTGTATATGGTGTGAGAAAGTGGTCTACTTTCATTCTTTTGCATGTGGCTGTCTAGTTTTCTCAACACCATTTATTGAAGAGACTATCTTTTCTCCATTGTATGTTCTTGGCAATTTTGTCAAAGATTAGCTGACCGTAGATGTATGGTTTTATTTCTGGGCTCTCAGTTCTGTTCCATGGATCTGTGTGCTTGTTTTTGTACCAATACCATGCCATTTTAGTCATTATGGCTTTGTAGTACATTTTGAAATCAGGGATTGTGATACTTCCAGCTTTGTTCTTTTTGTCTCAGGATTGCCTTAGCAATTCAGGGTCTTTGATTGCCCCATATAAATTTTAGTATCTTTTGCTCTATTTCCATGAAGAATGTCATTGGGCTTCTGATAGTGATTGCATTGAATCTGTAGATTGCTTTGGGTACTATGGACATTTTAAGTATGTTTATTCTTCCAATCCATGAGCAAGGAATCTCTCTCTTTCCATGTCTTTAAGTCATTATCAATTTCTCTCAGTAATGTCTTAGAGTTTTCTTTGTATAAGTCCTTCACCTCCTTGGTTAAATTTATTCCTAGGTACTTAATATTTTTAGTTGTGATTGAAAATGGAATTATATTTTTGAGTTCTCTTTCTGTAAGTTCGTTATTGGAGTATAGAAAAGCAACTGATTTTTGTAGGTTGACTCTGTACGTGCAACTTTACTGTAGTTGTTAATTACTTCTATTAGTTTTCCAATGGATTTTTTTGGGTTTTCTATATGTAAGATCATGTCATCTGCAAACAGCGAGAGTTTCAATTCTTCACTCCCTATTTGGATTCCTTTTATTCCTCTCTTGCCTAATTGCTCTGGCCAAAATCTCCAGTACTATGTTGAATAAAAGTGGTGATAGTGGACATCCTTGTCTCATTCCTGTTCTCAGGTGGATGGTGCTCAGTTTTTGCCCATAAAGTATGAAGTTGTCAACGGGTTTGTCATGTATGGCCTTTATTATGTTGAGGTAATTTCCTTCTATCCCCATTTTGCTAAGAGTTTTTATCATAAATCGCTGTTGAATCTTGTCAAATGCTTTCTCTGCATCTATTGAGATGACCATGTGGTTTTTATTCCTCAATTTGTTGATGTGGTGTATCACGTTGATTGATTTGTGGATGTTGAACCATCCCTGTGTCCCTGGTATGAATCCCACTTGATTGTGATATATGATCTTTTTGATGTATTGCTGAATTTGGGTTGTCAAAATTTTGTTGAGAATTTTTGCATCTATGTTTACCAGCAATATTGGCCTGTGGTTCTCCTTTTTTGTGCTGTCCCTGTCAGGCTTTGGTATCAGAGTGATGTTGGCCACATAGAATGTGTTAGGAAGTGTTCCATCCTCCCTAATTTTTTGGAATAGGTAGAAAAGGATAGGTATTAAATCCTCTCTGAAAGTTTGGTAGAATTCCCCAGGGAAGCCGTCTGGTCCTTGGCTTTTATTCTTTGAGGTGTCTTTGAGTACCGTTTCAATATGTTTCCTTGTGACTGGTCTGTTCAGATTATCTGTTTCTTCTCGACTCAGCTTTGAGAGGTTGTAAGTCTAAGAAATTATCCATTTCCTCTAGGTTATCCATTTTGTTGGCATATAGTTTTTCACTCTATTCTCTTATAGCCCATTGTACTTCTGTGGAGTCTGTTGTTATTTCTCCTCTTTCGTTTCCGATTTTGTTTAGTTGAGCTTTCTCTCTTTTTTTCTTTGTAAGTCTGGCTAGGGGTTTGTTAATTTTATTTATCTTCTCAAATAAACAGCTCTTCGTTTCCTTGATCCTTTCTACTGCCTTTTTTGGTTCAATAGCATTTATTTCTGCTGTGATTTTTATTATTTCTCTCCTTCTTCTGACTTTGGCCTTTGTTCTTCTTTTTCTAATTCAGTTATGTGTAATTTGAGATTGCTTATTTGGAATTTTTATTGTGATGAATTTCCCTCTTAATACAACTTTTCCTGCATCCCATATGAATTGGTACAGCATGTTATCATTTTCATTTGTCTCCAGGTATTTTTTGATTTCTTCAATTTCTTCAATGATCCATTGCTTGTTCAATAGCACATTGTTTAGTCTCCACATCTTTGTGCCTTTCTCAGCTTTTTTCTTGTAATTAATTTCTAGCTTCATAGCATTATAGCTGGAGATGATGCTTGTTATTATTTCAATTTTTTAAATTTATAGAGGCTTTCCTTATTTCCCAACATATGGTCCATCCTTGAGAATGTTCTGTGCACACTTGAGAAGAATGTGTATTGTGCTGTTTTTGGATGGAGTGTTCTATATATGTCTAGTAAGTCCAACTGTTTAGCTTTTCATTTAGTTCCACTGTTTCCTTGTTGATTTTCTGTCTGGATGATATGTCCAACGATTTGAGTGGGATGTTGGGGCCCCCTACTATTATTGTGTTAGTTTTAATATCTTCTTTTAGGTTTGTTAATAGTTGCTTTATGAACTTTGGTGCTCCTGTGTTGGATGAATAGATATTTATAAGCATTATTTCTTCTTGATGGAGTGTCCCTTTGATCATTATATATTGCCCCTCTTTGTCTCTCTTTACCTAACTTATCTTGAAGTCTACATGTCTGATATAAGCATTGTGACACCTGTTTCTTTTGTTTGCCATTAGCTTGGAGTATCGTCTTCCACCCCTTCACTCTAAGCCTGTATTTGTAGTTGGAGCTGAGATGTGTTTCCTAGAGGCAACAAATTGTTGGATCTTGTTCTCTAATCCATTTTGCCACTCTGTGTCTTTTTATTGGAGAGTTCAATCCGTTTACATTGAGGGTGATTATTAATGTATGAGGGCTTAATGCTGTCATTATATCACTTGTTCTCCAATTTTTCTGCATTTCCTTTGTTTCTTGTCCTGTGTGTTTTGGTCTACCCATTGAATTATGCAGTTTTTTATGCTGTGTTTCTCTGTTTTTTTCCTTTTTTAATTTTTGTGTCTCTGTTCTGCTTTTTAGTTTAGCGGCCATCCTGAAGTTTGTATTCAGAATCTCATGTATAAGATAGTCCATTTTCTGATGGCCTCTTATTTCCTTAGTCTAAACTGATTCAGTCCCTTTCCTCCTCCCCTCCTAAGTTATTTTTCTCATATCTTATTTCAACTTGTGTTGTGAGTTTGTGGTTAAATCGACAAGATTATCTTTGTTTTTGGTATTTTCCTTCCTGAGCCCTCCACCTTCAGCTGAGATGGTGCAGCCCAGCGTGGGTTGGAGGAGGGGCACTTTCTCCTGCGTGCAGTCCCAGGGTTCTCGATAAGCTCTGCTATCTGGTCTCCCAGGGTCTTGGCTTAATGAGCTCACCCTGTGTGAAAGTTTTCATTCCATTAGAGGGCTTCCTCCTAGGCTGAAAGGGCCCTAGGGCATCCTGGGTGAACCTGTGGATGCACGACCCCTCCCCTACTCCTTCCCTCTTGGGTCCCAGTCTTTAGGGGAGGGAGGGAAGTTCTCTCTTACCCCATTCCAGCTCCTCTGAGTGGGGCTCTAGGCTCTCTACCCTCTGTTGTGTGGCTGCCATGACTCTGCATGGATTCCTGTGCTTTTGGGGTATTTTCTGTTGGAATATGGTCATTCCTTTTTGTTGTGTGTTAGAGGGGTGAGAGTCCCTGGCAAACTCATTCTGTCATGATGTTGACATCACTCTGCAAGATTCAATTTCTTGATCCACCTGCTTGTGTTTTATGTGTTCAACGTGATGTGAAAATTTATCAACGTATATACTTGTGATTTGTCTGTTATTATCTGTGTTTTGCAAATGATGGGAGCTTAAATTGGGACAGAATGAAGAGAGAAAGATATAGTCAGATCTGAAAAACATTTGGGGAAAAACGTACTAGATTTTATTACTATCTTCAAGTGGGTGATTTCAAACTATTATTGATGTGTTTCTTGTATCCATCTTGGAAAAAAACAGGATGCTGGTAGAACGTTTTGCTGAGTTACAGAGGATAGGAAAGAAGACTAGATTTGGATTAACTGTGGAAAAGTTGGGACATTATCTTTAAGTCTTCTAGAAGGAAATGTCAGTCTCCACTGGATATAATGGTATTTGGTTATGTCATTGAGAAGAGTCATTGTAAGTGATCAAAATAAATAGAAAATATCTACCATTGGGGGTTTTCCTTAAAGTATGGGGAGAAATCTCATTGGAATACAGCATGTAAATTACAGTTTCTCATATGACCTTTTCTTCACAAACCATAACTTTGATAAAGCCATACAACATGTTTATTTTTAGATGACTAATCTCTATCTGTAGAATGGGCGAGTTTGGTTAGATTATATGTATGATCCTTTCCAGCTCTGAAGTCTGTAATTCTCATATGTTTCAGCTTGTCTCACTATTAACAATATCCCTGTTGCCAATTCCTTCACTAATTCAGGAAGCCAAAACTTCCATCAAGCTTTCACTTCCTTTATAATTTTTCTTTTTGTCCTCCTCCAAAAAATGCCTATTTAAAACATTGTTTTCTTCTCCTAATAGAAATCTAATTTATATCAATATGACTTCTTTTCCCCACACACTTACACTCCTATCTCCATTCCTTGCACCCGCAGAACTGTTTCTTCTGTCATCAGAAGATTCTCATTCACACAGGTCTGAAAGGGAAAGTGATGGAGAGGAAATTAATTTTCCTCTTAGCTCTAGGCATTTTTCAATAGCATGAAGGTCATTAATATTCCTGTTGGCAAAGATTTCATTATATTCTGACAGTGTTAAAAATGATTATGCCTTAAGTAAAAAAAATCCTTGAATAAAGTCTAGAATTTCTATTATGCTTTACATTTCATAATGTTTTACCATATATTTTGTTGCATAATTCTCATAAGAATGTTGTGCTATAGGGACAGACAGTATGAAGAATATATTTGTTTCAGGCCAACTAATAACCAATAATTTGGTCCTCTTCCTTGTCATATTCTTTATATTTCAAATTAATTTTTAATTATACAAGTAATGCATGAATATGCTCATTATAAAACATTAAAATATTATTAATAAGATTAAAATGTCTATTGATGAATAACCTTAATTCTGCTCCCTTAATGAGAAATAGACATATTTATGAGTTAAATGTATACTTGTAGACTTTTCAGAGCAAGTACTTAGACACATGGATCCATAAAATATGTGACATATTTTGGAGATATATATATATATATTACGGTAGTTACTGTTTAGCAATTTCTTTTGCTATTTGTTAGGGATTATTTAGTAGTGGGCTTTCCTTCCAGTAAGTACTTATTCATCTGCATCATTCATTTTAACTACAGTACCATATTGCATAGTATGGGCATGTAAAGGTTTATATGTATGGCTATTCAGGTTGTCCTAATTTCTGCCACTGTAATCAATAAACTTTCTTTAGACACTTTCTTGTGTGCAGATGTAAACATTTCTTTGGTAGGTCTTGAGAACTTGATTGTGTAAAATTTTAATGTTACTGCCACAATGATTTTCAAAGTGTCTGTATTATACTAAATCCTTACAAATTACATATATTTCCACATATCTCTCCAATACACATATTTTTTCTGTATGTACCAGTCAAATGGGTGCAAATCAAGTACTTTTGTTGCTTTAATTTTCATTTTCCTGTTAACTAGTGAGATTGGATCTCTTTCATTTATTGAATGCATCTTTTTTTCCCTTACAAAACCCTATTAGGTTTTAGTCATTTTCCTATTGATTTGCATTCTTAATTCTCCATATATTCTAAATACAAATCCTTTGTTGATATGTTGTAAATACTTTTCCCCAGGCTTTTAGCCTTATGTTGTCTTTTGTCATAAACATATTTTACATTTTAATGTATACAAAATTTGAATTTGTTGTTTTGAAAAGCAACTGTGTCTTGTTCAAGGAGGCTCCTCAAATACCAAAGTTATAAACATATTCCATATTTTCTAAAAACAATATATTTAGGAACTTATTTAGACTTTATCCAGTTGTTTCAAATAGACATTAATTTTTTTAATGAATTTCCAATTTTCTGAGGATGATAAGGTAAAACAGTCCATCCTTCCAACACTTGTTTGAAATACCCCTGTCCTTTTTGTTCTATTGGCATATTCTACTTTTCTGGCACCAATGCTATGCTTTTCAATTTCCATTGCTTTGAGTTTTAGTATGTGATAAAGCCAGTTGACTCTGTTTCTCTGGAGAACCCTGACTAATACAATTATGCTTATGTCTCTTTACTTTAAATATACTTTAAAAAATTTTTTTGTTGCAAAAGAAACAGCATATTGTGAATTGTTTTGACTCTGTTTTTTAACAGAAAAATTTCAGGTACATTTTAGTTTACGTTAATTGTAATTGTTGATTTGTGTAACCCTATAGCATTTCTATTATTTTCTCTTCTACTTAGTGTATTTCAAGTTTTCTATTATTTTTACCCTTTGTGGATGTGATGAATATTTTTGTTCCATTCATTTTAGTCTTCTGTTTCAAAATTATGCCTATGCTTCTATCCTAATGGATTTTTTTATACTTTTATTATACATATTTAAACCTACTTTTATGCAAATTATAGAGTTATCACTATCTGCTATCCTCCCAGTGGACAAGGAATAAAGAATGTTTTTACTTAGATGTATTCTCTTCTCCACTACCCCATCTTATATGTTGACGCCTCTGGAATTTTTCTGTATTTGACATAGTATACTACGTGAATTTGTGGTACTTTCTATCCCCCGAAATTATGTTCTGTCATATTTTTATACATTTTATATATGTATAATACATGTATTATATTATGTCTAAAGGGTGGGCATTAAAATGACTCCTAATGATAAAACATGGCAATAAAATAACAGAAAAGATTCAAAATTTCTTATTCCACTTGTAATTTTCTTAAAAAAAATAATATGGGAAAATAGCAAATGAGAGATACACATGGGGTTATTTCTTTTATAAATTATAGTTAAATGTATTTCTAGTATAATGTTGACATGTATATTTTCTGGTAACGACAAATGTTTTTTAGCTCTGTGGCTTTAGATCATTTTGAGATCAATGGATTATTCCTGTTATTCAGAACTTGTGACTTTTCTATTTGATTCCAGCATAGAACCTACTATGTATACATAAACAAAATAGTGTTTTCCCTACAAAATCAATTCACTACAAGTACATTGAACACATTTTTTCCTAAAATTATTTTGTTAAAATTGGATTGTATTAAGTATGCCTGAAATTCTATGTGCTGATTGATATTACTTATAGAGTCCTATCTATTCTGTTCTACAAATCATTCTGAATACTTTCCACGCCTATTCCATTTTCACATTCTCAAGATCTAACTAGGTGTTGGAACTTCTAGGTTTATATTCAATGTTTTGCCTTTCCAAACTTTCATTTTTCTTTCTGGGAGAACGCCTTTGCTCAAATTTGCAGGTCATTAATTGGCTCTTTGGACATTCTTTTATTTTTGTTTGCTAAGATTTTCACTTAAATGATCAAAATTCAATTTTTTGTAATTATTTTTCATGGTTGTGTCATTTTGTCAACACCTTTCAGGGGATTAAAATTATTCTAAAGCTATATTTTCCTTACTCTATTTACCCTACTTCCTCAGGGGTAAGTTCTTCCATTTGCTCTTTGATGGTCCTTGATTATGAGATTCTCTCCCTCAGTGGTGGTCTTCGTTCATTCCCTATTGAATCTTTCTGCACAATGTTTGCGGGGAGGTCAGAACAGTTGCTGTGGATCAGGTGGAGGTTGTTTTCAGTGAGCATAGGGAATGTGGAAGATCTGGTATGGATGTTTCCGATGTCTGACAAAAGTCTCTACTCACTTCTCTACCCTTGTAGCCACATGTACTGCTCCTGCTTGGAGTTTCTGCCTTGTCCAACAGGGTGTGGGAACGAAGAATTGCAAAAAAAATCTAGCCATTTGGCCGCACCAATCTGCACCTAGGCTGATCATCCTATTGTTTGCTCCTTAGTCTGCATGTTCTTGTATCTTGCACCTGTGCCTGGGAAGTTCTCTTATTGCTATCTCAAACTGATTGAAGAACTCTGTCTCTTCTGTTTTGGCTTGTGGTTTCCATTTTCAATACAAATCTGACATGATTTCTCTCCTCCCAGGATTTCTCATAATCTCTGAGTTCATGAGATGATTCTTCCTGGTTTCCTCATTTGTTGGATAATTTTAAAATATGTTTTTAAAAATTATGTCTAAGGATTTGAGACTAAAAAGGGGAGACTTAGTTGCTGCTCAGCCTACCATCTTGAAACAGTAGTTGAAAAGCCTGTTTGTCAGTTTTATTAAATATTTACTAAATAATAGTGGAGATACAGTGTTTCTATGTAAATAAAAATATATATCCTTTTCCATATATTTAAAATAATGTATTTAGTATAGCTGTACTATAACATCATATTTTAATTGTTTAAAATTATTTGTTATTTTTATTAATCCATTTCATAACTGGAAAATGTCATTTGCTCAAATTCTAAGAATAAAGGAAACATACGGATATATAATAAAAATAGATTTCAGGGGCCGACCCCATGGCCGAGTGGTTAAGTTCTCGGGCTCCGCTGCAGGCGGCCCAGTGTTTTGTCAGTTTGAATCCTGGGCGCAGACATGGCACCTCTCACCGAGCCATGCTGAAGCGGCATCCCATATGCCACAACTAGAAGGACCTACAACTACAAATACACAACTGTGTACTAGGGGGCTTTGGGAGAAAAAAAGGAAGAATAAAAAAATATTAAAAAAATAGATTTCAAAGATTTTTAAAAGCTTTCTTGATAATAACTTTATACTTTCTGATAAGTGTGGTTTTTGAGAAGCAGTATTTTCAATTTGTATTAACACCAAAATGTTCGTAAGTTTATTATACATGGAAAAGACAAATTCCATTTTAATTAGATTTACAAAATATAAAAGACAAGTTTATAAATAACATTTCTAATCATAGTATTTTCTATAATTCATGGAATTATATTAGTAATGATTATTATGGCCTCAATACCAACTTTACTTTTGTTTAATTTTGGAATATATCTTATGCTATAATATGACTTGATTGCTGAATAGAAGGTTAGGTTATATGATTACTGTAGCTAACTTCAAAATTCTAATGTCTTAATAAAACAAAAGGATATTCTCATTAACCACAAATCCCGATATGGTTGGTGGGAATGAAGAATGGGAAATCTGTTCCACACAATCCTTCTGGGCTCTGGGTTCTTTCTACCTCAGTTCACCATGACCGAAGGGCTCAGGATCCTCTGATCCTTGATGACTGGCAGGTGAAGAAGGAAAGCCTGGTGGTCTACAGGCAATTTTTTAGGCAGGAAATAGTGTATATATCACTCTGACCAGATTCCATTTGCCAAAAACAGAAGCATATAAGCCTACATAAATGAATGGGCAAAAAAAAACGTGAATTAGCATTGTCCTCAAGGAGAAGGGTGAAATATGTGTTTAAGTGAGCATTATCATTCTCTGCCACTTGGAATTAAGTGCACCAGGATACCTGGCATAATCTTTGCAATTAATGTCAGAAATATCATTCCATGCTTATTTAGTTAGTAGGTAGGAGTTTCAGTTTACATTTAAAACTTACTTTCAGCTACTCAATTTTAAGTTATTATTTGACAACAGAAGTCTGACATTTTTCTGCTGTATTTTCTTTTCCAAACTAGAATGTAAATAACTTTCAAACATTAAAAAAAAATTCTTAAAGGAATAAGAACTGAAACAAGTTCACTTATAGAATTCAGTTTCAATAGTCAAAGCAGAGTCAGCATTCTGTAAAAGAAAAATAAACAAGCAAACAAAACCCCATATTTTCTATTGTACTTATTCTCTCTTGTTTTCCTTTTCAATTTTCCTAACCATTGATCAGAGAAATATCAATGTGTTTAATGAGTAAGTGATAAAATAAAGTATTATTATTCCAGGACAAAATGATGGCGGATCAGAGATTTCATAGCCATCCTTTCTAAATATTCCATTAAAAAACCTGTCAAAGTTATAGGAAATGATAGCTGCAGTAGCACTGTATGCGAATGCTAAAATTACATATTTGATAAAACCTAGGCAGGGAATTATACTGATTGCATGTTAAAAAATGGTAGTGTGAGAAGCACATTTTTAGATCATACACAAACACACAGACACACACATTCTGTCTTAACCTTGATTGCTTAGGAAAACAGAGCCTGAGGCAAAAACTCACAGGTTAATGTTACACTTAGAAACAATTCCAGGGAAGCAAGAATCAAGAAAAAAAGAGATGTGAAACAAAGAAGGTGGGAGAACAGACACAAGGTGGTGCACACAGGTGCCACAGCTTTGCCCCAGAACACATTTTGTTGCTCTGTTACATGGGATATATCCAGAGAGGCCACATGGAAACCCCTGCATCTGGAAACACTCAGCCAAGGAAGGATGGGGAGCAATTTATTTGTTGAATCTTTTCCGCCTTCTTTATGTCTTTGTTCAAAACCGTCCTGAGGGCATTAATGCCCCATATGCCTGTTTTGTTTAACCTGGCTGATTCTCTAGGAAGTCAGCAGGGAAATCTGAGCTTCCTTGGGCATAATCTCTTCTTGTCAGTTGGCACCAAGCAAAGTGCCCTTCAGTCTGTTCCTATCAGTGGTGGCTCTCAGAGCTTTACGACTCTGGGAACAGCAGGGACATTCTGCCAGAACTACTCTTGCCAAGAAGCAAGGCAAGTGGCCAGGGCCCTGGGGAGACAAGGTGGGACAGATCTAGAGTGGCAGATGAACTGGGTTCAGGATACATTCACAAAGCCTTTGAACCAGAACGAGGGAAATAATCCCATGAAAACAGTGAGCAATAGATTTAACTTATATCCACTTTCTGTGTATAAATCCAGAGTGAAGGAACTCGGTTGACCAGAAAGAAAACTTGGTAATTATTTCCAGCAACCACCAGAGTTTTGTGTCTCACTCTATAGTGACTATCTTTTAAAATGTATTTAAACAATACAATTTTTAGGAAGCAAAATGGGAAGAATACAGAAATGAAAGAAGGTATTGTATATCCTATGATTCTTAACTACCAATGGAAAATAAATTCTGGGCCATTGAAGTAGATTTCTAGAAATAATGGATGCTTTCAGTGGGGTGAGGTTATTTGGAATGTTCTGGAATAAAAGAAAAAACTAACAAGACAAAAAAAAAATTGTTTAAGTAGCTATCTAGCATGGCCAAAAAGAGAGCAGAGGGATCTTGAGTAGACATTGTGTAAGTGAATGTCACATTGCCCTTGCAGATGGAGCTGGGCGCTATGCAGAACATTCACTGGATAAAAAATTAAGATCCGGAAAGGACAACACATAAACATCCAAACCAACAGTGAAAAGAACTATAGAGCTTTCCTACTCTTCTGCTTTTATGCGAAGAGTAGATTTGAGTACATCTCTCACCATACAATGTTGAGAAAGAGAAGGAGGGAAAAATTACTTTAAAATATTGCAACATAATTGAAAGGGTGCATCACCTTGAAAATTCACAGAAAAATATATCTCAGGCAATATTTTTCTAATTAATAAACTTTATTTTTTAGAGTAGTTTTAGGTTCACAGCCAAGTTGAATGGAAAATACAAAGAGTTCCCATATGCCCACGCCCCTACACATGCACAATATGTCAACATACATTTTCAATTCATTTGGGCAAACACCAAGGAGTGTGATGCTGAATAGTTGGAAGGAGTGTGTTTACTTTTCTAAGAAACCACCAAACTGTGTTCCAAAGTGGCTGTGCCATTTTTCGTTCCCGCCACCAATGAATGAGCATTCCTGTTGCTCCACATCCTCCCCAGTATTTGGTGTTGTCAGTGTTACAGATTCTGGCCATTCTAGTAGGTGTGTCGTGGTATCTCATTGTTTTAATTTGCATTTCCCTGATGAAATATGATGTGGAGAAACTTTTCATATGCTTATTTACCATCTGTATATCTTTTAGAAATAATTTTCTCCCAGTCTATGGCTTCTCTCTTCATTCTCTCGACATTGTCTTTTGCAGAGCAAAAGTTTAAAATTTTAATGAAATCTGTTAAACAATACTTCTTACACGAAAAATATTTTGAAAGATTTGTTGTCACCAAAGTAATAAAAATTACAGTATTGCAATTAAACAGAAGGAGCATTTGACCATAAGATGAAAGAACAGATTAAAGAGTAAATAAAGAGCTGACTGAAATGAGCACCAGCAACAGCCTCCGCCTGGGGGGAAGAAACAAAACCAGGCTCATCTTAGACTTGCAGACTTCTGTGGATCATTCAGTCACAGAAAAGAAGATTTTGAAAGAGAAAAGATTTAGAAACATTGCTTTAATACTACTCCTGGTTATGGCCAAAGAACCTCAATTTATTTCAAGAACAGAAGAATACACAAAACATCAATTCATTAACTTGAGACTTGGGTTTTTCTTACTACGGAAATTAGCTTATCATCTTTATGTTGTACTTTCATAGTTAGGTATATAGATATTTGCTTTGCACACAAAATAAACTATTCATGAAGTAAGAATTTACTACAAAGGCACAAAACTTAAGCATAAGTATTTATGAAACTGTTTTGCATTTAAATTTTTGACTAAGAATAATGTGATTCACTTGCTTTTTGTACTATTCTGGGAAGTTCACTTTCCATTATAAGTTGGAAGACATCAAAAACCTTTTGTCAACAAACTTCTGGATTGCATAACTTTTTTCCCCTCCAACTTCAACTTCACTTTGGCTTATGGTTAGTTTAAAAAGAGAAAAACAAACCATTAGAAAAGCAGGAAATCTCCCAACATTGGTTTTAATTTCTTATAAAAAATATGTTGTTGATTAAAGAACCCAGTTCACTCTAATGAGAACCTGATCTGGACCAGAACTAATCTCTTCATCTTTATCCTACTATGTCAAAGTTACAAAGTGGGACACAGCCTAGCAATAGTGAAGTAGAACATCGGGGCAGTTGAACAATGTGCATTTTATTTGCCAGTTGGGTTAGTACAGGTAAACAAAACTGGAATGCACCCAAACGTGGCAGCAATAGAGATCCAGCTCAGCCCAGCCTTAGCTGTGTTTGCTAGAGTTGTTCACTAGAAAGTAACTCACAAAACAGCATTGGAATATTTTTTTATTCCTTCCCAAAGACCCCAAGCACACAGTTGCACATTCTTGGTTGTGGGTCCTTCTAGTTGTGGCATGTGGGATGCTGCCTCAGCATGGCCCCATGAGCAGTGCCACGTGCGCACCCAGGATCTGAACCAGCGAAACCCTGCGCCTCAGCAGCGGAGCACACAAACTTAACCACTTGGCCACAAGGCCGGCCCCATGGAATATTTTGAATGAAATTAACAAGGAAAAATTTCGACTTCATCATTATATATTTGCCCACTTTGTATGCTTATACAGCACACAAAGGAAACATCATTCAAGTATACGGTAGAAGCTGTAAAAGCTTGTATGTGCATTTCCCTATGAGGAAGCACATACATTTTCCATAAACATCCGTCAAACTAACATTTTATCAACGTAACTCTGGGGCAATATGATTCATATTTATTCTGCGTATCCCATTTGGTTAAGATCGTAAGCCCAGCTTTCCTTTTAATAATAGTTTTTCTCTCCAATTTATTCATATTGTCTTTGGGAATTTATGGGACCAAGAAAGATTCATATACATTCATCCTAATTTTCTGTCTCACTAGATGCCTGCTTTGTCTTTTTTTGGGAGGGGGAGCGTTAAACTATGAGACAATCAGCCAATTAGGAAGTAAAGGAGAGTGGCAAATATGGCCAAGTAATCCAGAAATTCTTGGCACAGAATGGCATAAGTAGAATCAAACTCTGTCTATATTTGCTTTCCAAGCCAGGAGCTTCAACCTTATGCTGGATTAAGATAATTGCTTATATCCGTAAAGTCCTGCATTAAAATGCTAGAGAAATAGAGCTAGTGTCTCCTTCATTAAGCTTTCAGAAAAGAAAAATCTGAGGAAAGAGTTTTAATGCCAGCGTGGAATTCTCTGTTAATACAGGATTTTTCACTCAGGTAAAAATTAACTGCTCAAACTGCAGGTAAAACACAGAAGAGAATTAAAGACAAGTTCCTTTTTATCCTTTAGTGGGTTTCTCAGTATTAAAAGGGAGGAACGGACTTTGTCATTCAATAGAATTGTAATTCTCATAATAATATATCATCCTTTTCATATCACCATTGCCCTGAGGCTGAATCTGCATAGGTTCATTAACTAAAAAGTCTTTGTTTAAGGTTCTTTTTTTTTAAAGTTCTTTTATGTCTCACAATAGAATTATTATTTTCCATGTGGAAATGTATTTGGAAGTCATAAAACTATCCACAAAATGTACAACAGTTTTAGTTCAGAATCAAAAGTATGATAAAGAACAATCTCAGATTGTTAGAATCAATTATATGTTAAATTTATTATTGCCTTTTATTTGCGTTTGACTGCATTTGATATCTTAAGTTTTGATTTTTGAAGAGTTCAGAGCTTGTAATTCGAGATGTGAGAGACTATAAATTCTTAATTCTTCCCCTACTGTGACCAATCTTACTGTAGTAATAGTTGATGAAAGAAAGGAGCCATGGTGGCACAAAGGGAGATATTCTCTAACTGCCACCTCCCCCTATACAACCACATAGCCATTTGTTTGTCCAAGCCACAGCATATAGAAGAGCTCTATATCACAATGATGGTGTTGCTATGTTACCACTTGCCAAGACATGTCTTTGTCTTCCCTTCCAAACAGATAACCAAGTCCTAAGATTTTCCTCTATGGAAATTCTGGAGCTACCATTGGGAGGGAGTCTAAGGCTTTTTAATTATAATTACTTAGAAATGCTTAAAACCTACTTTACTAGTACATTCTCTTTTGAAAAGTAACATTGTAATTACAGTATGAAGCTTATAAATAGTTTTACTAAATATTCAAGTTTCAATTGTGTCACCTATACTTTTACAATATTATATTTTTCTTTGTGATATCAACATATCATTTGGAGATTTTCTGAAAGAAACAGATACCCATCTATAGCAAATACACAAAGAAGTTTATCACAAACTCTTATTTCTATGAAAAAATTGATTCAAGATGCAAAGAAAGAAGGTAAGTATACTAGATTACGTTATGTCGCACCTTTGTTTAGACTAATGCCTGTATTCCATAAAAACTACTTTTAATTAGATATTGAGCAATAGACCAGTGATAACTTGCAAAACTGTTGTAGAATTAGATATAGGTAGGGGTCAGGCTCATGCCCTTATGATCCTCATATTGATGTCAGATCATTATGGTGATGATATTCTTTTCATTTTTATTTCCATTAAATGATTCTCAATTGATTTATAACTTTTAAAAGTTTTCTAGTATTTTGTATTTATAACATTGTGTCTTCACAACAGAAATTTATATTTTTTAATTTAAAACCATTTCTTATGTTGATTTGGATAAGATTTATTTAGAAAGTACCTTTTGACAACATAATATGTCAAAGAATTTTATTTGCCTACAGTAAATTTTTCAGAATGTGAATGTCAGAAACATTCAGTACACTCTTGAGATCTTCCAACTGAACCAGAAATGGCATTTCAACTGCAGCCTTATCACACATATTTTGTGAATATAAGCATAATTTATATTTAACCCAGAAGAGGGTGATAAGTTTCTACTTTAGATAGGACAAGATCTCTTCATGATGACCTGAGAGACTGTGAAAAAGTTCCTCTTCCTTCTCCCTAAAGAAGAGGAAGAAAAATTTGATTGTAATTTTCACATAATGACCATTGAAAGAAAATGCTTATTGGTACATACTATAATGATGTTGGTTGTAGAACTTATCCAGAGAGAAGACCTACTTCAGACTCCATATTATTCATAATAATGATAATAATATCAATAATAATAATATCAATAGCAGTTATTAGTTTCCTGAATCCTTACAACATGCTAAGTACTGTAATAAGTGCTTAATAAGCATTATCTTAACTAATACTCAGAACAACCCTCTAATGTAGGTACTGCTAGCACTTTTGCTCCTGTGAGAGGAAACTAGGCCTTAGAAACTGAACATTTTATCTCAAACACCCTGTTAGAGTGCATCGTTGCCAGGGCTTGACTCCAGGTGGCTCTGCCTCAGCGTGAGCTCTTTGCCACCATCACCCTTTCCTTGTCTGCAAAGATAGCTTCCTATTTCCAGAAGCAGAGGTTAGCTAAATCTAAAGATATTTTTGTTAGATTAGTGTTCTAATATTTATCTTTATCTCTAATAATGTTCTTTCCCACAGAAATTTTATGAGTAACTGTCATTTGGCTGAGTTGAAGATGACATTCATTTAGTTTCCTGGGCTTCAGATGCTACCACCCTCTGGAGACTGTCTCTGTTCTCCACGCACACCAGTCTTTGTATTTTTAGTAAATATTGAGAGAATCTTGTAGCTGTTGTGGAATGTTGGTCCCAGCCCAGAGACTTAAAAATATAAACCACAACTTTGAATTTTATAGAGCTCTGTGAGAATGAACTTGAACTTATCCACAATTAGTGTTTGAGCATACTCAAACTTTCTTGATGGACTGAGAATCCTCACATGGGGTCAGAAGGATGGGGGAAAAAGTGGGGTCTTGAAAGAAACAGCAAACAAACAAGCCGAAAACAACACCTAACTGAGTTTGCTAGAGTAAGTGAAACTGAGCAGCAGCCTTCAGATTTGAGGGGATTAATGAAACCAGGTAAGATTGAGGCTGTGCTTCACACTCCATCAGAATCATCTGAGGAAAATTTTAAGAATATAGATTTTTGAGTTTTGCCACCAGTTACTCTAGTTCAGTAAACATGAAGTGAACCAGAAAATCCATATCTTTTAAACATCTCACTAAGTGATTCTGATCCACAAGGTTAGAAACCACTGGCGTAAATGAAAAAACTTTATTATAAAGGGTACAAGAGCTCTGCTGTGATAAATCCCTTTGAAAGGATTTCAACCAGGAGTCATAAGAAGTTCCCGGTTGACCTGAGTAGAGAAAAAGTGCCTAGGTGAACAGTCCAGAAGAGGTCTGCAGCTCTGCAGAGGCAGCTGATGGCAGTATGGAGGTTGGGCAGCAGTGAGGGCAGAAAACCAACAGTGCCACTGGTCCAGAAAAACAGGGTAGGCAGCGATGCTAGAAAGCTGCCTCCAGGAGGTGAGGGATTGTCACCATCCTGTTTATTAACTATGCCCAGTATCTAGAATCATATCCCACCCATAGTAGATGCTATATCAGTAATTGTTAAATAAATGAGTAAATAATACTAGAGCCAAAGATATAGCATGTTGCAAGCATCACAAAATATCAAGTGGTCCAAACAACCCTTACCTATCTACACATAAAAGGCTCTCCAGATACCTAGATACTTGAGGGAGATACCAGAAAAAGATTGCATTTTTTGTTAATAATGCAAGTGAAAGCTTAGGGCTTTGCGATTTACAGCACAATGCATTTAAAATACAATACATTTGTATTCACAGATGTGGCAAGGGGCAGTCAGATTTCAAACAGAACTTTTTGATATATATTTCTTCCTTTTTTGAGATCTGGTCTAAACCACCTGGCAGATGGGATCTCTAGACAGTTGTAGTAAATGGTTAGAACTGTCTTCACCTAGTTGGTTAATTCAGCTTAAACCTGAGGTTATTAAAATTCATATATTTCTGAAATATGGTCTTAATTGGTTCATTCCTTGGAGAAATATATATTTGCCAGTGTAATCATAGAGGGCCAAATTCTTGGTAGGCACTTAATGTCACCTGCTACAACAAGGATGAAGCAGCTGTTCCGTCTCCATTCATCTTTAGAACCTCAAACTAAAGAGAAATAAGATATAAGAAGTTTAAATCTAAGTTACATTTGCTTGTATAAGAATTAAATATACTCTGTTATCTGAGGCAAAATTTCAAGAACATTCTCATTTTTACTCTAAGGAAAATAACGTCATTTCATTCATTTCAGAGCAAGCAAGATCTGGTTATTATTCCCCTACTAGTCTGTAAGTGCAGTTTCTAATGGAAGTTTGCAAATTCTTGATTTTATTACTGAATTTCCTACTTCTCTTAAATATGTGCCTTAATCAGACACTAAATATTTTCTCTATTCATCAGTGTATATAGAACTTAAATTATTTATCAATTAATGCAAAGATATAGACCTCAAAATAGGTTTTCTTTTTCATTTTCAGTCTGTGTAATTAGATGTGACTGCTTTTACCAATACCTTGCTGTAATTAGCACCAGACAGTACACAGTCTAAAAGTAACATGCCCAGTCTACAAGGTTATTCTAGGACAGCACTGAAAATTAAAAATAAAATGCAGCATCTGAGCAGGATGGCACGTTCAGATTTGTGATTGACATCTTTTCCAATCTTAGTAAAAACAAACCTTTTGCTCCAAATGCAAAAGCAAATATCAAATGATAAAGTTCAGTTTCTTCTAAAAAATATTTGTGTATATCACAAATCCTTTCTCCTCATCTTTCACATTTTCTTGGAACTAGAGAAGATATTGTCATCTGGTGAAACTCAGTCATGCCAGACAGGAACTCCATGAGACTAGTCTCATGTCTTCAACGTGGTATTACAGAGGTAAAGAAATTTTTGCTTCTACCCAGGAAGGCTTAATTGCCATATAACGGAAAGTGAGACAAGTATTGGACTCAGTTATTCAAAGTATAGAATCATCGTCAAGCTTTTAAACTCATCTGGAAGAAAATTTTCCATTTGCTTTAAGGTGAGCATAATGATTACTTTAACAAAAATAACTTCACCCAAAAATGGATGATCCCTTTTTGATTTGGGTAATGTTTCTCATTTGTTTTAATATCTAGAAGTCACCATTCAGATTTAAAATTCTTTGAGTCTAACATTTACCTTTTAAAGCCAATATGTTAGGAATAATTAAGAAGACTTGACATGAAAATAAATAGTTCTAAATATAAAACTATACTTTTAAAATGGTATAAGAATCAGTAGAAAAGGGATAGATTTTTTTAATAAATCACATGGGATTAATTGTCTTACTACATGGAAAAAAGTGAAATTAGATCTCGTCCTCACAGCAGTGCTAAAACTACAAAAATAAGTTCCAGATTGATTAAAATCTTCCATGTAAAAGTCAAAAATATTAGAATGAAATGTTTAATATATTTATGGATTTTAAATGCTGCTGAAACACCATTAGTCCAGCAAGTTCACAAGCTTCTCTGTGTAGTATGATTTGATTGATTTTGACTAATTTTAGTAAAATCTTTAACAACATTGCAGTTTTAAAAATTAGAGAAGGGGCCAGCCCCATGGCCGAATGGTTAAGTTCGTGCAATTGCTTCAGCGGCCCAGAGTTTCGCTGGTTCGGATCCTGGGTGTGGACATGGCACCGTTCATCAGGCCGTGCTGAGGCAGCATCCCACACGCCACAACCAAAGGCACTCAAAACTAGAATATACGACCTTGTGCTGGGGGTCTCAGGGAGAAGAAGGAAAAACAAAGAAGATTGGCAACAGATGATAGCTCAGGTGCCAATCTTAAAAAAAAAAAAAAAAAATTAGAGAAACCCGTGAAGTCAGGGAAAGGTTTGAGCACTGAGTAGGATGCAATCTGCTTCTAAATGATCTGTTACTATCAAAGGAGCACATTAGCAGGTGTAAACAAGGAAAATAGGCAAAAAAAGACACATCACAAACTGACTCTTTCCTTATTGTCGTCTTCAGAACTGGCAAAAATGATTCCAAGTAATTGTTGACCAGTTGGTCAAAAGGGTATTCCTTCAAGTTATTTTGAGAGTTTCTGTTTTATGATATTGTAAGATATTAAAATGATATGATCTCAGCTGATATATAGTGAAGGTGGAAATCAAGGCTTGGCAATCTAGAAACAAAGTATTCGAAGGCTAGATGCTGGGAGCAAGGCCAGTGTGGACACAGGTTCTCATGTGGTGTGGTTGATAGGTACCACACAGCTCCCCCTTGCTAGTGGTGATTCTTCATTGACATGTCTGTCAGTCGAGAGGGAATGTTAGAGGTCTGAAAGTTGGAGTTGTGGGAGAAGAGGTATAAAAATTTAGAGACAAATGGGGTGAGTGACTGAAAGATCAGCGTTTAGACGGGTTCTCAATCCATACTTTATCTCACAGTTTGTTTAAGGTTAACTAGAAAAAGAAGAAAAATAGAATTAAAATACTGAAAAGAAAATAACTTCACAATATTGATTATCAAGTTTATCTACGAAGAATTCTGGGAACTTGGTGGCCTGTGGGACGCTCCTTTTCCTTTACTCCCAAATACAATGAGTTTTCCTCTTCAGATGGCAGGAAGCAAGTGAGACTAGGACTTTGCTCCCCTGAGGGCGGGGCAGCCTGGACGGGAGCCCCAAGGAGGCCCAGGGATCTCTATAGCGACTCACGGACTATTGGAGGCAAAGTTAACATCGTTTCCCTATAAGTGTGCTGGGTCTCTTTGTCCCCCGAGTTGCGAAGTGGGAGCCAAAGGGGTGAAATACGTCCTCCCTCACCCTGAAAATTGACAAATACAAGCAATGAGGCTTCCCCTACGTCCCCTGTTAGTGGTATCGCAGCATGCCTGTTTCTAGATCACCATGCACATCCACACCACTTACAACACAGCAAACTGTCGTTGGAGAAGCAACAACTAGCTTTAGTGAGATGACAAGGAAAATTGACATCCCATTTGAAGGATCCAATAGCCAGAGAAAAAAGCTCAGTCAGAACAAACACAACACATGTTCAGCCAAATAGACATAAAAGAAAAGACAAATAACAGTCTGAATAAGAAAAATATATATGAGTTCTAAAGGAAATTGAGGTGAAGCCCAAGAAAGATTTCTAGAGCTCAGAAAAGAAAAATGCTTTTCTAACAATGAACCAGTAGCTTGAAGGAAAGAATAGTAAATATTCAAATCCAAATTAGAGATTGGAAAATGTAATGAAAGAAATATCTCAGAGTAAAGGGTAAAAGTACAAAACCATGAAGGAAAGATCAGAGATTGGGGAATATAGTCAAGCGGAATTGTATGAAAAAAAGACAAGTTTTATAAAATGAAATATAAATTGATAATAGGCAAGAATTTAGCAATTAGAAGAAATTTTTCCTGAACTGAAGAAGAGCTAAAGAAAGACTTCCCATAGGAAAAACTCACTGAATTCAAGGCTACAATGATGAGAAGAGGTTTAAGGTTAACTAGAAAAAGAAGAAAAATATGCATTTCCTGAGAAAAACTCTGAACTCTAAGAATCAAAGAAAAAAATCTTGTAAAATTCAGGCAGAAAAAAAAATTTGCCTGCAAAAGAAAAAGAATGATGTTACCATCAGGCCCACCTGCAACCCTGAGTCTAGAAGAAAGGAAACACAATGGTCTACAAGATGCTGAGCTGGAGGGACAGCAACATACAAGTTGTGTTCTCAGTAAGGTACTATTTGGCAAAGTTGTTTATTGATAATCAGAAATTCAGGGGGTTATCCATGGCTATCTTCTAAGGAAGAGTCAAGAAAAGCCTCTGCTATTCAAGGTTCTTGTTACCAATAACAGAATATTTCTCAATTCATAAGCAGAAAAAGAATTCATTAAAGGGTGTTAGATGGGTCACAGAATTTCCAAGGAAGCTCAGATTGTCAGGATTAAATGCTACCTGTGATGTCTGCAATTACCCTAGAAAAAGATAACAGGAAAAGTCCCATTCACTATCTTGTAGTTGCGAATAGAAATGAATGGAAAAAGGGCTTGCAGAAAAACAAAACAGCTAGTGAGAAAGGTTACCTCTGAGGAGAAAAGAGAGAGTGGGAATAAAATGTAAAGATGAATTGCCATAGTTTACTCTATAAATGAGGATATTGTTGAAATATTTCATAATCAAATATTTTCAAATATTTTATTATAAGAATATGAAATATAGTAGAATTTTCTATTCATGATTTCAAAAAGAGAGAATAGATCAAAATCAATGCAATGTTCAACACTTTTTTTGCCTTTTGGGAGATTAGTGGTTTTTACTTCAATTGAAAAGCAGAAATTCTAAGCAAGGCATTCAGCTTGGCCTCATAAAGCAAGAAGCTGCCAGGTAGATATGATCAGTGTGAATTAAAATATTGTGTGTGTTTAAGGGATAAGAAATTAAATGTGATGTGGGCCTAACTTGGTTCTTTTCTACTCAGGCAGACTGTAATAAAGCACTGACATTGTCTTAATGGAAAATACATCCACTAATATGCCAAGCTCATCACAACTTAATTGCCTCAGATTTCAATCAGTGATTTATCAAATATGAATACCCTTTGGGGAGAAATGTATAAAAACCTGAGCTCTGTGTGTAAACTATATCTTGCGATTTGTATAGGAAAAATATATCACCACTGTCCTTGTAAAATGCACGTGTACCCATGAGGGCAAGAACCAATACGCATTGCTCATTTTGCAGAACTGATAGAGATAATAAATAAAATGTAGTAGAAATGTGAATGCACTATATTTTAAGAGAGAATTCAGTGATTTGTCAGTTACTAGGTTTACTAATCTTTCAATTAAAATGTTCTCAAGTGTGTAATTGGACTTCTCAGCAAATTAAAAAAGCCTTTAAAATCTTTTAAAATGACACTCTCAGCTCACTTTATTGGTGGACAGAGTGAGTCACCTTAGAAGAGAGGTAGTTCATTCAGGGAAGATTCACTGGGATGGCCCCTACATATTTACATATGTAAATAAAAATCAAATAGGAAGATACTGTGCCTGGAGAATGGTGAAACAAGACAGCTGTGACCTCGATTCTTGAGCCCCATGCCTAGCCCACATCTCTACCTAATCTTTTCTGTGCATGGTCCATTGAAGCTACAGTGGGGTATTTGGAGAATGAGATTGACTGATATCGACAGGACGGCTCATCTTGTCCACCTAAGTATCAAAAGTCTCTTCTGCAATGGATGCTTCTGGAAGATATCTATTTGATATCTTGAGTTCATTCTCTTTTTGCTTGTTCTATGATGTCCATCCATATCCTCACAATCCTTCTTGTTATAAATGTTCCAATTTTATTCTTTATTTCTTTAGCAAGACAGGACAGCCACTACCCATGAATCAATATAGATCCATACCATACAGCATCTTTCTTTAAATATCTATATATATATTGGGGTCAGCCCTGTGGCCGAGTGGTTAAAGTTCAGCACACTCTGCTTTGGCGACTAGGTTTGGGGATTCGGATCCTGGGAGCTGACCTACTCCACTCACCAGCTGTGTTATGGAGGCATCCCTCATGCAAAATAGAGGAAGATTGGCGCAAATGTTCGCTCAGGGTGAAAAAAGAGAAATATGTATATATATATAGACAACTAGATACACTGCTTAACATTTGATCAAGAAAAGATTTCTCTTCACCATTGTCTTCTGCAGCCTCCTCAAGTTGGGCTGTAATGCAGCAACTATGCACTTCCAGATGGAACACCCTACTGTGCACACCCATCTGTAAACCAGTCCTAGGCTCTCCCCCTTCAGTTAGTGGTCCTAAGGAACGCCCCATGAGTCCCTATGTGCAGACTGAGTAAGAAATAGGGAAGCGGTAAGAGCAGGCATTTATGAGTTTGAGACAGCTGCTTATGCTAATTACCTGTTCATGATAGACCATTTAGAGCTTGGTCTCACATATATCCACTTCCATTTTACAATGAAATGCTTTTGCTAATACTCAACGTTATGCTTTTGGGGTTAAGATAGGCCTGGTATATGACGGGAGGTAGAGGCATGGACTCTGCTCTTGATTATTCCATTGCAGCTTGACAGGGGCCTCAGTGGAATAGTTTAGCAAAGCTACTTGGAATGCAGAGCTGATCAGTAGATAGAAGGTGGACATATTTGAATTTGGACAAATGAACCTGACAGGAAAGGGATTGAGACCATAAGCATTTTCTTTCTTTCTCTTTCTTTTTTTTGTGAGGGAGATGGGCCTTGAGCTAACATCTGTTAACAATCTTCCTCCTTTTGCTTAAGGAACATTGTTGCTGAGCTAACATCTGTGCCAATCTTCCTCTATTTTATGTGGGACGTCTGCCACAGAGTGGCTTGATGAGCAGTGCTAGGTCTGCGCCCAGGATCTGAACCTGTGAACCCTGGGCCACCAAAGTGGAGCACACGAACTTAACCACTATGCCACCGGGCCAGCCCCCATGACCATTTTCTTTTGAAGTTTAATATTATTAAAAGTTCTCAGATGAAATGTCATTGACCTAACTGATGCTAACTGGAAGGAAATTTGATAATGACACCATGAAAACTCACCATGAAGAAGAGGAAATCTGCATTGCCAACCCAGGCTTAACACCAGGGCTGGGTGTTTTACCTCGAGGATCTGGTTCCAAAAAATATATGGTCTCAGCTGGCAGTTTCTCTAGAATCAATCTCACTGATATGAGACTATGAGCTGGGCATTTGAGAGTGAACAGAAAGAGTTGTAACATTGGAATCCAATGCCAGGATTTGTGTAGAGATCTGGGTCACCAAGGATAGAACCTTGCTGTGAACAGATAGTCATTAGAATATGTGGGAGTAGTGTCCAGTAGCAATATTATATGCTAAGACCAAAAGCAAAAGTATGGGTGTCTAGTCAGCTTGGGCTGCCATAACAAAATAGCATAGACAGGGTGGTTTAAGCAAAAGAAATTTATTTTCTCCCCGTCCTGGTTGCTGGAGGTCTGAGATCAGGGTGCCACCATGGTTGGGTTCTGATGAGAGCACTTCCTGGCTTGCAGATGGCCACCTGCTTACAGATGGCCACCTTCTTGCTGTATCATCACATGACAGAGAGACTAGGAACTCTCTGGTGTCTCTTCTTATAAGGACACTAATTCCGTCATGAGGGGCCTACCTTCATGACCTCATCTAAACCTAGTTATCTCCCAAAGGAACTGCCTCCAAATATTATCATATTGGAGGTTAGGGTTTCAATATGTGTATTTTGAGATGGACATAATTCAATCTATAGCAAACAGGAATCTATCAGATTTTGCCTGTTTCTCCATCTGAACTTGGCAATAAAAATGGTCCTCCATACTAAGTAAGCTCCTGGGTTTAATGAAATAATGGAGTACTAGAGATATCTTGGTCTTTGGACTAATTATAAATGTGAGTTCCTGAGAAATTAATTGGAAGTAAAAGAAATGTAAAGAACCCTTAGACACTTCCAGAATGGCTATATGAGGAGTTCCGTTGACCCACTCTCCAGCAAAACAGCAATAAATGGACAAAAACTATAAAACACAATAAGTTAAAGTCTTCATAATTTTTTTGCAAGAGCAAACAATACATAAAGACATATTATTCAAGAAAATTACTCAATGAAGTATGAATGAGAGGAGATTCTGTGGCATTTCAGAAAGGACCTGCTTCCTCTCTCCCACTCCTCAGCTCAGAATGACAGAAGCTTCATTCCTAGTGGCTGTTGCCAAGAAGTTGGGTCCCTCTCCTTCCAGCTCCCAGTCGAAGGCTGAGGTATCTCCATAGGAAGGGCAGGCTGCCAGCATTTCTCACCACCTTCCAGCTCTGCGTTGCAGAGGCTCATTCCAGGAGAGTGCATTTGGTTTCCCTTCCTCTACCCTGCCAACTTGTAGTACAGAGGCCATAAGCCAGGCAGGGCGGGCCAAGAATCTGGGGGCTGTTATTACTTTCACCCTAGTTTCCTCATAGAGTGAGGGTTCCATGCCAGAAAAAGCAAGCCAAGAAGACCAGCGGCGACTATTCCTGCTGAGTTCCTATCTTGAAAACCAGTGGTGTCATTCTGAGGGAAGCAGGCCACTGTGCCGACACCCATCTCCAGAGCAAACCTATGTGTATGTATATGCATGACCTCTTCCTATGAATTATGAATGTTCTTAATGGCGTCTAGAATGATGAATCCTTTTCAGAAGGTTTTCAATTTACTCTTCCTAGCTCCATCAGAGGAATCACTGTCTATGGCAACTATAACCTTACAAGACGTATTTCTGAAATAATAAGACTTGAAAGTCAAAATCACCCCTTGATCCATGGGCTGCAGAATGAATGTTGTTTTAGCAGGTATGACAACATTAAACTCATTGTACATCTCCATCAGAGCTCTTGGGTGACCAAGTGCATAGTCAGAGAGCAGTAATATTTTGAAAGGAATCTGTTCTCCTGAGAATTGGATCTCAAGTGGGCTTAAAATATTCAGTAAACCATGTTGTAAACAGATGTGCTGTCATCCAGGCTTTGTTGTTCCATTTATAGACACAGGCAGAGTAGATATAGTGTAATTCTTAAGGGCCCTAGGACTTTTGGAATGGTAAATAGACACTGGCTTCAACTTGGAGTCACCAGCTGCATTAGCCCCTAACAAGAAAGTCAGCTGTCCTTTGAAGCTTTGAAGCCAGGCAATGACTTCTCCTCTTTAGCTATGAAAGTCCTAAATGACATCTTCCCATATAAGGCTGTTTCATCTTCACTGAAAATCTGTTGTTTGGTGTAACCCCGTCATTAATGATCTTAGCTAGATCTTCCGGTTAACCTGCTGCAGCTTCTGCATCTGCACTTGCTGCTTCTCCTTGCTCTTTTACGCAATGGAAATGGCTTCTTTCCTTAAACCTCATGAACCGACCTCTGCCAGCTTCAAACTTTTCTTCTGCAGCTTCCTCACCTCTCTCAGCCTTCACAGGATTGAAGAGAGTTTAGGCCTTGCTCTGGATTAAGCTTTGGCTTAAGGGAATGTTGTGGCTGGTTTCATCTTCTATCGAGACCACTAAAACTTTCTCCACATTAGCAATAAGGTTTTTGGTTTCTTATCATTCTTGTGTTCACTGAAGTAGCACTTTTAATTTCATTCAAGAACGTTTTCTTTGCATTCACAAGTGGGCTAATTGTTTGGTGCAAGAGGCTCAGCTTTTGTCCTATATCTTGGCTTTCAATACACCTTCCTCACTAAGCTTAATTATTTCTAGCTTTTGATTTAACTTGCGACTCTTCCTTTCACTGGAACACTTAGAGGCCATTGTAGTTATTAGTTGGCCCAATTTCAATATTGTTGTGTCTCAGGGAATAAGGAGGCCCGAGGAGAGGGAGAGAGAGGGAGGAATAGCCAGTTGGTGGAGCAGTCAGAGCACACACGTTTATTGATTAAGCTCACTATTTTATATGGGCACAGCTCATGGCACCCCAAAACCATTATGAGAGTAACATCAAAGATCACTGATCACAAATAACCATAACAAATATAACAATGAAAAAGTTTGGAATAGTTCAAGAATTACCAAAATGTGATACAGACACACAAAGTGAGCAAATCTTGTTCAAAAAATGGCACAAATAGACTTGCTTGACGCAAGGTTGCCACAAAACTTCAATTTGTAATAAGTTGCAATAAGGACAATAAAACGAAGTGCAATAAAAAGAGGTATACTTGCAAAAAAAGGTATGGTTAAGATGTAGGAAGACCACAATGGGTAGTAGCCTGGGATAGTGAAAGCAGGGCCTCCTTTCTCCCTCTGTTAATGAGGGCACAAGGGGATGAGACAGTTATCCTAGACTAGAGAGGGAATTGTCTGGAAAGTGTTGTCCAAATAAAACAGTTAGAATTAATCTTGTATGGTGGTGGATGGTAACTATATTTTTGGTGGTGATCACTTTGTAGAGTATACAGATGTTGAATTTTAATGTTGTACATCTGAACCTTATCCAATGTTTTACCAATTTTACCTCAATAAAAAAAGCAGTAATCAGAGGATGAACCCAGGCCACAGCAACATGAGAGGGAAGGAATTGGGGTAATAAATACACTGAAAGCCCTCTCTTCCCTTCTTCAAATCTCCCACCATTGCCATCTATTGACAGAGTCCATCTAGAAGTCTAAGATCAAGGGAAATTTTTGTGGTGGTTTATATGGGTCATCTTTTTTGGGTGTAGAGCTGGTGCAAAAGAGTGAGCAAGGATCTGGAACAACACATGGAAAAACTAAAGCCATAAAGCTTTTGTGACTGAAATTTTACTAAATCACAGGAGTTGTATGGCACAGAGAAGGAAGCATTGACTCTTAGAGTGATTCTCAGTCTTTAGCTTGAATCAGAACTAGCTAGAAGACTAAAGGCATAGTTCACTGGGATTACTGGGCCCCCTTCCACAGTTTCTGGTCAGTAGGTTCCAGACCTACTGGGGTCTTGGGGGTGACCAAGAATATGCATTTCTAACAAATTCTTAGATAACACAAATGCTCTTGGGGACCAAATTTGAGAATTACTGAACTATGGAATCAGAATAACCAGGTTTTGAATCCTGACACTGCTTTGTAGTCGCTTGGAGCCATGAGTAATTCTCCCAACTTCTCTGATCAGACTTATTTATTCATGTATTAAAATTCATCAACTATAGAATAATTCATCTAATTTTTTAAAAAATGAGGATGTTTGTGTTTATCTTGAATAGCTTTGTAGACGTTATTGTGAAATTGCATGAGTAAAACCCCTGTATATTGTTTGGTACTTGGTAAATATAAATACATAGTACTTGTTTTTATCCCAATATGTTCTAAGTAATCAATTAAATTAATTGAGCCGTAAATAATAAAAAACCAGTGGAAATGTATAAAAGGCTGTAATATGTAATATTCTAAAGTAATGATAAATGCATATTTTTAGTTATTATTCTTGAATTGAATTGCTTGTGTATATAATTCTTCCCTAAGGCAGCACATGTATATGTAATAGCTATGTAGTATCTTTTGCTTATTGATTCTGTATGAATAAGCTGAAGCCATATTTTAATTATCCCTTGAGAAATGACTCTCATGCTTTACTTGAAGGCAAATGGTAAATGAAATTAATGGTAGTTTGCTGTATGTAGTAGGCAATAATGGCTCACCTTTGTAATAGTCTAGTAATGTTTCATTTATACTGTACCCTCAAGGAAATTAGATGTGCAGGATAAGTAAAATTTTCCAGTTAATTAATGCTTAATCCCTGAAATAAAATATTTACTCTTCCTTATTGTTTTGTAAAACACTCTGAGACATATAATTTCTTACCTTTTAATTTTTTTATTTCAATTTTTCAAAATGATTAAGTCTCATTAGGAACATAGGGCCTGTACCGTGTTCTAACCCCATGATACACGCACGAGCCTTTGAGGCAAATTGGATTTAACATTGCCCTTATTCATTTTCTCATAGCTAATTTTGCTATTCTGTCTTCTTTATCCAATAACAGAGAAAAACCTGGAATATGTAACCCTGTTTTAACTCAAAATGGGCCCCGGGTCCTTTTGTCTTCATGTTTGCAGCCCTTGTTTGCAGTCCTCCTTGTGGTCCTGAGGTTGCTCTTTGCAGCAGTCAGTATGCCTCCCTTCACCCATCACTACTCCCTACAGATTCCAGTGTATGCTTTCCAACCAGGAAAAGATAGAAACCAGAAGATTGTTTTAAAATGAGTTAAATACATTCTGTGGCACAGATGACATAGAGAGCTGAGGATAAAGATTTTTCATTTGGACGAGGTGAGCTTCTGATCTAGTCATTTGTGTGCAAAATTAAGACTCTTCCAGGATGATGTTGCCTCGAGTAATGACTGACAGATAAGAGATGTGATTTCTTATTATATAAATTGATTGCATTGTTTACAATTATTTCAAAATTTGCTATTTACTATTTTTACAATTTTTTTTACTTTTACAATTTGCTATTTACTTAAATATTAGAATAATTTGGATTAGCACAGCACCTATTTCTGACTTCTTGCCTTTATTTCTTTCTGCCCTCGAGAAATTTTTACATGTAAGACCCAAATGATGAGAGACTCTCTCTCTCTTGTTCTTTGATATATCCCCAGATCCTAAAGTAGTTGTTCCCAACCCTGGATGCTGAATGGACTTTGCAGGATGCCACTCGGCTGCCATTTAGAATCACCTGCTTTCTGGGCCCTGATATTTTGGTATGAGGGGTCCAGGTAGGGGCCTGGGCCTTGGTAGTTTTTAACATCCCCAGCTGCTTTGATGTGCAGCCGTGATTGATAAAGACTGACTTAGATTAATGCCTGGACATAGTAGATGTTCAATAAATATTTGTGAATAAGTGAATAAATACATAAGTAAGAGGTTTATTGTCTGCCCTTTAAATGTTAACTCTATGATAGCATCAGTCATACATCGGTACAAAAGGTAGCGACCTTCTTTGTGACTTTGAGACACTAACAGAGACGTAGAAGTGGATGAAGTTCTAAGTTTTTGTAGTGAAGTATCATGATTACCCTCAGGCATAAACGCAGTGCAGAATGAGCAGTAATCATACCACTCCTCCTCCTGTGCTCTCTGAACTGAAGATGGCCACGTCGCTGTTCTTCTGCCCCATCCAGAATTCCTTGGATCATCCTAAACACTGCTCTTTCTTTGCTCTCATATAAAATTGGTCCCTAGGTCTTATGTTTTTTAACTTCCTATTTAATGTTAGAGGATCTTTAGTTTTTTTCACTTTCTTCACGCTACCATGCCATAGTTAATCCATTTCCAGTCTGTACTCTGTTTGCTGAGTCAATATCTTAACAGGTCTCCCAGCTTCCAGGTTGGACCCCCTGCAATCCATTCTCAAATTGTTCTAAGGCACAAAACTGAACATATCAGTAATTTCCCAACTTAAAACCCCTTAGTGCTTTTTCATTTCTTTCAGAACAAAATCCATATTGTTACATTTTGAAGGAGCCTACGTATGGGCCCCTCCTTGTCCCGTTGCTTTATTTCTTAGATGTGAGTTACCTGCATCCCACAATCTAATTCTAACTAACTACATGCTATGCCTTGAGTCAATCTGTTACTCTCTCTCTCTGGACTAGCTTGAGATATTTCATTTATAAAGCTTATCTTCTCGTCAATCTCAATCTCAGTTTACTAGGTTAAGTAATACTCCTTTTCCCTTAGTATTTATCTGAGACCCCACATCTTCCAGGAAGCCTTCACTGATGCCCAAGGAACATTTGTGTAGAAATATTTGAATACACAACAAAGGTGATCCTTCTATTTAAGTATCACCTACCTTCCCAGAAGCACAATTTTACGTAGGGTCACAACTAGGTGAACATCTCTACTTTGATCATGCACCTGTATTCAAAATGAGAGTCAGAGGTATTCTCAAAACCTGTTTCAGGGCTCCCAGTGAAATAGAGGAGACTGCGGTCACTTGGGATCTCTGAATCTCTACACTTGAGTGATGGCTCCATGACCTGTGCTATCCTTACTAGTCCACATTTCTGGGTCCCATAATGCCCCTCAATTCTGTCAGCACAACATATCTATATTTATGTATGTACATTTTCTAAATCTTCACAGCAGGATGTTTCATGAGATTCTTAGCCACTACCTATTGATCCTGTAACAAGGTGTGTTGCACTTCCTCCACAGTGTTACGGAGACCAATGGACAGGATCCTGATGAAGAGGTGCAATTCAGTGAAAAGATAACCACATCTAGTCAGAAAGCAAGAAAATGGAAATTAATATTTACCATTGCCTAACATATAATGACACTGTGTTTGCGGCTTTGCAGATTTTACCTTATCTTTTCTAGAATTATTTAAAGTATGTGAGTGTGTCGCCATTTTATACATGATGACAAAATTAAGAACTGAGGGACACTGGGATTCAGACCCTTAGATGTGTTGACTTCAGAGTCCACACTTTTACCATTAAACCATGCTTCCTCATAGAGTGATAATTTTATGCAGATAGAATCCTGCAGCCTCTCTCTATCTATCCCACAAGAAACACAAGAAGTCCACCTGTTTTAAGCTACTTAACATTAGTGAGTTGGATTTAAAACAGACTTCTGGTGGGAAATCCAGTGATAGGGAGATGAGTGGGCACTTGGTACACCATTAAGCTTTTGATGTTATGTGCGAGGACAAATGATATATCTTTACAATCACTGAATTATCTTTATTTACCTATAATAAAGGAGTGCCATGGAGGAACCCTGGATTACATTAACTACAGTGTTATTAGCCTCAAAGAATATGCCCCTAAGCCTGTAACCAAAATATTTGCTTAAGCCTTCTGCTTCTTGTTGATCTCTGGTGATAAGAGCAGAATAGTTAAAAATCATAGACAGACAATATCAGCTGTTCTATGGGAAAAGAACAAATTCCAATCCAATTTGGTTCCCTAGAAAAATCTTTAAGTTTGTCAATAAATGCATTTTAATAGGACAGTATTATGCATTGAAGGGTACCTCCTGAAAAAGATATGTTGAAGTCCTAACCCCAAGTACCTCCAAATATGATCTTATTTGTAAGCAGGGTCTTTGCAGATATAAGTAGTTAAGATAAGGTCATAATGGAGTAGGGTAGGCCCTTAATCAAATGTGACTGCTGTCTTTATAAGGAGAGAGCCATGTGAAGACAGAAATACCTGGAGAAGTCTATGTGAAGATGGAGGCAAACACTGGAGTGACATATCGACAAGCCAAGGAATGCAAAGATTGCTGGCTGTCACCAGAAGTTAGGAAAAAGCCACAGAACGGATTGTTCTCAGAGATCTTGGAAAGAACCAACTGGGCTGACATATTGATTTTGAACTTCTAGCCTCCAGAACCATGAGACAATAAATTTCTGTTGTTTCAAGGCATGCAGTTTGTGGTACTTTGTTATGGCAGCCCTAGAAAACTATTACAGAAAGTCTTTTCTACATTTTATTAATGTTTCTTTAAAATTTTATGAAGAATAAGTACAAACATGCTCCAAGAAGGTGCCAGAATCTATGTTATCTTCAGGTATGCACACTTAGCCAGGCCCGTGCCTCTCTAGAAGCTATCAAAGTGTGTTCATTAACTCACATTGGCTGAAATATAATAATAATCGGTAAAAAAAAAATGCTGTTTTAGAAATTTTTCCAGAACTTTCTATAATTTAAACTGTGAGTATAACTGACAGTAGCGAAATCAGTTTAACCCCATTGTACTAAGGCAAAAATGGAAGCACCAGTGAGTTCTCTAATATTACAAAACCAATCATTGCAGACTTTCATTCAAATTCCTTCCTCTTACCACACAGTATTTAACTCCAGCTTTTTCACTAAATTTGAAACAAAATGATTAGTAATTAATGTAACTTTATTCATTCTGGCAAAATGAAGAAATAGTATATTATAGAATACTACAGCATTTTTTGTCAAGCATGAAAAGGAAAATCAAATAAACCAAAAATGACCACGTGAAATTATGTCCAAATTGGATACTTGTTAGTTTGTTTACATTATTTACTTAAAGAAAAGATGACTGTACTTGAAATTCTAAACCTTTTGAATAAATAAACAGATCAGGAGACAATATTTGGAAACCATATATCTGATAAGAGGTGAATATCCAAAATACATAAGAAACTCAAATAACTCAATAGCAAAAAAATAAAGAACTCAAATAATGCCCAAATGATTTGAATTGACATTTTTCAAAAGAAGGCATACAACTGGCCAATATCTACATGGAAAGGTGCCCAGAATCACAAATTATCAGGGAAATATTGATCAAAGCCACAATGAAATATCACATGACATGTATTAAAATGGCTATTATGACAAAAAAAGGTAACAAGCGTCAGCAAGGATGTGGAGAAAAGGGAACCCTTGTACATTGTTGGTAGGAATGTAAATTGGTAAAACCAGTATAGAAAACAGTATGGAAGTTCCTCAAAAAATTAAAAGTAGAACTACTGTATGATCCAGCGATTCTCTTTCTGTGTATATACCAAAAGGAAATGAAATCGGTACCTCAACGGAACATCTATGCTCTCATGCTCACTGAAGCATTATTCATAATAGCCTGGATGTGGAAATAACCTATGTGACCGGAAAGATAAATGGATAAAGAAATTGTAATATATATACACACACACAATGGAGTATTGTACAGCCGTAATAAAGAAAGAGATCCTACCATTTGCAGCGTGGATGAATCTGTAAGACATTTTGCTATGTGAAATAAGTCAGATGCAGAAAGAAATAAAACTGCATGATCTCACTTATATGTGGAATCTCAAAGAGTCTAATAGAAAGAAGCAGAGAGTAGGATGGTGCTTACCAGGGGCATGGAGGTGGGGGAAAAATGGAAGATGTTGATCAAAGAGTGCAAAGTTGCAGTTATGTAGGAGGAATAAGTCTAGAGATGTAATGTACAGAATGATGACTATGGTTAATAATACTGTATTGAATACTGGAAATTTGCTCAGAGAGTAGATTTCAGGTTCTCTCATCACACACTCACACAAAGCAGCTATGTGAGGGAGATATATGCTGCATAGTTGACTGTAGTAGTCATTTCACTATGTATGTGTATCTCAAACCATCATTTTATATACCTTAAATATATACAATTTTTATTTAAAAAACAAAATAAAGTCACAAATTCACTAAGTCCAGAATAAAACAACATATTATAAAAGTCAGCTATAGAATAATTAGCTTAGAGGGAATATTGATATCTGGGGCCTTTCAAACAGCTCTCTAACATTTTTTCTGACAGCTTTTCTGCTTCTGTACTCTCACACCCACTATGACATACCTGACACGGCAGCTCCTACTTGCTTTTAGAGTCTAGTTTATATGGTAGAGTTCCCACTTCAAGCAGTCTCTTGCCAATACCTCAACACACTTGACTACATCTTACTGCCCCATTCTCTTGTGCCTATACTTGAGTTCTTTGTCCTTGCTAGAGGTAAATCATGGAACTTCACAGGAGGTATAAGACAGTGGTTAACAGCCACATTAGGGTCAAATGCTAGCTTAGTATTTATTAGCTTATAAAGGTGGCCAAATTTACTTAACTTCCTTGTTCTCAAGTTCTTCTATAAAATGGGGGCAATAAAGTACTAACTCCATAGAGTTGCAGTGAGAATTAAATGAGTTAATATAGCAACATGGCTGAAACAGGTCCTAGCCCATATTAATGCTGTGTAAGTGTTACCTATTAATACTGTTATTGGTATAATAAAAATGATTGGTCTTTAATGTCAACTCTGCGTTCAACACAACCTGTCAATCCCACTGTAATTCACAAGTCAGCCCTCTCTGCCTTTTCCTAGAAAGGCTAACATGTACGTCCACCGCTCCGCCAAGTCTTTGATCTCATCGTTTCCCTTTGCCCAGTTCTTTATCAGATATCTTACCTTCTGCTATTATGATTCATCTGAAAGGCTCCCCCTCAAATTCCTGCCACTAAACTTACAAATAGACCTGCATTTTCATCCGTTTTTTAATGCCTTCCTTCTTTACAATAAAGTGTCCCACATATTATTCAAAACTTTCAGCCTGTGCTCTGGATTCTCTGCTCACCTGTCTGCTGAGAGACTTCACTTGGAATCAGTGTCTCTGTCTCTCTGTCTCTGCCTCCCTTCCCTGTAGTTTCAACATCTCTTCCACCAGCAACTCTTACCCATCAATATTTAAACATATTCAAGACTCTCCTAACTTGCAAAGTGAAAACAAAACCATAGGGAAACACTAAAAAACTTCTCTTACTACCATCTTCTCCAATTAGCAAACTGTCTTTCTTCTTTCCATCACAGTAAATTTCTTGATAAACTTGTCTCCTCTCCCTTCCTGTGTTTCCTGACTTCCACAAAGTCATAATCCATGGAAATCTGACTTTTGGAAAACAGTTTAATGTAGCAGTTAAGGTCAAATGTTTTGTAGCAGCAGATCTGGTTCAAAAATCTCTCTTCGTTCTCAATATCTGTGACATATTTACTTATCTCTTTGTGCCTCAATTGCTTCATCTGTTAAATGAAAATCTGATTGTGCCTAATTTATAAGTTGTTTGAGTATTAAATAAAATAATACATATAAAGTCTCATACACATTTCCTGGGCTATAGTAAGTTTTTAGTAAGTGTCAATTATTATTGGTATTATGCCCCTCACTTTCCAAAAACCGGGTATTGCCTAAGTGACTAACGATTTTCTTTTTTCCAAATGTGATAGAAACTTCCTAGGCTTTAACATGTTAACATGGTTGTTCTCTGCAATATTCTTGCCCCTTGACTTTGGTGACATCACTGCTTCCTGAATTTTTTCCCCCAAATTCTCTGGTTTACTCATTCCCAATGACCTTTTTGAAAGATTTTTTTCTTCTGCCTCTAGCTTAATTTTTGATGTTGCTTAGGTCTTGCCCTGGGTCACCTTCCCTTCTATTCTACAGGCAAAGAACGTATTGGTAATTTTTGGTGAGAGCAGTAAAACTGAAACCTCTTGTGTGACTATTTCATACCTTCTTTTCTACCCTTAAATCTCCAAAACCTTCCTCATTCTCATGAATAGATGATGATCTTGCTTCCTATTTCACTAAGAAAATACAAGCAATCTAGGAATAAATTTCACAGGCTCCCATGACCACATTCACCCTCATCAGAGTGCCTGCTATCTTCTATTACAATAAATGACTGTGCACTTTTAGCCTGGTCCAATTTTTTCATCTGTGCTCTGAATTACATCTCCTATCACTTATTTCAGGACATTGCCCCACCATTTTTCCCTTTCTTTCCTGCACTATTAATTTTCTTTTCTTTAAATTTCTATTAACATACAAAAATGCTATGAGTTCTTTCATCTTAAAACAAAAAACTTTCTTTACTCCACTTTGCCACCAATTTATACTTCTACCATATTTCTAGCCTTCTCTCTACAGCAAAACTATTAGAATGAGTCTTCTCCAACTGGTTTCCTCCCAGTTGGTCTTGAACACACTCCTACCTGATTTTTATCCCCACAACCACATCTAAACTACTCTTGTCAAATCATATTACCTCCATGTTCTAAAGCTGATGGTCAGCTCCTTTTTCATCTTGATCTCTCAGTAGCATTTTTTCCCAGCTGATCACTTTCTTCTCTTCAAACATTTTCTTCTATTGACTTATAAGTTGGCACTTTCCTGGTTTTCTACTAAATTTTTCCTTTCCTTCTCAGTGTCATTTGATGATTTTCCTCACCTTTCTTATCTCTAAGCTTCAGAGATCCCAGAGTTCAATCCTTGTATGGACCTCTACTCTTTTATATCTATGGTCACATTTTTGCTGACCTCAACTGATCATGGAGCTTTACGCCCCAACTCTATGCTGACTGTGCCCATGTTTATATCTTAATTTGCATCTTCAGCTTAGACTTCTCTCCAAAATGCCAGACATTTCCTGGATACTAACAGGCACTTCACACCTAGCATGTCTAAGTGGCAACCCTATTCTCTAGTTTCTCAGTCAAAAACACAAGAGGCACCCTTGAGTTCTTTCTTTTTCATATAAGATGTTCCAGAAAATCCTACTGTTTCAACCTTAAACATCAGAATTTGAGAATTTCCATTATCTCCAACTATTACCATCCTAGTCCAAGCCAATGTTACTTCTTGTTGGCATGGAAGACAAAGCAGAATTGTTTAGTGAATGATGCTAAATGTTTGGTTGAGCAACCAGTCAAGAAGCCTGGGAGTGGGAGTGCTTGTCCTCCCCCATCAGAAGGGGGTTTGCCTGAACACAACTTTTTAGGGACCTGGGCTCTGCTTTCGATGAAGCCTGTGTCTCATTCCCAAAGGCCTCTGCTTGCTAGCACCTGGTGATCTCAGATAAGCCTTTTCACATCCAGCTTCTAAACTCAAACTGATCTCTGAGTCATGACTGTTCCCTGCACACAAGATTGTTCTAATGTTTGAAATCTAAAAAGAGAGAAGAGTAGAGGGCAGGGCATGGAGAACCTGGAGGTAACTACTGACTTGAAAAGAGCAGTGTAGGTGGAGTCTGGGGCCAAAATCTGATTAGATGGGATTAGAGGGAACCCAGAATTTAGTTATTCCTTAGATTGAAAATTTCCTCACTGGAACCTGTTTCTTGATCCTGTTCTGGGTGCAATGTTTTCATCCTCAACAACCTACTTACCCACCTGGCTATTCTACTTACTGCCATAGCCTCCTGACTTCCTGCTGCCACAACCCTCCACCGCCCTGGTTCAACCTATTGCAAATGGCTGAGATTAAAACCGGAAGTGCTTAAAATAACCTACAAGGCTTTTTAGACCTCTGCCCTTATTACCTCATCTCCAGCTGCTCTCCCCTGGTTCACTCCACTCCGACTGTCCTGGCCTCTCACCGTTCACTGAGGCAGTCAGTACACTTCTGCTTCGGAGCCTTTGTCCTTGAGGTTTCCTCTGGCAATGCTCTGGAATGCTCAGTACTTGAAACCCAAACGGATTGCACCCTCACGCCTCAGCCCTTCCCCTTCACGCCATCTACTTAGCGAGAGCCCAACCTGGACACATACCTGCATACAACTCCTCTATCACTGACGTGTTCCATCCAGGGCCCGTCTGGCATTATTTTTCTTCTTAGAATTAATCCCTGACTGACTTTTATACTTCATTTATCATGCTATTTACTTCTCCTACCATAATGCGACTGTGAAGACAGAGATTTTTGTTTGTTTTATTCACTGATGTATTTATAGATGTAGGCTATCAGTAAATATTTGCTGAATGTAGGAATGACCTTGTGAGGACTGAAGCCAAACTAGATTAAATTGAAGAATGTCAGGTAAAGATTAAAAAGAGCTGAGAAACTTGAGCCTTCAATTTCTCCTGAACCTCCGTTAGCCACAAAATCAGACCTTCCCCGAATCTGAAGAAACTAGATATTAATTAAAAAAAAAAAACCTTTTAGTTACTTAACCTTACAGGGGATCTCCTTTCATCCTTTAAGGGGACGGATTTTGCTTGTGTTAGAAAAAGGAGGATGGAATATAAAGTTGTTTTAGGCTAAATGTATTGATATGTGTGCAATTACTCAGAATTCAGGATTTAAAGTGTTAGCTCCAGTCCCTAGGATGGGCCTCAACGGTTTGTTTTGTTGGTTAAGGAAATTCTGGACACAATAATGGCCTAGGGTCAATGAGGTTAAGATGCCAGAACTTTCCTGGCATGTTATACAGAGAAAGGGGTCCAAAAAGTTAGGAAATAGAAATGTTGGTATTGTGTTCACCTTTACTAGCCATCACTAACCATATGAACATTGTACTAACTGACGTGGTGAAGAGGAATTAGTGAGCTCTTTATATTCTTTACTGAGATACATTTACACTAGAGAGTAGGCAGTAAGCCCTGAAAAGGTTCAGGGGCTGCTACATTAGAGATTTCCCCTAGTGTTTGAGGAATATTGGGGCTATTCCTTTAAAGTGAAAGACAACTTAATACACCTTATATTGCCATCCAGAAAAAAAAAAGAAGCCACATTTTATTGCTTTGGAGTATTGCTGAATTTTAGATTTTTCTGCTCTGTCTCATTTCCTCGGAAATCCATAATGCTATCAGTTTTGAGTGGAACCTGCAGCAAGAGAAGACTCTTCAGCAGACCTAGCTTTAGATGCAAGCTGTTCTGCAGCTTGTAACTAATGACACAGCACAGTTAATAAATAATAAAATCTGTGTGTCACAGAGGGATGCTAGACTATTCCACTGACGCCCCTGTCAAGCCACAATGGAATAATCAAGAGCAGAGTCCATGCCTTTTCTTCCCGTCATATACCAGGCCTATCTTAACCATACAAACATAACGTTGAGTATTAGCAAAAGCATTTCATTGTAAAATGGAGGTGGATATATGTGAGACCAAGCTCTAAATGGTCTATAATGCACAGGTAATTAGCATAAGCAGCTGTCTCAAACTCATAAATGCCTGCTCTTACCGCTTCACTATTTCTTACTCAGTCTGCACATAGGGACTCATGGGGCATTCCTTAGGACCACTAACTGAAGGGGGAGAGCCTAGGACTGGTTTACAGATGGGTGTGCACAGTAGGGTGTTCCATCTGGAAGTGCATAGTTGCTGCATTACAGCCCAACTTGAGGAGGCTGCAGAAGACGACGGTGAAGAGAAATCTTTTCTTGATCAAATGTCAAGCAGTGTATCTAGTTGTCTATATGTATATATATATATACATATAATAGATATAATATATATATATAACATATATATATTAGAAAAATATATATATATTTCTCTTTTTTCGCCCTCAGCTAACATTTGTGCCAATCTTCCTCTATTTTGTGTGAGGGATGCCTCCATAACACAGCTGGTGAGTGGAATAGGTCAGCTCCCAGAATCTGAAACCCAGAACATGGCCCACCAAAGCAGAGTGTGCCGAACTTTAGCCACTCGGCCACAGGGCCAGCCCCAATATATATATTATACATTTAAAGAAAGATGCTGTATGGTATGGATCTATATTGATTCATGGGTAGTGGCTGTCTTGTCTTGCTAAAAAAATAAAGAATAAAATTGGAACATTTACAGCAAGAAGGATTGTGAAGATATGGATGGACATCATTGAATGAGCAAAAAGAGAATGAATTCATGTGTCAAATAGATACCTTCCAGAAGCATCCATTGCAGAAGAGACTTTTGATACTTAGGTGGACAAGATGAGCCGTCCTGTCAATATCAGTCAATCTCATTCTCCAAATACCCCACTGTCGCCTCAGTGGACCATGCACAGAAAAGATAAGGTAGAGATGTGGGCTAGGCATGGGCTCCAGAGTCATGGACTTTCCCTCATTAAGGCTAGTCTGGGGACCACCTGCCCAACCCGTGACGAGGTGTTACAGTTAGACTTCTCTAACCCCTTCCCTCAGGTGTGAGGTGATGATTTGTTTCCATGGGAATAAGTACATATTCCAAATATGAACTTACCTTTCCTGTCTGAAATACTTCTGCCAGAACATCCATTAGTGAATGTACAGAATGCCATATTTATGGCCTTGTTATCTCACACATCATTGACTCCAAACAAGAGCTCATTTTACAGTGAAAGAAATGTAGCAATGAGTTCACGTGCAAGGATTCGTTGGTCTCACCATGAACTCCTCACCCAGAAAAATACAATTTGATAAAGTAGTGCTATGGCCTATTGAAGATTCACTAACGTCCTTCAGTTACAAGGTATGATTCCAATTTCTCTTTAGCTAGAATGTATAGGTTTGCGAACCAAGGTAAAGATTAGCCCCTTTCATTGATGTATTTAATAACTCATTTGGCGAATATTTGCTGCTCAGCTCCACAGCCTTGGTCTTGGTGGGTTTGGAGGTACTAGAAGCTAAAGGAGGTGTGCATATACTGAGAACGTAATCATGGCTCTGTTAATTAGGTAGCTGAGACTACTCACTGGTCTTTTGTGGCGCCTCGTGCTGCACAAACAGGAGTAGAGAATAAGGTCAGTCCACTGGTCACAGTGCTTATTCCCATTTATGAAGGGAGAATTGGTCTGCTATTCCACCACAGGGGCAAAGAAGGACTAATCCGGATGATTCACTGGAGTACCTCTCATTCTTCCCAAGTCCAGTCATACTTATCAATGGGAAATGGCATCAATCCAATAAAGACAGGTCCAATGAGGGCTTGGATCCTATAACAATAAATATTTGAATCACTCTACCAAGGAGAGATGCTGTCAAAGGGTAAGAGGTGGTGTCAGAGAGGAAAAAGAACATGGAATGGTTGGTCTAAGAAGAAAGCTATAATTATCCGTTTTTAGGCCTAATGATCACCACATAGTTGGGCACTGTGGCAGGTATAACTTAAGTTAATCATTCTCTGCTACCTCATCTGAAAAGTAAAGGAGATGGCTAATGTTATAATTTTGGCTCTATGAGGGAGTATAAGTGAATTGAGATTATCCTTCCATGACTGTGTGTCTCTCCTGGGCTGAGAATTTTTCCCTCTGAGCAAATATCTGGAATGGATGAAGATTGGCAAAGGGTGGGATATATTTTGTAATCTCGTTTGCTCTCCTCCACCCTCAGGTCCACTGTCCACACTCTGCTGTCAACTGTACATCATTAAAGGCTCTTCCTTACAGGTCAGCCACACCTCCTTAACTTCTGGATTTTAGTTGGCTTTGGCCAGTGGAGACACAAACAGGTGACACTGGAGGGTTGATGGAGTGTGAGGTTGGGTTGCACTTCTGGTAGTGGTTGAATCTCTCTACAAGTAGAGTTCCTGTTGAATGTAACCCGGACTGGGTTCTCACCATTTCTTCTTGCTCTTTCAGGAATGTGGTGGTAAAGATTACCATTGTTGCAAGTACCTGGGTGCCTCGATATTCATTTTTTCCTCAACACTGGGCACACTCTTTAGAAGTTTATTCATTAAATTAACTTCAAAATCCTATGTGAGTATGCCTTCTGTTTTAGGTGGACTGTGGCTAATATAGCTAGTTTCCTCAGAGAAGGAAGAATAAACTGCTTCTGCTTGCAAAGGTGTTCAGGGCAATTTGAGGCTCAATGGTTCTTAGGCTCACTTGGGAACGCCCAGATATACTCACCCCAAGTCTTACAGTCCTGCCGCTGCTTCACTAGTACCCTCACTTTTACATAACAGATCAGAACAATTGTGTGTTCATCTTGACTTATGATTCTGCCACCTGTACAATTAGATTCAGCCCTGATTAACGACTGTGTTGCCCTGCAGCTTCAGGAAGTAGAAGATTCTTTGAAATGGCAGATTTGAAGCTCTCCTTGTGTCTTGAGTGAAGACTTCAAAGCTCAGTGCTTGTTTTTCCAGTAAGTTCTCTGGCACCAGCAGAAGTGATTTCACCTTGCAGTCTGAGTAAGCATCATTATTGCCAGGATGAACGGTCAAGTGAAGCAACTCCTTGATTTCCTAAAGTCTTGCTTTTGACTGGCACTTTATTCCAAGCAACCACAGGCAATAATTTAGATAATCGTAATACTCCAGGAAATCAGCGCTTAACAATATCCCACTCAAACAGGTGAGTGATCTCAGAAGGTCAACTTGAGGATTTCTATGGGACTACCTCTAGTCCCAAGAATAATATTGATTAACTCAAACCAGTTGTGAAATGCTACTCTGAATATTTAAAACAAGTATAATTAATTCAGAGAATCAGTTACATAAATAATGGAAAAGCCAAGAAACCAATATGGGACTGTGAAAGAGAACCCAAGGTCAACAACAGCAAGAACCTTTCAGCACTGCTAGGATGGAGGGACAGAAGAAGGAAGTATTGTTTCCAGAGTCTGGGAGCCCGGATCACTCACTAGAATGTGGAAGCACAAGTGGCCAATCTCACAGAAGCAGTTGTCAGAGATGACACCTAACCCTGCAAGGACCTCTCTTTGGCCAAATTCAGCCAGAAGTCACTTGACACGAGTCTGGAAAATGTAGCCTGGATAGGTCAGTGTTTGTTTGATACTAAGTAGAGCAGGGGGAAAGGAACAGCTGCATCTGAGGTCAAAGAAGCAAGGGGTGTAGAATGCTGAGGCGTTACACGGAATTCTGACTTTAAGGGCTCATTTCCTGACATCTGTCAAACTGCTGAGGGACTAGATCTCAGACCAAGTATTTGACTTGCTCCTTGTTTCTTAATGTAATTTCACTTTTATTCAGTAAGCACTTGTAGAAAGCAAGGATAATAATCCCAACCAACTCACATAAATATAAGATTTATTACTTTTAACCAGGTGGAAAAACTGTTAAAACAGGAATGTACATCCCTCAACCAAGGCCAAATTCCTACCAGTTCCTGAATGTACCCGAAAGGCCTCCATAAGCACTTCCACTTCTATTGTTTTGCAAGTCCTTGAGAATCCAGATCCCAACCTAAATATGTCAGTCAAGAGACAGAATTCAGAGCTCATGTCCTATTGTTAAGATGATGTATAGAGATAACTTACTCTGTGGGTCATTTCTTAGGTATCTATAAAACTGGAAACCTGGCCATAACTCAAATGACCATATCTCAGTCCAAATATGTGATGTTCTTTCAATCAATATCTAACAAAGAGTAGATTGCATAAGTAACTCTTAGCTGAAAGTCTCAGATGCTGTCATTGTGGCCTTGGTTTGTGAGGTAAGCACCATCAGAAAGAGAGAATGAGATTACATTGGTCATCAGAACAGGCTGGCTGTCTTTTAACTGTTGTTGTAACAACTTCCTATCATCTCTTTTGAGTAATAATCAAGGCCTTTTCCCTGATTAACAAGACATCTTGATGTCAGCAACCTGAGGGTGGCTTTGCTGTCCTGTGAATCAGAATGTCAAATGTCACACTTGGTGTGTTTTTCTTTAAGCTCACGGACTGCTGTATGTGGCCACTGGTAAAAGTGAAATTGAGTGTTAGTGCTCAGCTTTGGAGGCGTCCTGCAGATGGTCATCTTAAACTGTGAGATTTAACTTTCTTCATGTGAATGTCTCGTATGTTTGCCTTCTCTCTTCAAGAAACAATCTCTATATCGTAACTGGTGAGTATTCACTAACAGCAACTCGGTAACCTTCCTGAAATACATCTCAGTGCCTGAGGGTGGTCTTCTGAACCTGGAGCCTCAGGCTGGGTTCCTCTGGCACTATCTTCAGTAAAAACAAAATTACTACTCGTTGTTTACTCCTAACAGTCTTTTCTAAGCCAGAAGTCAGTTATTTCTTATGCTTTTCTCTTTTATCTTTGCAATCCAATTCTACTTTCAATCAAATATATCTTCTATTACTTATATATTAAGTAATATATCACTTAATTACTATTGCTTATATATTAAGAACTATAACATTCTTACATAGACTCTTTGTACTTATAACTTCTGTTTTTTTGGACTCTGTTTTTTTGTACGTATATCTACATTTTTCAATTTTTTAATTTAAAATCTAAAATGTTATTTCTTCCTTTCCGCTTACTTCTCTTTTTTTCCACAACACTTTGCTCACACCCGTAACTATAAATAACCTCACATTCTCTTTACATATCTGCTTTCCCATTACTAAGGATGAGAATTTCTGGTTCGAAGTACCTCTCAGAGCTGGCACAGAGAAGGACTCAGCAACTATTTGATTCAATGGATGAATGACCCTAAGAATAAATGTAGGGCTTATGTGTGAGGCAGCTTTTAGTTGCTAGACAGTAACTGGCAACTTCTATATCTGATTCATTTTTAGCTTTGTATTAAATAATTAGTCTGAAGGTGGACTAAAAGGAGAGGTATATATCCTTTTTCAATTAAAAATGGGATGATAGTTTTCTTAATACAATAAAATAGAAAATCCCTCTCTTATGTTTACCTAAATCCTTCCATAATGTACAATGAGATTCTCACAAACAAAGACCAAATCTATTTTGTGTTATTTTACTAGTAACCAACAGTGCTTAAATAATAGATGTTCCATAAGTATTTGTTGAAGTTTTTAATACGTTGATTAATAAGTATTTTTAAAAGTCAATAGTCTATACCTTTCCTACAAATGCAATAACACACAGAGTGAACAGAAAAATAGATAATAATAGGCATAAAATAACTAAAAATGCATTTTAAAATTTTTGTTCTTAAAGATAGTAATAAGAATGAATTCTTTTTGACCATTTATTATGGGTCAGAGACAGTAATAAGAACTTTATATGGATAGCATATTTAGCCCCCAAACAAGTCTCTAGGATGGAGAATCTCTATTTTATAGATAACGAATATAAATCAGAGTAAGTTGCCCCAAATCTTATACTCCACAACTGACTTTGTCTATCAGTGTTTGACTCCATGTAATTTGACTGCACTGACCATGCTCTTGACCATGATGCTATGTTAACTCTCAAAGCATGAAATAAGCTGCTATTTTGAATAATGCTAGTGTACTGCAGGCAAAGCACAGGCCCATGTGCTGCTGTCTGCAAAGTGAGCCGAGTTGAAGATGTTCTCTCCTTGTATTTGATCTATGTCTATTACCCTCTGAAATAAACTGTGCTGGTCTTACCCTCTGGGTGCCTTCCCATGAAAGCAGCATGCACTTCCAGCAGACCTGCCGCTGGAAAGCCATGAACACATTTGACAGATTCAGTCTAAAATGGGTCACAAAAGGATCTTCTCTTCAAAAATTGTCCATCATTTTAAAGAACTGTTTGTGTATTTTCTTTCCCAAGGAAAACTCTATTAGGTTGTTTCACAAGTTTAATTTTCCACAAAGAATCAATCAAAGTTCCATTTCAGCTTTAAATTATTAAAAATCATTAATACATATAACAGGTACATATTTTAGGGGGATTTGAGTGTAACAGGCTATTAACTCCTCAAGTGGCATTTAATATTTCCTCCAAAAATACTATTACATTATTTGTGAAATCATACGTAGCTGTATTGATAGCATAAATCCATAAGGGAGTAGATCATAGTTTGACTGCCTCAATGAAAAAAATAAATCTATCAGTTGTACTAAGTGTTGTATTTAACTCTTATTTATTTTTTCATTTTTTGGATGTTAAATTATATATATGATTGCCTCTCTTTTCTTCTGTTCTTGTTTGTTTGTTGTAGAAGACTACAGGATTTTTTTTTAATGCAAAATCAGCAGATTTTGGCTCTAAGCTGTTTGTGTCTTCAGGAAATGCATGCCTTTCTTTAGATTAGGGGAAGAAAGAATTCTTCCTGTTAACTCGGAAGAGTACTACAGAAACAAGCATTTTGGGACAGGGGCGACATTTAGAGATGTGTCTTAAGATGCAATGAAATCACAGCAGAAGAAAGTACGTCTCCGCGTTCTCAGCGGGTCGCTTGTAAATCCGAATGACACGCACGATGTATTGCAATATTCCGTGACGGCCTCGCCACATTTACTGCGGCGTCAATATAAAGGGCTCCTCGAACCGTTCACCTTCTTGCTTACTGATGAGTGGAATCATTTGTGTCTCAACTGGGACTATAATTGGCACTCACCCTTCTCTCAGCTTTTCAGAATATTGACATTTCTTTTCAGAAAATTCTTAAGCACGGAAGGACTAATTGAGGGCAGGACGATCTTTTGAATAGGTAATATCGTCCATCAAGCACCAACTCATTCTCATTCTCCAGGTTTATTTGAATTCTCATTGGCACCTTTTCACGAAAGAATTACAGAAGTTATAATAATGTCTTTGCATATTTGCTTCCTGTTTCACCTATAGTTGTTACAGTCAACTTGCAGTATTTTTCTAAATTAATGCTTTTTGCCTAGAAACCCATCCTATTGTAAAAATGAATAATAGTTTTCTTATCCATATATAAACTATATTTATTGATCATTCTAATGATGTAATAACATAGGATTTTATTGTAACTGGAATTTCTTGGATATTTAAGTTTTGTTAGAGATAATTTTTACCTTCAAAACAACATATAATAATACCAAAATTGTTTATTGAACATGTAAGTCCCAGGCACTAAGCTAAGCACTTTATATATATTACTTCTTAATCTTAATATTCATTTCATATGTTGATATTATTTCTTTTTACTAATAAAGAAATTGAGACTCAGGAAAACTAAACATTTTCAGTAACCCATTTCTAAAAAGGGATTGGGCAGAGATTGAATGTAGGTAACTTGATTCAAATATAGCCTGCATCCTGTTTTATAAATGACAGGCTATTTCCCTCATGTTACTATTTGTCAATGGAGAGGAAATATATTTTAAAAAGTAATTTTGAAGTTTTAAAATTATATTCTGGGGCTTCCCCAGTAGCACAGTGGTTAAATTTGTACACTCCACTCCAGCAGCCGGGGGTTCACCGGTTCAGATCCTGGGTGTGGACCTACATGCAATTCATCAAGCCATGCTGTGGCTGCATCCCACATAGAAGAACTAGAAGGAATTGCAACTCGGATATACAACTGTATGCTGAGGCTTTGGGGAGAATAAAAAACAAAGAGGAAAATTGGCAACACATGGTAGCTCAGGGCCAATCTTCAAAATATGTATTTTATATATATATATATATATATATATATATATATATATTCTAGTACTGAGGATTTTTAGGGCAGTGAAAATCTTCTGTATATTATAATGATTGGTATTTGTCACATAGATTTTTTCCAAACCCATAGAATGTACAACACCAAGAATGAACCCTAAGGTAAACTATGGACTTGGACTGATTATGGTGTGTCAATGTAGGTTCATTCTCGTCAAAAAATGTGCCATTCCGGTGAGTGATGTTGATAGTGGGAGAGGGTATGCATGCCTGGGGGTAGGGAGTATTTGGGAAATCTCTGTACCTTCCTCTCAACTTTGTTGTAAACCTAAAACTGCCCTAAAAAATAAAGTCGTATATATATAAATTCTGCAGTGTTGCCTTTTATATATCCAGTACATTTCCATTAAAAATATTTTAGTTTGCAGGCCAGCCTGGCAGCACAGCAGTCAAGTTCACACATTCAGCTTCAGTGGCCCAGGGTTTGTCGTTTCAGATCCTGGGTGTGGACCTACACACCACTTGTCAAGCCATGTTGTGGTAGGCAGCCCACGTATAAAGTAGAGGAAGATGGGCACAGATGTTAACTTAGGGCCAGTCCTCCTCAGCAAAAAGAGGAGGATGGGTGGCAGATGTTAGCTCAGGGCTAATCTTCCTCAGAAGAAAAAAACTTTTCGTTTGCATTCACATTGTACTGCATACTGAATTGAATACTCAGAGTTTTTTGGTATTCCATTTTAATCCTTTAATCACTGTAAGATCAGTAATTTCATCCCCACTCCTGATTTTATTAATTTTTGTCTTCTCTCTCTTTTTCTTCACCAATCAAGTTTTGACAATTGTGTTGACCTATTGCAAAGAAGCAACTTTTGGTTCATTAATTTCTTTTCTTTTTCTCTTTTCTATTTCATTGATTTCCACTCTAATACTTATTATTTCTTACCTTCTTCCTTGGGGTTTAGTTTGATCTTCATTTTCTAGTTTTCTAAGGTGGGAGTTTACATTATTGATTTGAAATCTTTCTTTTCTAACATGTTTACAGCTATAAATTTCCCTCTCATCATGCATTAGCTCTATCCTATAAAATTTTCGTATGTTGTATTTTCATTCACGTTCAGTTCAACTTGATCTCCAATTGCCTTGTGATTTCTTCTTTGACCTGTAGATTTTTTTTAAAGTGTATTGTTTAATTTCTAAATATTTGTGGATTTTCCAAATGTCTTTCTGTTGTTGATTTCTAATTTAATTCTGTTGAGATCAGAAAACATGATCTGCATGATTTCAATTCTTTTCGCTTTATTGGGAATTGTTGTTTGCTGTTGTTGGGTGGACTGTTCTATAGATGCAAATTGGGTCAAATTAGTTCCCGGTTTTGTTCAAGTATACTACATGCTTATACATAATTATACATGTAATAGATACAGATGTCATAACTATATTTACATATTTTCATAAAATAATTGTAGTATATTGAGACGATGAAATATTACTGAGTAATAAAAATTAATGAATGACGGATACACAGGTGTGACTGGAAAAGAGCTCCTGCGAAGGTGGCTGCAGTCAGAATTGGAGGACCTGGGCCCAGCACTGTGACTCTGGATACTCTAGATTTCAGATGCCACTGAATAATGGGATGGACCCAGAGGGAATCGCTTTCTGAAGTTCACTTCCTCCAGGGCAAAAAGTTATATTAGTATCTGAGGCAGATATTGAAGCTGAAGTCATCAACTTCTTTAAAGTCCTTTGGATGTGGCCTATTTCAGATCACTCTGAGCCTCAGCACCCAGAGAATACCAAATTTTGCCAAATGGCTCTCTTTTTCCAGAGATGACAGGTGAAAATTTCTGGATGTTTAATGGGAGAGATCTGGGACTGGGAAGTGGGCGTTTCAAATTGGAACTCTGAAAGCACAATATGCTAACCAGGCTGTGAACAGGAGAACCACAGTCTTGAGGAAAACATCAGGCGGATCAAAGGACTGCTGCCCGGAGGCACACGTATGGCTCCGCGCAAAGAGGAATAGCTGCCCTGATGGGACCTAAGGGAAAGGCTTCAAGGACCACATAGCATTTGAATTTGTTTAGAGAACTGAGTTGACTAGGATTGAACTGGAACAAAGCAGCATTTCCTGATACGAGAAGAGCACAAAGGCACAGAACTTTGATGTGTACATATTGCTATAATTAGACATAAGAAAAGTAATGGTTATAAAACGAGTTGGCGAAGCAAATTTACTGAAAGCCTTGCAGGTTAGACTAAGGACATTGTAGGTAGATAATAGAAAATCTTTACTGTTAATCCAGTTTTCTGGGGGGAATGGGGCAATGGAAAAGTGATACTATTTGAGTTATATTTTAGAATAATAATTTTTGGAGTAAAGAGATATAACGAAGGAGATTAGGGGTTCATATATGTAATAGTTTAAAGAAAAAAAAGATTTTCATGGATTATGTGTTTTTAACCCAGCATAATTACCACCTCTTGAAGAATACATTGCACAGAGAAGCTGGAAAATTCATTCACCAGAACACTTTTTATATATAGTTCCAGATTTTTGTGCATTAGTAGACCTTGAATGTGATTTGAAAGGCAGAAGAGAAGAGAAAGCTAGTTTCCTCAAGAGAGAGTTGCAGCCAGAACGGGAAGGCTTGAAATTCATAGCAGGTTACTAAGATTCTCTTTGTGACCACTCACTTCTCTGGGGCAGAACAAGATGGTGCTAATTTTTCAGAGATTCTTGAAAGTGCGTCACCTTCCTTCCAAGCTGTTGGGAATCGCTTTAGTGCTTCAGGCTGGGATCTTCAGTGTCTTCTTCTCTGACCTTCAGTGGCAGCAGCTTTACCTTTTGCATTGGCTTCCTGCATCTTCACTCCACAAACATTTCCCAAAAATCGTGTAAACCCCTAGCTATGTGTTAAGCCCTTGTACTCAAAATACTTTGAGTAGCTTCTACTTTCCTGAATTAATGCTGATTGAAGTCTAAGGTAACAAGAACCTAAAAGATGGGTATCTGGAACTGGTTCTCTAATCTGATCAGATTTGAATTTAGTAATAATCTCATTGCAGTGGAAAATGGAAAATGAAATATACCTGAGCATACAGTTGTGAAACAATTAGCTGAATCATTACAGGCAATCAAATGCCTAAATAAGGAGGACTTTGGGAGACCAAGGAGCTGTAGAAACACAATAGAATGGAGGAAACAAAGAGTGCCAGAGCTGTGGGTGGGCTGGCATCTTCTGAATGTACTGGAAAACTTGAAGAAAGAAAATAGACTCACTGCTTTAAATTTCTAGTTTAAGGCCAAGACTCTGAAATAATTTCTTATTTATTATAGTCTCAGGGCCAACATTTGTGAAAAGCAAACTCAAAGTTGACCTTCCTGTGGATAGCTGAATTATTTAAAAACCAAATAAATTTACAGTCTCGTCAATTTTCTCTTGTTAAAGTTAGGGCATTGATTTGGAATAAGCAAAACCCTGAGAATAAGAATGGGGCATTTGGGTAGACATTGATAAATCTGAGTATGCTGAATGTCATTAGGGGTTGAATTGTGTTTTCTCAAAATTCCTATATGGAAGTCCTAAACCCCAGTCCCTAAGAACATGACCTTATTTGGAAAGAGGTTCATTGCAGACGTAATTCATTAAAATGAGGTCATTATGAAGGGCCCTAACCCAAGATGACTGATGTCCACATAAAAAGAAGAATGTGGACACAGAGAAAGACTTACACGTGCAGAGAATGCCATGTGAGGACGAAGGCAGAAATCAGGGTGATACATCTACAAGCCAAGGAATACCAAATACTTCCAGCAAACCATCAGAGGCTAGGAGAGGGGCATGGAACAGATTCTCCCTCATAGCCTTTAGAAGGAGCCAACGCTGCTGACTCCTTGATCTCAGACTTCTCACCTCCAGAAGTGTGAGACAATAAATTTCTATTGTTTAACTCAGTCAGTTATGGTAATTAGTTATGGCAGCCCTCACAAACTAATACAAATGCCATCCTCAAACCCAGTAAGCCTACTTTTCCTGAAGTAGCAGCGTTCCTTATCTGATTGAGGATCTGAGCCTTATCTAGCCGTCCCAAGCCTTGCTCCACCTAAGAATGTTTTCACCAGTGGAAATAACAAAGGTATAATTGAATAGGAAGTTGAGATAGTCATCTGTCTTAGTCTCATTAGTCTTTTCGTGCCATTGGTATAAATCAATAGACGAAAGAAAGGCTTACTATTCTGACTGAGATGACCAAAAACATAGAGCTAGAAATACATAATAGGGGTCAAGATAGAGGTTCTCACATTCAGTAGTAAAAGTTAATGCAAATGACACCAGGAAGGACCACTAATAACACAGATCCTTCAGGAATAAAGTCTTGGCTCATCCTGCCAGGTAAAAGCATCCTGACATGCTGAGATGCTGGCTGAAAGCAAAGTGAACATGAAATGGTCAATGGAAGAAGGAACTTTTAAGTATCATCCATGACCACATATCCAGTTGTATAAATAAACTTCCTTAGTATATTTACTTATTTGCATTTATTAACTATTTTTTGGCTTTTCTCCCTTTCTCTCTCTCCTTAACTTGTGTACAAATGCATTGGTATTTTTTAGCCCTATACTTCAGTGTTCCAGATATGGCTATCTGGATATCCACAGTCATATGTGGATATATGGATAGTTTGTGACTGATCAGAAGACAAATGAACTCCATTCTGAGATATATGAAGTGATGTATCAAAATTTGTGTCTGTGCTTTCAAGGGGAAGGCAAGCATGTCTTCAGTTATGTGGGTAGTTGAATCATGTTAACCTGAAGCTTATTCAAAACTTAAATATGGAAGAAGAAATGTACACCAAAGATGAAATGTCAAATTATCAGTTTTCAACTTGACATTTCCATTATTCTCGTCTAGATCTCCTCTATATTGCTGAGAATGACACTTCTCATAAGTGTTTTCCTCATTTGGTCCAAGGCTAGTTTGCTAATGAGAGGGGCTAAGTCCAAGATATGAAAGAGAGAAAGAAGGAGAAATCAAAGACAGCCAAATACCTGAGAGATGTGAAATTCTCAGTAGATTACCACTTCCCATTGAGGACCCTGTGTTTGTCACTAACGACTGAGACAATAGGTGCAAACTTCACAGAGGTTCTTGAAAATTACAGCAGCTTTCTATCAAGACTTTGAGAACAACAGACTTTGATGCTTTAAACTGAGCTTTCCAAAGTATGTTTTCCTAACTTGCGCAACAACTTACCTGACTTTTAATGGACTTTTCATGAACTTCCACTCTAGCAGTTCTTATAGCAATCATCTAAATCCATATTAAGCTATTTATGTTTTGTTTGTATAGCACGGCTTCTGTTTTCCTGACCATATTCTGAATGATACAGTGATTAAGTCTTGAACCAGTGAAATAGGGCATTAAAAAAATACGGATTTTCACTTATATAAACTGTATTGTTGATTTCATTGATGGCTTAGAGCATCGATAGTAGCTGATGAATTACAAGTTAATCATACTTTATTTTGTTGCCCATTTGAGAACTATATTTAGAACATTTGAGTCAAAGGCAGTTATTTTTTGTATTATGACTTATGAAAAAAATCCCTGAAGTTTCCCAAGAAGAGAATGCTGTTATCCATATGATTGTTGTTAGAGAAGTTGTTTCTGAACATAAATTTGAAGCTTTCCATTCTATGCAGTGGATAAGCAAATTAATGTGAGATTTTCTCTTTGTTTTTAAAACTGTCACCATAATATTTTTCCAAAACTGTTATTAAATTTTTCTTTTATTTTAATAACTTACTTTTTGCACAGTCCCTCTTCAACTATTATGGAACTAAATTTGGGAAATTTAGGCAGAGAAATTGATTCACTTTTTAGCACATAATGGGAGTTAACAATGTGAAATAGGAAAATATGTGCATTTTCTCAATTACCATCAATGCTACTCGCTATTAAACATATGTTTTTAATTAAATGTCTTATTATTATTTTATATAATTATTAGTATACAATGTAAACTAGTTTATTTGATTAACGTCAATACACATTTAGAAATCAGATCACAGTTTTGAAAGTTATGATGCTTGGGTGTAATGACCAACAAGTATTTAAAATAAATATACAAGAAGAGAATAAAGACTTCAGGATGAAAAAGCATTCTACATGAATATACACCAGCTAGATTGCTTGCAGGACTGCATAAGCAAACTTATTTATAATTTTTTCAAGAAAATTATTGAGTTATAAAATTAAATAGAGCAAAAAATATATGGGACAATGTAGACAACAGCTTAAATTTAGAATTGTCTATTAGTATTAGCTTTAACAGCCTATTTTGTTTTCAAAAATATTTTATTTTAATATTAATAAATTTTTTGTTGGGTGGTTTTGTCAATATGTCATGAATTATAGACAGAATTTTCTCAAAGGGAATGAGTCCACTAGTTCAAAGACCGTAACCAATAACAAAGAAATTTATTGTAACTAAACTTGCTTATATAAAGCTTATGTAAACAATAAATCACTAACAATTATTTAGAGAAAAATAATAAAATTTCAAACCATCATTTTAGCAAGTTTATCAGAAACCTCCCAAAGAACAAGAAATACCGAGACATAATCTTATTAATGACCATGACACTGTAATCTAATTTAAAATAATTGAATTATTAGGGTTAATTAAAGACTATGTGATTTTGTGTGATAAACTATAATCCATACATCAAAGTCAATTAGTAGCCAAATCAGTCATAACTCCCTTCAAACAAATTACTGTATTGATTCTCATGAAAAGAGTTTAATAGGAAATCAAAGATTTCAAATGGAATAAAGCTTAAAGGTGATTCAAAAACTAACTCTTCTAATACACAGTTGTTGCAACTAAATGTAAGCTTCTTAGAGAGGAGCATGAGCAATAAACAAATAATATATATTTGTTTCTCGAACCTTGAAGACATTATGCTAATTGAAATGGCCAGCCACAAAAGGAAAATATGATTCCATTTATATGAGATCCCTAGAGCAGTCAAATTCATAGAGACAGAAATTAGAGTGGTGGGTCTCAGAGACTGGGGAGGGGGAGGGACAGGAAGTTTCAGTTTTCAGCATGTAAAAAGGCATGCTGGTTTACTGCAGTGTAGTGTACAGTTGTATTGATTTTCTATGTTATCATGGCATGAAAAGTTTGGGAAACATTCTTCACTAAGTTTTATGAATTTAGACTAAGAGAGATCACAGTGGATGGGGAGGAATTTGTGAAACAACATAAATAAAAAGACTTTTAAAAGAGATCGTAAAATGTAAATAGGGTTTACATGAGTATTTTAGTTCTCTTGGAAAAAAGAAGTGATAAAACATAAGGCATGTGCAGGAAATAATGAGTACATCAGTCTGGTTTTAGTGAAGATGTTAATATAAGGGGGCAGCAGGAGATACATTTGGACAGTAGGTTGAGGGAAGCTTTGGGAAACCCATGAATGACAGGGAAGAGTAGATAATAGGGGGCATTGGAGAGTTCATCTCTGGTTTTTGAGTTCCATTTCCTTCACGAATTATCAGAAAATGACCATAAAATCATATTTATCAATTGATGCTGCCCCTCTTAGTTTTAATAGAAACAAAGAGTTGAAGGAATATTTTGATTTTTTAATGACATCTTTCACTAAAAATCTAGTTGTAAGAATGTAGACAAAATGTAAGAATAAAGTTTTTGGAATGCATATATGTGTATAGCTTCAGCATGCATAAATCTTTGACAGTTAAAGAAAATATTTTGTCTCCAAGAACTAAATAACTAAAAATTACTGTGTGTATATTTAAGCTATTATTATTTAAAGATTTTATTTATTTATTTATTTTTTCCTTTTTCTCCCCAAATCCCCCCAGTACATAGGTGTATGTTCTTCGTTGTGGGTCCTTCTAGTTGTGGCATGTGGGACGCTGCCTCAGCGTGGTTTGATGAGCAGTGCAGTGTCCGTGCCCAGGATTCGAACCAACCAAACACTGGGCCACCTGCAGCGGAGCACACGAACTTAACCACTCGGCCATGGGGCCAGCCCCTAAGCTATTATTTTTTAATGTACCACCAGCTCCTCTGTAATAGTTTGTGTCTCCATAAAGAAACTGCAAATAATGGAGAAAAAACTTGGAGCAGAGATCTGATCCACGGTGTACTTTCCATTCATTGAACAGTTTCTGTGGTTTCGTCTATATTGCTGTTACACTTTGCTGGAATCTGAACTTAATGAAATGGATAGTGACCAAGATGGTAGTTTCTCTGCTAACTTGACCTAGCGTTTAGTCACCATTTGTTAGTGCTATATTGCGTTTAAAATCCCTGCCCTCTTCTGAGAGCACCCTGATCGGATGATTGGAGGTCCATGCACCTTGCTATTGTGTCATCTGAGTGTCATGGCCGGAGTAGCCTCTGAGTTATATGAAAAATGTTAAGGCTGAAGACATCGTGTATGCTTTATGATGATTGTTTTCTTCTCAGTTTAACTAGAGTCTCTAGGGAACTAAAATGGAACCAGTCATCAAATCACCCTCAGGCCTCTGAAACAGAAGCAGGAGAACTGTGAGTCCCTTCTAACTGGCAGAGGCCACTTCCTCCCTAGCGAAGATATTTCAAAACTGGTCCCGGGAAAGTAAATATTTCTAAATGTCCTTCTGCTTTGTCGGGCCACTTGCTTCAGTCATGAATCTAAAACAACAAAATTCACGATGTAAGAGGCTTACACAGTGGATTCACAATGAAATGATCTCCAGTCTGATCATTATAATGTTTATTGTCTCTAACCATAATATCGATAACTTGAAAACCTAGTCATACCTGCTGAGACTTATTCTTTTTATGCTTGTCAGCCCTCAGTAATCTCTCTTTTGTCTTAGAGATAGCTTGAGCTCAGTCAAGTACAAACAGGCTGCTAACAACAAATTTAGTCACAATTAAATGAGAGTTCAGTGAAGGTACAATACTACTACGAGGGAGTGCTACAAGAAACTCAAAAGGATGTTACACTGCTCTGATAGTTTGAAAATAACAGTTTACAAATGGTAAACGTGCAGATTTAAAAATGACACAACCATTTTAAGATACGAATATGTTTATTTTCAATGATTTTCAAGTAACAGTTTTAAAGTGACACTAATTGACATTGGAACATTATCATACTTACACACTTAGTCATTGCTATATTTCAGGACTAAATATGACATACTTTACTGGGTTTTTCCATATGATGTTATTTTTATCCTACATATAGGATTTTTATATAGTATGATTACTTATTAATATATCTGCCTATATAAATTAGTTCCTCACAGCAGGTACTTTCTCTGCTTTATTCACCTTTCAATCTGTAGTGCATAATACAATACTCTTTTTTTGTTAAATACTAATTGGATGTTAAATGAATGAATGGATGAAAGAAGCAAGGAACTGTAGGATATCAATTTATGTCAAGCATGTCATGAAAATTTGAACTTGGAAAGTATCTTAAATATAAGCTAAGTCAAAGACAAAAATCATTGTTTTCTAAAGAAATTATTGCATATCTACAAAATGCAAAAGGAACACCTAAAAGGTCACTAAGAACAATAATAGTCTTCAATAATATGTCTAGGAATAAAAAATAATACATAAATCAATAGTTTTCATATGAAAACAACAATTATAAATCCCATTTATATTAGTCACAGAAATAGCAATACTCAGCAGTAAACATATCAAAAATTATTCAAGAGCTGTTTTATGGGAATAAATGAATATACTATAAAAAGGTCTGATAAAATTTTAATGACTTTTTCAGGCATATAATATTTTTGAATAGGATGACTCAGTATTCAAGAAATGGCAGTTCTCCATTCGTTAATTATGGTAGTCCTAACACTGTCCACCAAAAAATTAGTTGTCTGTTTTTTCTTCTGGGCATGAAGAATTGATTCTCCTGCTCCCTTGGAGCTAAATATGGCCACGTGACATGCTTTGGCCAATAAAATATGAGACGTTACATGTGTCACTTCCAGGCGGAGCTTTAAATGCCAGTACACAATTTAACATGTTTCTATTACTACACTTTCCCACAGGATTTATGGTAGCAAATTTCAGGATGAAGCGTCTGTTAGCCTAGGTCCCTGAGTAGCTATTATAAGAACTGACTAACCCCCCACCACTGAATTGCTATGAATGAATGTAGGCACAAGAAATACAATTTTATTGTCTTAAGCCAGTGAGATTTGGTGATTACCTCAGAAATTTGAAAATATATTAAACTATGGAACATTAATCTGCAACAGAGATCACCAAACTTTTTCTGTGTGTGTCCAGATATTAAATATTGTTGGTTTTATGGTTTATGTAGTCTTGGTCACAACTGCTTGTCTCTTCTCTCTGGCACAAAAGAAACTGTCAGTAATACCTAAACAAATGGATGTGGCTGCATCCCAATAAAATTTTATTTACAAAGACAGGTGAAGGGACAGATTTGGCAAATAGGTTGGAATTTCCTGATGTCTAATTTAAAACTTTAATACAATTCAAGCAAATACACAACTAGCTTTATTTTTAATCTAAGTTGATTCTATAGGTTATATGGGAAAAATATGTAATCACAGTTATAAGAAAACTGAAAAATAAAAGCAATTGGGCAAAACCAGCCCAAATAATTATGTAAGTATATTCAAAATGCCATGGTAGATACTGACACGTGAACGGATAGACCAACATATACCAGGGAATATGTTGCCTAGTAGAGGCGTCACTGTGTACCTGTGAGGAAAAGATAAATTAACTGATGACATTTTACATCTGAGCAGCTATCTGAGAAGTATTTTGGTCTATATCTGGCTTCTTATAACAAAAAATATCTCATGGACTAATAGTTAAACACAAATAAACCTAAATGGGCTCAAAGAAAACATGGGTGAGTGACATTTGCAAATAGGGTGTGAAGGTAGACTTGCTTAACATGATGTCAAAGCCAGAAATCATGAGAAATGATTGATGAATTTAACTTAATAAACTATATAAATGGTGTGAACAGACTCAAAAGGCAAAGGAAAATTTTGGAAACACATTTGCAACAATTACGAGAGTACAATTCTTATTATTGACTTAACATATAAAGTACTCCTGCAAATTGATAGGAGAAAAATCAACAACTCATTAACAAAATGGTACAGGGCATGAAAACAGAAGTTATGGTAAAACAAAATACAAATGAATTTTCAAAATATGAAAAGATGCTCAATTTAATGTAAAGAGAAATGAAACAAAAATTACATTTTTATGAACGCTAAAATTGCACTTTTTTTGTGTGAAACAATGTAAATCTCTGTGTGGGATTTAATTCTAAATCAAAATTAAAATGCATTATCCCTTTAACTGGAAATTTCTTTTTTTTTAATTTTTATTTTTTTCGGATGTACATCATATTTCAAATTCTGTATACATTATATCATGTTCACCAGTCGAACACTAATTATAGTGCATCGCCTCACATGTGAGCTTAATCACCCCTATTGCCCTTCCCCCTCCCCCCTTCCCCAATGGTAACCACCAGTCCAATCTCCAATGCTATGTGTTTTTTTTTTTTTTTGTCGTTCTTATCTTCTACTTATGAGTGAGATCATATGGTATTTGACTTTCTCCCTCTGACTTATTTCACTCAGCATAATACCCTCAAGGTCCATCGATGTTGTCACAAATGGCCAGATTTCGTCATTTCTTATGGCTGAGTAGTAGTCCATCGTGTATAAATACCACATCTTCTTTATCCATTCATCCCTTGATGGGCACCTAGGTTGCTTCCAAGTCTTGGCTATTGTGTATAATGCCGCAATGAACATAGGGGTGCAAGTATCTTTATGCCTTTGTGTTTTCAAGTTCTTTGGATAAATACCCAGCAGTGGGATAGCTGGATCATATGGTAGATCTATCCTTAATTTTCATGTTTAGGAATTTATAAATACAGATATTCTAACATACGCTAAGGTAAAAGTGAACAAGACTGAAAATACCCATATGAATACAATGGGGTAGCAGTCCAATACATTATTCTTCATATATTAAAGGGAATTCTTTGTAGCCACTAAAAGGAACAAGACACATCCTAAGTACTGGTATGAAATTATTTGTAAGGGGAAAGAGAAGGTTCAGAAAAGTCTGTGGAGTGTACTACCAACGATGTAAAATGCTTGTCTATAGGAGGAATATCTCTGGAGCAATAGAAAAGGAACTAGTGACAGAGGTAACCCTTCAGGGACTGGACCTGGGGCCTGGGAACAGATAGAGTGGAAAGGAGAGCTCTATGCAGCATACATCTTTTCGTAGCTGATATAATTTGTTACGGTAGTCATGCTTTACCCATTAGAAGTAAATTATTTTAAATCACATGGCAAGCTTTCATTTTAGGAGAGGCTTTTATTCTACATTATGCTGTAATTGGCCACCCAACTTTTGTTACATGTTTCCAATAATAGGAATGAACTAATGATGATTTAGATCTTCATAAATTTAATAACTCTAATATTGTTTTGTTTTGAGAAAATTTCCTTTTCTATGTCGACTAATTCTTGGTCCTTGTTCTCCCTCCTGAAGCTATTTAAATCAGATTTAACCTCTCTCCCTTGAGATTTGCAAAATGCCTCTCTATCTTGCTAAGTTTATACTTCTTAAGTGTACTTTCGCAGTCCCTCAAGACATTCTTCATGTGATATGCTTTTTAGATCTTACATCATTCTCACTTTCACTAATTTAGCTCATTATTTACTAGTGCCCTCCTAAAATTCTGCCAAAATTGTTGGCTAATTAAAAGTACACAGGTTGATATATTTTCGGTCCCTTGATAATGACACTACAGTTTTATTACTGTAATTTAAGATTAAATAAATATTCTTATCATTTTCATACATTGTTAGCTCATATTTATTTGGCAGAAAATTATAATTCACAGATTGTTGACTTCTTGGTCGACTTTTTGAACTAACTGTGTGTGTGGGATCTATAATAAGACAAATCAGAATTAAATCTTTGCTCCACTTGTCTGTGGAGCTATGTTAGACAATTACTTATCTTTGACATATTCAATTATAAGATAAGATAATATTACCCACTTCATAGAGATTAAGGCTGTGACTGTTAGGTTAGGAAACACTATCTGTGAGATAGTGACGTGAAACTCTAAGAAAAATGTTTTTGAGGTCAAATCTCTAAAAGGTGAGACTTGCAGAAATTCTGACAACATGAAAAGAATGTTTATGTTATGTTCATTATAAGAAGAGTGAGAAAAACATGGGATCAATTGTATAATAGTAACAAGTAACAAAGAGAAATCTTAATGCTTCAATTAAAACTTGGTTATGTTTTCTCTTTCCCAAAGGGAAGATGTAACTGTATTCTCAGGCAGGTAGGTATGAGTCAGCAAAAGTTATAGTGTTGGAAATCGATTGAAAAGTTGATAGTGGTTACAGTAGGGTCCTGGAAAGAGGGGGATATGGTGAAATCAAAATGCAGTTTGAGGATTTGTCCTTGATCATAAAGACTCCTTTTCTGCATATAAAGTAGTACAAGTGGTGATATCAAATTTTTTTTGTGGTAGAAAGAAGGAAATTTGAACGAGGTCCGTTAAATTGCCCTAATATTTGCAGTATAGCCTGATGGGTAATCCCCTGAGAGTACAGGATGAGGAAAGTGTCAACTGGAGGCAAGTTTTCAAGAGTCTTGAAGAGACTAAAGGAAGTTGTAACAGCAACAGCAGGAAATTCAATAAAGAGACAAAAAAAGATAAATACAGAGACAGATGAGTTAATCCAGGTATGGCCATGATCTTATCCACACTTTTTACTTCCATGAGTCAAACTTCCTATCCTATAAAGTGGCAATCAGAAAGTTTGATCTTATTTCTCCAAGATCTTGAATCCTCTTAGGCACTTCCTAGAATTTTGGATCGTTTTGCTACTACCTATAAACCAGGATGACTCAATAGAGGAGTCTACACAAGATGTGCTTGATTGATTCTCCCATCTGTTTTAGCTGAGCTGTTCAGGAAATTGCTGGGTAAATCAGATTGTCATCCTCCATGAACCAAGTTTACTGCATCAGCTTCTACCACTACAGTCATGCCAGGTTACCCTGTAAATATACACATTGCGTTTTTTAAAAAACTTATGCAATTTAAAGACAGACATTTTCTTGTAGCTTAAGTAAAGGTTGAGATGGTAGCAAAGTCAGTCATTCCCTTACGTCAGTTAGAAAGGACACCTAATCACTCACACAGCAGGTGTGCCCACGGCTGCTCTTTCTCCCCGTACTAACTTTATCTCACTTAGAGCCCCCTCTCGCTCACAGACAGCCCCCTTTTCAACTTTGCATTTGGAAAAAAATTTTTCTCTCTCAAAAGGAAAAGTAACATTCCCTATAACCCATTGTGCTTCTTCGAACTCAAGCAGTGTCTCAAGCTCTAGCTTGATACTCATACATATTTTCTTTTGTTCTGTTTTTACAGGTTTCCAGTGGTGGGTTTGGACAGAAAGGATACATATTTTTATATTTTTTTAATGTAGCCTTGCATCATTTGGGAATATTGTCCCAAATATTAGTCTGGTATGAAGTATTATTTCTTGAACCTGGCTAGGTTACAGAAAAATCGAGATAGGTTGTCAGTGTTTTCCCTTAGCTGTTTTCTTTGCTACCCAAAGACATTCGACTAGCTCCTATGCTACTGTTTTGGTTAAATTATTGTAATGTTGTGTCTCACCAAAAATGGAGATAAATTGGTTACTGATGGTCTAATTTTTAGAATAGATAGAATGAATTTTTAATTCTAGTTACTGATTTCTTCCTGCCTTTTTTTATTCCAGAAAGTCTCCAATGAAAAGAGTGGAAGTGGGACTTACCTAGGACATACATCGACAGATCGGTTAACCAGATCAATTATGATGAGAGAAATGTGACATTCCAGGAGATATTGAGTGTCTAGGAGATAGGAATATTTTTAATGGTTGATTTTGGGGTTTAAGATTGATGAATATGGGTAGTCAAAAACATAAATTATGACAAGGAAGACTGGAAGATCTCTAATCAATTATGAAGAGTATTCTTGCTGCTGACTATTATGAGTCAGAGATGTCATTGCTATAGATGGATGCAAAGGATGTCATAAAAGAGAGATTATTAAGTGACATTAACATGACAATAGCTTTGAACCATCTATAGTGAACAAAAATAAATAGGGAGCAACCCTATATCTTAGGTATTTGGAGACTGAGCGTGAAAAGCAGCAATAACTTGTTTTCATGGGTGAGATTAATGAAGAAGAAATCTATTTTTCTTTTAAGGTTTACATGGGGACTGAATAATGAATAAAAACTTGAGGCTTTAAGACAAATTGTTCTTCGGGGCCGGCCTGGTGGCGCAGCGGTTAAGTGTGCACATTCTGTTTTGGCACCCTGGGGTTTGCCGGTTTGGATCCCAGGTGCAGACATGGCACCACTTGGCAAGCCATTCTGTGGTAGGCATCCCACATATAAAGTAGAGGAAGATGGGCATGGATGTTAGCTCAGGGCCAGTCTTCCTCAGCCAAAAGGAGGATTGGCAGCAGTTAGCTCAGGGCTAATCTTCCTTAAAAAAAAAAAAAGAAGAAGAAAAGCAAATTGTTCTTGAAAGAGTGAGAGTTCTGAAAAATACTGTTAAGTGGCTGAAGTGACGAGTAGACATGTAAAAAATGTTTGAGGAGGGACGGAACAATCAGATAAAGATTAGCATGGACAAACCAATGGGTGAAAAATTTATAAGCATTATAATTTACAAACTTAATCGTATGGGTATACGATCACCAGGCATCATCAGCCAAAAGACACAGTCTCAAAAGAGATGGTTCAGCTTCCATCATGGATGCACTGAACAAAAGTCCCATCTAAATTTATTCCTGGAATTTTGATTTCTCCTCCCCTTCTCTTGGGGAGTAATCCCTGGGTGCTAATTGTAGCTCTCACTTCTTTCTCATTAGGGAGGGATAGTTCCCATAATCTGTACTTTTCTTGCCCTGAAGGTCTGGAGTGGTTTATTTGACACTCTCCTCCACCATTGCCACTGAGCTCATCCAACTCTGGAAGGTCTCTTCTTCTTCACGTTAAAAGAAAATGCTTTTACTTGCAAGGAAGATATGGTCTCTAAGTGACTTTATCTATTTTGACTTTCTCTCTGTGGTCTCCTCCCAGGGAATTATACTTCTCTGCCTAGGAAGTTGGATCAAGTCCCCCAAGGGCAATGCTGTGTACCAGTTCTGTGTGACCATCTGTGCAGCTGTCTTACCCTTCCTTACCAAAATGACACATTTCTTGTTATTGCCATCTTGATACCTTCCTTGATGTAACTTATCATTAACAACAGAAGATTTTCTGTGATTGCCTCGTCCTCCTGCTGTTGATCCTGTTTCAACAGGCATTGTCATACTGAATGTTCCAAATAGTTGGATCAAGCACCTCATATCAATTTCAAAATATTATCTGTATGTTTACTACAGGAGAATAAACAAGTAAGAACTTGCCTTGATTTTCATTCCAGTTTTAGCTTTGTATTTCTAAGCAGATATTAAAAATCACTGAGCAGCAACTGTAATTTTCTATTTCCCCAAAATAGGCCTTTATCATTTCTCTAAGTAAATGCTATCTTGACTTTGGCCACTAAATCCTTGCTCCACTGAAACAGAAACAAAACTGCAGACTTTGGTGTAACATACCTCTCCTGCTGAGTCCCCATCGGTCCAGGTGTTAAAAATTGGACACTTTTTTTACATGCCCTTGATATATGAAAATAAAACCAGAAGGAAGCTTGTTGAGGAAACTGTGTTTTAAACAGTAGTAGCTCAATCTGTTGATTTACAGGCTACTGATTTACGAGCTGTGAATGAATTGAAGCCTTCAGCCTCAGGAAGCTCTGCCATTGGGAAACCCCGGGGCTCCAGCTGGAGCCAGGGGACCTGCTTGACTGCTTACAGGAAAACTCACTCCAGGAGCTCCTGTAATCAGAGTTGTTAACCAGACGGAAATGTCTTCAGTGCTCTTACATGGCTCTTAATCAGATACTGACAGAGTGCCTTTGATCAACGCATTTGCACCATGAGGTTAACCAGAGAGTTCAGTATGTCCACAAAGATTTCACAGTCAGCTCCAAATGCACACAAGCAACAGAGAAACGATTCAAGCCTGACCCCGTTGCTGGCTCCCTCTCTGTCCTCAATCTCCTGGGTCTGCTGTGGGGATTAATGAACTACTTTTTCAAGCATCTTGCCATCTCTGAAAAAGAACCGAGAGCGAGACATGAGGCATCGTTGTGGGGGCCTGATTATTACTGCTTTGATATCTCCACATGTCTTAATTGAAACCTAAGACAGTAGCACCAGCCCGCTGCCTCTCTTAGGCCTTTAATGACACAGTAGTGGAGAGAAAGAAACCTCAGGGAGGAATTATCTCACAGACAGAGATCACTGGTGGGTGAAATGGCCCCGGCTGAGTTGTTTTTCATTTGCCAGCTTGGGCGGTATCCAGAATCCGTGACTTGAAATGAAACTACCTCGCAGTTGCTGAGCAGAGAAAGAAAGTTGGCAGAGATGCCAGAGGAAGCAGCTCTCAAGGTACAACCCACAGAGCGTGAGGCAAAAGTTAAATATTTGTCACTTAATTGCCTGGAAAAGTTTCCATGTACTTTGTGTTAGTGGACAAGATGGATGGACTCTGTCTTGTAGTGGGAAAAAGAAATGGCCAGGTCTACAGACGCTTTATCTGGGGGTGATATGGATAAGCGATAGCACCAGATTCTTTGTGTGTACATTAGAACAACACATTACAGCATGAACATTCATTTCTCTACTCGGACGCATTCACTGAAGGGCACAGAAACAAAGTGAACATAAATAATCATGAAATCATGCAAACTACAGACTGCTGTTAGGTTTAAAATACTCAGAAATAAGAGTAATAAAAAATCAAACCTAGGAGTTTTCTTTCATTTAGATGTTGACATAAGATTGGCAATATGTATCCAAGAGCTACCAAGAAAAACAAAGGAAATTGTTAGAAAAAAAAGAAAGCAGGTGTTTTTCATCTTAAGTATTTACATCTATACATTTAAAGAGTAAATATAAATTTCAAAATACAGCTACCTTTATGCTACTTAAATCACTTGGTTTTGATTTTTTTAAAAACCCTCAGGAAGTTGAAGGATCACATTTCATGCTTTAGTTATTGACCTGTAAAAAAAAAATGGAAAAACCGTTGAGGCAAAATAAGAGATAAGTGGTTATGGTTACTTTTTAATATATCACCTTGAAACTTATAAAATGATTAAACTTTAGCGAAGAAATTTTTTCCTTGCCTTCTTTCAGATTAGCTGATACTATTCCAATCTGGGAAGAATAGTTAATATCTTTACCTCTCAGACATCAATATTTATTTCAAATGGAGTCACATTCCACATATTGTTTGAAAAACTGTATGCTGTAATTTTTACAAGTTAATTATAGTTTAAAGAAAATGTTAAAGCCTTTCTGTCTAGGATTCACTTCTTTTACTTTTCACTTAGATGTAATTTCATGATAAATTAATTTAAAAATCATAATGAAATACAAATTTTTTATAATTAATTAAATGTGATGCTTTAATGAGTTTTAGTAAAATCTTAACAGCATTAGTATAATAGCAAATGTGCTAAGTTAGAGATTTGTGCAAGACTTTGGAATGTGCAAAGAGATCACTGGACGTCCTTTGACTGGAATGCCAGGTGTTATGTAACCGACTGTCTGGGATGGTCTGATTCTATAGGGGTGTCCACCTGCGATAGACAGCAGTTAACTTGGAGAAAACTGAAGTAATCCAACTATTTCCTGGAATTGGATTCCACAGCAATGTAAATAAGTACTACGCAAGGCAATGCATGCAAATTTTGTACAGAATGTAAATCTCTAGAATTCTCATCTGAATTGATTTTAACAGTTGACTGTTTTTCTAGTTTTCTGTTTTCTAGTGGGTTAAATAAAATCTCTGACAAGTGTTTGTTTCATATTAGTATGAGAGTCACAAAGTTATAAGCCTGAAAATTATACTTTAACAGACATGAGGCAGAAAAAAGAGCACTTTTAATTAAAATAAAAGCTAGCTTACTTTAGTTTTTCCTTATAATAATGATATCACAATAGTTAATGTTAGATCTACTTGTTTAAAATATTCAAGAAAAAATGTGTAAAATTATAGAATACATGTTGGGGAGGAATGTTTTTGTTCCATTTATTAGAATTTCTCAAGAATCTATAACAGTATTGCATTGCATGTATTCAGTATTTCTTGCTCCATATGGAGCAGAACATAAAAAATGGAAACAGTATAATCAAATCTAACAAGAAGGACAATACACAAATATCAAAGGAAACACAGAAATCTTATTCCCCCTCCCCACATAAAAGTAGATTATAAGTAATGTCAAATTCCTTATTAGAAGGTACCCCAGAAAGGATGAGAATAGAACTTTTTGATGATCTAACAACACAACGGAGATTTTTCTATTTGTTTTTGTTTTCTTTCTTTAAATTTTTGAGGAACCACCACAATAAACTGGTTAATCTGAAAATGTAATCCAAACATAATCCAGGGGTCTGTAGTAGAACTGGGAGTGATGATTGTGAAGCCCTTCTGAATATTAAGCTTGGGCTTTTGTTCTAATATAAGAATTTATTTGACAAAATAAAAAGTTCTTCATAATTAATCTCCTGCAATAGAATTACATCACATTTCCTTTTCACACAACCTGTGGAAAGTAAATGTGAGTGAGGAGGTCATCTTATACTGTTCCATTTTACAAACAATTACAGCTTAAGTCACCTTTTCTACTGGTGTAAGGAATTTGATTAGCTATGCCTTTGTATAATTTTTAATGTCTTCTGCTTGAGTTTCATGAAATTCTTGGAATTGTAGGTTTAAAGTTTTACCAAATTTGGAAATTTTCAGCGATTTTTCTTTTCCAATATTTTTCCCCCACCCCTCCTTATAGGGGAGGGGAAATCCAATAGATTAGGCTTCTTGAATGTGTCCGCATAGTTCATTGATATTCTTTATATTATTTTTCAGTCTTTTTCTATGTTCTGTTAGGTAGCTTTCATTGCTATGTTTTCAAGTTCTCTAATATTTTGTTCTATAGCATCTAATCTGTTTTTGATATCATTCAGTCTATTTTTCATCTGAGACATTATAGTTTTTATCTCTAGAAGTTTGATTTGGCTGTTTTTTAATCTCTCCCATATCTCATTAACAAAATCATGCTACTCTTTCACTCTTGAACATACACTGTATATTTATAGTAGCTATTTTAACGTCCTTGACCAGTAGTTCTATCATCTGATAACACTCTGAGTTCATTTCTATAGATTGAAGGTTTTTTTGTCATATAGGTAACTTCTGATTCTTCGTATTATTGGTAATTGTTTCTATAGGAGGCCAGGAATTGTGAAATTTTGTTTGTACATGCTAGATTTTTTCTTTGGTATTTCTTTAAATATTTTTTGTCTTTGTTCTAAGACACAATTAAGTTACTTGAAAACAGTTTTATTCTTCTGAGGTTGGTTGTTTAAACTGTTTTAGGCAGGATCAGAGTAACATTTAATCTAAGTTGCTTAGGCCCCATTACAGAGACAATGACTTTCTGAGGGGCCTGATGCCCCTTGTCTTCTCTTTCCCTCTTGAAAACATGATGTATTACAATCTTCTGTGAGCCTTGGTAGTTGTCCTGCCTCGTCCTTTCTCTACCTCAAGTAGTTTTCTCACGTCCATTTGTTGATCAGTCCTCAGCTGATGATTCAAGGAGAATCTGCTCCACATCTCCAGAGTTTTCTGTCTGTGCAACTATCTCCTCTTCTGGACTCTATATTTTGAATTATTAATGTTTTGCCTCCTCAAATGCTTAACTCTGTCTCTGCTACTTGGGCAATCATAGGGCTCACATGGCTTATTTTCCTTGCTTCCAGGATGACTGCCCTGTGCTACTTGTTGGCTAATATCTGAAAATCATTGTTTACTATGTATTGTCCATGTTTTTAATTGTATAAGGCTGGATAACAAATGTGATTCTTCTTACTCTATCATGGCTAGAAGGAAAAGTCTGCTCTGTAGCTCAGTTAAACTGAGTCTTCCCTGGCTTTGGAAGTATTCTTTGTGTCTTGAACTTTCCCTGATTGTCAGTTGTAGAATATGAGGGTTGGGACACTACAAAACTACACTTTATGCCAGGCAAGAATGAAGAGCTAAGCTGGTAGCCACCAGAGGACCTGAAGCAGGTCTTAATGATAGATATGTAACCCCATGTCTTCAAGTGTAAGTCACTTCGTCTCTGTAAGAAGTGAGAGCATTCCTCAGCACATGTCTACTTGACAAAGACTTTGAAATTTCACCTTATGTGGGAGAGTCAGAGTTGAACTTTGGGATCTTGTTAGTTCCAGGAAATATGTCTGGTTCCTATTGCCCATAGAGAGTAGAGTGGAAAACACTGAATAAGATCCAAAATAATAGACTATTCAGAGTAAAGACATCTAATACTATTTCAGGGATGTTGAGTAACTATCTAGGTCTTTTGAGGACAGACATTAGTTAAGTAAATGGTAGATTTGGACTCTAGTGCAAAGATAAAATCATTTAGCCATTGCATACAATTAAAAAAGAGAAACAGAAACAAAACTCTTTTGATTTCTCCCTTAAGTGTAGTAAATTAGGCTAGCAAAGAACAGAGATATGGAAGACTGGTAAGAAGAATGTGGTAGGTGAAAGGTAAGACATTTTTTCCCTTTGGTGGTTAAAAGTAGTTTATGAAAAGTGTGGTACGTAACAGGGTTTGCAGTATCCTGAGTACTGAAGACTGGGCCAATGTGAATATCTATGCAGGTTGTATAGGGTACAAGTCCAGGGGTGCCTTTCCATGATAGTCTATAGACTTTGACAGCAGTGACATCGCTTCTGGGAGCTTCTAAGAAATACAGAGTTTCAGATCCCACCCTAGACCTCCTGACTCAAAATCTGCATTTTAACCAGATCCCAGGTGATTTTTATACCTGTTACATCTGAGACATGTCTATGTGAATAATGTCCTGGGGTTGGGAAGTGCCCAAACTGCCTAGTAGTATGCATCTGTCTGTGAAAATCCAGGTTGTTAAAGGGTCTTCTGTAGATGAGCAAGATGCAGAACTAGGTTGAGGTGTCTGGGTAGCTAATATACAGAAACCCCAAAGAATCCATTTTTCTCTCTTGTTTGTTTCCCCTCTCTTTTCCCCGATATACTCTTCTCTGGGTTCCATCTGCTGGTCTGACCTTCAAGGTTTCAGTCACAGCCCTGGAGGAACAATTGCTGCAGTTTCTTATGCTAGATAGAGGACATTGTGTGCATTCTCTCACTCTTGCTTGTACCGTACAAGCCATCATCTGAAGCACTGGCTTAGTTTCATCAAGGCATTCAGTGAGAGTAGTGTGATAATTCTCAAGAAAGCAGAATATGGATCAGAGGAATATTTAGTTTGTGTTTGTATAGACACATGCTACTCATATTTTTTTGCTTTTAAGTATAAATCTCACATTCTGAAGTAATTATATTGTGGGCAGTTAGCCAGCCTCAGAATAGATAAGAACTTGATTGGATATGTTAATCACTAACTGGAGAAAGGGGGGAAGCATCCCTCCTGAGCCCTGTCCCCAGCGGGCCTGCTGACCCCCACAGCGCCTGGGGAAGAGGCCCATGTGCTTCACACTACTGTCAAGCTGCCAGGTTTCTGGTGGTCAGTTACGACAACAAGCCAAACTGAAAGTAACAAGCAAGACTCTGTTCACTTACTGTGATTGTGTAAGGAACAGGCAAAAATAGGCACAGCTTTCTAATGCTCCATTTTTTCCCATAGAATGGCCCCAGGCACGGGTCAGGTGGATCACTGACATCCCTGAAGAAAAGTCTCCTGTTGTTTTATGAACCCATAGGGCTGGGGGAGGGGAAGAAGGAAGGGAAAGTGCTAGGAGTAGAGTGATGAGTGGAGAAAAGTCTTAGTCAAGTTCTCTCAATAAAGAGGCCTCTGAATGGAGGTACTGGCTGAGGAATGCAGGCTCTGCCTGTGAGCATGAGTCCTTGACTGCCACTCCCTCCAGAAAACCACGATGCGTTGGCCAAGCACCAAGTCTTGTGTGGGAAAGGCAGCTTCCCTGCACCCTGAGGGCTGCTGGCAAAGCCTTGTAATTGCATATGGCCTGGCATGAAAGATCACAGGGAGGATTCTAGCCTAGAGCTGGACTCTTCAGATACAGGAGACATCTGATGCAGATACAGACTCGAGACAGAGAGTTCTGGGCTACCTTTGCAAGACTCAGTGTGTGGGACTCACATGATGTTGTTGCTGAGAGTGTTACTGTAGACATCTCCAGGCACCTCCACCAGACAGGATCCTAAGAAGCAGATAGAAGTCTTAGCTAAAGAGTTCATACCAACCTGAAAGGGAATATAAAACATTCATTTCTCAATGGAGATTGTGTCCTTGAGCAATGCCTCTACGGTTTTCAAATGTTTGCTTACCTGACGGTAAATATTTATTGGTTTTTATTTTAACTCTTTGTTTGGAGCATCATAAAGTCCTGACAATACACATATTGAGGTCAACCTCTTAGCTGATTTCTAGGAGAGATTTTTCCAGGTCTCTAGGTGGTAGTTCTGGTGAAGGGTGATATCCTTCAAGGTAATATTTTTTTATGCTATTAGTTTTAACAGTTTTAGAGTATATGTTGCTGTTTCTATTACAGAAATGCCTGTAGCAAGACCCCAGGGCTCAATTCCTTTTCTACACTTATAGGCATAGACATTCTCTATATTCTTATCGTACCCAGCTTCCCTAGGTTGCAGTATATATTCCCAACATCATGTACCCTTCTCTTTCCTTCTAACTCTGCCTTGTGTTGTAGCCACCTATGCCAGCAGGGAGGTACCAGCTTGAAATTCGAGCACAACTTCTCAATATGCTAGCAGCTTCTCCCTTAGTCCAAGACAAGGAGAAACAGCAGCGTGGGCGTTACAGTCCTGGAAGCACCTTTGAGTCGCCAGAATGTTCTTGGACATAGTAAGCAGAGAAGATTCCCCTAAGTAGCCAGCATTTTATGTTCCCTTAGTCAAAGTGGAAGATTAGGGAATATTTACTCTGATTTAAAAACTCTCTCCTTATCTTGAGTTAAGTTTTGTACATCCTAGTGTTATGGGTAAATTTATACTGGTTATATTTGGAGACATTCAAAACTAATGAGAATTCTCATGAGGTGATGGCTAAGAACTCACATAGCACACACGAATACCAAACAAATTACAACGTTTAAAGATGGAATCAAGTAAGTTATTAGAATTCTATAAAACCCTGGAACATATAGCATGGTCAGCAAGTAGCTGAAGATATTAATTTTTCTGCAGTATTTAGATGACTAAAGCGAAAGATATGAATGGCTTTTAAGAACTATATCTCAAATCTCATTGTTTAAAAATATTGAAACTCTTTCAGAAGAGGGAATACATAACGGTATGGCTCTCCAATTTGTCAGATCACCAGAACGTCCCTAGGGCACCAGGTCTGGGAAACGGGCTACAAAGTTGGGAAAAACCATGGAAGGTAGTCTACCTATGATCAAGAAGGTGACATAAGAAATTGAGAGTGTTTCTAGGGAAGAAATGTCTATATTACTGAAAAACAGTTTGCATGTTGATTAACGAAAATTTCTCAAGTTTTATCACAATGACAGACATCAGATGTCAAGATGTGCCAATGGCTGACCAAATCCATTAAATCTTATTCATGTTCTCAAAGTGAAAAGCAGTTCAGCACAGTATCCAAACATCAAGAGAAGGCTAATAACACTTGTCTGCTATTATGACTAGCCTAGTTGTCAATTGTTATAACTAGAGACTTTGCTCTGGGGGATACTTAGAAGATGAGAATTTAGACTCCAGAAATGTGAATAAAGTATGTTTTTGAGAGACATAAATGTAGTTCTTACTCCTTTGGTTGGAATTGTTATAAGAAATAAGTGAGATTTTAGTATAAAGGAAAATAAAGTAGTTTAAAGGAAAATACTCATGCCAGTTGCTTGAATTTCTTCCTCCAAGGGGAGGAAAGCACATAGGAAGTTAAATTTTCAGATAGGAATCTCCTTATGGACAGACTCCTAATTTCTAACATGACTCTTTTTTGCTTGCATATACCGTTAAGAACATTTCCCCAAGTCTAAGTCATTTGGTCTCAAGTAACACCCAGAAAGACTTCAGCAGGGTAATTAGTACTGGTTGCTGATTCACTTCTTTCAGAGTAGTCCAGGGAGAGCAACTTAAGGGAGAGCCTGGGCTTTCCAAATCATGTCTCTACTGCTATATACCCAACAGGGTGAGTTTTAAAACATGTCTATTTACTTTCTTTCCAATGGGTTGGGAACATAGTTTTTCTGAAACAGAATAATCTAAACCCATAATAAAAATGAAATACGCATTTCTAACTGATCATTTTGATACACCTTGTGGTGCCTCCAAACTCTTTCATGCTGCTCCACTGTCAGTCAGCAATAAGAAGATAGCCATAGATTTCTTCAAGGCCAATATTCTTGTTACATAAAGAGGAACTTTGAGATGACTGTAACCATTGTAACAAGAAGTTACAATCTTTATGAAGCTTTTTCTTAGTTTTAAGCTGCAGAGAGAAGAAGGAGGTGGCTTATATTTTTGATTCCAAATATAAATTATAAGTATCTCTTTTCTGTTAAAATAAGAATTTATTTACTACCCAAATAGTGGCAAATATCAAAACGTGTGAGCTTTTGGAGTAGGAGAATTAGAAGAAACAAAAATTGACTTTCTTCATGAGCTTTCAATTTGATAATGGAAATAAAACATATATGTAAATACAGGGAAGCCAAACCCCAGATCTGCTGGGTTTTTTTCTATAGGACTTTTCTGAGCCTTTAATATGGTAATGTATGTGGTGAATTTACAAGAAGTATGCATGGTTCAATTTTGGACATCTTGAATTTGCTATCTTACATAGACTCTGAGAGAAGATGTCTAGCACACAGATGAAAATATAAGAATATGGCTCACTTAGATTGGAACTGCCTGTACAGATTTGTGGTTCAACCACAAAGAGGTGTTAGTTGCCACCATGAATTTGGAAAGGAGAAGATGTAAGAGCCATGTAAGATAGTAAGAGATCAGCTATATTTGCAGAATGAAGACAGTAATATAAACCTGAGAAGTGAGAGTTACAGAGATACATAGAGAGAACTAGGGGAGGACTGTAAACTGTGAAGCCAAACAAAATAAATATTTCAGGAGAATGGAGTGGCATCGCTATTGGGACGACACAAAAATCAAGGAGAGTGAGGACTCAGAGAAAGTTATTGAATTTAGAAATTGAGTGACTGATTTTTTTAAGAAGTTTCAGCAAACTGTTGGAGACAACACACAAGTGATAAGTAGAATAAAGAATATGTAACAATGGAAACTAAGCATAAATTATTCTTTATTAACTTGAAGATAATAAACAAGATATACAGAAAATATGTTTAAGTGTGTAAAGGCTAAGTTTTGTCCCTAAATAAGGTTGGTTTAATGAAGAAGGAAAGAAAAGAACCAAGGCAAAGTACAATTAATTGTGAAGAATGGGCATGAAGGAGTGAGTAAGTGTAAAAAATGGACTGGTTTCCTTTGAAGAGGATAACATAAGCTTCTTTTTTAATTGTTTTTTTCCACAGGAGGGGACGATACCTGATAGGACATATCTTACCTGAAAGTTTATCTTCTATTGAATGATTTCCTTTCATGTCACTGGCATCTAGTTTCATCGTTTTTGTAGCATTTATGCTTACCTTTAAAGCATAGAGCATGTTTTTCCTATATCTACAGAAGTAATTTACTTTAGAATACTACAAAATCATTCTGAGCACGTTTATTTGGCTGACTGTAGCACAATTTTCTTTAAGAGTTAATTCAATTCTGGAATTTGGTCTTCTGGAATATTAGTTCCTTTTGTATTTACCTTATGCTGAAGACATTAATGCAGGCAGCATGTCATTTCCCTTGAGCAAACAGCATCCCTTGATAAACGAAATTTTTTCTCAAATTTATTAAAAGTACAATTATCTTGTTTCTATTCCTTTTTCAGATGATTTCTTAAAATAGATATATAGAGTGTAATATTAAATATCATGCTAACTAATGACCAGTCATCAATAAACATCTCATATTGATTATACACACACACAAACACACACACATCCACACACATTCACACAGCCATAGGGAAATTTTTATTTAATATGCCTGCTATTTTTGTTGACGATATCTGGAAACCTCATTTGATAGTCCAGTCCTAAAAATAATATTCTGGCAATTGACTTAAGAAGTCTCAGACTCTCTCCTTTGATGCCAATAGGGAGGATTACTGCTTTGTCTTCATTCCAAGTTGTTGGTTGAATACGTGCAGCATGGGCTTTGTACTACATATTTCATCTCCTACAAGAATTGGAGCACAGCTTACTCTTGTACCCTGACACTTACATGAGAAGACAATGGCAACTTGCTTTACCATTATTTGCCCATACACTGAGAAAGCTCATCACTGTTTATTGTGCCATTTCCGTGAATAGATTCTTAAAGTTGACAAGTGCCGTTCCCTAAAATTCTCTGAAATTACCTATCCTGATAAAAATATACTACCAGGTAGACCTATCTCTGAACATTTATCCAGCTTTAATTGCATGCACAGAAGAAATCCCAAACACTCCCCAACTGCCAATAATTTTGTAGTGGCTAACAATCTAATACCCCCAATAGGCCTGCTCTTGAAATTTTAATACTTAAAAAAAGCCATGTAATTTTAAAAAAGAAAAAGGGAAACATTTCATGGCTGAAGAAATATTTTTAAGCTCATTTTTATAACAAAGTGCCTCAAAATCTACTAAATCCAAAATAAATATTTGTTCTTTCACAGGTTTTAATTGTCAGATTGGACAAGAACATATACACATGCTAAACAGGAAGGAAAAATATACAACGGGATAAATGGAAGATAACAGTACAAAGCGGGAACCTAATGAAAAGAAGTCAGCCTCACTAAGTTCTGCCGTTCTCCCAAGTGGACTGTATACTTCCAGGTGGTAAAAGTAGCACAGCCTTGCTTATGGAACTTTAGTTCCAAATGTGCCCAGCATTAATTGAATAGACTCAGGTTAGGGGGAGGCAGAGAGTGGGGAGGAGATGTTTTAGAACAGTAGCCCAAGAAATCAAAGATTCTAATCTAGAAAGAAGACCAAAAAACACCCAAAAACCACTACAACAGAAACACACACATCCCCAAACCACACTTCACATGAAGAACATGATATGGACACGGTAGGAAAGCATACTAAATCCTATTTGACTCAGTGTTCTGAAAGCATGAGCCGCAGACGACTGCCCATGTAGCAATGAGGAGTTCTTAGCCAAACCCCAGATCTGCTGCATCAGAATCGCTAGAAACAAAGACTAAGAATCTGTATTTTTATATGCTACATGTGTAATTATTCTGTACATTAAAGTTAGAGGACCACTCTATTTCTGTAATATCTTCCCAAAACAAAGGTCAGTAGTTTACTTATAAATGTAAAATGTTGGAGAATGGAAGAGGAATAAAAGTAATTCCAATGATATGGATTATAGAAGAGGTATTTTGCTTCCATCATACTATCAGAAAAGCATTACTGAACTGAGGATAAAATCAACACTTAAGGTCTTAACTTCCTAAAATTAGGCAAAGTCACAGTGGTAAAACTGGTGAGCTAAGAAATGGAAGGTTTAAATGTTTCTATTTTCAAATAAAGGAATGATATAAATTTTGAATATTGAAATAACCTCAAAAGAAAAGCAGATTCATTATTATTGAGCAAGGTCTACATCGACACACACAGGGAGGTAGATAGGTACACAGCTTAAGAGAGAGAGAGAAAAAAAGAGATCGTCCATTTTTACAAATACAATAAAAATGGGGGAAAACACAAAAATGTTATAGGAAAAGAAAAGGGTCTCATTAATGAAAATCAGCTATATATAACAAGTTTCCATTTTTTAGGTCTTCAACCCCAGGACTCTTCTGGTGAAGATCAAATATCCATTCCTCATGAAGAAGACCGAAGTCTCTTCCTGTGTGCTGACCTCACCATCTGACAGATGTCAGATAGCAGAACATTGTTGACATTGTGAATGTTTACATTCAACTCAAGAACCAAAACATAAATAAACAAACGGGACCACTGTGTAAGCCCCAGCACAAGAGTAATTCTGTGCTCCGGCCTGGAGATTGGAAACAGATGTAAACGTCTGTAATTACACATGTTTCAGGCTGCCTTTCAGACAGAAAAACAGTTGCTTTAGAAATTGTGGGTGGGGCTGACCTGACACAAACATTATTTGTCTTTCTGAAGTGTAGAATGGGAGATTAGCATATATGCAAGCACATTAATCATGAACTAAAATTTTTTAGGAGGTCACTTATTTGTGAACTTCTAGTATCACTCAAAACTGAAAGTTTTGAAACTGCGTGAATCAGTTCCTGTGTTTATGAACTAATATAATCATAAGATGTGAAGGAACATTATGGAGGGCATTTTCTCCTTCCTGCCGCCACATTTCAGCCATTCCAGGTAGATGATATTTGGGCTTCCTTTCCTGACATATAGATAGAGCATTGGAACAAAATACCAGGCAACCCCCAATAACAGGTGTTAATGTGCATGTTAAATGCCAATATCCATTTTCCATTTTTACTTTTGTAACGGGACTCCAATTTTTAGCTGATCATAGCACTCCTTGCTAAAGAACCACATTTCTCATCATTTCTTCTAGCTAAATGTGACTAAGTTCTGGACCATTTTATGTAAGTGAACATATATCAGAGTTCCAGCAAGTCTCCTTCCATGAACTTCCTCCTTTCTTCATTCATGCATAAGTCAAGTACATTTGAGAATGGAAGCCACATGTTGATGGTAGAGTATATAGATGGGAGCCAGTGACTTAAAACACTGAGAATAGTGAAGCTGCCATCCCAACTTTGAATTGCCTACCTCCAGAATTCTCTTATGCTATAGAGAAATAAGATTCTCTCTTATTTAAATCACTGATTGTTTGTTTGTTTATTTATTGGCAGTTGAACCGAATTCTATACAGAATACAGACTAAACTAAACTAGTCTGTACGGCATACTTGCCATTGGTCAGAGGCTGTTCTGCTGTTTGAAGCTACAGTGGTGATTAAGAATGGACATGTTTAGCTAACAGTCTAGTGTAGGGGTCAACAAATTACTACCCATGGCCAAATCTCCCCACTGACTGTTTTGGTAAATAAAATTTTATTGGAACACAGCCATTCTTATTGTCTGTTGCTACTTTCATGCTACAGTGACAGAGTTGAGTAATTGTGACAGGGCCTCATGACTGCACAGCCTAAAATAGTTAGCACCTGACACTTTACAGAAAAAAGTTGACAATGCTGATCTAGCAGGAGATGAAGGCAAATAAGTGGACACTTAGAATAGCCTGTGGTATGTATAATAGAAAGGGTCCGGGATACTTTATAGAGGGCAGTAAATAACCTGGACTTGAGAGATCAGAAAACATTTCCCAGAGATGGTGATATTTAAGATAAACTTAGAAGAATGAGTGGGTCTTAACCAGATAAATGAGTCAGTGAGAGCTTTCTAAGTTGAGGAAACTGTACACGCCTACAACTCAAAAGCGACAAATGCTATCCAGTAAAATAAAAACTGAAAAGTGCCCCCTGGAGTACAGAAGATTAACACCAACCTTAGAAGTGGCTACAGAGGAAGCCAGAAGGAGCAAGATTGAGCTCAATAAAGCTTCGAAAAATCAAAGTTATAACTTACTTATCAGTGAACTTTACCAGGTATTTGCACATTAAATTTAATTGTCTTTAATTTTTGCTTCAAATAGAGTTACAAATTATTTTAGGAATGCAATGAAATTGGATACAAATTGGGTAAAAGTGTCAGGGTTGAGACAGCAGGTAGAGAACTTGCCCTTGAACCAACCTTGCCCACTAGTCCTGGATGCCAAAATTAAGTATGACTAACAAGCACTTGGATTACTTGCTGAAGGGCAGACTCCAGGTTCCACCATTTAGAGACACTGATTTAATGATCTGGGCTTGGGGTCAGAAATAGAAATTTTAAACAAGTGAAAAAGTTCTTCCAATTAAATTGATCCAGAAGCTATTCTGTGAAAAGCTTCTTAGTGCAGACCCATACATCAGAACCCCTGGGACAGTTGAGAAATGCAGAATCTTGGGTGACATCCTAATCTAATGAAAACAAATCTGAAGATGATGTACTTGAATCTGTATTTTAATAAGATTTCCAGTCGATTCTGGTGTGCAATAAAGTTTCCGAAAAACATATTTCTGGTTTCTGTTGCATGAATTCATAAACATTCATGATACTCAATGCACAGGGCAGAGAAGCAAGGAGCAGTGTCTCTGAGCCAGCATGATTGTGAGTGGGACAATGATGTTGTGAACATGCAGCAACTGCCAACACACGTCTCTCAACTCTGTTTTCTACACTTTCCCATTGTAAGTTTCATGGAATCTCTCATGCATTTCCTGAGCCCTTGCTGACTTCACAGCTCCACATCAAGAGAAAAATAGTCAATGCGTTTATAGAGGCTGTGAACACAGCACCGTTTGATTCAGGAACTGCTTCCCCTGCTGTAATTTCTGGCGTCAGAGCCATTCCATTCCCAGCTGTTAACAAATCTTTTCTAATAACACCTGACATGTATGTAGAACTTAGATTCTTAAAAAACACCCTCATATATATTATCCCATTTGATCCTGAGAAATGCTCTGCAAAGTAGGTGTAGATTATGTTATTTTCCAGATGAAGAATGGGAAACTCTGATATGGTTATAGTTGGTTGAAGAGAAGCCTGGGCTTAAATAAAAATATTCTGGCCCCAGGTCTACAGCTTAACTGTTTATTCATGTTTAACAGACTAAACGGATAATCCATTAAGATCCTCCTTAGAGTAGATGTAAGACACACACTACACACCCACACACACATTAAAAGATGGCTATTTTGCAATAAAATTCTCCTTTTTGGTTATTTTTTTTATTGTGGTAACAATGGTTTATAACATTATGTAAATTTCAGGTGTACCTCGTTATATATTTTGATTTCTGTGTAGATTACAACATGTTCACGACCCAAAGACTAATTACAATCCATCACCACACATGTGCCGAAACACCCCTTTTTGCTCTCCTTCATCCCCCCTTCCCCTATGGTAACTATCAATCCAATTTCTGTTTCTGTGTTTGTTTGCCATTGTTTTTATCTTCTATTTATGAGTGAGATCATATGGTATTTGACTTTCTCCCTCTGACTTATTTCACTTAGCATAACACTCTCAAGGTCCATCTACGTTGTCACAAATGGCCGGATTTCATCATTTCTTATGGCTCGGTAGTGTTCCATTGTGTATATACCACATCTTTATGTATTCATTCCTTGATGGGCACCTAGGTTGCTTACACATCTTGGCTGTTGTGAATAATGCTGCAATAACATAGGGGTGCATGTATCTTTACACATTCATGTTTTCATGTTCTTTGGATAAATACTCAGCAGTGGAATAGCTGGATCATATGGTAGGTCTATTTTTAAGTTTTTGAGGAAACTCAATACTGTTTTCCATAATGGCTGCACCAGTTTGTACTCCCACCAGCAGTGTATGAAAGTTCACTTCAACACTTATTGTTAATTATAGCCATTCTGGCAGGAGTGAGGTGATATCTCATCGTAGTTTTGATTTGCATTTCCCTGATAGTGATGTTGAACATCTTTTTGTGTGCCTGTCGGCCACCTGTCTATCTTCTTTGGAGGAAACTCTGTTCAGATCTTTTGCCCATTTTTTTAACTGAGTTAACAGAAATGTCTGTTCAGATCTTTTGTCCAGTTTTCCTGTTGTTGAAATATATGAGTTCTTTATATATTTTGGATATCAACCCCTTATCAGATATATGGTTTGCAAATATGTTCTCCTAATTGTTAGGTTGTCTTTTCATTTTGTTGATGATTTCCTTGGCTGTGCAGAAGTTTTTAGTTTGATGTAATCCCATTTGTTCATTTTTTCTATTGTTTCCCTTGCCCAGTCAGACATGGTACTTGAAAATATGCTGCTAAGACTGATGTCAAGAGTGCAGTACTTATGTTTTCTTCTAGCAGTGTAATGATTCCAGGTCTTACATTCAAGTCGAATCCATTTTGAGTTTATTTTTGTGTATGGGATAAGATAATGATCTAGTTTCATTCTTTTACATGTGGCTGTCCAGTTTGCCCAACATGATTTATTGAAGGGACTCCTTTCTACATTGCATGTTCTTGACTCCCTTGTCAAATTTTAGCTGCCCATAAATGTGTAGGTTTCTTTCTGTTTTCTCGATTCTGTTCCATTGATCTGTGTGTCTGTTTTTGTACCAGTACCATGCTGTTTTGGTTACTATGGCTTTGTAGGATATTTTGAAATCAGGGAGTGTGATGCTTTCAGCTTTATCCTTTTTTCTCAGGATTTCTTTGGCTATTCGGGGTCTTTTGTTGTTCCACGTAAATTTTAGGAATCTTTGTTATATTTCTGTGAAAAAAGTTGTGGAACTTTGACAGGGATTGCATCCAATCTGTAGATTGCTTTAGGAAGTATGGACATTTTAACCATGTTAATTCTTCCAATCCAAGAGCATGGAATGTCTTTCCACTTCTTTGTGTCTTCTTTGATTTCTTTCAACCATGTTTTATAGTTTTCAGTGTACAGATGTTTCACCTCTTTGGTTAAGTTTATTCCTAGACATTTTATTATTTTTGTTGCAATTGTATATAGGATGGTACTCTTAATTTCTCTTTCTGCTACTTCATTGTTAGTGTATAGAAATGCAACTGATTTTTGTATGCTGATTTTGTATCCTGCAACTTTACTGTATTCATTTATTATTTCTAATAGATTTTAAATGGATTCTTTAGGGTTTTCTATATATAAAATCATGTCATCTGCAAATAGTGACAGTTTCACTTCTTCAGTTCCTATTTGGATCCCTTTTATTCCTTTTTCTTGCCTGATTGCCCTGGCTAAGACTTCCAATACTATGCTAAACAAGAGTGATGGGAAGTGGGATCCTTGTCTGGTTCCTGTCCTTAGAAGGATAGCCTTCAGTTTTTCTCCATTCAGAATAATATTAGCTGCAGGTTTGTCACATATGGCCTGTATTATGTTGAGTTATTTTCCTTCTATACTCATTTTATTGAGAGTTTTTGTCATAAATGTATGCTTTATCTTCTCAAATGCTTTCTCTGCATCTATTGAGATGATCATGCGATTTTTATTCTTCATTTTGTTAACGTGGTGTGTCATGTCGATTGATTTACAGATGTTGAACCATCCCCACATCCCCGGAATAAATCTCACTTGATCATGGTGGATGATCGTTTTAATGTAGTCTTGTATTCAATTTGCTAATAGGTTGACAAAGATTTTTACATTAATATTTATCAGTGATATTGGCATGCAATTTTCTTTTTTTGTGTTGTCCTTGTCTGGTTTTGGTATCACGGTAATGTTGGCTTCATACAATGAGTTAGGAAGCTTCCCCTCCTCTTCAATTTTTTGGACGAGTTTGAGAAGGATAGGTATTAAGTCTTCTTTGAATGTTTGGTAGAATTTACCAGGAAAGCCATCTGGTCCTAGACTTTTATTTTAGAGGAGGTTTTTGATTACTGTTTCAATCTTCCTCTTTGTGATTGGTCTATTCAAATTCTCTACTTCTTAATTCAGCTTTGGAAGGTTGTATGATTCTAAGAATCTATCCATTTTGTCTAGATTATCCAATTTGTTGGCAAATAGCTTTTCGTACTATTATCTTATAATCTTTTGTATTTCTGAGGTATCTGTTGTAATTTCTCCTCTTTTTGTATATATTGACTAAGTCCATCTGGTCTAAATGTTTCGTTTAAGGCCAGTGTTTGCTTATTGATCTTCTGTTTAGATGATCTATCCTATCCATTGGTGTAACTGGAGTGTTAAAGTCCCTTCCTACTATTGTGTTACTATTTCTCTTTTTAGTCTGTTAGTAATTGCTTTATTTATTTAGCTGCTCCTATGTTGGGTACATAGATATTTACAAGTGTTATATCCTCTTGTTGTATTGTTCCCTTTATCATTATGTAGTAACCTTCTTTGCCTCTTGTTACAGTTTTTGTTTTAAAGTCTGTTTTTTCTGATATAAGCATTGCTACCCCAACTTTCTTTTGTTTGCCATTTGCATGGAGTATCTTGTTCAATGCCTTCACTTTCAGTTTGTGAGTGTCTTTAGGTCTGAAGCATGTCCCTTCTATGCAGCATATATATGGGCCTTGTTTTTTTAATCCATTCAGCCATCCTGTGTGTATTGATTCGAGCATTTAGTCCATTGACATTGAAAGTATGTACATAATGTGATATTGTTGCTTTTTTCTGTATATTTCTTTAGTTCTTCTCTGTTCCTTTCTTCTTCTATTTCTCTCTTCCCTTGTGATTTGATGGCTTTCTTTAGTGTTATGTTTGGGTTCCTTTCTCTCTATTTTTTTGTGTATTTATTATAGGTTTTTGCTTCGTGGTTACCATTAGGTTCATGTATAAAAATATATGTAAATAGCAGTTAAGTTGGTGGTCTCAAATTTGACCTCTTACTAAAAACGCTACATTTTTACTCTCCTCACACACATTTTATGTTTTTGACATCATATTTTACCTCTTTTATTTTCATGTATTCTTTAAACTCTCATCATAGCTATAGATGCTTTTAGTCCTTTTGTCTTTTGACATCTCTACTGGCTTTATAGTTGGTTGATCTTCTACCTTTCTTTACCAATGATACTTTTTCTTTGATATTTTTCTTATTCTTTATTTGTGGGCTTTTCTTTTCCACTTAAATAAGTCCCTTTAACATTTCTTATGAGGCCAGTTTAGTGATGATAAACTCCTTTAGTTTTTGCTTGTCTGGAAAACTCTTTCTCTCTTCCTCCATTCTGAATGATAACTTTGCCAGGTAGAGTATTCTTGGTTGTAGTTTTTTTCCTTTCAGCACTTTGAGTATATTGTGCCACTACCTTCTAGCCTGTACTGTTTCTGCTCAAAAATCAGATGATAGCCCTATAGGGTTTCTTTTGCCTAGAACTTGTTGCTTTTCTCTTGCAGCCTTTAGGATTCTCTCTTTGTCCTTAATTCTCGACATTTTAATTATAATGCGTTTTGATGTTGGCCACATTGGGCTTGTCTTGTTTGGTGCTCTCTCTGCTTCCTGTACCTGGATATCTGTTTCCTTCGCCAGGTTAGGGAAGTTTTCAGGTATTATTTCTTAAAATAAGTTCTCTCACTCTTTCTCTCTCTTGTCCTTCTGGAACATGTATAATGCAGATATTAGTATGCTTTATGTTGTCCTAGAGGTCTCTTTAGACTGTCCTCATTCTTTGTAATGCTTTTTCTCTTTTCTCTTCAGGTTCAGTGACTCCTCTACTTTTTCATCCAGATTGCTGATCCATTCTTCTGTGTCATCTACTCTGCTGTTGATTCCCTCTGGTAAATTTTTCGTTTCCATTATTGTATTCTTCAGTTCTGACTGGTTCTTTTTCATGTTTTCTAATTCTTTGTTGAAGTCCTCACTATGTTCATCTCTTGATCTCCACGGTTCCAAGAGCATCTTTATGACCATTAGTTTATACTCTTTATCAAGTAGATTGTTTATCTTTGCTTCATTTAGTTCTTTTTCTGAGGACTTCTCCTGTTCCTCTATCTTGAACATATTCCTTTGTCTCCTCATTTTGCCTACTTCTCTGTACTTATTTCTATGTAGATCAGCTATTTCTCCCAATCTTGTAAATGTGGCCTTATGTAATAGATGCCTTATGGGGCCCAGCAACATGCTCCTCTCTCATCACCTGTGCAAAATGCTCCAGGGGTGTCCCCTGTATGGGCTGCATATGCCCTTCTGTTGTGGCGGGGTTGCTATTCCTGCAGGCACACAGGTAGGCTAAGGTGGCCCTCTGTCATCTGGTTGTGAGGCTTGGCTGCATGTGGCAGCTACAGGCACTTTATTGGGTGTGGTGAGCCCCCAGCACAGCTGGCTGTGAGGTCTGGTAGCACAGAACTACTTCCGCTTTGCTGGTGAGTAAGTTGGGCTCCCAGTGTGGAAGGTTAGTAGGCCTAGGGGCTCACAAGTGCTGCAGGCCCCGAGCGTGGCTTTCTGTGTCATTCAGTTCCCTCTGCATTGGTGAGTGGGGCAGTCTTCAGGTGAGGCTAGCTGTGTGCTGCATGGCTCTTGTCAGCTCACTATTAGGCCAGGCAGGCCTCTAGCAAGACCTGGCTATGCTGCCCTGTGGTGCACAACTGACTCAGGAGTGCTGATGGCATGGCAGAGCACACCCAATTCTGGGGCTAGAAGGTGGAGTAGATTCCCTGTGTTACTATTTGCAATGCCCAGCAGTGCAAATAAACTTTGGGCTTATAAGTCTGCTACAAGCTCATTGGAGGATGGGGCCAGGCCCTGGGGTGTGTTGCCTGCTGCCTGGTTGTGCTTGATTGTCTCCAGTGTCCTAGTGAGTAGGGCACACCCCTGAGCTAACAGGCTAAAGGAAGGAATTCAATGGTGTCTACCAGCATCTGTGTTAGCAGGGCTGAAGTATGTCACAATGGCGGCTGCTAGTGTCTCAGTACCTGTGGGCTAGGCCCAGCCATCTCTTGCTACTCCAGGATGCACTCTGAGCTTAGTAAGTGGGTCTTTTTTGCCAAAGGACTGTGCGTTTTTCTGTCTGGTGTTTCTGTGCTGATTTTCGAGTTGAGAGAGTCTATATGGGCCCTTTAAGAGCAGATTTTTCTTTCTCTATAGTTCTATTCTTTTCCTGGGCATATTCCCCATTGGACTTCAAAGCAGCAATGCCAGGTACTATGGGATCTTATTTCCCTTGTGCTGGGTCTAAGGATTGGCATGCCTAATGTGGAGCTCAAATCCTCCACTTCTCCAGGAAAAGCTTTGTATGTTTGAGATCATTCCTGGTCATGGACTGTCACAGCTGGGGTGTAGTTTTTCCTCAGCAGGGTTGTATCTCTTCCTCTTCCACCCCTGTCTGTGTGGTCCCTTCTTGTGGAGGTTCTCTTCATCCAGTTTCCAGATCTCTCTCAGAGAAAACTGCTCCACATGTGCTTGTAGGTTTGTTGCATGTGTGAGAGAAGGCAAATTCAGGATCCTCCTACACCACCATCTACCAAAGTCCTCCTTTAAATCGTTTAGGTCAACATGTTTCTTGAACTGATAAACATGACTGCATGCCTTAATGGTTGGAGCACTGGATCAGAAGTCATCGATGGCTCCCCGATCAGTCCTGAGCAAAGACTAAGTCTTTAAAGTTGTAAGCAAGGGTCGTGGGTGAGAGGCCCAAGAGTGTCCAATGATGAATTCAATCCTCTAAGTTGTGGCACCAGTGAGTTCTGGTGGTGAGAAGTTCAAAATGGGTCTCAAGTTGTCATCAATGTCCATCCTTTCTGGAGGCTTCAGGGGAGAAGCCATTATGTTGCCTTTTCTAGGTTCTAGAAGCAACTTGCATTCCTTAGTTTGTGGCTCCCTTCCATCTTCAAAGCCAGCAATATCCAGCCAAAACTTTCCCACATTGAATTACTCTGATACTGAGAGAAATTAGTTTTAACTGAAGAAAATAAAACTTCAGAACTTCTAAGGTCTGTAGCTGCCAACATGTGGGAGTTTACACCTGCTACTGCTACTGCCAGTGCTGTGGGGTCATTATCACTTACTCACGCTGCTGAGTGCGCTTCGGCAACCTCAGCTCAGGAGGGACCTGGCTACCACTGTGGGGACCACGAATGTTCCTGGAGCCCATCGTAGCCTATAGTAGTTTCCTTGTAGCCAATGCAAAAATGAGAAACAAATTACCTTCCGTCTTCATCTTGCCTTCTAATCTCTATCCAGTTTATCCTTTTGGTAGAACCTAAATGGAAACCAGTTGAAAAAGAAGTCTAGGAAATAAATTTTTTAGCTTCTAGTCTCTTGTGATAGAGAGAAGAGCACAAAATAGCAGATGTAGACTTTGGTCCTAACAGAAAATTGATAGCAAACCTGGTCCATCAAAAAGTTTAAATAAACTTACACATCATTTGCTGAAAAGAATGGAGATACAAAATTATATACAGCATTTGTAGGAAATAGAAATTTATATAGTTAAAAAATTATAAATTTAAATTTTCAGTTCTTGTACAGAATAGCTAAATTCTCTACATTATTAAACTCTCCATTAAAATATGGTCAAAAAATTCCATGAACACAATTAAAGCAATTTTGACCTAAAAATTAAAAAAAATCAATGCTAATTTAAAAAATCCCTTAATTATCTTTATTTAAATGAAAGTTTTACAAAGAATATATATATATACCATATTGTATATATATTATTGTATGTATGTGTCTGTACACACACCCATACATATACCTTATATGACTAAATTCAAAGATCTTTCTGGATACATATCTGGGTATATATCTGGATATGTATCCTGAAAGAGATTTAAACTTACTAACAATTTGAGACTTCAGTTTGAGCTGAATACTTTTACTTAATTGGCCAAGAGGCAGACGTATTTTCAAGATATAGAGGTATAGAATTCTGGGTATTCATTTCATAAGTTGACTTGCACAGTGTATAAAATTTCAAGTGCTTAAAATCAAACATGTGAACATGAAGGAAACATTTTGCAGTCTCAATCTGAAATGAAAAATCTCCGCTCACTATAGTATACACTTCTTAATCTCCAGTTACGTTTACTTAAGCAATTTCCATCTGCATTTATTATGCAACTCAGATTTATAATTTAGCAATAACTTTGAATTACTTACTTGGAATCTATTTGATGCACAAGGATACACTTGATCTGAAGACAATTTTTGCAATGTCATTTTACTCAGTTCCCACCACATTTTATATTAGCACATGATTAACTCTTATTAGGCACTTCTAAAAACAGCCCCAATGAAGAAAACAGAAATACAGCCTAACAAACATTATGTTGTGTTTCAATTAAATTTAGTCAATGGTGCTCGCTTTTTTACATTAGCCAATGCAAGTATTAGGTGCTGTAGGTAAAAATATGTCCTATGAAACCTTTCTTTTCAATGAACAATATAGTTATATTCTCAAGTAAACATAAACAAGGGGATTGTGGGTAAATGCTTGACAAACATAGATTTGGCCAATTTCCCCTTCTAGATGACAGAAAGGGGAAAAACTGTCTGTTGAACTCCACACAGCCTTTGATAAAACCAATGAGTCAAAATAACAAAAGAAAAAAATGCTAGAAATCTCTAATTCTCATGATAATATAGATGACATTTATTATACATTTGTTCCAGAACAAAAAGCTACTTTATCAAATATTTTGGCAACTTCAAAAGACTAATCATGGAAGGTTGAGGGATATATGGGAATTCTCTGTGCCTTCTGTTCAATTTTCCTGTAAACCAAAAATATGTGGTAGAGATTGGGTGTGGACAAAAGGAGGAGAAAACAGATGTGCTACTGGTTAAAGAAGAGACCAGCGATTGTCAAATAATGCGCATTACCAGAATCACCAGGGGGCATGTGGAACAAATCACTGGGTCCAGGGTCCAGAACTTTGGCTACTGTTTTATAGGTTATGTAGGTATAACAAAAAGCTTTGAATCATCTGATAATTGCAAGTGCTTTGTTTATTTTTAAATATTATTTAAAGTACTATAGGGAAGGTGACATAAAGTCACTATTTTATAAATATATTTAGGAGGATTTGGCTGCTTGTACTCAATTTTCAAGGTCTAAGAAATTTGGTTTATTTTACTGGGGATTTTTTAGTTTGCTAATTATGTAAATAGTGTTAAAATGCTCAGAGAACACATCCTTATAGTTATTTTAACTTAATAAGTTGATCATTCTACAAATAACAAGTAGAAGCGATGACTCCACTCCCAAACACACACACAAAAATGCAATCATCTTAAAATATTCTGAATTTCAGCAATTATTTTGGAAAACATCTACACTTTTATTGTTATTCTATCTGTCTTAATGGATTTTCCCAACAAAAGAAAACAAACTACAAATTCTAGCTCCAGGGTCCAGCCCCATGGCTGAGTGGTTAAGTTGGTGGGCTCTGCTGCAGCGGCCCAGGGTTTCGCTGGTTCAGATCCTGGGCGTGGACGTGGCAGCGCTTGTCAGGCCATGTTGAGGCAGTGTCCCACATGCCACAACTAGAAGGACCTGCAACTAAGATATACAACTATGTACTGGGGGGATTTGGGGAGATAAAGCAGAAAGAAAAAGAACAAAAACAATATTATGGGGTCCTCCTAAGCCTGGGTCCCCGTGGAGTTTTTAACTCTCAGAGTTGTCCACACCAACCCTTCAGCAATTCATCGATTATAGTTCAGGTTTTCCTACCCCAGCACTGGTTCTTGAAGTGGTTTCCACTTATAAGTCTCTGCTCCTCTGAGCCAACCCTCCTGTATTTGCCAGTCAGACAGACGAAAAAAAGAATAGGATTGCTACTTTTCATAGTTTATTTGATCTATCATGATTTTCAAATCTTAGATAGACTAAAGCACATATAATTCAATTACTCATATATTCAGAATTCTTTCTGAGTAACAAGTTGAAGAACAAAGAATGCAAATACTCACTCCACTAAATTATTTTACATCCTCAGTTTTTAACTAAGATTTATCCAAGGAACAACTAACTGAATGAAGAATAATTTGTATCTTCAGTAAAAGTGATCAAATTATTTCTAAAGGTTGTCATCCAATGTTTTAGTAAATGACCCATTTTGATAAATATCTTAGAAAATTAAGCTTTTTTGCTGAAGTTAATTGGACATTAGCGTCTTTGTTACGAAATATTGTTCCAAACATTAGAAATTCCTTGCCACTCTAAATGCTCTCAGTGCTCCTGGTCTGCCATCAGGGAGGGAAGAAGTACTCTTCTCCTTTTCTGTCATAACCTTATTTAGTTTGAAGAACTTTAAACTCGAATATGAATTCATAAGCCTCTTTTCTTCTTACTGTTGATGTTAATTTATAAATTCTTTAGTACTCAGTTTAGTTCACTCAGTGTTTTAAATGTTTTCCAACATTTCAAAAATTAAAAATTAAAAAATTATATCATAATTATTGATAAATAAATCATTCCCTGTAGAGATTCATATAAAATAGAGATGAAATAAAATTTGCCAATTTCATCCTCAAGAGATGACTGCTTCTAAGGGGTTTGCAAATAATCTTTCTTCATCATGTATATATTCATATATACTTGTGATATAGATATACTAAATGAACGTTTATATGCTTTTTTAATCATTTGCATGCTCAATCCTATTTCACTTTCATACTCTTCTATAGTTATAAATAAAATATGTTAGAACAATCATTTTGCATAATGTATTAACTTCCTGTTAAACAATATTTAGCACAAGCCAATTTGTTCAAATAGGAAAAATCTTCTATTCATTATACTTTTCATACGTAACCAACAATATTGAAAGATCGATTTGCTATGGGAACTTTCAAGGTACTACAGGTTCACGGTGTTTATTATTTCTGTCAAACTAGATTAATGTCTTTCTATAAATTTGGCACCTTTATTAGCCTATAATTATTTCAGAAAAACAGAGCTATTTAGTCAAATCCACATGAGGAATTTTATTAATTCAGTATTTTTTTGTAAAGCTGTCAATTCTAAATAGATGTGTATTTCAGCCCTTTCCTGTTTCAGGGATGAATTCTTTAATGTTGGTGTCATCTTGAAAGCAAATTTCTCTCATTATCCTAGTCCAAAGACATTGAGTTCTATTTGGTAACTCTTCCATTTTTGCCATTTCTCCTTAAATACCTTTACATAAGCTAATATTTGGCACCCATGTTTCTCAGAAGGGACTTTAAAAATAAAATCATCCGCCCTCTTAATTAGTGCACGGACAGTCCCCTGTCCTCTGCTCAGTGTGCAGCTGACAAGAAGCAGAGCAACTTGACAGCAATGTGTGTGGTGGCCCACAGCTCCATGGAAAACCGGAGGAGAGGGGAGCTGAGTCTGTGCTACTATGTGATTTTTCCATCAGCCAGTTTTTCTCCATAAAGAGAAACTTAAACCACAAACTGGAGGCAGAAAACATAGTGATCAAAAATGTGCTTTTTATCATAAGCGCTATTGTCATTATCTCACTGTTTGGCTTCCTAAGAAGGACCACACAAGTTTTACAGAAAGACTATTGTGAGAAACAACAGTCCACTGTGTGCAGTACAGAGCAGATAGCATGCAAGGTTTTGGATTAGGCCACTTTTATTTTTTTTTCCAAGTTGAAAAATATGCTAAATTCAGATGATTAAGACTAAATCTCATTCAACTTGCTGTTTCTCTCACATCTTCTTGATGCCCTGAATAGCTTTAAATTTATAGTAAAATCAGAAGGACAGCCTTTTAACTCGAATAAAGATTTTTGCAAGAAATGATAAGTATGGAAAATAGTTAATGAATTCTATACGTGTACATAGAATATTATTATGCAGCTATAGGTAGTCTCCAGTCTATCTTATTGGATATTTCACTACTAGGTTTACTGATTCTTCATCATTTTAACCTTTTTTCCCTCCCTTGCTCAAATATATAGTCAGAATTGTGTCCTTGTTGTGAGCTTTTTGTGTTATCCAAGAAAATTAATATTTAGGACACTGTTGAAATATATTTTATGCCTAAACAAACATGTCTTCATTGATACTAGTTATTATTTAGAATTGCATCTTAAAATTACACTGTAGAGGGGCTGGCCCCGTGGCCGAGTGGTTAAGTTTGCGTGCTCTGCTGCAGGCGGCCCAGTGTTTCCTTGGTTCAAATCCTGGGCGTGGACATGGTACTGCTCATCAGACCACGCTGAGGCAGCATCCCACATGCCAAAACTAGAAGGACCCACAACGAAGAATATACAACTACGTACTGGGGGGCTTTGGGGAGAAAAAAGAAAAATGAAATTAAAAAAAAATTACACTGTAGAGGCTTTCAATAAAATATTTTATTTCTCAAGTATACCTACGGTTAATATTTGGTTGTGACTTTAATAAGTAAAAGTACATCCATATGTACCTGTTGGATGAATTTTTGTGTCTATCCACTTTGCCTTAGTTTTCTATTAGTGTTTAATCAGGAGCTGTATTATATAATATAGTTACATTTTGTTCAATAAAAAGCTAAATTCATTCTGAATCTGTTGCTGGATTGGTCTATGTAAAGTAAGCAACGGTCAACATGGAGCGGTTTTATGGATGTTAGGATGGTCCCACAAGCAAAAACTGAACTTCATTCCCTTTAACTTATACTTGACAATTCTTAATTTAGGTTAAATAATCCCATAGTGGAAGAAGCACTATAAGTCATCATAAAATTTTTAGATTTATTCTGAAAGTAGGTTTTGATAGGGGTAAAAACAGAGAGTATAAAGATCCTGACTCCTCAAGTTGCTGGGAAGTAAATGGTGCACCCAGGTGGAGTGTGGTCCCCTCGAGTCAGAAGACACAGAGTGATGTTAGAATCTGTTTGCAGTTATCAATGGATGTGATGCTTTCTTACCAAATATGAACAAGAGAGGAAGAATGGGGGCAGAACACTGATGATGTCAAAACCCGCTGTAAAATAACTGTTTCCCAAATTTAACTGTTTTTCAACACAGGAAGGTTTAAATAATAACCTTGCTATTTTCATGGAACAAAATTAAGAGACCCATAACAGTGCCAGCCTGATAACAATGTCGCATTGCAACATTTCTGCTCATAAGATCAAGTTTTCTTTTCATCAACTCCAATCAAATGTCACTGAAGAAGTTTCTGTTCTTAGTGAATATTTTTGGTTTCAAAATAGCATTAAAATCTGACATTTTCTCCAAACTGCTTAGTGAAGTTAAAATGCAGATGCTTGTCTTATGTAAAGCGAACAGTAATGTGATAGGAATGCATTTCCGCCACGTCAAATCAACTCAGTCTGTAACATCGGACGGTTACAGCCGAAAGGGAGGTTCTTTTGAATCTTGTTCATACCTACAGTAGAAGGATAAAACTCTCATATTAAAAAAAAATTTGCAAACACTTCCAGGAGAGAAACAAAAATAGACTTCGAACTTAATTGTAGCAGCCCGTCTGCCCAGGAAGAGTGTGCGGAGAAGGGCTCTGACACCCCATGAAGACAGGTGAATGTTACACAGCTTTATGAACTACTGACTTTCTAAAGCGAATGACTGCGTAACAAACCTAGTTGACTAGGAAAATAGACTTCAAAACTTCTCTCTCAAAATGCCCTAACATAACTCATGTGCAGCGTGTGAGCAAACTCGTTTTTTCTTCCTCCACTATGATTTTTCAGAAATGTTTAAAATCTGCTTATTATATGATTTAACGCAACACGGTCTTTCGCTGACCACCCCAGTGCTCGGTGTCTCACCTTGTTATTCCTTTTACACGTATCATAAGTTTCCTTATATTGTTTATTATATTCCTGGGGATTTACGCCTTAACTATTGAATTGTTCTGAGGGGCAGCCTTTTAAGGTCAGGAATACTGCTGGGTCCTCTTTCTCCAGAATATGAAGCATGTTTCTTTCCCTATGGTTGATATTTAAAAATGTTTACTGTTGAAAAAACTGTAGAAGATACTAACAAAGTTGAGAGTTTAAAGAGGTTTATATGTATAGCAAACATCCCTAATGGGTCTGTTTAAAACTGGACTAAACCTTCATTAAAAAATGTCTGGAACTAACTACAGAACACCGTTATCAATTTGTTTACTATTAGTTGTGGGTGATTTATTTCTTCCTGAGACTACCATTTTAAAGATGATAAAAGACAGTCCTTAATTACATGTTTTATTTAAATATTTTAATAAGTACATTCTGCAATAAATTGGAAGAGTACGTACTCTAAGCGACTTGACAGAGTACAGTTGCTATAGGCCAGACTGTAAAAGAAGAAATCAAGTGTGGAAGGGTGGCTATAAAAGGGGGCCAGTTGTATGTACAAATAAGTTAATCAGCAAACAAAATCTGTCTCTGCAGAAATATTTACAAATCAAGGAAATGATTTCCCTCTGAACTGAAGAAAGGATACTTATTTCAGAAAAGTGATCATACTGGCAAATTTATGATAAACAGGAGATGGACCCTGAGTTCTTGCAGTTGTGGTAGAGAAACAAATGCAGGAGCATGCAGCACACCAAGAACTGACAGATCGTGTTGTGAATTAAACAAGCACCTTCCAAGAATTGTAAAAGTAATTCTTTCATTAGAAGAATTAAAACGAAAGTTTGTTTTGTTTTGATTTGTTTTTGATCAAGGTGCTGCTGAATGGCTAGAAATTATGCACAGCCTTGAAACTAAGAAAAACCAGCAGTGAGTTAGAATAAAGTGCGCACCATATGACTCTCAGCTCATGAGATCCTCCCTCCAAGCGGGTTTCTCTGCCCGGCTAACTGAGAGAGGTTGCTATATTTCCCGTCTTGGAAAGAACTGTACACTAGCATCGAAATCTGAGAATTATAGAAGAAAAACACAAATTCAAACATAAACACACAACTCTGGTTAATTTTACTCAACTCCAAATGAAACCCTTCTGCAACCTAACAGCCATGGAAGTGTCAGAAATGGTATTCCACTAGCAAATTTTGGAAGAGTTAGGCCACAGTGTTCTTCTGAAACAGGTGAAAAATATCCTGATTAGTTGTAGTAGTGTTTGATGACAGCTCAAGATTACTGAGTGCAAATGTATTATAATGAAACGTTTATGATTTTAAAATATCTTTCTCTGAGCCTTGCATTATCTTTCAAATTAAAATTTCACAGTAATGTAAACTAATATTTGTGTTTAATAGATTTAATAAAAAGCTTTATAGAAACAATAAATGTTTTCAAAAACTTTGTCTGTTATATGAGGATCTATGCTATTGAATACCATAGATATTCAGATTTAAGGACATAAGTTGCAAGCATCACTTGCCAGGGGATAGGAAGAATCTTGGTAATAAGCACTGTTTCTGGAGGGACGATATCCCAGGCAGAGAGAACTTCCTCTTCACTAACAACTGACATTCCAAGAATTTTGTTTTACGTCAGTGGCAGAATTACTACAAATTTGAGTCTATAGATGTCAGACCCAAAAATGTACGTAAATTTTAAGCCTATTACCCTAAAAAGACAACAACAGTTTCTAGGACAGAAGCTTTTTAAATGTCAACATAAAAAGTGTCATGAAATGTTCCAATAGGATTTACATAAGCAGAGGAAAGAAAGGAGACAATTTCAGAGAGTAAGATCAGATAGTGCTCAGAAGGTACACCATAAATTAGCTAATAAGGGATTGAAAATTGTTTTAATCTGCAGGCTCATATAAAATGTGCTTTCTTTCTTTTCAGTCATAAAATAAACATAGCTTAAGTTAGTACAGTGTAGCCACCAGTACGTCTTTCCGGGATTTTCAAGCGTTCATGATTCCCCCTTCCCTGCTATTGCTATAGCTCTGACCTACAGAGGGGAAAATGGAACTGGAAGGAAACCAGCTCTTTAGTGGACCATAGTTGCCACAGCATCACTGCTGTTCCGAACTTCTGCTTGTGTCTCACTGAAGACTAGGAATTGGCAGGCTGGGAAGGTGATCAGATCACCAGCAGCCATGGAAGGAGTTATCTATAATAGAGATGAGGCAGAGAAAAAGACACCAGCGGCTGGAATGCAGAGCACTTACATCATAGGACTCCACAGCTGAAAATAGAAGTCTGTGTAAAACTTGGGAAAAGAAGAATCTTCAGAGTCGGAGAGCCATCAATGAAAGCAGCCTGTTGATAGGTGAACAAAGGAAGCCTTTGTGCGAACACTGGCTAATTAAGGCTTGCAATTACCGAAAGAGCTTTCTTTTTGTGGAGGAGAGAGACATATAAAAGTGATGTACAAATTCAGATTGAAAATACTTATTCATATTCTTTGGGGGAAGGGCCATTTGCCTATTGAACAAAGCCAATGTCACCCATTTCCCGCTTTGAGCGACATGAGGAGAGTGGGAAGAGATGGGCTTCTAAAGTAGGTGAAATTGTTGGCCATGAAAGGTGCCTTTAACTCAGAGTTTCAATGGATTTAACCTTTATTAAATATAGAACCCCTATCAAAATAGCTATAAGCTTAGAGAATTGCTTCCAATACACACTCCTTTTCTTAGCAGTCACAGAAAAACAAAGCTTGATAAGCTCTTGGGGCTGAAGTATTCTTCTCCCATATGGGAGTTATTATTTCCAGTTCAATGTGTCTCAAAGTAGGGGTCAGGTCTCCCAGAGGCCATAAGGGTCTGAGAGGGTTAACATAGAACAGAACTACAGAACTCAGAAGGGATCAGCGCTGATGATGGTGGTGAACCCTGAGCTATATAAACCAGATGAAAAGGCCGCTACTCTGTAGCCCTAGCCTTCTGTTGTCTCCTGGCAAATGTTCCAATATGCTCCATCTCCAAGAGGGGGCTCCAAACTGCTATTTGATGACAGTGGCTATGAAGAAAAGCTTATGGAAATCAGGGTACACTTGTGCTTCTGTGTGGATAGCATGCAGCCAGTATGAGAACCTGAAACAGGTAAAGAGGAAACACATAGAGCAGTTTCACATTTGCAAAGAAGTTGGCAAACCTCTGCAGAGACATAAATGAAAGCCGAAAACCAAAACTCCAAATATTCTGGACCCAGAAAATGTGGAATGCAATTCCTTTCTTTTCTGGATAAATTCTTGTCCAATTATTTTCTATTGATTCCTCTGGTCTTTAATCCTTTCTGTAGGCTCTTGAAATCTACCTAGAAACACTGTATTCCAGAACAGTAACTTCATATTGGAAATGTCTCAGGAATCCATGGAATTAAGCAACAGGGATTTTGTTCTTAACCAGCTAATTACTGTCTGCTTTCTGAGCCCTTTCTCATGCTCTTATAATCAGTGACAAGGGAGTAAACTGACAGGCACAGTGGAGATTTTGATGATCATCAGAACCAGCCCTTTCATCATTCACAGCCTTTACTCACAGAGCAGCAAATATAGTCCCATCTTTTTCCAGCCTTATTGAACCTATAGTAATTACCCCCTGGAAGGTAACTTTCTGAGGCAATATTTCACTTTTCCTTAATTTCCTTGATTGTACCAGCTTACACACTATCAACATTGATGAGCAGTGACACACTTCTGTCTGCCAGGTAATTTGTTGGCAGAAAATACCATAGATATTTTAGTTTCCATCTTTCAAAATTTGTCATGCAAATGAGGCACAGTAATTAGGGCTGACCTTCCACTCTTATCAGTTGTCAATCAGCTGTGCATCCTGCTCAAATGCTGTCTGCCTTATTCTGTGCAAACGCATGGGCATACGAAGCATTGTGGGAGGGTTAGGTAGTATAAGAAGGCATTGTTCTACAAATTAGCCTCCTGATAGAATACAGTGATGGACTCATGGAGGACAACATGTTATAACGTTAAAAAGCAGTATTTTTCAAAATATTGTCCAGGAAATACTTGTGTCAGTATCATTATGATTCCTGATACACATTCAGATTGTGAAACCACACTCAGGCCTACTAAACAGGAATACTTGCATATGAGGCCCCTGAAAATAAGTTTTATGTAAGCACCTTATGAAACTCCCTCACACTAAAGTTTGGGAACGACCAGTTTAAAGTTAGCATGCATACATTCACAACCATAAGGCCAGAGAACACTTTGCCATTGCTGAATTCAAGAAACATTAGTACATCTTGTTTGTGCAAGATGCCATTACATTTCTAAACATATAACAAGGTATGACACCTGCCCTCAAGAGTTTTAAAGCTTATCAATCTAAGAAACATATTCAATCAAGGACTATAGAATGAAAGCTATAAAGAATTCTTTTTAACAGTGGAGTACCTGGCATGCGCTGAGAAAATGCCATAAATCTGAATGTATCAGTTGATTTCCCCTGTCCATAATATGGTGTACTCTAAAGTTATATATCTTTAGTGTTTAGCAGTTGTTTATAACGGAAACTGTAGCACAGATTTTAAAACATGCAGATTTAAGCCCAGGATCAACTAATAAAATGCTTATACTCTGGCAGTCTGGAAAAAGTGTGCACTTAGAAAATTTTGTTGTTTTCAGATATGTGCAAATAGATGTGAAATATCTGGAATTTAGCTTATCTAGAAATCTGTAACTTTTCTATAAATGCCTGTGTTCCTTTAGCAGGAAATAATAGGTGATTTACCATGATCTTTTATTTCTGTATGAAGTCAAAGACCATCTTTTGTTTTTTAATTAAAAAAATTTTTTTTTTAAGATTTTATTTTTTTCCTTTTTCTCCCCAAAGTCCCCTGGTACGTAGTTGTATATTCTTCGTTGTGGGTCCTTCTAGTTGTTGCATGTGGGATGCTGCCTTAGCATGGTTTGATGAGCAGTGCCATGTCCACGCCCAGGATTCGAACCAACGAAACACTGCAGAGCACGCGAACTTAACCACTCAGCCACGGGGCCAGCCCCTCAAAGATCATCTTAAAGACTATTTCCCCCTCCATAAAAGAGAAAGCTTCAATCGATAAGAAATTAGTAGAAAATAGAATAAATATCCCCAAATATTCAAAAAGGGGATGAATTAGCCCCGTGTGAAACTCAGATGTGCTTGCATAGTTTGGGAAAGTTTATTTTATAAGAGGATAGTAGATGGACATCTTTACTTATTTGTTCCTTTTTTGAGGAATTAAAATTTTACTTTTTCTTGAGAAATATTTGTATTATTCTCATTATCAAGACCACGTAGATGATAATAAATATCCAAAGAAGTCTATTTATTTTGCCCAACATTATTACTTAATGTCTTTTTGAGCTATAAATGTATAAGGCCTGATCATTTCCCACTGTGCTGGCTAGTCCTCTTGGGCAAGATCTGACAACTAAAGAGCCGCTTCTACTTGTCGAGACAAAGAGCTGAATCTGGAAGTGCTGACTCGGCTGAGCAGGAGGCGGGGAGATTAATGGACAGCAATCTCCAGGGAAAGGCCTTCTGTGACGTTAAGGGCCTTGGTGGGGGAAACATTCCCCGAGTGAAAGAGAGAACACACACTTCGCCTTCCCTTCAGCCTATGGCCAGACATCCTGTTGTATGTGTCTGAGACCTGCGCAGTAGGACTGCTGGAAATTTATGTCTCTACTCAAGACCAACTCATCACACATTTTATCATAAGCTTTAGCTACCATGATACATTTAAAGGAGGTGAATTTTATTTTCATCAATAACATATGCATTCTACTTAAAATAACAAGCATTATGTGAACGAAGAGTCTCTCCAACTACATGTGAAAACAAAATAGATTCAAGGGCATTTCTTAAAGTCCAACTTATATGCTAGAAGATACTGAGGAAAATTGTGAATAGCTCCTCAATGGAAAGAGATAACAGTAGCCTAAAAGAAAATAAATGGCATACCACCTAGCTACTTTTTGATTCTTTAATATTTATTTAGAATTTGCATAGTGTGAGACAACGGGCAGATGTGTCAGATGAAATATGTTCCGTTTTTAACACTTGTTCATTTTGCAGTTTCACATTTACTGTTTTTCCGGGATGTTTGACATTCTAATGTATCCTGTTAATAGACTCCCAAAGAGTGACAGAAATAAAGCAGCACGAAAGTGACTCAAAGCACGCTCAGCTAAGAGGTAACTTGTCAATATGGGTGGTTCAATTTCAAGGCTTGACTTAGTTCAGTTGGTGTGTTAAAAATATTAGAATTTTGCAGATACAAAATGCGATTTATTTATTCTGTCAATATTTACTGAGCATCTACTGTGCACCAGGTGCTACTTCCAGCCACTGAGGATATAGTAATAAATAAATGACTGATCAAGTATAGAATAGTGCTACTGTCCAAGGGGAAAAAGTGGACAGGCATAGAATTCAAGGCCAAGTTAAATGCAGTCTAGAATGAGTCCCATCATTCTCTCTTCTCCCAGAATACAAGTAAGATTATTCCTTTTTGTTTCTTTTACCTGGCTGCCCTTTTGCATTTGCTCTTTCCTTGGTAAATTCAGCTTTCTATACATAATATAATAGACACTGAACAGGAAAGAACCAGAAAAGCTAGAAATTTGGTTTCATCTCTCATACTAATTAGCCTTATGACCTTAAATAAATTAGTTAAATTTCTCTGAGCCTCGATTTCCTGGGAAAGTTCAGAGTTTTACTTAAGAGATAGGATGAAGCTTCATTTATAGAGGGTATATTGTAGACTGCACAAATACGAAACGGTTGTCACCTGTTTGGTGGGCTCCCAAGGAACCTTATCAATGTCACATCTGGGAGAAACACTTCAGTTACAACAGTCCGCAGAGAGCAATCGTCACTGTGTGTGTATTCGGTGATTGCCCTCTACTTCACTTCTCATTTCTTATTTTCTCAGATCTACTTTTCTAAGTAAGGGGTAAATGTTAGTTATAAAGGAAAAAAGCAATAAATACATTTTTTTCAGCTGAAAAAGTTATTCTCAAAACACATACATATGTACAGTAACTTAACATACCTACAAGACCTCATGTTTTACAACCCTATTGTCAAGTGTCCCTTTTATGTTGTCTCAAAGGAACGAGACAGGAACACAGGGTGGGGATCCTGTGGTGACATGTAGTGGAGTTATGGCTAATGGTGACATGAACAATTTGTCTCTAGAAAGGTGAGAAGACTGAGATTTTCTCTGTTCCCATAAGTATTGTTATTTGAAGCCCTCTTTTTTTAACACAGATATACATATATATATATACATATATATATACACACATATATACATATATTGCTGTCTCCATCTACCAGAATCAATCTGCAGAAAGAGTTGTGTAGAATATCCTGACTGTATTTTTTTAATCCTTTCTTGTGGGCATGCTTATCTCGGCAAAAACAGAAGAAAGATAAATTCATTCCACCTGGGAAAAAGTTCAAAAGTTTCTATTGTTTTGTAAATAACCAAATGAAGTCATAAATAGTGTTATTGCTTTCTATAGTATCTTTAAACTAATACAAGCACGTCTTTCCTCTAAAAAATGGATCAGTATTAGCTGTTTTGAATATGTCTCCCAGTTAACACCGTAAACTTTAATCTCTAAACCATTATCTTCTTCCTGGCTCAGCAGGAAATTCTGCCTGTCATTAAATCAGTAACCCCTTATGTTTATGACTAGCAAGAGCTTCAAGAACCAGACTGAAGTGTGGAGTAAAACTTGTCTAATTAGCATCAGTCTACACATTACCATATGTTGACAACAGCCTTTCATAGGTTATATTATTTTGGCATCTGTGACAGATGACACAACATAGAATAATTCTTCATTATTATATCTTCTTGCTATAACGTCTCAAGCATTCTTTTCTTGTCTTTCTTCTTCTTTTTTCTTTTTTCACATTTCCTGAATTACACTTAGCATCATGACCTTTAAGTGCCTTATTCTTGCTTCCTGCAGAGGGATCACAGGCAGTACTAAGTTCGAATATGTTAACATCTTTATATCCTCAAACCTCTTACCTCCCCACTTTACAATTCTGTCTGTTGCTTTATACCTGCTTCAGAGTCCATAATTCATCACTCAAGATAGCAGAAACTAAGAATTGTATAAAATTTGACTACTGTAGATACAAGGAAAATAGATAAAGTAGAAAAAAAAGATGGTAGAAGAAATGAAGTACACCTATTAAGAATGATCTAATAGTTATTGAAACAAAGTTAACTCAACTTAAAATCCATGGGGTTGTTTCCTGGATTTAAATTTCTGAAGAATTCTACTCTGCTATTCTGAGAAAATAAATAAAATATTTGGGCTTTTACTACCACAATGAGGTGATAAATGTGTAATAATGTACCTCTTTTAGTGCAATTGCAAGTAACTTCCACTTTTTTTCAAATAACAAGCTGTATAAATATTTTCCAGCCCTTGTCTCACATGATGTTAAGGTAATGTAGAATGCAGGTGAGCTCATTTGTAATCTCTTAATTAGGAAAACAATTTTAGACTAACATATAAGTAAAACATTTGTACTTAATTGTTACTTGCAGGAGTAATTTTGAATGAATGGGATCAATTGATTTACAAGTTAATAATTGATGTGGGAAATCTATCATATCCAGAATTCTCTCTTACATATTTTTTGATCATGTATTCTATACTAATTTTCGTCATAATTTAAACTATACGTTTTAGATTTTAACTCATCTTAGTAGCCGCATCGATTTTATTTCCCTTTGTATTTACACCTTTTTAAATTTTTATGACATTTTCAGTTTCCTCAAGTTTGGAATCTAGAATCTAGAATGGAGTTAATATTTCAGTCTGTCTCTGATTTGCTTTGTGGTCTTTACGATCACTACTGTGCAATATTTCATAACATATTTAATCTGGGCATCTGTCTCCTTCTTTGTCATCATTTCAGTGAAACTTCTGGTTGAAGAAGACAAAAATTAACAGTGTTTAATGAGAGAAAAAAATATAAATATATACATTTTCCTAAATGATGATAGGTGACCATGTTTAAAATGCACAATAGATCATCCAAAAGTTTATTTTTAAATAATCACCCCTAAGCGAATTTTGATTAGAACCATTGGTTTGGTTTGAGAAGAAAACTAAGATCCTAGATCATACACTCCTCAAAGGTCACGGTGAAAAAGGAGGAAACCCTTTCATCCCACCACGTGCTGCCCCTCCTCTCCTCAGCAGGCCTGACTCGGCAGGGCTTTGCCCGCCCCAGTGAGGTTGGGACTCCTTCCTGGAGGCTCCTACTTCCCCCGGAAATGTCCCTCTTTCCCTGTAGGTTTCTCTTCTCTGGGTGCCGGTCCTTGGTCATTAAGTGCAATTACCACACACCTTTAAGTTCGATTGTTTTGCTTGCCTATTCTTTAGGTTTCAGGAAGTCACACCCTGCACGTAGGTGGATGATTACAGTACAAAGAATAGTCCCAGAGCCCACATATGTCAATAATTCTAGTTCAGATAATGAGTTACCTAGATAATGTCTGCTTCTGAATTGTTTTATTCAATCACTATTTCTGTTTTGTTTCTGAATCAAGTGGTTTTCTGAAAGATATGAGAAATTTATTCTAATTTTGTACTATTTCCACTCCTAAACCCAAATATTGGCCTGTATAAATTTCTCTTCTACCACAAAATTCTCAAGATCGCTCCACTCTTGGTATGCGTCCGTTTCCTGAACTCATGATTCAGTTCCACAATGTGGTTTCTGACCTCTCCCAAGCACCTCACTTTAGGTTAACCAGCAATCTACTCTTTAAAATTGTAAAGCTTTTCTTCGTGATCATCGCTCCTAATTTTTTCCAAACTGTGACACTTTGAACATCTCTTTGAAATTGTTCCTTTGAATTCAGCCATTACAGTGTTCTACTTTCATTCCTTACTCTCTATTTACTGCTTCTGTTTCCTTAGTTCGTCTCATTGGACTCATATTTTTTATTCCTCTGCTCTTCATTTATTTTCTCCCTTGGAGGTTTCGTATTTTCTAAAGACTTAAACTATAAACTCCAGTAAAATGATTTCTAAATTTACCACTCTTCTCTGGTTCAGCCACATATAAAAGTTGTTTTCAACAGAATGTGTGATTATTGTCTCAAACTTTTTTTTTTTTTTTTTGAGGAAAATTAGCCCTGAGCTAACTACTGCCAATCCTCCTCTTTTTGCTGAGGAAGACTGGCCCTGAGCTAACATCTGTGCCCATCTTCCTTTACTTTATACGTGGGATGCCTACCACAGCATGGCTTTTGCCAAGTTGTGCCATGTTCACACCCAGGATCCAAATGGGCAAATAGGAACATGTACCATTAACCGCTGCGCCACCGGGCCGGCTCAAACATCAAATGTTGGTCAAATATATCAAGATTTTCCCCAGATTTGGTCCTTCTCCAAATGGTTGTATTTTCACCTAGTAGAGCCATCATTTTCCAAGTTCTCACACTCACTTTCTTGCAATCCTCCTAGGCTCTTCCTTTTCAATCTGCTTCATTGTCACACTCAGGAAATGCCTCCCCTTCATGTTGCCGTCATGTTCCCTTCGTTCCATTCCCACTGCTAATAACATCTCTCAAGTCAAGCCCTCTAGACCCGCACATGTACAGCTAGTTTCGTGATCTCCTCTGCTGTCTTCTTGCCCACTTAAATACACCCTACAGGCTACTGCCAAAGAATCTTTTAATGCATTAGTTTTTCACAAGTCTCTTTGTGCTAAAAGTCTGTCAAAAGTTCCACCAATCCTATTATGTAAATCAAAATTGAATTTATTCATCTTCCTAAATTTGTTTCTTTTCAACTTCATTTCCTTCTACTAAAAATATGTGAAACTGTATTCAAGAAAACTATTTTAACACTATTTTCTTAAAATTTAAACATACATTATTTCAAAAATTTTCATCTTTCTACTTACAGAAAAGATCTATGATTTAATTATTGGTATCTGACTATGCTATTTGCCTAATTGTATCTGTATTCATTTTTGTGCTCTTCACTACAGGAGGAACATGTACATTTCCTTTGCGTTGTTTTCTATATACTATCCTCAAGGGTTGATTTGAATTCCTTTTTACTTTCTATGACATCCACATAAATGTCTAGTCTTCACTTATCTTAATTTCTTGGCTTTGTAATAGAGAAAGTCAATTTGGCGCTTAGCACTAACTAATTTATATTAATTTTCTTCTTATTTTGTAAACATTCTGAGTTTCCCAGTGGAACTTAAGCACCTTAGAGGCAGAGATACAGTTGTAAACTTCTTTGTCGCATCAACTTCTTTTTTTTTTTAAAGATTTTATTTTTTTCCTTTTTCTCCCCAAAGCCCCCCCGTGCATAGTTGTATATTCTTTGTTGTGGGTCCTTTTAGTTGTGGCATGTGGGACGCTGCCTCAGCGTGGTTGATGAGCAGTGCCATGTCCATGCCCAGGACTCGAACCAACGAAACACTGGGCCGCCTGCAGCGGAGCATGCGAATTTAACCACTGGGCCACGGGGCCGCCCCACATCAACTTCTTAAAACACTCTTCACTGTTAAAGAAGAAAAGGAAAATAATAAAAGAGAGAAATAGAAAGAGAAAATAGGATGCTCTCACCAGCTCATTCAAAAATTATTTCAAGAAATTTCTCTATAACTAGTCTAAATTAGGCCAAAGTACAACTCAGAAAGCTGGTAATATATATATTTTTAATTTTTAATGTTTTCCTGTCAACTTTGTCATTAATTGCTTCTCACATCTTTTTTTTTTTTTTAATTCTCAAATAGACCTTGTATTGAGTGTATCAGATCTAGGCCTTGGAACCACCATTTTAAACAAACTTCTTAAATTCTAAACCTTACATCAATGTTTTCAAGTGGTTATGCGTATGTTCCTGCTGTTTTTTTAGTTTCAGTAAAGTATGAGATATAAACAATTTGCATACAATATCCACAGAAATATACTGAAAGAAAAAATTAATTGAAAGATAACTTAATGAGAAGGTTGCCACCACAATGCAGATTAACAAAATATATAAATATAATCCACATTGAAAATGAATCCAATTCTTCGTCAGTGAATATTGTATTGATTTCATCATAATTTTAAAGAAAAATTATTATAGATTATGTTTTTATCCAATCATAAATGAAGCAAACCAAAAATTTAAAATATAGTTTTAAATCGTTCAATAAGTGTTTAATAATGTGTCGCAATAAAGATTAAAAAGCATACATTCACGACAAATTAAAGCTTGAAGTTTTAACCATATTACAACTATTACTTGAAGCTCTGTGTAAATGGTTTTTTGGAATAAAGCAAGCAAACAGACAGATGGTAGTCCATGTTTTTTAAGGACTTTACTTGAATCTCAGGCTAATTATGGATAGACTTGCAATATCAGCTCTATTTAAAAAGTTGGACTTAAGTAATTCTCTCTTTAGACTGTCACTTTATGTTTAAAGCACATCATGATGTTCTGAATCTATGCATTAGATAAAAGCCAAGCTCTTTCAAAATAAATCAGCTAATTTCAACATCAAATGTGTTTCTGGGATGAAGGTTAAACTCCCCGTTTTAAGCTATCAAGGAACACTTAAATTCTATGTCTCTAATCAACATAATATCATAGAATTGTAGATATGGAGTGGACCCTAGAGATATCTCTTTCAAACCCCTCATTTTATACGGAAGCAGTATTCACAGAGACTAAAATGCAGCTTGTTCAATATCTAACAACATTTATGATAAAGATAAGAGTCTAATCAGGTGTCCTGGCTCCTAGTTGAACTCTCTTTTCATCATAATCTTTTTTGGGATGGACAGCAAGAATCACTTCTATCTCCTACTGCAGTAAAATGGAAACTTCTTTGGGAGTTCCTTGCACCAAAGTTGAACTGAGGATGGAGATAGTAGTTAAAGCTTGATACGTAAGCCATTATTGTCATACCTGTCACAAAAGATCTTGAATAAATGTTTTACTAAGTTTGTGAGTTTTTTCTTGACGTAAGCGTTAAGTGAATGTTCTTATGTTTCCTTTTCCAGAAGAGAAGAAAGTGATTTGGCAGAATAGTTAGAAATTTCCTGCCACAAATCTCATTTCTGTTTATCTTTTCTTTTAAAAAAGGTACTTTATATAAACTAGCTATCTAATTCACATATCTTAACTATAAGTGAGCTTGTCAGTGCAATAGAAACTGAACACATACAAAATGAAATTTATCTCAGAATTTAAAAAAATAGACAAGAGAAAGGAGAAGGTCATCATCTGCTTTACCATGTCCTGTGTGATATCACACAGGGTGAGACAAAAGTTATGTGTGTTTATGACACAAAGAGGGGGTCTCAATTAATGCCACTTGGTATGTTTATGAAAGGTGAAAATATTGTAAAAATAAAAGAGATGTAATGGCTGAGTATGTAGTAAAAGAGTGGAAATGGATCTGTAAGTTAGGGCAAATGATATTAAATATGGATTCAAAATGAACTTGAGAATGCAGATAAGTAAATTTAAAAAGGACAATTTAGATGTCTTAGTTGGATATTATGGCATTTACTAAGATCCATAATTTAGAAGGAAGTGATTGAGAAATCCGGAACATTTACCATTCAAAGGTGAGTAAAGGTTTGGGAAATTTGAACTATAATGTGTTAATGAACACTAATATGAGAAAAATGCAGTGCAAGAAACGACATTATAGACCAATCTAATTTTTGGTAAAATCATTCTTTAAATATTAGCACATCATTTCCAGCAGTGTATTTAAAAAATACAAGAAGAAAATTTTTCCTGGAATTCAAAATTAGGAAATAATGGGACATTGGGGGAAAAAAACTATCAATGTAACTAAATAGTAACCTAGTAATTATATTATAAGATTAAAAGAAAAGTATCTTTATAGAGCCTAAACAAAGATATAGAGTTAATAAATGATTTCAGTAAGGTTGAAGGAGACAAGATCACTATAAAAAATATATTTATACACACTGGTAATGAAAAATCTGAAAATGAAATTAAGAAAATAAGTTCAATTACAATAGCACTGAAAAGAAGAAAATAAGAACAAATTTAACAAAAAGAGAGCAAGTCTACATTCAAAAATACATCATTAAAGAAACTAAAGTTCTAAATAAATGGAAAGCTATCCAGTATTCATGGATATGTGGCCTGAACAATGTTCATCTTAAGATGGCAGTACTACCCAAATTGATTCATTAGTTATACACAATTCCTATCAAAATTTTGTTGGCTTCTCTGGAGAAATTGACAGGCTCATTCTAAAACTTATACGGAAATGTAAGGGACCCAGAATAGCTATAGTATTCTTAAAAAAGAATTACAAAGTTGGAAGACTCAACTTTCTCAGTTTAAAAACATACTAACCCACAACTAGAAGGACCTGCAACTAAGATATACAACTATGTACCGGAGGGGGTGGGGTCGGGGGGGGAGGGTTGGGAAATAAAGCAGGAAAAAAAAAAAAAAAAAAGGAAAGCTTGGCAACGGTTGTTAAGCCCAGGTGCCAATCCTTAAAAAAAAAAAAAAAAAAAAAAAGAGGAAGCTTGGCAACAGTTGTTAGCCCAGGTGCCAATCTTTAAGAAAAAGAAAGAGAAAACAAAGAAAAAAAGAAAAAAAAGAAAAAAGAAAAAAAAACATACTAAATAGCTACAATAGTGAAAACTGTATGGTATTGTTATAAGTATAGACATATAGACCAATGAAATAGAATTGAGAGGACAAAGATAAACTTTTAATTGATTTTTGACAAACATGCCAAAAAAATCCATTAGGAGGAATAGATAATCTTTCTAACAAAGGGTGCTGGGACAACTGCATATCCCCATGCAAAAGAATGAATTAGCAACTTTAACTCACACCATACACAAAAATTAACTCAAAAATATCATAAATTTAAGAGCTAAAATTGTAAGACACTTCGAAGAAAACTTGAACATAAATCTTCATGATATTGGATTACAGAATTGTCTTATACATGGTATCAAAAGGACAAGGCACAAAAGAAAAAAATAGATAAATTGCATTTCATCAAATTGAACTTTTATGCTTTAAAGGACATTATCAAGAAAGTGAAAAGACAGGGGCCAGCTCAGTGGCATAGCAGTTAAGTTCACAGGATTTGCTGGTTAGGCTCTTGGGCGTGGACCTACACACTACTTCTAAAGCCATGCTTTGGCAGGTGTCCCACATATAAAGTAGAGGAAGATGGGCACAGATGTTAGCTCAGGGCCAGTCTTCCTCAGCAAAAAGAGGAGGATTGGTGGCAGATGTTAGCTCAGGGCTAATCTTCCTCAACAAATAAATAAAATAAAGTAAACATATTTTTTTAAAAAAGAAAGAAAGTGAAAAGACAATCCAGAAAATGGGAGAAAATATTTGTAAATCAAATATATGAAAGGAGACTATTGTATGGGATATATACAAACCTCTATAACTCAACATAAAAAGACAATAACTCAATTTAAAAATGGGCAAAGATTTTAATAAATATTTCTTCAAAAGAAGATATGCAAAAGCTAACAAGCACGTGAAAAGATGCTCAAAATCCTTAGTCATTAGCGAAATGAAAATCAAAACCGCAATGAAGCCACTTCGCACTCACTAGAGTGGCTATAATCAAAAAGATAAACAATAAAGAACATTAGTGAGGCTATGGAGAAACTGGAACACTCATATATAACTGGCGGGAATTTAAAATGTTGCAATTGCTTTGGAAAACCATTCTGCATTTCTCACAAAGCCAGCTGTATCTAATCTCACCTGTCCCTGTGGCTCCAAGGGGACAAGCGTGAATGGATTTTAGCTCCTGTGGCTCTTAGGTACTGGGAACTAAAGAGCATGTACCGCCATCCAGTCTCTGCTCAAGACTTTAGCTGCTGTAGTGGCGTAAATAAGGGCAGGCCAGCAGGTGAGATAACCGTAATGTTTCCTAATTATGGAGGTAAATGTCAGTCTATGCAGGAAAGGGTTAACTCAGCAGACTTGGGTTGTTCAAGCCTGCACATTCCCAAGAAAGATTGTCTTGAGGACTGGCCCTTCGCTGGCTCCTGCGAGATGAATTTTGAGTCCTTAGAATATTTTACCTGATAAAAGTGTTTGTGTAGGCATGAGGCAATGAGCCTTGCGGGGACCAGTTTGTTTAGATAATTTATGCTAACAATGCGTTTTGTGGTAAATGCATGTTTCCCTCTGGGTGACTGGCATCTGAGTAGAGTAGCTGAGGTCATTCCAGGCAGACACTGCATGTCTATTCAATTGGCCCCCGGGAAAATTCTCAACACCGACATTCTACTGAGCTTCCAGGATTGGCGACACTGTGTGTGTTGTCACACATCATTGCTGGGAAAGTTAAGTGATGTGACTCCCCTAGGAGACAACCCCTGGAAGCTTCTGCCTGTTTCTCCCGGACTTCACCTCACGCTACTTATCCATTCGCTGATTTTAATCTATATTCTTTTGCTGTAATAAACCATAACCATGAGTGCAACAGCTTTTTTGAATCCCCTGAAGCCTTCTAGTGAATCATTAAACCTAAGGGTTGTTTGGGGACCTGTAACACACAGTCACCCCAAGCAATTTTCATGAGCTCCCTTCTAAGGACCTGGGACATGAACCAAAGGTATGACTCCCTCCCCTCTCAAAAAGGAAGGAATGTGCTTGTGGGCTTGGGAGGACTAGCTCTTTTCACGAACTGAGGACACCATACTGACAAGAAGACCACTCCTCTGGTTCCTATTTCCTGTAGATATCATTCAGTGCTCTCAATGGTAAGGAATTTTGGTTGTCTACGGTGCTGGTGATAATGCAGTTTGGATGCAACAATGGAAATATATATATTTCCTATGTTCCAATATTTTACTTCTCAGGTAACCAAGAGAATACACAAGTTTAAGAGGAGATGCACATTATTGTGCATTGTAAAAGCATTAAAACCATGGGAAAATAAAAATGTCCTTAAGGGAATGACTATTCAATTCTACATAGATAAAAAACAAAAGATAAATTTTCATATATGTGTAGGAAATTAGAAAGTTGCTATAGGTAGGTAACCACAGATTCAGAACCCCTCCATGAAAGGGGGGCAGGTATCCTTGAGGAAGGACCCACTACACCGCCAAAATGTATAGTTAATCTTTCTCCTAGCCTTCCCCAACGGGACTTACAGCCACTTACCAGGATGACTGTGCACTGCGGAAAAGGAAATAAACTTTTCAATGATTACTGTATACCAGCTCTAAACTGACACTAATTCTTGATACCCAAAGCATCACTGTGGCCCGTCAGTCAGAGTAAGGGCTTATGGAGGTCAGGGGATCAATGAAGTTTCAGCTCAGGTCCATCTCACAGTGGACCCAGTGGGTCCCTGAAATATGGGACACATCCTGGGGCTATTTCCCCGTTCTGGAATGACTACTTGAATAGACATACTCAAGAATTGGCAAAATCCCAACATACATAATATATATACTATATTATGCATGTATGTCACACATACATAATACTTATTAGAGTTATAGAGAAGTACATGAATCCAGAGAAAGAGCACTAGAAGATTACAGACCAAATTGTCGCCTGTGGCTGCCTCTAAGGAGACTGGGGTACTGACCAAAGCAGGTATTCACTCCCATGTAATGCTTTCAACTCTGCAGTACAAAAGAGTGTATTCACTGTTAGACTTTTAATTAAAATTAAACTTTTTAAATAAGAAGATTCTAAAGTGACTAGAATTATTTACCTTGAGTAGCTGAAAGCGAAATGAGATCTTAAAAGTCATTTTTAAAACTATCAATGTTTATAGGAGTAAGGATTATTAATTCCCTATTATCACTCAGACTATATCTCAAGGATATGGAACTAATTTACATATTAAACACTGTATGTCAGATAGTGTCATGTACTTCATGATAGCTGAGTGGTGAAATAAATTGCCACGAAAACTGGAATCCTCTTCTGTGGAGGTCCTTAAAAACGTTCCCATAAGTCTGAAGATGAGACAAGTATGTGGACTGAATGATTATAGAACAGTGTACATGACAAATTCATGGACGTTTCTAATCGTTTCTGTACAATATTTCATATAAAAAAACTAAAATTCAACTGGCAAACACATCCTGAACCAGCATGAGGGTCCTGTGACGCAGCTTCTCTAAGCAATTTTCGTGAGCTCCCTTCCCTCTCAAACAGGAAGACGTGTGCTTGAGGTCTAAGGAGGACTGAAGCTAAACATATTGATCATCACCCATGAGACATTATTGTATGGCCATTTTGTGCCTTGCAATGTTTATTTGACAAATTGTTCTGTCACATTTTTTAAAACTCAACATGAATCTTTTAATATGTTAAAATGAGTGTTTTATTCCATATAATAAATGGATGTTTATTCACAAAGAATGCAAAACTGAAGTGCAAAATGGCAACGCAACAATTAAACCAACTTTCCAATGAAGAAATAGGACAAACTTGGTATTAATATTGTTTTTAAACTGAAGATTAAAAGCCCATCTAAGTTGGTCATCCTTTCCCAAATGGTATTATGATCAAGCCCAGTGTTATTTCCCTTTCTATTTGAGGACAGCTGTAAACAGATCTCTGAAAACAGGAAAAGCCTTGATTCCATGAACCCACCCACACAGTTTTGTAAACATTCAGGATTCTACATGTGGTATCATTCAGAGATTAAACAGAATCCTGGGCTTTCACTGTATCCCTGTCACTGGGTGGGTTTCTCCAGTTCAACCTGATACATCATCATGTATCAGACAAGGAACAAACTGGTGATTCGAATTGCAAAAATATAACAGATGAAAGAATTTACTAAAGTAGGAATTCCAGGGCTTGAGAATTCACTTTCACAACATCCTCCGGGACACGACAACAAATGGTGGTAAAGCCCTATTTTTGGTAGGCATCCATATTTCCCTTTCAGGTCAGCTTTGTCCTGGGAACAGCCACAGGCTAGAAGAAAGAAGCACATATGTAAACCAATCCTGATGCGATTTTACTCAGCAAATGTTCCTGTAAGAAAAAGTTACCCTTGTTGGTGTGTGACTATAAACTCTAAAAAATATCTGCGCCTCTTGTGAGCAATACTTCCTTGTGAGGTTATGAAAGCTTATTTCTAAAGTTGAAGCATTTTAATCAAATATCATTCCCACCTGGGATACTCATGGCAATATTATGTATTGCTCTTGGTATTCACTCTTCATCTTATATTTTGGCAAAACAAAACTCTGCTACTGAGAACTTACTTCTCATGACTGAGGTAATTCCCTGATGATCAGGCTGTCACTTGAGTTTCAGCGCTCATGTCTGACATTTAAAGCTTCTGTAAGACAGAGTCTGAATAGTGTTATCAGCACTAGAGACCCAAGAAATGTTATTTCTAGCAGAAATGAGTGAAGGTGGTATTCTATAGGATGTTTAAATAATGCCAAAGCTCATATCACCATTTTTGCACTTTCGTACTTGGAAAATACTTTCTCTTACATATGCATCAGGGAAAATTTATATTTGATAGAGTTTAAAGATTTTTGAAACATTAATTTTATTTTGAAACGAAATGATGAATATTTCATCCTGCACAGTTTCACTCAAGGATGACTGGAGTCACTTACATCTCCTGATGTAAGATAAAAATGATGTGTGGAAGCATCCTATTATCCAGGAACAGCTTCATGTCTGTATAGCAGCAAGTTCTGACTTGACTGATTTGTGTCTGACTACATGCTACTTGAAAATAAAGGCTCAGGTCCTGCCTGCACACACCTCCTCTCTGTTAGGACCATTAATCAGGTCTCTGCTAGCAGAAGTTCAGGAAGTCATTGAATTTATATTGTTGATTTCAACAACAAGATACGAGAAAAAGTGGATACAGATAAAACTGAGATTGCCATTATGTAGGGCAGAAGTACTAAATATTTTTGAAAGATTCTACATATGGTATCACTCAGTTATTAGATGCTTTATCTTTTCCTGTCATGATGATAAATTTTCCTTAGTCCTGTGTAATACGCTATCTCTTATATTAGACAAATGAAGAAGTCTGCTCAGTATTCCTCCAAGAGTTCACTGGCCAGCTGTGCCGCATTGCCTGCAGATATACATTAGAAATGAGAGAGAATTAGTTTAACTGAAAAACAAACACTCGTCTTCACTGTATGCCATGTGTTATTCTCAATAAAATACCTTGTTTGAAAACATTTTCACAAATGGTTCTGATAACGTAGACGTCAATTAACATCCTCACATCTTCCCTTCATTTGAGTGGTTTTATTTCTATCATGGACCAGGCTCTTGGTTGGAAACTGTAATCACTAAGACCTCTTTGAAGAAATTCAGTAGTAATTTTGCCAAATATTGTGACAAAATTAGACATATTTCAGTTTGACTTCATAAGTACCATGTGTCATTTTTCTAGTCGTAAAGAGCCTTAGTGTGGCATCTATATTGCATACCTCAGGGTGATTGTCTTGTCTGGCTGAAACAACCTAGCGGAACATGTAGAACTGTTTAAGGATCTGAGCTGTCAGCAGGACGCTGTCAAGGAAGAGTAGAGGTGACCTCATTGCTTAGTTTGTGGCAACAGATTTTAAACAGAGGTCAGGCTAAGGTCAAAAGTAATAGATAAAGATAGAGTCTTTAGGGAAGAATTTGTGTACATAACGATGTTTGTCCTTCAAATCGATTCTGATATGTGTCACTGCTTTCAATTTGATGTGTCATATGTTTCATTTCCATTTCTGTCAAAAATCATGATTCTACACATATTAGTATCTGCTGGCAGCCAATGACCCTGCACCGAGCAGCTGCGCTTCAACAGCGGCTACAAACCTCCTGACTCTGCTCCTTCTGCACCTCACACCCTGGGATGTAGCCAGCTCCCCATGGAGAGGGAGCTGGCAGCAACAGCCACAGGGCTGACCGATGAGCCAGGAGGCCCTGTTACCTGCTGGTGGCTCCAGAAGGACCTTGCTGATCCTCTCTCTCCCATTTCAGATGAAACTGAGGTAAATCCTGGCCCAGACAGTATGGATTCCTACTTCTCCTCTCTCCCTTCTTCCTGGGAAGTCAGAACATTTGCCATTCACGTATTTAGCAATATAAAACTAAATAATCAAAACGACATTGGATCACAACTGGAGCAATGTAGGAAAAGGTAAGCAAATCAAAATTTCACAGATATATAAAGAGTATCATATCTCATATTTCATAACAATGCATGTGAAACTTTAAATTATCCAGGAATCTTCATCCTGTGCGGTCACTAGGTCAGCTCTGCCCCTGGTGATTTCCACCCCAACACCTTTGCAAGCACTTCTGTTTGGGGCTAGTCTGCTCCTAATGTCTGTGGAACTATTTCAGGATAAGTGACTCATTCCAAAGAAAATTGAGTTTCTGTCTATTTGAAGAGACTTATTTTCAAATTTAACTTTAATAATTTTACATTGTCATCAGATAAATGCTTAATATTTTTGTTTTCAGTTGTTGTTTGCAAGGAGATCCCAGGCATGGACCTAGTGCCACTTGTTAAGCCACACTGCGGTGGCATCTCATATAAAATAGAGGGAGATTGGCACAGATGTTAGCTCAGCAACAATCTTCCTCACAAAAGAAAGAAAAAAAACACAAAACAAATAAAAATCCATTTCAGCCTTTGACCATCATGTCAGTAAAAAATGTTGTGCTGTGATTCAGTGGAGGATAGAACAGCATTTCCCAGCATGTGTTCTGCAAAACAGATACCTAGAGAAATGCATTCTGTGGTCAAGTAAATTTGAATGATGCAGAATGAGCAGAGTTAAACAGATGTTTCGGTGCTGCACTTTCTGAGACTTAAACAAACAGCGAGCTTAGAGATTTACCAATACGAGCTACGGAGCATATAACATTTCCCAAACTTAGTTAGTTGTAATACCACTGCTGCTTTTTCCAGAGCAGAGTATTTTGCATAAATTGTATCTCTCCCCTTCCCCTCTACCGCCCAACCTCAGGAGCCCTTTATGTTTTCATTTAATGTGCGTAATTTTTAAGAATAATTAGTAGGAAAGCACACTCATTGTGATTCTTGGAAGAGAATCAGCTATAGCTCAGATTGGTGTGGTGACTATTATTTGTCTTCAGTAGGAAGAAAAATGAAATCACAAACAGGCATGTAAAACCATTTACCACAGCTGCACAAGTACATGACTATGAGAGTTCAATTTTCTTTTTTGCGTAGACACTTCCTAATGACTTTGATTTCATTTCCACAGCTCTTAGATTACAAGAAGTTCTAGGTATCACAGAAAAATATTAGGCAAAACATGTAAGCCCCATAGCTCTTATCCCAAACAGTTGTTCACATATGAGTTCTGCTTTTAATGGAACAGTAAGTTACGTCATATATCTTACTGTGTTGTAGGAGGGAAATTAAGGCCAAAGAAAATGTGATTGGCCATACATAAAGCAATCAGAGAGATCTGAAAAAGTTTGTATTCCCAGGCAATAGAAAAAGTGGGCAGAAATAATTTTGAAGAGTTATGTATAATTTGAAATTTATTTTTCCTTCAATTACATTTCTAAACTCCTGTTACAGTGTTCATACCAAATAAAAAGAGTCAATGATTCCTTTTGATGCTTCGCAACCCAAAATTTTTGAAAATGACACATAATCTATTATGACATCAATTATAGTAAACGTTAATTTTAGATAATAACGTTTCTTTTTGGGTGGATGATGAAGCCATCAAAAAATATTTCTCTCTGAAATCAGTGAATATAATTTAAAATGGTCACTTTTTAGATTCCATAACTGTTACACAATTAAAGAAGCAATGGAGGAAGACAACGAGTTCATGGGTAGCTTTGGAAATCTTTCTCAGTATTTCAAAAAATGTTTAAGATGTTAAAAGAGAGCCAAAAAGTTTTCATGAAGAATTCTGAAAGTGGACACAGGTCAGACAGGGATTCTGGAACTAAAAAGACCTTAAAAAACTCCAAAATTATGAGCAGCTGGTTCTATCCAACTCCTGTGAAGTGGAGTGCTCTGGTTCAAGAGTTTCCGTGTCATGCAATCAAAAGGACGGAAATGGTAAGATTGCAGATGTAGAGTGGTGACACACTGTAACTCCATACAGATCAGAAGATGGTTTGGTGACATAAGAATTACTAGACCGTGAGGCCTGGGGTCCATAAAATGGATTAAAGCTCTATTGCTCTTTGGAGTTTTGACAATGACAAATGCTCTCTGTGATGTTGGGATTATCTTGTCTAAACTTTTGTTTCCTTAGTTTCAGGTTTCACTTTTTCCTTAACCATCTTCTAAGATCACAAATAACTTCCGTCTTTTCATTGTTATTGGAAGGCATTTAGAAACACTTCTTTGTTTTATGCCTTTGTCTCAGGCATCACATCCGTGCCTAAGTCATTTTTACATTTCCAATATGTTGATAAGGGTTTTGAGTGACAGACTTAATGATCGGTCACATGACCTAACTCCAAACTCCTATTAAAAAAATGAAGGACAATGAGAGAGACTTTACAGGAAAAATTCAGGCACAAAACATTATGAATAGTAATTATTAATACATTTGTTGAATTACTAGCATCACCTAACTAAGCACAATTTTGATAGCAAACTTTTAATAACAGGTCAAACACACAATATATGTCGTTTCTACAACGTTCATACACACACACAGAGATTCACAGGGAAGATTTCTGATTTAAGTTGGAAATAAAGAATTTAAGTAGACCTCAAAGGGCATTTTTCAAATTCATTAATTTTTCTTTATTGAAATAGAAAAGATAACTGATAGAAAAAAAGATTTTTTTCCTTTGACTGAACCTGATGGCACTTTTCTCTTTTCCTGTCATTCTGTCTTTGTCATTATCATGCATTGTGAAAACACTACTTGTGGTGAAGCTGAGTGGGTGAAATTTTTAATATGAAAGGAGTTATATAGTACAACAGTTCAGCAAAATTTGATGGCATTAACATTCAGGGTTTCTCTAGTACTTGATAAAAAGTATATGAAAGTCTTGCAAATGGAAACACACTGAGATCTTCCTTACTGCTAAAATTTTCCAGTAAACCAGATTGGAAATTTTGTTCTAAAAGCATGACTTCCCAACAGAGTTTCAGACTGCATTTGAATGTATTATAATTGCATTTACTTTTTAAAAATTTAAGTGATTGAACAGTGACAGGTGTGGTATAGCTAGACTAACTCACCTGTTAGTTTCTCTGTCCTACAAAAGGGAAAAACAACAATCACACAATCTGTGTTCCAAACAGAAGTCATATCAGTTGGCACAGCAAAGTGGCCCAAACTTTGCCTTAGGGAAGACAAAGAGAGACACCAGCAAAAATGACTCCTTTTTCAATTATAATGTAGATTTTTAAAATTTTAAAGTAGAGGTAGTCCTCTTTGTCTCTCGCCCTTCGAGTCTACAATTATTTGGACACTTATCGCTTGACAAAGGATATCCAGACAGCATCTCAGGACGTCTGAGACACCCACGCGACTATACATCGGAAGGCGGATGGACTTTCCTCCGGGAGGATGTGGAAATAGGTGAGGGCTCTCCGACCCCGACGGGCAGCCTGGTACCCGCAAGCGGCTTTCTTCCAACGGACGCCCCCAGAGGATCCACGCACGTCTAGGGCAGGAGCAAGAACACAACAGAGGAGTGACGGTGGAAACAGGTGACCAGAACCCTACCTAAACCCCCTGCAATTACTCCTAAACGCAGAGGGAAACTTTGGAGTTGCACACCTGAGCCCGCGGGGAGAGTCTCTCCCCGCCATTGGCGGGGGGATCCAGCCTGGTGCTCGGGGCGCCCGGAGGGTCCCAGAGAGAGACACGGAGGGCACGGAGATCTCCCAGCTGCCGTTGCCCGCCCCGTGGGACTAGGGATTGCCAGAGATCTCGGAGAGGACCGGGGCGGGGGGAATTTTCAAAGGCCGGTCCTGCGACCCGGAGGGGAAGCGCCGGAGCTCCGCCCGGGCAGCAGACAAAACTCTCTGTTTGCCATTAGCAGAGGGGCCACGCTGAGCATTCACGGCTCCGGCAGAGGCCCGGAGAGAAGCCCTGAGGGCGGGGCGACCCCCAGCTGCCGTTGCCCGCCCCATGGGGCTAGGGATTGCCGGAGATCTCGGAGAGGACCGGGGCTGTGGGAATTTTCAAAGGCCGGTTCTGCGACCCGGAGGGGAAGCGCCGGAGCTCCGCCCGGGCAGCAGACAAAACCCTCTGCCTGCGGTTAGCAGAGGGGCCACGGCCAGCATTCACGCTCCGGCAGAGGCCCGGAGAGAAGCCCTGAGGGCGGGGCGACCCCCAGCTGCCGTTGCCCGCCCCGTGAGGCTAGGGATTGCCGGAGATCTCCGAGAGGACCGGGGCCGGGGGAATTTTCCAAGGCCGGTTCTGCGACCCGGAGGGGAAGCGCTGGAGCTCCGCCGGGCAGCAGACAAAACTCCCTGTCTGCCATTGGCAGAGGGGCCACGCCCAGCATTCATGGCTCCGGCAGAGGCCAGGAGAGAAGCCCTGAGGGCGGGGCGACCCCTAGCTGCCATTGCCCGCCCTGTGGGTCTAGGGATTGCCGGAGATCTCGGAGAGGACTGGGGCTGGAGAGAGTTCCAGAGACCCAGCTTAGTAGCCTAGGGGGAAACCCTACAGGCTCACAGCAGCCTTAGGGAAAGCCTCTGCACAGCACCAGTAGAAGGCACCCAGCCGCCAGCCACAAGGCTGGAAGACCCCAGGGCAAAAGCAGCATAACTAGGTGTACTAACCACAGACTGTAGAAGATGCCAATAGCTCTCCTGCGACCTATAGAGGACAAGTGAGATTTGGTGGGTGCTGACAGCAACGGAGCGACAAATATAAGTGATCCCACCCCTGGCTGCTGGAAAAGCCCATAACACCGTTGCAGACCCCAAGGAGAGAGCACATCTAGGTGGGCTGCAACAGTAGGCACCAGCAGCCTGAAGCCCCCCTGTGACGGCCCCCACAGCAGAGGAGGGAATCCAAAGGGCCACTGTGGCTACGAAGAGGGGCCCAGGCCCAGTTAGCAACTGCAGACAGGGTTCCTGGTTGGTGAAATATAAACAGCTGCTCCTCCCACCGCAGCAGCTGAAACAAGTGAAAGGAGCAACTAAACTCTATCTCCATGCGGAGGCACAAATCAACAACATCAAGCAATATGAAAAAATACATTAAATCTCCAGAACAGAAAGAAAGCAACAAATACACAGAAAACAATCCCAAAGAAAATGAGATGTATAACCTAAATGACGATGACTTCAAAACAGCCATCATTAAGATTCTCAATGAGTTAAGAGAGAATTCTGACCGACAACTCAACGAGTTCAGGAGCTATGTCACAAAAGAGTTTGATACGATAAAGAAGAACCAAACAGAAATATTGGAAATGAAGAACACAATAGAGGAGATTAAGAAAAATCTAGATGCTCTGAACAGTAGGGCCGATAATATGGAGGAAAGAATTAGCAATTTGGAAGATGGCAATATAGAATTGTTGCAGGCAGAGGAGGAGAGAGAAGCAAGACTTCAAAGAAATGAAGAAACTCTCCGAGAATTATCAGACACAATTAGGAGATGCAACGTAAGGATTATAGGTATACCAGAGGGAGAAGAGAAGGAGAAAGGGGCAGAAAACCTATTCAAAGAAATAATGGCTGAGAACTTCCCAAATCTGGTGAGGGAGATGGATCTTCAGGTGACAGAAGCCAATAGATCTCCAAACTTTATCAATGCAAGAAGACCAACTCCACGCCATATAGTAGTGAAGCTAGCAAAAGTCAACGACAAGGAGAAAATATTAAGGACAGCCAGGCAAAAGAAACTAACCTACAAAGGAACCCCCATCAGGCTATCAGCAGATTTCTCAGCAGAAACTTTACAGGCTAGAAGAGAGTGGGATGATATATTCAAAAATCTGAAGGACAAAAATCTACAGCCGAGAATTCTCTACCCAGCGAAAATATCCTTCAAATACAATGGAGAAATAAAAACTTTCCCAGACAAACAAAAATTAAGGGAGTTCATTGCCACAAAACCTCCTCTTCAGGAAATCCTCAGGAAAACCCTCATTCCTGAAAAATCCAAAAAAGGAAAGGGGCTACAAAACCAAGAGCAGAGGAGATAAGTAGAAGGACAACAACAGAGAGTAGTAGCTCTACATCAGAACAGATTAAACCATGGGACGAGAAACAAAGGAAACTGAAGAAAACCGGAAAACAAGACACAAAATGAGAGTGGTAGGCCCCCACATCTCAATAATCACTCTAAATGTAAATGGACTGAACTCCCCAATCAAAAGACACAGAGTGGCAGGATGGATCAAAGAACAAGATCCAACAATATGCTGCCTCCAGGAAACACACCTCAGCCCCAAAGACAAACACAGACTCAGAGTGAAGGGATGGAGAACAATACTCCAAGCTAATAATGAACAAAAGAAAGCAGGTGTCACTATACTAATATCAGACAAGGTAGATTTCAAAGCAAAACAGATAAAGAAAGATAAAGAGGGACAGTATATAATGATAAAAGGGACTCTCCACCAAGAAGACATAACACTTATAAATATATATGCACCCAACACAGGAGCACCAAAATTTGTAAAGCAACTCTTAATAGAACTAAAAGAAGACATCAACAACAATACAATAATAGTAGGGGACCTCAACACACCATTAACACCAATGGACAGAACATCCAGACAGAAAATCAACAAGGAAATAATAGAATTAAATGAAAAATTAGACCAGATGTACTTAATAGATATATATAGAACACTTCATCCAAAAACAGCAGGTTACACATTTTTCTCAAGTGCACATGGAACATTCTCAAGGATTGACCATATTTTGGGAACCAAAGCAAACATCAATAAATACAAGAGAGTTGAAATAATATCAAGCATCTTTTCTGATCATAACGCTATTAAACTAGAAATCAACTACAAGAAAAAAGCAGAGAAAGGTGCAAAAATGTGGAGACTAAACAACACGCTTCTCAACAAACAATGGATCATTGAAGAAATTAAAGAAGAAATCAAATATTATCTGGAGACAAATGAAAATGAGAACACGACATACCAAATCATTTGGGATGCAGCAAAAGCAGTCCTAAGAGGGAAATTCATCGCAATACAGGCTCACCTCACTAAACAAGAAAAAGCTCACGTAAGCAACCTCAAACGACACCTAACAGAACTAGAAAAAGAAGAACAAACAAAGCCCAGAGTCAGTAGAAGGAGGGAAATAATAAAAATAAGAGCAGAAATAAACGATATTGAAACAAAAAAGACAATAGAAAGGATCAATGAAACAAAGAGTTGGTTCTTTGAAAGAATTAACAAAATTGACAAACCCCTAGCCAGACTCACCAAGAAAAGAAGAGAGAAAGCGCAAATTAATAAAATCAGGAATGAGAGAGGAGAAATCACAACAGATACCAATGAAATACAAGAGATCATAAGAGAATACTATGAAAAACTATATGCCAACAAATTGAACAACTTGGAAGAAATGGACAAATTCCTAGACTCCTACAATCTCCCCAAACTGAATCAGGAAGAAATGGAGAATCTGAATAGACCAATCACAAGTAAGGAAATAGAAACAGTAATCAAAAACCTCCCCAAAAACAAGAATCCAGGACCAGACGGCTTCTCTGGAGAATTCTACCAAACATTCAAAGAAGACTTAATACCTATTCTCCTCAAACTGTTCCAGAAAATTGAGAAAGATGGAGAACTCCCTAACACATTCTATGAAGCCAACATCACTCTGATCCCCAAACCTGACAAGGACAACACAAAGAAGGAGAACTACAGGCCGATATCACTGATGAACATAGATGCAAAAATCCTCAACAAAATTTTGGCAAACCGATTACAGCAATACATCAAAAAGATTATACACCATGATCAAGTGGGATTTATACCAGGGACACAGGGATGGTTCAACACCCGCAAGTCAATCAACGTGATACACTACATCAACAAAATGAAAAACAAAAACCACATGATCATCTCAATAGATGCAGAGAAAGCATTCGACAAGATCCAACACCCATTTATGATAAAAACCCTCAGTAAAATGGGTATAGAAGGAAAGTACCTCAACATAATAAAGGCCATATATGATAGACCCACAGCCAACATCATACTCAATGGACAAAAGCTGAAAGCCATCCCTCTGAGGACAGGAACAAGACAAGGGTGCCCACTTTCACCACTCCTATTCAACATAGTACTGGAGGTGCTGGCCAGAGCAATTCGGCAGGAAAAAAAAATAAAAGGAATCCAAATAGGCAACGAAGAAGTAAAACTCGCGTTGTTTGCAGACGACATGATCTTATACATAGAAAACCCCAAAGAATCCACAGAAAAACTATTAGAAATAATCAACAACTACAGCAAAGTAGCAGGGTATAAAATTAATGTGCATAAATCAGTAGCATTTCCATACACTAACAATAAACTAACAGAAAAAGAACTCAAGAACTCAATCCCATTCACAATCGCAACGAAAAGAATAAAATACCTTGGGATAAACTTAACCAAGAAAGTGAAGGATCTATACAATGAAAACTACAAGACTTTCTTGAAAGAAATTGACGATGACATAAAGAGATGGAAAGACATTCCTTGCACATGGATTGGAAGAATAAACATAGTTAAAATGTCCATACTACCCAAAGCAATATACAGATTCAATGCTATCCCAATCAGAATCCCAAGAACATTCTTCACAGAAATTCAACAAACAATCCTAAAATTCATATGGGGGAACAAAAGACCACGAATTGCTGAAGCAATCTTGAGCAAGAAAAACAAAGCCGGCGGAATCACAATCCCTGATTTCAAAACATACTACAAAGCTACAGTGATCAAAACAGCATGGTACTGGTACAAAAACAGGTGCACAGATCAATGGAACAGAATTGAAAGCCCAGAGATAAAACCACACATCTATGGACAGCTAATCTTCGACAAAGGAGCAGAGGGCCTACAATGGAGAAAAGAAAGTCTCTTCAACAAATGGTGCTGGGAAAACTGGACAGCCACATGCAAAAGATTGAAAATCGACCATTCTTTTTCACCACACACCAAAATAAACTCAAAATGGATCTAAGACCTAAAGATTAGGCCTGAGACAATAAGTCTTTTGGAAGAGAATATAGGCAGTACACTCTTTGACATCAGTTTCAAAAGAATCTTTTCGGACACTATAACTCCTCAGTTGAGGGAAACAATAGAAAGAATAAACAAATGGGACTTCATCAGACTAAAGAGCTTCTTCAAGGCAAGGGAAAACAGGATTCAAACAAAAAAACAGCTCACTAATTGGGAAAAAATATTTACAAGCCACTTATCCGACAAAGGGTTAATCTCCATAATATACAAAGAACTCACACTGCTTAACAACAAAAAAACAAACAACCCGATCAAAAAATGGGCAGAGGACATGAACAGACATTTCTCAAAAGAAGATATGAATATGGCCAATAGACACATGAAAAGATGTTCAGCATCGCTAATCATCAGGGAAATGCAAATCAAAACTACACTAAGATATCACCTTACCCCCGTTAGATTGGCAAAAACATCCAAAACCAAGAACGACAAATGTTGGAGAGGTTGTGGAGAAAGAGGAACCCTCATACACTGTTGGTGGGAATGCAAACTGGTACAGCCACTATGGAAAAGAGTATGGAGATTTCTCAAAAAGTTAAAAATAGAAATACCCTATGACCCAGCCATCCCATTACTGGGTATCTATCCTAAGAACCTGATATCAGATATCTCAAGAGTCCGTTGCACCCCTATGTTCATCGCAGCATTATTTACAATAGCCAAGATGTGGAACCAGCCTACATGCCCAGAAACTGATGATTGGATAAAGAAGATGTGGTATATATACACAATGGAATACTACTCAGCCATAAAAAAGACGAAATTGGCCCATTCACAACAATGTGGATGGACCTCGAGGGCATTATGTTAAGCGAAATAAGTCAGTCAGAGAAAGACGAACTCTATATGACTCCACTCATAGGTGGAAATTAGTATATTGAGAAGGAGATCTGATCGGTGGTTACCAGGGAAAAGGGGAGGTGGGGGGAGGGCACGGAGGGGGAAGTGGTGTACCCACAACATGACTAACAAAAATGTACAACTGAAATTTCACAAGCTTGTAATCCATCATAACATTAATAAAAAAAAAAATATGGTATGTGTAAAAATAAAAACCACAAGCAAACACTTCAAAAAAAAAAAATTTAAAGTAGAAATTTCCTGTGATTTGTGATACATCATGAGAACAGAGTTTTAAGAACAAGTAAAACTACGTGAGAGCTTATTCTATTTCTTTTTTTTTTTAATCCCAGGCAACTAGCCTTGTGTTTGGTACATGAGTGTTTAATATTTAATAACTGTTGAAATGATTGATAGCTGATTACAAACAATTGAAACTCCACTGCAGACTGAGCATTGTTTTAGATCTTAGGGTAACCATTAAACAACAACAGAAAGAATATCCACCACCAACAACGAGTTTATAATATTAAAGTATTTCACTTTTCTGAGACACTAAAGCAGTGGATTTGGAATTAGACAGATCTGCTTTTAAATCTCAGTTGTCACTTACTAGCTGTGTCATTAGGCAAATATCTGAGCTTTAATAAGACCCAGTTTTCACATCTATAAAATAAAGAAAATAATATCCACATCATAATTATGGTAAAGGATTAAAAGAAATATTTTTTCATGGAATGTTGTCTCACACAAAGCAGTCAATAAAATATTAGTCTCTCTCCCTTGTATCAGAAGACTTAAAATAAAAATTCATAAAGATCCATTCTTTAAAATTTGAGAACTTCAAGGGGCCCACCAGGGGGCACAGTGGTTAAGTTTACACGTTCTGCTTCAGTGGCTTGGGGTTCACAGGTTCGAATCCTGGGTGCGGACCTACACACCGCTTGTCAAGCCATAGTGTGGCATGTGTCCCACATATAAAGTAGAGGAAGATGGGCATGAATTTTAGCTCAGGGCTAATCTTCCTCAAAAAAAGAAAATTGAGAACTTCAATACTGGCAAACACATGGTATGACATCGTTTTTGCATCGTGTAGGGAAAACAAGACATCCAAGGTTTTAGAACGGAAAGTCAAAATGCCCCTCATACCTACACCTCCATTTGTTTCTTCTCTGAAGATAGACGACAGCTTTCTTGAGTGGGCTACGGGAGTTAGGGTTGGCACCCTAAAAGTTCTTAGTCAAAAGGCATCTTCTACTTTTCAAAATACCACCTGAAATATAGTTTTCATAGTTAAAAGAAAGCTGAGAAACCAGAAAAAACTTATAACAAAACTAAATATGTTATAGACTACATTATGTGACTGCATTTTTATGGAATGTTTAGAAAAGGAAAATCTACAGCAATAGAAAGCAGATCAATGTTCCCCTGGGGCTGGGCTGGGCTGTGAGTGCAGAACTGCAGAAGGGCACAGGGAACTTTCTGAGCGGAGGGAAGTGCTTTCAAACTGGATAGTGGTGATGGGAGCATGATTGCAAAAATTTACTAAAAATCATCAAAGTTGTGCACTTAAAATGGGTGAGTTTTACTGTAGGTAAATTGTATCTCAGCAATGAGCTATAAAAACAAGTTATAATCCATAATTATGTTTGCATTTGGAGAATATCGTTATCTTCACATCACTGATTTAAATACACCAATTTTTGCCTGCACTCTGTTTAAGAAACTCCACCTTTGAAAACAATGTCTATCATTATTGTTTCCACAGCTTCCTCTCAAACTCTCAGTACCAATGACAAGTAAGCTCCTCCACCAGAGGGGGATAAATCTTGTTCATCTCTGTATCTTTAGTGTATCACATACAGTACCTGAACATCTGTAGATATTCAGTAATTTTTGTGTTGAACAAACACATATTGTGCATTATGAAGAGTAAATCTAAGCACTAGGAAGAGTAAATAATGTCAGTATTTCCAATGCACTAGTCAATATGCTTTCACTGAGACTGTCTGTATATATTCATTGTGATAATATGGAATTATTTGGAAACATGGTTGAACACCACATCTAGTAATAACTGAGACTAGTAACAATTTACCCATGAGGCAAAAAATGCTAACACTAAAGTCTGCAATGTAATTTACATTAACTTAGACTTTTTCTTTATTCAGGGACTTTTCAATAAAGTTTATCTTTGCATCAAAAAAGAAAGGGGATCTGGAGAAGATCCAAGATGGCGCCATGAGTAGTCCTCTTTGTCTCTCCCCCTTCGAGTCTACAATTATTTGGACACTTATCCCTTGACAAAGGATATCCAGACAGCATCTCAGGACGTCTGAGAGACCCACGCGACTATACATCAGAAGGTGGACGGACTTTCCTCCGGGAGGATGTGGAAATAGGTGAAAACTCTCCGACCCCAACCGAGCAGCCTAGTACCCGCAAGCGGCTTTCTTCCAACGGACGCCCCCAGAGGATCTACACACATCTAGGGCAGGAGCGAGCACACAACAGAGGAGCAACGGTGGAAACAGGTGACCAGAACCCTACCTAAACCCCCTGCAATTACTCCTAAACGCAGAGGGAAACTTTGGAGTTGCACACCTGAGCCCGCAGGGAGAGTCTCTCCCCGCCATTGGCGGGGAGTCCCCGCCGGGTGTTCGCGGCGCCCGGAGGGTCCCAGAGAGAGTCGCTGAGGGTACGGAGGTCTCCCAGCTGCCGTTGCCCGCCCCGTGGGACTAGGGATTGCCGGAGATCTCGGAGAGGACTGGGGCTGGGGGAACTTTCAAAGGCCGGCTCTGCGACCTGGACGGGAAGCGCCAGAGTTCCGCCCGGGCAGCAGACAAAACTCTCTGTCTGCCATTAGCAGAGGGGCCACGCCGAGCATTCACGGCTCCGGGAGAGGCCCGGAGAGAATCCCAGAAGGCGGGGCGACCCCCAGCTGCCGTTGCCCGCCCCATGGGACTACGGATTGCCGGAGATCTCAGAGAGAACCGGGGCTGGGGGAACTTTCAAAGGCCGGCTCTGCGACCTGGACGGGAAGCGCCAGAGTTCCGCCCGGGCAGCAGACAAAACTCTCTGTCTGCCATTAGCAGAGGGGCCATGCCGAGCATTCACGGCTCCGGGAGAGGCCCGGAGAGAATCCCAGAGGGCGGGGCGACCCCCAGCTGCCGTTGCCCGCCTCATGGGTCTAGGGATAGCCGGAGATCTCAGAGAGGACTGGGGCTGGGGGGAGTTCCAGAGACCCAGCTTTGTAGCCTAGGGGGAAACCCTACAGGCTCACAGCAGCCTTAGGGAAAGCCTCTGCACAGCACCAGTAGAAGGCACCCAGCCACCAGCCACAAGGCTGGAAGACCCCAGGGCAAAAGCAGCATAGCTAGGTGAACTAACCACAGACTGTAGAAGATGCCAATAGCTCTCCTGCAACCCATAGAGGACAAGTGAGAATTTGTGGGTACCGACAGCAACGGAGCGACAAATATAAGTGATCCCACCCCTGGCCGCTGGAAAAGCCCATAACACCATTGCAGACCCCAAGGAGAGAGCACATCTAGGTGGGCTGCAACAGTAGGCACCAGCAGCCTGAAGCCCCCCTGTGATGGCCCCCACAGCAGAGGAGGGAATCCAAAGGGCCACTGTGGCTACGAGGAGGGGCCCAGGCCCAGTTAGCAACTGCAGACAGGGTTCCTGGTTGGTGCAGTATAAACAGCTGCTCCCCCACCGCAGCAGCAGAAACAAGTGAAAGGAGCAACTAAACTCTATCTCCATGTAGAGGCACAAATCAACAACATCAAGCAATATGAAAAAATACATTAAATCTCCAGAACAGAAAGTCACAAATACACAGAAAACAATCCCAAAGAAAATGAGATATATAACCTAAATGATGACTTCAAAACAGCCATCATTAAGATTCTCAATGAGTTAAGAGAGAATTCTGACCGACAACTCAACGAGTTCAGGAGCTATGTCACAAAAGAGTTTGATACGATAAAGAAGAACCAAACAGAAATATTGGAAATGAAGAACACAATAGAGGAGATTAAGAAAAATCTAGATGCTCTGAACAGTAGGGCCGATAACATGGAGGAAAGAATTAGCAATTTGGAAGATGGCAATATAGAATTGCTGCAGGCAGAGGAGGAGAGAGAAGCAAGACTAAAAAGAAATGAAGAAACTCTCCGAGAATTATCAGACACAATTAGGAGATGCAACGTAAGGATTATAGGTATACCAGAGGGAGAAGAGAAGGAGAAAGGGGCAGAAAACCTATTCAAAGAAATAATGGCTGAGAACTTCCCAAATCTGGTGAGGGAGATGGATCTTCAGGTGACAGAAGCCAATAGATCTCCAAACTTTATCAATGCAAGAAGACCAACTCCACGCCATATAGTAGTGAAGCTAGCAAAAGTCAACGACAAGGAGAAAATACTAAGGACAGCCAGGCAAAAGAAACTAACCTACAAAGGAACCCCCATCAGGCTATCAGCAGATTTCTCAGCAGAAACTTTACAGGCTAGAAGAGAGTGGGATGATATATTCAAAAATCTGAAGGACAAAAATCTACAGCCGAGAATTCTCTACCCAGCGAAAATATCCTTCAAATACGATGGAGAAATAAAAACTTTCGCAGATAGACAAAAATTAAGGGAGTTCATTGCCACAAAACCTTCTCTTCAGGAAATCCTCAGGAAAACCCTCATTCCTGAAAAATCCAAAAAAGGAAAGGGGCTACAAAACCAAGAGCAGAGGAGATAAGTAGAAGGACAACAACAGAGAGTAGCAGCTCTACATCAGAACAGATTAAACCATGGGACGAGAAACAAAGGAAACTGAAGAAAAGTAGAAAACAAGACACAAAATGGTAGTGGTAGGCCCCCACATCTCAATAATCACTCTAAATGTAAATGGATTGAACTCCCCAATCAAAAGACACAGAATGGCAGGATGGATCAAAGAACAAGATCCAACAATATGCTGCCTCCAGGAAACACACCTCAGCCCCAAAGACAAACACAGACTCAGAGTGAAGGGATGGAGAACAATACTCCAAGCTAATAATGAACAAAAGAAAGCAGGTGTCGCTATACTAATATCAGACAAGGTAGATTTCAAAGCAAAACAGATAAAGAAAGATAAAGAGGGACAGTATATAATGATAAAAGGGACTCTCCACCAAGAAGATATAACACTTATAAATATATATGCACCCAACACAGGAGCACCAAAATTTGTAAAGCAACTCTTAACAGAACTAAAAGAAGACATCAACAACAATACAATAATAGTAGGGGACCTCAACACACCATTAACACCAATGGACAGAACATCCAGACAGAAAATCAACAAGGAAATAATAGAATTAAATGAAAAATTAGACCAGATGGACTTAATAGATATATATAGAACACTTCATCCAAAAACAGCAGGATACACATTCTTCTCAAGTGCACATGGAACATTCTCAAGGATTGACCATATTTTGGGAACCAAAGCAAACATCAATAAATACAAGAGAGTTGAAATAATATCAAGCATCTTTTCTGATCATAATGCTATTAAACTAGAAATCAACTACAAGAAAAAAGCAGAGAAAGGTGCAAAAATGTGGAGACTAAACAACACGCTTCTCAACAAGCAATGGATCATTGAAGAAATTAAAGAAGAAATCAAATTTTATCTGGAGACTAATGAAAATGAGAACATGACATACCAAAACATTTGGGATGCAGCAAAAGCAATCCTAAGAGGGAAATTCATCGCAATACAGGCCCACCTCGCTAAACAAGAAAAAGCTCACATAAGCAACCTCAAACGACACCTAACAGCTCTAGAAAAAGAAGAACAAACAAAGCCCAGAGTCAGTAGAAGGAGGGAAATAATAAAAATAAGAGCAGAAATAAACGATATTGAAACAAAAAAGACAATAGAAAGGATCAATGAAACAAAGAGTTGGTTCTTCGAAAGAATTAACAAAATTGACAAACCCCTACCCAGACTCACCAAGAAAAGAAGAGAGAAATCGCAAATTAATAAAATTAGGAATGACAGAGGAGAAATCACAACAGATACCAATGAAATACAAGAGATCATAAGAGAATACTATGAAAAACTATATGCCAACAAATTGAACAACCTGGAAGAAATGGACAAATTCCTAGACTCCTACAATCTCCCCAAACTGAATCAGGAAGAAATGGAGAATCTGAATAGGCCAATCACAAGTAAGGAAATAGAAACGGTAATCAAAAACCTCCCCAAAAATAAGAGTCCAGGACCAGACGGCTTCTCTGGAGAATTCTACCAAACATTCAAAGAAGACTTAATACCTATTCTCCTCAAACTGTTCCAGAAAATTGAGAAAGATGGAGAACTCCCTAACACATTCTATGAAGCCAACATCACCCTGATCCCCAAACCTGACAAGGACAGCACAAAGAAGGAGAACTACAGGCCGATATCACTGATGAACATAGATGCAAAAATCCTCAACAAAATTTTGGCAAACTGATTACAGCAATACATCAAAAAGATTATACACCATGATCAAGTGGGATTTATACTAGGGACACAGGGATGGTTCAACATCCGCAAGTCAATCAAGATGATACACTACATCAACAAAATGAAAAACAAAAACCACATGATCATCTCAATAGATGCAGAGAAAGCATTCGACAAGATCCAACACCATTTATGATAAAAACCCTCAGTAAAATGGGTATAGAAGGAAAGTACCTCAACATAATAAAGGCCATATATGATAGACCCACAGCCAACATCATACTCAATGGACAAAAGCTGAAAGCCATCCCTCTGAGGACAGGAACAAGACAAGGGTGCCCACTTTCACCACTCCTATCCAACATAGTACTGGAGGTGCTGGCCAGAGCAATTCGGCAGGAAAAAGAAATAAAAGGAATCCAAATAGGTAATGAAGAAGTAAAACTCTTGTTGTTTGCAGACGACATGATCTTATATATAGAAAACCCCAAAGAATCCACAGAAAAACTATTAGAAATAATCAACAACTACAGCAAGGTAGCAGGGTATAAAATTAATGTGCATAAATCAGTAGCATTTCTATACATTAACAATGAACTAACAGAAAAAGAACTCAAGAACTCAATCCCATTCACAATCACAACGAAAAGAATAAAATACCTTGGGATAAACTTAACCAAGAAAGTGAAGGATCTATACAATGAAAACTACAAGACTTTCTTGAAAGAAATTGACGATGACATAAAGAGATGGAAAGACATTCCTTGAACATGGATTTGAAGAATAAACATAGTTAAAATGTCCATACTACCTAAAGCAATATACAGATTCAATGCTATCCCACTCAGAATCCCAAGAACATTCTTCACAGATATTGAACAAACAATCCTAAAATTCATATGGGGCAACAAAAGACCGCGAATTGCTAAAGCAATCCTGAGCAAGAAAAACAAAGCCGGCGGAATCACAATCCCTGATTTCAAACCATACTACAAAGCTACAGTGATCAAAACAGCATGGTACTGGTACAAAAACAGGACCACAGAACAACGGAACAGAATTGAAAGCCCAGAGATAAAACCACACATCTATGGACAGCTAATCTTCGACAAAGTAGCAGAGGGCCTACAATGGAGAAAAGAAAGTCTCTTCAACAAATGGTGCTGGGAAAACTGGACAGCCACATGCAAAAGATTGAAAATTGACCATTCTTTTTCACCACACACCAAAATAAACTCAAAATGGATCAAAGACCTAAAGATTAGGCCTGAGACAATAAGTCTTTTGGAAGAGAATATAGGCAGTACACTCTTTGACATCAGTTTCAATAGAATCTTTTCGGACACTGTAACTCCTCAGTTGAGGGAAACAATAGAAAGAATAAACAAATGGGACTTCATCAGACTAAAGAGCTTCTTCAAGGCAAGGGAAAACAGGATTGAAACAAAAAAACAGCTCACTAATTGGGAAAAAATATTCACAAGCCTCTTATCCGACAAAGGGTTAATCTCCATAATATACAAAGAACTCACACGACTTAACAACAAAAAAACAAACAACCCGATAAAAAAATGGGCAGAGGACATGAACAGACATTTCTCAAAAGAAGATATGAATATGGCCAATAGACACATGAAAAGATGTTCAGCATCGCTAATCATCAGGGAAATGCAAATCAAAACTACACTAAGATATCACCTTACACCCGTTAGATTGGCAAAAACATCCAAAACCAAGAGTGACAAATGTTGGAGAGGTTGTGGAGAAAAAGGAACCCTCATACACTGTTGGTGGGAATGCAAACTGGTACAGCCACTATGGAAAACAGTATGGAGATTTCTCAAAAAGTTAAAAATAGAAATACCCTATGACCCAGCCATCCCATTACTGGGTATCTATCCTAAGAACCTGATATCAGAAATCTCAAGAGTCCGTTGCACCCCTATGTTCATCGCAGCATTATTTACAATAGCCAAGACGTGGAACCAGCCTACATGCCCAGAAACTGATGATTGGATAAAGAAGATGTGGTATATATACACAATGGAATACTACTCAGCCATAAAAAAAGACAAAATTGGCCCATTCACAACAACGTGGATGGACCTCGAGGGTATTATGTTAAGCGAAATAAGCCAGTCAGAGAAAGACGAACTCAGTATGACTCCACTCATAGGTGGAATTTAGTATATTGATAAGGAGATCTGATCGGTGTTTACCAGGGAAAAGGGGGTGTGGGGGGAGGGCACAGAGGGGGAAGTGGTGTACCCACAACATGACTAACAAAAATGTACAACTGAAATCTCACAAGGTTGTAATCTATCATAACATTAATAAAAAAAAATAAAATTAAAAAATTAAAAAAAAGTAATAATACAGAGAGATCCTATATAAAAAAAAAGGGGATCTGTTTCATATTATAAAGTAAAAATCAACAATATATATGTAATTGATTTTAAATTTTGCATATTTCATATCTGTTTCCTAGTGCTTGTGAAGTTTCAGTGACATATCATTGTACTTCATATCTATTTAGTGCTACTATATCCATTTAAAAGTGGTTAAAATTGATTTTAATCAAATACTTATCGCATACACTTGTGAATAAATTATGATGAACATCTCTAAAAGAAGAAATAGTAGAATTTCAAAACTATCAACACTTAGGGTTGTTAACTTATAGGGCATATGGAAATTTTGGATGGATTCATTAAGAATATTTCTCAGAAAAATCTAAGAAAGTTGAACGTGAATCATATTACTTATGATAACAGGAAGGAGAGAGGAAGAGAAGCAAGAAAGAAGAAAAAAGAAAGAGAGAAAGATAAAATGTAGACTCTTCCATGTGTTTTTTAGGAATGAAAACAGTGGAGTCCCCAGTAAAGAATGGCCAACTTCATGATAAAAAACATGCTGTTAGCTGTATCAACGAATGATGCAAAGATCCACTGAAGGCTAATGTAGGGGCTGAGACAGATGTCCTCAATCATGAGAGTTCATACAAAACCATGCTCCATATGGTCTAGTACACAAGATGGATGGCTCGACTGGCCAAGAACAGGAGGAATACAGAGTCAGCAGTGGAGAAGAGGAAACAATACGAGATCAGCACCGTGCTGATATAAGTGTTGATAGTACAGCAGCCAATAAGAGCAGACCAACTAACAATGACTCAACTGAGCAACTAGGATCCAGCTTTGCATTTTAAAGTAGAGTTTTATAGTCATGTAAGACTATATGACTATAAAAAAGTGAAGAGGAGACTATATCAAACCTCATCTTTTGATATATATGCCCTTGTCTTTACTAAGGATAGAAAAAAATTGCTAAAATTGGTTTTAGAACTGAAAGAAGAAATTGCATCCAGCCCTTTAGGAAATTCCTGTCTCCTGCACATGTCTAGCTATCAGGTCAATGTGCGCTAGTTCTGTTACAGGATCAACTGCAGAGGTCTGTGTCAAGCATTTTTATCTAACGCTTCCTGAAATAAGTAGTTACTGTTAGGAAAACCAATAAAAATGCCTCTTGCCCACAATTTAATAAAGAGAGTTCCACCATGAGTAAACAAATGCAATCACAAGGCTATACAAGGCTAAAACCCTGCATAAGAGGCATATTTTCTTCTCTAACAACCACATTGAATCAAATAGCGAGCCAACTTTTCTCCATGCACTGACTGTGTAGGATCAAATAGTTCTTTTAATCAGAATACAAATTTGCTGAATGAATCAGATCTCAAAGCCTCACTTTTTTTTTAATTGTTAAAAGATGTTGGAAACGTTTTCAATCATTTCAGACTAAATCTAATAATTTACATATCCCACATAGCAGGAAACTATGCTCACGGAGTAGCCATTTACCACACTTAATATCTGCACATTTGAAACAACGTTTCCAGCCCTATATATGTAGTCCACTGTAAACCAGGAATATATGGCCTAGAATCTAAAAGCAGGAAATAGAAATTGAGTTTGGTATTATTTAAGTTGGTACTGAAAAATTGCTTCCACAGAAAGTCAAAATATTCTATTTCACTGAAGGAAGCTTTCTACCTCACGTAAATTTATTACATACTTCAAATGTCAAAAACAAAGTCATTTTATTAACAATGAGAAATAGGAGAAGGCTTGTTCTGTGTTATGAAAACAATTATTGATCAGTTTTAATGTAAAAAATTATGATCAGGGTTGGCCAAGTGTCTAACAATGGCTCCCAAATGGCTTCACAAAATTTACCTTTTGAGCTCACTTCCTTTAGAGTTAAATTTTGATGAACATAAATCCTAAAACCAAGTTTTTCACTTGGATCGAGGTAGTATATGGGGAAGGAAAAGGACCACTCAAGTATGTAACCTGATGAAACACTTGACTTACAGCATTCCAGTTTATCTTTGCAGCTCCATTAGGTTGATGTAATAATTTTTATTTACATGGTGGAGAAACTGAGTCTCTAAAATTCAGCCGGCACTGAGTTCAACTAATAAAAACAGTTGAGAGTCTTGAACTCAGTTTTGTTTGACTCTAAATCCTGATAATTTTCCACCACAATGCGTTTTAACCGGAAGTATTCACAGTGACTTAGAATGCTGATGACATTCATGTTTGTTTACCTATCCATTCAAAATAGTTACTTTTTAAAAGCCCTTTAGTGTTCAAAACACCTAGGGGTAGACAAATAAAAACTGTTTTGGCCAAGCCTTCAGAAAGGTGATGGCTAAGGGTGCCCCATAGGCTGTTTCAGAATGTAAAGAACTAAGAAAACTGCAGTTCACTCGACGAATGCAGGTTCCTGTAGCGAAGTATGGAGTCGGGAAGAGAAGATCCTCTGAGTGTGTGGTCTCTTGCAGGAGTCAAATGGGACGAGACTCTTTCAGGCTTCGGCAGCTGCTTCAACATCCATGTCTCTGCATGCTTCCCTCTCCATTCCACCAACGTATCCAATGCCTAGAACCACGCCTGACACAGTGTGGGTATCCCAAAGCAAGCAAACAAACAGAAAACACATTATGTGTTGCTATTGCATAAATGCAAGGAGTTTTTGGCTTATTTAGTTCTGATAGATAACAGCTAACTTCATGCTTTTGTTTCTATTGCCTCAGTTGTTCAGTGATCTATGACCAAATCAACAAACCACAGATGGGGACTTACATTACAACACTGGTTTTCACATATCTGCAGCCACTAATGTCTTATTAATATGTAAATGTATAAAAATACAAATGAAGATGCTTTTTTTGGAAAGAGAAGAATGAATGAGCAGAACTCCTCCCACATGCCAAATAATCCAGAATTCTTGCAACCAACTAAGAGAGTCCTGAACTGTTTTCAATTAACTCCTTAAACTCTGGACAGACCAGTTCAAAAAAACTCTGCTCAGTAGCATGGGTAATAAATCTTCTTTAATGTTAATTTCTATAGAAAAATCTCACCATTTCAAAAATTATTTTATTTGATATACATACATATATATGCATTTTTTCCCATTTAAAGATCAATATGTGTAACAAGGCTGTAAGTTTCATTTTTTCCATCTATAGCATGATAATTTTAAAATAATAGTAAGTTTATCATACTGAATATTTATCGCATATTACCAAATGTTAGAAAAGAAAGAACTGATAGAACTATCTAGACCAAGTCTCATTTAGTACAGGTAAAAAACAGACTCATTTGTTTACTTAAACAGTGTCAGAGTTTAAATGAAGTTCAGAATTACAAATGTTTATTATAATTCCTTGAGCAACTACTAAGAAAATTATAAAGTGTGTTATACTCAAAAACATTAAAAATAAACCAAAAGGTAATTCTAAAAAAAATGTGAAGTTACAGGATGGCAAGAAAAGTGAAAGGGTAGAATGAGAAACAGGGAAAACACAGAAAACAAATAGCAAATTGATAGCCTTAAGCAACTATATAATTACTTTACAAATAAATCATCTAAATACACCACTTAAAAGACAGACTTGGGGACTGCCCCATGGCCAAGTGGTTAAGTTCTCGCGCTCCACTGCAGGACCTGGGGTTTCGCAGGTTTGGATCCCAGGCATGGACATGGCACTGCTTGTCAGGCCATGCTGAGGTGGCATCCCACATAGCACAACCAGAGGCACTCACAACTAGAATCTACAACTATGTACTGGGGGGCTTTGGGGAGAAGAAGAAGGGAAAAAAAAAAAGACGGAGATTTGCAAAGTGGATACAAAATCAAGACCCAACTAATACAGGAGTCCACAAAAAACTCACTTCAAAAATAATGACACAGGTATGTTAAAAATACAATGATGGAAGAAAATATATTATGCAAATATTATTTTTAAAAAGCAGGAATATCTACATTTATATCAAATAAAGGACACTTCAGAGCAAAGAAAATTAGTAGGGGCAAAGAAAGGTATTTCATAATAATGAAAGGATCAACCTACCAAAAAGACACAGTGATCTTAAATGTGCATACACCAAACAACAGAGCTTCCCTAAACATAAACGGATAGAGTTGCATGAAGAAATAGGCAAATTCACAAGTATAGTTGAGGACTTCAAAACTCCACCCTTGGCAGTATATAGAAGTAATAGACAAAAAGTGAGCAGTGAGATAGAATAGTGAAAAACACTGTCAACCAACAAGAACTAACAGACACTGATGAAAGATACTCCACCTGATTACAGAATAATGTACCTTCTTTTCAAGTGTCCGTGGAGCATTTAGTAAAATAGAGCCTACTTTAAATCACAAAAGAAACATCAACAAGTTTAAAAGAATAGCAATTATGCAGCATATGTTCTTTAATCATTTATAGAACCAAACTAGAAATTGACGACAGAAAGACAACTGGAAAATCTATAAACATTTGAAAATTAACAAAATTTTGCATAATCCATAGTTAAAAGAGTAAGTCTCATAGGAAATAAAATATACATAGAACTGAATGAAAATTAAAATTAAACATATCAATATTAATGAGATGTGCCTAAAGCAGAGATAAGAAAAAATTTATACTACTGTATGCTATTTTAAAAAGGAGGAAAGGTTTCTAATCAATAACTTAAGTTCCTATCTGTAGAAAGTAGCAAAAGAAGAGAAAGAAAAATACCCCAAAGCCAATAGAAGGAAAGAAATTATAAAGATAAGAGCAGATAACAATGAAAATCGAAACAGGAAAACAGTAGAGAAAATCAGTGAAACAAAAAGATAATTCTTCCCAAAAAACCAATAAACATGATAAACTTCTAAAAAAACTAATAAAAATGAAAATAATGAAGACATAACACATAAATATTAGTAATGAAAGAAGTGATGTTATTCCAGAACTCGTAGCCATTAGAAAGACAACAAAGGAACACTGCAAACTACTTTATACTCATAAATTTGACCATCTATTAAAATGGATAAACTTCTCAGAGATACAAATTACCAGAACTCAACCGAAATAAAATAAACCGAATAGTCACACAACCATTAGATAAATCGAATTTATAATTTAAAATCTCCTGAGAAGTAAATCTCCAGGCCTGGATAATTTCATGGGAGAATTCTACAAACACTGAAAGAAGCATTAACACAGTTTTATACAATCTCCCTGGAAAATAATAGGAGGAAATGATCTTTAACTTATTTATGAAGTCTGATACCAAAAGCCCCACAAAGAAAGCAAAGTAAAAGTAACGATGTAAAATAAAGGAAAAAAACTACATCTAAGTGTCTCTCATGAACACAGATGCAAAATTCTCAACAGAGCCTTAGTAAATATAATCCAGCAATGTATTAAATACTTATATACCACGAGCAAGGGAGATTTGTTCCAGGTATGCAAAGCTGGTTTGATATTCAGAGATCAGTCTATATAATCACCATATCTACAGGATAAAGAAGAAAATTACATGTTCATACCAATTGAGACAGGGAAAATATTTGAAAAAACCCATTCATGAAAAAGCTCAGGAAACTAAGAGTAGAGGAGAAGTTCCTGAACTTGATACAAAGTGTCTACCAAAAACTTAGAGCTAACATCATACTAAATGGTGAAAGACTGAACACTTTCTTCCAAAGACTAGGAATAGGCAAGAATGCTTGCTCATCACTATTATTCAACATAGTGCTGGAAGTTATAGCTAGAGCAATAAAGCAAGAAAAAAATGAAAAACATACAGATTGGACAGGGCCAGCCCAGGGGCATAGTGGTTAAGTTTGCATACTCTGCTTCAGCGGCCCCGGTTTCATGGGTTTTGGTCCTGGGTGCAGATCTACACACTACTCATCAAGTCATGCTGTGGTGGCATCCCACATACAAAATGGAGGAAGATTGGCACAGATTTTTAGCTCAGTGACAATCTTCCTCACCAAAAACATAAAATAAAATAAAACATACAGATTAGAGAGGAAGATAAAAAATTGATACACTTTTTAGATGGTATGTTTGTCTACATAGAAAAAATCCAAAAAATCTATAAAAAATGAAAACTTAAAACTAATAAGTGAGTTCAGCAAGGTGGCAAGATACAAAATCAAAACAAAAAAATTAATCATTTTCTAGGAACCAACAATGAGCATGTAGAAACTAGAATCAAAACCACAGTGTCATTTATAATTGTGCAGAAGAAAGTGAAGGACTTGGTGTAAATTAAACAAAACCTGTAAAGAATTTCTATGATGAAAATTAGAAAATTGTGATAAAAGACATCAAAGAAAACTTAGATAAATGGAAAGGCACATCCTGCTCATGGATTGGAAAACTTAACATAATAAAGACATCAATACTACACAAATTACCCATAGGTTTAATAAAAAGTATATAAAATCTCACCATATTTTGTATAATATTAACATAAATTGCCAAATTTACTTAAGAAATATCATTTAATCATTTTATGTCCTTTAAGATACGAACACTCTCAATTTTTCTACAGTCATTCTTAATCAAGGGAGGGCAGAGCAATTTAGTGGATGTCTGTTGTCCAGTATAATCAAAATAACATCTCCCTTTGAGACAAGTGTTAAGCAGATTTGTTTGCAGTCCACTCAAAAAGACTAAGGTCCCTTAAACTTGGGTTTCCTTTCCTTCAACACAACCCACTGTGTATATAGGCATGACCTGGCTGTTTTTGCATCACCCTGCAGAAACTGGGGCATGGGGAACCAGCATATGAAAATGATGACACTCTGGCTGCTGCTATTGTTATGAGTGCTAAATCATCCATTGTCTCTCACTCAGAAATCTCATGTCTTCCACCTGCATCCCTGTTGGCTTGTACTGTGTAAAATCTCAGACTCTTCGTAGTTCCTGATAGCTCTCTTTCTCCTCCCTCTCCCCTGGGATGCTTACACTTGGAAAATAACTAGCTTCTATGCTGTGAGGAAGCCCAGGTCACAAAGACAGGCTATGTGTGAGTGCTCTCTAGTCCATAGCCTAGCCATGTCCCCAAATGAAAGCCAACATTAATAACTAGACATGTGAATGAATGTGCCTTCAGATGATTCCAATCCACAGGCTTTGAGTCTTCCATCTGAGACTCAGAAAACATGGCACAGAGACAAGTTAACTGTACTGTGCCATGTCTAAATTTCTGACCCATGGAAAACGAGAGATGAGTGACTGTAAGTGACTTGGTGTTTTAAGCCACTAAATAATGTTGCATTACTAAAGTAATTGAAATATTCGTAAAAAAGTCAAAGAAAGAAAAACCCACTTTGTTTAAATATTTCTTGACCTCTTTTATGTACATGCTGTTTTAGAAGGAAAGTATTTCTCATTATTCTTGGCATTGACATTTACTAATATTAGTAAGTCATTTCTCATATATGTAATCCCTTCCTTCACAGCACAAAAAACATAGTAGATTCCTCTGTTACCTGTAGTGATACTGTATTGAAAGTATTTATCATTCAACAAACAATTATGAGTTTATTCTATGGGCCAGGCCATGAACCAGATTATATGTCAGATTAGACTTACCTTTACAAAACTCTCTAAGTGTTTGAGAGAAATATTAACTTAAGTGGAACGCAATTGTATGTTATTCATCAGATCCATGCCATATCAGTTGAAAAAGGTAATACTAATGATTTTTCCTCTAACAATACATTTAAAATTCATTCAACAAATACTTATTTCATGCCTGCTCACCTGTCGTGAGCCCGGCACTGCATTAGGCATTTGATAAATGGTCCATCACTATTAGGCTACAAAGTATAGCAGTGTCATGCTAGAAACTTCCATGCTCAAATGATGCTTCAAACTGAACTGTAGCCAATCAAAGATTAAAATTCCTATTTGCAAAATGTCTTTGAAAATTTTGAAATAGAACAATTTGATTCAGCAAGCACATGCTAACCATTCATGTACTGAAATAATTTTATTACCATATCATTGCAACATGATTTCAATATTTGATAGAGTATGAAAAAAATATGTGTCTATACATAAAATCTCTAGAGGCAGAAACATGAAACAAATTGAGTATTAAGGGATCTCCAACCCAAGATAAATAGTAATATTGGCAAATTGAGCATTCTCTGAAGGAAAGTATCCAAATGAATTTTGACTAGTGTCTTTTCCATTCTTGTGTTGCTGAGTTGCTGATATGAAATGTATATTTATTCTATGAAGCATACCTATGGCAGTTAACTTCAGATAGTGTTATCTGTAACAATTTGTATTGGCTTCCTCCCAAGGCCTTTGATTTGCCATGTATGAGAATAAATGAGAACCATGTGAAAGTCAATAAGTTCTTGATAGTACATGACATTCTGTGTTCTCTCATCCTTGGTTTTAGCAAACATTCCAAGGTTTTGGCTTCCATCATTGAGGGTGATAGGCTTCAAAAATGTAACGGCTTTTTTCTTGGCTTCAGATAAGAATCCCAAACTTCACACACTCCCATAAATCATGGGGGTGGAAACCTGTCAGAAAATAGCACAAGAGTACTACTTTTTCCTTGTGGAATTTAGTGTTTCCAAATTAGATTATTTGTTGAATTTTCAAGGGAGCATATTTGCTTGAAGCGCTCACTGTATGTCAGACAAATCTCATGCTCTTGAAACGGAGTTCACAGAAGCGAAGTCAAGGGTAGCTGCCTATTCCTTCCTCTATTACAGTAGTAAGAGTCAAAGGATTCTGCAGAAATGTGTTTCTCCTAGCAGTCAGTGAGTAACGTCTTGCACAGTGAGAAGTGGCAAAATGGAGACTACTCAAGGTCTTGAATTCAGACTGTATTTTCTAATTGTTCCTCAGATTTTATCCTCATAGTAACATGCTGTCAAGTAATAAAGTGTAGTCATTCAGTGCAAGGGTGCTAGAGTGGATTTTGACTTCAGCTCTTCTATTTACTAGTTGTATGACCTGGTATGATTATTATCCACTCTAAGCCTCAACCTATAAAGTGGATAACAAAATACTCATTCCATAGGGCTGTTCAGGAAATTAAATGAAATAATATATATTAAGTGCTTGACACATAGTAAATTCTCAATTGATATTAGTTATAATTTTTTGGAAGAGTTAAATATAATACATTCTTATCTATGTACATATATGTAATAGAAATTATGAAGAAATTTTCAAGTTCTTATTTGTTGTTACTATTACTGTTGACACTTCTATTATTTCTAATTTAGGTGTAAAATTATCTTTCTTCAAAGGAGAAAGACGATAGGCCACCTAGTTGAAAAATGTGATTTAATTATGACTATTCTCCATCAACTTGTAACTGGATTTTCCCAGAGAATTCCAGGGTGAGGATTTCTGTAAACCTCTAAAATCTTTATTTTATGATGTACTTAACTCTACCACTTATTTTCCCAAATTGTGTCTAGATCCCCTGCGTCAAGAGAATGTATATCCCAGATGCCCCATAAGAAGGGTAGTTTTAGTAGGCATATTGGCATTATTTGTACATAGAAAGGAAATAGAAGGGATTAGAAAAGCTTTGGCATTTACCTTGTTAAATTTTTATAACTAAGCTCTGGTTCAAGGATCTACTTAAACGACTTAACTGCACTAAGAAAAATGGGAGCACTGAGACCAATGAAAGGAGTCCACAAAATTCTGTGAAAATGAACCAGTTCTAGCAGAAATCAGTATGTTCAATGATTCAAGATCTACAACTAGAACATTAACTAGTTTTATTGACCTGAAGGAAATTCACACTTTTCTCTATAAGGACAAAAAGAATCAGGGACATTCCTTTTTATTATATTATCAAAAATTGTTTTAAAACATTAATTCAAAAATTGGGGGGATGCTTATTATGTAGCAGGCATTGCAGTGGCAAGAAGACACAGTAGTTTACAAGGCAGAGCTCCTGTTCAAGGTGTTCTCAGGCATGAGTAGAGATGCGGCACAAAGAAGAGACAATTTCAGTGTAAGATGGTAAGTGTTATGCAGAATCAATCATATGGATTTTTTGCTGCGCAAACAAGGGACACTTAATCAAGTACTGGGCATAATGAAGAATGAGTCGGATTGGGTAGGTGATTCTGGACAAAGGAACAGAAAGTTCAAAGACTCTGATGCATAAAAATAAAGTGTGGGATATTCCAAGAGCTACAGGTGGTTCTGTGCAGTTGTGTATAGTGTGAGGAGCTACTGGACAGACAGGAGAATACACAAAGAACAGGGTTTTAGTCAAGGTAAATACTCATATGAAAGAGTGTTCTGTATTCTAGAAAGGATAAGTTGGCAACTGCAGGTGAAATTCAGCCCTGGGATGTTTCTTCTTCATCATTAGATGGGTTACCATATTTAAAATATACAAAAATTTCTCACAAAAACTCAGATTAGGAATTCTCTTGAAAGGTCAGGAATTTACACTGGATCCATGTAGCCTTGTCCCTGAGAAGTTGCTTTTGGAGGAACAAAGGTGCTTTTATGGGTCACCACACTCCCCACTTGCTTCGCGCACTTATACAAGCTTCCAGGCCCCTGAGGCACCTGCATTTGCCAGCGCCCCTAGGAGGAACTACGAAATTAAACTTGTTCTACATATTAGTCTGCCTGATGATGGAGATATCAGGACTGGATGCAGGTGCATTATTTAGGAGTTTTATTCAGTAATCTAGACAAGTAATAAGAGATCAGCAGAGGTTGTGGTGGGAAAGAAAAGTTAGCCTTCCTAAATGGAATTATGGCTTAGGTGATCTCAAATGAAATAGAGGGAAGAGTAAGGATGACGTTTTAACTTCCAGGTTAATCAACTTGAGAGTCATTGTCTCAATTTAGTATCTTTAAGAAGCAGACACCAAGAAGGAATTAGACCTGCAAGAAACTTTAGTTGGAAGTTCCTGTTAAGGGCTGGGACAGAGAAAGGGACTGCACAGGCAGCTTACAAATTGAAAAATGCGTCCGACATATATAAAAGGAAATATGTAAAAGGAGAGAGCCAAGGAGCAGGTGGGACAGGAAGCTCAGACTGCAGGACAGCTCTGAGAACGTCTCAGCCAGGACAACTACAGCACGAGATCAAAGATTGCTTGTTAGAGAGCATATCACTTGAGAAGAAATGGCCCAGCACTGGGACTCCCAGCATGCTCCCTGGCCTGGTGTAAACTACACTGGGGATTTTTACAACAGCTTGAGGTTGTCAGCTAATTGTTCTCCTTCTAATAGGTTCTCTCTTGAAAGGAGATCTGAACAGTGTGTGCCCATAGCAGACACAGGTGTCATTAATAAAAGTATTGGATTCAAGTAATGCGAGAAAAGAGTTAAAAACGGTTGCCTGTGGGGAACAAGAAACAGAGTTAAGCAAGAGACTGTTTCCCTAATTAGCCTTTCAGAACTATCTGCCTCTGACATTTTATGTATCTAAGTAAAAAGGACTTGGAGCAGAGATTGCTATATGGATTCCAAAAACTCCTTTCTTCTCTATCTAGGCACACTACTTAACCCTCTTGCTTTGACATTAAGTACAGCAGTAGGATTGAATTCTAGTCAGTGGAAGGAGAGAAAAAGTGTATGTGTCACTCACAAGTAGGGCTCATAAAATCTGCCACAGACAATCTTCTGTTCCATTTTACTGGCTGGAAGAAAAGGATTCCAAGGCCTTCCACTCCATAAGATGGACAGAGTATGGGATCTGAACCGTTGCAAGCAAGGCCACCTGGCAAGCAACTACATTGGGTTATTCTGTGTCTAAAATTTTACGTTTTGTTATTTTAAGCTGTTGGCATTTATAGATTTATCTATTACAGCAGCTAGCATTAACCTAAGAAAGGTGGTCTATGATAAAGATATGTATATGTACAACACAAATAAAGATATGTAGATCTTTACATAATATCAGAGATACATTTTACCTTTGAATTCTTTTTTCTAAAGCTTCAGACTCACATCTTTAATATCTATTAATTTATTAAGATTTTGCAGACACCATAAATTTAGCAAACTCATAATGTTAAACTTACTTATTTCTCCATTCTACTAATGGTGCAATCATTTCCACAAACACTCAGCACCTACATTTGATGGTTTTTTCTGATTCCTACCTTTTGAACAATTCTTATATCAAATTAGTAAATTCTGTTAATTCTTCTTTCTTTATGCGTCTTTGGATGCAGTCCATTCTTCACCTTGTATTACCACGGTCACCATGTATTACCATGGGGTAGGCGCAGAGCTTCACGCCTATAGCACCAAAAGTGATTTCTAACATCACATGGTCTACTTAACCTGCAGCCTCTCCCCATATCAGTTTTGCAAATTTCCGCCGTCACTGTTCCCATAGCATTTTGGGAATTACATTGTGGAAAAAACAGAATAGGAAGATTCCAGTTTGAAGTACCCGATTATTTACTGGGATGACCTTGGGAAGGTGGCTTAGACATTTTGAACCTTGATTCCCTCATCTATTAAAAATGAGTAATATCTATTCACAGGATCGTTGCAAAGATTCAATGAGGTCACTTGTAAATGGTGACAGCAAAGTGTCTGTCTCATAATAGTGCTTAAGACATATTGATTGAATGAATAAATATACCTCTTCCCCTTTACTTTGCTAATCTTCTGCTTATAAGTTATCCTCTGCTCCATTCAACATGGTCAAATGCTATTTCTCCTTCAAGGCAAGCTCTGACTTGTTTTGTGACCTCTCCCTATCCACTTCTTCCTTATGGAAGTCTTGATCCCTTATCTTGTCTTGCCTTATATTGTGAGTTCGTTGTTTTGGTTTTTCATGTGTAATCATTGTCTTTAAGTAGATTGCAAATGACTAGGGACCCACTTTACACAAAATATCAGGTGTTTCTTAGAGAGTTATTTGCAGCCCGTGGCTGTTTGTTGTAATTTTTGTCTTATTTGACCTGTGCAGAATTGCTTCCTTCCTTTTTCCTAAGTGATAGCCTGACTTTCTTTCGGACATAAACCACTCTGACACCTCTAATCCCTGTACATCCTCAGTTCCACGTGACCCCACCCGCTCTCTCCAAGGGCAAGCACAGGACTGGGCACTTGCCAATCGGAGGAATTCATTCTCCTGCCCAACCTGATTCAGATCAGGCTGTGAGCCAAGCAAAGCCCCAGAATTTCTGCTGGAAGAACTGAGGGGCCATCATTATCTCACAGGAACTACAATGTAGTTATATTAACTAGAGCAATACCTTTAAAGATACAGTTTGTGATTTAACCCAGTTGCAATAAAAATAGGGTCAAGTGAAGAAGATAAATAAAAGACTTACTCCTGGATCCATCTGTGCCAGATCTCTCAGCTGGGAAGGTTATCTGTAGCCTTTTCAGTTGCGTAGGTTAAAAATTTTCCTTTTTTCCCTAAGCTAATTTACTTCATTTTTGTCACTTGTAATAACAGAGAACTGCCTAATACAGTTGTGTTCTTTAACCATGAAGATAACATTCACTAATATCTTCTAGCTTACTCATGATGAGATTTAGAGAAAAAAATGTGGATTACATAACAGGAACGCTTCCTCATTAATGGAAAAAAAAGAAACAAATGCATTCTTCTTGACTTAAATTTCATTATTTTGCTGCTTAAACAAGCATATACTTTCATAATATTTAAAAAAGCTTCAAAGACCACTTCTGTACTCCAATCTGTAAAAAATATTTTCATTATGTTTATTATAAAAATATAGATGTTTCCACTACAAATCATTTTACATTAGTAAGTGGCCATCTACATTGTACAACATAGACTAAATGAGTAATGTTTTGAAAATACAAGTTTAAAGTAAATACATGTTGCCAATCTTATCACATTTATATATGGCTTAATTGATACTTAGTACAGCATAAACTGGGCCAGTTACCAAAAATAAATAATATATGTAAATCAAATTTAAGATACAAAACAGATCATACGGTACATGACATCGTGAAGGAGTTGTGGTTCCGTGTTTATTGAAAATCAACGCAGTTCCTGTACAAAGAGATGGCCACACGCATCCTAGCACCTCTACTCCACAGTTTGGAATCACACACTGTTGTGTTTACATATGTACAGGGTAAGAATTGTGTAAAGTAAATTTATAAGAGGTCACATAGAAAATTGGGGAAATATGAGAGCAACAAACTGTCTATACCATCTCTACTTTCAAATGTAAACCAGAGCCAAAGTAAGTGAAATAGATTCAACGATCCTCAATTTCTGTGGGTTCATGACATGCACAGATTTTGCTGAGTATGCTCAGAATAGTATCTAAGAAAGTAAATGCTAGTCTGGGAAAAATGAAATTGGAGCCCTTTTCAGATCTCAATCTAACTCCACCACACAAAACATTTGATTAAATAAATGTTTTCTAGCTGTTTCTAGCAGGCTTAAGTGAAATTTGTAATTAATTTCATAACCTCATATATCTTTTTAAAAAGCTCAAGCTCTTATATATCCAATACATAATTCTAGTAAGATGATTTGACTATAAGGAATATCCCAGAAATTTAAGAAATAATCTCATATATGGAGGAACACAACCTAAGCCTTATTACACTCAATTTACAAGAGATTAGCACTCGTGAATTTTGATCTGTGATTGTAAGCTGTATAGTGTTCCATTAAGCATAAGAGCATACATGTTGCAGCATTTTTTATCCATTCCATTCTTGTGACATATGCATTTCTTATTCCCATAACATGATCATATCAGCATTAGAAAGAATATAGACAGAGCTAAAATGTTGCTTCACAATATATTAGTGTCGAGATCTCCACTGGGTACATCTTTTCAAATATTACTGAATATGATGACATTTGACCTTTATAGAATAGTAAGTCTAAGTTCCTGCAATGACAGATCTCTCCATTGCCTACAGATTTTGAGTCATTTGCTAGACAACCAGCTATTTTGAAAATTATAAGCCATACAAATGCAAAGAAGTTCAATGCTTCTAAGTTATACACCAAAATTACAACAGGTGCATTTCAGTGGAAGACTCTTAAAGATAATAATACCCGGTATTGGTGATCACAATGTTTAATTAATTTAACTAAACCCCAGTGGTGCAGGTAAGTAGTTCAGTTATCATCATTCCCTACAAACAGCTTAAGAAGTTTAAGCAAAGAGATCAAGTGACATTTCAAAGCCAGTCAGCAGTGAGTTTTTGACTCATGCACTGGCCTATAGGCTCTGTTGCCAACTAATGCAACAATCTAAATAAGATTCCAATTCTTTCCAGTGTAGCTATTCTCTATTCAGGAGCTCTAAATAGCTTCTTTACTAACGAAGGGAGGTGGTGATCTCCTAAGCACCGGAGCAGGGCAGGCATGTCATTGAGAAGCCATTACACACCAGCCAGTGCATCACACTAAATTAACAGTACACACTTTCTAATAAATGGAAAGATAAAAATTGATGGGATAATCCATACTGTGAGAGATTGGGCTAGTCTATAAACAGGGAATGGGTTTGGCTTCTTTCCTTTCATATAGATAGATAGATACATAGATACATATAAATGGATGGTTCAAAAAATCTGGAAAGAAACTCGTCATTCTCCTTGTCTAGTTCACCATGTTTCCTACTGCTGACAATTTGAGAGAGCATTTGGCACTTGGCTGTAACAAACCCAAATTAAATCATCAAGGTATAAATAGAAAACAATAAAAGCAATTCAAAAGAAAATAAATACATACTTTTCTTCAAAATTAAGACAATTTTTACATGATAATACTGAAGGAAGCTAACAATTAAAAATGTGGAGTGCTTAAAACAACTACAAACTTCATCTCTATATGCTTTTAACAGATAAAAGAGAATAATACAATGGAAAGGTAGTAAATATGGCCAGATAGTTTGAGGTATAAATTCCTCGATTTTGCTTGTGTCTAAGGAAACAAAATACCTGTTACAGATTTCTTCTGTGTATAAAAATATCACAAGTCTTTTCTCTAGTGGCTCACAGTAAACAGAGCCACCACGTTCATTTTGTCACTTCATTTGTTTTGCTCCGTGATCATCAGTTTATAGTCAATGGCTCTATGCTAGTTCTTCATCATTTCACACTGAAGAATTTTAATTCAATTCATCGACTAATATAAAAAGCAATTACAAAACAAAATACACCCGCCCACCCATCCACTAAATGATCGGGGAAAATAAAGGGTTTTCCAATTCCACTTTAAGGCATTTGTACTCATATCTGAATGTCTTATTGGGCTTGGAACTGCCACCAGTATCTCCAGCATTGTCATCAATCTTCAGAGTAATGCTACATCTTCCACAGCCACCACTTCTAACCGGAAATAGCATTTTACACTGGAACTGGACCATTTTTTGATTGAGTTTCTAGAGCTTTAATGCTACTGATGATCTTCTTTTGTGGCCCAACCACAGTGACACCAACTTTTTTCATGTCACTGTAAAAACAGAAGAAAATGTCTGGTGAGAATCGTGGTTTCTTGAATAGTATGTAAGCAGAGAATTTCAATTAGCAAAGCTTGCACAACAATATACCCCAGTGCTTTGGACCTACTTTTATGATTTTTGCATCATCCATGTATTATATGTATCCTGGCCATTCCACTGCTATTCTTGTGGAAAAATATAGTTGGTGTAGTGGGTTGAATAGCGCCCCCTCAAAATTTCTGTCCATCCGGAATCTCACCACATGACCTTATTTGGAAATAGGGTCTTTGAAGATGTAATTAAGACAAGGATCAAGATGAGATCACACTAGAGTAGAGTGGGCTCTAAACCCAATGAGACTATGCTGATTAGAGACAGAAAAGGGCACACAGTGACACAGAGAAGAAGGTCATGTCAAGATGGAGGCAGGGACTGGAGTGATGCTGCTACAGCCAAGCAATGCCAGGATCCACCAGAAGCTGGAAGAGGTGAAGAAGGATTCACCCCTAGAGACACTGGAGCAAGAATGGCCCTGCAAACACCTTTATTTCCAACTTCTGGCCTCCAGAACTGTGAGAAAATTAATTTCTGTTGTTTAAGCAAACAAGTTTGTGATAATTTGTTATGGCAGCCCTAGGAAATATTACAGGTGGTCAGACATTCTTTGTGGGGCATTATCTCTATCCCTTGAATCTGGGCCACCTCAGGGACTGCTTTGACTGACAGAGTATGTAGAAGTGACACTTATCAGTTTTCTGCACTCAGGTCCTAAGAGACTGCTGGATTCCACTTATTACCTATTGAGACACCTTCTCTGGGCCCCAGATCTGCCATATAAGAAGTCTGATGACCCTTGGGCATTGGAGAGGCCATGTATAAGCACTTAGTCTACAGTCCCAGCTCCATGCCCATCTGTACCAGGTCAGACATAGAGGAAACCATCTCGAGCCCTCTGGGTTGGACCAGAGTCATAGTAGATGAATACTTCAATCAACACCAATGCTAGAGCAGAAGAATCAACCCCCAGCAAGCCCTGCCCAAATTCATAACCCACAACATTGTGATATACAACAAAACTGTTGTTGTGTTAGCCTTTAGATTAGAGGCAGCTTGTTGCACAGCCATGGGTAACTGGAACTATTTCTTTAAAGCATAAAGATCTTTCAAGGTAGAAAAAAATGACAAGGAAATATCTTTATTTATCAAAATTATTAAATTTAAAATAGTTTAAACTCAGAAACCAGGCACTAAATTAAGACTATAAGAACACACAAAATTTCATTTAAGGGGAATAAGACTTAGCTAAACAAGTGTGAATGATTAATTAAATATTCTTTATTCTTGATCAGTTCAGATAGTCACGTCTTTCAGGTCCTGGCTCGCGGGGCCATCCCTTACCCCCTATTTGACATGGTGAAACCTCTCTGCACTTGCACCCGCATGTCCTATTTTCATTTCTTCCTCCATTTTCTTCCAAGGCATTTATCACCATCCAGCATATCGTCTTTCTTTCTGATTTATTTTCTTTATTCTCTACCTTGTCCCACAAGAAGGTAAATTCCACATGAACAAGGATTCTTCTCAGTTTTGTACATCGCTTAGCAATCATACCCTGAGCAACGGCTGCCATTTAATAGGGACTTAATATGTACTTACTAAAGAATAAATCAACAGTCCAAAGCATATTTATCTGGGGAGGTTGACAGAGGAGTAAAGTATCATTTGGCAGGGAGCACCAGGCAAACTGAGAATAGCAAGAACAAAGAGCACACGTGCAAACATGCACCCACACATACACACACAGAAGGGACTCCTTTACATTGAGCACAAAGGGAAGGACAAAGACACGGGAGTTCAATTACGGAATTTTGATTCTTTATATACCACGGATCTATCTTTAAAATGAAGAACAAACATTTACCCACTTGTCCCCAAACTATAAAAAAAGTCAGGTTATGAATCTAGAGCTAGAAAAAAGGGCAGATAAAATATATGTGTACAAATCAATAGATCCTCACTCTTTTGTATTTCTTCTCTCATATTTCTTCCAATTCTATATCACATTTTTTATGACTCATACATTTTTCTCTGTCTCTTCCTTTACTCCTTCTTTATAATCTTAAAAAACAATGCAATAATTACGGAAAGCAGAAAAAAAAATTGTTCCAAGGTGGTATACTAATTTCCTGAGCTCTTTGAGAAATTTAAGCACAGTGATAGTAATACATGCTGGGAGACTTGGCCCCCATCTCCCCTCTGAAACTGAAGCACACACACGCCAGCAGCTGGGAAAAATAAGATGCTGAGAGTTCACAGACCAATTTGGGACAACTCTGAAGAGCTAACCCAGCTCTAGGACTCTTGTCCCACTAAGAAGGGCTGAGTCCCGTCCCTCAGCCAATGCCCGCCCCCAGCACTCCTTTACAGATGTATGTCTCGAGTGCACAGCCCAAAAAGTCTTCTGCAGAAAACTGTTTCAGATTCTGCATCTGGGAACCCTGTATAAGCAAAGAGATACATACTTTTGTTTGTATTTAATGCAAAAGATTATGCTGGGTAAGGGAATTAAAGTAATCATCCCTGTAGGTTATGTCTTAGCTTGAGTTATTATATGCCGTCTACCCTCTAGCCCCTTGAGAATGCCTTCTACCCGCCACCCTGCCATGCCCAAAATAGTTTTAAACCTCCAGCTGCTATAGTCCCAAAGCACTCGCCACATGCTCACATCAGTTTACTAGTCCTTGAGAAGGGCAGTGGAAAAGCTCAAGACCAAAGAGCAGCTCAGGGTTGAGACCAGAGGTTCACGGGCTGTCTCAGACTGTAAAGGTGTAAGGGTGACACTGAAAATGGCCTCTAAGGGAACGGGACAATGACACGTAACAACTAATCTGCCTGACGTTCATCCCACGCACTTAGTTCTCTCTGCAGTTTCTAAGTCTCTCTTGTTCTTTCTCATTCTTTCTTCCTTTCTCACATTAACCTTCTTAAATTCATCTTAGGCTATTAAATAACATTTAAAAGAATGTGTTGTATTTACTGAATAAAACTGCAAATTTCCTGGACTTCTGTTGAAAATTAGGTGACTTGATTGGCTTTCACATAAAGAAAATCCCTAAACTAACTGAAATATATTAATATTTATTTGGGCATGAAACTCCATTGACCTTTTCCTGTGACTTGATAATATGGAAAAAAAAATTAGACATGGTTTTTGGTATCTCTGTCTTAATCTAAGAGAATCTCTAAAGTTATTAGGTCAAGGGAATCATTTCTGAATTGAATCTCGATGGCACAAAGAAAATAGATTTGAAAGGAATCAAATTCAAGCAATAAATCCAATACAGAAAAATGAAGGATAAAATATGGAGTTAAATATTTTGTAGCATTTAAGTTGAAAATGTTGCCTCATTAGATTTCCCCAAATTATTAGTATATCCAATATTTTTTATAAATTCTCATTTTTGTAATATAAACTAGGGACATGAGGTACACCACACTGCAGAGACCCAAGAAATAAACAATTCCTCTCAAGGAGTTTAAGGTCAATAGATGTTAATCCCAGATTGTCCAAGAATTGAGGAGAAAGAACAGAAGAAACAGAAGAAACAGGAACTGAAACACAGAGAGATCTGGAACCACCTGGCTCGGTGTGAAGGACCAAGGTGTGAAACAGCCAACGATCTCAGGAAAAGCCAGCTTTCACCTTGTATCTACATTATAGGCTGTTCAGATAATAATAATAATAATAACTAAGTGAAATGTTCTAACCAGCCACAAAAGAGCTTCCCGTCCAACAAGTGTTGTTGAGACAAACGCGTCACTACTTGGAAGTATAATAAATGTTGTCACTTCACCTTTTTACACGTTTTCTTAGCACATTCACAGCTTATAATGTCTGACCATATTTAAATTGTGACTAGCAGTTAATCTTATTAACAACATTCTGCCTCATCCACTTCTATATAGTGTTTCATTATCTAAGAGCTCTGAGTGTTGATATTTTATTGAGAACAAATATTTGTCTAGCTTTGCCTTTGAAAATCTGGCAATGGTGCAGAAACGTTCCACTCTGTGTTTGTTCTTTGCTATGCTTCTGTGCTCTAAGGCACGTGTCTTGTATATTGTAACCCTCATTGTTTATATTACTAAAATAAGAATTTATAAAAATATTTAAATACACTAATATATCCTGGGACTGTGTCTGATCTAAATAATGACCACAGAAACTCAAAGCATATTGTCAATTGGGACAGAAGTCTATTCAATAAACACTGTTTTCTGATTTAAACAGGAATGCTGACACACAGTAAGTAGACTAGAGTGAGTTTATTTTCTAAGAACAGATGCTCGTCTTCATTAGTAGATCCGTCTGTGATGTTTTATGTTTCTGATCGGAATGCTATTCCATAAATGGTAAACTTCTTTACCTATTCATTAGGCATTTGCATCTTTATTAATTACACTGCACACTCCTTTTTGACATCTAATCTGTTGCTCTCCACAGTGAGTGTTTAAATGATTGACAGGGTGACAATGAAAATCTTTAACTATTCAATAACATTTAAATATTCACATATTAGATGGAGAGGATAAGACTTAAAGGAACGGGAGGTCCCTAAAGAGTTTGCTTAATGTGACAAAGATGAAAGATAGACTCTGGCACAAAGATAGGCACAGTTTTCAAACAGACCATGCAAGCTATGAAACTGTGAACAGCTTTCAGTGTGTCAGCCCAGCACAACTGCCTTTCTCTGGAGCAGTCCTACATCCAACCCTCGGGGAAGGGCCCCGGCCAGTTCATGTTATCTCACCCCACCTCTCTCGAACAGAAATGATTAAGCCGTGGCAAACATATCTCTTTGGAGGAGCCAATCTATAAGCAGGACTGAGCCCATCAGAGTTTCTGTCCTTGGGACTTAGAAGAAAGAGAGTTGGACACTGGTCCGTTGAGTGGTACACCAAGGTTTTATGACCTAAGGCTGAGACAAGCATTTTCAGCTATGTGCATGGGAATGCAGAAAAGGTCACTGCGTAAGAAAACAAAAGATGGTGCGGTCACATTAAAAAGTGAAGTAAATTGGTTCTCATTCACAGAGAGAAGAAGAGTATGGCTTCTAGTTCTTCACTTCCAGTTCCCAATTACAAAAATGCAGGAATATACTAATTATTATGCTATATCTGCTTATGTTTAAATCAGGGGCTTGATTTTGTGGGGTTGGGTAAGGGTAGGTCTGTTGGTCTATCTGAAGAAGGTCATATTTCAATGTAGACATTGATCCTGGGGACCTAATCTAATGAGAGAGGAAGACACACCAATACGCATCAATCTAGAAGGTGTTGTTGACGAACAGACCCAAGATCCAGCTCAGTGGTTACAGCAGACAGTAAGTAGCTCAGTAATTTAACTGATGTTTGTGACACTTTAATTCACAACAGGTATGTTCACTGGGAAGTTCAGAATCATTCAGTCTCAAAAACTTTTTTCTTACTCTGTGGAAATCTTGGCTATGGTGTCACAAGAACTGTACTCCACTCCTGTGAAGATTTCCTTGCACTGTGCTGTCCGGACACCATTAAGCCAGTCACCTGGTGTGCGGAAGGTAGGGACGTCGACATTGCTTTGGTCCAGAAGAAGGTTTGATGGCCTGCAAGAAGGAAAACACCAAAAGGGGAGAGATCAGGAGTCAGCAGAGATGCTGCATGTCAAAATCTGACAGCAACTTCAACAGGAACTTCCAGACTTTGTGTCGCATTCCTGTTTACCTGTGGAATTCATCTGTCATGAAGGCTTCATCTGCTCAAGTTGGCAGCTTGTGAGAATACAGTATAATCATCTTGTCTCAGCACTCCCCCTCTCCACTTACGACTGCTTTTTAAATCATTGAAACTTTGCCAATGAAATGCATAAATATATCCATACATACTTTTATAATTTAATTTGTTTAACCATTAGCAAAGATGGTGGTAATTTAGGATGCAATTATAGCAGACACAACACACTGCGTATTTTGCTGTCTAATTTGGTGACGGATATGGTTTCCAACATTAACTCCTGCACACTGAATGCTCATTTGTAGCTGTACTGGCTGCTGTATAAAGGACAGTTTGAATAACCTAGACTACACTTACAGCAGGACATACAGTCAGTAGAGATTTAAATAATGCCACAAATGTGATTAAAAATATAAATTACAAAAGGAAAAGAAGAAATTAAATGAAAAACAATAAATGAAATTCTCGTAAATGTGGCAACACCGAATGGAGTTCATGATAATTACAGAGATAGGTGATGGATAGATGAGGAGAGGGAGAGAGGGAGAGAGATGATGGATACTGTGACTGATTTATATTGTACAATACAATCAGCATTCAGAGGAACCTGTAGGCATGACTGTAGCTCTATGACCAACCGCAAGGTCTGGTGAGTCACAGGAACAGAAGGGACATAAAAGCAAAGGGGAAAAGGGGGAAGAGAAAAAGAAAAGAAAGAGGAAGACCAGGTTTTCATTGCTGTAAAGCCCAAAGAAGCAGCCTGGTGGTGAGCCGCTCTTGGGGTGTTTGCATCAGCTCGCACTGACCTCTGTAACTGTAGGTCTGGGTCACTCATAAGATTGAGGCCAGGCACCAGGAGGACAATTGATTGCTCTCTTTCTTTATTCTTTCCTCTTAAGGAAGGGATCTTGAGCAAAAAGTAGTTATGAAGCCCTTTGTTTGAGATGAATGATAATAATAATAACAACAGCAATAAGGATTATATTGAACATGTATGAGCACTTACAATGTGTCAGGGAAGACGCCAAGCACATTACACAGACTAAAGTGAGGACTTGAATCCTTACAGCTTTGTTAGGCACTGATGCTCTGCCCCCGTAATAGAGGGGGAAGCTCTAACTAAAGGAGACGAAGTTATAAATCCAAGTTGCTTCAGGCAAAAGAGAGATGGAGCTGGGATTCAGACACAAGTTATCTTATACCAAAGCCCACACTCTTGGTCACTATGCCATACCATCTAAGTGAAACTTTGTTCATATTGCATTTCCCCCATTTTCTCCTAAGCTATTTATGATTCTAGGATGTGGCCTCTTTGATTTTTATATTGGGTAATGCATAGTGGTTTGGTGCACAGATGCTAGAACCATAAGGCCTGATTGAATCCTGGGTATGGCACTTCCTACCTGTTTGACCTCAAGTGACTCTCTCAGCTCGGCTGTTTCCTCATCTATAAAGTGGGGACGATGGTATAATGCTGATTTCACAACAACGAAGACTACATGAGCACATGCAGACAGCACTTAGAGCAGTGCTGGCACGGAGTAAGCTGTCAGTCATCCACTTGTTATTCTGACAGAAGATGACACACCTAGTGAAATGGTTGAAGTTTTTAAAACTTCAAGAAGAAAATAACATAGTAAATTCCAGTTTATACAAATTGCTGGGAATGTGATGATCTTGTTAACTCCTTTTATTTTTTCTTTTTAAAAAGGCGCTTTTTCTAATGCTTTTTGGTGAGGAAGATTGTCCCTGAACTAACATCTGTTGCTAATCTTCCTCTTTTTTTCTTTCTCCCCAAAGCCCCAGTACATAGTTTTATGTCCTAGTTGTAAATCCTTCTAGTTTTTCTGTGTGGGATGTCACCAAAGCATGGCTTGAGGAGCGATGTGCAGGTCTGTACCCAGGATCACAACTGGTAAACTCTGGGCCACCAAAGCGGAGCACACGAAGTTAACCACTACACCACCGGGCCAGCGCCAATAATGCCTACAAGCTCACAATGATTCCACAACCAATGCTTATAAATGGATATGCTATTCTGCCTTCTGTTGTTTCTGTTTTCATTATTGCATATATTATAATAATATATATTTATATAAAATAATGTCATAATAATAAAATATATTATTAACTTTCAAACCGTATGTGTCATAACCTGACCTTTATTTTACAATTGAGAAAGTGCATTTGGATTTTGGCCCCTCAGAGTCATCATTCAGAATCTTTCAGGTTTTGTGCTACTGCAGATGGATTTAATCAGCATTGAGCTCTTGAAACTTCTTTAAATTATTATTTTTTAAATCCCAAATAATAGGGTTTTTTAAACTAGAACTTAAAATTTTCTTATATATTGAAAATTAATAATTTGCCTAAATGAAATCCATCATTTGAGGTACTTAAATTCAACATTTAGAATTTGTCATCAGAAGACACCAAAATAAATGAAGGATATATTGATGTGCATTTATCCTTACATTAGAAATAAATTTAGCTCTCTGAGGAGCCAAATCCAATGATGTTTTTAGAAATAGCATAAAATAGTAGCCAAATGAAGCATCCAGATAAAAATAAACTGATAGCGTTTTACCAACTAGTGAATACCATCCAGGATACACGGTGAAAGCTCACATTCTCATGGCAAAGTCTCTCTGTGAAGTAAATCCATAAGAGTGCCGACTCTAGCCACACTTACAAAGGGGTTTTAATTGGGAGGTTTCCACTACTACTGATGATATTTCCCCAACTCACTCCCTAACATACAAGACATATGCTTAAGTGCGAAGTTAAGATTCTTAAATCTGGAAAATTGTGTATCACACCCTAGACCTGCATGCTGTTGTTGGGGACACATGAAGGAATGTAAGCTGACACTTCATCTGGACTTTGATGGGGATAGATTACATTTATTTGATAAAAATAAAAGTTTAATGCCGAGTTTAAGAAAAACAAATGTCAACATGACATTTTGGTTCTTCCTGTGTAGGAAATAGACCAATAGCTAGCTCCCCGGTGGTGGTCCTTGTGGAGTGGAGGAGAGCTGGAACACAGGACCCCCCAACCTTATTTACATCAGACTAAACTCCACTACTTCAGTCCTCTCTACCTCAAGTGTTTGAAAAATTAAAATTATGAAGCTTATAAGTTATATTTATGTGTTACGGTTTAGTGTTTTGTAACTAACCTTCAGAGATTATCTCTAAAAAAAAGGAAGAAAGAAACAAAAATTAGGCATTATTTTGCAAAGCATTAATTTTCTTTCCTTTAAGAATATCTAGAAAATTACAAAATATCAATATAAAATTTTATAAATTATTCTCTTCTGAAACATAAATACAAGTAATTTTATATGATGCTTTAAATTACTAATTTGGAAAAGAAAAAGAACAGTTTATTTTCATAATTGCACATTTCTTGCTTTTGTTCTGTTCCTAAGAACTTGAGGAATGAAACATACAGAGATACAACCCAAGATTCAAAACTTACTTGATATTCTTGCATTGTTTTAGCAAGGCTATCATGAGTGAAATAGCCTTTGTCACTATAGGGTATTATATGTACATAACATTGGACCCATGAGATAAGTCATGGAGCCAGTAAACAAAATTGATAATCAGGTGTGAGGAAATTTTTTAAGAAGAATGAAGTGAGACCTAGAAATAAGACCATAAGATATTAAACTACCTGCAGGCCTGCACACCCCACCCCCCCCCCCCCCCGCCCAGGACTTCAGTTTCTACAGTAGCTGTAAGTTAGAATCTAATGCCAATTCTTGGTCCCATGAAGAGCAATACTCTTTTATTTATTGGTTGTGGGCGTGAAGAATCAAACGCCAGGACATTTATTCAGAATATTTATGAAGTGCGCCTAAGAGCAAAATGAAGAATTTTTTCTTCTCAATTTAAAATTGTTTTATTTTTAAACTCAACACTATAGCCAGACTCAACAAGACTTTAGAGAAAATTAGTGTAAACAAATTGAAATAGAACAGGACGTGTGGATTAGAGATTAGAGTGAACCCAACAGAGTTTTTCTGTTTATTACTCTGATCAAAGCACAACGAAGACAAAGAATGACCCAATTTTAATGCCAGTGACCTTAGAATAACCAGCCCTGCAAAGTATCATTTTTCCACTTCCAGGATTTCTCTGGGGATTTCAAATAAAAATTGGTTCCTTTCCTCCTCTGAGAGGACATCTGGAGAGTTTATCAATGGATAGGAATTTGTCTCTCACTGCGAGGAGCCTGTGATGTCTCTTCATGCGCACCGAGGGAATGTGGGCTTTCAGAGCAGCTGCAGGCTTTGGCGTCTTTTAGACTCAGCCCCAGACGTTGGGTCTGAAGGGGAAATTTATAGGCTGGGTGATGCGCACCGTGAGCTCACACTTTCACTAGACAAATTAGATAGGTTCCAATCCTTGCAGCTGTAAACGATGTCCTGCAGAGTTCCACCTGATCTTTTACAGCTTTTCATAAATCAGTACCTACTGGCCGCAGACCGCAGTCATTAAAAAGAGATCATGGAAATTACATGTTTGCTCAGGGGAAGTAAAAAATAACTTTCCTCCTTTCTCTCTCCTGCCTTGTATTTAGGTTTGTGCATTATTCTTTTATGGATTTTCATACTGTTGCATTAAAGAAGTACACATATATTTTCTTCCCATCGACTCTTATTTTATCTGTAAATGTTTTCATACCAATTAGCACCAAATATTGGGGAACAAATGCTAATAACAGCTGCCAGTCCCAAGAATATCTTCTCATAATGATCTCATTCAATATTGCATTCGAAGTTTAAATCACTAGGTTTGCACATTGTTATCCTTTTACAACATAAAAAGCCCTCTTTTAGTTTACAAAGGGCTTTATTTTTCATGTATCAAAAATAATGATTAATACACATTTCTTGAATGAATAAATAGATGCCTACTGAGTCTAGAAGTAAATATCAATAATACTGGAGATGTGTACTATAACACTATAATTGTCTATTTTTTTTCTGTTGCGAAAGTTTCAGGGAACATATTAATTCTTAAGAGGAGTTTCCTATAGGCAAAATATTAATTACATATACTTTTATTGTGTGTAAGAGTAATATAATTTTCATCACCTTTTATAATTTACTGTTAATTTTATTATTTTGAATGATTTCTTCTCACTGTATTTCAGGGAGAATATCTTGTCTTTGCCAAGTTTTTTAATGGGTATTTATAATGATCTTGATCTTTTTATATCTAACATTAAAAATTCCAGATAGGATTAAATGAATTTAATTTTTCATCAGTAATTAAAAATAATTTTAGTATATATAGTTTCCAACAGGAGATTAGTACATAAATGGCACATTAAGGAGAAGTCAAGTCATCATGTTTATTTTAATTGTCTCTAGGCCTTAAGCACAAAAATCTTCACAGTTATAGCTATTACATCTGCTTTAATTCTTCCCAAGGGTAAAATGACCTACTTTGTTTTTCAAGATTAAAAAAAAAAATCACCTATTTGGCATATTTGCCTCCTTCTGAAAGGTTCTGGATCATGTTTATTCAGTGAGGAAAGTCACACCCTGTCAGTTTCAGAATTGGAGGTCAAAGTAATTCTGAGAAACAGATTGTTCTTTAATCATTAGATTTCTCTTAAAAGATATAATATTTATCAAAACAGCAGTTTTTCTCAAAAAGAATTACATCATGTTTTTAGAGATCACAAGTATTTTATTACTACTAGTTTAGTGGCATTAACAAAGAAAAACTATAAGCATTGCTTATTTTTGCTTCCTTTTGTCCTGCAAAATAATAAAGACAAATCTCTTCAAATTTAGCCATCAATGCAATCGTCCAATGTATTCAAAATCATTTCAATTAAATTAACTAAGTATGATTGGGTCTTCAGAACTACATTTTAAATATGTTAGTTATAGTGATTGTCTTTATGCCATGAATTTGGTTCCCTTCACTTTAGAACTTCATTCTAAATATATTGCATGTACTGTTTGATTTGTTGTGCCAAAAATTTGGATTCCATCAATTTACAATAATATTGAAGGATCCAGTGACCTTGAGAGTAAAAATTCTAGGCATTTCAAGGACAAGTCATTTCTCTACTTCATTTTATATACATAAATATCCAAAAATAAAAAGTATATCTTTCTATCTGAATACAAGTGAATTCATCTCTCAATTTCTCTATTAGCCTTTTAAAATTTTTAATGTAGCTGCATTCATAAAAGTAGCTGAATCAATGTATCTAAATCCAGGAGTTATACGTTATAAGTAATATAAAACTATTTATACAAAAATAATTGTATAATATATAATATGTAACTATTATATGATACAATATATAATTATATATAAATTTGTGTTATATGTAATACAAAACTAATCTTTCAAAATCGTTTCTTTTAAAAAATGAATCTTGCTTATTTCTCTTATCTGTATACCAAAAGCATGTGTTGTGCAGCAAGAGAAAGTTTGTCATTGTAAGACGGTTTTCTATTTATTTTTATGGCAGCATTTTCTATCAAGAACTTCCTTAAGAAACATTTCTCCAATTCTTAAAAAAAGTGAGGGAGGGGCTGGCTCCGTGGTCAGTGGTTAAGTTCGCACGCTCCGCTGCAGGCGGCCCAGTGTTTCGTTGGTTCGAATCCTGGGCGCGGACGTGGCACTGCTCATCAAAACACGCTAAGACAGCCTCCCACATGCCACAACTAGAAGGACCCACAATGAAGATTACACAACTATGTACCGGGGGGTTTGGAGTGAAAAAGGGAAAAAAAAAAAGTGAGGGAGTTTTATTTTTACCCTTTGATGCATGTGCATTATGATTATATTTTTTTTCTAAATTTCTCAAAAGAACTATTTTCACATTGCCTTTTCCATTATCCAATTAAACCAAAACCTCTTAAAATTGTACATGTATTTATCACTCTAAAGCAATCAGAATAGTTCTCTAATTAGAACTCAGTGTTCTCATTGCACACTTGAATGGCTTTTTTCCTCAGTTGTCATTTTTTCTCACTCTTTCACAGCTTTTGATAACATGGTTCATCCTATGGACTTTTGGAAAATTCCTTGAGGTGTGGTTTTTGCGACGGTCTAAGTTGCATCCCTAACTCCGATGCCCCTTGTTCCTGCCTGCCATTCCACATCCTCCACTCTGCAGTTGGCACTGTTCTCCAAACCTCTGGCTAGAGACTGTTTGCTTTCTCTCTAGGTGGAAGTCTATGCACTGGGTTAATGTTCTGAGATATTAACGGACATTTCATACATTTTTCCTTGTAGAACTGCCATGCACTGGCATTGACTGACTAACAATCCCCTTATAAGGAGCCTGGAATCTCCATTAGTTGCCACTGCAGCTTGTTAGATAGGATAGCATCATGCACTCATTTCAATTAGTTTCCTGGCTCTTGTAGACATTTGAGTTAGTGACTTCTGGACTGAGCAACTAAGACATTTAGAGGCTTCAGAAAGATCCCTGGGCCCCAAGGCAGGACAGAAGCAGCAAGGAGAAGCTCAAAAGTACAGTCTGGCAGGGGCAAGCCTTGTGGCTGGCACAGTAGTTAGGTTCTCACATTCCGCTTCAGTGGCCCAGGGTTCGAGGGTTCAGATCCCAGGTGTGGACCTACACACCACTTGTTGAGCCATGCTATGGCAGGCGTCCCACATATAAAGTAGACAAAGATGGGCACACATGTTAGCTCAGGGCCAATATTCCTCAGCAAAGAGAGGAGGATTGACAGCAGATGTTAACTCAGGGCTAATCTTCCTCAAAAAAAAAAAAAAAAGTAACTACAAGCTTGGCAGATTGAGAGGAGGGAATGTCTCAGTGTCAACCATCGTGGATCAACCCCCTCGCTCTTCATAGGTGAGAGCTTCCTGATAATCTATGGGACATAGCAGCTTTAATTAGAAATTAAATAATTATAGAAAAGTAAAAAAGGTTATATTTATGGTGAAAACCAGCATTACTAGAATGATAGTTCTACCTATTAAGCATGTTTCTGACTGTTGCTTCTTTCATTATCTTTACAGGGAGAATGTGCTAAACTGTACGCCTTGCTTTGACTTAAACGTCTCCCCCAGATTGAGATGTGAAATTCCAGCTTCTTGTGGGACTTGGTCTTGTTGTGTCCACAATGCTTGTCTGCCTCACCAACTGTTCTTCCTTCTGCCCTTCCTACCCCTGGCAACGAGAGTCCCATTCTCATAGCTCTCCACGCTCAGAGCCTGCAAGTAGTCCCCTGTACTTTCTCTGTCATTCTGTACATCTCATCCGTCGCCAGTCACCAGTAATACTCATTTCAGCAAAACTTTTTGAATTTGCATATTTTCCTTTTATTTCCTCTCCTCTACCCTAGCATAAACCCTTTCTGAGACTACTGAAATCACCTCCTAACTCCCTATCATGGACCTCTATCCCTCCAGCCCTTCTTAGGTGTAGCTGCCAGAGAACTAGTCCACAGGCACAGCGCAACATATCACTCGAGTATCTTCAATGGCTCTCCGCTTCCTCATGGATGAAGTCCAAATTTCTATAGATGGCATTAAATCTTCCGTTATCTGATGAAAGCATCTCTCAGGCTCCTTCTCCTAATTTCCTTTTCCATCCTATATTCCAGCAGAATTGTAAGTTCTTATTCTGGCACATCCTGACATCTGCTTATACACCTTCTCCACCACCAGCAATGATCTTCACAAAGACACTCTCAGTGGGAGGTTCTATGGGAATGATTCTGTTAGGAATCATCAACTCTAAGGTTGAAAATTGAATTGATGCATTATAGAAAGATTTCTGTAAATGTATATGAAATAAATTTTATCATAAAACTTACTAGACTCAGGAAAACTCTGGAAACATCATCCCTAAAGAATTTATTGTTTTTCCTGAAGGACTTTATAGGCATAATTCTACACATTGATCTGAATAACCAAGTCATTCAGAAACTTGACTCCTCGGTACCATTCTCAAACTCAGATGGGGACAGTTTCCAAGTGTATTTTGAGAAAGATGTTTCTGGAATTGAGTTGACAGAAAGGCACAGTTATGTGAAATTTTGCTTGGGAAAATATTTTAAACTTTTCCCATTTTGACTAATGTCTGCAGAAACTTGTGTAATGAATAGAACAAAATCAGAAATGTTTTTCTAAAATTTGCATGTTCTTTTTGAAATGGAGATTTACTATTATTTCAACAACTATGTATTCATGTGCTTAGATATTTATTGAGTTTCCACTATTAACCTGGCAAGTAATACAAGAGAAGCCTGGGTATCTGATCTCAGAGGGCTTAGACTTTACTGGGGAACGGATACTTAAAAAGGACACACGCAACAGAATTAAACTGTGATGAAAGGCAAGAACATGGTGCTCTGTAAAAACATAATGGTATTGACCTTGAACTGTGTTGCCAGAGAATGCTTCAATGAATTCAAGATCAAGAAGCTGCTCCCTGAAGGATGCGAAGGAGCATCTAAAAAAGGGAACAGCATGTGCTGTTGTCTTCATATCTGAAATGCCCTGGCTTTCTGAAGGAATTTCAAGTTGGCTACTGAGGCGTGTTGTTTAAGTGATAGTGGCACAGGTTGAAAGGTTAAAATGCCCCTCTCCTCACTCTTTCACCCCTCCCCCGACAAAGCAGTCTTATAACTCAAATCTCTTCTCTGCTTCAAATGCCATAATGGAGCCCTCGTGCATTTCAACAAAGAGTCCAGTCTTCACCAGGCCTGGGTAACCTCAAGCGCTCTGGCTTCTGTTTGCCTTCTCAGACTCTTGCCTTCCCTGTTGCTCTTGCTGTGGAACCCTTCTGCAGCTTCCTACAAGCCTCCAAGCCCATTTACAGTTTCTTTTCCCCATGTCAAGAATATCTTTTTTGGGGGGTGGGGGTGGGAGCCTTCCTTAAACAGCTGGCTCTTCTAGTCTTAGATCAATATCACCTCCTCAGAGGGCTCTTTCCCAACCACCTTTTATTATCTATCCCAACCACCCAGGTCCTTCCTATAATATATTGTTTATTGTACATTTTCTATAATGTAAACTACAGGAAGGCAGGGACCATATTTGTTTTCTTCACAGTTCTCCAGAGTCTACCCATGCCTAGCATCTAGTAGATTGTCATACAACAAATAGTTGTTGAAAAACTGAATAAATGAACATTTGAATAAAAGAAATGACATTGAAGAAGTAGGGCTATTTAAGCCATCAAAAGGAGTCTGTAATTTTTTCTAAGTGTAATGGGAATTCAAAATTATAAACACATCACCAAGATTTTGTCATATATTATTTGATAAGAAAATTCTGAAGTCTATGTGAAAAGATAGGAGGTTACTGCAGTGGTCTAGGTCAGAAGGGGAAAAATCATGGAAGAGAGTGTTTGCAGTGGAAAGGGAGAGAGACGGATCATGTGACCCGGTGATCACCTGGATCAAAGGGTGGAGGGCAAGAAAGATGTGCCAAGGCTTGTTCTGACCCTGATCCTGCAAATGAATAGGTGCTGATGTGCTCAACTAAATTACGAAGGCATTGGAAGGACGAGGCAACTGGGAGCAAATAAAAAAAACTTTCAGAATATTAAGTTTGAGATGTCTGTGAGACTGTTATTTGAGAAGTTTGGCTGTGAGGGTGCTAGAAAAATGAACAAGTTGTTGGCAGAGATGTGGGGCTGGCAGAGGTGATGTTAAGAAACAGTATTTCTTAAATTCATCAATGATAAAAATGACCTGGAGTTTTTATCAGATGTCCAAATACCAGTCCCCTTTCCTAGAGATTCTGAATCAGTAGCTTGAGATAGGCCAGGATAGTTGTATACTTAATAAGTTCCCCAGTGCTTCTTATCACCAGGGAAATTTGAGAAACAACGTACTAGAACATAGTTCTATGACAATGATCCTGCAGAAAGAAAGAGCTGGATCTGCAAGAGAGACACAGAAAGAGAGATGAGGGCTGGGGGGAGAGGATTTGTCTCTGGCAAGCAGAGGGATACTCCTCCATTCCTCTCTTCTAATCAGAGGAAAGAAGGATAAGATGGGTGGACAAAGTACCAGTAGGTTTTTATCTTGGTGCTGGAACTTCCCATCTGATGACTGTATTTTCTCAATAAAGTATGCGACAAGGGCATCGCTAGAAAGTTAAAGGGAATGAATTTAATCAGTGATGAAAAAGGATGAAATAATCATTATCAAAAGTGGGAAAGCAAATTTTCCAAAGAAAAAAAAGATCATTGCTAATAAATTTATACTGACACAAACCTCCTAGTTGTGTATTTTAATGGCAATAAGTAAACATATGAAAACAATTTCAAAAACTTTTATATTAAATGAATTAAGCTGGATGGTAATTCTTAGAAAAATATTTATGTGTTCCCTAAAATTACACGTGTTATGACAAAACACATGTAATTAATTCAGGTATTAAAGAACATATGTTAGGAGAAAATATATTCAACAGATTTCACGAAGAATGGAAAAATGAATTTAAGAAGTTTGTTAAAATCTGACACTAAGGCATGCTCTGACATACTATAATCTAATATTAAGACTATTTTCCCACATAATATTGGAGTTAAATATTGCTAGATCATATTGTATGAGTTAGTCTTTATATAGATAACAACATCCTGTGGAAAGGATTTGAATGTCTTTTTTATGATATGGAAAGAAGTGAAAAGATGTTCTTTTTTGCTATGATTGCTGTTGAGTAAAGATCAAAAGAAATGGCTTCAGGGCGCAAAATGAGGACCGTATGTCCCTGGGAGGTACAGATTTGTTATCCTGCTAGTTGTTAAACTGTCAGGTGGACTTCCAGAAGAGTCTGAGTAGTCTCTCTCTGTCGAGTTTAAGACAGAGATTCATCCTTACAGGATAAATTACGGGTGGTTATATCTATTAAGACTATATCACCAGGTTCAATCTTAGTGACCCCTAAATATTATTTCCAACAAATACTCTATGAATCTTAAATACTGAGATTAAGACTTTGATTTAGATTTCCCTTATTCAACTTATTCAAATATAAAGTAAAAAGTGGATCATGTGTGCTCCAAATAATTATTCCTAATAAGCTAAAAAATCATATACTCTGTCATAAAGTGCATTAGCAAATGCTCTATGAATTTGAAAGTCATGACTTTTGGTGATTGTTGGTAAAGAGTGCAAATGTGCAAGAAAGAAACAAGAAAAAAAAAGTCCTCCCAATAAGGCATTACATTGTGCCTTTTACACATGGGTCACAGTAAATCATCATTATGTAGCATTTACATATCCTAGTTACTACTGTGAATTTATGTGCACACACAGTGTAGTTCTCTTACTAAAACTCTGTAGCTTTTCTATAAAAGCACACATTATCAAAATGTACAAGAACTGTTTCTCTCTTATGTATATAAGGAAAATATAAATCATTAAATCAGACAGATAGCTCTGCCCTTAGTTTCTCTGAGAAGCAGAAAATATATTAACACTTCTTTTCTTCACATATGGCCCCTGACAAAATTCATCTCCCCTTCCTCATTTCTTCCATTGCACTTTGTACGTACACTTTAATTTACATTCCTCAAAGTCATTAAGAGAACTCCCTGATTCTTAACTGGAAGAATATGCATAAAATCTAATGGATGATGTGCCTTCTGGATTGCATTATTGCTATGATATATTGACATTTGTGGTGCTGTCTGGGAACACTGATATTATTTTGCTCTTAGTTTTATCCTCGACTGTACTGACCAAAGTAATTGACACATAATAAGGGTTAAATAAATATTTGTTTAATTAAGTGGGGGGAAATTGTACTCTGCTAGCCAGTGCAATGTTTTAGAAGCACTGGTATTTCGGAAGCTTTATTTTAAATGAGGAATGAATCAGGACTTCACTGGAATTCCCCACCACTCCAGATTTCCTTTTTTCTTTTTTGTTTAAATAATAGAGATTGAAAAGGAGCTATGTGTACAAGGTTTCTATTTTCCAAAGACTTAAACAAGCCTGATTGTGGACTCACTTCTAGTCAAGATGAAAGTTAAAAATCTTAGCGTTTCATCATTATCATTAAATAGTATGAGATTTCCTCCTGAAAGACTAAAAAAGAAAACACATCAATCCAATCTTGAGGAGTATAAGAGTCAAAGAATGCAGTTGGGGGAATGAGAAAAACAAATTAATGCCTTGGAGATGGAAACTCTATTCATTTCAGAGAGAGTGCAGGATGCCGGCTCTAACGCATCACCTTGCCGCTGCGCTGGTGACGACCTTCAGACTTCCCGGGTTCCGGATCAGCTTGTCCAGGATGCTGACGATCTGTTCAAACTTGGGCCTGTTGTTCCTGTCTTTCTGCCAGCAGTCCAGCATCAGCTGGTACAATGCAGCTGGGCAGTCCATGGGAGGCGGCAGGCGGTAGCCCTCATCCACAGCTTTAATTACCTGTGTGCAAAGCAAAGTTTCCGGGGACTTAAGAGAGGCAACTTCTGTTACTTCTTCATGGGCAGGGCACACTCATGAATATTTTAATGCTAAGTGAAAAAAATCTCCTTTTAAGTTGCTTAAAAGGATAATAATTTATCCAATAAATGTTATTCATGCCCAAGAATATTTTATAAAGAAAGATCAAGAGAAAGTGAATTTAGGCAAAAAAGTTTGCAAAAATACTTTTCAGATTAAAATCAAAAGAAATGTTCTATGATAAAAAAATTATATGAGTTACAAAGAAATTATTATTTGGTAATACAGATTTCTATGGAACTAAATATGAATGAAAGCAGAAAGAATCTGTATAAAGATTTTAGTTATACCACAGTTCAGATGGTACCTTCCAAATCATAGGAAGTTCCTTTGGTAAAAGCTCATGTGCTCACGATTAAGTAATTATTCCATTAGCATTTTCTAATCATATAAATCAGTGATTTTCGAACTTTCCTGTGGATCCGATTCATCTGGAGGACTTATTAATATGCAGATGATTCACCTCGGGTCCCATAACTCTGGGGTAAGGCCTGAGAATTGGCATTCCTACAAATTCCTAGGCCATGCTAAAGTTGCTGGTCCAGAAACAACACTTTGAGATCCTCTTATGTCAGAGGTTTTAGAAAACAGAGATGTGGAAAAGTGAGTCTGATTTTCCCAGTGCTATTATAGTAACTTGTTTGAAAAAGCACAGAAAAGTTTTTATATCCAAGCACACTCAAAGCCGGTTTATACATGGGGAGTAGGAAGTGATTAAAAGCATCTGGGCTTCCTTCTGATGGATCTTTGAGCTGATGCTCACAGCCTCTGGCTAAGCACCAAGAAATATCTCTGAGTGCTGATCCCATATGCCAATACCATCCTTTTCCTAAGCATTAGCAAACATAACTCATAAGAACAAAAATCCTTTTGAAAAATCATATCACACTTAGAAAGTTAAAGATTATTTTCTCCATCCAGAGACTTCTATTTGTGTAACTAAATTCATGTTCAAGTTTAATGCATTATGAGAAACAACATGCTAGAGATTGGTTGTTTTGTCTGACTTTGGGATATACTATATTTTCAGCAAACAAAATATTGACATAGATGCATTAATTAAATCTACAAAAGATGACAGAAGTGCATCTTACTAATGTTATGTAGAAACAATTTTGTAGCAAAAATACTTCAAACACTCTCTGATATCTATTAGTTATCATGTTAGTCACTTCTTTCATTACACTGTGTTACAAATGTCTTCTTTTTGTCTCATTTCTAAACCCCTGTTTGAGAGAAAAATGTAAACTAGTAAGAGAAATTCAATTAACATCCTTGCATGATTTGGAAACAATTTCATTTCTTCTAAGTATTCTATTTCAGTGTCACAAACTGGGAGCCACCTGGTTTCATTATGCTCCACTTCCTTGCAGAGCTTGATCTCTTAATCTGAACCCATAACTCATAGACTACAAATACTTACGTCCTGATTGGACATCTCCCAGTATGGTCTCTCTCCATAGGACATCACCTCCCAGAGAACAATCCCGTAACTCCACACGTCGCTGGCTGATGTGAATTTGCGGTAGGCTATAGCTTCTGGTGACGTCCACCGGATTGGGATCTTCCCTCCCTTTGAACATAAATCATACACACAAACATGATCGATGCATAAACCATAGACAATACATTATAATCTGAAATCTGATTGGATGTGTCAGGGCATTTCACCTCTGAAATGGAACGCAGGTGTCTGCTGATATATCTTGATACTCTGTTTTAATTCAGGCGGGAGTGAGTGACATACTAGTTAGTCCAATGCTTACTTCCAATCAATTTGGGAGAATTTTGAAAAGATGAAAGGAAAAAAATTGAAAATTGTTTAAATACTGACATTTTATATCAATTATGGTGCATTAATTAATCATCTGCAACAAAGAAGGTTGAAGTAGATGTGCTGTACTGCATATTAGAATTGAATGGGGTACCTCAAATAAGCCTTTAGTGATTTAACATAGATTTATGCTTGACAAACAGTCTTAGTTCAGAATGCGAGTAAGTTAGTATTCGTAAAGAACTTATACCACTCCTTGACACATAAGTTCTTATAGGTATTTGTTAACCACATAAATTCAAAATAAAATTAAATTTCTAAAAGCTCTCTTCAATACATTAATCAATCTTCTTAATTAATTCACTCAGTGTCTCACTCCATCACTAATCACTGAAGTACCTTCCACATACTAGGTAGGCACCATATGGACTAGAAAGCTATATTAACTACCTTCCCAGAACTTACAGTCTAGGGGAGAATATTGCTTTTATGAGTTATGGGAGATATAAAAGTATAACTCCCATGGAATTTGCTCTCAGTTTAATAAATACATTTAATAAAGAAGTGCCGAGTAGCAACCATATGGGAAGTATTATGCTAGTCATTCTGGATGAGACAAATATAAATAACATACTGGCCTTTCTCTTTGGAAAATATCAGGCAAATAATATTGATAATTAGTTGTTATGAAGAACTAAATGCAGAAAGAAGTAAGTATCTAGTGCTTTGCTTCTCAAACTTTACAATGCAGATGAATTATGTGGGGCTGGCTCTCATTAGAGTGGAAATTCTGATTCAGTAGTTCCAGAGTAGTGTAGCCAGGGTCTGCATTTCTAAAAAGCTCCAGGTGATGCTGATCATGGACCTTACACTGAGTAGGAAGGCAGTAGGAGGCTGCTGTGACCCAGAGCATGAAGTCAAGACTCTCACTAGAGAGACTGAGGAAATCAAATATGAATTGAGCCTTGAAAGATGTATTAATTTTTGATAGAACAACAGCAAAAAAAAAAAGGCTGCATGTTCCAGAGACTTCATATCATCAAAATCTTAAGCCGTATTCACCAACTGTGTTCCATTGACATGGTACCTCACGGCGCTTTACTGGTTCTGATGTAACGCTAAAGGGGGACAATATATTGGTTTAAAGAGATGGATTGGCACCTTAGGAGGTAAGTTATCAAATCTCATCATGCCTGAATTTTCTCATCTGTTGCTGGGAAAAGAAATAGTACTGGTTCATAGCCTTGTTGTGGGGCTGAATGACAAATTTCAGTACACTCTTTAGCATAGTTCTTGGCAGATAGTAAAGTCTCAAAAAAAATTAGCTTAATACTCTCATTCTCTGAGGGAAATGGCAGAAATCAAAGCAAAGAGGAGGAAAATGTATGTTCTGGAAGAACAGTTTCTTGTGTGATAACACTGGAGTGTGTGTGTAGGAATGTAATGGGAGAGGATGGGAAAAGGATAAATTGGGATTTATCACAGGTATACGGAGCAAGTTTAATCCTGTGGAGGAGAGTGGGGTATATGATTAGACGCTCTCAGTAAACTTGACACTTCTCTTTGATGTTCTCCCACAAGTGCGCTGTTCAGAGAGAGCACTGCCAGAAGAACTTTGAAGGAGTTCTTCTTTGAAGGAAGGGCTTACACTGGGTTTTGAAGAACTCACGAAACTGTAGAGAAGTGGGCACAGAGAGGGACTGTGTACAGCTTTCTTGAGAAGCTACCAGCCTAAGGGTAGTCGTGATTTATATTGGGGAAGTAAGATAAATCAAGTTGGAGAGATGGGAGCAAGACCAAGAAAGCCTTGGGAGTGAGTGAGACGCCATAGTGCTCAACATGCCTTTGTGTAATGATAGTCTAGAGCCAGAAGAACAAACAGACCACGTTGGCAGGCATGTAGATGAGAGGGCTTAAGGTCTCAGAAGTTTCCTCTTTCTTTTCCTTCTGACTCGCACTCACTCATTCATTCTTTTCCCTACAGTTTGTATTTTTTCAATAAAAATTTAAAAGATCCTTTTACATATTTAAATTTGGAGGTTCTCTTTCCAAGCATAATATTGTTTTTCTGTCAATACATTCAATCTTAAACATATATTAATAGCATTTTTAAACAGCCAAATTAACTTATTTGCACCTAACTAGACCAAGTTTGGGTTTTAAGGTCAAGACTTCAAATATTACTCCTTAAATTTGATGAAAACAGAATTATACATGTGACATTTAACAAAATCTATTCAGGATGACAAATGGAATCATTGGATGTACTTTCTCTCCCCTAAAGAGCTCCAAGAATTAACCAACGTCAAACAAAGCTGGATTCATGGGGCAAAGAAATTATAATATTTTAAAATAAAATTTTAAAATAAGCTAAATGTCTTATTTCTTCTACAGACACTTTGCAATTTCGTTTCCTTTGCCCAGAACCAAAGAACTGAAAGCATAAAAATGGCAGTAAAAAAAAAAAAAGAAATCCCTTTCTATGCTGAAAACTTTCTATCTTTTTAGAAAATGTAAGGCACAGATATAGGTCATATTACCAAGATCCCTAGTTAAAATTAAAAGACAGACATCAAAAAAACAATAGATTGTGGCTGGCCCAGTGGCACAGTGGTTAAATTCACATGCTCTGCTTTCGCAGCCCGAGGTATGCTCATTTGATCCTGGGTGCGGACCTAGTACCACTTGTCAGGCCACGCTGTAGTGGCATCCCACATAAAGTAGAGGAAGATGGGCACAGATGTTAGCTCAGCAACAATCTTCCTCAAGCAAAAAGAGGGAGCTTGGCAACAGATGTTAGCTCAGGGTCAATCTTCCTCATACACACACACAAAAAGCCTAAAAATCCCCACAATAGATTGATGACAACTATGAACAAGAAGCCCACTTGTTGTGTTTTACTTCAACCAGGATTAAAATGGTTCAGGACAAAGTTGTTTCACCTTAAGTGCTTCATCGCTATTTTCCAGAGAGAGAAGTGTTGAGCATATTTTAATGAAATTTTTTCAAATAGTGAAATACTGAAAACTGACTCCTTTTAGGAAGAACATAGCCATGCCTGTGTTTAAGCCTGGAAGAATATTTTCACCTGCTGTTCTGGATACGGACATAAATGCCATTGGATGGGTCTCTGCTGCAATAGCCACACCCATCTCTCCAAGGGGAGCTTCCCTCTCCACAGTCTCTTACCTTGACTGGGCCTCCTGCAGTGCGCTCTCCAATGTAGCACATGGCTACACATTCAAGCAAATTATTTCCAGAATGATTTCCCTGTCAAGTGCTACCTATTTGCTTTCACTGTGCAAATCCTATTAAAATGTTGTCTAAAACCCACACAAAGAAGAAATGTGTTTGAAAAAATGTATGGTAAATTATTTTAATGACAGCACTAAGATTTTTAATTCTACTCACTTGCTAATATGTTTTGTAATTATTGCAGTTTGCTGAACACATACAAACAAACACACATTATTGTTAGGATAACAGCTTCAAACTTTTCAATATAACAATTTCTGAATCACTGGCTGATCAAATAATTCTTGTACTATCTTTATCTTTGCACTAATTCTTAACAAAATATTATGGCTCTTAGATCACTGTGCTCCTTTGGCAAGTATGTTGTCCCCACTGTACAATATTCACCTCTGAAATGACGAAAAAGCTACTCCCTACAATAACGGCCAGCTTTGGAAATGTAGCTAATGGCCTTTTACTTATTTGTCATTCAGGTTTTTAATCTAAATTTTCCTCTGTATCCTAACCATATCAAAACTGGAGTTGCTGCTCTTATGAGAAAGCATAAGGAAGCAGGAAAATTTTACTTTTTTCATTTTATTCTGACTAAATGAGTGGCATCCTATCAGCTCGACAATTAAACCAGTTTGCAAAGTAAATGTTTCCTTAATTTGTCTAGAAGCTTCCATTGATCAACCTCTTAGTGTACTAGCTCATTTCCTTAGTTGCTGGGCTGTGTTTCAGGTCATTGTTTAGTGAGTGCATATACTTAAAAGTAAATATGTTTATTTTAATTACAAATAGAAAACTCTTAATTCGTATTTTCCTATATCATATCCATACAACTCATTGAAAATGAACAGGCTAATTTGAACTCTATTTAGAAGACATTGTGAATGAAGGAGTATAGTTTGTCTTTGCATAATGCTGTTGTTGAAGCCTCTAACTAGTTTTTAACCCCTGGCCACCAGGATACCCCAACCCCAGAATTTTAAGCCTAGAATATGGTTCATATAGCTGCTAAAAAAAATCAGACTCATAATTTTATAAATTTTTTACTTTCTCCATGATTGGCAAATAACATCAAGTCACTCTGGCTTTAAATGAGACAAAAATAAACTAACATGGTGAGCACTTAATTTGAAATCAAACAACAGGAGAGACTCCAAACTGGCAAGATCATTATAGACTCTGAGGAAGGATGAATGTATATGTGATCACAAACTCTTTAAATTCAACTCTGCAGTTTCAAGTTCTTTATAGTCAACACTAGCAAAATGAATTCAAGTAGTACCTCTTGTCTTATCCATTGCCATAAATAAAATTAGGGTGCCTGAACCATATCTGGAAATCAGGAGCCTAGGGAAAGCTGAATAGATTATAATGCTGATGATGACTAGCATAAGCGACATGAGCCTGTGCTCGTTGCAGAGAGCAATTGTCTTTTTTAGAAAATATCTTGGGCAGAGTCGCGTCTCAACAAATGCTCGTTCACTTTCATTGAATTGAATTCCCTTTCTCCTAAATACACACTGATCTTTTTCCGTGGGAGACTTCTTCCCTGTCTGCTTTTTGTCACTAGCAAACTTAGTTGAACATGCTGGGTAAATGCAAACTCATCAGCGGTACACCTGGGAAGCTTCTAGGCCAACTCGGATGCTCCATTTTCTGTGATCCTTCTACTGCTTCATTGTCCTGACTGGACCAGGATATCCAGGGGAGGAACTGCCTTTCTTCCTTCATATCTGCACTCCCACAGTTTAAAACAGAAGTGTGACTTTTTGGCTCTTCTCTATATATCACCTTGATTCCCAGAGAAGTGTGTAATTTTATTGAGAAATAATATGATTAATTATTCTATGGACTTAGCATAGTGGATTTTACTGAAGGTTTTTGATAACTTTGAGTATTTTTAAAGTATTTAGTTCAGTTTTAGAAAATAATACATTGAACCTAGTTTTTCAGAATATATGTAAATATTAAGTAAGTATGAGCAAATATATTGTATTATATATATAATAATAGCTTTAAAAATCATTCTAAAACTTAACTGTCTCAGCAACCTAAAATAACCAGAGAGAAGGCTGACAGTCCTTTGGTGAAAAGAAACTCACCTGGTGGGCTGTGGGGGCATTTCAGTGAGAGAAGGGACCTCTCTGGAGACTGAGACATTGGTGAGGGCCATTGTTCTGACCTGGTCCATGCGTGCTGACACAGACGCCAGCAGGCGCCATTGAGGTTCTTCCCCTGGTCTGTTAGCCCAGGGGGCTGCCACAACCACTAGAGGAGCAGGCAGCCCATGCTGGGACCCACCCTGCCCAAAAGCAAGCCATCAGCTACTTGTTGGCCTGTGTTACCTGGGTGACTTGATCCTCCACAGGCAGGCGAGCATATGCCCCTCTGTGGGGCAGAGCCTGTGTGAGGACCAGGTGAACTGTGGGGGGCATTGGTGGAGATGTGGGGCCCTCTGCAATGGGGTGTCAGGGTACGCTCCAGGGGCTTTGGAACTGTGCACAGACCAGGACTGTGTTGACAGTGTGTGTGTTCCTGTAGGGGGTGAGGCTTCTCAGTGGCATAAGACCTGTGCTTCACAAATAGCCATAAAAAGGATCAGCCCCACCTTGAAAAGCCTGAAACAATTGAATGCTCCTGTGCCTAGGGCTAGCCCCACTCAGCTGCACTCCTAAGAGAACTGACAACAGCCTAGTAGGCCTGAGGCCTATAGCAACTACAAGCCCCTGAACCTAGCAACAAGCTACACTGGGTACCTACCCAATTAACAGGAAAACTGCAACAGGAATGTGCTGTTAGACCTTGTAGCCAACAGTGCTGAGGCTCCCCAAACCAGATTTACAAACAGCTGGCCAGGGAAGGAAAGACTAGACTCCCTTTGTACATGCATTAAGAGCAACCCTGCCACAGCAGAAGAACACAAGTAGCCCACAAAGGGGTCACTCCTGTATTTTTGGGGGCTGGTGACAAGAGGGAAGCACACTGCTGGGCCTCAAAAGGCATCTCTTACATAAGCCCACTTCTTGAAGCTCAGGAGAAATAGCCAACTCACCTAATACATAGATATAAGCACAGAGAAAGAGGCATAATGAGGAGACAAAGGAATACATTCCAAGCAAGGGAATAGGACAAAACCCCAGAAAAAGGACTAAGTGAAGCAGAAATAAGAAACCTCCCCAACAAAGAGTTCAAAGAAAATCTCATAAGGATGTTCACAGATATTAGGGGAAGACTAGATGAACACAGTGACCTCATGAACAAAGAAGTGGAAAATATAAAAATTAGCCAATCATAAATGAAGAATACAATACTGGAAGTGAAAAATTCACTAGAGGGACTCAATAGCAGAGTAGAGGATACAGAAAATGGATTAGCGAGCTAGATCAAAGACTAGAGGAAATCATTCAAGCTGAACAGAAGAAAGAAAAAAGAATTACACAGAATGAAAACAGTTTAAGGGAACTGTGGGACAATATCAAGCACACTAACATTCATATTATAGGTGTCCCAGAAGGAGAAGAGAGAGACAAAGGGGCAGAAGGTTTATCTGAAGAAATAATAGCTGAAAATTTTCCTAACCTAAGGAAGGAAACAGACATCCAAGTACAGGAAGCGCAGAGAGCTCCAAACAAGATAAGCCCAAAGAAGCCCACACCAAAACACATTATAATTAAAATGTCCAAAATTAAAGATAAAGAGAGAATCCTAAAAGCGGCAAGAGAAAAGCAACAGTTGACATACAAAGGAAAGCCCATAAGGTTATCAGTGAACTTCTCAGCCAAAACTCTACAGGTGAGAAGAGAATGGCATGATGTATTTAAAGTGCTAACGGAAAAAACCTACAGCTAAGAATACTCTATCCATCAAGGTTGTCATTCAGAATGAAAGTAGAGATAAAGAGCTTCCCAGACAAGCAAAAATTAAAGAAAATTATCACCAAGAAACCAATTCTACAAGAAATGCTGAAGGGACTGATTTAAGTGAGAAAGCGATAACCACAAGTACGGATAAAAAATTTATCAATGCCCCCCCCCAAAAAAAAACAGGCAAGAAAATCACTGGTAAAGGTGAAAATATAGTAAAGGTAACAAATCAACCACCTGTGAAGATAAGAAGATGGATAAAAGACAAAGTACCAAAATTGCCTATTTCAATGATAAGAAGGGAGGAGGGGAGTGAAAAAGTAGAGCTTTTAGAAAGAGGTTAAGCTAAAGAGCATATCAAGTGAATATAGACTCTTATATACACAGAATATTATATAGGTTCCTCATGGTAATCAAAAATCAGAAACCTATAGTAAGTAAGAAAATAAGTAAGACAAAAGAAATCAAACATACTACTAAAGAAAGCCATTAAACCACAAGGGAAGAGATTAAGAGAAAAAGAAAAGAACAGAGAAGAACTACTAAAATACACAGAAAAAAAGGTAACAAAATGGCAATAAATACATGTTTATCAATAGCTACTTTAAATGTCAATGAATTAAATGCTCCAATCAAAAGCCATAGGGTGGTCAATTGGATTAAAAAACAAGACCCATATATATGCTGCATACAAGAGACACACTTCGGACCTAAAGACATTCACAAACTGAAACTGAAAGGATGGAAAAAGATATTCCATGCAAATGGCAAAGAAAAGAGAGCAGGGGTAGCAATACTTATATCAGACAAAATAGACTTTAAAACAAAAACTGTAACAAGAGACAAAGAAGGGCACTACATAATGATAAATGGAACAATCCAACAAGAAGTTATAACACTTGTAAATATCTATGCACCCAACATAGGAATACCTCAATATATAAAGCAATTATTAACAGACATAAAAGGAGAAATAGACAGTAACACAATAATAGTAGGGGATTTTAATACTCCACTTACACCAATGGATACATCATCCAAACAGAGTATCAATAAAGAAATGCTGGCCTTTAAATGACACATTTAACCAGATGGACTTAGTGGATACATATAGAACATTTCATCCAAAAACCACAGAATTTATATTCTTTTCAAATGCACATGGAACATTCTCCAGGATTGATCACATATTAGGCCACAAAACAATCTCAATAAATTTAAGAAGATCATAATAATACCAGGCATCTTTTCTGACCACAAAGGTATGAAACGAGAATTCAACTACAGGAAGAAAATCAGAAAAGCCACAAAAATATGGAGATTAAACAAAATGTTATTAAGCAACGATTGGGTCAATGAAGAAATCAAAGGAGAAATCAAAAAATTCCCGGAGACAAAAGAAAATGAAAATATGCCATGCCAAAATCTATGGGATAGAGCAAAAGTGGTTCTAAGAGGGAAGTTTATAGCAATTCAGGCCTACCTCAACGAAGAAGAAAAATCCCAAATAAACAATCTAACAGTGCATCTAAGGGTACTGCATAAAGAAGAAAAAACAAAGCCAAAAATCAGCAGAAGGAAGGAAATAATAAAAATTAGAGTAGAAATAAATGAAAAAGAGACTAAAGAAACAATAGAAAAAATTAATGAAACCAAGAGCTGGTTCTTTGAAAAGAGAAACAGAATTGAGAAACCCTTAGCTAGACTCACCAAGAAAAAAAGAGAGAAGGCTCAAATAAATACAATCAGAAATGAAAGAGGAGAGACTGCAAAGGACACCTCAGAAATACAAAAGGTAATAACAGAATACTACGAAAAGCTATATGCCACCAAATTGAACAATCTAGAGGAAATGGATAAATTCTTAGAAACATACAACCTTCCAAAACTGGACCAAGAAGAAGTAGAGAATTAGAATAGACCAATCACAAGTAAGGAGATCGAAACAGCTATCAAAATCCTCCCAAAAACTAAAAGTCCAGGACCAGATGGCTTCCCTGGTGAATTCTACCAAACATTCAAAGAAGACTTAACAGCTATCCTTCTCAAACTCTTCCAAAAAATTGAAGAGAAGGTGAGGCTTCCTAACTGATTCTACAAAGCCAAGATTATCCTGATACCAAAACCAGACAAGTACAACATGAAAAAAGAAAATTATAGGCCAATATCACTGATGAACATCAGTGCAAAAATCCTCAATAAAATACTAGTAAATCGAATACAACAATACGTTAAAAAGAACATACATCATGATCAAGTGGGTTTCATTCCAGGGATGCAGGAATGGTTCAACATCCGCTAATCTATCAACGTGATACGACACATTAACAAAATGAAGAATAAAAACCACATGATCATCTCAACAGATGAAGAGAAAGCATTTGACAAGATATAGCATCCATTTATGATAAAAACTCAAAATAAAATGGGGATAGAAGGAAAATATTACCACATAAGAGAGGCCGTATACGACAAACCCACAGCAAATATCATTCTCAATGGATAAAAACTGAAAGCTATCCCTCTAAGAAGAGGAACGAGACAAGGATGCCCACTGTCGCCACTCTTATTTGGAAGTCCTAGCCAGAGCAATCAGGCAATAAAATCAAATAAAAGGGACCCATATAGGAAAAGAAGAAGTGAAACTGGCATTCTTTGCAGGGGACATGATTTTATATATAGAAACCCTTAAAGAATCCACAAAAAACTTTTAGAAATAATAAATGAATACAGTCAAGTCACAGGATACAAAATCAACATACAAAAATCGGTTGGATTTCTATACACTAACAACGAAGTAGCAGAAAGAGAAACTAAGAATACAATCCCATTTACAATTGCAACAAATAGAATAAAATACCTGGGAATAAACTTAAGCAAAGCGGTGAACGATCTGTACACCAAAAACTATACAAAATTGTTGAAAGAAATCGAAGACACAAAGAAATGGAAAGATATTCCGTGCTTTTGGATTGGAAGAATTAGCATAGTTAAAATGTCCATACTTCCTAAAGCAATCTATAGATTAAGTGCAATCCCTATCAAAGTTCCAACAACATTTTTCACAGAAATAGAACAAAGAATCCTAAAATTTTTATGGAATAACAAAAGACCCTGAATAGCCAAAGAATTCCTGAGAAAAAACAAAGCTGGAGGTATCACACTCCCTGATTTCAAAATATCCTGCAAAGCCATAGTAACCAAAACAGCATAGTACTGGCACAAAACAGACACACACATCAACGGAACAGAATCGAGAGCCCAGAAGTAAACCCACACATTTATGGACAGCTAATATTTGACAAGGGAGCCAAGAGCATACGATGGAGAAAGGAGAGTCTCTTCATTAAATGGTGTTGGGAAAACTGGAGAGCCACATGCAAAAGAATGAAAGCAGACCATTCCCTTACACCATGCACAAAAATCAGCTCAAAATGGATTAAAGACCTTGAATGTAAGACCCGAAACCATGAAACTTCTAGAAGAAAACATAGGCAGTACACTCTTCAACAGTCTTAGCAGCATATTTTCAAGTCCCATGTCTGACTGGGCAAGGGAAACAAAAGAAAAAATGAACAAATGGGACTACATCAAACTAAAAAACTTCTGCACAGCAAAGGAAACCATCAAAAAATGAATAGACAACCTAACAATTGGGAGATGGGTGTGTGCTGTATATCATAACACACACCACCTTCTCCATTAGGAGAAGATATTTGCAAACCATATATCAGATAAGGCATTACTATCCAAAATATACAAAGAACTCATACATCTCCACAACAAAAAACCAAGAACCCAATTAAAAAATGGGCACAGGATCTGAACAGAGATTTCTCCAAAGATATACGGATGGCCAACAGGCATATGAAAAGATGCTCAACATCTTTAACTATCAGGGAAATGCAAATCAAAACTACACTGAGGTATCACTTCACTCCGGTCAGAATGGCTATAATTAACAAGACAGGAAACAACAAGTGTTGGAGAGGATGCGGAGAGAAGGGAACACTCGTACACTGCTGGTGGCAGTGCAAACTGGTACAGCCATAGTGGAAAGCAGTATGGAGTATCCTCAGAAAATTAAGACTAGATCTACTATATCATCCAGCTATCCCACTGCTGGGATTTATCCAAAGAATTGAAAACACAAATGCATAAAGATACATGCTCCCCTATGTTCATTGCGGCATTATACACAATAGCCAAGACTTGGAAGCAACCTAAGTGCTCACCAAGGGACGAATGGATAAAGAAGAGGTAGTATATATACACAATGGAATACTACTCAGCCATAAGAATTGATGAAATCTGGCCATTTGTGACAACATGGATGGACCTTGAGGGTATTATGCGAAGTGAAATAAGTCAGAGGGAGAAAGTCAAATACTGCATTGTCTCATTCATAAGTAGAAGATAAAAACAATGTCAAACAAACAAACAAATGGTGGTTACCATTGGGGAAGGAGGGGGAAGGCAAAAGGGGTGATTAGGCTCACGTGTGAGGGGATGGACTCTAATTAGTTTTTGGGTGGTGAACATGATGTAATCTACACAGAATTTGAAATATATTACGATGTACATCTGAAAGCTATATAATGTTATAATCCAATGATAATGCAATAAAATAAAACCATTTAAAAAAATCATTCTATTTCCTGATGTCCTCCTCTTTCCCCTATGCTACTACTTAATAATGCTGTTAGCTCTATAATGATAGTAAATACAAGAATCTGTAAGCATCAGTTTTTTTTACAGTATCTATGAAATTATGAAAATATCTCACAGGATGTTGTATGGATTAAATATTTTAGAATTTGTGGAATGCTATAAAGATTTTCATTTGACTGTACAAACAATATGCCTCCTATATCAATTGTCTCAATATTAATGTTGTAGGTATTTTAACAATCCAAAAATACCACCAATAGTTTACTAAATATTTTTTAATCCATGCACATGAATATTACTTCATTCCTTTGTAGGATGGGGCTAAGTAAAATTTTGAAACATGAAAAATAATTACGCGTGGGTAAGACTCACGCACTTACTGAAAGCATGTGATATGCTTACCTGTTAGGTGGTGTGCCTATCTATGAGTGTACTCCAACGACATCCTGATAAAGTCAAGTCAAAACATCAAAAACAAAGCCGCCATATTTAAAATTTAGGCCATTGGGGGCAAAATTATAAATTTCAAGTGTTAGATCAAAACAAATGAGAATAAAATTTAACAGGAATGAAGGGCTTACTATCTGTTGGATTATGTTTGTGATATCCCAAAGTTTAACATTCTAGGGTACCTGCTGGCAGATGGCTAGTCCGTTGCAGACTTTTTCACAAATGGCAATGTATTCCACATTGACCCATGCGACTTGCAGTCCAGTATGGATAGGAGAAATTATAAAGTACTGAAAGGGACATTTGATCCCCATTCCCATTCTTTACATGTGTTGGATAACTTTAGAACAAGGACGCTCTACAGTAGCACTAGTGACATTTTAGACCAGATTAATTCTTTGCTGTGGGGCTGTCCTGTGCACTGCAGGATATTTAGTAATATCTCTGGCCTCTACCCAGCACATTACTTGAGCATACCCCCAATTGTGACACCAAAATGTTTCCAGGCTGTGCCAAATATGCCCTGGGGAGCAAATCATCCCTATTACTGCTTTAGATGGTGTGTCACAAACCTTGCTAATCATGGGAAAATAATTCAAATGAGGTCCAGGATTTCTCTGGGATTTTGTGCAGACTAAGTGGGATTAACTTTTCTCTCTTTTTTTTTTTCTACCCTTGGCGCACTTTCAATGGATATTTTCATTCCTCTTCTAGTTTAGAAAAGTAAGGGCCAAGTACATCAGAGCTAACCTTCTGATACCTGGGTTTTGGTAAATATAACAGCTCCCCTTTGAGATTTTTCTCTCTATTTTTCCATGTTTTATTTTATTTTTTTCCTGTTTTTCTTTTTGAAAAGGGGATAACTTCCTATTGCTAATGAAATTTAAATTAGACTTACAAATTAAGCATCAACTTCTTTACCACATGGCGGCATCAATGATCAAAGATTTTAATAAGAATTAAGTATAAGTATTTACTCCAACAGCAAACGCTAGGCAGGGCTAAAATTCATAAATGCCATCCCATTGGATGTGAGACACTGCATGAGCCCGTGAGGGCCCAATTTGGTTCTGAAATATAGTGAAAAAAGCTGGGTCCTATAAATTTTAGTTTTAACTAACTTGCACTTCATGATAAGACTCTCTACCTTCAAGCTGAGCATCTGTAGGTCTGAGACTATCAAAGTAAAATAAATTAAATATACAAGAGCCTGACTCACCAAATTTCCTAGAAGTAATGCAGAATTTATTCATACTTCTCTCTTGATTTGATCACAAAATTTCTCTCCCTCCCTCCTCCCACCCCAACAAATTCAAGCTTATATTGCTTGACTTGCTTTTTCTTTCTTTTTCAAGTTCAGAATTGCTTTCCCAGTTTCTATATGTGAGGGGAATTATTAAATTTTAGATGCTTTTCAAATAACTGCCAAACACATCCTTCAAAAGGTTATCCCAAAATTTGGATTTAATGAGAAAAAATGGTGCCATCATTTGGCATTACTTCTTTCTTGCCACAGTAAAAGCATTGTAATGAAACTGTTGTTAATGAGCTACAACTTTGAAATCAGTTGGCAATTTAAATTTTGGTTGCTAAGATGTTATTAGGCATTGTGAATATTGTAAAGCACAGTTACTGTAAAAATAATTTATGGAGATGTATTTTTTACAAAGACTTTAAAATGATTTTAAAGCAAAGAGAACTTAAAAAGAATCATTTACATATCCACATGGAAGCTCTCCAGATATTCACATATTTGAGAAAAGTCTCCAGTTGCCTGGAGGAAGCCCAGAATCATAGCATATGGAGTGTCTAAGACCTCAATTATAGAGGGACCTCTAATCTACACTGCAAAACTCAGGAGCGAATGTTTGTTCCCCACTTGTGCAGTGTGCAACGTAGAGACAGCCCCGCCCTGCGCTGAGGTCTCAGCTATGCAGAGCTCAGTGTTTGGGGCTGCAGGGGCGCTCTGTTCACTAGTTCCATTTGGATTCTTAAGTTTAGTAGGAATCAGGAGTCTTGGTTCCTGGGCTTGGCTATGAACCTACTATTTAATTTTAGCCAAGTTTCTTGACCTCTCTGTGTAGATATTTTGTAATTTATAAACTAAGAGTCATGGGAAACATAAAATTTGACTTTATGTTAAGTTTTATCTATCTCTGACTGCTTTCTGACTTATGAACTATAGCTCTTTCCACTTTCTAATTTCTATCTTAAACCTACATGAATATCAAGGGTGCTGACATTTTCAATGTTAATTATTTTGCACTCTTAAGGATGATCCTCGCTTTAGATTAAACTGCATATCTATTGGGTGTCATGTCTGGATTTACCACATGGAATTCTTACAGGAAGGTTAAAAGAAAAGACTAAAATGGTACAATAAGGCGCTGGGGCTTCTCTGGGCAGAGGCGTTTCACAGTTGCTGAACCCTAATCCAGGAGTAGTCGAAGTAGTCCAAAACCTCCTGCGCTTTGTCCAGAACCAGCAGTTACGGGAGGAATCAGACAGCAAACCTGTTCTCAAAAGATGCTGCAATTCAGTTCCCCGAGCTTAACGAATTTAGGCAGTTCAAACGAGACATTTGGCTAAAAGTCTGAATTTTTCAGACACTTAACTGAAATCAGTTCATTCAATATGAGTTACGGGGCTTCAAGACTTGATTTCTAAAGAAAAGTATAATTGCTGAAATCTCTGGACATTGAGGCATAATATCCCAAACCTGCCCCAATTTTTCCGCTAATTATATATACAAGTCTCTCACTGCTGATTTAGGAAATGCTTTGCTGATCCACCATTCACACTGCCTGCTTGTGAGCTCTGTTAGGTCATACTTAGAGTGACAAAGGACTTGAGAGAGTTTATCTTAGTAAACTCTAAGTAATTGAGGGTTTAACCTGGTGGCAAACACTGGCTTCTCAGGTTAGAAGTGAAACTACAGAGAGAAATCATTTGGCTCAGGGATTCAGCACCTATGCATTGTCAGGGAGTAAACTCCTCTCACTCTAGACAATAGTAGGGAACAGGTGAGGGTAATCCAGGGAGACCCACAGGGGAGGCATCTGTTCTCCTCCCCAGGGCTCAAATCTAAAAGCCAGGGGGAGAGCTGCTCCTGCAGATGCCGCCTGCCGCAAGAGGTCAGAGATGATCTCTAGGGCAGCAAAAGCCCGTCCCTTAACTTTGGAGGCTTTTCAACATTCTCTGAAATGCCTAAGAATTTCTAGAAACACAGAAAATCTTCACATTCTGCTCTAAGTAGTGCTGGCTATCCAGGGAAGAACATATCAATAAAGAACATTTCTGTTACTTTCATGTACATATGGTACAACATAAAATTAGGTCATCTGATGTATGACTCTCTCCAAAAAAAACAATGCAAAACTCAGAGATCAGGCTAAACATATCCCCTAACACGGGTATAGTTCCTTGCAAAGTTCAGTGAAGTTTTAAATGTTAAACTTTCTATTTTATATATACTCGATCCCTAATTTTTTAAAAAAGTTTACAGAAATTCATTTGAAAGTCTAAATTCTTAGCTCTCTGAACACAATTTCCAAAGAAGCAATATGTTAACTAACTCAGAAGGATCTACTTAATATAGCAGGAAGACTAAATATTTACAATAAAAATAATAAAAGAAATAGTATTACATATATTCTAGTAATTAACTAAGAAAAAGAGCATCACTTGAGTAAACTTGATTTGTGTAATATTGATGATTGAAAAAATAAGAAAAAATGAAATGATAGGCTCAGAAGCTTATAAATATCTGTTGAGACAATCTGATTAGACACCATGCCGAGGGCTCCCTTGTATGTCTGTGTTTAGCAAATCACTGCCTGAAATATGAGCAGTTCCACAGCTATGGCTAGCAAATGATGGAAGCAGATTTGAACCATAACATAAAGAATTATGGTTGAAAAAGGTGATAGGACAGGAATGAGTCACATTATTAGCCCTTCCAGACCTTCAGTGGTGAGATTGGATTAGGATGGCGTGTACCTCCCAATGCCAAAGGAATTTGGGCCTGGTCAATGGCTTCAGAGTACCCAGGAAAAGCTTCAGGCAATGTGTCATCACATGTTTGAAAATGTGGGATAGTCACAAGTGAACTGGAAATAATCTCAGGAAGTGATTTTTCCTAAGCTTCCAGCGCTCACCACACTGCAGACTGAATCCGTCCCTACTGGCCTGATGTCGTTGTTAGTGCTGCCCAGTTTACTCCCACTCTCAGAGGCCCTGTGGACAGCAGAGGGGCACCCTGTGCAGTCTTTTCCTGCCATCCTCTCACCTTACGGTGCTGTATCACACAATGCTCCCCTACTATTTACAGAGTTTTCATGGCCAGTTTTTTCAGAAGTAGGTGGCCAGGTCCTTCTTCCTAGTCTGTCTTAGTCTGGAAGCTCTACTGAAACCTGTCCACCATGGTTGACCCTGCTGGTGTTTAAAATACCGGTGGCAGAGCTTTCAGCATCACAGTAACACGCAGCCACCACAGTATGACAGCCGACAGACGGGTGGTGTGGCTCCCTGACCAGGAAACAAACAGGGGCCATGGTGCTTGCCGAATCTTAACCAGTAGACCAGCAGGGCTGGCTAACCTGATGTTGAAGTCTGAGTTAAATCATTAATCTGACTACTTAATTTGTCTTCCTGTAAAGTGAGCTTGTTGGAATTGGAGCAACGCTTAAAATTATTTTGTTAAATTGAAAATTAGTTAAAGCAAAATGAATCTGATCGATTAACCTCAATATTTACATTATTTTCTCCTTCAGTCTCACCAGTTCTCTGTCGTAGACATTTTATCAGAGAAACTCTGTCTGATCATCCTATCTAAAGCAGGAGCCCCGTACACCACCCCATCTCTGTCTGACCCCCTGCCCTGCTCCGCCTCCGCTGGCCTGTTTGTTACCTGAACTCCCACTCTCGAGTGTAAGCACCTGGCTCAGGGCTGGGTGTGATTTACATCTGGGTCCTGTAGGCGCTCCAGTATTTGTTGAACAAATGGATGATGCATTTTAGAGGAAACAGTTCCCATTAGAGACTGTGCATAATACATTTACATACGGCTTCCTCACCGGTGTTCCACTCCACAGTCACAGCTGTGACTGGATCTGAACAGGTTGTTTTCACATGTTAAAATGTTCCTGCTACCCGTCTCTCTGAAATGAGTGACCAGAAGGTACTAGATCTCTCAGTAAGTTTTGATGCAACATTGATAACTGAGATTGCTAAATCTGGCAGAGTTTTTCTGATTTTTGAATACATGGCTTTACTTTGTGAAGCTACAAAAGGCATATTCAAACTGATCCTAAGAGAGGAGGGAATAAATTCATGATTGACATCATTTATTTTTATCCAAAGCTTAAAATACATTACTATATGGAGGCCACTGATTAGATATTTACTAACAGCATTTTTTACTCATGTGTAAATGACACATGAAATACATCACCTATCAAAATAATATAATTGCCTTTTTGTATCTTACCAGTTTTGGGTATGCATAATTTTTATACCTTGGGAATAGTGCAGAGCAAAGGCTCATGTTTTCTACTATGTATGTTCTTAGAACAGAGTTATCCTGAACAGGAGACTCTAACCACTTAGCTTTTTTTCTTTCTTTCTTTTGTATTTGGTGAGGAAGGTTGGCCCTGAGCTAACAGCTGTGCCAATCTTCCTCTTTTTGCTTGAGGAAGATTGTCACTGAACTAACATCTGTGCCAGTTTTCTTCTATTTTGTATATGAGACGCTGCCACAGCATGGCTTTACAAGTGGTGTGTAGGTCCACACCCAGGATCCGAACTCATGAACCCTAAGCCCCTAAAGCAGAGTGCATGAACTAAATCACTATGCCACCAGGTCTGTCCCAACGACTTAGCTTTTAACCACTTGCTTTAGCCACTTTTTTTTTAATCTTGAAAATGAAATTAGATAAGACAAAGTTGTACTAGACTATTTCTGTCACCAACTTGGCAGAGTGACAGAGCTAAAAACCAAATAAGTTATTATTTAAAATAGGATTTCTTTCTCCTATTACTTGACACATAATGCCTATGATAACTTTTCAGTTGGTTTTATCTTCTAAAAATTAAATAGATGTTAATTGGCCATAGAGCAATGTAACAAAAGGCAGAACCTTCTCATGCAATGTAAACGTGCAATGGGTAAGCACTCGGCATGCATCTTCAGAACAGAAATATGACGAAGAAATTTAACAGTGAAGAATAGAACCAGGAACAGATCATTTGGTTTCTCAAATTTCCCAAATCAGTTTCTGTGGTAATTATGCTCCTAAAATGAATTTGGGGGCTTGAGAATTAGATTGGTTTTATATGACACAAATATAAATTAGATAAAAATCTCTATTTTCTCTAGCTTGATCCTGTATAAAACAGCAAATCAAGCTTTATCATGTTGGAATTTTGTATCCCATCTATTTCAATATATGAATGTAAGAATGTTCATATGCACAGATGCACGATTAAAATGCTAATCTGTTTAAAAGGAAATTTCATAAGAGGAAGGATTGAAAAGTTATTCACTGGTAAATAGTTCTCACCAATAATACCATGGTTCTGTTAGAGTGAAATAAAGTAAATTAGCAGTTCAGTGCACACAAAAAATGAAGCAAGTCATAACTATACTTTGAAATTCACATGATGGGAAACCAAAGAGAGGGAATTTGTTGCTTTTCTCAACAACAAAAGTTTTCTGACGGTTAAATTTGCAGAGCTCAACGCTCCACTCACACCCATCCCCAGTGAAATCCGGGCCTTTGCGGTGACCCGCAGCCTTTGTATGCAGCTACAGTTATGCTTTCAAGGCTTTTCTTCAAACAGGTGCTATCACATCATACCACATCACAAGTCAGATTTTGTATCATTCAATAACTACTAAAATATTTATTTAGTTTTAAGGGTGTTTTTCCTGATACAGTATCTATAACAGTGATTCTCAAAGTGTCAACCAAGCATTTCTGAGTGTCCCCAAGAGCATTTCAGTGAGTCCACAAGATTGAACTATTTTCATCATAATACTATAAGACAACACCTTTCTCACTGTCCACACCCCACGGGTGTAGAGTGGGGTTCTACAAAGGTTACAGCATGCATCATGGCACTGTAATGGAAAGCGTCAATGTTTGGAATTTTGCATAATTCAGTAGTGAGTAACAGGGAGAAATAACCAGAAGTGAATATGGAAGAAAAATCTGGTTTCCTACTCAATATCCTTATGATAAAAGAAAACACAAAAAAGTGTATATTGTCAACTTAGCCTACCCTTTCTTTTCAGGCATCTATCGAGGACGTAGAAAGGAAAGCTGGAGACGTACTTGAGACACTATCAAAAGCAGCACGGGTCACGTCTGACAAATTGTTGTGAGTTTTAAGACCAAGTATTTTCTCAACTGCTTACATGCTCCCTCCAGTTTAAGACGTTTTATGTACAGAATCAACCGATATGATTTCTGTTCTAGTGTGCTACCCACTGCTTGGTCTTAGTGCAACTACCCCCTCCCTGCCGGCAGCTGCTTCCTGAGGAGCAACCCGGGAAGGTCTGATGCCAGGAGGTACTGGATGCTAACTTCTGAATCGGACTGATGACTGACGCTGGGTGACACACGTCCAGAGTGGCTAAAGTAACATGAGTGGCTTTTTAAAGCACATTAACCAGAATGTGTTTACCCAAAAGAGGGCCTTGACACACTATTTTAAATGGTAAACTTGTTTTTCTGAAATAACTATAATCATAGCATGCTAAATCAAATAAATAAGATCTATGTCTAAGCTGGATAATACTATTTTTGGCTATAAAAACAGACTTTACTATACAATAATATACTGCTTTTCTTTTCTTTTCTTTTTTTTGAGGAAGTTTCACCCTGAGCTAACATCTGTTGCCAATCCTCCTCTTTCGTTGAGGAAGACTGGCCCTGACCTCACATCCGTGCCCATCTTCCTCTACTTTATACATGGGATGCCTACCACAGCATGGCTTGCCAAGCAGTGCCATGTCCACACCCGGGATCCGAACCAGCGAACCTCAGGCCACCAAAGCAGAACTTGCGCACTTAATGGCTGTGCCACTGGGCCAGCCCCTATGCTGCTTTTCTTACTAACTATAAGCTTATCGACACCAGAGATTTTATGTTAAACAGTCTGCAGTGATGGTATCATTCACAATGTAGTTTTAAAGATAATTTCAAAAGAGGAAGTCCTGAAACATTTTGTGCAATAGCAGTGTTCCTGCAATGAGGGCATGTTCCCAAAAACACAACTCAGTATGGCCACACTCACTCAGTGGTTTCAGTGTGTTCAAAAAACGAAACAGCAGCCCTATTACTTTACAACCGTACCTTGTATTTTAGGATAAATTATAAAATTATTGTACCAAAGAAGGCTTATTGTGGGAGATTAAATCAAAGATTTCTAAATTATTCTAGACATGCAGATGCAAATTATGGCTTCTCAGAAGGAAGCAAGGATCCCCACAGACATTTTAAGGAGTTCCCAGGAAATACAAGGATGGACGTGAAGAACGCAAAACAGCTATTTATTGGTAGGGAACGAGACCACTTGGTTGGTGTGGTTTTAAAGAATCTTCTGAGACTGAAATACAAATGCAAAGAGCTGGTTGCACTTTTAGTTCACAAATGCTGGAGAGAAATTCTGATACAGCAAAACCATTCTACTAAGGTTCAAGAAATGATCTTCAGGATCACTTGGTCCTGACAAGGTAACAATCAGTATATAAGAAGCTCTGAAAGTCAACCCAGTATATTCTCCAGAGAGTGGACAATCTGGATTTGGATGAAGTTTTCAAGTTCCTACAAGAGAAATTGTTCCTTCAGGTATCCTAGAAATCAAGACTAGTATTGAGACCAAGGATGATCTTGTTTAACAATGAGATATGGCATGGAGATTAGAACCTGACTGAATTACCAGAAAGTTAATATTTCAAATAAAGTCCTTTTAATCACATACCTTTTACTAAAACTGGATATATTTCTTACATAAAGTGACTGCTGTAATAAGGACAATGTCAGACTGAATGATACTTTTCATGGAGTGTGTTAAAAACCATACAGTAGGGGCCGGCCCCATGGCCGAGTGGTTAAGTTTGCACGATCCGCTGCAGGCGGCCCAATGTTTCGTTGGTTGGAATCCTGGGTGTGGACATGTCACTGCTCATCAAACCATACTGAGGAAGCGTCCCACATGCCACAACTAGAAGGACCCACAACGAACAATATACAACTATGTACTGGGGGGCTTTGGGGAGAAAAAGGAAAAAATAACACCTTTAAAAAAATTTAAAAAAACAAAAACAAACCATACAGTAGCAGAAGTTCATGAAGTTTATCTTTAGTAGGCAGAGTAGCAGTGAGGAGAATAAAAAACATTCCTCAAAACAATAAAAATATCATCTGTTGCGTATAATGTGTCCTGGGGTGGTAAATTATGCTTAAAAGTGATGCTTGGCTGCATAATGCTGGCTGACTAATTTTTATGGAGATCAGAGAAAGATCACTAAAAAGCACTATCGAGATATCTACCCACGATTTGCAATTTCATCAAGTTTTCAGAGCTGAGTAGTCATAGTCACTGTTATAAATTTAATTCAGCTAGCTGCTGGATATAAAATTTTCTTTTTTTTCTCTTGCTCTTAACCTAATGAACTTTGTTCCTGAGAACAACATTTTATGCAGGATACCTTTTTAAAAAATACTTGCATTCAAGAACAAAGCGAGAGTCTAATTGAAAATGGGAAATACAGGCAAGGGTGCGATATATGCAGCCAGCAGGAGAGCTCTGGCTCCTCAGTCAGGGCCTCTAGGACCAGCCCAGGACACAGGCTTCTGATGCTTCATTGTGTTTTCATTTGTAGATGAAACTTGGTCTGGCGCTTTGGGCTCTTTCTCAGAGAGTGATACAGATGCCAGGTGACAATCTTAGTGGTTGTTAGTGGAGCTATTGAGATTAGTGATTTCTGAAAAGCATGAGTTGTTTTTTCAATGAGTAATAAGCTTTAAAATTAAAACAAGCAGAATACAGCAGAATTGACTGTTTTTTAAAATTGCCTGTTCTTTGGCTGGTGAGAGAATGAGGAACAGGCTCCTTTATCTGTTGCCACTAAGAGCGAAAATCGATAACAAACTATATGGAAAACAATAGGGCAATTCGTATGCCCAAATCCTCACATACTGGCACACATTTTGACTCAGGAATTTTGATTCTAGAAAGTTTTCCTGAGGACATAATTATGAACAGACATAAACTACATAACAAGGTTGATATCAAAGTAATGTTAATAGTATCAAAACATTGGAATTCTGCCCAATTAATACTGCATTGGTGAAATAAATTAGACACATAAAATAGAGTACTATACATTATTTAATGATGTAATAAAAAGAATATTTAATCATTTGGACAATTCCATATTTTATATTTTAAGTTAAAAAAGTAGATTGCAAAACACTGAATTTATATATAAAGAAAATACTGGATTTATTGATAAGCGGAAATAATTTTATATATCAGTTCATATTGTATGATCCATTTTTATAACTGTATGCATAGTTAGGAATTATTTATGTATGAAAATACATAGAAAAACATTTTGAAAGGATAAAATTAAAACATTAAAACTGGTTATCTTTGAGTAGTATCATTAGCAGTTTTTAAAAAAAACATTTTTCTGCCATGAAAAAATTTTTCCAAAGAAATGATATTTCAAAGAAATCTGCCAGTAAATATAGGAAGAAACAATCAAATGCATTTTGAATCAAAGAGATGCAAATTAAAAGTTATATACAATTTCTCACAAATGATAAGTAAGTAAACATTAAAAATAATGATAATACCTACTTTTATCAGGAGTGCAGTGAAGTGTCCTTTTAAAATAGGCACCGACTCCTTGACACAGAAAATCCACTTTTAGGAGTATATCGTAGGGAAATCATCAGACTCATACAATTAGGAAATGTAGAGGAATCATTTTATACATTTGTATAAAATATTGAAAAACTAGATATAATAACAATTTGTCCAATAATTAAAGTTTGGGTTAAAAAAATGGTACAACCAGAAAATAAAATACATCAAACTGCTAAAAATGAAAACCTAAACATCATTTATTGACAGTAAAATATATTCAAGAGGTATATTGCTAAGGAGAAAAACAGGCTATCCAGTCATATTATGAATAATCCTATTTTAATTTTGGATTCAGGCATATGTGTGTATATATAGGAATGCAGAAAAAATCTGGAAGAATTGACTGACAAAGTTACAAATATTTTATGTGGGTGGCACAATTATGGATGACTTTTCTCCTTTTTATTGCTTCGTTTTGAAATTCTTATAATTTGAACATGTGGTACTTAACGTAAACGTAAATTTTAAAATGCTTTAAAATTATGTGTACCTTCATGGGGGTACTGAGAATTTACCCAATTTGCTTACTATAAGTGGCTCAAGCACGGTGAAAAGATAGGTAAACACAAAAACACCAAGACTTCAGGCATGTGAGAACCTAGCTGCCTTTTCAGGAGTAGAAGCATTAAATCAATATACGGAATTTCAGAATTAAAATCATTGCCCGCCTTGTGAACAATGACCATCTATTTTCCAGTGACAAGTAATAGTATTGGAACATTAAAGGATAAGTTTCATTTTGGGGGAAGATATAATTGATAAAGTATTTGGGGACATGATTTCTATTTGTTTGCAAGTCAGCATAATACAAAATGGAAAACAAAGATAAAAGGAAAAAACATCAAGTTACTCACTCTTGTTGTGTAGGCAGCTTCTGGGTCATCCTCCAGAACACGTGAAAGTCCAAAATCAGAAACCTTACACACCAAATTACTGTTGATCAAGATGTTCCGAGCAGCGAGGTCCCGGTGAACATAGCCCATGTCTGAGAGGTACTTCATGCCAGACGCTATCCCTCGGAGCATCCCCACTAGCTGGATGACGGTAAACTGGGCATCGTGTTTCTGAGAAGTATTTCAAAGGTACAATTATTCCTAAAGATAGAGCTTCCTTAAAATCTCACATATTGAATTGCAAAAACCCTGACTATATACATTTTATTTCTAAGCACTCCAGCCTAACAAGATATGTGAATAAATGGAAACAAGGGTAAAACAAAAGAGCACAGTAGCTGCATTACCAGATACTTTGTCATAGGATGTACCCTAATATTCTTTGACTTCTGGTTCAAAACTAGGACTTCACAGGTCTTTGTGTGACACACACACACTCCTCCCTGGAAACTTTAAGGTCAAGAAAAACAAAATGAAGTGGATCCTGTTGCTATTTTAGGTTTTTATTTATTTGGATTGAATGTTCATTTTTCCTTCTTGCTTTCCCGATATTTTATTAATTGCTTCAAATAAGGTAGATAATAAATTTTTAATTATCATCATAAATAATTAGTTCAAGATTAGTCAAAAATATTTACTAAATATTTGCTTTTCTATCTAAACCTGAGTTATAGGATATAAAATAGAAAGTGATAGGAGACACAGCCAAAGACTCCTGGATTTAGAAAAGCTTCTGATCTATTTGAATCAAAGTAGAAACATATCGTTTATACGATAGATAGAGAGATACATACATACATACATATATGTATGCCTACATAGATAAACATAAAATTCCATGTCTAGTTATATCTACACAAACAATAATATTTTAAAAGAATACTTATTTATAATGGTTTTAATTACCTGATTTAGAAAACACTTTTGAAATATGTTTGTGAAAATAATTGCTAATAAAAATTTTATTTGGCTCATGAACATTAAAATAGAGAATATAATTTTTCATGCATAGAAAATTTAGAATTTTTCTCCATGATTACGACTAGCACTTATGCGATACCTGTACCTTACCTCTTGCTCTCTCTATTAAACAGTGCTGAAGCACCTGGAGGACATGTGCAATGTCTCTTCTATTACCTGCACTGAGTGACTGGTGATTGGCAGTGTCTTGTACTCCATTCAATTTTTGTATGTCTTTGAACATAAGATTTGTTGAAATAATTACAAAATAAATCTTCTAAATTTAAGCAATTAAAATATATATATATTCCACCAAAATCATCTCTCTGAATCGAGAGTACTTTTGCATTATAGCACATGCTTATTTTCTGAGTGGACAGTCCTGTGTGATAGACAGACGGTCTTCTATCTTACAGCAGACCAACGTTGCTTTAAATAAAGAAAAGGGAGTATTTCTGTTTTACATCAATGTTATTTACACCTTTAGGATTTTTTAAAATTTTTATTTTGACTGACATGAATCTTGGCAGTACAAAAAGACTGAAGAAGATTGCACAAAAGTGTTTTAAAAATATAAACTATTAGCATTTCGATGCTGCAAGATAAAGGTGCAGTTTTACAGTTTTCCTCTTGCTACTTAGCTCCAGCAAATTTCAGTTTTACTTTAAATTTTGATTATCTAATTGCTTGGCACAATATTAGAGGTGGTCTCGAACATTTTCAGTAATTGATTCCATATTTACGTATATTTGTGCACAGATAGATAGAGCAATAGGTAGACAGATACATACATACATACATACATACCTAAAGATAGAGATATATGAATGTGTATATAAAATATTCTACTTACACGTAAGAAACCGTCCAAGGAACCATTCTCCATGTATTCTGTGACAATCATAACTGGTTTACCTACATACATGGTAAATAATAAATTAAATAAATAATCATCAGTAGGGTTCAAAAAATATGCAATGGGCATATATACAGTCACACGTTGCTGAATGATGGGAATACATGTTGAGAAATATATTGTTAGTGAAATTCATCATTGTGCGAACATGGTAGAGTGTCCTGAAAGGACACAGAATTTTCCCCGAAACTTAACTCTTTAACGTGAGGATTATCTTAGGCTGATTATTTGTAAGAAAAAAAAGACTTAGAAAAATTTTCTTATCTTCCCCTTAACTGCCTAAAAGAATTCAGATTTAAAAAACCTGTCTTAGGAAGTGAGCTGTCACCTTCCCATAACATGAAGTGGTTGGCAGACAGGGAGGAACCTAGAAAAGCCTGTTGCTGGGCTCCCTTCTGTGTCTTCTGTTTCTGTGGCCAAACACTTGTTTTCCAAATGTTTGCTCCTTTTCACCTACCTGTGAATTGCCTTCCTTCCCTTTGTAGTCCCTGACTCTCTCTATCCCCAAAATCTTCTTTTGTTTTTAGCTGAAGATGGTATTTAAGGTGAGAGCTTTGGCCATTTCGGTGAGTTAGTTTTCCTGGGTTTCTCCCAGGTATACATGTTATTAAACTTTTGTTTGTTTTCCTCCTAATATTCTGTCTTATGTGAATTTAATTACAAGACCAATCAGAGGAACGTAGAAGGGTAGAGGGAAATTTCTTCCTCGTCTAGAGTACTTACACAAATCTAAATGGTATAGCCTACTACACATCAAGGCTATATGGTATTCATCTTATGGGACCACTGTCACCTACGCATCCATGGCTGATGGAAATGTCTTTATGCTGCACATGACTGCAGTACACTTTGATACACCTGATGAATTAAAAAATGTGAAAGCTTTCCTTGTCCTCCAAATTTTGCAGTTTCAATGAAAAAAACTCTAAATTTCAGTAGAAAATAAAACTAAAAAGAAAAAAAATGAAGAAGATTGGTTCTCAGAGCCAGGACCCATAATCTATGATATCTAAATAGGCTTATTTGGCACGGTTTCATATGAACACAAAACATGGCCTTTTCTTCCAATTTCACCTTCACTGATCTACAAAATCAAGTATTTCTGCCTTCAAGCCCAAGACAGGGTCATGAATCCCACAATCATTTATTCATTCTACAGGCATTTACAAAGCTATGTGCTAGGTTTTCTTTTTTGTGCAGGCTGGTCAAGAGCAAGTGAATACCTACCTTTGTGGACCCTACGTGTGAATTACAAAACAAGACTAGCGGTTATAACCTTTTGTATTTACATTCAACGAACACATGAAAAATGATAAAATCCAAGATAACTATGTTTATAAGGAAAACAAAATGTAAATTGCTATTGGCACTAACTTGTAAAAACCATTTGGGAATTATGTTGCCTTAAATACCATTAAACCTTTTAACAAACATTTTAATGTATTTATATAGCACTTATTATGTGCAAGATGCTGGTTTAATTATTTTATATATACTAAGATTAATTACTATAATTTACATTTTACACATGAGAAAACTGAGATATGCAGAGGTTACTTAACTTGTTGAACATCACATAGAAAATACATTATAAGACAAAATTTGCAACCTGAATACACTATGCTGTTACTTTGGGAAATTTATACTGAGGGAAACATTTAAAATAAGAAAAAGCATTAGACACAAAGGTGCTAATTATACGAACATAGATCTACCAATAGAATGAATGTTAAACCACAGGTAATGGTTGAGGCATTTGTTGGGTGTCGATTCTATGGATTATTCTGAATTAAAATGATGACTCGAAGACTTTAGCACTTCAGACACTTGTTACAGTGTAATGTTATGTGAACGAAGCTGAAAATGCAACTCTTTTTACATTATGACATCAACTAGGAAAATAAGAAATGCAAAACAGACATTTATAAAGGAAAAGGAAATATGGAAAGTGGACATTTTTGATATACAGGAAACACTGGTAAATTTTTGCACAATTAGAACTATGTAACATTGCATTAGAACTTGGCTTATATTACAACACTTCAACCTCACATCCTCCTCATGCTTTGGTAATATGCATTATTCTCATTTTATGGCTTCCTCAACTGAAAGCATTGTGGATTTAAGACACTTTCTGAAGTTACTCTATTAGCTAGTACTCTAGCAGACCCCGAACTTGCTAACCCTGGTTTCGAAGCCTACACATATTACCACATTGTAATTCTCTTCCTTCATTGTTGCTATAATATTATTTTAATTATAAATCCATCATGTTACAAAAATAAGGAAGATCACCCCTCCTCTAACTCTAGGAGGTCTGAGTTAAGTGCTGATTGAACAAATAATAGACTTTAACAAACATCCATGTACACCTAATTAAAGAGTGCACTTTTAATTCTTCCTTATATGTGCCTTCTCTATCTTGCAGGTTAGTTTGCCATTCTGAAGCTAGAAAATAGCTTTGTCTTCTTGCTTTTTCCTTTCATAGGTGAAAAGTCAATTCATACTAGTTGTGAATTATGGCTTAGTACCATTAAGCTTATACTTAATACATTTAGTACTTGACTATATTCCAAATTGTATGTCTAATTTATTGAGGTGAGAAAAATTGTTTAAATTCTATAAATTTCTCAGATAATTTTCATATACATAACAATCAACTGATATATCAATCTGTTTTCCATGAAGACATGGATTTAGTAATATACTTTTGGTTAACATCACGTATATCTATTTAATCTGGTAATGTCTGAGAAGTCAATTTAGCCAAAACTTCGAGCCTCCAGAACTTGCTTCTTCAAAATACAAACTAAGCTTTATTTGACAATATTCAGGAAGAAAGGAAAGATTCTACCTGTTCTTGGAAGCTTCTGTCTCTCCTGAACTAGTACATTAAATACCTAAAGACTTGTTCCAGAGACCTGACCTGAAATTAATGAATGAATGAATGAAACCCTGCGTGTGCATGTTCTCCATAAATCACTGTGAATTTTTATGTTCCTTCCCTAATACAATTCTAGGAAGAACAATATGCTGTCACCATCCAGTGTACCTCTTGACTGCACTCAGGTTATTCTGCTAGTACAGGCAGCGCTCAACTACAGTGGCCAGTTCCTGGGTTGGTGTGTCACCACGACACTTTTCCTTCTGGCTTCCAGCCATAGGACCATTTCATTTCTTGTGAGCATGTCTAGTAGAATGTTTGGTGATGGAAATAAAAGCAGCTGAAAAATCAAACCAGTCAATTAAGCCAAAGCCCCATGACCATTCATAAATCAGATTAGGGTGCATTTCATTCTATAATTTAGGTATTTGTAAACACATAAGTTAAGGTGGACAAGTCTGAAAATGTGCTTTGCATTAAGTTCAAAGATTCAGCAAATCCAAATGTACAAAGAGTAAACAGAATCACAAATATTCTACCTTGGAATGCGGTATCTTCATTCAGTTTCCCATGTGATTTTGATTATGATAAATAGGGTTAAAGGAAAAGAGACTGTCTGCAATCATGGTGAGAACTAGTTCTAACATGAATAAATATAGCTGGAAATATTTATAAAATGCCAGCTCATCTGTGCACAATGCAATGTATTTCTATCCAAGTCTGCCTAGTCTTTCATGTGTATTTTGATGTAGAAATGACATTATCAGCTTTTTCAAGACAGAACCTATATCATCAGTCACTGCCCTCAGAGATCCTAAAATGCCTCTGAGCGTACAGATTAAACCCAGTGAAAGTATTGTTGGATACCTAGCTGAACTAAAACTCCATCAAAAATGAGCAAAACAAAATTCACAGTGGAATTTTGCTATCATTCTTAAATTGATTTGTGAGTACAGACCAAATCCTGATCTTTCATAATTATAAGGTTAAAGGAAGCAAATCAGTCTGTTATAATCAGTTCACTCCCCAACTATTCCCAGTGGCTCAGAGATATTACTAATCCTTGAACCACTGTTTGATGACAGAAGAAATGATTCTAAATATCTAAGAATTCCAGGTTTAGCACTAGCTATTTCATGATAACCTTCTTCATTACATCTTCTATATCAAGAAGAGTAGGATAATGTGATAAATACATATGCCAGACATAGAAATATTTTATTGCAATTAGCAAATAATTGTTGGCCTTAAGTTGAAATATTTTCACTCAAACATAAAATGTATTTATCAATGATTAAAATATTACAAATATTGAAATTTATTTCATTTCCAAAGGAAACTCTATTAACTCCTATTAACAGTAATTGTGTTTCACATACTCTGTGTCTTATTTTCAAAAGACTTAAACACACTCTAATACATAGGTGTGATTTATAAAATCAAAGTATTTAACCTTATCTATCATCCAGCACTCATTATTAGTGTCATGTAATTAGTATCAGGGTAGAAGCAAAAAAACATAAACAGGAGAAGGAAAATTGAAGAAAATTGACAAAACATGTTTCATTGTTGCCACAAAAGATGATTTTAATCACTTTTGTTTAGAAAGAAAATGTCTTGGTTATAGATTTTCATGTACTATATGTAACCGAGTAATAGAAATATAGCAATTAACTGATTTAGGGCATTTTTCTGAGGATTTCCCATTAAATCATATAAAAATACAGGACAATCTTTTCCAAATTACATTTTAATCAAGACAGTATTCATGTTAAGAATGACCCTTATTGCATCCACTGGTCTATGAATTAATTTGGGCACGGGCCAACTCTGTTTTCTCTGTAGCTCTAAACTCAGCACCTAGCAGAGTGCTGGTTCCAATTGGGTAGATCACGGCTATCACTTGAGGCTGGCTAAGTGTAATCTCCCTTCAAACTCAGGATAAGGGACACTTTCTCAGAGCTTCCTCAGCCAACCACACTCTGTCAATCTTAACACATCGAGCACTGTACACACAGCTGACTTTAAAATTTTTAAGTATACTTATGCTTAATTTCAAACAAAACTTAATACCTTTAAAGACAGGAACAATACTTCTACTTTCCCTTATTCCAGTCAGAGCTGACTTGTACAATAAGTGCAATAACAATGAATGAACACAATAATCTGAATGTACTCAGTCTGATTTTTACAAGGACAGTTTAGTTTTTTGCCTTTTCAAACTTTCTACTTTTTATTTATTTTCTTGTCTAATTGCAATAATCAAGACCTTTGGCACAATAATGAATTGAAGAGATGAGAGCAGTCTTCTTGTTTCTACTTTAAAAGAAATGCTTTCAACGTTTCCCTGTTGCGTATGATGTTTATTAGTTTATTTGTTTTTGTTTTGGGAGTGTTTACATACGTTTATCAGGCATACATATTTTCTATGTATGATATGCTAAGAAAAAATTTTAAATTAAGATGTTTGCTTACTTTCTGCATCTACTGAGACTGACTTTTGCTTTTTTATCTATTTATGTGAATTTCTTGAAGGATTAAATATTAAACCAACTTTGCATTCTTGCAATAAAGTAAACTGGGGCATGATATAGTATCTCTTTTATTAAAAATAAGAACTATGGCTTCAAAATCATTCCAGTGTTATTGAATTCTTGTTTGTGTGTTACACTGAACTGTTATTTTCCTTTTGATAATATTCTTGTGTGATTTGATATCAAGATTTCACTAGCTTCGTGAGTTATGGGTGTTTCTTGTTCTCACTTTCTGCAAGCACTTGTGCAAGACCACAATTACTCAGACAGTTATTAAACAAGTAGATCATTATATTTCTTCTTACTTTAGGAGAGTTACTATATATTTAAACTAGTACTCCTTAAAAGACAATCTTTGGGCACATGCAAGTCATCCTCTAACAGATTTTATAAGTTGAATTTAATATTTCAAAAATATTAGAAGCCCATCTTATCTAAATAACCGGGGAAAATACACAATAACATATTCTTTTGCAATTCAAATGTGGCCAAATCAACCAAGAGACATAAGTGGACAATGATGAAGAAAAAGGAAAGTTCTTTAAATGTGTAAAAATAGTATTCTCTGCCTTATTATTCTCTCCAATACATTGAGCAGAGATTTTCCTAATTTTGTTGATATGGGTACTTAGATAGACATATTCTGAGCTCATTCATCAAATTACAGTCATTAATGCATGATAACTTCATGTCATCCATTTCCAAAATTTATTAATTTTAACAAACTGTTTCTGTAAATTATTAATAAGACATAGTATATATATACACATATATATATATGCAGTCATGCATCACTTTACAATTGGGATATATTCTGAGAAATGCGTCATTAGGTGATTTCACTGTTGTGTGAACATCATAGTGTGTACTTGCAGAAAGCTAGATGCTATAGCCTGCTACACACCTAGGCTATATGATAGTAATCTTATGGGACTACTGTCATACATGTGGTCAGTTTTTGACCGAAATGTCCTTATGCAGGGCGTGACTGTGTATTGTCTGTTAAGACTATGACATGGAATGTAGTACCCTCGAGGCAAGCGCAGAAGAAAACCTTTAGAGAAGAGGAAACAGAAAATAGCAAGAATTTGGCATTGTTGCTAAAGAAGGCCGTCTTCTTCTGGTAACATTTCCTTATAATCTGTGCAGGTGACAGGAAGGTGCAAACAAATGAATAAGCTTTTGGTGTAAAGTGAACACTGACATCAATAGAGAAATATTTTAATTATGAGAAACTTTTTTAATGTTCTCCCCAAGACATCCCTCAACAATGCAAGGTTACAGTTAAGTTGCTTTATTTTTTTTTAATTTTCAGAAAATATTCCCTCCCTAAAGAACAACAAAACAACACATCAATCTCATCCATTGCAATTCCTTCTATTTCACTAGGTGAAAAGGTCTTCTTGGAGTCTGAACATCATTTGACTAATGATGTGATGGCAGAAATATCAAACATTTGCTAAAATCAAGTTCCATTTTTTGAACTTCAACTAAAATTGATAACACATGTTAGTACCAAGTTCTGAGCTGTGATTGTGCCCCTAGCTTTCTGCTATTTTGAAGATCAGAGACTCTCTCACCTTCTTTTGTTTAAGATCATCAGGCTCAAAATGTACCATTAAAATTGTTTATGGCTCAATTCAAATAAATGAAAATATAATGATTAAATAAAGAGCTTTCTCTAAATGACTTGAAATTGGTACATTATAATTGGCCTAGCATTTCAAAGCATGTAATTAATAGCAATAATAAAAGGAATTATATTTGAGAAAAAAAGGAAATTGTTTTCAAGAATTTTCTTCTATATTCCCAATATTAATTGGCAAAATCTTCTCGAACTCAATCAGTGCTTTAGCTCTCGAACTAAAGCAGTGCTTTAGATTTTCATAGTTCTATTTCACTTAACAATGTATTCCTCTGGAATTGTATTGATCTTTGAAGTGTCTGGAAACAGTAAAGTAGAGCTGTTCGTGCCATGTTACAAGTGGGGAAAGTGAGTCTCTGTGAGCGGGCGGACTGCCTGAGGCCTCACAGTGAATAGAGCTCAGTCACAACTTGAGACCGACCCTCCAACTGCTCATCTAGATACTAGTCACTTGCTTTTCTTCTTTGAACATAACTTTTTCTTCATAAACCTATAAGCCCTGCATCATTGTAGTTGTGTGTGTTTCTGAACTTTGAATGTAGATTGCTTTAGCAGTCATATCATCTCAGGAAACAAAGAAAACAGGAGTGGATTAAATACCTCTGGTGCAAAATTGCCTTATTTGTATCTAAATGGAACATATTAACTTTATTCTAAGGCATTTCTATTTCCTCTCAGATGTTACAAGGTGCCAGACTTAGAGCTTTCAAATATGCCACTAAAGCAGTTCGCTCTCCCATTCTAGGTCTGCTGCTCCACTGTGTGCACTATGCGGGGCGCCTGCGGTTTATGGAGTCAGAGTTGGCAGACATGCTTATTTGACCAGAGAGATATATCAAATTTAGAACTTTCACCCTAAGAATAAGCTAGTTGTAATCCATATTAGAATGCTACAGAGTTAGACTTGAATAAGACTTTTAATGCATAATACCTCCAATTTTTAAAGGTCAATTTTTTTTCTTAACTTTTTTTCCTGCATTTTGGTCTTGGGAATTGTTTTACGGATTTCTTTACTAGGTGATTATAATTCATTTATGAGAATTTCATTTTTATATCTAAAGAAAATCTGTTCCAATAATTATGGTTCGATATTGCTTATCATTCAGAAAATGAATCTATAGGAAACAGCAAACTCTAAAAAGTTATTTCAATAATTCATAACACTGGAAACAAAAAAATCAACTCACGCTTGATAAAATATGAGAGACTATAAGTCAATCAGCTTAAATTTAAACTAATATTGAGTTTGATAGTCACTTGTATCTCATTTTTTCTTAGCTGTAAGTCTTGGAGAAGGGCAGGGGTAATTCTGCCCATGCTGCAATGGAACCGTTTTCTCTATCACTCCCTGAGTGTGAGAAGCAGTTACACAGCTGGACTTCTTTTAAACACGTGTTCAATTTAATGAACCCACACTGAGCAAAGGCCTACCGGTAAAGAAACCGTTCTTTCATTCATTCGTTCAATCAATCAACATTTTATTTCTCAACATTGGTAAATCAAGTGCCTACTATGAGCCCGGTTCTGTTTTAGTCCCCGAGTATCACACAACATGGATTCGTGCCCTTGATGAGAGCTCATCTTTGTTTCAAGTGCTCGGGGTTATTAAATATCTCAGAAAATTTGTGAAGCTTGAGGGATGCCATGCTATAATCAAACTATTATAGAAAATAAAAAATTCAAGATAGAAAAGAAGGAGAATACAAGAATGAAGAAAAAGAAACCCATTTTTGTCCAGAGTTGGGGACAAGGTGAAACCAACAGGCTAAGCTCTGAATGCCATCTCTGCCCTTTCTAGTTAGACGAGCTGTTATTTTTTGCTCAAATGTAAAACGGGATTTTCATATCTAATTCACAGGGCAGTGGTAAGAACGAAATAATGTCCACACTACAATGTCAGGCACGTAATAGTCGCTTCATAAAGAAAAACTTGTGAAAATTGAGAGTTCAAAGAGGAAGAGCTACAGAAATAATATAATTTCTTCTCCCAGGGAGGTTCAAGATGTGCCAAAGCCACTTGGTAAAGTGGAGGTGAGAATAGATGGCTAAGTGAGTATTAAACCCCTGTGAGATGTGAGTCTACAATTCTATAGATATCAATAGTATAGATTTTCCCTGAAGGAACAGAGAAGTCATACACTTTCCCATACACTGAGTACTACTAAATGATTCTATTATTGATTTTAAAAAATTTTAAATATTTTTCATCAGAGAATATTTCAGTATTACTACTGTGGTCTAATTTTTAGGGATACAAAGGAAAAAAATACTTTTTACAAGGCTTAACAGGGGCTTACAGTTCATGGTTAGGTTCTTCTGCATTGTTAAATTCTTAATCCCATTTATTACACAAGAAAACTCTAAAGGAAACCAAAGTATGTTTCAATTACACGTGCTCTTGTGAGGAAGGAATTGCCTTTTCAGTCACACTAAAATCAGAATAGGTATTAGTGCCATTTGGAAAGCACTCCATGAAATGTTAAAGAAAAACATCATTGTGAAAGTATGATATGTAATGTCTGTTGGGAATCATAGACTATGCAAATGTGCTGCCAATGAATCACCCCCCTACAGGACGCCAAATTCCCTGCCACATGTTGTCGTTCACTCTGAAGAGTTTGCTGCCAATTTAGCTTATTCTCCATCCTGTGCTCCAAAAATCTTGAGAAAAAAAAAAAAATCCCTGAGCATTCTCAAGAGGTTTTCATTTGGATTGGAGCCAAAAATCACATATCTTCCTCATGGGATCTCTTTCAAGCCTGCCTGGAAAATCCATCATGGAAATAAGTTCAATTCTCTATCACGGGCTGTGAGCCAGAGCTCCCCCAGACCAGTCAAGAATCCATCTGGGACTCGAGATCAGAATTATCTGAAATCCACAGAGAACCAGAACAGGCCTTGGGTCTAATGTGATCCCAATCTTTATAGCTCAGAAGCATCCCCCAAACTCCCATAATATTCCTAAAGTCAGGGGGGTAAAGATGTGGAAGCTTCAATGAAGCTGGTGAACAATAAAAGAAAGAGCAGCTAGCAGGGAGTTCCCAGCAAACCCTCTCAAAATCCAGCCGCTGTCCTTCCTTGCTGCTTTACATAACAGAAAGTTCTCCACAGTTCGCTGTTAACAATCTTTTGATCAGCATGTTTTAAATTGGTCTGTTGTCTAGCTCCCAACTTTTTCAAAGCTTTTAAAGATTTCCAATAGTACTGTCAATATAAGGCTAGTTAGATATCTTCACTCTATTGCCAAAGAAAGACATGTTAATCCTAAACTGCTTTTCTGCTGGGACAGACAGCCACTTATGAGAAAAAGATCAGAATTCTTAAATGATTGAGTTTAGGTTTAACCAACCTCTGTTCAGCATACACAAAAGTCTGTCTTAGGACTTTACCTACTTTTAGTAACGACTCCCTCTAGTCGGATGATGTTGGGATGGTCAAATTGTCCCATAATGCTTGCTTCTCCCAGGAAGTCTCTCCTCTGCTTTTCCGTGTACCCCACTTTCAGGGTCTTAATGGCCACTGAAATCTCTTTTTTTGACGGAAGTTTTAAGCGACCACTGCACACCTCTCCAAATTCACCTGTTAGAATGCAGAAGAACAAAACAACAACAAAAGGTAAGGAATAATGTAGTAAAAAACCATCAGTAGAGAGTAACTTTTCTCTCACTAATTCAATTCAAAATATTTATGCCTTTGACCTCAAGATGCACGTGTAGGTCTCTAAATTATTTTGGAAGATGGTAATCTGAAACTCCCTCAGAAACCCTGGGACAACCACACCCTGGTGGAAAATGAATCTTGCGAGAAACCTCATTATTCTGAAGTGCCACACTGAGAACCTTTCATCTCATTTCATTCCAAATGAGAGAACAAGAGGAAAGTTGAAAGCTGCGTCTACTAGCCTTTTCACTCCCTGTTCTCACGGCCACCGTTTCCTCAGGGTCATCAACAGAGCAGCGCAGATACAATGGGTTGAGCTCTGGATTAAATTTCAGATGTTTCTAACTCTTCTATTTTTACTACGAGGTCCAGTTTAGCTATATACCCCAACTCCCTGAAAATGAGAATGAGAGCATCTTTTATCGATTCATTTTAATGGAGTATCGGTATGTTGCACTAGTGACATATGAGTTGTAAAGTTCTCTGGGCTTCTAGAAGGAGAACAATAATCTAACAGTATCAAATAAGAGCTAGCGCATCTTATCTACAAAATCACTGTGGAAGTATTTTCTTAAATTCAATGTCTTCAATAAAAACTTGTCTTAAATGAACAATGAATCCAGAATTTATTGACAATGGAGTGTAGCTGACTTTTAAATAGTCTAATCCAATTGACACAAAATTGCCTAGAACTGGTTTGGGCACCAGATTCGTACATCTTGTGATGGAGAAGATTTACCCATCACCCTCTCATTCAATTCTGGGCTTCCTGAGAGCAGACCCTAGACTCTCATTTTTCTAAGCCCACTGCTGTTACAAGGACAGCCACAAAGTAGTGCCATCCATAGAACGCTCTTTGTTCATAGAAGACATCCTAATATTATGTGAATTATTAGATCTGTTTTGTACAGTATTGAAAAAATAGTTTTTAATATTAAATAGGAGGTTTTTCTGAAAAGGATTGATTACATGATGAATTTTCAGGCTTTCTGTGGGAGAGAGTAACAGTCTTGGTCTGACCTTCTCAGCGTGAGTTTTCGTATGAGCTCCATGCCTCATGTGTCTTCCAGAAAGAAGGTGTCAAGAAAGGAGACACTTCTTCTCTATTTTTTGTGTAAGCATGATGCTCAGGCCACAAGAGCAGCAGGGTACCCTACTGATTTCCCAGCTGCATCACTGCAAATGGCTGGCTCTCTCCAGGAAGCTCTAAGCTCCTCCAGACTTGACCCTTTCTCAGGAATCCAATCTTGCCACTGTTCAAAACAGTGGCATGCTGTAACTTGTCAAAGTCACTCAAGGTCCAAAGGCAGTTATTCATGCATTCATTTAATAAATACTCACCAACTGGCAACAGTGTGACAGACACTACAAAAAACACAGAGAGAAAGTGACAGCACAAGGCTAATTCCTTCCCCGTGAGGAAGTGTAGAGAAGATGGCAATATCTGCAGTAGAGTTTCCTCAGGATTACAGGGAGAATTAGGAGCAGAACTTGAGGACGGTCACTGATCTTTCTAAACCCCAGGGAGAAAATGTCATTATTGCCATGTGAGCATCAGGAGGAGAAGTGATGATGCACAGGAGATCACTGTTAGAATTTGTAAGCAGGAGTGAGAGTTTCTGTCTTTGTATGGGGTTATTGGAACATTGCAGAGGGTTCCAGTTTGCTCTGTGTAAACATTGAGTTTGGGCAAACCATACGGAGGCATTCATGATGAACTTCCATTTTCTGAAAGAAAGCTCTGCTGTTTTGAGTCAACGTGGTGTAATGGATCACGTTTTAAATTTGGATGTCCTCACCACTTATTCTAAGTGGTGAGCCACTTGTCAGTTTCCAGCACAACTCCACAGAGCTGTGGGACAGACTATGGGCTCTGGAGCCAGGCTGTCTTAGAGTCTAAATCTGCCTCTGTCCCTTATTAGCTGTGTGATTTTGAGTGAGTGCCTGAACCTCTCTGTGCCTTTGTCTCCTTATCTATAACATAGGAACACTGACTGTGTCTACATCATAAGGTTTCTGTGCAGTTAAAGGAATTAATGTACGTGAAGCACTTGGAACCCTGCCAGACACACAGTAAGTGCCGTCTATGTCAGTCACTATTAACCTTCAGACCCACCTTAAGGAGAATCAATTATTTATTTACCTCTCCAGGGTTCTGTCTAGATCAAATTGAAGATAGAATATAAAAGTGCTTTTTAAAATGCCGAATTCTATGCTAACGTCAGAGATGGTTGTGATGTCTTCTTGGACTAGCATTTGTAAGGAGAGCATTTTGTGAAAGTGCCCAACCAAGGAGACCAGTGGAGGAGTGGGAATGTTAGGCGGGCCGTTAGGGCTCCCGTCTCTGCTCTCACTGGGATGCCCGACTTCCGCACATGGATATCTCCCTTCAAAATTCAGAAAATGGTGTTTCAGCCAAGCTAATTTTTAGAAATGTGATTATTTCATCAGGTAAATACTAGAAATTGTCACCAATATATTATACTAAACATAAAAATGTTAAATGTTATTTCAGTTCTCTTTATAATCACTGTAAAGAACTGTGTTGGGAAAATTAACGAAGACTGGGCAAAAGTAATGCCAGTCTTTCCATCTAGCCAAGTTTTATGTTGTCTTATCCCAATAACTTTGTACCAGTGAGAAAGAAAATTCAGACCTTGTCATTGGTAAGTAAAAGCACAGCTACAAGATCTTGGGGAAGACACTGCTTGATTTTTTCTTTTATTCAATAACTTCAGGAGTTTTTATGTGCCCTGTGAAATGAAATGTGCTCTGTGGGGATGGGTTCACTGTATTCTGATTTAAGGTGCTCAATGCAAAATTGCTCAAAGCAAAATTTCTTAATCAAAGTAATTTCATTTAAAATAGAGAAAAAATAGACTTGTGTTTAAGGAGAGTGACCCTCTGTACCAGCCTCAGAGTCCATTCTCCTTCCACTGCTTTAAACAGAAGCACAATATAAATGTGCGTTGAACAATACCATGATGTCAGCTAAGCAGTCTGTGAATTATCTCAACTAAGCCTCACCAAACCCTGGAAGAAGGCACGATTGTGATTATCACGGCCCAGCACGGACTTTGAAGGTGGAAAGTACCAGATCCCAATTTTGGTTTCTTAATTAATAATTATGTGGCCATGGGCCATTCAAATTCTCAGCTTTAGCTTCCTCCTGTGGTGAAATGGAGATAATGGTACCTATGGAAAAGCCTAACAAGATCAAACACCATAGGCACACGGGGCACGGAACAGCAGGGAAATAAATTGTTTCTACCTTCAGAAATTTTCAGTATTTAATCTTTGAATAATGGTTAGATAGAAGAATAAAATTAGGAATTTTAGTCACTATAAATTCCTCAGCAATAAAAATTTACCACTTTGATAAGGTTAATTAATGGCTCAATTTTAACTTTGTCATTTGCAATATGGGTATAATTTTTCTGATTATTCAGGTTATAAATAACAGGTTTTGTTATACCTATTTCTCTGTATAAAATCTCTGACAGAAAATTAGAATTAGCCCACATACCAAGAGACTTGCTGTGTATTTGACTGAAAGTTCTGTCATTGACTGAAAGATTCAGCCTTTTAACAATGGAAGGTAGTTACTAATAAATTTAGGTTAATTATTAATTCTTTATGGACAACGTTATTTTTAAACATTAAAAGGTTACAGGAAGTGGTTAAGTATATAGATGAAAGGAAGCTGGTCACCAGTAGATTGTTGTTAAGTTGTTGTAGAAATGGGTATACGCAGGTTCATTATACTATGATACAATTTCATCTATCTTTGTAGATATTTAAAATTTTACAAAACAAAATCTTTAAAAATTGATAGCTTTCAAAATCTTTATTTCATATTCTATCTTGGTAATGACAAACCTTTTAAAAGCTAATCTAGACAGACTTGAATTGAGTGTACATATTATACTGAAATCTTCCAGGAGAAGGATAACTGATCTTGAAGACGTACATATTTGTAATGAAAACAGGCACAGTTTTATTGCCCTTAATGCAGCAAGTGAGAATATTTGCTGCAAAACCCTGAAAATGAGGCATATGTCTAATTTTTTTCAAATATGTTTGAAAAGAGAAAAGAAAAAGCAGGCCTGTCATAATCTTTAATGAGCATCAGGAGATACTGATGTGGATCAAGGCTGCCCCATGGAGAGACGCCCAAGGCGTCCTGGCCTACATGCCCATCTATATGGCCTGATTCATATTTACACTTATGCAACCACCCGGTAACCAGACCCCCCCTGCAATGAGACCATTTAATGACTTTTGCATGATCTTTCCTTTGTCTTGTAAAGAAATAACTTACATACCTACGCCTTATAAATTTAGCCCTAACCCTCAACCCATTGCAGCCCTTTACTGCCCACGGTCCCGTCCCCACGCTGCAGCCTTCACTGCCCACGGCCCGTCCCCATGCTATTCTCTGAATAAAAGAGCACTACTACCAGGCCTTGAGAGTCCAAGAAATCTTTCTTTGACTCCTCAGCTCGTTGGGCCTGCAGCAATATGAACCAACTCACTCTGGGCAGGCCCTCCCTCCACCTGGCTCCTCAGACCCATTTTTAAGGAGTGTGCTTTGTCTCAGCACCGTGCTCAAGATGCCTGACTTTGTCAACAAGATCTGCATATTTAAGCTTTCACGAAAGCAGGTAGCCCCCGATTTCAAGACCCCAATGTGTCTGCCGGGTCTTCAGGACACTGGCTGAGCACAACAGGGTTTTCCTCCTCTTGTCGGATTCTTCAGGCGAGAGTGCAGAATCCTCCCGCGTCCTCTCCCCGCGGCCTCTGCCCCAGGTGATGCTGGGACCAGCGTGGCAAAGCCGGCGCCAGAGCAGTTCCAAAGCAGAAGTGCACAAACGAAAGACAGTGATCAATAGCTATTTGCGTGATGTACAGGGCGTGTGCATATCCTTAAGTCTTCGACTGTGAAAAAATAAGCACCTACTCTCGTTTCCTTTCATGAGTCACTAGGTTCATATTTTAATATTACTTGTGCATGTGAGTTTTAGGAGGATAAAACATTAAAAAGTTTTGAAGATAAGATTTAGTAAATTATTACCTTATTTAGATAATATGAATTACTCAGATTGTCCTGCTTGAATAGTAAATACTGCTTGAGTTCTAAATACTGCTTTCGTGTATAAAACAAGAAACACAGAAAAAGAGAAAATTACATGCATATTTGTGTAAAGCAGCATCAGCCATAAATCCAATACCTGCAGAAAATGTGATCTGATACACTATGCATAACTCAATGAGTTAGTTTCTCCGTCTTTCACTCTATCTCCTACATCAACATAACTAGTTTGTGTTTGTTTTTAGAGCAATATTCAAGAATGAAATAATGGTGCAACACTATTGTACAGCATTGTTTATTTTTACTTTTCAGTAGTAGTTTTATTCAAATGGACACTGCATGCACTGTGGATGTTCATATGCTTACGTGTAAGTGTATAAAATGGTTATTTTATAAATATAATTTTTATTGGAAATATGCAACTGCTGTTAATAATCACCCTGTAGGTGTTTGTTAATAAATTTATGATTGAGTATATTAACAATTAGAACAAAGAGATGCCTATATGAAAACAAGCTTCAACACAAATCAAGACCATATAAAGTTATAGGCAAATATCAAAATGGAGCACTTCATGTTATTTAAGCTATCCACTATTCACATCACTCGTGGTGAAATTTGTGTAAAATGTATCATTTATGATTTTATTTTGGGTTGTTTATTTTTTAATTCCAAAGAGGATTCCGAAATTACCTTTTTTTTACAAATCTAATTTCCCTTAGTGGGCGTATATAGAGTGAGACCCACTTTCACCCTGTTATCCCCATTTAGCCGATCAGGTCTTGTGACACAGGCCGGCATACCCGTGAAGACAACTCTCCTGCTGCCCCTGCCTCTGGAAGTCAATAAACAAAAAGCTGGCCGTTCTCTGTGAGTCTGTAAGTCTGGCACCTTTGAAATCATTCCATTCCATTAAATACTGCTTCATTTATTTATTGCCCACCTTGATCATGAAATCAGAAAATATCCCAGTGGCAGTGATATACTCAGGGCTGAGAACCTAAGCAATCCCAGGCAGCATTCTTATTCCCAGCTGTAAAGCCGTAACTAACACGCTAGGCTGGTGGTGGGTTGTTGTGGTGGTTACCTGCTCCAACAACTTTGTCAATGGATATGTTGGTGGCGTCCAGTTCCTTAGCAAACTCGTGAACTGCTTGGGTCGGGTCTTCATACGTGTGTGGGTCAACATAAGTCCTGAGACCTGGCAGTTTTACTGTTTAAGGAAGGAAGAAAGGCATTATTGTAGCTGGATTAATAAAATTTTACCTAGTAAATTTCATGATACCATTATTGGTTAAAAAAAATCCCCATTATAGTAAAGTGCACCAAACTTTAGTTTATTCTGATTATCACAGAAGGTGGCAGACAAAGAGGTTGGACGAAGAGTTGAACAATTTAAGAAGAGAAGTTCCACATAATGAAACATAAAGAGGAGCCCCAATGAGCTTACTCTGCAAAAACTAGGAGGAAAATGGACGTTCAAGGAGGGGGATCTTAAGGAGACAGTTCAGAGTCGAGCACGCCTGGGTCACCCCCAGCAGCTCTTGCGAATGAATGCCCTCAAGCTTCCACACGGCTGTGAATCTGTGAACAGCGCAGCAACAAAACACCTGTCACAGTGCCTCACCGACTGTGCATCCGAGTCTGTGAACTGCTTCACAAAGTGAGATAGCTGCCATAATAATTAATTCAAGGATCCAAGATGGCATGTCTTCTGTCTGACATGACTTCTGCTTTCATTAACACTCACAATCAAAGTCCCCCACTGCAATGATAGGTCTACTGTAAGCCGTGAATGTACGTATATAATATGGACATTATATGTATTTACCAATATAATATCAATAGTTGAAATCTTATTGTGTAGCTTTTCAATATGGTTAAATGCAATCTGAATATTCTCTATAACTTTAACAGTGGTGCTAAGGAATTAAATTCCAAACATAAATCATATTTATAGCTTATTAATTATAAACTTCCTTCACAATATATTTATTTATTAAATTACTCTGAAGATGAACATTTTTCCTGATGTTCTGTGATTAAAATAGCCAGATTATTAAATTGAAATAACAGATAAAAGACAGTGGAATCATTTTGGGTTTGATTTAATATTAATGAGATTCCTATCATTTGGAAAAATAATTCGTACTAGAGACAATTTGGGATGTTCAATAAACTAACTTTGTCTGAAGGAAAACTAAACTTTTAAAAAGGGAGCCTAAGATCTATTAAAGTATGTAAACACGCTCTAACATTAAAGGAAATTGTAATTTAACTCTCATAGTACATGTGCTAATATTATTGAGTTTGCTTGTAATTTTGATAACATTGCTTTAGCAAGAGACATGGATATTTAATGATGATATATGTTTTCATTTATCAAACTATGTTATTGAGAATTTTTTAACCCTAAAATAACAAATAAAATCAGACATTATCTTTTCCAATATCAGTTTATAATGGAAGAATCTTATGGCAAAATCACAGCTGAACATTCTATGATAACCAAAGATTTTTTTGAGTCAGTTTTGTAGTTTGTATGAAGTAAGTGTAGAGACTGTGATGACAGCAATTGTTCTGAGAGCTTTCAGCACGATGGTCACGAGGCCAAGGAGTCCAGGATTTGAGTCTAGTCTAAGAAATAATCAATTCGTTGACCTACAGGACAACTTTTTGAATACCATGCTTACATCGTAATTTACTTCTTCGAATGGTTTTGAGACTGCAGAACAGAAATGGGAGGGTGGGGGACCAAACGGAGAACGAAGGAGAAGTCCAATGCCACACCCGCTGCTGCCAGGCGTTGACTCCCGCGCTGTAGAAGATGCTGCGGAGTGTGGACAACTTGAGAAGACACGATGTCGAGGGAGTCAACATCCACAGAAATGCAGAAACTGTAAGTGCTTTGCCCTTCTTTTGGACAAACTGTGAGAACAGTAGCTTTTGAAGTGAGAACTCTTCCTTTGAAGTTTTTCCATTTTGAATAGCTCAGCAATAAGAATTAGCTATGAATCAGGAAAGAAAGCTCTGAAAGCTTGCTGTTCAAGTGCCTGGCTTGGGGTCTGTTAGATAGTTAGCACTCAATAAGTAACAGTGATTATTGCCACTATTAATATTTTCATTGTCAAGAATGTTTATTCACAATTATTATCATTGAGGTTTCCTGGTCATAGAATTTGGACTAAGAAATGCTCATTTCTTTTGAGCTCAGAAATCCCTTTGCATGCTTTTGCCACGTTATAAACATTATTACTTCCTATAAAAACAGCTGGCAGAGTCACTCTTTCATCCAGTTGACTACCGTAAGTTATTATTACACCAAAACTACTCTAACATTATCAGCACTAAAACACTTCACCTTTAAAACAAACAAACAGATTAAGGAAAGCTACTATACTTTTCTTGCTTTAGAGTGAGGAAAACAGTAAATGTAACTAGAGACTTACTCGAAGATGTTAGAAAATTAAGTCTTGTAAGAATCTTTTTGTTTAGTCAGTTCAGTTACATTTTAATGGAGATTCACATCAAATGGAGGCTATGATTTGTGATGTTTTGATTTGTCTCCAGTAATATAAAGGTTGCGAAATGGGAAGGTAAGGAAATCTAGCATTCCTTTTCAAGGAAAAAACATAACACTTTAAAAAGTAAGGTAAAAATGAAATTTTTTCTGGTGAGGAATTACAAATATTTTACGTTACTGAATTTAAGGAAATCAATTTGGGAGAGATTATTGGCATCAGAATTTACAAGGAAGATTATATAATGAGTTGTCAGGAACAATGTTTCAAATATTTAAATAAAGAATGGCTTTAAAAAGTTTTGAAAGTGTGTTAGAGTTACCCTTTGGCACCTGTCACCCTAGAGAGATATGCTTTACTATATATTCTGAAAATTAAATAATCATTCCCACATGAAATCAAATTCATTGCTTTTAATTAAAATCGAGTGAACTGCTTTTCTATCCACAGGACATTTAGGGAAACAACACAAATAGAAATGCACACACATCCCCCAGTAAAGTGTCCTGCTCACCGGCTCACTGTGAGCGATTCAGCTGCTACTTTTTAACCACTGACCCCAGCGGTTCCAGGCATCAGGTGATTCAGGACGCAAGGCACATAATCCCTTCACACCAATAATTAAGGGCAACACACAGGGTAACTGGGCTGTGTCCAGAAAACCAGATAATAAACACATGCCCGTGTGTTAAGCTGCACTACTTTACAGCTCGTTCTGTGCAAACACAATAATGCATATTTCCATTTTACCAGCACGAGGTGCCCTAAGGATAGCAAAAAAGTAAAAAGGCCCAGCCAGAGAGGGCAAGGGGACAGGATCTTAGGAGGTGAAACACATTTCTTTCCTTTTGAAGCAATATTATAGAATTTGTAACAAGGCTGGAGGGAATAGTTCATAGCAAGAACTTTCTAAAGTAATACCAAATAAATGGCCTGAAATAAACCAGCTGTAGGAGTAAGACGCAAAAAGTTTATGACATGCATATGAGTGACTTTATGCCCTTGCAGCTTGGATAAAATGCATTTCTTTTTTGTTTGCCTATGTAAGGATATTGTGCATTTGAAGAAAATTAAAGTTTCTACAAACGTCACAATAAAAACCAACAGCTGAAACAGATCGGAGTAATAGAGAAACCTGCTTACAATTGGCACGCGGAAATGTATCAACGCTCCAAATTCATGGGATTTATAATTTATGATCCCTAAAGAACCAAATCAGTATAGTCTTGCTCTAAGGACAATATTTACATCAGTTGTCCAACTCATATTAAGAGCAACTTCATGCACTGCTCTAATTTACCACGGTGACTGTGACTCGGGGTTTTCTGGGACCATGAAAAGAAGCTAGAGAAGGATGCTGTAACTTGTTCATGTGCTCTTAAGACCTTTGAGCTGGTAACGAACTGATCTGCAGTGATGAGATGTTCACATTAGGAAGGCAGCACTTTGGCTCTTTTGTGAGTTATTCTAAAATGACTGAAATGAAACGTAGAAAACAAACCCTGCTCTCTGCAAACCCTGGCAGTGTCCATCCCACACCAATTTACATTTGGAAGACATTCTTTTCTTTTGTTTTCAAGCTACTGTATGCCTACTCTGTGTTAGCAACAGGTAATTGAGTTTTTAACTTGAGTTGTAACTAAAGCTATCATTTGTAGATGCAAAGCCAGTGACTGATAGGAAACATCATGTTGATTTGAAGATAATTTAAAGCGGCAATGGTGAATGCCAAAGAAAGGCATGCTCACAAGATGACATTAGTTATACTAAGACTATCTGAGAGCACAGAAGCATGATTATAGTCTCCATATCAATTTCCATGAGAACACGCCCTTCCTTTTACGGCCACTGATTAGTAATTCCATATTCAACTGAGCTGTGGTTTGCAAAAGAAAAACACCTGTGATGACTTTTTTCGCCAGAAGAAAAAAAATGAGTTTTTAAATTAGATATAAAGACTTTGTTTCCTAAAAGAGTATTTCTTTTAGAAAATGTTAAATAGAGGCTAAATTGGTTGGCATTAAAATATGGTGGGAAGGTTCAGGCTTTCCTACCAGTCGGATATCATGTAACTCCAAAATAAACAGTTTATTCTAAAAGCTCTCTCCCGGTTGGCTGACAGAACGGAGGAAGGCATGTGGCACACACAGAGGTTGTTTACCTTCACTCGGCAGTTAGGAAAGGGGAAAGGCTCTTATTTGGATTGTAGCAAAGGGAGAGTGATGAGGAAATTGAAGACACGCTGTGCCTTTCGGTTGCAGAGCTGACTACATACGTGCTCCTCACCATGGGTGTTATCTGAGTATAAACCATGTGTTCCCTCCACCTTAGCTTAACTGTGCTGAACTGTGGCCATGTAAAAATTACGTAATGTGGAACCACGAATTTCCTTCTCTGTTTAAAATAAATTTAATTTGTTCCATTTTTCCATAAAACTACTTTTGAATTCTCTTTGTCAGGGGGAAGTTATCCAATTATAAATCAACAACTGCTACAACTAAAGTGGTAAAACCAAACACAGTTTAGACACTTACAATGTCCATTTCCAAAATGAAGTCTTTTTTCCTCTGCACCATGTTTCGACTTGTTGTAGCCACAAAACCTGGAGGTAAATCAAGGGAAGATAACACAGACAGAAAATATACTTCAGACAATGATGTCAGCTCAGAATGTGCAAAGCACCAAAAATAAAGATTTTCCTCAAACAATTAAATGCTTTAGTGCAAGTTTAATGACTTCGTACTTTCTCCATCCTTTCCAGAAAGCCTCTGTCTCAGGGGCCCTGGAGAGCTGCCTAATGAGGGGATGTGTGGAGCTGCTTTCCCACTGGGCAGACCCTTCAGTTCAGTTTTTATAATCACCTTAGAATGTGTTTATAGTATTTTTTTAACAACTGCTCTTAGGAAGAATGAAGGGTAAAGTCCTCATTGTTGGTGATTAGAGCTGTGCAGTGTTACAGCATTCTGGGTGAGAAAGCGTCAGGGACTCTGGAGCGTATTTGGAAAAAGGAACGAAGGGTAATTGGAAAAAGAAAGTAAAAACTACAGTGAGGCTGAAGGAGAGAAGACAAGTGGCATGTGCTGGAGAGTGGGGTCGGATTTAATGGAAAAGAGAAAGTCAACTAAAGATGGAGAAACGAAAGAAAGGGAGGAAAGAAGAAGGATCCAGAATACAAGTAGAGATATTCTTATTTGTTAAAATGCTTTACTGACCAGGCTCTTCAGATTTTAGCAGCAAGCAAAACAATAATGAAAGTAAGTCTTAAAACAGACTGTGACCTCACCTCCCGATCAAAACGTAGGTGACACCGCTGAGGAGGAGGATGGCTCCCGCCGCTGAGATGGCGATCATGACCACCTGGCTATTCTCACCCGAGATGGAGAAAGCTGTGAGGGTGAAGAGAAAAACAAGAATAGCACACCGGCGTTAACACATCCAGACTAGCATCTAGATGGAAAAGCTGATAAATGGTCATATTTATCCTGCTTTTACCTGAAATGTGGCTTGCTGTCTGATACAGTGAAAAAGGAATTCTTCACTTGGTGTAAAAAAAACTCAGACATTTCTATAATTTTGCTTGAAATTTCTACCTAATTATAATAAGAGCAAATAGTTTGTTTCAAAGACATCAGTCAGAAACTATTTGAGTGCCTCGTGTGTGAAATATGCTAGACTGATTTTCTCTAATCTCATTGGCGAGAAACTCATTGGATAAACCAGAAGTGAACAGGTAAGATTTCCCAGAATGAAATTATGAGAGCTTTCTAATTAAGCTGGTTTAGCCTTCGATATACGTTTATTTAAACGGTGGTGTAACACCTGTCACATGGAACTCAACGCATATCACCAACAAATTGTTCCTCTCCCTGTATTTCCTGCCTTTGTAAATGGCCCGTCACTCATTCATGCTCCCAGACAAAGTATTGGCAAAAATGGCTCAGAAGCCAAGTCTGGCCTGCCATAGGTGTTTGCATAGCTCAGGAGCTTCAAATGGTTTTACATTTTTAATGATTTCAAAAGTCAAAAGAAGATTTTGTGACGTGAAAATATATAAAGTTCAAATTTTGGTGTCCATAAATAAAATTGTATTTGAACACAGCCACATTCACTTATTTGTGTACTGTCTATGACTGCTTTTATGGTAAAAGAGCTGAGTTGAGTAGGAGCAGCTGAGACTGTATGTACACAAAGCCTAAAATATTTATTATCTGGCCCTTTACAGAAAAAGTGTGTTGACCCTTGACCTAGACTAATGCTTCTCTAACTTTAATGTTCATACAAATCATTTAGGGATCTTTTGGAAAAAGCAGTTTCTGATTCAGTCATTCTGGAGTGGGGACTGAGACTGTGCATTTCTTGTGAACTCTCAGTGATGCTCATGCTGCTGATTCCAGACCACAACATTTTGAGTGGCAAGGATGTAGACCATAAATGCAAAGTCACCTTGTCCTCTTCCCCCTTTGATCATTCTATATCCAATTAATCACCAAACTCTTTAAATATCTTAGTTTATGTCTTCATTTCTCTTCTAGATTGCAATTAGAAATTCCTAATTGGTTTCCATTTGTATGTCTTTCCTATCTTTTACCTGGCCATCACAATATTCTTCCTAAACCATGAATTTGACCATGTCCTTTTCATTCATAAAAATTTTGCAGGTCTCTTCATAACTTTCAGGATAAAATGCAAATTCTGTAGCAGAGCATTTAAAGCCATTTAGGATCTGTTCCCTGCTTAAATCCCCAGCCCCCTCTGCTAACAAACTCCACAAGCAGCCTAACCTCTACACTTTCTGAATACATGCAGCTCCTGGAACAGTCGTTTCATATGCTCACACTTTCACATATGTTGCTCTTACAGCAAATGCTAATTGGACAAATGAATGAGTGCTGCATCAAAAGAGCTTAGAGGCGAGAGTTTGGTTATTTGAATAATACCACCTCTCCAGAAGTTAATATCACATCTTCAACCTGATCAACATCTAATTTTGGAAGATTTTCTTTAAAATAATGCAGCTTGGGGAATACTTAAATGATACAAATAAAGAAACATGGCAGATAGGCTGTTAGAGATTTTCTAAGCATATGCAAAAAGAGCTGAGTGTGTGGCAGGATGGCATACTCATAATATAAACTGTTGCTAGCACTTTCTTCTTTCCTACCAGAAGCCCACTGTTTACATCACTGTGGCATCATGTGAGCGCCTGCTCAGATCTCCATGTTGCCAAGTGTGATACCGGCTCAGCACAAGGTTGGCATAAAGGAAGCCATATTGTAGAAAATATGACCTCTGCCTAAATAACCCAGCTGGATGAACACCCTCCAGGAGATCCACTCACTCTGTAGATTTTATGACTCCTACTTGTGCACATACCTCCCAGCTGTGACAAGACGATAACTGTGTTCTTTTGAATTCCTTAAGATTGTGATGACCCAGCACAGAGAGGCTATGCTGATGGCCATCATCAATGACAACTGAAAGATCTGGTGTGGCATCTCCTGGGCCAACATTCCTAACCCCTTCCCCTATAACCCACTGGCCTTCATAACTGCTTTAAGATTCTGTGCCCTGCTTAAGATGGTTCTTTTGGACATTAGTTGACCATCTTCCCTCTGGCTAGCAAGCTGTAATAAATGCCCTTTCTCTGCCGCCATCTCGCCTCTTGATGATTGGCTTTTGTCTTGCTGGAGCAGAGCAGATAGTGCCCTTTGTGCGGTAACAAGTGTGCAGTGGGCAGCCTCTGGCTGCTTCACCTTCAGGGTCCACCCAGCATGGCCATGCACAGGCCATGCTCCCCTCAATGACTAACCATGGCAAGGGGCCTGAAGCCAGGCCAGGTCTGCCCAATGCAGGGATCCTCCCATGGGCAGTCTTTACTCCAGGGCTCCCCATCAGCTTGGTGAGACTTGCTGAGCCTCGTTGTCTGAAGCTCCTCCTCCTCAACCTTTCTCCTTCCCTCTCCTCTTCGTAGATGGCTGACCTGCATCTCAGTCTGAGGCACTGCTTGCCTGTTTCCACTCCTCCTTCTTGTACACTTCATCAATATTTCCTCCTATAAAGCTCTTATAATTCCATCTTAATATCTCCTTCCCAGAAGACCTGGACTGATACATCCTTATCCTTTGGCTGTAGATCTGCGAATAGCTTATAAAATAGCTCAGCCTAGAGTTTCAATGATGCTCCATAAATGTATGATGATAACTGTATCTCATGCTTTTCATTGTATACTATAATAACTTATAAAGAGAAGCAAGTTCTGGATTCTCTATAATTTTGATTAACCACTTTAAAGAGTCAGTGAAACTGGGAGGGGAAACACGACAGGAGACAGAGTTCTCTATTCCTTTTTCTGTCTTTTCAAAGAGAGGATTAAACTAGGACTTCCCTACAGTTTATTCTAGCTCTAAATATCCACAAATCCCAGAAACTTTCTGAAGCACATAACCAAATCAGATAATTTTTGTTACTGAAGTTAGCAAACATGTAAATGAGTATTATTGATTAAATACTTGTTTAGAGTTGTTTAATAATGTTTAAAATACTATTAAAATTTGATAATTATTACATTTCTTAGAAAGTCAATTTGAGTGTGTTTCCCACAAGCAAACTGCTCCCCTGTTTCTGGTCATTTCCCATTTCAGTCCATCCTGCACACACTGCCGGCGTTCTCTCCCTAGAGTAGATGGGTTAGGAGTCCATTTTTGTGAAACAAAAATGCCTGGATTTGTATTTACTTGTTATTTGACATAATATGATTGTTGTGAAGATTAAATGAGTTAATACAAGCAAAGCTCTTAGAACACTGCTGAGCACATACTGAGTGCTCAATAAATTATATATATTTTTATTATGTCATTTCCTGGTGAAACACTGGCAAAAGTACAAGATATCCTAGAAAATTATTTATGAATATCTAGCTTTGTTATATAAATTTCCCTACATGATGATTCCATTCTGCGTTTGAAAGGCTGCCTTATTTTTTATTTATTTATTTATTTATTTATTTGAGGAAGATTAGCCCTGAGCTAACTGCTGCCAATCCTCCTCTTTTTGCTGAGGAAGACTGGCCCTGAGCTAACATCCATGCCCATGTTCCTCTACTTTCTATGTGGGACACCTACCACAGCATGGTGTGTCAAGAGGTGCCATGTCCACACCCAGTATCCGGGCCAGTGAACCCTGGGCCACCGAGAAGTGGAACGTGCGAATTTAACCGCTGCACCACCGGGCCAGCCCCTGAAAGGCTGCCTTAATGTCCCCTAATAATAGAGTCCAGGAGATCAAAGTTGCTGCAAACTCAGACCTGAGGATGTGGTGTTAAGTGAAATAAGCCAGACAGAGAAAGACAAACATTGTATGATTTCACTCGTATGTGAAAGATAAAGGAATGCATGGACAAAGAGGACAGATGAGTGGTTACCAGAGGGGAAGGGGGCTGGGGGGAGACGAAAGGGGTAAAGGGGCACATACTTATGGTGACAGATAAAAATTAGACTACTGGTGGTGAGCACAATGCAGTCTATACAGAAATTGATAAATAATAATGTACACCTGAAATTACAAAATGTTATAAACGATTGTGATCTCAATACAATAATTGAAAAAAAAAAAACAATGAAAAGGGGCCATGAAGCCTTCGGCAGGGCTCATTGAATTGTCTGAGTGCTAATCGTCTTGAATAGTAACATCCACCAGAATCCTCCAATCCCAAACTCAGCTCCATCCCACATAGTTTTGCTCTTGAATTCCTTGGGTGTTCAAATTATGTACTATTTATTTAAACATAAAACACAGGCACACCCACTGAGTACCTACCAGACCAGCTAATATTTTAAACACTTTACAAATAATAGCTGATTTAATCAACATAAAAACCCTATTGAGTTATGCATAATGATCTTCCCCAATTTCCAGACAGGGAAACTGAGGCATTGAGAATTGAGGTGGCTTGTCAATGTCATTCTAATAAACGCCAATCGGCTCCAGAGTCCTTCCTTTTAACCGGTAAACTGTTCCTGCCTTTCTTGGGCAAAAGCAGCCGCTGTGGTGCAGTTTCTGCCCCGAGAGTCCCCTGCGGTGGGACCGTCCACCGTCCCAAACATGCTGTACTGCTTGTGCTTCTTGCTTTGCTGGGCGATGCCTTTGCTCTAGGAAAGTCCTTTGACTCCTATACACTCTATGACTTCTGTGCTTCTTAGTTTAACAGCAATAGCAGCTCTGGATCAGTACTCCAAAATCTGGAGACTCCAGGATTACTGATCGTAGCTATGCGACCTCAGAAAAAACAGGTAAACTGTGTGTCTTAGACCATGTGTAAAAGGAAATAATGGTATCTGAACACCTTACAGAACAGGATCAAATGAAATGTTTTTCAAAATGCTTTATATACTGTCACATAAACACACGGATTCTAGAATCAGACCCAACACTTACCAACTGCGTGACTTTGGAAAGCTGACTTCACTTCCCTATGCCTCAGTTTCCTCATCTGTAAAATGAGGACGGTAACAAAGGTAAAGTGCTGCCGTGCACAACGAAGACATCCTAAAGCGCCTGAGAGCAGGTGTGCCCCGGTGCTGCCGTGCCTTCCCACGGACCGGGCTCAGACAGCAGGATTTACATTCCAACTCAGCGCCCTGTGTTATTGATGAGAACTCTTCATATAACTTTGAAACACGAAAACTAGAGCAAATTTTTAAAGAAATCCAAACATGAGTCTCTTGCATCTTTTAAAAATGAAAGTATAGCAAGTAAGACTCAAATCCTTGGAGGTTTCACGAATATCTCATTTCAATTTAAAAAAATAAAGAGTTGATTTTTGTCCTTTTCCCCTTAAGATAAAGGGCATTTTTTTCTCTTCTATATTTAAGTCTAGAAAAATTCTGTGGTGAAGCAGGAAGAGTAAATTGACTTTTTAAAAAATCAAACGGCACGACACTTTTTTTATAAATAGAGAGGGGGGTGTTCAAAAGTTCATATTTTTCTTTTTATCCTCCTTTCATCTGTTCTCTCTCAAACAATGGAAGTGTTGGAAATACAAAACTTATTTGGGAAAGATTCTAAGACCTTGCAGTGTTTAAATGGATTATTGCTTAAGCCTCAGACACTGAAGCCTCATTACAGGTTCATGCATAAACACTACCACAGAAATATCTGTGATGAATCTGGAATCACGTTAGAATTTTGGAATTTGGTATTGTTTTTGTGAATTTACTTATCAGATAAGGTTAAGTGCTAACTAAGCACATGCAGGATTAGACTGAAATTCCAAAATATGCATCAACATAATAAATGTTTACCTAATGATGATCTGACCCTCCAGCTCTCAATATGCCTAATTTGTATCTCAAGATGTAGTAAACATTTGCTTTTTCTATTTCTAAGATTTGGGATCTTTCTTGGTAAATCAAATATAGATTTTGTTGTTGTTCATTCAAATAAACATTTAAAAGTCTGAAAAAAGTCAGTCTACAATCACTTCAAAACAAGAAACTCTTTGCACCACTTAAAAGTTACAAAAAGACTTAAAACTGCTAATGTCAAGTTGCAATTGTATTTTGTTATTGTGTCATCTAAAATTTGGAACTTGTTTTAAACCTTGTTCTCATGGACTTCCAGCATTTCGTATCTAATATCCTCAGAGAGTGGCTTCTCCATGCTCATTCCATCCCAGGAGGACTAGGACAGGTCTTGAGGCATAGATTTGTGTATTGAGGATGGCAGCTTTCCTTTGAGTAGAATAGTCGTGCTTCAGCTGTGAGCTGACGCCTTCTAGAAAGCCTAGAATCTCAACACCTTGCAGAAGTTACAGTTTGTTGTTGTAAAGCTACATTTCTAATTGTCTGAAAAAAGTGTGCCGTAATGTATGTACTCTATCACATTAACTTAAACAGTTTATATAATTTCTTTTGTTAATCCTGAATGCTTCTATTAAGTGTGAAATTTGGGCATAAAAATATTACTGTACCAATTACAGTGTGATTTTATATCAGCAACAAAGGATTTAGAAAATAGGAAATAAAGGAGCCAGGAGAAAATGGCAAATTGGGAAGGTCAAAAGAGATTCTTGGTTTCCTTTCAGTGGCGGGCTGGGCATTGTCAGAGCCTCCTTGGATAATCTGTTTCTAAACGGTGTTCATCCTTGATTGTCTTTCTAGCCTATCTTACAACTGTGAATTTAAGTTGTAGAAAACTACTGTGATATATATGATTTTTCCCATTACAATTAAAATGATACTTATTCAATAGAGATATAACTGGTTAATGTGCAGTAGAAAAGATGACCCCCAGCATTACATTTATTATCCTGTAGGATATTAACCAGTTTTGGACAAATTAGCAAATTGGTTTAAGTATTCCTGATTGCCTACTCATATGTGAGCACACACAAATATGTATGAATATGTGTATATGTGTCTGTTCTTCAAATTTTCCTTAAAACCAGTTTTAGTCTCTTACTAGTCTCCTCATTAATTAATAAGTTAAATAAAATCTTTAACTTGTATTCATTTTATATTAGTAGCATAGTCATGATTTTACCTTTTTGAAAGCTATATCTTAGGAGAGCTCTTTCCTAATATGAAGCAAATGCATTTGAGGAAAAGAAAACTTTTATTAGGAAAATGACTGCCAATTTTAGACTAATTTTAGCCAAATTTGGGGTCAAACGGATGGGACTGTCCAAATTGCTTATGAATATGAGTGAGATAATAAATCAGGTTTTAGAAAATCCTTAATGTACAAGTGATACAAGATTGAATATATTAAGGATTAAAACAAAATTCAGATCCTCATGGATCAGCAAGTTTATTCCTTGTAGTTCACTGAATCATGCAATGAACCTGGAACAGCTGGATTAACAGGTACTGGAAGTGTGTTATCATATTAAATAATGTTCCTCAAAGCAATTTCCAGCCAATAGAAGACCAGAAGCATTCCAGACATTAGAACACATTTGATTTGCAAAAGAGAAAAAAACGCAGATGCACTCTCACACAGACAGGAATGCACAGACACAATGCTTACAAATTGTTAAAGTCTCAGCAATTTACTTTGAATTTATTACACTTAGTTAAAACTTAGAGAGAGTGGGGATGAATTAGCAGATACCTTTTGCAACAGCCTGCCCCCTAAAAGCCACATTGAAATAATACGTACAGTCTGGGCTAGTTTCAAACTCAAACTTGCGACTGTTGGTCCCGTATCCAGCTGCTGTTCGGGCTCTGATTTGGAAGACATATGTCGTGTCAGGCTTGAGGCTACTGATGGTCACATTCGTGCCTCTTGCTCTCAGAATGGTATAACTTGTCTCTTGTTCCTGCTTTGGGGTAAGAAAAATCATGTTAAAATCAAATCTTTCTATTGCTATCAAGTATAAAAAGGTACCCACTCAAAACCAATTCTTGTAAATTCTCCCAGAGCACAGGACGGATAAAGAGACATGGCAGTGGTCTCACTTTCTGAGTGCAATCAAGGCATTCTTTTAAGCTGAAAGCATCTAGAGAATGTCCTGATTTGGATATAAAGATTGTGCCCTGCACATAAAGCAGAGAAAGTTAGGTTTCCTTCCTACCAGTTACCAAATATGTGAGTGAAAATATGTTCTCTTCAAAGTCAAGGCTGAACGAAAGCTTCAATCTAATTTCACGAATAAACTTACAAAGAGAAAAAACTCCTTTGAACCAAACTTAATAGAAGGACCTACTGATTCTCAGAAAACATGTCTATCAGTTATAAAATAGTAAACTTAAACAGGTCCAGGTTTTATATATAGCTCCAAATTAATAACTTCTAAGCATCAACTATATTTGCACTGTATTTAATCTAAGTCATGGTGGTTTAGTATAGACAAACATCTTCAGATCAAAGTCTAGAACTATTTCCCACAAAGGATCCTCTCAGAGATTCACAATGTACATTAGAGGAGTCACACTGCACGTTAATAGGAACGTCTTTTTGTGTCAAGCCTTGCTTATAAACATTGGACTTACACAGAATTGTGATTTTCCTCTAATGCATATCAACATGTTGTGAGTACTTTTTGGGTAACCTGATTTCGATCAGTGGTGGAACGTGCTTCCACCTGGGATGGGGCCTGGAGTGGGTAATACAGAACAACGCATCTCTTCAACCAAACTAGACAGAACAGTACAGGAAAAATGCTGTGCATTACAGACACCTCTTAGTTAAAGATGCTGTTTAGGTATCAGATAGTATTTGAGTCAATATATTAAATAACAAAGAGAGTCAAATATATTTATTTTACAGAAATAATTATTTCATTTGTTAAAAAGGTTATTGTGTGTATACCCAGAATTCGGCAGTTTGTCATCATTAGTCAACCAAACAATCAGGGAAGCTGGACCTCGTAGAGCTTGACTTCTAGTAAAACATTACAAATATTGCCAAAATCAGGTATATATTTGTTAATTATTTTAAAATTTATATATGGATTATATAAAAAATATTTACATAAATATATCTTAAAAATAATAGTACTTGTATGGATGTATCAAATTTAAAATGCTTTAGGAATAATGAATAGATTCAACCATCTTTTTCATGTACTGGTTAATATTGTTTAAAAACAAGGATATTTATTGTGCTTTGTTGGTCTACCAAAAAAGTTGAGAAAACTTTTTATGTTTGGAAAGTATGAACGTAGATTAATTGTATTTTTGAAATAGCCCCATAGATCTGAAAGTTGGGTGTTCCCCGGTTCTGCTATCAAGTCTGAACTAAGGCACATCATTAACTCCTTTCTGTTTTGTTGTATCATCTGTAAAACATGGATTCTTATATTTGCCCAGTGCATCTTGTCACACTTTTACAAATAGAAGATTGTGATCAGGTGAGTATCTGACAATGCCACCGTGGGTAACAAAAGCTGGGAGATATCGTGTACTATGCTTCTGGCACAATGAGTTTGATTAAGACTGATTTCTTTTAATGAAAGAGACATACTGTGTCCCTGCAGGGGGCAGTATGAAAAGAGTGGTGTTATGCTTGTGAAATACATCAACTTCAATAAAGAGAATAACTGCATAAAGCAAAGTAATGTTTATACGTGATGCCTTTTTGCACAACTGATCATATCACTAGGTATCATGTGTCTAATGGTCCATTCTCATGTTGAAGGAGGTATGTAATACAGGGGAAAACTCACGGCTGCAGGATGCAAAATGGAGACATAATGTTTACTAGGACTGAGGCTAAGAAATTCAAATAACGCCATAGACTCGCTTTTCTTATTTGTAAAACAATCTATTTGCCCACTTTTGTAGGGTTATCAGACCTCTCCAAATTAAATAATGCATGAATAAGTAAATATAAACTGATACATAAACCCACAATGTGTTTTTAATTCACTTTAAAATACTTTGTAAGCTGCAGCAGATACACAAATACGTTGTTTTCATATTAGTAGCTATAAAACCACCCAGTTCTGATGATAAGGTTTACATACATCTTGCTTCCAAACCTCACCATAATTTCTAACAAGGGAGAAATAAGTGCTATTTACAGTGATGAAATATCACCACCTAAATTCTACTTATAAATCATTACGTACCTATTTTTTATATTTGCATTACTGATCCACCGGTGTATGATGTGAGGCAAACTTAGCCACACACTTCTAAATTTCCCTGTATGAAGTCAAGAAAGCTTTTCCTTGTCGGTTCAATAACACAATGATTAGTTTGATGTTTCTATCTGTATTGAACGAAATTCATGTGAATGTGAAGATCAGGAAATGATGCTTAAGGCAATGAATTAAGAAACAATCCATCAATAGATTAAGGAATCACTATAAAATAGTGGGTAGAACTGGGGTCGTGGTGTGGAAGGATGTAAATATCATTTCTAATGCCATAACTAGATGGCTTAAGTTTGGTAGGGACATCTCTGCTGAAGCTTATTGCTGTAGAATGAAGGATATTAGACACAATGATTCAAAAGCCCCCTCTGCCTGTAAATCAAAGGTATCGCGTGACCAAAGCTCTAAACAAAGTTTTACCACTTCTTAGCAATGTCTCTGGTTTCTTTGCAGAGCACAGCTCACGAGAAGGTGACCTCTTTCCCTCCACAACTCAACCCTTTAACACTGCCTCCCCACCTTTTCATAGTATTTGACCTCGTAGTCCAATATGATCCCATTAGGGTGTTCAGGTTCTTGCCAAGATAAAGAGATACTGTTTCTGGATGTTCGATCCTTCTTAATCGTGATGACAGGTGATGGAGCTGTAAAGAGAGGGTGGGAAGGAATGGTGAGAGGAGGCAAATTAATCAGGTTGGGAAGAGTGGTAAGGAAGAGCAGAGAGAGAAGGGAGCAAGCAAATGGAGTCTGTCATTGCACTAATCTTTGGCAAGAAAGCACTATTTCCATTTCAAAGGCTCTAGAGTATTAATCTGGCCCCATCTCAAGCCTCAGCAGCTGGATTATAGCCCTGATACATACAGGCCTATGGAAAATGAGCTGAGTTTCAACTGGTGGTGGACTAGTGGCAAGTGAGCAGATGTTTTCAATCTGCTACTATAATGTAAGCAATGAAATATATTTGTTGTATTAAAAAAAGAACAAAACATCAGGACTACCTATTTGTTATAATGTTGCAAAGTTATTAATGCCAGATTCTTCAGCTCATTGATAACATTTTCATATGCAACTCTGTGAGAGGACTGGAATCCATTATGTACAAGGAGTCCCATGGTATCTATAGGTAATAATAACGTGTAGTGTATTATAAAATAGATAGGATTTAGGACATATTATGGTAGGGCTTGACTTCTGACAAAAATCTCTCATGAATAAAAATATATATCAGGAAACAATAATCTTCTGCTTTTACATTTTTATTCCCTAAAAACATATTTAATAAGAAGTAGGCAGGAAATGACTGCTCTTTGTGCCATAACTCTCTACGTGTTTTCTGAAGTGTCTTATTGGATGGCGACTCTATATTTGTTGTGTTTTGCTATGCATTATCAAAAGTATAGAATTTGAATAAAAAAACATCTGTTTGGATCAAATATCATAGGGTGACCTTTGTTTCTAATGGAAGATCAAATATATCTTAAGTGATATCCTACTTCAAATCCTTCCATTAAAAAGAAAAATGCATGCTATCCATCAATGCACTTGTGGTTTCAGATCTCAATCCTGGTACCCTGGCCGACCGAACATCTCGCTGTGGGGTTCAGTGCCATTCTGCCCTCATGGAATTCAGCGAAGTAAATTACAAACACAAAACAAACGAAAATCAAGAATTCTTAGATACACTAACTGTTGAGTTGTTTTCATTGCTAAAGGATTTATACTCTTAGGGATTTTTCTCAAATTGGGGCCTATTAGAACCTTAGTATCTATATTCTCCACAACAGCCAGAGGTAAAACTTCCAAGTTTGTTGACTTGATGTTTCTGTGATTGTCAAGTGCCGACTTTCATATCCAACCTGTCATTTAACTTGTTCCTGTCTACAAATAACTTTCATTTTTATTCCTCACTTAAAAATGGAGCTTTCACTAAGCTTGCCTTTTGACACTTCATTGGAAATTGTAAACTTAAAGGAAGAATCTATTGCAATAAATTTCCCATCCTCCTATTTCTCATATTTGTAAGATCTTCTTATGAACTCTTTTGAAAGCACCATTTCTTTAATGACAAGAGAATGATGACTTAATCCTTTGCCAAGAAAAAATGTACATGATGCTTTCCTGATGGAAAAGTAAATTCTATTTCTTATTTACACTTTGCTCCCATTATCGATTAACATCCTTTCACAGAACTTCATGTTATTTACATTTTATGTTTACTTTTCATCTATGCAATTTTATTGTTTTATTTCCCACATTGGCCTCACAACACCCCTGCCCCCCATCCAGTGGGGGTTTGCTGCCCTGAAATTGATTCCAAGCAAAGTACCATTTATTTTGGTTATGTTAAGTTGAAATTTTATAAACCGATTCAATGTTTATAACCATATCACCAAGTTATGAATAAATAATATGTTCAACTTTTGAGAATTATTGTCTTTTACTTATCGTAATACTTGGAAAAAACAATTCATTATCCAATTGCTAATGGAAAAATTGCAGCCTCAATGTCTTTGGAACCAAATTTTGCTTTGGTACCAAAAATGGGGAAATTCCACTAACTTTCCTGCTGCAGTAAATCCATTGATAGAGCAACTTTTAATGTCTGCTTTCAGAGCATTTCAAGGAGCTTAATGTCGGAACACCTTCCCAGTAAGCCCATGGAGGCCCTACATTCCTTCCATAACACGGTGAAACTGCTTTATTTCCCCTAAGAGTTAAATACATTTTCAAAGTAGTTTTGAAAATTACCACATTTAGCACTGTCCTTAAAAAAGAAGAGAGAGAAAATAATTCATTTCAAAGAACAATTGTGACAAGGATTGTGTTAACTTTTTAATGAAAGCTTTGGAGGCTGTTTTGGGGATCTGCCCAAATTTCACTGCTCCTGCACTGGGCAAGACCTTACAACTGTTGAAATTCTTCAAAGGTCTTTGAGCAAGCTGCAGGGCCCTGTTGGACTGTAACAAATAGCCTTTTGTAATTCCACACTTACTTAAGTAGAGGCAATTGCTCGAGGCTTGTGCCATCTCTAAGTTAAATGAACCTCTTCTGATTGCTGCTTTTAGGGCCCCCCAAGTCACTTGCCCTGATATTTTCACACAGACCCCTGTGCTGGCTGCATTTCAGCAGTTTCAGGCCCAGTGCACCAGCTGGGATCCCGTGACATTTAGGTAATGCTCATCAATATTTTAATACTAATAAATAATTGAAAAAATTATTTTTCTCTCTCCTAATAAATAATTTTGAGACATAATATAACATACTGCAGAAGAGACAAATTCCATGGGCACTCCACTGTCCCCATGCTTTCTAAAAGGTTTTCTAGAACCCTTTTTAATTCACATCTTGAAGTATAAGTTATCCATACTTCCTCATATGGTGTAATACAATTTGTAATATCAAGGAGAAACAGTGATATGGATTATGTTTCTTTTAGGTAGTTTTCAGGCATGAAAGAGTGATTTGTTCAAAGTACTTATTTCCGAATCCATAGAAATTCTTTAAATTTATTTTTTTCTGTATAAAGAACAAGATACTGCTATGTATGTTATAAAATAGATTTGATTTACTTTCTTCCCATTCCTCTGCTTTTTAAATTTGTGATTTGAAAGAATAGTAGGTAATAGTCATATGGAATGAAAAGAAACCTACCCTAAGACTGGAGAAATGCTCAGAACCAGAGTCAAGAGTTTCATAGAGAGGAGAAGGAGGAGCTTTCCCTGGCAAAACCCTGGGCCATAGGCTTAAATAGCTCACTGCCATTCCTGATGAGTCCACCAATAGCACAGCATTGAGAGTTTTCATCTGGTGACTCTTTTACATACCCCAAAGTGAGGTATTTCTAAAATTATTCTGTTATTAAGGGGAAGAAGTTGATGATGAAGTAGGCTGCTATGAAACTATGGTCCAAGCATTTATACAGGTTAGCAAATGGACATTTTTACGATGAAAAAAGAAATGAAGAAACTGGTAATAAGAAAAGTTAAAACAGTAGGAAGCTAATAATTTTTAGCAAGTTAATGGCCCTCTTTAAAACAGTATCTCGGTGTGTGAAATGCAGTTTTGTTGCATTGGTATTTGACAGAGCAAGTATTTGATCCTTAGCTTTTGCTATTCTGGGCACAACAGATGTATGTGCTCTTTGGAAAATAAAGAAAGAAGACATGATATACTGGGTATAATGAAATTTATTTTATTTTAATTGAAATATTTCCTAAAAGAATAAAAATACAAGAGAAAAATAGTGACAGTTAAGAGGGATCCGGAGGCTTGTGAGTCACACAGTTCATCACCTTCCAGGGAGCTTTCCTGAACTTCCACTGCACCATCGAGAAGTTCCAACACTCCAGTACAAAATCAGTTCTTAACTGGTGGTGTCCCAGTGGACTTGCTCACGGCTCTCTCAATTCATTCTGCTTTAAAGTTTTTCTTTAGTTACGCATAAGACTAGACAGATATTTTCATCCTGTCTCATCTAGTACTATGTGTTTTGTGAAAGCTGATATCAAACACTTTTTAGTTTCCGTCCTAAGGAGACAGAACTCTCTGGGAACCGAGGGTTGACTTATTTACTGGCTGTTTTTGTCCCTAGTTCCATGCACTTTAATGGGAGCCTCTTTAATCAGAAACGTGCAATGACCAGTCCAGAAGACAGGGAAGCATAACCTTAATAGTTAACAACTGAACCCTAGTCGTTTATTCACAGAGGAAGGGCAAGATTTTCTCTCACTATCAATGTAGTCTGAGCCATTGACTGAATCTAATGAAATAATAGAAAAACAAATTACAACACGGAAGCAAAAATATTCAGCTAAAAAAGGTTTCTTTGTAAAGGGAAGGGGTTAGAGATGGAGCTTAGGCATTCACAGTCTGTATTTGAATCACACATGTGTCAAGTGCATGCCAGACCTCTGACAGACAGGGAAGAGGTTCCTTACTTTAACCAGGGTGTTTTAAAGCTACACTTACCATTATTCTGCAAAGAAAATATGACCCATCCTTCGAATCAGGAAGTCAGAACTTCAAAACTCAACTCCTACAGGATCTGGTTTAGTTTATTTGTTTTTCTTGGGACTTTCCTCTTTCTGGGTTTGGGAATTTTTAATGAACCTCTGAGGTATCTCTGTGGTTTAGAGATTGGACAAGTTAAAGTAATAACAAAAAGGGCTCAGTATTTCTTTTCTAAGTGAGCCAAGGCTTTTAAAAATTATCTCCATGGGAAAATATCACACAGTAAATGGTTGAAAGATTTTTCCGTTGAATCAGACATGCCTTCAAAAGCATTGCTCCCTTATTTGTTTGTACCATTCATTACAATACCCACTTAAGAACATTTCCTCCTCAGTTTTTTCTGAAGTGAACACTTCTATTAAATCCAGAAACACTCTTGGGTTTGAATTAGCGTAATCAGTCGGAGCTGAATGTTCTCCATCTCACCTGCTTCCCCCAACCTGCTATTCTCTTGGATTTCCTGTTTTGGTCCCAGGACTCTCCATTTTTACAGTCTAACCAGTTTGAATTTCAGAGTTATACTTCTTAAAATATCCTCCCTCACAACCCCAAATGCCAATCAGTTCCAACAGCTGAAAGCTGATGGATTTTCTTTCTGGCAAATTCTAGATTTTCAGTCCCACCTTAGTTCAAACCCTTGCCACTTTTCACCTGCATTGGATTATGTGCCTTTCATCTCAATCTTTCCAGAACTTCAACTTTCTACATCATAAAAATTTGATAATTTATCATTTTATAAATGATCTAAAGTGATCCAAACCTATACTTTTATGAATCTATACTTTTTATGAAGTTGATGTCAGAAAACTCTTAAGATCACACATTTGGGAAATTCTGAACTACAATAGGATACATAATTTGAAATTCATTACTTAAGACTTCTCATAAGACTACAACATACATACCAGCTTTATCATTTATTGCTGTCCATTCAAAGCTAAAATTCTAAAGACAATAACTTTGGACATCTGTCCACAATTGTGTGTGCTATACTCCCTGTCTGGGACACCCAATCTCTTCCTTTTCCATCCGAAAAATCTCTTCTACTCACTATCCTTAGAAATCCATTGCTAATACAATTCCCCCATCAAGTTTTCTTGAGTCCCTTAGGCAACAGTTCCTAATAGCTTCTTCCTCTCTTCTGAGGTATAGCATAGTTATTCAGTTTCTTATTTAGCCTTACCACATTTTGTTGTAATTACATCATTTGCTTACCAGTCTGTCTTCCCAATAGCCTGTAAAGTCCCTCATAGTCTTCAATGTCCAGCATTCTGCCAACCCTGCTAAATCTACTGATGCAGTTTGGTTAGATTTGCAATAAAATGTACAATCTATTTTGTGGTTAGTTCCTTTGAGAGATAAATTCTATTTAGCTCCTGATGTTAAAATAAAATTCAGACCAAAATGAAAACTATAATATTTTTACCAGAAAGATGATTCTCTATAAAATTATTTCATTCATTTTTCTATAGTAAAGAGAGAAATAATTTCCTCCCCCAAATCAAGAGTGCTGGGAGAAAAGCATTCCAAGGTATATACATTGAAAATAAATTTTGAACAGTAGTGATAGAAGAAGGATTCATTTCATAGATCTTTACTGCAAGGACTCATCAAGATGAGATCCTATTTTTCGCTTTTTCAATTGATCTTCACATTCCTTATTTTTTAACACTAAGTTCTTCTTCTTTTAATATCCTTAAGAATCCGAGCAATCTTCAAATATGTTGTTTAAAAAGAACTGGTTCTTCCCCCCTGTGTTCTCTTTCACCCTTATACCACTACCACACTCACAACAGTTCTGTCACTTCTGGCCAACAAATGTGTGAGTTTTCCCCATGTCAACAATTCTGTGACACTAGCTGGGTGTCCCACAATTTACTCAAATCTAACACTATCTGGAGATGATATCAGATCCCACAGGTCAAGGGTTCAGTCTCACAAGACTGCTCCCCACTTCAGATGTCAATTGCAAGTAGTAGGTCCCCAGATTACCCATAACTTCTGTCTGACTTGGCTACAAAGTGGAGGTTCCCATGACTTCCTCCTCAGGTTTGATTAATTTCTAGAGTGGCTCAGACTCAGGAAAATACTTACTTATGTTTACCTGTTTATTAAAGAATGTGATAAAGGATACAGATGAATAATTAGATGAAGAGATATGCAGGGCAATGTCTGGGAGGGTCCCAAGCACAAGAGCTTCTCTCCCCATGCACTTGGGGTGCCTCACCCTCCCAGTACGTAGATATGTTCACTGACCTGGAAGCTCTCCAAACTCCATACAACTGGGATTTTTATAGAGGCTTCATCATGTAGGCATGGTCCATCATTAACTCCATTTTCAGCCCTTCTCCTGTCTCAAGAGAATGGGTGATGGGGCTGAAAATTCAAAGCTTCTAGTCATGATTTGTTGTTTATAGTGACCAGCCCCTATCCAGGAGCCCACCCAGAATCACCTCATTAGAACAAAAGACATCACCGTAACTCAGAAAATTACAAGGCCTTCAGGAGCCGTGTGTCAGGAACTGGGGCCAAAGACTAAATATTAGAACAAAAGATTCTTCTTGTGTTCTTTTCACTTGGGAAATTATAAGTGTTTTAGAAGCTCTGTGCCAGAAACCTAGGGCAGAGACCAATATATATTTTCTATTATCTCACATTTGTGATATGGTTTTCACATATCACAGGTTTTTCAATATAATACCTCAATATGAAAGAAGTTAATACTGATAAATAGCTATTTTTGAAACTCACTGTTCACTTGAAGTTAATTAATCTCTATAATAAGGAATCATGTAGGTAGAAAATAACGGAAATTAGAACAAATAAAGTTTTCTTCTTAACTACTTGTCTTTGAAAAACGCAGTATGCTATCAGACCTATCATAAAATAGTGAGATTTCTATAGAGGTTACATACATCTACAGCATCAGTACGTTTCTTAAAAAAGTCACGATCCTTGGATTTGCTAAGGTGGTCTCCGAGGTCATTCTCTCCTTAGGTCCTTTGGAGGCCGCGAGCGCTCAATGTCTCTGCGGCGTCTCAATCTGGTGAGTCTTATCCAAGGCTATCACGTCGTCACACGCAGCAGTGAGAATGACAGTTGTCTATTCACCTAAATGTGTGTGTGTGTGTGTGTGTGTGTTTTAGCCTCCTATTCTTTCTTTGCACAGATGATGTGATGCTCCTGGAGAGTCTGGTTGTCTTTTACTCTTAATGTGAAACAACTGAAATTCAACTACATCTAGGGCGTTCTTCCGTTTCTTCACCAATTACACATGAAACATAAAGTACTTTCAAAATTCCTAGACAGACATTTAGCTATGCATCCATGATATTTAAATATGCAGTATTCTTTATTTCTGAAAATATATGCTTCACATTTCTAAGTATTTGGTGAAGCCTAAACTTAGAAAAATGGGTGCCAGAGATAATATAAACAATCTACGTGGAAAGGATAGAGTCTGCCCTCCCAGACAGCCAAATGTTGCTTGAGAAATTCCTCATTTAATAAGATTTCTAAATTATCTTAAAATTTCCAGAAGATACAGCTTGACTTTGTGAGTAGCAATACATCTAAATCTTGATTTTTTCAAAGTTATCCCTGGGTAAGTTTTCCTGGTTATTGTATTTAGAAAAGTTACTTTGATACAATTTTACTATTCCAACTTCTCAACCAACACAGAACTTTTTTCATCAACATTCCCCTAATTCAGTGGTTTCCACAAAGTAAAGACAATAGGGCAGAAACTTCAAAATCAAAGTGGGTAATTAAAATTTAAATAACTAAATATGAAATTTTAGGCAAAATCAAATAATGTCTTATATAACTTTTAGTACAGAGAAGCTTACTTTAGTATAGATTGCTCTAAAGATTGAGAGGGGCAGTTGTTGAATGGAGCTAATGGAAGCGTGGTGGGAAAAGGATGATGGTACAAGACCAAGCCTGGGTGAATGCAGAGCAAATTTAAGATTAGAATTAGGCTAACCACATTGTGAGTGTTTGTTGTTTGTTTGTTTTAAAGGGTTGCAGAGATAACAGGTCTGTTCTAACTTAGAGTCATTTAGGGTTAGACTGTCCATGCCAGCACAGGACAGATGGAACTAACACTGGACCATTGTGGCATTGTCTGTGGAGCATCGGACCAAGGGCTTGCTGCCTTCTAATTAGCTGCAGGAGTGGAGAGGCAGAGCTTAAATACACTGTTAGTGCGGAAGAGGACTGGTATTTACTAAGCTTCCACTTTACAGATAATGTTAAGAAAACTAGTCTGAAAAGTGTCACTATTGGGTTGTTTGGTTCATGTACTCAAGTAGGACAGAAAAGAAGAGAAAAATTTATATTATATGATGTTATATTCAGAAACTAGACAAAATGTCTACTGGTCTTAACTAAATTAAATTTTTATTGGTACACTATAATTGTAGAAAGAGATGTGACACTGGTAGAAATACTCTATACTTTGACTGGATTAGATATGTTTGTCAAAAGTCATTGAATTTTGCACTTACAATTAATACAATTCGCTATATATAAATGTTACCTCTTTTTAAAAAGGAGTAAAAAATATAATTGGCATAATCAGTATGTCTCTATATTAACTATCTTTTCTTATTTTCTGTTTTCCTGATGCTCTGGCATCTGGAGCCTTGCTAGCTGGGGATAGACTGCCTCTCCTAAGGCTAGCCAATTCTTAGAAATAGCAAAGCCTGGCCCAGAAGTGTGCCTTTCAGAGGCAAAGTAACCCATTCAATCAAACTACTCTATCTGTCTCTTATGCTGACAACATTCCTCTGCCGTGACCATTCCAAGGCTGGTGCTCAATAGCTAGAGAGAGGCCTTTACACTTCAGAGTCCACTGAAATTGTTCAGACTAGTCAGTCCCAAGTCTACTTAGCTTATCTTGCCCTGGCTTGCCACAAAACCACAATAAAGTCTCCTGCCCATGCTTTCTTCTTGCTCCTTCTGCCTCCTGACCCACCCTGTGCTATTCTCTGAGGCCCTCCAAGATGTGGCATGCCCCCTTCTCTTGGGAACTGTGCGTAATAAACTATCTTTTCAGTGGCCATCATCTCCTGGTCTGTTGATCTCACTGTACCTGATAATAATAAAACATACATTGCAAAACAATCACAGTAGTGGAATATCTTCTACGAGTATTTTCAAGCAAGTAAAATACCTCGACAGGGAGGTAAAGAGCTATCTAAGGAAATAACTGGCACACACATAGTCTTGCCGTCACTTTTTTTTGTCTCACTCTCTTCAAACCCTGAGACCTCCATGATGCACTGTCTTTGAGGTTTAACCGGCACTCAGGTTTGAAACCAGCCTGGGGCAGTTTTGATGACACATTGTTTTAACCTACTATGCTATTTAGAGTTAGGTACTTCTGCCCCTATCGGCTTACTCTTTATTGGGCATTTGTAACTCTGCTCATTGGCCCCATGATTTTAGTCAGATTACATCATCAATTAGATGCTAATCACTAAGTCATAAACTAACATCCTTATCTGGACGAACTCCTAGTTGGTACCACTGAGGGCGAGAGTGAACAATTTTATTCAGCCTTTGCTGGATTCTTCCATTTTTACAACTGAAAAGAAAAAAAGATGGAGAAAATGATAACCACAGTTGTGTCAGTCTAGAGTTCTTCAAGACATCATATATAGACCCTATTGTGGTAGGATCAGTTGGGATCGGCATCACAAGTAATAAATAGCTAACTTTAATTGATGTAGGAAAATTGAAATACACACACAAACACACACACACACTCACACTCATGCATGCATGTGAAGAAATTCAAGTGTGGCCCTCCAATAAGTGAACTCTCACTTGCATAGATTCTTGGGTGAATGAGAAATTGATTTACTCCTGAAGAAATGACAATTGTCCTTATAAGAATCACATGCATGAATAAGCAGCCATTACTTTACTCTTCACTGCTGTTTGAATCACGAATTTTTATACTGCATTAACCCTCCATAAATATACACAATAGAAATATATGTTGCATCTAAATATTACTGATCCCATATGTGGAAGCAGAAAAAAAATGTTGAGAAATTCTGTTTAGCACATGGCTTGTTTATGCCTTGCAATTCTACCCTAAGCAAAGCAGAGAGGGCGGTCCTCTTTAGAAATCATGTAGGTTGATCCCTTCCTGTCAGGAGGTGAAAGCCCAAACCTCCCATAACAGGAAATCTGCAAAGTCTGCTCAGACATTTGGAAATCAGCTTTTCAAAATTAGCTCAGAGCTATCCAATTTGCTTACGTATAGAAATCTCATTGGGACAAGGGAGTATTCCAGAAAAGAGAACATTTTCTGTGGATCTTTATAGAGGATGCGAAATATTTTGATTACCATGAAATCATCTTTCTGAGTAGTCCTACTTCCATGTTACCTCGATGCTAGGAACTTATATTTTATAATATAGATATACTCTTAAAGAACACACCAGTCTTTATTTGTTAATTCAAAAAAAGTCCCCTGAAAATTGTTAAGTAATAGAAAAAGTTAAATGCACTTGACAATTATGTGAATCCTAATATTCACTCTACATCTCCTTAAAGGATGCATCCTAAACCCATTATCTAGTTTCAGTTAAAATTTTACATATTAAGTAATAAAAAAAGAGGTTGTGTTTATTAATTTTTCTAGTCTGGCTGTCTGAAAGATGCAGGTGGGAAATATGCTGATTTCAGTGTGTTTGCATATTTATACAAACAAAATGCACACCAACAGAGACTTAACAGAGTTTCCAAAAGCAATCATGCCTGAAAAATTTCTATTTTGGCTGTAAAATTTGCATTGTCCATGCTTGCACTCACTAATACTTTCCAACCTCTTTTTGTCCCAAATTCCCTCCTTCTCTGTCCCATATCACTTGATTAAGAAATGTAAGTATTTAGTTTCAATAAATAAAATTTTATTCTCCACAAACAGAGTTCTTAAAAATGTAAGCAGAAAACAAAGGGAACCTCACAGAGGCAGACTGCTCACTAATTAAATTCCATGATGCCTGTGGCTTGACTTCCTTAATTCCAGGCACAGGATTAATTTATCTAAAGAATTTTTGTCAAATACCTTTTTAGCTAACGATGAATTTTGAAGGAAGTCTAGTTTTCAAGTCCATCCAAACAAGGAAAATGCAACAATATGTATTTTTGCAATTATGTAAACTTCACATAATTGACCTTAGAATTTAGAAAACTGGAGCAGATTAATTTTTACATGCATCATAAAAATTTTAGCACATTAGAAAAAAAATAGCCTTAGATTGTTACATTTTTGGATTGAATAAAAGTAAAGCAAAACAGAAAATTATGTGGATACAAATATAGAAATTCTTGTGTCTTTTAAGAGCTTGGTTTTCATTTCAATGTGTGTATTTAAGTTCTTGCATTTCTATTTCCCAATACCTGACACAAAATTGATTGTAGCCTGTGCAGAGCAAGAGCCCTCTGACAGAGCTGCATAAACTCCAGTTCTTACATGGGAGACACTGCAGTTTAACAAAGGTGTCGAAAGTTCTAAACATTCGTTCCCAAGCTTGTGAACTACAACTTAAGTCACTTTATGTTGAGTTTTATTTATGACAAATTAAGTTCAATATAAAGACTCAGATATTATATTTAAAAACTGAGATAAAAATTCCGTGATAGGTTCATCATCATTAGTTATCAGGGCAATAAAAATATTCTAAAATTGATTTGTGATGATGGTTGCAACAGTCAGAAAAGTTACCAAAAGGTAATGAATTGTACACTTGAGATGGGTGGATTTATGAGATGCAAAATATACCTCAATAAAGTTATACAAAAATAAATAATATGAAATAAAATGTTGCATACATGATCTACCAGAATTCAGAGGTGGTTAAACTGATTGTATGGCTTTGAATGATTTCGCACAGTTTTCTACTGTGTTCCATGTATTTTTCTAATTTTCAGACTTGTTTGTTGAAAAAAATCTGCGTGAGACTATTAATATAGGCAGTCTAACTTGTTACTGGTCCAGTCTGCCAGACTTCTTCTAGAATTGAAAAACAATAAGCAAGGATCATTATTATTCACATTGCATAGTCTGTGGTTTAGCTTTAGAATCATGCTTTTCAAATTAAATTTCCTTCAAAATGCACCTAGCTAGAAAAAAAAAAAATGAGAAAAAAATGCTGGAGGCAAAGCAAGCTCGAGGTTTGAGAAGGCTGGCCCTCCATTCTCCAGACACGACTGGGCTTCTTGCCCTGTTACATTCTAGGAGCTCATGGCTGGTTCTCATATATGTGTTTGTGCCTCTATGTATACATTCTGCTTCTTGCATTCCCGGACAGCTAAAGAGTGGTACTTTTACTCTTTGTTAACCTTAGGAATAACTGACTGTCAAATTGATGTGGGGCTCTAAAGGCTTGGTTTAATCCTCTGAAAGGGGATCCTGAAATAAGAATCCTCTAAGATCAGACGCTGGGTTCCAAATAACGTGTAAAATTTGCAAATAGGTACATGTAGAATGAATATTCCATTTTCATTTGTGTTCAATATAAAGCATCCAATCCATAGGCAATTACACATAATCAATATTATGTTTGTGTTTTCTTCATTCATAAATTACAAAATCTATATATGGAGAAAGACAGGTTGGGAAGTGTTTTAGGTAATTCACCACTAGCTTCTAGTGAAATAGTGGATCATGAACTAAGAGAAGAGAAAAATAAGCCAAGTAAACAAAAATATTGAACAACAAAAAAACCCATGTCTTTGTTACCTTGGTAATTAAGCTTATACTAAGGGAAGTGACTACAAGAACTACAGACACAGAAGGAAATTTTTGAGAAAAATTTTCCAACACATTCCATGAAAAGTCAGCAGAGTTTTACAGGAAACAATCGAGTGATTGTAGAAAGAAAGCATGCAACCAAAGAATGTATCCAGTTAACAACTACAATTTAACAAAGTAACATATGTTCAAAGTCACTTTTTGAAGACAAATTAAAAGGTCCTTATGGACTACAAATTGCTAACTCCCAATGTTCATTTAAGGAAACGATGAATAACATTGATGACAAACTATCCCCAGAGTGGCTTCTGCAAAAACCAGCAACTAAATACTTAGTGTCGACTTTGCCGTTTACTTTGAAATATTAAATCAACACATCTTTAATCCAAAGTAAGTAAAAGACACCCAACATAGAGGAGACTCCATGTTCATATTTTCCAACACAAATATAAAATTACCAAAAAAATTGATGATTACAAATATTTTATGAAATTTGAACATAAATTCGTTAAACCATGTGAATCATCAGAAATCCAACACCAGTCAGAAATTATACACACATAGCTGATATTTAAAGGAAGAAAACTGGTGAAATGTAAAACCTGAACATACTAATTTAAAAAAATCCAACACAGGAAGACATATTTATGTGTTTAGACACTACGTAATATGTCTACTATCATATTTATGTATCGACTCATGTACATCTATATGGGCACACTTTTGTGTTGTGCTTCACTTTATTGTACTTTGCAGATACTACATTTTTTACAAGACCTCCATCAGCAAAAAGGTGACAACTTTCTGAATACTCAGATGATGATCAGTATTTTTTAGAAATCAAGTATTTTTAATTAAGGTTTAATCAAGGTTTTAATTGTTTTTTAGACATAATGCTCTTGCACACTTAATGGACTACTGTAGCGTGTAAATATAACTTTTATATGCACTAGGAAACCACAAAAGTTTGTGTGGCTTACTTTATGGTGACATTCTCTTTAGGGCAGAGGTCTGGGACTGAATCCACAATATCTCCGAGGTGCACCTGTACGCATTCTCTGTGTGCATATCTACATGAACACACTGTATTCAAGGCTCAATTACTGATCATTTTCTATACTAACTTCATTCATTCTTTTATCTAATTCTGACAGCAATCTTAAAAAATTGGAAATAATTTTCTGCTTTCAAAAGAAAGGAGGCCTAGAATTAAAAATATTGAGAAATTCAGCTAAAAACAATTACTGGCAAGTAGTTCTACTGCCATTCATTTTCACATACTTCTCTCATTTGAATTCCTCCATTCGCACCTACAAGTATCTTTTGTGACACATAAAATGAATTAATTTCTATTTTACAGAAGAGGAAAATATAAATGGTAAGTTTTTAAAGAAATAAAATTAATGACTAGCATTTAATCCCATCCTCTACCCATTTCCTGCTGTTCTACTGATATAAGACTCAAGAACAATCCAAGTAGTTCTCTGGAAACACACTGTGACAGCAGAATTTTGAATTTCATTTAATAAAGCCCAATCTTAATTAGTGCTATAGGTCTCCTTATTATGGTTCTAAGGTCGTTTCAAATTTAATAATGTAACGAATATCACTTTACATGTTGCTCTTTGCATATCTTTGATTAATTCCTTAGTAAAAATTATTAAAGTAAATATCATAAAAAGATTTCATTCCAGAAGAGTTTGTGTGTCTCTTATACTCCAGGCATTGTGCAATGGTTCCAGCAATGTGGAAGGCAGCTGTGAAACCTGGCTTTACGGAGATTCAAAACATTCTCATCTCTAGAGTTGGATGTCTTTACAAATTACCATCTGATACCCCATGTTCCCCTAAGAACTAATACTCCTTCAATTACCTCTCATCCTTGGAAGAGCCCTCAGTCAAGGACTGATGGGGAATTGATGTATAAATGCCCAAGCTTTCTCTTCTCTTGGGTGGGATAACTCTAAGGCAAATGTTCTACACTGGCTCTCACTGCTTAGCAGCAGAATTAAATTTGTTTTCCACAGGGTAACTTGACCAATATCTGACCCTTTATTGGTTGCCTTTCTTTCCTTGTTTCCTTTTCACACTTCCCTACCTGTGTTTCCTAGGATCACATCCCCAGTAAACAATCCTGTTCTCAAATTCTCATCTCAACATCTACTTCTGGAAGAAGACAAATGAAGACGCATTCTGTCTCTGAAGATGCTAGGGATATTGATGAGAACTGAGACCATCTTGAGCTCTAGTCAGATTTTCAAGGCACTTAAACAATTTGTGTGTACTCGTTAATAGTTAACTCTGTCACTAGGAAGTCTTGATATCCATTGGGTCTGAGCTTAGGGAAACCAAACACAGCCACACAAACTAACAAGTGCACATATGCACAGAGCTAACGCACACACATCTATCACCATTCTAGCATTATCAATGCCTCAAACTCACTCTTGATTGAGAGTTGTAAGTTGTCATACAGATAATATTAGAAGTCATGTGAGTTATAGGACTACAGTTTCTAAAGTGGGATGAGGAGATAGTTTGTGCTCTTATATAGAAGTTTAGTGACATTACTTTTGTTCAATAAGGCCTCTATATTTCTGTCTACTCTCAATAGGGGTGACTCTTCTGAACCAAATGCTTAGTTTTTTTCTTTTTGTTTTTTTAAATCGTGTTCTTCTGTGCTCAGAATGCAGCCTTCTCAGCTTAAAGAAGCAGAGGTGCTTCATTTCTTGGCTATTCTTGGGGATTCCCAGGCAAATACCAAGATATGTCATGATGATGGGACCTCAAACAAGAAACAGATATCCCAGTGCAGACCAGACCCATGAAATTGTTTTTAAGTGGAATACAGAAGACGGAGCTCCTCTGATCTGTTGAACCTTGCTTTCTTGTTCTTTTATGGCATTTCTGGAATATGTCATAACTTTCCATTCATTTTCAGTTATTGATGCCCAGTGTACAGCAGTATAAAAGAGCAATTTCCTGGGTGAGAGAGAGAAAAGTCTGGCACGTTTATTCCTTTCTTATCTCTTTTGATGTTGGGGCATTGTGGAGTGATCGTGGAAAAATGAAGAAGTTTATATTAACTGTGCACAAAATTGCACTGCTTTTGTGGAGTCCCACTGTTTTCTCAGCTGATTTGACCCTTTGGAATTGTGTGCAGAGTCTCCATAGGCGCCCATGACTGTTCCGGAGAACTCTGTGGCCTCCACACTGCAGGGACCCAAGACATATCTCAAGACATAGCCCTCAACCCTCAAGACATATCTGGCTCCACCCGTTTGCAGTTTTCTTTTGAATGTGGTATACCTCATGCATTTTTGTCCTGTTTTGCGATCTTAGTTGCCAATTTCCAAGCAACAGGAAAATATCTTGATGAATATTTTATATATGACTATATATCTATTTGTGTGTGTGGAGTATGTATAATTGTACATATTTTAACTTTTAGTTTGGAAACATTTTTAACAAACCCTTTTGTTGTCTTAATAAATCTGATATTTATTATATATAGTACTTATATATAATACCGATATCATGATAACTGGACCAAATGACTCTGTCTAATCTTAGAGTTAAATTCCTGTACCTTGGATCAATAAAACCATGTAATGATACCTTTGCATCCTATGCCTCTCAAGTCCTCACAGAATGCAATTTTGTTCTATGTTGGGATAACATGTTATAGATGCCCACAAATAGAAGCCTGGACTAGGACTGAAAGTGAGGTAAACATATATCTTTGAATAAATCCTTCCTGTCAATTCTCATGGTGAGTGAAAATTAGAATCCAGTAAACATCAGAGACTGAGGCAGAAAAGCCAAAGCATCTGGGAGAGACTCATTCACAGCAGGCTGCTGATATCCTGGAATCCCGCTGCCTAGCAGACTTCACCAAAGGAGACACCTGTCATGTAGAAATTGAGGTGAGTGGTCTCACAGAGAAATATTTTCTGTCTCTTACTTCCTTGGTTCCTACTTGTTGCTATAAGAATGTTCTGAAATAACATTGTCATTTCACTATTCCTCCCAAAGTTTTGTTTTGTGAGGTAAGACAGAAGTTAGAAAGAGAAGCAGACATATATACAGGCTTATCCACAGATGGCCTATGTAAAGTGAGGAAAAATATACATTTTTATTAAGTTTTTATCTTGCCTAAGGATCCAGTTAAAAGTGGTCTTAAAGAAATCATAAATGAGCAATAAGATTTCTTCATACATAAAGATTGAGAAAAATGCCCCATGTATTTCTTAGAAGGTTCATATTTACATCATAGTACTTACTTTGTAAGTCTTTATCCTTACAAAGAAGTGATATTAATAAAAAAATTGATTGCAAGAATAAATACGATACCCATAAATAAACAGAATATTCCACAACAGGAATTCTGTTTAACGCCAGAGACCTTTAATCAGATTAAAAAGTTACCAGAAAAAGAACTGAAACCACTTTATGGAGTGAAGAGGCTGGAAAAGCAAAGTGATAAAATATCTTAGAGGACCACATATTTTCTTAATCCAGATTCATTTGTTTGATCAAATTACTTTTTCCATGCAGCAGGTCTATGCAGACACATCCTTGGTTCTTTTTGTGGTTTAAATTGATTTTCTGAATACTTCCCTTAAAATATATTGCCAGTGCAAAGTGAGATAACATACCTTCTTCTGAGAGTCAAAAGTTAAGTTCTTCTACTCGTTTTATTTCTGATTTAAGGCAACTGTCTCATTCTTCAAGGATAATGCTAACCACAGTCTGCAGGAGACGGAGACTAAGCTGTTCAAGTGAATGACTCTAAAGTGAACAGCTCGTGCCAAAGGATGATTCATTTGATTTAAAACACATTTGTAGAACAAATTTTGGAACTGTCACACTTGTTAATTTTCTCTTTTGTGACTTCCCTTCTCTTTTGTAGGTTGGCAATCAGAACCAATGTCTAGACAGTGCCAAGTCGGGAGAGTGTTAAGAGCATTCCTAGAAGTGGCACAAATGCCAGTGAATCAGCTTTTTGCAATTAGAAGACATAAAAAGTCTGTGTTAGATATGAATAAGAAGTTGCTGTATGGTTTTTGCTTTTTGGAAAATATCTTGGAATACAGAAGTCTGAGCCTAAGCGTGAAGGTGACAGGGCACTGCCAGACATAGGCAATCCGTCCCACCATACCATAGAGCCATTCAGGCCCAAATCTGTCTCTGAGGCTTCCTCACGTTCTAGGGCACGACCAGTGAGATGAACAGTTATCCTAAGTGCTTCACCTAAGACACTCTGCCTTCTTATCCGTGCAACCCGGTGGAACTGACCTGTTCTAAAACTTTGGAGGGATCCATCTTTGGTTCCAAAGTGGGCAAATGTCAATCCCAATTTGATTTGAATCTTTCAGACCAGATGGATTATCAATTATGAAGAAACTTGTGGTAACATTTTCTTCCCTATCTCTCTGTGCCATGGGGTTTCATATTTTTAGAATTGATCAAAGCTTTTAGATAACTTCCTAGGCCAAAAGTGAATCATAGAGAATTGTCCAATAGAAACAATGGACTCGATACCAAAGCACCCCCACCGCCAGACATACTCTAGGACTCTTCAAATGTTGAATTATTTAGAAACTATGTTTCTCTTTAACATAGGTAATCAAGGTTGACCAGGATATTACACATTTCCATAAAAGAAATTATTTCCAATTTTGAAATGTTGCCATGTAATCTTTGGATCTTCTTTTTTTCTTTCATATCTTTGTGCCTTGTACAATAACCTAAGTAGAAGAACATAAACTAGAACAAACTCTACCCATCAACAGATTTCCCCTAAAAATTCTGACTGTGTCAGAGCAGATGGCCACAGATGACTGAACTAGAGAAGATGCCTGCCTTGATCAGGAATACTAAGGCGCCAGTCCATGCTGCCTCTTATTTAAGAATTGTTCCTCACTTGACCTGGTGGAAGTGGACCCAGAAACAAAAAGGTTCTTGTACAAAGAGTACAAGAACGTCAAGGGCGTGTTCATTAAATGAGTAGGAAAGCTAATCGTCCAGGGAAACTTAAAGACACGACAATAGATAGAAGACAACTCTGTTTTCACCTGTAAGTAGAATGCTATAACAGTTGTGGCCATTAGTGAAAAGCACAGTGTCACAAAATCATTAACCAAAATCAAGTAACAAAAAAAATCCACTGGAATGAAAAAAACAAAGAAACATATGAACAATTAACATGAAGGTTTTTAAAAAATGGGCCATAACTATGCAAAAATGGATTTTCCAGAGAATCTGACTACCTTGAAATATTTATTTGCACATAGTGGAAAGCAGATATAATAAAATTCCCATATGGGCTCCCTTAACTCCTCGGTAGCTCTTTTATTTTCCAACTTTATGCTCACTAGTGAGTTGCAGCCATATTCTCTGGGTATACAGAGGAGATGAACAGCACGGGACTAGCATGAGAGGGCACATCTCACTTTTCCTGGGCAGTTTAGTGACTTCTTAATCCTCATCCAGTTCAGGCCATGACCTGTGACAGGCAAAGTGACTCTCTAGATTCACCTCCATTGTCCTCCTAGTTTTGAGAGAAACAGGTTTTCCTATTTCTTTCTACGACTAACACCCGTCAGTGATTCCATTCCTTCTCACCATTACTTGAGTCCTCAAAAGCCCTGCCTGCCTTATCATTAAATTGATAACCCACAGTCTTCTTCCTCAACAGTATGCTTCAATCAAGAAAACTGGTGGCTGGGAAGGCAGCCCTGCTGTCAGGTGACTCGAGTTCCAATCATGATACAGCAAGATCTGTGTGAACTTAGGCAGGTGACTTCATCTCCTGCCTCAGTTTCCTCCACTGAAAAATTGGGAAAATAATCGTTTCTACCTTACAGGGTTTTTTCTTAATGAAGATTGCATTAAATGATATGCAGAACATGATTGGCATGGTGCCTGCCACATGGTGTGTACTTTAACACTTGCAATCCAACTTCTGTCCCCAAATTTCATTCTAAATTGTCTCAAGTGATGCCAGAGCTCCTCAACTACCAACTGCAGTGGCTTTTGTGTTCTGATCTAATTCTGTGAAATCTCTAGTGTTTAAGTCCTCTGCTCACCCTGCTCTTCTTCTTATAGCTCTTCACTTAAAACGTATCTAAAAGTGCCATTTGGACAAGGACCAAGCTAGCCACTGTGAAGGAGACAAATGTCTGTAGCATGCCCTCAGGGAACGTAGAGTACAGTAGAGAAGATTAAATGCGTATAAAGTATCATTCTAATGTAAATTAGAATAGAGAAGCACCATGAGAGATATAGAGAACTGATAATGTAGTGCTATGGGACTTCAGATTACTTCTAGATGAGAAGAATTAGAGAAAATTAATGTAGGTGTGGCATTTAATCTGGGCCTTGCAGGACTGAAGACATTTGGAGACATAAATATTGAATAAATGTATTGTAGGTGAAGGTCACCAAATGTGCGAAACTTCTTGGAGAAAAAGAAAAAGTTAAATTTATTTTTGTAATAAGGTGTAAAGGAGATTATGGTTGAAGATTTGTGTGAATCCCACTTTTGAAAAGTCTTAATTTGCAGGCTAAGAAACTTGATATTTTTTTCTGTGTATTATAAGGAATTATTAAAGTCTTTAGAGCAGGTAAATGACATGATCAAAACTGTATTCAATCAGGTTAATCTTGCCATAATTTCATCATAATTGAGCAGACATAGACAAGACTAGGGACCCACCTTTGAGAAGTCACAGCAGCTGGTGTGAGCAGTGGCAGAGCTATAAACAGAGTCCTATGGGAGCACAGGGAGGGCTGGCTGACCTCAGTGGGGAAGTGGGATGCTTCCTGCAGAAGGTGAGTCATGAACTAATTTTTGAGAGATGAGATATGAACAGGCAAAGAAGAACAATAGTAGAATTTCCTGTAAGTAGATATAGCTAAAATGGTTGAAATGGAATGAAACTGTAGAGTTTATGAAAATTACAACAAACTGTATTCATAGAGCACAAGTGGAAAGGTATTAAACAGCAAGCAGGTGTGCAGCATGTCATAGAGCGCGTTGGGAGCCAGACTGGCTCCAGACTGGCGGGTGCTGTAACAGTCCAGACGAGAGATGTCGAGAACCCCGAGTTAGTTGTATCAGCCAAGACAGAAAGCATGTCACAGAAACACAGCGTTTGTGTTGGTGGAATCAACAGGGCATAACTGTCTATAGATCCATTTGATAGACATTTATTTAACACCCACTACATTTCAAGCACAGAGGAAATGCATCAACAATGCATCAATGAACAAAAGTGCACAAGAATTCCCTGCTCTCATGAAGCTCATATTTCCCAAGGAGGACTGAGAGAGGGGACAAAAGAGAAGAAAATTTCATAAATGACTTTACATATGATTATTTCCTACTTAAAGTCTGACCTTTGATTCCAAAGCTGGCTTCTTCTCCTATGCTCAGTAGCTATCTGTTGTTATTCCCCAAGATCTCATCTTTGGCTGTATTTTTTCAAAATTCTATACTGTATATCCACTGCTTTTCTCTTCAACTCTCATAACTCCCAAACAAACAAATCATATTTAAGTTATTTCCCAAGAATCAGACTTTAATTGTCAACTACTTACTTTGTATGACCATTTGGATGAACAACCTGTATGTTACCTTACTCTCATCAATTCTAAAATGCTCCACTGTATTTTATCATGTGCCCTTTCTCTTTCCTGATCTTGATCCATGGCTTCATCATGCTTTACTCCACACATGTTTAAGTTATTTTCATGTTTGAGTGAACTGGAACTCCACGTGTTCTGTAATTCATGCCTGGCCAATTCGTATGTTCTGGTTTTAATCTCTGAAAGGTGGTCTTCCCCCTTTCCTCAGGTTTACTATCTCTCACTTGAGTTACTGTCAGTTTAACTGGTCTCCTTTGCCACTTCATTTATTTCCCTAAATCATAGCTCAGATAATGTCACTCTCCTACATTAAAATCTGCAGGCTTTCCTGCCCCTCTCCCATCCCAAACCATCTATAACATACAAGCATCACTCCATATAAAATGAAGAAAAAATTCCCATGCATGCTTCACATGCCAGAAGTTGCATAGCAGACTCTTCAGGGAGATGGGCCTTCTAGCTCAAAGGAAAGTCAGAGGCAGAGATGCTGTTCAAGGACCCTGGGCCACTAACTCTGCTTTGACCCCATTCTCCTCTGTCTATTGGTATTGTTGTTGCTGAGTTGGTTCAGGAACCAAAATGGCTCCTATTTGTAAATATTTCCCTAAACTGAAGGGCATAAATTCTTGGTGTTTCTTTGTAGGATTCATACTTCAGAAACTAGTATTAAAGATCTGGGGGTAGCAAGCTTTGTGTGTGTTTCCACATCTGGCAGGACCCTCACTACACAGATAGCCACCTGGGGCTGTTGGCCAGTAGGAATTCCTGAAACCAGGGTGTAAAGCTGAGCCAAGGTATGCTGTATATGCTCTTGTCCTGACAGCCCCTTTAGTTCATTAAAGTTCTGCATCCTTAACTAAAGGTGTTTGGAAATATAAGTGAGTGAGTGTGCGTCCACTTCAGTCAAACTGAATTCCCCTGGAATAGTGCAGACCTATAACCACTTTTCCAGCCCACATCCCCCACTCAGCCCTCCCCTCTCCCTACTTTGGGGAAATGGACATGCCTGAAGAGACAGTTAGCTCCCCAGCCTCTCTGTTCCTTTTCCCACTCTTTAATGGCCCTGTTCCCTTTTGCACCTATTAAATCCTTGTTTACCTTTCACATTCTACCTTGAACCCACCTCTTCAGTAAAATCTTCCTCAATTCCCAAACTGGAAATAATCATCCCTTTTCTTTATTCTGATGCATTTTGATTGCACAAACTATAGTTAGTTGATTAAATGTTGAAGTAGTTATAAATTTCTTGGGGACAGAAAGCTTGTGTTAATTATCATTATATCCCCCAGCAATACATAGCACAGTGTTGGTCATATCGCAGTATCCAACAAATATGTTTGGAATTGAATTGAATAAATAAGATATTTCATTCATTTCATTTATGAAAGGAATTTTAAGAAAAACTTTTAAAAGCAGCAAAGACATCAAAATGCAGAAGAAAAAAATAACTCAAAACTAGTTAATGCATATTTTGGGATAGGGCCTATATATTGCATTGAATGATTCACTCAGCATTAGTCTACAACAAATTTTGGGGAAAATCAAATACAAATGGATGTTAAAACCCTTCAGAATTAAATAGATTCAGGAAATATTGATAAAATAATGACAATCTTTAAAGTTTGAATAAAATCTGGAAAAATGAGTGAGGCCAAGATAATATTAGTATACATAAAGCTGGTTTTTAAGGGAGGCTTACCCATCTTCTATTTCTGCAAGTTCAGTATGCATGGCTTTAGGCCAGGCCGTTTATCAAAGCTCAAGCTGAGCAGAGACATCAGATGTGAGGGGGCTGCAGGTTTGCTGCAGCCTCGCAATTGGGAAAAAGGTTTTCCCCAAGAACTTCCAAGTGATTGCTGACTGCTTCAGCTGCAGAGTGTTTTAAATATCCATGTCCTAGGGATCCCACACTTGTTTTCAGACTTTGAATCTGTAGGATCAGGCTGAACTGGGTCCATATTGGTGTGCTGAAAAGCTTCTGAGTGATTTTTTAGGCAATTCTGTGTTTAAATATCACTGAGCCGAGGGTTTTCATCAATAACACCACCCAAAGATAACAGACAAGCCCTCAGAGTGGTCCTGCAACAGTTTATTTACAACAATGCCCTGGACCCAGGGATGACTCCTGCAGGAAAATAAGGGGGAGAAGGAGGGATGCCTGCCCTTGCTCCTGGAAGTCTGTTCAAATCTGTCCACATAAGAAAGTGATCTCCAGAAGCCTAATGTTGACATGAAGATTCTGATCAATAAAAAATGCTATCAAGTGCTTTTTCTACAAGTTACATTGCTATTGATAAGGGGTCATCCAAAGGAGCTCTTGAAACTCAATCTATTTGGGACAGAATTAGAGGAGCGGACATTCTCTGAGGCACTAGGCATTGCATTCCAAGGAAAACCTAAGAAAAGCATCCCAAAAAGAAGAATCAAGAGTCAAAGAGAATTTCAATATGGTCAGTGGGAGAAGTTCAAAGATTATTATTGTCTCTATAGCAGTTTATCCTGGCATTTCCCTTAAACATACGGTCTAGAAATTCATTCAAATGGGAATTAGCAATCACACACCCACACATGCCACTGCTTTGGGGGATTATAGTCGTTAACTTTATACGTTAACTTGGTTAAGCCACGGTACTCAGATATTTGGTCAAACCACAGTCTAGATGTCACTGTGATGGTGTTTTTCAGATGAGATTAACATTTAAATCAGTAGACTTTGAGTAAAAGCAATTTGCAGTCCACAATGTGCCTGGGCCTCATCCAGTCATGTGAAGGCCTTAAGAGAAAACCGCATGAAGTTTTTTCCATGAAAGAGGGAATTCTGCCTCCAGACTGCCTTCAAACTCAGCTGCAACATCAGCATTCTTGGGGGTCTTCAGACTGCCAGACTGCCATGCAGATTTTGGCCTTGCTAGCTCCCACAATCACGTGAACGAGCTCCTTAGCATAAATCTCTCTCCATCTCTCTCAGTATGTGCACACACACACACACCCTCTATTGGTTTTGTTTCTCTGGACCATCCTGACTAATACAGGGACTAATATAATTAAATAAATCCTTCCAAAAAATGCTTATAAAACTAAAAATTATGTAAAAAAAGTATATAGCTTTATTTAGGATAAATTGATAGAGCTATTTTCTTTGGTGCCACAGCCAACCATCTTACAAATCTCCTCACAGTTTGGGCTTGTATAAATCCTTGCTGGTAAAACTCTAGGAGAAAAATGGAGATTGAAATGGGCACCAGATTAAAATCTGAGTTTGAATTAATAAATATACCCTTTTCAATGAGAACATTTAATTCTAACTGTGGACAAATGTAAAACTTCATTCTTCCGGCATAATTTTGGTTCTCATTCTGTTGGTGCTTCTTCTTTGCAGGACGAGGGCTGATGACTTCATCCTCGCCTGCCTTGCTCCCATGCTGTGTACATCTTGCCATCTGTCAATCTGGCTCTTTTCACAAACACTCCATCACACGTGTTAAGCACCTTGCCCCACTTCCCACACCCCACACATATGCACACACGTACGCTCTTTACACAATGTTTAAAGAAAATGTCTTTCCACTCCACTTTCTGCATTACTCATTCCAGTGGTCATAGGGAGATTTCAGCTTGTAGCCTTTGTGACTAAAAGCTGTAGGCTGTGTGCAGGTGACTACAGCTGGGATGAGAGGCCCTATAAAAAAATATAGACAATAACAGCAGCTGCCCAGCAGCAAGTGCAGTGGAAAGGCAGCTGCTCCCTTTAGATGGAGGTGGAACCAAGCTCACTCCTAGGCAGCAGTTGTTACTCCAGCGATAACCACCCAGGCTAACCTCCCACCACCCCACAATTGTGGGAGAACAAAAGGAAAATGACTGAGGTTTCCCTGAATCAAGGACACATAGAATTAACTTTCTTCTTTAGATGGTTCATTCCTCAGGATCTGAGACATCTATATCTCAAAAAGAAAGGAACATACACTTGATTAATAGCAGCTAGTCTCACTTCAAAAAGACGAAATGGACCATAATACTTATTTTTGAAAGGAATAATTGTGGTCATTATTTCTGGAGTGGGGTCACCTCACATGGCCATTCTTAAGGCTTTATACTATAATGTTTCAAATGTACGAGTCTTCAGCTACTTCATATAATAATCAAGATTTGCAGGAGAGAGAATATATTTAAGATACAGTGTTCATTTAGGGAACAAGATACATTTAAAGGTCTTGCTTTTCCCACAGCACTAGCACAGGTCTTCATTCTATGACTGATTCAGATACCTCCTATTGGCAGAAATAACAAAGAGAGAATTATTAAACCATATCAAAGGCCAACTCTTATATGGTCTCCACCTGTCGGTTTTGTGAAACTCAATTATTATCACCTCTCCAGGCTAAGGGAATTGCCAGAAATGGGTAGAGAGAAGAGTGACACAGGTCTGTGGAGATCAGCGCTCAGAAAATGTTCATCTTAGCTCCAGAAATCCTTAAAGGGGGGATTTCATTAAGTAAAAGTAACCTTTCAGTATTCCCTAGACTAAACTGTGAAACATTTTTGAAAAGCAGAAAATCCTTATTTATGGCAGGAAAGTTTGAAATTCAAAAGATAAATGCCATTCGGAATGCAAGCATGTTCTAGGTCTCTAATATGTAACAGGACACAGCTGTAATAACAGCCACTGAACTGGGGTCTCTCTATATCATGTCATTGGTGGACTTGTGATAAGCCGATCTTCTAGCTCTTTTTATAAGGGCCACTGGGGTAAAAAACAAATAGATCATGTCCTGAACATCTGTGTCCTGTCACACAGCACCAATCATATCCACTTTCAAGCTTATATCTTAGGTTACACATACCTCCTTGTAAAAACGGATCTTAACGAAATGTATAGATCAGGAACGCATAGGTCTTTATTTACAAAGGAGAGAGGCTCAGAAAGGCCTGAACTGTGCCTTGGGCAACACTAATGCACCTTTTTTCTTGCTGTTTTAGTGTATTCTTTTGGGTTCAAAGCCATGTGTGCATTGTAGGTAAGATGTTGAAGGTGAATATTTTATATGTGAGATGTTGACTGAGAAAAGAGATGCCAAGTGCCCAAGCTGTTGACTTAATAAGTCATCAAAGTCATGGGTCAGCCATTAAGAGCACACAATTATTAGTAGCAATTCCTTCCTGAGCCTTGTTTTATCTTTTTTTAAATAAACCTATTTGGTCATGTGAGAGGTTATTTGTTTCACCTTTTTAATGATCAAATAAAAAAATAATTCTCATCTATTTTCCTTTTAAAAGGAAATAGGAGAAGTGAGTAAAATATTTAAAATAATGAGGGAATTCTACCAGTTATAAAATATTTCAGAAAAAATATAAAAAGCCATTAATGAATATAATGAAATAATTAATGATAATAAACATTATGAGAGGTTTGTTTTTGTAAAGAAGGCAAAGGTGGAAGGAAGGAATCCAGTTAGGAGACACTTTAAATAATCCGAGTGCAAGATGACGGAACTGGGGTAGTAGCGACGGATGTGCTAGGAAGTGTTAAGATTCTCATCGTGCTTTGAAGAAACATTTCATAGAATAAACTGATGGGTCAGATGTAAGGTGAAGAGAAAGAGAGGATTCAAGGATGACTTCAACAGCTTTGATCTGAGTAACTTGGAAGGATGGTGTTGCCATTACCAGAAATGGGAGCCCTGGGGGTTACAGACCCAATCTAAGCAACTGCCAGTGAGGCGGTGTTGGAGGGAAGCATTGTATGACTCAGCGTGCAACTTCCCCTCGGTGGCTTGTGAGAGGATCTTAGGCTTACGTGAACAAACGTTTTTTATCTAATTTGTCATAAATATTTAGTAAGTGATATTAGTTTTCAAGAGTAACGTTCTCTTTTTCAAATACATTTTAGGGGAAAAAAAGGTGAAGCTTGATTTAATTAAGCTTGCTGTTAAGTTACGAGTCCTGGTGGTATGTAGTAGAAGCAACATTCCTGAAAGCAGTAAGTTGTTTACTGAAAATTGGGAAATACTGTTGTACAAGAAAGACCTGGATTCAAATTCTGCTCAGCCACTTGAATAAGTTGGACAACTGAGGCTAATTAACTTAATTCTTGAAACTAGTTTCTACTTCTATAAATAAGAGTCATAATGCTCCAGTTACAGGGTTGTTTTAAGTCTTAAATGATACCATAAAATACCCAGCACAGTGTTTGGCAAACAACTGGCATTCACCCTTGTTTGCTGCTGTAAATAGTCAATATTCGGATTTCCTTCAACGGTTCCCTTAGGCTACTACAACTCAAAGATGCACACAAATATACGCAACACAGCTAACGCCCAGCAGCTCATCTAAATAAGAAACAGCTACTGACAGCAGAGAAATGTTTATTATCTGAATCTATATAAAATTTTTTAAAACTTTATTCAGTATTCTAAAATTATAGCAAATAGTTGTATAAATACCAGTACTCCATGTGCAATGCACTTACATTTTATAATCTCCTTAAGTACTTCCCAAGAAGACAAACTCTTATCTCCCAACAAAATGTATATGTAGATCAGCCTGGACAAAGAATGGTGGCTTATTCCTTTATATCTAATTCCTCTGATAGATTTCTCCTTTTGAAACCCATTTCAATAGTTTTATCACTTTTAATAGAGAGAGCAAGCAGTATCTTTCAACTTTCACAAATAGGTAATACTTGTAAATATGGGTGTCTTAACAAATATTAGCAGACAGACTAGTAAAACCTGGCATACTGTTATGTCATCAGTGCTAAATTATAGCCATATATCTTCAGAACAATTACGATTCATGCTTACAATGATTGTCATGAACATTTCTAAAATTTTGACATTTTCTTAATTACTGAGATGAAGAGTTACTTTCATGATAATTACTATGAATTACACATTAGTGCATTCTAGTTTCACATTCTTTATATGGTAACTGTTTATAAATTTCTTTATTCAACTAAACAGAATGCTTCATCCTATACTAATAACAAAAAAGTTTGATCAACTAATAGGTGGGTGAAAGGACAAATAAGTGGGTAAAAAGCCAGACTGATGTGGAAAGGTTCACTAGACAGATCCAAATATGTGGTTTCATCCCATGATTATAAGTTCACATATTTTGACTAAGTGCTTTCTACAAACCAGACATTCAATTGAGAGACCATTAAACTACACATGCAATTATCATTTAATTCATCTATAATCTAAAGGGTTTTATTTCCCTTCCCTTTTCCTCAGTGAAAATCTTTGGGATAGTATACTGTCTTTTAGCATGACATCACAAAAACGGTAGTTTTTAAAAAAATCTCTCCTTTAGCAATTAAAAATAAGATGAAGCTATTATACATAATTTGGCATTATCTGTGAATTCAAGACAAATTTGTTTCATTGGATGGCTTCACTAAGCTGCTGATGCTTCTTGAAGTCTCTTGCCAGCTGGCCCGGCCTGCCTTTTAGTGGCCAAACCAATCAATTTCATGCTAGTTTCTTAAAACCTTTAATATCTTTCACTAAACTGAGAGCTCCTTGAAGATAGTAGCCACATCTCAGTCATTATTTTATCCCCAGTGCAACGGTGTAGTACCCGGCTCACGCTAAGTGCTCTGTCAATGCTCAGGGAACAGAAAAAAGCAATTAATCAAGTGTGTTGCTTATTGCCAAAGAAAACCAGGAGTTACCTAAAAGCTATTTTAATTTTCAAGAATGCATTTATTGCCGTGTTCCAAACGTTCATTAAAGATATTAACTACCAAGTATTGATCACTTATAAGTAGCAAATCCTATAAATGCCTATATAGGCATTTGTTCTTGTCTTCACCACATCTCAATGTAGATATAATTTGTATTAAAAAGATAAGATAATTAAGAGTAAAACTATACAAGTTAAAATAATTTAGTAGAAAAGAGACTTTTGTCTCTCAGATCTGTTAGACTTCATACACTTTCTGGAACTTTATATCCTTCTTGAGATATGTATACATATGCACACAAAAACACAAACACACACACATACATACATAAATAATTTGTTGTAAAACTTAGTTCTTTATCTTGCTGCTTTATATTGAGATTTTAATACGGACATCTATCATCTATCTGCAATAATAAAAATTTATAAAAATAGCTTAGAATAGAAACATATCTCAAGTATGATTGATGAGATTCATTTTTTAAACTTTTCAGAAATAAAGATTTCAAATTAAACCAAATTCTTCTACCATATCAAATCAAATCAAGAAAGAAGCATATTATGTTCTAAAACTTAGTCCTCTACTGGGAGTTAATGGTATATTAGGCAATGCATTTGAGACGTCAATTATGAAAAACCTTTTTGAAAGCATTTTAATAGAAGGAAAATAAAGCAAGCTTTACTCAATGAAGCAGAAATAGAGAATCTTTTCCTTTGCCATTGGAAATCTGCATGAACAACTGTAACACATGCTCCTTCTTAGAGGATACACACCCAATTATCCTCCGCAGATAGTTGTGTATATATTAGCTGATTGTTAGACTACTCTTTTTTCATCTGATTTCCTCCTATATGTCTGTCCATTTCTTTTCTTTCCCTTTCTTTTCTTTAATCTTTATAGACATCCTTTGCAAAGCAAAGAGTTTATTATGAAAGCACCTGGCCTGTGGGAGCAAGACTTTTGCTTTTGAGAACAGAGCATCTTTTCCTTCTAAATATTTGCACTTATTAAATTTCTCAATTATTAGCATATATTGCAATTATTCCTTAAGGACTTTTTATATGTAACTTAACCTCAGAGGGGCAGAGCGTATTTAAAAGATAAATTATCTTTACTGTGTTTGAGACCAAAAATGTTATGCTTGAGAAAAAGTAGAATAAGAAAGATTTCTGTTGCTCTTGGAAAGATGCAGTGAAGATGACACAAGTTAGTAATAAATGGCCATTTCTGCCTCCACATGATTTAGTTAACACCAGATTTCCTCCTCTAGCTGGTTGTTGATATTCCTGCTCTTGTGAGCACCCTGCAGGAGAAACCAACAGGAAAAGGCGACCCTATCCTCCAGGCACACATCTGCTCCATCAATTCCAGTTGTCTTAAAGATCAGAAATGGAGACGGAATGAGAATTTAGTTTAGATTCTGGAAGCCCCCAAACTGTCTTCATTTGCTGGTTCTCAGTACAGTTGTGGCTTTCAGCTCATAGAAAGGTTCTGAATAACTGTCAGGACAATATATGGCTCTGCTTTTGTTCAGCTTATTGCTCATGCTGCAGATACATAATGCCTCCATGCCGAGTTATGATGGCTGAAAGGCATCACTAATATGTGAAATGAGGTGGAATGCTTCAGGCACACACTGCAGAGTGACCTTCCCAGATGCACAGGTATCTGCCTTGACTTCAAATCAGAAAGAAAGAAATGAAATCACCACATAGGTAAAATGCACCAGGAAAAGTGCAAGGTATACATTCACTTGTAATCTCTGGCCCTGATTCAGCCCTCATTTATTGAGAGAAATGAAAGCTATAACCTCAATTCTTAGGGTTTATTAATCATAGAAGTGAAACAGGGAGGGGAGGATTCATCAGAATGCATTACTGGAATCTTATCTCTACTATTTTGTAGTTGATTTTCATTACATTTTAACATTCTGATTCATGCCACTGATGCTACAAGACACCTTCCTTCACATTCTGAAAGAATTCATGTAGATTCCTCTTGTGTCTAGTTTACTTCCAGAGTACATAATTACATGACAGCATACATGTTATAGGTACTACACCAATATGTGTCCATAGCTTAATAGCAGATCCAGCTGTGCACATTCTCTACCTTTGTTTTGAAACATTTACTTCTTCAGAACTGCTCAAGCCTGCCTGGCTGTCTTTGACATGAGGTCTTCCTCATGTAATCTATACACGCTATATATATATATATATATATATATATATATTTCTATATGTACTATTTATAAATCCCAGGAGAATAGCAAGGTGGGTAGAGGGAACACATTTCAGAATAGGGAATATAGAAGATTTAGAAATATCTGCCTTATCAATGTAAAAATTAGAGTAGATTCTAAACTTAACAAAAGGGATCTGATATTTTAGAATTCATATAAAAAGTGTGTTTTGTTTATTCAAGATTTATTAAATATGTCTATTTCTTTTTCTACTAATGGACACCCTTACTTCATTCTGTAAAATAGCAGGCCTTAAAATCAAGGCGAGATAGCTTCTAAAATCCTCTACAGAAAGTGAGTTGATAGGTGAATTAATGTCCAATAAAACCTATTGACTGATTACAATTGTACTAGTAAGAGGCCGGCCCGGTGGCAAAGCAGTTAAGTTTGGAGGTTCCGCTTTGGCGGCCAGGGGTTCGCCAGTTCGGATCCCAGTTGCAGACCCATGCACCACTTGTCAAGCCATGCTGTGGCAGGCATCCTGCATATAAAGTAGAGGAAGATGGGCACGGATGTGAGCTCAGGGCCAGTCTTCCTCAGTAGCTAGGAGAATTGGTGGCAGATGTTAGCTCAGGGCTAATCTTCTTCAAAAACAAATTATACTACTAAGGAAGTTCTGAATTGAAGTCCGAGAATCACAAAAAATAAATAAAAGAGGAAAAATTATCATTAGATTTCTAGTTTGATCCCTTCATGTGATGGATAGTAATTTATGAACCGAAGACAAGAAAAGATTTGTCTTTGCTTATCAAATTAAGTGGATGATGGAGGCCATTCACTCTAAAGCCAAAGACAGGAGTGTTTTCAATATACTAGACAGTCTCTAAAATGCTATCCTTCTTTGCATACATTGATGATCATTCAATAGGAAATCTAAATAAAATTAAGTTGAGTTCTCTTTGTTTTACATAATATTATTTACTGGTCATTTTTGAATGGGGTGGCAACTGTGAAATTCCTAGACTAATATTAAGCACCTCGAAAATCCTGCCAATAAGTTTTGGTTTCCTTTCCCTTCATATTCTTGTATTTGACTTAATTTACATAAAATTATTACTTTATTCATTATTATGGATAGAAGCTATATAACAGAAACTGAAGGTAAACAGAACATCAACTTGTTTTTGCTAAAGGGACTGACTCATATCTGCAGATGAAATCAAAGTATGGAATGATGTTCATATCTTAATAGTGATAAATGTATCTTGTTTATGTAAGAGATTTTATTGTTTTCAGGAAATTCACATTGAAGTATCTAGGAATAAAGAGGCATAATATGTGGAATTTACTCTCAAGTGGTTCAGAAATAAATAATATCTATATAGAGAAGGAGACGGGGGAGAGAATGATAAAGCAAATGTAGTAAAATGTTAGCTTTTAAGGAATCTGGGTCAAGGCATATGCACATGATGTTTACTTTAATATTATTTTGTAACATTTTCATACGTGTGAACAGATCAAATTTTATGATAGAAGCTATATGCGTATGTGCAGAACTCGAGTAGGGGAAAGCAAAAGAAGGAAAGGTCCATCACTGCAAGGAAGTATCAGGGTCAGGAAATCTTCACAGAGGAATAAGTGAGTTTAAATGGAACTAGAAAATAATATGAAAAATGTGCATACCTGGAGCAAAAAGCTCAAGGTGGAGGGAGATGTTGAAAAAGGAAACACTAGAGCAATACCAGGACCCAGAGAATGGAGGGACATCTCTTTCAACTCATGTATATTGGGAGAAACATGATGGCATTTACCTAAGTCTCTACTTCAAGTTGTTTATTTGATTATAGGACTCCAAGGCAAAATAGTTCTAGGACTGACGGTACTTCAATATCAATGATCGGGGCATCTAGAATCCTAACAGGAAAAGGTCAAAAACTTCTAAAACATTTTTTGGGTTGAATTTATGACTCAAAACTTTTTAAATTCTATTTTAGACTTGAAAATAATAATTTCAGATAACACTACTACTCGTAAATACAGTGATGTCATTTATTTCCTTCTTTCTTTATAATTCAGGCATTCATATGCTAAGAATTGTATTTATTGACTCTATCCCTTGCTTTTTAAGCTTCTTAAAACACAGATCAAATGAAGTTACTCTTCTACTCAAACTATGTATCTCTCTCCAATACCCTACTATCTAACATGCAGGTTGCTTGGCCTTCCCTGACTATCCAACCCAATTTCTTGTTACCCCTTAACAAGACCCATCTCTACTTCTCAGTCCCTCCTTCCTGTTATCCAGGAAATTCAACTCCAATATTGTGATTGATATATAGAGATACTTCCTTTTTTTAAAACCTGTTTTATTTCTATTTTTCAAAGTACATCTAAACTCTTCTCTCTAAAGCTTTCCTGACAATCCCTAACTTCCCCTTCTGAACTTCCTTAGTTACGTAGTATCTTGTGCTCGTTTATTTGTTTCGTAGAATTAAAAAAAAAAAACCTGTACTTAGATTGTAAATTCCTGCATGGCTGGGGGCATACATTACATGAACATAAAAAAGGCATTCGAATATATTTGATGATCCATTAGCCCTTTTTACAGCTAGCTCAGGGGAAATAAGAAGCTGGGCAGTAGGATATTTTTATTTAAATTAATACATTTTAGTTCCAACTCTCTTTTTACTTGGAATCTCAACATAATTAAAAGAGGACTATTCTAATTCATGGCATTATTTATTTATAAACGTTATAATGAGTAATTTAAAAATAGAACACTAAGTGTGGAGAAAAAGTTACGAGCATCTAAAACAATTCAAAGGAAAACTCCACAGCGTGTGAGAACTTCTTAAATGGAAAAGAGGAACCAAAGATGAGGCCAAGCGTTCGAGTCTGGGGTGCTGGGGAAAATGATGGTCTTACTGGTAGAGAGGGCAAGAATAAGTAGTTTGAGGGAGAAACTTTTAATTTTTGAATGATGGAAATTTCCATTAAAGAATCATTCATTCATTCAGTACACATTTGAGTCATTACAAGGTGTTAGAAAACATTGTTCTAAGTCTGAGAAATACAAATGTGAACATCAGACAAGGTCAATAATGTCAGGAAATTTACATTCTTCTTAACAATTTAAGATAAAGACACAAATAAGAAACTATTACTGGTTCTCAGGAGGGGACTTGCTGTCAAGTGAAGGCAAAAACTGAACTGCAGTATGGATGAGAGAAAGAAAGGAGAAGTAAGGATTACTTGATAAGAAAATCTAATCTTAGATTGAACATTAGGAGAAAAATCAATGGAATCTTGTGTTGTTGCTGCTGCTATTTCATCATTTGTATCTTCCTCTAAGATGAAGGAAAACCTATGCAACATGAAAGGCAAAGAAAGAGAGCCAGCAGAGTGCTGGCTAATGATGCTAGAAGGCGAGGAGAGTGCTGGAGAGCTCATTCTTCAGAGTCAGGAATCCATGCGAGTTAGCAAGTTTAGAGCGGAACTTAGATTTCAAGACAAGGAGGGGACTAGCATTTTCTCTCCCCTCCTAAGCTTTATGGTCTTTCTAAGTTAGGGGAGTGTAAGAAGGAAAACACACTTCTGTATTGTCTCCTTTACTTTCAATACTCAACTCACAGAACACTTGACTTCTGGTCACCATATGTGTGGGGATTTTCCGCACACCAACCAATTCTGCAACACCAGCTGAATGTCCGACAACTCGGTTCAGTTCTGAGTTAGCATAAGATCTCACAAGTTAAAAGCTCCAGTCCAACAAGACACTTCCTTTCAGATGCCAATCTCAAGTCCAGGTTGTTATCTGTGCTTCTGACCCACCAGCTATAAACTGGAGATCCCCATGACCTCCTCCTCGGGTTCAGTTAATTTGCTAGAGAAGCTCACAGAATTCAGGAAATCACTTTACTTACTAGATTATCAGTTTATTATAACAGGATACAACTTAGGAATAGCCAGATGGAAGAGATGCACAGGGCAAGGTACATGGGAAAGGGCACAGAGCTTCCATGCCCTCTCCAGGCACATCACCTACCAGCACATGTATGTGCTCACCAATCCAGAAGCCCTCTGAACTCCATCTTTTGGGCTTTTAAAGAGGCCTCACTACATAGGCATGATTGATTAGATCATTGACCATTGGCGATTAAACTCTATTTCCAGCTCTTCTTTCCTCCCCAGAGGCCAAAGACTTGCTATGAATAACAAAAAATTTCACCTTTATTGCTCCTATCACTTAGGAAATTCCAAAGGTTTCTAGGAGTCCTGTGAACTGGGACTGAGACCAAGTTTATATTTGTTTTTATAATAAAATATCAGAGAAGAAAAATCATCTACAGAGAATGAGTAAAGGATAAGACTAGGTTTGGGAGGAGTGGGGATGATAAGGAAGATCTCTTGCAGAATACTCCTAAGAAACCCTATGATAAATGATTGAGAAACAAGGAGCAACTTTACTGTGGATGGCATGGGTTGTAATTAATTTTCCCAGGAAATCCCCTCTCTATCTCCAAGGCAGCATTTATTTTTGTAGTTACATGGCATGAATCACAGGATCACAGAAAAAATATGAGAATAGGAGTTGAAAGTGCAGTTGGAGTTGGGAGACAAAAATGGAAGTTTGATCTCAATGAAATGTTGGAAAAGCTTCCCAAATCTTAGTTTCTCCAGTCGTAAAATGGGGGCAGGGGTATACCGTGAAATTGAAAGCCCATAAATTCTCTGTTAGTGCCCCCGATTCTAGTCTGAGATCATTATATGCTGTAGGATAGTGAAAAAAGAAGTAGATTGTATAATGGAGGTTGAGAATAAACAGAGACAGATACTCCACTAGTGGAATGATTGTTTCTGGAACTGAAAGGTGTGGGGGATTGGAAGTGGCCACCCAAAGATATGTCTCTTTGGCATGAGGATTATTTTGGCCTGGTTACTTTTAAAAACTGCAGACATGAGAGAAACTCTGAAAAGTAGAAGTTACCCTTTGTTAAGAGACATTTACATTTTAAAGGAAATCTCCATCTGTAAAGTTGTCTCCCTCTCTGTACCAGGAAGAAAAGGGGATGACCTTATCTCTAGAAACTCTTATCAATGTGGTAGGCAAGGACTTAAATCTGCATAATAGCCTTACTCTTGTTTAACTGTACTCTTTTGGTAACCTCCTGTAACTGACTCCCCCCACCCACAACATCCACCTTTGTCTTTAGCTGAGGATGGTGTTTAAGGTGAGAGCTTCTGCCATTTTGGTGAGTTGCTCAGTTTGCCTGAGTCTCTCCCATGTACACACGTAATAAAGCTCTGTTTAGTTTTCTCCTGTTATTCTGTCTCATGTGAATTTAATTTGTTGTCTGGCCAGAAGGACCTACAGTGGGTAGAGGAAATGTCTTCCTCCCTTACAAAGGTAAATATACTCATTCAAGGAAGAAAACAAGAAGTAGCAATTTACACCAAGTTACAACTCTAAGATTTTTGTTTTGCAATCTGCAGTTCTTTCTGTACATGTTTGACTGATGGATTCATGGATACAATCTTTATGCAGAGACCATGCTTTTTATCTCACTCACATGCTTTGTGAAAGTATTGAGAGCTGAGAACTAACATCCAAATTTACAACATAATCCTTTACAATTTAGAAGGTGCCTTATCATGTGGTCATCACATGCCTTTTACAATGTAATCAAGAGAAAAATCAACAGACTCAATCTCACAAACTATATTAAAAGGGACACATTCACATTTCCCCTTTATATCCATGTCAAAGATAGAGAGACCAGGAGGAATTTAAACACCATGGCATCATATCTGTCACAGCCATATCTTTCTAGTGGTAGGGAGCTCATTTTTCAAAGCTACCAGTCCATTAACCTTCACAAGAACAAAAATAAAGCAAAACAAAGAAACACTCCCTGGAGAAATGGCATTGCTTCTAATCTTGCTTATATATCTTACCGTGGGGATTTAAAGATGGAACAAAGATCTCTACTTCCCCAGGCACATGAAATGATACAGACACCCTGAAATAAACATATAAAATGTGTAGTGGTGCATACTGTAGATGAATTTGTGATTTTTTAAAAAATGAGAATGAGTTTAGAGAGAGTAACTGATGTCATCCTTGCTGAATATCCCTCTTGCCCTGTGATTTGTAACTGGGAGGGCCAAAACATCAACCCCATTTATTTTTTAATGTCTTGGCCTGCTTGTGGTTGCCACTTTACCTAGATTCATTCACTGTATATATCTGGAATTATTAGTTTCCTGATAAATGCATTGTCTGAAAGCCAGAGGCCAATGATAAGATAGGAAATAAGGAGTTTTGCTTGTTTTCGTACGTTCTGTTTGACTTAGGATATAATTATAACACAGATGCTCCTATTTTAAACCAGGTAGTAAATCAGCCTGAAATATAGGATTTGAGAAAGCCATTTACCACATAATTATAATTTCTTAAAATTCCTGTCTTCATTGAATATGAGAAGCTATAATCATGTGATACATAGCAATACCATTACTCATTTTTTTTCCCCTCATGGAAGACAGTGAAATAAACCTAAGTTACAAATTTTTAAACATTATTAGTTACAACATTTAAATATCCTTAACTGAAGCAAAGTGAAACATTTGCTGGTTGGTCCAGGATCCAGCTCAAGCGGTAAAAATTATAGATGCAGTCAGCAAGATTAAAATAATCATACAGTGCACTTCATTTAAAAGTCATGCTTTTTTTTTCCACAAATAAAGTTTATCACCAAGAGACAATGTAAAAGTGTAAGATTTTCATCAATATAGGACACCAGAAGCAAAGTGGGATTTGGGAACAAAAGAAGGATTTGGAATCAGAAAGTGAGACGTTTGAACATGGACCTTCCAGGGGTGACATTTAAATTATGTCTCAACAGCACGGCAGGGACAGGGGCCTCTCAAGAGCAAGGGCTCTGGAGAGCCCTTCTTGTGCCAGGATTTATCCTTTTGGTTGCTTGATTACGGGGGAGAATGGGGTAGACTTGAGAAACTGGGTCTAGGGTCTACTCTAGGTACTTAAGGAGTTAACTAGAAATGCATCTATACTAGTTAACTCAGATGCCCAGAAGTAGTTAGCACTATTCTAACCAGTATAGAAGTGGTACACAGTTTTAACAGCCAGCAGAGTCACACTGGTTGCATACTTGCCGAGAGTTAGGCCTGGATGATACCTATTAATCGTATACCCTTGGTAGTTTAACTCACCTTCCTGAGCCAGCCACGTGAGGGAAAGGAAAGTGGTGAGTGCTTCCATGAGGTATTTGGTTGCTCTAAGACTCTTCCAGTGTGTAGGAGAATTTGCTCTTCTCCGCTTACCCTTCTCCAATGGCCTCCGGTATACACATCCTCAGTGCAAAGGTCAAGTCCCAGCGGAGAGCAGGCAGACTCCGCAGTTTAGCCAAACACAGATAAGAAGCAGCATTTACCCTGAGTCCTGACTTCCAGCTCAGGGGTGAGCCCACCCGGGAGCAGACGGGAGAACCTGTGGTTCTGGCTGAAATATGCTCAGGGTGGCACCCTGTCTCTTCCTTTTCCCCTTTTGCCTCCAGTGTTTGTGTTCAAATGATACAATAATATCTCTGAATTGAATTGCTTGGAATGTATCCCTAATAATGATATGTTGTAGAAACAATTACTCACGATAAATATCTATCAGCTTAATTTTGTGCAAGCTTTGTTGATTACCAAAGAAAACTGTTTATTACTCATTCACCGCAGTTATCAACATTGGAAAAATGACTGTCTTATCTTAAAGAAGTATTATTTGTATATTTCTGTATACTCTGTGAAGTATAACTGATATGTTTGAGAGAATCAAAACTAAAATCCTATAAATAATTTTGGGCACCACACTTGAAAAAAGAGAAAAACTATTAAAAAAAAAAAAGCACAAGAATTTTTAGAGAACTAGAAAACACACAGAAGATGTCAAGAGTGATTGAAAGAACAAGATTTAGTAACAGTAAAGCAAAGAGAAATATTGTGCATGTAAGATAAAGAAAGTGAGAAGTTTGGTTTTTTGTTTAATTTTTCCATTCCATATTAAAGGGCCATTACTCATAATCTGCCAACATAGTATGGATTCATGCTGTTCCCCACCAAGACTCCTTTTCACTATGTTTCTGCACAAATTCCGTATTTTGAAATTTTAAATATGAATTACATCTATTAAATAAAATGGGTTTATCTTCTTATTTTTAATTAATCAGAGAATTGTCACTGAGCTATAATGCTCAGAGTTTCTGAGGAGCATGAAATAACTGAATAACGATATCAAAGAAAACTAATATAAATGTAACTAAAGTAAAGATATTTATAAATACCCTACGTAATCTTTTCTAAGCTAAGTTTCAACGTCTAAGATCTTTGAACTATCAAAATGTTTCAAGGAGTCCCACAAGCACTATCTCCAGAGCCTCAAATATTTAACGATTCCAAATTGGGAAGCAATGGAATAAACTAGTTTAAAATCATCTCACAAGTATGATTTATTCTCACTTGAAGAATTAAATTGAGTTACTTAATGTACCATAATTGTCTAAAAGTGATAGAAGAGAACATCCCAGGGCTCTTTCACACCTTTTTTCCCACCCTTTCCCCCAGTCTCTCTGTCAAGCACTTGGCTCCTGGGCGGCAGGAGGAGGAAGCTCCCACAGTACTCACCAGCCTGGTTAGTTGTGATGCTGACGGCAGCAAACTGTCTTGGTGGTGAGCTCAGCTCTGACACCCCATTAATGGCATCGATCTCAAAAGTGTAGTTAGTGTGTGCCAGGAGGTCTGTCACTGTCACTGTCGTGTTGGTGAGTCCAAACTGTCGAGGGAGGAAGCGGACATTGGGGCTGCAAGGCTCACATTGTTTTATATTCCACCCACACTTTTTACATATAATGTTGAAGGTAACATCTTTCCGGCCTCCTGTGTCCAGGGGCCAACTCCAGTCCAGGATAACCGAGGTCTCGTTTATATTAGAGATAACATTTCTTGGTGCAGATGGAGGTCCTGCAAAGTAGTTCAACAAAGATTAATGAGACTCACTTCTGTTTTCTACTACAAGGGAAATAGATAATTTACAATGGAACTGAAAGAAGTGAATTGCCATCTTGTCTTTATTATAAACTTTTAATTCGTCCTTAGAGAATCCATGAGATTATAGACACATGGATTCAAGAGCGCAGTCCTCCCTAAGCTAGGAATGGGGGAGTTTCGACTCAAGGTTGAAGATGCCCTCACGAAGTCCCACAAAGGAATTTCCCTCTAAATTCAATGCCCTTGTGAATAGTTAAGAAAACTTTAGTATTAGTTTTATAAATCTTAGTCCTTTTACCTTATGACCTATGACCAACATATAACAAGAGGGAATAGAAATGTAAAAAACACAAACCCCATGCCTATAACCTCCCCTATTCTGTCAAACGTAATGCAGACCTGGAACGAGATACAGAAAGTTTTCTTTCTTTCTGGAGGTCCTGTAGCAGGAAGTGCTTAAAAGCTAATTCATTTTGTATGATAAATGTTGCATTTTTGGTGAGCGAGGCATGGAGAAAGTGAAGCAGAGAAAGCTTTCGATTTGCACATGGATAAGGGAAAGAAATGGGCCAAATGATAAAAAAAAAAAGCACAATAACAAGAAGAAAAATCAAAATAAAACAAACATGGAGGCATGGGTTGCAGCAAAACTACTCACGGGTACAAGCCATGGATGGAGGGTCTCTGTCTGCCCGGAAGTAATTATTCTCACACCTGCAGTTCACTGAACCATCTTCCGGAGTGGAGCTGTGAGGGGGGCACTTGGCACACTTCATACCACCATCCGAGGCCTTGTAGAAACCGGGACGACAAGCTACAAACAAAGCGACTCTTAAAATTCTGTGATAGTTTGAAAATGTGTTTTTGAAAATATGTAAAACAGATTTCAGGATGTTAGGGTATGCATTCATTATGAAGAAAAACCCATTTTTTCCTACCAGAATTTACAGAAGTAAATAATGCAGCCCATTTTCCACATATATATTGGAGTTTGCACCAAATGTTAAGAGGAAAAAAACCGCACAAGATTTAGATTATTTTGGCACTCGAGCATGATGAGATTTCCAGCTTGTGTTTTCACAGCTTTACTTGGCATTGGACTATTTGTGAGAAAATAAAGCAAAGCCATGTCATCATGTCGCCGTTCCATCTTTAAGCATGATGCCATGTGTACACTCTCTGCATTGCAGTTAGCACTGCGTGACATGTGCCCTTGTTCTCCAATGGTTTCAGTGTGGCCAACTTCATCCCCACAAATTGTTAGCAAGTGAAGTAAGAAATCACGGCTTCATTGATATTTTAAGATTATTGATACATGGTTCTCATGAGCTATGATATTTTTTCTGCCTTGATAGTATCGTTCCTTAACTTCTATGGAAATGGCCTAAAATAAAGATGTAAATATACTTACTTGCCTATATCTCAAATACATAGGGAGGTACAACTTCTATTTAAACCAATCTACCTGTGGCTTGTTACTAGATTAAAGCTTTTTAAATAATTCTATGCTACCCTCTTTTTTTCTGGCCATGTCTCTGAAAAACGTGTTTTTTTAAGTCCAGTGAACTGGTTATCAATAGTGATTTCAGCTGCCCATTTAGTCTTCACTATTTACTGCTTTTACAGAAATATGCCTTCATTATATTATTTTCATTTAATCTGATATAAACTTCAAAGTGATATACTGTTTCATTTGATCCATTTTCATAATTACATTGAGAACTGATATCATAGTGAAAATCCAAATAAAAAGTTCCCTGACATTACTTTGAGGAAATAATTCAGGGTCTAAATTATTTAGATTTCCTCCAGATCATCTTTGGAAGTCAATAATTTCTTAAATCTCTAAAACTCAATTTCAATGCCACATTGAGATTGGATGGCTTAAAGCACTTACATATAGAATAGGCACCATAGATCATTTTTTATCATGAATGCCAGAATTTTCTTTTATCAACTTCATATTGTGAAAAACAAGTTATTTGCATTTAAGTAAAACCTGTGTGGACATATCTTAACTCTTATAATCATTAAATGCATTTCAAAAGATAAGACATTATGTCCATAACAATACATCTTCCTACTGAACCTTTCTTGGGAAACATACTACCAAGGGAAACACACTGCCGAGACAAACAATTAGAATAACTTAAAACGATAGCAATCGCTAATCCAGTTTTGCTGTTTTCTAGTTCCTACAAAGAATGGCTGCTCTAAGACCATTTTATATTAAATTGAACAACTTTTGGTGTCACATCAGGAGCCACTCAAATAAATTCTCTTGCCTTAGCCAAACACGGATTAGGATTATAAACATTTGAATATTGTCTTTAAGTACTAGTTGGAAACTTCCACTCATATCTCATGTCATATTGCCACAGGGGGAAATGACATAAAGCATAAACAAACTATGCACTTAACTTCTGGTTTCAATTTACCTCATCATTGAGTGCCTTTAAATTTTCAAGAGGGCATTGCTGAGACTTTAAAAGATTAAGTGGCAGTGTTCCGATGTACTTCGTTATTTTGTTTCCTTGTAAATTTATCTGTGTGTTTTTATTTGACGCATTTATGGTTTTTGCAACATTTGGCATAAAGGTATTCGCTAAACACTCAATCACTTTTTGTTAATATCATAAACAGCTATACTATGTGATACTTACAGCAAAGACACCACATTCATAAAATCACTTCTGCACCACAGCACCACAGCACCACAGCACACAGCACCACAGCACCTCAGCACCACAGCAACAAGCATTACAGCACCACAGCACCACAGCACCACAGCAACAAGCATTACAGCACTACAGCACCACAGCACCACAGCACCACAGCAACAAGCATTACAGCACTACAGCACTACAGCACCACAGCACCACAGAAACAAGCATTACAGCACTAGAGCACCACAGCACCACAACACCACAGCACCACAGCAACAAGCATTACAGCACTACAGCACCACAGCACCACAGCAACAAGCATTACAGCACGACAGCACTACAGCACCACAGCACCACAGCAACAAGCATTACAGCATTACAACATCACAGCACCATAGCAACAAGCATTACAGCACTACAGCACCACAGCACCACAGCACCACAGCACCACAGCACACAGCACCACAGCACCTCAGCACCACAGCAACAAGCATTACAGCACCACAGCACCACAGCACCACAGCAACAAGCATTACAGCACTACAGCACCACAGCACCACAGCACCACAGCAACAAGCATTACAGCACTACAGCACTACAGCACCACAGCACCACAGAAACAAGCATTACAGCACTAGAGCACCACAGCACCACAACACCACAGCACCACAGCAACAAGCATTACAGCACTACAGCACCACAGCACCTCAGCACCATAGCAACAAGCATTACAGCACTACAGCACCACAGCACCACAGCACCACAGCAACAAGCATTACAGCACTAGAGCACCACAGCACCACAACAACACAGCACCACAGAAACAAGCATTACAGCACTACAGCACTACAGCACTACAGCACCACAGCATCACAGCAACAAGCATTACAGCACGACAGCACTACAGCACCACAGCACCACAGCAACAAGCATTACAGCATTACAACATCACAGCACCATAGCAACAAGCATTACAGCACTACAGCACCACAGCACCACAGCACCACAGCACCACAGCACACAGCACCACAGCACCTCAGCACCACAGCAACAAGCATTACAGCACCACAGCACCACAGCACCACAGCAACAAGCATTACAGCACTACAGCACCACAGCACCACAGCACCACAGCAACAAGCATTACAGCACTACAGCACTACAGCACCACAGCACCACAGAAACAAGCATTACAGCACTAGAGCACCACAGCACCACAACACCACAGCACCACAGCAACAAGCATTACAGCACTACAGCACCACAGCACCTCAGCACCATAGCAACAAGCATTACAGCACTACAGCACCACAGCACCACAGCACCACAGCAACAAGCATTACAGCACTAGAGCACCACAGCACCACAACAACACAGCACCACAGAAACAAGCATTACAGCACTACAGCACTACAGCACTACAGCACCACAGCATCACAGCACCACAACACCACAGCACCTCAGCACCACAGCACCACAGCAGCAAGCATTACAACACTACAGCACGACAGCACCACAACACCACAGCACCACAACACCACAACACCACAGCACCTCAGCATCACAGCAACAAGCATTACAGCACTAGAGCACCACAGCAACAAGCATTACAGCACCACAGCACCACAGCACCACAACACCACAGCACCACAGCACCACAGCAGCAAGCATTACAACACTACAGCACGACAGCACCACAACACCACAGCACCACAACACCACAACACCACAACACCACAACACCACAGCACCTCAGCATCACAGCAACAAGCATTACAGCACTACAGTGCAACAGCACCACAGCACAACAAAAACAAGCATTACAGCACTACAGCACGACAACACCACAGCACCACAGCAACAAGCATTACAGCACTAGAGCACCACAGCACCACAACACCACAGCACCTCAGCACCACAGCACCACAGCACCACAGCAACAAGCATTACAGCACTACAGCATGACAACACCACAGCACCACAGTACCACAGCAACAAAGCACCACACCATTACAGCACCACAGCACCGGATTTCTTACAGTAACTTAAAAGTAGCTACAGTTAATAAACCAAGAAGTTGAGAATGTGACTCAAACTTGTTACTAGATTTTATCAAATTATGACTAAATAATAACCTTAGAGATGATAATAGTAAAAGATATGTAGGCACAAATATATTCAGTTTATTACACATTTGTCAGTCATCTACTCTTGTTCAGTCTCTTTGTTAGCATTTAAGATATAAATGTCTCAAATTTTGTCCATCCCAAAAGAGCCTTTGCCATTAAAATGGGCAGCAAACATTTAACATTGCTACACTGAGCAGACACTCCATTCTAACAGAGCTGTTGGAAGAGATTATACAGAGGGAATCCCATTTGAGAAACATCATGAAACAGTAGTAGGAGCTGGCCTGTAAGAAGCATAATTTAAATGCAGAAGTAGATCAACCTGAAAAGACAAACTATTAAGCAGAGGAATGTTGCAGGTACTGCTGGTCACATACTTGATATCCAGCCCCTGCTTCCTGCTTGCTGGTAGTTTCCCGGCTTTGCTCAGAAATGTGTTCAGCCAAGAACTCCTTTACTCAGGCTGCACTGCAAACAGGGATGGATGGCCAAAGTCTTGGCCAAAGGGATGGCTAAAATGATGCAAACAGAAATCTGATGAAAGTTTTTGGGATACTATTTTCTTTTCTAACAAGATGGTCAAAATTCAACTAAAGCCATTCCATCTACCTTATTCTAGCACTGATTATGAGCATAATGCCTTACATGTCACCATAAGTTAAAGGCAAAGAAAAACAGAGATGTGTACCCCACACTAGTTGACCTAGCAAGCATCTATCTCAAGATTTCTTATAATGTCAGAAAAATAACATGCTGTTTGTTTAAGTCACTGTGATTTTCTTTTTATTCTTTCTTTTTTTTTTTTTCTGAGGAAGATTCGCCCTGAGCTAACCTTCTTGCCAGTCTTCCTCTACTTTGTAAGTGGGATACCACCTCAGCATGACCTAGGAGCAGTGTAGGTCCCTGCCTGGGATCTGAATCCATGCACCCAGGCCACTGAAATAGAGTGTACGCAAGTTGAACCACTTGGCCATGGGGCCGGACATGGTTAAGTTTTCTTTTACTCGCAGCCAAAGTACTTCTAAATGATGTGAAAGATAAACAGAGAATTCAGTTGAGAAGCACTAATTAAATAGAATCATAGCCTAATAGAGCTAAAAAGATCCTAAGAAATCACATTGGCCAGTTTGTGTGTTTTACACCTGAGGACCCTGAAATCTAGGATGTTAGGTGGCAAATGGACAGACTCTGCTCTGCATCTTCTTGCACCCAGCAGCTATGCGATATGCTTCAACAACCAATTCACACATGTTCATTGAATGTCAACTGTGTGCAGATTCTACAGTAACACCCGAAATCTTGTAGACATCTTTTCTATTTATGAAGGACTTTCATATATGCCATCTCAATTAAATCAACCAACAATTCTGTTGAAATAATCAGGGCAAGTATTAGTTTATCCATATTACAGAATGGGCAGTTGAAGCACAAACAGAAAGAGTAACATGCCCAAGATAACAAAGAAGTTCAATGATAGTCTGAACAAACAAGTTATTCTGCTTTTAATTTTACATAAATCACTTATTGAGGATCTCGTCAAGATGGCGATGTAGGCAGACTCTGAACTCATCTCCTCCCATGAGCACAACCATGTTACAACTATTTTTGGAAAAATTACCCTGGATAGAAAACTGAAAACTGGATAAAAAGAACCCCCACAACAAGGGACAATCCTGACTAAGGTGGAAGAGGCAGAAACTCCTTCTGGAGAGAAAAAAAGCCACCTTCAGGAGCAGCAGATTTTCTCATCTGGCCACGGGTGAGCCACTCTAAGGTACACAGCACTCCCTGGAGAAGTGAGAAACGGAGCAGGGGCTGATACTGCTATAATCATCCTTCAGACTCAGAACAACAGAGACGAGGGTCTTACTATCTGCCTTTGCTGGCTATTAACTGCAGTGGGGATACCCCTAGAAAAGCTCTCAGATGAAAGCCAGAAAGACCGTGGTCTTAAAGGGCCCTCACTCAAACTCACCTGTCTCAGCAACCTAAAATCACCAGAGAGAAGGCTGACAGTCCTTTGATGAAAAGAGACTCACCTGGCAGCCTCTCCTCTCAGTGAGAGGAGAGACATCTCTGGAGACTGAGACATGGGTGAGGGCCATTGTTCTGACCTGGCCCTGGCATGCTGACACAGAAAGGCAGACACCATTGAGGTTCTTCCCCTGGCCTGTTAGCCCAGGGGGCTGCCACACTCACTAGAGTGCAGATATAATCTTGTTCAGCTAGGGCAGGCAGCCCTCCCTAGGGACTGGCCCCACCTAAAAGCAAGCCCTCAGCCTACTTGTCAGCCTTAATTGACTGGGTGGCTTGATTCTGCAGAAGCAGGCAAGTGTGTCCACCTCTGTTGGTCAGGGCCTGTATGAGGACCAGGTGAACTGTGGGGGGCATTGGTGGAGAGGTGGGGGCCTTGGCAGTGAGGTGTCAGGGTATGCTCCGGGGGTTGGGAAGTGTGCATGGAACAGGACTGTGGTGATGGTGTGGGTGGTGCTGTGGGGGGTGATGCTTATCAGTGGCAGAAGACCTGTGCTTCACAAATAGCCACAAAAAGGATCAGCCTCACCTTCCAAAGCTTGAAACAATTGAGTGCTCCTGTGCCTAGGGCCAGCCCCACTCACCTGCATGCCTAAAAGAACTGAAAACAGCCTTGTAGGCCTGAGGCCTATAGCAACTACAAGCCCCTGAGCCTAGCAACCAGCTACACTGGGTACCTACCCAATTAACCAGAAAATTGCAATAGGAGTGTGCTGTTAGACCTTGTAGCAAACCATGCTGAGGCTCCCCAAACCAGATTTACAAACAGCTGGCCAGGGAATGAAAAACTAGATTCCCTGGGTACCTACATTAAGAGCAACCCTGCCACAGCAGAAGGACACAAGTAGCCCACAAAGGGGTCACTCCTGGATCATTTGGACTGGTGATGAGAGGGAAGCACACTGCTGGGCCTCAAAAGGCATCTCTAATGTAAGGGCAGATCTCCAAGATCAGGAGACATAGCCAACTTACCTAATACATGGATATCAGCACAGAGAAAGAGGCATAATGAGGAGACAGAAGAATCCAATCCAAGCAAGGGAACAGGACAAAACCCCAGAAAAAGCACTAAATGAAACAGAAATAAGCAACCTACCTGACAAAGAGTTCAAAGAAAATCTCATAAGGATGCTCACAGATATTGGGAGAAGACTGGTTGAACACAGTGAGCTCATCAACAAAGAACTGGAAAATATAAAAAGAACCAATCATAAATGAAGAATACAATACTGGAAATGAAAAATTCACTAGAGGCACTCAATAGCAGAGTAGAAGATACACAAGAATGGATCAGTGAGCTCTACGGAAGACTAGAGGAAATCACTCAAGCTGAAGCAAAAAAGAAAAAAGATTTAGACAGAATGAAACCAATCTATGGAAACTCTGCTACAATTTTAAGTGCACTAACATTTGTAATATAGGTGGCCAAGAAGGAGAAGAGAGAGACAAAGGAGCAGGAAATTTATGTGAAGAAATAATAGCTGAAAATTTTCCTAACCTAAGGAAGGAAACAGACATCCAAGTAAAGGAATCACAGAGAGCTCCCAACAAGATAAGCCCAAAGAGGCCCACACCAGGAAACATTATAATTAAAATGTCAAAAATTAAAGATAAAGAGAGACTCCTAAAAGCGGCAAATGAAAGGCAACAACTAACATACAAGGGAAAGCCCATAAGGGTATCAGCGGACTTCTCAGCCGAGACCCTACAGGTGAGAATAGAATGGCATGGTATATTTAAAGTGCTAAAAGGAAAAAATCTGCAGCCAAGAATACTCTATCCATCGAGGTTGTCATTCAGAATGGAAGGAGACATAAAGAGCTTCCCAGATGAGTAAAAATTAAAGGAGTTTATCACGAAGAAACCAGCTCTAGAAGAAATGCTGAAGGGACTTATTTAAGTGGGAAAGCAATGACCACAAATAGGGGTAAAAAAATTATCAAAAAGTCAGGCAATAAAATCACTGGTAAAGGTAAAAATATACTAAAGGTAGCAGAGAAGAACTACTAAAATACCCAGAAAATAAGTAACAGAATGGCAATAAACACATATTTATCAATAGCTACTTTAAATGTCAATGGACTGAATGCTCCAATAAAAAGGCATAGGGGGCCAATTGGATAAAAAACAAGACAAATGTACATGCTGCATATGAGAGATACACTTCAGAACTAAAGACACTGACAAATTGAAAGTGAAAGGATGGAAAAAGATATTCGTTTCAAATAGCATAGAAAAGAAAGTGGAAGTAGCAATACTTATATCAGGCAAAATAGACTTTAACACAAAAACTGTAACAAGAGACAAAGATGGGCACTACATAATGATAAAGGGAAAAATCCAACAAGAGAATATAACACTCGTAAATATCTATTCACCCAACATAGGAGCACCTAAGTATATAAAGCATTTATTAACAGACATAAGATGAGAAAAAGACAATAACACAATAACAGGAGGGGACTTTAACACTCCACTTACACCAGTGGACAGATCATCCAAACAGAGGATTAATAAGGAAACACGGCCTTAAATGACACATTTGACTAGATGGACTTAACGGATATATATAGAACATTCCATCCAAAAACCACAGAATACACATTCTTTTCAAATGCACATGTAACATTCTCCAGGATTAATCACATATTAGGCCACAAAACAAGTCTCAATAAATTTAAGAAGATCGAAATAATATCATCCAACTTTTCAGACTACAAAGATATGAAACTTGAGATCAACAACAGGAAGAAAATCAGAAAAGTCATAAAAATGTGGACATTAAACAAAATGCTACTGAACAATGATTGGGTTAATGAAGAAATCAAAGAAGAAATCAAAAAATTCCTGGAGACGAATGAAAATGAAAATATGACATGCCAAAATCTATGGGATATAGCAAAAGTTGTTCTAAGACAGAAATTTATAGCAATTCAGTCCTACCTCAACAAAGAAGAAAAATTCCAAATAAACACTCTAACAGCACAACTAAAGGTACCGGAAAAAGAAGAACAAAGGCCAAAATCAGCAGAGGGAAGGAAATAATAAACATCAGATCAGAAATAAACAAAATAGACACTAAAAAACAATAGAAAAAATGAATGCAACCCACAGCTGGTTCTTTGAAAAGATAAGCAAAATTGACAAAGCCTTATCTAGACTCACCAAGAAAAAAGAGAGAAGGCTCAAAAAAACGAAATCAGCGGGGCTGGCCCCGTGGCCGAGTGGTTAAGTTCGCGCACTCCGCTGCAGGTGGCCCAGTGTTTCGTTAGTTCAAATCCTGGGCGCGGACATGGCACTGCTCATCAGACCACGCTGAGGCAGCGTCCCACATGCCACAACTAGAAGAACCCACAACGAAGAATACACAACTATGTACCAGGGGGCTTTGGGGAGAAAAAGGAAAAAATAAAAAATCTTTAAGAAAAAAAAACGAAATCAGAAATTAAAGAGGAGATATTACAAGGAACACCTCAAAAATGCAAAAGATAATAAGAGAATACTATGGAAAGCTGTAAGCCAACAAATTGGATAATCAAAAAGAAACGGATAAATTCTTAGAAGCATACAACCTTCCAAAACTGGACTGAGAAGAAGGATAAAATTTGAATAGATCAATCATGAGTAAGGAGATCAAAACAACAATCAACAACCTCCCAAAAAATAAAAGTCCAGGACCAGATGGCTTCCCTGGTGAATTATACCAAACATTCAAAGAAGATTTAATACCTGTCCTTCTCAAACTCTTCCAAATAATTGAAGGGGAGGGGAGGCTTCCTAACTCATTCTACAAAGCCAACATTATCCTGATACCAAAACACAAGGACAACTCGAAAAAAGAAAATTACTGGCCAAAATCGCTGGTGAACATTGATGCAAAAATCCTCAACAAAATATTAGCAAATCGAATACAACAATACATTAAAAAGATCACACATCATGATCAAGTGGGTTTCATTCCAGGGATGCAAGGATGGTTCAACATCTGCAAATCTATCAATGTGATACACCACATTAACAAAATGCAGAATAAAAATCACATCATCATCTCAATAGATGCAGAGAAAGCTTCAGACAAGATACAACATTGATTTAGGATAAAAACTCTAAATAAAATGGGTATAGAAGGAAAATACCTCAACATAATAAAGGCCATATATGACAAACCCAGAGAAAATATCATTCTCAATGGAGAAAATTGAAAGTTATCCCTCTAAAAACAAGAACCAGATAAGAATGCCCACTTTCACCACTCTTATTTAACATAGTGTTGGAACTCCTAGCTAGAGCAATCAGGCAAGAAAAAGAAATAAAAGGGATCCATATAGGAAAAGAAGAAGTGAAACTGTCACTCTTTGCAGATGACATGATTTTATATATAGAACACTCTAAAGAATCTAGTGAAAAACTTTTAGTAATAATAAATTAATACTGTCAGGTCACAGGATACAAAGCCAACATGCAAAAATCAGTTGCATTTCTATACACTAACAATGACGTAGCAGAAAGAGAAATTAAGAAAATCTCATTTATCATTGCAACAAAAAGAATAAAATACCTAGGAATAAACTTAACCAAAGAGCTGAAAGACCTGTACACTGAAAACTATAAAACATTGCTGAAAGAAGTCGAAGAACACACAAAGAAATGGAAAGATACTCTGTTCTCTTGGATTGGAAGAATTAACATTGTTAAAATGTCCATATTTCCTAAAGCAATGTATAGATTCAATGCAATCCCTATAAAAATTCCAACAACATTTTTCACAGAAATAGAACAAAGAATCCTAAAATTTATACAGAACACCAAAAGATCCCGAATAGCCAAAGGATTCCTGAGAAAAAAGAACAAACCTGGAGGTATCACATTACCTGATTTCAAAATATACTACAAGCCATAGTAACCAACACAGCATGGCACTAGCACAGAAACAGACACACAGATCAATGGAACAGAATTAAGAGGCCAGAAATAAACCCACACATTTATGGACAGCTAATATTTGACAAGGGAGCCAAGAGCATACAATGGAGAAAGGAGAGTCTCTTCAATAAATGGTGTTGGGAAAACTGGACAGCCCCATGCGAAAGAATGAAAGTTGACCATTACCTTACACCCTGCACAAAAATCAACTCAAAATGGATTAAAGACTTGAATGTAAGATGTGAAACCATGAAACTTCTAGAAGAAAACTTAGGCAGTATGCTCTATGACATCGGTCTTAGCAGTATATTTTCAAGTCCCATGTCTGACTGGGCAAGGGAAACAAAAGAAAAAATGAACGAATGGGACTACATCAAACTAAAAAGCTTTTGCACAGCAAAGGAAACCATCAACAAAAGGAAAAGGCAACCTAACAATTTGGAGAAGATATTTGCAAATCATATATCAGATAAGGAGTTAATATCCAAAATATGCAAAGAACTCATACATCTCCACAACAAAAAAACCAGCAACTCAATTAAAAAATGGGCAAAAGATCTGAACAGATGTTTTTCCAAAGAAGATATACGGATGGTCAACAGTCATATGAAAAGATGCTCAACACCATTAGCCATGAGGGAAATGCAAATCAAAACTACGATGAGATATACCTCACTCTGGTCAGAATGGCTATAATTAACAAGACAGGAAACAAGAGGTGTTGGAGAGGATGTGGAGAGAAGGGAAGCCTTTTCACTGCTGATTGGAATGCAAACTGGTGCAGCCACTATGTAAAGCAGTATGGAGTAACCTCAGAAAATTAAGATCTACCATATGAGCCAGCTATCCCACTGCTGAGTATTTATCCAAAGAACTTGAAAACACAAATGCATGAAGATACATGCACTCCTATGTTCATTGCAGCATTATACACAATAGCCAAGACTTGGAAGCAACCTAGGTGCCCATCAAGGGACAAATGGATAAAGAACATGTGGTATTTGCATACAATGGAATACTACTCAGTCATAAGAAATGATGAAATCCAGCCATTTGTGACAACATAGATGGACCATGACCTTGGGGGTACTATGCTAAGTGAAATAAGTCACAGGGAGAAAGTCAAATACTGTATGATCTCACTCATAAGTAGAAGATAAAAACAACGACAAATAAACACATAGCAATGGAGATTGGAAAAGTGGTGATTAGGCTCACATGCATGGTGATGTACCATAATTAGTCTTTGGGTGGTGAACATGATGTAATTTACACAAAATTTGAAGTATATGACGATGTGCATCTGAAAGCTATATAATGTTATAATCCAATGTTACTGCAATAAAAAGCAAGAAAATAGATAACAATAAAACAAACAAACTGGTAGAAGAAACAAAGGAACAGAATGAATAAGACTCAAAAGAACAAAAATCACATATTAAAAGAAAATTATTATCTGAAACCATATATTATTTTCCTACCATTCTAAACTAGTGGTATGACATTGAAGAACAGTCATTTCAAAAATTAATTAAACATGTGCCATCCATTCCTAGTAAACAACCATTTCAGAAAGGCTAAAGTTCTCTTGTCTTTCTCTAGGATTATCTATTTGATGTCTAATGCTGTTGTACACAGATGGGCAAGTGTGTTTTCTTTGGAAGGGCACAGCAAGCTTGTCCTCATCAAGAATAGGGTGACCCACTATATGTGGGAGGCATACAAGTAAATTTTCCCTTTCTTGCTACAAGGAGGATCTCTAAATCCTCCACTGAAATTGTTCAACAAATTTGAGAATATAACTGAAGGAATTTATAGTAACTAATACAATTATTATACTGGAAGGAAACATTCTCTTTAAATGTATAAAGGGGAATTATTTATATAACATACTTACTTTAAATTTTTCCCACCAATAAATTATCTGCCTTTCTTGCAGTAAATCAATGTGTGCTTAAATACCTGTCTGTCTATTATAACTTCTTCATCCTTCAAAAAATCCTCATGGAAGAATTTGAGACTTTACCTCTAAGAAGCATAAATACTTGTGTTTTATTATCTTTGTTATAGTTGCAAAAGCAATGATTGTAATTTGAAAGCACCTTCTTCACTTCCTTGAATGTAAAAGTAGTGATCTAACATCTGCATGTTTATGACACGTAAGTAATGTTTTGGAGAATGAGAAGGTTTGACATATAACAAAAATCCAGGTAAGGGGTAAAAAGCAGATATGTTAATGTATTTTTCTTTCCTTTCATTACTCAAGTGAAGTCTTGGTCAACTTATTACAGAATATCAAAGAAAATAGAACAGGCAAGAAGGACAGATGAATTAATACTAATTCAGATTTATCCAGTTTTAAATTTTAAAATGAAAAGCTTCCACTAGATAGTGAAGGCCTTCCCCGGTGTAGGCCAGCTACTGAAGCCTAAGGTGAATCATCAAAGGTGAATATACACATGTTCAAAACCTGCTGCCAAAATGGTAGACTTCTGATCCACCTCTCTCCTCAGGTGACCTAGTGGCACATGTTTCTGTCAGTGACACACTGGTCAAATCATCCATCGATTTCAACCCCAGGGCAGTGATTCAACAGTTGAAGATCATTTAAGTGGAGGCAAATTGTCACCCTTTCTCTATGGTCCTCGAGATCTTTTATCCCCTCTCTGTAATGAAGATTTCTGAATTAGTTAAGTGTGGCAGGAACTCTAATCTTTGATTTTGTCTTGATATACCAAAGTAGGGTGATCTTAGAATCTAAATTATTAACCGTTAAAAATGGTAGGCCGCACCTCCTCAAACCCTGCTGGATATCATGATGAATTTACTAGGAATCAGACTCGTTCATATAATGTTTGGATTTTGTTTATTCACTTTCATCAAACAAACATGTACTGATCTCCCAAAATGGCTTAGACACTTCATTGTGTCCAAGCTTACAGTGATGAAAGTCACAATCCTAGCTTTAAAGAGGAGACCAATTCCACGTGGCATAGTTACTTTAGAAATGCATCTCCTCACTTGAGGTTGTGAGTGCTAAGGTACTTTTCAACATGACATTTTTATGTTATTTTCACCAAGAAATTCTCTGATTTCTCTTCTTTTTATCCCAAAAATTCAAAGTGTTTTCAGCATCTAATAGGAAGACCAGTGGACTAGAAATGAGGCAATGCAGGTTTTGATCTACTTTTTTCTACTAAATAGGTGTTATCTCAAAGTCATTGACCAGGTGTCTCCAAATTTTAATGAGTGCTTATGACAGTGACTTCCTCTTCTATACATAAGTGTGAGGCTGCATTTTTAGTAATTATTATGCACTCCCAGGTCAGACCCTGAGCCATGCCTGAGAGACAGGAGGCATTTCCCACTCATTTTGCACGCCCAGTGTCCAGCTCATTTTCCAGCACCTAGCAGTTGATGACATGTATTTTTTAAGTAAATGATTAACTTGCAACCAATTATCCTCTCTGGGCTTCAATTTCCTCATTTATTAAATGACAGATACTGACTAAGTTGTCTCTAAAAACTCTTCAGGTTAGACACCTTAAAAGGTTAATACTTTCTTTACCAAAATTTGTAAGATTCCTAGAACTTTCTAAGTAGAAAAAAAATAGAACAAAGTATCTTCATTTTCGTCACTGCTTTAAGGATTAAAATTAGCCTTTGAAAATATTAAATCACACAGAACAAGACAAAGAAATGAGGTTCTCTTCTGACTAAAAAGGAATACACTTAAAGAGAAATGGCAGATTTCTGCCCTTTTCAGTGCTTTCCGGTATCAGAGCAGTACCTTTCAATGGCATGTTGATTTCACGGTTGGATGGATTGGAAGACAAATTGACTGCCAAAAAACACGTTGCCTTATTAGTAGACTTTCACCTTAACAAGAGCATAATAAAACCATATGTGATTATACTCTTCCTTTTATGTTCATTGTTCACTGAGTAGTGTCTTTGGAAGTTTAGGAATGGAAAGAGAAATTAATACTGATATCAACTACTCTTTTTAATTTTTTAAAATGTAAGGTGATGTGATTTTTTTCTCTTTTAATGACAAGGAAAACAAGCCCAGTATTGAAAATACAATTTAAAAGAGAACACATTTCCTCTGTTAGTCTGCAGTGAGGTTTGCCTTGCCTTTTCTTTGCTAAGCTGGCTTTTACTTCCTCTCTTTAAGTGCTGAGTGAGTGAGGGCACGCTCGCTTATTTATTCAACAAACCCCAAAACTTACAGAAAAATCCCAGGATGGGTCACAGAGGAACAAAAACAATGAAGTCCTTGCCAAATGTTAATTGTCTATAGAGAAACACCAAAAATGTGCATAAAATAATAGAAGGAAACCAAAATAATACCAATTTGTAGTGAATGAATTAGAAATATTTCGGGAATCTGCTGATTCCATATTTACAAAGAGGTAACAATAAAACAGGAACTAAATACTATGGGTTGGCAGTGGAGTAAAATAACAAACCACCAGCTTTGGAAAATGGTAAAGAGAAAAGTATAGAATAGGGAGTATTATGAGTACTACCTATACAATGAATAATAATTATAAAAAAGCTTCAAGACCTCCTTCCACAGCACACTCTTCCTCTGGGCTGCAACTGGTGGTTTGGGGCAGTGCTGATACAGAGAGCGGGTAAAGTTTCTAAGGGGAAAGGAAACAAATGCTCTTAGTAAACCAGGGTGGCTACTGTTGAAAGAAAGTGAACAGCCTTTTGATTTCAAAGTGAATTCTGTCTCCAGTTGACTAATGTGGTTGACTTTTAAGAGAAAACATCATCCTAATTAAGGGTTAAAAGGCTCGTTTCAATTTGAATTAACGTTAAATTAAAAAATGAAGCTGTTGGTAAACAGAGGCCTTTTAGTATTCAGAATTTAGCTCCATATATACAAGGCTGTATTATCAATTCCCAGCCATAAACACAAACTAATGACCAGAACCAGCATTGACTACACAGATGATTTCCTGGCCTTGCAATTCCAGGCCTGCCAGGGTCTATTTGCCGGTACAAGGTCAAAGCAACTGTTTATTCCCAACATGAGCTGCACTCCACAATCTTACAGGAACTCTATTCTTTGCCGTTTGAATGGAGGTACAATGCTTTGAGGTAAGGCGGAGGCATTTCAATACACTGGAAGCGGCTACGTTCAGTCATTAAATCCTGCCTGTGGTGTGCAGAATTTACAAAGTGATCAAGTGTTTCCTTCTTCTGTTCCTTCCACTATTCAATAAAAAAGTTATAAGGCAAAATGCCACCACACCGTTAAACACGACAGAATCAATCACAATTTAGCATGGCTTGAAGATAGCTAAGTAACAAGAGTTTCTTGTGTTTCTTGTTGTTCCATCAGATTTACCAAGACAGGTGCCAGTAACACAGAAATATGTCCAATGTACATTCACCTCAATCAGCTCCTCCTCCTGAGGACATCGTGTTTTGCCAGTTTTCAGTTGTCTTTTACTTTCAAGGAAGAACTGTACATCTAAGAATAGCACTAGTTGCATTTTTCTGTCCTTTGTTATCAATGCCCAGAGAATAAGACTCATTAACTAAGTTTAAAAGTTCCTAGGAATATGTATATAATGAGCAGATAAATAGGAAAAGAGAGAATGAGAGAATGAAAGAGTCAATAATTTTTATGGGACGTTATTATGGTGAATGTAAAATGCATAGGATCCAAAACCTTACTTGGGATATATTGAGACATGGACTGGAAAAGCTTTTCGGAATAGTGCCAGAGTTTTCTGTAGATCAGAATAGCATTGGGATGTCTCAAAAAACTATTCCCAGGAAGGGATTTTGGATCACTTCTCTGTCTAAATGTGCCCTCCTAGGAATAAGCATTTTCCAGGCTGCATTCAAACCACACCTGGGGCATGAAGAGGTCCCCAATCCAACACTCCCCTTTATAAGTGAACGCTAGCACAACAGAATTGCCATCACAAAAATTTGTAGTCACCCAGATTAGGAGTTTGAGACAGAAGTTATGAAAACCTGAGATGTTAATTCCAAAGTATCTATTGTATATGAACCCACAAGAAGAATTATGTCCTACGTATGATTATATACATAAAGATATATGGTGATATTTATATTGGCAAATTAGAAAGAATGTAATGCCTTAAATTAGAAAGGTGGTTAAATTATGCTATATTCATAGATTTTCATAAACAAATTATGCTCTTCTCATACATGTATATGATGGAGTTAATATCTTACACAGAAAGATGCTCATAACATGTTTGCGGAAAAAAATGCAGGATGAAATAATATATGTGTAATTGTACTATTTTTGCTTATATCTTATTAACATTATCATTTATCTAATGAAAAACTTAAAAATTAAAGGAGTCTTAGAAGCAAAAATATTTCACATACACACACATACAAAACACTTTAGTCAATGAACATTGTGTGTACATGTGTAATTTGAGTTTTGGATGAATGCCATGAAAGTACAAAACTAAATATGCATACTCCATGTGGTGCTTAAATCTACACATCTGCATCTATACACACACACACACACACTCAGACACATACCACAGTTCCTATTAGCTCTTGTTTATGTTATACTAGTCTGAGCTTCCTTTTCCTTTTTTTCCTCTCTTTTTAAAAAAATGCAATATAGTGGAAAATTATGGTCAACTGCAAATGTTGATAACCTCTAATATGATAACCACTAATATGAATTTCACACTTTTGTTCTCAAGTAATTATATCTTCACTTGGGAAAATTTATACAGACATTTTAACTATGTTTATTCTTCCAATCCATGTGCATGGAATGTCTTTCTATCTCTTTACGTCTTCATCAATTTCTTTCAGGAAAGCTTTGCAGTTTTAATTGTGTAGGCTTTTCGCTTCCCTGGTTAACTTTACTCCAAGATATTTTATTCTTTTTGTTGCAATTGTGAATGGGATTGTGTTCTTGAGTTCTGTGTTATTAGAGTATAGAAATGCCACTTATTTGTGTAAGTTGGTTTTGTACCCTGCAAATTTGCTGTAATTGTTGATTAATTCTAATAGCTTTCCAATGGATTTTTTAGGGTTTTCTATGTACAAGATCATGTCGTCTGCAAACAGTGAGAGTTTCACGTCTTCATTGCCTAGTTGGATTCCTTTTAGCTCTTTTTCTTGCCTAGTTCCTCTGGCCAATACCTCTAGTATCATGTTGAATAAGAGTGGTGAGAGTGGGCATACTTGTCTTGTTCCTGTTCTCAGAGGGATGGCTTTCAGTTTTTGCCCATTGATTATGATGTTGGCAGTGGGTTTGTCATATATGGCCTTTATTATGTTGGAGTACTTTCCTTTTATACCCATTTATTGAGAGTTTTTATCATAAATGGATGTTGGATCTCGTCGAATGCTTTCTCTACATCTATTGAGATGATCATGTTGTTTTCTTCCTCATTTTGTTAATGTGGTGTACCCCATTGATTGACTTGCAGATGTTGAACCATCTTTGTGTCCCTGGTATAAATTCACTTGATCATGGTGTATAATCTTTTTAATGTATTGCTGTATTTGGTTTGCCAATATTTTGTGGAGGATTTTTGCATCTATGTTCATAAGTGTTATTGGCCTGTAGTTTTCCTTCTTTGTGTTGTCCTTGTCCTTGTCCTTGCATGAAAAAAGCATACTATAAATAGTTTCCAATCAAAAACTGAAAGGGCTAACGCAATTCCACTTTATTCCTTTAGTCGATTAGACATGAAGAACTCTCAAGGAGCCTAGGAAAATCAAATACTCAACTTTATTAAATACTTAATAGGTGATTTTTCACTAAAACATAGCACTGTATTTGGGGTTCTTCAAGGTGTTTATGGAAGCATAAATGCTTAAGATACCAATAAAAGTGATAAAATTAGCATCTTTCCCAAGACTTTGGGTAGGTTTGATGCACTTCAGAAAAGATGCCTAGGAAAGCCTTCAGTGGCCTCCCCAGTTGTACTTGTCACTCTGTTTATGCATCTGGCACAACTAAGTAACAACAGATTTAAAACCAATAAAATTTTTATTAATTTGGATAGGGAAACAATACATATAAAGAGCCTTCAACATAACTTTTAACAACTGAATCTGCACCGTTTTCCTTCTGAGAAAAATCTTGGTTTCATAGTTCTTTCAATTCATTGATGATATATATAAGAGGAAGCTATATCTAAAAAGAAGAATAAATGTTTGTGACTAGCTAAGTTTATGTTCAGGAATATTTGAAATCATCCAAGCTCACGGTCCAGCACCCATTTCTGATTGCCTTCACATTTCACCATCTGCATGCCTACAAGCCAGAGAAAATTTCAACTACCTGAAATTTTCTTTCTAAGCAGTGTGCTCTACTCAGTTGATAATTGGTATATCTTGCAAGGCAATATAGTTACTGAACCTATATATAAATTAAATACTCAACGTGTAATCATGTTTTCATAAAACACATGTATAAAAAACATTTTACTTCTTAAAACTTAACTCCGATTACATTACTGTGGTATTATAGATAGGAAAATGAGCACCTCATGGGACTTTTTTTTGTGGCTTTATTCCTTGGCACCTACTAGAATGCTTGGCTCATGAGAAGCAATGAATACATCTTTAGAAAAAAAGGGAACCTTCCTCATCTTTCCATGGCAATGTCCTATTATCATATTTCCCATGCGCAATTACTAGCTCAAAAAATCTCAGACACCTTAGTAGATCCAATCTTCCTTTGAAGAATCAGTCTCATGCTATGAATCAATCATACAGTTTCAAAGTGGAAAGATAGGAATAATACGGGAAAAATTTTAGGACTATTTGTTTTCCATTGGATGCTAAATACATAATATATGTAATATACACATAATATATAATCATATATATGATTAACAATAATCATAAATCATACTTTAAACCTAGAAATAAAACAGACTCCCCAGTTTCTTCTAAATATTTATTAAAAAATTCTTCAACTATGTTTAAGAAAATATCCCAAGGATAAAAAAAAAAATGAGGTTATTTCTTAAAGAAACTTTATTTCCTAAAGGAATATATTAACTTAGTTTAGGAGAGAAAAGGAGTAAGTAATTTCCAATTGAATAATAATAATTATATTGTATGAACACCATCCAACCTGAAAAGTGAGGTCTATCATTTTCTGTGATATGTATAAAGCACTAAAAGTTTTATGCGATATATAAAGCAAAAGTGGAAAGCAAAGATTCTGGGGTAAAAGACTTGAGGCAGGAAAGAGTTTTGAGAGTTTATGAAAGTGAAAGAAAAAGAGTATAGCTGAACCGACGAGGATACATGGACCTCATCTCAGTCGGGGGAGGTGTGCAGACCAACCCACCATGCAGGGCCTGTAAGGTTATACAAGCGCTTGTGTTTGTAGGGTAAGTGTGTGGCAGGTCATTGAAGGGTCTCATACATCAGGTGCACCATAATCAGATGTACATTTCAAACAGACTACTCTTGCTCCTATGGGGAAAGTGCACTGCACTGAATCAAGAAAGGAGCGGACAGGAGACTGTTGAAATAATCCCAATTAGAGATGATGTGACATACATAGAGAAACGTTTATGGGCATAGAAAGAAACGTGTACATTTGAGGTATATTATGTAGATAACATTGATAGGCCTTGCAGACAGAATGGATGCAAAGCATAAGGTGGAGGGAAACATGAGTTCTGACATCTAAGTTTCTTGTTGGAGTTCTTGGGTGCTAGTCCTATTTCCTGAGTTAGGGAATGAGTGGATATATGGGTAAAGACGTAAGAGTTTAATTTTGGATATGTTACAGTGAGTTAGCCAAGTAAGCACTGTTGTATTAAACTGTGTGGTATTTACAGTGTTTGTACTGCAAAGAAACTGATTCCGATATTTTCATGTTAAGGAAAATGCCACATTTACTTTCCTTTGTCATATAGGCTTTGCAGGGGGAATCTGCTTACCATAGAATGAATTTTCTCCTTCCTCCACTTTGTCAGCTGAAACAAGGAACACTGCTTTACACTAAATGATGTTGGTCACCAAAAACATGGGTTTCCAGAGAAGCCGACATAATCCAGCTATATATAGCTATTTTATATAAAACGAATACAATAAATATTGCTGGAGCAATCTTCCATGTTACGGATACGTTAGAAGGACGAAGCGTCTCTACTGAGCTGGTGATGATTCTTCTCAGAACATGGTGATAATTAAACCGGAATATTGATTTGATTTCTCATGACCCAGATACTTGGCTTCAAAAACAGAAAACCTATGTTCCATGGACTCCAACATTTGCCTGATTTTGCTAATATACACTATTTATCACAAAGCAGAAAAGGAGAAACATTATGAGTAGATCAACAAAGATATGTGATCACTGTTGGACCAACAATTAAAAATGTAACATTCATGCTGGTGAACCAATAGGAGACTTTATTTTGATGTGGAGATTGTGATTGTTTGTTTGTTTGTCTGTTTTTGAGGAAGACTGGCCCTTAGCTAACATCCATGCCCACCTTCCTCTACTTTATTTGTGAGACAACTGCCACAGCATGGCTTGACAAGAGATGTGTAGGTCCACACCTGGGATCTGAACCAGCCAGCCCCGGGCCGCCGAAGCGGAGCATGCGAACTTAATCCCCACGCCACTGGGCAGGTCCTGGAAACTGTAATTGTTAAGAGCACAGGTTCAGACTGCTCAGGTTCAAATCTTGACTCTTCCACTTACTACCTATGTAACCGAACAAGTTACAAAGCCTCTTCACGTCTCAATGTCTGTCACCATAAAATGAGGATGGTAAAAGAATCCTGCTAGGATTTTGTAAGAATTAAATGAGAATAGTAAGTTTCAAAAACATATTAAAAACTAGTAGGTATTAGCATAGATAATTAATAAAACATTTCCATAATGTATACAAACATTTGTAAAATCTATGACATAAATCAGTGTATTTGTCAATGTATTTGAACAATATTAAACCACATTTCCCTTGTCTTAGTTGTCTACTTTTGGAGGTGAATTAGGCATTCGCTTCTCCTTGGAGCAGTATTGCAATATCCCTTTCTGTTAAAATTATATTTTTTCAGAGGATTCACAAAAATTTATCACAAAACAGCATCCTCTTAAGCAAGTAAGTTATTGATAGATGTTCAACTATCCTTTGCTGTACCCAATACTTCCAGGTATCCCTTTGTGACCCTGGGGATTTCCACAGATATATTGTGTCTGCACAACTTTTTACTCAGCATAGACAAACCAGAGCAATGTTTTGTCCTTGGTTCCTGGTTGGTATGCCAGTCCATCTCGTCACACATGACTAACACATTTACCCTCTTCAGAAATCCTTGTATTTACTGGTGGGAGAACCAGAACTGAATGAATCCCCTCAGGGGTGACTGAAATGACTCCTCCTGACTTTGTAGCTGGAAGCCTCTTTGCTTCTTTATGTAGATTCACTCTTTCCACCCCTAATACTGACAATCTTTTATTTTTATTTTTTTGGCTGGAATATGCACTAGTAAATAGTTACAAACTTGGCTGACCTCCCTCCACATCTTGTCCTCACTTCTTGAATGAGCATTCTTTTACTGCATATCAAAACACATCTGACTTTAAAATTCCTTAGTTTTCCTGCATCTTATTTCTCCATAAGTACAGACCGTTGCTAAGGTGATACTAATCCTTTCAACTTTCAGCCACTTGTCCAAATCTGTATCATGTTGGCACTGACCAATGTCTCCTCTATCTGATAGCTTTTCTGATGGTTAACGAGAAGTAAAGGCTAGAGCTATTAGTTGAAATCCTAGGGCATCAGCGTCCAGATTACGAAAACCACATTCACATATGGCAATCATCGGCAGGCTCTTTAGGTGATCACAGTATTATTTCCAAAGACCCAGTGGATACTTGAATAATTCCTTGGTGCCAAATAGGAAACTCTCCTGAATAGGATAAGTATGCACTGTTTTTTTGTGCAGTTACTGCTTTTATTCAATGGACTTTTCCAACAAAGCAGATTCATTTGAATAGTTTATGCCAGAATTTATATAATTCTACCAAAATTCTAGACTTAACTCTATCTCAATTGAAACCTCAGAAATAAGACATTTCAGTCCCATATTGCATAAGGTATTACAGGTTTAAATGAACAGAAACCAATATGTTTATACATGGAAATACCACAGGACTAGGAAAAGCAGCTCACCTTTGTAAATAATATTCCTTCAAGAAGCTTAATATCAGCTATAGAATGCTATTTTAACTGATCTTTCTCATTCTTTTTATTTTTCAGAAGTAGCACAACATGGAGTATATTTCTGCTTTCACATTTATTAATTCAATATTTAGGGATTTAATTTTATATACAGTAATTTATTTACACTTCTAAACCTGCTCATTTGTCTAAGCTGGTTTACAAGGCTCTATTGTACTCCTTTTTGATTCTTTCTGACCTTTTTCTGTTTACTCACACTTGCTGACAAATTAAACATTCTTCAGACACACAAGCAATCAACAAATGAGTAGAGTATCGTGGAGCTTCTAACAAATAGCAGACATTTAAAGGACGTGGTGACTTGATGAAGTGGTTTAGAACATTTCTCAGAGCGGAAAATATTTTAACAATTTATTTTAATACAGTATTTAAATATTTTAACTTCCCATTATTTTAGTTTGAATTATAAGCACAGCCTCTTTATTCAACTCTACCCTTTCACTCAAGGGGAACAACAGCCCCAAATTGGTGGGAAATAGGCCTGCGCTCTAGTCCTGACTGGCTATGTCTAGCTGAGTACTGTCAGCTGTGGGAACTTGTCCCAGACCTGATGGCCAGCGGGTGCTGGAGACGGACATGGCGCCAGGTCTTCTTCCTCCAACTCACCTGCTGCTTCCATTATGCTCACAGTATAAACTTTAAGAGCAACTAATAAATTTTTCCTGGGTCAATTTAAGCTAGGATGCATGTGTTGTTGATAACATTTTAGTCTACGTATACATTCCCATATTAAACTCTAGGAACAGACTAATATGATAAGCCAGTGGTGTGAACTTCCTTGTGGAGAAATAGAAACAAAACAAGGACCCTCCCCAAATTTGTATCATCCATCATTCCTTCATTTATCAATTACTATAGGTACAAGATTGACCTTTTAATAGCTATGATGATATTGATTAGTCAAATTAATAATTAGGAACCTCATTAAATTGGAGTCGGAGGCCAAAGGGGAGCTCTGACCCCATATGTCAATAGCAGAGCCTAAGAGGAAGAAGAAAGACTGCCTTTTTTTGAGGGGCAGGAAGCTCAGCCCATGAGACTGGACAACTCAGCCCATGAACAGCCACTACACGTGGCGTTCTCGGCTCCTCCAAAGGACCCTGTGGTTACAACAGCCCTCCCAACCTCCTCTCCTCTCTGAAAGCCTTTCTCCTCTCCTGCTGCTGGGGGACTGGCACATGGCTTAGCGTCACTGCAGAACCCCAACTGCAATTCTTTGCTAATCTTGAATAAGCCTTTGCTGGAGAAATAACTGGGTCTCTCTTTGGTGTCCCACAAAGGGATCCAGAGAAGATCCCTGACAATCCTGAGGCTGGGGAGCAAACAGGTACAGTACCCACAACAGAGCCCATTGAGCTCCCTGCGTTTCTCACCATCCCTGGAGTTTGAGGGTGAGTCATTTCCTGATCTGAGCTTCTGCCCTCTTTGCATCTGAGGCCCCCCACACTTAATTCAAGGTCTATTTTAAGGCTTTGTCCTGTTCTGGTTAAGGCCTTGTTTGTCTGTGAGGAATCAGGGGGCACGTCAGCCTGACTCTGAATCAGGCTGTTCCTTTGAACTGCACTGGACTGTGACTCAATCCCTTTTAGAATCAGACTATTCTAATACTTGTAACTGGGTAGCTTTCGGGTCCACTTTCAGACTGTTCACTGGAGCCATACTGGTCCACCATTCAGCCTGACTCCCTTGGGAGCAGACTGCTGTGTGGAACTGTGTCGATCAATCCTTGGTCCACTCCCTGGAGAACTGGACTGTTCTCTGGAACTGCGTTGCTCCTTGGTTGACTCGACCTCAGTCTATCTGAAGGAAATCAGATTGTTCTATTGGGACTGCCTGACATCAAGCCTTCAGGCTGTTGGAGCTGTTTTGGCTGTTTGAGAATTATTCTTTTGCTCTAGAGAAAAAGCGCTAAGAAATGAGATCTCAGTTATCAAAATATTTTGAGGGTGCCCCCCCTACAGGGACCCTGGTCAATTATATGTTTAAAAACCACAGTCACTCCTCATGTGCATTTCTAACTAAATGTTAACCAAAAGTAATTTAGAATATCAATGGCCATTATGGGGAACTTTTGAACTCCCCAAACTTAATTTTCTCAAAACTGAATTGGACAATCATAACTCTGTAATTTCTGAAAGTGAATGGAACACCTATCTCAACTGCAATTCCAAGTGTTATCACCAGTCTAAACTTGCCTCTTTGCAAAATAATATTTTAAGATGAACCGAGGCAAACAAATTATTAAAGAAAGATAAAATGGCTTTGAAGCCTCATGCTCCTCTCCTCCGGCAGCATCCTGTTTCTCTCCCTTTGCTCCTTGTGCTCAGGCCCTTCCTGCAGTGCCACCTTCCTCCTTCTGTACATTCTACACCTCGTCTATACGCTCAGTTCCACCATACTAACACTCATGCTGAACTTCCCCTTTTCTCTGATCCTCTCCCAACTACCTCTTCCTCTGGACCTATTAGAACCGTCCCTTTAAAATTAAGCCTTCTGAAGACCTAAAGGCTAAATCCTTACTTTTGCATACTCCCTGGAGTACTGCTGAGCTGTGAGCCATAGTCAAAGATTTGCCTAAAGTAACTGAAGATCCTCACAGATTTGCTGAGGAATTTGATATAGTCATTCAAACTTACCAAACTGGTTTCTCTGACTTATATCAGCTAGTTCATATTCTTGTCAGTGAAAGCCTGGCCCAGCTAGTTTTATTGAGTGAAAACTACTAACTGGGAAAATCCTGAGTGTCTCTAGAATTACAACCAGGAGACCAGCCTGCTGACCTGTTGTATGATCAGGATCAGGCAGTTGATAGACGATGTCATCAGGCAATCCCTAGGGCTTTCCCAAAGCCTGCTGATTGGAACAAAATTCACGCTTGTGTACAAAAACCTGATGAACCTGTGCATGACTATTACAATCAACGTCCGATTGCTTTTAAAGAAAATCCTGGTTGTCCTTCAGATGTTGGTTCCACCCCAGTAGCTCTTAACTCTATGTTTATTAGTGGGGTGAACCAGGACCTTTCCCTTCCAGTAAAAAGGACCAGGATGGAATGGGAAACTATATCCACTCCAGATTTGGTTAATCTGGCAAACCAGCTCTCTCACATCCTAGATGAGTCATCTAAGAGGAAGACCACTAAAATTCTTAATCTTCAACTCCAGCAAAAAAGGCCCCCAAACAAAACAAAAAACCTCCTACTTTCTGTTATTTTTTCAAAGAGCCAGGACATTGGGAAAAAGATCATTATAAAATTAAACACTTCAGGAACTTTCAGCTCTCTAATCAGCCTTTCCAATCTCCTCCAAATACCCAATGCTGGGGCTCCAAGGAACTACAGGGGCTCTTCCCAGCCCTTGCTCTTAACCGGATTGGAGAAGCATTTCTCCAGATTAGAGATGACCCTCTTTCTGTCCTAACTGATGCCGGAGCCACACTCTTGGTGTTCAACCCACTGCTATAAAGCAGCCCTTCCTCAGAGCACTAAAACAGTTCAAACAATGGGGATTCTAATAAACCTCAAAAGGTTTCTGTCTTTGAATCTACTCCCTCTTGTTTAGGTCCTTTGAGAGACACACACTCACCCTTTTCTTTTTATTTCCTCTACCCCTATTCATTTATTAGGCCAAGACGTCTCGGAAAAATATTATGCCAGAATGTCTCTCTCCCAAAATAGAGAAATAATTCTAGAATTTGACACTAGTCACCAAAACAGCCAAACAGTTGAATTAAATGACTCTTTTACATATTTTATTTGCTCTGTCTCTGACGGTACCTGAGCTGATTCTAGAAACACTCATCATTTGTTCCTATTGAATTTGCTACCACTCTCTTTATGGGCAAAATCTCCAACTGATATTGGTAAAATTCATAGCTCATCTCCCATCAAGATTCAAATAGATCCCTCAAAACTTCTCCCCAGAATTAGTCAATACCCTATAAGTAAAGAAGCCCCTCAAGGTATAAAGTGCATAATAGGATACTGCAAGGCTCAGGCCTCACTGTTCCTTGTACTAGTCCTATAATACTCCTATTTTACCCATGAGACAATTTGAGGGAGGAGGATGGAGATTCGTCCAGGATCTCCGAGCAAGAAACGCGCTATCCCTCGACACGCTGTTGTCCCTAACCCCCGTAGGCTATTAACATTCATTCCCACTGAAGGCAAATCTGTTATGGTAATTGATTTACACAGTGCATTCTTTAGCATTCCAGTTGATGAAGCTAGTCAATACCTCTTTGCCATCACTTGGGAAGGAAAACAGTTCATCTGGACAGTAGTGTCTCAGGGTTTTACTGGGAGCCCTTCTTATTTTTCACAAATCCTGAGGGCTAGCCGTTACTTGAAGGTGATAGAAAGTTCCCTAGGAATTCTGATTTGTTGCGATATGTGGATGACTTGCTTCTTTCCTCTCCTCCTAAGTCTCCTCACAGGAAGACAGCATCCACTTGCTAAAACTTCTAGCCTTAAAGGACATAAGGTCACCAAGGAAAAATCATAGTTTGCCCAAATCCAGGTTCAATATTTAGAGCATCCGATATCAGATATCAGATGATATCTGGTGTGCTGAGTTTCCCAAAACCCAAAACTAAACGCCAACTGTGAGGTTTTCTCAGGCGAGTTGGTTATTGCTGAAGTTAGATGCCAAATTTCTCTCTCATGGTGAAACCTCAGTATGTTTTACTAAAGAACAACAACCTCAACCCAATTTTATAGGAAGAATTGAAGGAAATAGCCCTCAAGGCCTTAGAATAGAGTCTGATGAAGCCCCCTGCCGTTGAACATCCCAGTTATCAGCTTCCCTCTTACTCTTGGTATATGTAAAGGAAGGGAGTGCCCTTGAGGTACTCATCCCAAAGCACAGGGACCCCCAACGACTACAGGGTTTCATAGTCAGCAGCTGGACCCTGTGCCACAGGGATACTCCCTTTGTCTTAGAGCCATTACCACCACTGCCCTTTTGGTTAAGGCCACTGAGAAAATTGCTGTGGGATCCCATTTAACCATTTTTGTACCTCATGAAGTAGAAGCCCTCCTGAATTCTCATCACACTCACCATATTTCAACCAGCCTCACCTTCCACAAAATCCTTTTGTTAACTCTCCTCGTATAAGTCTTTTACCTTGTACTAACCTTAACCCTGCTACTCTCCTCCCCTCCACTACCAACTAAGTCCCTCAGGACCGCTTAACATGGATACATCACCTGACTCCTCGTGATGATCTGCGGGAAAGGCCTTTGGGTAACACTGACTTCTTATGGCTCACTGCTGGTTCTTATTTAAAAGGTGACAATGGCAAATATTATGCTGGGTGTGCTACTGCAACTCTTTTGATATCATTGAGGCCGTGCCTTTACCTACAGCTACTTCAGCCCAACAGGCTGAATTATATGATCTTACACAGGTGTGTACCTTAGCCAAGAGCAAAACTGCCAATATTTATACTGATAGTAGATATACTTTCAAAGTAGCTCATGATTTTGGAATGCTGTAGAAGCAATGTGGCTTCCTTACCTCCACTGGAAATAAAAGTATAAATGGTCCCTATGTTCAGGAATTATTGGAAGCTATAGTTTTACCTGCTGGTTTAGCTGTTATTAAGATCCCGGGGAATGCTAAACTTGACTCTCTGGAAGCTAAAGGAAATCACTTTGCTGACATTTATGCAAGAAATGGAGCCCTTAAAGGAACCAACAGCCAAGCCTCTGTCATGGTCCAAAGGGATATTTCTCCAAGTGATAACTTAAAAAAACTGACTAGAGAAGCCCAAGAATTGGCATCAGAAAAGTAAAAACAAGATAGGAAATTTAACGACTGTTGGTTTGACAAAAAGAGAAAGCTCTGATTTGGACCTAATAACACCCAAATCCTACCAGAGACTCTAAATTCCCACTCCTAGCCACTGTACATGCATTAAACCATTGGTCTACTGGAAAAATCACAGCATTCATGAATCAATAATGGTGGGGAAATATTAACAAAGCTCTAAAAAGTGCCTACCTCACTTGTCCCAGTGTCCAAAGTGTAATCCTGGGAAGCCTGTTCATTTTGCTCCAGACACTTCAAACTGCCTAATGGACCATTCGAGGTCTGGAAAATGGATTTCATACAGCTTCCCCAGTCTCATGGAGATAAATATGTTTTAGTCCTAGTTTGCATGTTTTCTCACCAGACTGAAGCTTTTCTTTGAGACAGGCTACTGCGTCTTCTGTGGCTAAAGTCCTTTTGGAAAGGATGATCCCTACCTGGGGAACTGCTCTCAAGCTTCATAATAATTGAGGAACCCTCTTTCCTGGTCAGATACTTTGACAAGTCTTTGCAGTTTCACCAGTTTTACAACTTTTGTTCTTGGATTCATGTGACACAACGACAGAAAGCACCAAACCCTAACTGGACCTGCACATCGTCTGGTGAACTGAAAGTAAAGATTTCCCAGAATTGAAGCAGATGACGTCTGATGTGACAGCTTTCCCATGATGTCCAGACCAGGCTCATTGGAAGTTCATCTGCCAAACCTTTGATCATGACATAATGCTTCAAATGATTGCTGATGTGTATGATCTTGATAACATGTGAACTTCAGAAAAAAAAAATGCCTGAAAGTTTTCATTTCTCACCTCCTTGTTACTCAAATGTAACCTCAATAGGTTTCCAATCCACACACTTTCCCTCCAACACAACGCCAAGAAAAGTCCTTTCTTGAACAGGGAACAAAAAGCTGCTGAAAGCAGAAAAACCTAACTCTTGATCAGCAACACTTTTGGAGAAAAATCTTGATCAAAAGGTCAAAATGTCAAATTAATAAACAGAAACCTCATTAAGTTGGACTTGGGGGGCCAAAAGGGGCACTCTCACACCCTATGTTGATAACAAAGACCAATAGGAAGGAGAAAGACTTCCTCCTCTTGACCAGCAAGAAGCTCAGCCAATGAGAGCCTGGCACAAGTCAGCCAGTGAAAAGTCACTACACATGAAACCCTCAGTGCCTCCAATGGACTCTTTGTTTACAACAGCCCTTCCAACCTTCTCTCTCCCCCATAAGGGTTCCTGCTCCCCTGCTGCCAGGGGACTTAAACATGGCTCACCATTGTTACAAAGCCGGAACTGCAACTCTTTACTGATCCTGAATAAACCCATTTTTGCTGGAGAAATAATTGGCTGTCTATTTGTTTAAGGTCAACAATTCTGTGTTAGGAATTCCTTTTCAATTTTATAATTTTATTCCTTTTTACAGAGAAATTTATAGCACTATTCATAGAGATAAGTTGTTACATACTCATCACATGAATTAAGTAATTTTAGTCAATAGTAACATGTTTGAATATGCCATTAATGATTTTTCAGAAGTTGTAAGAGACTTCCAACACTTTTTGTGATATTGTGTCTCTATATTCATTGCTGATCATCTAATAATTAATTTTTATTAATCAAGATGCTAAATCAGCACATGATTAAATTTGAACAAGGATTTAGAAACTCTTGCCATGCAGGTCCATGCCTTTAAAAAGCAAAGTTCACAAGATTGTTTCATTTAAAATGCCATGTCCTAGAATAAATAAACTTCCTTGTCTATTTGGCATTGGTCTCCCAGGATTAGCAGACGACCCAAGATGTTTCAGGGATTACATTGGAGAATATATTCCCTGAAAGCAAAGATAATGTCCCTGCAGCCACCTTTAGTTTCTTATCTCAAGTTACTCTTTCATTTGCTGAATTTCTATTCCTCTGTGTCAACTATAACTTGAAAATTAAACACCTTTGGGACACTAGGGAATAGCACAAGATGAACACGATTCCGCCCACAGCTGGAGGCCACGGAAACACTGCTGTACCAGATGAAGCGAAGTGTTTGGGCATCATGAGAGGATAACAGCAGAGAGTGGGCCCTCGCACCTGCTCTTCCCCATTATTTTCTATTTGAATTCTTTGTACATGCATGTTTGCCTATCATTCTTCTAAATATTACTAACAAAACGAGTAGTATAATAATTGAAATAAAATAACGTGTCACTTTTCTCAGAATCATGCAATTTTTTCAATATCAGAAGTTTCTAGAGTTCAGAATTCTGAATATCTTGAACACAACCATTGCCTAAATACATAAATTTCTTACAATAACAGAAAAAACTGGTATTTATAAATGTTTTACATGTATTCATGTGCATACTATTACTTTAGAGACAAATCTAAGAGTATTTTAAATTCATTTCTACAGATATTTATAGGAAGCATATTAAGAGCAAGATGTTACATCATGAGCCACTACTGATAAGCTGCTAATTTTTATTTGCAGGGAATTCACATAGTAGCTTAGCATTACAAAAGACAGAAGTTATTTCAACATTTTATGGCAACAGTTTATGCCATCTGAGGCCCCCATTTTCACATGAAGGACCAGCCTGCCTGCTGCAGGACAGGTCTGGGACCAAGCCCTCCTCTGGATTGAGGTTTGATGGTGGCGGCGTTGTGCTTGGCCTCTCGAAGTTTCCATTTTCTCACGATCCTAACTGGCATACTAACTATGTGGTCCTCCTGTTGGTGATTTTGACACTTGAGCACGCTTCAATCTTTGCATATTATATTCTCATTATCTCAGCCATATTACACTGGAAATTCTTTGAGAAGAGCATTTATGACCTATATAACTTTATAAATTAGATATCCCAACACTGTCAGATACAAAACTGGTAGTTAACATTCATTGAAACAAATTAAGTCTGCTATATGCATACATACATGTACACATGCATGTAGGAGGTGTGTGTATGCATTCATAGCAGTTAGTACATGAGCCAGGCCACAATATTAGTTCCCCTCCCAATCTCTCTCTTCACTCCCTACTCTCAAACTCTCTCCCCAAAAGTTACTAGGTTCTAAAGAAAAAAAGAATTTAGAAAAAGGGAAATGACACTTATGAACAGAAATTTAAAGAATTGCCTACATTTTGGAACCTGGAGAAAGAGAAAATGATACTGGGATGGAGATACACGGAGTGATGAATGGGATAGGTGAATGCTAGAGGCCAAAAATCTCACCAAAAGCATGGGCAAGAGTAAAATACTCAGAAGAATATATGAAAAGGATGAGAATCAACGAGGTGTGGATCGAGCAATTAGATTTTTAGCCTAAAGAACATCAACATTTGTCAATCTTTTAGGGAGGTGTGTATCTGTGTATGTGTGTGTGTGTGTGTGTGTGTGTGTAATTCTGATTCCACAAAACGGTTTACATGTAATTAAAACAATATAAGTATTTGTGTAAGATGTTATACCTTTTCAAATATATATACAACAAAAAAAACTCATTCCTAATAGCAATTCTTGTGTTTTCTAGCCCCATCATTCCTTAGCGGTGTCATTTCTGTATCTTTACATATAGTAGATTCAGCTTGGCATCTCCATAACCAAAACTTCTACAAATAGATTTTTGATGCATGTAAGCTCTTGTCTGGAAATGCTATGCATGTAACCGTAGGTGTCATCAACATAAACTTTCTATATCATGCTAGCCTGCCATCTGATCACTCATGTGCAAAAAGATACTTTATCTGAGCATTATGTGTGAAAGAAAGGGGCCTGGATACATGGAGGGACATTTAGGGGAAGTCAAGTTACCCAACTGAAAATAGTCTGAAATGAACAGGGTTTGAAAAGAAGCCAGGATAACCAAATTACACGAACTATCATCATACTATTCCCTCAACAAAATCATCCAACCAAAGAATGAAGAGACTTCTTAGAACAGGAACTTCCTTAAGCAGCTGTTAATAATGTACAAAGGTATACCTTAGCATCTCATTCCAGGAAGAGGACAGTCAGCTTTCATTTCACTATAGAAAGCATGATTTCCATTAATCGACAGTATGGCTTTCTAAAATATCTCCTCAAGTGATTATGGTGTTTTACAACCAGGCCCAATTGTAAAATATGATGTTACAAAAAATCAATAATAAAATATTCACATGATCCAAGATTTTCCCAAATTGAATCTGACTGGGTCATGGTGGTATGCTGATGTCTGGAATGCAAGTAATATACTATATTATTGATGCTTGTCAAATAACGGAAATTGTTACAAATTAATCCATCCCTAACCTAATTAACCCCGTGTGCAATATTATATGCATTCCAGACGAGTGCTGTTTTGCTCTGGCCATAAAACTACAAAGGACAATATTTCAACCTATAAAATTGCCTTTTAAACCACTTAGAAATCTCAAAGAATATTGCTTATATAGAAGTGATGCGAAAGAATGCATTACCTCATCTGTTTGAATTGTTTTTGGTCTGATACAAAATGTTCTCTCTTTAACTTTTTTTAATTGTAAAAAATAATCTTAAATAAATATCTAGTCTGTCTTTTACAAATTGAATAGATGGAATACATTTGTATTAATAGCTTACATTATTAAAAATAAAGGCTGTGTACATTTGGGAGAAGAAACTTTTTTTCATGTTATATTGCGAAAATGACTGTTTCCTATCCAGGATATTTCATAGTTCTGATTTTACAGGTCAATGTATATCAGATATGTTTTATCAGTGCATATATAGCAATTAGGACTTGAAATCAGTGGGTAGATTGTTAATTTTTTTATGGTATTTTGTTCCTTCTCTTCAATTGCCTCTTTACATGTATCCCTCCCATCCCCATTTGTCAGTAATGCCCTGCTCTTCCCACTGGCAATACAAGACCAGATTTGAACACACTTCGTTCTGAAATTTTTCTATGCTCCAAATCTGTCTTGGATCTACAAGACATTGGTATTCATCAATCCTTTTTTTTTCTTCTTTCTAATTAAAAACACTAGTATGCTGTACCTCCTGGTTTCCTTAACTGAATAGTAAACACCAAAAACATGGCAATTCCAAAGAGAAAATCTAATTGTGGAGATGTTTTAAACTATTTTAGTCTGACTTTCTGTGATCATCATTTTATATCACATTGCAACACTTTCCTTTAGTTATGGTTAAAATTTCTATTTTTCTAATTTTAAAACCTTTTTTTTTAATTAATGTTATGATAGATTACAACCTTGTGAGATTTCAGCTGTACATTTTTGTTAGTCATGTTGTGGGTACACCACTTCCCCCTTTGTGCCCTCCCCCCACCCCCCCTTTTCCCTGGTAACCACCGGTCAGATCTCCTTATCAGTATACTAACTTCCACCTATGAGTGGAGTCATATAGAGTTCGTCTTTCTCTGACTGGCTTATTTCGCTTAACATAATACCCTCGAGGTCCATCCACGTTGTTGTGAATGGGCCAATTTTGTCTTTTTTTATGGCTGAGTAGTATAATTTTAAAACCTTTTGATGTTTGGATAAATAGAATGAAAAAGGAGAGTGGCCTTCAGTGGCAGTAGTGCGTGCGCGGGTGTGGCGAGGCCGGGTCGCAGGCAGAATGAGGGCCTGGAAGCTTTCTAAGTGGTCTGGGAGAAGGTGTTGAACCTCTTTGAACTTCATTTCCCACGTGCCTACCGAGTACAGAAATGCCTGCCTCAAAGAGTGGTTGTGAACACTGAAATGACCATTCACAAAGTGTTAACATGGAGCAGGTACTTACTAAAAAAGAGGTTTCATTATTATACAAGTTATTTTCCATAACCGGTACTTGTGCGCAATGTTAGAATTTTTCAGTTCTTAGCATTTCAACCTTGGCATTATTTTAACATATAGAAACTAGCAAGTGTGTTTGCAATTGACACATTTTATTTTCCATAATAGAGCATTAAGCACTACTGAGGAGAAAGCTGTAGCATATTTTTAAAGAGAAAATTTCTTTCTGCCTTCAAAATCTACAACGGTGAGAGAAAAACAATTTGTGGTTAGTCTCTATTCTAGGATATATATATAATAGATACATTTAGAGAGAGAGGGAGACCCCTGTATTATTCTGGATGTTGTCCGATGCATTACAGAAACACCACATGTGAAAACTACTAGTGTGGAATGATACCCCACTGACTAGAATGTCATTAATGCTGTGGTCTGTTGTTCTTGACACCACAGAAGAAGATCAAAGCATCTTTCACAGGGATGAAGTTGGCAATCTGGATGGGAAATAATGCCAGTGCAGCTGATTAAGTGTTAACATTCCCACCTGGTGCCATGAAGAAGTCCACAACGGCCATAAATCAGGATGATTTTCTGCTCCTCTGTTACCTTTTGTGTCAGCTATAGTGTTTGAAAGAGTTAATACTGATGAACCCTCTCTCCCTCATATCTCCCAGGGCAAGAAGTAGGTTGTAAGAGGACTTCTCTTCTGGTGTGATTCCTTTCAAGAAATACCTCTTACATTTACATTAAGTATCAGAAAGATATTTCAGATAGGCACAAAATAAAACTCATCCATTCTCCCTCCCTGGGTTGACAGCTCGCTCAAGCTATCCCTTGACGGACAAATACCTCAGTGGACAAGTTTTTCTTATGACAACACTTTAGGGATAACTCAGGGGACCTGCAACCCAGATTTGTATTCTCAAAGAATAATGTCAACTAGAACATGAAGTTCTGATCTGAAACCATGCTTCATCTATCACAATTAGACTTGCTGGCACAAACCATCTTAGCATCATTGGATTCTCTCCAAGAAACTATCTGTGAGGCAAATGCAGTATGGGGCCTGATGGAAAAGAACCCTGCCTGATCTGCTAAAGCTTAGATGGCTAAGCTGAACATAGTGAAGATGGTTAACACTGCATTTTTTTTCAGAAAATTCTCTTCACAGGTTTCAAGTATCCTAAATCAAAAGATATAGTGATATTCATTCAACCTTAGGAAAGATTCTCCTACAACAAGATTAAATGTCATTGCTGAAGCACCTCACTGGTAATACATTGTGGAGTCACTACCATCCGCAGGACAAAAGGCTTCATCAACTCCTGAAGGCACACTGCAGTCTCCCAGCCCGCTGAGCTCTGGGCTGTCGCTCTTATTCCAAATGTCTCATTACACTACGTGGCTGACACAGTCAGAACAGCTCCAACACTGTCCTTTTCAAACCCATCTTTGTTGGCATTCACTCCTATTATAAGACATTACATTTTAACAAATATAAAATAAGAATAATTTTTACACAAATATTAATATGTTTTACACACACTAGCACACATAATATTTTTTTCTAAATATATATATCAGGGAGTAATTTTCTGGGTGTATCCAAAGGAGGTAATGATGTAACAGGTATTTCTATTACTAATTTGTAGACTTCAGACATACTTTATGGTCCATTTGAAAGCACTGTGTTTATATTTTGTAGGCTGCCATCTAGGTGCCAGATAGCTGAATGCATCTTATGTTACGGATGAGGTCATCATTGGGTAGCATACTGAGAACAGCAGGGCCATCCTCAGGCTCTGGAAATGAGGCACAGTCATGAAAACACGTGTCTTCACTTGTATGCTTCCATAATTTATTTCCATGAGCTTTCACTCTACAATCAGTGTGCTTTGGATCTTTGATTAACACATTATAAATTGCTTGGCATTACATCAGCATTGATCTTCACTACATTAAAGAGCTCCCATTGTTTGAACAAAATATCTCAGTCATCTCCATGTGATCCTCACGGCCCATAGTTTATACAAAAATTAGTCACATAGTTTCAGTGTCATCATAAAAGAAAACAAAACTATATTTCTTAGAAATCTCTTTAAAAATTTAAAAAGTAGCTTTTTATATAGGCTCAAAATCTGATCTGACCACGTGCTGATAATTTTATGGTGAAGTTTATATAATTTGTGACAGAGAAAATGACCTCTCAAAACATATTTAACTCTCGTGTAGTATTCTATAACAGTAGATTGCTCAAACATAAGCAAATGGAGGGAAGCATGTGGAAATGCTTAGTAAAATAAAAAGCAGTATAAAATATTAATTCTTAGAGTATGCTTGTTTGTCTCTGTGTATGTGGACATACAACATCAAATTAAGATCATAATTAGCTCAATTCTAAGTTGATACCTCCATAAAATCAAATTTGGCATTCTTACAAGAATGGTTTACTTTGCAAAAATTATATGTACCCTCATGGTAACACAAGAATATGTCATTTTATTTTACAAATGACAGCTTTTTTTAATTTTTTGTTTTTGAGGAATGTTGACCCTGAGCTAACATCCGTGTCCATCTTCCTCTACTCTCTAGGTGGGACGCCTGCCACAACGTGGCTTGATAAGCAGTGTGTAGGTCTGTGCCCAGGATCTGAACCGGTGAACCCCAAGCCACTGAAGTAGAGTATGTGAATTTAACCTCTAAGCCACCAGGCTGGCCCCTAATTTTTTTTAATTTTTATTTTTTCAGGGGGAAGATTGGCCCTGAGCTAACATTTGTTGCCTATCTTTCTCTTTTCTCTTGAGGAAGATTGTTGCTGTGCTAACATCTGTGACCATCTTCCTCTATTTTGTATGTGGGATGCCAGTTTAGCATGGCTTTATGAGTGGCGTGCAGGTCTGTGCCTGGGATCCGAACCTATGAACTCTGGGCTGCCAAAACGGAGCATAACACTAGGCCACCAGGTCAGCCTCACTAATGACAGCTTTGAGCAACAATATGTGGTATTTAGAAGCTGGAATGACAAATACAACAATGTGAAAGCCTCATAATTTATTCTTTTTCCTGCTCTGTTACTATTCATTAATGTATCTTTTACTTACTTCAATTATTTAAAAGCCACATGAGTGGTTAGAGTAAATATAAGACTTTATACTTGATTTTAAGATATGTCTGATATAATATATATGACAACAATAACATGGGGGTGGGGAAAGTTACACAGATTTCCTGTGTTTTACTGGAAGGAATTCAGTATTGATTTGAAGTGGATTTTGGTAAGTTAGAGAGGTACACTGAGATCACTACAGAAGCCACCAAAAAGTAACCCAAAGAAATATTGTTAAAATGCCAGTAGAGGAATCAAAATGATATACTAACTATTGTGTTAAACTCATGGGGTCGCAAAACCAGGAAAGATTAAAGGAGGAAGAGAAGGACCAAAAAGCCGTCTGAAAAGTGGAAACCAAATAGCAAAAGCCACACCTGATCCAGAGATGCTGACTTCTACATTAAATGCGAATGAACCAAACTTTCCAAACACATGGCAGAGTCTGTCAGATTACATCAAAAAGCAAGATTCAGTCATATGCTACCGGTAAGAAATCCATTTCAAATTCAAAACCAAGAATGAGCTGGGAGAGAAAAGGTGGGAGAAGAGATACCGTGCAAATAGCAGCTTAAGAGAATTGGAGTAGACATAGTAATATCAGACAAAAATTTTAAGGAAACAAATGTTATTAGACATGTAGAGAGGCATAAGGAAAACATAAATACAGTAGGAAGAACTACACTTGTAAATGCGTCTGAAGCTAAAAATATAGCAGAAAAACATGAGGCCGAATTTGAGAAAATTTAAAGGAGAAAGATAAGATTAGAAAGAAATACCAAAAACTGTTTTTATTCGCAGATGGCATGTATGTAGAAAATCCTAAGGAATCTATGAAAAACAATTATTGCACCCTCCATAAATTCACAGGCGTTTTCCTAGAATTTGTTAAATTTACAAATAAAATAAATAAGCATTATTATAATCCTTGAGTGCCTTAAGTCAGTCAGCAAAGAGTTTACATCGCATGTTGAGTTTATTATTACCAGAGGTCACAAATACACGTGACCACAAGCCCTGAAAGAAGGGAAAGTGGATAACATTTGGGGAAGAACGCGCGGATCATGGGGAACTACATGCCGAGAGTTTGGTGACCCACGTGCTTCCATTTCTCCACCTCTATGACTTTCATTGCTATTTACTTTACTGTAAGGAGTTTCTTTTCATTTTCAGTGTCCCTCCTTTCCTTTCTTTTCCGACAAAATCGTGCCTAAGTTGCACCATCCCCAAAGCCACTCACAATGTTCGTGGCAATTTCACATCAGACAACAAATCCCAGAATATTTTTCAAACATTACATGGAAAATATTCCAAGTTACATTGCTAACTATGAACTGTTGAAAATACAAGTGCCTGTGCCAAGGAAGGATCCCCGAGGTCAAGGAGCCCCTGGGAAGCATTACTGACATAGACACTAACAAACAACTCCAGAGCCGGCATTTGCTCAGAAAGATGATCCATACTCTCTAAATTGGAATAATAAACATGAATTTTGAGAGACAGTTGATGGCTTGGACCATGGCTCTCCTAAATTTGTTGGGTCCTCTGGCTCACACTGAAGAGAATGTTAAACTTGAGCACATCTGAAAATGTCTTGACTCAATTATGATTATAATTTCTTCCCAGTCTAAGTGAATGATATACATGGAAACAAAATGCAGAATCTTTCAGTCCTTCTCTATTACTCAAATCACAAGATCACCTTTAGTTCCATTTTAGACACCAGTGTTTGCATGGTTTCACTTAAATTGCTGGTTGACACAGTTAATGTTACAAGCAAGGAGAAAGAAATTGTAATATTCACCAAAAAGTCCATTTCTCCAAAATATCAGCATTCCTTTGTCAAGGTTAATAGTTAGACGAACAAAGGAAAACGTCTTGAAGTTAAATTCTTTCATTTTATATTTCTTCTCTTTGTAATTCAGAATCTGAAATATATATTCTCTCTTTTTTAACTAAGGGAGAATTATTATATATGGTGTATTTTTTCATCCGAAAAAAAAAACTATTAAACAGTAGCAGTGACCATTCATAAAATGCTTACTATTTGCCAGTTATCTCCTGACATCTTATTTAAACTGCACTGCAACCATTCTATCAGTCCCACGGCGAGCTCCCTTGTACAGCCAGGGAACACAGGGCCAGGGAAGCGAAGCCACTAGCGAGGACACGGGAGAGCCTGGAGAAGAACCCAGGCGCTGCGGCTCCGGAGACTGCTCCAGACCACTGTGCTTCCAAAGACCGACAACAAAATTACAGGCTGGCTAAGACATCTCCAGAGATTAAAATGTGTTTTTTATTATTGTTGATACTTTATATACGTGCCATGAAACATCAGGATTCCAACTAAATTATCCAGGTCTCATATTCAGATGGCTGACAAGACATCACAGTGAGGTGTTACTGGGAGATTCACTTTATTTATTGACTTGCAGGACTTCATTACTAACTAACAGGTGTTTTACTTACCAGAACGTGTTCCTGCCTTTTGGGGAGGTGAATAAGTAAGGTGTTTGAAGAATGCAGTGAGGCTAGGTTATGACAAAAATGTAAACAAGTAGTTTGTATCAAGAAACGGGGGAGCTAAAATAATTTCAGTTAAGCTTTGTCTCCCCAATTAAAATGCTTTTCAGCTAACCGATTTATCATTAAGAATATATACCTTAGAAATACTTTAGGAACACTAACAATTTTTAGGAAAGCAATTCATGACTTTTCCAAAACAGTCTGAGGTTACTGTGCATTTAAAGGATAATTTTGATAATGTCTTCAATTTCTACTTTTTCTTTAAAGCTATCGTATTATATGTTTTTCCTATCCGTTAAAATTAGTACTCTCATGATCTAATTTATTTTTACTTGCTGTCTTTTACTTTTACACACCTACTTCAGTATAAAGAAAACTGTTTTGAACTGTTCAACGGGTTCCACAGGCACCAACTCCTTAAGAACCGTACTGAGAGATGCTCGGCAGGCATTTTAGAAATTGTGCACTTTCTACTCAGAACAGAGAGTTTAAAGGCGTGTGAAGCTCACCCTGTGGGTTTTCCATCTGAGATTTGACTTACAATGAGAATCTTGATTCTGAAGTAATGAGTCCAGTTTTCTTCTGAGGTTTAATTCACAATATTTGTGACTTATAGTGACAAAACCCACAGAATACGAGAGTGGCAGCATGAAGCAGAATATTTTTTCTGGAGGCATTTCATTGTATAAAGTGAAGAAAGGAAGGATGGACCCAAGTATCTTTCGAGATCTTTAAACCTGTATTCAAGTGTTCTTTGAAAGTATTTTTATTAAACATTTAGAAATTTGACTTAAATTACCATTGACCCATGGAATACAGGTTTGTCAGTGAAAACAAAACTATTTCTATTTGAAGACTATCAATAATCACAGTAAAGACTAAGCCACCTATGTTGAGTGCTCTGGTGCCTGAATATGAGGAACAGGCTGAGAAAGGTTTAGATAGATATGGGGTCTGCGTGTGTGTGTGTGCACGTGTGCAGCAGGAACTCGAAAGCACATGGCAATAATCACAAAGAATCTCATGACTTTGAGAGTCTAAACTAAAAATTAGTCCTTTCTTCTGTCACACTCCCTCCACCTGCTCTCCTGATTCTCTCCACTTCTCCCATTTCAGACTCTATCAATTATGATGTCTCAGATGTATTAGCCTCTCCTCCAATGGTTTGTAGATAAGTGCAAGACACTACTTTCCTAACAAAGTAAACAAAGCTACACCCTCTCCTGTCCCTTCTCCAGGCCAAAATCCTGAAGTAACTATTAATTTTTCATTTCCAAAATTACAGAAAGAGTATCCTATCCTCTATCTACTTCTTATACCAGTTAATTCTCCAACGTCTGCCAATTCCATGAAACTACTGGGATAAAGTCAAGAATAATCTCTGGATTGCTAAATCTAAAGGTGCTTTTTCTTTACTTTCTTACAGTCTACTTGATCTGTTAAGCAACTTTTGACATTTTTAGCACTCCCTTCATCTTCAAAGCTTTCACAATGCTATGACAGCACTCTTGCTTTTTACTATCAAACTTCTAGAATATTCTAAGAATTTTCTTCTGTTTGCCTCCTAAATACCATGGTCAGGAAGCAGTGATCATTTTCATTGAAAAACTAGTCTGAAAAAAGACCAACTCTCTTCCTGAATCCATTACCTTTGCTATTTGAACAGTTTTACATATGCATTCAATATTAATCTTCTTAATTAAATATTATCTACAGTTTTACTGAGTTTCATTCCAATTGTTATTCCACCAACTTTTACACTAACCTCTCCACCACTCAACAAACATTAACACATCACTCTTACTAACTATAACCAGCTATAATCTAGGTGATGGTTCATAGTATTTGCTGAGTTGAACGTCACTTGTCAGCTCAGAATCTGTGCTTGCAAATTATTGGAAAAATTCAAATATCTCCTCTTAGCTACAGTCCATAAATAATTTTCCCCATTTGACTTATTCCTATTTAGCTTTCAGTTAGCATTCCTAGTATAACCTTCTCTTCCACACACTCTCTTGTGCCCAACGCCACAGGTGCTTATTTTCTCCTCTGGGTATCTCCTCCTTCTGCTTTGAGTTACAGCAGCTTTATTTTCTAAGCTCCTGCTCACTTCTCATTTTTGATGATCCCAGTTGACACGTATGCCCCTTCTCAAACTGCTTTTGCTCTTATTTTACTATATATAGAGAGAGAGATGTAATGTCACATTTACAAAGCCTTTGTGCCATGCAGCTTAGCTTTACTTATATACAGTCTCAATTTCTAATGCTTCTCATGTAAAGATATTTTCTTCACTGTGGCACAGTTAGATCTTTGATAAGAAGGACTTATACTTTATTATCCTTCTTCCATATATTTCACACAATTTACCAAAGGGCCAAACAATGCACACTCAACAAATACTCAGTAGTTGTTTAATTGAGTAAAAATCATGAAGACTTCATTAGGTGATTCAGGCAATCAATATTCTTTTAATTATTACTCTCTGCAGAATCAATCTTAGATTCCAGTAACTACTAGATGCTATTGTACATCACAAGTTTCAGTTAATGTCAATTCATCTTATATGATTAAATTTACCATTTTAAGAAAATTTGAAAAGTAAATGATAGAAAGTTGAAACAAACAACAATCAAAACAGCATGATGCCCAATCTGACACACATTAGGTGCACTTACGGTTGTAGTAACTGTGTGTGTCCTATTTAAATCAATATTTTTACATGATTAACCTCTGGACTTTTTCCACACTCTTAACTAGGCCAATAATGCTACCAACTGAATAATTAAAACCATTACCTGTTGTGTATTTTCAGACTGCACTCGATTTTCCTAGTAATTTATTTGGTGGCTTTTGCGTTCTTTGGTCCTCATTAGGTTCAGCAATTCACAATTATTTGAGTCAGGGCTCTGCACTTGGAAATCCCAAAGCTACCCAAAAACTGTCCAGGGATGCTGGCTACCCAGAATTCTCTGTTTCCCTTTTAAAAACATTAAAGACACTTTAGGATTATTTGGTTTCCATCATTATACTAGATTATTATTTGTAGTTGTTTTATTATTATTTTAGTGTAGTTATGTTTAAACAATCTCAGGTACAATATAAATGTAGAGAAAGTGACTTTGAAAATCTGTGCCACAGACGATGCACTAATGGAATTGGAATTTATCAAACGTCCTGAAGCCTAAGAAAAAGTAGTAACTTCCACCAGTATACAAATATTAATATAAAATTTAATGTCAAATTATTTTTCTCTGAAATTTGAAATTACAAGGGTAGGTGTAAAGTTTTGAAATGTAAGGAAAACAGATAACTATTTTAATGTGAGAACTTCTCAACTCTTAGAACTTGTTCTTCAATCCTAACCCAAGAAGCCCTGAAAGCTGCTTCATCTAGAAAGGATCATGTCAAATTCAGAAGGACCAACTTCACAGTTGGAAAGCATCACTTGACAAGCAGTGAAGAGGCAGCTTTCTACTCTCAGTGTTCAATCCAACTGACCCACAGCATGGTCCGGACCAAGCGGACCCAAAGCCATAGGACATTTCTCAGAATTACTCACAATTTTCTATGAAGATATGGCCAGGCTGAGCTTAAGAACAGACCTGGAAAAACCAGGGAGTCTGATAATCCATCAGACCTGAATTTTATATCATTAACTTTCCTGCCATTTTACAGCCCATATCTTTGTTTCCCAAAGGTCTAATCCCAAATTCAACTATAATTTGTCATTCAGGACTTTACTATGTTCACTAAGTACTTTCTTGTATATTTTATTAAGGTGATTCAAATAGGAAAATTAAATTTTCTGAAAGCCAGTGCTAACATGAATTCTGTTCTAATTGCACATATTCATGGTGTCATCTAAAATACTTTTGCTTTCATGATGATTTCAATAGAGTTAATTGTCTTGAGGTGACTTAAATTCCCTGCCCATAGTTTAAGGGGTAGGATAAATAAAAATAGTAAAGTAATTAAGAAAATGGGCTTTGAAGCCAAACACTTAATTTAAAATTTTGACTTCAAGCTCTTTTACCTTAAACAGATTACTTAACCTCTCTCAGTGAAAACCTGTCTCAGGTTTCACCTGTATAACGGGAATCAAAACAGTAACCCCTTCATACTATGACATTGAGATTAATCATTATGAAACATAGAGTACTTAGAGCATTGCCTGGAACAAAGTGAGCATGCAGACACTGGTGATGGTGATGATGATGACGACTATTCCATAGCTACAACTTGCAAGTTGTACCGACTGATTCAATCAATGATAATTGCACACAATACTAGTCTCATTTTTCCACCCACTTCTCTCCTTCCAGGAGACATAGCTTTCCATGAAAATTACTTCTATTTTGCATAGTATTTGACCTGATATATTACTGCTAAAGTGTGTGAATGATAAGGGAAAAACACACATAGATTGCTTTTCAGAAAAAGTTTTATTTTCTGTACTGTAAAATAAGGTGAAGCAATCTGGTTGGGCATACACAGTGAGAAGAAAGGAGTCACATCCAGGAAAGCCATGATCTTGACATGTGAGCCACGGGGGAGCTGATGTGGTCAACATGAGAAATGGTGGCAACACTAGGGTTAGAAAAGACACATTGTCATCTTTCTTCTAATCAGCAAGAACCCAAATATATAGTGGAATGATTGAACTTTAGAGGTAAAGCAGATATTAACGAATAGGTTTCAGAGGTGTGAAGTGACCTATTCATGTTACACAATAAGAAAGTGGTACTCCCGAGGGATTTTTATCTATGATTTCCTAAATATCAATCGAATATTCTTTCCTCTACTTTACATGGTGGGTTCAAAACAGAACTGCCATACTTGTGAACTTCAAACTTACTTACAATCTTCTTAGAATAAAATTAAATTTAAAGCATGTCAACTCTGTCTTCTATTAATGGACGGCATGATTTGCTGTGTAAACTAATACTTTTCTTGGCTTCTATATTTTCCTTTAAACTATAGCAATTTTAATGTGCTGTATGAAGCAGTTCATCATGTTGGAAAGTATAAAACCACGGGAGGGTGAAAGAGATATTCAGAATGGGAAGATGACTATAACAGTAAGAGAAAAAGAGATGACAAAATAAAGAAAAGGTGTGAGGCAAAGGGAAGTATTGCAAGTGCATATGGATAATTCTTTAACAGTTAAAATGATTCCTGATGCAAGAAAGAATCATACATCATGTAAAAATTGCTAAGCAATGCGATTTTAAATAGTCAGAAATAAAATAATCTTTAAAATGCATAATCTTTTAATCATGTGACTGGAGATCAACATCAAAGTTAGATGCTCATTAACCTAATGACACTTCTGGAAATGCTTTCATTATAAATGCATCAAATATTTGTTGAGTGGTAACTATGTTCCGTGAACTTCTCCAGGTGCTTAGAATTGATCAGAATACAAAACAAAGATGTTGCCCTCTTGGTGTTTACGCTGTAGTGCTCAGTGAGCAGAGCGGGGAGAGGGGCAGGGAAAGCAAAGAAACAATAAATGATGAGTATAAGAAATACATATATTATAGTTCATGTTGGATACAATAGTAATTAATATGGGAAAAGAAAAAGCAAAGCAGTTAGTTAAAAGAAGTAAGGGAAGGTGGGGTGGAACTTTGAATAGAGCAGTCAGCTTTCATGGATTTCAGCAAACTTAACAAGAGGAAGGATATTTATCATGCAGATACTTAGGAAGGACAGTTCCTGGCTCAGCAGACAGCCAGGACAAAAGCCCTCGGAGGAGGACATATTTCGGAAACATTAGAGAGGCTGCATGCCCAGAGTGGTGAAACTAATGGTGAGACTAATGAGAGATGAATCCCAAAAGTCAAACTGTGTACAGCATTCAAAGTGAGTGTAAGGATTTTGGTTTTTATCCTGAGAAATTGGGAGAGCCATTGGAGGGTATGGATCAGAAGAGAAGCATGAGTTGGCTAATTTGAAAAAATCACCTGGGTTGAGAATAGATGGTAGAAGGGTAAGAGTGGATAAAATTGAGGCAAAAATACAGTTCATACTGGACTAGACAGGAAGTGGGGAGTTTGTTGCTAAAAGACTAAGTCTGGTGAAAGTGCTGGTGATGGAAGTTTCATCAAAAGCCACGGCTGGTTCCAAAGAATCAAAGACCTTTGAATTTGCGCCCAAGGGAGCAGGAAAGCAGGGGCTAGGAGTACCTCAGGGACTGAAAGTTCTCTTAGTGATGGCTTTCCACGGATTGTCAATGTAGAAGAACACGGTGTAAAGATGTTCAATAGTTTGAAAATCAGCAGGGAAAAGAAAGGAGGGCTTGTTCTAAATGCTCAAAGGATCAGCTCTTCCTCTTATTTGGTAGAAATACACGAAGGGACAGCAAGTTTAAACTCCCCTTGGTGACTTTGGACATAAAAACAGAGAAGCACAAAGAGTCACCTGAACAATTTGTGAGTGGAGGAAGTTCTCTGTACTAAACTTGCTTGCTTTTTTCCTAATATAAGAAGTCCATGTTTGATACCATAAAAAAAATAGTTGCTTTATTTTCAGGATCCCAAAAATAATATGGAGACTAATAAAAACAACATGAGATGGTTAGGTGTTTGAAATATTCCAAGATAATCAAAATATCTCTGGAATATCTTTTTAAATGTGGACTAAACTGCCTCTTTCACAGTTTTGTCTAAGGAACTGATATTTACAGGTACATGTGTAAGAGTAATAAAAATGTCTGATGGCCTACTCCAGTGTACAAACTATCCCTCTCTTCCTTCTCTTCTTCCCTCACTGTTTTCTTCCTTCCTCCCTTCCTTCCTTCATTTCCCCCTCCCTTGCTTTCTTCCTTCCCTTTTTCCAGATATTAAGGCTTGCATTTTAAGATCACTTTTTTGAATTAAAAAGAAAATATTTAAAGAAACTAGTACTGGAAAGAAGCTTTGGAAGACAACAGCGAGCAAAAGAGCAATTACAGGGATTACAAACAGAAAAAGAGATACTGAGTATGGAGGGTAAATACCACCAGTGAAAATTATTTTAAAAGTCAAGAAACATAGTTTAAACAAAGAAGGAGAAAAGAATAAGTTTAAATGCTACTTTGCATAATCTTGTAATAAATATTGTTGCACTGTACGATATTGTTGTTTGGGAAATACTGATGTCATTTAGAACAAGAAAGATCAAAGAGCAATGCCAAAGAGCTAAGTTTTAGGAGTATATTAACAAGTAGGGAACCGTATGATTCTAAATTCAGAAAATGTAAAGGATTCTGAAGATTTGTAGATATCTTAAAACACGTGGGGGAGGATATTAGAAAAATCAGCAGCGTGATGCACACGTGGAATGGGTCGCATGTGGTGTTCGTCATTCACACTCATCTCTTTCACCACTCTGCTCCTGACTCGAATTCTCCAGTCATTTCCACCCACTCAGTTCCTTATTCTCAACTTGTTCCGAGTTAGGACCAAGTCAAACTCCTCAAGTGGGTAGGAAATCAGAGGCTTCTGTACCACCCACAAAGCAAGCCAAATGTTAGACTCTCCTTTGTTCCTTTATATCACTAGAATAAAAATATAAAAGAGACTGATATAAAACAGATAAAAAGATTATCAATACCAGGCAGAAGAACTGCAAGTAGGATGAATTATGTCATCATACAGAAGGATTTTATTCACTACAAAAACTTAAAATTATGTTACAATATGAATATGATTGATTTTAGACTGTGGACTAAGTGGATTGCTATTCCAATTACAGATGACACGACTTTTGGGATTTTATAGATTTAAAAATAAAATGAAAAAGCTGATGCTATGCCATCCTCTAACATGAAATTTCTTTCCTGTTAAAATAACTGTTGTATTTATTTATTTAATTGTCCAAGAAGGACAAGACAAGCCACTTTCATCGGTCTGAGTAGTCACAATTTTTCTAAAGTGGTAAGGTATTCAGATTATTTTCTTTACTGTCTTAAATATACCGAGTTAAGAAGGTCAATATTCTCAAAATAGCCACACCACATTTTGTTTCAGTTTCCTATATCCTTGATAGTTTTTCCTCAACTCCTGTTCACACTTGCTCTTAAGAGCGTATCAACACTGATATCATAATGTCCCAAACTACCACTCGTATGTTCTGTTGTGTTGAGCTTCTCAAAAAACAAAGCATTGGAGCACATTCCCATTGATGGAAATGTGTGCAAGAGATTATAATTTTATCTCTAAATAAGTATCCTTTGCTATTTTATGCTTACCTCTCATTTTACAGCACTCTCCATTCACAGAACAATTTCTATTTATTGTAATATATTAGGAGTCAGAGGACTAAAATTATTCTGTGAATATGGTTGCTGAATCCATAACAAACATCCATAAGCATGGGGAGATGCAAATACTTAAATATGTAAATAGAGGTGTCCTGTGACTTGGTTTAATTAATATAAAACACATTTTTATTATGGACAGGGCCATTTATTAATGCCCCATGTGAAGTAGTGTGCTAGCAGCCTCTGTTCAAAGTAAGCTTAGTGAACGCTCCCTCTGTTAAGACTGGATATGTATTTCATTACTATAAATGACATTATCAACTTTTTCTAACAAAAATACCTTGTAATATATCATTCCAAATTATTGTGGTAACTTAAGAGTGGAAAATTGAGAAGTCTGAACATTTATCCTACAATGCGGTTGAAACAAAGCATTTTTGAAAATCCTTTTTTGACATTGTCATGAGAGATGCTTTATGAGCCACATGAGAACATTTCCTTCAGTGCTTTAAATCCATAACTCATTTGTTTTTAACCCTAAAAGACCTTTTTTATTTGGCAACTCATTTTAGCCACCAGGTTTGACTCTGGATAATTTTTTAATCACTAGGAAAAGTGAAACTGACCTTAGGAAAAAAATCAAAATTTGTTGCTACAGCATTTCTTTAAAGAATGGGTTGTGGAATCCAAAGGTATGTTTTGGTACCTCTGCAGAAACATCAGACACACAACTTCATAACCAGGTCTCACACACAAGGTAACTTAAGAGTGAAGGGGAGGAAAAGACACTGGGCAGTCTCTGGGGAGCAGGCATGGCCATGGGCAAGGAGACGCGGGCTGTGCATTCCATTTGAGAGGTTTCACTTTTGAGAAATTGGCTTCTCCACCCAGGATTTCCCTTATTAAACTAAGTGGCAGACACTATACTGACTGAGTATATCTTCGTACAGAGCAGTGTGACACTGTGGTTAAATCTTGAACTCTGAAGTCAGACAGTGAAGGTTGAAATCTGCCTCCAAAGCTTGTTCCCTCAGTGACATTGGGCACATTTCAGACAATGGAGATAATTGCTGAAAGTATTGAAGGAGGCCATCTAAATAAAACTGTTTAGCATGGTGTCTGGAACATAGGATGTGTTAAGGAATTCAGTCCTGCCATTTTCTCTCTGCTTCCTAGCTGACGTGTGTGTGTACGTGTGTTTGTGTGTCTTTGTCAGTACATCAGACTTTACACACGCCGACAACGCCAAATGGGCTGCAAGAGCAGTTTATGTTGATATTAACTATTCCTCTTCTATTGCAGAAAAAGAAATGAGTTGGAGTGAATACTACCTTCTTGATAGAAAAAAAATAATCCAATAGGGAAAGTTAAGACATTATAGATCTTGAGACTTTAATAGTTCCTTGTCAATTAGAGGATTTACTGAGTAGTTAGCGAATAAACAAAATGAAGTAATCACAATTACCCATGACATAAATCTACTATGGTGCAAGTCCTGGTAAGTACTAGCCTTAATGTTTTAAATTCTTTCTTTGTTTAGCTTAGTGACAAAAACACGACGTGAAAACAACAACAAAAAATCTTCTTATGTTCAAAAGAAAGATTGATATAATTGCTAGAGAAACATGCGGTTACACTGTAATACTACTTCAGATTGTAAATAGGCAACAGAGAGTGGTTGTTACTTAGGGCCGTCAAAATTGTTCCTTAAAGCTACATTTGCACAAATCAATTATATTTTCCTGTTTGATATATGATGTTAGACAAACTCCTTCCTAACATGTTTTCTTTAGAACTACACCTATACCAGTTTAATAATAATTATCTATAACAAGAAATAAACTGAGCTCTGGAGCTGGATAAATTGAGATTAACTTATTCTGAACTTATTCCAAAAATTTTAATGATTTACTGTTGCCTTTATGTGAAAAGATAACGTTTCTGAAATCTGGCATTTACTTACTTCTTAAAACATAAGTTCATCCTTTATTGTCCTCTGCCTTAAAATGACCTATTCTTTGATAATTCTGTACAACACAGCTTTGATGGTATTATTTGTGTGGAAAGACTTTCACCAAATATTCCATACCAGCCTCAGAAACTTCACCAACGTTACACCTTCTATATGAAGTTCTCTCCAAACATGTAATCTTCAGTAAATTCTTATTATGTTGAACTCTTGTCTTTATAATCCATCAGTAGTTAATCTTATTTTAATCTGTTCTGTCATATTTAATTGAAATCTATCTGATATCTTTTACTCGTTTTAATACAATCTTCAGCACATATTTTATAGAATTTAACATCTTAGCACTTCTAACATATAATTTTAAAACACTAATAACAAATATTTTTAAGAAAATGAATACATAACAAAACTCAACCCTTGGCTCTGGGCCAAGATGGAGGAATAGAGACTGGATTTACCATCCCATAGGAAACAACAAAAGCGAGAAAGAAAACAAAAATATACGAAACCAGAGTTTTCAAGTTACTGGATATCAGGTAACAAAAACAGTGGTCCTTAAGAAAGGGGAAACGGATGAGATGAGCACTGACTCCAACATCTTGCTGCCTTCAGATTCCTGTTGGCCACACAAGAAGGGAGAGACAAAGCAGAGCTTGGAAAAGTCCCTGGATTGCTGGATATTGCTGGAGATAGAGCCCAAATTCTAGGAGGACCAGAGTGACTGGAGTTCTCAGGAGAGGATACCACAGAGGAGAGAGTTGCACAGAGAGGGATAAAGGGTATCTGTGAAAGATCTTCCTTTAGTTTTCAGCAGAGTGCTGATGAGCCCCTGTGTGAGAAAACCTCCTGAGACCAGGGAAAGAACTACCCAAAAGTGTTGGAGACATCTTGTTTGGTGCTCACACAAGGCTGGGAGAAATGCTTGTTCCCAATAGCAAACTGGAAAAGATTCATGGGGCATTAGGTAGAGTGCATATTAGCTCCTCAGTGAGGAGTAATCAGCCCTTGATTTAACACTACTCTGAACTCACATAAATTTTAAAGCAAAATTCACAAAGATCAAACTGTTTCTTAAAAACTTAACTGTGTCCCATAAAAAAGCTCAAGAATATTTATAGGAAAAGAATCCAACACCCAACAAAGTGAAATTCACAATGGCACTCAATAAAAAAAAATATATATATATATATATATATATATATATATATATATATGGCATGTAGGAAAATGCAACTATAATAAAGGAAAAAATCAATCAAAATCAACTCAGAATTGTCATAGATCCTAAAATTAGTAGGCATGGATATTAGAACAGTTATTATAACTATATCCCATATATTCAAAATGTTAAATACAAAAAGAATACAAAAACAACTTCTAGAGATAAAAGTTATAATGTCTGATATGAAAAATACACTGAATTGGATTGGGGGCAGATCAGATGTAATAACAGAAAAGATTCATGAGCTTGGGGGGGGGTAGAATTGAAACTACCTAAAATAAAGAACACAGCAGGAAAAAGAGTGGAGAGCATCCATGAAGCATAGGACTATTTCAATGTTCCTAATATACTAGTAATTGAAGTTTCCAGTTGGGGGAGGGGACGCACTGTTGAAGAAATAATTGAAAATTGTCCAAATTTGCTGAAAACTACAAACTCATAGATCTAAGATCAATAAATCCCACTTCACAAGAAGCACAAAGAAAGTTTCACCAAGGCACGTCATAAACCAGTTGTTCAAAACAAATAATCTCAAAAGCAATCACAGAAAAATGACACCTTGTACACACACACAAAAGTAAAGATCACAACAGATTTCTCACCATGGAACAGGAAAAGAGTGGAACATCTTCAAAGTCCTGAAATAGAAAAATGTCAATCTAGAATTCTATACTGAGCCAAATATCAAAAAAAGAAGGTGGACTAAACATTTCTTGAGACAAACAAGTTGAAGGATTCATCACCAGCGACAAAGTACAAGGAACGTTGATGAAAGTCTTTTCAGGCGGAAACAAATGATACTACATAGAAATACAGATTTACACAGGAGTGAAAGATACGAGCATTGGTAACCACATGGGTAATTATATAAGATTTTTGTAAATATTTAAATCTCTTGAAAATATAATTGAATTTTTAAACTAACATAATAACAATGTATTAGTAGATTTATAGCATCTGTACAAAAGTGAAATCACTAGCTTAATGTCTAGGAGGGAGAAATGGAAGTACACTAGCACAAGGTTCTTACGCTGTATATGAAAGGGCGTAACACCATTTATAGGTACACTGTGATAAGCTACAGACGTATAAAATAAACACCCAAAAAACCACCAAAATAACAAAACAAAGAGGTAGAATTGATTAACTAACAAAGAAAATAAAATTGAATCATGAAGAAAATACTTGATTGAGCCAAAGACAGAAAGACCAGGAAGACGAAGCAAATGAGGAACAGAGAGAGAAACACAGAACAAATAGCAAGATGATGACTTCACTCCGACACTGCTGGTCACATTAAATGAGAACGGCCTAAACAACCCAAGGGAAAGGCAGAGATTGCCAGATTAAATTTAAAAGTGAATCAAACTATAGTTATTTATAGGAAACACACTTTAAATATAGACACATATAGATTAAAGGATGGGAAAAGATAAAACATGGTAAAACAGGAAAAAAAGAAAGCTGAAATGACTATATTAAATCAGACAGATGGAACTTCAGAATAAAGAATACTAACAGGAAGTTCCCTCAAAGTGATAAAGGGGGTCAATTATCAAGAGGACATAACAATCATCTGTGTTTATACACACGATGACAGAGTTCCATGAAGAAAAGCTTGAGAGAACCACAAGGAAAAACAGACAAATACAAATTAGCAGGTGGAGATTTCAATACTTTTCTCTCAATAGTTGATAGAATAGTATGAAGAAAATCAGTAAAGATAGAAAGACTTGACCAACACAATCAGCCAACCTAAACTAATTGATATTAATAGAACACCACACTCAGTAATATCATAATATTCTCTTCAAGGTCACATAGGGCATCTATAAAGACAGATCATATTTTCAGCCATAAAACGAGTCTTAATAATTTTTTTTTTGTAAGCAAAAAAGTTTATTAGAATGAATTACTGGGAAACATTTAAAAACTCGAGTAGGGAAGGAATGGAAAAGTCTAATAGTCAATACTCTTAATAAATTTTAAGATTCAGGCAAGAAAAATTCTGTTTTGAGACTAAAGTAGAATTAAATTAATAACCAATAATTTAATAAAATTAATAACCAGAAAGACTTCTGAAAAGATCTCTAAATATTGGAAACCAAATAATACACTGAAATAAAGCATGGATCAAAGAAGAAATAAAAATTTAAATTAAAAAGCGTTTTGAACTGAATGAAAATGAAAATACAACATTATTAGAATTTAGACGTCAATAAAGCAGTACTTAGAGATAATTTATAGCACTAAACATCTATATCAAAAAAAAAGTCTCAAATCAATGGCCCTGCCTTACACTATGGAAAGTAAAAAAGAAGAACAGATTAAATTAAAAATAAGCTGAGGAAAGGAAATGTTTAAGATCACAACTGAAATCAATAAAATAGAAAACAGAAGGGGCCAGCTCTGTGGCTGAGTGGTTAAGTTCGCACGCTCCGCTGCGGCGGCCCAGGGTTCGGATCCTGGGCGCGGACATGGCACCGCTCCTCAGGCCATGTTGAGGCAGCGTCCCACATCCCACAACTAGAAGGACTGGCAACTGAGATATACAACTGTGTACAGGGCGGGTGTGGGGAGATAAAGCAGGAAAAAAAAAAAAAAAAGAAAACAGAAAAAGAATGGAGAATATCAATGGCATCAAAAGGAATGTCTTTGAGAAGATCAATAAAATTGAAAACTTCTAACGATAATGACGAGAGGAAAAAAGAGAAGTCGTAAAGTACCTATGTCAGGAATGAGAAAAGTGACAATAGTTCAGCTTGTATAGTATCAGAAAGATAATAAGAAACATTGAGAAAAATCTTATTCTGATATATTTGACAACTTGAACAAAATGGAAAAACTCCTTGAAAGATTCAAGTGATAAACGGTCACTCAAGAAGGAAGAGAGAGCCTAAATGGTTCAATATTTATGAAATTAAATTTGAAACAGAAGAACAAAGTTGGAGACTAACACTAATGATTTCAAGACTTAACTCGAGATGGTGTGGTGTTGGTGTTAGGATAGATGGATCAGCAGAGCAGAGCAGAGGCCAACAGTCGACTCCCGTGTGTATTCACAGTGATTCTCGACACAAGTGCAGGGGAATTTAGCGGAGAAAGTGCAATCATTTCAACAAATGATGCTTAAACTACTAGATAGCCATTCATAAAAGATGATATTTGATCGTACTTTGTATCAAATACAAAAATCAGTTCAAAAGAATCATAGATTCACTGTAATAACCTAAAACTATAAAACTTTAGGAGAAAACATAGGAGAAAATCCTTGTGACCATTGTGCCATTCAGAAGAGTTGACAATCTACACCCACAGGACAAATCAACCCTCCACCGAGGTTTCCATGGTGTTTGAACTAAGAATATTTTTTAACATATTTAAACGATTGAGGAAATTTTAAAAAGAAAAATACTATTTCATAGCATATAAAAATACATGAAATTCAACTTTCAGTTAATAATTATTGGAACTCAGCCACATTCGTTCACTTGTACTTTTTTGTGGCTACTTTCACACTACAACTACAGAAATGATCATCTGAGGCAGAGGTTGTATGAATCACGAAGCCTAAACCGCTTACCACCTGGCCCTTTGAGAAGAAAGTTTGCCAGCCCCTGGAATAGGCACAGCCTTCTTAGAGATGACAGTAAAAGCACAATCAACCAAAGAATAAATCGACAGAGTGGACTTCCTCAAAAGTGAAACTCTCTTCTTCAAAAGCCACTATGAAGAGTATAAAAAACAAATCACAGACTGGAAGAAAATATTTGGAAATCAAACATCTGATGAAAGTCTTACGTTGAGTATACATAAAGTACTCTCAAAAATCTGTGATTTAAAAAAATCCCCCCCAAAAAAGGACAAAATATTTAAACAAACGTTTCATAAAAGAAGATATATAGATGGAGAATAAGCACATGAAAAGATGCTCAACATCATTAGCTTTATGGAAGTGCAAATCAAAACTAAATAAGACAACAAATATGCACCTTTGAGAATGGAAAAAAGTTTTAAAAAGACTGACCACACCATGGGTCAGTGAGAATGTGAAGACTAGAATTTTCATACACTTCTGGCAGGAATATAAATCGTTCTAAACACGTTGGAGAGCATTTTGACACTTTCTTAGGTTAAAGGTTAAACATCACATGATGCAGCCAGCCAACTCTTTGGTATTTATGCAAAAGAAATAAAACATGTCCATAAAAAAAGCCTTGTGGACAAATGTGTACTCAATTCAAAGACTTTTGAAATTGGAATAAATTTCAGCAGTCATCTTGTGTGTGTGTGTGTGTGTGTAAGAGGGAGAAAGCAAGATTAAAGAGAATTAAACTAAATATTAGAGATTTTGCAGAGATCTCAGTGTGAATTGTGGGGTCCTCAACTGATAAATCATGCTTTATATAGTTAAGAGTTTTTATCCTGTATATGTTAACAGGATAATATATATCGTGTATATATTAACATTTGAAAAGTGCAATATTGTGTTAGTAAACAGCCTCTACAAGCAGGCATTTTAGGCAATGCAGTAAAAAGTGTCTCCTAAATTTCATATAAAAGCTTCAGTAGATTCATTCTTATGAGTGCCCATCTTATCCCCCTCTACCTTCCAAATAAAATAATCCTTCATTCATTACTAAAAGGATTTCTGGAAAGAAATAGAATCTTTCTACCAATTTTCTTAGAACTATAGAAATAATTAGGCTTACTAGTCCAGAGAGCCCAAAGTCTTATTGGGCACAAGAGCATGAGGGTTTGTCGACTCAGTATCAATCTGACTGCCAGATAGTTTACATTCATCTCTGTTCCCTGGTCCCCGGTGGGACCATACATCCAGATTAATCCTGCTTTGAAAAGTAGACTGGGGCTCACACGTTATCACAAGAGCATTGAGGAAGCAGATAAATAGCCTGGCCAGCGGGCACATGCCCCACAAACCAGGCCAAACTTTCAGTCTCACAGGGTGGAAAGTTCTGATCTTTTAAGTGACAGGGTCATAAAGTGGAGCAAGAGATCCTTACACATAATCGCATGCAACACCACACTTCAAGATCCTCAGTTAGCGATTTAGTAACAATTCTTCAGGCTTAAGTACCTACGACTGACCATAAGTTATCTTATATCTGCCATCTGCTATTGATTTTATTACTGAAGAATCCTGTAAATAACTTTCATTTTTTCTCGTCTTTTTATTATAACAAAGGTTGGTCTAAATCAACTGTTAATTTATAAAGCAGATGCAAATGCTCTCTTTCTTTCTCTCTCTCCTTTTCACAAGATAATTTTTAGAGGACATTTCTAAACGAAGACTTCAAACTTGTTTTGCATTTTCTAGTGTGGAGTAGACTTCTTTTCCTTTATAATACAAGCTAAGAATGAAAATATGTGTGGTTGAATTGTGCGCCCTCTGCAATTATTTCTTAGATGTATAATCTCACCTGTGTAATCCTGTAATCAAAGTACACGAGATGTGGGAGGTAGTCAAGACAACTCTCATATCACATCAACGATGATGTTGGGGATGGAAGAGGTTCATTGACTTACTGATGGCCAGAGAGTGAGGAAACGCTTTAGCTGGGCTTGAATTTCAGTCTTCATTGATCAATTAATTAGAAAATCTCAGAGAAAAAGGCATGAAGCCAGTCATCCAAGTGATTAGAATCTGGCAAGGAAGAAATCGAGCCTCACATCATTCAATTCAGTCGATTCTGGGTATCTGTAGTTCTCTCCTCAAATAAATCTGCCATTAAAATACCCTTACAGGGCCTGCCCGGTGCTGTAGTGGTTAAGTTCCTGAGCTCCGCTTTGGCAGCCCGGTTTTCGCGGTTCAGACACTGGGTGTGGACCTATGCACTGCTTATCTAGCCATGCTGTGGCAGGCATCCCAAATATAAAATAGAGGAAGATGGGCACAGATATTAGCTCAGGGCTAATCTTCCTTACTGGAAAAAAACAAAAAAAAAACATTACAAATGAAATACTCATAATATTACATTTAACAATATAAGGTTGAGGGTTTACTTTATTTCAATTACAAAATCCACCCAATAACTCTAAAAGAAGAATGGAAGTTGCCTACACATCCTTTTATCAAGGAATTGCTACTTTCTCTTTTGCATGTGACCTATAAATTGCACAGTAACAGTTAGGACAAATTCCTCATACAATGCTGAAGCTTCAAACTGACAAGTGGACATGATTTTTACTTATAGATATGCCTTTGGCCTCCTTTGAAATAAGGTATAGTTTTACTGTTAACCAAACATGCTTACACTTTGCTTTCAAGTATCCCAAAAAGAAAAAGAAGAATTAATAAGAAATTTTAATTAACATTTGTCACAGTTTCTTTTCATAACTTATCATTATATTATTTTCAGGTGTTTTTTTGAGGGGTTGCATCCATTCTTCTAAACCATGCATGCTGCATATACAAGAGCAGAGGTTCTTCTACACACGACTCTGAGGAGCCGCTATTGTCATTTGTTGATCCATCAGAGAGAAAGGATGACCAGTAGAGCAAGTTTCACAAAAATTATCAAAAGATTGTTGGAAATAATGATAGAATTGATTGAAATAATATTCATTACTTTAAGTTTAAGTTACTTTAAGGAAGATATAACTTATATAAATATAAATAGACACTTGCATAAAACTTCAGAGAGAAGTGCCCAGTTAGAATGATAAAAAAAGGTGATGAAATCTACAGAAATGAACATTTAGAACAGCGGCCGAAGAATTGTCCAACAAGAAGCTGATGGCAGCCTCACAGTTTGTATTATTTCACATCATGTTTGATGAAGCACAGGAGAGATTTCAGACGAGGAATTCTAAGCCTAAAGCCAGTTGCACAATCTGTACGTCAGGTACCTCTCGGGCTGAGCTTCCTTTGATGCTCATAACCCAGAAAGCGGAACTACACCCACAATGGTTTCACTCACGAGAAAGGCCACTCGCTATGATGCAATGTAAAGGCAGCCACTTCTATTAATCAAACAGGAGAGGAAAGAAAGGGAGCAGGGCAGAGGCGCATGGGCTAGGAGTCATCATTTTTTCATCCTCTCTGTACATTCCTCTGCTCTACAGGTGTCTCTAAGTCTTGACTCTCTTTGTCATCCCCTCGCATGAGCACACGCACATACTCACGTATATTTAACTTGCTGTCACTGAAGAGAATACAGAAAGGTAGATAAAATTTTAATTTCTAACATGAGACTCTAAAATAAAATAGCTAACCATATATTTTAATATATATTACATGTACATACTATAAATATATGAGATATATATACAAATATACCAAATGTACATCAGATAGAGAAATTTAACAAATTAAAAATTCACTCAAGGCTCTCACGTAAACTTGCCTGGCACAGCCTGTCTACTCCAGGATCCCATTACTGAGGATGGATTACTTTAATATACTACATATAATTTCTTCCTTTTTCATAGAACACCCTCAGGAGTAAATTCTGAAACTGATAATTTTTAGTACCAACTTTAATACCAAATGTAGCCAACTATAAGTTAACTTAATTAGCATTCTGGGCTGTCAGTGGGAATAAAGAATAAAAAGCAGAACCAAGCCCCAGCTTTTCTCCACCAGCCCACATTCCTCAGCTGAAGGACTTCAGATACAGAGAACTAAAGTTCCGTGCACCTCAGCAATCTCTGACGATAGGTGGACACCAGGCACTAGCTCTGTGGCTGGGAGCATGACAAGTCACCCCTGTTTCAGTACCTCAGCTTGTAAAACAGGGGGAATAAAAGTAGCTACCTCATAAAGGCTGTTGTGATGACTACTTAGATCAATACACGAAAAAACTTGGACCCTTGTCTGTCACATAGTAGGTGATATATTAATATGAGATGTTACTATAGTAATTATTTCATAATTAACACGTCCATCAGTGCTGGCAATATAGGGCAAAAATGTCTTCAGAATACCTTATTAAGACCAAAGAACATTTAAAAGAGGCATTTCCATCAGTCCCAAGTTAAACAAACATGCTTTACATTTTGAGGTTTAAACTTTAATTTTCCTGACAATTTTCTAAACCATAATGACTTGTTTTCCTGTAACACTGAAGTAAGGCAACATCATTTATGCAACCATTACGGCGCATCTGAATTTAATAAGCCTAGTAATGTTAAAGGCTTACATAAACAGTATTTATTATCAAACTAATAATAAGGACTTTTGATTGGGTTCATCATCTGAGAATACTGCTGGCTTACAGTCGCCATTTCCCACTGGCGTAGAAGGATTAATCCGAGTCTGCGTCTCCTTCGGCTCTAAAGCAGCCGCAGCGACGGAGCACTGAAGTCCACAGCACCTGTCATCGCACGATAGTCACCGTGCTCGTCCACACACAGGCCTTTACAATAGACACTCAGTACACTCTGTACCCACTCAAGGATTCGAGATAACGTCTATGAAAGCGGCTATAAATGTCAACATTATACAGCATCATAGTCCTGTATTTGTGTCAGGAAGGCGTATTACCAGTTTAAGGCTGTAATCATTCATGTCCTACCAAGTAATGGCATGACATATCCATTTGGAAAGATGTTCTGCTCACAGAGAGTATTATATTAAAGACATGAATGCATATAGACCCTAGCCGGAATATACAACATTGACTATGTATGTGAGAAATTGTTTTTCATTATATAACTATTATACATAAGCGTTGAACAAATGTTTTTTAAAAAATTGTATTCTTTTGCAGCTGTTGGTAAATCATCTTCTGTTAGGAAACATAGACATCTTAGGCTGTTTTTTACTTTTTTCCCCCAAAATAATTTCTAGTGTGTTTTCTTATCAGGTAAGCAAACCTCTATGGAACTGGAATAGTAATCTGAGTTATATTACCATATTCAGACATATTTTCAGCTGTCAGAAAACAAACGGAAGATGAATAATTTGATGTATTTTCTTCCATTTCTAAGGAAAACTCAAGGTCAATGTCCCACCTAGGGAGAATCTTGAGTGGGGAGAAGAAACGACTGAGACTCAGGAGTCAAGATATTGACCCCAATTTGGGTCAATAGAAACCGGTGTAATCTGGGGAATTTCCTCGGTTTCTCTATCTATAAATAATGGTGTTGACATCAATGATCTTTATGACAATGTTCTACTTCTAAAAAATTTTTAATGCTAAATATGTGTGCTCACTCTTCTTTTATCTCTTTCTTTTGTCCTTAGGTTTTTGGGGGGACATTTGATAAACTTGTTTACCTGTACAATATGTATTCCCAGAATATTTGTTACTCCAGATGGTAATGGTTCTCTCTCATATTTACCTGATGTCACACCCTCCCTTAACTGGGGCAGCCTACAAGCCCCTCCAAACCTTATTAATGCCATACTTTTATTGATCTCACCATTATCACTTCCTTCTATTGAGAAGCATCAATATAATAGTAAAGGGCATTTTTACCATTGGGAGCCAGACTTCTTGGTTTAGAATCTCAATTCTCTCATGATGATCCACATAACCTTTGGCAAGGTATTTAGCATTGCTGTGCCTCAGTTTTCCTACTTGTAAAATGGGTATAATAATGGTGCTTACCCTCCAGGGTTGTTCTGCAGTTTAGATAGTATTTCACGTAAAGACTGTGCTTGGCACTAAATAAATGTTAGCTATTGTTTTTCTGTTCTTAATTGTCCTGCAGCCATAGATTTTTTTCCTGTTAAAGACCAAGGATAGATTCACAAGTTAATTCTTTCAACAAATGTCTTTGGGTGACCTCCCATGAATCAGGGTTTGTGAATAAGACTGATTATCTTCCTGTGCTTATAAAGCTTACATTTCAGTGGGCACAAAATCATAGTATCAAGTAAATATAGAAAATGAATACAATATTTTCAGGTATGGAAAAGAACTGCTAAGAAAATAAAACAAGGACATGTTACAGAATTAAGAGGACCAGGAGAGTGGAGTGGAAAAAGTGCCTTTACCTCCTCCAATGCAGAACTGTTAGCGATGGAGGGAATGGAGGCTTAGGTCTGCACATCCCCTCTGCTTTGTTTATACCCCCTGCCTCCCTTACCTCACCCAGCCCAGGGCTGAAACATGACTCCCAAACGTTCATATAATTTGGTTATCTTACTGAAATCTGCTACTCTGACAGTCACCTATTACAGTAAATGGCATTTTTCCATTGCTAAGACCAGAAACCCTGGAGCCCACCTGATTCCTTTGTTTTTGGTCTTCTTATATCCAAATCAGCAGAAGATTCTGTCAAATCTACCTTCCAAATGTATCCCATATGCTCCTAGTCCTCACCACCTCCACTGCTGCCACCGTTTTCTAGGGCTCCGCGATCTCTTCATTGACTACTAGAGACTTTCGTAACTGGTCTCTCTGCTTCCACCTTTGACCACATTCTGCTTACTTCCAACACAGCAGCCAGAGTGTGCAAAATCGGACAAAGTGCCTCTCGCATTCAAAGGCTTCAGTGGCTCTGATTTCACTCTGAATAAAAGCAGGAGTCTCACTATAGACTCTAAGCTGAACCTGATCTGTCCCACTTCCCTTATGTTACTTTCTTTGCAACCCACTGCTCTCTCTCCACTTCACTCTGCACCTGGTAAACTGGCCTCCTTACTGTTCATGAAACACACCAGCTGGGGGCTTTGCTCTTCCGCGAATGTCTGCTATGCTCTCCCTCTACTATCAGCATAGTTGCCTCTTCAGTACCTTCAGGGCTTCCAAAGGTCACCCTCTCAGTGAGGGCCACCTTGCTACCCTTTCCAAAGTTGCATCCTCAATCCCTAGGACTTGTTATTCTCCATTTATGCATTCTTTTGCTACACATAAATTATTACCTTCTAATAGATTTATTTATTTTGTTGTCTTATTTCTTGTGCCTTAGGGTATAAACATCATACTGGTAGAGATTTTTGTCTGTGTCACTCAATGCTGTCTTCCAATTGCCAAGGCAATTGCCTAGCACATAAGTGTTCTTTCGATATTTCTTGAATGATTGAATGATTTAAAGAAAGAATAAATGAATGTAGTCCAAGAAGTCTGCTCTGAGGAGTAGCATTGTTCTGAGCTCGAGATACTGAGAGACAGACAACCACTACAGTCTGGAGGCAGAGTATTTTATGCAGAGGAAACGACCTTAACAGCTGTCAGCTTTTGAACAGAGAGAGGACAGCTATGAAATGACTTCTATTTTTAAATGCTTGTTCTGACTTCTGTGCTAAAGAAGAAGAGCGTGGTTGAACAAAGTGGTGGGGAGGAGAGTGATAGGCTGAGATCTGAGAAGGAGGGAGGGGCAGCTAGTTTCAGGCCTTCTAGGCTATGGAAAGAAGTTGAATTTCATTTAAGATGCAAAACGAAGCCTGTTGAATGAGGCAGTTAAAAGCCGGGACAAGGGAAGTGATATAATTCGGTTTTGTTCTTAAAAGATCATTAGTCTAGCGAGGATTAGAAAGCTACCATGTTTTTACTTGGAGAAAGTAATCAGGAAAAATCACATTGTCAAGATTTTTAAATCAGTAACATGAAAACTGTCTGTAAAATGTCACTAAGGCTTCATATCTGACAAAAAATTGATGGTAAAAACTTCACTGAATTCACATTTTTTCAATATAATCTAAATATTCTTGAATATTCTTGATGGAGTTTATCAGCAGTCTCATTGCTATTACTAGGAATGTTTATGTTCTGAAGTCTTCACACTCACAGTTTCATTCACTTTCTCTCAGTCTAAAAAATACCTATCAAAAATAACAATACAGATAACAGGTTGCATTTAACAGACTTCCCAAAATAAGTAATTCGTTAAAAATAATGAGTATTGATTTAAAATGAAAATAGGTGTTATATGATCTGGAACATCCCTGTGACAGCATCAAACATGGACTTTGGGTACAAATCTGATTTAATTAATTTTTTAGAATTACTTGAAATAAAGTTTCTAATTGTTGCATATACATGTATAAAATTCACACTAATTAAATTGGTACATTAATAAAATAGCAATAAACTTTATAATAAATTTAATATTACTATTAAATTAATAAAATTACTGATGAATTAATGTTAATACCAGTTGTTCATAAAATTCTACTGCTTTATCGTGTGTCAGTATAAATGCAGACATTTGCGTCTACAACACGTCATGTATTTATGTTAGACACACAAAGGTTCACAACTAAAAGCTAAATCAAACATGGAAATATGAATAGAAAAGTCCATGGAAAGTTCTGAGGATATTTTTTTAATGAAACCTTGTAATTGAGAAGCTGAAATTTTACTTGAAAAAAAATCAAGAGAAAATTAACGTATTCCATCTGTTTCATTATGATTATTTTCTTTATTTTCTTTGTTCAATTCTAGTGCATGTTTGTATAAGGGGAAGAAAGAATTTTCAAGTTTGCAAGGAGCAGTTCAGTGTCAAGCGCACGTGTGCAGAGCACCAATTCTCTTTCATTTTGTGTTTCACTGAGCTACACAATGAGATTTATATTTAGAGTCAGAATATAGAAGAAAAGGGGATAGAAATGTGTACTACTTTTGAGCTATTTTGTCATGCAGTTATTATGCTTCTGCCCTGCTCTCACTTAAGCTCTTCTTTCTGCATTATTTCAATGCATATGTAAAATGTCTTCACCAGGCCAACGCTATCGGGCCAGCACAAGTAGGCACTGCCCTGAGCCTCAGTAACATGGTCACCAACCTTAAATAAGTCATTGGTGGAGTGAAGGGTAACAAGCACATATTCTCCCAACAATCTCAGCATATTTTATGCCGGATCCTGATTCTGCTTATACTTCAGAATTAATTTAATCCGATTCCAAGTTATATTTCAGAAAAAGCCTTCTTTATCTTTAGTGTATCGTGAAATGCATATTTAGATAGAAAGGGCCCAGACATTTTAGAGTTGGTTGTTTATTATTCTCTCTGAAAATTAGTGCAGATGTCTTCTGCACAGGCCACACCTGACTGGGCTCTTCATCCCCAGGGGTGTTCCTGGTGCTGACCTGGGGAAGATCAGGGAAGCACGAACCAACCGTGTCGTTCCTTTCTCCTCATCGGGGCTCCCTGCTCCTCACCAGCCCCACTGGATAAAACTCAGCAGCAAAGCAATGCTGTGTCTTCTCTCTGCTCTAGGAAGCTGCCTGCACAGAATTTCACGAGGCTTCACACAGACAAGGGCTTGAACCTGCAGAAACCAGAGGCTACTCACCAGTTTAAACAAGTATTTTGGCTTAGCTGTGGATTCTACTTTGCTACAATAAATTCTTTCTGTTACTCAGAAGGACTAGTTAAAGCTTGTTCAAGTCAGTTACTCCATCTAAAAGCAAACTCCTTACCCAAGCCCTCCAAACAGTCATTTGTACTGGTTAGATCCACAGTAATTCTCTTGCCTGGCTGCTCCTGTGTCAGGTAAAGTACAGAAACAGTCAGCTGTTAAATGACATCCATACTAAGATTAATACAACCTAAGTTCCAAGAAACAAAGGTGAAAACTTTCAATGGCTGCATGACTCGTATATCAGTTAATGTGACCTAAAGAATCAGCATGGCTCACAGTAATTTATATGGTTATATGTGGAAAGTCATAACACATTTCAGTTTTGGTGTAGAGGATTGTTTATTCTGTATAGAGAAAAGACAATCTGTGGGTTGATCATGGTGGATCTCGTAATAACTCACTTCATTTTCCAGATTTATTCACTTGTTATGTTTAAATCCCAATATTGGCACTTATAATTGATAATGGATCTTTCAAAAATAGCAATATTGTAAATACAAGCATGGGAGAAAGCATGGGATGCATCAAATGAAATTATGGTTGGCCATTAAAAGTAATGATCTATCAGTTCCCACAAGCTCGGGTAAATGGATTATCACGTTGCCATTGTGTAGGAAGGCGATGGGGTGGGAAAGATAAAAAGTCAGGAAAGAAACGCTTGAATGAACGGTACGCAGCAGATGGCCTGTGCTGTTTACAGGTCTACCCCTGTAACGGTGCCTATGGCTTATGATTAATCACTAAGAAGGAGCAGTGATCACTTCTATATCAGAAGGTCAATATCCATCTTCACTGCTGGTTCCCTAACACCCATTAGAGGGCCTGGCCTGCAGTAAGTGTTCAGTAAATTTCTGTTTTTTGCTCAAAGATTGAAAATGCCACAGGAGCCAAGATAGCGTTTATGTTTACTCACCACTGTACGTGACCCCACATGTAAGTCTAGTCCACGGATGTTCAATAAAACTGTGCTGAGTGGAAGACTGCATGAACGGACCTTCACAAGTATATGAACACTATGGCGGATATTGAGTAAATAATAACTTCTATTATCATGAGCTAATCTTTGAAGTAAATAGACAAATCTAATCACTAGGATCACGATTATGTGACAGGATAGAGCTAGTCCCACTTCTGGAAAATCAACTCAGAATCCACCCTATCCATAATTAGATAGAAATACTGAAGAAAGTATTGTTAATATGTTTTATATAATACACATGATTGTGTCATGCTATTACTAAGTTCTACGTCCTTTATATATTTTATGGCTGCATACAGAGGTGAGACATGCATAAATACAACACCCATGCCTTCATGTACCAAAGCTATGTCTTAGAACTACATCCATGCATTGTTTAATCCAACTGAAACCCAATTATACCACTCTCCACTCAGAAAAGTAATCATCCCTCAGAATACCTCACTCGGTGCTGACCAATGAGAATAGGAGCATCACTTGTCACTACTCCAGTGCGTTCATCTGTATAAGCAGTACAATAGAGAGGAGATATGGCGACAGCACCAACCCTTTCCTGATTCCAGCCCCTTTTCCTTTTTAATCCTCTGGAGACTTTGTGTTGATTACGATTAACTCTGAGATGCTGTCTCTCTACTGGAATCACAGAATTGTAGACAGAGAGTCTGTAACCACTAATTCCTTAAGTCCTGTTTAAAAGTCCATCTAGCTTCCTACCTGAAAGAGTATTTTCTATGAAACAGTATTCGAAAGTCATTATGAAATATGACCATTACTAAATAAATCCATTTATATTTTCAGGGAGTAAACACCATTACATCAATTCTATACCTAGCTGTTTTGTTGTGATATTTTACTCTGTGCTTCCCATCACACACACACACACACACACACGTTTGCACCCAACAAGGAATGTTGAGACACTTGTTTGAGTAATTTTATATGCTTTTTTCTGAGTTTATAAGTGGAATAAATAAAAGACAGTTCACATCTTAGGATAACAGAACATTGTCAGATATTATGGTTTAACAAGTTTAATAAAGATCATTTTGTGTTATTGAAATAAATATCTCTATTCACTTCTTGTTCTGTCTAAAGTGGCTTTTCCCAATGCATCATATAATAATACTGAGGGTTCAGATATGATTTATTGTTATTCTTTGATGATCATTAGCTACTTAGCAAAGCGGACCTTAACCAACAAGTAACAGGAAGACAAACGGGCGGTCAAATATGTACACCCTGCCCTGCCTTCCTGATTGGGCCAGATAAAGATGTAGGGTCCACTACTGGGATAGATGGTCTTACTAAGGAACACTTAGTTGGTAAAAAAAAGAAAAAAATCAATTAGTCAAAGTCTTACATTAAAAATCAGCTTATACACTAGCTCACTTCATTGAATTTTAAACAAATTGAGTAATTTCTTTGAAGTTTAGTACCATTTATTTTGAACATTTATTAAGTATATGTCTAAGCCAGGCAAAAGGCAACAAAAAAGAAAGTATAAAAATTAATTAGCCACGGACAGCATGAAGAATATGAGTATAACTTATTCAGTAACTATAAATATTAAAATGTGGAACAAGTGCTTGTTACTGACCTTTTCTCTAACTCTTTCTAGAATGATAAACAGACTGTGTAAATTTCATTAATAAGAAAAGACCCTTTAAAGCTCATTACTTAGGACAAGAGAACATATTTCTTCCCACCTGAATGAGGTTTGTGAGTGTGTGTACACTCTAATAAAAAAAATCTCTGGAAAAACAGAGTTTGGTTTCTTTGACATAGCTATTTACTCATGAAGACAATTTTAAATTTAAAATAAAAGGCTACTCCTGGAATTTAAATGAACCAACGTCTGCTATTTAAAAATCTAGAAAAAAACCCCACTATATAAACATTTGGTTCAAATTTTCCACAATGTAACTATCCCCAAGCCAGTCAAATGCACATTAAAGAATCATCAGGTTGAGGGTGCCGTTCTAAATACACTTAAATATGAGCTTGCCACACCCCTCCCACAGCAAGAAGCACTTAGAGTAATGAAATCTATCCTCTTTTTAAAAGTTAATTTGCACTCACTTTAGAGAATTTCTTCTGGAAAATTAAGACAAACCTCTGGGGTAATAGTCCTGGTCGTTAGAAATGCTCTACCTGAAAAGCTGATAATTTATACATACAAATCTTGAATATGATTCATCAAGATCTGAAAATAGTAGAAGAACCTCTCTTTCAGTTTACTCCTTATTTGTGTACTCGTGGTTGTGGGTTATTGAGAAAGGGAGGGGAGAAGGAATCACAAAAATAGGGCTTTACACATGAAGTCCACAAGATTACAAGTAGAGGAAGCCCAGAAGCCTTCTGGAATGTCCCCCTGCTGGGTGTCCACATGGCATTCCACTTAGCCCATGAAACAGTGGATTGTGCAGTGATGGCAGACACTGAGAGCAAAGGGAACACTGTGTTGCAAACGTTTTCATTTAATGAAGTTAGTAAACTAATCATGTTTCCATGACTCTTCCTGACAGGTTGATTTCCCACCTGGAAGAGCCAAGCTTCTGGGTCTCTAACCTCCTACAGGGCAGAGAGCTGCTTCCAGCTGCCCTTGTGGCAAGATGCAGGCTGCCAGCACGCCACTGAGGCTGAGCAAGCTGACACCCTGTCTGAATAATGTCCTAATATGCCTGGGATTAGGAATAAATCTTTTAAAATGAAAAGTAAAGCAGGAAATATATATAACATACTAGCCTTAAGGGTAAAACACCTCCAAAAGAAACGTATTTTGACTCTATTTTAAAGGACTGCTGGGGAATTATACATGTTTTAGAAAGCCATCTTGTAAAAAGTATAGACCCATCATAAAGCTTGTAAAAGCAAAGATCTTTGTCAAAAAATAAAATATATTTGAGACAAACCTCTTAAAGTTTGTTGGAAAGGCAGCTGCAGCCAGCCTCCCGATTGTGGTGTGAGAAGTTAAGAGTTAAACACCCCATTGAAACTATTTTCACCATCCAAGGAAGGTCTGAGAGAGAATCATTGTGTAAAAGGTTTTTAAAAAGGAGAAAAAAGCGTAAATGGTTTAAATACATTAGCTAATACATACGGAATTTTCACAAATGGGAAAATGAATAGTCACTGAAAAATAGTTTCAGGAAATCTTTGGAGAGAGAGCAACAATACACAAGGGCATCATATTATGACAACAAACAGAATATACTGGGATCATTTTACCTGTTAAAATGGGTGGTTTAGAGTTTGAACTATAAACCTATGTGTAAAACCTCTCCAGAGTGTGCTGTCGCTGTAGTCACACATCTTGAAAAGCATTAGTAAAAGTACCGTATTTAAAAGCATCATGTTTTCAGTGGCCTAGAACAACTCTGCTATTTCCATAGTTCCCAACTCCAGTTTTGTGGTGCAGAATTATTTTTCCATGGTCCTTTAGATTTTCATGCCAATTTAGATTTAAAATTTTTCAAATATCAAATCTAGTTATCTAGTATAAACATACGATACAATATTTTTAATGCATGCAATATCCATTGTAGTGTTGGCTAGAAATATATTCAAAAGCTTAAAGGGTTTTTTGTACATTATACTTGGTTTTTAGATACCATTACTTCATTAAATGTGCCTGTAATCATTCCACTTTAAAATTTAAAATTAGAGTGTGTTTTATTATCATCTTTGTCAGTATCATCATTTGCATTAAAACAAGAGAGCCATTTACTTGGAGAAAAAATAGCAATTTTCTGAGAAAACCAAGCCTCGATATTAGAGTATTTCCAAGACATGAAAATTGGTCGTACAGTGGCAAGAGAGAGAGTGTGGCCTCTGAAGTTCCCGTGACTCCTCAGCATCCCGCTTGTTTCTTGGGGATGTGGGAAACAGGAGAGGCAACTCTACTTTATATGCATATCAGTGCAATTAATCAGGAGCTTTATAAGATGACATCTTAAAAGGGATCTACCTGCTGAAAACTGTTAAATTGATCCTTACTATCACCTTGGAAAGTATAGAAGTTGCTGTGATCTATTAAGTTAATACTGTAGCCGGAGAGCCTCAAAACAGACTGGCTCTCAGAGAGCCTCTTTAGTACATAATGTGTCCTTTAGCGCTTTAGAAAAATATATCATTTCCTGTGTTCTGCGGGAACTTAGACTTCCTGAGAGGGCTATTCAGATTAGAATCATAAATCTTTCTTCTGAATATAGAAAGCCTGGTAAAACTTTCTCTCTTAATCAAACCTATTTCATATTTTCTTCCCCAAATAACATGTAAGAGGTAAGGGAAGGACTGTTATCCATCTCTGCTGCTTTGACTTCTGTGTTTCTAATTTATATGCACATTTAAAATTGCTGTATTAAAGATAGAAGAGAACAAGTTATTTTATAACACTGTGTTATCAGATCTTTAATTAGGAGCACTGTGGAGAAATTTGAAAAACCATTCTCTTCACAGCTACGCATCCATTTAAACATTCCTTCCTACTCCATCAAAATGTATCCAGTTTAAAGAATTTGCTAGTGACAGGTTCGATCAATGATTTAGACATGCCAGCAGAGGTATCCTCACTGTGTACAGTGCATTGTGCACCAGACATCCTATATGAGAGGGAAAGGGTTAAGAGAAGGTGTTATGAGCCTTTTCATACTATCACTTATTCTTTGTAAGATTGACATATTATTATGGATGTCTCCCTGTGGCATTGGTAAATCAATCAGAATATGTTCTGGAGTAGAAATTACCTGTATACAATTTGAGAGCATGGAAGTTTATAGAAGATGCATTTCCTTGAGAGCATCTATTTTAAAAATGCAGGTGCTGCCCTTTTTCTGATTTCCTGAGCACGCTCTCTTGCCTGCGACCTCTTTGAGAGTTTTTCTCTCTGCTTTTTCTCCCTGGTCCTGTGCTTATTGACTGTCTCTCCTCCTACGGGTTGCACCTCAGACACCCATTTCTGCAACCCTCCAAAACTTGGTCCAAGTGTACCTCCTGGGTTATAAAGAATAAGTACTGTATCGCATTGCACTGTACTCCCTTTAACTGAAGGAAAAGATTTTGCTTTGCTCATTATTATATTACTAATTCTCAGCCAAGGTCATTGCTCTCCATATGCCCTCAATAGACATTTATTTAATAAATAAAAGAAAGCAAGATTTTTCCCCCGATACAGTCAGAATACTTAAACCAAATATGAAGAGCTTTATATAAAATCACACAAACTCTATATTATATCCTGTCAGCTATCAATTGTGGAAAAGATTGAAGCGTTTTAACATATTACTGGGAACATTCAAGGTTGGATAAGGAATTTGATGGGAGTGAGCACATTTGTAACTGAGTTAGCTGCACATTGGTAACTGAGTTAGGGGCATTTTGAAAGGCACTTTTATTTACAATATCTCATTTGAACCTCTTAGCATCCAAGAGAGAGAAGATTCGTAATCCTCACTTTTTACAGATGAGGGCTTGGTGCTCTCACAAGTTAAGAACTTTATTAGCCTCACTACAAATGCACATTTTCCCAGCTACGCACTGTGAAGATTTAGGAAAGGTATAGCTGTAGAGGGAAATCCAGTTTCTTCCATCATGAGGATGCCTTGTCTTAGAAACATCACCATTCTGGTGCCAATGGCATTTTCTTTCTTCTCTTACGTCTTCTTGATTTTACAAGCTGTGAGTGACTTTTGAAGGACATGAATCTCCAGGGAAAGGAGTGTGTAGAATTGACATTGCTCCCCCAAGGACTGTCTCATGGCATATCTAAAAGTAGCAATTCTGGTTTGATATATGTAAAACCTGGTGAAGTGGAAAAATTATGGACTTTGGAATCACTCAGATTTAAACTTCAATTTTAATGAAACTGCTTACCAGTTGTTTGATCTTGAACAAGTCACAAATACTCTAAGTCTTAGTTACATCATTAGTACAATTCTGAAACTATTAATGTTTAATGAATAGGACGTTAGGAGAATTCAAAAAAATATAAACGTGAAGAGCCTGACATACATATCAAGCTAGTGAAATGGGAGCATGAAATCTGATTGATACATATGGACAAGAAAGATGACAATCCCCTCATGTGATGTTTGTAATGGAAGAAGCGGCTTGGTGGATATTCTGTGTGATTCTTGTATTCAGTTCTTAAATTTTCTTGGTTAAGTTACCTTATCCCCCAACCCTGGTTATTACCATCCTCAATCACTGTTCAGTCTTCAAAAGTGCAGAAAATTATGACATAAAGAGATACAAGGCAATTCACTCTATCAAAATGATGGCTCCATCAATGGTATTGATATTCACCTCTTATTATCACCTGATATTCACTACTTATCATGTAAATAGATAAGTCACCTTAATGATGACACAAGTGATAGCTCTTTCAGGCATATTTTTCTGTTCTCTATTAATTCATAGAAATCTATGACATTCAGATTAGGATATCTTTCTTTACTCATTAGAAAATGTTAACATTTAATACAGATCATGAGACAAAGAGTCTTATGTTGCTTAGAAATTATTTAGTTCAATTGGTTATCCTTTGAACATCTGTAATATTCATAAAGTACTAAAGAATGCTAAAATAAAACAAAATACTAGAGTACTAAGGTGACAGAGATGGAATGATTAATTTTCTTAAAGTTTTAAAAGACAAATAAATACAAAGCATATCATAGAGGAAAAAACCAGCTATTTCTTGAGGCCTAGATAAAATGGGAGAGTAGTAGATAAATAAGAAATGACAAATAAAGTCAATCCTTGTTATCTGTGGATTCTGTATTTTCGAATTCACCTACTAGTTAAAATTTATTTGTGACCCCAGAGTCAACGCCTGTGGCTCTTTCCCGGTCTTTTGAAGGCATGAGCACAGTGACAGAAAATGTGTTCTGCATTCCCAGCTGAGATCAAACCAGCTGACACTCTGCCTTCTTGTCTCAGATCTCACACTCTAAACAGACATCCTTTCTGCAGTTTATTTAGTGCCATGTGTTTTCACATTTTTATGCTTTTATGGGAGAGTTCACTATTTAAAATGGCTCCAAAGCTTAGCACTGAGGTATTGTCTAGTGTTCTTAAATGCAAGAAGGTCTGATTTGCCTTACAGGAAAATATGTGTTAGGAAATCTTCCCTCAGGCCTGAGTTATAGTGCTGTTGGCCTTGAGTTTAATGTTAATGAATCAACAATGTATATCAAATAAGGTATCTTTAAACAGAAACTCACATAAAATGTCTAGGCACTGATCAATTGATGGAAATGTTGTGGCCAGATACTCACAGGAGCCCACACTTGTATTTCCCCCAGGAGCAGCAAGGCAGCATTTGTGGCTGCTTCGTAGAACAGAACTACCAAGAACACTGGGACTCAACTGTGTGCTACAACTGAGGATTTCCAGTCTTAGCATGTTTTTTGACACTCCAATTTCCACTTGAAAAGCATTCATTCAGCTCTCTTCCAAATTAGATTTTACAAATAAGGCTGATGGGAATGCACAAAAAGAAAAATGTTGGCTACTGTTCTATGAATGTAAAGTTTCATCGAAGGTGCAAGTGGTAAAAGATATAAAATGAATAGGTGGAATGCAGAAATGGACAGCAAAGAGAAAGCGATGTTTCTACAGCCTTTTAAGATTCTTTTATTACTTTATCTCACTTGCACCTCCCTGTTCAGTATTCACAAGCATTTCTACTTTCAATTAACACATAAGCAAAGTGAGCTAAGAGAGAGAAAGTACCATCTTTAGGAGAACGTGGGTAATACTAAAGGAGTTGGAATAAAAAATCAAAGCTTTTGGCTCACAACACTTGCAGAAATTTCTTGAATAAGTAAGTTGAAAATTTATCTTCCAATGATAATAGATATATTTTTGGCTTAAAAAAGTAGTTTCTTAGATAAGGAAAACATTCATTTCCATTATGAACACATAAACAATTGATGGAGATTATATTTCTGTAAGAAATAATAAAGCCAGAATTTATTTCAAGTCAGAAAGGTGTGGTTTGTTAGGTCTTTTATATTGACTGTCAGAGAACATTAATTCCATAAAATATCCCCAAGATTTACATGTTTAGCCTAAAATCTCTTTATGTTTTCAAATTATGAAAAATTATTCCCTTCATTCTCCAGATAATTTTCCAAATTTTTATATAATCCGTGGTTACTTTTAAAAATGACAGATTACAGATACGAATAGGGACAGAGAAAAAGAGTAAATCTAAATATGAGTCAGGTAAAAAGATCAAAGCTATACTAACAAGCAATTCTCTCACACAGCTAGAAAACTGAGAAATGTGATTCCACTTAGCACCACTCTTTGTCTCACTGCAATCACACATGGATACTTAAAAATATGGCATAGCGTATGCCTTATTTTTCATTTTCCAACAAGTATTAATGGATTAAAATTCTTGACACTTGCAACAAGGCAAAGTTCAAAGACACTGTGTTACTTGTAAAAGAGGGTTTTAGTTTACATGCTGATAGAATTTTTGTGCAATCTGTCAATAAAGCCGCAGGTGTACAGCATATAAATAAACTATAGGATTTATTAAGGATTTCTTATTTAAATTTTAAGTAAAAATTACAATTTAAAAGTAATTTATTTTTTAAGATAGTAGACAAAAATTGGTAATATAACTGATATAATAGTAAATATAAACTGACACATTTGTAAACATTTTCTATTCTTTTATTTCTGGTCATTTCTTCTTCTTTCTTCCTCCTCCTCCTCCTCCTTCCTTACCACCTACTCCTCTGTCTTAAACATAAATCCAGGTATCTAAAGCATCTTAGAGGTGATCAAGTTCAAGGACACTTGAGATCAGAGGAGGCCCAGCTCATGCAGGTCTCTTAACTTCCTTAGGTGAAATCTAACCTGATGAAATTTCAGCCATAATTTTTTTTTTTACTTTACTATGAACATCATTCAAGAAAGTATGCAACTTTATTGCATGTTGCAGAAAAATAACCTTACTTTGGGTTTTTTAAAACATCATCCTAGATTGCTATTTCTAATTAAGGTTTTTTCCATAACTTGTTCCTTCCTGGAGATACAAAAGATAACAGAATGAATGAGCTTATATTTAAAAATGCCCTCCTCAGTATTATTTGGCTTAATGTTCCCTGAAGAATAAGAATAAATAAATTTTTTTGTCACAATACAGAAGCAGAGAATATAATAATGCCCACAGGGAAGTAATACATGCTGAGAATAACCTATATTTTGTGTACAAGAAAGTTACAAATATATAGAAAGAAGGGCATTATTCTTTCATATTAGTTTTCCTACTTGATTAATTTAAAAAAACATTATTTCTATGACTTAAGAAATATTCTGATAAGAAACACAGGTTTTGTTTGCTTGTTTGTTTTTAAATCAAGCACAGGCAGTTTTTTATCAGAAAGAAATGGGAGAAGAGAAAAATGATGAACAAGGGAAATTTTATAGGAAACAATACTTGAAAATTCATATTGAACTTTTTCAAAAAGTTACAATCATGATGCACAGACAAAATTTGGTAATATAGATATCCAACATATAAATTTTATTGACTCCAATAAAAGAAAGGCACTAAATAAGAGGAAACACATTTAAAATGGTTATCTTGGACTGAGTTCTTATTGAGACTACAAAACTCAACACAGTATTGCATCTCTCCTTATGGAAATAAGACAGAAGTGAGGGTCAGGCTGGCTGTAGATCAGGAGAAGCTGTTCACATGGCTGATGCTGTTAGTCAGAAAGAACAGGTGAACCAACAGCTGGCCAAAGACAGACCAGCATAGACAAGAAGGCAGTGGACAGAAGTCCTGTCAAAAAGAGAGTGGAAAAGGATTTCTGTGTCTAAGGTCAAAGGTAAACCAACAACCCAGTCATTGAAAATAATCACTGGCAATCATAATGATTAGTAATAGTACTACTACTAACAACAACAACACTACGAGATTTCAGTTGCTGACCATTTACTGTCAGACACCGTGCAAAACACTTTAGTACATTATATTAATGGATGCTTACATGATAATTCTGATCCCATAGATAGTAAAGTGAATTTGGGATTTGGTAGAAAGATACACTAGTTGCCTGAGGTCGGCTTCATACATGCCTTTAGTGCTCCTGACAACTTCATCAAAGAGGTGCTATTATTATCACTCACCTTCTAAAGAGAATCCAACTCAGGCCCTGAGGGACCAGTGACTTGATGTCACACAGCTCATAATGGAAAATCCTGTCACTCAAAACCAGGCAATATACCTCTGGAATCCACGTTCTAAACCACTAGTTCTCAGACTACAGCATGCATCAAAATCACCTGTGAAACACACATTGCTGGGCCCCGTACTCCCAGTTTCCGTCTCAGCTGGTCTGGAGTGGGACCTGAGGGTTTACATTTCTGGTATTCTCTCCAGTGATGCTGATGCTGCTGGGCTGTGGTCTACACCTTGAGAACTACTGCTCGGTGCTCCCTTGTAGGTGTAGGAATGTCATTTACCTTCCTGTCCCTCAATCTCTCTGTAAAATGTGTAAAATAAATTTTCCACATAGGATTGTTCTGCAACTTAAATAAGTCACCAAGTAAAAGTGCATCTGACACAATAAACGCTAAATACATCAAAGATCTCATTTGGAGGCAATAGAGTTACAAAAACAATATTTGAATTAGATTCAATGTTAGAAAGAGTGAGAAAGTGGAAATAGTCATGTCATGAAACTTGATTATTTTTCAGTTTTAACTAACGCTCATAGTTTTAAACTGTGACCTTGTATAAGACATTAAACCTTGCATTGACCTTAGTCTTTTTTTCTAAGTTGTAAATAAGAAAAATTATATCATTTACCACAATACAGGAAGGTTGAAGAGAATAACTTACAAAATTATTTTATAGCACTTTGTAAAAATAATTGAGTATATAAAATCTAATAATAAATTTCACCTTCCTCCAAGAACATTGTAAATTTTCAGTCTCAGTTAATTTACTGCTACAGCTAAAGTGCTAAAATTATAGACAAGAATTTTTTTTCCTGAAAATTCAACAGTTAGGCTCTCTCTTTTAATGTGCCATCAATATAAATTATAACAGTCTAATTGTCTACAATCTTGAAAATACATTCAATTTCCTCACTTTCAAGCACGTTGATTATGTAATAAAATTCTGGTGGCTTAAAAATAATAAAAACAGAAACATGAAAAACCAGATAGATCACATATATTAAGAAATAAGAAAACAGAAAGTTAAATTTGGAGTTTTCAGAAACTTGATGCATCCCTTTAAATTTTCGAGAATGCCGTGAACTTTCAGCTGAGTGATCCTTTCTTATTATTCCTTCCTAAGCATTGACGATTAGCCACATGAACAGACCTATCTTTCAGCAGCAACAGCATTAGGAAACATGTGTTTTCAGAAAGAAGAAAGTTGATCTAGGGGGCAGTTGAAACTGCTGTGGCCTGGTGGCAGGGTGTTAGAAACCATGAATTTTAATCCCTTTCAAATATCAACCCATGCTGCTGACTTGTGTGGCCTGGGACAAGTGAATTGTTTCTTTTGGTATTTAAATGCATCCTTAGGAAAAAATGAATAAAGTTACTTTAACCTACCACAAATAATTGACTTCATAATTTTTCTGAACCTACATCAGCAGGCACATCCTAGCTCTCAGCCACGTCACGCATCCAGCATTGCTAACGTTTGACAGAAACTTTATCGAAGGCCAACGCGAAATGGGGTCCGTAACAAAGAGAGCTTTGAACCAGTTAAAATCACTAGCAAAACATACTTGCAGCCTAATGGAATCATGCTGTTTTAAAACAAAATACTATCATATCAATTTATCTGTTATTATTTTCTCAAACTTAAACTCAGGATTATCTCAGAAACTGTTAGCACTCTAGTATGAGATTTTAAGTCTTTGCTTGGTTTCCACTTATTCTCAGCTTTTAAATTTCTTTTTTTCTGTTTTTTTAAAAAATTTAAACAGTAAGTCAAAGCTCAGATAGAAATAAAGCAATGATTGCCTTCGTGTCTTGGACATACCAGGGTCACTTTCACAAAGTGAGTTTTAAAATCTTAATTGGCTAAACAGCAATATGTCCTAACAAGTCTTTGCCCTTAAAATACTTTCCTCCAAGGAAGAGGACTTCAATGCTCCTTTAGAAACATCCTCCCCTTGCTATTCGGCTTCCTGGCTTCTGGGGAGAACAGCAGGCTGTGACTTGGAAGTGTCAGTCAGTGGTGCCCAAGCCTTTCTTTTGTAATGAGCATAGGATTCCAGATTGAATAAATCAAGTTTCTCCCCTCTTCCATGAGAGAGTAACATCTGAATTAGCTATAGTGTAAAATAGCCAAGGATAATTAATTACACGCTTTGAGTCAATCCTCATTCACTCCAATTCAAGTACACAGGCATCTTTTTTTTAAAGTAGTTACAAAGAAAACTACAATGATGCTCATCATGTTAAACTTCTTGAAGGTTTTACCATTATCTACTATACCTTTTATAATATAACCTTTGGCAAGATAAGCTTACTTTACTCACTATCCTCTTTAGTTACCACTCACCTTCTGTTACATGTTTAATTCCATTTCATTTCTCTCTCTGTCTTAGAAAGAGTGATTTATTTTCGACCAATTTGCTTATACTCTGTAAATTTTCTTACACTTTCCGAGAAAAAGCATACCCCAGAAGAAGTTGAAAAAATGGTAGGAAACATTAGACAATTTCATTTTTAAAAATGAAATACTATGTTAAATGTTTTTTAAAGGTCATTGGCTTCCAAAGTTCTTAGCCCTTTCAAGGTTGGATAAGTGAATCTCTTTGTCTGAAGAAAAATGTATTAGAATTCATTAAAATCGGTTTTGAGAATATTTCATATTCAGTTAATGACCATGATATTTTTCATCATTAATTTTTGCTCTAGTCTACTTTTGTTTTTGAGTTTGTTTATTTTTAATGATATATCTTTTTTTTTTTAATATTGGCACCTGAGCTAATATCTGTTGCCAATCTTCTTTTTCTTTCCTTTTCTTTTTCCTCCAATCCCTCAAGTACATAGTTGTATATTCTAGTTGTAGGTCCTTCTGGTTGTGCTATGTGGGATGCCAGCTCAGCATGGTCTGATGAGTGGTGCCACGTCCACGCACAGGATCTGACCTGGGAAACCCTGGGCCAGGAAAGCAGAGTGCACAAACTCAACCACTTGGCCACGGGGCCAGCCAATATACCTTTTAACAAAACCAGTTGTTTATAATCAAAAGAGTAATATAACAACAATTTTAGAGATTGAGGGAGGACATAAAAAATATAAACAAATCTAAAGTGTAAAGAAACATTAAGAAAACATTTAAATCACCTATGATGATTGAATATGCTAACTGCTTAAGAAAAGTTATATCCTTAGGATTGGAAAAAAATTAAGAGGGCTTTTGTAAACACTTACATGTCAATATTAGAGTTTTTAGTCAAAATATATAGGAGTAATTTAAGTTCATTGATTTATGTGTTGTGCTACAATTGAATTTAAATCCCCAATTCAATATTGACACATGTAAAATATGAAGCAGAACTTCTTAGGTCCTGCACATATGAAGATAAATTCAGATTCAGCTGTATGGGAACTGAGCTTGCTCCAATAGAGCAACCGCTTCCAACGAACACGAGGGCTGTGGTCCAGCAACCAGGAGCAGATGCAAGGGGCGAGTTGGCCTGGGCTCAAACCCCATCTGCTTCATTTAATAACTGTGTGACCTAGACAAGTGACTTAAACTCTAGGTCTCAATTTCCTTCTCTGTAAAGTGGAATTAATAAGAACACCTATTTCACAGGTTTGTATGAGTATTAAATGCGTCCGCACTCAGTGCTGTTTTAGTTGTTGCTCAATGATCTCGGAGTGCCTTTCTCTGCAGCGCTGTGCTCCTCCACAGCACCTTGGAGAGAGGCATCCAGGAGACAGAGGCCAGCGCCAGCCTAGGGATGGAAATGTGTTTAGGTGTTTAACGGGAGTGTCCATCCTGAGGTAAAACAAGTTCCCAAACAAACTTCCATCTCAAATCCTGAAACTTAAGGTAAAAATGAGAAACAGAAAGTGCCTGTAAATACCGTCACAGGAGTTTCTTCCTAGTCTCACGGTCACCTAAGTTAGAGGGACTCTGACTTGAAGGACAGGGGCGCAAAGAAAAGGCTGCACAGATATCCTACCAGTCCTCCTTCCAGGACCTTTGTGTCATTTAGAATGTATTAAGTTTCATAATGTCCACATGACCAAAAGTGCAAAATACTGCTCGCTCCCTGACCTCTGCACTTGGGTCAAAAATCAAGCAGTTGTTTCTACTATACTTTTCCCTAAAATAGTAATTTCTGCAAGTAAAGGGATATATCAAGAAATCAGATGCTATTTCTTGAAAAGAAAGGACATGTTTTTTCTGAATTTACCCTAAATGGGAACAGGAAGTAATTAAATAATAAAAGACATTTCACATTTTACTTTACACATTTCCCAAAGTGTTTTATGAAATAATGGTGCATCAGGATGCTTACAAAGATTATTAAAATAAGTCTTTGGAGGGGAAATTTTTTTCAGAAAATAAAATTTCATTTCTGTAGAATTACTCAGAGTTGTTACCTCATTAACGTACTTTATGAAAGTCAATGTGTGAAGCAGGACATTGAATACATTATTTCTCAAAATTATTTGGGCAGCAATTGTCCATTTTTCCTAATGTAACTTTAAAGAAATAGTGCTCTTTACTATACCAGTTTTGGGAAATTTAGCTTTACATGAAAGGTTACTTAAAAGCAAAAAAGATTTGGTTGCATTTTTTATTTATTACAACTATAATTTTGGAGATGCACTTACACTAGGAAAATGATGATACCAACAAAAATTAAAGCAGACCAAAAACCTTCCGGGGGTAGTTTCCCTTTATAATGATGAAAATAATTTTTAATGATTTTCCAAAAGATATTTTAATAAGTTTTAAAGTCCTCAATTCTGTCCAAATCTTGAAATTATTAAAAGCATAAAATGTAGCTTCCATTTCATCAGTATTCTTAATGACTCTTTGGGACTTCAAAATGGTATCAGTCATTTTGTCCATGACGTTATTTTAACTCCCAAGGTGGAAGAGTCATGTTGTTTTCTTTAAAGACAGAATTCAAATTTTATTCATAAATTCAAGAGGCGTTTCTTGAGATCCTAGTATATGCCAAGACTAAACATATGCTTTGGGGATGCAACAGTAAATAAGACACGTGCTGCTTCTGCTCTCATAGTTTCCATCCTACTTTGGGACATAGACATTAACAAATTTATTCCAATAACAATTTAAGTGTAATAAGTGATGGTAAGCAAAGGTGCATGTGATGATTAAATTTTTGTATCAACTTGACTGGACCAAGGGATGCCAGAGATCTGGGTAGACATTACATCTGGGTGCATCTGTGAGGGCGATTCCAGAAGAGATTAGCCTTTGAATTGGTGGACCCAGTAAAGCAAATGGCCCTCTCCAGTGTGGGTGGGCAATATCCAACCCACTGAAGACCCAAACAGAACGGAAAGATGGAGGAAGGCTGAATTCTCCCTTCGTCTGACTGCTGAGCTGAGAGATGAATCTTCTCCGGCGTTTGGACTCAGACTGAAATTGACACCACTGGCTTTCCCGGGTCTCCGGCTTACAGATGGTAGATCTCGGCCTCCATAATCCTGTGAGTCAACTCTTTATAATATATATATTATAATTCTTTATAATATATTATATATACGTATATATCCTACTGGTTCTGTTTTTCTGGAGAACCCGACTAACACCATACGATGAGTATTTATACCAGAATTTATAACAAAAGGATCTCGTCTACTTCAGAATATTTAAGTAATAGGTAAGCTGAGACTGAAAGATAACTAGGTTTTCACTGAGCGAGGGGCAGGGTAGATGTGGGAGTTGATGAGGAAGGGAACAGAGAGCAGGGCTGATAGGACCTGTGGGCCTAGAGAATCGAGCATCAAGCCGCGGAGGAATATTCTCATGGTCTCACACCTAATGGAATTCGTCTGCTGGGATTTGGACTGACTTAGGGCAAGTGACCCCTGTATTCCTTTTATTTTTTCCCTATGAGAATGGAAATGTTTATCGGATGCCAGTGCCCCAATTGTATTTTGGAAGCAGATAACTTGTTTTTTAGTTTCACAGGTACATGAGGAGGAATTTTCCCCCAGGAGAGATCATATCAAGAGGCTCACCCATACTTAATTTAGGTGATGAGATTTGAGACTTCTCGAGTCTATGATATACAGATGCGATTTTAGACTTAGACTTGGTTTTCCTACTTAGGTAGCCTAGGTAGCTACAAATATGCCGATTTTTTTCTGAGGCTAGTTATAACATTCGTTGGGGTTTTTCCAGTGGAAAACAAAAATTTTGGCTTTAAAATATAGCATATTTTATGTTTTACCTTTAGGTATAGGTATTCAATAAGGTAAACAACTTAAATAATATCAACAATTATTTTATAGACCATGCTATAATGTTATATTGTCTGTCATAACTATCTAATATTATATTGTCTATAGTGTCATAGAAAATGCTATAATAAATATGTGCTTACATATCTGTGTCAGTACCTGTGTATTTGAACGTTAAAGGTAGTACAAGTTTCTAAATAACTACTTGATAATATAAAATAATTGAAAATGACTTTCAAAGAACAATGTGAGTATAAAATACCAGAATTATGAATAAATCAATATTTGATCTTTTGGTTAACTTTAGTTTTAATAACTATTTCCCGGGTATGAATTTACTCAAATAGCATGTGGAAATTAACTTTGTCAAACATCCATTTATTTACAAAATATTTATTTCGATCAACTATCATATACAATCCCCGTGCTAGGTGTTGGGTTACAGCAGTAAACCAAGGCGAAGGTTCCTCCATGCTCTCACAGAGCATGCACATCAGTGGGAAAGAAACAATCCATACAACTTAAAAATACGTATAAATGCTGGGTATTTATCCAAAGAACATGAAAACACAAATGCATAAAGATACATGCACCTCTATGTGCATTGCAACATTATTCACAATAGCCAAGACTTGGAAACAACCTAGGTGCCCAACAAGGGACGAATGGATACAGAAGATGTGGTCTATATACACAATGGAATACTACTCAGCCATAAGAAACAATGAAATCTGGTCATTTGTGACAACATGGATGGACCTTGAGGGTATTATGCAAAACGAAATAAGTCAGAGTGAGAAAGTCAAATACCGTATGATCTCACTCATAAACAGAAGACAAAAACAATGACAAACAAACACATAGAGACAGAGATTGCATTGGTGGTTACCAGAGGGAAAGAGAGGAGGGAGGAGGGAGAAAGGGGTGATTAAGCACATGTGTGTGGTGATGGATGGTAATTAGTCTTTGGGTGGTGGACATGATGCAATCTACACAGAAATTGAAATATAATGATGTGCACTTGAAATTTATACAATGTTATAAACCAATGTTACCTCACTTAAAAAAATACATATAAAATGATAAGTTCTCTGGAGGGTGTGGTCCTGGAGAAGAACAAGTAAGAGCGTACTTTCAATTCGGTGGTCAGGGAGTAGCTCTCTCTGTGTATGACTTTAACTGAAGGCTGAAGTATTAAAATGAGCTGAATGTACAAAGAACAAGCATAGGTCTTAATTCTGATGGAAAACACTGCACGTGTGAAGACAGCTTAAGCAATGAATTACATTTCTAAATGCATCAGGTGGAAAGAAAATACAAATGCTAAAATAATGAAATCAAATTCTAAAACTATAAAATGTAAAACCTTCTTCAGCAGATTTTCAAACAAGAGTGTCCTTACAGCCTCTTTAGGACTGAGTCCGAAAACAAACACCATAACTGGTTTCATGTGCCATCTCATATCCACCAGCAAACCTTCCTGGAAATTAAATGGGGTTGTAAGTGACAAGCAAGCTCAGTCAGCACGCCGGTGTCCTTTGTTGGAATATAACTCCACAGAAGGAAATATGCAAAGAATGAATGACAGCAGGACACCTAAGCAGCTGCTATGTACTGAGCAACAGCAGGACAGCCTCAAAGACTTCAGTGGAAATGCTGCAGAGGCCCAGAGAATCCCAACAGGAAACAATGGAAAACAGCAGCCATTTGTGAATCAGCCTGATGTGGAAGCAGGTGCAGAGGGAGATTTTGACTGTGTGCTAAGCAAAAACCAAAGAAATGAGTAATCCTATGTTCTGTCAGTAGTGCCTGCAGCAGCAAGCTGAACGATGCTATTTATCTGTTTCTTGTTGGAGCTATAAGTCAATCTTACACATAGAAAGTGTTTGGAAACAGTATTTTCTTGAAATAGCACAGGTACCACTTCTCACATAGAAACTTCCAGTACTTAAAATCCAAGATTTTCTGGTTAAATCAACACTTATTTAAAGAATGTGTACTATGCCCCAAGTATTTTTCTAGCCACTTGGTATCATCAATAAACAAAAAAAGATACTTGTTCCATTGAAACTTTCATTCTAGCCTGAAAGACAGACAATACACATAATGGCTAAGAAAATGATGATGCTGCTAGAAGGTGATAAGGGCTATAGAGAAAAAATAAAGAGAAGCAAGGTAGGAGGACTGGGGAGTAACGAGCAGGGCATGTTGAAGGCCACTGTGCTTGATATGCATTCAAAACTTGGAGAGTAGCCACAGGGGTATCTGAAGAAGCTGCTGGATCACAGACTCAAGGATGGGACAGGTCTGCAAGCAAAAGCAAGGTGGCAACAGTGGAAGCAGAGCCAGTGATCTTGAGAGCAGTAAAGGAGAAAGTCACAGAGGCAACTGAGGCCTGTCACTCATGGTCTTGTAGGAGATTTCTGAAAAACTTTTTATTTTGAAATAAATCTAGACACACAGAATTTGCAAAAATAGTGTCCCCATACCCTTCACTCAGGCTCCCTCAATGATAACATGTTCTCTTAGCATAGTTCATTAGCGTCACTGGGAAACTGATATCGGCACAATACAATAAGCTAAACTACAGACCTTATGCAAATTGCAGATTTTCCATACATTCACTTTTCATCATTGTCGTTTTGTGTAAAGTTGTTTGAATTTGTTGCATGTACAGATTTCTATAAGCACGACCATAGTCCGGAGGCAGAACTACTCCATCGTCCTCCAGAACTCCCTCCAAGTATTGTTCCAGGTCCACTCCACTCCTACTCTCTGAGAACATGCTGACCTTGATTTCAATGCTGTTGACTTTATCTTTGAGTAAGATGGGCTTCTTTGGAAGGTTTTGAGCAAATGAGGGACATGATCTGCTGGAATATATAGATATAGATACAGGTATTTCTTTTGCCAATGTAATTCAAAAAAATTTCAACTCTATAGAATTTTTAAAGGATAATAAAATGAACCCCTGTATTCCTTTTATCTATTTTTCCAAAATCTGATTGTGTAGATAGATTGTATAGATTTTTTTTATTACTGTTATTGCTACTTTTTTTAGTGAGCCATTTGAAAGTAATTTGCATACATAATGATACCTTACTTCTAAATACTTCAGCATGTGTTTCTAAGTTCAAGGGCATTCTCCTCTAAGCATAATAACAGTATCACACACAAAAATTTTAAGATTGATACTATATTGTATTATATAAGGTCACAGAAATTCCTCTAATTGTCTTAAAAATATTCTTTAAGATTTTTTGATCAAGAATCCAGTCAAGATCACACATCCCACTTGGTTGTCACTTCTCTTGCCTCCTTTATCTTAGACAAATGTCTCTGCTTTCTTTTTATTTTTCCTCTTGGTCTTTCAGAACACTGTGGAGGCTAGTTGCTTGTAGAATGTCCCCCAATATGGATAGACTTGTCTGGTTATCTCCTCATGATTAATTTTCAACTAGACATTTCTGCAAGAGCATGAGATAAGTGATTTGTGTGTTTCCTACTGCATCACCTCCCCAGGCGCATAAGGCCACTGTCTCATGAATGCTGCAGTTGGTTTACCAGGTTAGAGTGGAATTCATCAGACCTCTCCTTTACAACTGGGAGATGCGAAGGAGATAATTCTTACCTTTGTAATTAATTTAAAAAAATCTGTGGCGTGATATTTAGAGTCCATGTGAATATTCTGTTTCTCCTCACCTTTAACTCAATAGTGTTGGTATCCTCTGATGATGTTTACCTATATTAATTACGACATTGATTGGTGACATATAATGCATTTACCAACTAACTTTCTGTAAAGATGTGCTTTCTCTCATCTCACCCCTACCACCTGTGGTTTACTATCACTATGGAGTGAAGGCTTTTTGATAATGTTGATGTTAGTATTAGTATGGCCATGCTGGTTGTTATTTTTATTATGATTTATCATGTTATATTTCCTTTCTGTCTTCTTTTGTTAGTCAATTGTTCTAAGTTTGGCCAGTGATAGCCACTTAAGTCCTTTTGCCATGTTCTCATTAGTCTTTGAACACTTTCTTGCTTTTGAACAATAAGGTATCTAAGGATCACCTGTAACTTTTTCTGTCTCAGATGTGGAATCAGCTATTTCTCCAAGAGTTCCTGATTCCTGTTAGTGGGGAACACTGAGGCTTACCCTGACGTTGTTTTGAGAACGGCATCCAAGGTAGGAGCAGGGACATGACTTAGGAAGCTATTGCAATCTTGACAGCACACAAAAGTGACTTGGCGCAGGGCACTACAATTCTATATAGTGAGAAATTGTTGGATTAAAATTTTTTTCTGAAAGTAGAGTTCTGAGAAGGAGAAGAGGTGACATGCGACAAGGTTTTGGCCTGAGCAACTAGAACAATAGAGTTACCATCAGTTGAGATGGAGTAGCCTAAACAGGGCAAGTTTTGAGCAGGGAAGGCCAAGCATTCAGTTGTGTGTGCTTATTTGCTTTCTGAGCCTTTTGAAGTTGTACAATATGGCAAAATAATTCAGCCTCTGGAACATCCAGTTTTATTGTCTTAAGTATTATATGTGTACACACACACTTGCACACTTTGAACAGTGAGCTATTCCTTGAATATTTATAATGCCTATCAGCACAAAAAAAGCGTCATGATATTATGAAGGAGGCTCATCTATTAACAATATTCTCATTTTCCAAGAAGATGTGTTTGTGTGTTCGACAAGGAGAAGGTTTGTTTTCTTTATGATCTTTTTCATAGGATAGGAATTGATTTGCCCTGGATCTTCCCACTATCTTACCACTGAATTTCAGTATAAGAGAAAGACAAAAATGATAGAACAACACAATCATGGATCAACATTTGCTATTGGATTAGATGCTTCTTTGGGTCTTAGCAATACTCTGGGCTTGAAAGCAGTGCAGCGACAAGAAGCTCCCAAGACCTCGTTGGCCGTATCTGGGAGTGTACTTTGAGGACTAGATCATACTTTTAAGGTAGGAATGGACTCACTTTTCCTGTAAAAAGCCAGACAGTAAATATTTTAGGCTTTACAGACCACATTGTATATAAAAGAAGCCATGGAAAATATGTAAATAAGTTATCTTTTTTGTGTTTCTGTTTATCTGTAAGTTATCTGTTTTGTGTGTATTTACAAAAACTAGCGACCAGCAGGATTTAGCCTGCTAGCCATAGTTTGCGAAACCCTAATTTAAGGGAAGTCCCTCCAAAAAGAACCATTAACGGCAGACGTCTCACTTTTGTGAACCTATTATAGGAGATCAGAGTTGAAGCAAGAATGTCAAATGTTAAAAAAAATCTATCGTTGACAATAAAATATATAGTTATATATGTGATAACATGTCACTACAGACCTCTGTCTTAGTCTAAAGTATATCCAAAATTAATTTTAAAGGCATAAAGTATATATAAGAATTTCCTAATATCTGATTATTCCACAAAAGTTCTTTTAAATAATCATGTGCTGTGCAAGGGAGTTCTTTGTTAAGTTTCTGATCTGGACATTCTTGTATAAATTAATTGTCTGAATCTCAGACAGCTTTTTTCCCACTGACATAGTGTTATAATACAAAAAATGATTATAAGGCAAGCTCACAATTATGTTCCTCTATTATGTACTTGAACTACTAAACAATTCTACTGGGCTTGCAGATCTGGTTTAAGTAGATTTCTGTGGGAAAATGCCTTGTGAATGTAAATTATAAATACAAAACAGGGAAGACTCTCCCCGTTCCTATAATCCTCTGCCCGTGCCATGCCATGTTTCTCAGGCAATAGGACAATCCAGTTCAATTCCATTTGTCCAATGATGTTTAAAAACATCATTTCCCTATAGGAAAACGTTTCTCTTAGTTCAAATTGAGATCTTTCATCAGTTCTGATGGGTGTTGAAGCCTCCAACTCTTCTAGCCATTAGTAATTAAGGTATAAAAGGGGTATTCACACTTCGAAAGACAGCCTAAGTATATTAAACACTGTCAATATGTTGGTCCTTCAAAAAGTTTTGCTTTGCTTATGTAGAGTTGACGCTATATGGATCGGGAGTTTTGACCTGCTTCAGTGAAGAATTTCTAGACTCATTAGACATAATATTATGAATAGATTTATTCATTATATAGCCTCTCTTATTATTTAGAGTAAATGTAACATCAAGAAGGAAATAATACGAATTACAAAACTAAATATATAAAGATTATTCTCTATCTGACCAGCCCAGAGGGAAGTGATTTCAGGCTTATATCATTATCTGCTGATACTAAATTTTTAATTAAAGAAAGCAAATTCCAAGGTATGTTTCCAAAACATTTTAATAAGAGCTTATAGAACTGTACATTCTTATGAAGTACAGGTTCTAAATGTGAATTAAAGAAATTATTTTATTGTGGAGAAAGAGAAATACAAAAGACTAAAAAAAAGTGAAAATATTGATCATCACTTTCTAGCATCATTTTCTATAAAATCATAGGGATCAATGGTCAAAGCAAGTGGCTTTAGTGATATTATTTAGGAGGGCTCTAAATGTTGAGCTGAGTATTCTTTTCTTTTCTGTGATTACTTTCCCCTAAAACTTATAGTGTATCTAAAATACAGAAAGGAAGCAAGTATTCCAGCTCCAGATGCAAGACCATGAGCTCACCATATCACATGCTTTTGCTACTGGTAAAAAAAAAGCTCATCCATTGTTTCTATTTCAAATAAACCAACCACAAACTATCATTTCAAATCAGACTTTTTACATTTTGACTTTATCTTTAGTCATAAACTTCCCTCTTAATTGACAAAATTCAGTGCTTAAGCCAATATGAAATGAAGTTGGTGTTTAAAAACATTTACAGACATAGAGGCATCTCTCCAAATTGTTCCTATACATTTAAAATGATACCTTAAAGCTTACATTTTTGTTCACCTCCTTTGTAAGTATACTTTCTAATAAATGAAGCTAAAGCTATAATGCACGTCTTCACAGAGGCTGAGAACAGAGGAGCGTGCTACTGATGACAAGCTCTCCTGAGCCAGGCCTGTTTTTGAGAAACTTTGATCTTTTATTTTTAAAAGAGAGCATAACTTTGTGGAGGGGAAGAGGTGGGTGTGAGCCATGTGCTTCTTTCAATCTTGTAAATCCATTCTTTTCAAAGAAAGCAGCAAGAGTTCTTCAAATGCAAATGTATTATATCTGTCTCTGTCATGTACTTGAGGGGTTTTATCCCTAACGTGAGGTGTAGTCATTGGAAAAAGCAAAAAAGGGTAAAATACTACAGCATATAATTTATAGTTATTAACAGGGAAAACTCCACTTTTTTAAAAAGGTAAGCCTATAACTCCTGCTGGGATCATAAGTATCACTTGCAGAACGGTTTTAACTAGTGTTTCACCTCCACTTGTCAATGCGTAAATCTCTGCTGCTTGGAATCGCTAAGCAACACCCGGGATGGGAAACAAGTAAGTGGGGCGCGGGGGAAGAAAAGCAAGTTTAAAGCAAACCAGTCATGAGAACTAATTCTGTCATCGTTTTCCCCAAGCTATTTTTATCTTTTATGCTATTACCTTAAATGAAAGGATATATATATATATATATATATATATATATATACACGCATATATACATACATAAAATATCATGTCACATCAAATATCCGTATATATTAAGTCTTGAGGATGAACAGTGAACTCCCTGAAAATCGTATTATACCTGCTGTTGACATCTTTTGAGGTGAGAGCATGAGAAAGTTGAACAATATTTTAAAAATATGAACGGAGAGGGGCCGGCCGGTGGTACAGCCGTTAAGTTCCCAGGTTCCACTTCTCTGTGGCCCAGGGTTCCCAGGTTCGGATCCCGGGTGTGGACATGGCACTGCTTGGCAAAAGCCATGCTGTGGTAGGCGTCCCACGTATAAAATAGAGGAAGATGGGCATGGATGTTAGCTCAGGGCCAGTCTTCCTCAGCAAAAAGAGGAAGATTGGCAGTAGTTAGCTCAGGGCTAAGCTTACTCAAAAAAATTAAAATTTAAAATTTAAAAAATTTAAAAAATATGTGAATGGAGAAAAAGTTCAATGTTTCCTGGTTATTAGAAACTTTGAAAAAATATCCAGGAATCAAAAAAAAATGTTGAAGAAGCAATTGGCAAATGGGATATGAATTTTTTCAACCAAATGTATTTTGCAACTGTACTCAAATTGAGGATTTTCTTTTTTAACCCAAATAGCCAAAAATATAAAATATTCTCTCTTCTTCTGGAATTTGGTCTAGCATAATATATGTTTAAATGTGGTCCAAATCAGTCCTGGAATTCCATCTTTCTCAAAGAATTCAATGAAACATTAATTATCATTGTTCTTGGCAAGCATATGTGGAAATTTGGAAATGCTGTGCAGTATGAGAAATATATGGAATCACATTTATTCCACAAATCTTTCATATTTCTTTTTAAAAGAAATGGTTCTATAACTATGACATGTTTTTGCTCTATAATTTATTATTCCTGAATAGAAGATCCATAGAAACTAAGACAAAGTATAATTCCTGATTTCCTTTCTCTTAGACTGTTATGTGCCACAACTATTTTTATCTATATATGCTCTATTTAAAAAGACAAAACAAAATACTGTAATTAACAATGAACATACCTAATATATTCAGATAGAGATATCCTGAGATACTTGGAATGACGAAATGTCTCAATGTATTTTTCTGATGAATTGAATATATGGTTATAATAGTAATCAATTTGAGTTTTTTTAAATGTACATACAACAATATCATGGAGTAAAGCAAGATATATCAATGGATTAACTTATTCTATGTTAGAAAAATTAATAAAAATTTAAATTATTAAAATAAAATAGTATTTGGATATTATTGTGAATTGTACTTGACTGCTTAGTATATCTACCTGTAGAATCATGTGAGAGTCACAGGAGCATGGCCTGAGTAATCAGATTGATTTGTGCTTAAATCAGAGTTCTACCCTTGACTGATTACCTTACCTTGGAGAAACTGCTTAATGTCTCTGCATTATGGTTCTCTCTCTATTAATTAAATTTATGTCACCTGCCTTCAGGGTTGAGCTATTATGTAAAACATATCTAACACACAACATGCCTTCATAAATTTTAGTTACCTTTCTCAGGTGTCATTCCCAATGTTTGTATATGACCAATCAATTTGGCCCAGAATTATTACCGAAGTTAAAACATTGATCACTTTCTATAAGTTAACATAATCGTCTCCTTTCTTAAGGAAATAACTGTAATCTATTTGAAAGGTAAAAAAAAAAAAATCCTAAAAAGTACTGTTTTCCCACAGTTCCAATACAAGAAGGTTCGTTTGTTTATTTTTATCTTGTCTTGTTTTTCCTGTTTGTTTTTTAGTATAGGAGATTCTGTTGTAAAAAACAAACAAAAAACCCAATAGTTTGACAAGAGCATGTCCTGAACTTTGATTATCAAGCTTCTGAAGACTTTCAAATTTTCTAGAGCAAAATTGTTAGACATGATTGTCTATGTTTAACTGCTCGGATCTAAGGCTGAACCTTTTGTTTCATAGCCCCAGACCACTACTTCTACATCTAATGTTTCTAACAATTCCACGAAAGATTGTTTTTAATGTTTGCTACTTATGGAGCCTCATGGGTAGGGCTGTAGAGTGTACTCAGATAAACGTGCCTCATCCTTGCCGTCAAGTCTGCGGTTTTATAGAAAGATATCACCAAACATTCACTGGAAGAAATTTTACCATCATAGGGATCAGCTGAGGCTTCACATAGACATGGTATTAGAGATGAAATGTTGAAAAAGCATACGGTAGGATTTTTATATCCAGAAGCCATCCCAAGGAAGAGAGTAGGAGAAAAAAGTCTAAGTAATGGGCAGTCATGAGAGTTTGGGTCTTTTAAGGAAATTCTGATGTAGTTAGTATATCCAGTTTGCTGAACTCAAAGGGACCTCCAGTTTGGTTTAAGTATTATGTCAGTACAGGAAAGCAGTAGGAATAAGAACAGAAGGTAAAGGAGACTACCTTCTTGAAAGCCAGATTGAGAAATCTGGTATGCAATGGAAGACCCTGAGGATTTAAGTAAAGAAATAATATAACCAGAACAACAAATTAGGAAAATTAATGTTGCAATTCTTCATAGGGTAGATAAAGGTAGGGAGACACAAGAGACAAAAAAAAAAAAAAAAAACATCAGGAACAAAAATTAGTAATACCTTGGCTATATGTGTGGGACTTACTGAAGCCTAAAACAGGATGGAGGATATGCAGATTGGCCAATAAATATGAAGGAAGGAATCAACTAAGTAAACGTTTTAAGATAGTTACATCAATAAAGCTTCCATGGTTCTAAGGAAGGAGTAAAGGAGCTTCCATTAATGGAAAAGTTTGGCTCAGAGAAACTGATTTTGTAGTGAGGATGTTGACTTCGGTTTTGATACAATCAATCAACTTTCCTAGTTTTAAAACAAAATTGACTTTCCTTATTCAGCAATATAGTACTAGAAATGTGGAACTTCAATTAAAAGACCTTAAAAACTGGAAATTGTTGATGATATTGGATAGCCAAAAGTGTACTACAATGGACACTGCTGGCTGCTGATGCAGCACCCATCCTCATTTTCTTACTTTCTAACACCCTCATAGTATCCATGACCCACCTTCTCTCCCTTGCAGCCATAAGACTCAGAGGAAACTGACTCTACCACAGCCTCAGGGCTGGAGGAGTGATGACTCAGGACAGTGAGTGGTTGAGCAATGAGCACGCAACTTGATTCTAATTAGTAAGATCTGATGTAAAGTCTGCTAGAAGTCTGGGAAAAAATATCCTCTCTTCTAGGAAAATCTAGGAAGACAATCTCTCTTCTGGATATAATGCCTGGAATTGCCAAAACAAAATTACTATCAGCTCCCAATGAAGAGGCTGCAGGGACCATGCCAAAGGAGAGAAAGATTCTCAGCTCATTATGATATTGTTGATTTCTAATAACAATATATCCTGAAGCATATCCCACCTCTGTACTTCCTGCCATGTGAAGTTAGATACATCTTCCTCACTGCTTATGCTGGTACAACTATCATTGTACCCAAATGCATTCCAACTGGACATTTTAAAGGATTTGAGATGCCAAAAGGCCAAAAGGAAATAAAAGTGGTGACAGAGTACTGGCAGTTGGAAATTCATGTCTTTTTCTTAGGAAGATTAGTCTTGAGCTAACATCTGTTGCCAATCCTCCTCTGTTTTTGCTGAGGAAGATTGGCCCTGAATTAACATGATTTCCTTTACTTGATTTCTTCTTATTCTTTCTCTCTTAAACAGGGAGCTGTTTGGAAATAATGACTGGAACTTATTTACCTTTGCAATTATCCTCAGTATCTAGAAACATATTGTCATGGAGTAGAAGTTCAATAAATACTTGTGAAATGGTGCTGGATATTCTTATTAAGAGACTGAATCAACAAATACCACCAGCCCTCCATATTATACACTCTCACTTGCTCTTACATAATACATTTTGTATATGTCAGATATACCAAGCATCAGTAAGAACTCTTAGGACCAGAACTTTGGTTTGATATTGTCAAGTGAGAAAAGAACGTTCCAAAGAACAGTAAACTGTCGTTATTTTCTGATGATTTCAAAGGTAATAAGGGGCAAAAAGAACAACTCGTTAAAATGTTAGCAGTGAATTTCTGAAGAAGCCCAGAATGCTTCTTGCTACAACTCTTATTTAACTTTCTTAGATGCTATTCAAATTTCTATCAAAGAAAAGTGACTGAAAGTATGTCCATTGGATCACAGAAAGTGCTGGGTGGCAATGGTCATGCAGTATATTCACACATAAAGTAATTGAACTTCCATAGCCCACGATGGCAACTTCATTGTGTCCCTTACAAGCTTTTTGACACAACCTAGTGGGACAGTCAAAGAATTAGGCCAGCAGGGGGCCAGATCTATTCAACAGGGGGTCGTGGTATAAACAGCTATGGCCTATGTCACATTAAAGTGATGTGGGAGCCATCAAAACATTACCCCATCTTCCAAATAAATAGCTTTGAACTTCAGAGTTTCATTAGAAAATACAAAATTTCAATTTTTATATCTTATTTTTTCTAAAAATTAAAGCACACAAAATATTTCATAATAAGATTCAAGGAGTTGTAGGAGTTTATTTTATACTTTGCTGAGAATATTTCTTTAAGCTTTTCAGTATCCAAACCAATATTTCCCAAATCATAAAATAAAATATAAACTTCAAAATTTCGTAACTGCATAGGAGGTTTCTACTGTGTTTTTCACCCACTGTGATATTTCTCGGCCATGTTAAAATCTTCAGAATAACGTGATCTAAAATGCCAGAAGATGGCATAATTGTAACAATCCCACATCACATGTGAAAGCTCTGTCACTGTCTCAGAAGTCTTCCATTTGAAGAGTCAGTATTTCCATGGTTTAAATTGAGCATACCAGAGTCACACAACATGGGAGAAAAGCAAAGAGGGACTGGGACCCTAGCCTATCTTTTCAGTAAAAGACTTTTGCTGGTATCCAACTGTGAGTATAATTTATTTTCCTGAGATTCCCCATTCTACTATTTCTAAATGATCTTGTATACTGTAAGGTTTTAAGTAACCTCATTATGCTCTTACTTTTATATCACAGGCAAGGAATGAGAAAAGCTGTCCTTGTACAATTTGGCCCACTTCCCTAAAGACTCTTTCACCTGTAGCAAAATCCACTTAACCAGCCAAGGCTACACTCTGGTAACTGGCTCAGCTGCACGGCCGGTTCCACTATGTACACAGGCATCCACATCGACTCCAGAGGATGCTGAAACATCAGATTTAATTCACAGTTCAGAGAAGGTGTTATAGATTAATCTTGTCCATTGCAGTAGGATATTTCACAATTATGAGAGTCAACTAGATTCTTACATTTGTTTTGTCTCACCAGAACAATCAACATAAAGGGTCTTATAATTTTTCTTTCTCATTTCATTTCATTATTTTTCAAGGTGAAAATAACGTCTTTGGCAAGGTAAAAATATTATTTTTAGTATCTGTAACTTCAACCATTTACAAGACATAGAAACCCATTTTATAAGGTTTGATTATAAATAGATTTGAAAATAGCATGATACTAATTTTAAGATTATTAATTATGAAATGTTTTAAAGGAAAAATAAAGCACTGATACATATTACTCTTTTCTACTCTGTTTCCTTCAAATAATGCTCAGATAATTATATATCTGGATACACTAGAATGTATTACTATATTATAATAGCTTAAAATTCACCTTATAAAATAAGGATATAAAGGATGTGTGAATTTTTAATGTGACTCAAAGTTTAAAAAAAAAGAGCAAGTGTGTATTAATGATTACTAGGATTGAACTGATCTGTGTTATTTGTCTTCAAAAAACAATGAAAGAAAAGTGAATTGAAACCATTACAGGCACTGATATTCTGGTTTGCTTATTATCATTTTTCCTAACGGTTCTTCGAGAGCACTCAGCCATACCACTCCTCTCTGCAGCCCCTTTAAGAGCTCGCATAGACCTGCACTACGCCTGGCTAGGGGAGCATGGCTGCGCACCTGGAGGGCTAACTGTGCCCAAAACAATCTGCTCCACTTCATTTTCAAAAGAAAAAGTGTCACTTTCTTTCAAAAAACAAATGCTTAGCACAAAAGCCAGAACTAGGAAAAACTGAAAAGCCGGAACCGCTAACAGGATCATTCAATTGTGCAGCACGCAGCTGATGACGCGCTCGCAGCCTGAGAGCCATTGATGAGGCTGTGCGTCAACATCACTATCACTGGTATTCGCACCCTAGCAGTTAAATTAACATTTTAATATAAGAAACAAAGATGCCGGAAGTACTTCCTTATATTTTCTACTCCACTTCTTTTCTCATGTTAGTATTTTTGGAAACAGTACTAAACAAACTTTATAATCACTAAGTGAGCAACTTTACAAATGGAAAGAAAAAATATAAATAAATTTGTTTCAAGAGTTAATGAATGGTATAAAAAGATTTTTGCAAGTTCTCTTCTTTTTACTGGAAAAAAATAATTCAAATATGTTGAATGTACAAAAAATATGTGATCCATGTGATATAATTAGCTTATATCATCTTTAAAGTCACAGTGTTTAAACTTGAAAATATTAGCATGTATATGTGACAGATTTGTCTGATCAAAGTTTTACACATAAGCAAAGTAAATATAAATATACCAAAGTTACTAACCTTCCTTCTGATTGATTTATTAAAAATGGACATTCCCAGAAACCTAGTTCTGTTATTGACTTAAAAACCGTTTTAATTTTGGTTAGAATCTCTCATTTTAGGCCAGTTTCCCACAGTATTTTTTCAGAATTAAACCTTCTGTATCAATAATGTAACATAAAATAACTGTTGCAAAAATGTCAAGTGAGATTTGATGGCAATAGTTTCCTGTATTCAAATGTAAAATAGTCAAATTCCTAAGACCCACATCATAGGATTGTGTTAGTGAATTATAGGCACAAGCATTGTTAGTGAAAGCATAGAAAAGTTAAACTGGGGGGCTTTTTTTTTCTCCTGAGTAGAAATATTTTCATAATTTACTAAATAAAGTGGATAAAATGCCATGAAAGCACAAGTAGTGAAAGAAATGACCCCTGAGAGCAAGTCTATGTTTACCTAATATCTACCCAATGACTCAGAGAACCCCACCCACTCCCATATCTTGATTAATTATAGGCTAGAGAAAATAGGAATCATAAAGCAAATACTGAAACATTACACTGGTGCACAATTGGACATAGTTTTCACAGTGAACTCTACAAGAATTCCTGTTATTTTATTTGAAACATTAATAACAATGTGTGTCTCCTAACAAATCATCACCATTATTGTCAACAGGAGCAGTCTGCAGCAGGAATGGCTGTCTGGAGAAGTATGGTTCTTGACTTGGAGCTGCTTTGAAAATCATCAGCTCATGTTACAGCGTTGTTGCAGCGAGATGAACACATCACTCCACAGACTTTGAGCTGGAGTTCCAGCTCTGCCAGCTGTGCATCTCCTCTCACATCCTCATTGACTGCAAAGCACCTTAGAAGAGTCAATCTAGGTTTGAAATCAGCATTTTATTGCACTACAGAACAACTTAATCTTGTGTTCTGAAAGAGTGACGTGTAATTTTGTTTACCACCCCATCAATACGAGCCTGAGACTTGAGGTTTATAATTCTGCTTGATGGGCCCTTTAGTCTTTCTCTAGGGGGAAAAATAAGTTATTTAATAATTAGAGGAAATATTTAGTTTCTTGAGATATATTTTCTCTCATACTTTTGTTTAAAAAACTCTCATAATAAAATATATTATATTTTTTACTTGTGTGACAAATAATTATTTAGATGAGAAGCAAAGAATGTGCATCACATACTTTTAAATGTGCAGCAGGTTCTGAGAAGGAATTGACTGATAAATCATCTAAGTTTCATCATTTTTTAAATGGAGAAAGTAATAGTACTTGGCAAAGAGAGTTGTTATGAGGATAAATGTATCACTGTACATAAAAGTGCTGAACAATGCCTGGCACAAAGTAAGAACTCAATAAATACCAGGGTCTAGTGATGGTGGTGGTATTAATTAGCTGGTAGTAGTAGTTGCAGTAGAGGTAGAAATAGTTATGGGTCTTGGTTTTGTTGAGGAATGTAATAGAAATAGTTATGACAGGATTGCTAAAATATACCTACCACCATAGCAAAAATCACCATCACCATAGTAAAGTTTAGCTACATGCATTGGGTCAGGGGCAAATGCCAATTAATTTTCAATTACCTAATATTTAGCAGTAGGAGATCAAGGGCAATTGGTTGACTCACTGATTAACATGTGGTATGAAAATTCCCACCAGAAATATGGAGGTAATAGGGTTCTGAGTGAAATAACTAATCACATTTTCCTTAGTCTCCGTGAGGAAAAACAAGAAGAAATCAAGTAGGAGAAATATTAACAATTACTTTGTTGTCTGGAGACTTTTTTGTTTGTTTTTGTTTTTAGTGTTTAGACTAAATATCAGACTGCTTCAAATGAATAGAATGGCGATGCCACAGCTGCGAAGCTGCAAGGTGTGTGATGTGTTCTTCAGGGAAGGGAAGGTTTTTAAAAAGGAAAAGGAAAAGATGAAGCATGCCTTTGTAAAAAAAAAATCAAATTTTTTGTTTCAGTTTGTTTATTATCCATGTGTTTAGTTTTCAAGAAGCAGTATGTTGCTTTAGTCATTGAGCAGTTCAATTTTCAAGTTTTGCTCTTGAAATTAGCTCTATAATGATCATTGAAACTAGGTGTCTCAAATCAGCTTGTCAACCTTTGTAACTTCAATTGGTGCCCCTGTGTGTTATTTTTACTGAAAACCAATTGTCAGTAATTCCTATTACTTTCCCATTATTTTTCAACCATTTAGTCAGACAGACACATCATTATAATCTTAAATAGGTAGAATGTGAATAGTTTTATTTTCTTATTCTATTCTGAATTTAAACAAAATATCTCATAAATGAGCATGTTCTATTTGAATAATTAGAAAAAATAATACATGATATATTTATTTTGTGGTAGATATGAAAACATTCTTTACTAGGTACTTTACAAGTTGGATAGTTAGGTAAGAGAGAAAACACTCTTTATTGTATGTGTTGTGAAATATAATTTTTGTATCAATAGTGCATTTCACTGCTTCAAAGGATGCAAACATATTACATTTCCAGTATGCCTGAATAACTGTTAGTACATGTTGTGTAATAGGACATATACTTCAAAATACCAGTAGCTATTTTCTTCTAGAAATCTTAATTTCATTAATTATACATTCTCCCAGTAAAACAGTCAATGAAGCAAGAAGCCTTACAGAAACCTGCTCAGAAAGTCATTTCCAAAAAAAAAAAAAACATAAAATCACATCTGAGATCCTCTGACTGCTTCTGTACAGAGATTCTCTGGTAATGCCATAAAAATACATTATTTCAGCCATCTGACCTGCTTCCAGCCCAGTAGAGTCTTGGGAAGAGCAGCCCCTGTTTTGGCCCCTAGGGGTTAGACGCCAAACTCATGACCCTTCCTCTTGAATGTGCCCCCTTGTCAGTTTCGCCTACCGCAGCTGTTGGATATTCCAGAGGATCAGATGGCCAAAATAGGTCTGGAATAGACCTATTAGCATCTCAATACAGGCCCTCGGTCCCTTCTATTACCAATTCACTCAAATTAATTAATTTTTAATTTTGCGCTACCTCAACTGTTATAAATCAAGTCAGCCCGTGAGACAGAAAAGCACACTGAAACCTGAAACTGTCTGTGGTTTAAGTCACAGAAGCTCAATCTATGCAATCTGTCATTTTGAAGACCAGAAAAAAGGAAAATTATCCTATGCAGAGATTATTGAAAAATATTTTCTTGATGAATTATGCTCCTTTGGAAAGGTCACAAAAGAAAGGAGGAGTGGTGATTAATGTCCGTAACGTGTTTAGATCCATAAACCCAAGTCATGGATTCAGAGAGGCTAGTGGATTAAAATAATTCTCCAATGAGTTCCCATTTACTTTATCTGATCCTAAACTTTTATTGTAGTGTTAAAATATATATTATAGAAACAGTGACTTTGAGTTTTAAAATTGACAGCACCCATAATTTTATGACATTCCTAAGATATAAGATTTATTTATTATTATTATTATGTTGTTGGCTTAGCTAGGTTATTTCCTTAAAGCAGCGTCCTCTAAAGGAGTGAATGGTTTGGACCAGAGAATCACCTACGTTATAAAACTGGTATTTTGCAATGCAGAAAGCAATGAAATCATTGGGAAAATATCCTTCTGTGTTCCTTTATCTTCAACTTATTGGAGTTGGTCTCAGGAATAAAACCCACAGTAAGAAAGCATTTACTTTGAACAGTATAATCCTCTGTGAGTGAGGACTGATTGCTTTTGATACTCCATGGTGCAATGTACACAGTTATAGATAGAGCACATGGCGCTTTCTTTCTGACTATGAGCTACAAAGCATGGAAAGACCAAAGATTAAAGGTGTTCAATCACTCGAGCATACTGCAACTTCTTACGTCATAGTCTTGAGCAAGGAAATGTGGCCAAATTTAAGATGTATTTATACCATGCTGGGTAGGATTTCTTTTTTAACCTAATATAAACCTTGCTGTTGGAGACAGAATACAATTGGTTTCTTTTTCTGAGAATTATAAAGCGTAGATTCACAGCTACCAAATAACTTCTGGAAAGTTTTCTTTCCTTCTCAAATATAATCAAGTTCATGGTGTAGTTTATTGCAAACATTTATAAAGTAGTTTAACTGTAAATCCTTGCGACTATTTTACAAGTACTTGGCATTTAATGTTGTGGAAATGAAGGGAGTAATCTGTTGAGGTTAACAATGCAGTAAAGGAATAAAGACTAAGTCCATGTTTTAGCCCACCATTTCACAGACTCTCCTGGGCAACACTGCTTCCCCAAACCGATATTGGTTACAGAGAAATTGCCATAAATGACAACTATCCACATTTAAACAAACAGTAAAATGAAATACTTCCCTAAACTGAGGTTTGTTAAACTCAAAAAATGGATTTCTCATGTTAGAACTGTGGTTAAAGAATAGTTTCTTGATTCTGGGAGTGGCTTAAGTGTGGTTCTGACTGAAGTCACAAGATATCAAATACAATACTGAGATCTTTAGAAAAAACACAATTATCAAATTCAAAATTGAGTTCATAAACCTCAGCAAGATTTCATGCTACTAGCATAATGAAAAACTTCTCTTAAGTTTCCCAATTCTCTATTGTTTTTATTGAGATTGGTACTTAAATTATTTGTGTTGGTTCTTTGGCAGAGAATGTTGACCTGCCAAATTGAATAGAAATTGGCCTCACGTTTCCATCTGGCTACCCCATGTTGTGTAATAATTTCCTCTTAAAAATATACTTTTCTTCGTAGAATTTAAGAAGATACTCAGCATACTAACAAATAGAAAATAGTTCTTTAAAGAATATACTAAATACTGTCATTATTTCAGACACCTGTTCTCTCAGGTGTCTCAGAAGGAAAACTCTTGCCTTGATTCCTTGATGCTAATGTGCTGAGAGCCAACTGATCTTTTTGCCTAATGAGGGTTTTAAGTACAAAATTAAATTGTCTTTATTCTAATCTACTCTTACAAACTACAAAATTGGTCATGACTTAACATAACAGGTCAAAGTTATTCTGTGTGCAAACACTAACCATCCACCACCAACTGAGTCTGCATACAAGTCAATTGGAATCACAGGCAGAGAAGCCTAAGAAAAAATGTCAGCAAAAAATAAGATTTTTGTGACGATTATGGATATCACCTTTATTGGAACTGAGTTCAGGAAACTAACTTAATCATACTCCCTGGTTTATGAAAACCTTTTTTAATTGGCTCAGGTAAGGCCATCATTAATATATTATGTGTTTGTCTGCTTGTTTTTTCATTCATTTGTCCACGCATTTATTCCTCCCTTCGTTTGTTGATCTGCCTGTTTGATTTAGAATACTGTAATAAGTATTTGTAAATCAGTCATTCAGGATAGGAACTTGATAACAGCTAAACACATCTAACTACATTCTTTTCCCCATTCCATTCCTGTTTCCCTCCACTTCAGGTAATCGATATTCCAAGTCGCATTTTCACCATGATCTTGCTTTCTTTTGTGTCTACATATTTTTACAGCTTAATTTCATAAGTATTTTTAACATTTTTAAGAATTTTAGTCCTCTTTAACTTTACAAAAAAGAGTGTCATGATAGATGAACCTTTAAGGATTTACCTTTCACTTAATATTATATTAGCATTCATACACCATTTTTATATCATTTTTCATTAATTTTGTTTGATGTATAACATTCCATTGTGGAAACGTCATTCATTCCCTCTCTTTTTCATGATATTTAGGTTGTTTCCAGTTGGAACAGCGCTTCATGAAAATATATCTTGCTGAACATAAACAAGATTTTTTCTTGGGTATACCTAGGAGAATGGTTTAGTTTATTTCAGATGATAACACTAACCTATTTCCAAAACTGGTTAAAACATTTAAATTCCCACAAGTTATATTAAATTTAGACTAGAAGTTGTGAAATGTATCTTCTCCAACACTTGAAATATTTGAATTAAATATATACATATATTTATATTTTAAGTGAAATAGTTGAAAATGTAACTCATTGACTTCTTGACTTGCTTATCCCTGATCATTAAGGATGTTGAACATTTCTTCCTATATTTATTGAACATATATGTTTGCTTTTGGGGGAAATGTCAGTTTATGACTTTCACTTACTTTTCATTGCTTATTTATTAATACATAGAAATTCTTTATATATTACTGATACGTATATTTTTCAGATGTATGTGTTGAGAATAATTTCTCTCAGTTTAACACTTGCTTCACTTTCTTAAAATATATTTTGATGAAATGATTTGATTTTAATATCAATAAAAATTTAGTGTTAAGAATTTAGCAAGGATCCAAAAACTAAAAGGATAAAACTTTATAAAAATATATTTTAAAAGTTTTAATAAGTGTATATACATACCATGCACATTAATAAGAATAATATATTGAAAAGTTACCAATTTTTCTTAAATTAACCTATATATTTAGATTCCAATAAAAATCTCAACAAGAATTTTCATGCCATTTAATAACATGATTCTTAAATGTGTATAAAAGAATAAAGGGCAAGAATTGTCACTAATATTAAGGGCAGGAATAAGACACTTACTTGCCCTTTCAGGTATCAGGACTCACTGTGAAGCTACAGTAATTAAGAAACTGAAGTATTGGGGCCGGCCTGGTGGCGCAGCGGTTAAGTTCGCACGTTCCACTTCTCAGCGGCCGGTGTTCGCCAGTTCAGATCCTGGGTGTGGACATGGGACTGCTTGGCACGCCATGCTGTGGCAGGCATCTCACATATAAAAAGTAGAGGAAGATGGACACGGATGTTAGCTCAGGGCCAATCTTCCTCAGCAAAAAAGAGGAGGACTGGCAGTAGTTAGCTCAGGGCTAGTCTCCCCCCCCCCCCAAAAAAAAGAGTAAGAAGCTGAAGTATTAACACAGGGGTAAATATATTTACATAAAATATATTTGATTTTAGGCTTAGATATCCATATTGCCACTAAAAGTCAACTTGTTTTGTCCCTTTGAGAATCAAAACCGTGTTCAAGAAAAGAGAGCACTTTTCATGAAGGTTTTTTGTTTTACAACACAATTCATGAGTGTCAGGAGAGCATTTATCCTGAAAACCAGGCAGCCAGAGGCCATCCAAACACCACAGCATGGTGAAAAGCCTGGTCACGTGCTAAAGCAGCTCTACTACCAAAACCCGCCTGTGGAAGTACTTGCCAGCACCCATCACTGAGGAAGGAAGTGGCCAGGTTTATTGGCCCATATGTGTCAGATGGTAACCAGCCAAAATTACCTTGCTTAGTTACAAAGTTGACAGAAAATAAACAATGAAATAGAAATGAAATCCATTCACATAGACTAAACTGTGGAACATTGTAGTTTAAACAACCACTTTTTTTTCTACATGGTTTTGTAGAGCTTTACAAGATTTTATTGATTAAAATACATGAAAACAGCTACCACATGGAAAATTAATAACATCAAAATTTGATGGAAGCTCGATAAAATTCTTCTGTTGATATTAAAATTTTATAGCATTACCTCATTAGTGTTATTTTTCATCCTATTTTTTATTTCTGTTTATATAGCATCATTATTACTCTATAAAATAATATTTAAATTGATCTTTCACTTAATATCAACTCAGTGTGGCAACTTTTTTCTTTATGGCATAATTTGTTACATTCCTGCCCCATATCCTCTGCCTTTGGTTTATCTGAGAAGCAAAACTCTTAAAACTATTAACTGTAGAGCTTTACAACTCAGGTTTGTGCCATCTGATCAGAGGCTTCTTTCCATTGTTCTACCTTCCAACTAAATCCCACTTCAATCACAAGCCCCCAAGTGTCATACTTTCTCTGCCTGGACAGAGGATAAGAGAATAGAAAAATCCTTGTCACTTTAGTTATGGCAACAGTGATTGATTTAGTTTATAAGCATCTCATATGGGGCTTGGGCTCCTGAAAAGACCCAGTGATAACTGCATGAGCTAGGAAAAAACCAGATACATCTCACTAAAAAGAAAGCAAAGTTCCTCTAGTTGACCATGTCTTAAAATGGTAATCATCATTATAGAGCGCTACAAAAGCATCACATAGCACAGTTCCTCCATAAGAATATATGTATAAATACAAAAATGATTTCACTAATAAAGTTTTAAACATTAACAGGACATTGACATCCTGGCACAAATTACCAACTATTTTCGTCACGCTTGGCTATTTTAACCCATAAATCATTCACCGTAGCGAGGACCGAGTGGGCCACTGCAGTGTGTGACCCTACGGCCCTTGGCTCCACAGGTGCCCCCTGAAGCAGGGTGGGACAGGAAGCCTTGCCCTCAAGGTTTCCCCACCAGAGAAGTGCTCTGCAGCAGAGAAAGGGTATCTCACATTCTAGCTACAATTTTAAATAAATATGCGTTTCAAAAGCAGTCCAGTCATCATCACTTGATTTTCTGCTTTATGGGGTGTCTATGTGATTACACATGACTGCAGATTAGAAGGAAGTCACCTGACACATTGCGTCCATGACACCTACATCCCCCTTAAATATCAATGACAAAATGAATGTGAGCATCTAAAAATAAATAAGTAATTACTCTTATTATTCCCACCCTAAGCAGCTTCAGGCAATCTTAACATCTTTGCACCATGGAAACTGTAATTGAAAGTCTATGAGAGAAAAATTCCCTTTGCTTAACTTTTTGCCTTTTTCAGTTGACAAACTCCAAAATGAACTAATTTCTCTTAGTTGTGCCTTCGGCTGCTTCCTCCAGAGAGAGGCGGCCCTACACGCTAGGCTCTGGCTAGCAACAGCATGCGACCTGGAGCCAGGTCTAACTGAGGAACCTGTATAATTTTCACTCCCCTGTTGCAGTCTTCAAACCCGACAGCAATCAGCACGTGAGAACAAGTACCAGCCGGTGCAAAGTTCTTAGGGTCTGGCCCAGCGGGTGAGGTAAAAGCAGAAAGTAATGTCAACGACAGTAACAATGAGAGCAGTTTTAAAAGCTTTGATCTTATGAATAGCCTCATACCAAAAGCAAGGGCTGCTGTTCATGCCTTCACAACAGGGCAAAATGAGCAGGCACCCCTCCTTTACACACTCTGGCTCAAGGCCGAAGACAGTGGGGTGGGGAGACGGTGTAGGTCTTTGGGGCAGCCTTGCAGTTAACTCAATAGCGTTATTATCGCATCTATTACACTAAAAATGGCTAACAATAAATGAGGCATTCCACTTTCTTACTTTAATATTTTCTGTTTTCTAAATAGATCATCTTCAGATAGGATAAAGTGAAGAACAGGTGACAAATATCCAGGACAGAAAGTTATTCTGCTCTTAAATCCTAATCTTTTTGTCTTTTTAGGTGTCACTGTGTTTATGTAAGGTAAATGTTAGACATGGAATATCTGTGGTCTTCTATTTCAGCATAAACTACTATATGTTATTAAAATCTAAACATGACAATCTTCGGAAGTAAAATAGGAGTTTATTTTCCAACTCCCTGAAAAGGCGAGTTTCCTTATAAATGTTGAATCCAGACACAGGGATAAAAGAGAACTGACAGCTGTCACCCAGCAAAACTGAAAGTTCATTCTGTCTACTATTTGTCTCATTTGATACTAAAAATAACCGGAATGAGTAAAAGGCAAATAGCTAAGTCTTTTCTAGCTTGGAGTATAGGATCAAAAAAGAAATCACACTCATTTTGGGTCTGGGCTTGGAATTAATTACAGAGCACTCCAATTTCTTCTTGGCTATTTGAATATTCTCAAGTTTGAAGAGACCATTTTGTATAACACGCTTACAATATTAATTGTCTTCCAGTATTTAATCTGGCATAAAATGGGGAAACAGCTTCTGTGCCTAAGTTACATTATTAAAAATGTTATCTTTCCCCACTAGTACTTAAATTTTCCCATTAACCTAAAATTTGCCTCCAAAAGAAGATGCATTTGTATATTTTTTACATTACACCTATCCATATCAAGCATACCATTCTTCCTCTTAAAATTATTTGAAGTCTCAGACCCCTTTCTGTTCCCAACATAAATTTGTGTTTCAAGCCTTCCACCAACCCAGCCTGCTCCCCCGGGCTGGCCTCTCCATGCCTGCTGTCTCCACAGTTCCCAGCCTCACTTGGCTCTCCCAGTGGCAAAGCTTTCTCGGATCGATCAACCTGGCCAGAAATGGGTCTTCCTTGCTCAACCACCAGAGTTTTGCTTTCTGTTTTTGAAATATATACATTTGAATTAAACTTCCTTAAGGAAATTGTTTTCTAAGCAAAAGTAGGTCTGTGTCATTTTAGTCACTAAGTCTTGTTGTGGACCATGGACTAGCAGCATCTGAGAGCTTGCTGGAAATGCAGAATCTCAGGCCTCACCTGAGACCAAGACACAAAATCTGCATTTTAAACAAGATCTGCAGGTACTCCACGTGCACACTGACATTTGAGATGCGCTCTGCTCTACTGCCCGAACACGAAAAACACCTATAACAACCCAAACAAGCCAATAACTAGTAGCTGCAAGTGAAGGAAGAAGGGAAAAAGTGAATGTCAAACCAACTGCATTCTTTCTAAGTTACATGTTTAGTAGAGAATACAATGGTTTTACCAAAAATCTCGGCTGTGTTCATTTAGGTACATATATAATTAAATAGGTATTCACACAGTAAAGGAAGTATTTTAAAACATCATGGTATACTCTAAAGGTTGTGATTAGTTACGAGTTTAGTCTGACAGAGGTTGTTAGTATTTTGTATAATAAATACCTTACTAATGTCACATATTGAAAGAAATGGCAGGTAAATTTTTTTGTCCAATAAAATGGCACGAAAATAGCTATTCTCTGGGGGACAATTGTGTCAACAAATTTATCCTATTCATCTTACTGTAAGTTATTAATAAAAAGAAGAAATTATATGTTTTCTCTCTTAGGTGAATTCAGTTGTTAGAAGTATGGGGGAAATGTGTAACAAATAAGATTTTTTGTGTGTTTTAAAAACTGTTTTTATTGAGAATAAACATAATACAGTAGAAAGGATAGTACAGAAGCACCGATACCAGCTGTGGAGGAAGCCAGTGACGAGGGTCACCAACCTTGTGCCGTAAGACAAAGCACGAAGTCCAGAACACAAAGCCGTCGTGGGGAGCAGACTTAGGAATCAGCCGTGTGTGTGTGTGTAGGGGGTGTAGTGTGTGTATGTCGGGGCGTGAAGCCATACCTGTAGGATCTAGCCATGCTGTAAAATCTGAAGGAAGGAAAAGCCAAATAAAATGACACTTGATTGATTTTCCTAAAATGGTGTCTTGATCCAATGGCCTCCCCTGAGCTGGCTGATGCCATCTAACACAGTGCTTACTTGTAAATTCTATGCCAGCTTCATTCTACTTTTCTCCTTCATTCTACTAAAAAACCTTCAACAGCTAAGCACACACAAAATATCTGAAGAGAGTTTAAAATTTTTGGCCTAAGTCATCAGCCCCAAAATAACTTTCCACACTCATAGACCAACACATTCCAACAAAACTGTGCAATTCCCGCTGACTGAAGTGCTGTGCAGCTGAGGGATGGAAGTGCCAATTCTAGGCGAGAACTTTTCTCCTATCTTCGGAACGTTCCACTGCCTTGAGAGGTCATTTTCACTCAGTAAAATTTTAGCTTCAACATTACACTCTCCATGAAACCTTTCTCTTCTCAATAAACTTTCTAGTCAGGTACTGCTACTAACGAGCTGGGGCAGCCTTGCTAATGTCCTTAATTGCTCTGAATCTTCATCTCTTCATTGCCAGTATAAAGTGGGTTAGCCGAGACTTATGAATTGCTAACTTGTATTACTCACACACACCCTAAAATAATCCTTTAAAACCTACATACTGACTCACATATTTTAAGTTGACATTTAAAAGGTTTCCACAGGAGTATAAATAATTGGAAATGATGTAATTTCCAGCATATTGTAAATATTGATATTTTCAAATACAGCTGTTACACTACTCTTTTAAATGCACCCAATGGAATCTAAATAATATAGTGATTTGATGCCCACTATCATGTAAACATAAATAATCACATTCTTCTCTAATGGTCAGAACTTTTATGTTATTTGCTCTTGTCCTCCAGTTCGTATTTTCAATCAGCTCCCCCAGAAAATATTATGCTAAAGTAATGTATTTTTATGCTTGAAAATCTTATATTGATTAACCTATCATATATTGCTGCAATACAATACTGAAATTAATAATTTATTTCTTTTAATTATAATGCTTTAAGGTTATAAATAATTTTTCTGAATTCTCTTACTATAATTATTAGTAAAGAACTGATGAAAACTGCATAAACATTTAAAAACAACTTTAATGAAAAGTAAAATTTTGTTAGAAATTCATGTCTCCCTGAGATGAAGTAGACTTTTTTTCCAATTTGAATGGATATTACTTATTGCTATGAATTCAGAATCAATTCATCTTCTATTTTCATTGTTATAGATGTAAACACAGGAACTCTTGTTTATGTAAATAACTATATAGGAATGGAAATAGTTTTCTTACAAAAACAGTGTGAAAGAATTCTTTGAACTTGACTTGTATGTTAAATACCATAGTAATTTATCATTAAAGCAATTTTTACTACTTTGTCAACTGACAGTTTATTGGGTCTTTCTTCAACTGAATGAAAGTAAAGAACTGAAGACTACTTGACTTGAAATAGAATTTGATGCATACCCATTCACATTCTCAACAGCAAGTCCTTAATTCCCCCTTGTTTAACACTTACCTCCAAAGGAAAATGCACCTTAATAAGATTTCAGAAGGATGAAAGGAATGCTTTTCTTTAGAAAGAAGAAAAAGAGCAATTGAAAAGGGAAGTGGAGAAAGAGAAGTGGCTTGAGAGTTTGGGCTTAAACACAGTCAAATTCTCACAGAAGTCAACATCAGTACATACGCAAGTTAAGGATATGAAAACTGATTTCCCTAAAACCATCATGTCCATGTACCCCTTGGACAGTCTCTGTGCAACTGCAGTTTCCATGTACTTCAGTGTGAGAACTGCTGGAGGCACTTCCATGCTTCCCTGTGTGTGTTAGGGGTTACTCAGGTGCTGTGTCCTACACAGTGCTTTGCAAAATGCTTTGAATTTAATAGTCAACCAATATGCATATATAAAATTCTTAATTCCTAAAGCCAAATGTATGCTATATTATAGTGTATCTAATTGAACTATACACAGAATTTTTATTTAAACAAATGTGGCATTGTTACTATGCTTTTCAATATTCATTCTCAAATACGTTAAATGACAGGAGCACTATGCATAGTATAATAAGCTTGTGGATACACAGTATTTATGAAGCCAGTATGTGGACACCAGGAAATTAATCCACTATAACTGGATTGGTAGCCTTTCCCATTTGCATTTTCTACAGCTTTGTCAAGGAATACTATATCCAAGTCAAGCTTTCCTCTTCAATGTTCTCTGTTCATTTCTAGTCTTCTGTGCACCACTTAACTACACACTGCCAATCGCACACACTGTTCATGAACATCAACCAATGGGTGGAACTGTTTTTATGTAAAAGTGAATCTAAGTAGGCATTTTATCTGGGAACCATGTGTCTAACAGAGCAGTCATTTCTAACTACGGATGCTAAGGTGAAAGTTATAGCAAATCTACTTGCAATGTGATCATACATGCCAAACATAATATTGAACTACCAACAAATGTCTGTGTTACACACAATGCACTATAATTAACCTTGCAAATTCACTGTGCTTACAGCTCTAACATGTATGTACTTTGCTGAAAGGAACCACAGTGCTAAATGCAAATGTGAAATTTCCTAAGTGAATTTTTGGAAGCTTGAGTCATCTGACCTTTCCAGTTTAAACAATCTAATATGAGAGTTAGTCATTCTTGGACATGGGACATTACAAACAAACTGCCCAAAATAATTGTCATCATGTTCTGGGATGTCCTTACTCTGAATTATTATAGCAAATTCCCCTGAAGTGTTTGAATGAATAGACTAATACTACTCAGTCTCCTGAAAGCACAGCTGCAGCCATGAATCGATCACCCTCCAGCACCTCAGGGCGCACTCGTGGGACTCAGCTTGTCCCAGGAAGGGCACAGAGGACGGGAGCAATTGTGCTCCGAGTTCTAGAATCTAAATACAGATCATGACTTATAAGACGTTTTCCTTCACATGCTGAATATTGACTGAAATATTCAAGCTTCAGCGATGTATAAGTTTCTCACTTCAATCTAACATTTACTCAAGAAACAGACAGGAAATAACTTATGATTGACAAAGGAGGAATCTGAGACCTGGGAGTGATCCCTTGGGCTGACATCTTCCACATCTCAATGAGACTACATCCAAAGCCTGAGGTCAGTTTCCACAGTGTCCAAGAGAGAAGCTGTTACTTATTTTTCAAAAGTAATTTGAAACAATTTATTTAAAAAATGACAACTTTTAGTAAACATAACTAGAATTCCAATGTGAGAACCTCTGTCTCTCTATTTGAAAAAAACAAAGATAGAAATGAAAACAATTAGAAATAAAATTTGAAAGTATTGCTATGTGAATACACATGCTATTCATGATAGGTATCAGTTATATATTTGACTGAACATTTACATGCAAAACTGAAGGACATCTGAACGTCAGGTCTTCATTGAGTTCTCTCTTTTGACCATTTTGAACCAAGTTTATCGTGTACTAGGTGTATACTCCCTCTGCTTTCCTACCTGGACACTCACACATTGCCGCATTCAGTCCTGCACGTCCCCTTCTCGCTCCCACGCTCACAGGAGGGAGCCTCTGAGGGGTCTCAGGGCAATTTGAGTCTCAGGAATCATGCTTGAGCTTCAAACATGGCATTTGCAAAGTAGCTAACTATTAGGCCCTGAATAAGAACTGGTTTTCTACATGAAAAAGGAAAAATACTGTCACAACAAGGTAATTCGAATTTATAAAGAATTCTGAATGGTATGACGCAGCTTGTTTTAAAAGAAACAACCCTGAACCATGTTAGACAGACCATCAAAATCAATTACTGAACCAAGTGAAGTTATTTGATTTTGAAAAAACTATCCAATCATGCATTAGTCCAAGTTCTAAATACATGAGACTTGAAGATCTCTCAATTTAGATTACAGAAATATTGAACGTTATAAGACAGATTGTACGTTGTTTAGTTAAATTTTATTTTGTTTGTTTGGACTTTCACTTAGTGTATAGTAAACCATTGACTCTCTGGATTCTTGGAGCTTTCAAAAAAACCTTTCTGGATAGCGAAATTTTCCTCGTAACTAAGGCTTTATTCTTGTTATGATAAAAGCTAACACTTACTAAGTACTAAGTATAAGCCAGGAACGGTGCTGAACACTTTGTAAACATTATCTCACTTTATCCTGCCAAGGACACCACGGAGGAGATGCTCTTGTTATCTCCAATTTATATGTAAGGGAGTGGACCCACAATGAGTAAACACTTTGCCCAGAGTCACATAGTGAAGAAGTAGACATCCAAAGCCTCTGATTTCTAGCATTTATACTGCTTAAAGCAACGACGCTTCTAATCATTGTTTTCTGTGAAGGAACATCATAAAATGTGTAACTACTTAATTCTGCACCAGAGTGAGAAAAATACAGTTTAAAGTTTCATTGAGAACTCAGAGCCACATCTATGACTATTTTTGCTTGCTTTCTGCCTTTTGCAGTCCTGGGAATCACTCAGGGTTACTTGGCACAGAAGATGGCCCCACAGCGGCCCCAGGCAAACGCCAGTGGAACGCTTGTGTACATTATCACAAGCCCTCTGGCTCTTGTCCACCTCAGGCTGCCAATTGTGATGTTTGCCCTGCTCATTCTGTGGACTCCTTTCTGCTTTTTCAACTTTTAGATTTTGATCTCCTATCAGCTTTGAAAGCAAATTACTCAACCAATTATAACTGTGTGTCTAAAGCCAGGCGGGCCCTGACTGGGGCCTGGGTGCTGCTGTAGGCGTGACGAGAACTTGATGACACAGATGGAGGGTGCATCGAGAAGGCATTGAGCCGCCTGGATTCCCAGCTTAACTACTAGCAAAGGTGTTTCCTGCAAACTTATTTGGAACACAAATACATCTTTCTTAGAAAATATACTAGGCTATTATGGCCTAATTTTATAAACTGGCATCAGTTTAAAGGACATGATAACTATTAAGCTAAAAGAAATATAGAAATAAACAAGTGATACATGTGAGTGAAATACATAGGATAAATACAATCTTACAGTTGGTGGAAAATCCATCTGGTCTACTTTCAAAAACAGCACAGTTTTACAAAGTTGTTTTGAACATATCAAAAGCCTTCCGAGGAAGGGAAGTGTCCTCAGCGGACTACAAGATTATAAAGGCCGTCTTTCCTATCACCAAATCATTTAAGCAGCAGCACACAGTCACGCCCCATAACTGAACAGCAAATGGGTAACAGCAAATAAAATGTAATCACTAAGTTACAACCCTGCGAATCTTAACATCTTAAAATAGATCTTTCTTTCTCTCTCTCTCTTTCTTTCTTGATGAAGATTAGCCCTGAGCTGACATCTGCTGCCAATCCTCCTCTTTTTGCTGAGGAAGCCTAGCCCTGAGCTACTATCTGGGCCCATCTTCCTCTACTTTATATGTGGGATGCCTACCACAGCATGGCTTGACAAGCAGTGTGTAGGTACGTGCCCAGGACCCGAACCAGCGAACCCTGGACTGCCAAAGTGGAGCACGTGAACTTAATTGCTATGCCACCAGGCCTGCCCCTATTTGTATTTGTTAAAAGGAATCCATTGCTTTTTAAATTTAATTTCATATTTTGATTTAAATTTGGAAAGTAATCTCACAAATCACAGAAGGCTTTTTATTGTGTATGAGAAATTAACAACTGTTCTCACAGTCTATTTTTTCAACATTTAAGGAGTATTTAGAATGTACAGGCTTTATAAGGGTGCTGTATTTCTAATATAAACTAATGGCTATATCTAGGCTTCTTCCTTCTTCAGAAATTAAGGCACTTACTTTCCTGTTACTTCCTCTTTGTACCCTTTCTTTCTTAACAAAAGGGAGGTTAAAAGTATTTAAAGATGAACTGGTGGAGTAAACTATGTGTTCACTAATATAGCAGAACTTGTTTTATCATTTTATTGTTAATTAACTATTCCAACTCATCAGCCCTGAAGGTCTCAATATTTCAGTTTTCTAGTCAACTAGTATTATTGATTGGTCAAATATTTAGATTATCTTTCCTTTTTTGTTTTTCGAGGAAGATTATCCCTGAGCTCACATCCATGCCCATCTTCCTCTGCTTTATATGTGGGACGTCTACCACAGCATGGCTTGCCAAGTGGTGCCAAGTCTGTACCAGGAATCCGAACCGGCGAACCCCTGGCAGCCAAAGCAGAACGTGTGAACTTAACCGTTATGCCACCGGGCTGGCCCCTTATCTTTCCATTTTTTGAAGCTTAATTTTGAGTAGTTTTTATGGAAAATGATTTGTGCAGGAAGGAGAGATACTATAAGAGTCTAAGATGACAAGGGGCGGGTACAGCAAATGCCTGGATGCATGTGCTCCTATGTCACCATCTGTGCCCACATTTTTCTACTGATGCATTTTTTTCTGTTCTATATTGATATAGAGCATATGTTAACAAAGAAGCAAAAATATTACTAGGTAAAGGAGCCGTTAATATTTACACAGAAGATGCTTCTATTGTGTACAGATTTTGAATGAGCCCCTGAAAGGATTTACTATAAAGGAGGAGAAAGCATAGTTGCTAATCTTAGAAAGATTACAATCTATAATGATAACAAAGTTTGCTTTTTATTCACTTTCTAAAAATTTAGTACCATATTTACTAAGCCTATTTTATGGTTCTCTCCCAACTCTAACTCTTAGAAAATATTTTACGTCAAGACATGCAGAAACCAAATTTATTTATAGATATAAGATATTATAATAAAATGATATGAACAAGATCCAAATATATAAAATCAGGTGGCACTGTCATCTTATGCTTGGGAATCTTATTGGATCTTTTGTGGTGAATTTAGATGTATATCAATTCATGTAAAACAAATGAAGTCCACCAACCCTGCTGAGTAAATCCCAGGTTTATTGATGGACTAAAGATGTAGAGAAACCCTCCTCCAGGAGCAGTGCTGACTGTTTCCTTGCAGGCTGACCCTCGTCTGGAGTTTACAGCATGAGCTTGGCTACCAGCCAACATGAACAATGTTTAAATTTCTTCATGGCAGCTCCATGAGCTTTCAAACGGTCATCTGCTTTACCTACGGTGCTTAATAAAAAGCGAGCCAGTGCCTTTTCTCATTGCCTTTTCATCACTAATCAGAGCGGCTCTCGAACTTTTGAAGGATACAGTCTGTTTTACTTTCAGCCTCCTTTTCCCAGTAGCTCTGCACTGGCGCACGACTAGAACACCATTACCCACCCATCAGCACTGCACGGGCTGGTATATAAAGCAGTGCCTATCTTGTCACTAAAACATAACAACTGCAAACAATAAAGGCCCTTGGGAATTACTTCTGTTCCTGAATATCATTTTAAAGCAGGTTTACTGTGTTAATGAAAAAGTTGCTTTCTACAAGTCTTTATATTCTGGACAGCTTACAAAGTTAAGAAATTTGTGATAGCAACACAAAACTTGGTAATCTATAACACCAATAACATTTTCAAAGAAAAATAGTTTCATTCATGGTCTTCATATAAAACACCCTGATTAGCAACTTAGGAAACATGCACATTTTAAGCCACATTTATTTTGCCTAAAAAAGTGTAAAGATTTATTCGTATGCTCTATCCCTCAAAACGTTGGAAGCTATGCACATTACATACATTAAGTTATTGTGTATGCTGCTTCATTCTAAAAGCGATACAAAGAAATATCAGACTGTGCAGCAGCCCAGCGTTACGCAAAGTGCAGTTTGATATTTTATTCTGTACTTCACTCGTCTTCAGTTTTTTAGAAATAAAGATGTTTAAGTACATTTATAAGTACACATATTATAATAATTAAATATGTATACATGCCAAAGGTATAGTGCTAATGTATATGTGTGTATGGGCACTTGTAACATTCATCCATACATACGTCTATACACATATAGTATATGTCTATATACGCACTTATACACATGTATATATATACACACGTGTGTGTATTTTTTATGTATATCAGTGTTTATGAGAAAACCCAGTATATGTACCAGATATGTCAGCCATCTCCAAAATTCTTCCCAATCTGCCACTTGGAGATCTGTCAAGCCAATAATGAAGCATATTGTGAAAGCACACACACTGGGCACATAGTGAGGGTTCTCTGAGTCCTGCTTCCCTACTCCCCATCATCTCCTATCAATCACGTCCTCAGCAACAGCAGGAGCAATGGAAACAGAAGCAGAAGTAATTAGAGGCGTGACTCAGATCCACATGCCTGGAAAATAAAGGCCAGGGATATCCTGTTTTTGAGTTATAATCTTAGCCAATTTTGTATTGAAAAAAGAGGAAAGTGTTATGCTAATGAATATGAAGTTCTTGCCTCTTTAAATAACTATTGTCAATCTTTTTCCTCAACTCTTAACGACCAAATTCTCCAGCCAACCCTTTGGCAGCAAGAACTTGTAAACTCCCACATTATGGTGGCTTGTGAAAGTATCATCAAAAGAAAAATATTAGCTTATTATATTATAAAAAGCATTGGGTTTCAGAATTAGAAAGACATGAATTTACAGCCTGGCATTGTGACACAGGGAAATTAGTAAATTCTCTTAGCCCTGCCCTGGTAATACATAGCTAATAATATTTCCCTTCTAGGGGTTTGGCTCAGGATTAAATAGTATGTTAATCACAGGGTACATATAATGTAATCGATACATGGTGATTCAAATGCATTTATGACTTACTTGAGACAGGAGACCCACAATTCAAGGTGCAATAGGTTACTATAAAATACTTTTTAAAAGGTAAAGAATAGATCACAAGGGGAATATAAAGGGAAAAAGTAAAATTGTGAGTTTAGAAGCAAAAAGGCATGTCGCAAGGGCACAGCTGTTTGTAGGATGTAGGAAGACACATAACTCTATGCTTTTTTATAGGGAATGTAAACAAGATACAATGACTATGACCTGAATCAGTTTCCAAAAGCACAAACAAGCCAGTAGCCTGAGGAACACAAGCGCCCTGGCACTGGGGCCAGAAGTGAGTGTCTGTGATGGGTCTCAGAGAGAGGCCACGGTGAAAAGCATTGCTCAGCAGCCTCAGAGCATCCTTCCGGTCACTGTGGCCCTGAGCTGCACAGGCTGCCTCTGAAAACAGGCTGGTGGGCTTCAGGTCCCTTACTTCCCAGGTCCTCCACACCAGGGAGGCAGAGAGGGCCCTGGGCACGCAGGAGTGCTCTGCACTAAATTCCAGCTCCATCGCTGACCGAGGGCGATCTCAGACAGTAGTCTGATTACTCTGAGCCTCTGCTTCCCTCTCATGGGAACTGGGGACCTGAGGGCACCTTCCTCACTGGTTACAGGGGGGATTAAATGAAGTGCTAGGCTTGCTACATGCCAGAGCACAGAAATGGCTATTTCTATTAGAAACAGCTGTCGCTGGGGTGTGGCTCTAATTTTCAAAGCAGGAACAGTTCTAGAACCAGAACCATAGGGACTTTTCAGACAAAGACTATTAACACAATGTGTCCTGTAATATAATCACAGCTACCTGTCATCTTTGCATTAGTATCATATTACAGGAAAAAGAGAGTCAAATGTCCGGTTTGATTTCACATCAGCACAGAGTGTCCTAAAGGGGACTCTGAGCATAGCAGCTTTCTGAGCCTTTGGCGTGAGGAAAGCACCCATCTCCAAACACTGTCTCCTTGAAATCTCTTTTATTACTCAGTTCACATTCTCAGTTCCCACACTGCCAAATCCGAGCCACTAAATGTCAATCACTTTTCCCAGCTCTGTGCGAGTAACGTTCTTTCACTGTTTTAAAATATGCAACTCCATGTGAATATTCCTGAAATCTTTACTCTTTCTCCCAGATGAAGAATCTTAGCTGTGTTTTTCTTTCAATAAGTGTCAATGTTCCAATTATCTAAGTAGTTAGTAGGACTTCGTATGTTTTCAAAGGTACATAAATTTCCAAGAAAATTCCAGAAAGGACGAGTCCTGTGGTCCAGAGTTGAAATGCCTGAGCCTGCATTCCAATTTAGGCTCTGCCAATGTGTGTTTTGCCCTTGTAGTCTTAATTTCTATCTCTAAGAAGTGGGGTTATTGTAGACCATGGTTTCTTAACCTTGACAAGGTTTGCCTGCATCCTTCTCTGCTGTAGAGGCTGCCCTGTGCATTGTAGGATATTCAACCACATCTCTGGCCTTAAACACCAAGTGATAGTAGCAATCCCCTCCCTTAGCTGTGACCACCAAAAAATGTCTTCAGACACGGGCAAATGGCCCTTGGGGGCAAAACCACCTGGATTGAGGTTATTCATTAAAATTCTATGAATGGTACCCTGAAAGAATCTGCATTAGTATTTCATTTCTTGATATTTCCACTAAAATGTAAATCCCTTGAGGGCAGGGACGTTTTTTCTGTTTTATTCAGTGTCGCATTTCCAGTGGATACTTGGTATAGTAGGCACTCATAGCACATAGCACATTTAGCAGCACATTTTGATGAGTTTCTACATGATATTTGTCTTTCAGGCTTATCCCACTTTTTTTCCTTATGAATATTGTGCTTGCTTCTTTTTAACACAGATTTGGTTCACATATCCTTTAGAATACTAGATGCTTGGGAGGAAGAACGGACTCTCCTTGATTCCAATTCAGCTTGTTAATCCATTCTGCATGCCATGAAACCTTTACCAGGGCTGATTGATGGATTGAGATATTCCATCTTCAATATGCCAGCATGAGATAAACAGTAAATGGTTCCAAATCTCTGAAATACAAATTTTCCTCTCTAATAACTACCAGAGAAGCAAAAATGTTCCTTTCCAGCCACTTATATACACAGATTCTTTTCTGAATTTCACAAAACTTTACATGTTCTTTATGCATTAATTTAAGAATGGTATTCTCTCATCCTGTTGCATATGCTCTCTTTTTTTGTTAGAAGTGTCTCTATGGCAAAAAGCAGCAGCTGTGCTGAATTACCGGATCTACTTTTGACCTTTGTGGCATTGTAACTGACCGCTGAACAGAGAATTCACGAATATTTTACATTCAGGGTCTTTAGCAATTAAAAGCCATTCTTACCTCTCATTTACTTTTTTATAATACAAAAAGTCTGTGCCTGATCATAGGAGGGTTATGAGCTTCATGATCTCGACTTACCCTTGGGACCCCTGGATCTCCTCTCAGAACAAATCTGTGATTAGAAGTACACATCGTGATCATGTTTCTAAAAGGACCATCAACAGCCACATGTCTCAGAGGAGCAAGAATAGTGATAGATAACATTTACTATCACGGATTCCGTTCCCTAAAGAGGCGTCCATAAGTGATTATAGAGTCATCTGCCAACAGGATGCTTGGTCCACATGCTGGAAGATGAGGACCTACGACAGCAGAGCATATATGCAGCCGTTCTAGTTATATGATTCTTTCCAAACGACCCTTACTTTACGGGCACTTTCATCAAATATTATCAAAACTTAAGTTCTCTCTACAATTGCTCTCTTTTAAAGTTTAGCGCCAGCTGTCAGAGTTATAATGTAAACCCTTATTAGCTCTTACAAGATCTTCTCTGGAACTCATAAAGGATTGTCAAACCTCCAAACACAGACAGAAGTGGGGGCAGAAATCACAGGAAAAAAGGTAAAAAGTGTTCAATGAATCTGTACTGGCTAAGCAATCTTTGTGAAACTATTACCAATGCATTTCACAGAATCTAAGAGCCTCAAGAGGAAGAAAACAATCTAGTTCTCAGTTTATTTTGCATAGGATGTGGGTTTCCTTCCTTTGGGAGAGGTTGACTGAAAACAATGAAACAAATTGGAGAAGTTAATGAAATATCAATAATCTCTTTTTAGAATCATTACATGCATTCGGGAAAAAAATTAAAGTGAATTCTTCAAATTTTAAAACACAGAAGCTTTGAAAATATCTCAATAGCCAGAAAGAAAAAGCAAAAGTTTGATATTGAAGATGAATATTCTTTACAAAACCCATAGATTACATAATATAAAAGCTTTAAAAAATTTGTTTTACATAATGGCATGTAGCAAATCAGAACCAAGAAAGACTATCTATATAAACCCCAAAGTTGTCTAAGTAAATTAAATAAATGAAATTTCAAGACTTCCTGCAGGATCCAACTAGGCTTGACAGTAAATTACATTCGGCACGCAGGTGTACCTAAATTGTTATTTGCACCTTTGAAACACCGGACCAAGGCATCTGAAAGTTCACAGACCTTCGCGTGGTAAAGAAAGAAGTCGACATCCTCAAAGTGAGTACCCTACAGCTATTTGATAAGGGATCAATGCGAAGGGGATTGGAAGCTGAGTAAAAGACCTTTATACTGACCTATAAAATGGTCTTTTAGGTTAGGATAAAGAGTAGTAAATAAGTATTTAAAGAAGAAATGTCTCATTATTTCTCCCTCTTTGAACAAGGGAGCTGATAAGATTATGGAACTAAAGTTAACCCGTATAAGGTAAAAGAATCCACATTTCAGTAAAACACGTAATTCTTGTTTAGCTGTAATCCTGTGTTAGAATGCTACTAAAATTTGTAAAACTGCTAGTGATTTGTAACGTCTTTTATGGTGGTTCATGCTGATCATTTAACTTGTCCTTGTTCATTATGAAGTATTTAAACGGTTAGATATGAATTCGTTCTACTCCTTAAATTTAATGACAGTCATATCTCTCCTAAATATGTTTGCAGTTAAATTGTCTCTGACTGCTCAAAGTAATCTGATTTGTAGTATACACAGGACAAAGAATTCACATTTCTTTCTAGTATCCTAAACATGAAAATTCATGATTTAAATTTATACTGTTTGTTTTATACAGACTCAGAAATGAACTACAATACTTAAATGTCACAAACCAAATACACTCCCTTCTCTTTCCTCCATTTTTCATATTTGAAAGGAGTTTTTACTTAATTACTGTTTACATAGAACATTGACATAATTTGATTGAAAGTTTCCAGTAATATCACATAGTAATTCTTGCAAGCACATTTGGCATTTACTTCATACTATTTACACTGTTCCCTCCATAGTTAGTTCTAAACAGAGTCAAGTAAAATGGCTTGACAAATATCTTTACTTACTAGATTACTTATTTTTGACTCGCATCATTCCTTCAAGGAAAGAACATTATTTACCATCACATCCTGTCCAACCATCCAACCTAGCCTTTTATACAATGAATGTTAGGATGTAATACTATGTGGAAAAATTCTGGGTTTAATGATTTTGAAATGTAGCATTTCTACTTTTATTATGCCATTGTTGTTGTTTTCTTGTTTCCTAAACTATATTTTATTAAATCCGTTAAAACCTAGAGGTCTCTATGGGTAAACAATATAAAAATGTCCATCTGTAAATTCAAGGTTGCTCTTGAAAACCCAGTGGAAAAGACCCATGCTAGACAGAATAAGAGACTGAGTCAAATACCAGATCTGAAAAATCAGGAGTAACTGCTGTTTAGAAGAAGAAGAGGAAAAATAAAAGCTACAATAAAACAATAGAGGAAATATCACCTATAGCAATAGACTAGAGGTTTAATGGAGCTAAACATGAAGTCTCCTCAGTAAAGAAAAATTCTGTGTGTGAGAAGGTGGACAACGAAGGAGCAGACACTGAACACACAAATACCCAACTCCACTGAAGACACTGTGTCTCCCTCAGGTCCCTCTAAGGTCTAAGGTTCAAGGCAAGAGAGAGACTGTTGAACCGGTGAGTTTGTCACAGCTAAGTGTTTAAACATAGATGGAAACAAGAAAGAGAGGAAAGTCACACATTCCAATGATGCTGATGACTGATAATAATGGTGATGTTCCAACACCTTTTAGGTAGCACTAGACGCTGCCGTGGGCTGAGCAGACATTTGTTGACCTCTAAAGGGTAGATATTGTTACTCTTGTTTCATGGATGAGAAACTTCAGGCTCAATGTGTTCAGCCACAAGCCCGGTAAACAGCATCTCTGGGACTCGTGAGCTCAAACACTCAAACAGCTGTCAGTGACAAGAGCCTTTTGCTAAATAGAAGAATTAAATGCAAAATGAAGTTTGAGAACAAACTCAGGGAAGTTTTCTGCATCACGTTAATGCTACCATAACTTGTTATATGAATTGGTGAGAGATGTAGAAATATGTGTAAAGCAAATGTTTTATAGCTCTTATAAAGCTGTCATAAACTTAATTTATTATTTGAAAGTTATTTACATTATTACTCACTGGTGCCATATTTTTATTAAAACAAATTCATTGGTTTGAAAAATCATGGCTGTGCAACTGCTAAATCCGAAGTGGGAATGAAGGCCGTCATTTTAAACTCAGGCAAAACAAACAAAATTTTCATAATTCAAGGTAAGAAAGCTGATAATTTCAGTGCACTCATTAAGAGGAATGTATGCTGTAAGTACTAGGCATGCAAAATTAAAGGACAAAAATTATTTCAGCATCTTTATGAATGGATCTTCACTTAATTATAGTTATGAAACTAGTAACTGATTTTTACAAGTCAGAAAAATATTATTCATCGTAAATCCATAAAAAAGAAAAAGTATTCTCTCAGGTACTATGTAAAGTATTGTCATCACTTTACTTCATCTCTTCATTACCAAAATAATAGTTCAGATGAATCTAGTCATAACTCGTTGCAACCATATTCGACCTAATAGTCAAGTGTATTCACTTCAAATTAGACAAAATGAACATCTTTAGGTGCAAGTCATTCTGAAAGGCCTCATGGATTCAAACATAAATAACATAAAGTATGTTCTTTCAGAACTTACATTCTAAGAATACATATTGGTGTAAAACCCCCCAATAATTACTCGTTCAGTCAGTATCCACTTGAGAACTTACTCAATTATACTTTGCCAGGTTGTAAGCATGATGTTTCTAAAAAAAGAGAAGATGTGGTCCCTGCTCTCAAGGAACTTACAGCCTGAAAACAACAGGAAGAAAATGCTTCTGAATTCATTAAACCTAGGAACTTGTGCAGTTCTAGAAAGTGCACATGTACTTAGTAGGTGCTAAGAAACTTCGGAGATTTTCAATTTTATCTAGCTCCTCTGTCAGAGCGGGTAGAATCTCTAAATCATTCTGTTTTGGAAACTTGATGTCTTTTTTAAAAAGAGTTTCTGAATTGACAGAGGAAGGAGTGGACGGTGAGAGTTGGTATTGCCAGTCCTAGGTGAAACGAGCGTAATTTTGGACAATCATCAAAAAGTCTCGATGTCTTCATACACCACATCAAAGACACTTTTCTATTAAGCTGCTAATGTACAAGAACAAGAAACAAAGTTAGCATTCCACGTTGAATGCACAGAGATAAAACACAAGCAACAGATTCTTCAGTGACATTAATAAGGTATTTAGTACGTTAAGTCTCAACAAAGTTTATAGGAGCAGGAGTATTTATAGTAGCCTCCTGATATCTGCCTCAGATGGAATTAAGTGACTATATCAAAAGCCATCAGCATTCTCCTTTCTTCTCTCCAAACCAAATCAAAGCAGATAACATAATTCATTCACCAGGATTAAAAAAACAATAAAGATCACAAGGTTCCCATAGTGTTAACGTGAAATTTCCCCACACCTCCAATCTTAAAAGGTGAAAAAAATTATGCTAGTATGTAAGAAATACAAAGGATTTTCCAAGAGAAATAAATCAATTAAATCTTGATTGTCAACGACTGAAACCAAATAGAGGATGATTTAAGTTTATAATTTTAATTTTTCAGTGTTATCCTTTTAAAAGGAGGTTTATTGACATCCTAAAAAGACAACTTAACCTTCAATTTGACCATACTCTCAGCATCCAGCAAGTTTGTCCAGGTGCCAGGAACATGACCCAAATAAGGGTTATTGAATTAAATTAAGAAAGAGAACGTGATTTGCTCCTCTATTATTAAATCAAGAGGCAACTTATTTAAACAAAAGCCGTATTTTTTTTCTGCTTTATCTCCCCAAACCCCCCGTACACAGTTGTATATCTTAGTTGCATGTCCTTCTAGTTGTGGGATGTGGGACACCACCTCAACGTGGCCTGATGAGCAGTGCCATGTCCGCACCCAGGATCCGAACCCTGGGCTGCCGCAGCCTAGCACGCGAACTTAACCACTCGGCCACAGAGCCAGCCCCCAAAAGCTGTATTTTAAAATTATACATTAGAGAAACTGCTGGAAAACCAAGTCTGATGCATGATTTCTTACTTTCCTTACTAATCTTTACATTGCTCCTTATCTATTTAGGCTTGTGTAGACTTTTTTAAAGTGCATTTCTATTTCACCAAATTTATTGTAATATGTGCTCTCTACCCTGGAGCTGCCTTTTTCTGTATTTCCAGTGTGCGAGGCATGCAATTCCTCAACGATTCTTTAGCTACCAATATTTCTTTTACTCCTCCTTTATTTTCTCCCTCTAACCAGCCCTTGAAAGAGAAAGGTGAACCATTTTTTCCTCTTAGCTCTCCCATGTTCAATTTTCCCTAGTAAAGCAAAGGAAGACCAGCAACATAAATCATCTTATTACAGAAAATTTTAATCAACTGTCACTCCTCTCCTCCCATACCAATACGTCCTTCCTCATCATATTAATAACTTATTTTTCATCTTAAACTATTATTAACTTTGCTGCATTTAATAATTCAGTTAAAAAAATCTATGTTCTTTTGTAGGCAAACACCAAAACATTTTCAAAGACACACATACATCATTTTTTTTTACTTTTTATTAAAATTATGATAGTTTACAACCTTATGAAATTTCAGTTGTACATTATTGTTTGTCAATCATTTTGTAGGTGCACTACTTCACTCTTTGTGCCCACCCCACAGACCCCCTTTCCCCTGGTAGCCACTAATCTGTTCTCTTTGTCTACATGTTTAACTTTCACATATGAATGAAGTCACACAGAGGTTGTCTTTCTCTATCTGGCTTATCTCACTTAACATAATACCCTCAAGGTCCATGCATGTTGTTGTGAATGGGACGATTTTGTCCTTTTTATGGCTGAGTAATATCCCATTGTGTGTGTGTGTGTGTGTGTGTGTGTCTGTGTGTGTGTGTGTATACCATATCTTCTTTATCCAATCATCAGTTGATGGACACTTAGGTTGCTTCACATCTTGGCTATTGTAAATAATGCTGCAATGAACACAGGGGTGCATGGGACTTTTGGAAATGCTGATTTCAAGTTCTTTGGATAGATACCCAGCAGTGGGATGGCTGGGTCATACGGTATTTCTATTTTTAATTTTTCGAGAAATCTCCATACTGTTTTCCATAGTGGCTGCATCAGTTTGCATTCCCACCAGCAGTGTATGAGGGTTCCTTTTTCTCCACAACCTCTCCAACATTTGTCACTTTTTGTTTTGGGTATTTTTGCCATTCTAACGGGTGTAAGGTGATATCTTAGTGTAGTTTTGATTTATATTTCCCTGATGATCAGTGTTGATGAGCATATTTTCATGTACTTATTGGTCATCCATATATCTTCTTTGAAGAAATGTCTGTTCATGTCCCCTGCCCATTTTTTGATTGGGTTGGTTGATTTTTTGTTGTTGAGTTGTGTGAGTTCTTTATATAGTATGGAGATTAACCTTTTGTCGGATATATGACTTGCAAATATTTTTTCCCAATTGGTGGGTTGTTTTTTTGTTTCAATCCTGTTTTCCCTTGTCTTGAAGAAGCTCTTTAGTCTGATGAAGTTCCATTTGTTTATTCTTTCTATTGTTTCCCTTGTCTGAAAAGACATAGTGTCAAAAAAAATCCTTTTGATACTCACGTCAAAGAGTGTACTGCCTACTTATTCTTCTAGAAGTCTTATGGTTTCAGGTCTTACCTTTTGGTCTTTGATCCATTTTGAGTTTATTTTTGAGAACGGTGAAAAAGAATGGTCAATTTTCATTCTTTTACATGTGGCTGTCCAGTTTTCCCAGCACCATTTGTTGACGAGACTTACTTTTCTCCATTGTATGCCCTCAGCTCCTTTGTCGAAGATTAGCTGTCCATAGATGTGTGGTTTTATTTCTGGGCTTTCAATTCTGCTCCGTTGATCTGTGGGCCTGGTTTTGTACCAGTACCATGCTGTTGTGATTACTGTAGCTTTGTAGTATGTTTTGAACTCAGGGATTGTGATGCCTCCAGCTTTGTTCTTTTTTCTCAGGATTGCTTTAGCAGTTTTGGGTCTTTTGTGGCCCCATATGAATTTTAGGCTTCTTTATTCTATTTCTGTAAAGAATGTCTTTGGGATTCTGATTGGGGTTGCATTGAATCTGTAGATTGCTTTAGGCAGAATGGACATTTTAACTATGTTTATTCTTCCAATCCATGTGCATGGAATGTCTTTCCATCTCTTTATGTCATCATCAATTTCTTTCAGGAAAGTCTTGTAGTTTTCATTGTATAGGTATTTCACTTTCTAAATTTACCCCAAGGTATTTTATTTTTGTGTTGTGATTGTGAATGAGATTGTGTTCTTGAGTTCTTTTTCTGTTAGTTCATTATTAGAGTATAAAAATGCTACTGATTTACGTAAGTTGATTTTATACCCTGCAACTTAGCTGTAATTGTTGATTATTTCTAATAGTTTTACAATGGATTCTTTGGAGTTTTCTATATATAAGATCATGTCATCTGCAAATAGCAAGAGTTTTGCTTCCTCATTGCCTATTTGGATTCCTTTTATTTCTTTTTACTGCCTAATTGCTCTGGCCAAAACCTCCAGTACTACGTTGAATAACAGTAGCAAGAGTGGTCACCTTTGTCTTGCTCCTGTTCTCAGAAGGTTGGCTTACAGTTTTTTCCACTGAGTATGATGTTGGCTGTGGGTTTGTCATATATGGACTTTACCATGTTGAAGTACTTTCCTTCTATACCCATTTTAGTGAGAATTTTTATCATAAATGGATGGTGGATCTTGTTGAATGCTTTCTCTGCGTCTATTGAGATGATCATGTGGTTTCTGTTTCTCAATTTGTTAATGTGGTATATCACGTTGATTGACTTGCAGATGTTGAACCATCCCTGTGCCCCTCATATAAATCCCAGTTGATCATGGTGTATGATCTTTTTAATGTATTGTTGTATTTGGTTTGCCATAATTTTGTTGAGGATTTTTGCATTCATCTTCATCAGTGATATTGGCCTGTAGTTTTCATTCTTTGTGTTGTCCTTGTCTGTTTTTGGGATCAGGGTGGTGTTGGCTTCGTAGAATGTCTTAGGGAGTGCTCCATCTTCCTTAATTTTCTGGAATAGTTTGAGAAGGATAGGTAGTAAATCTTCTTTGAATGTTTGGTAGAATTCTCCAGAGAACTCATCTGGTCCTGGACTTTTATTTTGGGGGAGGTTTTTGATTACTGTTTCAATTTCTTTACTTGTGATTGGTCTATTCAGATTCTCTGTTTCTTCTTGATTCAGTTTTGGGAGGTTGTAAGAGTCTAAGAATTTATCCATTTCTTCTAGGTGGCCCAATTTGTTGGCATATAGTTTTTCATAGTATTCCTAAAATCTTTTGTATTTCTGTGATGCCCATTGTGATTTATTCTCTTTCATTTCTGATTTTATTTATTTGAGTCTTCTCTCTTTTTTCTTAGTGAGTCTGGCTAGGGGCTTGTCAATTTTGTTTATTTTCTCAAAGAACCAACTGTTTGTTTCATTGACCCTTTCTACTGTCTTTTTTGTGTCAATTTGATTTATTTCTGCTCTAATTTTTATTATTTCCCTCCTTCTGCTGCCTTTGGGCTTTGTTTATTCTTCTTTTTCTAATTCTGCTAGGTGTCATTTGAGATTGCTTTTCTGATATTTTTCTTGTTTATTGAGGTGAGCCTGTATTGCAATGAATTTCCCTCTTGGGGCTGCTTTTGCTGCATCCCAAATGAGTTGGTATGGCATGTTTTCATTTTAATTTGTCTCCAGATAATATTTGATTTCTTCTTTAGTTTCTTCAATGATCCGTTGGTTGCTCAGTAGGATGTTGTTTAATCTACACATTTTTGCCCCTTTCCCAGCTTTATTCTTGTAGTTGATTTCTAGTTTCATAGCATTATGGTCAGAAAAGATGCTTGATATTATTTCAACCCTCTTGAATTTGTTGAGGCTTGCTTTTTTCCCAACATGTGGTCTATCTTTGAGAATGTTGCATGCATACTTGAGAAGAACGTGTAACCTGCTGTTTTTAATGGAGTGTTCTATATATATCTATTAAGTCCATCCGGTCTAGTTTTTCATTTACTTCTACAATTCCCTTATTGACTTTCTGTCTGGATGATCTATCCATTCGTGTTAGTTGGGTGTTGAGGTTGCCTATGATTATTGTATTATTGTTGATATCTCCTTTCAATTTTTTTAATGGTTGCTTTATGTACTTTGGTGCTCCTGTGTTGGGTGCATATATATTTATAAGTGTTATGTCTTCTTGGTGGAGTGTCCTTTTTATCATTATAAACTGCCCTTCTTTGTCTCTCTTTATCTGTTTTGCTTTGAAGTCTCCTTTGTCTAATATAAGTATGGTAACAACTGCTTTCTTATGTTCATTATTAGCTTGGAGTATCATCTTCACTCTGAGTCTGTGTTTGTCTTTGGGGCTGAGGTGTGTTTCCTGGAGGCAGCATATTGTTGGGTCTTGTTCTTTAATCCATCCTGCCCCTCTGTGTCTTTTGATTGGAGAGTTCAATCCATTCACATTTAGAGTGATTATTGAAATGTGGGGGCCTAATGCTGCCATTTTATCACCTGTTTTCCGGTTCTCCTGAGTTTCCTTTGTTTCTCATCCCATGATTTTTGGACTACCAATTCAGGTAGGTAGTTTTCTATATTGGCTTTCTTCTTATTTGTAATTTTTGTCTTTATTCTTGTTATTGGTTTAGTGGTTACCATGTAGTTTGTATAAAACATCTCATAGATGAGATAGTCCATTTTCTGGTATCCTCTTATTTCCTTAGATTAAGCCATTCCATCCCTTTCCTCTTCCCCTTCGAGGTTGTTATTGTCAGATCTTTTTCTTCCTTCTTGTGTTGTGAGTTTGTGGTTAAAATGACAAGATTATGTTTATTCTTGGTGTTTCCCTTCCTTTTATCTTTAATGTTATACTTAGCCTTTGCTAACCTGTTCTGATAGAGAGCTTCAACTTTCTGATTTTGTCTTTCTACTTATCTCCTTTGCTCTGGGTTTTGTAACCCCTTTCCTTTTCTTTATTTTTTTCAGGTATGAGGGTCTTCCTGAGCATTTCTTGTGGGGGGGGGCGGTCTTGTGGCGAAAAACTCCCTTAACTTTTGTTTATCTGGGAAAGTTTTTATTTCTCCATCATATTTGAAGGATATTTTTGCTGGATAGAGTATTCTTGGCTGCAAGTTTTTGTCCTTCAGAGTTTTGAATATATCATTCCACTCTCTCCTAGCCTGTAAGATATCTACTAAGAAATCTCCTGACAGCTTGATGGGGGTTCCTATGTAGGTTATTTTCTTCTGCCCTGCTGCCCTTAGTATTTTCTCTTTGTCATTGACTTTTGCAAGCTTCACTACTATATGCCTTCAGGTTGGTCTTCTTACATTGATAAAGTTTGGAGCTCTATTAGCTTCTGTCACCTGGAGTCCCATCTGTCTCCAGGTTTGGAAGTTCTCAGCCATTATTTCTTTGAACAGGCTTTCTGCCCGGCTTCTCCTTCTCTTCTCCCTCTGGGATACCTATAATCCTTATGTTGCATTTCCTAATTGAGTCAGATACTTCTCAGAGAGTTTCTTCATTTCTTTTTAGTTTTAATTCTCTCTCCTCCTCTATCTGAAGCATTTCTATATTCCTATCTTCCATATTGCTAATTTTGTCTTCTGTATTATCGACCTTACTGTTCAGAGAGTCCAGATTTTTCTTAATCTCCTCCATTGTGTTCTTCATTTGCAATATTTCTGATTGGTTCTTTTTTATAGTATCAAGCTCTTTTGTGACATTGCTGCAGAACTCATTGAGTTGTCTATCTGTATTCTCTCTGAACTCATTGAGTTTTTTAATGATGGCTATTTTGAATTCATGTCCTTTAGGTTATAGATTTCACTGTCTTAGGGATTGTTTTCTGAGTACTTGTCATTTTCCTTCTGTTCTGCAGATTTAATGTATTTTTTCATACTGCTTGATGGTGTGCTATGCCTCTGCATAGAGATAGAGTTTGGTTACTGCTTCCACTTGCTTCTACTGGTGGGGGAGGGGGCAGTCGCTGTGTAATCTGCACCAACCAGGATCTCTGTCAGCTGTTCCTGACCAAGCCTGGGCCCCTCCTCATGGACACAGTGGCCCTGTGGGGTCTCCTGTCAGCTGTGGGGACAATTGCAAGGAGGCCTCGGGTTGCTAGTGCCTACTCTCATAGTCTGCCTAGACGTGCTCCCTCCTTAGTGTCTGCAGTGGTGTTATGGGCTTTCACAGTGGCTGGGAGCAGGTTCACCTAGACTCGCAGCTCTGCCACCATCAGGTCCCACAGGATCTCACTTGTCCACTATGGGCTGCAGCACAGCTATGGGTATCGACTGCAGTCTGTGGTTAGCTCACCCAGCTGTGCCACTTCTGTTCCAGTGCCTCAGAGCCTTGTGATTGCCAGGTGGGGCCTCTCCACTAATGCTGAGCAGAAGCTTTCCCTGTGGCTGTTGTGGGACCATGGATTTTCCCCCTGGACCAAGGAGCAGTCATTCTGGGGCTCCAAATTGTCACTGCCCTCTCACACAGTCCCACTGGGTCTCCCTTGCTGTGTACACACAACATTTTGAACTATGAACCAAGATAATTTATCAGTAACAATGTGCATCTTCCTCTTCTTAGTGTTCAGTGCAGGACTTGGCACATATTAGAGCCTCAGTAAGTGTTGAATAATTGAATAAATAATCCAAGGGCATTTTCCATGACTTTGTCTCAGTTCAGAAAAAGTAGACTGTTGTGAAAGTTTGGATTATATACATAAGAAGTATAATGCCATGGTTAGAATTCTGGCTCTGGATAAAGATAACTGGTTTTATTTATAGTTCTGAAATTTATGGATAACATTTTTTAATACAAAATATTTTTATCAATATATTTTTCCTATAAAAAGGATATTGTCTCATTTTCATCATTTAGTTTCCTAAACTTTGCCCCAAATATCTGTCTAGAGTGGAATAGATAATTCAGAATATCTCATTACTAAAGTCAGAAAATACCCTCGTTATGAAATTTAGATTCTTTATAAGGTCTCCCTGTGGAGCAAACTCAGAACACAAAACTTTAATGGGACTTCTACACGTTCTGAGATTTTGAGATAATGATTCAATAAACAAATTATAAACCTCGCCTCCTGGAATGTGTAAGCTATATAAGGAGTTAGTCCTTTCTCCCCAGCCCAAAAGTTTCTAAGCACAATAGTGATGAGTTCGAAACTCTCAGCACAGAAGCTTTTCTTTATTAACGAACCATTTCCATCATTAATTTTGAAATACTCAAAATTAATCTCTTCTTCCTCTACATTGCCAAGGAAGCTTGTACCCCTGGTAAAAGATTCATTGGTCTTTGTTGTATTAAAATTATTCACTTATGTATCTATATTTCATGCTAGATTGTGAACTCCTGGAGAGTAGATACAATGACTTACTCATCTATGTTTTCCCTGTGTCTGACACATTATTACTTTGTACTAATAGATGGTCAGAAATACTAACTGAATTAAATTTGGTAGACTTTTTCCCATATCTAAGATGCTTGACAATCCACATATCCATATTTTATTGGATATCATCCAAGCTAAGCTTAGTCTTCCAAAATATGATATTTTGGCCAGTATTTTTTTTTAAATCTAGAAACAGAAAGATCTGGGAAATAAACTGAAATAGATAAACCTTATATTAACAGATTCTTGGTTACACTGTGGTAATTCTCTGTGGTCCTACTTATCCTTTAATATACTCTAAAAATACTAAATACTAAGAAATCCTCCACCTCCAGCAGAATTTGTGTCTGTGTGGGATGCCCTGATCTCTGCCACCATTGGACTGAATCATAGGGAAGCACTGTGGACTGAAGGTCAGACTGCAGCCTTTGAATCAGTCTGCCTGCTTTCACATCTCAAGTCCAATGCTTACTCACTAAAGAATTTAAGGTAAGATATGTAACCTATCAAAGCTTTGTTCTAATTTTTAAAATGGAGATAATAATAATATGTATCTATAGGTTATTTTGAGGAATTAATGAAACAGCTCATGGGAACTACTTAGCAAAAAAGTGCAGTGCCTGACATCTAGTAGGTAAAGAGTATTAACAATCTTTGAATTCTCATACAGTAATAAAATGAAGTAGGTGCTCATAGATATTTGTTGAAATAAAGTGGATGAGTCTTGTTTTTCTCCACATTAAGCAACTGAAAGCCTATGCTTGCTGATCATTGTGTTAAGAAATTACCCTGAGGTGTTTAAAATCTGGCTGCATGTGTACTCCAAGTGGCAGACATGTCAAGGTACTGTTCCATCCTTTGAAAAAAGAGAGACACAATATGTTTTGTAAAAAACAAAGAAAAAACTAACCTCACAGAATACATGACATTTGTTCAGCCATCTTTTCATCTGTACTTTTTCTAAGTATTCCCATTCCTCTGTGTGCCTGAACGGAAGCACTCTGCCAGAACATTGCTTTGTGAGGGTCATAGCAAGCTATTCCAACCAGTCTAAAGCTTATTAAAAAAACAACCCACAAATTAAACCTTAAAAAAGGAAACTATAACAACCACAACAAACACCAGTACTACCACTGACAACAACAACAAAATTAAGAGCCTCAGACCATGCTGGCCAACACTAGCACAGACACTAGCCTATAGAGCTAACTGGTTGAGTACTGGATTTTTAAAACGTAGTAGAGTGATACCCAAAGAGACATATTAAAACAAATATTTGATAAAGTAAAATTGGTTTAGACTTGATACTTATGTAAATCAGAACAAAGTAGAATACCTTGACACATTGTCTAATAACCTGAAGACACGAAGATCTTTTGATTTTGAAAAGAAGCCAAAACTCACTGGGCAACGTCAACAAATGTCAAGATATAACCATAAGGACATGCTCCACCTTTAAATTACATTCCTAAAAAAGTCATCCTTCTTTTTTTCTTCCAATCATATCCCATTTACTGTACCATCTCTGATTCTAGTATGATTATTTTTATTGGTTTATATCTTCAAAGTCTTTTTCTCAGAATAATTTGCTATTTATGCATATGTATCTTTTATTCTGAAACTAGTATTTTGAAATTCTGAGAGTGAATGTCTGTGATGACACAGCGTTACTATTTCAAGGACGGGCTACTGATGTCCTTTAACATAATAGACTACTAGATTAATGGATGTAAAACTTTGACATGAATGTTATCTCTAAGAGTAATCTTCACATAGAGTAGCATTGAACAGTGTAGTAGTTACTTAAAAAAAGTGGGTCAGTAAATTAAAATGAGGTTACAAAACAGTAGCAATTCTGAATTCATTGTGAGCTTCCCAAATACAATTAATGTGACTTTTTTCTATTCAACTACTAAATTTTGTCCTCAAGACAGCATGCAATATAGGCTAATTATTTGGATGCTTTATTTCTATTAACACATTTATGTGATTCTATTTACCTAATTGATACTTATTTTTATACTTCTTATAACTTTGAATGGAGTATAAAGCACTACATAAAAATTATTTAAGATCCAAACATCTAATGGTTAGGTTTCTTGCTCAGTGCAATATTTTATAAGAAATAGCTCTGCATAAGTTGATACATAGTACTGACATGGAGACATACATATTCCTCTCCTGTTGTGAGTATCAGAGACAGCATCAATGGGGATCAAATTGGAGGGAATAGAAAATTTTTAAATCCTCCTGAGCTAAGCTTTCATTATTTTCTTTAAAATAAATCTCTAAAATATCTCCAAAATAAATACCATATATCACAAACTATACCTTCATAATGAAATACAACTCTAAGTGAACTTAAAATCATTAAAACTTCTTTCCATTCATGTCTATAAGCAACTACCAGCTAGGATGTTGTTTCAATTTTAGAACTTTCAAAACCATATTTAGTAACAATATTCTTATGGTGCTTCACGAGAATCTAAATAACATGGAGAAGTATGAGGCTAGAGTGTACCATTTGCTTTCATTAAAAAATAATTTTCTTACAAACTATGTTTATGGTCAAAAGCAAAATGCTATGTTCTGTTCAGATTGTTAGAAAGATTAATTTATGTATAAAGTATATTCATTTCTTCTGCATGGACTTGAGACTTACTGAACAGACATGAGTGGAATGCCAAACTCATTTCCTTTGGCAGAAAGTAACAGCAAGCAAAGTATTAAAACAGACTAGACTCCAATTACCAGCTGCTTAAGTTCTTGATGTATTTATACATTTAAATTTTTAATCATAATTTCAGTGTGTTCTTAAGCATAAAACCTTGGATATGCTAATTAACAAGTTTTAAGATTAAGTGGGAATTTTCATCTGATATATCATAATTTTATATGGAAAAAGATGAACTTTTAATTGATTTTTCTCCAAGTGCAAAGAGATTTTTTTAATAAAAATCAATTTGACAGAGTTCAATTTCTGTGACATTACATTAAGGATCAAATATGCATTCCAATATAAGGTGTAGCACAGATATTCTGAGCAGCCAAAAGGGCCAAATCATGGAGCAAAAAAAGCAAAAAAAAATATGATTCCTCTATACATCAAACACTGAAGCACCAACCCTGGATTTTTACACAAAATAATCTTTGGTAAAGCACCAATGCCTTTAAGTAAACACATATTTGATGCACAGATGTCACTGAAGCAAAGGCTATTTTATCGCAATGAGGTACATTTTACTACATCAATGAGCACTGGCATAAACAGTTTGTGCAGTATCTAACTGTTAGAATTATGTTAGCCGAGTGCCAGTGATGTTTCTTCCCTCTGCATAAAAGAGAGAAAGATTTTTTTCTTTCAGTTGGTCTGGAGTTACATTATTGTAGTCATTAAATAGCAAAGAAAACTTAAAAGTAGCATATATAACACTTCTAGTGGGGTGTAAACCAGTACCACATAATCAAACATGTTAATATTTCTACAACAAATTATGAACCAACACACCAAGTGGGATAAACTTAGTCTATAAATAGACTTTTTTCAGTTTGAGACATGTTTTGCTACCAAGTAAGTTCAGGCTGGGTTCATCTCTTTCAATTACTCTGTGATAAACTCCCAGGTGAGAAATACCACTCAAAGGAAAATAGAGAAGACTCTTACCTCGGCACATCAAACCTCCTTCTTCGTAGCCAGCATTGCAAGAGCACTTGCCGATGGGTACAAGCCATTCTCCTTCTGTGCTGCAGTACATCCTGGGAGCATCTTCCTCCTTAGAATTGTTAACACAAGAACCTCTGACTTCCACCAGGGATTGGGAATCCATGGGTACTGTGTCTGGAAACATAGCTAGATTCTTCACCGTAAATGGGCACTTTTTGAAGTATACCCTCACAGACACCAAGGCAACACAAGCACCAACATCTTGAAAAGCCAAATAAAATCCCTTTTTGTTGACAGGACCTACTTCTCTAACCTCAGTGTTGAGTTTAAGAATTCTGTCCCCGAGATCCATTTGAGTGAAACTTTCATCAGCTGCAATGGTGTCTATCTTTGTAAACTGATGCTCTCGGAATTTGACCCCATGATCATCATCTGACTCCATGTAATACAGGTTGAAAGTCTCCTTGCAAGTTCCCGAAACCAGTGGAATGCTATTGCAGTCCCTCAGAGTGAACTTGAGCTCCACGTAGATCTTCTGAGCCGAGTTCCTGGAGACCCAGTTTGTCCTCAGCCAATTATTTTGACTGTGATCCATGACATTGCACACCTGGTAAGTCCTGATGGGTGTGTAATGTTCATCAACACCACTGATCTCTTCCCACTGAAGAATCAAAGGAGGAAAAAAAAAAAGGAGACTCAGAATTAATGAGGCAAACATAATGAATACAAGGTGAACGTGTCAGTAGCATCACAGGAAATACGAAGTAAACAAGCAGAAACTTCAGTGTTATTCATTAAAGATCATGATGTGGAGAAATTCCAAAACATTCTTGTTTGTAGTTTTTCTTATTTTCAAGGTTCTCTGAGTTCATTGACACAAAGTAATTTATAATTTTGATGAACACATTTGAATTGGATTGCAGTTTATGGAATATTCAAGAAAAAGTTGCTTAGTAATTGATTATACTTAGCCTAATATTCCAGGATCAAAACTCCAAATCGGTCATCTCCAATAACATAATGAAATGGTTTTCTTGTATATTTTTGAATTGTTTTTTGCTTGTTATTTTTAAAAGAATGCAAAATACCACTGCCTAAAATGAATCTTTATTAAACTTTTCCCAATTTGGGCCAAATTTTGGTAAAGTCAATATGTGGCAAAACAAAGTAAATCTAAATGACATCATTACCATGGATCTTCATGCGTGACATTTTTTAAGGTACTTAGTCATTTCAAGGAATATGTGTTGAGGAACTATGAAAGCAAATTTGAAGTAAAAATATAAACATGGCTCCCTTCCCCCTCAAAATAAAACTTTAATAGTTATGCATGGAGAACTGAAGACATACGTGTAGTAAGCATTTCAATTCTTAATATCTTTTACCCACATTAAATTTTATGCAAGCAAGAAATAAATGGATATGTAGGTTGCTGCTATTATTATAGCAGTTAGGATTATCCTAATACAACTTTTCTCACTGTAAAAACACTTAAAAAGCTTTAAGATTTTTTAGAACAGTAAGGATTGCTTCCTGTGATCCTTAGGCCAGACATAGAGAAGCTTTTAAGTTAGCATCAGACAGTTTGTGTTACTTATGATTCTATAACTACTATACTACCTGTTTTAACTATTATCCTCATGTCTATATTTTATTTTCACCATGCCAAATTTTGCCTGCTGCTGCCATGAAAATACACCTTTTGCCATGTCATTCTGGAATTCAGAGTCTTCTATGGCTCCCCAGAACCTACGCAATAGCTTGCAAACTCTTTAGTTTTTGTGTTTTCCCAAAAACTGGTCCCAATTTAAATTTATATTTTTCTGAAAGTATGAATTGAGACTAGTGACTGATATGTCTTACTCAGCACACACTGTGCTCTTGTCACTGTGAACTCTTCCACTGTTTTTGCAAGTTATGTGGGATCTTCCTTTGTTTGTGGTACCACCTCACCTGGACTGTCTCATTTCTTCTTGATGCCTTCCACTACCCTGTCATTCTTAAGAAACTTTCTCTATTATTCAACTCTAATTAAATGCCTTATTCATTTACAAACTTAATTCATGATCCATGCTAGGATTAATTTAGTTTTGGTACACACACGTTTGCTAAATTTTAGCCCTCTTCATATCCTCCATGGTATGCAGCACAAAGCTTCACCTTTGGGAGATGCACAAAAATGCTTTTTGTCTTATAATATGTGTAGGAATCATTCAGGGGGTGAAGAAATATAAAGTTCTTATTAGAGAATGCATTTTAATTTTGTAAATACATAAATAAAATCATGTGGAGCCCATTACAAATGTGTTCCTAAATTTTTCTCCATTAAGAGAGTTAATTATTTTCATCATGAATGGCAAGTTTTAGATATTTTTAGTTAAATTAAGGGCATTTAAACTGTATTGACATTTTTTCTATTTATATTTATTGAAAGCACATAGGAATTCCAATCCCCAAATTCTACTGACAGAATGAAATAAAATATTAATTTGTTAAATTGGTGGTAACCACAAGCAAAGAAATACGACATTTATTTGGACTTTGAATTCATTGGAAAAAATAAATTATTTACTTTAGGATGTTTGAATTATCAAATGTGTGGACCCCAATGGGTGTGAGAAACACAGTCTAAAAACTTCTATTCTCCATGGCTCTCTTACCAACCTAAAAACAAAGCAGAAACAAATGAAAAGTACTTATTTTAATAATCTTAGATCATTTAGGGTCTGGAATATAAGACAGGCACTCATTTTCTGGAGACAAAATTGGCTTGACTTCATTGGTCACATCCAAGGTCCAACAAAGGAACAAATTTGAACTGGTCTAGAAAACTCTAAACATAATATACAAGATATATTTCCATCTAAATGTAAGAATAGAAAATATTCACACCATACTTTAATGATCACCTGTACATCATTTCAAACATCCGTGCCGTGACTGTATTCTGCAGAGAGTTTTTAGGAAGAAAAGTGCCCCTGAGAGCTCAGGTCTCAAGTCTTTACACCGAGGTGCCTATAATAGTACAGTCACACTCAAAGCAAAATTAATGTATTAGTTTAAAATCAGAGAAATAAAAGAAGAGCGAACAGTTGGAGCTCAGAAAAACTCTGATGTTGAAAAGTCAGTGTTATGTGGAATCTTCTCCATTATCCTGACATCGGTCCTACAAGGGCTTTGTAAAGTACAGAGCTAACAAACCTCCAAAGAACAGATGTCTTCTGTGAACATGTTACAGAAAGTTAGATCATGAACATCATTACTTAAAAATACACCAACTGACTTAAAAACTTTTAGGTCAAGATTTCCTTATCAGAATAGATATGAGTTTGTGCTTTGATGGCTGAATCGGTTGCAAATTTCTCCTGCTATGAACAGCGTTCACTAGACATCAGAGAAGAGACTATGTAGAGATTTTCATAATTTGATGCAAAATATTATTTTAATTATGGAGATATCACTGTAGTTTAACACTTTTCCTCTCAGTGTTAATTTGGCAAGCTATCACGTGTCCTTGAATGCAGAGGTATAAATTGCAAGAAGATAACGCAAACAGCATCAGATGCTTTGCACATAAAAGGTTGCAGAGAGCAATTATCACTTCATTAATTTGTAATGAAGACCAAATTGCCTGTAAGTGATGGTGGATTGCCATCTCAGACCACATGAAAGAAAAGCAAGTCTCTAATTCTAGAATTTGCTAAAGACTAAAGATAGTAGAAATAAAATCTCTACATGAACATTTTCTCAATAGCAGCAGTAACAACGGAAACCATTAATGAAAGATGTTGTAAAATCTACACTTTACAAATTTAAAGAATGTCCATATTTACCCCCTCTTCCTACTCCAAGAACTAATGTGTAACCTTCATAAATTATTGGAGATATTATATTGTTATAGTAATTGTCCCAAAGTGGACCTGGAGAAAAAATGGATGACGTATAAAATTAGTGACATATAGAATTGAGTGGTTCAAATCATCTTTCTCTTCATTTTCCTCATCCTTAAAAAAATTCTCTGCAAGGGTGCCCAGCTGTAAAGTTGTCTTCTGCAGAAAAGGACACAGAACTAGGAAGAGCTCAAATTCTTCCTACAGCTCAAATTTAAAACCAACAATTCTGGTATTTAGATTCCAGATTCTTACTCTGAGCTTTAATTATTAGACCACAGAGGCCAGAGCTGAGTTGCTTGTTTTTTCTTCTTTTTCCAGGTTGCTATAACTATAAGAAAGCCATGTGCCCAGACTTCCTCTGCCTAGAAGGGTCATTCTGAAATCTATTCCCAGCAGCAAAACCACAGTGGAGCTCCTCATCGTCAAGAGAGAGTGTGGGGTGTGAAAGACACTCTTAATTTATGTTTTCTAGACAGCAGAGTTCCTTGTCACTGAGACAAACATGTATTTTGGTGGGAAACATATATTTTTAATAACTAATCAGCACTTAATAGCTATCATTTGCACGAGCTTCAATTATAGTAATTAAGGATTTATACTCATTATTGATTTTAGTTACTCTCTGAGATATATTTTTAGGTACTTCCTAATAGGTAGTATTTTCTTTAAGAAATGGAGAATCTGCAATACATTCAGTGCATAGATTAACATGATGTGGGAAATATTAAGAAAGTAAGAAAAAATAACTTCACGATTTACCTTACAAGACTTAAAACCAGTTTTTTGGAAATTTGAAGATGACAATTAAAAGAAAATGATCGCCAGTATTCTTATTTTTACAATGTTACAGTTACACTTCAATGGTTAATAAGAAACATATGGTTCTGCACTTTACAAAATGCTAATGATGATTAATCTTGCCCTCAATAATTTTAAGTGATGTTAAGTTAGTTCGTGTTATTCTTTCTTCACTCATATTTCTTACTCCCATGTTTCTTTCCCTTTGTACACACCCATAGTCATCTCAAAGTTCACCCTAGAAATATTTGAACATTTATCTCATATCTGCATGTTAAGCATGCAGATGTATGTTGCTTACAGTAAGGATGTTAATATCAAGCATCAGGCACAGATATATCTACAAAAATCAGTATTTTCCATCCATACGTAGTTTTTCTTAGCTCATTCTACTCCCAAAAGTACACACACACAGATGTATATTTCTAATAATATTATATAAAATGGTAGAGTAAAATGAAAAAGGTGAGAAAAATGAGGAATAAGATTGTTTGATTTTTGGGTCTTTGTTACTGTTGCTGCTGATTTTTGGTCAAGTAAGAGAATTACAATTGCAACCAGGGATCCAGGAGAGAGAAGATGGGGATTTTATGTTGGAAATCCAGCATCAGCAACAAGATGGGGTCCAGGGTCTAAGGATAGAAATACCCAGAGGGGCATGCCTGGGATGGTATGGCCAGTAATCTTAATGAATGCCATCCACTACCCTCCCCCCCACTTTTAACCCCTATATGTCCAGCAGAAATTTGATAATGGTATTAAAACTGCCTTATTAAATATAGGGAGGACAACATCTCATTTTGGGTAAAATATACTAAGAGCTGGAAAACCAGGAAAGGATTTAAAGGACCAGAGATTTTTTTTAAATTTATTTTTATTGTGGCAACATTGGTTTATAACATTATATAAATTTTGGGTGTGTATCATTATATTTTGATTTCTGTGTAGACTACATCATGTTCACTACCCAAAGACTAATTATAATCCATCACTACACACACGTGCCTAAATACCCCTTTCACCCTCCTCCCTTCCACTTCCCCTCTGGTAACCACCAATCCAGTCTGTTTCTACGTGTTTGTTTGTCCTTGTTTATCTTCTACTTATGAGTGAGATCATATGGTATTTGACTTTGTCCCTCTGACTTATTTTGCTTAGTGTATTGCCCTCAAGGTCCATCCATGTTGTCACAAATGGCCAGATTTTATCATTTCTTAGGGCTGAGTAGTATTCCATTGTGCAAATATAGCACATCTTTTTTATCCATTAGTCTCTTGATGGGCACCTAGGTTGCTTCAAAGTCTTGGTTATTGTGAATAATGCTGCAATGAACACAGGGGAGCATGTATCTTCATGCATTTGTGTTTTCATGTTCTTTTCATAAATACCCAGCTGTGGGATAGCTGGATCATATGGTAGATCTATTCTTAATTTTCTGAGGAATCTCCATACTGTTTTCCACAGTGGCTGCACCAGTTTGCACTCCCACCAGCAGTTTATGAGGGTTCCCTTCTCTTCACATCCTCTCCAACACTTGTTTCCTATCCTGTTAATTATAGCCATTCTGACAGGAGTGAGATGATGTCTCATTGTAGCTTTTATTTGCATTTACCTGATAGCTAATGATGTTGAACATCTTTTCATGTGCCTGTTGTCCACCTGTATATCTTCTTTGGAAAAATGTCTGCTCAGATCTTTTGCTAATTTTTTAATTGCATTGTTAATTTTTTTGTTGTTGAGCTGTATGAGTTCTTTATGTGTTTTGGATATTAACCCCTTATCTGATATATGGTTTGCAAATATCTTCTCCCAATTGTTAGGTTGTCTTTTCGTTTTGTTGATGGTTTCCTTTGCTGTGCAGAAGCTTTTTAGTTTGATGTAGTCCCATTTGTTCATTTTTTGTATTGTTTCCCTTGCCCAGTCAGACATAGTACTTGAAAATATGCTGCTAAGACTGATGTTGAAGAGTGTACTGCCTATGTTTTCTTCTAGAAGTTTCCTGGTTAGAGGACCAGAGATTATGAATGAGAAAAGACAACAAAGGATTTCGAGTGAGAGGAAGAGTTTAGACCTGGAGGACGTAAGATCGCTGTTTAGAATTCTCAGGCATATTGGCCAAGCCATGATACCGTCTGCAAGTACAAGATGCAGCCTGTTACAGGCGTTGTCTTCCGAAAGCTTGAGGGCATGGGGATCCTTGGGAGCCCTGCAGGGTGTGCCTTAGATTCTCTGTCTCTCTCCAGCACCTCGCGCTCACCAATGCTCCCACCTTCATTCTCAGTCCTTCTCGGTTTCTTTCAACCTGGACGGGAACCAGAGCACCCTTGGCTTCGCCATTGCAGGGCTTCATTCGTACGTCCTCTCCTCCCAGTCAGGATTCAGTGGGATTTTAGGGAGACCTCAGGGCTGTGCACACCTTCGCACCTTATTTCTGACCACTGTCTGTCTAATTCTCTTACATCAATGGTTCTCATTTCTGGCTAAACCTTAGCCAGAGAGCTTTTTTATAATACTGTTTCATGGGTGCCTATCTAAACTAATTATTGTTTCCAAATTGCCTACAGTTGGGAACCAATGCTATATGTCCCTTGGCCTTCTGAATTATTAATTTCTGATGTCAACTTGACCTGACAGCATACTCCAAAATCAGCTTCCAAGACTTCTGAATCTCCTTAGAAACCATGTCTGAAGTTCTGGAAAGCCCTGCCCCTGTCTCTGCAGAAGGACCTTTTGCTAAGCTCACATGCCATCTGGGTTTGAATCCAGATTTGCCAAGGCCCAGACACGCCTCATGCAGAAGCTCACCTGGATAATGTCAGCTACTACCAGCCACCAAAGTTTGCGTGATATTATTAGAACAAACAAAGTAAATCTAATCAGAGTTTCTTCTATTTTGCATCTGGTGGTAAATATAAAACCTGTGTGTTACAGAAAGATGTAAACAAAGTCTGTGGGAAAGTCATCTTTATCACTGGGATGAATGCAAGACAACTGGCTTTAGGCATGCACTGTTTTTATAGTTTGCTAGTTCCCTCCTGTGATTTTCTTTGGTGATGTGTGATTTTTTAAGATGCTTCCATAATAGCAGTTTTGTTCAATTTGACATGCATTTATTAAATGTTTCTATGTGTAAAGCCTATGTTAGAATAGAAAGTGTAGATAGTAAAAAGGTAAGTAGAATGCCATTTTTGTTATCAGAAGTTGATGCTGGAGGGAGCGGCATGAGAATCCCACAGGCAGATGATGACATGTTCTCTATTTGTGGTCCTGCAAGAAGCTGTGGAGAAAGGAAGTATTACCACCAGAAGGAAAGTTCTGGAACAGCATAAAGGAAGAAGAAAAGGAAGGTTAGAATGGCTCGAACTTTTACAGGTGGGAATATGGGGGCAGGCAGAGGGAGGAAAAGTGTGAGCAAACAGGAAGTTGTGTGAGGACCAACCTGTTTAAGGAATTGGGTTTTGGTGTGGCAGGACAAGGGGTGCTAAGCAGTGGGAGTGTGGGCAGCTGCTTAGAACAGAAAGGCCTGGGCCAGTTTGAGCAATATCAACTGACATGTCTTTACTTCATTTACTACAGTGAGACACTACTGAAGAGAGGCACATGGTCAGCTCTGGACCATGAGTTGGTTCTCCAAAGGAAAAAAATAGGACGGTTTCAGACAGACCCCTGCAAAGACACAGAAGACAGGCCTTAAGATGACGTCTGTTGAGCGAATGTGCACCGAACATTCCTAAAAGATTATAAAGAGATGTCACTTTTTCTTGTGAATGAATAGAGGACACAACTACATGTGCAGAAAGTGTGACATAGCTCATTAAATTAGAATTTTTTTGACTGCTAACACATATTTCAGAAAGACTCCTGTTTGTACTGAAAGATTGCAAGCATCAACAGGAAAAAAATCAAGATATGTGTCTGTAAATAAATGCGTTTCTTTAATTTTTCTCTTCTGAAACAGTGTTCTCATTATACTCTGTACATCTCCTTTCAAGAACAGTCAGCTTATATTTATTGAATAACTATAACATGCCAAACTCCGTATTAATAATATCGTAATGAAGGAGATAGACAGGGTACCTGTTCTTAAGGAACAGAGAGTCCCTTTGTTATATCCATTGTTATTTTTTTTTAAGATTTTATTTTTTTTCCTTTTTCTCCCCAAAGCCGCCCAGTGCATAATTGTCTATTCTTCGTCGTGGGTCCTTCTAGTTGTGGCATGTGGGACGCTGCCTCAGCGTGGTTCAATGAGCAGTGCCATGTCCGCGCCCAGGATTCGAACCAATGAAACACTGGGCCGCCTGCAGCGGAGCGCGTGCGAACTTAACCACGCGGCCACGGGGCCAGCCCCTATCCATTGTTATTTTATAAAGAGATACTCATTTCTTTCTTTCATTACTATTTTTTCTCCCCTACATGGTTTCCAGTTTGGCTCATCTTCCCCTCCCAAACATCTAGCCCAGTGGCTAAAACCAAGTACCCTACAGAGATTTACTAAAATTAAATCTCTTGTGATGTACCAAAAGTTAAATATATAACTAACAAATTACAGAGGGGTGCTTGCTGGTACAGAAGGCATTGAATTTTAAAAATCAATACTCTGGAGAGGTATGTGTCAGAGAGTGGCTCTCACTAGGTAAAGACCCATTCCATGTTTATAAGAATTTGCAATTTTTTTTTTAAGAAAAAGAGGGAAATAAATTTCTAGAAACTAAGTGTCAGTAAATTTATGATAAAGAATTTTGGAAGAGATGGTAAACATCTTTGGAAGATGAAGAAAAGAATCTTAAAGTCTAGGAGATGGAGAGATGGCAATAGAAGAACTTTCAAAAATAATGCAAAATGCTTAAAGACCAACCAAAAAAGTGAATATCTAGTTAGAGGAATTGACTTGCAACAGATATGATGTGCTAAAATATAAACGATACCTTGGGGAGACCATATCTAAATTCACCGTTGTAAAATGTTTTCAATTAAACCTGCTAATTTGTATTTATTTTTCCTGTGAGGGGAAGAATGTCAACATTCTTTAATGGAAGGATAGGAAAAGTGTAATTTGCATTATAGAGAATTGATTTTAATAGTGAAATATTTCAATTTATAATGTGAAAGAGACTTATAATTGCAAAAATGTGATTTTAAAAACTATAACCATGAAGTATATCATTATCTGCAAATTACTTCGGTAAAGAGGAGCTCAATATGGTTAAAATATAATTTAACAAACCATTTATCTATTCCACAAAAGTTGGAAAAATAAACATTGTTTACATTTATCAGAGATTTTGCTCACTCTGTCTTCCTCTTCATATATAGCCAAATGACTTTACTTTTTATACAATAAATTTCCCTTGAATATTAGGGAATGGGACAATGAGACTATCATGTTTCCAATTCTTGGACAAATGTTCAATATGAAATTGCCCAATAAAAATGGTAATTTTAGAACTCAATATAATTGCTTGAAAATAATGGGGGGAAATTCCATGCAGGTTGGCTTAACTTGTCTGGATTGAAATCTGTGCTAACACGGACATTTACAGAATTATTACAAATGTTCAGCTACTTAGAGACTCATGCATAGCGGTGACGGCAGAGCGCCTCGCACCAGTGGTGAGGTTCGTGTCGTTTCCCGCCATGACAATGCACCGCAGGCCCGGTAACTCACAGCGATTGACTATCCACCTGTGCAGCACTGACAGCGACGAAACGAAATCCACTCACGTCACTGTGGAACACATGCTCAGCTTTACAGATCTGTGGATAACTAAGTTTATTTTTTAACACAATAAGTATCATTCTTGAGGGCATTTCCCTGAAATGTAAGCTGCTTTATAGCAACCATCTTAAAGCTACAGAGACTCTTCTGCTGCTCTGCCAGTGAGGGTAGCAACAGCGCTTCCTGGAAACCTTCGACCCTCAGCCACCAAGCACCCTAGGGAGCCCAGAGTGAGGGGTGGAGTCACACAGCGCCTGGCTTGAGACCTAGCCCTGCGACCTGATGACCGGGAGGCTTAACAGACTGCGATTCAATTTACACACCTGTAAAATGGGGAAAAGAACAGAAAACTCTTTCTGCAGATTTGTGAGAAAAAGCAGATTACCGACTTAAAATAGTTGTAACACTGTGTGGCTTCTGGGAAACAGTAAATGAATGTTATTAGTATTCTGCTAAAACTAAGTTAACCAAAAGTGTCATTGGAATACACGGATGTTTTTTCCTTGTAAAATAATGGGAATGTATTTTAAATTCAAGCTTTTCCTATTTCTACTCTTTTTAAATGAGTCTAGAGTTCTTTTAAATTTATTTGAGGTTACCACTATTTCTGACAAGTGTAATTTGTTTTATTGTTTTGAAATTCCATAAATACGATTAATGACAAAAGCTAGCTGAATATTGGACTGCTTCTTATTTTTATTATAAATGAGCCATCTTTTCTCTATGATCAATTTGCCATTTTATGTGGAGTAAAAGTTTTGCCAATAATATTCCACACTTTACCGGGTACTATTGTTCTGTAATTTCATTAAATATTTGACTTTACCTCCTATTCTTTTTTTTAAATAAAAAGTATATAATCTATCTGTATAACTTACTAATAAACATATTCTACCCTTTAATAAAATAAAAATATGTACTATTATTATGACGCTTTTACTTCATACTGGGCAGTGTGTTCCGCATCTGTGATCTCAGGTCTAAAATGGGGATGAGATCTATCTCTCTCATCGGATTGCTCAGTTGATTAATAGATGATGTTGATAGCTAATAAGTGCTTTCATAGTCATTACCTGCTAAGTAAAACAAATATTTATTAAGCACTTATGTACTAGTTTTCTGGTACTACCATTATGATAAAGGTGTAGAACTCATGGTTTCTTGCCCTGGAAAAGCTTACATTATAAGAATGGAAATACATGTGTGCAATGCTAATGTTAGACAGTCATGCATTCATTCAACAGAAATCCACTGTGAGCCAGGCACTCTTCTATGCCTTGGGGATGTCCCACCCCATGGAAAAAATAATAATCAAGTCACTAACGTTTTCATGGGGCTTATGTTCTTCTTGAGAGAAAACAAAGAGTAAGCAAACACACATACACACACACACACACACACACACACCCATAGGTGAGGTAGTGATAATCATTACAAAGAAGAACAAAGATAAAAACAGGATAAGGGAAGAGAAGATCATAGGTGAGTTGATGAAAATTATATCTTAGATGGAGTAACCAGGGATAAGTTCTCATTTCTGCAGACATGAGTGAAGTGGAAACCAGGCAAATATGTGGATACAGCGTCCCAGGCTGAGAGAAGAGGAAGCCCACAGGCGGTGAGACTGGTGGTGCTGTTGTAACAGCAAGGAGGCCACTAGGGCTGAGGCCCCGGGGTGCAGGTGTGAAGTGGGGAAACGCTAAGCAGACAGGCAGCTGGGGACAAGAGCATTTAGGTCCATGTGAGGCGCTTTGGCTTTTATTCTCAGACAAATAGGAATTCAGTAAAGAGTTTGACCAGAACAGTGACATACTCCATCACATATTGAAAAGGTCATGGGTTGCTGTGTGGAAAATAAACATAAGGAGCAAAGGTCCAAGATGCAAGGTCATTCGGAGGTTAATATAATAGCTTAGGTGAGAGAGGATGGGACATTATTGATGGGGGAGGGAGTGAACAAATCAAATTCTAGGAATATTTTGGTAGTAGAGCCAAAGGACTTGATGGTGGATTGGTGTGGGACATTAGAGAAGGGCAGAGAATGTGTCAAAGAATGGCAATACTCATTGTGGGAATAGAGAAAGAGAACAGCAGCTGAGAGGTGGCATTTAGGCAAGAAATTTAAACATAAGTGGAATTTTTATTAGTGAAAATAGGTGATGAGGGGAAAAAAGAAAAAGGAACACCCAGGCAGAGGAAGCAACATGAAAGAAAGGCATACAAACACAAAAGTACTGACTAAATGTGGGTATTGTGAGGTAGCTAAAGTGAGAAAGGAAGCTAGTCTTTCTTTGATTAATCTACCACCCCTGTTAGGCATGAGGGACTCTATTAGGTGCTGGAGTGATAGCAATGAACAAAATGGTCTGAAATCTCTCTCCTCAGGGAGTGTACCCCCTAGAGGGAGAGACAGGTTAAAAAAACAAGATAAAGAAGTAAAATTTATGTTTTCTTATATAGTGGTATGTTTTAAGAAGCAATAAAGGAGGCAAAGAGAGGGCACAGCTGTATATGTTGGGAGGAGGGGAAGATTTTAAAAAGAATGGCCCAGGAGAACCTCACTGGAAAGGTGATGTGATAAAGACCAGAAAAGATGGCTCACAGGAGAGGAAGCCTTCGCTGGCAGATGACATTTGAGTAAAGGAGTGTGGATGCGTCAGGAAAGGGCATGAAGCCAAAGGAGACAGCCATAAGAAGCCCGGCAGGACATATTTGCAGTAAAAGGCCTCAAGAAGTGGGGTGTATCTGGAGTAAAGAGCCCCAAGGAGCAGGGTGTATCTGGAGTAAAGAGCCCCAAGGGGTGGGGAGTATCTGGAGTAGGGAGCCCCAAGGTGTAGGGTGTATCTGGAGTAAAGAGCCCCAAGGAGCAGGGTGTATCTGGAGTAAAGAGCCCCAAGGTGTAGGGTGTATCTGGAGTAAAGAGCCCCAAGGAGCAGGGTGTATCTGGAGTAAAGAGCCCCAAGGTGTAGGGTGTATCTGGAGTAAAGAGCCCCAAGGAGCAGGGTGTATCTGGAGTAAAGAGCCCCAAGGGGTGGGGAGTATCTGGAGTAGGGAGCCCCAAGGTGTAGGGTGTATCTGGAGTAAAGAGCCCCAAGGAGCAGGGTGTATCTGGAGTAAAGAGCCCCAAGGTGTAGGGTGTATCTGGAGTAAAGAGCCCCAAGGGGTGGGGAGTATCTGGAGTAGGGAGCCCCAAGGTGTAGGGTGTATCTGGAGTAAAGAGCCCCAAGGAGTGGGGTGTATCTGGAGTCGGGAGCCCCAAGGTGTAGGGAGTATCTGGAGTAAAGAGCCCCAAGGAGTGGGGTGTATCTGGAGTAAAGAGCCCCAAGGAGCGGGGTGTATCTGGAGTAGGGAGCCCCAAGGTGTAGGGTGTATCCGGAGCAAAGAGCCCCAAGGAGTGGGGTGTATCTGGAGTAAAGAGCCCCAAGGTGTAGGGTGTATCTGGAGTAAAGAGCCCCAAGGAGTGGGGTGTATCTGGAGTAAAGAGCCCCAAGGAGCAGGTGTATCTGGAGTAAAGAGCCCCCAGAAGCAGGGTGTATCTGGAGTAAAGAGCCCCAGGGATTGGGACATATCTGGTATATCCTAGGAAGAGGGAGGAAACGAGGGAAGAAAGGGAAGAGTGGAAGGAGTTTAAGTCCATCCTGGGCTGAGCAGAGGATTGACAAGTCTCATTGTTTCATAGCATCACGCTAGTTGCTATAAAGAGAACAGGAGAAATTAGAGAAGGAGTACGAGATGATCATACGGACGGCTTGGAGTGTAACTGAGGTTTTTCATGACTCAAGCGATTCAAACAAAGCTCAGATTTAGGACGTTACTTTGATAAGAGTATTTAGGATGGATTGGAGGAGGACTGGAGGAGATGACTTAGAGAGTTATCATGATTAGCTAAGGGAGGGGTGGAGGGAGCTTGTCCCTTTGGCTCATTATTGATGTCCAGCCCCAAGCACAGTTCCACATAGTCCATTCATTGAATGAGCAAGTGAAAGGGTAATTTTTAATGGCAGTAACATTTCAGGGGTAGGACTAAGACTTGGCAATTGATGGATATTTGGTTTGAGAAAACTGAAAACCTGAAAATGACTCTGAGGTTTTAAGCTAATATTTGATAAGCATATTGATCATATTATGAGGATGTTAATAGCTATGAGCTTTCTCAGAAATGCATCGTTTTGTTCTTGTTAAAATCCTGGGCAGCAGGTGCTGTTATCAACTAATTCTACAGATGAGGCAAATGAAGTTTAGTAAGGGATTCAACCACCTGCCCCAAATAAGTAGCTGGTAAAAAGTGGTGCCTGCATTCAAACCCAGGGCTCTTACATTACAAAGCCTTTTCTATTTTCCACTAATCTGTCTTGATGACTTGGAAATAATGTTAGTAGCAGAGAGAGGCGGCAATATGGTGGGAAAAGTTTTGTGAGCAAGAAGAGCAGTTTTGTTTAATATAAGCCATCTGACACATCAGTGTGAAACACAGACAGAAACATTTTCAAAAGTTGGAAACGTCATTCAGAAGTCAGAGGGGAAAAAAAGGTATAAAAATAGAAATCCAGGGGCCAGCCCCGTAGCCAAGTGATTAAGTTCACGCGCTTGGCTTTGGCAGCGCAGGGTTTCCCCGATTCAGACCGCGGGCACAGACTTAGCACCACTCACCAGGCCAAGCTGAGGTGGTGTCCCACATAGAAGAACTAGAATGTAGAACTATGTACTGGGGGGACTTTGGGGAGAAGAAGAAAAAAAAGGATTGGCAACAGATGTTAACTCGCAGCCAATCTTCAAAAACAAAAAAAAAGAATAGAAATCCAGATTTTGGAGCTGCATAACTAAAGCTTTGGAAGTGATTAAGATGATTAAAAAAGAAAAAATATAAGAAAAAAAGAATCTTAGAAACTGTTTTGAAATGCTTTAGCGGTTAGGAAGAGAAAGATGAGCTGATGAAAGAAATGAAAAGATTATAAAAATTGCTCTTTCAAAGCATCCGTATTGAAATGTTCCCCACATCAAAAAGTTTCTTAAGGATGGAAAATACGGGAGTCTTTATGGAGGTAGGAGTTGAACAACGAGAAAACGTCAGAGATACGGGAAAGAACTTTGCATTTAACATAGAGGATACTTTACAGTGAAAGGCATGTGGTAGGCAAAAGGATATCTGTGACTACAAGAATTTTCTTTTAGGTAGTGGGGATTTTTCTAAAACTTTATGGAACTAAGGCGGGTATAGCAGAGAAGAAGTTGAGGTAGTAACCGCAGGCATTTCTTTAAACAATTTTCTTATTAAACAGAAAAGATTCAGTGGATTCTACAGGGACAGAGCCTGCATAAGGCATTTCCAACATAAAGGGACCTTGAGACCTTCTCCACAGTGGAAGAGACTGACATCTAGGGAGAGAGATAAAAGTGTCCACTGTCACAGTGCTGCTTGGTCTAGGGTCCAGCCTAGACCGACGAGATCCAGGTCTGACGCTCAGTTCCACATTCGCGCCAATACACCACACTGTCTCTGCCAAACAGAAAGGACTAATTTTGAAGTCAGTTTGGTAGAACTCTGTTCCATTAGTAATCCATGGGAAATCTTAACTGGAAATTCCCCTCAGTCACCGGCAAAGATTAATGGGTTTGAAACAAATGCAGGAAGGTTATATTGCTATATTTTTAGAAATTTTGAAATCCCATTTTATAAGCACATCATTATGTACTTTATAGTACATTTTAACAAGTTTTTGAAATATTAGTATTTTTTAAAGGAAAGCTACATCTTTGGAAGAATATTTGAGAATGGACTTAACCTTATTTCAATCTTGACCTAAAGACAATTGCAAACAAAATTGGCAAACATCTCCCTAAAAAAATTAACATATGATCAGAAATGTTCTATAATATACAGTATATTCAGTTTCATAGCCCAAAGTGAATGGGATTAGAAGCAAAAATAATAAATAAATTGGGATTGTAAATAACCACATGTTCAGGATTACAAATAAGTGTAATACATGGAAGGTTCATAAAATTTTAGAGATGAAGGAAAATTTAAACATTTGAATGTGGAAAGTGGTTCAGCATTATTAACATTTGAATAGCAAGTAAACACACTGGGAGAAACTTAAAAAGCTAAAGGGTATGTATTCAGAACATTATTTTGTATGATAAACCTTTTCAAAGAAAGCGTAATTGAACCGTTACCAAAATGATTGAGAATAGAGAAAATTTTCCTGACAAATTAAATTTTGAAAAATAGGTTTATCAAATTGTAACAGTTGTTACAACAGTAATACAAGGACAGTATCAATTGGGGGAACAGTTGCTAATTATCATCAGAGAAATTTTGAACTTTAAAACAAAATTTGAATCCCCAAATCACGGCCAAATACAAAGGATACAGAGTTCTTGTTTTCTTCGTTCACAGTATGACCATTTATTTGTGTGTGATATCTCAAATATCTTGTAAATGGCCCACATAAAGAGAAGGTCTTCAACAGAATATATTATTTTGTGGTTTCAAACGTTACGCTAATATAATCCATAACTCTATGCTGTTATCCAAATAATATTTTACTTTCTGCAAAAAGTTTCAGAGAATATTCACAGATAAATCCAAAAGCTTAGGTATAAATAATAGATGTGGCGAAGCACATTTATTTGAAAATGACTTCAAACTTTACAAATTTCGAGGAGTATCTGCATTCCTGACCAAACGAGGATAAAACTGGTATTTTTATAGCACCTGTTGGCGTTGGATTAGCAGCAGGATGGCTCCTAGTATGCTTTTCCTAAAATCACAGACCTCCAGAGTCCCTCAGCATCCAGAGCTAAATGGCACCTAAAATGGTCACATGGACCAGTTTACTGAGTAAGGATGCTGGAAAGAAAATATTCTGGTAGGATATTCCAGTCAATTCTGTACTCTGCTTATTGTAGAACTAACTCTTAAATGTCAGAACCATTTAGGTTGTTATAAATACCATTCAGTATTTATTTCTACTTTATTATATATATGATACATGTATTTTACATAATATATACATATATACATAATATATACACTATTTTATGACATATATTAAAATATAAGTGGTGATTTTACATATATTATATTTTACCCTCATTTGTATGTATTATGAAAGTTTCTGCTTAATAATCAGAATCATGCTAATTTGAAGACAATTAAACTTCAATTCGTGTAACCCTGGATGCAAGAGGGCCACAGAACATCATTTTCAGTATCAAGAACCATCCACTGGACTGTAGGTGGTGACTGTAGGTTAAGGAAGACTGTGGAGTGGAGTACGGATTCTAGAAGAAAATGTCTACAGTCTCCTCTTGGATTGTGGTGTTCCATCACAGGCTTGCCTAGTGCCCAACAATATCCCACACTGAATGCTTTTTACTGGCCAGACACTTGTCTATGTTACTGGTACGTGTACTCTAATACAATCCTCATCTCTAACCTGAGGGGAAAAGAATATTACCATCTAATGCCCATGAAGGAAGAGGACAATGAACTACTACCAAAGGGTAAAGTAAGAAGGTCTGTCCTCATATACCAGAGAGGAGGGCGTCACACAGCAGGAAGGGACTGGGGGGAGGATGTCACGCACCTCGAAGGGACAGGGAGGGCATCGTTGCGCACCAGGAAGGGACAGGGAGGCACTCGTCATCTGCCAGGAAGGTACCAAGGAGGTCCTCAAATGCTTGGAAGGGACAGAGGAGGTCATCATATACTAGGAAGGGACAGAGAGGAGGTCATTATCTGCTTGGAAGGGACAGAGGAGGTCTGTGGTCAAGCCCACAGTGCACAGATTGGGCTCTTAGTCATACTTCTCTGTGGAGCATGTTGTTTTGTTTATCTTACGTTTCTTGCTGTTTATTATTATTATTATTTTAGTGGGTCAGTTCCCAGTGACATTCTGTGCTTCTCATCCCCTCATATAGGTGTCAGAATCCTCCTTTTCCAAGCTCCGTTGCTTCCTGTGCATCCTTGGCACTACTGACGCTTTGACCTCTGGGTCCCAGTTCTTTCAGTGCCTTTTCTGTTCAGATTGTGGCCTCCCCACTGAGGCTGGGCCGCTGGTTCATAGCTGTGCACTTCTGTTCCCTCTTATCTAGTTCTATTGTATATATTACATCATACTGCCTTGATTTGCTTAAATATTTTTCTCTAAAGAAGTTATATTTTCCCTAAAGGTAAATTTATGTGATCTTTAAAAATTACAAATTCTCTGTGTAGCAGAGAATTGAGCAGAGTGCTTCAAAGCTTCTAATTTTCAAGGGCAGATCATATAAAGGTACAAAGTTGGTCAGGCACAACCTAGACCGAAGCCATGAAACTATGAAACTACGGAAAGGAACTATGGTAAGCTAGGGAACACAGTAATGGTCTAGAGAAATTCCATTTCAATTTTTCATAAACACTGTGGCCCAAATTTGTCCATATATTTCTGTCTCCTAATCTATCACAATATCTAGCAGGGGTCATCCAATAAATATTTGCTCAACTAATGAAAGAAGAATATTATATTTTGATTTTTCCAATAAAAAGAACACAATGAAATAGGTAGGCAGTGAACCATGTGTTATGGGCTGAGCTGTTTCCCCTCCAAATTTATATTTTGAAGTCCTAATCCCCATGCAGCAGGATGTAAGCATATTTGGAGATAGGGTCTATAAAGAGATAATCAAATTAAAATGAGATCTTTAGAGTAAGCCCTAATCCTATATGACTGAGGTCCTTATAAGAGGAGGAAATCTGGACGCAGGGAGAAGATGGCCATCAAGCCCAGGAGAGAGGGTGGACAGGTCCTTCCCTCCATCCTCAGAAGGAACAAGCTTGCTGACACCTTGACCTTGCACTTCTAGCCTCTAAGGAAATAAAGTTCTGTTGTTTAAGCCTCGCAGTCTGTGGTCCTTTGCTGCAGCAGCCCTAGCAAAGAATACACCGTGTAATAACATTTATGCAAGATTTAAAAGTTTTATATTCAAAAAAGTTTCTACTTAGAGGTGCCCGACTAATTGGTTGACTTATTATATACTCCAAACTTCCTGGTGAAGCATTTTTCATAGGTGTGCCTGGCAAACAAAGTGTTTTGAAGAGAGTTAGAAAAAGAATTTAAGATCTTTTATTATAATTGGACCAGTCCAGAAAAATTAAATATTTTTCTTTATCAGATTCTCCTAGCAAGTGTTAGAAAGATGAATAGAGTGAAGTATGACCTGATTTCAAGACGACATGTAAATATATCAGAGAAGTGGGTGCAGCCTTCAGGTTAAGCAGTCACAGAGCAGTTAAGCGGTAAACCCTTGAACTGCTGCAGACAGAGGATGTTTAATAGTGCTGCACAGGAAGTGTCTTAGAGTCCGGGTTTCTGCACAATGAGAGGTCTGTTCTCACCTAGGACCTAACGTTCAAATTATGCTTCCAAATAAAAACATCTGAGTTTAAAATTTGTTTTCCATTCTTATATCTTGGTAGAAAATAGGACTACTGCACAAAGGAAGATATATATTAATAACAAATTGCAGGGCATATTGGGCAAAATTAGTGTTTTCACTAATTACACTGTTAAAATTAAAAGAATAGCTGATGTGGAAAAACTACTGAAAATGAAAGCAAGGGTTCTTTTGGGAATAAAAGCAATTGTTTCAGGGCCGCTTGATGTGGGGCAATGATCAACTGTAATACTTCCCGAAAATCAGGTCTTCTCAAGAAGAGAAACCTAATTTAGAATAGAACTAGGTTTCTCAGTATGGTCTTCAATACCATACTTGGAATGAAGGATCGGACATTAATACTAACGCAATGAAAGTTTAGACGTTAACACTCAAACCCCACTTTTATATCAGTTTATATCAGTATATGGTATACTTCTCATTTCATAGTGTAGGATCAATCCTTCTCATACTCTTGCAAAAAAAACCTCTAATTTTTTCCCTTCAGACATTTTTATAAACATTTTCTAAGCAGAATAGAACCAGTTTACCTGCTACACTCCAGGCACAAGGATCTGGTCTAAGTAGATTGTGGAAGAAGCATTCATTCCAGTCTTACATTCAATCCACTCCAAAGTGTTTATTGAGAGCCTCTAATGAACCAGAGACTATTCAAGACTGGTATAGAACCCGTGAACAAAACAAACAGCCGAGTGTCAAGTTCCATGGAAATTACTTTCCAGGGGGGAGAAAGAAAGAGACAGTCAAAAATGAAACAGGGTAAAGGGACCAGTGGTCCTGATAAATTGCTATGAGCAGAGGTCTCAGCGATATGAGGAAAGAAACTTTGTATCAAGATGGAGATTAACTGCAAGGGGAGCAGGTTTAGGGAGGGTATATGAAGGTATTCTGGATACATTTATTATAAACGCCGATGAAACATCCAAGTGAAGATAGCAACAAGCCCTTCTCCTCAAGTCTGGAATTCAGAAGCACAACGAAGACAAAAATACAATGTAGGGCTTGTCAATATGCGTATGGTGAGACTGGCTAGAAAATAACTATAGAGAGAAGAGAAGAGACTTGAAGACTCAGTTCTGGAGTTCTTCGTTTCTTAGAAATCAAGAATATTGGGAAAATCTAGTAAAAGAGTCTAAAAAGAAGCGACCAGTAAAGCAATAGAAGTACAAAAATTGTGTTCCAACACCAAATGAAGAAAATGTTTCTAGAGGGAGAAGATAAAATTAATGATAAGTTTTGTCAAATGCTTCTATATAAAAGAAAGATGAGGGCTGAGGACTAAGCCATGCATTTGGCAACATGGATGTCACCGTTGTGCCCATTACAGGATGAGACATTAGCTGGCTTATTCCCACCTGGATGTGCTTCATCTGTTTGTTTCTTCAACCACATTTTATTGAGGAAGTATTATGTATGGATTTTAAAAGGGTAACTATGAAAAAGAATGAATCTATTTTCATAATGCAAAATATTAAATCAAATGAAAACAAATGCCACATAGTACATAGCTTTCCTTTCTATTATTAGAATAAAGTAAGCTATTTTATATTGCTCACAAAAATTCTGTATCTCTCCAGATTGCTTGTTTTCATTTAGGATATGGTAATTGTATAATTTAAAATTACCAAAGAAAACAGATTGAGGTGCTGAGAGATTTTTTTGTGTTAAATAATATATAATAGATTTGTTTTGTAACAAGCCAAAGGATTGCTATATGCATTCCTCAACCCAAACCTTGAAGTGATGCCACAGAGCTGTGACACGGCCAATTATCTCAGATAAGTGCCTACAGTGACGGGGCCACTGCTTAGCTTAGACTTTTCAGGCACATGCAGATGTACACACACACACAGGACATGCATCTTTAAATATTTCCTGTGATATTCACCAATTAATTTTAGAAATACACAGAGTCAATCAAAACACCGCAATATTTTTAGAATTGTATTGGTAAGTCCAAATTCAACATTTAATTTAACTTATCTTTTACTTCATGTTTACTATATCTATAAATGTTCAAGTCACTTTACCAACATTTGTCTACATGTCTTACTCAATGTAATATTACATATTTTCCTTTTTAAAACATTAATTTGATGTAATAACATGACAAACGACTTGTATGTACTAGTTCAACCAAGGTAGGATATGCATGTGTAAATATTAATGAAAATAAAAATTAAAGTCTGCAGCACCCTGAAAGAGTAAATTCACCATAAAAAGTGCAAATCTAAAGTGCACACTATTGTTAAGTTCAATACACTTTCATGATTAATATAAATCTCAGAAAAGAAACTTTAGTTTTATTAGCAGAGGAAAAATAAACAAAGCAGCAATCACTTTGCATGGCATAACTCAGAGCTCCGCAGAGGGGCCCACAGGAGAGTGAAGAATGAACACAGCTCAGGTAACAAAGAAGTTCGACAAATTCAACAAACAGGTGCACAATGTATCATTTTCTTGGCTTAACAAGTCTTTGAAATGTCATATTTCTATACAATGGAATTTCCTATAGAATCCCCTCTTCACAAGATGTGTTCTCTTGTCATTTACCTAAACACTCAACGTGCCGCGGAGCCAGGCTATCAAGGCCCAGCCGGCTGCATTTGCAAAGGCGCGTCCGGCTCTCAAATGTCTTATTTACGTCAATGGAATGCGGACAGCTGTTTAATATTTAGGGCTAATAAGTGCAATTGGCGGTACTATACAAGCACAACTAACAAAATATCAGAAAAGACTTCTCACTGTGAAGTTTCACTTGTTCTTGTTTCACATAATTGAATTTGTGACAGCGGAAAACGTGTCGAAGCAGTTTTTCTTTTGAAATAATAAAAAATAAAGTAAAAGAAAAAAATGTCAACGAAGCTGTAGGTGAGTTGGAACCTTACCATCTGGTCTACATTTTACTAAGCTGGGGCATATATTGATAGGCAAACCTTCCACCTTATACAGATGGACAAAGGTCAGACAGGTCCCTGGGCCTCTCCGACAATGTCAAGGATTTTAGGCCTTTGAGGAAGTCACAACCTAGTGTCAAGATCGATTAATATTTCATGATAATCCAGGCAGATTTTACCAAGAGAGATTTATATGAAAAGTAAGATGGAGCCACTACCTGTGCTAAGCAGAAATATAATATTCTGATTTAGCTTTTCATTTCTAGAAGAAAACAGTGAACATAAACTTCTTGATGAAAGAAAGACAGGAAGGAAGGGAAGAAAGAAGGGAGGGAGGAAGGAAGGAGGGAGGGAGGCAAACAGGCCTTTCTGCCTAACAAAACAGGCAGTGTTTTTACCTGCTTTAAATTTGACTGACAAGAAAGTGATCTTCTCCCAAAACACTAAAAAGACCACAGAAATTCCAGTAAGTCATTATTTCATCTAAATCAGGATAAATCAGCCTGAAAATGATCACATCCCTGAAAGTGATAGTATATTAAATCTAAACCATGATTTGCATCATAGTGTGAATAAGTGAACCCGGAATGCTCTGACAGCACACAGGGCGGAGGGTCGTGGCAACTGTGAGGACTCACACGAAAAATGAGAGAGTATAACTGGAGAAACTCAGCCCGCTCTTCAAATCCCGCCTGCTCCATGCTTTTCCCAAATGTGAGCCCCAGAGAAGACATAAAAGACACAGTCCTTTAGCCAATAATGAAATACTAGGCGGTGAGAGCGACGAGAAACTGAACAGTTGAGAGACTCGAATTCTCTTTTTTTCATAATCTTTTTTTTATTTTTTGAGGAAGATTAGCCCTGAGCTAACATCTGCTACCAATCCTCTTCTTTTTGCTGAGTAAGACTGGCCCTGAGCTAACATCCATGCCAATCTTCCTTTACTTTATATGTGGGACGCCTACCAAAGCATGGCGTGCCAAGTGGTGCCATGTCCACACCCGGGATCCGAACCAGCAAACCCCGGGCCACCAAGCGGAATGTGCGCACATAACCAGTGTGCCACCAGGCCGGCCCCAAGAGACCTGAATTCTAATTCTGCTTCCAGCAATGTCTGTGTGACATTTGGTAATTACTTAGCTACCCTAAAGTCTCTATTTTCTCATCTCTTAAATATACATCAAACATAAGTTCCTCTCTGTGTAATTAGCCAGCTACATGCCCCATTCAGGCACAGCTAGTGCTAGACTAGCCATCTGACACAGACACATGCACCCAGGGGATAACAAGGTCACCAAACTGTTAGTGTTTTTAAAAATTTTTAGCTTCCAAAATCTAAAAGCATGCTCCACATATTTAAAAGAAAAACATAAATGGAAAGCAGTTTTTTTCAGAGGAAAAGTGAGAACTTTGCTGAACTTTCTTGTAATTATATTACTGATACTGTTTTTACTTTGAATTATCTATCAAGGGACAGCACAGTGTTTCTAGGTGTAGGTTCTTTACCATCCCCCGATTATAGGTGCACATACATACACAGTCACGTGCTGCCTCCACAGCACACACCTGCAGACCAAGGACAGAGCTCACATCAGAAGATTAATCCAGAAACAGGAAAAAGCCAACAATAATGGTGGCTCCTCTGTTCGAGACACAGAAATCAAGGACATGCTTTCTGAGCTGGAGACACCAAACTCCCTGCTGGTAAGGGACACAGGATTTGGGAGCACTTGGATGATTTACTCTTGGGAGCGGGAGCTCCTCACTTGACATCCTAATATCACTGTTGTCTTCCCTTTTCCCGAGACCTCCATATTCCACCTGATTCCCCACCATCATCTTGCTACAAAACAGTCAGTCTTATTAGAAAAGCAGGGGGGAAAATGGTAAAACTATTCCATTTTCAAGAGTTTCCTTTCATTCTGTTTTAGCAATCACAAGGGATATGAGGAATTCTGGCACGAAAACCTTTGAGTGCCGTGAGTACAGTATCTTTCATTGATTTATTTAAGGAGCTTTTCAGCATGTGTTTATATTTTGGATTATACTCCTGAAAAACATAAGAGTTTGGTTGTTCCAGTGCTTGTTTATTTTAAAAGTCCCACACTGACTGCTACTTTGTAATTTCTGCATATGATTATTGAAAGTAGGATCACTTATGGCATATGTAAACTCAATTCCAAACAACCAGAATGTAATTAAATTAATGCCAATGTAAACCACCAACCTAATGAATGGAGGTCTTTTAAGCACATAGAGAGTACCATGGTTTTGATGCCATGAAATATGCAGTCCAACCTACTAAGATACCATTGCTGTGCAGGGAGCTCCGTTTCAATGATGTCACTCAGATCAACCAGCCGCTCAGCTCTTTCGCTACATGCCTATCCTCATGCTCCGTCCTTGCACGCACAGGAGGATGACATGCTCCATTAGGGGGACTGGCTCTTTTCCACTTCATCTTCCTGGACTAAATTACACAGGAAAGACCATCCTACTTTGTCAGTGATCTCTGTAGCTACTCGGTTCTTGAAACATTTGAAGAATACCAACATCCTGTTATTCCAGGAAAATTCCAAATATTGCTCTGAATGCAGTGCATATTTTAATAGGAACAGATAAAACTTTCAGAGGACAGCCAGAAAAACTGACACATGTGATTCTGGAGAGCAGCAATGCCTGAACTTTCACAGCACATTGAGATGGTTTTGATATTTTAAAGGTTCCCTCATAAAGAGTGGGTAGGGAACATCTTACTTTCTGACATTGTTACAGAAGTAGAAAGAAATGCTAAGTTTGTGTTGGTTATACCTCAACTTTCACATATATGTATATACTATTTCCAGGTAAAGCAAAAGAATTACACACACATATTTAACACCTATAATTTTTATGAACTAACTTCAGCCATATTTTTCCTGTTCAGGTTTTGTGTATGCATTGACTTCTCCTTTCACTATTGGACAGGCTTCAGCATTTTCCTCTTCACGGCATAATGTAAGATGTGTCTTTTGAAACTACTGAAATGAGTAGACATCTATGTGGACTCTATGGAGAGTCAATTCAACATATATTCAAACTGTGAGATGTCCTCCACCAAACTGTCAATGCATTCCTACCCCTCCTTTTTAAAGGACACCGTGACATATTTAAACTTCAGTGACGGGCCACTCTCCACAACGAATACCCATATTTTCAGTACTGCACACACTACACCACTAGCAATTATACATTCCTGTGCTAATCTTTTACAGATGTCAAGGGACTGCGATGAAAGAATGCTCTCATAATGGAGGCATGGTTCGAACAGTAAAGTGTCACCACTGAGTACGACATGCTCTTGCTATAGGAAATAAAGAGTGGTACGCAACCCACATTTATTTTTCAATGAGGGAGGAGGGGAAGCTGATTAAAATTAAAGAAAAGAAACACAGAGGAAGAGAAGTAGAAAAGAAGAGAAATTTAAGATGACATGGACAGTAAAGAGGAAAAATTATAGTGAAATGGAGTCAATATATAAACAGGAATGGAAATAATTATCATTTGTCACATGGTCTCTAAGTGCCCATGGCTGCCTAAATAGCCCATATGCGGTGTTTCATTAATCTTCATAGCAATTCTTAAAGAAGATACTAGTATTTTGCAAGGAATAACAATTTGAAGAAGGAGAAACCAAATCTTACTTTGGAGACTGTCCCTCTAAGCTACCAGCTTTTCTGGCTGGCTTTGGGGCCTGCGATCTGTGTGGCAGACAGGCCTCCACACTTGCAGGGGCCTGCATTTGGTGTGATGCTTTGCTGCCACCATCCTAAAATTGTCTATGACTTTTGAACAAGGAATTTTTCTTACACTCTGTGACCCTCAGATTATGTGCCTGATACTGATACCTTATAACACTGGATATAGTACTGTGATATTTAAGGCACACATTGATTGTAGCACTAAAAATTTAGAAACCCAAACAGGTTTAAAACACCACAATATGAAGTACTTTTACATCTCTCTCCACTATCACCTCCATCACATCACCTGTTAATTTAGTTTCATTTTTTTGGTTTACTTGCTACATCCCCTTCTGAGGTGGTTATTGATTACACACAAAATAGATCTATTTGAATGTCTGTCTCCTCAAACATTTCAATAGGTGTACAAAACTGAACTATATAAAACAGTATAGAAACGCTACCTTTTGCTACAAGAAGAAAATTCTTCAGTACAAATCAGAAGAGTCAGACAGTATGGTATTATTCATTTATTTCGTATACTTTGTTATATTTACAATGATTTACAACTAGATTGTAAATTTCTCAGGAATTCTTCTTTTTCCTTCAAAAAGCCTATTACAATTTTGAGAACAAGGCAAGCACCTAATAACTGCATGTAACTCAATGAAAATCTAAAAAGAACGAGGTGTAGTATAAACAGAAACAGGTAGATTGAGGGAGTAGTTTAAACAATAAAACTAGGATATTATTTTAAGTCTGTCAAACACAAATCACTCTATTATAATATAAGAGCACTTGCGCTTAAATTTAAAAAAGCATTTCCTTGGTGGCTGCCCTGGTGGTGTAGTGGTTAAGTTTGCGCACTCCGCTTTTGAGGCCCAGGGTCCCAGGTTCTAATCTGGGGCATGGACCTAGCACTGCTGGTCAAGCCACACTGTGGCGGCATCCCACATAAAATAGAGGAAGATTGGCACAGACGTTAGCTCAGGGCCAATCTTCCTCACACACACAAAGCATTTCCAAAACTAAGAAAGCCACTTTTAATTACTATATGTTAAAGCGTATGGGAAATGTTCTGCTTAAAGTAGTTCACCATTCACTTGATTTGTCCACATCTCACTCAAAAGGCTGTGACAAAATCTCCTTTTCTCTCTTTTTTAATTCTCTGGAACTGATTTTAGCTCCTCCTATATAAGTCTTAACAAATTACACGAACCAAACTTGCTGGAATATTTCAATATATTTCACTTACAAAAAATGTTTTTCTTTCACGTAAAGTACAGGTTTACCACCTCAGAGGTTCATGGAAATAGGTCTATTTTTTTTTCTTGAAAAATAATGACAGAGAAAAATAAATGACAAAGCTGGAGTCAAGGAATCTTGGACACAGTCCGATTGTTTTATCAGCTGCACCGAGAGGCAAGCACATCTACCCTTGCCTGGCCTCAGAATGCTACGAAACGCCTGCTTTTCATACTCTGCATTTTGCAGATCTGAGCAAACTTTCCTCAGTTTAATATACTGATCACTGTAAAATAAGCATAATGTCAAAACAGCATTTGACCCAAAGCATCACAAAGCTGCGGCTGTCTGACCAGTGCTCCTGTCGCATGCCAGTCAGTAAATATACACAGTACAAATTTAAGGGTATGGTCTCATCTTTCTCTTTGGGGAATTGAGAGTACAGCCTTAAAAATCAGGAGAAATTAACTCCTGACTCAGGTTATGGTAGAGTGGAAAACTTACAGGAGAAAGAAACATCAGGTTTGGAATCATATAGACAGCAATGCTCAAACATTTCACGTCCAAATCTGGTCTATCTAAGGTATTTTAGAAATATGGAAGGAAAGGGAGGGCTCAAGACGAAATCACCTTTTGAATGCATAGCTGTTTCAATATCTAATAATTAGTATCCTATGCATTTGTGAATTTTTAGGGAAGAATTATCCATTGCTTTCTAGAAAAACATGGAAACAAAAAGAACAGGTTTTCCAAACATCCTCAACTACACATCACATCGTTTCACTGTAATTTTTCTATTCTTTGATAGCAGGAATTTATAGAAATAAACAAACCACGCTTGAGCTATATTTCTGCATATTTAGAGATTCAAATTACGTCACTTCCAAGTCTCAGGGTATTCCAAAAAAAACACGCTCCAAGTGAGACACTGATTTCATGCTGCGACAAGCTCAAAAATGAAAACAACTACACACATGAGAGAGTTTTTCACCAAATGCAGCACTAAGCACAAATGAACCCCTGCTGGGAACATGTATCTACAAGTGTGATAGTGTTTGACTTGGTAACACGTGTTTGTGACTCTATGTGTTGATAGGAAAAAGTAAAAAAGGAGCTAGACAAGGATTTCATTGTCCACATTTTTTGTTGTTGTTGAGTTTAAAAATACCAGAAACGTTTTCACATAACACTTAGCATTGGCTCAAAGGCTGTCTTCACTGCACTTAACCACACAGCTCCTTGCTCTGCCCCACCAGTGACCTCAATCCAAACAAAAAGGATGAGAGTAGATTCGAACTTTCAACTTTTACATTTCCCTTGGACTAGTGTGGACCAAAGATCATGAAGACACTCAGTATGGATCACGTGATTTCTTTCTTCTTAGATGATGGTGCGTGTGATCTATTATTTCAGAAATAAAGTCAAATGGTCATTTATTCTTAAAGCTTCCCTCCATTTTCTTTGGATTAGACCTCTTAAAAACCCCTTCTCTGATAACCCTTTCTACACCCTACTCCCATGTGATAATTGAGGGAAGGATCAGAGATATAGAGATCAGAGATCAATATAACTCTAGGAAAAAACTAGAAAGAGACATATTAATTAGTCTCCCAAATCATTTCTGTTTCCAATATCATTTCACAATTTTTGTTTGAATCTTCAGCAAAACATGAAAATTCACATGAAAAGATTCAACATTAGAAGAAACCAAAGCAACATTTCTAAAATAGTTAAGGGATAAATTATTTTCTTCAAGTTAAAAAAAAAGAATGCAAATTTTGTACTCCTTGTTTTTAGAAAGACATCACACGTTAATAATACATTATACCTATAATTTTTATGCTACAAATTTTTATTGACTATTTATTATGATATGATATATCATGGCCAAAAGCAATAAAATTATGACCTTAAACATACAGAAAAGTTTTAGTCTCAAGATTCAGATGTTACTGATAAGCAGTAATTGATATGAAATGTATCCTTTATTTTTCTTTACTTCTTTCTAAGAATATAATATGAAAATCCTATTTATCTCAGCAAATAGAAGTTAAGGTATTCAAAATGCTTTTAAAAATGTGTTTCTTTTAAAATGTAACAGTCTTGAAAATATTGATATTTTAAATATTAAATTATGTTATTCAGAAATAATAATACCTACAATACAAAAATCCTTAAAATATATTTTTTCAATGTACCTAAAATAACTAAGGCAAGATCTTCCCTAATCCACAAACTTCACCGATAATGCACCATCTATAATAATAAATACTGGATTCATAGGGGCCATTATTCCCCAAGGTCTACAAGTTCAGAACAAGAATTGCTTTCAAAACAGTTGGTGCCTTTTCCAATGACATACGACTCCATAGACAGATTTCCATTTCTAATTCCTAAGTCAACTATAATACATGTGAAATCCCAAGTTCTTTAATAGCAATCCTTTATATATTAGTCCCATCTTTCTACAGATGAAGAAAGAAACATCTAGATAAAAATCAAATATATTTATAAGTTGTAGTAAATAACTTAGAAAATAAATTGAAATGTCCACATATAAAAAGAAGCTACATGTTCCTCTTGATTATAAGCCTTCAAAATACTGTTCATTCCTAATTAACTGTAATTTGTGAATCATAATGCTACAAGAACTGTAGCTTGAGGAGGTTTAATAGAATAATTGTTCTCAATATTTCAAGGCTTTCCATACACAAGATGCAGTCTCAATATTGGTAAAATATGGGTTTCAATATTTTGGTAAAATTCAAAATAGAAATAGAAATATATGTGTCACTAGGCATCAACTATAGTCCCCCTCTTGGGATTTTCCAACAATATTTTGGATTCTTTTGGAGGGTATTACTTTCATTATCTTTAGACATTATATTTTTGCTTTGTGCTTCCAGCTTCTTTGGAAAATTCTGAGTGTAATAAATTAATCAATAACAGTTCCTTGAATAGCACACTATCTAAATAAGAGAGAAATAAAATGAATAAGGGAAAGAGACGTGGAAGAAGAGGAAATACAGTAGGCAGCAGAAAATAGTGACTATAAATATAAAACACATGGAATGGTGTCAGTAAGACCACAGTTTAAATTACCCAGAAGGAGATGTACAGGCTGCTGTGATAGATGAGTGCAGTTCATTTGCAATCATTAGTTTGAACTAATCCTTGAATATTTACTATTTTTTTTAAATTTTCTGGTGTTTTGAGGGGCTTTTCAAAATTCTTTTGTAAGAAACTAAATCTTAAACCTAATTAACAATCTCCAAAAAATGTGACGCAAACGAAATCAAAAGGAGAAAGGAAGAAGGGGAACCTTTGCGTCCCCAGAGTGCTGTCAGCCTCTGTCAGTCTTTGAAGTTGTTGACTGAAATCCTACCAATGGGAGACAGAACGTCAAACCAGAAGAGAGAAGGCAGGTGTATGAGAGATAAATCTTTTCTTATTGTTATAGTTCCAAATGTGGACAGGCTATCCAAGGCTTCAGACTTGCAGTCGCTCCTGAAAGCCCCCGAGAGGTTTCACCACTCAGTTGTCAGTGCACACCAAGGCATGCACAACACCCAGACAAGTGTCTGCAGACCTGTGCGTAGAACTGCTGGCAGGTAGCTGGCTAGCATTCTGCACCTGCTTAGAGGTTAAGATACAGAATCAGATATGGGAAGAAAAATTGCTCTTAGAATATTTGGGAAAATTCCAACGATTATGAGAAGTGATAGACCTGAGACACTCACATACACACTCACTTGTGCACACTCTGTGCTATGCTCCATATAGGGAAGTGTTTTGGTTGCAAATTAGTTATTCATCACTGTCTAGAAAAATCTTGTGTGTGTACGTGTGATATGTGTCTTGTATCTGTTTTTATTTGTTGTTGCATGAGTGTTTGAAACACTAAGAGCAAAATCTGTATGTCTTCCTTTTAATTATCATATAAAATTGAAACTATATATTTTGAAAGTCATTTAAAAATTTTACTTATTTCTCTCAATTCATTTTCTGTAGTACATTCCAAATAAGTTCCAAGTGACTTATATAACAAATTCTGAGTGACAAATATTTTACTTTGTGTTTATTTATATACCTATAGTTGAGTATATTTATAACACTCCTTGTTCTAAGCAGTATTTAAGGCAGCTAATATTTGTAAAGTGCTTTGCAAAATATTGTCACATACAACTAGTGAGACACGTATTAATAGTGTCATTCTATCAGTGAATTTACTGAAAGCTAGAAAGATTAAATGAGTAGGACAAGAATAAAGAGTGAAGAAAAAAGATATCTCCAAGTCATGTTTTTGAACGTGCAGACCCTCAATCTTTCTCCCGATGTCCCCAGATTGGATGAACCGAGACGTGCATCCCAAACAGAAATGGAAGGAGAAAATGCCAGATTTAGTTCCTGTAGGAAAATAATGAAAATATCTCTCAAAACTAATACAGAACTTGCATATAAAATTAGAATAAAGTTCTACCAGAGATAACATCAGTTGGAGGCAGAGGTGCCCAAAACAAAAACAACTTAAAGAACAAAACAAAACAGGTTAAACTTAATCGGAAGATGAAATCAAATCCTGAAGAATAGAATGATCTCACCCTCCACCCCTCCCTCCTCTGCCTCCTTTCCCTCCTCCTCCTCCTCCTCTCCCTCCTCCACCTCCTCCTCTCCCTCCTCCACCTCCTCCTCTCCCTCCTCCTCCTCTCCCTCCTCTGCCTCCTCTCCCTCCTCCTCCACCTCCTCTCCCTCCTCCACCTCCTCCTCTCCCTCCTCCTCCTCTCCCTCCTTCACATCCTCCTCTCCCTCCTCCTCCTCCTCTCCCTCCTCCTCCTCCTCTTTCATCTCCATCTTCTCTTTTTTAGCATTAGGAATGTCAGAGTATAAGAGACCCACAATAGAATCACAGACATGGTTCAGAAACCAAAATGAAGTTTTTAGATAGCAACCTTTCCTTTACGGAAAATATTTTAACTAACTTATAGGAATAAAATATTTTAAATGGAATAATTTTGTAACTCATATTTAGGAATAGTAATTTTAAAAGCCCATTAAAAGAAAACAAAATTTTACTAATTTAGCCAACAATCTTAAAAGTGAATATTTCAACATGACTCAAAATCAACCTCTATATACTAAAATATATGTATTTGCCCATTCCTGTGTTTTAGTATTTAAAAATGATGTGCCTTATTAAATGCCCAGGAACTATACTGTACCTGTAAAGCACTACTTGAAATGAGTGGTTTAAAGTTGTCTAGAGCTTGTACTTGGAATGGATCTTGCAATCTGAGCATGGCTGGTATAAAATATATCATAAAATATTGACACTTTTCCAACTTAGACGGGTGCCAAATTTTCCTGGAGCAAATTCTACTTGTAAACACCAATCACTTTTACAACACTTTAAATTACCAAGTGCTGGCACTTGTGACCCAGTTTGTTTAAAGGTTATTGTGGATCACACCAAATAAAAAGGGCATATTGTCAAAGGCAACATTCTACTGCCAAATACAACCAACTCACGTTTATTTCTTCAGGTGTAAGGTTCAAGGTCAAATTTAAAAAATGCTATCACCTTTTTTTCCTTACAAAACCTATTGTCATCAGATTTTCAAAGCCTGGTTTAACTGAAAAAGACTTAGGCAGGACCAGAGAATGTTGTTATATAGGCCTCTGATTAAACTGAGCCAACAAAACTAGCATCACAGAATGCTGTCATGTTTCTTAGTTTGCAAATGCTATTGTTGTCAGGTCCACAAAGCTTCTGATTGTTAAAACATGCCGGGCCAGAAAATCTTACATTTTTTGGCATATATTAAATTGACTAGTGTCAGCTCTTTCCAAATTTCCTACCTTTATATGAAGTATTATCACCTCTATAGATATCATACTCTGATATTTATTTCATCTAATGTTTAAGAAAAAAAAAGAAAGAATAACTTTTCATCAAGATATGTGTTGCAAAGACTGTTGGCTGTAGCTTCTAACTTGAAAATTAAGGGTAATAATAAATTCTGATTTGCATTCAAGAAAAGGATTCTTAGAAAAAATGACAGACTTGCTCGAATACAGTACAAATATACTCTCTCCAATCAATCTCTCCTTAATTTTATTTCCTGAAGTGATATGCAAATTATAAGTCAACATGTTGCTTAGAAATGGATTAAAAAAACAAATCCAAACAGACGTAATCTACCCAAAGATATAAGTTCATTGCTTGTAGCTGCAAATAATCTCATTTCCCTAAAAAACAATAAATGAAATACTCATAATGGTCACACCCACATCTTTGCCTTGCTCAGTTCTATTCAGATTTCTTCCTGATTATGAAGAAAACTCACACACTTCTAAAAACAGGAATTATCATCTTTATTTTATTACTATATAAAGTTATGAGAATACCTAAGACCAAGGAGAAGATGACTATTAGTGCCACAAAACCTGAAGCCTCCTTATATTTAATGTGCAGCTTTCACCAACAGATAATATGCATCATTTTTGAGTACTTATCTAATATAACTTGAAGTGAAAACTATTACAGCTTATCTCTGAGTCATTTTTCTTCCTTAATATTCTTCTTGAGTTTGTTCTCTGTAACAGCTGGAGAATTTTTTCTTGCTTCTACCTGCAGTATCAACCCTGTTCTTCCCCAACATGCACCCCACAACACACACCTGCGAGGTCACCTGAGCACAGGGTGCCTCTCTGCCGCCAGTGCTCACTGCCATTCTTTTGAAGTCACTCTATGTTTTACTGAACATTGTTTAGGAAACATTGGACAATGTTCAAGGGGATCATTTTATTCTCCTGAAACTGTGACAGTATAGTATTTGTATACAGTTTAAAACTAACCAATCTAGTTTAGACTTCAAGAATTGCCTAAGCTATGCTTATTTTAGAATATACCTGGATATGAGTCAGATTAACAAACTCCGACTGGGAACAACATAATCAGGCTGACGGAAGAGTTAACAGGGCCAGTGTGCATTCTCAGGTTTCCAACACAGCTTCTCTCTCTAGCGACACAGAGTAAAAGGACGGCAAAGTTACTGTGAGAGTTATTGATGTCACACAGCTAATAAAAACCCACATATTTACATAAGTACGCAAACACACTGTACTTGGTCCAATGTAGGTTTTATTTCTTTAGAATATTGAAATAATTATAATATAAAACTTTGTTTAAGTTGGAAAAAATCACAAGATATGGAATGATGAAAAGACTGAAAAGGCTGAATTTACTGTTTCAATGGACTTGGCAGGTGACGAATCTGCTGTGAGAAGTTGAAAGCATTATATCATTGAAATTTATTGCTCATCGAAAGTAGATATATAAAATGCAGTTTTGGCCTTCAGACTTTTCTAAATTAACTTACATCTATAGAACATCCCTGCCAAGAAATGTTCTATAGGAAAAACAAACAAAAAGTACAAATTATGTTCATACATCATTAAATTCAATACTTGAGGCATCTAGAGTCATCGTTCACAGGATACAGCCCTTGATTATGAAATGTAAAGTAGCAAAGACTACACACAAAAATATCTCTTCAGTTTTTTTATCAGTGAATATGTTTACATGCACATCTATATCTACTTATATACATATGAAACAATTTTACAGATTCTGAGTGCTCTACTTTTTATAATTTTAAAAACATTTATAATAGCTTTACTTCATTAAGAGTTTTTTCTTTGTTTTCAGTATAAAGACAGAGGAAAGCAAGATAATTTTATACCCATCACAGCACATAATTAACATAGTAATTGATGTCCTATTTTTATTAACAATATGGAATAGATCACCTTCCTGGGAGAAATATTCACCGTCACACATTTTCTTTTTATCTTTTTACAATTTTTTTTATAAAATTAGTTCAGCGGTAGGGAATATTTTCTTCCCCTTACAGTTTCTTTTTCCAGTAATTTTGCATACATATTATTCTAATAGCTTCCAATGGATCCACTTGAGTGACCAATGGAAAGGTTAAGTTGGAGCAAGAGAAAGCATTGCAACTAATTAATATGTCAGAGGAGTATAACTCCAGCCAAAAGAGTTAATGAAGCTTGCTAAGGACACATGTGGGCCTTTTGTAAGGCAGATCTGACTGTACAGCCTACTTAGGTTAAATTGTCTGTCAGTTACTGGCCAGTTGGCCACCACCTGGCTGCCTAGGCCAGCCTCCCCTATCCCCAACAGCCCTCTTTCCAGCTCTCAATGGCAAGCTGCTGCCACTAAACATCTAGAAGCCTCTGACAAGGTTTGGGCACACAATGGGCTCCTGACATGTGAATGAAGGGCCAGGGCGACAACTCTGAATGGGGAAGATTTTCCCCATTTAAACTCATAATGTTCACAACAACATCCATGAAAGAAAAAGCCCATCCTTGATGTCAGGCCGTTAACATTTATAACAATATGCTAATAACCTTCTAGATTACTTTCAGTTTTCAAGGACATTTAAATACATGAATTGATGGCTTCAAACTTAAAGCGGGTGGTGGGGGAGGAGAGAGGAAGGGGCAGTGAGCTAGGAGGGAGGAAGAAACAAAAAGTGAATGGGAGAAATTGTAATTTATCTTACAGAAAACTACTTTAAAATGCCTTCCACCCAAACAGAGGGCTTCTGTCTTTGGACAGATTACAGGCAGGCTCACGCAATGCCCCTGGGAGATGTTATCAATGATCTGCACATCTCTGCGAGCCTTGCATTTAAACATGAGTGCTGCAATCAGAAGGAGGCTCCTGATTTGAACTATTTTCCAGTTCCAGAGCTGGGGACCTTTGGTTTTGTGGCTCTCTGTTAGTTACCCTTCCTTTGACTGCCTCCTTCGGGAAGATTGCCAGAGTACTCCGGGTGGAACCTGGAACGCCTGCCCTAATAACAGATACTTCTTGAGGACTGTGACTGAACTTACCACAAGGAAAAAAATGTAACATTTTGGAAACAGGCCCTTCCTGAGGTTGTACCTTGATGCAATGAAGAAATTAGTGAACAACTCTGAATAAATTATGAAAGATGTTTTCTTCCGCATTATTTCATCATTTGCCATTTTCTTAGAAAAAACAGCTGTGAGATCGAGTTTGTAATATCATGTCCCACCATATTCATTCAACATAAGCCTCAAAATTAAGTATAACTTCATGTTACATAAGAAAAAGACTTATCATATATACCACCTGTTACACTATGTCAGAATTCATTGCTTCTGCCTTAAAGAAAAACGGCAACTCTTTCTGTAGTGATAGTCAATCAATTTGAAAAATCACTGTTTCCATAGATTTCAATATTGGGCTATTGCCACAAAATTGAATCTGCCTGGCTTCCAATGAGAAAAGGCATTTGAAAAATATGATGTACTTATGTTCAATCCTGTCACAAGGAACTTAAGAGGTAAACCTTTCGTAGAACATTTCACTTTAATTTAATGGGTAAAACGCTTTCTTCTTTACAGAGTTTTTGAAACAACTCTCATAAATTTGGAGGATCAAAATCTGCATGTAAGGCCGAGGCTAATTCATACCAATCTGCGACTACACGGCCAGGAGGGAATGCTGGACAGAACCCCTTCTTGTAGATTCAAGCCTGTTAAAAGTTTTGCTTCCCTGTATCTAGCTGGACAAAAGTATCAGAATGTCATTCTTGAAACATGGTTATAAAAAGTAAACATTTACTTTTCATGCAATAAACATCTTATTTTTTTTTATCATTTAAATTTTTTTTTTTTATTTTTCCTTCTTCTCTCCCAAGCCCCCCGGTACCTAGTTGTATATTTTAGTTGTAGGTCCTTCTGGTTGTGCTGTGTGGAAGGTCCCTTCAGCGTGGCCTGATCAGTGGTGCCATGTTGGCGCCCGGGATCCAGGCCGGCGAAACCCTGGGCCGAGGAAGGGAAGCTTATGCACTTAACCACTCAGCCGTGGGTCCGCCTTAACCATCTTTTATTTTTAATGACCTGTTAGACAAGTGAACTACTGAACTTAATTCTCGGTAATATTAACAAAAATAACAATAGTAATGTACTTTCTCATATTATTTTGCAATATGTCCTTTATTATAATTCAGATTTAGGATTCAGTATTTCTATTTGGGTTCAGAATCCCACTGTCTACCCTCTTGCCCATCTTCAGTAGAGAGAGTTGTCACAGGGGACATAGAAGAAAACTAGAAGACACCAGTTCCTATGTCTTCAGCTCCTTGGTGACACCCCTAAATTGTAGGTATTCAAAGGACCAGTGGAGACCTCCACTGCCAGGGCACTGCTGTTGTGCTTCTGTCAGCACCGACGGAATGAAGGTGCTCCTGAAGGTGCGGATGCATGTAATCCCAATGATAACCAACTTATGAGGAAACTACAAGAGACTAAGCCAAGTCTCCCCATGCGTAAACTTTGTAATTCTACCTCCCTGATTAAACCTTCCTTTTATGAGGTTACGATCTCAATATGAGAGTTTGTTGACTTCCAAAACCACTCATGTGACTCTTTCTCTACCACCACCAGTAATCTCATGGGCTCCCCTAATCAACAAAGTCCTTCAGACAAAATAGACTCAATGCTACAATTTCCGTCAGAAAATGTGAATCAAAGCCAAAGTTAAGGTTATGAAGTGGCATTTACCTTCTGCAAAACTTGAAGCTGTGCTACATTTGGGTTTTAAACCAAAGAATAAAATGGCAAGAGAACTAAATTGAGAGAAACTTCTCTCCTTTCAGCCTAGAGACCTTGCAAAAGCAGCTTTTTCAAGTTCAGGGGCACGGCATTCTGAAATATATGATATCTGATAATACACAGAAAAAGTTGTATTGTCACATATGTGTTTTTTTCCTCTCCATTGGGCGTAAGAGTCACATAAAAGAATAGTTTTATTATATATAACAATCAGCAAATGAGTAGACATATTTTATGTGCAGATTATTTAAGATTGTAGTTTATCTTATATATAAAAGACAAATTCATTTAAGTTATTTTGTCATAGTTAAAAGTAATAAAGAATAATATAATTGGATTAGATGTAGCATTTCAGAAGCATAGCTAAGATGCAAGTAGTGTGTGTAAGGTAGGGATATTTATTTTCTACCTAAAAATGTATGTATGGTCTCTGTAAGAAAAAAATTATGCTGTTTTCAATGCAAGTTTGGATGTCTTAAGAAACAATTTTAAAACAGAGAAAATAACATTTACAATTAGCAAAGTGATAAAATTTAACTAGTATAGATTTCAAAGGTTGTCTGGAAATTCCATCTTTTTAGATTTTTAAATTGCTCTATGGTTTTCAAAAAAGGAAGTCTAATTTGGCATTCAGAGACCTAAATGGGCTGAAGCTTTTTCACTAAAACAAAGATTGTCTGGCTGTTTGTCCAGCCAAGAGGCAATTGTTGTCTCCAGACAGAGACAATTGTTGGTGTTTATTCTACTGAAAAATGTGAATACATTGTGTTTCTGAGTATTTGCTTAAATAAGAAAAGAGCTTTATATAATTTTTGGACAATGAATTAAAAAGATAGATCTCTGAGACTTCTTTTCTTTTATTTTTCTGCTAGTTTTATCTTCCTATGGTGCACCAGAATTACTCAACATTTTCCATTTCAACACATTTATATATTACAGTCATTAAAAGTTATTTTATATATTATATAGAAAGATAAGGTTTCTTTACCTAGCAATAGGAATTCAGCATGTAGCTAAATATCCATTTTGGTCTCACTTTCTAAAACAACTGTGTAAAAAGAAATTACTAAGTATTCTTATATATCAATTATTTATAATATTTATACTTCAAAAAGCCTTGCCTTTAGTTCATTACCAGTGCATTTTTTTCTTAACTACAGTTTTAATCTAATATACTAAACTCTGAGAAACTTTCCATGAAATTAAAATTTAAAGGAAGTTTCTTAATTACTGTGAAATTACATTTAGTTTATATTTACCATATATCCAACTCTCAACATTAAGCTTGCAAAGATTAGGTATAAATAAGAAAGAAGTTTTATAGCAACAAATATTCTCTATTCTTTTTGTTTTTTGGTTTGTTTTTAATCACAGGCTCTTTAAGGATTGAGAGTTTTAGAGAATGACTAATAAACAACCTATGAAAATCATGCATACACACACAAAAAAACAACACAAATTTTCCACTTGCAGAGATCCAAGGACAAAATGCCACACTTGCCAAAGTTATCTGCTTCCTATCAAGACTCATGTTTGGCACAAGAAGTATTCAATTCATTCATCATTGTCAACGCACTAGTACACTAATTATTTCAAATTGTTTCCTCAGCCAGAGGTCTAGGACAAATCAGACAAGCCAAAAATAGCAGTTATGAATAATTATGCATAATTTACCTCAAGGCCTGGGCCAGTCTATCATTAAAACTTTTACTTGCCACACTCTGATCTCCACCAATTATAAACTTTAAAATTAGTTCAAGGTTGTCTTTTTATCCAATGCCAACCTCAAACCCTCTTCCTTGTGACTTTCTGGTACTTTGAACACTTCAAATAAAATGTCACCAGAATTTTGCAAAGAACGCACGTATTAAATGAAAGATGGAAATAAGTAGAGAAGGTATTGCTGCCCCATTTCGCAAGGCTCGAACATGTTCACAAATGGTATAAAGACGAGGGATTAGAAGTCAAAATATGATAATGACCTAGCTGTGGGAATTCTATCCTGGTAAAAAGGGAAGAAAAAGTTTTAGCAACATGCAAATACTTCCCTTCAGTGGCAAGTTAGTCCTCAGACAATCAGTACACTTTCTTAAGGAAGCCACTCTTGACATTCTGCTGTTTGTTGGGAAGTCCAAAGTGCACTTTAACTTTGATCTTCATTTAACACAAAAACTGAGATGTTCGTGTCTTTTACCACCGATGTCAGGATTTCTAATAACTACAAATATTTCCAACTACACAGTAAGTATAACACTCAACTGAAGACAACGCAGTTTAATTTCTGTTGATTCTCTGTGTTATTTCTCCGCATACAGGGAGAACACTATGGATACACTTCTTCATTATCCATCCTCATGTTTCCCCCAGCCCTACCCATGCTGTATCTTGTAGTTACACTTTATCTTCTCACGGAAAGAAGAGAAAATATTAATTAAAGAGAAAGTAAATGTGATATTTTAAATGATCTGTCCTTCACTTTCCTTAAACTTTAACCTTTTTTCCCCTGGTCCTTGAGTTTTAGGCCATGAAGACATATATCACTAAACTGTCATCCTACTGAATTTTTAAATTGTGTAAAACAAAAGATGCTCCATTTACTTCAGTCACATTTTGAGGAGAAATGAGCCAATTTGCAAGGATGTTTTTCCTGGCTATGCTCTATCAGATAAACACCCCCCTCCAACTCTGTTTAATAATGCATCTGCTTGTTGGGTTTCTGCACTTGTGCTTTTGTGCTGTTTGCTAACTGTTGCTCTCAGAGAATCATCCACTTGGGGCACAGTCATTCAATATTCAACATTCAATATTGCCAGGTCAATTCACCCAAAGAGATCTGTCTTGGTCCTCCCTAAACCTCATTCCAAATATCTTGAGAGTCTGAAGTTTCTGCTGAAACACTTCGTTCAAAACTGGTTACAGGTAGATGTTTCCAAGAAGCATAAGAAAAAGGGAGAGACAATCACAGGAAATTCGTGAATTTGGGGAAGAAAAGGAGAAAGCCTAGAAATAGAAGATAATAGATTTGTCTTTGACATTTCAACGAATTCTGTTGTTTTTATTGTTGGTGTTGTTTTGAGTCCTTCTACACGAAAGAGAACCTTGTAAAATGGCCATTATGACAGTACTAAAGTGAAAATCAGAAAACAGGAGTTATTATACCTTCAAAGACTGTGTTATTTCAAGGGTTACAGACACATCCAATTCCTGCCTGGCCTCCCAGTGAGCCTCAGCCACCCCAAGCAAGAATTCAGTGAGTGAGTGCTTACGCTGGAAGGAGACTGCATATGCTGGGTGTATTTTCTTCTTGCTATCAGAAATCTTATAATTTGGTGAACAATTAAAAAAAAAGATGAACAAATTACCATAATAAATAATGACAAATTGTGATGAATTATATGGGGGAGAGTATAATGAAAGGAACAGAAGATAACAAGGTTGGTTGCTCAGTCTCCTTTAGACAGTAGCTAAGGGAATGCCTGGCATTAAAGCTGAGAACCAGACCTGCAGGCTGATAAGATGGAGGTCTTACAGTGGGAAGAACTCAGGTCCTGGAGTTAGGTCACTGGGGTCTTAATTCTGCCACTTATTTGCCGTTAACTAGCCTTTGGTAAATTACTTAATCTCTCTGGCTTCAGTGTTATTATCTGTAAAATGAAGATGATGACAGCATCTAAAACCATCGGGTGAACCACTTTGAAGAGCCAGCGGAAAGTGTTCTGGGAAAATGAAAACACAGGAATGAGAGCCCCAAAGGGTGACAACAGTTGGTGCTTCTGCAAAACTGAAAGTTGGCCAGTGTGACGACAGCTTAATCTGGCGGAGATGGAGTTCGAGAGTAGTGGGATCCCAGTCATCCAGGGCCTAGTCCGTCTTGGAAAGGGGTCTGGATTTTGTTTGTTGTGCGAAAGCTAATGTTTCTTTTTCCCTTCAGAAGATGTGCATGCAAGTTTCAAGATAACGGAGGGTAGAAAGGAATGATATGATAAAGGGGCCCTCTTTTTTTTCTGAAAGTAATACCATTAAAAATTAAGACGAGGACTAATATAAAAGGTATATTTTAAATAGATCACTTTGACTACAATATGGAGGCTTTAAAGGGGAAAGTCAACAGGAAGAGCAGTGACGTTTTTGTTACATGCCTGAGAGCAGTTAAAAAAAGGTGGTCTGGACTATAGTAGCCGCATTGGAGGGAATTTGACCAATCTGAAATGTGTTTGCATTACACTGCATTTATTAAAAGCCTTTTCTAGCAAAAGGGTTATTTTTTGGAGAAGATGTTATATGTTGATAATACACATTGGGTGGGTTGCATACTATTACCTTTTAATTCTGAGGAAGATCAGTTTTTAAGGATTAGCTAAAGCATTGGCAAATTGTCTAATTCATAAATGAAGGTTCTTTCCTTTCTCCTCCAGCTTTCCCACTGTAGCTAGAAAGAATACTAGGTTGGCTTTCTCCATGGATCCCAGTGGGATTGTTTGGAATGCTGAATCAGAATCACTTACAGAATGTCTTCTGTATTATTCTGTTTTATGTCCCCAGTCCCTCACTGAGTAGAATTAGAAGTGATAGCAAGACTATAATAAGCCCCTACAATCTTTAAAAGCTAAGTTTTTAAAATATAAATCTCTAAAGGATAAGTATATGAGAACTCCAAATCAGCAATGCTGTACTCAGAGACTTTTTGTTTGAGTAGTACTACCAAAGGTCTCTGTGTAATTGTGTAAATAAAATTTCATTTAAATTGTCCTGACTGTCATCCATTTATTCCTTCTGTTAAATACGTTCATCTAGTCCCTGAGATCCCTTCCATGGCTGTTCTGCTGGCTGTTCTAAGGCATAAGCACACCAGCACACAATCTATTAGCACTAATTTGATGCTCTCAGGAGAGCAAATGGGAAGAAAAGCATATGCTTTCCTTGAATAATCTGGAGATGATTCCTTTGCTGACTTAATTTTTTCTCTATGAAAGAACAGGATCATAAAAGCATATAGAATTTTATGTAGAAAAATTTCCGGTAGGTCAGAGGAAGTCAGGAAAAATGAATAAAATTCACTCCCAAGAAAGAGTATGGGCGGAAGTAGGTCCAAAAGGCAGAAGCTATGGACACCAAGAATCAGGAAGGGTCAGGAGTGGAATGAGTTCTGGAAAATATCCCCCAAGAAAGATTTCCTAGTTGTTTCAAACAATGACATACACAATACAAAAGTTCCTTGGCTTTTTTTTAGGCTAGATTTTGTCTAGGCTGTCCAGCAGATCCAGGCATTGCTAGATCAATGACTTTTCTCTCTTCCTTTCTGTCTGCAATGTTACCTCTGTCTGAACAGTTTAACATTATCCCTGGATTAATTTGAGTTGTTTCTATTCCCTTGATATCATTTTCTGCCTTGGTTAGTTACTCTTAACTGCTGACTTGTCCATCCCACACCAGGTACAGACAGATGCTAAAAGATAATGTTCTTTACTCTGCTCCTAATTCACCTGGATAAACCCATCAGACTTCTCTTATTGACCTCAAATAGGGATCCTTCACATTAGAACGGGTTTTTGTGTCTCTCCCCTCCCCACTCTATCAATCTTGGAATGAAACCAAGTAGGTTATTCTCTCAATTGATTCTGTTTTGTTCAGGAACATTGCATCTTTCTGTGCTGTGCAGCTGTAGTAGAGAGAGACCAGCGAGGGATGGCAATTAGCCTTTGGGTGGTGAACATAATGTAGTGTACACAAAAGTTGAAATATAGTGACGTACACCTGAAATTCATATAATGTAATAAACCAATGTTATCTCAATAAAATATAAATAAATAAAAAGTGGAAAAAACCCCAGCTTGCCCTGTACATTGTGTTTTGTTCTGCATGAAATTAACATTACCACCCCCAGTAGATGAAAATATGTGATTTATACATTATTAATTCAATGATTTATTCTTTCTGATCTAATTTGTCCTATGCATGGCATGTTCCATTATTTACTCTTGTTTTTCCCGTTTATAAAGTGCATGTCTCCTAGGACAGGCTATGCCTCAGAGTCTCACTTTATACGTGTTGTCCCTCATTTTAATCATACATAGGAGCTTTTTCATCTCAAGCATCCCTACAGGCATCAGAACTACGTGGTCACTCAACTAACTCCCCACATCCAGGTTAACCACCACTTCTTGTGACTTTAAGTGAATTCCGTCACTTGGATAAGAAGGTTCGTAAAGCATGACAGGTTTAAAGAACAAAAATTATGACAAATTCAGGATTTACTAAAGATGCATCAGCTTGAAACCAGTTTGTATTGGCAAGGGGGTGGGGAAACCAATGCCTTCATGGACTGCTAGCCAGGGAGCAAGCTGGTACAACCTTTACTGAGGACGATTTGGCATTATTTATAAAAATTTAAAATGGACACAAATTTTGGCCCAGCAATTTCTATTCTAGGCATTTAACGAGGACACATTTACTCAATTTCGAAATGATATTCGTACCACGTTATTCATTATAGCCATGGTTTGTGTTACGGAAAAGAAAGAAAGAAAAGTAAATGAGTGCCCATCAGTAAGGAATTAATGAAGTAAATCATGGAACATCCACACTAGTAACACCATGCCAACAGAAAAATAAAAACAAGGGAGCTCTTTATGTGAAAGGTCTCCAAAACACATGGTTAGGTTTCAAAAAAAGTAACTACAGAAAAACATGACTGAAAACTCCCATTTATATAAAAAGGGGATTTTATTTAAGTTATCTACTTTACACAGTGCTTACATACATATAATACAGCCAATAACATGAATGCCCTCTGGAGGGGAGAAAAACTGACCTACCGGCAGAATTGGGTGAACCATATAAACGTATTACCCCTTCAAAACTTCTTTTTCCACTCCGTGTTTGTGAACTAGTTCTCAAAGTGTGGGCTGAGGATCAAAGTGATCTTCACAGGAACAGCAGGGAGGCATTTGGCTTTCACTCTTATTCCCCACTAGTGTTCAGTGGAGTCTTCCAGAAGTCCTATGATGTGTGAGGACATCATAGCTCTAATGTTAACATCCAGGGAGCTTGTTGCTATTTTTCAGGTGAATTAACAATTTCCTTAAATTTCTGAGTTTAATTCCCATTAGGGTGAATATTGATGGATATAATGCACATAAACAAAACCTCAAAAATTTTTAAGTGTAGAAAGGGGTCCTGAGACCAAAAAGTGGGAGAACCACTTTGACACAGGAAGTTAAATAAAGCAAAAATTTGCAGTGTAGAAACATTTGACGTTGTGAGACAGAAGCAATTAGCAAGCTGAGGAGACCACTAATAGCAAAACATCTTTGCTCAAGGATTTGGTATAAAAAGCCTGGGAAACATTTGCCAGAGATATACTAACTTGTAACAACACTGAAGTAAGCTTATGCTACAACGTTAATTAGGGATGGGAAGAAACAGGATACAGTGTGCCAGAACAACATGGTCCTGACTACATTAAAAGAAGTGTACAGAAACAAAAGAACAAAATATACTCAATCCCAATGTTTGTTTTCTCTGTGTATTGGTGTATAAAGCTGTTATTTAATGATGAGCACTTATTTATAATTACTTATTTAAGAATATTCATAATTTTATAATCTCAAAAACTTTTCATAGGGTCTTCAGAGGAAATCTCATTTTATTCTCCTAACAACCTAGGAGGGAAATGATTTGAACAGTTTATGTAAGAATCTGATACTAACAAGATACTCTACACTGCTTTTTCAATTTTCCCATATAACTTACCAACTTTAATATATTACACAATTGACCTATCTGTTATATCTGTTGTCTATCTCCCCCTGAGTGTATGTAAAATCCATTTAGATTGCTCCATTACGTTATTTGTTTCCAACATACAACATATTGTGCTCATTTGCTGTGTTTGCAAGCTGCCTCTCCTGATAGAATGTAAGGAAACTTGATTATCAACATTTTTTATTCAAACTCCTGGAGTATATATGGCTTTAGGACAAAGGTCTTAAAGTGTCACTGTAATTGCAATATTTATTTATATATATACAAATCTAGTATAATATTTCTATTTTTGAAGAAAACCAAATAAAGAAAAATGGAAAGGAAGGAAAGAAGAAAGGAAAGAAGAAAAGAAAGAAGAAAAGAAAAGGATCCACATCCTTGGTACTTAAGGAACCATATTTATTTATTTATTTATTTAAAAACATTTTTTTTCATTTATTTGTTTATTTTCGGATGTACATCATAATATATTTCAAATTCTGTGTAGATTGCATCATGTTCACCACCTGACAACTAATTATAGTGCATCCCCTCACATGTGCTTAATCACCCCTTTTGGCCTCCCTCCTCCCCCCTTCCCCTATGATAACCACCAACCCAATCTCCAATACTATGTGTTTGTTTGTTGTTATTTTTATCTTCTACTTATGAGTGAGATCATATGGTATTTGACTTTCTCCCTCTGACTTATTTCACTGAGCATAATACCCTCAGGGTCCATCCATGTTGTCGCAAATGGCTGGATTTCGTCATTTCTTATGGCTGAATAGTAGTCCATCGTGTATAAATACCACATCTTCTTTATCCATTCGTTCCTTGATGGGCACCTAGGTTGCTTCCAAATCTTGGCTATTGTGTATAATGCCACAGTGAACATAGGGGTGCAAGTATCTTTACGCCTTTGTGTTTTCAAGTTCTTATGATAAATACCCAGCAGTGGGATAGCTGGATCATATGTTAGATGTATCCTTAATTTTCTGAGGAATCTCCATACTGCTTTCCATAGTGGCTGCACCAGTTTGCACTCCCACCAGCAGTGAACAACGGTTCCCTTCTCTCCACATCTTCTCCAACATTTGTTGTTTCCTGTCTTGCTAATCATAGCCATTCTGACCAGAGTGAGGTGATACCTCATTGTAGTTTTCATTTGCATTTCCCTGATAGCTAATGATGTTGAACATCTTCTCCTATGCCTGTTGGCCATCCGTATATCTTCTTTGGAGAAATCTCTGTTCAGATCTTTTGCCCATTTTCCAATTGGATTGTTAGTTTTTTTGTTGTTGAGCTGTATTAGTTCTTTGTATATTAACGCCTGATCTGATATATGGTTTGCAAATATCTTCTCCCAGTTGTTAGGTTGTCTTTTCGCTTTGTTGATGGTTTCCTTTGTTGTGCAGAAGCTTTTTAGTTTGTTGTAGTCCCATTTGTTCATTTTTTCTTGTTTCCCTTGCCGGGTCAGACATAGAACTTGAAAATATGCTGCTCAGATCGATGTCAAAGAGTGTACTGCCTAAGTTTTCTTCTATAAGTTTCATGGTTTCGGGTCTTACATTCAAGTCTTTAATCCATTTTGAGTTGATTTTTGTACATGGTGTAAGGGAGTGGTCTACTCTAATTCTTTTGCATGTGGCTGTCCAGTTGTCCCAACACCATTTATTGAAGAGACTCTCCTTTCTCCATCGTATGCTCTTGGCTCCCTCGTCGAATATTAGCTGTCCATAAATGTGTGGGTTTACTTCTGGGTTCTCAATTCTGTTCCATTGATCTGTGTGTTTGTTTCTGTGCCAGTACCATGCTGTTTTGGTTACTATGGCTTTGTAGTATATTTGATATCAGGTAGTGTGATACCTCCAGCTTTGTTCCTTTTTCTCAGGAATCCTTTAGCTGTTCGGGGTCTTTTGTTGTTCCATATAAATTTTAGGATTCCTTGTTCTATTTCTGTGAAAAATGTTGTTGGAACTTTGATAGGGATTGCATTGAATCTATAGATTGCTTTAGGAAGTATGGACATTTTAATGATGTTAATTCTTCCAATCCAAGAGCAAGGAATATCTTTCCATTTCTTTGTGTCTTCTTCGATTTCTCTCAAGAATGTTTTATAGTTTTCAGTGTACAGATCTTTCACCTCTTTGGTTAATTTATTCCTGGGTATTTTATTCTTTTTGTTGCAATTGTAAATGGGATTGTATTCTTAATTTCTCTTTCTGCTACTTCCTTGTTAGTGTATAGAAATGCAACTGATTTTTGTATGTTGATTTTGTATCCTGCGACTTGACTGTATTCCTTTATTGTTTATAAAAGTTTTTTAGTTGAATCTTTAGGGTTTTCTAGATATACAATCATGTCGTCTGCCAAGAGTGACAGTTTCACTTCTTCTTTTCCAATGTGGATCCCTATTATTTCTTTTTCTTGCCTGATTGCTCTGGCTAGGACTTTCAATATTATGTTAAATAAGAGTGGTGACAGAGGGCATCCTTGTCTGGTTCCTGTTCTTAGAGGGATAGCTTTCAGTTTTTCTCCATTGGGAATATTTGCTGTGGGTTTGTCATATATGGCCTTTATTATGTTGAGGTACTTTCCTTCTATACCCATTTGATTCAGAGTTTTTATCATAAATGGATACTGTGTCTTGTCAAATACTTTCTCTGCATCTATTGAGATGATAATGTGATTTTTATTCTTCATTTTGTTAATGTGGTGTATCACGTTGATAGCTTTGCAGATGTTGAACCATCCCTGCATCCCTGGAATGAAACCCACTTGATCATGATGTATGATCTTTTTAATGTATTGTTGTATTTGATTTGCTAGTATTTTGTTGAGGATTTTTGCATCGATGTTCATCAATGATATTAGCTTGTAATTTTCTTTTTTTTGTGTTGTCCTTGTCTGGTTTTGGTATCAGGATAATGTTGGCTTCGTAGAATGAGTTAGGAAGCCTCCCTTCCTCTTCAATTTTTTGGAAGAGTTTGAGAAGTATAGGTATTAAGTCTTCTTTGACTGTTTGGCAAAGAACCATATTTAGACCCCAACACCAAATCTCACAAGTCACCATGCGGGGCTAATGTTTTATCACACTGAGTACTCGGGTATACTCGAACATAACAATTAAAATGATAGAAATAATAACAGCAATGTTAATAATATTAGAGGTGGTAAAGATATTTACCCACTTTGCATTCCCAGGAACTGAGCCACCTTCCTATATTTGGTGCTTGGGTCATTGAAGATTCTGGGCCAGGACTGTAAAACTGGAGTGAGACAGTGGAGAATTTATTTTAGTGGCACAGGCCTCAGCAATACCATCTAGGTTCCACTGGCAGCCTTGTCAGTGGTGTCAGTGGTCATAGCCAGTGACTAAGTACAGGTGGTAGTGACTATAGGGACTTTACCAATGGATTTGGGTGGTGTTCACTGTGGTCCTCACACCACCCTCCCCAACTTGGACCCCACTGCCTTCTGAGCTGAGTTGTCAGATCTTACTTATGCTCTTTTCAGCGAATTCCTTTTCTGACTAAATCAGCCAGAGTGAGTTTCTGATGCTTACAACTAAGAACTCTGATTCATAAAATGAGTATCTGATTTTGTAAAAAGAATTGCAGTTTGGTGTAAATGATCATAGCTACAGGAACGACATTAAAATTAAATCTTTAGTGTATCAGAATGCAGAGTAGATGTTTGATAAACATTGGCTTAACGTATGAATGAAATCTCATTAGAAATATTTGACCAATCTGCCAGTCATATTAGTACAAAATGAACTAATATAATAAGTCATTAAGTATATAATACATATACTCTTATGAAGATATGGGTAAAGTTATATGGGGGGCTGGAATTGCCCACCCCAAGATATGTCTCTTTGGTGTGAGGATTATTTTCCACTGGTTACTTTTCAACATTGTAGACATGAGAGAAACTCTAAAAAGTAGAAGTTATCCTTTGTAAGAGACATTTACATTTGTACGGGACATCTCCATCTGTAAAGGTGTCTCCCTCTCGGTACCAGGAAGAAGGGAGGATGACCTTATCTCTAAAACTTCTCATTAGTGTGGTAGGCAAGGACTTAAATCTGCATAATAGCCTTACTCTTGTTTACTGTACTCTTCTGGGAATCTCCCATAACCGACTCCCCCCACCTCTGCCATTTTGGCAAGTTGCTCAGTTTTCCTGAGTCTCTCCCATGTATATATGTTATCAAGCTTTGTTTGATTTTCTCCTGTTATTCTGTCTCGTGTGAATTTAATTCATAGCCCAGCCAGAAGGAACTAGAGTAGGTAGAGGAAATGTCTTCCTCCCCTACATTTACTTACCCTACAGTAATGTATTGTTTAGACAAATAACAAGAAAAATATATAGTCATTTCCTTTCTTCTCTCTACATTACATTGTAAGAGATTTTTGTTCTTATTTAAAGAAACTAAGGGAAAATATACATATATTTTTCATATGCAATGGCCTGTGAAATTTTGTTCTTTTCAAATAGAACTAATTGCAAATATAAAAAGCAGCTCGATCCAGTTCTCTTTGGCATTATTTATTAAGCAGTGCTCCTTGAGACACTGGCATCCTTTGAGACGTCAACAGTTATTGCTAAGAAGGAGACACCCACTGTAAAATATGTTTGAGAAACAGAGGGTTTATAAAAAAGCAAACCATGTCTCTTTAAAATGGAACTCCTCAAAAACCTTTAATATATTACTGTGTTGGCTTGTTATGATTCTGACAGAGAAATAACAAGTAGCATTCTATAAACTTATTTTATCTGTTAAAAGTTTTAACCTTAAAATTCTTTGTAGTAATACATGGCCTTCTCATGGACAAATTTGGGAATTCCTGACCAAATAAATAGCCAACCAATAAACTATATGCTCTTTTTTTTAAATTAAGGTTATAAAAGTTAACATCCTTGTGAAATTACAGTTGTACATCATTATTAGTCATGTTGTAGGTACACCACTTCACCCCTAGTGCCCTGCCCCCACCCCCCCTTCCCCTGGCAACCACCCATCAGTTCTCTTTGTCCATATGTTAACTACCACCTATGAGTGGAGTCATACAGAGTTTGTCTTTCTCTGTCTGGCTTATTTCACTCAACATAATACTCTCAAGGTCTATCCATGTTGTTGTGAATGGGATGACTTTGTCCTTTTTTATGGCTGGGTAGTATTCCATTGTATATATATACCACAACTTCTTTATCCAATCATCAGTTGCTGGGCACTTAGGTTGGTTCCATGACTTAGCTATTGTGAATAATGCTGCAATGAAGATAGGGGTGCACAGAACTTCTGGAATTGCTGATTTCAGGTTCTTAGGATAGATACCCAGTAGTGGGATGGCTGGGTCAAAAGGTATTTCTATTCTTAACGTTTTGAGGAATCTCCATACTATTTTCCATAGTGGCTGCACCAGTTTGCATTCCTACCAACAGTGTATGAAGGTTCCCTTTTCTCCACAGCCTCTCCAACATTTGTCACTCTTGGTTTTGGATATTTTTGCCATTCTAACAGGTGTAAGGTGATATCTTAGTGTAGTTTTGATTTGTATTTCCCCGATGATTAGTGATGATGAGCATCTTTTCATGTGTCTATTGGCCATCCGTATATCTTCTTTGGAGAAATGTCTGTTCATGTCCCCTGCCCTTTTTGTAAGAGGGTTATTTGATTTTTTGTTGTTGAGTTGTGTTAGTTCTTTGTATGTTATGGAGATTAACCCATTGTCGGATAAATAACTTGTGAATATTTTTTCCCAATTAGTGGGCTGTTTTTTTGTTTCAATCCTGTTTTCCCTTGCCTTGAAGAAGCTCTTTAGCCTGATGAAGTCCCATTTGTTTATTCTTTCTATTGCTTCCCTCATGTGAGGGGTTATGGTGTCCGAAAAGATTCTTTTGAAGCTGATGTCAAAGAGTATGCTGCCGATATTCTCTTCTAGGAGACTTATTGTTTCAGGCCTAATCTTTAGGTCTTTGATCCATTTTGAGTTTATTTTAGTAAATGGTGAAAAAGAATGGTTGATTTTCATTCTTTTACATGTGGCTGTCCAGTTTTCCCAGCACCATTTGTTGAAGAGACTTTCTTTCCTCCATTGTAGGCCCTCAGCTCCTTTGTCAAAGGTGTGTGGTTTTATTGCTGGGCTTTCAACTCTGTTTCATTGATCTGTGCATCTGTTTTTGTCCCAGTACCATGCTGTTTTGATTACTGTGGCTTTGTAGTGTGTTTTGAAGTCAGGGATTGTAATGCCTCCAGCTTTGTTCTTCTTTCTCAGGATTGCTTTAGCAATTCGGGGTCTTTTGTTGCCCCATATGAATTTTTGGATTCTTTGTTCAATTTCTGTAAAGAATGACATTGGAATTCTGATTGGGATAGCATTGAATCTGTAGATTGCTTTAGGTAGTATAGACATTTTAACTATGTTTATTCTTCTAATCCATGTGCGTGGAATGTCTTTCCATCTCTTTACATCATCATCAATTTCTTTCAAGAAGGTCTTGTACTTTTCATTGTATAGATCTTTCACTTCCTTGGTTAAATTTATCCCAAGGTATTTTATTCTTTTTGTTGCGATCGTGAATGAGATTGAGTTCTTGAGATCTTTTTCTGTTATTTCATTGTTAGCATATAGAAATGCTACTGATTTATGTATGTTGATTTTATACCCTGCAACTTTGCTGTAGTTGTTGATTGTTTCTAATAGTTTTTATATGGATTCTTTGGGGTTTTCTATATATAAGATCATGTCATCTGCAAACAGCGAGAGTTTTACCGCTTCGTTGCCTATTTGGATTCCTTTTATTTCTTTTTCCTGCTGAATAGCTCTGGCCAAAACCTCCAGTACTATGTTGAATAAGAGTGGTGAAAGTGGGCACCCTTGTCTTGTTCCTGTTCTGAGAGGGATGGGTTTCAGTTTTTGTCCGTAGAGTATGATGTTGGCTGTGTGTTTGTCATATATGGCCTTTATTATGTTGAAGTACTTTCCTTCTATACCCATTTTATTGAGGGTTTTTATCATAAATGGATGTTGGATCTTGTCAAATGTTTTCTCTGCATCTATTGAGATGATCATGTGGTTTTTGTTTCTCATTTTGTTAATGTAGTGAATCACGTTGATTGACTTGCGGATGTTGAACCATCCCTGTGTCCCTGGTATAAATCCCACTTGATCATGGTGTATAATCTTTTTGATATATTGTTGTATTCGGTTTGCCAAAATTTTGTTGAGGATTTTTGCATCTATGTTCATCAGTGATATTGGCCTGTAGTTTTCCTTCTTTGTGTTGTCCTTGTCAGGTTTGGGGATCAGGGTGATGTTGGCTTCATAGAATGTATTAAGGAGTGCTCCATCTTCCTCTATTTTCTGGAGTAGTCTGAGAAGGATAGCTATTAAATCTTCTTTGAATGTTTGGTAGAATTCTCCAGAGAAGCCGTCTGGTCTTGGACTCTTATTTTTGGGGAGGTTTTTGATTACTGTTTCTATTTCTTTACTTGTGATTGGTCTATTCAGATTCTCTGTTTCTTCCTGATTCAGTTTTGGTAGGTGGTATGAGTCTAGGAGTTTATCCATTTCTTCTAGGTTGTTCAATTTGTTGGCATATAGTTTTTCATAGTATTCTCTTATGATCCTTTGTATTTCTTCGGTATCTGTTGTGATTTCTCCTCTCTTGTTTCTAATTTTATTTATTTGATACTTCTCTCTTGTTTTTTTACTGAGTCTGGCTAAGGGTTTGTCGATTTTGTTCATTTTTTCAAAGAGCCAACTCTTTGTTTCATTGATCCTTTCTACTGTCTTTTTTGTTTCAATATCATTTATTTCTGCTCTAATTTTTATTATTTCCCTCCTTCTACTGACTTTGGGCTTTGTTTGTTCTTCTTTTTAAACTATATGCTCTTTATCTCCTTTTAATAAATAGTAAAAACTAAAACCCCACCAATTTATAATTTTACCCTAATTGAGAAGTGAGAGATGAGATCTTATAACTAGAAACCGCGTACCATCTCTCATCAGCATTGAGATCATACTCAAAGGATTGGTAGAGTCTATTAGAGGTATTTCTACTTTTTGGAGAAGCACCTAAAAAAACTGGTTCAGAACGTTGTGGAGTGAAGTTGTTTAGGTTTAAATCCTGTCTCCACAATTCACTGGTTTTAGAACCTTGGGCAATTTGGTTACTTTCATTGTTCTTTAGTTTTCTCATATATAATATGATAATAGAGAAGCCTCATAGGGTTGCCATGTAGATTAAACGAATTAATATTTGTGGAGCCTTGGTACATGTTTAAAATTTTAATCCTACCTGTGGACTCTCCCTATCTCCCTCTCCTGCTTTAATTTTTAGAAATTTTCTCCACAGCATATGTTACCATCTAAACACCATCTATATTATTAATATTGTTGATTGTCTCTCCCCCACGCTCTCAGGAACACATTTTCCTCTTTGTTTCCCACTATATCTCCCGAGACATGTAGAGAAAACTTCCTGGAATTAGACACCTGTAGGATAATCATGAAAACAATATATGTACATCACCAGCCCCTGGAGGGTTTCATCTCTGCTTCTGGGTCCCCCTTCCTGGTCTTTGTGGCCCCAGCACTCTCCTTTTACAACAGACATCTACTCGAAGCAGCTTGGTTATTTAGATAACCATGAACTTAAGCACATATTCCAGGACCCAAAGGAAATCAGGAAAACACCTAAAACAAATGTGATATTCTATGCAACTTGTTCCTTTTCCTCTTCTATCAACTTTGCAAGAGATCTGGTTTTGTGAAAGAACACCATGGGAATTTGCTACAGGTGTTATGGATAACAGCTGAAGTATGAGAAAGGGTGCCTGTTAATAAAGGTCAAGCAGAATTTGTTTTGAATTAAGCAAGCTTAGAAAATTATTGAAAGCTGCTATAAGGAATGGCTGGCAACTGTTCGTTTAACAAAGGCATTCTCTTTAATCTTAATTTTTCTGAAGTAAAACTTGGAAACAAGTGATTCAATCAGAAAAGGGTGGAACTCGGTTGGCCAAGGCTGGGACACTGGAGCGAACGACCTTCATGTCCTGGCGTTTATCCCAGTAGAAGCCTTCACTTCATCACAATTTCAGTTTTACATATGTTCAAACCAGAGCTGCCCATGAAAATTTACTCCATTCCTTCAGCTTTTGTACTTGACACATTAAGAGGCAGATGCCGTGTTTCTGCCACATTATCTGGATTCATTTGTGCGCTGATGCTGTGTCAATTCTGAATCCTGTCCAGGCAACAAGAGGGTCCTGTTTTCTGTCCTAGGCCATCTGGCCGCCCTTAGTTAAAATTTGTTCAGGAAAAAAATGTGTAGTGGACATGGGTAAATATAAAGAGGAATAGGAAAGTGCTGCTACCAAAAGTTGTCAGAAAAACTTATACATTAACATGAATTTAGCACTTTCATAGTCTACCTATTGCTCTAAATGTTGTTGTTCTGTCTGGCTTTATAATATACTCTGAGCTTTTGCATGCTAACTCATTGTGATAATTTGCCAACTAATTTCATTCTTGTTTTTACCTAAGATAAGAAACAAAATTTCCAGTAAGAAAAGTGGAAGAAAACAACAGACACTAGAAAACCAGGCTTTGAAGTCTTACCTCACAGTAGAATAAAGAAAAAAAATGATAGATTATCTTTTCTGCCAGTTTCCTAGACATCTGAGCCTGGCACTCTGGCCTGCTTTAGCCAAAAGCACGCACACAGAATATGAGCAGAAGAACTAGCCACTAAACAAATTGCTTAAAAATAAACTTTATTTATTAGTGATCAGTTAAAAATAACAGTACTTGCTCCTCATTTGATAAAGTATTTTAACTTTTCCCAATTTCATTTACTTTCTTCTAGTTTAGGAAAGGAAGTCATGGATTTCTATCATCTAAATAAACCAGATGTGAGGAACACCCAGAAACAAAGGAAGTGCTTTCAGAGAAAACGAAACTCACAAAACTCACACAAAAGTGGTTAAGACAAGTTTCTTTAGACACCATTTCTCTCCCTTGAAAAGTCTACTGGCCATTAGTCTTGTCTGATAGGATAGTTAGTAGTCATGTTTTTGTTTGTTCATTCGTAAAATACTCTGGGACTTGCATACGAACTGTATCTTCTGCCCAACAGCTTCCAGTGAATACAGCCCTTCAATGACCAAGTTGCTAGTTTAACAATCACCACACTGTTCATCACATAAAGACTGTTATTTCTTTTCCTTGGGATACTCACAATCTGTTTCTTGTAAAGTTGAACCGAGGCTGTTTCCTCACGTGGAAGAACTGACAGCTGTAATCACTCCAGCCGCTGCAGCAGGAGTGGGCTCCCAGCAGCCGACTACATACTGGATAACCCGTGAATCTGGCCAGCGTTTTCAAAGATGAGAAAGGGTCATCTCAGAAAAGAAATCACCGAAGCCATATTTCACTCTCTCGGGAAAACTAAACCCTCAACCAGAAGTATATGAGAAGATTGTTTTTAATTTAAATTTGTTAAAATACAACTATAAAACCTGTGGTTACTTTGCTGTTCTTTTTCTTTTACAAGTGATATTGTGAAACCTGGCACTGTGTGAAAGTGTTGATCCCTTCCCTGTCCAGAAATTCCATTAACAACATAAAAGCAAACCCTAAAATAAAAATGCATTGTCATCCTAAGTGATCTAATCTGAAATCTTGTTTAAAATTTTTGTTTACTCTCTCCTCTGTAATGGCATCCCCTTCTGGTTAATATCATAGTTGAAACTAATGCATTATTGGAAAGATTAAGTGAAATAATATACATATTATACTGACAGTGCTTGGCACAAGGTAAGCACTCACTAAATGCAACTTGATAGTCATATTAACACAATTAGAAAAAGCAATTTTATGTTTCCTGAACTTTGAAAAATTTGCTTTAAGTGATACAGACTGGTTGAAAACATAGTTAAAATTTGAAAGAGTTTCTAAGGTATTGAAGTTGAAGAACATATAAGGTCATTATTCAGATTTTAGAATATTACTCATTACTTAGCGATTTTATATACATTCCTGTGCTACTTGCTCTGAAATTGTTCCAACCTGGGAATCATGTCACAATGAACAAAACGATCAAGTACATGCACAGTAAGTGCTTACTAGATGTTGCTTTGAACAGACTTCAAGAATTCTTTAATGAAATTTTCTCTTTAAAAGACAAGAATCTTCCGAACCTCTTAACACAACTATTTTTCTATTGAGTAATTATCTTTTCTAAACTGTGTAGATGAAAGCACCAAATGGAATGATTAAAATTATCAGTGGCTTTCTGGGTAACAACACTACTAAAGAAGTAGATAGGACTGTTATTTGTGAAGGATTTTAAGGTAAAACCTGTTTTTTTAAGCCCAATAAAAAGCTGAATATGTAGTTAAATTATTCCATAGTTACCTAGGATTTAAAGCTTATATATCAACTCTTGTCAATGGATTGTGGTGAAGTACTTTGACACGTTTTAGAATTATTGCTCCACTTTCCCGATTACTTCATATCTGCTCTTGGATACTTTACTGTGGCTTAAAGACGCTGTCCCACTGAGTGTGCCTTTTATCTTTCGATGAAACATAGGGAGTGCTGCTTAATGTCTCAAATAAAAGACTGTTTTTTTAAAGATCCATTCTTTTTAAAGCATCATTCATTTGATGCTGAAAATTTGGTGTTACATTCTTCAGTCTTTTGACAAATGAATTACAGTTCTTTACAAAAAGGCTGCCAAATGATTGAAAATTTTTACATGATTTACAAAATTAACCCTAGCTTGATCAAGAAATTTAAAATATTTTTCATTATAGCCATCCATTAAACAAAGCAATCTCAGAAACTACGCCCCAAACCAGTGTTGTCAAAATTAATAAAAGATTTGGATTTTCTGTGCTCTATTTGCATATCTTCACTAGCATTACATAAGCTAATATAACGATTAGCTTACAGTCCATTGATACTCACAACATTTTCTGAAGGATTCCTAGAAGGAAAATACTTTTTTCTGCATTTATTAGTTTATTAATTTATTGAAGCATTGAACAAATATTTATTGAGTGATCACCTTGTGTCAGGCCTTGTCCTGGGCTGTGGGGATAAATTGGAAAACAAAGGGGCCAAAAAATGCCTGTCCTCCTGATCTAAAGGGAAGGAGATATAATTAAAAAAATAAAATTAAATGCGTTTTCAAGAATGTTAGAAGGTGATAAGTTTTACAGAGGTAATAAAAGTAGGAAGTGCCCAAAGGAGTGTTGTGGAAGGCAGGAAATGCAATTTAAAATAGAGTGATCAAAGGGAGCCTCACTGAGAGACTGCATTTGAAGGGAAAGAAATGAAGGATATGAGAGGGGGAGCCTTATGGGTGGGCTACATTTGCAAGAAGAGAGAAGAGTAAGTGCTGATGCTGAGAGATGAAGGCAAACCTGACTGGCTCCAGATCACTGTGAAGACCAGCAAGGATGAGACCACATGAGGACCAGAACACAGGGTCACTGGTATCACTGGAAGGAGATTGTCTGGGCCTCATGGATAATTCTGAGGACCTTGGCTTTCACTCTGAGTGAGATGGGAAACCATTGGAGGGTTGTGAGTGAACCAGTGATACAGTAGATTTACTATTTTCATAGGATCATCTCTGTTGAAAATGGATTGTAACTCTAACAGGACAAGGGCAGAAGGAGGGAGCCCGACTTTTACAACAATCCCGGCAAAAAAAGATGTCCGTGGCCTGATGAGGATGGTAGCAGCAGAGGTGGTAAGAAATGGTTATAGTCTTGAGATATTTTGAAAGGAGATTTACCAAGAAGATTTACCACCATTACAAGTGAAATGTGAGAGAAAGAAAACACTCAAAGTTGACTCCAAAGTTTTTAAACTTATCACCTGGAAGGAGGAAGTGGCCATGAACTGAGACGAAGACTACAGAAGTATGTTTTGAGTGTGGAGTAGGGAGAGAAAGAGGAAAACAGTTTTTACTCATTTTAATTTGAGATGGAGATGTTCAGAAGGAAGTTGGAAACATGAACCTGAATTTTGGAGAAGTCTGGTAAGGAAGAGGCAACAGCAAAGTCAACAAAAAAGGAGCCACTAGTGTGAAATAAGGAAAAGCAGGAGAGTAAAGTGTCTTAGGAGCCCAATGGGGTGAAGATGAAATACTCCTCTCTGACTCCTACACGCCCTTCGAGGCAAAGCTGAACTCCCAGCTCTGAGCACTTCTTTCCCTAACCGCCCCAGTTCATCATCAATCTCTTTATTTTCTAAACATGTATGGCTTTTATTATATATATAGCCCATTTACTAATTAACATGTTATTGGCGCTGTGCTTATGTAAATATACTTTGTAATCATCTATATTTAGATTTTTTTCTTGGCTCAGCTATTGTAGCTTATAAATATACACATAATATTTATGAGAAAAGAAAATTAAATAATTTCGTAAGGAAATACTAAATACTCAACCTTGAGAGACTTTTCTAAACTTACCTAGCAACTTGGTATCAAAAATGCTGGCATCAAGTCCCTAGTTCAATAATGAATCTTTTCCAACTGCTGTCAACACAGGTACACTGGCATTCCTTCGTTCCTCGAGAAACATACATACACTAACAATCGCTTTGCGACTTTTCACATCCATTTTTGTATTAAATGTATTCCTATAATCATAAAAATAGTGTTCACTTTGTCCCGTACTGTGTTTTGATTCTGCAAAATTTTGATTCTGTAAGTATATTCTTTTAGAAAATTATAATAACGTTTCTGAAGATTGAAATGATAAATGAAAGAATGGTGATGTGAATTCCGGTATCTTTTTTTCATTTATAATAGAATGTACTCCATTAGTCCTCCCTAAAATGTTTAACAGTATGAACACTTTAGGTCCTGAGAATTATTCATGAAAACAGATGAGTAAAATCACCTAGACGTCTTGAAAGGTCCTGACCCTAAGTTAAAACTTCCATATGTGAAGGGAGGTTGGGGGTAGAGAGGGAGGGTCTGGGTAGTTTCTGAGAGCCTTTAATCATAACAAGAAACAGCACGAGGAGGTTGTTTTAGGTTTACCAAAAGTAGAGAGTTGAGAGCATTTTGTTGATTCTAATGTATATGTGACGTATGTATGTTGTGTTGCCTCTGATCATTCATTGAGTAGAGTTAGGATTTGGAATTGTAATCAGATAAAGTAGAAAACACATGGATACAAATTAATATGGACACCATAATGATGATGTCTACTTTTGTAATCTAGAGAAAAATGAATTAAAATACCCAGGAATGTATGTGAGATAATGCAAACAAATCCACTTTACAATCTCAAAGTGGGATAGAGGTATTTATTAAATGAAAAATTTAATTAAATAAAAAATATTGCATTTTTGACTAGTTTTTCAACATGAGACATCTAAGATTTTAAAAACAAAAATCTAGCCTCCTGTAAGTGACTCTCACTATTTTTTTAAGAGTAAAGCGAATGATTTGCTGCGAACAGAATTTGGAAGAAGAATTTTTTCCCCTGGAGCTTCAGGAGGTACCAGACTATGAAATGGATTTGCATATTTCAGGTATTAACATTTAATTTCTATATGTTCTTTAATTTCTATTATTTATAATATCATGCTTATATACAGAATGCTGAATGTGTACATTTATATACATACTCATTCTAGACTTACGTCAGGTTTTCTAAAATAATATATGATTGGCATATTTGTTAGTCATTATCTTCTACTGGAAGCTAGGGGACCCAGAAAATCTTCACTATTATACAAGGTGTAATTTTCTCACATAAGGAATTTAGAAGTAGGCGGTTTACATCTGCTGTGGTAGCTCCCTGAAATCGTCAGTGAGCCAAGCTCTCCCCAGCTCTTCACTCCACCATCCCCAGTATGTGGCTCTCATTCTCATATCACAAGACGACTACTGTAGTGCAAGTCATTACTTAAGTGCCAGATTTCCTATACAGCATCTTCTTAGGAGTCCCACACCCCGCTTACATCATGTTGGTTAAAACTTTGTCATATAGACACACTTCTATTTGATAGAAGCTGGAAAATGTATTCCTCTAGAAGGGTACAGTGTCAGTCTGAATAAAATAGAGATTCTTCTCATTAGAAAGAAGGAGTCAACAGATTTTGGAGCATGCAATTGGACACAAATGATTTTCAGTGGCACACAATCCAGCCATGATAACTGGATTCCCTCTCTGCTGCTTTTATGAATCATCAATTACTCCATCCCCCTTATAATACTTAATTTGTTCATAATATTTCTCTCATTATCAAAGACAAAGCATCTGGCGTGTGTCTTCTCCCACAGGGTTAACTCCTGAACACAACACCAGACAAAGTGTTAGAAAAATGTGTCAAATTTTATTCTCCAAATTTCCTGAATATCACTGATGATTTCACATTTAGTTCACTATTCAAGGCATTTGTTCAATTGATCAAATAGATCCCATGGAAGTGTAGTTGTTTGTTATCACTTTGCCTTTCTTATCTGCAGAGTCTGTTGTATGATGAAAGATAATTTGACTTAGTAGGTGCTTAATCATGAGGTCATTGGCATGTCACCAATATCCTTTAAGAGTAATAGCCTTTTCTACCCTAATTGTGTGACTGAACAGAGACTCAGAGATATGAGGAAATGGATATGCAGCAACAGGACCATTGAAATATCTAGTATTTAATGGTAGGTTGTAGTCATACCTGAGAACAAGATGGTACTTGTACATAGGAATACATTTTGGTGCCTTTACTTGTGACCTCTATTACAAATGTGTCTTCCTTTATTACAAGGGCTGAGAGGAGGACAGAAAAACCCACCTAAAATTTCCTGTTAATGAAAGCGCTCACCCCTCGTTTGTCTATTACATACTGAAACACCAGTAAATTTCTTTTTTCACATTTAAAGTATGTTAACTTACTTCTTATAACTTCTTAAATTTTATAAAGATAAAGACCTACAACTTTTATATTTCCTGTAGAATTTTTATAGTGCATTTTCTCATTCTTTCCATGCATTTAATGTGGGCAGTTTTCAAATAAGTACACACTGACCACATGACGTTCATGATTAGTGTCTAGCAGATGACACAGCACTTCTCTATGACGAGTTTCAATGGTTTTCTGTTTCAGAAAAGGAAGTCCAGAACATGACGGATATTTTAAAATAGTGGTCGTTCCATCGTCAAATTAGTACCTTGAAAAACGCCTGGCACTGCTTCAGTAAACAGGCCATTTTTAGTAAATACTTATAGAATAGTGAATACTTTTCAAAGCAAAACTTCATACAACCGTTAAGCTTGGTCTGTAAAATTATGTCAGACGCAACCTGGTTTCAGGAAGAAATCCATGCTCCACAAAGTCCACTGAACGACTGAACTGTTTGGTGTGCTGCTCTCTCTTTCAACAGGCCCTGGGAGCCTACGGCCCCTGCTGCCACTTCTCTGTCCCTTTGAAAGAACTACGATCCTTGACTGGTGTGTGCTGACTTCAAAATCTGCATTATGTCATTCCAGCTCTCTGTGACTCAGTACTTTCAGGTCCCAATGTCGGCGTACATTTCCATAATTACTTTATAATATATGGTGACTCCCATTAACCCATGTTTCCTATTTTCTATTTGCAAATACCTAACTTAGGTAGTTCCTAGGAAGGAAAGTGATTTTTTTTTCTCTTCCTGTCCAGACTGAAGTGCCAGTGAAAGGAAATGAAAATAACTCGGATGGTTTCTCTGCCTCTACAAGTGAAACACACACAGACCTTTCCAGAGATGAGTAGGTTGAAAAAAACAAAATCAGATGAAATTAATCCTCAAAGGATGTTATAAAAAAAGCCATATTCTACTGTTCTGAAAGTTATACACGGTTTTTTAAAGCACATGTTGTCCCTGATTTAGAGAGCATTAATTTTCTCTAGTTTTTAATCTTTGAAAATAAGAAACCTAGAGTGAACTAGGTTTAAATTCAATTTGGGCTTCTGTCTCACGACTGGTGGAAACATTTTGTGTAAAGTTTGATATTGTCATGTAAGCTTAATTTATTCGTAAGTTCTTTTTACATGCTCTTAAATAAAATTTACCTAACACTTCTCATCTCCTCTGCTCATCAATAAAATTTTTAAACCCAATCAGAAAGAGACTGAGAGAAAGAGGAATCTTTCCTGTAAAATGGTAAATTCACAACCACCAGTCCCCACCATCTTTTTTAGACACTTTAAAAACAAGTATGTGAATAAACTCTCATTCTCTATAGTGATACTTTGTCGACTTTCTTATATATCCATGTTTTCATTTTAACATATATTTTAGTTTTCCAGTAATAAATACACACACATGCGCACACCCATGTGTGTGGTATTAGCTGATATTTGCATCTTATCATCCACACATAAGACTATTCATTTTCCTCCCAAAATATTAGTGCATTGTAGGCATTGTGCACTTTTGGAACATAGCATCATTTCTCCCAAATGGCTTTTTCTTTCTCATGTTTATGGAACTGTCTTATTCCATGCCCCATCTATTCTTTTTCCTTAATTTTCCTAAGGTAAAACAAAAACTTTCATTTTGGTTTCCTCCTTTGTTACCAGCTACTCCATGCTTGCTGTCAAACTAACTGATTTTTACTAAACTTACTATTTGCTAATATGTGGGTCATTCCACTATTTCAACTATTAGTCAATAGTCATCATCTTCACCTTTCTAACAACATCCTTTTCTGCCCCATGTTATACTTTTAGGGAAAAGTCCCTCATGGGTGAGAATTAATCATAAGATCAGGCTCAATGTAAATAGGTTTTTCTTTTCAGAATTAGAATCTGTTCATTTTTAACACTATATCTCATTTGTTTTATTATTATTATTTTATTTTGGGGGTCACAGCTTCTTTTATTTATTTTTATCAAGGCCGCATTGGTTTATAACATTATACAGATTTCAGGTGTACATCGTCATATTTCAACGTCTGTGCAGACTGCATCGTGTTCACCACAGGCAGTCTAGTTGCCATCCGTCACTGTACACATGTGTCCCTACGCCCTTCTCCTCTGGTAATCACCACTTTGTTTTCCATATCTACGTGTTTGTTTGTAGTTGTTGTATCTTCCACATATGAGTGAAATCATATGGTATTTGGCTTTCTCTGTCTGACTTACTTCCCGTAGCACAGTAACCTCAAGGTCCGTCCATGCTGTCCAGGTCATTTGTTTTATTATTTTGATGTTAATTTCTCTTCCTTCATTAAATGATACTACTTATTTAAGCCAAAGATCTTATTACATACTGATGTCTTCTTCAATGATGCTTGCTAGACTAAAATACAGCAAGCGTAAAGATGGAGAGTGGGAAACTGATTCTAGATAGATTTGAGAAACTGTCCTCAGGAAATAGTGAATAATTGAATCTGAATAAAAAGAAGCAACAAACAAGAATTTTTTCAAAGATCTCTATATTAGGTGACTAGATATTTAATGGAATATCTGAGATAGAGAATATAGAAGGAAGAGTAGATTTTAAAAAATGAAGTATTTAAATCAATTTACTGGGTAAGGAGGATGTAAGTTGTTGAATATTATAAATTCAGATGAAATTATGAAGAAAAAATCACAAGATAAGATCTTCCAAACATCTATATTACAAAGATCATTCTACATTATTTTCTACATTTTAAACAATTTTAATAAGTATTGGTTTAGCTCATAGAAAATATCCACCTGACTATGTCCACATAAAAGAATGTTTTCATTAAGAATGTTTATATAATGGATATTATTTTAAAAATTAACAAAAATTTTTATATGTTTACCTGAAGAATCTGTATATAAAAGTAAAAACATTATATGTATATGTGTGTCTCTGTGTGTTTCTGTGTCTCTGCATGTGAGTACACGTATACAGTATTTCTAAAACGTTTGATTTAGAGAAAATGAAGCAAATTCATTAGGAGGAAAATTTTGAGAACAGTTATTATTTAGGCAAAATAATATGAATTTTCTAATCCTCTCCCTCTCCGGCCTCTTTCTCAAATAAATCATCAGAAAAAAATGCTCTTTATTGAAATCATTTTTTCCTCCTGTGAAGTAAAGGAAATTTGTCTATTTTTATGAAAGTAGATTTAATTTTATTTTTATCTTGCTAAATGATCTATCAAATCCTGTAGCTTTATCAAACGCTTGCTATCGATAGTGTGAGAATAACATGACTGTTAGTCCCTAACTTATTCTAAATTGTACAGCTAAACTCCATCAACCAACTGTCATATTTCAATTAGTAGATTGTGCCTATATTGACTTTTTTTCTCAACTCTCATTAAACACTCATAGTCCAATAATTAGCTTTGGGGAATTGTAAAGTACAAACAATTGTAATTCACCATCACTACAGACTCAAAGTATTTGGAAAATGAGGAGCAAACTTAATATTCAGGATTCTATTTAACCAAAAACAAATAATTGAATGGTAGTGTAAAAGTAACAAAAAATTTAGGAGAAATGTACTTTGTCATCTTACAAGTGATAATTTGCAAAGAAATGAATGCCTCAATATATATAGATATCTCCTAAGTAAATTGCAGTGAAAAGTTTGTCATAATGTCAGACCAAAAATTATGAAAGAAGATCAGATTCAAAATAGAAGCAGTCCTCAATAAGTATAAAATGGAAAGAGAACAAAGACTTCTTTGGTAAACTCATAATTCAAGGACATGTGTAATACCAGAAGTATCCATAGATAAAGCAGAGACGGAACAGCATTATACAGGAGGAACTTTCAACGCATATGGCTACGTGAACAAAGCCAACCTGAAAAGACTACAGACAATATTATTCCAACTATGTGACATTCTGGAAAAGGCAAAACTGAGGGGACAATGAAAAGATCAGTGCTGTCACAGGATAGGGAAAGGGATGAGCAGGTGGAGCAGAGGGGAAGTTTAGGGCCGTGAAACTGTTCTGTAGGATATTGAAATGGTGGATACATATATTATGCATTTGGCAAAACCTAGAAAACTGTACAACACAAGTGGTAGACTCTCACGTAAACTACGGACTTTAGTTAAAACAATGTATCAGTATTGGTTCATCATTTTTTGTTTTAAAGATTTTATTTTTTCCTTTTTCTCCCCAAAGCCCCCCAGTACATAGTTGTATATTCTTCATTGTGGGTCCTTCTAGTTGTAGCATGTGGGATGCTGCCTCAGCATGGTTTGATGAGCAGTGCCATGTCCGTGCCAAGGATTCGAACCAACGAAACACTGGGCTGCCTGCAGCAAAGCGCACAGACTTAACCACTCGGCCACGGGGCCAGCCCCTGGCTCATCATTTTTAACAAGGGTACTACAGCAATGCAAGATGAAAATCACAGAGGAAACTTGGGTGGGGGAGTGCACGTGCATTCTCTACTCTGCTCCATTTTTCTGTGAACATAAAACTGCTTTAAGAAATAAAGTCTATGGGGCTGGCCTAGTGGCCCAGTGGTTAAGTTCGCATGCTTCGCTTCAGCGGGCTGCTGTTCGCCGGTTTGGATCCTGGGTGTGGACCTACACACCACTCATCAAGCCATGCTGTGGCGGCATCACACAGAGAGGAACTGCAAGGATTTACAACTAGAATATACAACTAGGTACTGGGGATTTGAGAGAAAAAAAAAAAAGAGGAAGATTGGCAACAGATGCTGGCTCACACAAAAAAAAAGAAAAGAAATAAAGTCTATGACTTTCTTAAAAAGTTAAACTGATGACAGTTAAACTTGCATGTGGTAAAATATATTAAGTAGAAATTTATAGAAAACAATTTCTTCATACTAAAAGTGATGTGATACCCTGGATTGGATCCTGGAGTGGAGGAAGGACATTAGTGGAGAAACTGGTGAAATCTGAATAAAGTCTGTAGTTGAGCAAATAGTAATGTACCAATGTGAATGTCTTGGTTCTGGCAAAGATGGCACGGTTACAGAAGATCCTAGCACTAGGGGAAACTAGGTAGGTAGAGTGTATGGGAACTACTTGTATCATCTTTGCCTTTTTTCTGTAAATCTAAAATTATTCTAAAATAAGAAACTTTGTAAACGAGCATCATACATGATTATGAATAATCTGCAGCTAGACTGAAATGCCCCACCCTACAGACCATATTCCTTTTCGGGTCTGAAAGATGGATGTACAGGAATGAGACAAAGCACAGTGTATATGAGAAGCTTCCTGTCGGCAGGAACAGTTTCTGACTCTTTTGACTCTAAAATGTCTGGTGGAGGGAGCGGTTGCACAACTTGAGGACTGACTCTCAGTTACTTAGAATCAAATGAAAACAAAGATCTTCTGAAGCTACTCAGTAGCACAGGCTGTGTTGTATTAATTACAGTGGCTTTTCATTTGACTTGCATCATTGCTCATAGAAAGGTTACATTATATATTCCCCCCAAAAGACAAAAGGTACTACTAGAAAAGCAAAGAGAAATCTGGGCTCATTAAAACAATGATATTTTTTCTCCCAAAATTTGTAGATATCCTATGGAATTGAGTGTTTAAAGATTTTACTTAATATAATATTATAACTTCTTTTACAAACCAAGCTTTGCATTTTTCAGATTAGTTATATTTTATAAATACCCTGTAAATAACATTTAGAAATTCTTCCACATTAAGACATCTACTAATTAGCTAAGAGGTCAAAAGGGGATTTTCCCATCCTATTGTTAAACACGTTATAGCTGGTTAACTATTCATTCAATTTAATTTTTTGAATATAATTGTTAGCTAGCACTGTGCTAGGTCCATGATCTTTTTGGAAAAGTAAAATGAACCTCTGCTGGAGAGGTTATTGAAAGAGTTGATGGATCAGTGGTCTAAATGAGTAAATTAAATCCCAACTGATTGTAAGAATAAAAATAATAGTTATGTAAAACTTAAACAGTTTTCCTTTACATAAAAAATATCCTTCTTAGGTCCGTTTGGGCCATGGTCCTTCATGAGAGATGTACATCATAATCTTCCAAGGTGACGAGTCAGACCCATGTCTGTTCCCTAGGCATGTACTCAGAGGAACATAGAAATTTACATAGCATATCTCATTTAAATTTTGCATTAAAATTCAATAATTAAAAAAATAAAAATATCTCTATTTTATTCCAAACATTTTTTGGATAAAATGAATGTTAATACTTGTGAGATAAAAATGAGCATGCCCAAGGCCACAAAGATTAGTTCATTTGCTTCTAGTGCCTTGAGATGCTGCACGTTCCATTTGTGTATATGCATTTTCTATGGAACATTCTCTGCTCCTACAACAGGTTAAACAATTATTCCTCTCCTGTTTAAACATTGTTGTAAATACCTACCTATGTCTCTGTTGAGAATCATAATTTCTGCAAATGGTGCATCTGATCATCCCAGTGTTTTCCAAAAGCAAATTGAATACTAAAAGAAAAGTTATGTGGTAAATATTTTGTAAAGTTGTCATTGCTTAAAATTCTATTTAAAATTTTGTCCTTCATTTTCTAATTACCTCTCATTTGTCTATCACATATTATGAGTCTATTTTGTAATATTTCTCGAGAAATTACTTGCTTTATATTATAAATTTCATATAATATAAATTTAATATTGGGATAAAATCTTTAATTTTGCTTCTATACACCCTTCACTGCCAAAATACCCATAGTGGCATCTGCCAAAACTTTAAAAACACATTGTATGACCTTCTGCAACTGTCTGTGGCCATCTGTTTGAAAACTTAGTCATCATAGCTTCTATATTTCTCTCTAATTTAGAAATTATTCATAAGATTAGGGCAGTGATACAGAATTTCAAATACTGAAATAGCACATAAGATACCACTGGGTATGTGATGATGTGTGTTATAGACACAGATATATACGTGCATGCATATACATACATGAATACAAATACATATATGTATATGTGTATATCAGCTTGTGTGGGTGTTTATATATATATTCATATACATGTGTCATTAACAAAGTATTTAAAAAGTTATTCTCAGTCTTAGCTGACCATCTATAACATGAGAATAGTTCACATCTCTCTTTTTTTTTTTTAAAGATTTTATTTTTTTTCCTTTTTCTCCCCAAAGCCCCCCGCCGTTACATAGTTGTATATTCTTCGTTGTGGGTCCACCTAGTTGTGGCATGTGGGATGCTGCCTCAGCGTGGTTTGATGAGCAGTGCCATGTCCGCGCCCAGGATTCAAACCAATGAAACACTGGGCCGCCTGCAGCGGAGCGCGTGAACTTAACCACTCGGCCACGGGGCCAGCCCCTCACATCTCTCCTTTTACATTCATTTAATTTCTACCTTTTAAACTTCTATGAAACCAAGCTGTTGAACTTTATCTTCAGGTAAATCCTTTAATATTGATCTAGGACATTGCTTCTCAAAGTGGAGTTCTTGGACCAGCACCATTAGCCATGTAATCCATAACTGTAGGGGTGGTGTCCTACAGTTGACTCTGGTGGCCTCTAAAATTCAATAAACTTTCATCTAGGAGAAACTAAGATATGCATCAGTCATCATTAATCACCTTTAATATCATAGAAATTATCCTTGAATTCTCCATCTCCTTTCTGCCTATATCCAGTTGACACCATTTCTTATACGACATCATAAATGACCCAGTATCTGTCCTCTCTCTTCTATACCCTGCCAGATATCTTTCTTGGATGACCTTAACAAACCAACTGTTCTTTGAACCTCCAGTGGAAATCCACAGCGTAAACTTACAATTCCTAGACTACTTAACAATTTTCCATTAGGAGAGTCCAAACCCCTTGGCGTGGTGTATGAGGCTCTTCATAATTCCATTTATAAAATTCTAACTGTCTCTTTTTTCTCTTCACAAATTCCATCACCTGCTCCTTCTCTACCCTGGTTTCAGGTGACTTGGGCTATGTTTTTCTCTCAACATACAATGCTGTTTTACAGTCTGCACTTTTTATGTGTGGCGCTCAGTCACATAGACCTGGTAAATTCCTGCTCATCTTTAAAGCTTCACAATCTCTTATGACATGTCAAGCAGAGCTGATGACACACTCTGTGATATTACTGCATCTACTGTATATCTTAATTGATGACTGTCACTGTATTGTAGTTGCTGGTCCATGGATTGGTCTCTTCCACCAAACTTTAAGCTTCCCAAGGAAAAATCTTCCTACCTCTCTTACAGGAGGCAGGATAGAGTAGTGGTGATGAACATACTGTAGTGAGTCAGACTGCCTGGTTTCCATTCCTGACTCTGTCACTTATGGGTGTAGAATATTGTTTGAGTTATTTAAATTCTTTGGTCCTTACTTTCTTCTTCTGTAAAATGAGAGTAAAACTTCACAGGATTGTTGTAAGAATTAAATGAGCTGATACATGGAAGGCACTAGGAATAGAACATAGCATATTGTAGAAATATTAGCTATTGGTATTGTTTGCATCTCCACTGCCCCTGATGGTGCCCAGCACATAGTAGGAGCTCAAGCAGTTATTGAACAACCAGATGAATGAATTCCGAAATTCTAGATTACACAGACCCCCTTGATATTGAATAAACTACTCAGCATTCAGTAGATTCTGAAAACTTATATTACCCCACATACTTTCTTTTGTAAAATAATGTTATTACCTTTAGTTCTCCCTAAAATGTTTACCACTCCTGAGATTTTTTTGAATTACGATAATTTATTTCAGAAAAGAGAAAGTATTTATTTTAGAAGAGATGATCACTAAGGGAACTTTCACCACAAAGTATTTCTTCGGTTATAAAGCTTGAGTGTTGATTTTCATATTTTAGTTTCCAAAATTTGTTAAAGAACTAACTTGTTACCCTAATTTATAATTATCATATTATTTTTAAATAATATGCTCTACATAAAAGCACCACATATTTCTGTAAAAATGACTCAATAAAAGAATTACTATTTTAGCAGTTCGGAAGGGAAAATATAGCCAAGAATTTGGAAACATTTTAAATCCTGAAGAGGATTTATTAGCTAAAAGATAACATTTCTAACCCTTCTGTTTTAAGACTAGTCACATTAAAATGATGTACTAAATTTTAAAAAGATCTCAAAGCATTCATTGGGTCTTATGAAAATTGAAAGCAGATAAGATTTGTTTTGGTTATGAACTAACATTTAAAAATACTGTTTCAATGCAAGTAAATTCAGAATTTATATTTGAATCTAAGCTAAAATCAATTTATAGCTGTCAGAGAATGATTTAAGAATCGTTAGTCATCAAATGACAGCTCAGTGCCTGGATCATAAATCTAGCTGTGATGAGGGGACATGCACACACAGAATGGAGAACTAATAATAATCCTATACAACCCAATTTTCCTCTTGAGCTTATGAAAGATCAGCACTTTCCAGCTGCTGAGGAAAGTAGCTCTGTGTTGACCGATGTCTCCTAAGATATGGTTATTATTTAGGGTGCGCCAAGGCATGGCACTCCGACAAAATAGTTCTGAGATTTTATGAAGTATAATCTGTTAAATATTAAACCACATAATTTGATTCCTTTTTTGGTACTGTCCAGAGACCAAGACAGAGAGGATTAATGAAAAGACCACTGAACTCAGACCCAGAAAGCAACGACATGACCTTGGGCAAGTCACTAAGACTTCCTGAACTTCAGCTGTTTTTCTGGTAATTAAGGAATTGCAATAGATGATTTCCAAAGTCTCTGCTGGCTCTAAAATTGATTACTTATTCAAATATTTTCTACTTCTCCAAATAAGATAAAATTTTGCTGCCTTTAATGAGAAAGAGAAGCACCTCTATCAAGAAACCCTTTCACAAAATTCTACAGAATTATTTTGGTTTATGACTACATTGTTGTTTACTGCCTTTTCAACATTCAGTAGAACGGGCAAATGTAAGTCAAAATTATATCACTAATTCTACTTTAAAAAATGACCACTCAGCACATCCATCTAACACTAAGGATATAGATGACAAATGGTTCTAGGGTACAGGTTGTAAAATTGGTTCATATCATCCACAAGCTTTAAACCCCATTGAAAACTTCTGAGTAAACCCATAAAGTTTATGGCACAAGCTTTCTTGATTTCCATGGCACGGAATAAGTCTCCCAGTGTAGACTGGCAGTTAAAGTTCTTTGAAACCAGCACATTGCATCTCTCCTCTTTTCCTGCACTGGCGGAATCTCCCTGGTTGCTGAATCCAAGGTCTTATCACTTCACGTTGAGAAGAAGGGCACCATTTACATTTTTCTGAAGTTTAACTTATTCTTAACCTCAGGCCCAAAAGAACATTGATGGGTATTGTCATATGGAAGGGAAATGTGATTAATTTTACTGTTAGAGCATCTTATGCCCTCTTTTTTTCCTTTACTTTGTCTCTTAGTTTACCAGACAATTTTCATTTCTACTGAGTCCCTCAAATGTCTTACAACTCATTCAATTTGCCAAATTTGGCTTCCCTTTATTTTATGCCTTTATTATAAAAATGATCTGTTAATTTAAAAAAGCTGACTTTTTAGAAAATTCCTTCTTAGAGTGTTAGCAAAATAGTAAAAATTCAACCTATGCCAAATCACTAAGATATGTAACCAAAGGAACAGAGGGCGGGATCTGAGGTTCCTATAACCCATCACAGGCATGTTCACAGTAATTTCCAGCTGCTTTGTCTGACTCCTGTCTGTTTTTTCAATTACAACATCTTCCACGTAATCACCTCATTGAAATATCGCCCTTAAATGATGTCCAATATCTTTAGTGGGGCACTTAAAATCCATCATAAGGTGATCCCAGTAACTTTCTAGGAACATCTCATAGTATTTCCCAGACAATATTATAATTCTAGTAACTGCTTGATGGGGGAACTCTTATTTTCCTTATTCCAACTTCCTTATCACTTAATTCATGGTTTTTCTAGTCTTTTGATTTTAATGTCATCTCTTCTATCACAAGCAATGTATTCCAGATGTATAAATATCTGCAGTATTTACGAACACTGAAGACAGTACATGCAGTTCAAACTGAACTCCAAGATTACATGAGAGAAACTTGATGACTCTAAAATGAATCCCTGTTACAAATGGCTAAAAATAGATTCTCTTAATTGCTAGTAAAATACCTGTTTTCTCTTGCTGTGTGTTTATTGCAAAATCCTAAATTTAGAAACATCCAGAGCTATATTGGTCATGAGTCATGCACAGTGCTGTATTAAGAGGCCAGAATGAGCTACAGCATGTACCCAGCAGCAGAATGCCTTCTGAAGCAATGCCTGCCTCCTTGCAGCAAATAAGGATTTTCTAACCCAGTGATGCCCAAACTTGAGCGGCATCAGAATCAGATTTCTAACGTTGTGGGTCTTGGTTGGAAACCAGGATATTGCATTTCTAACAACTACTGTTAACAAACTAAAAGTAAGAATTTCAATCTGGTAGTATATATATATATGAAACTGCATTGTTAACAGAATGAATAAAAATGAGCTGAAACTTAGCCTACCCAGAAGATCAAGTACACTAGTGCCTTTGACGTTTTCTTTCTTATGTCTCATGGAAAGAAGATAAATGATTTTAGAAACTCCCAAGAAATCTCAGATACTACAGTGATAAAGTTCGTATTCATATAATACTTCCTGAATAAAATGAGCATCCTTAGCAGAAGAACACCCTGATGGCAGTCACTGTGCTAGTAAGGTTACAAAAACCCTTCAGGAGGTTTGCATTGTAAATATCGTGACCTTCACATGTTGTCAAATCCAATGGCTATCATGTGGAACATGGGGCTTATTTAAAAAGTGTTTCACACCATATTTTTACAGGTCAAGTTTAATTTGTTTTTTTAATCTTTGAAAAGAAATTAACCACCAGAGAATAATAAATCTAAGGGTCAAAACCATTAATTCAAGAAATTTTAATAGAAGAAAGGAGAAAAACAAACAAGCAAAACTTTTGAGAAAATTTTTTTATAAATTCCCATCAAAATTCTTGACTTACATTTAATGGAATGACAGAATTGAAGCTCTTTTCCACTAGAGTACATATGTTATTTTTATATCCTATATTCAATTGAAATCTTGGAAGCTCGAAAACAATGTTTATTCTAAGTATACTCTTTAAAATATTAAAGGAAATGGATATTTCTTACTAATACAGAAACTGATATTCAGTCTGCCATATACTATTTTGCCATAGCTCAAAAAATTTAATATATAATGAATTGAGTATGAAAGTCATTCTTTTTTTAAGTTTAATATCTATAGTTTGGGTTGCTTTTATGTTAATAACCATTCCTTTTTGATCAGAAAGTACACTCATTTGAAGTTGCACAAAGTAAGAAAGTTTGGTGTTAAAAAGTTATTGCTTTAAAAAATGCTATGAATACAAGAAACCACTAGAAGTAGAATTTTGTCTCTGATTTGAATTTTTTTAAAAGCTACTTTAAAAAATAAATATAAATGATCATAGCAAATTTATGAAATATTTACACATTCAACATATGAATGAAAATTATTTGAATGTATCTCAGCTTTTTATTCACCTTTTAGTGACTGTATGTTAAGTGAGAATCATATAGTACAAAGGAGTCTATGAGCAAAGCTGAACTAAATCAAACCCACCCAAGTGAGTTTCAAACCTCTTCTATCCTAAACCCCACAAAGCTGTGCATCAAAGGAAAAGCAGCAGAGTATCTTACATGGAATATTCTGAAGATTCTAATCCAACCCCGAGAATATAAACACACACTGTTTTCATGCGGAGAGGAGACTTCACATAGTAATAGACGACATTAGCAATGGAAAATTTTTTTTAAGGATTGGCACCTGGGCTAACAACTGACGCCAATCTTTTTTTTTTTTTTTTTTTCTGCTTTATCTCCCCTGACTCCCCCTGTACACAGTTGTATATCTTAGTTGCAGGTCCTTCTAGTTGTGGGATGTGGGACACCGCCTCAACGTAGCCTGACGAGCAGTGCCATGTCTGCGCCCAGGATCCGAACCCTGGGCCGCCGCAGCGGAGCACACAAACTTAACCACTCAGCCACGGAGCCGGCCCCCTACTTTTTTTAAAGCACTAATAAAAAATTCTATTAAAACAAATACAATGTAACATTTTAATTTTTAGAAATTAAATGTTGCTAGAATAAATTCTATCTTGCTGATTTCTACAACTTGTCCACATTTCCCCTTCTTTTACAGTACATTTGGTTTCAAGGAAAGGTTTAAAAAAAATGTAGCACTTTGCCATGTTTTTCTAATTTGATCAGACATCCTTGCTTGAAAGGTCGCCACAATAGGTGAAAGTGACATATTTAAACTGTGTAACATTGCTCATTCTAGGCAGAAATATTTCAAATGACCAAGAAACACATATCACATGTGTCAAAAATTTCAAATTCCTGGATGAACTACTCAGCATATGAAGAAAAATTCGGACTGTGATTCGTAAAGGCAGAATCCCAGTTGGTACTGCTGACACCTTGTTGTCAAAATATTCTTCCTGCATTCAGGCACCATTCACCAAGTGAGAGCTAGAAATGCAGCAGATAAGACATAGAACCCAGATTTCACAAACAGCAATGATTCGAATGCTGAAGGCAAATTACGATATACTGGAGATTACGAAAGCAATGACTTGTTTCAGAGAGTATTTTTATTCCTTCCATTTCTATGATTCATTCAATTCTACACATTTCTGTTTTAGTTAAATGAAATTTATTCGAGGGAGTCTAGCTTTTTACCCTGAGACAACAATCAATGTAATTTCCAACATACAGCTGTCTTTAGCTAGTTTTCTTTTCACTTAACTTCCAATTCATAGGCTGGCAGCATTTTCTAAATACATTTAAATAAATAGCTTTGTAGTACAAAAAATAACGTAACAGTATATGTAATATTGACATAGATAAATATATGTGCATATATATTATACACATATATACATAGTATGTATATATTGTAATTTCATTTAACCTATGCCATTGAAAAGAGAGAGAAATCATTAACAGACAGCATTTAAAATAGACTGGAAATCATCAAATTTTTCTCAACAAATAAAGAATTAGCGGTAGCTTAATTATTCATTTTTTAAGGCAATTTTAATTTATGGACAACTAACCCAGGAACTCTAAATGCAGAGAATAAAGGGAAAATTTCATGACATGGGAATTGGCCTTGAGTTTCCAGTTTCCTGGTTGAGATATATATCAATGAAATAATTGCATTAATGTATAATTACAAGCTGTAGAGGTCAACAAAAAACAAGGTTGATGAGTTTAACAGTGTTTTTGCCCTGGGCTGGAGGTGCGCATGGGGGTAGGGGCGGCAGGAGGGTGGTGCGTGAAAGAGGGAGAAGGCCTCCTTGAAGGAGAAATATTAATATTTTGAGGGCCTTCTAATCATTTAAAATTTTTAAATAAATAAATTGGACACCGAAATACTATATTTTGACTCTTTCAATTCAAAATATAGTCCCAAGATTATATGCAAACTTTATTTAGTCTTCACAGATTCAATGAAATAACAACCACGTGATGTCAAAGGCACTGTTTTGGGTTCTTAACTGAGAAGAGGTATTTGCTGGCACCTGAGGCAATAGTATCAAGTTTCCTTCAAAACTTATCTAAGAATAAGAAATGATATTTGTATAGCTCTTTCACATATGTTACCATATATATTTTTTTCATAGATATATAGAAACATCTCATTTTCTCAAATTTCATTTACTCTAAAGTGCTGTGACATAGGAATTACTGTTATCCCTTTTTTCAAAGTGAGGACAAATGTTAATGACAGTTAATTGGCCTGCATCAGATCATACAGCAGTGAATGGTAGAGCCAGAATTCACATGCGTCTGATTCTAAATGATGTGCTTATTCGATTTTACTACTCTGAGTAGTATCTTTGACATCATACTAAAGCACTAAAAGAGATAACCTGGGAAATACAAATAACATGGCAGAACACAGTTATTCATTGCCAAAGCCTCCATTTAGAAATTAAGATATTTGACCAGGAGATTAAATATTGTATTCTACCAGGATGCTTTTAATTTGAAAGTATTAGAAATACTAGAAAGAGGGGCTTAAAGAAAATGTAGTTTCACGTAACTCTACGGTTCCACCATGTCAGGGTTCCATTCTGGTTTCTCTAATGCTCCCTCGGCTCCACCTTTCTGGTCCTGAGGACGGTGCAGCTGCTCCAGACACAGACACAGGGCCTCATAGGGCAAATCCAGAGGTACTAAGTACTGGCCTCTCCCCATCTGTTTATCAAGAGGAAAGCTTTTCCAGAAGTCACCGGAATTCTGCTCCACTCTCATTGGATTTAATTATTCTGCCTAAACCAATCACTGGTGAAATGACTGCAGTCACCATGATTGGCTCTCAGATGAACCAGCATTCACCCCACAAAGAGGCAGGAGCACAGGGGGCATGAAGACCTGAACAATCCTGGGATTCCATCTGCAAGGAAGAGCCAAGGAACAGATTTTGGGTGGGCAACCAGCAGGGCCTCTGTATGCCAAAAGAGTGTTTTTCCTTTATGTACAATTATCACCTCTAAGGCACTCATAAATATCTAAGGAAACCTTTAGGAAAAAACAAATTCCAAAAGAGTTGAAAACAGAAGGAAGGTAGAAAATAAAAATATTCCACAATTGTTAATTTTGAGACTTCTTTCTATCCTCCACAAATATACATAAGTCTCTCATTTCAGTCTGCTTTTTCTATACTTTCCTGACTCCTCATTCTCTTCTCCTTATTTGAGTTTCTTTAATTGAGTTAAACCTCAAGATTCCTTTGTACTACTTAATCAGCATATCGATAATCCTAGGTGACAACTAAGTGTCTCTACCTCCCTCTGATCTCTTCTCTATAATGCTACACAGATTAAGAAACTTTATTTGATAGACTGGCCTTATCAATCAATCAATCAACATACTAGTTGTATGTAAACAAAGGACTATTTCACTGTTGTAATCCAACAATATATGTGGGCTTTTATATGTGTTGATTGTCTTCTAAATCAAGGGATATTTAAACTATTGAATTATTTACTGAAATTTCTGAATACAATTAAACTCAGGATTCAAACATTATAATTCATAGTTTATAGGGCCTGCGAAGGTCATTGCCACATCTGCTTTACTAAAGTGAACAAACCTAGTGCCAGAAAATATCCATAGCAAATAAAACTCTTCTATTGAAAAATTAATTGCTGTTCACAACCCCTCATAATTTCAGTTTACAAATTTGAGTATTGTTTTCATGACTTTCTTTTAGGGCAAACCGAAGTTTCCTTATGTTTCCTCCCAGATCCTTACTTCGAGGATTTGTCCCAGGCCTAATAGTAGAGTACCATTCTTTCCTACTGGGTTTCCTCTAAAATTTGAGGCGCCATTTAAAAATAGAGATAGAAATGTACCTCCCAAGAATATCACATAGGTTAATTGTAAGGTATTATGTATGAATATACGTCTGGTGAAAAGGGAGAATCGAAAATAGAAAAGAACATCCATGAAGGAGTGAGCCACACTGGACCCTTTTCCACAAATTTATAAATTTAGTATAGCTCTGGTAATATGATCATTACATGAATGATTCATTTCAAATTTGGAATGAATTATTTATCTATTTTTTAAGATATATATTTCAAAAGATTTGAAATTTAGAGCTTCTGTTAGGAGTATGATTGAGACATAGAAAAGTTGCTGGCAGTGCCTAGGAGCTGCTCAGTGACCACAGATCCCAATGGGGCACCAGTATCCATCCCCAAAGGAAGCATTTCTCACCCTGGGCACTGTCATTTGGGTCCAGATCATTCTTGGCTGTGGAAGGCTGCCCTGCGCACTGTAAGATGTTTAGCAGCACCCCTGACCTTCCACACTAGATGCCAGTATGCCCTGCCTCCTCAGTTATGACAACTAACAATATCTCCAGACACTGCCAGACATCCCCATGGGGCAAAATCAAAAATTCTTCCCTCCTTACCGCTCACCACATAGAGAACATTGCCCTAAATCAAAAGAGCAGGAATTTCCCTGCTGTTTATGACACCCTGGATGGACCTTGGGGCATTATGCTAAGTGAAATAAGCCAGGCAGAGAAAGAGAAATACTGCATGGTATCACTTATATGTGGAATCTAAAAACGAAAAGTCCAACTCATAGAAACAGAGAGTAGAAAAGTAAGTGCCAAGGCCTGGGGGTGGGGAAATAGGGAGAACTTGGTACAAGTACGAACGTTCAGCTCTGAGATGAATGAGGTCTGAGGACCGAAAGTATAAGATGATGACTCTAGTTGATAACACTGTATTGTGTAATTCAAATCTGCAGAGAGGAGAACTTACATGTTCTCAAACACTCAAAAAAAGAGCGGGATTGGGGCCGCCCACAGGATGCAGCGGTTAAGTGCACATGTTCTGCTTCGGCGGCCCCAGGGTTTGCCCGTCTGGATCCCGGGTGCGGACATGGCACCGCTTGGCAAGCCATGCTGTGGCAGGTGTCCCACATGTAAAGTAGAGGAAGATGGGCACAGATGTTACCTCAGCCAATCTTCCTCAGCAAAAAGAGGAGGATTGGCAGTGGATGTTAGCTCAGGGCTAATCTTCCTCAAAAAAAAAAAAAAAAAAAAAAAAAGGAGCAGGATTTTCAATGATCTCATACAGTGTGATATCATCATTATAATTTTTTCCTCCGAAGTTTACATTCATATTTTAGTTAACCTAAAAACACATGCATTGCTATTTGTTAGGATTCGTCAACTGAAAAATCATAAGTTCAAAGTTGTTTCTAGCTATTGCATGTCATTTTTTTACGGAAAGGCTTGCAGACAATGATATCACCTTAGTTTTAACTATTTCCTTTAAAAACGAAACGAACACAAAATTAATCTATCTTTCTCATATTGAAAATGGCAATGATTAGGCAATAAAAATAATTAATTGAATCTAGAAGCACAAACAATTATACAAGCAAGGATGTTAAATTCCAAATCTAAATTAACCACGCAACGTTTCTACTCAAGAATTTCACCAGTTTCTCAAAAAGACATGAATATTAATCTAATTTCCTAAATTAGTGCTACTTATTTCCTCACGGACATTATCATTAACACAGTATAGGGGGAAAATTCCAAGGAAAAATACACTATACATCACCACAGGACAATAATTCACATATTTGATTTTCCTTTTTTGCTTTGGGATTTTGAGGTATTAAAAATATCATGCTGTTGGGGAGATTTTTTTTTTCCTTCCTGCAAGTTTTAATTATTAACTTGGAGAGCTTGGCTGGCTGTTTTAGGCTATTTAATGCATCAGAAAGGAAGTCAGAGCTGCAGGAAGATGGACCAGGAAAGCCACAAAGAGGAGGCCCAACTGCCTGAGCTGGCTCTCTGAGGCAACAGTCAGCCAAAGGAGAGACTGAACACCATTTGTGAGAAAATCAGGAGAGATTCCTAAGCAAAAAGGAGGTAGGAAGTTGGGCAAGAGATGGGAAAAGTCAAGAGGTGAGTTATTCTGAGGAGTGTTTCTTAAATTTAACATGCTGAGGAATCACTGGGGGACCATGTTAAGGTGCAGATTTGGATTCAGAAAGTCGGGGTGGGGGGTGGCAGTGTGTGGCTGAGAGTCTGCATTTCAAAGACTCTCCGGGTTGTTGGTGTATGTACCATACTCTGTGGGGAGGGTTCTAGAGCACCCCTTGCCCAACAGATATCTGGAAGTAGAAGCGCCAACTTTGTTTCATCACAAAATCTAGGAGATTAACAAGATCAAATGAATCCATTTATACTGCATTCTCCCCAAATTCGCAATATACAGAAATGTGTTTTCTTTATAGCTTCTTTAAAGGAAAACATGAGGTAGATTGTTGCTTTGATATACAAGTTACTTTCTTGTTGTTAAATATATACGTATCTATTGTAAAATGTCACTGTGGTTGTTGCTTTTCATATATCCCTGGGCAGCAAGTTTCTACAGATATTATCTGATGGAGTAATGAAAAACTAAAATTTTTAAGATCAAAATTACAGTGAAGTTTGAGTTTTGAATGATGAGTTTCAGATGAGTTTTCCAGCTCAGTTCTGAGTTTCAACTCACTCTCTATTGACTACACAGGATGTGCTCTCATACTCATCAATTGATTCTTTTTACACCTCTGGGAAAACCAAATCCTGGTTCTCTTCATATTCTCCCCTCTGCAGCAACTAACCAAGGCCTGAGCCTGTGATAGGTCTTGGCATCGTGTCAGCATCAAGGTGTACCGCGAGGAGAAGCAGACACGAGGATGACAGATGGATGAGGTAGCCCTGATGGAAAACACCCGTGCTGAAGAATAAGCTGGTAGTACCGTAAAAATCAGTATGTTTAGGCACAAAAGTCTAAAGACTGAACACCAGTACTAAGTGGAAGTAATTATAATCTCTTGGAAAAGAGGACTAGTGTAGGAGGAAAAGGAATATATAAATTTGTTCCTATCACAAATATTTCAAAATAACACTTTGCATTTTCCACAGACTATACTTGGAAACAAAAAGGTATATTTTACACAACTTTTTAAGAACAAGAATTTTCCAAATGTATGACCCTTTTTTTTTTCTGCAAAAAGAGGAGGAAAATTTTTCACACAAAAAGCTCATCCTAAGCATTCATGTCACCAAAATGCCGTACACCTTAGTAATCTGTGTCTGGCTTGGTGAAGTATGAAAGGTAGGTAAAAAGTTTAAAATTTAAAGGCAGCCAGACTTTTCCTAAATAGAATTTCCAGTCTTAAACTGATCTAGACAAGTTGCAGACATTTTACACAAAGAAATTAAGGCGACACAGGTTTGTACTGTTGACGCATATTGCCTGTGCCCCGGAACCATCACCAAGGCTGATTTTAACGCTGCAGCTCTGGAGGCTGCTGTCTCCAAATGCACTTTCCACAGTACCTCAAGTTCAGAATGTCCTCTCAATTCACCTATTCTGATCACATCACAAAACAAATGTTTGAGGATCACACTTAGATCTTCTGCATGATGCCAGTAACAATTACACTGTTTAATTTGTCCATTCAATCAATTGATAAATTCAGAAGGGAAGAAAGGATCCAAGTTCTCAAAAGTTTTATTGGACACAGATATTAGGCTGCTCTAGTCCATGTACTGAACACATTGATGCACGCCGCTGTGACCAGAGGCACAGGGTTTGCTTGAGACAACACACCAACAATTCCTCCTACTCTCCAGAGAGGCATCGCGCAACGTCAGCTTCACTTTCAATAGTTGACCACACTCACCCCATGTGATGGGTAGGAGATCCAGCCCAGCTCCCCTTGGACTGTCTTCGAATCCAGCAGATTGACTAAAAGAAAATACAAATACACAAACACAGTTAAGAGGAATGAGTTCTTTCTGTCTGCCTCTGTCAAGTTAATGTTGTCTGTGGTTGTTGTTGAGATAACAACAGCTACACGTTCCAAACACATAACTCTGTTCTTCTTCATTAGAAGTAGGTAGTGAGTATAAACAGGGAATTACAGCAGAAAAGCAATCGTAGGAAAAGTGAAGGGATGGAAGTTTCTGCACCTTTTTTAGTTATGTTTGTTTACAAAGGTAGGTTAATATTCAATATACTGATAGTCATTTTTGACAGAATAATTACAGATTTAAAAGGGAAACAATAAAAATGCTAAATAGGAAATGTTAATGCTAATATGATATCAAAATAACTGGAAAGATCATTACCTTTGATAAATTTACATATGATTTCACTAAAAATTAATTTCTTACATGTACTTCCATAAGGAATCAATATTTCTGTTTGTGCATATTTGATGTGGCATCTTCATTTTGTCCTGGCCAAGACCAAATGTGCTATTCTGTAATGGGCATTTTTTAATACTATAGAAATTGTCTACTTGCATTTAACAAACAAAATGCTTAGCTACCAACTTGAGGAGAAACCAAAGCAAAAATCCGCATGAGAATATTGCCTGTGTAAAGCTTCACCTATTTAAAGAAGGTATTGTTACCCGAAGGCTTTAATGATTTTACTCAGACCTTTGTGCTAATTATTAAAAACCCAATGAATAATAAAACTCAACATGAATGTGGTTGCCTTTCTTATGCAGGCATGTGCTGCAGAACGATGTTTCGGTCAGTGACGGACAGTATGTGGGACAGTGGTCTGACCCACCTACATTTGTGTAAGCACACTCCATGATGTTCACACAACGACGATATCGCCAGAACATGTCATTAAGCAATGCATGACTGTATATTATTAAAAGAGAAAGTTAAATGGCTTATTTTCAACACAGAGAGTATTAATTTGTAATGGATTAGAATTTAAAATATAAAAAATGACTTCAAGTTTAATTAATAACAAAGGGCTCACTTTGATTGTCGATCTGTTAAATAATGGAAACTATGGTTTTCCTGCATTCTTCTTCTAAAGTGGAAAGCAATCCCATGATTGACTAATGGAAGATGCAGAGGAAGTTTACATAAAATACACATGTGTTATTAACGTGAGCCAGAGCAGGTGAACCAATAAATAGAATAAGAAGGAGTAATTTTCCAGAGTTCCGTATATTCCTAAATCAAAGCACAATGTTAATACATGCACTGCACATGCCCATGTGTTGTCAATAAAGTGTTTCCTGATGCATGAAAAGCACCACTATTTCTTTAATCATCCCAATTAATCTCTTATAAAGGAAATATTCATCTTATAAAATGTTAAGAAAAAGAAGTAATATATTTGGTGGATAGAATTCTAAATTTTCAAGCATTGCTTTTCAAAGGAAGATAGTTGGTTAGCTAGTTAGATGATAAATTACTAGGTGAATATAACAAGGTAACTGATCGTTAAATTAAAAGAGATAATATTCTTAAAGTTAGATTTCATACATTTTGCTAGTAAAAGAAAAGCACATAAAGTTAACCTATCTTTGAATTCCTTAAATATTAAAGTTTTTTTCTCACAATAAATTATTCCCAATGAGAAGTCATTATATGAAAAAGAGGCTGAATGCATTACATAGTGCAATTTCCATAATGGAATTATTTCCCAGGACACCAATGCAGAAATTAACAGTATGTTTAATTATATTGAAATTATCTCTCAAAAATAACTAAAGAAAACCCCTCTATTGATTACTCAATGTTACAGATAATAGTTCAGATTAATCAATGTTAGAAAATTTTTGAACATGTGAGACTACATCCTCACCTTTAAATTAAAGTATGCTACCAACATTCATTCTGATAAACACATGCCTAGTTGAATTGCTGGTTCTATCGCAGTCATCAGTTGATTCCTCTGAGTTTTACATAAGATTTGCATAGAATTTATAGTGCCAGTTTTCATAAATCATTAGGGCCTATTTGCAATGTCTTCAGAGGTTTAAATGATTCAATGTATTTTCATGTATGTGTAATAATTGAACATGTACTAAATGACAAATATATGTCACTGCACATGCTATGATGAATGGCTGATTTAATTTCAATATTAGTAACCAGAGGAAAAAAGTGTTTGAGGCAAAGAAGATATGAATATTGTCTCCATTTAGTAAATTACTCATTGGAATGTAGGTTGTTAACTAAATAACTAAATGTCCTTAAGTTTTCTCTGATGATCATGATGAGGAAAAAGGACTGGACTAATGTCATCAGCATTTGATTTCTATCAAAGGAGGACAGCTAAACCCAAAAGAATTTTATCACCTATCAATTAAAATAAGTGTAATAAATTCATTACATTTATTGCATTAACTCAGAAATTGAATTTTTTGTGCCTTCCATTTAGTATGAATGATGAAAACACAATTAGCACCATTACTTATGATTCTGGTTCTGTTGTCTAGCAAACATAATTATATCTTCCCTAGTTATCTCACAATGTTGCTGTGATGGTCATATGATATAAACGTATTTAAAGGCACCATGAGTTTATAACATGCTATACAGATTCAATGTTCTTGTAAAATTAATACATTAACTAACAACAGCTCCCTTTTGGCTTCTGAACTATATTTAAAATCAACCATCAATATATGACCTAACACAGAAGAATAGTGACATCAAAACATTTTTTAAAAGAGTTTATTTTCAGTTTATAAGGTGCCTTTAGTTTATAGCCAAATGAGAACAACACAATCAAAGAATTCTAGCCACTTTAAAGTGAATGATTGTTAAACTGGGACTTCCCACAACAGAAACCTCAGGAATCCTGTAGTGTGTTGTATAGTGATCTGAGTGTAGCCTGATTGAGATATGAAGAGGAGAGAGTTAATGGGATTTGAAAGTCAACCTGTTGTGGGTGATTCCTCTGGATACATAGACTAAATCTAACATTGCAATACATGTCTTAACCCCACACTGATGCAGGCAAGAACTTTGGTTACTGTTTATCTTCCTAAAAAGATACAGGCCTGATCACAGCTTCCAAGTGTTGCCACTGGTCAAATGCCAGGGCAGACAGAATAAGCAGACAGAACTGTGATGCACAAATATTGTATTGTAGTCTGAGTTTTAATGACAATTTGCAATATAGAAGGTATATTTCAATCCCTGTAAAAATTGAGTTTACCATTATGAATTTTAACAAAAACAAATTAGGAAATTATTCTTAAGGGTAGGTGAGAATATATGGGAGACTTAATTCTTTAATGATTCCCTCATGCCAGGTTATTTGCCAAAGATATAAATTGTCCCTTACCAGATTTCATATTCTAATGGTGTGATATCCAAACATTTTTGGTTTTCAACAGGAAGCATATCATTTCTTTAATTTCAAAATATGTTCTATTCAAAGAAGTATGTGGCATACATTAACTTAAAGTGATTTAAATTTGACAGATTTTTAAATGTTATGACTTTATTTAAGGTGAGACACAAATAGGTGCTTTTTGGCAAATAGTATTTGGAAATCACTGTCCGCAGTGTGGATGGATATGGTTCTAGGTTTCTTTCATATACCTTACTCTGCTAGTCTTACTGCTTTTAAATAGAAGAGATGTATGAATAGGTGAAGGAGTTTATATTCATGAAAACGGTAAGAAAATCCTTACTCAGGCTTCTTGAGTTGGCTTTCACTTGGGCACTAACTTGAGACTTGCTGGACAAGAGGCTCTGTGGCGTCTGATGGGAATTAGAAGGTATAGAATGAAGGAAAGTAATAAAAACAAATAGAGATTAAATTGGCCCAAATTAGTTGTAAGTACTTCTGGAAAGGAGGAAACCTTGCTATCCTTCCTGCCTCTGGTCTTTACGTCCTTTTCCCATTCAGCTGGATTGTGGAGTTAAGATGCCCAGGAGCCTTGTTCTTGCTTTTCCTTTCTTATCCTCCATGACGATGGAGAGACACAATCAAAGGTCCACACCTGCATTCACTGGTATTGACAATGCCACGAAGAGCTTCTGTACCAAGAACTTACACCACCTTTCCTGCTTACTGATAACAATGCAACGAAATTTTTCTAAAGGACTCAGTTATTAAAATAAGTTTTTAAAACAAATGTTCCCCGTTAGTGAGGACAGATTAAAAACTTTTGGTATATCTTAACAACAAAAAAACAAACAACCCGATCAAAAAATGGGCAGAGGACATGAACAGACATTTCTCAAAAGAAGATATGAATATGGCCAATAGACACATGAAAAGATGTTCATCATCGCTAATCATCAGGGAAATGCAAATCAAAACTACACTAAGATATCACCTTACACCCGTTAGATTGGCAAAAACATCCAAAACCAAGAGCGACAAATGTTGGAGAGGTTGTGGAGAAAAAGGAACCCTCATACACTGTTGGTGGGAATGCAAACTGGTACAGCCACTATGGAAAACCGTGTTGAGATTTCTCAAAAAGTTAAAAATAGAAATACCCTATGACCCAGCCATCCCATTACTGGGTATCTATCTTAAGAACCTGAAATCAGAAATCTCAAGAGTCCATTGCACCCCTATGTTCATCGCTGCATTATTTACAATAGCCAAGACGTGGCACCAACCTACATGCCCAGAAACTGATGATTGGATAAAGAAGATGTGGTATATATACACAATGGAATACTACTCAGCCATAAAAAAAGACAAAATTGGCCCATTCACAGCAACGTGGATGGACCTCGAGGTATTATGTTAAGCGAAATAAGCCAGTCAGAGAAAGACGAACTCTATATGACTCCACTCATAGGTGGAAGTTAATATATTGACAAAGAGATCTGATCGGTGGTTACCAGGGAAAACGGGGTGTGGGGGGAGGGCACAAAGGGGTAAGTGGTGTACCCACAACATGACTAACAAAAATGTACAACTGAAATCTCACAAGGTTGTAATCTATCATAACATTAATAAAAAAAAAAAAAACTTTTGGTATAAATTTCTGGAGTTTTCACTCTTAGAGAATCATTAACACATCAACATTTATTCAAAGGCATTTCAAAGTTCTGACTCATAGTGACTATTTGTCCACTTAGAAAGACTGAGAGTTAAAGGAAATGTTCACATCTTGTAGATTAAGTACTGCAAATACACAGATAGTGCTAAAATAACTTTTATATTTTTTAAGATTTTTATTTTTTTCCTTTTTCTCCCCAAAGCCTCCTGGTACATAGTTGTATATTCTTTGTTGTGGGTGCTTCTGGTTGTGGCATGTGGGACACCGCCTCAGCGTGGTTTGATGAGCAGTGCCATGTCTGCGCCCAGGATTCGAACCAACGAAACACTGGCCACCTGCAGTGGAGCACGCAAACTTGACCACTCAGCCACGCGGTCAGCTCCTAAAATAACTTTTTAAATGAAATGCCACAATTTCTTACTGAAGTGGAAGATCTTTTCAATTTTCTAACAACACATCAATATGCTTTGTGGTAATGCTATAGTTGCACTTCATGAAAATATTACTATAAAAATTGGCAAATAATCATTTTAAGGTGAACAGTAGGATATAATGGCTAAAGAATTTCAGACTTTTACAAAATTAAGTATGTTTTCCTGTAAAACATTCAGTTATAAGGTGCCTTTAAAGTCAATTGCAAATAACTATGAAACCATTACAACAGAAAACAAACCCATTTGATAGGATGTAATTACGTCCTGCTTTTACTAAAGAAAGATGACATGTCCTTGCTTGTTCCCACCATCACTGTCATTATTCCTGCCACATTTCTTGTCACTACTCATCTTTATCATTTTCATCACTTTCTGTTATAAAAAGAGCTCCTTTGCTCTAGGTTACAGACAGCAGAAGGGTCCTTTAATCAGCTTCTAGGTTATACTTAGATGTTGCAAACAGAAGAAAATGATACAGGAAGTAATAGATTCTGTTCTTCGTGTTTTAATTCTCTGTGTAGTACTTTGGTCAACCGTAGCACGGAATCAAGAAATTAAGATGTAGTTTCTGACAGGAGTCCAACAAAGCTCAGTTTTCCATTTTTACTGTATACACCAGGGTATGCCCGTGAGAAGAACTTTAGAGAAGTCAAAGTTTTGTTGATATACGTATGTATTTCAACATGACTTTTATCTGCTGTGATTACACTTTCTTAGTTTAGCTGCTTCTGTGGGCTTCCTGTTTGTATTTATGTCCAACTAAACAGAATGAAAATATTCTTCAATAGATCTAGTTAGTCTTGTATTTCATAGACTAAAAATTATAAAAAATGTTTTTAGACTATAAATGAAGTCAATGATACTTTATTAATTGTGTGCAGATCAAAAGTCCTGTAAACTGTGAAATTTAAGTCAATAGGCATTTTGTGTCATAGAAATATGAATTTATAATTCATATCCATACATCAAATGACCAGTTAAAATTATTACATAAGAATTAAAGAAAAAATTTTGTAGTGCTAGACATTTCTGTGAAAAATGTCTTTTGTCACATGGCATCTTAATGGCTTCTTTATGTGATATAAGCAGATTTCTGGACTTGGTGATTTACTATCAACTTATTCTTTCTTATGAGCTTTTCCTCCTGGGCGATAATTTTGGATTTACTTCTGCACAGGCCCTGACTACAGAAGAGACTAATTAGCCGCCTCATCTCAGTCTTGGCCCACAGCAGGGAGAACTCCTTGCAATCAAAACACAGTCTCACAGTAAGATGTCCATGTTTTCATGACTAGAGCAGTTTAGTGAAACAACAGAAGCACAGACCAAAGTTCAACTTGAAACCTGGGTGCTTTAGGAAACATAAACCCTATGCTGTTTCTGAAGTGTTAATTTTTTTACTTTTTAATCAGAGAACTCTAAAGGTCACACTGATATTAATACTATTATGAAGAAAACAGCTATCAAAATATCAGTGGGGAATGTGTTCTTATAACAAAATAATCCTTGCTCATAAATGACTGGGGACGTTCTCCCATCAGTGGAGTTCCAGGGCATTAAGCACGGGAGCTTCACGCACAGCCCCTAGAAGAGCAGCCCTCTTTGTCTCTGTGCTTTGTCAGGATTATGAACCATTTAGACAAGGGAAATGCGCTTCCCAAAATGTAAATTACTGCAAGGAGAACATTAATGATTATGTAAACACTGCACTTTTTCAATACATTTTTGCTGTTTAGAGCATTCTAGAAATAGAACTTGTTTATTTCTAATTCTGAAAGACTTCTTTGACACATTAAAATGTGAAAAATGAAAAAGTACTATTCAATTATGAAACTATATAAATAATCACTAAGGCAAGGAGGTGCTCAAACTTTAGCATATACATTTTACTTTCACACCATAAATTCAGGCTGTCTTGGTGTATATTTTTCATCATATTATCATAAAATCTTGATTACCAACCTTCAAGTACTAAATGAAAGCTATCTGTTCAGTCAGGGCTTAACTGACGGCTGTGGAAATCGAACCAAACAAGCAGATTGGCCTCGAAAACAACTCCAATGTAATATTTCATTTAGAAATAAAAATGCACCTGAAAGTCCCTTCCACATAAAGATTCAAAATTTGAGCATAGGGAACATAAAGTGCAGTGTTGAAATTGTTTCAATTTAAAAACATTCTCTGGACATGTTTATATCACAATTTTTTTTTTCTTTCCAAAGAAGCTCATTGTAGAATAAATAAATAGGTTAAATTTCTGGACTTTATGTCATACATCATGACTGACGTCACAGTCACAGACACACACATATACTCATACTCATACTCTTCAAGGTATAAATATGGGTCTTTACAAAGGCCCATGAAGGATCAAATAAGTTTCCACATGCTGATCAGTTTAATTTAAAGCCCAAGCCCTTTCGCTCCATCTTAGGAGCATGGTGTCAGCAGAAAGTACCAAGCTTGTGCCGGTGATAGTCAGAGAGCTTTTAATTGATCACCAGAAGAGAAGATAGAGTTCGGACTAACTTCAATGCGCTTTCCCCTGGCAGTGTGGTCATACTATGATTAGCACCTACGAAAGCTTATATTTGGGGACGATTATTTTTTGACGTTCAATCATTTGTGTTTCCAGTACACTAACATGCGCACACGTGTACATGTGTGTACTCACACAGAATTTACATTGAGCTTAGATGTCTGCTTATCAAGAATAGATGTTTCTGAAGGTTCAGTTCTTTCAGAAGTGATTTTTAATTTTGTATATATTTATTACACATTCATTCAAATTATTTTTAAAGTTTTCTAGTCACATGCAATAACAAAAAATCTGGGTTCTAATCATCCTCACCACGTGAAATTAGGCAAATCATTTAATCTGCTCTTCCTTGTTTTTATTATTATTTTTGTTATTAACTTTTATCTTAAAAAAATCTTCCATGTTTCCCAGGGGCCCTGTTTTGGGAAGCTAACTGCACCCTTCTCTGAAGACTTACATTGCATTTTTCACAATTTTTCTCTTTAAGTTAAAACACAATTTTTTATGTAAGTATTAATTTTGTGGTCATCGGTCCCACTAAAGTTATCTTCAAGGGCATGGAGTGTCCCATTCCCCACAATCTTCCTTTCTAGCATCCAGTATGTAACTAATTCTCAGCTGTGCACTGTGTTTGGTAAATAAACAAACACAAACAGTAAATTATAATATGAAAGATGAGTTAAATTTTTTCTTAACATTTTTCTTGTTTTATTGTAATGGTTTTTGAATTTATGCCTTTGAAAGTAAATTTAGGGTTCCAAAGTGTTCACTACTGGGTTTAGAGTAGTAAAGCTACTACAAACCTGGCCAAACACACAATGAAATATTCTTAATTAGTTTCCCAATGACCACCTTTGGAAAGGGAAATTGAGAGGGCCACTACAAATCTTATATGTGTTTAGTTTTTTCTCTTCTCTAATTGTATACAAAAATTTTAAAGATATTAAAGCATTTAGAAGGATTTTGGACATCACTTATAAGCAAAACTAAGAAAAACTTTCTTTATTCAATGTACAAATGTTTAAGGAAAGCAGATGTGCCTCAAAACACGAGGAAACCACCGCTCTGAGCAGAGATCAATCCAACTGGTTTAGTCAGATGAAATGTCCATAAATTACAATTAAAATCTTTTTTCAAAAAACAAAAACTATCAAAGCATTATAATTTCAGATTAGAAATGTCAAGAACACCATAATAAAATTCAAATTTATCTTTTTTGAGTGATCTAATGTAAATGAGTATTAACTTATCTGTGGTGGACCAGATAGTAAAAGTAAACCAAGAGAAAGATGCTGTTCCCTTTATTCTGCCTCTTTAAAAACACTTTCAATATCTGGCAATAGCCATATTTGACAGAGTTTATATACTTAATAAAAAAGTAACAACCCAATTTAAATTCTATTTATAGTTTCTCTGATTATGCCAGTTCTTTACACTCCATTAAAATGCAAAATCTACCATAAGTAGCTTTGGCATATTGAAGGGAAAAATCACAATTTGGACATAACTCCAATTTGATGCCATCTTTGATTATTTTAGGTAGTTTAGAAGTCCAGTTGGGGAAAATTAACAATATTAGATAGTGATAGATAACTTAAACAAATGGTTGTTTTTCTTTTTTCTCATTACCAACTTGTAATTCAGAAAAATATAATTTCATGTTCCAAAAGGTACATATTCATCCATAAAACTTTTCCCACAGTGTGGAAACAGTTCAATTTTGCTAGGGGACAATACTACTGGTGACACATACACAGACCCCCACACACATATACACACACAGGACTGCAAACAGACTTTTCATCAGTGGTGTTCTGCTTACCCAGAGAATTATTTAGATAATCCACGTGGAAGCCATTGCAAATCAGCTTCCCAGCCCCACTTATCCTCAGAGTGAAGACTGCTGTCATATGCAATAAAAAACAAATGCACCCTCTACAAACTACAGACTCATTATTGCTAAAGTACATTTAATATCAGGTAATAAATATATGTTAACTACTAACGAGCTGTCCTCTCTTTCCCTTAGTCACCCTGACATAGAAAACATCTAAATGTCATATTGATTGGAAACCAATCAACTTTACTACTGGAGAAATGTTAATTTTAAAGCCTTATATATATTATTATTATTATATTATATATTTATTATATATATAGTGTGTGTGAGAGAGAGGAAGATTTTCCCTGAGCTAACATCTGTGTCAATCTTCCTCTATTTTGTATGTGGGACACGGCCACAGCATGGTTTGATGAGTGGTGTCTAGGTCTGCGCCCGCTATCCAAACCTGTGAGCCTGCGAACCCAGGGCCACACAAGGGGAGCACACAAACTTAACCACTATTCCACCTGGCTAGCCCCTAAAGCCTCATACTTTTATCAGGAGACAGCGGGTGTCACTCTTTACTGGGCCTGCGGAAATTATTCACCTATCTTTATTATTTGAAAGAAGATAAATTAACCTGCTCTTAAGGAGTATATAAAATTCAAGATGAAACCATTTTGAGATTGATTAAATAGACATAAAGCAGTGAAATAAACCCAGACTTCTCCCTTTGCTCGCGTTCCTTTGGAGACTCTACCATGTAATCTGTCAAGATTTTTATCTTAAAACAAGAGGCAACTCAGTTTGGAGACTTTAAAGTCAAGTTTACATTTTCTTGATTTGAGAGAGTTCTGCAAACTCAAATATGAATAAAAATTTTTAAAGTAGGGAAGGCAGTTGTTGACTTTAATTCTCCAAAAGCAAGAAAAAAAGTTTGTTGCTAAGCCTTCACTTTTGCTCATGGAAAATGTGCCAGTAGCTTTAGTGGTTGGGTGATTCCCTGGGACATCAAGGACAATGTGTTAGAATACCTTTTTTGCCTGTCACAGTGAAGAAGGCAGGACACGGAAAGCAGCTTTCAGATTGGGAAGCCTGATGTCATCAATATGCTATTTTTGCTCTTTGCCAGGTTAACAGAATTTATTGCAGCAATTAATGCAAAACACATGTGCTGAAATACCCGTATGAAAAATACGATTGCCCCCAACTTCATTTGCTACCTTTCAAAACCCTGTTTTAGCTACCTTTTCTCAATGCCTCCACTTAAAGAAAGTACACTGTTTTTATGAAAGAGGAGATAAATCATGATAATTTATTTTCTCATCTTAAGTAATTTATAAATTGTCTTTTAAATGGAGAATAGTTTTCACTAGGAGTAAAGTTTACTTTTGAGACCATGTTCTATTTTTCCCCATTACCGTGAAAATTCCAACAGCTAATTAACACTCCATTTTTATTATATAAAACCCTGAATAATAACATTTGGGTTATATTGAGAATTGTCTCACAACCTCTGTGTGTGGAATTCCTGACAAAATCTTCTTTCCAGTGTAAGGGAAGGAGTGTCTGAGAGTCAGGAACTGAAGACAGAGGTCAAGAATGTGTGAGGGAGACATCGCAGAGATTTTCTCCTACTTCTCCGTTTACATCGAATTTTCTTTAAATTGTTCCCGTAGTGCGTCCCCCACCCATGCAAATAATCCTAGCTTATGAGTGTGAACACTTTGCAGTTTCTAAGTACTCTTTGAAGTACTTCTTTGAAAGTACTTTGAAGTACAATTTTTCACTCCAATATTCTGGGTATTTCTGAGTTATTCTTGTAAAGTCACAAGATGAAAATGAGTATAGTCCCGGGGCATTAAGGCTGAGAAGCTGGTGCAGTCCCGAAGAGAAGGTCGCCTCCCTAATTCACAGGCATTTGTGCACAGGAGAAAACTTGGGAAAATTAAGACCCAGACAAGCGAGGGCCTGGCTCAGGAGCCACTTTGCTATGATTCGTTTCCTCAATTGGAACGATGGGAGACGTCCTAGTACCCACTGCGGCGCCGCTTTAATGATGACACGAGGTCTGGTGAGCAGTGAATACTAAGTTGAGGGGAAAAAATCTAAGCAGGGAAACTGTGTGCAATTGTTATCTCCATGTTCGGTATGACACTGAGACCGTATTTAGTCTTGGAATCCCCCGGATTCAACAACTCTTATGAAAAACACTAAAGATCCCATAAGACCATGGAAACATCAGCATCCTCCAACTCCTGACCTACCTCGATTCGCCGCCCCCAGAAACCCTCTCTGGCCCATTCCAGGTTTACTTCCAAAATCAGAAGAGGAAAAAATCTTATTTTAATGAAACGGTGCCAATCAAATATGGTGCTGTGGTAGAAAACAGACAACTTCCGCTTGTGCACGGGGGAAACCCTATGGAACATGCCCCCTAGCTCTCCCGAGGGTCCTAACAGGTGGCATTAGTAGGTGACTTCAAAGAAAACTGAAAAGCAAGCGACCCCATTTTAGTGTAGGACGGAAGGACTGAAGGAAAGGAGACCGTCCGCAACACCAAGAGAGAGCGCAGGAGCTGGGCGGAGGCCACGAGCGGGACCCGCCGGCCCAGACGCTGCCGCGCGTCCCCGCCGCGCGCGTCCCCGGCGCTTCCCCGCGCGCAGCGTTCTAGGAGCCCCAGGACGACGCCACCTCCGCCCTCTGTCACCTGCTGGGCCCGGGAACGCGGAGGGAAAGGGGACCTCGCCACCTCCGAGAGCCGAGCTGGAAAGGCTGGCCGTGGCGGCGGGGTGGCAGGTGACACCGATCTCGGGGCGACTCCGCTGTGACGGGCCGCTCGCGCCTGCTGGCCGCGCCTCCTGCGCTCCCTGGGCGGCCCGCGCCCAGGACAGGCGAGGCCGGGGCCGCGGCGGCAGCAGGGGGCGCCCCCGGCCCCGCCGCCCCAGCCCCGCCGCCCCAGCCCGACCCTCGGCCGGCGCCAGAGCCTGGCCCCCAGGAACCCACCGGCCCGAGAGGGCTGCGGACCCGGAGTTGGGGTTTCCTGATCTGATCTTTAATCCGATGCAGAGAGGAAAGTAGTGAACAGCTGGGAGACCCCGCGTGCCTTCTGCACCACTGAGCCGGGGCCTCGCGGCGGCGAATAGTTTGAGGTTAGGACGCCCTGGTGGTGGGTGTGGTGGCAGCGAGGGAGCGCCTGCTCATCTCTCTGCTGCCACACTGCTGTCACTACCCGTAAAGCCCTTCTTCGTGCTAAAATTTCTCAGGGCACGCTTTCGAAATGTAATCAATATTGCAGGATCGAATGTGGGAGGGGTAAGGCGAAGGAAAAGCATCGCCGTCCTCTCCTCCCGTGGCCCACCGTCCATGGCTAAGATTGTTCACGTTTGTTTGTACAGTGCTGCCACTTGTTTTCCCCCTCTTTGCTCGCCTATTATTCTGACTTCGCCGTGTTGGTTTGGATTATGTGGATTTTCACCCTTTGCTTTGACTGGAACAGCAGGACATGGTTTAGAAAGTGAACGGTGGGAGGGGGTTCCACACCCAGGGCTTCCAGCTTAACAACCTCCCTCCACGTTGGACGCTTTAATTGCGGAACTGGTTTTGATTCCATCAGCCCTCCACATGCATTCGCCCAGGCATCCAAACGGGGAAGCATTCCTTGACTAACACTCGTAAAACTTCCCTGGACAAAATATTTTCTTCTGGGGAAAAATCAAAAGTGTGCACGCTTCGGAGGAGAAACAAACAAGCGCGTTCCCCTCCCCCTTCTTTGTAAGTGTGCAGGGTTTTTAGGGATTTGATAAAAATTGATTAGCCAGATGTTTTAAGTGATAAATATTTTCCCTTTAAGCAGAAGATTTATATACTAACGTTGGCTTTAGAACCTCTGCACTTCCCTACCTCTCCTCTTTCTAATCAACTTTTTATTTTCTTTTCCCTTGCAAAGACTTTTTTTTCTTGGTAATCGACCCCCCTGTTTCATTTCAAAGAAAGCTAGTAGGAAGCAAACTAAAACTTGCTGACTCCTAGACTTTTCCAGGAGAAAACCCTCCTGCTGGATTCCAAGAACTACCTGATACGGGGCAGCTGGTAACAGCCCAGGGAGTAGAATCAAGGGGGCGCATGGCCCACATACTGATTCCGAGGAGGAGGGTCTCTCTCCATTGATTTGTGGCTTGGAATCCTTTGCAGTTTATAAATGTCACAACATTACTTTTACTTCTAAAGTCGTTACAGAGAAATTATCTAAGGTTTTCAAATTTTTGAGAAATAAATTTCAAATCTTGATTGGTGGGATACCTGGGTGAATAATATCGTGAACGTTTCACACCACCAGTCAACCCTTTATTTGAAAAATCTGTGGGAAGCTACTTGTGCACTTGGTACAAGCCCCTCATTGTCCCTCCCTGGTGACAAAATCCAGATCTTTGAAAACAGAACCAAAAAGGGGAGACCTGCATCTGTTCTTCTAAAAGGTTTATCAAACAGAAATGAAAAGAGCAAGGATTATTAGATGTTTTATAGGAGAAATGTGTATATTAAAAAATAAGCAAAGTTGAGGATCTTGACAGCAAATGATTTGTAAAACAGTGTTCTTCCAAGAAATACATATTTCCCCTTCTAATATTTATGCCAACCAAAATCATTGGAAAATGACTAAAATCAAAGGTAACTCACATCACAGATTTCTTACTAAGTAAATGTCTGTAAGAACTTATCGAGTTTTGATGATTTGTGGAAAGTTTTATTAATACTTTCTTGAAGATTTTATGACTTGGAAAATGTAACTCTCAAGAACAGTTCTTGCTGTTTCCATTTGTGTTGAAGTTAGTAAATCAAATATACTGTGGAAATATGTTTTGCTTTTAAAAATCCTTTGCATATGTAACTGATTATTTGATATTTAAAAATTGCATATATTTTATTTCAGGAAAATTCCAAAGTTTCAGATACAGTTTTAACATTTAGTGATCTTTATAAATAATGTTATTGTGAGAAAGTATTAACAGTGAGGGAATCAAAAAAAACACCAAAATTTGAATATTAAAATGTGGATAATATATAAACACGATAAAGAATCTTACTGAATCCTTTCTTGAAAAATAAGTTTCTGAAGAGTCAAGGTAAAACTACTAAGTTTATATGAGCAAGGAGCAAACCATGATTATATTCAAGAAAGAAAAACTTCGCGTGAAACTGCCTAAACCCATTAAACAATGCCAAAAACCCTCTAAGTTCTGATTGTGTACAGTATTTTGTTTAAAATTTTTATATTCATTTTAAGTGCTCCTTATTGTGGCTCCCAATTCCTAGTCTTTCATGGGAAAGACACTTTCTATAAAATGCAGCCATGATCTGACACGTGGCAATGGTGTTTCATTATACATAGTTCCCATTTTATAGATTCAATTGCTTCTGAGTTATAAATACATCCAATTGTCTTTGTATCTTAAAATAGGTGGAATAATGATATCAACTATAGCACCAATGATAAAAAAGTATAAAATTGAAAATGTTGATAGTTATAGTGAACCTGGCTTGTATTTATAAACCTATTGTTATTGTCAGAATATTTACTATTTAAAAGAGTTTTAAAATGCTCATTTATGACAAAGACTAGAATGGTATGATGTATGAAACACGAGTGAGGAGATGGGGTATCAAAGTGGACAGTTTCCCCCCTTGAATTATTATTATCAATATTAGTCTTTAGGAAGATACAGATTCAGATTGAATTAATTTCATGATAGACTTTGTGAGGTTACAAGAAGTTTCCGTCAGGCACAATCTAAATATTATCACAGCAATTGAGGTTGTCAGTAAAAGCTTAAACAAATTTGCTGATAATCCTGTTAATGACCTAGGTCAAGTGTTAACTGTTGCAGGTTATAAAATAGTGAAATTCAGGTTTCTCCTACCTCCGGGCAAACAGCACAGTTATAACTATTGGAGGGTGGGAAGGGTGAGCTATTAGGAGAGCTATTAAATTACAAAAATGTATAATGCATTCAATTATTCAGTCTAACACATTGAAATGCTATTAAAAGCAAATGTAAATCCTCTTCTAAAAAATTTATAAAGATGATATGATAGCTCAGTTCTCTATTTATGTTTCCATCACAATGTATTCTTATTTGAGATGTGTCTACATAAAAAATGACATCAATCATAGTAGTTTCTAAAAAGAGAAAAACCATTATTGAAATATTTATTGTCTCCCCCATTTGCCTGATACTCAAAGGGCAGCATACAGTGTTCATCTATGAGTTTGACTTTTCAGTCTTAAACAATCACACAGTCTCCTCCAGTACTTAGGAGATTTATGGTCAGTGAAATACATTTCATGGAAACAGTGTCCCAGCCACTCCAATAAACGTCTTCCAAAATAAGTAGTATATAAATATGTAGATTTAATTTTATTCACTTTAATTTTGGAAACCCTGATTTCCAAAATAAAGAGCTTTATGGGTAAACGTTACTGCAATTTTCAAACATTTTGGATAGAAAAATGATTTAGTGTATTATGTACCAATGAATAAGCAGTGCACTCTGCCGCAGACTGCTTCAGACACAGAGAAGTGTTGGATGAGTACTTCATCCAGTGCCGGAAAGGACTGAGCTGATAACAGTTGATACTTCACTTTGTATCGGGTTTTAACTACTTTCCAGAGCTATTTCTATTTATCACTATCATCATCGTCTAGCATGGGAAGAGGAGCAAATATATGAACTTTTCTAATAACAATAGTGTAGCGGTTCTATTGTCTTGAAAAGTAGTTGATTTCCCATTGGAAGTCTTTTCTTGGTGTGTCATGTAAACAGACCTGATAAGATTTTAATAAAGTTCTATGCAGCTTTTGTAAAGTTTCTATTTAAGTATAGAAGGCAATTCTTGATTTAAGATATCAGTGAAATTATGAATAAACTATTTTCATTGAGGCGGATAGAAAGTATTGTTGGAATCACTTTCTTGAAAGCATATTAGAAAGTTATTTGTAACTGAATTAATAAAAGGAAAGTTCAGATTAAACTTTTTCTAAGTTTTTTTCTAACTTATCATAGGACCGTGGCATTCCAATATTAATATTTGATTATCAAACCTCAAATTAGAAAAAAATCACATAATGGCAAGTTTCCTAACAACTCAATGACTTGATTTTGTTCTCTCTTAGTTCTATCATGCCTAATTTCATGATAGATTGCAGAATAAATTCTAGTAAAATTTACCAGTAAATTTTTATAATGTTGAAATATAATTTTTAGCATGGTATTTTAAACACAACCTAGTATTTTTTGTTTCAGTTTTCAAAATTTATATCAGAAAGCTATATTAATGAGATTTATTTTATCATTGTTCTTTCTACCCAAATATATGATTTTTAAAAGCATTGTTTTCTGTTCAAATGACATTGTTAGAGCAATTGCATGGAAATCTTGGCACATACTTGGATTTTTCACTTTTTGGGTCGTTCAACTCAAGACCCAAGCTATTGTATTAATATTTAACTTCACTCAAATATTACCCGAGTCAAATCATTCATTTTAAATTTTGCTTCAAATCTTCCCATCATGACCTCAGAAGGGAAAGGAGACACTACTAGTAAGAGAGGATCTGGAGAGAACAATCCCATGAACAATGGATAAACTTTTACCCAAGCAAATTGAATGCAATCATGTCAGTTTTCTGAGTGTATTTACCTTTCTTTATACATATTGTTAATGTGTACCTGCCTCTACAATAATATGCATTAATATCCAAACATACACAAGGTATGGCTTAAAAGCAATTTGTCTTTGATTATTCTTATTTCATTAAATTAATATTCACTAATTTTATGTAAGTGTGAATAAGGTTAAAGGGTCTTTTTTCTCTTTCGATTTACTAAAAGGTTATGTTTTCCACAAAAATACTGACTCTCAGCTATATCCCTGTGCATTAACTCAGTAAAACCCATCATCTAAAGAGTTTATAAATAGTCCATCTACAGAAGTACAATTTAGCATAGCAAAATGGGAATAACGTTACTATTTTTCTAATTATTGACAATACTGTAATATCTTCAAAAAACAAAATATTAAACAAACACTAATTTTAACGTATTGATATGTTACTCATTATACAAATTACTACTCTTGCCTTTCATTCTTGAAGAATGATTGACTATTACTTTCAAATAAACACTCTGATTTGTTAAAAAAATGTCACTGGTAGGTAAGATGATTTCCTTGATCCTTATATTTTAGAATTTTAAGTTCCAATTTAAGAAAACAGAAACATTTAATGAAATCTGCCAGATTGATAAAGGCAGTCACTAAGGAAAGAGCGAAATTAAACTGCTCTATTATCTGTGAAAGTAGGTCACCAAACATGAGAGGCAGTTTTTATATTTAATTAAAAAGTTTGTAAATATTCTGAGTTTTTCCTTGTGGTTTTAAAAATAATGTAAACAATATACAACAGTATTGGCTTCCCAATATTTTTTTGTGTGACATAATATACAGTGCAGCATTTGCACATCGAGTGTTCAGTATTGCTAAATTGCAAAATAAATTGCTAAATGTTATAAGTTCAAAATGATTAAGAGGAAATCAAAGTTGTAAGTGTTGCTTTGGAGTAATCAGTTATTCAGAGAAGTTTGTCTTAAGAGTTAGTGACTATTCACAAATCATTAGGAATAGATGACAAAAGGTACACTGGAGAAAGGCAACGTATCTGTTAAGCACACAATCTTAGAGGAAACATTGGTGTCCTTAACATTAGGTTTGCACTTTAATCCATTGTGAAGGGATGAATGCCCATTACAAGGAAAATAACCCGACATCAAGAGATGCCATTTGCGGCATATGAACATTCTTTCTTAATTTGCTATTCAGTTATTTAGGATACCTACTCAGGAGCTTTCCACTATTCACAAGTTCTCTCTCCTATTCGTATACAAGCCCTTAAACAAAGAGAATCCAACCTAAGCTTGTTGTAATTCCTGCAAATATTACTTATGTTAATGTGGCATATGCTGCTCATTAGAACCCGCACCACGGAGCAAAGCCTCGCCTGGCGGGGTGCACATCACGCCAATACAGCAATGGCACATAAACACAGGCGCGCGCACACCCCTCCGCCTTCACAAACTCTGATTCCCCTTTAGTCCATTCATAAATGCCATGGTCCTAAGTAGGAGCAACCTGTCATTACATTTAACCATACTAAAGAATCTAGAGAGACAGACTGAATTTTCTTTTAAACTTCTCAGAGTACTACGTGGTCACAATTAGAAAATAAAACACTGCCATGGCTATTTGGCAATTAACATCTTGGGTTGTAAAACTGGCGGATTGTTCTTTCTTTCTGCTCAAAATTGTCAAACGAGGTAATTGCTTGACTCGGTACCAGATTAAAAACACATTTTAGGTTTAGGCAATCCAGAATTATTTCTTACAGTGTTTTAGAAAACAGAGGAAAATAAAAGCACATCTCTGGTTTACTCTCAGAGCCCACTGCTTTATTCTGAGGTACCCTCACAACCCGAAGAGGCTCGGGGAGGGCGTGCCGCGCGGAGCGGCCGCGCAGGCTGTGCGCCCGGCGCCTGGCTCACCTTCGTTGGAGGGAGGGACAGTCACTTCCCCGGAGCAGCCGAGAGCAGAGCAGCTGAGGAGGAGGAGGACGGAGAGGTGACAATCCATGTTGCTGGTGCAGAGGGCAGTGAGAGGAGCATACCTCCATGAAGCATGCCACTGCTGTGCCGGAGCGCTCTGATCGCCGGAGAAGTTACCATGCTCCGCTCGCAGGCTGATGTCAAGTTTGACACTGGAGATAAGGAGGAGTCTGGCGGCCGCTCGGCGAACCGCGCTCAGGGACTGCCCTGGGTCCTAGTGCCGCCGGAAGCGACGCGGAGGAGCGGCCGCGCGCGGAGGCTCTGAACCCGGAGCCGGCGGCGGGGCTGGGGGGGCGGCGGCGCCAGCGGGGCAGGAAATTCCCAAGTTGTGATGGGGCAGTGGTGCAGAGCAGTGGTGGGGAGAGAACACCCCGTCTTTACTTTCAGTGAAAAGTAACTATTTTATTGTTTGCTGTGCATGCTCTCTAGGTTAGCTCCCTGAAGAACCTAGAAACCCTGATGGGAGTGTGGTATGGCACTGTGCGTGGACAAAAAACTGAAATGCCACAGAAGTGTTTGCTATTGAAAGAACGGGAGCCTGCCATTAAAAAAAATCAACGATGATTGTATAATTCAAAGGAAAATTAGAATCTTTCCTCTACTATTTCCCTGTGCTCATAACTCTTCTGGAGTCCTTTGTGGTGCAGAAGGACACCAATACACACCCCGACCGGAAAGGCTCTTCTCTTCTACACCAGGTGGTGTCCGGGCTCTTAGCTAGATTTGGCCCAGGGCTTTCAGTGCAAAAGTCACACTTTGTTTTTCCCGCCTGGGAAGGAACCTTCGGTGTCCTAAGGAAGTGAACGAAACCGGCCCAGGGACAGCTGCAGGTCAGCAGTCATCCGTGTTCTGCGCTGTGGGTTTGAGTAGGAGCAATATAAACCAAGCCTAACGTTCTTGACGTGGCATCACCAGGGCCCCCTCGCCGTCCCCACCGGGACCTCCGGCCCTGTGAGATAAACAGTACACAATTCTCAACTCCCCTTTCAGCTTTTCAGCCACTTCCAATCTTTTAATAGTTGGATACTGCTCTTCTTTAACATTCCAAATCCACGGCAAAACAATAGTGTCCTTGCGCTTTCTCACTTACTTTACACCACGGTTGTAAACAACTTCTGTTATTTCTAGCTCCCTTGTTGGACAATATAATTGCAATCTATTTCAGCCAAATAATTTTGTAATTCATATTTTGAAGACTATTCTCACTTATCTTTAAAATATCCCCCAGAAAGTGATTACTTGGATCTCCTCCCGCTCATCTGTCTTCTCCTACTCAAAACAGAAAACAGGACTTGAGTTCCTCGCACGACTCCGGAAAGTAAAGGGGGTGACAGCTGTAAGGTCAGCGATTGGCTTTAGAGTTTGGAGTTATGGCATCTCAATAAGGGCCCGAAAAGACCTCGCTAATAAGATATTCATTTCACAAACACTATGCTTTTAATGTGAGAACACCATTTTTGAAGGAATTTAAATTAGTGGCTTCTGACAATAGTTTGTTGGCTGGGATGGGGCTGGGGAAGCGTGGCGGAAGCCTGGGCAGAGTGGCCTGCTCACTCTCGTGTGCCTTATTATTATGTGGCTCTAGCTGTGGCCCACATTATGTCACCCAAGGCTGTGGAACCCTCAGAATTGAAAAGAACGGCAGATACTGAACAGACCACTCAGCTGGTATGATGCTGGCAGTTCTAACATTCCATCACAACTTTCATCTTTCCCTCAGGCACAGTTCCATTGTTCCAGGGTTAGAGAAAATTTTCTGAAACTTGAAAGAAAATAAAGTCTTATTTGGAGTGACAATTTAAAAACATTCTGGAAAAGCATGCCAGTGTGCTGATATGCACATACATTGGCCTCCCCTCACGTGACTTCCCTCTTCACACTTAAACTGCTCCTTGCTGTGGCAAGAGCCATTCGTGTTTGAAGAAAACAACAATAGTGTCAAAATGAGTAAAACAATTCCTGGCCTGGGAATGCAATGTAAACATAGGACCTCTCCATCAGAGACTCTCTGGGTCAGGAGACATCAGACAATAGGTAAGGGTCTCCATAATCTGAGTGCCATTCTGGTTGATGTGAAAAGAGGGAGGCATTAAACCGCTGGGAGCCAGGAATGTGTCCAAGGTAGCATGGAGGTGAGGCAGCCATCAGGGAAGACCTCAGCAGGAAAGTAATAATGGAGCTGTGGTTTGGAGGATGAGTAGGAGCTTACCAGTCAGAGAACGGTTCAGAAGCCACTGCAGGCAGGCAGATGGAACACAAACAAAATCACAGCATTTCCAAGTGAGGGCAAGAGAAAGTATCTGGCAGATATAGAGCATCCAGTGTGTGTGATATAAAGTAGGGCCAGGGTACCAAACGTGAGGGGTGGGGATGGAGTGCTAGGGGATGTTCTTCAAAAGGCAGGTTGGAAACTCTGCAGACATTTCTATGCCACGTGTCAATGATTTTACAATATATTCTAGATGAGAGAGAGACCTCAAAAGCATTCAGCAAATAAAAATGTTGTCTTATCTAAGCTTTAGAAAGAAATTTTACTGACAGCATAGAGCAGAGTGTCTCCACCTGTAATAGATGGGCCACCTGCTGTTGAAGCCCCCAGGATAGTATTGAAAGTGCATATCCCTCTGCCCACCTCAGACTTACTGAATCTGAATCTCTGAGCTGGGCCCCAAGACCCTGCAACTTGACAAGCTCCTCAGTGATCCTGTGGTCCTCAAGATTTGAGAGCCACTGCTGAGTGGGAAGAAAGGAAAAGCAGAGGCAGGATGGCAAGATTTGTGGCTGTTTTTAAAGTGAAGCTAAAGTGATAAGGAACTGAACTAGGATCCATGTAACAGAAAGAAGGAAAATATGAGATGAAATAAAAATACATGTTTGAGGTTAAATTAACAATATTCCCCAATGAAAACTGGATTTTGGGGTTGAGGAAGAGGGAGCTGACTAAGACATTTGCAACATTTGGTTTACTTGATGGCTGAGTTCAGCAGAATGTGAGTGCCCAACATGTGCCTGACAATGTGCTAGACAATGAATAAAAGCTTGACCCTGCCCTTTAAAATAACTTAGAATCAGATTGAGAAACTGTGACTAGTGTTAGATAGAGGTCCATGTTGAGTGTTTTCACAGTACAAGGTGCAGGGAGAGGTAAGTCAAGTCAGGGGATAAAGGGTATCTCCCTGGAGTAGATGGCAGTTGAGTGACACCTGGAAAGAAGTGTTTTAAAGAAAAGAGTTCTGAGAAGAAATAAGAAAGATGGAAAGCCTGCTTTTGGAGGAAATGACAAATCCTTCTATTAGGAGAGCATAGATTTCGAGATGGTGTCAGGGGATATGGGAAGGGGAGACAGGAAGGTTAGCAAAGTGCAAGGTTAAGAAGAATTCCACTGGCTCTTCTAAGAAGCTGGGACTTAGGGTGATGAGGGGCAGAAGAGAGACATATTCAATCTGCATTTTGATCACTGTGACATGTTTAAGGGGGGAGGGTAAAATGGAAGCAAAAACACTGATTTGGAGCCAAGAGAGTGATTCGGATCCCTTTGCAATAAGATAGCCAGTATCATGCAGAGGTGTGAGTGGGGCTCTTGAATCAGACTAGCCTAAGTGCATGCCCAGGCTCTGTTACTCTTAGTGAAATTCCAACAATAACATATCCTATCTCATAGGGATGTTGTAAGGATTAGATAAGATTTGGAATGGTACAGACAAAATGTAAGCCTAGTGCTTGACATATTAAAAGCATCCAATACATTTTTTTTTAATCTTGATCTAAAAGAGAGATGCAGAGGGTATGATACTGAGCAGTGACAGTAGAACAGCAAATTACACAAATACAACTTGGGGGATTGGCAAAACTTCATAATAGATTGGTTATGAGAAATGAGGTAGGTAGAAATGTCTAGGAGGTCCTCCAATCTCTGCCTTGAGTGAAGAGATAGTCAGAAATGCAAGAGAGGTTTTGAAGAGAGAGAATGGGCATAGATACAAACATTTCTGTGTTGAGTGCATCTAGTTGAAGTCACCTGAGGGAAAGCCAAGGGTAGATGAACTCTTAGGAGACAAAAACCATGACTAGGGTTGTTCCTTTGGAAATAATTTCCTCTGCAAATAGTATATAAAGAAGCAAGTAGGCTCATTCATGTAAGCAAAGGGATGGCAGAAAGATTGGTTGGCAAGGAAGAAAACTCAACAGCAGAAACAGAGAACAGCAAAGAGCTAGAAGAGGTTAGCAGGTTAGAAGCCAAACTTTTCAAGGATTTCACAAACAGTTCATGGTCAAAAGCACATGCAACAAAAATATCCAGGAAGATATTGACTGAAACGAGACAACTGGATTTGACAGCTGAAGGTTTCGACGACTTTGGAGATAGCAGTTTAGGTGGAGTAATTGGGCTGCAAGTAGGATTAAGACAAAGGAGTAAATGGAAAGTGAGGGAGTAGAAAGAGTAAATGTACTAGTCTTTCAAGAAGGCAAGCTTGGAGGAAAAGGCAAGCCTAGAAAAGAGGAGAGCAGGGAGTAATGGGAACGTGAAAGACTAGGAGAGGCTTACAAGATTTCTCTCTCTTGTGCTTTGCTGACTAGTGATGCAATTAATTGACAAGGAATTTAGTGGATCAAATTTGGGATATGGAGAAAAAGTGGGAAAATGACCACTTCTGTTTAGGACATGGTGAGATGTAAGTGCAGACATTCAAAGCAGCAGTTAGACACAAAACAAAAAGCCCCAAGGGAAGGTAGGTTAGAAACTGCAAACTGAACAATCATTAGTAAATTGGTAGGAGCTTAATCCGCTGGAGTAGATGGAATTGCCCAGAAAGATCATAAACAGTGAGGAGGAATCAATTCTGTTAAATAAAATATTCAAAAGGCAGAAGGGTGGTGTGAAGTTCTCAGAATTAATCAAGTGGAGTAAATTTGTAAAAGAAAAAGAGAGTGAGATGGAGATGACAAGACAGATGAAAATTTCAGGAAGGGGACAGTCAACCGAAAACAGGGTAGAGTTTGATGAAACTTGAAAAGGAAGTGTTTTTCAGTTAATGGAAAGAACACAGGACTGGGAGTCCCCTCCCAGAAAAATCATCTTTAGAGCTGCACAATTCTTTAGAGCCCATCATTTTACAATTCGAGGAAGACTGAAACATGAGTGACTAGTCCTGTTCACACATCAAAGGCAACAATAGGGAGAATATGTGAGACATCTTGCCATTATACAGGAAAATACTAGAAAAAATTCTCATGAGAAACATGGCTGGGACTCCTCCACTGCCTAAGAGTTTGAGGGTGATTAGAACAGTAGAATAGTCCCAGGAAGCTTCTGGAAGGGCATGATTTTTCGGGACAGTCACCGAACTGTGGATTTGAAAATAATCACAGAGGGTTGCACAAATTAATTTGCAGTATTTTAACTGATATCCACTGAATTAACATATCTTGAATTTAAACATGCAAGTTTATGCAATCAATATAAAAATTTGCATGCTTGAACTAATTGAAAAATTCTAATTGTAAATGAGAAAGATTTCATCTAATTGTTATAAAGTCGTCGAAAGAAAAGCAAAAAATAGCTCATAAATGTGATTTGCTTGTTAGGCTTAACCAGTGCTGTTTAAAATCGTCTCTTACACTCATTTTTAAAATTACCTCTGGAACATTTCTCCATTTTTAAAAACAAACTTTACTACTACCATTACTTCCTAGTCTTCCATGTCTCTTGCCAAAAGACAGTCAAAACAAGCCAAGAGTTCATCTTAAAATCTAAGGAAAACATCCCAAACCTCTGAGCCAACTCAGAGCAAGGGCAAAAGGGGCCTTTGGGGGGTGGGGAGGGCGGGGAGGGTCTGACTGAAATGGAACCTGCAGCACAGCCCTTTTAAGTTCACTTCTGAGAAATCATCATGTATATTTACACACACACATGCGTTCATATACATATGTACACTTGCATTCACACACATGCTACAGGACTTACTCTATCAATACGTTACCCAATAGTGTTTCCTGGAGCAGGACGTCTAAATCATTAACGTGCAGAAGACTGGGGAGCTGGTCAAAATGCAGACTCTGATTTAGTGAATCTAGGGAGAGCCTGAGATTCTGCACTTCTCAAAAGGGCTTGTCTTCTGCGGATCTGACAACATTTTGTATGGGAAAGCTCTAGAATACATATGTTTTGTTTGGAAAATTAGGATAAATGTCTAGAGATACAATTAAATACAACCATTAAAATACTAAACAGTTAGATGATAAAGACATGAGAATACACGGCCCAATCGATTCAACCTTATCTCCCTGTAAACTTCAAGATAAACCTAATGATCCCACAAACTAGTTACGCAACCCTAACTACCCCATCCCTCTCTCCCTGAAGGTGTAAGGTCAAGACTAATTCATCGCTACTGTGGACTCATTTCACTTCTATCTGTATCACTCTTGTAAGCATTTTATAATTTACTCATCTGCATTGTTAACTGTTTTAAGGGTATGAATTCTCTGGCCAGTGTTTTAAGTTCTTCAATGACGAAGTAAATACCAACATTATCTGGAAAACAAAAGACACTATTTAACACAACAATGTGTAATAATTTATTTCATTTTATTTCAGATATGTTCAATATGTGACAATGACAGTTTGATGACAATTTCTCGAGATATTTACTGAGACCAAATTTTAATTATCCAAGGAGATTTGCGCAGCTCAACAAGCAAAAGAAAGCCACTATAAAAGAAACTCATGACTTCACACAAAGTGACTTTATGCTTATAAATATTAGGAAGTTTATCTAAAGATGAAAAACTAGCATCCCTCATTTCTAATCAATTAATTTGAAGTACAAAATAGCATTTTAATTTTCGCTATATCTTGATATATGGTTCAGTAAAACAGGTAATAGCTACATGGCCTATAGATTAAAGGGAACTTGTTTTAATGATGTTGTAACTGAAGCTGTATTTACAGCACAGGTAAAAATGTAGGTGCACCTAGAGCACTTTTTAACATAAAGCGAAAGAAGGGAAAGGAGTGTTAGATGCTCTGTAGAAGTATATTTTGAAAACACATGGCTTCAATTTTGTTTGTCAAGTATCTTGTAAGCCTGGACATAAAATAGCATTACTTGATACAGAAAAATTAACTGATTATGTGCTTGTCAAACAATAGTCCTCAATTCAGCTGGGAACTGGAAAAATAAGCCGTATTAAGTCGTCAGGATCTTATATTCAACACTGTCAAGCATTTGTGATTTTTCACGGGTGCTGTGTTTTCCGCAAGGGCCCAAGCAACCTCAGCTGCTTTTCCAGCTCATCTCCGAGACTGTGCGAGGGATCAGTGATCCCTCTCACGTCACGTCAACATTGTGGTTAAATAAGGATAAATAATTTAAAATGTGGCAGATAATCCACCTCGATGTCAATCATCTTTACCCGTGCAAGATTTCCCAGGTTAAAATGGAAGCTACTTCCATTTCAAACTCTAGGTTTTTACGTCTCCAGATATATTTCCTTAAATTAAAAAATACGTATTTTACACAAGTATTGAAGCTCAAAAGCTAAGTAATTTGAAAATAAGACACGTTAAAAGGGATTGCACCTAAAACATATAAAAATAATTACAAATATACAAATAATATAAATATTTCCTAGAAAAAAATTATACCCTCCTACAGTTCTTAATTAAGGCAAAGAAAGGATTCAAAATGAACATGTTATATTCTTATTATTTCAAATGCATTCAATTTGTAATTTCTATTATTTAGCTAGTTTAGGCTCAGATATTCAGTAATTATCTTTTGAAACACTCGCACGAGTAAAGCCCCAAGTGAAAACTTGGACCTTTTTCCAATTTACTGTAAAGCACGAAAACTAGAATAAATTTACAAGTCAAGTTCCCGCGTAAGAAGTGTGTCTGAGGGAGGACCCCGTGCATCTGAGCAAACTGAGGAGCAGCGTCCAGCCGGGACTCGCCTCCCGGTGGGTGTTGGCGGGTTCTTGTCGCCAAGCCTGCGGGCGGCCGTGCCCTCCGCTAGAGGGCTCTGCGGGGGCGGCAGCCACGCCGCTCAAGGTCCGGCGGTTAGATCTGCACTTTGACGCACAGCCCAGAGGTGTTCACCGGAATTAGCACGACTTTATTTTTAGGTTCAGCTTAATTAATTTCCTGATTGGCAGTAGTTCAGAAGGGTATGAACGCCTATGTACATCTATGAGTTCTGTCTAACCGCGTAACGCTGTTTTACTTAACTAGCCTGGACCCCGTGATGAGTTAGTTCATCGTAGCCCTGAGGAATCAAGACAAGGAAGTGTGACATTTGAGTCCTGGTCCAGAGAATCTACCCATTTCCACACTAAAAGAGTTGAGGTGAGCGACAGAGCTTCTTCTTTATCATTCTCCTTTGTACGCAGCGTTTCCCCCTTAAACTTTCCCACTAAAATGCATAATGAGAATGACAGGAATGTAAGATTCACGGCATGTTACAGGTATTTTCTGAGAAATATATGATTTAGTAAAATTTATTGAAAAAGGTAATGAAATTTGATAAAGCTGACAATGAAATAAACAGAATCTCCAGAATGGGTGAGGGTTAGCTAAGAAGTCCCTGGAATGTCTTACCGGGCGGAGAGAGGGCGACAGCTCTCCTATAGCATCTGCGGTAAAGGTATTGCAGAGAGCAAAAATGGAATAGAGCAAAAATGGAATGAATTCGCCTTAGCACTTTAGATTTAAAGGTGTACAACTCTAGAAAGGATCAAAATAAAAATGCATAGAACAAATATCCTAATCCTTTAAGCGAAGCAACGTCCCTGATGTTCCTGTGGAATGTGTCTTGCTCCCATTAGTAAAAGTGGCTCACCCCATCATGATTTTCCAAAGAGACATGAGATGCTCTTGTAGTAAGTACTGAAAAATCTTGTAGGGATGAGCTCTTCCTCTGGAGGAGAACATGCCCAACTTAGAAAAATTAATCTATTTTCTACCTTCACTGTCAAGACTTGAATTATCGATTTTTAATATCCTTCACCGTGGTAGTTCGTACAACTTCCATAATATTCAACAATGTGCTGTTGAATGATCTTCTCACTCAGAACTCTCTTTGATGAGTTGCTGGAGACCGTCCACTGATAGAGTAATATGCCTAGCCTAAGAAATACGAGCCGGAGGAAGTCCAGAATACTATGTTGTCGGAATGTCAGGAGAGCCCATGGTTGGATGCTGAGCCCCACAGACACTGCGCCTGGAGGCCGAGCCTGTGGACGGGTGACTTCACCAGGATGCGATGTCAGAAGCAAATGAAACGTAAACGCCAGGGCGGCAGAGATTGTGGTCTGTTTTGTTCACTGATGTCTTCCCAGCTTCTAGAACAGTGCCCAGAACAGAGCAGGTCCACAATCAATACCTGCTGAATAAATAAAAATGTGATTCATACTCATGATAATATATTTATAAATAAATATAGTTTATATTGATAATACATAGCATACGTTTATATTACACTATATAATGTATAAGTGATATATAGTGTAAAACATGGCATATATATAGTATATATTTATAATAAAGTTTAATTTTTTATTGTTCTGTTTGTCCCTTTTTTGGATTCATATTATGTCAGACTTCAGCACTCTACCTACTAGCTTGCTTCTTTAATTTTCCTTTTCAAACAGTTTAACATAGACCAGAAATGTAGGCAGAAGAAATTACATAGCAGTGACGTAAGACTTATTCCATTGTATTTGAATAAATATATACATTTACTGTGTTGATAGAAAAATTAAACTAGTAATCTTATACCCCCACCCCTTTAAAAACATAGATAAGTGGGTTGACTAAGCAACATTAAGGGAACTTTTAAGTGAACTATTGACCATAGAGAGATCCAGAAATTATTCTTAGGGCAAACAATAAATAAATAGCACTCACTGAATTTATTTAAAAATGTTTATGTCAACTTATTTATTGTAATTAATGATCAATTGATTTTATACCGACGGACATAAAGAGTGATGGAAGCCAAACAAAGCTACAGTGTCACAAAACAGTGTAAATATTTTCAAGCCATAAAATTGTTTTCTTTACTTTTGTTTTTGAAATTTAAAATCCTCTAAATGTAATATTTAATTTTGTGTTTTTTCCCCCAAAATAGGAAGAAGGGCTTTCTTACACTTTTAAGCTCCCAACAAATCAAACCACACAGTCAGAGAGCTCTAGGCCTCGTACTCACATAAATAATGAGAACTATTACATATGAATATTTTAAAAGATTGCAGAAGAAATCAATTACTATATCCAGTCAAATTTTAATTTTTAGACTTCCTCTAAGAAACATGCTTAATGTCCACAAAGTTTAATTTGTATTTTTAATTAGTGACACCACATGTAAGAGATACTCATTTTAGATGCATTGATACGAAGCTATCAATGCTTTTTTAAATACAAAATACCTCCCTGGGAAATAGAATGAATGTGGCACCTGGTTTATGGAAAGCCTGCTTGTAGCTGTGAGATTTAAACTACTTATTTGTCCTCACAACAAGCATAGCACAGAAAAGATGGTGCCTCAAGCTCCTCGCTGTTGCTCTACACCTCGTGTGTCAGCTCATATCTATTATATAGTCTTTTATTTGTTTAATTTATTTTACCTATCAAGGTACACTTACCTGAATAACCTTCTATAGCCATTTGCATTTTTTTTTTTTTATCAATCTAAAGACTATAAAGGAAAGAACTTAGAGAAAACTTTTAGTGGGTTATTTCTGAGGTTAAAAGAAAAACTTAGCCCCTTCAGCTTTATTTATGTATTTAGTTATCCGAGAATTTGAGTAAACACAGTTAGCTTTGGGTGAAGAAAAGCTTTCTACTAGGACTACAACAAGAATTTAGTTTGTTTGACACAGTTTCTTAATATTATAGAGAGATTTTTCCAACTTGGAAAAAATGAGTCTTTATTCCCTTGGATGCTATTTTGCTTTATGGAGCGTTGGAGCCCTAGAATTAAGGCAGGAATGATGCTTGAGTAAGACTTACTACACCAGGGAATTTTTCAAGAAATCATAGGCTGGGGATCTTAGTACATACTTCACCAGGTTATATTGCAATGGAATAAACAGAAAAATTAAAAAGAGTAAAGCAAAAGGTAAGTTATGGGAATAGAAAATTAATAATATCCCCAAATCATCCTAACATTCAAATAAGTTCTCGTATCTTTGTTCAGTAACAAGTTCTCTAGAAAGCAGTAAGTTCTTAGAGAAATATGGCAAATATAATTTTAAGTGACAGAAACAATGATTCAGTCTACTTGGTCAAGACACCACTTTCTACCACCTTACTTTGTACGTATAAGCATTTTCAAAAGATCTTCCTACTCACTCATAAGTAGAAGATAAAAACAATGATAAACAAACACATAGCATTGGAGATTGGATTGGTGGTTACCACAGGGTAAGTGGGGAGGGCAAAAGGGCTGATTAGGCTCATCTGCGAGGGGATGGACTATAATTAGTTTTCCGGTGGTGAGCATGATGCAATCTACGCAGAATTCGAAATATATTATGATGTACATCTGAAAGCCATATAATGTTATAACCCAATGTTACTGCAAATCAAAAAAATAAAATAAATTAAAAAAAAAAGATCTTCCTAAGAAAAAATTTTTCATTTGTGCTTTCTTACTTATCAGCTGGAAAACTGCAACTTTGCATATTTGGGGAAAAAGGTTGATATATTGTAGAAGTGTGTCTTGCTGCTGATCAGTGAACGACTTTCAGAGGAAAGCTGGTCAGGGTATTTCAGCAACAATAGGCAGCATCTAGAAGAAGCAGGGAAGGTGAGAGTAGATGTCCAAGCTTAAGGCACACAGACAGCAGGAACTCTTTAAAGCTAATTCTGTAATAGGCCTCAATTAGAGATCAATGGATGCGTTTTATTCGTGATTTATATGCAGTAATTTTTTCTAATGCTTAGAGATCTTGTATTTTTCCTCCATGCAAATAAAAGTGGCAAATGAAAGTAAAGTGAAAGCAAAAAGACATGGAATATTATAAAGTTTAATGACTACAGACACACACACATATCCCTCCCTTGATAGCTATCACCTGCCGTAGTGGCTTTAACTTAGGCAATTTTCCTAAAAACGGTAACATGATTATGAAGAAGTACATTTTCCTTTATGAATTTTAAAGTTCCAGAAATACAGTATTTTAAAATTTAAATTTAAAAGGTGCTAACTGTAGGTGGATATTAAGAGAATATGCTGAATAGTTAAATGTATTTATTTGCTATTTTAAATTATATTTAAATATAATATTTCTTATTGGGCTTTTTAAAACAGATAAACTGGTCAAAAATATGCAATATGAATTATATTGATTTGGAAAGTTGAAAGAGAGTGTGTCTATGGTTTTGGAGAGAGAACCAGCTTGTCAGATACACTCCTTCAAAGATATTTCTACCAGAAAATAAAATGCCAGGATTTTTTAAGCAAAAACGTCCCCAGGAAAAGTGTGTAATTAAAATATTCCACTTACTGTTTTCTATGGAAGTACTCATAAATGGTCATTTCAGTATTTGAGCTGAAGCCTTGCTTCAACTAGAGAAAAAATATTACTAGAAAGTAAATGTTAGAACATGTATTGTGAAATTAAATATCCAGGACCAGCTAATATGTATATGTGTGTGTGTATATATATATAATATATACACACCCTATAACCTCCAACCCAAATTACCTGTTTCTTATTAATAGAAACATTTAATTTCAGACTCATGGACACAATGAAAAAGTAACTATAATATGAGTAAGGGTTCATCGTCTATAACATCTGCAGTGTTTCACTGTTTACAAAAGATATGTAAAATATTACGAGATCATTTAATTTTACTTAGTAGGAGAAAGAGAAACTTGTTGTTGATTGTAACCCACAAATTCACTGTAATAAGCATAAAAAGGTTAACTTCATACAGTGACACAAACTCCAAGGAGATTTAAGATCAACATGTTTGGTCACAGGAATGATGACAACCACTTGCACAGAGTAATCAGACACCAAGACTGCTTTAGTTAAAGCGTGTGAGAATGGACACAAAATCTCCTTAGATTATGTTTTTCAATATTAAATATCAAAGAGAAATAAGTATTTTTGTCATATTATGACCATTAAGCTACTAAAACGAAAAGCCTGAGAAATCTAGAGGCTAAAATTAAAAAGGATTTTTTTCCCCTCTGTTACATTTTACAGACCCAATTTATTTGAGTATATTATTGTGGCTGTGGAAGACAAGTTCTATACTTTGGATATTAGTTTACAATGATACAGTCATTAAATTTTAATGGAAATTTTGAAAAGAGGATTTCTTTTTTTTTTTTATTATTAATGTTATGATAGATTACAACCTTGTGAGATTTCAGTTGTACATTTTTGTTAGTCATGTTGTGGGTACACCACTTCCCCCTCTGTGCCCACCCCCCACCCCCCCTTTTCCCTGGTAACCACCGATCAGATCTCCTTATCAATATACTAATTTCCACCTATGAGTGGAGTCATATAGAGTTCGTCTTTCTCTGACTGGCTTATTTTGCTTAACATAATACCCTCGAGGTCCATCCACGTTGCTGTGAATGGGCCAATTTTGTCTTTTTTTATGGCTGAGTAGTATTCCATTGTGTATATATACCACATCTTCTTTATCCAATCATCAGTTTCTGGGCATGTAGGCTGGTTCCACGTCTTGGCTATTGTAAATAATGCTGCGATGAACATAGGGGTGCAACGGACTCTTGAGATTTCTGATATCAGGTTCTTAGGATAGATACCCAGTAGTGGGATGGCTGGGTCATAGGGTATTTCTATTTTTAACTTTTTGAGAAGTCTCCATACTGTTTTCCATAGTGGCTGTACCAGTTTGCATTCCCACCAACAGTGTATGAGGGTTCCTTTTTCTCCACAACCTCTCCAACATTTGTCACTCTTGATTTTGGATGTTTTTGCCAATCTAACGGGTGTAAGGGGATATCTTAGTGTAGTTTTGATTTGCATTTCCCTGATGATTAGCGATGATGAACATCTTTTCATGTGTTTATTGGCCATATTCATATCTTCTTTTGAGAAATGTCTGTTCATGTCCTCTGCCCATTTTTTGATCGGGTTGTTTGTTTTTTTGTTGTTAAGCAGTGTGAGTTCTTTGTATATTATGGAGATTAACCCTTTGTCGGATAAGTGGCTTGTAAATATTTTTTCCCAATTAGTGAGCTGTTTTTTTGTTTCAATCCTGTTTTCCCTTGCCTTGAAGAAGCGCTTTAGTCTGATGAAGTCCCATTTGTTTATTCTTTCTATTGTTTCCCTCAACTGAGGAGTTACAGCGTCCGAAAAGATTCTTTTGAAACTGATGTCAAAGAGTGTACTGCCTATATTTTCTTCCAAAAGACTTATTGTCTCAGGCCTAATCTTTAGGTCTTTGATCCATTTTGAGTTTATTTTGGTGTGTGGTGAAAAAGACTGGTCAATTTTCAATCTTTTGCATGTGGCTGTCCAGTTTTCCCAGCACCATTTGTTGAAGAGACTTTCTTTTCTCCATTGTAGGCCCTCTGCTCCTTTGTCGAAGATTAGCTGTCCATAGATGTGTGGTTTTATCTCTGGGCTTTCAATTCTGTTCCATTGATCTGTGGACCTGTTTTTGTACCAGTACCATGCTGTTTTGATCACTGTAGCTTTGTAGTATGTTTTGAAATCGGGGATTGTGATTCCGCCGGCTTTGTTTTTCTTGCTCAGGATTGCTTTAGCAATTCGCGGTCTTTTGTTGCCCCACATGAATTTTAGGATTCTTTGTTCAATTTCTGTGAAGAATGTTCTTGGGATTCTGATTGGGATAGCATTGAATCTGTATATTGCTTTAGGTAGTATGGACATTTTAACTATGTTTATTCTTCCAATCCATGTGCAAGGAATGTCTTTCCATCTCTTTATGTCATCGTCAATTTCTTTCAAGAAAGTCTTGTAGTTTTCATTGTATAGATCCTTCACTTCCTTTGTTAAGTTTATCCCAAGGTATTTTATTCTTTTCGTTGCGATTGTGAATGGGATTGAGTTCTTGAGTTCTTTTTCTGTTAGTTCATTGTTAATGTATAGAAATGCTACTGATTTATGCACGTTAATTTTATACCCTGCTACTTTGCTGTAATTGTTGATTATTTCTAATAGTTTTTCTGTGGATTCTTTGGGGTTTTCTATATATAAGATCATGTCGTCTGCAAACAACGAGAGTTTTACTTCTTCGTTACCTATTTGAATTCCTTTATATTTCTTTTTCCTGCCGAATTGCTCTGGCCAGCACCTCCAGTACTATGTTGAATAGGAGTGGTGAAAGTGGGCACCCTTGTCTTGTTCCTGTCCTCAGTGGGATGGCTTTCAGTTTTTGTCCATTGAGTATGATGTTGGCTGTGGGTCTATCATATATGGCCTTTATTATGTTGAGGTACTTTCCTTCTATACCCATTTTACTGAGGGTTTTTATCATAAATGGGTGTTGGATCTTGTCGAATGCTTTCTCAGCATCTATTGAGACGATCATGTGGTTTTTGTTTTTCATTTTGTTGATGTAGTGTATCACGTTGATTGACTTGCGGATGTTGAACCATCCCTGTGTCCCTGGTATAAATCCCACTTGATCATGGTGTATAATCTTTTTGATGTATTGCTGTAATCGGTTTGCCAAAATTTTGTTGAGGATTTTTGCATCTATGTTCATCAGTGATATCGGCCTGTAGTTTTCCTTCTTTGTGTTGTCCTTGTCAGGTTTGGGGATCAGAGTGATGTTGGCTTCATAGAATGTTTTAGGGAGTTCTCCATCTTTCTCAATTTTCTGGAACAGTTTGAGGAGAATAGGTATTAAGTCTCCTTTGAATGTTTGGTAGAATTCTCCAGAGAAGCTGTCTGGTCCTGGACTCTTATTTTTGGGGAGGTTTTTGATTACCGTTTCTATTTCCTTACTTGTGATTGGCCTATTCAGATTCTCCATTTCTTCCTGATTCAGTTTGGGGAGATTGTAGGAGTCTAGGAATTTGTCCATTTCTTCCAGGTTGTTCAATTTGTTGGCATATAGTTTTTCATAGTATTCTCTTATGATCTCTTGTATTTCATTGGTACCTGTTGTGATTTCTCCCCTGTCATTCCTAATTTTATTAATTTGCGATTTCTCTCTTCTTTTCTTGGTGAGTCTGGCTAGGGGTTTGTCGATTTTGTTCATTTTTTCAAAGAACCAACTCTTTTTTCATTGATCCTTTCTATTGTCTTTTTTGTTTCAATATCGTTTATTTCTGCTCTTATTTTTATTATTTCCCTCCTTCTACTGACTCTGGGCTTTGTTTGTTCTTCTTTTTCTAGTTCTGTTAGGCGTCGTTTGAGGTTGCTTATGTGAGCTTTTTCTTGTTTAGTGAGGTGAGCCTGTATTGCGATGAATTTCCCTCTTAGGACTGCTTTTGCTGCATCCCAAATGATTTGGTATGTCGTGTTCTCATTTTCATTAGTCTCCAGATAAAATTTGATTTCTTCTTTAATTTATTCAATGATCCATTGTTTGTTGAGAACCGTGTTGTTTAGTCTCCACATTTTTGCACCTTTCTCTGCTTTTTTCTTGTAGTTGATTTCTAGTTTAATAGCATTATGATCAGAAAAGATGCTTGATATTATTTCAACTCTCTTGTATTTATTGATGTTTGCTTTGGTTCCCAAAATATGGTCAATCCTTGAGAATGTTCCATGTGCACTTGAGAAGAATGTGTATCCTGCTGTTTTTGGATGAAGTGTTCTATATATATCTATTAAGTCCATCTGGTCTAATTTTTCATTTAATTCTATTATTTCCTTGTTGATTTTCTGTCTGGATGTTCTGTCCATTGGTGTTAATGGTGTGTTGAGGTCCCCTACTATTATTGTATTGTTGTTGATGTCTTCTTTTAGTTCTGTTAAGAGTTGCTTTACAAATTTTGGTGCTCCTGTGTTGGGTGCATATATATTTATAAGTGTTATATCTTCTTGGTGGAGAGTCCCTTTTATCATTATATACTGTCCCTCTTTATCTTTCTTTATCTGTTTTGCTTTGAAATCTACCTTGTCTGATATTAGTATAGCGACACCTGCTTTCTTTTGTTCATTATTAGCTTGGAGTATTGTTCTCCATCCCTTCACTCTGAGTCTGTGTTTGTCTTTGGGGCTGAGGTGTGTTTCCTCGAGGCAGCATATTGTTGGATCTTGTTCTTTGATCCATCCTGCCACTCTGTGTCTTTTGATTGGGGAGTTCAATCCATTTACATTTAGAGTGATTATTGAGATGTGGGGGCCTACCACCACCATTTTGTGTCTTGTTTTCCGGTTTTCTTCAGTTTCCTTTGTTTCTCGTCCCATGGTTTAATCTGTTCTGATGTAGAGCTGCTACTCTCTGTTGTTGTCCTTCTACTTATCTCCTCTGCTCTTGGTTTTGTAGCCCCTTTCCTTTTTTGGATTTTTCAGGAATGAGGGTTTTCCTGAGGATTTCCTGAAGAGGAGGTTTTGTGGCAATAAACTCCCTTAATTTTTGTTTATCTGGGAAAGTTTTTATTTCTCCATCGTATTTGAAGGATATTTTCGCTGGGTAGAGAATTCTCGGCTGTAGATTTTTGTCCTTCAGATTTTTGAATATATCATTCCACTCTCTTCTAGCCTGTAAAGTTTCTGCTGAGAAATCTGCTGATAGCCTGATGGGGGTTCCTTTGTAGGTTAGTTTCTTTTGCCTGGCTGTCCTTAGTATTTTCTCCTTATCGTTGACTTTTGCTAGCTTCACTACTATATGCCGTGGAGTTGGTCTTCTTGCATTGATAAAGTTTGGAGATCTATTGGCTTCTGTCACCTGAAGATCCATCTCCCTCACCAGATTTGGGAAGTTCTCAGCCATTATTTCTTTGAATAGGCTTTCTGCCCCTTTCTCCTTCTCTTCTCCCTCTGGTATACCTATAATCCTTACGTTGCATCTCCTAATTGTGTCTGATAATTCTCGGAGAGTTTCTTCATTTCTTTTTAGTCTTGCTTCTCTCTCCTCCTCTGCCTGCAGCAATTCTATATTGCCATCTTCCAAATTGCTAATTCTTTCCTCCATATTATCAGCCCTACTGTTCAGAGCATCTAGATTTTTCTTAATCTCCTCTATTGTGTTCTTCATTTCCAATATTTCTGTTTGGTTCTTCTTTATCATATCAAACTCTTTTGTGACATAGCTTCTGAACTCGTTGAGTTGTCGGTCAGAATTCTCTCTTAACTCATTGAGAATTTTAATGATGGCTGTTTTGAAGTCATCATCATTTAGGTTATATATCTCATTTTCTTTGGGATTGTTTTCTGTGTATTTGTTACTTTCTTTCTGTTCTGGAGATTTAATGTATTTTTTCATATTGCTTGATGTTGTTGATTTGTGCCTCCGCATGGAGATAGAGTTTAGTTGCTCCTTTCACTTGTTTCTGCTGCTGCGGTGGGGGAGCAGCTGTTTATACTGCACCAACCAGGAACTCTGTCCGCAGTTGCTAACTGGGCCTGGGCCCCTCCTCATAGCCACAGTGGCCCTTTGGATTCCCTCCTCTGCCGTGGGGGCCATCACAGGGGTCTTCAGGCTGCTGGTGCCTACTGTTGCAGCCCACCTAGATGTGCTCTCTCCTTGGGGTCTGCAACGGTGTTATGGGCTTTACCAGCGGCCAGGGGTGGGATCACTTATATTTGTCTCTCCGTTGCTGACGGCACCCACAAAATCTCACTTGTCCTCTATGTGTCGCAGGAGAGCTATTGGCATCTTCTACAGTCTGTGGTTAGTTCACCTAGCTATGCTGCTTTTGCCCTGGGGTCTTCCAGCCTTGTGGCTGGTGGCTGGGTGCCTTCTACTGGTGCTGTGCAGAGGCTTTCCCTAAGGCTGCTGTGAGCCTGTAGGGTTTCCCCCTAGGCTACGAAGCTGGGTCTCTGGAACTCCCCCCAGCCCCAGTCCTCTCCGAGATCTCCGGCTATCCCTACTCCCTCAGGGCGGGCAACGGCAGCTGGGAGCCCTCCGTACCCCCAGCGACTCTCTCTGGGACCCTCCGGGCGCCACAAGCACCAGGCGGGGTCTCCCCGCGGGCTCAGGTGTGCAACTCCAAAGTTTACCTCTGCGTTTAGGAGTAACTGTGGGGGGTTTAGGTAGGGTTCTGGTCACCTGTTTCCACCGTCGCTCCTCTGTTGTGTGCTCGCTCCTGCCCTAGATGTGTGTAGATCCTCTGGGGGTGTCCGTTGGAAGAAAGCCGCTTGCGGGTACTAGGCTGCTCGTTGGGGTCAGAGAGTTTTCACCTATTTCCACATCCTCCCGGAGGAAAGTCTGTCCGCCTTCCGATGTATAGTCGCGTGGGTATCTCAGACGTCCTGAGATGCTGTCTGGATATCCTTTGTCAAGTGATAAGTGTCCAAATAGTTGTAGACTCGAAGGGGGAGAAACAAAGAGGACTACTCATGGCGCCATCTTGGATCACAGTTTTTCAAGAGGATTTCTTTTTTAATGTAAATATGACCCCTAGTAATCACATTAAAATATAATAATTTGATTTGTTGTCTGTAACACAGGAATTAAGAGACATGTGAGTGATGGATCAAAAATTTACACTCTCCCAGACTTTTTGAGTGAAGGAAAACACAAAAGTTTACTTAAAATCAATACAGTAAGTTTCCAGAGATGAATGAAACCTATGAATTAATAGAAAGAGCCTAGTTCTGAGAAGTGTTTGTCTCATTTTTGCCCAAACTTGGTGCGTGCCCTAAAGAAGAGTCTCCATTGTTTCGCTGTCATAATCTGCAAAATAAGATTTTGGGCTTGTGATTTATAGAGTCTTCTGTAGATCTAACACTTTATATATAAAGCAGATTGAAGTACAGTTACCTTTTAACGTACTACAGCATTTATTTATTTCAATTGGACCTTACACTATTGGTTATAGTAACTGGCATGCTGAAGCAAGCGATCTCAATAGTAATGTACTTACCTGCCTCGTCAGTCTATGTTGCCCTTGTTGTGCCATTTTGGCATTTGTTTGTTTTGAAACCACAGACTCAACTACTACTAGGTTAGCAGGCGAAGCCTAAGTTACTGGTTATCTTCTACCCATCTGTCTCCCAAGAAGGAATGCAGGCAGACCCTTAGACAAGGCTCTTCAGAAGAAACAGTCACAGCTGAGGGAAGAGAACATGGAAATTCCCTGGATCATCTCCCATCCTACTACCTCCCCCACATCGACAACCCTCAAAAGTAGTTTAGAACAAAAGGGGTATTTCTCTTCTATATAGAATGTTTGGAATTTATGAAAAGTAGGAAAAAAAGTGAAAGACATCTTAAATATTTTTCCAGGTTTGCTTTTTTTTTCTGCATTTATGTATTTACATAGTTTTGATCTTCCTAAATAAACCAACATCTATCAGGATATTAACTTTATAGCATTTTAAAACATTATTACCAACATTTTAAAATCATTTTCATAGTTACATCAACATTCAGTCCTGTGGACTTATCACACTTGGACTATTTGTTTCCATTTGTAAAATCACCTTTATTTACTTATAATTTTCATGTGACTGTATGCATTTAAAGTGAGATGTATTTGAATGTATCACCTCTGAGCCCACCTACAATCAGGATGCAGAATATTTCTATCATCCCCAAAAGTTCTCTCAGGCCTGTTTGCAGTCTGCCCCTTCATTGTTGCTCAGCCCCAGGCGCCATCAATTGACTTTTAGTTACAACCATTAGTTTGCATTTTCTAGAATTTTAACTGAATAGTCTTACAGTATGTATTAAATTATGTCTGACTGTTTCCATGTGGGATAATGAGCTTCGGATCACCCATGTTGTTGTGTGAAACAGCAGTTTGTTTCTTTTCATTGCTGGGAATTATTCCATTGCAGGAATGTAACATTTTTTTAACCCATTCACTTCTGGATAAATATTTGGCTTTTCCTGAGTTTTTAGCTATTGTGAATAAAGTTGCTGTAGTGGTTCACGTACCAGCATTTTTGTTAATATTTATTTTCATTTCTAGTGGGTAAATACCTGGAAACGAAATGGCTAGATCATAAGATAGCTGTGTCTTAAACATTTAAAGTAACCGTCTGATTTCTCAAAAGCAGTGTATATGAGATCCAATTGTTTCAATGTCTATAGTTGACATTTTCGTTTTAGCCATTCTAACAGTGAGTAGTGGTTTCTCACTGTGCTTTAACTTGCACTTTCCCTAGTGATTAATGATGTTACGCATCTTTTCATGTGCTTATTTTGTGATATCCATTCAAATCTTTCACTTATTTTTAATTGGTTGTCTGTATATAACTGAGCTAGAAAGATTACTTATATTTTCTGAATAGAAATTCTTTGTAAGATAAATAAATGTATTGTGAATATTTTCTCTCATCCTTTTGCTAACCTTTTTGTTGTCTTAATGCTGTATTTTGAAAAATAAAAGTTTTTGAATTTCATAAGGTTCAATTTATAATTTTTTAATAAACTATGCTTTTGTGTCCTTCTAAGCAATCTATGCCTACTGCAAAGTGGGAACATTTTACTTCTATGTTTTTTTCTAGAAGTTTTATAATTCTAACGTTCCTGTTTAAGTATTTGACTTAAATACTTATTTGTGTATGGTATGCTACCATTTGTGTACGGTATGAGTAAGGTTACATGTTCACTTTTTTCCCCATATAGATATCTACTTGTTCTAGAACTATTTGTTGAAAGGATTTTATTTACTCATTAAATTGTTTTGACATTTTTGTCAAAAACCAATAAAGCACATATGCGTAGGTCTGTTCTGGACTCTTCTGTTTCATTACCCTGCATGTTTCTCCTTTCACAAAAACCAATAAAGCACATATGTTTAGGTCTGTTCTGGACTCTTCTGTTTCGTTACCCTGCATGCCTCTCCTTTCACAAACACCACCTTCTGCCTCACTCAGGGAGGCTAGTCTTTTTGTTCTGTTCAGGCCTTTAGCTGATTGAATGATTCCCATCCACATTATGGGAGGCAGTCTGCTTTACTCAAAGTCTACCAACTTAAATGTTAATCTCATCCAAAAACACTGCCACAGAAACACCCAGAATAATATCTGACCAAATGTCTGGCACACTGTGGCCCAGCCAAACTAACACATAAAATTAGCCATCATGATCACCATTAATTATGATTTTAGCTGGAGACATTTTGGGAAAGGCTCTTATTATGAATGAATGTTGAATGCTGTCAAATCCTTTTTCTGCTGCTTTTGAAAGGATCATATGGTTTTTATCCTTCATTCTGATATGGTGAATTACAATGATTGATTTTGAATGTTCAGACAAATTTGCATCTTGGGACAAAACTGAATAGTTATAGTCTATTATGTTTTAATATATTTTTGTATTCAATTTGCTAATATTTTGTTAGTGATTTTTGCATATATATTCATGAAAGATATTAATCTGTAATTTTCTTTTTTGTAGTGTCTTTTTCAGATTTGGGGATAAGGGATATGCTGTCATGGTAAAATGAGTTAGAAAGTGTTTTCTCCTCTTTTCTGACAATGTTCATGTACAATTCCTTAAATGCTTAATGGAAATCACCAATAAAATCATCTGGGCCTGGAGATATCTTCCTGGGAATGCTTTAAACAAGGAATTCAACTTCTGTAATTTCTTTAGGTCTTACTTAATTTGCTTCAGTTATATTTTTGAATTTTCACTGTAGTCGTCTTACATATATTTTTAAAATTATTTTATTAATTGTCAATTCAAATTTTCTATTTTATTATGTGCTGATTGTGTTGCTATATTTCTTCAAGGAATTTTCCCCTTTCATCTTAGTTCTTGATTTTCATGGCATATGTTTTTAAGACAAATATATAATATAAATTATTTTGCATATCATTACCCTTGAAAAATATATTATTTTTTCCTGAATTTTTTCTTTGTAACCTTGGAAAAGTTGTAAGCATTTTATTCGTGTGCTTCTCTGAGAAATGTCTAATGGCTTTTATTGGATTTAGAAATCTCAGAAAGCTTTTATCCTAGTAACACTTTTAAGAGCATTTTACACAATGTGAATAGCAATATCCTTATTGCTCTTTTATACCAATTTCTAAAATTCTATAATTATTTGGAATCATAGATAAACTTAGCCTTTTGTTTTTCTAACTGCAATAAAATTCTGTTTTCACTAAACATATTATTATGCCTGATTAATATGCCTGGCTCAACAGACCTAAAAATATGTTTGCCTATGGTTGTTCAAAAATAAATGATAGAAGCTGGGACAGGCAGAGAGGACATTACAATTCATAGCAAAATTATATGTCAACTAACTTTAACATAAATGAAAAGCTAATTAACACATGTAGTCAGAAAATATATGAAGTTCTTTGCATTTGTCTAGTCTTTGTCAAGGTAAAATACACAAGAATGACATTAGCTATAAAAATTTTTATGCTATCACTGATTCGTTATGTTGCTGTTAAGAGGAGCTTAGCCATTGTCTTTCGTATTTGTCCAACTAAAAGACTATATTTGTTTCTCATCTTTTCATTTCTACGAGGATAATAGAAAAAGTTTTTGAGCATACCACTCACCCGCACATGTAGGTTTTCAAGTACAGTTTTCACAGCATCCCTCTGGCACTAAACTTTGCAGGATAAATAAAGTCTTCAAGGGAGACTCCTGCCATTTGCAGAGTCACATAAACACTGATGTTACTATGATAATATTTAAATACATAAAGCAGGTTCCCAGATAGAGTATTTTATTTTTCCTTTTCCTTGTCAAAACCAGAAAACAGACAAGAAATCACTAATTGTTGCTTCCCATGCATCAAAAAAGTGTGAGTGTAAGATACACTGGAATCACTGAAGAATGCTCTACTGTCCCAAGAAAAATGTCTCTATCCAGAGTGTTGTCCCTGGATAACCTCAGAGAACCTAATCTGAGCACACGACAAGATGGGGCTTTCTCTGCGCAATGCATCAGGGGTGTTTGCTGAGAGGCAAGTGGATGAAGTGAGATGTTGACCTCGTCTGTGACTTGCTGGGTCCCTTGGGATCCAAAGTAGATCTCTTTGTGTTTAGAATCTAGAAATCTCCTGAAAGAGTTTCATCAGTTCCTGGCCTCTCCTCTAATCAGGAATTTTATACCAATTTTCTCCTAAAAATCGTATTTTCAGATTCTGATACTCATTTTTTTAAACATGTTTATTGAGACACATAATTCCCATACTATAAAATTTATTAATTTTAACTGTGGAATTCAATGGTTCTTAGCATACTCACAAAACTGTGCAACCGTCACTACGAGCTAAATTTAGAACATTTTAATCACCTCCAAAGAAACTCCATATCCATTAGCAATTACTTCCCAATTAACACCACCTCCTCAGCACCCAGCTACAGGCAACCACTAATTTACTTTCTCTCTATATACATCTGCCTATTCTGGAAATTGCATAAAATAAAATCATACAGTGAGTGGTTTTTGGTGCCTGGTTTCTTCCACTTAGCATAATAATGTCAACTTTCTTCTATGTTGTAGCATACAATAGTACTTCCTTCCTTTTTACTTGCAAATGATGTTGCATTGTATCGATATATCACATTTATTTATCCATTCATCTGTTGATAAATATTGGGGTTGTTTCCAGCTTTGGTCTATACAAATAATGCTGCTAGAAACACACATAAGTTTTTGTGTACATGTTTGTTTTTCACTTCCCTTGACCACATACCTAGAAGTAGAATTACTGAGCCATATGGGTCTACAGTTAACTTTTTAGGAACTGAAAACTGATTTTCAAAGAGGCTACACCATTTTACATTCTCACCAGCAATGAATGAGAGGTCCAATTTTTCCACATCCTCTCCAGGACTTGTTATTATATGTCTTTTCGACTATAGCCCTCCCAGTGGGCGTAAAGTGGTATCTCATCGTGGTTTTGATTTACATTTACTTGATAGTTAATGATAAGGAGCATTTTTTTATGTGCTTATTAGCCCTCTGAATATCTTCTTACAAGAAATGTCTATTCATATCCCTGGTCAATTTAAAAAAAAATTCTTTTATTATTAAGTTGTAATTGTTCTTTATATATTCGGAATACTACTCCCTTGTCAAATATATTAATATTTTCTTCCATTTTGTGGGCTGCTTTTTTACTTTCTTGATGTTACCGTTTGTTACACATAGGTTTTTATTTTTGATGAATGGCAATTTAGCTATTTTTAAAATTTTGTCACTTGTGCATATGATATGACACCAAATATCTAAGAAACCATAAAAACTATTGCTTAATCCAAGGACACGAAGATTTACACCTGTGTTTTATTCTAATCCTTTTATAGTTTTCGCTCTTACATTTGGTCTATGATTAGTTTTTAGGTAATCTTTTTGCTTATGGTGTAAGCAAGGGATCCAACTTCAATCTTTTGCATATGGGTGTCCAGTTGTCCTAACATCATTTGCTGAAAAGACTATTCTTTCCCCATTGTATTATCTTGGCACTCTTTTCAAAATCACCTTTCTTTTGTTGAATCCTGAGATGGCAATCAGTCAAGGGGTTGGCTCCCGTGGCATCCCCTCTGTTATCTTCCTTCCCCCTCAACTCAAAGTCAAAAATAACTTATTCTCTTCCAAAGAGCAAGCTTTTGAGGTCATAGAAGACACAACATCTGCCTTCTCCAAACATCTCCTGTAAATAAAAATTATTTCCTTAGGAGGGATAAAACAAACAAACAAGTAAACACCCTGTAAGGCCAATTCAAATCTCTACTTTTTACAAAGGTGAGAACTGTTACAAAACTTGAAATGTTGATTTATTTTTAAGTTGCACTCAGTACATAATAGGTTTAAATATTTTAGGTTACATTCTTCTTGAAACACTATTCAAGCTACTCTTTACTTCGCCTCACTTTCTTTGCCCCTGAGATCTCTGCAAGAACCAAACTGGCTAACCAGTGATGAGGAGTTCAGCTCTGAGAGGACAGCAGTGGAAATTCTGCCTTCTCTCTCCAGGGTCACCAACTTGTTCCTTATCTTACCACTGTAGTCCTTTGTGCCTATGGGAGGTTTGGACTGAGTAGAGAGAGAGTTTCCCCAAATGAAAATGATAGGATTTAGTAAACTTTGTATACTACATGTGCCTTCAGCTAAAAGGTAAGTAATTCAAGAGAAAGTATCACATTTTTTCCTCTCCCTAAAGCCCCAGTGCACAGTTGTATATCCTAGTTGTCAATCCTTCTAGTTCCTCCATGTGAGCTGCAGCCACGGCATGGCAATTGACAGACAGATGGTGTGTTTCCCCTACCAGGAAACGAAACCTGGGCCACTGAAGTGGTGAGAGCACCGAACTTCAGCCACTAGACCATCAGCGCTGGCTCAGTATCGCCTTTGTTTTAAAGATTCTCTTTCCTTCACACTACAATGCTCTGAGAAGAGCACTGTATGTTCCAATAAGAAACACACCCCCACATAAATGATCTAAGCTAGCACCTGTACACTAGCACCATCTTATGATTTGGCCACAGAAATGATAAGAGTGGTGGTCAGTCTTCCTTTCTTCTCCTGTTATTATATAAGAAACAAGGTCCATTTTATTTTAAATAGATCTTAATCATCAAAATACAATTTCCGTGTTAGCTGAAATGGTCTGATCCCTAAAAGTCTGCCATTTATCACCCAAGGAATGTTAGAAGATTTACAGTAAAATCAGTCTTTAATGTATGAAAGATGTACAATATTGATTGTGGTAGTAATAGCAAAAAGTCTGCATTTTAAGCAACTTTCTCTGCCTTGAACATCAACAGATGCCATTGATGAATTCCAAGTAGAAACGTGAGATTTATCCTCCTCTATGTTCTTCTTTCAACCAACATTAACCATTCACTCAGGAGCTCTTACGTTCCTGGAACAAGAACAATAAAAAGAAATAGCTCTTGAAATGCAACAGGGCAGGATATTTCTGCCCAGAGAAGAGGAAATCCTTCACATGACTGTGTTTCGTTTATAAGGTATATTGTGAAAGACTCTCAATGTCTGCTTTAATACTGTCCGGGAATATTTTGATGCAAAAAAATCCACTTAGGCTTAAAGAAAACAATTTTCAATGTAAATCCCAGTGTCCAAATTTTGATCTTCATAACAATATTATCCACTATTTGCAACAAAATTTATAATAATATAGTTCTTCATGATGATCATAAAAAATTTCTCCAACTACAGAATTTAGTGCAGTTTTTAACATATTATATCCAAGAAAACATATGACACATTTATTTCTTTTAGCTTTACTAAGCTTAACAAATGCATAATACGAAACAGTCAGGATACAAACTCATGAAAATTTGCAACTATGAATACGTGGCTAAGATAATGTAACAATTCAAAACGCAACTTCTTAGACACTTTCAGCATCGATACATAAATATGGAATTAGGTATTAGTATCCCGTGTTCTGTCTGATATATTGCTTTAAAAACAAAAACTCTAGCAGTGTTATAGTGACAACTTTTCACAGAAACAGTGATAATGTTTCAAAGAATTTTAAAATGCATGCCCTTAAGTAGATGAAGAATTTATGTATAAAAGTTTTTGCAATAAAACTTATAACCAAAAGAAAAAGCAAACAAATCCCAAATAAAATGATGGTTAAATAAATGTCATATAAAAGAATATTATGCAGCTCCAAAAAAACTAGTCTTTCCAAGAGCTTTTAATTATCTGACAACATACTAATGACAGAAAATGTGAAAAAAATCAGACTGTAGAACTGTATACACTATTAGTTGGAATACTTAATAATTGGACACATATACAGAAAAATAGGTTAAAAAGAAAACATCAATAAAAAATTCCCAAACCATTACACCACATAGTAAAATTATGGATAATTTTTATATTCTTTGTTGGATGTTCTCCCTTTTCTTTAATTGTTCACATATTACTTTATAGATAGAAAAAAAATTTTGTCGTCATTTGATTGGTATTACCAGAACAGCTAAAAAAAACAACATCTAATAAAGTAGCTGGGTCATGGGAGGTGGGTAAATACTCTATGACCTCTCCCGTTGAAGCTCAAACAGCTATCATCCTGAACAGATGATGGTGGCTTCTGTCAGGGTTCAAGTAGAAAATTTAGTTTCAAGACGGAAGGATACTAGATTCTTGCAAGTCCACTAGATAATTCTAAGAAAACCAAAAGCCAGCTCATATTGTCTACTATATTGGAGGTATATGTGTACACACATATATTTACACATATGTACATATACACAAATATGTACATATGCAAGAATCAAGGTATACACACATATATATATATAAAAAATACCTCGAAATTCTCTATTGGCCTATCTCAAAAAAACATAGACTATATCCAAAGAACTTAGTAGAACAAAATGTCTTTTTAAATTGATTCAAATGGCTGTATTCTGGAAGGATGATAACATTGATGACAATTTGCAAGGCAAGTGTGACAAAGAGGGAAGAATCCTGGCCTGCACTGGCCCCCAGGAAATCCACATGTCTGGTCTTCTCACCCTGAGCATCATGGCCAAGGTTTCCCTTCTCTGACTCTTCTCAGGCTTCCGTTCTACTGTCCTAACCTGTCTCAGAATTCTTGAACTCTACTTCCTAGTTAAGGACCAATGCTTCCAATTTCCTTCCTCAGGTTTTATTTTCATTTCTATGCATCCCTTTTCATTCCCTTTAATTTCAGGTAGAGAAATTCTTCTGTTCCTTTCTGAGATTTATCCCTGCCTGCTGCTGCGATCCACTCCTCTTCCGCACATCCCCTTCCAGAGTATTGCTCCATTGCCTGTTTACTCGCTGTATCCTTTCAATCTCTTCTTCCATATTGACACCAATGGTCCCAGACACAAATAGTCTAAAGATTGTCTCTTGCTGAAAAAAATCCTTTATTTAACCAATTCTTCTAAGTACAGCCCTTTACTGTTATACTCTTATTCACGCCTTTAAATAATATTTATTGAACACCTAGCATGTGCCAGACACTCTTCTAGGTACTAGGAACACAGCATTGGACAAAACAGAGGAATTCCTGCTCTACTGTAGCTGACATTGGAAACAAATACATCTTTAATACGTCAGGTCGTAATGGGAGCAGGACAGGATAGTGAATGATGGAATCGAGTAGATTCTTTTAAATCAGGTGGCCACAGAAACTCTATTTGCTGAGGTGATATTTATGAGAGTGCCCTGTGACTAGCTGGGGGAATCGCAGAAGTGCACATGGAAAGGTCTGAGATAGGGCGAAGGTCTGGATGTTTGTTGGAGAAGAAGCCCTGACACCCATGTGGTTACAGTGGCGTCAGCTGTAGGGGGTCACTGGGAGACTGGGAAGATGAGTTCAGAGAATTAGAAGAAGGCCAAATGATGCAGACGCTTCTAGGCTGCGATCAAAACTTCGTATTTCATTTGGAGCGAGATTGGAAGTGACTGGAGGACGTAGAGCAGTGGAGAATTGCGATGACTTCTCTTTCTGTCAAACTTCTTGGATTTGTAATCTGCTTCACCATCCCTAATTTACTCCTCCCACATTTTCACTGCAAGTGGCTTTTGCCCTCACTATTCAACTAGGACTAAACTGAAAATATGATCAGTGATTTTCTAATTGCCATTTGCCTAGCCTCTTCATCAACTTACCCTTTATATGACTTGGCTGCAGCTTTTGACCTAATTTCCCTTCCACTTCTAAACACACACAATCTCTCTCTTGACTTTTCCATTCTTTTCATGCTTTAGTTTTTTTGTGGTCTCTTTATGCTAGGACCACTAGCTAATTTCTAAACAGTTCCATGTGAAATTCCTACAAACACCTGTAATTCATATTTTGCAACTCAGGCCCACGTCTTCATTACAACTCCCCTATTTTTGTGACCCTCAATTAATGTTATGGCCAGTTACCTCTTCATCTGTACTGAGAATCCTACTGCCATATCCAATTTGTTCCTCTTCTTAATTACGCTCAACTGCTCACCATTCCTATGGGTTCTACAGGTACACTGCTTTTTAAGCTTTTCGTCTCTGTATTCCTGCATCCAGAAACTTCTCCCCACATCCCTCCAGGAGAAAAAAATATCGCAAGCCCAAATCCATCTCTGTAAGCTATAAATCTGATCACCTATCTCCCTGGTCTAAATTCAGTTGGTTCTCCATTTCCCAAAGAATAAAGCCTGACCGCCTTAGCATGGTATTCAGAGTCCTCAACAAGGCCCAGCTCCATTTCTAAAAGCTTCTGCACTCCCAAACAGGCTGGACTCTGATCCAGAGGCACCTTCACGTCACTCTTTGTTCTTGTCTCCCTCCCAGGCGGGCACCCTCATCTTCTCCAGCCTTCTTTAATGGATGGATGTCATCCAGTATATTTTTTTATTGAAGTGCCATTTATGTAGATTCTCCTTCAGGTCTTTAGTTAGAATTTACTATTGCATTTTCTATGACTCAAGATTGTTTTATTTATAAAAGCATTCTGCCAATTTATGTTGTCCCACCAATATTAAATTTATACACATCAGTCTCCATTGTTTAAATACCAGCATCTTGAGCATCAGAAGTCTCATTTTCCTTTCAGTAACCTGAATGCCTTGTACATGAGAATGATTCAAAACTGTTTTCTAAATTGAACTGACTAGAATGTATATAGGACCTTTTAAAATAAGTCACATCAACAATAAGAATAGTGAATATATTCTGACTACTGTGATAAATATTACAACAGTTTACTAGTATTTCTTTTTTCTTTGCTTTATCTCCCCAAACACCCCGTACATAGTTGTTGTATATCTCAGTTGCAGGTACTTCTAGTTGTGGGATGTGGGACATCGCCTCAACGTGGCCTGACGAGTGGTGCCATGTCTGCGCCCAGGATCCGAACCCTGGGCCACCGCAGCGGAGCGCGCGAACTTAACCACTCGGCCACAGAGCCGGCCCCTAATATTTCTTATTTTTATCTTCCAGACACGTGGTAGGATTGACACTTACCCAACCTTTTAATGATAGACATGACCACATGATGTACTTTGATCCAGAAACGTGAACAGAGCAATATATGTCATCTGCAAGGAGCAAATGCTTAAAAGTTGTTAAATAATTCTTTGTCTTCTCTTCTTCCTCTCTTGGTGACTGTCATATTCCAGTTCATAAACCTTCCATCAGCCTAGGTACTGTGATAGACACATATCATGAGCAAGAAATAAACTTGCTATTTTAAGCAACTGAGATATTGATGTTTTTGGTTAATACACAATAACTAAGTTAATATAACATAATGAAGCGATTTATTATACTTCCCTTAACTAATACAACGACCTAGTATGTGCCACTTACTCTGCTGTGATACAACTTCATGCAAATTATTTCATTTAATCCTAAAAACAGAAGAGATGCTATTTATCCACAATTAGCAATGAAGACAAAGAAGTTCAGAAAGATTAGACAATGTAATCAAATTCATACAGCTATTAAAGTGGAACGCCAAAGTCTGTCTGAATTATAGTCAAGTATTTAACCAACTTGTAGCACTGGTTCCTAAGAATTTGTTAATTCAATTCACATCTAGAAGCACCCATTGAACACACGACAGTATACTCTGCAGGCGTGGAGTCAGAGTCCTCGGGCTGAATTCTCAGCTCGCCCTTTGTGAATTGTATGACATTAGGCAAATGACACTCTCTCTGGTCTTTCGTTTTCTCGTCTGTAGTATGGGATACAAATGGTACCTACTTCATAGAGTTGTGACGATGAAAAGCATTTTTAGTAGGATACCTGATGACGACAAACACTCAATAAATTTAGCTGTTATTCTTATCACTTAGTTAATTCCAGATACTGTGATAAAAATGGCATATGTAAAGCAAGTCATCATCCCAGTCCCAATATCTCGAGGAGTGGCGGACAGGTAAACCCATGCTTGGAAACTGCTACAGCACTATGCAACAGGCGCGCGTAAGGTCTGGCAGGAGGATCAGGGGAGGCGTTCGCTGCTCCCCCGCGTGCGCGGCAGCCTCCAGGCAGCCTGGAGAGCTGGGCTGCACCTGCCCCTCCGACGCTGGCAGGCGGCCCAGGGCAGGTGGTGAAAGAGACAGCGGGACAGAGTGCCCAGCATCAGCTGGAAGAGAAGGCCGGACCCGCCTGGCAAGGGAGCGTCGTGAGGTGTGAATCAGCTCAGCACCTGAAATGTCTCATGAGAATGTGGGGTATGGGTGAAAAATCATGCCACGCCACTCAGGGGGCCGCTAGACTGAATTAGGCTCCACCACAAAAGCACAAAACCAGGACTCCCTGAGGCTCTTATGGCATCTCGATCGCTCCTGTAGCCTAATTCTTTTGACGTTGGGACAAGAAGGGATTTCAGAAGTTGCCTAGAAAAAGTTCCGTATTTTACAGAAATAGATGAGTGACTTGACCTCTTTAGGGACAGAATCTGGGTAAGAAGTTAGGTTTCCTGCTATGTGATTATTTTTCCCCACTATATATCATCAATAGCAAAAAATAACCTGTGAGTACTTATACAAATAGTTTACAAGGTGCTGCCGTTGTTACTGCAGCAGGGGGAAGATCTGTGACTTGCACAGGTAAGAAGAGAATGAAGCATCCTCTCCCGATAGCACTGTCTGATCCAAGGGCAGCCTGAGCTTTCCTTAGCAGTGAGGAGAGAAAGGTGAGAAAGAAGGTTACAAATAAGGGGACACAGAACTGTTTTGAAAAACTCACTTGTTTCATGATGATAAATACAAGAAGATAGTTAAGTGTAAAGAATTCTTCAATGAACAAATATTTAGCAAGTATCTACGCTCTGCACTCCTCCAGGTGTGCAAAATGAGGAGCAAGAGATTAGATTTCAACTCTTATGGAGCGCAAATTCTAGAGGGAGAGAAAGACACCACAAGCAAATAAATAAAACCAACTCAATAATGTTTTACAGTGTTAGAGGTGACATGAAGACAAAACAATGTTGTGTAATAGAGTGACTAGAGGATTATTTTGGTTGAATGAATCTGCCTTTAGAAGTTAATATTAAACTGAGACTGGAAAGGCTGTGAGAATGTAAACATGTGAAGACCTGGGGGAAGGTATAGGTCTGGAGCCAATGCCATAAGAAGAGAACAAACTCAGACTACGGGAAGCACTGAAAAAACCGAGCACAGCTAAAAATAGTGGGCTTTGGGAGAGTTGCAAGGGGTCAGATCAGAATGGTAGACATGGCTGTGACCTCTTAGGGATTTATTCTTAGGTTTATAGGCCTAGAATAAGAGTTTTTAGTTTATCCTGGGAAGACATAAAGTTAAATAAGGGCTTTAATAAGGGACTGAAATGATCTGATTAGAGTTTTTAATAGCTTTGCTGAGGTATAATTTACATACCATATAGTTCCCCCATTTAAAATGTATGCTTCGATGGTCTTTAGTATATTCACTGACTTATGAAACCATTACTTTAATCTGACTTTAGAACATTTTCATCATCCCAGAAAGAAACTATATGCTCTTTAGCTCTTTTTCCCCATTCTCATCCACCACCCACCCATCCCCGTCCACCAACACACACATATCCCAGCTTCCTCATGCAATCTTTAATCTACATTCTGTCTCAACAGCTTTGCTTATTCTGGACATTTCATAGAAATGAGGACATACAATATGTGGTCTTTAATTACTGGCTTCTTTCACCTAGCGTAATATTTTCAAGGCTCATCCATATTAGAGCATGTATCAGTACTGTATTCCTTTTATTGCCAAATAATATTCCATCGCATATGTACTTATATACTACATTTTATTTATCCATTCCTTAGTTCATGAATATTTGGGTTGATCCCCTTTTGTCTATTGTGAATAATACTACTATAAACATTCATGTACAAGTTTTTTGTGGATATATATTTTAATTTCCCTTGGGTAGATATCTAGAAGTGGAATTTCTGAATTCCAGAGTAACTCTATACTTAGCATTTTGAGGAAGTCATTTGGGCAATTGAGGCTTTGAGGATGCACTTCCAAGCCAGCTTCTTCACTCTTATATCTGCACCAGAAGTGCTTCTTGGCCTCATTCTCTCCATAGATGGTCTAATCCTCTGGGGTCTCTCCACATGGCTTAGCCATCTCACAACATCATAGTTCCTGGTAGTTACATTTCTTCTGTGATTCCTGGCTTCAGGAGGCAGGAAACAAACCTCAGTACTGGGTCGGTGTCAAATATAGTCTATTTTATTGGTCAAACCAGTCACAGGCCCTCCCACATTCAAGTTTGTAGAGAAATGGATTTTACGTCCTGATGGGGATGTAACAAGATCATGTGGCAGAAAATTGTGTGAGATAAGAGATTACAATTTGGCCATCTTTGAAAACTACAGTTTATCACAGTGGGGCAGTTAGGAGACATTGCGAAGATCCAGAGTAAACACAATGGTGGCTTAGACTAGAGTGTTAGTTGTGGAAATGGAGAGAAGTAGAAAGACCCAGAATGTTTAAGAGATAGTACTTATATATATATATATATTTATGAAATGCAAGGAGTCAGGAGAAGGGAGGTAAAGGCAAGTGAAGAATGAATTACCAACCCCCAGCTTAAGCCTTGAGCAACTGTGATGATCAATACAGTTTTCAGTGTACCAGGGAAATAGGAAGGGTTACATTTTAGTGAGTTTAGCTTTGTTGGGCTGTGTGTGTGTGCGAGTGTGGCAGTAATCAAAGTTTGATGTTTTTCATATTCAGTCTAATGTGCCTTTTAAATATCAAGGGAGATATGAGTCTGAAGTTCAAGAGGACTCAGGAGATCTGACAGGAGATATGTTTGCCAGTTGTGCCAGCCTTGTCCTATTTATTCTCAGATACACTCCTCATCCTTTTCCTTCTTCTCTCTATCACAGTGGGCTAATCCCTGCTGGCTATGTGTCACATTGGGTTTGGCTGGTGGCAGAGACTGGTGAGAGATTAGAAGGTGACAGAGTAGAGAAATAAGAGCATTTCTCTCCCTCTCCTTCTGCCTTGAATAACCTCACTAGCAGTGGCTGAATATCCTCTATAGTCCCAGCTCCCACCCCACAGGCTGGCTCTGACTCTAGTTTCCATATGGTAAGTCCCAGCATCTGATATCTGATAATTCTGTCTGCATTCTTTGATCCTCTAATCTAAGAGCGTAGCTGTTGGTAACGTGTGGGTTACCTCATTTTTCCCTCTTTTTCTTCTTAGCTCTTTTGTCACCTATATACCAATTGACTCTATTAAAGTTCTTCTTTTTTTAGTCCTTACAGTGGTTTCTGTTTTCTGGATTACAGGCTCACTGATAGTAGTTACCAGCATATAGATACTCCTGAAAATCACAGGAAAGAATAGGATTAACAACTGTCCTATTCATAAGATAATAGCTCAAATAAGACAGAAGTTTTGCCTGTTGTGTTCAGTGATGTATTTCCAGGGCAAAGAACACTGTTTAGGATATATGAAGACTCAATAAATATTTATTGGGTAAATAATCCATTAATTAATTAATTAAGGGAATCATTATTAACATTTAGATTTACTTTAGTTATTTTTAACCCAAATTACCGAAAGATGTTTTGAAAATATATTGTGTGTTGTTTTCCTTCTGCACATTTTATCAATATCAATTTCTTATGAATGAATCCCAAGGTAGTAGATTTGGTGAAGGATGACTAGGTTGTTACAAAAAGTTATGCAAATCAAAGAATAAACCGTATTCAGCAGGTATCATCTAAAATATAATTTTGCAAAGTCAAGATTTGAGGAAACAGGAATTTTTAACTTTCCTTGACATATTAGGAAACAAATCCAAAGGAATCAGATTAAAGAGTTGCGTCTATGATGTAGAGAAGAAACCACTTCATCTATGATGGCTTGGCCATGAGGTTTGCCATCTTAGGTTAATAGTTGGATATTATATGAAGAGAAGAGCTCCATTCAACAAAATGAACTAGATCTCTGCAGCCATTCCAAAGGAAACACCAGGAAGAGCCACAATATTCTGCCTTCCAGGACCCCTGCTGCCTTGTTGCTAAACACACTCTGCCTCCCGAAACACACCACTCTCTCTCCCCAAAGGCACTCACAACATCTTGGGAGAGGGGAAGGGAAATAGGATAGAACCTGAAAGAACATTGAAGAAAAGAAAGAGAGAACAACATCATCTCTACAGAAAAGGAACTCTGAATAAATTCAAGGTTTAAACCAAAAAGAGGCTGTTAAACTAGAAAATACTGGGATATTTTTCAATTACTAAGCTATCTCTCTTGTTTAGTGGAGTTGAGTCATACAAAAAATGAGAGCAAAGAGACTACTTTTCTTTCTGTACCCACATTTTAATATGAGTAAATTTGCTACTCTTTTGGATTTTGGATATAGAGCTTTTAATATTACGTTAATTCTACTTGGTAGTTCCTATTGACTCTTTGATGCTTTAACACACTGAACCTCCATTGTCCCCATGACAAATGGATGGCTATTCTCTCACAGAGATTACTTTATTTTTATTTATTTATTTTTTAAAGATTGGCACCTGGGCTAACAACTGTTGCCAATCTTTATTTTATTATTTTTTCTGCTTTATCTCCCCAACCACCCCCCCCACACCCCCCCCCCCCCCGTAGATAGTTGTATATCTTAGTTGCAGGTCCTTCTAGTTGTGGGATGTGGGACGCCGCCTCAACGTGGCCTGACCAACGGTGCCATGTCCGTGCCCAGGATCCGAACCCTGGACCGCGGAGCGGAGCGTGCGAACTTAACCACTTGGCCACGGAGCTGGCCCTCACAGAGATTACTTTAAAGGGAAGTTCATAAACATTTCTCTGGCAACTAGCATCTTCGCTAAAATATAGATGTTTAGGAAAATTTTAAAGAATGAACTCTGTGAAAGAATATTGGCAACGCAATCTTGAGATTTTGATGTTCAAAATTAATTAAAGATGATATAATTTTAATTTTGCCTATAAAGATGTATATTTTGATAGTAATACCTCATATAAACTTTTCTCAAGGTTTAATTTTTATTCCAAATGAAAATAATTGTTGTTATCAGCATCACAGTCATGGCAGAGAGAATAAAACATTATACATCACTTTATAAAAATTCAGCTATGCATTGCAACAAAAGTTTCATTTAACGACTAGACTATTGTAAGGTAAAATTTAACCCTGTTAAGATTTGGAGAAATCTTTAGCATGAAAGACCTTGTAACATTCAAGTTAAGGTATAATCTATTGTGAAACAGTACTGGAAACAGAAAAGTAGTACCTAGCTGTTCAGGAGCTGAAAGGAGTGTTCAGGTGTAAATTGCCACACTTCTACTTGACGTGGAAGCTGTCCCGAGATTATAATGCTGTCCTTCTTCCTTACTCTGAGAAACAATATCTTCGCTGATCAAAACCCACCTCACCTCATGGTACAATGCAATCAGAGTTGATGTTGCGAGAAAAATTTAATCACCTCAAGGCTTCGTGAGAACCTCTTGTCGAAATCATAGTTTATACACAGGTCCTATTAAAAGTTGATTGTCAAAACTCATGGTTTTCTACAGACTATTTTTGCACTTGAAACATTATTTTTTTATGTAACTAGAAGGGTTGCATAAATTTTAAGAGCCATTTGAAAGAGAGAATGTACAATCTGACTTGAGACATTATAATTTTAAGAGTAATTCCTACCTTAAAAATGCATAATGGAAAGCAAAGAGTTAAATGGATGGCTTAGTGCAGGAGCTTTAAAATTAATGGACTTTCCCATGAGAAGTGGGTACAAAGGCTTCTTAGGTGTTTGAGATTTGAATAAAATAACAGTACTCCATTAACAAGTTTCTTTTATTAGCAAATTTTCACTTAAGAAGAGTTTTCATTGAGTTGACATAAATTAGTGCATAGCCAACTTATTAATTTAATAACTCTATATTTATTATGGCTAATTATTTATTTCACAGATCTTTAGTCATTTTCTTCACTTCTCTTCAAACTGTAATGTAAGAGGTACTTACTAAATTAATGCATAGTACTGTTTTCTTTCATATGCATAGCAGCTCAGCAAAGGCAACCATAGCAAAAATAAAAACAGTAAAATAATAAATTTATCACATTCTAAGTTCAAGTAACCCCGTGTGCATGAACATCTTATACTAAATCTGTCTATATTAGAGTATTGAGACATTTTGAGTATGCAACTAAAAGTATTCCTAAAACTCTTCATACCTTCGTGCCTTAAAATTAAAATCCATTCTAATAGAAAGGGTGTTTGAATAAAAAGTAAGTATTCATTTGTATCACAATGTTCTGAGAGATAATGATTAATATTGAAAGGATATAAGTCATGTGTATGCAGTATAATCTTTTTTCTTTTTTCTTAATCAAAGTAAATACAAGAGAAAGTAACGATATTATACATATAATATGTATAATTATATATATGTGTATGTATATTCTAAAAAAATGTATTACGTTAATGCAGTGTACTTTGGTTAATCAGAGAGTGGGATTCCTTTCAGAAAGTGAAGTTTATGAAAACAATATGTTGTTTGGGTGGTGAATATGATGTAATCTACACAGAATTCGAAATATATGATGATGTACACCTGAAAAAAAAAAGAAAAGAAAACAGCATTTTACTATTGGTAGGGGGAAAAGTTAATATTTTAACATAAGCCATTTCTAATTTTTGTAATCATAGCATTTCTTTTTTGAAGATCTTCATCAACTTTTACAGTTCACATTTTAAACAATTTTTTATTACTCAAGTAATACTGTTCATAGTAGAAAAAGTTTAAAATACTGAAAAGATGTATCTTTCTCCAAAAGAAGAGTTTGAGATGCAGAAAATTTTTGAGAATAATCTGGAAAGTAATTGGTCTTGGCTTAATTCCAAATGGTGAAACATAGAACAGATTGACTCTTCGTTCATTATGGAAAACATGAAACATTTTTTAGGCCAAATCTATAGATGGTATAGAACGTATGTACGTATCATATGGTTTACCTAGATTTTTGCAGAGTGATATTTTATTATTTTATGTCTGGAGATTAAAAAAAAACCTGGGAGACAAACTGTTTCTTTTATTTTTCAGAAACTTTTACAAAGTCTGTATCTTTGATTCTTCATTCACACGCTGTCGGAAGAGTTGACCCCGAGTTTGGTAGATGAATGGCACAACACCAAGTGGATATGAAACAAATGTGCACTTCTAAAGCCACAGCACCAAACTGCAAATTGGAAATACACCCCTGGCTGTACTATCAACAAAGGAGACCTTGATGTGTGATGCCACTCATCATTCCTCTTAAGCCGTTATCAGACAGCTGAGATCAGACAACAATGGAAGAACATGTGCTTGATTGTTAGCATGTCAGACATACATTATTAAAAACAGTAGGGACCAGGGGAGAGATGAGAGGAAAGGCATGACTTCTTTGTTCCATGTGTGAGGATTTGTTTGAAAAGAAAAGAATTCTAAGTACTGCCACGTCACTCCCCATGACAGAGGCCTGGTCTTCCCCTCTGTTCATTTGATAATGACATTTATGCTCTTTTCTTTTGTTTTTTCTTTCATAACAAAAACGATTAGGAACTTGTGGTAACTGCAGACTCACTCTTATCAATTTCAACTGAAAACTCATTTTTATCTGATTGAATTTCTCATTGTTCTTGAGAGATCTATATACAAATTATCTGGTTTTATTAAGCAAGACCTTTTCCAAACCACTGCATTGTAAGTACATTAGAAGGTAGAGGAGAGGTAGGTGCTGTCTGTTCCATTCAGATGTTACCATTGAAAACAAAAATCATTAATGACCAAGTTTATTGCATATCATGGTTTCACTAAAGTCAGGGTTTGAGTTCAGAAGAAATGCATGAAAATCTGTCAATAGCTTACAGTTTCACTTGAGACATTTCCCATAGAGAATTTAGAATTTTTCAACCTGAATATATAAAATTGATAGTCCAAGATAAGCGAGTTAGTGACCGTAAAATAGAATTTATAAAATAAGTTTGTAAAACATAATGGAATTTATAAAAAAGCATTTTCTCACAGACTTTCTGTAATTACAAGGGAAAATCAGAATTATATACAGTAATTTACAAATCCACTTATCCTCATTTCCCCAAATTTATTACTTTGGGCAATATTTTTCTTAAGTATTCTGTTTTTTTGAGGAAGATCAGCCCTGAGCTAACATCTGCCGCCACTCCTCCTCTTTTTGCTGAGGAAGACTGGCCCTGAGCTAACATCCATGCCCATCTTCCTCTACTTTATACGTGGGACGCCTACCACCGCATGGCTTGCCAAGCGGTGCCATGTCTGCACCTGGGATCCAAACTGGCGAACCCTGGGCTGCCAAGCAGAAGGTGCTCACTTCACCGCTGCGCCGCCAGGCTGGCCCAAGTATTCCTAATCCTTGTTTGAAGTAATTTATTTTTCACAAAGATAATGTATATTGATTCAATAACTTATATAATAGTTATTGTTAAAAGTTATACACTACTTGTTTCTTGTCCTGTTGGAGAGAGAAATCCATAGTTTCATTCTCTCTTTTATTAAGAGTTATCACACTACTTAACCACTGTTAAAAAAAAGTAGTTAATTTTAAAAATATAGGTTATAACATATTATGTCAATGGAAATTTAATTATTATCCTTTGAATACAATGTAGATTTTATTTCAGAAAGCAAAAAAGTTATTGGTAATACCTACCTCATATCCAAGATGCTTTTGAGAGCCATGAGTTTTTGGTATCATATCCTCTTTGTACCTGAGACTGCATTGTACCACTATAGAACACAGCAATTAAAGAATACAGTTTGGCATTTCTTAAATCAATCATGTTCAGCTGCTTTTCAAAGTGAGCAATTCATAATTCTCCATTATAATTAAAGTGACGTTTTAAATGAGTAAGCTAATTTTTAGTATTTCTGCTGCCATTTATTTTTTTTTTCAGAAAACTAATCACAATAAGGTTTCTATTTAAGATCTCAGAAAATTGTAACATAAACTTTTCCAAATGCTGCTTTTTAACTCAGGCAGGAAGGATTACATGGAAAACATTCTCTGCATGTCCCACCCTTTTTAACTCCCACTATCATGAGAAAGAAAGTAATTGGGAGTGAATGGGACAAAGAGTAAAAGGAGAAGAGGACCATGGGAAAGAAATATATGTTTAATTCAGGGAAAACTCCCCAAAGACAACTCATCAGATAGTTTAAAACATCTAAGCAAAAGAAAATATTCACTTGGGTTGATTTTTAATTCACAGAATGATAGCTATAGAATGCATTCTAAGAGGCCTTTTACACTACTTTTTCTCTCATTCAGAAACATCCGTAAACCAACTGAGACCAACGAGTTCCAATTTGAAAATCTTTTTGTAATACAGTCACAAAGCTCTTTAAGTCATTATTTAAAAGACTCGATAACAAAAATTACAATGGTTGTTGATCTTCAGTCTCAGGAATTTATTTCTTATATCAAAGTAAATGATTCAACTTCATCCATCCTCTCATTCTGCCCTCAAAGGAGATGAAAACCACCTGGACAAGTGCTGTATGTAATGGCCCTTGATATTGCTGAAAGAGTTGTACTACCTTTCATTCATGTCTTCCAAAAACAAAATTAACTTTTTTTCTATTACCATTCTGCGTTCATCCTATTTCCTAAGCCTTTACCCATGTTCGTATTTATTTTCAACTTTGGAGTTGCCCCAACTTCATCATTGAGTAATGACTCTCAGAACCCAAGAAAACACCCAGAGGAAAATAAAATGCCATCAAATGTTTCTGAAACTTTTAAAACATTGGAAGAGAAAAAGAAATTCGTAACATATAAGAGACAATTGAAAATCTTAATCAAAACCATTCTTTTCCTCTTCTCCCTTATATTTTCAAAAGAAAAGTATACTTTCACATGCTTTCTTTGAATTATCCATCGTCCGAAGTATCACCAGCATGTTTAAAAACAAAAACAAAAGCAAAAAACTCTAAGAAGACTAGTGTATTATCTTGTGGTGTTAAATGTGTGTGTTCTGCATGCCAGCATGCATGTGCACACACGCACACACACACACACACGATCTCTCTCTCTCCCCACACCCCCAGACACATGTTCTCAAATACAAAAGCCTCTTAGTGGGAGTTCCAAAGTCAAGGGTGGGGTCTTCCAGGATCCCGAGCTTGCATTATTCAATTGGTTTTCCCTTGCTCCTCCTCATAACAATATTTATTTTACTTTTTCCTTTCCCTTTTGTTTCTCTAGTAGATTTCTATTCTGACAAACATTCTTAGGTTGTTGCAGGAAATATATTCTATTTTTAGGTAAAAGCCAAAAATATACTATTTGTCATTATTTTTCTGGTTTCTTTAAGTAGTGGGAAAACACTTCTCAAGGAGAACAAAAGGAATAAATTGGGATAGAAAAACTGCATATTTAAAATGATAGCTGAGCAGGATTTAAACAGGTCTATGTGTGGTCATCTTATTTCCTATCACAACTGGCTGTCTGTAATGTATTTCACAAAAATACCTAAATCAAGATTTTATATACAAAATTATTTGCAAACTTTAAAAATGGGGTTATTTCCAGAGTTGTCCATTATGCTTAGAGTATTTTTTTTTCTCAAAGTGTCTAGTAAAGGTCAACTGGATTATAAGGAAGAGGTAGGTAGGTACTACTTAATATGTAGATTCCGGGACACATTCCAAATGTGCAGAATCAGAATATTTGTGCCAGGGCCCAGGGATGCCAATGTTTTCCAAGATCAACAGTTGACTTTACACCTGCATTAATAGGAAAACCACTGCTGTAGAAGCCATAGTCCTAAGAAAACACGTTCCCTATAGTTATTCTGACTCCAGACTCAATGTCAAAATTTTTAAAGCAGGTCCAGTCAGTTTAAAATGAGTATCAAGATCAAATTTAAATCAGAAATAAAATTAATGTAAATCCTGAAATGTGAGCCATCCCTCACTCTCTTTTAGCTTGTTGGGATGTCATCAGTGATTGTTAGCACAGGTTGGCACAGTGGTCTCTTTATCCCGGTGGCTGTTCTAGTCCTTACTGCATTACCACATGCCATGTAGCAAGATGATCACCTTGGATGGATTTGACGGGGCAAAACTGAGTATGGACATGTCCCAGATTCTCACAATCTTTATCCATGAGGCTCCCTTAAGTTCTGTCAATTTGCTGGCCAATTTCCAGCTCGTTAAGATCCAGGTATACTCTGTGGATTTTGTCTGCTATCTAGCAGTTTACTTTCTTTTCCACACCAAAGTACCCAAATACTTACACCGTTTTCTGGTTGTGTAGTGCTTGATACAATTTTACAACATGCTGTAACGTCCTTTGATCACCTCTGAGGATCACAGAACAATTGCGAGGAAGACTGGGTGCATATTCCTGTTCAACTAACCTAGGGTGAAACTGAAACTAAAAGAGGTAAATAACCTGTGAAAGTGTCTTGTGTCTTCCAGACTCTAGAATAGCATCCTGGGCTTTTCATTCTAAATGTGATCCTTTCTCCTTCACTCTACGTATGTTACACCCTATTAAGTAACATACTATTTTCTTACAGTTTATGTATTTTTAAACAAAACCTACAAAATTTTATTCCATTACTGCATCTCCTTCACAAAAATACAAGCTCCAATGAAATATTACTCAGCTATAAAAAAGAATGAAATCTTGCCATTTGTGACAACATAGATGGACCTAAAGGTTATTATGCTAAGTGAGACATTCAGACAGAGAAAGACAAATACCATATGACTTCACTCATATGGGGAATCTAAAAAACAAAACAAACAAGCAAAAGAAAACAAAAGCAGACTCACAGAGACAGGAAACAAACTAGTGCATACCAGAGAGGGGAGGGTTGGGGGAGGTGGGTGAAATAGGTGAAGAGGACCAACGGGTACAGACTTCCAATTGTAAAACAAATAAATCATGGGGAAGTAATTTACAGCACATGGAATATAGTCAGTAACATTGTAATAACTTGTAGGTGGACGGAGGGTACCTAGACTTATCATGGTGATCATTTCATGATGTATATAGATATCAAATGTACACCTATCATGTCCACCTAAAACTAACAGGACATGTCAGCTATACTTCAATAACAAAAAGAAGCATGAGCTCCAAGGCAGCATTATTCTTCCTGCTTTGTTTACTTCTCTATGTTTAGTGACTAGACTAGTGAATGACAAATAGATCGTGTTCGATAAAGTTTGAAAATAATGTCTTTATCCTTAATTTTTCTGACTCATAGGAGCTTCCATTTTAAGAACACACTTAAATTAATTCAAGACTACTGGAATCTCTTCTTAATGGAAGTTCATAAAATGCCATTTATTTATAAGTTTCTGTTCACTTGCTTGTTGTACTGTTGTTTTTCTCCTCAGGTTCAACATTAGTCATCTATGGAAAATGAACAGGATGATCTTCTAGGTATGTTCTTAGCTCTAACAATTCATGATTTAAAGAGTAATTGGTGTCGCAAAATTAAGATATAAATGTCTAATTGCCATAATTTCCAGCAGGATTCCTGAACACTATCGTTGGAGATGCCAGAGAAATGTGCAAGTGATTGGAAAACATTCAAAGACGTCTGTAAGGTTGATGTACAAGGGGGATGTTCTAGTTTATTGGAAGATATTATATTTTTCACATGCCAAAGTAATACCCAGTGATCTCTAATGACTCTCCCTGTTTTGTTGTTATTGTTGTTATTTTTGGTCTCTTGTGTTTCATACTGTTTCCAAACAATGACATCAGCCCATGGGGGAACAGTTGAGAGACCTAACAGCCTTCTACAAGCCAAAACCATTTGTGCACAGAACAAGTAAGCAACAACCAACTGTCTATCAACATGGTGGACTCTGGCATACATGGCAGATAAATCTAAAACTGCTGGTGCAGTCAGCCTCTCTGGTTAATATGCAGCAAGTGGATATTCATCAAACATCGTCTCTATCATGTACACTTGTTGCTTTTGTAGTTTTTATTTCTCCTTTTATTGTGGAAAAAAATATTTTTGTGAGTAAAAGCTACCATTTGGGGAATACAATGGTTTCCAGATCAATGAAAATATAAATTTGAGTTATTAATCTACCAATTAAAGGTGAAGCAGTTTAACCCTGGTTTAACCTTTTTCACTTCTCAGGTGAATTGGATATATTTGAAACTATATATCTGGGGGGAAAAACAGAGTAGAGAAAACATTGCATCTATGTAATACTGTGGTCAATCTAATAATAGCGTTTCCAATAAGGCAATTTAAAACAGTGTGGAAGTGTGTATGTATGCTGTGTCTGTGTGTGTTGTGTGTGTGCTTATGTGTGTGGATTTCTATCTTTGTTTGTATGTTTTAATGCACTGACTGCTCTGTAAACCTTTCAATCTTTCAAGAAATGGTTTGCTTTTTCTACCAACAGGTAGATCTCAATTTACATAACACTAGCAAATAAATTTCGAACTTAAATAAGTTGAGGAACACTGCTATTACAGCTGGAAAGGAGGTTTCTAAAGATCAACTTGTAGATTTCCATTTGTAAATTGTAATATGACACCTTTCTTAATAGGATTTTCAGAAAATTACAAAAGCTCCGTCCTTTGCCAAATATTTCCTATGCTTTGTTGATGCCATACTTCAGTAAGAGCTGTACATGTGTACTGAGAAAAGACTTCTGCTCACTCGAATCAAAAGACCTTCGCTGTGAAACAAGATCTTTCAATCACTATACATTTCTTAGGATAAAGGATGGAAACTCATATACCTACAGGAACCAGTTGTCATAAATTTCTAGGTTAAATAGAATAGGGCAGCATGGTGAAAAGGACTTTGTGCTGGTCTATCTATACCTATGTTGGCCCTGGTGGTCTAGTGGTTAAGATTGGGCACTCTCACCACTTCAACCTGTGTTCATTTTTGGTCCAGGAACTACACCCGCTGTCTGTTGGTTGTCATACTGTGGCACCTGCAAGTTACTGTGATGCTGAAAGCTGTGCCATCAGTATTTCAAATACCAGCAGGGTCACCCAGGGTGGCCAGGTGTCAGCAGAGCTTCAGAACTAAGACAGACTAGGAAGAAGGAACTGGCCACCCACTTCTGAAAAAATTGGCAATGAAAACTCTCTGAACAGCAGTGGAACATTGTCTGATATAGAGCCAGAAGGTGAGAGGATGGAGCACAAAGACCTGGCAGGGTTCTAGGAGTCAGAATCGACTGGATGGAACAGACAAAAGATCTGTATCTCTATATCCACGTATCTTTGGTCTACATGTACATTTACATAGAAATCTATACCTATACAAACATCTCTGCCTCTACATACATCTACCTGTTTGTCTATCTGTCTACCTGACATCAGGGCTCTTCAGCCTATGGGTCAGACCTGAGCCTCTCAGGCCTAGGGTCACAAAACTCTTTTGCTGCAGAGTTGGCTAAAGAATTGAGATCTCCCACTTCACGTGGAGCACTTTTCCAACGTGCCACAGGTCAACCAGCAAAGATATAAACCAGGCGTTTAAAATGTTTGAAGTAGAATTGGTTCCTATGTATATAAAAAAACTGAAGCAAAAATTTAGCTGATTTTTATTGTTGGTACTTCTGTTATTAGAGTAATAAGTAATAGCTACAGCATTTATTTGATATTATGAGTAACAGTGTGACAATGTAAATTACACATTACTGTGAATGAAGTAATTTTGCTGACAATGCAGACAGTGAACCTTAGTACAAAACAATACCTGATTGAAAAACATCAGGATAATCAATGATTTTAACTAACATTTGAAGAGTTTTTTTCCCAAGAGAATAGCTTTGTTAAATGACAAATGGGAGGCCATGTGCTACACGGTGGAGGTGGTATCAGGGAAATGTGACATCTTTCCTAAGGCGGAGCCAACGCAAGCTCAGTCACCAGGCCCAGCTGGTGGTTTATTGAGGTACAGTAGCATACATATTTTACGCAGTAAAATTTGACATTTTAAAGAGGGAAAGATGCTTTACAGAAATCCTTGAATAACATGAACAAAATAGTATTCAGAGGGACAAAGAGAGTGTTGGTAGAGTATTTTGACTGAAGTTCCTTCAAAGTATGAAAGGAAGTTGCCATATTGTAGATAAAGAAGGGAGGATTAAAGTGTGTCTGACTGTGACAGAACAGTCAATTTAGATGGACAAGTCTTCACTGTTTAAATGGATGTGTGCCACCGAAGTAGTTAATGGATTAACTTTTGATTTTCCTCCATCTGACCTTAAGCCAAGGTTTCCAAATGAACACCAGGAAATTGGTTGGAGGAAAAACTGAGACATGACATTAGTCTTCTTTTTCAAATTTTCCCTTCCAAGGGTGAAAATTCAATGTTTTTCCCATAGAGTTTGAAATTTCTTGAAAGCTGTTAAAAAATCCATTATTCACCTTATGATTTATTTATATAGTTATTTAAACAACACAATAGTTAAAATTCAAAGTTCGTTCTCATAATCTATCCAAACTAACTCAAAACACGAATATAGACCCTGGAAACTTGCAACAATATTATACAGGCAGAGAAGAGTTCACTGAGAAATGGACTCCATCAAGAGGATGAGTTCCCACAATATCTAAAGCCTTGCAGTGGGCACACCCAGACAATGAAATACTATGAGACAGTACCTTGGATATTTTCACCTTGTGAATATTTTAAAATACTTAGACTTTTGGAGAGATAAAATTATGGAATTTGGGGATCTCAAGTAAATTTTAACATTCCATTTTTTACCAGTGAGCCTGGTATTTTCACAATTTAGTTTTTTTCTTTCAGTAGTCTAATCCACACAGGTGGAGATTATCCACGGTTTATTCATTTATACAATAAGGTCATATATTTTCTCACCCGACATTATTCATTGTACTAGTAGATTTGGGAGTAATATAGTTTAAACACTATAAAGTACTATAGAAATAAAAATGTGGTAAATTACAGGGGAACCAGGTAAAGAGGAAATAAATTCCAGAGTGAATTCATAAAGATGGCATATGATTTGAATTAACACATTTTATAAATAATTTGAATACATTTTAAAAATCCTGCACATATACAATCAGACAATATATTCTCTCTTTTGATCGACTGATTTATCAATAAATTTCCCCTCAGGGGACAATATAGAAATTTTATCCTCTGAATAAAACTATTAAGAATCAATATAACACAGAGGAAAAGATCAGCCACTTGTGGAAACCTTCCAGAAATTGGCTTAGCATTTGCAGTGATTGATAAATATTTCCACAAAAATCCCACGTGAAACATTCTAATCTAAAAGTAACCAAGGTGAGATCACGTCATCAGCTGTACAGTGAGGGGACTGGACTGAAGGATCATCCCTAGGAATTATGGCACAGTCATGCCAAAAACAAAGAGAAAGGTAGATGTAGGACAAGAGTTCAGAAACGAATTTGGAGGAGGCCGTCACATCAGGAGTCAATGCTCAAAGGAAATCTACTGCTACGTGCACAGTTTCAAGGCCACTTTGTATGGAGTGAACTGTGGTACCAGGGCTTAAAGAACTGGATGAAGTGAACAGGCCAGCACGAAACAAGCTAAATGAGCAATGACTGAGGGGCCTCAGAGGAAGGAGCAAGATCATTACAGATACAAAGCAAGTTATGTAGTTGTTGGCACAGGCATTGTTTGTGACTTGTCTCAGAGCACACACAAGTGGGGAGGCCCCAGATTTATCCAGTACAGCATATTTTGTGGCTTCTGGGTTGGGGTTTGGCCAAGAGAAGTGTTACAGGCACCTATGGTACAAGGTTACACATCTTTATCCTTTTCTATTTACATTGAGCAAAGTATACTGGAATAAGGTCAGGTATTGAAGCACGTGTTCTTTGCTTCATATTTCTTAAATATTACATTCTGTAACTATTTTTCCTTCAATTTAAACTTTTGTCAGTCACTTAATAGCGTTTTGAAACTACATTAACTCTTCCAATCCACTATGGCACATGGAAATGATTTATGTAAAAGTAATGCATGATTTCTTGCTTGTAAATGTGTGGGGGTTTCCTTCAAAACGAATCACAGAGTCAACTCTTAAGACTTCTTTGAAGATTTGCTGGCGCCTTTAGGCAGCCGCAGTCAGGTTCTGATGTAGTGAGCAGAGTTCACTTTGGATAAGAATGTCACAATTTGTAAACACTGTGACTGTCTCCAATTTGGAAAACTCTTTGTAAATACTTTAATAACAGCCAAATAAGCCCAAAGGATTGGTTTTATATGCGCCATCCTATCAAACACTGCCACCTTCCAAGCATCGGTGATGACACAAACCTGAAGATTATAACTATTTGTATTGGATGATAATATATGCCAGGCTCCCACCACGCTCTTTACATGAATTACCTCATTCGAAGATGAGACTATTTTTCATGAGGAATGTAACATCAGTATTCCCATTTTACAAAGATGGAAACTGAAGTTCTCAAGATTTTATGTAGCTTACCCAAGATCACATAACTAAGATGTCTTACCTATGGGATTCAAGATTTAAAAGTTTGAATTCAGAGCCTGATATATTAGCTTCTGCAAATGCCATTGCCGTAGATCCTCATGTTCACTAAACTCTACTACTGAAATAGAAAAAAATGTTGCAAAGCAGTACTTTCTTATTTGACTGTAACGATGGAGGTGGGTATCTCAATGAGGCCTTTACCTGACATCTACAATAGAATTCTTTGGATAGAAGGGGAGAAGCGGTTGCTGATTTTGGTTTTCCTGATCTGAGACTGTAACACTGTTACCTCAATTAGGTATTTGAAGAGGGGAGTGAAGAGGGAAGAATAAGAAATGGAGACCCTGGGAGAGTAGCTTGTATTCTTGGAGCAGCATATAGTAGAATTGCAAGTAACATTTGTTAAATACAGTTTAAATGACTTCAAGACCGCTTATTGTCTGGTGGCCACTAGCTGCCAACCTCATTTTAGTCACTGCTTTCCTTCCCTGTGTTTCTTTCTGCCCTACTGCCTATCACTGGGTTCACAATGATGCTCCCACGTCTTAATGCCTTTCATCTGTGGTTTCCCCTCTATTTGTGATCCATCTTCTCTTTCACTGTAAAGCTCATCAGTTGTCATGACAGCTCAAACGGCACTTTCTTGTGAATATTGAGTAATCTCCAAAAATCTAATTGCTGGTCCTTACATGATTCCATTATTATTTCTTAGGCTTCTTTTCTTGGGCTTACTACATTGCATTCTGTCTAGGTGACCAGTAGTGCCTTCAAGTTTGGGACACTACTGACCTAGCTTTTGGTATTCTGATGTGAGCTAGGCCAGAACACAAAGATGTGCTGTAGGGTGGAAGTGAAAATGATCACTTCAGTTCACTAGTAAATGGGAAGACAAGAAGTAAAGAATATAAACCAACAGGATGCTATTGGAGAGGCAATTTGCCATGGGCCCTGAGTGTCCTGTGGGTTCTTATGAGAACGTAAGGCTGTGACCTCTCTGTACTTGGGCCCTTTCTCACAGTGCATTTGCAGTGAAGGATGAGGACTAAAAGCAGGCTTGCTTGCCATTCATGATAAAAATAGTGTTTATTATTTAATTTTAATACCAAGCTTAGTATTCTTCACTCATAACACAAATCTACTGTGTATCTAGCATTCATACGGGTCCTTCTGCAACACCTGCTGTAGTCTGGGGGAGTGACATGCAAAAGAACTGACATGAACACGAAGCTCATGCTGCCTGCTATGCTGTGAGTAATGAAGTTCTTTGCCTCTGACTCAGGAGTCTTGTGTCTTGTGCCAATAATGGTGAAACAGAAACAGGCTAACTTATTAGCTCATAGGTATGTAAAGTCCAAGAATTTCCACAGTTCCTGACAGATGCAAGTGACTATAAATAATACCTAGAGTCTTTCCTAATTCCTCAACAAAATAAATCTAAATTATCTTAATTTGGCTTCCCCCACAAGCAGACCCTAAATCAATGATGTGAATGCAAGTAGCTTATTTGCCATTAGCAGAAAACACTGTTGCATGAATAGGGAAATGAGGCAAAGAAGAGAACAATCAACAAAGAGTAGTTATACAAAGCCAGTGGTCACTGTGGGTGGTGAAGCTTAATCCCACTGGGAAAACTCTGGAAGTCAATGTAAAACACAGGATGAGGGGATATTTATACACTGATTCACATCAGTGCCCAGTTGGGAGCTACTCTAGAGGGGTATTAAATACCTGGCATTTCCAGGATGCCTGGCATGTGGCAGAGTGGTCCCTGGATTTGGAGAAAGCCATCAGGCATAAAAAAATACAGATACTGGAGTTAGAATCAACTTGAGTCCACTGTCCCTTACAATTGTAAGGCTAAAGGGATGTGGTTGGGGCAGCAAAATATCAATTACAGTGCTAGAAATGGTCCTGCTGGGATGAAGAAACCACACATGAGAGGAGCTCTTAGAGTTTTGAGGCTTTGATGCCCTCAGGGAAAAGAACAGGGCATAGAAGCACATGGTCTACCTACTGACAAACAGCATATTCAGCTTAGCTCCATATATGTATTTTGAATTCTTTTTCTTTTCTTACTGTCATCCTTACAACATATCTTGCCATGAGACCTACTATGTCACTATGGCCCACTGCAATGTGCCCAATACATGTTTCTTGAAAGAAAGAATATGATGATAAAAATGTACTTGGTAAACATCCTGAAATGGATAGCTAAAAAGACAATTGATTCACAGGGATTAAATAGAAAGGTCCAATGTACTTTTTCATGGAGAAAACAACCTTGCATAATCCAACTTAATATGTGATTAAATTAGCTGGTTTGACTCATACCTTGCCCTAAGATGAAGAATGCTAGCCAGCTGAAATGGGAACTGGGAAACTCCTGGGGCATCACTTTATCCCCAAGAAGGACAACTCAGTTGTGAATAATCAGGAATTGGCTGCACAGGAAAACCTTACTATTGCCAGGGTTTCCGTTCAGAAATAAACAGAAGTTACTGAATGACTGAAGGAAAAGAGGGAAACTAGCATGAATAATACCTACCATATGTCAAGAACCATGCCACACTGTTCACAGGAATTCACACACTGGTCTCTGCCCCCAACAGTTCTAGGAGGTTTTTATTTTGCATAGTGGAAGAAACTGGAAACACTTTCCCAAGGGTGGGGAATAAATAATAGCAGATTAGGGGTGTGAATTCAGATCTGTCTGACTCTAAAGTCCATGCTGTTTCTTTATCACCCTGGACTCCCCATGAGTCACTATCCATGCTGAGTACAGGTGAAAATGTGGTAATATTGCAAATAAAATCTTTTCTTCTAACATACAACACACACACATACACAATGTGTAATAAAGTATCACACGCCGTTTTTTTGATGTTTGACTGCTGACAACTTTCAAGCTCCACCATTTCCTTTTCCTCTGCCCCACATATGGGCAAGCTGATAAGAAAGCCTGGGTGCTCCTTCCTTTGGTTCTGGTGGAAAGTTCAGACTCTGTAAGTCCCAGCCTTCATGGAGGAACCTTTACACCAGCCCCAACCCCTAACTCCCTTAACAATCACAAAGCTAGTCTCCTCTCCCAATTCTCCTAAGCCACTTGTCAACCTGTTGGGAGTCAACTCCGCTCTCCCTAGAAAGTCCTATCATACAGGCAACAAACTTTCAGATCTTCTTGGTGTAAGTGTGGCATCATCAGTCTTAACATCGCAACCAAATTTTGGATGAAGGGTCCATTCTTTTCCTGTGGGTAGCCGCGGCATTCAGCACAGAAAGCAGAGTCTAGACAATGGCCACTACCGTTTGGAGTCTTTCTTCTTTTGCATTGGCTTCCAGACTGGATCTGCTGCTTGCTGGCAGGCTTGTGCTTTGAGCTCTGCTGTTTTGTGCTGCATTTGCTGAGTCCTAGTGAGCCTCTTATGGGTTTAACCAACCTGATTTAGAAGTTTCAATAACTGGCATTTAGGGACAGGAGTACGGGATTGGGGCCCTCTTTAAAACGGTTCTGGTCATGTGTATTGACCCAGACCTCTCTCTGTGTATTTCCAGTTGAATCACATGTCACAATTCCAGCATAATTCATGACTAAAGCTAGGCTCAGGGGAACGACATTTACCCTGTGACCCTTGGCTGTTTGTCTCAACCAGGCATGGGAACCCATTCTATAGAGTGGTCAGGGAAAAGACTGATACTCTGTGCAGTAGTTCCTCTTATCCATGATTTTGCTTTCCATTGTTTCAGTTACCCACAGCCAACTGTGGTCTGAAAATATTGAATGGAAAATTCCAGAAATAAACAATTGATAAATTTTAAATTTCGTGCCGTTCTGAGTAGGTTGATGAAATCTGACACCATCCTGTTCATCCTGCCCAGGATGCTACGTCACAATGCCTGCATCATTTCCCTCACTTCCTCTCAGCGTGCAGGCGTTGTGTCATCTCACATCATCACAGGAAGAAGGGTGAGTCTAGTAAGATATTTTGAGAGAGAGAGACCACATTCACATAATTTTTATTATTATTATTATAATTGTTCTATTTTATTATTAGTTATTGTTGGTAATCTGTTACTGTGCCTAATTTATAAATTATAAATTAAACTTTATCATAGGTATCTATGATAGAAGAAACATAGTATATGCAGAGTTCAGTACTATCTGTGGCTTCAGGTATCCACTGAGGGTTTAGAACATCCCCTGCAGACAGGAGGGGCTATTCGACAATATATAGGCCCATCAGGTGGTTGCTCACTTGGAGGAAAAGCATTTGTGTAACGAGTGGCCTGCTGAGATAACACTCCTAAAAGCAAATGACTCACTAGGACCCTACAAATTGCCTTTGTGGCTGCTGCTACCCGGTTCTTTGGCAAAGATCCTGACCCTCTGTGTTATAGAGAAAACACGCATAGCATAGCCCAGTTATTAATTCAAATCCGACTGAAGTCCATGGCCCTTAAACCCTATAAAGAAACCATTGGCATGGGAGAGGCCCTGACTCTGAAGATGCTGGTCCGAGGCACTCTGAAGGAGAAAGAAACTTACAGACAGGAGCAGAGGAGAGAGGACAACCCCTCCCCGAAGTACATCCATAGACAGTTAAACAAACGAAACAAGCAGAAAAAAATCCTTAAACACAGGAGAAAGAAATACAATATAAAATAGAGCTCTGTAATTTGACTCAATTGGAAATCCAAAATTTGCTCAAAAAAATCATGCAATAAAAGAAAAGAATGCTGCTTAGCTCTTGTGCCGCTACAAGATAGGTCCTGAATTAACTTTAACATCGCTGAAATGCACCAGTTGGCAAACCTTCATGACCATAATCAATACTGGAGCTCAAATTGCAGTTGAACCTGGGGTAAGTGTAAGACTGCTGACACTGAGTGTAAGTCCCAGTGCACTTAAACATGGTACCCTATGGCTTTAGAGGAGTTCTTGGATATAAAACAGAGGACAAAAAGATATGCCTCACTTTAACCATTGGACTATGGTCTTGCCAAAATTTCCCACAGCCATAGTGACTATTGACCTATAATACCCCACAGTGGGCAAAGAGGCTCTTACTCAATGAACAATAAATTAAAATTAATCAAATCTTTGGCATTTACAAACCACTTGGCAAAATGGGACTCCATAGGCCTTCTCCCTAGTTAAAATAGTTAATACAGATCAGTGTACATTAAAACAGGGCCTTCAAAGATTAAACCCATTATTCAAGGCCTATTGAGAGAAGGGGTGATTACTCCAGCTGCTTCTCTATCTAACAGCCCAATCTGGCCTATTCTTAAACTTGGAGCATTAGTACAAGATGGTCATAAGTTGCCCTCAGACTTCTGACATAAGAAATTGTCCTTCCTGACCCCACAGGACATACCATTGGAGTGGCCACTGCTGGGAATCCTGGGTTCTCCTAGAAACAGAGGCTATGACAGGCCCTAAGCCCAAGACTCTCCATACCTAGCTCCCCTTATGCCTTGGGTCATGGAAGCAGCACCTCGCAAGTTCAGCACAACCAGGGAGCCTTGCTTCTAGAGGAGAGAGTCCAATGCATATGCTCTGGCATATCTCATTTACAGGAAGAGGTGTTCCTTCCATCTGCAATTTTTGTCAAGTGTCCTGATTCTGAAGGAGGACTCCTTGTTCCTGAACCCTTTGGCCACATGGATACTCCCTAGGGCATAACTGAGTGAACAGCAAAGGTAGTTATAATATACTTTATAGACACCAGCACCACCACCACATGTGATGGAGTTCACTGAAAGGGCTGCTACTTTTATCCTTTCATGAGGATGTCCCTGATCAAGGATGGAATCCAAAGGTCAGCATAAATGGCTGTGCTTTAGGCAGCCGTCTCAGTTTTGGATACTTTGTCCAACAATTGGCCACATCCACACATTTTTACACATTCTTCATAATTGCTAATGGTTTGGCCATTTGGTCTGGCAATGGCAATGACCACAATTGTTTATCCAAGTTTGCCTCTTTTTGCTGTGAACAGCTCTGGTGATCTCTAGCTTCATCGATATGCAAAAATTAATCACGATCACACACATTCTTGCATAAGCCACAGTACAAGTCCCCACCAAAATATTCCTTACCTCTTGCAGAGTTGCAGATTCTGTTATTGAGAGTGACCAAGGCACCCACTTCACTTCCCAAGCTGCACAATGTTGGGCTCTTGAACAATACGTTCAGCGTAACTCAACGTGCACATTTCAGCCATCAGTTGAACAGTAGAGGTGAATTATAAAAAAGAGTCAGATTCAACCTTCAGTGTAAGACTGCTGACAGATTTCAAACCCCACCAGTCCTTGTCCCCTTCTGCTCTACATCTGAGTCAGCTGATAAGAAAGCTTGTTCTCCCTCCTTTGGTGCTAGTGGGAATTTCAAACCACAGAAGATGCAGCCCACGACAAAGAACCCCGCACCATCTACCATAAAAAACCTACAGCCATCTTTTGTCTCTGTTTTCTCAAGCCATTCTTGGACATACTTGGGAGCGCACTCTGTTTTCCTCAGAAAGCCTCATGAGAGTAACAGACCTTTTCATACTCTCTTGGTGAGTTTGAGGCATCATGAGTCTTGCTATCCAAGCCATATTTTGAGTTTGGGGTGAGCTACTACATCTCTATGAGGTGACCGCCACAAAACAGACTCAGTTCTTTTGGCATTGGGATCTGTACAGGGACTCTGGCGTCACAGTGCAGTTCAGTCATATTATCATTACCAAAGAGCCTTCAATCTGTTCTCAAAGTATATCTTTTCATATACAGTATCCAAACTTCAAAATTCTAACGAAAACGCCTTAGAGCAAACTTTTCTTGCAACTAACATATGATCTTTCAGACATGGTGGGCTAAGCCTTGTAAAAATAGAAAAGGAAGATATTCTCCCTTGTTTTGTGATTCTTTTCTGTGTGCATTATACGAAATTTATGCCTTCAAACTTTTAAAAATGTCCATCTCAGTCAAGGCAGCAAGGTTCTAATTGGTTCTGCATTTAGTTTTGCAAAAAAAAGGAAATATCTTAAATGGTTTATTTTCCCAAGGTTCAGTCGCCAATCCATATTATATTTAATGCGTATTTCATGGGAAATTTCTTCTTCCAGGGCTTGTGCTTCCAGAGTACTTCCACTGAACTAACTCAAATATGTGTTAGAAAAGTCATCTGGATAATCAAAACATCTTTTTAATTTGCTCCCCATTTTTTTCTGGTAAATATTTGTAATCTTTGTGGGGCAATAAGACCCATTTTATTGACATTTGTGAACAGTGGCGTTTGTGTAGAGTGTGGAGGCGTCACCCTTTTGGCCATGGCGTGTCTGAGGGTAGGGTGCCTCCAAGGGCAGTGCCAGAGAGGTTGTGGGTATTCCAGGGTCAACAGAATCTGGAGCTACGTTCACCCACATTGCCCTAAGCCAGAGATGCCTTTGTAAACAAACAAACAAGAAACAAACAGAACTTTATTGAGAGTAGGTAGGTTTGTTTTTCAGGAAAAAGTCCCAATATCAAAACGGAACTTGGAGTTAAGAAGGAGTAAAACGGGAGCGAGAGCAGCAGGGTTCGACCCTGAGACCATAGGATGCAGAGGGGAGCTGGGCTCTCTTTCAGGGGAACTGCTGCAGAGAGCCAGCCCGGTGTGGCCAAGCACTTGCTGAGGCTCTTCCTCAAGGTGCTGGGGTGTGTGTCGTCGTGACATGCTGGTGATGCGTGAGGCCTGCTTTGTTTTGCCAGTGAGGACAGGCAGCGGGGGCCCTTGGAGCTGCATCAGGCTCCCAGTCTCCTGAGACCCAGTCGGCACTGAGACTCCCTTTGATTCTGGTTAGGAGAAGTCTGTACTGTGACAGATCGCTATTTCTAACACTATCATTGACTTCCTCTTTCCCCATCTCCTGACTTTCCTCCACAAAGTGGGACACTTTGTATGAACCTGAGTTTTGGAAACAAACACACACATTTCATTAGGATATTTTTCATAAATGTATATTGCTTCTGTTGAGTCATAACCTTTTTGAGGTTAGGGAGTAGATTATATTCATCTTTGGATTCTTGGCCGCTGGCATAGAAGTTGATGTATGGGTGTCTTAATATATTTCTGTGTGGTGTGGTCTTATTCAAAGGGTAAGCAGACTTATACAAGATTATAGAACAGTGGCCAGCAAGCCTCCACTTATAACCCGCACCAGAAATTTGACCCTGCCCCATAGCACCACCTCAGTGCAACTGAACACTCACAGCTTGTCATTTGTCCCGTTTTATTACACATGGTGTTATATGGTAAGTATTCCCCGGACAGTGAGTTCCTGTTTTCAAGAGTAAAGTTGTATCACATCCATGTCTGCGTTCCACACGGTGTCTTGGGGAGACGCATTCAATAAATGTCTGGTTTGATATTTCTTCGGGGTGTATTTTTAAGGCTATGAATTTCCTAGGAACTGTCCTAGATAAAAAGACCAAACACCCTCTCTCCACTTAAGGTGTGCGATGCAGGCTCTCGCACATACCAGACATTCAACAAGAGTAAATAGATGTTTTGGTCTAGCATAGCACTGGAATTATAATTTAATCTAGGGCAAGTATGACCATGAGAGCAGAAATTAATTACACTTCTTAATCAAAAGAGGGAGAATTTGGGGGCTGGCCTGGTGGTGCAGCGGTTAAATATGCACCTTCCACTTCCGCGGCCTGGGGTTCGTCAGTCCTGATCCCGGGTGTGGACATGGCACTGCTTGTCAAGCCTTGCTGTCGTAGGGGTCCCACATATAAAGTAGAGGAAGATGGGCACGGATGTTAGCTCAGGGCCAGTCTTCCTCAGCGAAAAGAGGAGGATTGGCAGTAGTTAGCTCAGGGCTAATCTTCCTCAAAACAAAAAAAAGAAAAAGGGAGAATTTTATATACAGCTGGAGAGAAACAAGAAAGATTTCATGTATAGGCAACATTTGAAATAATCTGTATATAGGATTTCAGGAGACAGAGGTAGAAGCAGTGTTCAGGGACCATCAGTGGTGGGGTTTTACTGGAGCAAAGATGTGAGCACGGGAGTACTGAGGAATGTCATTGGAAAACCAGATGGAGAAAATATTATGGAAAACCAAAGTGGTTTGTAACTTTTTATCTCAATTTTATTTAATGTTTGATGTGTGATTACATAGAAGAAAATTAATTATTAGTGGTCCTTAAAATTATTTCATTGGTTGGTAAAACATCAAAGACTAAATGCCCTGGAACTACTGTCTGACTTTTTTGTAGCTACTTTATTGAACAAGTTCTGGACCAGATGTGGTGCAAGCAAAAAAGGAACTAATGTCACATTTCTTCCCTCTCTATCTGACTCCCTTTTAAAGAACTATTTAAATAAATGTAGTCCTATCCAATATAGTTAGAGCTTCAAATGCCTCACACCCTGGTCCATCCCATACAAACTCTTTTAAAGGTCCCTGTGGGATCCAGGCTGTCCTCTAGAGGAAGGGCTCCGGGCCAGCTCACTCCAATAGGCTGACTCAGCCCACAGGCCACTTCCCAAGCCCTGGCCCCAGCAGCAGGGGCAGCGCAGCTGACCTCATAGAGTCTTTCTCCTTCCGCAGTCAGGAAGGGTCAGTCCCAGGCACAGCGCCCTGACTTGAAACTTTTCTTGTCAAGAGCCACATGCACCTTCTCAGGCTTTAGAGGAAACAAATAAAGCTTTCTGAGGGCTTGGCTTGGAGGCTTCCTCCTGCCCTGTGCATGCCCTTGACTCTCTGGGAGAATCTTCAGTCTTCTTACCTGTCCAAGCTCACCCTGAAGGGAGCACCTCCAATGGAGCCTGTTACAATGCCCTGCAGAGCTGGCCTGGCACCACCGTCTTGACTGCCTCTCATAATTTTGGCATTGGAGATGTCTGTGAAACTGGAAATTTAAGGAAGCACGAGGCTTCACGAGCACTGTGTAACCCACTTGTGGAAGACTGCTCAGCACTAGTGGCTCTCCTCTGAGCCGGGTTCCTGAAGGGACTGCTGATCTCTGTTTCCACCTCCTCATGAGCTCTGATGTGGGCCTGCCATTAACTGAAGAAGGCCTGCCTCTGAGATGTGATGGGGGATGTTAGGGCCGACAATACCTCGTATACATATCGCTTATATAGTTCTGAAGTCAATCTGGGAGACAGTTTCTCCTTTCCTGCCAGACCAGTGTTTCCTGATGGAGATTAAAAATCTCTCTCCTCATAGATTTGAAGATGCAGATTTACTGAGGAAATCTATGAACCAAGGACAGGAAGATGGGAACTCCTATTGCACTGGGTGGCCTGGGTCTTTTTTTCTTTTCAAATAGGAATGTGTGTCAACAAAATCTTCCATTCAAGCTTAGAACAAAGTGTTCAGGACACATGGAGTAGCAAAGAAGATAGAAAAGGAAATCTAGAGTAAACTGAGATGTCTTCCAGAAATGTGTGAGCAGCCAAGAAAGGAAGAACCCTGGCAGCAGAAAACCCTACTTTCGTAGTTACCCAATGTCAGACCCAGTGTAAACCACAGCGAACACGCTGCTTTCCAGGTTCAGCTGGGCAACACTGCCCTTTGATATTTAGGCAGAGTCAGCTCCAGCCTTTATCCTGATCCTGTGGGAAGCCCTGTCCTCGTACACCCAGGGATGCCAATTTCCTGGTGGTTCTGAAAGAGGTTCCTCCTGCTGCAAAACTCACATAGCTTCTCCCACGGGCTTTGCTTTTGAAGAAATAGTCATTGAAAATCTAGGAAGATCAAGATATTTTTATCTTAGTAAGGCATACCACTTAAAATTGATCTTAGATATTCCTGCTATAGCCTGTGGCTTTTCCAATGATCGCTTTCTGTACTAGCATCAGCCTTGTGATTTAAGTTTCCTCTTTTCTCTCTGTATAAATTTTAAAATGCCCGCCACAAAAGATATCTGCATTATAATCCCTGGAACTCGTGAATGCTACCTTAGATATGGTCACAAAGGTCCAAATGGGTCTAAGTTAGGGATCTTCAGCTAGGGAGAGTGCTCTGTCTGGGTGGGCCCTACATGCAATCGCATGCATCCTGTACAAGGGAGGCAGAGCGAGAATTCACAGGCGGACACGCAGAGGAGAAGGGGATGTGCAGGTGGTGCAGAGAGAGCTTGAAAGATGCTGACCTTGAAGACTGGAGTGTTGCAGCCACGAGCCAAGGAACGTGGGCAGCTGTGAGAAGCTGGAAGAGGCGTGGAAGGGATGGATTCCCGGCTGGAGCCTCCACAGGGAGCACGGTCCTGCCGAGACCTTCGTTTCAGCATAGTGACGCTGATTTTGGACTTCCGGTTTCCAGAATTGTGAAGGAATCAATTTCCAGAGTTTCCTGCCACCAATATTGTGGTGGCTTGTTACAGCTGCCACGGGAGACGAAGGCACTGCCCCTCCTCCCTGCCTCTCTCACATCTGCTCTTCGCTGCTATCTCTGGCCTAGCCTCTCGTTCTTCCCACTGCAGAGCAGAGAGCTGTCTCTGTGCACGCCCTGGTTCTTGGGGTGTCCCCCTTGGCAGATCCACATAAGAGTCAAATGTAGTGCAGGATGTCTGCCTGCTCACGGCCGTGTAAATCTGTGTCCAAACGCTTCCAACAACTGTTCTGTGCACCTTAGGCTAGATTGCATCTCTAAAGGGTGGTTTGCTGCATAAGCAGCCCCACCCTTCCCGTGAGTTCTGGGTAAGGTGGTCGTAGGGGGTGGCTGAGAAAAGCAGAGTTTTATACTTTCAGTTACAACACATATAAGGACTTGCAGTTGGGATAAAACTTCCTGACAAACATGTGAGTAGACTTTGGAAAATGCTTTGAAGGAGTGTGTGAAACAGCCACACATAAGATATTGAAAGAAAAAGTCAAAAGCGGAGGAGACAAGCATTCAAGAAAGTGGCTGGAGGCGCAGAACCGGCTCTGTGAACTTTTCCAGCCCCCATCAGGGGAGGGACTGGACAGGGTCTGTGCTCACACCGCAGCTCAGCTTGAGCTCCGTTGTCCTTACAGCACAGCTTAGCTTGAGGTCAGGTGTGACGTTCAGTAATCGGTAGCGTTATTTCTATGTTTTGGAACACTTAGCATGCTGTGGAGCTTCTCAGAATGTGGTTCTCAGGAACTTCAGAGACATTTGTCACACATTCATATGAATTCCTGGGCATCAGCCTAGACTTGAGTCAGACTCTGTCACAGAGAGAACCAGCAATTTGTATTTTTAACAAATTAAATTTGAGAAATGTTAATCTCTACACCGGGAGTGAAGTCTGCATTCCCACATCTCGGTGAAAGACTCCTAATGTCGCCCCGGGGAACACTGCACTGGAATAGATTGCTGGTTCTTGCTGCAGGAATCGATGCCCAGTTTGAGATGGGAATCTCTGATTTGATCCACCTGGATTCCTACCCAGGTGACAGAGAGAATGTGAGATGACTCTTTGAGACATCCTAAGAGCCATCTAAACTTCACTCACATGGAGCTGAACTGCCTAAGCCACTGAGCCAACCGGTGGAGTGAGACCTAAAGTTACCGAGAAGGAACATATTCCAAACTGCGTCTACTATGGATATATTTTTTTCTTTCCGTCCGAAAGATTCAGACTAAAGCCCACTGGTTTTAGCTCTCTGGATGACTCTGAAACTCCTGAGGTATAGGGCTAGACAGACAGTCACCTTCAAGGTAACCAGCTCTGAAACCTCACAGGGGGCAAAGAAACACGGCTTTTTCCTTGTGCGTTGATGAGTTACTTTGCAGACCAAAATTGCATCACGTAACCTGGTATTTCCAACTCAGGAGGAAAATGAGTATTTTGTATTATTCGTTATAATACTTCTTGTCTCTGATGAAAATAAGTTCAAAGGAACAAGTTGTCGGTTCATTTTCCCGAATAGGGAGAGCAGTAAGATGACCTGTCAACAGCTCCTAAAGCAAGTGTACCCAGGCCTTATTTGCAAGCTCATCATATTAATGCAGATCTGTTTTTCTTTTTTAAGTCAAAAACTTTGTTATCTGGCCTATGTATTTGGAATTTTAATGTGTTTACTAATTTTCACTGTTGTCTGGAATGAATGCTGAAGTGAATAATATTTATTAACCAGTAAATGCTACTGTGGATGTTTTCCAAACTACTCTATTTGAAGAAGAAAGGACTTTCTTATCACTAGGAATCATCATGAAAATTATCTTTTTTCATCACTACTTACATGGAGTAAAAATTATTGTAAGCTGAGGGGATTAATCGACTTTCAAAATATCAGAAAATTGTCTTTTCCCCCCGTTGGCAGGAGGCATCAACTGTTTATAAAAGCTTGAGTGTTTCTGTACCAGGGAAGACTAACGCCCTTGTGGCCCCAGGGCTGTGTGACGTGGAGGATGCGCCGCACCGCGGCTGTTTTCACGGCCTCTGCCCTCAGAGGCTTGGCCTGCTTGCCGGGAGCTGCTGGGGAAGCTGGCACTGAGCTCTGAGAGGGTCCTCTGACAGCCCAGACTGAAGAGCAGATCGCCTCTGCAATTCCTCCAGTCTCTTGTCACACCTTGATAATTATGCACAGTAAGTACCAGAATGCCTCCTGTTGTGCGCTGCTTACGATCACAGTACCGCGGAGGAAGCTGCTGTGAGCATAATGGAACAGGGGTATTAACCAGACCTCATCTTTTATCAGGTCCTGTGTATGAGGAGATGAATTGAAAGAGCAGCGCTCGAAAGGAGGACTTGAAAAGATGCTCCCAACTGGAGTATTGGAAAGAGGAAACTGTGTATCATAACTAGAGACATTATGTACATTTCCATTGTATAAACACACACAAACGACTTACAATAATCTCTACGTTGAAAGAGAGCACAGAAAATTTTCTTTCCTTTACCTTAAAAGATCATAAGAAAGCAGCTACACAATATAATTTGCTTGGACCAAAATAGAAAGATAAAGATTAAAAATCAAAGGTAGTAAGTAAGCTGACACTTCAATAAGTTCTCCCTTGAATAAATTAATGTGAATCTGTCAAGAAATAATAAAATACTTGGTTTAAAGTATGAGAATCTTTTTTATCAATTTATGTTTCATTTTGGAAAATAAAAGCAGACAGTAAAATGGTGTTAATGTTTATTCTGATAATGTTTATTTATTGAAGCAGCATTTTTACTTCCCACACTCTACGGAATTTATGTGTAAATTTTGTAGCCATTTCTTGCTAGTTATACTTCGGGTCCCAACAGTAAATACTGATTAAAATAGTATGTATGATATTGGATTTCTCAATATCATAGTAGTTGGTTATGCAAAACTACATACTGCTGAGATAATTATTCAGAATAATTGGTATGCCAAGTCTCCTTTTAAAAAATTAAAATCATTTTTAGTTTGGCAATGTGTTCATTTAGCAGTTTTTTTTCTTTAAATGAATTCAGTGCCTCATAAAAGCCCGGATTGACAGCCATTTGGAGAGGAGGCTTTTGTTTATCCCTCAAATGAGAACAGCATGGGCAGCAGCAGGGGGAGCTTCCGCTTTTAGGCAGGTGGAACTCTCAAAAAGGAAACTTCACACTCCTGTCAATACCATTTAAAGTTCTCACTTACACCAGTTCCACAAGAAATGAAGCATTTTGTGGCTGTGACTCCCATCTCACTCTCCTTCGCATGCTCAGCTGAAGTTTTCCAGCCAGATCTGGAATGAATATAAATCTGCCGGCCCCGGCTCAGGGTGAGAGCTGCGGAACTCACGCCGCCATCACAACTCCAATGCCGCGTCGTTCTTCATCTATGACGTTCATCCTCAGTGTGACTGGGAATGGATTAAAAGAGGCTGGAGACAGGAGATGGCCAAGGGGAATCTGGTGTGTTTCTGGTGTGTGGACATAACAGATATTTGTTCAATCCAACACAGCATCTAGCTTTAAACTAGAAGATCCTCCGTGGCTTCCTCAGGTGGAGGGGGAAAGCTTCCTTCTGACTCAGCTCGTTGGCCTCGCTAGAGCAAAACTGAAGCGTTGCATGCAAGAGTCGTCCTTGACATTGAGATTTAAAAGAATAAAAACAAACATACTAGATAATACCAATCAACAGTTTTGTGATATCATCTGTCTATAAATTATCATTGGTGGAAATTCTTGAGTATATTAGTAAAATGATTAAATTTGGTAACAGATTTGTGGGTATTTCAGATGCTCAAGCTCTGAAAGTATGCCATGGAAACTTTCAAGCGGGAGAAAAAATTTAAAAACATTATAAAAATATAAAAATGCAAGATCTGCTGAAAATATATAGTGAAAATAGTTTTGATAATAGCTATGTAAATTTAAAATATGTCAATAAAATAATAAAGTGGATCTGGTGAAGTCCCAGAGGCTCTTAGTAAGTCATTAACTTCTGGAAACAGTAGGCAGTAGGTTTGGTGTAGGTAAATATAGATATTGTATATTTATTTCCCAGAAAGAAAATATCGCAAGGTGAACTATTTCCATTCCTAATATGAATGGTATAGCATGTGATCTGGTCTAGCCTTTGAAGAAGAAGTATTGATTTGACCAAATGATGTAATTTAGACCATTGACTTTCAAGGATTTGAGAGTGATCAACTATAACCTCCACGATCATATAGGTCACAGTTACTGATTTGGATGGCCTAATTTATTATTTATTAAGCCAGTCTTTCTTCCATCACTGGTATGTATTCTCCACTTAAATAGCATGGACTTACAGGTAAATGAGGCCCTTTTTTGTCTCGAAGCATCATAATAAGCACGTACACCAAGTCTGTAATCAGGGATATTAGCTAAATGTAGAAAGAAATTTGGACTTGAAATTTGCACTGTTGTTCTATATGCATAAAAGTGTAAGCAGCTTTATTTTGGATTAGGTAAATGGCCCATCTAGCTCAAGATTATTTATAATAATGTTTCATAGAGGGACATCTTTGTTTCCTAAGGATGGGTGTGGGTGTCATTTTTTATTTCCAATCACAATGCCAGTCACTCATTCTATCTGAGGAGACCTTGTCTGCCTCCCATTCGAGGTGCTGGGGACTTCTGGTGCTCTCTCCAATCCACACTTGCCACTGAAGAATAGGCAGTTTCTGACTGAGGCCCTGTCAAGCATAGGAAGCTGCCCCTCCTTTTAAAGCTAGTGAGAGACAGAAGCAGCAAGCAGAGGGAGCTTTTTCTGATGAGATCAGTGTCAGGAGCAACAGTGAGGGTGAGCTTCCAGAATCAGTAGCGTCAGTGGTTACATGTTAGGATTCAGTGTCCAGCAGAGATGGTAACAGTGGGACACGCTGTGTTGCCTGTGTCTGGAGACAGCAGCATGGTGAGACGGATTTTTAACCTGGATGGATTGACTTCACCTGTTATATAAAAGTGCTGTGCTTTTGTAAGTAGCACTTCCGTCCTTTAAGAAAAAAATAGCATCTTTTATTATGTGAAAGATTCTCTATCATCAAAGGGAACAATTAACAGAGTGAAAAGGCAATCTATAGAATGAGAGAAATATTTGCAAATCATATATCTGATAAAGGATTAATATGCCCAGAATATGCAAGAAACTCCTACAACCCATAACAATAATGAGAGATAACCTGATTTAAAAACTGGACAAAGAACTTGAGTAGACATTTCTCCAAAGATGATGTACAAATGGGCAACAAGCATATGAAAAGATGCTCAACATCACTAAGCATTAGGGAAATGCAATTCAAACCACAATGAGCTACCACCTCACACTCGTTAGGGTGGCCACTATCAAAAGAACAGAAAGCAAGTCCTGGCAAGGATGCAGAGAAATTGGAAATTGCTAGGAATGTAAAATGGTGCAGTCACTATGGAAAACAGTGTGTAGGTTTCTCAAAAAATTAAAAACAGAATTACAACATTATCCGGCAATCCCAGCTTTAGGTATGCATCCAAAAGAATTCAAAGAAGGATCTTGATGAGGTATTTGCATACCCATGTTCATTGCTGCATTTTTCACAAGGGGTGCAAATAACCCAAATATCCATAAACAGATGAATGTGTAAGGAAAATTTGATATATACATAAAAAGGGTATTATTTGACCTTTAAAAAAAAAAGGGAATCGTGTCACATGCTACAACAGGGATGAAGCTTGAGGGCATTATGCTAAGTGGAAATAAGCCAATGACAAAAGAGCAAATGCTGTGTGATTCCACACACATGAGATAGCTAAAGTAGTTAATATGTAGAAACAGACAGCAGAAACGTGGTTGCCAAGGGCTGGGGGGAGTTGGGAGGGGCTGTTCGTGTTTGATGGGCATAGAGTTTCAGTTTTGCAAGATGAACAAATTCTAGAGATTTGTTGAATAACAGTGTGAATATACTTAATACTACTGATCTGTACACTTGAAAATGTTTAAAATGTTAAGTTAAATGTTATGTGCTTATAATCACAATTGCAAATAAAATTAAAATTAAAATAACTTTTAAAAGATTCTCTGGGGCCGGCCCAGTGGTGCCACGGTTAAGTTAGCACGTTTCGCTTCCATGGTCCCGGGTTCGCTGGTTCAGATCCCAGGTGCAGTCATGGCACTGCTTGGCAGGCCATGCTGTGGTAGGTGTCCCACGTATAAAGTAGAGGAAGATGGGCATGGATGTTAGCTCAGGACCAGTCTTCCTCAAAAAAGAAAACAAAAGGATTCTCTGTCATTTTTGCATTCCAGAATTCATTCTCTTATGTAGATCCTTATGCTTTCTCTCATCTGGTTTATCGGGTCAGTTCCAAATATGACTAGTTCTCCGCCCTTGAAACTTGTCTCTGTTCCTAAATGTGACCACTTCACAATACCATTGTGGTCATTCTTTAACAGATCTTGAAAAAAAATCATTCTAAGGAGAAATTCTGTAAAAATATCCACTCCTTACTACTCTCCAATGTTAAAACTGTCAGATGCCTGTTCTGTGAATTTGTTGTTTTACATTTTGTCTGTTCCTAGGCTCCTGGGGATGACTCTACCCGCACATCAATACATGTTATCTCTTCCTCTATTGCAGTGACGTCTGTACGCTGTCTGAATTTTCCTCACCTAAAGTCCTGCTAAGTTTAGCTTCATTTCATTTATAAAGTTCTTAACAGCTTTATTGAGATATGATTCCTACCTCATACAGCTCACCTACTTAAACTGTATACTTCAATGGGTTTTAGTATATTCACAGAGTTGTGTAATGATCATCACAATTTAATTTTAGAATATTTTCCTTATCCCCCAAAGAAACCTTGTGTACATTAGCCGCCATTCACGATTCCTGCCCCTGCCCCTTGTCCCCAACTCCAGGCACCACTGAAACCACTAAGGTGCTCTCTGTCTCCACAGGTTTGCTGATTCCAGACATTCAGTATAAATGACATCATATAATAAGAGGTTATTTGTGACTGAATTATTTTAGTTAGCAAAACATTTTTAGGGCTCATCCCCATTGTAACATGTATCAGTATTCCACAGAGTTGTGCAACAATCACTACAATCTAATTACAGAATGCTTTCATCACCCCAAAAAGAAACTTTGTACCAATTAGTTGTTATTCTCAATTCCCAACCCCCAGTCTAGCCCCTGGCAACCACTAACCAACTTTCTGTCTCTATAGATTTGCCTATTTGGGATATTCCATATAAATGGAATCAACAATATGTGGTCCTTTGTGACTGGTTTCTTTCACTGAGCATGTTTCCAAGGTTCATTCATGTTGCAGCATGCATCAGTACTCCATTCCTTTTTATTGCCAAATAATATTCCATCGTATGGTTACATCACATTTTATTTATACGTTCATTGGTTTATGGAGATTGGAGTTGTTTCCACTGTTTGGTTATAATGAATAATAGTACTGTGAACATTCATGCACATGTTCTGTGTTCAGGTATTTTTCCATTTTTCTTGGGTAGATACCTAAGAGTGGTATTGCTGAGTCACGTGATAACCCCATGTTTAACATTTCAGAAACTGTCATATTTTTTCCAACATAGTTGCACCATTTTACATTCCCACCACAATGTGTGAGGGTTCTGATTTCTTCACTTCCTTGCTAACACTTGTGATCATCTATCTTTTTGATTATAGCCATTCTAGTGGGTGGAGGTGGTCACTAATTGTAGTTTTGATATGCATTTCCTTAACGGATAATGATATTGAACATTTTATTATGTGTCTATTGGCTATTTGTATGTATTTGCAGAAATATCTAGTTAGATCCTTTGTTCATTTTTAATTTATTTATCTTTTTTGAATTGTAAGACTTTTTTATATATTCTGGACACAAAACTCTTACCAGATATATGATTTGCAATTATTTTTTCTCGTTCTGTGGATTTGCTACAAAAAGTTTTTAATTTTTATGAAGTCTAAGTTATTTATTTTTTCTTTCATTGGCCTTGCTTTTGTTGCCATATCCAAGATGGCTTTCCCTAATCCAAGTATTGACAACTTTCCTCTATTCTGTTCTAAGACTTTTGGAGTTTTAGTTCTTATATTTTGGTCTTGTATTAATTCTCGGTTATGGTATAGGGAAGGAGTTCAACTTCATTCTTTTCATGTAGATATCCAGTTTTTCCCACACCATTACTTGAAAAGATTATTCTTTCCCCATTGAATTTTCTTGGCATGCCTGTTAAAAATCTATCAACCATAAATTTAAAAGGTTATTTTTGGATGCTCAATCCTATTCCATTTATCTATATGTCTATCTTTATGCCAGTTTCAAACCGTCATGTTCACGGTAGCTTTCTAGTAAGTCTAGAAATCAGAAAATGAGTCCTCCAACTTTGTTCTTTCTCAAGATTGTATTGACTATTTTGGATCTCTTGAAGTTCCATATGTATATTTTAGAATGAACTTGTCAATTTCCTTCTAAAAAAAGTAGTTGGAATTTTGATAGGGCTTCCAATGAAGCTAGATCAGTTTGGGAATATTGTCATCTTAACTACAGTCAGTCTTCCAGTCTATGAATGTAGGATATCTTTCTTTTTATTAGGTCTTCTCTAATGTCTTTCAAAATGTATTTTGGTTTTCAGAGTACAAGTATTGCACTAATTTTGTTAAACTAATTCCGATTTATTTCTCTTTTGATGCTATTGTAAGTAGAATAGTTTTCTTAATTTCATCTGATGACTGTTCATTGCTAGCATATGGAAATGTAATTGATTTTTGAATATTGATGTCGAATTCTGCAACCTTGCCAAAGCAGTTTACTAGTTGTAATAGTTATTTAGTACTTTCTTTCAGATTTTCTACATACAAGATCAAGAGATGTTTTTTAACTCCTCCTTTCCAGTCTGCATATGTATACATATGTATGCATGTATGTAAATATATGTGTATTTATTGCCTAATTGCCCTTGTTAGAATCAAGTAAAATATTGAATAAAACTGATGAGAGTGGACATACTTGTCTTGTTCCTGGTCTTAGAGGGACAGATTTCTTTCTTTCACTACTACTGTGGGTTTTTCATACATTCTTTTTATCATATTGAGTAACTTCCCTTTTATTTCTAGATTTTAAGTGATTTTATCATAAAAAGGTGTTAGATTTTTTAAATAACTTGTGTCTATTGAGATGAATACGTGATTTTTTGTTCTTTATTCTACTAACATGGCTTAATTACATTGATTGACTATTGCATGGTAAACCAACCTTGCATTCCTGGGATAAGTCCCATTCGGCCATGGGATTTATAGTTTATATGTAATCCTTTTCTAAGTTGCTGGATTTGGTTTGCTAGTATTTTGTTGAGAATTTTTGCATCTACATTCATAAGAGATATTGATCCGTAGTATTTTATTTTCTTTTTTGTGATGTTTTTGTCTGGGATTGGTCTCAGGGTGATACAGACCTCATGTCATGAATTGGAAAGAAGAGATAAATAATATGCAATTATACTGTCTTTTATGATTATCTACATGATTACATTTACCAGTATTCTCTTTTTAAGTGTGTGTGGTTTCAAATTACTGCCTGACGTTACTTGCTTTCAGCCTGAAATACTTCATTAGTATTTCTTGTATGCTGGGGCTGCTGGCAAGAAATTCCTATTTTTAAAAAATCTGGAAAAGTTTTATTTTCACCTTCACTTTTGAAAGCGATGGTTTTGGAAAGTTTGCTGATTATAAGGTTCTAGGCGGACAGTTTTATTTTTTCTTGCAGCATTTCGACGATGTTATACCACCATGCGGACATACATTTTGATGAGAAGTCAGTTGTTATTATTATTATTGGAGTTCCCTTGTATATAAGTCAGTTCTGCTTGCTACTTTCAAGACTTTTCTCCTTGTCCTTGACTTTCAACCTTTTGATCACGATGTGCCTGGTGTGGATCTGTTTGTATTTATCCTACTAGATTTCATTAAGCTTCTTGGATATGCAGAATAAGGTACTTGATCAAATTTGGAAAGTTTCAGCCATTATTTCTTACAATACTTCTTCTTTTCCACTCTCTCCCCTCTCCTTCATGTACTTCTCCTATGCATGTCTTGCTTCACTCAATGGTATCCTACATTTCTCTGAGGCTGTGTTCATTTTTCCTTATTCTTTTTTCTCTCTGATCTTCTCATTGCATAATAGTGATGAATCTATCTTCAAGTGCTCTTATTTTTATTTCTGTCCACTCAAAACTGCTATTAAGCCTCTCTAGTCAGTTCTTCATTTTGGTTATAGTACTTCTGAATTCCACAATTTTTATTTAATTATTTTTTAAGCAATTTCCATCCCTTTGCTGATGTTCATTGTTTGATGAGACACTGTTCTCATGCCTTCTTTAATTCTTTAAGCATGGTTATTTTTATTTCTTTGAAAATACTTATAATAGTTGCTTTGACATTTCTATCTGCTAAGTGCATCATTTGTGTACCCCCAAAGGCAATTTCTATCGTGTACTTCTTTTACTTGTGTATAGATCACACTTTTCTCTTTCTTTGTATGGCTCAATTTCTTCATTGAAACCGTTTATTTTAGATAATATATTTTAGCAATTTTGGATTCTCACTTCTCCATTCCTCTGGTCTTATTGTTTGCTCGTTTATTTGTTTGTTGCCTTGGCTGGACTAATTAGTGCCATCTATTTCTCCCACAGTACGTAGCCTCTAATGTTGCTCTTCAGAGGGTACAGCCTTGGGTAGGTGCACTGTCTCCCCCTGATCTACACAGAGATGCTTGTGGTTTTAGCTGGGCTCTTTGGCTTGCTCTTTACTTGATCTCCTTGTTAAGCTTGGGGTGGTCTGTCTCTAGTGGCATCACATTCAGTAGCCTCCACTAATTGCTAGATGATTGATGTATTGTTTTCAACAACTCTCAGGGCATAAATGTTTCCACAGTCTTATCCAAATAAAGCATGGCCACCTCATTTGCAGGGGTAGACTCAAAACTTCTTTCAGGTCAATCTTTGAAACTTGCTTTAAACACAGGATGGCTTTTCTTCTCCAATTATTTCCCTGGCTTTTTCTGTTACACTTCTGTCTGGTCCACTTGCTGTCATGGAGCTTGTTGCTGTCATGGCAGTAGTCTTCTCTTAATTGCACTGCACCAAGATCTCTATTCATTTTAATCCTGCCCATGGGTATGAATGTCCCTCCCTTGTTTCAAATAAAGTCAATCCCTTTATAGAGAGCTATAGCACTTTTGGTTCTTGTAGACTACATCTCCTCCTGTGCAGAAACTCTGTGTCACTGCTCCAGAGCTGGAGGTAGGGACAGTGGCCTGCTTCTTTTGGACACACAATTCTATCCTAGGACTGGGCACTGGGGTGATCGTAGTGTGTGATAGCCTTGTCTTCCTGCTTGCCTATACTGGCCTGTAACTTCCACCCTGTGAGCAAGCTGGGGTGGGGAACAGTTGAGTCCCAATACTCTTGGTCAGATACTCCTGGGTTGGAGTTTCCATGCTATAAGCAGGGGCTCGGTAAAGGAAGGGAACTCTAGATCTCTTGACTGTGTTTATCTGGAATAGAGATTCTGCAACATGGAGCTGGGGGGAAGGGATGAGTCATGGTCACAGCTTGTCCTTCTTAGGGAGAAGTCATCACCTTAGACTGGGAGCTGGGAGAAGAGTGAATCCTATCTTCTTGGTTGCATCTGTCCAAAGTAGAGCTTTTGCCACGTTGAGCTGAAGGAAGAGAAGAAGATTGTGAACAAAATGGCGCAGACTAAGATTTCACAGATTTTCTTGAATAAATGTCTCTCCATTTGCTGTTTGCAAATTCCAAGATGACAATTCCCAGAGATTTAAAAGGTCATTTTTTATTATTTTCATGAGTTATGGTGGTTTTGCTGGGAAGAAGGTCCAAAGGGATTCTCACAGCACCATTCTAAAGTGTTTCTCACCCTTTGTAGGTTTGCGTTTAGTAAGTTTGTCTTTTGGTATTTATATATTTTTCCAGTTTCACCACTTGCACATTTGTTTTTGGAGAGCAGATCCTATGTTTCTGAGTTTCTCACACTGTTCTCAGTGGTTGTTTGTTAAATAAATATTCCATACTCTCCACATCCAATAGTCTGGCTAAACTTCCTTCTATTCAAATTCTATTCAATTTCTCTCTAAATGTCGTCTTCTCTGCCCTACGAACTATGTCTACTTTCCACATTTCTTTCTTGTGTACTCTGACATATCTCAAAATCCTTGCAACTCCATTAATCAAAGCAATGATCCTTAAAGCTACTCCATCTCCTCGATTACTTCTATTACACTACCTTGTAGTCTCAACAAGTTTTTTAATTATGTTGAGGTATGGTGACCTGAGTTTCCAAATTACAGATCTAAACCATCATTCTCTAAGGACAGGGATAGATTTAATATATATTTCCAACAATATTCCCAATGATAAACACGGCTGTCTTTTCTTGAGCACTTACTGTGTGTTAAGCACACTGCTAAATTCTTCACATGCATTTTTCCACTTAATTCACAAAATCTCTGCCAGTCAGATATTGGAAGCACAATTTTACAAATAAGAAAAATAAGAAAGAGAAGATAAGTAACTTGCCCAATATTACACTGTTGAATTATATATTCCTGAACAGGAACTGTGAAATATTTTTTTGTATTCCAAAGCCCAGGAGATCATGATCCACATTTAGTTGACACTTTTAGTGTCAACAGAATATTAGGATATTTTTAGGGGCCAGATCACATCAAATCTGGTGCAGTAATAAGCTAGGTAACTAAGACTATTGCAAACGTTCTGATCAAGTGACTTAGCCCAAATGCAAAACTTTTCACTTGCTCACAGTAATAAATTTATAATCATTTACCTGGAAAAAATCAAAATTAGCAGACGATAGGTTTTTATTCATGTTATTCTGTATTACATATGGCAGAAAAGTAAAGTTACCATTTTTCTTCAATCTATTTTTTCCCTAACTCTGCCGTGTTGGGGGCCTCATTGATACCTTCTCTTTCCTTATGTGCATGAGGACCATGCTACATGGTTTACAGTAAGGAACCATTGTGATCTGAAATGCCAGGCCCAACATCATATTTCTTGACTCTAATATCATTACACAATCATATTTTATGGCTGTGACAGCAAGGCTATGACAGATGACACTTTGAGAGTGTTCGGGGAGAAAGCTCATAGAGCACTTAATCAAATGGTTGCAACGTCTAAAAGGATTAAAGTCACGCAGGCTGTGACTCACAAAATTATGTTTCCTGTTATTATCTCAAAATGACAATGAAATACTGTCTATCTTAAATGTGAGTATGTATCTTACTTTTTTTTCAAAAAGAATAATTCCACAGGACAAAAGCAACATGTTTTCCAAGAAAGCTTTGTATATCAAATTTTTTGAAAAATGTATGTATGAACTTTTTATGCTTCCTGAAAATAGTGATCTTGGTAAACTAGATTTCAGTACTATTTGCCAACTAGTGAGTATTAGACTGTTGCATGACTTTACAAACACCACACATACACAAATAAGAATAAGAAAAAAAATTCCATTAGTGTTAAAGTTCAGGGACATTTATTAATACTTTGTTTGCTTGTTTGTTTGTTTGTTTTTGAGGAAGATTAGCCCTGAGCTAACATCTGCTGCCAATCTTCCTCTTTTTTGCTGAAGAAGACTGGGCCTGAGCTAACATCTGTACCTGTCTTCCTCTACTTTATATGTGGGACGCCTGCCACAGCATGGTGTGCCAAGTGGTGCCATGTCCACACCTGGGATCTGAACCGGGGAACCCCGGGCCCCAAAGCGGAACATGCGCATTTAACCTCTGCACCACCCGGCTGGCCCCTATTAATACATTTTTGAGTGTTGTTACTCTGTGAAGTGGACATAAGCAGATACGTTCCTAATTCATTGCCTTCAGTAAGAATATACTTGTTCTTTGTTGCCATTAAAAAATATAATGTCCACTTACCATCGCTTGTGAAAGCAAACTTGATGGGAGGCTTACAGACATTGGGAAGTTTTCTAGCAAAGGAGCTTAAAGCATGTTTTCCTCCAACATTCTGCATGGCTATCCTATAGGTGTTTTCTTTCCAAATTTTTTCTAAGAAAATATATTGTCAGATTTTAGCTTTTTGTAATAACCCTGAATTTTCCAATGGAAAACTCTAGTCATGATTGAGTCTGATTATCTCAAGTGTCTCTTTCATTGTTCCAGTCCCTCTCATACTCCTCACAGTCTGTTGTAAGGAACGAAGATCTGCTATGGGTTACAGTGATATCACTTCTGTTGAATTGAACTATCCAGCAATTTCATTTTTAGAAATGAGTTACTGAAACTTTTTACAAAGTTATCTATAAACAGTGAAAATAGGTCTCACAAACCTTACGTAATAATCCATACAATAACTGAGTCAACTGGAATCCACAAGGAGCATTGTGATTTCTCCTATCTGCAGTAAGATGAAATAGGCTCTCGGTTAGCGTATTCATGGAGGACGTCTGATTTTCAGGAACAGTTTTTGACTTCGAGCAAGAAATGCTGTATTTGCACAGACGTTGTTAAAATTAAAGTCTATCTTGCTGGCCTTTGGCCTTGTGTATATTGAATTATTTCATAAATCCCTCTCCACAATATTTCTGGGGAGCTGATGCTTTGGTGTCATGTATTAAAAAGACAAGAATTGTTTGAGTTGGATCTAAACAGTGGTTCAAACTCAAATGTTTATAGGTCTCAAATGAATGGTAAATGAGTGCAAAACAGAAGTCTCTTTCCAGCTCCATATCTTTCTTGGTTTCCAAATAGAGGGTAATACCTGGAGTGTTATATGGACATTTCTGATTTTCACTGTTGGCTCAAAAATTTTTAGAACTCTGAGATCAGAAAACACACACACACACACACACCCCTCATCTAGGTCCTACCAAGACCTACTCACAAGTCTATGAAATTTTAGTTACTTCACCAACCCTGAGACATTTCAATCTATATACCTGGAAGTTTAATTTTCAAGTGAACTTCTAGATTTTGCCATCTGTATTTCATTATACCACCATTGACTATATTTTGACTTGGCTGTCTTTGAAACATTCTTACTTAACTCAAACAATGACAATTATAACGCTTGTTTGGAGAGATAGTGGAAGAATTTATTTTTGCTAAAGTGGAGAAACCATAGAGAATACAGTTGTAGTTTTAAAAAATAGTATACAAAATCAAAATATTCACATTTCGTGTAATAAAATATGACCTTTTCCAAGGCACATTTACATTTCTGAAATGCACATTAATCCTAGGCTTTAAGGACCACAAAAAATGCTTAATTTATCTTAGCTATGATCCTAGCTGTTGCAGAGTCTCAAAAAGTTTATTCTAGAGTTATTGAAACACACAAATTGCTCAGCCACTGAGAGCATCCCTATATACTGGACAGAATGTATGCAAACATATGGCTTGCAAATGACATGATATAAACAGTAGATGTCTAGATGAAATTTCATATAAAGTTTTTATATTTTCTAAGCCTGTAGCTACTAACAAGTCATCAGAGTTTATGGTTCCCTGAGGAAAAAGCTTTTGGGTGTCAAAGCATAATTTTAAAATCTCTGCAATATTCTTTTTTCTTAAACATTAAAGTGTAATGGTTGAGAGGAATACTTAGGTCATAGTCAGGTAAGACAGATTCCCCACCGTCTCTGTTGGTTTGAGAATAATGTTACTCTGGAAAGGTTTACAGTACATTAAGATACTGTATTACCCTAGATAATAAACCTCTCATGTACAACTGAAGTAATATTTAAAAATTGAGATAGGATTATCAGACATACAGTTAGCATCTCTCAGAGTTAAATATTTTTAATAATTGTGTTGTACAACATTCATAAAGGAGCTTGAAGATCCATAGAATGCCATGAAGCTTAGTTTGATCTTGATGCTCTGGGTTTTTATGCATATATTTTGAAATGACTATTTCATTTTTATCTAAAATTACCATCCCAAAGAACCAAAGATTTCTGTCATTTTTTTTCATGATGAAATAAGTTCATTTCCAGCATTTGAAACTGTTGGAACACATATATTATATTTTATGTGCAACTAAATAGAAATGGTCTTAGATGATTAAGAATGTATGAAAAAGATATCTCAATGGCGTTTTTACAATAAGTAGAAGGAAATGATATCCGTATCTTGAAGAGAGATCTGCAGCTTCATGAGCATTATTCACAACCCCCAAAATATAGAAACAACCTGAATGGAAGACTGATGAACAGATTAAGAGAACGTGGTGGGTACACACAATGGAATGCTATTCAGCGTTTAAAGAAAGGAGACCCCACAATAGGTGATAACGAGGAGGGACCTGGAGGACACCATGCTCAGTGAAAAAGCCCGTCACAGAGCGACAAGCATTGTATGAGTCTACTTCTATGGAGTCTAAAAGTCAAAGTCACAGAAGCAGGGAGTTTCCGGGAAGTGGAGGGAAGGTGAAGGGAGGGTTGCTGCTCAACAGGAAAACGTTTCTATTGTGCAAGATGAGTAAGTTCTAGAGAACTACTGTACAATGTTGTGCTTGTTGTGGACAATCTGTGTTACACACCTAAATATTTGTTATATGGGGAGCTCTCATGATGGATATTCTTACCACAAAAATAAGAATAACAAAGAATTAGCTTTGCATTTCAGCACAAGGAAATTCAGGGAAATTAGGTGGAATGTTAAGTGGCTAAAAATAAACATCAACAATTTTTAGTGTTTCATTATTGCATTTTTCATTACTAAATGTTCTATGTATTTATAAATTTATACATGATTAGAATCCAAAAACTCGTAGCAACCCAAAACTGAAAAGAATTACTTTTGCTGGGAAAGATTCTCTCTGAGTTAACATCTGTTGCCAATCTTCCTCTCTCTTATTTTTGCTCCTCAAAAAAATATACATAGTTGTATATTCTAGTTGTAAGTCCTTCTAGTTCGTCTATGTGAGCCTCCGCCACAGCATGGCTACTGACAGGTGAGTGGTGTGGTTCTGCACCTGGGAACTGAACCCGGGCCGCCAAAGCAGAGCAAGCCGAATTTTAACCACTAGGCCATCAGGGCTGCCTCTGAAAAGAGTTTTACATATCATCTAATTTAGCCCATCCAAAGTCTCAAAAAGATGAACATATTTTGATGTACTGCCAGAAGAAACTAAAATTCAAACCCATATATGTATATATTTAATATATTTAATATATAATATATATATATTTTTGCTTTTGGTGAGGAAGATTAAGCTAGCATCTGTACCAGTCTTCCTCTATTTTGTAGTGGGATGCCTCCACAGCATGGCTGATGAGTGGTGTGGAGGTCCACACCCAGCATCTGAATCCCCGAACCCCAGGCTGCTGAAGAGCAGTGCATGAACTTAACCACTACACCACCAGGCCAGCTCCAAACCCATATCTTTTTATTTTAAGTCCAGGGTCTTTTATTAGTTAATATAGCCCACCTATAATATAAAATTTAGAAGTAGTGATTTTAATATAAGACAGACTAACAGAAGGCATAATTTCAGTTTGTCTCTAGGAGTAACATTTTGATTTCTTATTAACAATATGCCAGATTTTGTCCCTTTTGATTTTCTATAAGTGTTCATTTCAGTGCCTTCCTGTATTTCTTAAAATCATAAAGTTTCTATTAGAGAAAATCTGTCAAGCAACGATAAACATAGAAACAGGAAAAGTTGAGTCTTTTGCTAATATAATATTTTTGTACAAATGGTCAAACCACCCTTAAAATTGAATAGCAACCCACAAAAGCATGAGTCCTTCCTTATGCTTGGCAAGTAAGTACTGGCTTAGAGGGAAAATTTCTTACAAAATCTCACTTTTGAAGTTAATTCTAAAAAGGTGTTTAGAATATGCTGCATTTCTCAATTTCCTACTTACTTAATACATAAACTTACTTGGTGAGGGTATCTTCTCTTGATTCAGGTTTAGCCACATCTGACAGAGTCTATTACATTCCTGGTCCTGAAACTGTGAGTTATTTTAAAGCAATAAAGGAGAAATCACACTTTCTTAAGTTTAAAAGGGAGCAGGCAAGCCCATAGAGAGTGTTATATTTAAACAAACATGAGAAGTTATGGAATTAAGCATAATCCTCATAGTCACCACTTTAAAAAGAAATAAACCCTTGCCATTTCTCCTCACTGCAACACTGCCCCCCTGGTTTTCTGCCTCTAATCTTGCTCCCCTCCAAACAATTGTCTACACTATACCCCGAACAATCTTAAAAGAAAATCTAAACGTGTCACCTCTCTACTTGGAACTCTTCAGTGGCTCTCTGTCACCTAGAGGATGAAGCCCCAGTTTACGTTCAGGACATTAAGTGTCCCTTAGGGTCTGATGGCAGCTGCACTCTTGCACAAATCTGATTCTAAACTACCAGACTACTCACTGCTCACCTGTCGGCCTTGCGTCTATGGCTCCCTGGGGCACTCTGACCTATCTTCATGTTACTCTTCTTTGTCCTACATTACTCTGAGGATCCCCCACTTCCTGAAACCTCAGTGAACCCCTTAGTCTAGGTCACGTGATCTTTCATATTCTTTCCAAGCCCCTCGGGGTATACCATTCAGGCACTTATTTCTCTCTCTACATAGAATCTAACATCTTCCTACATATCGAGATTCACCACTTATAGTAGTGATACATGACATTCATCCGATTACTAATTTTTTGGTAGATGTGGGAAAGAATGGATATATTGAACTGAAAATCATCTGTCTTAGAATAGTTCTTGTGAGAGGCCATGCACATATCTCGATGGTGTTTCCACTGGAAGCCAAGGAATACCTGAGCAGCCGTATTGTAAAGGTCTGGGCTGCTGGTCAGAACAACTGTGCCTCTGATGTTGTCTCTGTCTTCTCCTGACTCCAGGTTCTTGACCAAACCTCAGCCACAGGCCTGGACATCCCACCCATCACTTTTCACGACCACCACTTGCAACCATCCCATCCCATTCTTCAATTAACATTTTGGAATTTTTTTTGAGCAGCAAAAACCATAAGTCTCACTCTGCCAATATTTTATCCAATGCAGATTTTATTTTTAATCCATGTTCTCTCATACAACCCCTTGTGTCACTCTATACCTTGATCATAGGATAGTTAATTATATCTTCCACTCTGTTCTTCAGTGACCCAGATCACTTCAACTTTATTTAAATAAAATTAGGTGATGATCTGAGTCATATGGACCCTGAAGCCAGATGTTTCCTTCCCCTTGTTTTAGGTCAAGTAATGTTGCCTGTCTCATGTGCAAAAGGACAGTCTATCTCAAAACATTCTCCAACAAGAATGCTCAGGGCCTTAAAGTTCTCATACTTTGAGAGCACTCTGTGATGTCAGGAACAATGTCTTCCTCGCTTTCCTACAGCAGCCATTTACTGATCTACAGGTACTCACTGAAGCGTTAACAGGCAAATTCCTCGGAGAAAACAGCTGTAGTGAAACGATGAATAAAGGACTAGGAAGGAATAGTGACATTCAAGGAAGAAAAAGAAACATATTTTTAATGTCCTAAGAAAAATGCTAAAGGCGGCACACTCTACTGCGTGGTGGACGCAGTGTGATCATAGGCAGTGGAGAAAAAAACAAAGTTTTCCAAAACCGAACTGCACTTGCAATGGCTTCTTTATTTCCTCCATTATTCTTCCAGCAACTTGATAGAGTCCTCCTCCTTAGTCTAAATTCAAATTTCATAAAATACTTAGTGGTTATAGGAGTAAGTCAAGCGATCCCACTCACTTACTATCAACCAGAAAATACTTATGATCCCTATCCAAGGAAAAACAAACACCTAGTCAAAACAGTACCAGAAATACTGAATGTAGCATATCTTTGGAGTTGTCAAGATATTTATATTTCTATATATCTCTATATTTCTATTTCTATATATCTATATATATTTCTATAAATCTATATTTATATTTCTATATATCAGACATATAGGCCAAGTCTATATGTGTTAGTTACTATAATAAAAACTTTACAGCAAAAATATCAAAGGAGGAATTTTCTAGCTAACTGACAAACCACAGGACGCATTATACTCAGTCTTCTTTACATAAAGTCTTTAGACACTATATCAATATCATCTACAATTGCAGTCAGTGAAATACTGACTTTTATCACAACTTTGCAACACCTATTTAAACACATGATTCTACATTTTATACTTTATCTGAATTCATGGATACTTCAACTAGAACCTATTTCAATCCATAATGCAATAAGAGAGAAAGGGATAATTAGAAATATCTTTGTTAATTGATTAACTTACTTTGTATTGTTTCCTCTTCAAGGTTTTTACTGTCATATCTCACTTTGAAAAATTAAAATTTCAAAACCGAAGCATACCTACTCAGTTTCCTTTTTTCTTTCAGTACATTTCCAGCAACTCAGTGGCTCTCCGTTACATTTTTTTAATCTAGATGCATGTCTGACTCAACTGGAAATTGAATTTTGCGTCATAAGTTAACGCAGCTCCAGATCATTCCAAATACATTATTCGTAACTAAAACTAACACTGTTACTTCTAGTTTAAAGAACCGAAAATATGAAAATATATTTAACGAGTCCATATTGTTTTATTGTGCTTGTTATTACATTAGGCATTATACTAAAGTAGCAAATAGTATTAAATTATTCTGTGTAAAAAATGTTCATTTTATGTTTTGTGCCTTTTTCCTAGAGTTTGAGCAAAATGTCTCTAAATTTGCCACCAATTTTCTGAAGTCTCTCTTCAGAGTTAGAAAACAGTGAAAAAAACTGCCAAAAATGAATATAGAAGAAATAAGAAACTATATGACATGAATCGTTTTCAGTTTTGGAAGGAGAATTTATTTTAGAGTCTTGTCAGGACACCAAAAAACCAAGCAGATCTCTTCAATCCCACAATTTAGAAAAACCTTATGGGAAGAACTATTCTGGGTTTAGCTGCTCGTTCCTTCAGCACTGGATTCTGAAGCCAGTGGTTTAATTGTGTCGATGACTAACTTCCATTGTGCGAAGAACTTAATTACATGCTGTGGTTCAGTTTCTATTTTTCCAGGCAGTCGTTCATCCATAAAAGAATGTTGTAGAAAGTAAGTGGTAAAATGCAAAAGAAATTGAAAGCACATGATTGTAGTCAAGAAGCAAATAAGTAGCTTTCAAAGAAAAGCCAGAATAGCTTAACTGGGAGCTGGGATTGTACTCCTAAAACAGAAAAAGTTGGCAGCCAAGGAGAAATATTTTGTAATTTTTCCTACTGTTTGACACTGTAAAATTATTTGAACCTACATTTGCACTTTGTTTATTGGTCAACTAGCTAAATTCAAGTGAAACAAAATTATTTTTTAAGGCTATAAAAATTTTAAAAACACTAATATTGCCCTTTGGAGATATATGGATATTCTACATCTCCTCTGTTGTGAGATAATTATTCAATTTTAAATTTATGACTGTGGCTCCTTGGGAACTTAAAGACAGCTTTGCAATAACTCCTGGTTATTAAGGAGGACAGGGTTGAAAAGTCTGGGTAGCTTCTAAAACTTCATATTGCTTTACTGCTTCTTTGAGTCTAGCTTATAATATGAAGACACACTCTTGAAAATATTAGCTGTTCTGCCTATGACAGTATTGGCTTCCAATCATTAACTCTGAAATATATTTGTAAGTGCAAACACTTTGTTTAAGCAGAGTGCTTTAATCCCACTGCGAGCTGTACTTCCTGATTAACACAGATCAGAGGGCAGGCGGACGGACAACGTGCCCTGCAATCAAAGGTCGCTTTATGCCTCTCAGTATTTTTTGTTTTAAGTAAAAAGACTACAGCTTAGCACAATTGCATTTTAGGTGCTTTATTTCAGCACTTGATGTTTGCCGTTTAAATTGTGTTAATTTATAGTTTGGGGGATTAAAAATATCTTTTAGTTCATTTTTGTACAAAGTTGCTGTGTCTTCAGTTTAAAACATGTTGAAATCGAGCAAATAGAAATGTGAAATAATAAATTCCCAAGAACTGTCACTTGGTCTAGGTGGGGAAGGACATGATGAGAGGGACAAGTTTGGGGTGACCCAGAAGGTATTCACATAGTACAAGCAGTGGAGCGTGAAGGGTAAAGATAATTGACTTTGCTGTCAGATAGGCCCAGGATTGGAACTCTGACTGCTGTGTGCTGGCTGTGTGGCCTTGGTAATGCAATGCCTCCAAACATTAATTTCCTCATGTATGAGCTTAGGATTACCTTGACGTATGTCTAGGGCTGATGTGAGCATTATGTGAGGTAAGGGGTATACAATGCGTGAGACTTGGCAAACGCTCCGTCAGTGTGGGCTGAATTGGTTTTGGCAGTGGGCCTGCTGGCTGCGCACTGCAGAGCTCCCAGTGACCCTCCTCAGGAAGGACCTAGGAAGGACTAGAGAAACGATACACTTATAATCTGTGGCCTTCTAGAACCAGGGAACTTCCTGATCCTGAACTTGCTTTTCCTTTTGTTTGTGAATCCACACATTTACCTGTTCAGTACAAGATTTTTGTGAGTGTAGCCTTGATATACAATCTCAAGGATCCATTTTATTATATGTCTTCTCTATGAAGTTAAGCAACCTATCTAAGTGGTGGGCAAGATGTTATCTGCTTCTTTCACTAGATTTTCCCAGGAAGTGAAGTGGCAAGTGAGGGTACTATTTAAGAACCAGTGAGATGAAGGCCGTGGAAGAGGCTAACAGGCACATACTGGACACTGGAGTGCTGGCGCTGAGTACAGCGAAGCAATCTCCTTTATCCTAGGACTCATGCAGGACTGAAGTTCAAAATTAACAAGAAATTAAAAAAACTGAAAATGGCACAAAAAAGGCATTTTGTTAACCACCTGAACGTTGGAAAAATTTTAAATTATAATTATTTCGCTTGGTGATGGGAAAAGAGGTGTGATCTAATATGGGTGTTAAGGATTCTAAAATTTATGTATTACTTAGTATTTCATCAAATAGTGCAAAATAATGGGGTATTTAAACTTGATTAATTTAGATCATTAATGAGGAAGAACTTCTCTAAAAATAAAGGAGATCTCTCATCAAGAAAGTAGCCTAACAATGATAAAGGAATTATCTTTAACTGTCTAAAAAATCACAGACTATAAAATTTAAGAGTTGAGGGACAGGAGAAATAATTTCAATTAAATCTTTGATTTTATCCATGCAATCTTATTGCTTTTAGAAATTAATGCATCTCTCCATTATGCTTAAATTATAATCCAGCTAGAGACCAATAGATGAATTTCATAGTTACTAGATGAAAAAACAAACCATAATTTCATGATAAGCTTAAGGAGATTCAAAAGAACACATGACATTTAAAAATCCAACTTAGACATACAACAAGGTAACCTTGGGAAATTGCTCATAATACATTGATATTATCCTCCAGATGATTTTAGTGGAGAATGAGAAACTGGCTCCTGAAATAAAAAAGGATAGAAACAGACAGCCTTGTTTGCTCCAATAAAGACCTAAATTGCAAAGAAAGATGCAGATCAGAAGGAAACTCTCCAGGGAAAATTTGCTGAAATCATCATCTAATCAGATAATCAGTATAAGTAGGTCATGAAAATACTCGAGATACTTGCCCTCTACAAAGTCTGACCCAGAAGGATCCTTTTTTTTTCTTGGATGATAATAACTTAGAGCTGGAAGCACATCATTACTGAGTATGTCACATGGAAATTGAGAATGAATGAACAAGTACACGTTATGGATCTAGTATCACCAGACAGAAGCCCTTCCAGATAAATGAGCTTGGCTTCTTTGAAGCACCATGAGTAATTCTTGTTGAGATCTTAGCTTAGCCATTAAAGATTTTGTGGCATTGACAATAAATAAATATAAAACAAGCACGATAACAACAAAAAGTCGCAGGTATTTTTTTCTACTTTCCTTCAAAAATCCTCTTTATGACCCTATTCAATCAACCTTGAAATGCTAAAGAAAACCAAAAAGTCATCAAAGAAGTGCTTTAAGTGCTTGTAGCACAGGAAAAAATTGGTCTCCCTCTCTCCCCAAGAATGCATTATTAAAAAATCTGTAGGATGTGTTTTAAAAGTGCACCCATGCAGCCAGACAACCACTGCCGCCACAGAGAAGGAGAATGGTCCAGAAATGACTCCAGCAAAGATCTCTGTACATCCTGCAGAAAGCACGGGCCTTTCAACATATTTGTGGCTTCGCTGCAGGAAGGAGCCTCCTATTTGTTGATGACGCTATTAGGTAGTTATGAAGCATCGTTCTTTCACTGAGGCTCTGTGATTTTTTTTTTACTGTTGGTTAAAATATAGCAAATTTAAATTCTTCATCAAAAAATGGAAAACCAAAGAATTAGATCAATCTCCCACCCAGTTTCGTAGCAAAAATCACCAACTCCAAGATCAGAGGACGCAATGTTTCCATTTATAATTTCCTCACACTTTAAACTTGGCTGTGAAAAGCAAAGTTCCCTTCAAACTGATGGAATTTGGCATAGAAACTAGTGAATTGTCAATATTCTTTTTAAAAAAATAATTTAAATACCTCAGTTACTTCTGTGGAACAGGAAAGCCAAAATTCCAAGTTTTCTTCTAATTATTTCTCCTCTCTTCTAACTTAAATGTATAATGTGATCATTTTGCTGCAGATGAATGGTTTTCAACTGGTTTTACGTTATGCCTACTAGTAGACTAGAAAGGAATACTTTTACCTCCTTTTGTTAAATGATGTGATATGTTATATGAAAGGAAGATTTTCAAGTGGATAGACATGTAGATTGGCAGAACTTTAACATATATTCTACTTTGTAATGTGGTATATTAAAATGTGAACATACCAATTTCTTGTTGTAATATAAATGCATCTACAGTTCTATCATCAGCAATGATATATGCATGCATGTATGTGAAGGTGCGTGTGTAAGCATTTACAGAATATTTAGAACTGGATGAATTATGTTACAGATTGGATTTGTGTTTAGAGTAGCTAGCAGATATTAGATTTGCTTACCAATATTTCTCATACATGACACTATTGCATTTCACCACTGCCCTAAAATTAGGCATAGCCTTGGGTTTTGATTTGCCATTAAAATGAGTCTTCGAGAGCTTGTACACCATTCTCCCTTCTCTCTGTCCCTGCTGCCCGGATCTAGGCAGCTGTGTGTTTAAGATGAGCAGGCACAGAATGCTAGACCCTGCTCACTGAGTCACTACATGAAGGAGAGTTGCCCTGGAGAGCTGCCCAGAGCCACAGAAGACATTGTGTAACATAGGAATAGCACTTTGTGGTGTTAAGGATCTGAATTTTTGTGCTGTTTACTACGGAGGCATAATCTAGACTGGTATAATCTAGAGCAGCGATTTCCAAACATTTGAAATTGTTATCATCATCAGTAAAATTCTGAGTAGGCACTTTCAACATATAGATTTATTTATTTACAAATACCACAGCTTATTTTACTTATATATTTTGTGTATCATGAAACTTTGTCAAAAAAATAAAAACAAAAAAGAATAAATTAAAAAACTGAGTTGAATTCTCTAATATTTTTCCTACACTCCAATTGGTTGTCTCTGCTACTTCATTGTCTGCACCCCACTCTGGAGATCACTGACCCAGAATTTAGTGAGACCGATGAAACTGGTATAGAGATAATCAAGGGAAAAATGCACTACCAAACATAAAAAGCCACTGCAATTTTGGGTTCTAATCATTATCTGCTCCCTCTAGAACAATGTGTCTCCATGTGTGGCTCAGAGTCACCAGTGCACTAAAGAGATCACAGTCCCTGCAGTGGCCCAGGAATCTGTACTGCACTACGTCCACTCTCTGATCCTTGTATGTTTTAAGGCGTTAAAACCTTTGCCTTAAAGTGTTCTGGAATAAATAATTCAAGTTTTACTCCCTTGACACATACCTGAAGGTATAGATACCACTGAGATTTTTGTGTGTTAAATCTCTACACTTGTCAGTAATGGTTAATTTGAAGCTGAAGTTAAAAGACAGTATTTCGTGTAACCAGAGTTTCTTCTGGAAACAATCTTAATTAAAGCCTTGAGAGAGCAAGCCAAAAGATGTCCCACATCCAAACTAATGGAATCATTCTAGGAAGTGACAGCATAGCATGAATCTCTATGACACTCGAAGTGTATAAATACTTGCCACATATGAGATATATGTGGAAAAACGAAAAAACCCTACTATCATGATATGTAAGTTTATAAAATGGCAGTTAATCATTTCCAAAAGGCTTAATCGCTAACCTCTGTTAACAGATCCTATATTTTATTGGCTTGAACAAATGACATCATAAATATTTTGGCCACGACGTCTTTGATTACCACACAGAGTTGAAATAGAATGACAGGTCCACTACTTTTTAACTTGATTCTTTATCAGTCAAATGTTTCAAAGACTATTCAAAGCAGAGTTTCCAAATTGAATACAATTAAATTTTTCATCCCATAATGTATAAACAACTCTTTAGCCTAAATAAGTCACCTACATGGGTCAAGTCATTGTTTTTTAAACGCTAGGATCTCCTTTAGTAAGCCACACAAAGTAGGTTAATAAATGGCTTCCTAAATATAAGAAAATATTACTTAATCTCTTGTGATTGTGTTAAGTTCAGGAGGTACTTTTACAGTTGTTGAATAAAACGCTGGTAATAATAAAGATAATTATTGCCTTTTTCAGAGTGTGTCATCTAAGGTGGCAACAAGATACATGACAAGAATTATATATGAGTGTAACGAATTACTCCTAATGATGAGATGAGACTGGTACACAGGCCAGCAGTTCCCTGAGTTCAGGTGTGGGGTCATTCCACTGTGTCGTGTTCAGTGAAGAGGCTTGTTATTGAAAATGTTGACAAAATACAGAGAGAAATACATATTCGTGGGTGGCAACTGAAACAAATTCTCATCACTAAGATTATTAGCAGCTCTTAAAGCTTTGCCAAACAATTTATCAGTCAAAAGGGGATCAACAGTGAACAAATTTTCTATCTGTAGGTTGTAATTAGGCAGGGCATGACCCAAGATAAAGCTCTAAGTAAGTGATGTTTCCTCAGCAAAGGCCTGAAATAAATGCTGATTTTTAAAAATTCTAGAAACAGCAAATTGTCCTTTCATTTATTCAACAATCCTTGAGAAATTCTTGCTCTCATCTCCAACAGCTGAGGGAGATAGATGCCCCTGAGGGAGATAGTAGCCTAGATAAGGTCCATTTATTGTTCAACCTGTCTCAGTCTGTAGTGGTGTGCATCATTCATGCCGTTCTTTGAGAGTTATGTCCATCTTCAGTGACTGGTGAAATATCTGGTGTAGTGTGGGCACACACACAAATATTTATTATTGAATGAATGCATGCTTACTTAAAAACATATTCTGGTTTGATTTAAAGGCAAGTCTAGGCAGAATTAACTGCTTTCCCTTCCATGTTTCCCTGGTGATTCATACTTTTCACTATTACAGAATATACCACAGTAACTTTATTCATTTGTCTTATGTGTCCATCTCCCAAACTGTGACCTCCATAAGAGTAGGGGTCATGATTTAATGGAGCTTTATGTTACCAAACCTTGCATCATGTCTGGAACCTCCTACGCACTCAATAAGTATTTGTTCAACTGAATTATGTAGAAATCGTAGAAGTTTCCATCCCTCAGCTGGTATGGCTTATAATTGATGTGGAAGTGCAGGAGGTGACCACATCAATCAGAGGCAAGAGAGGGTATCAATCAGAATGGCCCGTTGGCATTATGGAGCAATATGTGGCTACCTGAAGAACTTCCTGATCCTTTACACAAAACTGGTGGAGAAGATTGACGAACTTCCTTAGATTCCACTGGTGGAGGGTATACAGGATGCCTGCTACCAACCCTGCCACACTCAAGAGATTTAGAGCAGAGGGGGTACCACTGTGGAGGTCAGAACACAGATGAGCAAGAGTTAAGAGAAGGGCAAGACCCAACAGAGGGCAAGAGCTGATGCACATATCTATGCATGGCTCAAAGTGCAGCTATAGGTAGCTTGGAAGTCTGAACTTGTCCTGTGTCCAGCATGAGTGAGATTCACCTTAAATCAGTGTTCCGGCTTTATTGTACCAGCGTCATCTCACCTGACCTCACAGAGGAAATACTGGAGCCATGGAACAACCCCCCAGGTTCAAGCCCTGAAGCTCACTGGGGTGTGTGTTGAACCCACAACTGTGGGAGGGGGTTGAAGAGGATCCTGAAGGAGAGAGACTGGGGCCAAAGCCTATATGGGTCCCACGATGTGCCATAGTGCCAGCCCAGCTGATCCCAGGCACTGCAGGGGAGCTTGAGAAGTTTTCAGAAAGCACAGGAAGCCCCTTAGTTGAGATCCTGGAGTTGGGACCCCACTTGATTGGATCTAAGAGTGATATTGATCTGAATCAAAATCTGCTGACGTACTTGCTAAATGTGCATATTTCTTAGTCCACCCCAAACCATACTGAATCAGAACCTCTATGGGCAGACTTGAAAATCTACCTTTAACAAGCTCCTTGGTTATTCTTAGGGACACCAAGTTTTGAGAGCCATTGCTTTAATTTATAAGCTATATAGGTTATTATATGATCTGGCTCATTGGTGTGCCTTAAGATTGATACCCAGGCTCATTTACTGCTTAAAATCTTTGAGTACCTGTGACTGACCAACCAGACCAAATCGAACCATTTTCTATTCCCCCAACTCTCCATGCACTTTCTTATAGTCATACCTATTTTCCCTGTCATCCTTCTGAATGGATTATTTATCCAATTTTATATGACTGTTGTATTCCAGCTCATGCTTGCCGGCACATCCTCTATAATGCCTCTTTATGTTGTGTGTGTGTCTTTTGTATATTGTTTTTTATTTGTTGCTTTTATTACTATCTTTCCTTTCAGATTTGAATTTTGAAGGTAAGAAAGACCTGATTTTTATTTTAATTATTTTGTCACACTGTAGGTGCTCAACTAATGGACTCATTATAATTTTAGTTCAAGGCTTAGCTTTACATTGTCTGTTTAGATCAACGAATCTTGCAGAAAAAGTTCAGGCATACTTAAGTGGAGTTACTTCTAAAACCAAGACCATTCCTCGAACAGAGTGTAGACAGACAGGGGATCTGTAGCCTAAACATTAAAATTAACATAATGGGTCCAGTTTCAGAGTCAGGTCCTACTGACATTGCAGAGTGATCTAGCTTAGGAAAAAAGCAGACCTAGATGTCCCATTAGTGCTATTAAGTACTGATCTAAGACGGGAGGATGTGGCTAATGAATGGCTAATCCAAGTCTGGAGTGAAGAAACGGGTGTCTTTTGGTTCTGAATGCATTTTCCAGATACATTCATCACACCGTATAAATAAAGAGCAAAGCATGGAACTGACAATATAATTTCTATTCACACAACCTGAGGATAAGAAAAGTCAAGTCAAGTGGGAGAAAGTTGGAGCTAAAGCGTCAATAAAACATCACACACAACATTGGAGAGAATTTTGTAAGTCACACAAAGGGAAAACTGAGCTGTTTTGGTCATAGAAAGTTATTTTGAAAATCCTAAATCTCTAGAGAATTTAGAATGTGATGAAAAGCCACTAAAAGTGGTCAGCAGGCACTTAAGGAGTAGAGAGAAAACCAAGCCTGATTGAGATATGGAATCCATATATCATGCTGCTATAGTCAGGCATGAATTGAGTCAAACGGGTGAGCAGTATTGATGTCTATTCTTGTGAATAAAATTGTATTTTTAAATTGAAAAAAAATGCCTTCAAGACTGCCTCAACTATATCTATTTATCAGAAGCAGAACATGAAATTTTCACAAAAACAAGATTTCTTTTTCTCTGACCCATGAAAGTAATTAGCACCCTGGACAAATTCAAACGTAAAACAGAAAAAAATGTTTACTCTGTGCTAGTTTAATACAAGTCTAGAAGGGCATTCTGAACTTGAGGCTCACGTGTATTTTAGCCTCAAGTTTACTATCCTTTTCAGTAAAGAATTTTACTCATAGCTTCTGAAATTTGAGCAGCTCGTTCCAGCTGATTGATGGGCGTGTGTCATGAAAACAGCATCGTGCAGATGTGCCAACTGACTGAAGCCAGGCCTGTTTCCTTCACTGTCTTACGTGAAGATTCCATCTGTGACTTTGTCCACCACTGAAACTGCACCCCCCTTTCAACTATGGAAGATGTTAGACATTTCTGGAAGAGCATCCTTTCACCTGACTCTTAATTCTATTAAATAGATATTTGCAACATCTTATAGTTACAAAAGAAAAGCCCCAGTGGTCAGGAAAGCCCCTTTTCTCTGAAATAGTAACAGCTGGCAGAGACAGCCTCCTGCCACTCCAGTGCAGTGCATGAGTCCAGCATTTATGTGATGAATCAGTATTGAGCCCCTGTTCTTCTCCATACACAAGACACAGGGACACCGATCATAGCTCCTGCCTGCAAGGGGCTATGCAGAGTCTAATCAGGAGAGAGGTAATAAAAAGTAAGCAGATTGACATGTTTTAATTTAAAATATTTTCAATTACTAAGAAGAAAAATCACGGAAGTGATGAGACTGGTGAGTGACCAGGTAGAAGTCTTTTTCATAAGTTGGTCCTGGAAGAGCTCACTGAGGAGATGATGTTTAAGCAGAGATTAAGAAAGGGAGGGAGTGACCCTGTCTAAACCTGAAGGAAGGACATTCCAGGCAGGAGGAGAAGCCAGGCAAGTGGCCCAGAAGAACGACCAAACAAAACTGGAGTTTCTTGTTTGTTTCTAGGAAACATGAGAGCACCAACGTGGCTGAAATGGGATGAATATACAGACATCTAAGGAAGTGACTTGTAGTTTCAGCCAGTTAGGCAAGGGCCAAATTTGCCATATCTAGAAGACATCTACTGAACCTGTTCATCATTCAAATCTGCAAAAATGTTTTAAAAGTGACTATGAATGAGATGTATTAGGAATATTAACTGAAATAATAGATGTGAATAGTACCTGAATATATTACCTAAATGTTGATATCATTCGTCATACAAGTTCCCTTATCTTTACAACTGGTATTTAATTTTTTTACTATAGACGAGGCATCTGATTTTATTCCATAATATTGAATTGTATACACTATCTCAATATTAAGTTATATGTAACTTCTGAGGCAGCTTCAATGAAAATGCTTGAGAAAATTTCATGCTTATGTTAATATGTTAATGACATTTAAAATATAGAAGGAAGTAGGGCAGAGGAGTTTGGAAGATGGCACTGTAGGAAATCCAGAGCTCACCTCATCCCATGGACAGTACAGCTCTCTGTGGAGCAGTTTCCTCTGAGAGAGATCCGGAAACTGGACAAAAACCCTCCACAACAAGGGACCACACACACAGCAGTGGAAAAGGCAGAGATACAGCCCCACTGAGGAAAAAACACCACATCCTAGCCAGTGCTTGGCCAGGAGCAACCTCAAAGGTACAGAGCTTCTCTTGGCGGAGCAAGGGATTCAGGCTCCTCATTAGGTACCCAGCCCTTAGATAGAGTACAAGAGAGATGAGATCCCATAATTCCTGACTTTGCTGGCTTTGAAAATCAGTGGGAACTATGCCCAGGAATACTATAGAACATCAGGGAAAGAAAAACCTGGTCTTAAGTGGCCCATGTGGACTCACTCAATCCAGAAACCAGCAATGAACACCAGATAGAAAAGTGCAGGGGCCGGCCCTGTAGCCAAGTTGTTAAGTTCGCGCACTCCGCTTTGATGGCCCAGGGTTTCGCTGGTTTGGATCCTGGGCATGGACATGGCACCACTCATCAGGACACACTGAGGTGGAATCCCACACAGCAAAGCCAGAAGATCCTACAACTAGAATATACAACTATGTACTGGGGGGCTTTGAGGAGAAAAAGAAAAAAAAGAAGATTGGCAACAGATGTTAGTTGAGGTGCCAGTCTTTAAAAAAAAAAAAGAAAAGTGCATAGTTTGTTGGTAAAAGAGACTCACTAAACTCAGGGTGCATTCCGGAGAGGCAGGAGCCAGCTGGGCCCACTCCCAGGCATGGAGACACTGGCAGATACCATTATTCTGACCTAGTTCAGTTGTGGTAATATAGATGCTGACAGGTGCCATTAGAATACTCCCTCCAGCCTGTTAGCCCAAGGGTCAGTCCCACCCACTAGAACACTTGAGGCAGTTGAACTTGGTCAGGCAGTAGGCAGCCCACCACAGGGACCAGCCCCATGCACCAATGAACCTGCAGCCAGCTTTGGGCCTCACAAACAGCCATGCAGGGAATCCATCCCACCTACCAAGGCCTGAAAGGATTCTGCATTGCCTTACCTGGGGCCTGCCCCACCCATCAGCTCTCCTGAGGCAGCTGTGCACCACAGGGCAGAAAGCCAGTTCTTGTCAGAGGCCTGGCCTGCCAAAAAGCAAGCTGACAATATCCATAAGCAGCAAGTAAGCCTCGCCTGAAGCCTGCCCCATGCCCCATTGCAGAGACAGCCAGTCATCATAGGGAGCTGCACTGGGGGCCTGCAGCAGTGGTGTGTCCCTGAGCCAACCAGCCATCCTGGGGGCATGGCTCACTTATCAGCAACTCTACAGTAGTTGTGTGCTATCAGACCTCTTAGCCAGCCATGCTGGGGGCTTGCCCCACCCAATAAAGTGCCCACAGCTGCTGCATGTGGCCAAGCCCCATAAATTTCCAGCTCACAGGCCAGCCTAGCCTACATGTGTCCCCCAGCAATGGCAACCCTGCCACAACAGAAGGGCACAGGCAGCCTACACAGAGGACATCCCCAGAGCATCTGGCATGGGTGACAAGAGGGTAGCACACTTCTGGCCCCCATAAGTTATCTCTTACAAAAGGCCACATTTCCAAGATTTAGAGATGTAGCTGATCTACCTAATACATAGAAATAAACACAGAGGGGCCAGCCTAGTGGCATAATAATTAAGTTTGGCATGCTCCACTTTGGCATCCTGGGCTCACGGGTTCAGATCCCACGCATGGACCTACACCACTCATCAAGCCACGCTTTCGCAGTGACTGACATATAAAAATAGAGAAAGATTGGCCCAGAAGTTAGTTCAGGGCCAATCTTCCTCAAGTGACAAAGAAGATTGGGAACAGATGTTAGGTCAGGGCCAGTCTTCCTCATCAAAAAAAAAGAAAAGAAATAAACAGAGAAGTAGGCAAAATGAGGAGACAAAAGAATATCTTCCAAATAAAGGAAAAGGACAAATCTTCAGGAAAAAAACAATATGAAACAGATAAACAATCTACCTGAAAAAGAGTGCAAATAGTCATAAGGAGGCTCACTGATCTTGGGAGAAGAATGGATGAACACAGTGAGAATTTCAACACAGAATTTAAAAATATGAAAAAGAACCAATCAGACTGGAAGAATACAATAATGGAAATGACAATTTCACTAGAGGGAATCAACAGCAGATTAGATGACACAGAAGAATGGATCAGCAAGCTGGATGAAAGAGTAAAGGAAATCACCCATCTGAACAGAAAAAACAGAAAAGAATTAAAAAGAATGAGGCAATATAAGGACCTCTGAGACAGCATCAAGCGTCCTAACATCTGCATTATAGGTGAGGCTGGTGAGGAGAGAGATAAAAGGGCAGACAATTTATTTGAAGAAATAATAGTTGAAAATTTCCCTAACTTGGGGAAAGAAACGGACATCCAGGTACAGGAAGCACAGAGACTATCAAACAAGATGAACCAAAGAGGCTCACACAGAGACGCATTATAATTAAAATGTCAAGAATTAAAGTTAATGAGAGAATCTTAAAAGCTGCAAGAGAAAAGCAGCAAGTTACATACAAGGGAAACTCCATGAGGCTACCAGCTGATTTCTTAGCATAAATCTTACAGGCTAGAAGGAAGTGGCACAATATATTCAAAGCACTGAAAGGAAAAAACATATAACCAAGAATACTCTACACAGCAAAGTTGTAATTCAGAATTGAGGGAGAGATAAAATGTTTTCCAGACAAGAAAAACTAAAGGAGTTCATCCCCACTAAACTGGCCTTTCAAGAAATGTTAAAGGGACTTATTTAAATGGAAAAGAAAAGGCCTCATGTAGGAATAATAAAATTATCAAAGACAAAGTATCACTGGTAAAGGCAAATATTCAGTAAAGAGACCTATAAAGCTAGTATGAAGTTTAAAAGAGAAAAGTACTAAAATCATGTATTTCTATGATAAGACGTTAAGGGACACACAAAAATAAAAGGCATCAAATATGATATCAAAAATATAAAACATGAGGGGGGAGTAAAAGTATAGGGCTTTTAGTAAAAGGTCAAACTTAGATCATCAATATAAAATAGATTATCAATTAATTAGTATAATAATCTATATATTCTTTGTAATAATTAATAACTATTATTTTGTATTTATCAATAATTATCTGTACTATAGGTAATAAATGATTAATGATTAATCATTAATGTAGACTGGCATTTACCTAGGTTATTAAATATGAACTTCATGGTAATCACAAACCCAAAAACTATAATAAATACAAAAAGAATAAAGAGAAAGGAACCCAAACATAACGCTAAAGAAAGCCATCAAATCACAAGGGAAGAGAGCAAGATAAAAAGAAAGGAACAGAGAAGAACTAAAAAAAATCCAGAAAAAAAAATGGCAATAAGGACAAACTTATCAACAGTTACTTTAAATATAAATAGACTTTAGTCAATTCCAATCAAAATCTCCAATCAAAAGACAGGGTGGCTGAATGGATAAAAAACAAAGACAGGACTCATATATATGCTGCATAAGAGAGACACACTTCAGACCTAGAGACACAAACTGAAAGTGAAGGAAAGGAAAGAGAAGTTCCATACAAATGGAAATGAAAAGAAATCTGGGGTAGCAAAACTTAGACAAAATAGACTTTAAATCAAAAATCATAATGAGAAACAAAGAAGGGCTTTATGTGAGTAAAGGGAACAATTCAACAAGAGGATATAACACTGGCAAATATTGATACACTCAACATAGGAACACCTAAGTACATAAAGCAAACATTAATAGACATAAAAGAATAAATTTACACTAACACAATAATAATAGGGTAAGTTATCACTGCACTTATGTCAATGGATAGATCATCCAGAGATAAACAAGGAAATATTAGCCTTAAATGTCACATTAGACCAGATGAACTTAATAGATATATACAGAACATTCCATCCAAAAATTGCAGAATGCACACTCTTTTTGAATGCACATAGAACATTCTCCAGGATAGATCACATGTTAGGTCACAAAATAAGTCTTGGTAAATTTAAGAAGATTCAAATGCTATCAAGCATCTTTTCTGAATACAACAGTACAAAACTAGAAATCAACTACAAGAAGAAAACTGAAAAGTCATTAAAAATATGTGGAGATTAAACAAAATGCTACCGAACAATTATTGGGTCAACAAAGAACTCAAAGAAGAAATTAAAAAATACCTGGGGACAAATGAAAATGAAAATACAACATGCCAAAATCTATGGGATACAGCAAAAGTGGCATAGGAGGGAAGTTTATGGTAATACAGGCCTACCTCAGAACACAAGAAAAATCTCAAGTAAACAATCTAACAATACACCTAAAAGAACAAGAACAAGAAAAAGAAATGAAACCCAAAATCAATAGAAAGAAATAATAGTCAAAGTGGAAATAAATGAAATAGAGACTAAAAAGACAGTAAAAAAAAAATCAATGAACCAAGACCTCATTCTTTGAAAAGATAAAGAAAATTGACAAACTTTTAGCTAAATTCACCAAAAAAGAAAATAAACTCAAATAAGTAGTCAGAATGAAAAGGAACAAATTACAATAGATATGACAGAAATACAAAGGATTACAAGAGAATAGTATGAATAACTATACACCAACAAATTGGATAATCTGGGAGAAATGGATAAATTCATAGAATCATATAACCTTCCAAAACTGAATCAGGAAGAAATTAGAGAATCTGAATAGACCAATCACTGGGAAGGGGATTGAAAGCATAATCAAAAACCTCCCAAAACACAAAGTCCAGGACCACATGACTTCCCTGGTGAATTCTACCAAGCATTCAAAGAAGATTTAACGCAAACCTTTCTCAAACTCTTCCAAAAAAATTGAAGAGGAGGAAAGCTTCCTAACTCACTCTATGAGGTCAACATTACTCTGATAACAAAACCAGACAAGAACAACACACAGAAAGAAAATCACAGGTCAATATCACTGATGAATATTGATTTAAAAATCCTAAACAAAATATTAGCAAATCAAATACAAGAATACATTAAAAGGATCATAAACCATAATCAAGTGGAATTTACTCCAGGAATACAAGCACGGGTCAGCATCCTCAAATCAATCAATGGGATGCACCACATTAACAAAATGAAGAATACAAATTACATGATCATCTCAGTAGATCCAGAGAAAGCATTTGACCAGATACAGGGTCTATGTATGATAAAAACTCTGAATAAAATGGGTAAGGAAGGAAGGTACCTCAACATAATAAAGACCATATATGACAAACCCACAGTTAACATCATACTCAGTGGTCAAAAATTGAAAACTATCCCTCTAAGAACAAGAAAATAGCAAGGATGCCCACTTTCACCACTTTATTTAACATAGTATTGGAAATCCTAGCCAGAGCAATTAGGCAAGAAAAGCAAATAAAAAAGATACAAATTGGAAAGAAATAACTAAAACTGTCACTACTTGCAGATTACATGATTACATATAAAGAAAACCCTAAAGAATCCAGCAAAAGTCCATTAGAAATGATAAATGAATACAGTACAGTTTCAGTGTACAAAATCAACAACAAGAATCAGTTGTATTTCTATACATGAATGGTGAAACAGCAGAAAAAGAAATCAAGAATACAATGCTATTTACAATGGCAAAAACAAAAATAGAATAAAATCCATAGGAATGAATTTAACCGAAGAGGTGCAAGACGTGTACACTGACAACTATAAACACTGTTGAAAGAAGTCAAAGATGACACACAGAAATGGAAAGACATTCCATGCTCATGGATTGGAAAAATTAAAATAGTTAAAAGGTCCATACTTCCTAAAGTAACCTACAGATTCAGTGCAATCCCTATCAAAGTCCCAGTGACACTTTTTACAGAAATAGAACAAAGAATCCTAAAATTTATATGGAACAACAAAAGATTCTGAATAGCCAAAGCAATCCTGAGAAAAAAGAAAAAAGTGGAGATATCATACTCCCTGATTTCAAAGTATATTACAAAGCTACAGTAATCAAAACCACATTGTGTTACAAAAAAGACACACAGATCAATGGAACAGAATCAAGAGCCCAGAAATAAACCCACATATCTATGGATGTTAATTTTTGACAAAGAAGCCAAGAACGTACAGTGGAGAAAGGAAAGCCTCTTAAGTAACTGCTGTTGGGAAAACTACACAGCCCCAGGCAAAAAAATGAACAGAGACCGTTATCTTACAACATACACAAAATAAGTCAAAATGGACTAAAGACCTGAATGTAAGATCTGAAACCATAAAGCTCCTGGAAGAAAACACAGGCAGTAGATTCTCTGATATTAGTCTTAGCAGTATCTTTTTAAATATCTTGTCTCCTCAGGCTGGAAACAAAAGAAAAATTAAACAAACAGGACCTCATCAAGCTAAAAAGGTTTTGCACAGCACAGGAAGCCATCAACAAAACAAAAAGACAACCTACTCATTGGGAGTAGATATTTGCAAATCATGTATCTGATAAGGGGTTAATACTGAAAATATATAAAGAATCATACAACTCAACAAGAAAAAAACAAACAACCCAATCAAAAAATGGGCAGAGGATCCGCACAGACATTTTTGCAAAGAAGATATAGAGATAGACAACAGGCACATGGAAAGATGTTGCACATCACTAATTATTAGGGAGATCCAAATCAACATTACAATGACATATCGCCTCATGCCTGTCAGAATGGTTATTATTAAACTGAGAAGACATAACAAGTATTGGAGAGGGTGTGGAGAAAAGGAAACCCTCACACACTGCTGGTGGAAATCTAAACTGATGCAGCCACTGTGGAAAACATTATGGAGATTCCTCAAAAAATTAAGACTAGGCCTACCATATGACCCAGCTACTCTTCTTCTTGGTATTTGTCCAAAGAAAATGAAAACACTTATTTGAAAAGATATATGCATTCCTGTGTTCATTGTATTATTTACACTAGCCAAGATGGAAGCAACCTAAGTGCCCATCAACAGATGAACAGAATGGAATACTACTCAGCCATAAAAAAGATTAAATCTTGCCATTTGCAACAACAGGGATGACGGACTTTGAATGCATTAGGCTAAGTGAACTAAAGGCAGACAAAGGAAGACAAATACTTATATGTGGAAGATGAAAACAACAACAGCAAACAAAAACATAGACACAGATATTAGATTGGTGGCACCAGAGGGATAGGGGAGAGGGAGGGGGATGAAAGGGTAATAAGGCACACATGTACAGTGATGGATGGCAATTAGACTTTGGGTGGTGAATACTATGCAGTCTACACAGAAAATCAAATATAACTATATATACCTGAAATTTACATAAGGCTATAAACCAATGTTACCAAAATAAAACTTAATTAAATAAAAAAAGAAGGAAGTAGGGTATATTTTTACACAAAAAGTCACACAAACAGCATAGGAGAAACGTAAGCTTATGTGAAACATTAACATAAATATCAAAATAACATTAATGTGAAAATTCTTATCACATCTTAGAGCATGACTTTTTCCTCTGATTTTTTTTCCTCTGGTATTTTTTTCAATTGTTATTATTGTGGTAAAATACTCATTACATAAAATTTGCCATCTTAACCATTTTCAAATGTACACTTCCGTGGTATTAAGTATATTTGCATTGTTCTGCAACCATCACCACCTTTTGTCTACAGAACGCTTGTCATCTTGCAAAGTGAAACTTTATACCTGTGAAATACTAACTCCCCATTCCCTCTTTCCTGGCCCCTGGAAATCACCATTCTCCTTTCTGCCTCTGTGACTTTGCCTACTCTACCTACCTCATATAAGTGGAATCACACAGTATTTCTCTTCTTGTGATTGGGTTATTTCACTGACCATTATGTCCTTAAGGTTCATCCACGTTGTACCGTACGCCAGCATTTCCTTCATTTTTAGGACTGAATGATGTGACACTGTATGTTTCTATTACATTTTCCTTATCCCTTCATCTGTCAAGTCTACTTTGATTGCTTCCACATTTTAGCTATTGTGAATGATGATACCATGAACATGGATGTACAAATATCTCTTCAACATCCCACTTTAAATTCTTTTGGGTACATACCAGAGGTGGAATTGCTGGATCATATGGTAATTCTGTTCTTAATTTTTTGAGGAAATACTGCACTGTTTTCCACAGAAACTGCACAATTTTACATTACCATCAACAGTGCACAAGAGCTCCAATTTCTGCACATCCTCCAGGAATGCTTGTTATTTTTTCTGTTTAAGAGTAGCCATCCTAATGGGCTTGAGGTGATATCTCATTCTGGTTTTTGATCTGCATCTCCCTGACAATTAGTAATTTTGTGCATCTTTTCTTATACTTATTGGCCACTTACATATTTTCTTTGCATGAATATCTATTCAAGTTCGTACCCTTTTTGAATCAGGTCTTTTTTGTTAGTGAGTTTTAGGAGTTCTCTATTTATCAAAGATATGAATCCTTCATCAGATATGTGATTTGCAAATACGTTCTCTTATTCCGCAGGTTGCCTTTTTATTCTATTGATAGCGTCTTTTGATGCACAAAATTTCTTTCGATGTTCATGAAATCCAATTTGTCTATTTTTTGTGTGTTTTCTATGCCTTCAGGATGACATACAAGAAACCACTACCAAATCCAATGTAAGGAAAGTTTTGCCATATGTTTTCTTCTGAGAGTTTTATGGTTATAGGTCTTATAGTTAGGTCTTTGGTCCATTTGAAGTTAATTTTGCATATAGTATTAGGTAAGTATCCAATTTCACTATATTGCATGTGAATATCCAGTTTTCTCAGCATAACTTTTTGAAAAAATTGTCTCCTCTTCATTGAATAATCTCAGCCCCCTTGTCAAAGATCAGTTGACCACATATGTGAGGGTTTATTTCTGTGGTTTCTCTTCTTTTCTATTGCTCAATATGTCTGTCTTTATGCCAGTATCACACTGTTTTGATTACTGTGGTTTTGTAGTAAGTTTTGAAATGAGGAATTATGATGCCACCAGCTTTGTTTTCCTTTTGCAGGATTGTTTTCTAGCATGTTGGGTATTTTTATCATGAAATTTTTGAATTTTGCCAGGTACTTTGTCTGCATCAACTGACATGATCATTTGGGCTTTCCCCCCTTCATTCTGTTAATGTGGTATATTACATTGCTTGATTTTCAGAAGTTGAATCATCCCTGCATTCCAGGAATGAATCCAACTTGGCTGAGGTATATAATCCTTTTAATATGCTGCTGAATTCTGTTTGCTATTCTCTTGAGCATTTTCGCATTAATGTTCATAAGGAATATTGGTCTATAGTTTTCTATCTTTGTCTGACTTTGGTGTCAGAATAATGCAGGCCTCATGGAATGAATTAAGATGTGCTCCCTCCTCTACGTTCTTTTTTGGAAAAGTTTGAGGAGAATTGGTTTTAGTTCTTTAAATGTTTGGTAGAATTCACCAATGAAGCCATTAGGTCCAGGTCTATTCTTTGTTGGGATATTATTGATTACTGATTCAATTTCTTAACTAATTATAGTTCTGTTGAAATTTTCTATTTCTTAACAACTTAGTCATGGTATGTATTTTGTTTCTAGGCATTTGTGCATTTTATCTAAGCTATCCAGTTTGTTGGTGTACAATTCTTCCTAGTACTCTCTTATACTTTTTGTTTCTGTAGAATTGGTATTAATGTCCCCATTTTCTTTTCCTACTTTTCTAATTGGAATCTTCTTTCTTTTTTCTTAGTCAATCTAGCTGAAGTTTTGGCAATTTTGTTGATGTTATCAAGAACTAACTTTTGGTTTTGCTGATTTTCTCTATTATTTTTCTACTTTCTATTTCATTTATCTCTGCTTTAGTCTTTATTATTTCCTTCCTTCTGGTAGCATTGAGTTTAGATTTTTGTTTTTTCTATTTCCTTAAGTTTAAAGATAGGTTGTTGATCTGAGATCTTTCTTCTTTTTTAATGTAAGCATTTATAGCTATAAATTCCCCCTTTAGCATTTCTTTCTTGTATTCCATAAGTTTTGCTATGTGGTATTTTTGTTTTCATTTGTCTCTAAGCATTCCTAATTTCCCTTCTTTCTTTTTTAACCCATTGGTTATATAAGGGCATTTTGTTTAATTTCCAAGAATTTGTGAATTTTCCAGTTTTTTTCTGTTACTTATTTCTAACTTCATCTCACTGTGGTCAGAGAAGGTGCTTTGTATAATACCCATCTTTTTCAATATATTGATACCCAGTTTTTGGCCTAACATATGATTCATCCTGGAAAATGTCCCATGTGTGCTTGAGAAGAATCTTTGTACTGTTTTTCATGGTAAGATGTTCTGTTTATGTCCGTAGATCTGGTTGGTTCATTGTGATGTTCACATCCTCTGTTCTGTTACTTCTCTTCTATGTGGTTGTTTCACGCTTTATTGAGAGTGAGTTATTGAAATCTCCAATTATCACTGTAGAACAGTCTATTTCTTCAAGTCTGTAAATTTTTGCTTCATGTATTTTGATAGTCTATTATTAGGTGTGTAAATGTTTATAATTGTTATATTCAACTTTTTATTAATACATAATGTCTTCTGTCTTTGTAATCTTTTTTGATTTAAAGTCTATTCTTGTCTAATATTAGTACAGCCACTCCCGCTCTCTTCTAGTTACTATTTGCACAGAATAGCTTTTTCTTTACCCCTACTTTCAACCTATTTGTGTCTTTAGATCTAAAGAGAGTCTCATTTAACCAGTATATACTTGAAACTTTTTAAAATCCATTCTGCCAATTTCTGCCCTTCGATTGGAGAGTTTAATCCATTTATATTTAAAGTAACTATTGACTAGAAACTTACTTTTGTCATTTGCTCTTTGTTTTCCATATGTTATATGATTTCTATTGGAAATTATTTTTCCTCTTTTCCTGCATTACTTTCTTCTTTTGTGTCTAGTTAACTTTTTGTAACGAAATGTTTCAATTCTCTTCTCATTTCCTTTGGTTGTATTCTGCAGGTATTTTCTTTCTGGTTGCCATGGAGATTACGTCTAACATCCTACTGTTATAACACTCTAATTTGAATTTATACCATCTGAACTTTGATAGCATACACGAACTCTGTTCCTTTGCAGCTGCATTCTCACCTTTTTAAGTTGTTGATGTCACAAATTACATCTTTATGCATTGTATGTCCAAAAACACAAGCTGATAATTTTTCAATGCATTAGCCTACTAAACTATGTAGAAAACAAAATGTGAAGTTACTAACCAAAGTTAAAAAAGTATTAACTTTTATAATTGCCCAGGTATTTACTTTTTCTGTGCTGTTTATTTCTTCACACAACTTTGAATTACTGTCTTGTGTCCTTTCATTTCGAAGAGCAAGACTCCCTTTAGAATTTCTTATGGGGCAGCGCTAGTGGTAATGAGCTCCTTAACTTTTATCTGAGAATGTCTTAATCTCTCTCTCACGTTTGAAGGACAGTGTTGCCAGGTATAGGATTTTGGGTTTATAGCTTTTTTGTGTGTTAGCACGTGAACATGTTAGCGTACTGGCTACTGCCTTCTGCCCTCCAAAGTTTCTGTTAAGAAAACTGTCTTGTCTCAGAGTCACTTGACTTTTACTGCTTTCAAGATTCTCTCTTTATCTTTGGCTTTCCAGAGTTTGATTATAACATGTCTCAGTGTGAATCTCTTTAGGTCATCCTCCTCGGAGTTCGCTGAGCTTCTTGGCTATTTGTATTCATGTTTTTCATAAATGTGGGAAATTTTCAGTTATTATTTCTTCATATATTTCCTCTGCTTCTTTCTCTCTCTTCTCTTTTTGAGACCCCTGTGGTGTGTGTTAGTATATTTAAATGTGTCTTTCAAGTCTCTTAGGCTGTCTTCACTTTTCTTCAATCTTTTTTCTTTTCCTTTCTCAGAAACAATACTTTCAATTGTCCTATCTTGAGGTCTGCTCATTCTATCTTCTGCTTGCTCAAATTTGCCTTTGAATCCCTCTAGTGGTTTTTTTCATTTAAATTACTGTACTTTTAAGCTGGACAATTTCTTTTTGGTTCCTTTTTAAGTCTTCTATATCTTTCTATATGGATATTTCCATTGTGTTCATACATAATTTTCTTGACTTTTTCCATGTATGCATGTACTCTGAGAATCTTCAAGGCAGTTATTTTTAAAGTCTTTGTCTAGCAGATCTGCTATCAGGTCTTTTAAAGGGTCTATTGAATTCTTTTCCTTTGAATGGGCCATATTTTTCTGTTTCTTTGTATGTCTTGTGATTTTTTGTTGAAAACTTAACATTTAAATTTAACAATGTGATAAATCCATAAATTAGATTTTCCCCCTACCCCAGGGTTTGCTGTTTTTGTTTGTTTGTATATTTTGTTTTGTTCTTTGTTGCTGTGAATGGTTTCCCTGTTGAGGATCAGCCTGGGATGTAAACGTAAAGTCTTTTAGATCTCTTCTGAACCTGCACCTGTCCCCTGAGCTTGTGTAGTGATTTTCTAATTCCCCCTGTATATGTAGTTGCTTTTAAGTGTCCTGGTGTTTAATGTCAGGTTCTCAAAAGGGGAAATAGAAAAAAATAAAGGGGGGAGTTTAAGGCATCATCCCTTTAAATCCCATGGCAGTTCCTTCAGCTGGAAGAGAGGGACTTGCATCGATGAGAGGAGGTGCAACAGCAGTGGCTGCCAGCCTTCGTGTCTGCACCTCTGTGATCAGAAGCAGCACCCAGCAATCGAACACAGGTCTCCTGTATTTGGAGGACAGAGTCCTTGTTGCCCATTATGGCTCACACAAGCTACATGCAAGCTTCTGTAGGAACGTATGCACAGGGCTAGGGGTGTGGAGTGGGTAACCATGGCCTAACTAAGGGCTGAAATTGATGAAATTAATTGTAATTTATAACCTAAGCCTTCCCTGGAATTTTCCATCTTTCAATTGACTCCAGAGTTCCATAGTTATATCAGACAGATTAAGCCTGTGTAACTGTTGTCTGAGTGGGGAAACTGATTCCTAGTGCTTCTTGCTCTGCCATCTTTCTAGAATTGCATTCATCTGATAATTTTAATTTAAGTTCAGCTTTAGTTGCCTAACCTCCTAAGTCTTATGAAGATGATTATATAGAAAGGCTGTGTTCCTCCTTCCCTTTTCTGAAATCAAAAAGATAATTTAACAATAAATTGTGTCCACTTACCAGGGAGTGTCAAAATGCAAGATTCTTTCCAGTTTAGAGACCATGCAATTGGGTTCAGCTTCACTCCACAAGGAGCTCAATGCATACTTGCTTCCTTTAGAAACCGTGTTGAAAAGACCAAGAAAAGTACAGCCCAATGCTTCATTATAGCCTCTCTAAAGATTTCATAAGTGAAAAATAAGTCAGAAACATGTACAGTGCATTCACTGAAACTCCCCCAGGATTAAGATTTAAGGGAGGGAACTTTTGGGCAAAATTCATTTGCATTTATTTCCTGAATATAATTATTTTAAAATTTTGAGAGTTCTAAAGCAAAACACAGTTGGTTTCACACATTCTTAAAAACGTCTATGGACGTATTTTTAAGAACTTCCATATGAAGAAGTGTTACAGGTATATCCTTCTCCCTGTCTGGTATTAACGTCCTTGAAAATCTTTGCTTAAGTCATTACTGCTACTGAATCACCCATCTGATTCCAGAAAGCTTCTCCTTCTGCTCTATTTCAATGGATAAACTCCTGGAGGTGGAAATTATAATTTCTGCAAAATTTTAAAGGTTAGCACGTAGTGCCAAGCTCCCAGGATACTTATCATGAATCAGTAGTGATGACAAATCACTGTTATTAAATTCATCCTGGGAATCAGCTGCTTTAAAATGAAGCAAATAATCCCTTCCAAAATGTTTTATAGACTGTGTTCACATACTGGAGTGAAATAGAGATTTGGGGCAATTATCTAGATGAGTTTGCTTTAAAATTTCCCTTGCTTGAATCACGATGGATGGATAAGTGAGCCACAGTGTACTTCAGACTTCACTTATTCTAGGAACAGAATAAGTGAGTAAACCTTTTTTGACTAAAGTGTTGGAAAATAGTTTTACTGTAGCCCACAAAGGAAAGTGGAAATTTAAAAGAAAGGAAGCTCGCATCCTGCTTTGCTTTCAAATGAAACAACTCAGATAAATCCAACACGTTCTATTGCCTAGTCCTACATCTTAAACTTCCTAAGTTCTCAGGATAGCACTAATGCTAATGATAATGACCCTGAGTGTCACAAGATTTTGTTAATAAAATTTGCATTGGTAACTTTGTTTAGTAAGGCAGGAAATTTCTCCAAAGCAGTTTGGGAAATCAAAGAGGAAAAAAGAGAATGAGAGTTTTCTAATATATTTTATTTTTGGCTGGGAAAGATTTGCCCTGAACTAACATCTGTTGCCAATCTTCCTGTCAAATTTCTTCCCCAAATCTTTAGTTGTATATTCTAGTTGTAGGTCCTTCTATTTCTTCTATATGGGACGCCACCTCAGTATGGCTACCAACAGATGAATGGTCTGGTTCCACACCTGGGAACCAAACCTGGGCCACCAAAGCGGAGTGCACCAAACTTTAACCACTAGGCCATCAGGGCTGACTCCTAATATATATGTATTCATTTGGCTGAGGAAGATTCACCCTGAGCTAACAACTGTTGCCCTTCTTCCTCTTTTTGGTTGAGGAAGATTCACTCTGAGCTGAAGTCTGTGCCCATCTTCCTCTATCTTGTATGTGGGTTGTTGCCACAGTTTGGCTGATGAGTGATGTAGGGTCATGCCTGGGAGCCGAATGCGGGCTACTGAAGTAGAGCACACCAAAGTTAACCACTAGGCCCCTGGGCTTGCCGCCTAATATTTTTTAATGAATAAATTTTTCCCAATATGTAGTAAATGTGTCATTTTTATACTTAATAAAAAATATCTCATGCCCAGTTTTGGGTGTTGTTGATGCTAAAGTTATAAGAATGCATGGCCTGGATGAAGAATATTTGAAGAAGACTAAGACTAAGATCTTGGTATCTAAGAAGGCAGAAAACATGAATTGAGAAGATGGGACTCTTAAAGACCTGCAAAGCAATGTAGGCTCACAGAAAGACAGGGTAAAGGAACAAAGGCAAGTAGGGAAAGTGGGGAGGAATGAGGGTAGCAAATAAAAATAGGAGATCTGTGCATGTAAGTATGTCTGAAAAGAAGTTCCAAAGATTCTGAGTAGTATTCATCATGTGAATCAGCCAATTTAGAGGTTTCACCTGCAGCTTTCACCCAGAAGTTGTATTTGGAGCTCTGCCAAGGATAATATCTAAGTAAGATTGCCTAACCTGCCGTGGGTGGGGCTGGAGCAGGAGAGAGCTGTAGTCAGCCTGCGTTAAATCACAAGGAACTCTAATGAAAGTGAATCCATGTGTTGGTGTTTCTGAAAAGTTTGTACTCCATGTTTCTTCATAATTTAGATAATTACTTCATGCCCAGTTAATGGTTAGCTGTCTGTGTAATATTCTAATAACCATTAGGGAGGAGGAGTCACAGAGAAGATAGAAGGACTGGATCTGGTTTTGGCTGCTGCCCGGTCAAGGGCTAGGTATAATTGGTTTATGAGTAACAGGACTCGACAGCATTCCTCCAGCTCCTCTCATCAATCACTTGTAAACGCTAACCATAGTGTGATTGCTTTCTTCCCTTCTTCATTCATTTCCTCATACTCATTTCTTCTTTCACTTCCTCATTCCCTGAATACATCCTGAGTAGGTACTGTGTGCCAGACACTGTGTTAGGCATTGAGAATAGAATGGTGAATGAAAATGATCCATGTTCCCTCACATTTTGGACGTATCATTTCAGAGAAGGAAAATGACAAAGAACAAAAAATAGATTATTTTTTAATTGTCCTAAGTACTCTATTGGGAGAGGAAAGAGAGAGGGAGAATAATAGGAAGAATCCCTTTTAGACAGGCTGGTCATGAGGATGACATATTCAGTTTGAGATCTCTGAGACTGTCAGTTTGGATAAGTAAGAATGAAGCTCCGAAACATGATGGTAGAAATATAGAGTTTGGGTCACAGAGACTGTTATATCCGCTGTGTTCACAAGCCATGAGATGTAATCTTTGGGTGATCTTGTTGGTATTTGAAATCCTGGTGGCATCAATTCTAGCATCACAGCAACACACAGCGGCCACAGTGTGACAACTAACAGATGGGCTGTGTGGTTCCCTGACAGGGAAATGAACCCAGGCCAAAGCAACGAGATGGCTGAATCTTAACTACTAGACCACCAGGGCTGGCTGAGATGTAATCCTAACTCTACTTAAATGCAACCCTTTGCCTACTCCATACCTGCAACCATGCAGTTGAATGTGTCAGGACAAAAACGTACCACCAAGGTGATAAACTTTGAAATCATGACCAAGAACTGGAAATGGGTTCCTAATGCTACAAAGCAATACACTATCATTTCTCAAACCCTCCGATCTCCCATTAACTTAGCAGATTTCATACCCCTCTTCTTTCCTCAACGTCCAAGGTTTTTTCCATATCTTCACTCTTAGCTGATGATCTTACTTCTTCCATCACAGAGAAAATTAAAAGAATCAGAATAGAACTTCCATAAGGCCCAAGTACATCAGTTAAGCATCTGTGCCTCCAAGGGGTATTAGGAGTAATTGTTCACTGTTGAAAATGATAGTATTCAAGACAAGTGTTTAGAGAGGTGGCATAGGCCTTACTCCTACATGAACGGCCGAAATTTTTCATGCAGAGGTCAAGGTCTAGATCTCTCTTGTTCCTGAAGATCTTTGGTTCCTGACAGGCTCTGTCACCTAAGCAAATGATAAGGCTGGTTGCTCCAAACTCTCAGAATGGCGAGTCATCCATCCCGGAGCCCCGGAGGGCTGAGAGAGGAACTTTCCCTGTGCTACAAGGAGGGACTGAATCACTTTGTGTGCCCACGTGCCGAGCGATTCTGGGCAGCGTTCAGTTCCACACTTGCTTTCATTGAAAATACCACCTGGTGACCAGATTGTAGAAGAAGAACCACAAAACCTCTGTAAAGTCATCCGAACTTTCAGAGGCTGTTTGTCCAGAGAAGCCAAGAACTGCTGCGATGCTGACTAGGTTGACAATACAACAAATAGAACTGATTTTTGTTTTATCATAATAGCTACTCACATGGAGCAAAAGCATTGAGAGAAAAGAGGGTCTTGTGGAAAAAACAATAAAATTCGAATATTGAGAAGCCATTGGAAGGACTAGATCTCAGAAAACACAGCTCTCTACCTAACTTCAAGTGTGCAGCTCATGGAGAGGAGTCCTAACAACTGCTACAGTGGTATCTGGAGGCCAGAGTCAACTTCTTGGGGAAGACACGGAAGGCTTTCTCTTTATGTCAGGTAGGTCACGAAATACTATGTTCTTTTGGTTTCAAAGAAAATTTCCAGTGATATACCTAATATTATATTGTTCCATTCTATGCTTTCCCCTGTCCCCCAAAACACACACACACACACACACACAGAGGCCTATCTGGGTTTCACCTCATTAACATACACAAATAGTATTTATCTAACAGACTATTTCCACATAATGCTGGTGCTCACATCTGAATGAGAACATTTCTCAACTAGCACAGAGATTAAAGGATGACTTGTGTCCCTGGAACAACATAGCTGGTAACTTATTTATTTTTCTTTCTTTTCAAGCTTCTGATTCTTTCAGGAGTTAGACCCACCTTGAAGCCAGGACCCCAGTTCTACCAGTCGACCAAACAGGTCTGAGCTGGCCAGCATTTTAGGCTAGACAGGCTTTGTGGGCAGCTGGTTCTATGAAGGGGTGGAGCGAGGAAGAGATGGAGCACTGGACAGACCCTTCAGAGAACCAGGGGAACTCCTGGCTAGAAGGTGTCCCCAGGTGAGCAGGTGTCACATCCCTTTCAGGGAAAAAAAGCTTCAATTTCCCTAACACAACTCCTATGGGCAGTTAGGGCAAATGAAAATTTTCCTACAACTATCAATGCAACCTTTGTTTATCATTTTTTCTGTGGAAAAGCACATTCTATATAACACGTCTTCCACATCATTTGTGGGTCACGTTGTTTCCCATGTTTTCACAGCTAATCCACCTGCATTTATCCAGCAGTTCTGATGTTTGTCTAATCACGATGTGCCAACAAGGAAAATAAAACTGTTAGAGAAAATTGCAAAGTGACGGAGAATGAGAATAAAGAGTCTTAGGCTGACCTGTAACAACCCGCGAAGGAGCATTTAACATGGCGCTGTCATTGATTTCCTAAGAATGCCAAGGACTCTTTCTTTCTCGACGCTGACAAACTAGGGAGCTCTGGGTCATGGGAGTGAGTTACTACTCGCATACTAAGTGTACTGCCTGTCTCTGGTGCAGTTTTTATCAGAGATGTTAGACAGAAAGAGTGCTCTGTCTTTCTCTCTCATTGTGTTTATCTCTATTGTATTCCCACATGTGCTGTTAGTAGAGAAAATATAATTATTTATCACTGTAATTTTGCTTCCAGCAAGTTCTAATTATAGCACTTCAGCAGAGTATACTGACAGGGTTTTATTGTTGAACAGTCCATGGAAGGGACTGAGTTATTCTTGTTACATCAACTATTGTATAAAGTTGAAATGAAGGAGGACTGAAATTTCCCTCAGTAAGTATAATGAGTTATTAGTTGAAACAAGGTCACAGGATTCACATTTTGTTGTTTCTCTACTGTACAGAGTATTCCATTGTATCCATTGCATTCATTTCAAGCTTATGTATGATGATACCTTTTAAATAATATATACATTCTGAATATTATTTTCTGTTTATCCACTGAAGTTAAAGGTTAAAATAATCTAGTTTAAAATACAAAAATCTTTATTCCATGGATTAAATGATGTGGAAAGAAAATCAACTTGACATTTTGCTGACGATGTTTAATTGTCTTCTTGTCATTACAATCTTTAATTTGTAAAATCATTGTGTGTGCTACAGTAATCTCTGATAAAGACTAGAGATTGTGGTAGAATATTCGACTATTTCTTAAGGTTATTATATGAAATCACATACCATATACAAGAGGGAGTGACATGAAAACATCTCAAATACAAAATAATAATTGAGAGGGATGGATTGAATTTGCATTTGGTATACTGAATGTAAAACTTGAACAAACTAACTAACTGAACAAACCAAAATTTTCTAAAGAAATATCGCCTAAAATGACTACTGTTATTTCTGCTGTTTTGTGTGTATTTTTATGTCTCTTTCTAATTGCTTCTTGATTTCTAATTTTGTCTTTTTTGTGTGTGTGAGGACGGCTGGCCCTGAACTAGCATCTGTTGCCAATCCTCCTCTTTTTATTGAGAAAGACTGTCCTGGGCTAACATCTGTGCCCATCTTCCTCTATTTTGTATGTGGGAAGCTGCCACAGCATGGCTTGACGAGTGGTGCGTAGGTGCATGCTTGGGATCTGAACCTACGAACCCTGGGCCACTAAAGCAGATCATGTAACCTTAACCACTACAGCACTGGGCCGGCCCCCTAATTTTACCTTTTAATGCAATCTTAAAGATAACCTGGTTTTTTTTGGACAAGAGAGAAGTGATAAAGTTTTTTGAGTTTCAAATTAATACATTTCCTGCCTAGAATAAAGCGACCAAGTTTGGGCTTGATAGTGAAATTACAGATATCCCAGGGATGTGAGAATCAAGGTTTTAATGAGCAAGAATTTAGCAATGGCCTTTTGGTAGAAAAATCAAGATATGTAACTGTCAAGAATTTTAGTTATCTACTCTCACTAGTTTTTCTAGTAACCAGAATTAATCAGCAACTGAAATTCCTGAGAGATTTGCAGTATTGGGTGTAAAGCAGTCATTTTCTTTGGTTATATTTGATTTTACTGCAAAATGTTAGATTAAGATGCCTCTCTTAAGATATAGCTTTCTCTATGCCTCTGTTCTCCTGATATTTGTCAATCTTTCTTAACTGTAAAAATCACCAACTGATGTTTTTGTTGTAAACTCCAGGTTACCATACTCAAAACTAATTACTATATTAATTATTAATTAATATGAGTACTAACACAATTAAATTCCATCTTTCTACTATTTCACATGAAAACCTAAGATTTCATTTTGTTAATTTTATTCTGGCTTTACTCATGAAACCAGCCCTTATCATTCATGTATAAATTCCAATAATATTTTTTGGCTTATTGATGTACAATACTTTAAAATGCATACTCTATGTCAAGAATTTATAAACTAATAAAGAACACAAAAAAGTATACAAGTATTAAAACAGAATATTATAATTTCTGTAAATTATTAGATTTAGTGTGTATAATAAAGAAATCACCTTTTATTTGTGATACAATGTTATGAACCTCGGAAGTCCTCATGAGCAAATAGATATTTCAGTTATGCCTTGAAGCTTGAGCAGCAATTCAATACATAAAGAGAGATGCAAGTTGTAGGGAATAAAGAGTGGTTTGGTGGAAGGGTATTCTAGTCAGAGCAAAGAATGTGAGAAACACTGTGACACTGGAAAGACGAGGCAATGCGTGGAAAATGGGAGCAGTCCAGTTTGGCAAAACCTTCAATATCTGCATCAGAATAGCCAAAGAGAACTTTGAAAGGCCCCAGAAGATCGAAAACTCACAGAAGGTCTTAACGATAAACTACAGAGTTTGTGGTTGATTTAGGAGGTCATTGGGAGATCTGAATGTTTCTGAGAGGAGTGGTGTCACAATTCTTGTGCAAAGGTGTGCTAATAGAGCACAGTACAGAAAGTTTATGAGGAGAAGATTAGAGGGCAAGCCTTTGCATTTCTAAACACAGTGTTCTTCTTTTTGTCAACGCGGTCACATAGTCCATATGTCACTATTTCTCTGAAGGTACGGGTACCATTAGCCAGAACATGCAATAGTGTCACTTACACATACATAAACCTCCACATTGCGCCCCTGCTGTCTTTGCTCAGAAACTCTGCTTCCTGGCCCTTTCCTCCCCCTCTCCCAGCACAGGCTCTCCATGTTTCTCATGTGACACCTATGCTACCAGATTCTTTCTTACTGCTACTTCTCATTTCCTTCCCATTGAAAAATATCCATTGCCATGGAACAGTAAACTTAGAAGGACTGAGATTCATCTCATTTCATTATCCTCATTATTTTCCGTGTGACAAAGATGATGGAAACAAAAATTCTACATATTAAGCTAATATAATCTAGTCAGGGAGTAAAGGTATCTAGATAAACTAAAACTGAGACAGAATATGGTATTCGCCACAAGATGTGTGTGTGTGTGTGTGTGCACATGTGTATGTTTATGTGTGGGCGTATATATAGACAGATATGGAAATTCAGAGGAGGAAAAAAGAATAATTTTTCTCAGGATCATGAGGGAGGTCTTTCCACAGGACACCGCGTTTGACCTGGATTGCAAGGGGCATGTAGAATCCTGACAAACAAATGAGGGGCAGGGGGCAGGGGGCTTCAGTGGGAGTGTTATTCCGTACAGAGAGTCTGGCTTAAGCAAAAAAATGTAGTCACACTCAACACGTGTTTAGAGAAGGAAAATCAGCTTAATTTGGCTGAAATATAAAGTGAATGTATAGAAATATCTGGAAATAAGGGTTATGAGTTTTAGAGCCTGGTGCTGAAAGAAAAAGGATGTTTAGATCTATTCAAGGGGATGTGAGCAGCCTTGAAGATATTTGAACAGTGAATTCCAAGATCACTGTTGAACTTTATAAATCAATAATAGCGATATAAAAACGAATTGCAGAGGACCGGGCTACAGCAATATTCAGGTAAAAAGATTTGAGACTATAAAATTGTTGGCAATAGGAATACAAAAAAATTTAACACAAGAGATATAAAGTTTCTAACACTATACTAGGAAGTAAATTTTATTGCTGTTCGTGGAAAATGTATTTGTGAGCCATCAAACTACATTTTGCTTATTTCAAAAGATTGCTGCTGATTCACAGATATAAAGGCGAAGTTACTTGCACAACTACCTGCAAACCAATGTACTTGGTATTTTACATGCCTAATTAATTTTTTGTGTTACATTTTGTGTGGATTTTTTTTTAAATGAGAAAGAATTAATATTTATGGGACACTACTCGACATTTTCCTTTCACATATATTATTTCATTTGATTCTTAAAATACCTCTGTGAGAAACCTATTAATCTAATTTCTAGATGAGAAAACAGAAACTCCAGGAAGCAAAATGCACAGCCAAGGTAACACAGCTATTAAGTGGCCTAGACAAGCTTTAAGACCCTACAAAATGCCTCTAGCAGGAGATTGGTGACAGCTTTACTTGATGCAAAGAAATAAATATCTAAGCATGTAAATTTTTGTCCTCAGGAAAAATATAGTCTTGTGAAAATAAAAGATGAGGCCTCCCGGAATCGATTTTTGTGTTTCTATTATGAATTAATGTTCAAATGTAAATATTGGAAACTGAATACATTCAAATTAAGTTTAATGTTTCTACAATATAATATCAGGCCCTTTTAGGTTAGAATTACCATCAAATTTTTTCATAAATTTTCTCTTTACTCACAGGTTAACTCTTGCCTCCCCTCTGGGACTCTCCCAGAATTTGTAAGAGCTTCTTGGCCTCCTTCCTGAATAACTGGACAGAAATCTTGATCCTGTTTTGATAACATGAATACTAGAAAAAATGTTTTATTGTGGTCAGGATACCACAAAATCCTCATGTGACACCCTACTGAGTATTTCTGGTGTAATTTCAAAATTTTCATAATAAGTTGATAACCCCATCTCCCATCATGACCATTACAAGGATTTATTATAACAACATAAAAAATCTACGAGATTATAACAACATAAAAATTCTACGAGAGTAGAATCATGTCAGCATTCTTGCTGTGTGCAAGAAAAGAGGAACAGGCTTGGTAATAGGGACTGAAGAAGCTAACGGGAGCACAGAAATACAAACCCAATTTCTAAGGTGAGCGATGAACTGCTTTGTCCTTTCTAAGCATGTGGCAGCCTTTCCGCTTTCTTCACTTCACATGAGAAGAGTAAAATGTCGATGTCGTTTGGCTGTTTCTGGAAGACGATACAAAAAAGGAGACTGTGTAGCTCACCCTTTTAACAGGATGCTTTTTAACTAATCACTTCAGTGTGCTGTTTGCAGGGAAAACACTAAACTGAAAAGGAACTTGATGACTTACAGCTCACAATTAAAAGACTTATCAAATTATCTAGCTTTCAAGCATAATTTCAGTTCAGAGAAAGTACAAAGAGTACCGGTGTCCCACAGGGATGTAGAACCATTTCGCGAGGCAGGGCGCTAACAGCAGGGCTGCCATGCAGAGTGGTCACCGCACCTCAGGGCCACACCCTGGTCTGACACGGAGCCTGGGCGAGGGGGGCTTGTGGTTGGGACAGTGATACCTCCCGGTAGACAGACTCCAAATTATTATGCATTTTTGAATAACTGTGAAAAATCGATTTTTATTTTTTAAAGAGACTTGCTTTCAAGATTTGATTGTTACCCAATCTAACCATACCTCCCGAGGTTTGAGGATGGTGGTAACTTGGAAAAAGCAAGAATGTATGTGACTGGAAAAAATGCTGAGCATTTTTCTGCAATTGAATAAGCCTGCAAGTCAAAATTGAATTCAAAACTCATCCAGAACCTTTACAAAAGAGAGCTGATCAAGAGCGGAGGTTGGCATCATGACAGACTATAAAACCTTAATCAGTGTTATTTAAGGCAACTCTGAAGTGTCTTATGCCAATCTGGAGCTATTGCCAAGACCCACACCAGGAATGTCTGTGTCTCGCTGGCGTTCCTCTGTGGAAAAGTGGCAGCTCATCCATCTTACCTCTTGTCTTATCCTATGGGGAAAATATAAGAAAAATGACCAGGATGACTAGACAGAGATTCATTCCTATGCTCAAAACATGTAACAGTATAGCTACACCAAAGCATAAGTGAGGGCTGCAGCATAAGATTTTACGGATTAATACATAATCCATTTTCTACTTGAAATTGAAAACTTCTCCTCTTAAAGGCACATGATTTGATTCCTTGAAAATAATTGTAAGGATACATTTTAGATCACATAACTAGTCACCTATTTACACGCAAAATAAAAATGTAACGACAGTATATGAAGACTGAAGAGAGTCAACTGGCAGCTGTCGGCTCAGCGCAGCTTCACCGTCACTTTTGAATCACACAGCAGCACAAAACATTTGTGATTTGCTGTTTAAGTTTTGTAAAACACCTTCCTGACACAATGCAATTGCTAATTTTTGTTGTCACCCAGATGTTATTGTTCTGAGTATGACTTACTGAGATGAAGTTGAAACTCTCTCAGAATATTTCTATTGAAACTGGTAATTTTCCAAACAAAACTATCAATCAAGGCCAACCTTCCAAACCCAATTAATATATGTGCAGCATATTCTACCCAGCAATTTTAAGTTGTATTTTAATTGTAGTGGCTGTTTCTCAAAACCTACTGCAAATGTTAACTGTTCTAGACTAAACAAGAGCTTCTTTGAATGATCTGCATTATAGAGAGAAAAGTAAACCAAAAATTCCCTGATGACCTTGGGTAATTACTGTTGGTTTGATAGCAGCTGTACTTTGAAATCTCTACAGTGCAAATGAGTAGGTTGGTTCTAGCTGTGTTTTCAAATAACAATTTTCACCCAGCGTGGGACAAATATTTATGAATGGTATAATGTTACATATTGGTTCACTAACATAGATTATTTGCTTTGAAATTATCGACTTAAAGGTTAAAAATAAACACCATACAAAATCAAAAGCCAAAATACAAACAGACTCAGTTTTGCATTTGAGATCAAATTCAAAATTTAACAGGATTAGTTTGGTTTGAGAGGTTGTTTTGTGTATAAAAACCTTCTAAGAGAAAAGTAAGGTGGGGACAGATTTGGATTCATGTGAGAAAACAATACTTTAACATCAAAAAATAAAAATGAAAGTGATAGTCTTTTAAAAATAAATCATTGGTCTTTAATACTTAGCTGGTAGTCTGGCTTATAAAGTTGGCTCTTTTTCTCTTATCCTTGTTATTGTTTTATCCTCTCTTTCATTTCTCTCAAAAGATGGTCTTCAGTGGAAAAAATAGGGAGGAAGTACTATTTTTCAGATCTAGTGTGTCCTTGAAAGAAAGAGACTTCCAAGAGTGTTTATAGTGAGGACTGATGAAGTCAGAGGTTTTCACAGAAGCTTCCTTGCATTGCTGTGTCTAGGACCTGAGGATTTAAATTAACATTCAAAGTGGTGGCAACTGGACTCAGTGTGGGTGGTTTCTCTGGCATTTTCTACTCTGCCTCAAGGATGCAAGCTGGCTGCTCTCAGAGTATTACAGTATTGACAGTAGAAGAGGAGGAGAGAGTGCCTAACATAATGCATGCTATTTAGGGGGCAAAATAATGCTCAGAGACCTCTGAATAGTGGGAGTTTCATCAAAAATACTTCTGAAGTGAATTTTTTTGCATACACAAACATATGTGTAAGCAGTTTTGTCAATTACTTGTATCATGCTTAATAATATATTTATAAATTTTTGCTTGGGCAAAAAGCTGACCTTTATAATATGATAGAGATACATTATTCAAGAAACAAAAAGACAATTGCAAACTCCAGGAAAAACAACAGGCTATGATAAAAAAGACTGAATCAAAATACAAAGCAAACTAAAATGCGATATGATTTTAAGAAAATGTAGAATAAGAATAGAAAAATCTATTTGACTTTAAAACTAGGAATGTTCTTTTACTAGCTCAAGTGGCATGGCGTTATCATTCCAGCACATTACTTGACATGACAGTAAACAAATAAACATAGCAATACTAATATGCATAGTAGATTCCAGCTCTAAGATTAAACATAAGCATAAGACACAACCATGTGTTTGTTGTTGCATAATAGATATATATTAATATTCAGATCTATATGTATATCACATATATTTATATTAATTTATTTTTAACAGAGTAAAATAAAAATCTATTTGATAAGACGGCAAAAGCAGAAAGGCACCTGGAAAGGTAGAAGAGAAAACAGGAGCAATAACATTTGTATTCTTCTTATTTTAAGGGGAAAGGAAACGGACTAAAATCAATCAATTGAGAAACAGTTATATACAGATCATTTAAAGGGTATGAAAATAATCAGTAAACATACTAAAATTATGTACTTTATTAAGTAAATTAAATCGTTAATGATATAGTAAAATTTTGGAGAATAAGAAGAGCATAGTGGAAGTGAGTGAAATCTCCGACTTTCACTTCAGGTAGTCAAGTGCTATTGTGTTTGGGCAGTTTTCAAATCTCTACAAAGCACACTTCTTGTGTTTAACTTTTTCCTGTTCATTCCCTATCTCCATTCTCATTCTCTTCCTGAAAAGTTATCCCCTTTAAGATGGTTGCTTTATGTTACAATAAGATTTGTTAAAATTGAATAAAATTCATAAATTTGGTATGAATCTTTAGAAATTATTATTTTTTTTGAGGATGATTAGCCCTGAGCTAACTACTGCCAATCCTCCTCTTTTTGCTGAGGAAGATTGGCCCTGAGCTAACATCCATGCCCATCTTTCTCTACTCTATATGTGGGACGCCTGCCACAGCAAGGCGTGCCAAGTGGTGCCATGTCTGCACCCGGGATCCAAACTGGTGAACCCCGGGCCGCCGAGAAGCGGAATGTGCAAACTTAACCACTGTGCCACCGAGCTGGCCCCAGAAATTATTATTTTTTTTTTGAGGAAGTTTAGCCCTGAGCTAACATCTGCCAATCGTTCTCTTTTTGCTGAGGAAGACTGGCCCTGAGCTAAAATCCATGCCCATTTTCCTCTACTTTATATGTGGGACGCCTACCACAGCAGGGATTGATAAGTGGTGTGTAAGTCCGTCCACACTGGGATCTGAACTGGTGAATCCCGGGCTGCAGAAGTGGAGCGTGTGAACCTAACTGCTGTGCCGCTGGACTGGCCCCTTGAAAATTTTTTTTTCACTCAGATGTGCTCTTTTAATCTACCTTAATTGTATCGATCTATATTGCTTGTTTGTTTCAGTTTTATTTGACATTATAGTTTTAAAGATGTATCCATTTTGCTGTGAGTACATTTAACTCTTTTGAAAGTAGTGATCTGTTAACATTTGTGAGCACTACTTAGATAAATATTAAAATTAAACAAACCTGTGGAAGTCAAAGAGAAACCTTTTGCCTTGAGTATGGTGAAATGTGTACCTTTAGGTAGCATTGCCTTCATGTCTCAGCCAACACCTGCCTGTGAGCCACGACTGTTAGCTGAAGGAGATGCTGTCTAGAATTTGGAATATCCATAGCATGGTGTTGGCTACGTAGTGGGCTGGGTCATGCTTCTGTTACTTATACACATAAGATTTTATTAAAATAAAATTAGAGAGAGAGCTGTTTGCATTATTTCATTTTAAAAGAAGTCTATTTTATCCAAAATTCATGTTTGAAACAAGTGTCCCAATGTTTAGGACTCTGATAGGCTTTACCTGTACAGACTGTTCCCAGGTAGAATGTTAGCTATGGCAGGACTTGACATGTAATAATCACCCACACTTGTAAACTTCACATTGTATGTTTTCACGAACTAAATACCTAAATCTTTTTTTTAAATTAGTATCACCATAGGCATAGAAAAAACTAACAGAATCTGAGTCCTTGGCTCATTCTTAATGATTTTCCAAGTCTTTTGTACTGTTTTCCAGAGCACTCACAGGAGCGTTCCTGGTGGCTAAGCTAACTCTACTTAATTCCAAACCAAGAAACATGACATTTTGGTGGTTAGGAGATGATTTATCAGAGTTTCAATGTTTCCTTCTTCACCTCCTCCCTAATTTGGAAGGCAGTAGGGCTATAAGAATGTTGTCTGGAAATGATGAGCTAATTTAATTTTGGAAGATTTCTCTTCCCACAAAATCTGTTTGTATAGGACATGGTACAAAATTTGTTGATGTCAGCTCTTCATTCAGTGTGGGTTTCAGGCATGTTTATCTTCCAAAGACCTCACAGCAACAACTAATGTCTCCTGACCACAAGATTTGATTATTGTAATTTCCAGTCTTTAGATCCTCCTACTTAAACCTCCTCCTTCTTTGAAGATTGCTTCAAGGTTTATTGCTTTCCAATTGCTCAATAATTAGCTCTAGGGATTTAGTAAAATGTTTTAAATACTGGAGCTGACATACATAAAAATTGTAAACTCTTATACTGCGTAATAATGTGATACACAGAAGAGACAATTCCTTTGTAGCAATTCCTTGTGATTAAAATTATGGCTTTATGGGTGGGAAAGGATGCCAAAAAATCCTTTGGACAAGCATCCTGGCTTCAGCTGAACCATCCTAGACAGATGTGATTAATTGCATTAAAAGATAGCTTTGCTTTTATAACTGGTAAGCCAAAGGTTTTACATTCTAAGCATCCAAAATTTGAACAAATTTGTTTTTAATTCCCAATTATAGTGACTCAGATCCCAGAAACTTGACTAAAAGAAACCTTCACCCTCCAGAATAACCCAAAGGGGTGTCTCACATGTTTTAACAAATCAATCTATCTGCTAGTGTCTCAAGCAGGGCACACCATGTTCTTTCTTGCTAGATAGCTCCCCTTAGCAGATGTCTCTGACCTTGAAGTTGCTTGGAGGAGCTTTCCTGTTGCTGATTCTTTCACGCCCTGGATGGTTTTGCCAGAATCTGTATTCAGAATATGGTCTACTGGTGCACTCAGAGTTTCCACTTCCTGAGAAGTTGGATTAGTGTTGCTTCTCATAAGACATTAACACTAGGCTTCAAAAACCACTCAAGAAAATCATCCATATCAGTTGGCTATTGCTGTGTAACATGCCGCTCTAAAACTTAATGGTTTAAAATAATAAATGTTTTTAATACTCATGAGTCTACGGGTTAGCTGGGCAATTATTTTGGTCTCATCTGTGCTCACTCATACATTGTGTCTGCACACAGCTGAGGGAGCGGTAGGTGGATTTGCTGACTTATTCTGTCTATCACATGTGTTTGCAGTCATCTTGCTATTGAGTGGTCCAGGATGGCTGTGACTGAGCTAATTAGGATCTGCTCCACGTGGTGTCTCATCCTCTAGTAGCTAGTCCAGGCTCCTTCTCATGGAGCTGACAGCATCTGACGAGGAAACGGGACTCATCATGACTCCTGCAGCATTCTGTTGGCAAAGCAAGTCACAAGACACGTTCAGAGTCAGCTCAGAAAAAGGTTACAAAGTTACAGGGCCAATAGCTGGGCTACAAGGAGGCCATTAAATGAGGCCAACTATGCAGTGAGTTAATCTACCACACCATCACCTCAGCTTTGACTTTCCCTCCAGCACACTAATCTTCTGGAACCTCTGAAAGAATAATAAAAGAACAACACTTCACATATATGTATTGTTGCTATAATAAATTGCAATTTTATAGGCCCCCAATTTTTTTACATAAGGCCTGAGACCCTGGAAAAACAGTTTGTGATGAAATACCCCAGTTTATTGAAGTTTCTCCCTACCACATTATACTGCAACTCAAATTTCCAGGAGTGAGAGAGAAAAACAATTGAAGAAGGAAATATTTCCTACAGAATGGCACTTAGAACATGAAGCCTTTATGTTCTGCCCAGAGCTGTGAATTTAAAGCACATCTACTTTCTAAAATGCCTCCTGTGTATCTACTAGTATCCAGTATATCCATCTGGATTAAGACATGCAAAACCCTTGCAAAAATGTGAGCAAATTATTTAGAACAGAAAATATCATTCTTATCTATATGTCCTTTTGTGCCAAATAATCAATCAAATTAATACCTAGAACCTAGCATGGACCTGAGAGATTTATCTAAAGGGTAGGAGGTGATGAGATTTAACCTTCAAGGCCTGGGCCAGTTAGAGAAGGGGAACTGCATCAGGTATCCAGGGATTGTGGCAGTAGAGGGAACCATCCAAAAACATCAAAAATAAACATTGATTAAATTTGAGTTATGCCTAAGGGAGCACTTTCTATGTTTTACACCAAATAAATCAATAGCCATTCTAGAAAGCCACCGGATACAAAAGCAACGTTTTACACTTTGATCACTAGGATTGATCCTGGTTATTTTGGTTGGTGACGTGGGTGGAGCCTCCCCCCGGCAGTCCCTCCTCCTAGGCTGACCTTCTCTTTGGTAGAAGACATCCTTCTCAGAAAAAGAAGGGGCTTCTATTTTATCCAGTTGGAAAGCTAAGTGTTTTGGGTACAGAATTGATCGGGAAGATCTCAGAGGCAGGTGTAGGGGAGGAAGACAAATCCTCTACCCTCTGGGTCCTTCTGGCTGGACTATGAATTAAATTCACATGAGATAGAATAACAGGAGAAAATCAAACAAAGCTTTGTAATATGTATACATGGGAGAAACCCAGGAAAGCTGAGAAACTCAACAACATGGCCGAGCTGCCGGCTTAAATATTATCTTCAGCTAAAGGCGAAGGAGGATGTGGGGGTGGTGGTTTGGGGTTTCACATGGGAGGAGGACAAATTAGGTGGAGATGAAAATGCAAATGCTTGTTAAACAGTATTTTCTGGGCCAAAAATGGGCTTATTGGTGCCTTTCTATCATATCTATGTTACATTATACTGTGGCTATCTTATGGTATGAGCTCCTTCCTGGATCAGGCTTTCTTTCTTAAATTCTTTTATGCAGTTTGGAGGAAGGTCAAATGTTCTTCCTGACTTTTCTGAGCTCGAAATAATCCACATACCAGAGTGGCGCATCCTGGGGCCCCATAATAGTTTGAATAAACCTAGAACTAGCTATAATTTAAGGAAAAAATCAATTTGCAAGGTGATTTTTAATACAAAGCAGGAACTGAAAGCTACCACTTGAGATATTTAAAGAAAAAACACCAGAATTTTTAACGTGGTTTAATAAAATACATCATTATATTATAGAATATTTAACAAATATATTTTAATATTTTTTAGAGGTGTTCAATATATCTCAAAACCTTCACGTTTGCGTTAACATTAGGAGAGAGGTGATTTGAAAACAGAAAGTCTTTGTTGCAATATCACCACACTAAGATGCAGCCCTAATACCCTGTTTAACATTGTACTCCACCTGCACTCCTACTCTCCACTTCCCTGCCTGACATTTGTCTTTCTCTTTTTTCCATAGGATTTATCAATGTCTAAGAGACTATATCATTTATTTCTTTATTATATTTATTATTTACTGCTTAAACTCCTTGAGGGCAAGAATATTTGCTAAATACAGACCCCTGTGCATTTCATTCACTGCTACATTCCAGTCACCTGGATGAGAATAAAGAAAGAGAAATATAGAAGAAACAACAGTGCCTGGAATCTGTAAAAGATGAGGGAAGAGTTTTTGAATTCTTCTTTGTTTTGGTTTAAACTAAAAACAAGAATGAGAGGATACATTTGTTTCCTTAAACATGGTAGTTTCTCTGCCCTACCTCCTCTTTCTTTTTCTTCTTAACTAGAATCTTCATAACAACTCCCTCACCACCCTCCCCATTAACCTAAACATCTGTCAAGTAAGTGGGTGATCTTCCCTCTAGGAATGTTTTCCTTGTCTGACCCTTTATTATTTGCCTCAAATATAGGCCTTGCCCCATCAGTGTTCTAAATGCCACTAAAGATCCTTCACCTGCCTTGAATTCCAATCTCATAGGATATTAAATATAAATTAATTAATTTGGCAAATTCCCTAGATGCTATTGGTTGCCTTCCCAACCCTCTTCTTTCTTCATGGCAACATCCCCTCTGTGACTCTGGGAAGGGTGACACAGCCCTGAGGTCCAAGGGTAATTACTGCTTTGCTGAAGCCAATCCTGGTGGCCCTGTCCTTCTTGTCAGTGATTGGTTTAAAATTGATGATGTGGTCCAATATTGGTCAACGAACTGTGCAGAGGTGTTTCTGGATTGTGCTGGAAAACGTTTCATTTTTCCCCTTTGCTGGGTAGGGCAATGTCTGCACATCAAGCTGCAATTGTAGCACCTCTCTTCCCATTGTGACAGGAGCCAGGCTCACTCTGAGAAGGCCAGGTCCTGTGTCATGCCTTCAGACTGCTTGGTTAAGCAACCAGGAGGCTGCCTTACCTGAGGACTTTTCGTTAGAAGAGAGAAAACAGGTTTTTTGCTGCTCAGTCAGAATTTTCTGCGACTTGCAGTTGAAAACTTCTTAAAGAATAACTACAGATATTATGAAACTGTAGTGTTTATAATGCAATTTCCAGTAACATATTTTAACAGACACCTTCTACAGAGTTTGTTTGTTCCTTAATTCATGTTTCGGACACATTAGGAAAAAAAGATTACACAGTGCTTTTCAATCATTTTCAGAGCACAGAATCCAAAAGACATTTTACAGTTTTATGGAAGTAGTTGGTCTCTGGGCTACAAAATTAAAAGCCCTGTCCTTTATTCTTGCCTGGATGTAGACAAGTTTTAAGAAAGAATAAAGTTCTGGACCAAACATAGTGGACAATAAAATGAGCAATAAAATGCTTTAAGATGCTTAACAATAGCTTTAAAATGAGTATTTCCAGGGTGTTCACCTAAGGCCATTATGTAACCTATTGGATAATTCTCTTTTCATATTATTTAATTAAAAGCACTGTCCTGAACTAGACATTCTCTCTTTTAGGGGTTCCCGACTCAGGATAAACAGGATGCATATCTGACTTCATGTAGGAAGCCAGGATAAAACACTTCTCAAACATTTAAACCCAGGAAAGGTGACACTTGGCAGAAAGGAGGATGTGGTAGGTAGAGGGAGAGTCTGACAAAGAGAATAAAACAAAGCTGTCACAGAAGGAAGAAAGACAATGGGGCTTCATTTGCGGTTTTTAAATTGGGGATAGTCTGTTAATGCTTGAATTATGTGTGTGGAGAAAGGAAGGGAGGATACAAAGGATGAAATACAGTTTAAAGTGCTTTCAAGTTTACAGCATGGACTTTTCTCTGTAAGAGGAGTCCCAGACCAACACAAGCAAGGAGATCATATATTGTTTCTACATACTGCTGTGCTGGCGAATTCACTCCTGATCTGAATGGTAAGGGCAAATTCATGGGGAATGAAGAATAGCGTGACATAGCTAATTAATGCCAGCTCAATCCAGGCTTCGTAGGCAATTGCACCAAACTGCGCAGTGCAGTGGGGTGTTTTTATGTGACAGTGGCATATGGGGGATTGATCTGTGAACGTAAAGATGGCATCAAACTGCAGGGCCAGAACTAACTGATCAGCATTATTGTTGTCAGTGAATTATAGCTTTTTGATCTGGCAAAACTGCCACAAGACTTAACATTTCTGAAATACTATCATAAAATGGAATTCTGAAATAACTAGCTCATCAATCACTGACATTCCATGCTGCTTCCTAGAATTGGAAGCACATATGCAAGTATTTTGAATCTCCTTTGCAGAACAAATTCTTTTTAAATGTTTCATTTTATACAATCATGCACACCAGGTCTAAAAGGCCAGGTAAGAATGTCATATTCTTTAACACATTAATATGATAATTGAGTGAAATAATTACAAATATATACACAAATGAGGGTTTTCTTTCGGAGTAATTGTTTAGGTAATATACAGGCAAGACATCTCAATTATATATTTATTAACTGTTTGTAAACAGCAGATTTTTCTACCTTGCCAATTTCAAGCTAAATCTATCTAATAATTGTTTCATGGATTCTTGAGAAGGTATACTTTCTGTTGTTTGCATGTAGAGTTTGTTATATTTCTTTCAAATCAATCATATTAATTATATTCTTCAGATCCTTACTTATTTTTGTGTTTATTCTAAGAATTAATAGAAATGTATTCATATACGTATAATATATCTGTATTCTATACATATCTACTTGTATATCTGGTAATTTTCTTTGTATCTCCAAGATGTGAGTAAAATTTTGATACTATATATTTTGGGATATATTACTGACAGTTATATGTTACTTTCAGACATTATATCTCATCAAAATACTCTTCTTTGGTCCAAGTAATACATTTTTCTCTTGAAAGCCACTTTTCAGATCATGGTATCATCACCTGGTTTATATTTGTATGCATTATACGTGTTTGTTATACTCTTGCCTGTTCAATTACTTGCTTCTTTTTGAGTAACTTTAAACATGTCACTTGCATACAATTTATCGTTGGTTTGTTTTTTAAAAAACAAACCTTTCCCTTTAACTGGTAAATTTGTCCCGTTTACACTTTCTCCTTTGTTTAATTACAATAATTGCTGCATCAGAATCTCACTGTTTGGCTAGTACCTTAGTTGTATAAATTATATAAAGATTTGCTTGCGAGTAATACGTCTCCTAGATTCCAGGCAGTCTGTGAGCACCTTTTTGTTTCTGTTACACATTAATGGTGACTTGACTAGGAATGGGATTTCAATTCACTCTTTTTCCTTAGGAACCTCCTAGACTTGACTCCCATCCACAATAATTGCCTTGAAGAAGTCTGAGGCTCCCTAGATTTTTTTCTTTAAATGTGACTTGCTTTTTTTTTTTTTCCTGCCTGAATGCCTTTTGTATTATTTTTTCTATCCTTATAATTCAATAATTTCAACAGGATATGTTTTGGTTTGGAATGTTCTGTATTAACTTTTCTGAGAACAAAGTGAACCTTGTCAATGTGTGAATTCAGCTATTTTCTCCTTTCAGGAAAGTATTCAGCTTTATTTTTTCCCCTGTCTTATTTGTTCTGCTTTCTGCATCAGGGAGGCTCCAAGTTTCCACGTTTCTGTTCTGAGAATTGAGCATTTATCTACAACCCCTGCTTTGTGTGTTCTCTTCACTCTATATGATCCTCTCTGAGCAGATACTGTATCATTAGAAATGGTCTTTGGTTCCCACTTCCTGTTCCTAAAGTATCATCATTACTGAGAGGGCTCCACGCTCCTCACTCCATTTTCTAACCCCGGCTAGGCCTCCTACCACCTTCCCTTTTCACTGGTTATCTCATCACTAATCTTTTCTAGATCCCATGCTCTACTTGATTTAACAGTTGATGCATTTTTTTCCTAAATTTCCTTTAACACTTGATAAATTTGCTTTCTAAATTTTCTTCCTGTTTCCACTCATTCAGATTGCACTCTCCGTGTAGCTTTTGATCGCTGCAATCCTTTCTTTGCTTCTCTGTAGGGTAGCCATTTGGAACACATGTGGACTACCTTTTCGCTTCCTCTTCTGACTGGGGACAGTTTTATCTACAGCTAGTTTTCAGAAACAGAGCCAGTCGATTCTCTGTGGGCCCCTCTCCATTAACCTGATGGCCAGATGTGGATAGTTTGCATTATTTTTTTTCTGTGTTTTGGGCACCTGAATGGAGTGGGATATAAACCTGAGCTATTTTAAAGGGTCTTTTCTTCGATATTTTCTAGATCGTTTTTGTTCTCAGGAGACGAACTCCCCATCCAGCTCAAACCTAGCGCTAGCTTCAGCTCACACACCCAGCGCAGGAGGAGCCACACTCGACTTCGGTAACAGGCCCTTGGCTCCAGGTTTGATTTAGCAAGGACTGGGATCTTTCTTCCTTTCTTTCTCCTCTAGTCAACTGAGTTTTTCCGAAAAAAAAGAAAAATTGTCTTTTGTTACCATGATTCAAGAAGACAATTTAGGTAATATAAACTTTATTTAACGCTTCATGAAGCAGGCACTTCTCCCAATATTTGAGAGCGGAGACCGCCCGCTTCATGAAGCGTTAAAGAAAGTTTGACTCGTCAAATTGCTCTCACTTGAACGTTTCCGGGGTGGGCTGGATGCCGCTGATCCTGGGAAACCGCGTCAGAAAATGAAACTTCACTTTAGGTTTGACGTTCCCGTAAACATTCCAGCTGCTCGGAAGTCAGACCATGTAGGTAACAAATCCGAGATGGCCAGTGGCAGAGGTGATCTCCCCATTCTTATGATACCTCAAATAAGGCCTGATGGGTGACCCCAGACACTTAGGCACTTTTATTCCTCCTCTTTCTTGTTTCCTATTCTTTATCTCACAAAACATTCCTGCCTTCCTCCTCCCTTTGCGGTTCACCCAGCTCTCAGGTGGAGACTGCCTGCATCTTGGAGGGTTAGAGTTTGTTTATAAGACCTAAATGGTCTTCTTTAGTCATTTTAACAGCCTAGAAGATTATCTCTGAGATCCTCTCTACTCTTTTGTCCAGAAGAGAAAATCAACAATCATAAAAATAGAAAGATTGAATCTGGGTTTACCCTCTAATACCTGGGGACTATCAGCAAGATGTTTTATAACTTTGTTACTTTTGAGAAGATGACGTCCGCGGTGGTTGGGGGTGGGGGGAGGGTATTTTTAGCGTATAACGTCCTGATTAAGAACGATATTTCCAGCCTATCCCTCTCACTTCAAATCCTAGGTGAACTCCATACTGTCTATGTGAAAATGGGCAAGCTATTTAACATTTACCTTACTTTCATCTGTAGAACTTTGTGAATCATAGTACCCTATCTCCTATGATTTTTGTTAGGCCAATGTTCTTAGAAAGACTTATCTCGTTGGGCCGAATAAGTGGTTACCATACATAAAGCACTTGGCAGTATGCACTCAAGAGAAGACACAATTTTCCTTGTAATGTCTGTTTGTACACTTAATAGACAGCTGGAGAATTACTCCACCAGGTGACACTTTTAAAATACTTTTATGTTCACATCCATATTCAGTGATAGATCCTATTATAAACTAGAAATGACATTCTATTTAATTTGAAAAGACGTAACAGAACATGAAATTGTGAAACATTGCAGAGGCGAGCAGTGGGATCTCACTGCATACAATGTACATTGATTGGATTTCTTTGGGGTATTGTCATCTAAGCTGTGAATACCCAGGTGCACCTAATAGAAATGTTCATTTCTCTGCTTATTATTGAGCACCTGCTAAGGTGTATCTATTTCCTTGAATAGCACAAAATGAATTAAAATAAACATGAATACAATGTTATTTCTACCATATAATTCCACTTTCAGTGGATTTGAAATGACTATGTATGGTTTATGTTTCTTTTGTTTATGGATGATGTTGTGATGACACCATTGTTTCAGATGCGGTTTTCCTGGATTGTTCCTTGGATGCATGATTACTGTTTTCCAACATCAGTTTTCCATGGCAATAAAATATATCATATGTATTTTCCTACGCCAGAATTGATTTTTACAAATGAATTTGGTCTAGAGACCCAATCAGCTTTGTGAATATTTCACTGTGTAACTGTTCAATGGGCAATCTATTTAGCTGAACTGCCACAATCAAACGTGTTATAAAGATTTCGCTGTAGTAAATGAAATGGGAAAAAAATGTTACAATCTTTTAATAAGGATGCCAATCTCTTTATAGTTGTCTTGAGAAACTTGGTCTTTCTGGGGTAAATTTAACACTAATCTGATATGTGTGGTAGTGATCATGGTTGGAATGTAGTCTCTTAATGATATAGCCAAATATTTTAACATACTTATTGCACTTTTAAACCGGGTGTGAATAACTTATAGAGTGCACTGTCGTCACATGCAGTGAAGCAGACATGAATTTCAAAGTAATTTAAAGTGAAAACCTGCTATTATGCACCTCACTATTTTATTCTCTCTTGAGGTTGCTATTTATTTTAAACTACAAGAACGTTTCAGAATTTTGTTTTTATTGATTTAAATCTCTAATGTCATCTTGTCACGTTAGACTGGTTTAAATTATGTGAAACTTTTATTATGAAGTATGTGTGCATAAAAAGTATGAAGCAAGTTTCTGAAATTTTAATTTCAAACTGATAAAGTTCTTGTCATATATTTCCTAGCCAAGACGTTTTGTAAAGTACTTTCTAGACAATATAATAATTCAAGAATAATCAATACTTTTATCCTAAAAAAATCCAGAGAAATCATTTGAATAGCTACCGATTCAGATAAACTAAATAGGCAGCTTAATTTTTCTAAAAACCTATTTTAAAAACTATGTAATTCATATGTAGAAGCTAAAACTTATAAAAATAACATATATTAGCATAAATATGCTATAAATTAGAATGTAAATGCATTCTATTACTTGAATAATCAGTTTTGGATTTAAATTAAGTATAATTGAGACTATAGACAACATAATTTATTTCCATCACCATAAACCTACAACCTGTATGTCATCAAACACATGCCACTCACAATGTACTTGCAGACCTAGGTAAACATGTGAATGCAATTTAAATACATGGAAACACATAGGAGAAAAGTAATACCATATATATTTCTTCATTTTTCATTGGTTAATGGCATTTCTTTCTTTCTTTCTTTTTGAGGAAGATTAGCACTGAGCTAACATCCACCACCAATCCTCCTCTTTTTGCTGAGGAAGGCTGGCCCTGAGTTAACATCCATGCCCATCTTCCTCTACTTTATACATGGGACGCCTGCCACAGCACGGCTTGCCAAGCGGTGCATAGGTCTGCTCCCAGGACCCGAGCCGGCGAACTCCGGGCCGCCAAAGTGGAACGTGCAAACTTAACCGCTGTGCCAAGGGCCCAGCCCCTGGTTAATAACATTTTTGGTTGAAAAAATATTTAGGTTTAAGCTTTCTGGTGTAATATATTTTAAAAATACTTAGGGTTGCCGCTTTTCTAAGAGAATGACACTTTAACAAAACAAAAAAGAAACATCTGGGCCATGTTGGAACATTCGTCTTCCAGTTCTGGGTCGCCGATTCGAACATCACCAACTTCAAAGGAAACTGAGACTCAGTCCTAAGAGCTGGAAGAGAGAAGAGAAAATGACGGCGTCCAAAGTGGCCCTCACATAGTCCCTTATGTCCTTGCAGGGCGCTGTCCAAAATTAATGAGTGAGAACGTAGAATCGGCAGCAAATAAAAAGAACTACTTTAATTCACTTTACGAATATGGACATCCATAAATTTTCTAAAGCTTGCCAGAGCTAAGAAAAAGCAACTCCTTCTTATTATCTCTGTTCCCCTTCACACACTGTCCTAGGTTTATCTTAATTACTATTTTTATATTTTAATCGTCTATTTTAGTTAATTGTTTCTGAATTAATCTCCCCCATTACGTTGTGAACAACTTGAGAATAAGCACTCCGTCTAATTCATATTTGAATCATTTCGCACAGAACTTTACAGGTATTACAAAGTATGTTTGTTGGGAATGTGCTGAGGCAAAAATAAGAGATCTCCCCTTGGTTACTTTTTATTTTGCCTTTTGATACTGTGTCCTCTTTACTCTTGGATGTTTATGAACAGTCCTGAGCAAGACTTGCCTCTAGTTTGGGCAAGTAGACAAGTCAGCTTGTTCTAGGTCGAGCTGACGCAGTTGCCTTCTGCCTTCACCCAGGAAAACAGGAAAAAGGGATTCCTTACTTACAGTCTCCAGGCCATTTGCTTTCTTGAGTCTTAGCTGATTCCAAGACAGATGTTAATTTTGGTTGGCATATTAAGTGATTCTCTTTATCAGCCCTGGTTCACATTTCAGCATCTAAATTTCACTATAAATTTTAGTAATATATTCAATAACTTTGCCTGGAATTTAAATAATTTTTGTTGCTCAGCAAGAGGTTAGAGAGTGTGGTCCTAGAAGATGCTTTTTAAAACCACCTAGGTAGTTTTCATTTAAGTTACATAATTCAACTTCATATAAGTATGTATTTCTGCATTTCTGGGAACGTCTATGCTCAGTATTTGATCTGAGAGTTTAGTTGCTACTGGAAATGTGACTTTCTAAAAATAACTGCTGCTCTCCTGGACTTTTCACAGTGCTGTTCGAAACCCAGGACTGTGGTTGGGTTACTCTGATGGTTCCTCACATAGGGGACCTGCTAGGGGTCTGATTCATTTCTATTGTAGAACGGCATATGTTTGCGGTTTTCCTGGACGTGTCCCCAAATGGTTAAATTAAGTAACATTTCTCACCAGATAACAAGAACTAATTCAATTTGTTCTCACAGCTGAGAACTGAGACTTTTGTGTTCCATTAAGAGGTCTTTTTTTCTTTTTGAGGAGGAATTAGCCCTGAGCTAACTGCTACCAATCCTCCTCTTTTTTTCTGAGGAAGACTGGCCCTGAGCTAACGTCCGTGCCCATCTTCCTCTACTTTGTATGTGGGATGCCTGCCACAGCATGGCATGCCAAGTGGTGCCATGTCCACACCGGGGATCCGAACCAGCGAACCCGGGGCTGCCAAAGAGGAAGGTGTGCACTTAACCGCTGCGCCACCGGGCCGGCCCCAAGAGTTTTGTTTTAAAGAGCTCACTAAGCCTAGGCATGTTAAACTACATTTTTTCTATTGCCTTTTATGTAAAAGAACTTTTACATGAAATCCCTTCCTATCTACCTGGTATGTGGGAACAACCTTGGTACAGTGCGATGTCTCCCCCCTGGAGTTCACCTTCTAATTTCTTCAAGTTTCAGGGAAGCATCACTGCATTTTGTTGTTTAGTTTGGAGTTTGAAATTGTAGCAGGAAGGATGAGATAGCAAAGCCTGCACTGTGTCTGCAGCTGAGTGAGTCAACATGAACGGATTGCGCCATAGAAACTTAGTGCCAAGTCTTGTTTCATGGCAATGGACACAAATGTCACGCTGGTATAACCTCTGACCTCTAAGGCCTGGGAGACTTTTGATGCAGCTTTTGATGAAGTATGATAGATGCTCTACCAGTAACATCACTTTTCATCTTCAGATTTAACTCTTGCGTTATTCCACACTAGGATGTAAAAGCTTGGGACACATGTTTCAGCCATCATTGTCCTATTTTCATCTTTGCCTATTCTCATCACTTCTCCTTGAGATTTCTAGGTTCTTCATTTTCCTTCAGGCAAGACTGTGAGGAGTGGCCTAATGAACTAATGGCAAATTCATGGTCAAATACATTATTACTGAATGAAACATTTTAAAAAAAACATAAGAATCTTGAAAAAAAAAAGACTCCTTTCATATGGCAGCATTTATTGGTGTTCTCTTTTGAACAGATTATAAGATCCTTGTGAGTAGAGGGCAGCATTCCACTTATTTTTGAATTTCCAGTGCTCTTTACTTGGCAGCAATATAAAAATCAAAATATTTGTTAATTAAACCAACAGTTTTCAACCTGGGGTTATTTTGCCACCAAGGGGATATTTGACAATGTTTAGAAAGATTTTTGGTTGTCACGAATGAGGGGGATTGCTGCTGGCATCTTGTGGGTAGAAGCCAGAGATGCTGCTAAACATTCTACGATGCACAGGACAGCTGCCTGCAGCAAAGCATTATCTGGCCCCAAATATCATTAGTGCCTAGGCTGAAAACCCATAAATTAAATTGTATGTTCATATTCTCGAGAAATTCGATTTTTGTCCATCTATAGTTGCCAGTTTTCATAAATGACCATCATCACCTCAATGACAATATCCCCAACACTGTCCCGAAAGATTTGCAATATGAAAAAAGTGGACTCCTGAACTGGAATTTTAAAATAATTTTCAATTTATAGAGTGATTGATTTCTTGTTTGGACAGTTTAGAGTTAATAGAAAATGCCCTCCTGGTCTTTTCTGTAGTATGGGTAGTGGTTAGTAATTGTCTGTGTCTAGCTAGTTCAGTTTGTTAGAAAAGAATGCAGATGAAGTTCATAATCCTTTGTGGCAACTTAGTCTTAAGCTACAGTCACAGGAGTGTCTGTTCCTGATCTTGACCTGGTTTAAGTGCCATTGATCACGAGAGGCAGAGATCAAAAGAAGGTGAATAGATCCTTTTCAAACTATCATCACTATTGTATCAACAGTCTCAATGGCAGCTCCTCCTGCCAGCAGGTCAACATCAGTGTCTTTATTCCGGAAGGACAGCTCATATATTAAACAGTTGACCTTTATGTCAGTCAATCAACATTGGGACATCCAGGGCTGCCAAAACCATTAACTTTGAGCAATAGCCATCCCCCCAAGCACAAATGCAGTATTTATAAACTTTACATTGTTGTCTTTGCCAAAATCTCAATGACATTGTCTATTTCTCATTTTCTCCACATCCATTAAAAGGTAGGAAATGATAATCAATAGCCTAGAACATTATCTGTGAAAAATTCGATGACTCAGAAGTTAAAGGGCATACAAAATAAAATTTCCAAGCAACATGCCCATTTTACAACTTTCTGAGTCGGAGAACTACAAAATATCAGAGCTGGAAAGAATTCAGTGTTACTTTATCGCATTCACTTATTGCTTTTGAAGAAACAAGGCCCCGGGAAACCAAGCAACTTCTACCAAGTCAGACAGTAGTGGCGCATCTTCTCACGATCCAGTTCAATGATCTCTGCATTCCCTAATAAGGCCTAAGTAACTGGGACTCTGAGTTAGCCATATATTTTATTTACAACTGAAATATGCAGGAAATTTTGCCACATTTAAGATTTTCTCTCTAACCTTGGAAAAATAGGAAGTAATCAGAACTTCAAATGGCATTAGTATTGACATAAATAGAAATTCCACGTATATGTTTGAAAAGGCTGGCTCATTTAACACAATTACTGCATGCCTAGAGCTGCTGAGAGACACAGAGACAAATCAGGCACAGATGGAGCCTGAAGGGAGTTTATAGACTACTGATAAGATTAGGAAAGCTGTTTGTATAAGCCAGGGTCCCAATAAGGAATAAAGGGTACACTCAAGTTAGAATAACTTGAGATGGGTTTATTTGCAGAAGGACTCATTACAAGGTGGGAGCAGTGTGTAAGGAAACAGTAAGTATAGTGCAAGAACCAGAAGTCCAGGAGCAGGCACTGACTGCTCTGAATGTAGTGGGAAGGAGAAGTCACTCCTTGAAAGGAGGAGAATCATTAGAGTTGGCTGCCATAAGAAGACCAGTGATTTGCTCTCAAGGGAGGGAACTGGACTGAATTTACTGTTTGCTCTCTCTTCAGTTTTTACCTGGGTTCTCCTTTGGCTACTACAACCAGAAACCAAGTGGAATTAGGGGGGCAGAAAGAGAATATTTGTCATGAATGTCTTATTTTTAACACGTGCTTGAGGATTTTCTAGATTTTTTTTTTTTTTTTTTTGCATTAAAACCAAGTAGCAATGTTACATGCTAGTTTGGTAGAAACTATGATAACACCATCCAGATTCTTAGAATGAAAGTCTTCTGTACTGCCTTTCTACTGACCTCAGCTCTCAGCCATCTTTGGGAATTGCCATGGCTGAAGACAGCCATGTCACCCAAAGATGTACCCCCTATGTGAGGTGTCCCATATTCAGTGATTTATCAATGTGGGGCTATCAAGACCTAGCCCACTTTTCCCCAACTTGGGACAACTCTGAATAGTCATCTCATCTTAGTCTTCCATGCAGGCTTGACTGAAGCCTCCGTTGAGATTGTATGAGGTCTCGTCATCCTCCTGTGACCGGTCCTGCCTCCTTCACTTCCCTTTCGCAGAAGTTAGTCTCAAGAGCACTCGCTAGTGAATGTCCTGCATGAGAATTTCCATCTCAGAGTCTGTTTCCTGGGAAACCCAAATAGAGGCAATTGGTGCTAGTAGTAGTAGCGGTCATCCAAGAAAACAGACTCAAGATGGGCTTTTGGAACTAGACTACTTGCTTCTTGGTCAGCAATGACCCCACCACTGGTGGTAGGTGGAGTACAGATAGCCTCTGGTATTGGTACCAAAAGCACCATTGCTCTTGTTAAAGCTTTTACTTGGGTTGGTGTACTGGTAGAGGAGATTGCACTAGCTGGTTCCATGTATCAGATGTGTGAGAAATAGAAAGTAAAAGGTACCTGTGATATCCGGACCTGTAATTGAGTGTGTGTGCTAACTTTTATTGCCTTAGGAAAGCAAAAGGAAAGGTTCAGAGTAATTGATTGACAATTGAAAGCCGTGTGAAAGCTGGGGGCCCTTCTAACATGTAAAGAGGCTTTCACCTCCTGCCCCTAGAGGCAGAGAAAGCTGGAGGCAGGTCCAGGACTTTGTGACTCCAACACCATCTGCAGCGGTAATGCCTATAGTTTTTCTCACTAATCCTCTTCATCTAAGATTTCCCCAGGGCAAGAGGCTTACCAGACCCCTGGGCTAACTCTCCCTAAATGTATATAAGAAGCTGCTCCAAGTGGTTTAAGGGGCAGACATCTTACAGATGCCCCTCGGAGAATGAAACTGCTAGGAGATCTCCCAGTACACAGCTAGTCCTCATCGACTAGCTCTATTTTGGGATTGCCTGGGCTGAAAACAGATGCCTTGCCCAAAGTTATGACTTCTTCCTGGGGCAGTCCAAGTCTGATAATTACTACAGGGTTATAAAGATATGATTCTTTCAGCCCAATTCAGGATAAACATGAAGGGTTATTGTAGCTTCAGTTGATTTGGCTGACACCTCCACTGAGGCTGCTTCCCCGCTCAACTTCTCTCTCTACTCAGTCTGTTTCATTTACTACCAGAGGAGTTGAAGAACATAAGAGCTCTCCCTAATAAAACTCTTGTGCTCTAATCTCCATCTCAGAATCTTTTTCCAAGGGAACTCAACTTGCAACAGCTGGTGAGATGTGCATTTGTACCATTACGTGGAAATATCAGAGAGAGTGGTAAAATATTGCTATATAATGGGCAGTTTTTACAAAGCTGTTCTATAAATAATTGCTACTCTGCATTACTTTAACATACTGTACTATTTTTGCTTTTCATTTTCTCACAATGAATACTTAATACTTATTTCTATTTTATTCTATAATTTTTTTCTGGTTTACTTAATGGGATATATTTGGATTTATAGTTTTCATATTGTACGCATGGAAATTTTTGCTCATATTGACAAATAATGACCAAATTAGAGAAGTGAATATTCTCAATAATCTAGTTTAGCTTTCTTTCAGCCTTCCCCACTATTCAACCTATTCTTAAATCACAGACAATCAGTTTTCAATTGCGTTCTTCCCAAACATCATAATTGAACTTCAAAGGGAAGAGCCAGAGTTGAACAGAAATGCTGTGGATAACATGGACAGGAAATGAGAAAGAAACAAGTTAACTAACAGCCCAATTTGGACTCTTGTTTACCTGTTTGGCCTTGGGTTAACTAAGTTAGTGCAGAGTTAACCAAATATTAAAAATGTATGTCTTCTTAAGTCTATCAGACTTGTCCGTTAATCTATAATTATCTCATTTATGTTGATGTTTTTGCCAGTGTTTCTGACTAGAATAAAAGATCCATGACATATTGGTTATATCACCAATCTTGTTTATCACTGTACCTCATACACCTAGCATGGCCCTTGGCACATAATAGCTGCTGAATGAATAGTTATTGAATGAAGGACAAGTTGATTCATAAAGAGGCAGCTCTAATTCTATGATGCAGTTATATGTGAAAGCAACAGTTCTTTCATGATATCCCAGACATGGGGGAGCAATACATCTACTGAAACATGGCATAGGTTACAAGGTAGCCCTATCTAAGGGGCTATCTTATCACCACTTGGCCACAGGAGTTCATGAATCTCTTGCAATCAAATTAAATTCACAGCTTACCATCTTGGGTCACTTTTTGTGGTAACACCATTACTTCTTATAAAACTTTTCTCTCCCTTCTGGTGTTAGTGTTAGAAATATAAGCTAAGAACATTAGCTAAATTGAGCATTTTGGTAAAAAAAAAAACTTTATATTGCTATTTGAGGAGAATGTAACATTGATTGTTAATATTCATGAAAAACGAATCATTGGTTTGCCTTCATTGCATGCACAGAATTCACCATGACATCAGTGGGAGCTTTTTACAACAATAAATCTGTGCCAAATAATAAATTACATTCCCTTATATTAAATTAAAGTGTGCACACTGGAGGGGTTTAATTTTAAATTTTCATGACAAATGGAAATCTGGACACTAAAAACACTGAAATAAAACTCAATTACAAAGTAAAACCTCCAGCTGTGACTTTCCTGGGATCTTCTCTCTTCTTTTTTTATCTTATAGCACATTGTTCACAAACATTTAACATCAGGTGTTGCTGTGACTGTGCTGCTTTATGCTTTCTAAAAGGAGTCTTATCTTGATGACGAGTATTTACATTATTTTTGAGAATTCAACATACACATAATATTTCCCACGTGCAAAGGAAAAGTAAGGAAAAAATCATATGAGAAAACAAATGAAATCAAACATCCTAACAACCCTCTCCCAAACACATAAATGTAACCCAGAATTCCAGAACTTTTTCTATTTTCTAGCGAATGCTGGCGTGTTATCTAAACTGAGTTCATACAGCAGTTTCTTAGATTCTGGGATGCTATTGCATCCCTGCCCAGAGAAGTCCTGTACACTCAACAGTTCTTGAAAGGGTCAGATAAAATCTTCAGATAGTCTTTTATCACCGTCATAAAACACCAGCCAGAGGTACAAAATGGCATGTCTCTATTCTTCTCTTATCAGCGTGAGGTTCTCCATATAATCTCCCCAGCAAAAAGAGCATCGCGAAAATAGCTTGCTCTCATTCACTGCTAAAAAGAATGGGAAACGCCAGGCGTTTCTCACGTCCTACTCTGGGCCACTGCTGTAGGCATCATGGTGCTCGATTTCATCCTGCAGTCTTCAGTTTACAGGAAATCCATATAAATCAACCAGAATATGGAAATTCATACCTCCCAGGAGTAACAGATTAACTGATTCTAAATTGGAGGAAAAAAGAAAGGTCAATAAGAAAGCATCAGTGAAGAACACAGGAAAGATATGCCAGACATTAAGTGCTTTTCTTTGGAGCGCTACCCTGTGGGTTATTTTTTCTGGCTCTAAATGGCACATCTGGCACATCCTGGAGCTTGCAGCCACAGATGTGAATATTTGGGAGCCCACAGGGTGACAATGAGAAGGGGTCTTTGGTCTTCTTTCATTCAGATGTGAGATAAGCCAGGGAAACTCTCCCTCCAGAAATCTCTGTATTCAGACAGTTTTTCGTACAACTTCAAAGAGAATTCAGCCTCTGAAACTGTAGTCACTGCAAGGTTAGTCTGGCTTCCTATCAGGGAGAGAACCTAGAGTACGAAGGGGCTCCAAGAAATCAGGTGGAGGCCAGCTGGAAACAACTAGAACAAAGTTCTTACTGGCACTTCCATGAGGTCTAAACTTTTCCGCTCTTTTCAGAATATTCCCTAAAGACACAGTGTCTCTTCATGATCCCTTTGACCCGTCAGCCTGAGTGAGAGCCTGGAGCCAGGCCTCCTGAAGACCACAAATCCAACAAGAATTAGAAACACATATTGCTCTTGAAATGATCCGGGCTTTGATCTCTTGCATTGGAGGTAGAACAACCAGGAATGAGAGGTAGGAAAAGAAGTTTACATGAAAACCAGTTTACGGCTCTGCCGATATAAAGGAGCAGTTACATTGTGGGCAAACCAGCGTCGACACGGGCTGAATACACCCAATTCGTCCAAACTAAGTTTTCTGAAGAATAGGAGGAACTATAGGAAGCTATTTTTTGAACTAGATACCACTGAAACAATTCTTCCTATTTCATGGAAAGAGAACTGTTTCTGAGCTAGATCACTGACCGGTGGATACGTGTCAGAATGGATTACAGATCTTACTGGGTAATGAAGTTGGATAACTGATTAGGAAGGCAATCCAACCCAGTCACTTCTCGGACAGAGAGAGATGGGGAGGTCAGCTGTGGCTCACTCCGGGGGCTGGAGTAGAGGCAGGCTCTCAAATGCACTGTGGATGAAAGAGATGAAGGAAGCGCTCTGTCACCCGGTCCAGAAGAGGCCTGATAAAATCTCTGACACAGAAAAGTAATCAAGAGGTCCACACAAATGACACACATCACCCTTCTCCACACAGTCGCAACTTTGTGTGTCTTTTCTTTAATGAAAGATGCCCTAGCTGTTCATTTCACCTGAATGACTTTCCTTTTCTAATGAGCACTCTTCCCTATAAGGGAAAGTGCTGGATGGTTGGCAAGAATATGACGTAGAGTTAACTCATGTCAAGCTCTGTTCATACATAAAGGACTATTCTAGGTACTTTACAAATAATGCCTTTGCCTCTTACAAAAACCTTGCAACGTTCCTTTCTTTTTTAAAATGAATGAATGAAGGGACACAGCGTTTCAACCTCTTGCCAAAAAGCGCCCAGCTCTGTGTGTTCGGGAGGCTCGGGAGCTCACACCAGACTGACTGCAGTCCGGGGAGGTCTATTCTGTTGAACCACTTTTCAGGATGGTTATAATAAACCAAAGGTTGAGGAGTCTCAAAATAATGGGGATTCTTTGGTCATAAAGGTAAAATATAAAGCTTTCTGATATCAGGACAAAGGAAAGTTGAAAAGAGCCAGTTTCACAACAATGAATTTCCAAGTACCAAAAAATTGTGCTGGTAGTAAAATTAGCCACCAGCTCCAAACCAGGTTGAAGCGTGACTATAAAATATTTGCTTTTTAACAATTTACTTCTTGTACTAGTGTTGAAAATAGAGAATCTTCCTGGTAAGAATGCTTGTTTATGCACTTGGGCTGTGACTAAACAAAGAACTCTTCTCTTCATAACCTTCAGAACAAATTGTTCCATCTGAAGGTAAAGAGAACAGCTGAGTATGTTAACAAAAAATGTTGAGAGAGAGAAAATGAATATGTGTCTATTCATTCTGAGAACGAAAAGGCTGAAAATAATTTGAAGCTTGAAGCTCCACATTCACTGGGCGGGAAAGACACAGATTTTTTTCCCAGAGCAGCGGCCCAGGATCATTGAACATGACATCACCGGTGGTCGTATTCTTTGCTGAAAGAAGTGAACCATCGCAGGCCATCAGGGGGGCGATGGGCATTTAGCGGGGCTGTTGGGAGCAGAGAACTTAGTCTTATTGCTGTTCATATCACCGTGTGCAGGGGCTTCTCTCTTTATATCCAGCCTGTTAAGTAAAATGAAAGAATTCAGAGAAAGAAAGCCATCACCGCTTGCTCCTGCAAAACCTTGATGAATTGTGCAACAGCTTGTTTAAGACATACGCACAAAACTGTTCAGTAGAAATATGTTTTCAACTTTGTGTAATGCGTGTCTGACATGGTTTAAAGAATGTCAGGAGAAAAGAAGACCAACCAAGGGCAGAGGCAGAAAGGGTATACAAGGTACGCGTTTGTATCACCGGCTCATTTCAGTCCAGGCCAAGACGTCAACCAGTGTGCTGAGACCGATGTTGATCGTGACAAGATTAGTGACCAGTGCTTTTCTTCTCCTCTGACAGCTTGTGGATGTAGGATGGATCTACGAGTCCCAGGAGGACAGGAAGGCATAAACAAACCTTGGCATCAACATCATGAAGTGCTGACATCACCAGAGCAAATCATCTGAGGGAGCCAGAAGATTAGAATCCAAAACTTGATTTTATAGCACTCTGCCATGCCAATGAGGAAATGTGGCAGATCTGAAAGTGTTTCTTAACTAGAGTGCCCCTCATCCGTTGTCTTTTGTATTCTGATTGAGTATATTCATAGAGAGATAATGTTGCAAACACATCCTGTGCAATTGGGGAAATGAAGATTTGGATATTGGCCCTAAAGTTGTAGAATAAGTGGCCACCAACACTTCATTATAATAGCAATAAGCTCCAGTTACATGAAGGCAAAGCCAATCGTCCGAACCTCAAGATAAGAGACATATTTACACAGCGGGATCCTGCCATCTCGGGCTTGTTGGCATCAGACTGACAAGCAGGCTGTGCTTGAGCTGTCAGATGTCATACCATCACTGTTGGTCCCCCTCTTGACACTTCAGTTATGTCCGTATTTGAGAAAGGGCAAAAGACCAATGTTTCTCAAATCTATTTTCTGGCCCATGTTTTCATTTTGTTGTCAGTGATTTCGTATATCAATATCTAGGAGTGTTATTGCTCTGTATGGAGGGAGGAAAGGAATTCTGAAATAGCATCAATTTATTTCAACTTTTATTCTGTTTTTACTTAGTGATCTTTACAATCTCTAAGAGCTATTTTTTTTTCAAAGAATAGGTGATTTATTTCATAAAACTAATTTATGTTGCCATTTTCACCAATATTGCTGAGCGCTTTAGCATTTCAGGCTCAGCAATAGTTATTTCAGTGTTTTCCAGTAGATTATCCATAGAAGCAGTGTATTTCTACAGCAACTACATTTTATATTTGATTCTTTGTATCCAACATTAAGTACCTGCAAAACTAGTAAAATCTGTATTTGTACATAACTATAGTATTCCCCCAATAAAGCTTTGTGGTATTTTTTTTGAGAAAGATTAACCCTGAGCTAACATCTTCCGCCAATCCTCCTCTTTTTGCCAAGGAAGACTGGCCCTGAGCTGACATCCGTGCCCATCTTTCTCTACTTTATATGTAGGACACCTGCCACAGCATTGCTTGCCAAGCAGTGTGTAGGTCCACACTCAGGATCTGAACTGGCGAACCCTGGGCCACTGAAGCAGAACATGTGAATTTAACCATTGTGCCACCAGGCCAGCCCTGAAGCTTTGTTTTTAATAAAATAAAATCAACCAAAATATGTAAAATAGTTTTACATACATTCAGTATTTGGAGTAATATTAATAATTATGTTGCTAACCGATAAAGATTAACTATTTTTTTTTTTAATTTTTTTTTAAGATTTTATTTTTTTTTCCTTTTTCTCCCAAAACCCCCCGGTACATAGTTGTATATTCTTCCTTGTGGGTCCTTCTAGTTGTGGCATGTGGGATGCCACTTCAGCATGGCTCAATGAGCAGTGCCATATCCGCGCCCAGGATTCGAACTGACGAAACACTGGGCTGCCTGCAGCAGAGCACACGAACTTAACCACTCGGCCATGGGGCCAACCCCAAGATTAACTATTTATTGAGAGTCTACTATGTGCCAGACATGAGACCAGGCAAATTCCATGCAGAACACGCAGCTGTCTCCTTCCTGAGCTGATCCTCAATTCTGGGGACTCCACAGTAGTTTCTTGTTATGGGAGGAGTGGAACTGAGGGTGTCTGGTCCGTGTCTGTTAACATCAGTGTTCTTGGGATACACAGATTTAGTCCATCATCCTGGAAGACCCAGCCCTCATGCTGGCATCTGCTGTTATTTCTATATTGTCATCTGCTAGTCAGTCTCAAATACATCCTTTATCAAATACCCAGATCCCGCTGAAAGACTCTTTCACACCAACAAAAAGTTCATTAACTCACTTCCCAGGATGGGGAAAGTCCTGTGTCCATCCTCAGGGTATGGTGAGAGGAATTCAGATGCTCTCTCAGTTCACTCAGGAACCACCGGCCACTTACTGGGGCTGCCCAGACCTCTCTGCCTTTGGCCACCCATGTAGCTATTACTTCTTTAATACTCTCCTGTGTAGGCAACGTGGGAACTTCTACCAGGCTGCTGTACTGTTAGGTGCCAGAGGGTCTTCGACAGAAGTTCTCTGTATGCTTGGATTGCCCAAATTATGTAGGGGCTATAGGCATTGGAGGGGATGTGGTGAGACAAAAGACCTTCAACATCTAAGTGTTTTGCTTTTTCTTTCTCTGGAAACATAGTCTGTTGGTATCCCTTCTGTGATGCAAAATACATACATGCACACATAAATACACATGTACACAAGTGCATAAACAAATTTAAAAACTGCTCTGCAGGTATTCTTTGACAGAATTTCCCCTTGGGACTGTGTAACTTGGTTAACTACTCAAGGGTGTGGGGAGTCTTTTAGTACAAATGGGCAGAGGAAGCAATGTTGTAGAGTGGAAATATGCGATTATGATTTCGAAACGTTGTGTTATCACAAAAAACAGAAAAACAGGGAGAGAGGAAATATTCAAATTGACCTTTTTTCTTTTAGAGTGTGTTTCTTGTGACACATCCTCCAAGTTGGATGCTATAATAAAATACATCAAAGCACTCTACTTGTCACGTGATCCAATAACCATTACGTTTTAGATAAGGAAAAAAAGCCCAGAGAAGTTAAGTAGCTTTTCCAAGGTTACACAGATCCTCCTGTCAGAGCTCATTCTAGAATCTAGTTCTCCACTTCTCAGCCTAGCACATTGTCCAACTTCTACCAGTTTAGAGTTTGAGGTATTTCTGTGTGTTCCTGGACAAATCCTGGCCTGATTTACCCAGCTGTTCTTACAGTTTATTCTCTACATCTTCTTAGAGAAATATAAGTCAGTGAGAATGCATACATAGTCAAGTGTTCCCTTTTTCTCTCACGGAATTAAATTGTGAGGGAATGAGACCTTCGTTCCCATGCCCTGGTGATAGCAATAAATACTAGGTAGAAACATTCAAGGGGGGAAGATGACCCCTAAGTCTTTCAGAGGTTGATTTACGTAGGAAATACAGTATGTTTCATCCTAATGGTGGTTGAATTGACTATTAAAATATTTTATAGATGTACAAAAATTGTGATACAATGTATTGCCTGTGAAAGAATCACATAATTTCAAGTTGTTAATAAAAACATTATATTTGTTCTATGAAAGCAATCACTAACACCTGAAATAGAAAAGTAAACTATTTAATGTTTAAGGTCCTAGATACAACAGACTTAAAGGAGTTTTCTCTTTTGCAATGGAAAATTAGAGAATTTAAGATTATCTGTCCTGAGAAGAATGTGGTATAATGCAATGAGCATTTTTAATATATTCAAATAAGACGAAGGAATCCAGAATGTTGAACTCAAAAACAGTTTCAAATTCTTTTTGAAAAGTATAAGATACAACAATTCTATGATTTGATGCATGCTTGGAAACTTTTAATCGCTGATCTTAGAATTCTTTTCTGTGGTGGTGGTGAGGTACCCTATGTAACACCTATGAAAGATATTAGCATTACCTATTATTACAATACATTTGTAAACATTTACATTTTCTTTGTGGCTGATATCATAACATAGTAATTCTATATGTGATTGGTAAAGCGAGACTTTCAGGTGTCAGCATTGTTTAAAGTCTGTGTTGGTTGATATATTTTCCCCTTTGGATACAATTCTCATTGGTATTTAAGAGCTTCAGATAAAAACGCACTGAGTGAGGTTCTTTGGCTGTCTACGGGAACCTGTTGCAGAAAACACTGACTCTCCTCTTGCAGTGCACGGCCCCATTTGATGCACAGTTTTTTAACGTCTAGAGAGCATCGTAGCACACAGAGTGCAGAGGCAGACAGGAAAGGTCAACAATTTGCCTTTACAAGGCATGCCCTGGTTAATCTGTTACACTAATGCCTTTCATCACATCACCCTGTAAGATAAGAAGCTTAAAGTCACATTTTAATTATGCAGCCTCACTGAGAATTCTAAGGGAAGTCTCGAGTTGGAGTTATAGAGAGAAAACTGGACAATACCTGAGGTCAAGAAAATCTGAATTAATTCTTTCAGAAGATAGTTTGAACCAACAGATTTGTGTAGTACATGGGCCTTGTTTCCCACCGTAGCAGATGAATCCAGAAGTCTTTTTTGTATTCAAGTCAGATAAATATCAAATTATATACATTCATGGACACAAAAAGAATGATCGTGGTTTGCACTGACTATCATTTGTCACCAGTGGCCGTCATAAGTCATTTACATTTGGCATCTACCAAATGTAAATAGATTTCATACCAGTCTTTTTTGTGGCCTAAAAACATTGACCCAGTAAGTCATTTTGGAAATAATAAACATCCTGCTCTGTTTATTATTTCCAATGGCGTATAGCAAGCTATGACTTAAAATGGTATAGGATTGTATTATTACCATTCCCTTGTAATATGAAACCTTGGCCTCATAGGAGTAATGCAGACCAATTACTGCTTAACTTTATTGCAGTTCAGAACTGTAAGCGAGCCCACTGAGCAGTGGGAGTTGCCTACACTTACATAGCTTGAAGGGGCCGCCCCGGGATTAACGCCAGCTTTCCTATGTGAGGAAAATTTTTGCTGTAGGTATAAGGTATCCATAGTGTTTGTGTGTGTGCCCGTGTATATGAAAGGAGAGAGAGAGAGAGAGATTCAGAAACAAACAAAAAACCAAAATGAGATAGAGGAATGAAGAATGAGGAGAGATGCATTTGGGGTTCACTTACTCAAAATCCCTCACTCTCTTTAGAGCAGTTCAGCCCACCACATGCTCTTCTCTCAGGAAATGCTGCCGTTGCCCTCTCTGCAGCCCCTTTGTTATAGCTGCTTTCAAGGAATTCCAACCCATGGGCTTTCCTTCATTCATACTGACCCAGTCCTCTTTATGACCAAAGGCATTTATTCCTTCCAAAATGACCGGCTGAGGTCTACAGACTCTACAGACACAACAGTTACGGTGTTGAGACAGGGCAGGGCTCAGGATAAGGGCTTGACAAATGTTAGTAATTACTGTTACCCTCTGACTTCCACTGTGTTCAAGAAAATGTTTCCTTCTAAAATACATCATTACATTTTGTAATAATAACAACCATAACATTCAAAGTCAATATTTATTTGGCCTGGCAGTATGTTAAAAAGATACATATAATATGTATAAATGGCATGAATATAGATATATAATTAACACAAAGACTCACAAACAGGCACTATTAAAATAGTTTATAAGTACAAAATAGATATATTACTGATGAGGAAACTGAGGCACAGAGAGTAGATATTTTGCCCAAAGCCTAATAAATTATGGGGGTGTTTATTTAAATGTCAAAAAATTACATATTTTTTTTACTCTTGCTGTGTCCTTTAATCCATACTCAATTAATTTTAATGTACTCTAATTTTGTGTTAATTTCACAGGGATGCTTATATCCATCATTACCAGAAAGCACTTTCGTTTCTCCTGTCGGTCCTGTCCACACTGGACCCACTCATGTTTCTACAGGGGCTGCCTAACTTGTTTTCCTTCCCTGTGTTGCTCCAACCTCTCTCTCTCACTGTTCCTGGATTTACCTTCCTAAAATCACTACTTTCAGCTGATGCCCTGAAACAGGCAAAGGTAAGTGGAACGTGGAAGTTGTTCTGCTCGCTGGCGGCACTGCCCGGACAGTGGGCCTGGTCTTTTGGAGTCTCATTTGGGAAACACACATCAAAGTTCTCCAGCTGTTCCTGTACGTCGAGGAGAAACAACACCTGGGCATCTGCCATAATGAAATTTTCCTAAATACACAGCAAAGCTTAATGCATGGCTATATTCATCACATTATCAACGTGTCTCAAGTGACTGCTTATGAATGTCCTTAGGGCCCGAAGGGATCTTTGATGCAATAACCCCCACTCCACACACTAGGAAAACTCCTCTGCTCCCCAGTGTTGTTCATGAGACTGCGGAGGCTTCTATTTCTCTTGAGCTCAGATTGTTCCAATGACCTGCTTCCTTTGCTTCTCAGTTTCTACCTTGAATCTTGTCTCATAAACCTGTTTCTCTTTTCTGTGCCATTTGCCCACATTCTGGATCCTATCCCTATTCCTTCTTTATCTTACAGTATCTATTCTCTGAAACGTATTACTTAATCTTAAAGTACCATTGTTGGGAAAAGCATTTTTAACCGACATTTGGATGTAGTGAAGGGGAATAGACAGTACAGTTAGTAGCAGTAATAACTTAAATTGTAATCTTAGACGTCAGTGTGCAAAAATTGTCAGGCATTTCCCACCATCGGGATATCTCCTTACAGCCCCTTGCTTCTCGCTATAATTTTGAAATCTCTCTTTATAACATTTTTTCTCCTCTTTAGACTTGTTCTGCTTTTCCAAAAGCCCCCTGAAAAACCTCAAATTCTTTCTACATTTTTAAGCAATGCATTTTCTTGATTCAGTAGATCCAGAGTGGGAACTAGAAATCTGCATTTTACTAGGTGACCATAAGGTATTCCTGGCTTAAATCTGCTCTCTTGACCTTATTATCAAAGCTCCCTGTTTCTTTCTCAGAAGGGTCTTGGTTTGGAAGTTATATTATATGGTCGTCCTAAATTTACAGATATTCCAGGTGACTCTGAAGCAGTCAGTCCCTGAACCACATTCTGCTGGAATGCTTGTTCTCATCAAGGAAGGAGAACAGTGGGTGGCCCCCTTTCCTCCCCAAATGAGACAATATGTGGCTATCTTTTGAAATAGGAAGACAGACGACATAAAGGAAAATGTGAATGTGGAGGTGGAAGGTTCGAAGTACATTCTCTATTTCTAGCATTTTGTTTATTTCCATGCATTTCACTCTTTTCATTCCTCCATAAGCCCTTATGTCTGCAAAGGGCTTTACAGTTTGGAAAGCCATTACTATTATCTCAGGTCATAAGATTAGGTGCGGAGTGATAACATCTAAACCTTAGTCAGGTGAAGCCACATTGTTCACTGTCTCCAAGAGGGTGAAACATAGGGGTCCAGAGATCATTTTTATGGCTTTTAGTGGGCACTTCCATTTCAAATGATCTCTAAATATATGTTAACAGCGTAACATAACGTGTGTATTAACACATATGTTAACAAGGAACTCCCTTATATTACCTCCTTTCTTCTCCAATTTGTTAATTGGTTGTAAAAACTGAAAATTCAAAAATTAAAAATAATTTGAAAATGTCTAAGATTAGCCCCCTTCAGTGGTTTCGAGGAAAGGAAATATGCACACCTGGGAAGTGTAAGACACATTTTGAATCAAATATCTTGCAAAGGATTTCCATATTAATTGAATGATGTAGTTAACGTATTTCCATTAAACCTAACTTGACCTATTAAAGCAGTAATAAACCTTGGGAGATGATGATGTTGGTAAGAGCTTACTGATGTGTGGAGTGAGAAAAAAACATCAGTTTTAACTGGTATTTTCATGAATCTCTACAATATCTGGACATCTTTATTTAAAAAAATCTGTTTCTATGATTTATCCCAATAAACTCTAATAAATCTCTCTTCTTTATAAGCTAGGTAAAATTTTAACTGTGACGAATGGGGAAAGTGTTAATTGGGAAAATATTTCACAATGCTCCCACATACCAGTTCGCCATACATGATTTCACAAGCATAGAGCTGCTCCTTATACGGATGTAATGCGAGTCTGGAACATGTAGTTGCATAAATACTGAATACCCAGGAGGTAATGTCACAATTTACTGCCCAGCTTTCCCTTTAGAGTTCACTTCAATGCTTAGGACGACACTGAGTTGCTGCCTGTGCCTGGCTGTATCTATCTTCAGCTGCTGATCTGTGCGTTAATAACACCCAGGGGAAACCTGGCTCACTGCTAAATGTGTTTAGTCCTTTATATTCTTATATCCACTGAAAATCATTATTGGCATTTCCAATTTATTCATTAGGCAAAGCTGTAATGTTAACCCACAAGTTTAGGTAGGACATCTTATGTAAATCGTCTCTACAGTCATGCCTTACAACACATGACCACAGAAGGACATATTGTTTGTACACAACAGAGGATGGATATCTGCCATATTGATAGCTTATATAATGGCTGTGACACAAATATCCTGTTGTGCTTAAATAAGAAATAAATATACTTCCAGAAGTCATGCTGGGACTGATTTTGTAGGATTCACGAGACAATGAAGTGTTAGGGAAAGAGAGTAGATTTTGAACCAAATCCTGAATTCTTTGTTTATATGTGTAATTTTCTCAGGGTGCAAAAGTTTTCTCATCTCTAAAATGGGGAATCTTACACCCACCACAAAATATTGTGGCAATTCTCTATCCACTCCATCACAAAAAGAAGAATCTGAACATTCTAGAAGTAGATGTAGCTTCTCAGACCTCCTTATTCTGTCAGCAGAGTCCAGCAGGAGCTACAGGCACCAGGTTTAGGATTGGGCTTCCCAACTGGCCTCAGCAGGGATCAACGGGGGACCTCACAGGCTCAGGGCAAGACTGTCCCTCCCCAGTCACCAAACTTCTCCTTGCAACAATTAAAGAGATTTCTAGACATTTAACCTCCCTCCAACTCAAATTCTCTCCAACATTATATACCTTAAACTCATCAGGACTGCGGTCGTTTATGCCTTTTGTCCCTGTTTGTATCAATCACCAAATGAGATGCTAGATTCCTGAATCATCCCTTGTCTCCCACATGATAACCCCCATCTAATTAGGCACATCTGTTCTGTTATCCCTGTCTCCCTCTCTACCCAAACCCATGAAATTCTTCTACTCTGTCTGCTGGAACTCACAGTACATCATCAGTAAAAACCCTTATATCATCAATATCTTCTGTGAAAGTTCACTTCACCTCCATTCTCTAACTGTAATGTGGAAATGATTTCCCTGCATTTCTCTCAAAGGTAGTTGCTTTCTTTTATTCCGTGGTCCTCATGATTCTGGGCCTGGAGTCAAATTGATTCCACTTCTCTGATCCTTAAAATCATGACACCTTAAACCTCATCTAGCTAAACTGTCTCTCTCACAACCTCTCATTATTGCAGCCATCTATCAACCCCACTTTACTCTCCATTATTTTTTGATGATATTAATTCCTTAAACCCTCACTGTTTTTAATTATTGGTGATTTCAATAAACAGATCAATAAGTTTTGTAATATGTTAGTCTTCTCAATTCCTTTAATTCTGTTATTCCAATGATGCTGTCTTCTAACTTATCTCTCATGGATATCCTGGACAGATCCTTGTCATTGCCAATAACTGCTAATCGGCTATCCCTGGCAAGGTTGGTTGGGTTAGGTGCAGTAACAAACAATCCCTAAAGTTCACGTCAGTAAAACAAGAACTGTTTATTTGTCGCTCACACAAACCCTGTCGTGTCTCCAGGCAGCTCTCCAGGGCACTTCTCTACATGTGCTGGCACCACGTTACACTTCCATCACTTGTGCTTCCATGACTAGTACATCATGGGGAGACAGATGGTCACACTGAAAATTAAACTCTCCCTTCTGGATAGTGTGCCCGTCCAGAATCACAATGTCACGTATCCAACTCTACAACTACTCCGTCCAATTTTTCCAGCTTACTCCCTCTGAGATTCAACCTCATCATTCCTTCAAAAACAGTGCGACCAAAATTTAGAGATCTCACATTTTCAGCGTCGCTTTCACTTTCAAGATATGCCTCCTTCTCCACTCATACCCAGCTGAAATTCCGTACTAAATGATTAACACTGCCCTCTATATGCCCTCATCTCTTTTGTCACTTCTTTCAATCTTCATAGTTGCTTGACTACGTTCTTAGTTCTGCTTAAATATGGCTCTCTGTATATATCATACTTTATTCCAAGTCTAGAGAATACATGTAGACTTTTTATTAGCTTGACTTTGAATTTATCACCAGAAAAATCAATTGGCCTTATAATGCTGTCTGACCAGGAAACTACATTTTCTTAATTTGTCAATTCTTCCACTTTTCTAGAGTACTATTTATTTTACTATTATAGTACTATTAGTACTATGGTACTATGTACTATATAGTATTATACAGTACTATATGATGGTACTATATATATATATATATATATATATAGTACTATAGTACTATTTTTCTTTAGTACTAGAGTACTATTATAGTACTATTCTTCCTTCCTCAAGACAGAACACATTATTTCCCATCCTCACTCTCAAATATAACTGTTTCTATTTCACTAAGAGAAGTGACATCGTGAGAAGAGAACTTCCTCAAACTCACACCATCCTACTTATTCACCTACCCTTATCAGTATCCATAGTCCTGCCTTTTAATCCATTCCGAAGGATGAATGTTATCCCCCTGTATCTGAGGCAAAAGCTCTAGACTTGTGCACAACATTCTCTTACCTCCGAGGGATTTTTGTGGCCATCCTCCCTGCTTTATCCTTCAATTTTTAACGTGATTTCCACTGCATCCTCGCATTAGTATACAAAGCTGCTACTCGAATCGTGTGTAACTGCAAATCCTGTTAGTTCTAAGTTTTAAAATAACTTTTTCTCAGTACTTTGCCCTAACCCACATAATTTGCTTCTTGAATACTTGTCAGTATCTCCTGACACATTTCTGGTCCTCCAGTAGTACCTCCTAGAATACAATTAATTTTCACCATCTCCACTGCCACCACCATATCCAAATCACAATCAATTTCTGCCTGGAAATATTCCCTTGCCCCATGGAATGGGCAATAGGATGCTAACTGGACTTGCTCTTTGCATGTTTGCCTTCCTTTGTTTATTTATGACATAGCAAACGTCATGCTCCTTCTAAAATTTAAATAGAGTCAGGTCACTCTTTGGTACAAAACTCTCCATATCTGAAAACAATCCAAACCACTTACTATGACCTTGAAGGTCCTACTTCAGCTGGCTTCCTCCTGCCAGCCTGTCTCCCCTCATCTTGCTCTGCTCCTCTGTCCCTCATTCCTGCCCACACTGTCCTCAGCTGCCACTTGAACATGCCAGACATGCACTGTGACTCAAGATCTTTGCATAGTTTCTTCCTTCTGCCTGAAGTCCTTTTGGATGAGCTTGTGCTAGCTTCCTCACCTGCTTCAAGTCTCTGCTCAGTTGTCGCCTTCTCAATAAGGCCTACTCTGACTTCTCTCATAAAGTTCCAATGCCCCCACCAGCACAGCCCCTCCCTGCTCTGGATTCCTTAATGCTGTAACCTTCTGATTATATAATTTACTTATTTATGCTTAGTTTCCACTAAATCTGAAGTAATCTCCATAAAGGCTAAAATTTTTGTCTATTTTATTTACTGCTATATTGCCTGAGTCTATATTAGCTTCATAGTAGTAGATTATTAGTAATAACTCAATGAGCATATGTTGAACAAATAATTAGGTGAATGAAATCTGCCGCCGAAGTCACACTCTTCTCCCACACTTTGAAGACAATACATAGTCAATTCCTTTAGATTCTTTTTCCTTAAAATAATGTTATTCTCGGTACCTTAACTTACATTATTTGCTTCTTGAATGCTTGTGATTGTCTCTTGACATGTTTCTATTCCTCCAGTTCATTCATTTTTTTTTTTTTTAAGGAAGATTAGCCCTGAGCTAAGATCTGCTGTCAATCCTCCTCTTTCTGCTGAGGATGACTGGCCATGAGCTAACATCCATGCCCATTTTCCTCTACTTTATATGTGGGCCACCTGCCACAGCATGGCTTGATGAGCAGTATGTAGAGCTGCACCCGGGATCCCAACCGGCGAACGCTTGGCCTCTGAAGTGGAGCACGCAGACTTAACCACTGGGCCACTGGGTGGCCTCTCAATTCATTCTTTCTGTGGCTACAGTGAGATCTTCAAACATGCAGTCTCACTACTTCTTCCTCTGCTTACATTCGGTCATTGCCCTGTGACTGCCTGTGGGAGAGGATGTGAGTGCCCTAGGACAGGCTCGGTGTCTACACTGGCACCCCTGCCACCTCTGCAGCTTCATCTCTTCCCAGGCTCCTGTCTTCACACTGATCCCCAACTGTAATCATTGTAAGATGCATTTGTGTCTCCTGCACACTGATCTGCACCTTCGTGATGGTAGAGACTGTTTTCTTTACAAATTGTTGCAAAATTAGAATCTAAAGTATAAGTGATTGTCTTAGTTCATTCGGGCTCCATTAACAAAATACTGCACACTGGGCGGCTTATCAACAGCAGCAATTTACTTCTTCTTGTTCTAGAGGCTGGAAGTTGGACATCAGAATGCCAGCCGTCTGATGAGGGCCCTCCTCAGGGTCAAAAACTTCTAGTTGCATCCTCACATGTTGGAAGAAGCCAGGAGGCTCTGTGGGATGTCTTTCATAAGACCACTAATCCCATTCATGAGGGTGCTACACTCATGACCTGGTCACCTCCCAAAGGACCCACCTATTATTATCATCATCACTTTTGGGGGTTAGGATTTCAATGTATGAATTTTGGGAGGGCACAAATATTCAGACAATAACAGTGATCCATAAATATTTGTTGGAAAACCAAAAATGAACATACTACTTTTCTGCATGTATCATGTTCTCTTGCGTTCACGGTTAAGCATGTTCTGTTCCCTTTGCCTAGGAGTCCACCCTCTGCTTTCTTCACCTGGCTGGGAACTATGTGTCTTTCAAATTTCAGCTCACGTGCTGATCTCTGTCCACGGACTTTCTCATCCTAAATGTGTTGCCAGTCCTCATATATCTTTTCATGACATCTACTATGTTCTTCTATGTACTAACAGTAAAACCACAATAATACTTATTACTTTCTCTGAGTTATTAATAACTGATTGACTGTCTTCTTCATCATACTCTGAGTTCCTCCAGTGCAATGATTATGTTTCCTTCATGTTATCCCAGCACAGAGCATAATGCTTGGTACATTACATAATTAGTTCATGTTTTCAGGATGAATGAAATAATATCAAATTATATGTCATATGTAAAGAATCCAATAGCCATGAAAAGTGTTGGTTCTATCCTTGAATCCAACCTCCTCTGGAAACTGTGGACATGAGATAGAAAATGACTTGCCCAAATCACAAAGTAAGTGAGCAGAATAGGAGAAAATCAGTCCAGGCCATCTGACTCCAAGGTCAGTGATTGCAAGGGGGATGTTTCCTTCTATTTCTTGCACCCTGAAAAGGTCACCACCCAGTTAGCCCTTTAGGGAACACATTACATAGTGAAAGCCAGCTAATGATTATCCCCAGTGTGGGCAAGGCACTGTTACATAGCCTCTTCTAGCCTCAACATAACCAGTCAATCTTCCCGACATGGGTGGAAATATGGTTTCAGTTTAAAAATGTTGGTTTATTCCGTTATATGACAAGCAGTTGGAATATAAGTTCAAAGAGATGGATATGGCATATTTGACTGTTTGATTTCACTAGAGAACACACCCATTCTGTCTCATTCATTTAAATTTTTCCAGGAATATGCAGGAGGCATGAAGACAATTTTAAGGATGTAATTTCTTTGTAATTCATGAGACTTTATAGTCCCTCAAAATGGAAGGCCCAGAACAAGGTCCTACAGAGGAACCTTAGGGCTCTTACAGACGTAGACATAGCATTTAAACCTTGGGAGTCAGAACACCCAACATACAGATGGCCCAAGGAATCAGCCCAAAGTGCAAGAACGAAGAGGAACCAGTTATATATGGAATCTACTTGTCATGAATAAAAGTCAAAAATAGGAGTGCTTTGGATAAAGGGCCCCAAAATGGAAAGATAGCTTCAAGAGAAAAATAGAAACTTTCAAGCCATCCTTTGATCAGACATTTATATAACAGTATGTAAGAGGAATTACGTTGGTGTTGGGGAAAAGTGTCTAAACACAATTTATTTCCTAAATTAATTTACAGTCTAGGTAGATTCAATTGAACCATTGGCATTTTAACAGATCGAGAAGTTTAATAGAAAGGAACAGGAAGTGACACAAAGAAGGGCACTGCGAGCTAATGGAACAGTTTAAAAAGAATTCAAAGTGCAGAAGTGAGGGCTGGTGTGGGGAATGCCAGGCGGTTCCAGAGTCAAAGGGCATACAAAAGGGAATAAATAAGTGAGATGAGTTTGGAAGTTCTGCAGGTAGATCTGTACTAATTGGCATCTCTATCTTCACATTTACTGAATTCCTTCCAGAAACCTGACCATGAAGGAGGCCCAGATGCTCTCTGTCTCAGTAACACGGAATTGTGGCTGGGAAAACCTCCTTAGTGTTTTGAGTCTATTAACTAAGATGTAGTGGGCTGAATGGTATCCTCCTCAAAAAGATACATCCACATCCTAATCCCTTTTGCATTACATGGTTAAAGAGCAAATACTATCTGATATGGCAAAAGATGTGATTAACTTAAGGGTTTTGAGAGGAGGGCCCTGTCTTAGACTGTCCTTGTGGACTGTAGAAAGAATTACAAGTGTCCTTTTAAAAGGTAGACCATGGGAAAGAAGACCAACACATACAGGAGAACACAGACACACACAGGAGGAGATATGAAACAGAGTAGAAAGAGATGCTGCCATAAGGCAGGGAACTTTGACGTCCACGAGAAACTGAAAGAGGCATCGTCTCCCCGGATCCTCCAGGGGGCGTCCGGCAGCCCGATGCCCTCTGGATTTCAGATCTCTGCCTTCCAGATGTGAGAATACATTTCTGTTGTTTTAATTCACTGCATTTACGGTAATCCCTTACAGCAGCGTTCGGAAACTAACATGTAAGAGAATTGGCATTTTCTTTTTCTCCCTCAGGTTAGAAGCTTTTGGGGAACAAGAAAATACATCATTTTGTTAAATGCTGGGTGAATATTATTGTGGCATGGCATTTATATTTATCAGGATGTCTACTGGGCAAGAATATTACATGAAATTTGAAAAGGAAATGAAAATGACTGCTTTGAATTCAAAGGATAATAGTCTACGATCTTATCATTTAGACACCCATACTTTGAAATCATTGACAATAACTACTTCCGGTCACGTGCAGCGTTCTTACAAGTTTTTGACTCTGTTGTAGCCCCTCTGTAGAATTACGGTGGAACTCCTCCAAAATGTGGTCTAGATGTCAAGACTAATGATGCCACACGCACACCAAGAGCGTAAGAAAGGGTTCATCAGTTACATAATGAGGATTTCCGGAGAGAACAGGGCAGGCCCGGAGCTGGTTCGAAACCCGGGTAAGCGGGCGCAGCGAGGACGCCGGCTCGGGCGCTGGAGGTCAGGCGGGGGCTGCACGGCCGCCCGCGTGGGGCAGGAGGCGCTGGTGCTGTCTGAGCCGCGCCCGCCGCAGAGGAGGAAGCCCGGGATTTCCTGTCGAGTTGCCCGGATGAGGGGCAGCAGGGGCAGAGGGAAGAGGGACTTTAGAGTTATCAGCAAATATCAAGAGATGGACTGAGGTTATTATAATCTCTATAAAATGAATAAAATAAAATGTAATAAATATCGGCTGTTACTTTTTCTCTAGTCTTTCTTCTGTGGTGGTTGATTTCTTTTTCCTCTCCAGCTCGTCCTCCTCAGCGTGTTTTCCTCTGACCACGGATTATGCCGTCCACAACCCCTGGCATTCTAATTAAGGAGTTGAGGTTGAAGGAGATCCTGACTTCACTTATACCCGACGAGCACTGTTTCCCCAGAATCAGGGGGTCTTTGATTTTCTCCTGTTTACACTTATATATACACACTTATCAAAAGCACAAGTAATCTAGTAATGTCGAATTATCTGACTGACTGCAGCTTTCTGTCCTATCTGGGAAAGTAGGTATAGCGAGGTGACATAAACATGTACCTGATCAAGTGAGAGGTCTCTGGGGTGCAGGATTCCAATTTTATAAAATGGAGTTCAGTCACTATCTGATGCCGCTCTGTTTTATCGGCCTCAGAAGATCCCCTGGGCGCTCTGCTCTCTTCTCTGACGGCTGTCCCCTCAGACAGGTGACGGTATCTCCCTGGGAAAAGGAGTGAAGAACTGACTCTGTATTCCTCAAAGATCCTGAAATTGTCTGCTTTAGAATAAATCAGACGGTTAGGCTATTTTGCCTGCTATAATGATGCTGCTAGAGAGAACTTCTAGTAGAATTTTGTCAAGAGAAATGAGTTAGATTACTTACGGAGTGGTTTTTGTAATTACATGATGTGCATATCAAAATGGGTTTACGCGTTGCACTTCATATTACCATTCTTGTTCCTGCAAAAACATTTTATTAACCTAAAAGCAAACAACTGACATTTTAACGCCAACATCACAGTCAAATGACATTTACAGTAACACCCAGTAAATCTGCAAAACTTCCGTACACTAACGTAATTAAGTTGGAAGGTAAAAACGACATGGTAATACAGGATGCCTGATAATTTCATCCATTTAGAGGAAAGATGCTCTCCAATTTTAGAACTGGGACCAAAACAAACAAATTCATATTTAAATAAATATGTTTTATTTGCAAATCTTTGTTCTTTAAAACATTTATTTTTATAGCAAAAATATTATATTTAAATATTATTCAATATTCAGAAAAAGAGAGAAGGACATCAATAACAGAGTTTTTTTAATTTGTATTTTGTCTTTTGTCTTTTAGTAATTATTGATCTGCTCTTATTTTTGGTCATTGTATAATCCTTATTTAGGTTAAACTTCCATTTCATTTTTTCTTTTAATCTTATACATTCTTTTGTTGTTTTATCTTGTAGCATTTATCCTCTCATTTTAGTGATTCTTGAAATTTACTCCTAAGAATGTCTTTTTTCCCAGATGAAAATTAGGAAAAATGATTAGCAAGAACCCACAGTGGATATCCAGAGGGCTTTATAATTACACATAACTGAGACCAAAACCACAGAAACTTCACAAATACAACTGAAAACATTGGGCAATGAATGTATAGGCATTAATAGACAAAAATATTATAATTCAATGTAGGAGCAAACACTTAGAAATCACATATAATTTGGTAGAATCTGTGGTATAGATAGAACATCCTCCTGCTCTTACTTATTAATCATGTCCCATCTGAAGCGATCATGTAAATTAAGTACTGGACTCTGATGATATTTCATTTAAGCATAGATAGGTTATGTAAGAGGGAAAAACGCTGTTAATTGTATATTAAATCATCTAGACTTATATACTCATGGAATTTTAGAGCCAGAAATGAATTAGCAATTATACAGCTTAGGAGACTCACAAAAAGGCGGAGTGCCTCGGTCAGTGTCTCTCACAGTGATTCGGTGGCGCAGTGGGGGTTGGAAATCTTAACTTTATGGCTCTGTCAATAACTTAGAGCTATCTGTTCAAACGTTTAAATTCTGTGCTATTATATTTCATTCATCAAGGGAATACAGGCCAAAATACTATTTATAAATAAATTAACATTTAAACAAGATGTGTAGAATAAATTTGAAGATAGAATGCTTTATGGGTGATTAATATGCAAGGTGGACAATTATATACATAACTTAGTTCAAAGTGCTAGACCCAATTCAAATTATTTCACTTTTTTTGTACATATGTGCCTATTTCTTCTTTCTTCCTGATCTTATCTAAATCAAGCAGGAATGTGCCTTAAAAACTGGATAATAAAAAAAGGAGTGTGGGAAGATGGGAGGAAGGAAGGCAAGGGGGGGTGGGGGCAGGGGGAGGGGAAAGTCTTGGACCTCCAGCTCCAGGACAATATCCATATGCGTACAGGCACACATATAAACGTTTGAATAAAATTAGTGCAGTCCCTATAAAGCCGTAAATCACAGCTTAAAAAGCTCTTTTGTCTTACTCCCTTGATCAAAAATCCCAACCATTCAAGCATTAAGTAATTGTATGACAACTTAGAATGAATAAGCCCTTTTCCCAGCTACTCAAGTCTAAATCCCTTATTTCAGCATTCAAGATTTTTTACCATCTGTTCTGACTTTTTTCTGCCTAGTTTTATTTGTGATCGCATAAGCTTTTTTTTTTTTTTAAGATTTTATTTTTTTCCTTTTTCTCCCCAAAGCCCCCCAGTACATAGTTGTATATTCTTCGTTGTGGGTCCTTCTAGTTGTGGCATGTGGGACGCTGCCTCAGCGTGGCCTGATGAGCAGTGCCATGTCCGCGCCCAGGATTCGAACCAACGAAACACTTGGCCGCCTGCAGCGGAGTGCGCAAACTTAACCACTCGGCCACGGGGCCAGCCCCAACATAAGCTTTTATATTAATTAAAAAGTGAGGTTCTAAAAGAATGTTCCTTTTCGTATTTTACTATTTTTTAAATTTTTATTATTTTGTGTGTGTGTGAGGAAGATTGACCCTGAGCTAACAGCTATTGCCAGTCTTCTTTCATTTTATGAGGGATGCCACCACAGCGTGGCTTGATGAGCGGTTCTAGGTCTGCACTCAGGCAGACCCAGAATATGGACCTGCGAACCTTGGGCTGCCAAGTGGAGTGCGTGAACTTAGCTACAATGCTGCCAGGCTGGCCCCAATATTACTATTTTTAACCTCAAAATTTCTCAGTGTTTAGAGTACCTGACACATTGTAGCTGCCCAGTAAGTATTTACCGAATAATCAGATAAATAAATAAATAGACAAATAATACAGCTATATCAGGAACTGCTTTCATCTGTGTGCTGAATTTTCAAATCTATTTCAAAGTCATTTTGGTTGAGACTCCTTGAACACGAGTTTGAACTCTGCGGTCTTCCACTGGGCTACCACAGGACTCGCTAAACTCCTCTGCGTTTCTGTTCTCTCGTCTGTAAATTGGAGGTGATTGTGTAGTGGATCATGTTAATAATTAAACAAAACAGGTAAAGGCTAAAGGACACTTCAAATGGTGAACTTCGAATTCGCAGTGTTGCTCATGTGGGTGACCTTCACTACAGAGGTCGCAATTGCCAGCCCGTTTGGTTGTGGTTTTGGTCTGTTTTGTTTTGCAGCCTTATACTCAATACCTCAATAAGTTGAACCAACATTTAAGAATTGGAATATTTTACATACAAATCCTTATTCTAGTTTCTTTTTGTAAAAAATGAAAAATGTTTGAAAACGTTTCAGGAAGGCAGGCCGGACTTATAGTCCCTATTTCTCTGTAGACTCCACAGTCCATTTTATGTTTGAATTTGCAGTCACATGTGGTTGCAGGAACTCAAAAAGTACCATGAAAACATTGTCTCTCTTGATCTCCTAGCTGAGCTTTCAGAATCTGCTCTGATTCACTCCTGCGCACAACAGCATGGCCCCTGTAGAGTTCTGAGTTTGCAACCTCTCTTTTCTGTTGTAATTTTCCTCTAACAGGCACCGCATACATGTTTGTTCTATATGAATCTGGCATGATTTGAAGGCCTCAAGGAGACACTGTCCCTGACATGAAATCCTGCCCAAGCAGGGAATTCTGCCAGCTGTAATTCATTCTGTTAACTTAATGTATTGATTGATCCCCATTATATTGCAGAGTGCTTAGTTTTCAATAATTTGTATAGTAATGCTAATAATGACTATGGAGTTTGACATTCAGTGTGGCATTTGATGCACAAGTATTCTGTGTCATACCTAAGACATTGCTTTTAAATTGACTGACTTCTGTCACATTTGGATCCAGGAGATCAAATAATATGATAAAGACATGGTCTGCTGTCATTGTCCCAGTCAGCTTTGCTCTGGGTCGGTACCATTCTCAGTCAGATACTCTTCTTATGGGACAGGAAGCATCAGGCTTATAGGCTTTCAGATTTCAGCTTCCAATGGGAGAAAGATGCCATTTTCCCGATACCTCATAGAGTCATCATGAGGATTAGAAAATTGAATGCGGGGAAAACACTTCCAGCAGAACCTGGAATGTAATAAGTATATTTGTCATTATTATGACTCCAGCAGAAATTCCAGGTCTCAATGATGCTTGGCTAGCTGGGACTGTTTGTAAATATCCACATACTTATATTCACATGTCACCTTTGTTGCTAAGGAGTGGGATCCAGCACCCCAAGACCTTGTGAAATAAAATAAAGTGAGGATTGGAAATCAGAGTTGTATTATTAAAAAAAAAAAAGAGGAAAGGAAGTTATGCAGGAAAAAAATATATATATATTTTAAAACTCCAACACAGAGAGGAAAATAATTTTAGTATTTTTGCAATCCTAAAGAACAGGCCCCCAATACAAGACAAACTTATTCTCTACATGAAATATTGACATAAATAGTAATCTGCATAGGTATCTATTTACAATACTAGCTTTTGCAGCAACATTGCATTTCTGTTCCTGCTATTCCATTTTCAGAAGACTATCATTATATTTACAAGTAATGAGATTTCAAGGGATTCCATTATTTTCTAGCAGCCAAAATGAGACACCCATTTCATCATCATCTTAAATCTGAAGGAAGCTAATGGCTGGATCCCAACCTTTCGTGCTTGATGTGGAGATACGCAACATCCTCTACACACATGGATTAGTGTTCAGAGAATATGTGCAATGTTAGCAAGGACAGAACACACACTCTATAGATCTGTTAGGTGCAGAGATATGTTATGATTCAATAGTGATTTATGACACAGAGGCAAAAACTTCCCTAATGGTGGAATGATATCCTTCACAGGCATGAGCTGTCTTATTCCTCTCCAGATACTGGAAAAAGTTACTTTTATTTCTATAAAGCAAGCAGCTGGCAGCAGTATGGACAGATCAGTTCTGAATCCAAAGTTAGTATGGCCAGAAAAAAAAATAGTAAGAATACCTTGTATCTATCTGGAGTGTGGGTTAGACTGTTAAGTGACTTTCTGTGCGTCATCATGGACAGTGATTTGCTCTTTATGTATCTTGAATAATGTTAGCAGAGTTTTACTTGAATTTGTTTTAACATTTAAACTCGTATTTATGTGTCACTTTTTACTGTTTAAGCCTGCTACTGAGTTTGAGCTTAGCTTTTTCCGTTATATTAAAATAAAAATATCACTACATTACACACTTGATAAAAAACGTGTTTAATGTGGGCTGGCCCTGTGGCTGAGCGGTTAAGTTTGTGCGCTCCGCTGCAGGCGGCCCAGTGTTTCATTGGTTCGAATCCTGGGCACAGACATGGAACTTCTCCTCAAACCACACTGAGGCAGCGTCCCACATGCCACAACTAGAAGGACCCACAACAAAAAACATGCAACTATGTACCGGGGGACATTGGGGAGAAAAAAGAAAAAGAATAAAATCTTAAAAAAAATGTGTTTAATGGATTAAGAAAATAGTTGATGTTAAGATATAAGTTGTGAAACATGAAAGTCCTTTTTTGTAAACAAAAATAGAATCCTGCCATCGCCACTGATTTGTATTTCAAGTAGCATTAGGAAAATAAAAGGTTTATCAATTTACCCTTTTCTGTAGGCCCTTATTGTGGTGTACTCACGTATTAGGGAAATGTATCCAGTTACAGATTCTCTTTGATGAAGAGATATTTTATTAAAATACGATTTCCTTTTTCCTCTGTTCTGAATTATTTTCAAGTTTGCAACTTATTATTTTAAACATATGTTAATTTTCTCTAACGTCATGTCAAAACTGTTTTGAATCATTGAAATAAACTTTTTCCCACTGACCCCCATCAAGTCAAACATGTGGACACTCAGTGTAAAACATTTTTATTAACAATTCGCAAACCCTTGTCTCTGCTGGTTTTAAGCTGATACAGCCTTCACATCTACAGTTCTTTATAGATTAGGAAACCCTTTTCTACGTGTATTTTCTCCAGCACCTGTGTCACTTCTGGGAAGTTTAGCGTTTGAGGGAGTATCTTGCAGGCCTCACGTTCCACAGTGCAGACTGCTGCCGGCCGTGCGCTCGTGTGTCTGCAACACCTACCACAGCGCCACACAAGATGTGAGAGGACTCAGTCAGCGATTGGCACCCTGTTAGGGTATTCTACTATTTCAGTCGTGTAGCTTAGTTTTCAGTGTCTCTTATTGAAAACTTACAAGTTTTTCCCCATTAAGAACACTGAGTGAAGATAACAAAATTTATGTAGAAATATTCATGAGGGAACATTGTTTTTCTAAGCTTACTCATATGTCCCTTAAACATTAATCTATGTGACTACGGTCTTCATCTCACTCTATTACGTCTAGTGCTGTTTACGAGTAAACTATAATTTTCACATACTTGTTGTAAATATTTTCCACAATTTTGCTTATTTGGTTCTGCTTGGATGCTTAAACTTAAGGGGATGAGTGTCCCTTTCCTCCACAGCACAGAGAAGGAGGAGCCTGCTTATATTCGGCAGCATAGACATTACCACTTTTCTCTCATTAATAAGATAAAATATATCCGTGGGGAAATATACAGTAATAGTGTGTCTTATCTGAGCTTCAATATTAAAATGATCAAATAGAAAAAAGAAAAAACTTTGCAGACTAAGCTCATCTGCCATTAATAACACCCATCTGCCATTTTATGGCACATACACAAACTGCTCTAGGAAGATGCCAAGACAACTTAGAATTTCCTTCTACAAGAGCCTGAGCCAGAACTAATTTCATTCAAAGGATAAATGAGCAAAGTGTTCCTTTGCCAACTGACAAAACGTAATGATTCATGATTAATGGATCCTTGTGTTTTCTTCGAAGACCCCTTCTTTCGGCATGGCAATACTGTAATCAGTGCAGGAGGAGAACCTGAAACTTTGAATGTGAGGGCAGCAAGTCTGATCCATAGCTTATGGTTAGGATTGGCTCATTATTAGCAAAGAGAATGATTGATGATAGAAAATGCTGTCTTTTGAACTTTATAGGGCATACGCTAAAAATATTTTAAAACATTTGTCTGCCCTAGATTAGACAATATTAAGTTTTCTTAGGAAATAAGTTTTTGCTGCTAAAATATTTTTGCTCTGATGATCAAATCTAGTTACTTAAAATACCCTTGAGTTGTTGACTCAATTACTCATGACTTGTGTTTTTAATTATAAAATTGGAATCTCTCTTTGATAGAAGTAACAGTCTTTTTAGTATTAGCTGTAGAGTAAAATAGTAGCTTACGTATTGTTAAATAATTTTTTAAAAAACACTCCTGATGGAAAAAGAAGTAAATATTCTATTTTTATCCCTAATAATGAAGGTAAAGTAAACATGATTGAGAAAAAAATGAATAAGCAATTCTTTCTTTACCATCATTATTGTCAATGATGTTAGTGCCCACAGTATGTGGGACTGCTTCCCAGGACTCTATAGGAACAAGAAGGTAACTCTCATTGGTAGTCTGTTTGGGTTTCTCTTTGACTTTGGGCAACTACTTAATGACATGGTACACTACTGCCAGCTTATAGCCAGCATAATTCATAGTTATCTCCCTGCTAAGTAATGGGGGAGATCTTATAAACATGAGATCTATAAAAATGTGAAAATGTGTTCTGATCACATTGTGAAAGGATTGTGAAAGAATGATTAGTCGTTTGAATAAAAGTTGTATTATTAAGCAATGTATACAATGTGATTAAAAGCCAATAAAATGGCCACATTTTAAAATATCTCATGAAACAAAATTATAAGATACATACAAAAACGTTATTGATCAATAAAACTATTGCCTGAATAACTTTCGTGATTATAAAACTTACATGGATATATATTTGCCTATGATGTACTTACATGTTGCCATCATTTAAAATCAAATAAGACTAATTTATTAAATTTATTCAAATTTATAAAAGGAGTAATAACGTTTGCAGTTGTCTCTTCCAGTTCTGTTAAAGGAGAAGACTCAAGTTATCCAAGATGTGTAAAGTTCTTGGGATAGTAACTGACACAGACTATACATTCATTACCTTAGTCCTTATTACTTTTATCATCATCATCATCATAATCCCCAACGAGTTAATAGGAACAAGTGGCAGGATTTCCACTATAAATAGCTGTAGAATCAATGAGAAATCTCATAGGGTATTCAGTGGCAATAAAGCAATGATTATCCACACCTGGTAAATCTAGAGAGAAACTTTGGGATGAAAGCTAATTTACTCCTCGGTAATACAGAAGAACAGTACCCACTTTTGAGGCTTTTGTATAGATAAAATGAGATCATGTATAAAAAGTGACCAGTACAGTGCTTGACACGTAGTAAGCTCTAAGAAAGAAAAATTACCCATTCGTTTGTTTTTCAAAAAAATTTAATTTATCAATAACATTCATTAAAAATGTGTTTTTCTCAGGATACAGACCTATGTTACATTTTTGTTTATAATAAGTGACATGCCAGCTTAATTTAGCATGTTTTGAAAACTGAAGACAGTTTCATCAGAAAAATAAGAGAAAATATTCATATTGAAATTCACATTGGGAAGCTATTGTTAAAGATTTTGTGTTGGGTTGCTAACACAAGTAATTATCGTTATATTGATGTTATGAGGTATATTAGGAGGAGCTTCCTTAAAATTTATAAGCTAAGAAGGACTCTACTGGCAAGTCAACAGTTAGGCTTAATTCAGATACAATAATTCCCCTTTTATCTTGGTAGTTAACATGTTCTAATTTAAGACAGGAAGTGGATAGGCTCCTTACATTTTTTTCCAAAATGTTGGTAGAGCTCAAAAAATTAAAGTGTGATAAATTATATTAAACCCTGATGTTTCTAAAAGGTTTTTGGGTGTTTTTTTTTTATGCTCTTGTTTATTCTTAATGTCTAAAAAAGGAAGTAATTATTTTGAAATCCAGCAGCGTATCTAGAGTGCTTCATGCAGCAAAGTAGATGAATATAAAGAATTATTTGTGCCCATGTAGATGTTTGAATAAAACAGTAAAATCTATTTCCTTTTTTCTCTTTCTCTATTTCCCCACTTCCCCTCTTTAACATACACAAAAGGGGTTTAATTTTGGATTAGGCATTCTGACATTCTTCTAATTCACCCAACACAGTAAATATATAAACTGTTAGTAGCAGCTCTAAATTTGTTGTTGGATTAAATGACTTTTAGTTATTCTATTTCAAATTTTCCACATTTTCAGTTACCTACCTAAGGTTTAATGACTATTATGGCAGGGAACATGTTCATTGTAATATAAGAAAAACAGGAAAAAAGGGATAACTTTGATCTGATTGTTAAATTTTAAGCGTCAATATTCTCAAGACCTATAATTCCATTTAGTTCAAGATGCAAGTGAATTAAGTCAGAACTTCAGTCTTGAACGTATTTGTTGAATGAGAACCTTTTGAGAGACGTTCTATATTGTGTTAATTCACAAAATTTCAGAGCATTAACTCTGTTTTTCCAACTGCAAGTAGGATAAACACAGACTATCATAGTAAACAAATTTTCCCTTTTCTGGGTGGGCGGTGGTATTTTATTTTGCCATATTTTTGTCTTATTCTTTTTTTCACAGTAAACATAAATTGAACATGTTGACATAATGTCGTTGATTCAATTTAATATTGGCTCCACTTTTTAATTGTTTTCCATACTTTCACAGGTAAGTATATTTCCCTAATTCCTTCACAAGAGTAGCTAAAGGCAAAAGACCAGTCTGAGACCATTCATACCCATGATATTTCATTTGAAGACAACTTGTCCTTTGGCTGGTTGGCGAGGTGGATAGCGGGTTTGTGTAGAAACACATTATACTGTGATAGATGAGAAGAGCATCCAATATGTAGTCCCAGAATTTCAGGCTAAATAATTAATGACAATGTAAGTCCTCCATCCTTAAAACTTTTTTTCCTCTCAGAAAATGCTTCCAAAATGTGTTCCTAAATAAAGCCTCCCCAGGGCACTTCTTTCCCACAGACATCAAAAATATACACAACTTTTCTTTATAAGAGATTCTCGGATTGGGTCTAATGCAATTTGAAAGAGAAGGCTGGAGATTAAGAGCAATAGAATTGCTGCAAAGAGCATGGGGGCGTCTACCCGTTTAGCAAAACCCACAACGCACCCCAACGCCTATCTTCTTGCTTTTCTTCCAAACTCTGTTCTTTTCTCCCTGTGATTTCCATCAGAAACCCCTTCTCTCTTCTGAGGATGTCTCTTCTGTTCCTATGCGTGGTTGAGCACATAACTGAGATTTAGGCTAAAGACAAGTGACAGTGCAACCAACTCGGATTTTCCGTCTCCCATTGTCCACCCTCTGCTGCCAGCTCTTTGATATTTGGAGACTAGACAGAAAAACGGATGGCTCTCCAATATTTATTTTATTCTTCAGTTTATCAGACCAAAGGAAAAACATCAAACGTGGGGAAGAAATAACATTGTGGATATAAGATAAAACCACAATAAGTGAAGAAAAATTTAATTTGTATAAAACTTCATAAAGATTTTACGTTACTTCTTAATCCTTCAGCAGCTGTTGAGTTAAGAACTCATTTGTTCTGAATGTATCACATGGCAGGACACTTATGCTGACTCTAAAATATACAAATTAATCTTTTTTGCAGAACTAACTCTACTCCGGGAGCACCTGTTGGAGCCATCATACTTTTATCACACTCATTATCATTAATGCATGGGGCTTTTGTTTGTTTATTTCAACAAGATACCTGAATTAAAAGCACTTAAGTGAACTTAGAATCTGTGAAAAGATGCTCTCTGTGCAGCCCGGAGGGAGAAATAGACATTTTTAGTTTTAAAACTAAGCTTTAATTGAAAGACCAAATCTTCACAGAACAGGTTATCAAAAAAATGGTATAAATAGTGCTGAAGATTGACTTTTCTTCATTCACTCAACACATACGTGTAGAGTACCCACTGAATGCCGACTATGTTTTAAGATACTGGGTAAGGTACATAGTTCTTTCTCCTTTTAAAACCACTTCCATGGGCATTCTCTCATTTCATACTAACAGTGCTCTCTAGTAGTGGGGCAGAAGATCCCAATCTCTATTGACTTTTGCAAGGCAGTTGGGGGGAGCTGTGTTACTACATGAGCTCAAACAGATGACCATGAAGTTCGGGCTAGTAACTAGAGCTCCTTGCTCTTGGTTCAGTGTCATTTTTATTTACTTAAGACATTATGAACTTGGCGTTTCTGATTACTTAAGTGTTCAAGGCCGCTAAACAAGTTATTTTGTGAAAAAGAAGTAGGAAGCCCTGAGAATCTATTAAAGAGCAGACCTATGAATAAATGATGGAAAAGCATTGAAATATCCTGCCTTTCTACTCTTGGTTGATATTAATCATAATTTTAATATTTATTGTAATTTGTGTCCCCTCCTACTCAGAATATAAGCTCCAGAAAGTGAAGGCTATTTGTATGTTGTTCAATGATCTATCCCAACTTCCTAGAACAGCACTTGGGACTTGCAAAACACCAAATAAATATTTATGGAATAAAAGTTGAATGCAATGCATTTGTGAGCTTTGGTGAATGAGGTACAGCATGTTGGGTGTTAGTAGCTTTATTCTCTCAAGGGATCACAAATAAGAACTTGGACCACCAATTATTTTTTCCACACCAATTAATAGTAGTAAAAGATACCATCACGTCCTATAATGTCAATGTAATAAAATCAAACTGGCTCATTGTTAACTATCTCTTTTAATAGCAGAACATAGAGAAGAAGCGCAACTCACATACTAGGACAACTTCAGAAGCTTATTTTAAGCTATGTTTTTAAAGTCCTGATAGTCAATTCTTTTGCTATTTACACAACTAACACAAACTGACTCTAGTTCATCTCTTTCTATCATCCTTTGCCCATTCTCTGGGGCAGCTGATTAAGAGAGAGAAATGGTTATAGAGCAAGTCAGAGAAGGATAAGCAAAGAATGAAAACATCTACAATTTTATCATTAGTCCTTGAATAAGTTTTATACCACACCCTAGAAAAAGAGGCTGTGGAGATCAACAGGTTTAATTTACATTGGCATTACGTGTGTGTTCATGTATGTGTGTGCATGTGCATGTAATTGTGTATGCGTGTGTTTGAGTATCTATAGACATTCCTTATACATTTGACCTATCCACTTTGGAATGTTGTCTATGCCTTAAGCTGTTGGTGGGGGGCATTTTTGTTTACTTTGCTTCCTAAAGAAAGTACATTCCATTTGGTAAACAAAAAGTGAAAATTCAAAGCAAATGTAACTAGGCGGAAAGCTCAGCCAGGAAAATCTAAAAACATACCAACAAGGCTATTACTTACTACTCACTCTCCTCCTTCCCCCTTTTTGAGGCCATTTCTTTTCTCCTGCATGGTGTTTCTCACAGTGTGACAGAGGACGTCCTTGTGGAGGGGCCCCCTTCAACCTCCAGGCTTAGAAGCTTGGCTAACTCTTCAGACAAAGGGTATATAAATTTGTAAAAAAGTTTCTAGATTGCTCTTTCTTGGAAATAAAAAAGAGATATGCATTTCATCCCTATTTTGTCTGTGTTTAAATAAATCCATTATACCTACAAGTAGCTGTTTATTAACGTATTTCAGAAGAATTAATGGTGCTCTAGTATCTTTTTTCATATGCTATTGATGTAATAGTTTTAAAATCTGTTAATCAGATTTGAAAAGCAGACACAAAACTAAAGGAAATAATATTTTTACTGTGAAACATTTTTCAAGTAATTCTTGGTGAGTATACAAGATAAGCACAGAATTAGGATATAAGATGTTCTGTTATTCAGTTTATGTTTTGTGTTCATTTGTGTTTCTTTTGTTAATTTTTTCTTTGCTTTTGGTACGCACGATTATAACAGTTCTTATTTCATGCAGATAGTCTTCATTTTCAGTATCTGTGTCTTTGAATATGTTTATGCTACCGTGGGGTGATTTTAAGTGTATAGACTGGCATTTTAAAGTCATGACTTGAGGAACAGAGGGAACTTGATAATTTTCTCTTTCAAAGGACACCTGAAGTTCAGAACTCTAATGAAAGAGCAGTACCTGAAAAAAATTCTGCAGAGAAGAAAGCAGTTACATAAATCCTCACTTTTAGACCAAAACAATTCACCTATGTCTTTAAACATGAGGGAAAAGGGAAACAATTTTCTAGGGGACCAAAAGATGCAACGTCTGTGGAGGAGATTTAAGTAGATGTATTGTGTTCACTCTTACTCTGAAAATACTTTCAAAGTATTTCAGAAAGTTTTCAGGTTGATTTTCATTAAAGTAGAAAAAACCACAGCGCTTCAAAATGTATATCTTACACTTCAAATCCTAAATCCAACATATAACTTTAGGTTTCCTTCCTTCCTTCCTGCTTTCTTTCCTTCCTTCCTTCCTTCCTCCATCTCTTCTTCCCTCCAAGACTCTGTTCCTGTCCCTTTTCCATCTATCCACAGACATTTACTGAGTTAGATATTCTTCCATCCTAGGAGTTGAGAAATATATAACTAAGTCAATTAGTCTCAGTGCTGTAATGGAGCTTACCAACTTTTTTAGTTAAATACGGGCAATAATGTGTTTCTGATATAGTTATTTTTCATGATAAAATAATTATATTTTTGAATGTGGTATTTGAAAGGATTTAGCTAAATAACTACAATGGAAAACAAGGCCTGAAGGAGTAGCAGCTCCTTCCTAAGAAATTGGTTTCTTGTTTTTAACTTGGCCTTTTATGGGCACTACTAATAAGGCCTATTCCTGCTTTACTTTCAAAACCAAGAAATGTGATGGTTTTGACCACTCTCTGGTCCAGACCAATGGGCTAGTTGAAACAAGGCTCTTTATAATTCTCTGTCTTTAGATCTACTGAGAGTGTCTGACTTACTGTATGAATAAAATATGGTTGGATCCCCTTCCTGTTCAGTTCTCAGGCTCCACAATGCTCAGCAGGCAGTAGTCAATTTAGTAACGTCTTATCCATCACAACTGAAAAGATACCAGGCACTGACTTGCTGAATGGAAGATAAATCATGAGAGGGTTATCTATTCAGGCAAAGCTGACCGGCACTGACAGAGCCCTGCGTGAGAGCTCATTCTGTGCTCGCCTGTACAATATCTCATTTGTCGCCAGCTTCACTTGCCAATGATATCGGTGGCTCCCCCTGTATGAAGCCTTCTCTCTTTATTTCCTTCAACAAGTCACCCAGTTGGTAAAATAAAAGAAACACGAAGGAGATAATATGCTTTTATGATCTGAAAATTCAAGATCAGAAATATATTTTGTCTTTCTTTTTTGCCACTACAAAAACTAAGTGTACAATTTTTGCTGTTGTTGTTATGTGGGAACAGATGAAAAAGCTCCAATAAATGAGACTTTTAGTGGGGCCCCGAGCCATTACTCCATATTTAGCCTTAAAATTCTCACTAAAATACCTTTGATCACAAGGCTATACCATTTGGAATATGAGTAATACACTCCATTATTTTTTGGAGTTCTGAGAAACCTAAGACTAATTTTGAGAAATCGAACACTGAGCATTTCATTAAATGGTACTACAATTTTCATGTAAAATGTTAAGACGAAGTAAGCAACACTATTCTGTGCTTTCTCTCACACTTTCATAGCAGTCTGTTAAATACTGAAAATTAGTAAACTATTCCACAATGTACGAAAGCCATGCTAAAAATCAAGTTAGTTTCGTATAGGACCACACTTCTTGGTACGACATATTTTCACTTCATGGTATAGGAATTTGTACAGACAACACGAAAGATACCTCAGGTATTGAAGCCAAACACAATGTAGGCCTGTTATTTTGCATTACTGATAATATTCAGAAGACTCAAAATGGTTTCAAATAGCCAATTATTAGTTACTCTCCCACATTTGCTGATAATGTAGACGGGAAATGTGGATCATATAAGATTTTAGCCATTTTCTCCAATACATTGGTAAATCGGTAAAATACTCTTTAAAATTTCAAGGAATAAGAGAAACTACGTAGTCCATTGTTGCCATTTTTGTATTAATCACTTGCTACGGTGCCAGAAACACTAAGGAAAACATAAGAATGTACCATTCTAGGGTAAATTTATATGGAATTAAGTTTTGAGATTAGCTCTAAGATTTCTGTTGCATTCATTAGAATGAAAGAGAAAATTTTAAAAAAGAAAAAAAATCTGCAAGTTGACACTACATTTTTTATATCGCACTTATATCTTCAAAATAAGGTACTCAGCTGCTATAGAAGTATGTTTACTATCTTCATAATTAGCACTAAGAGGTATTTAATATATGCTCCAGTTTACAAACTATAACAAATATGAAAAAAGCCACTTTAAATGATCATTCTCTGAATTTGGGAAATAAGGGGAAGATTAAAAAAATTCTGTAATCTCATTCCAAAATACATCAACAATTACTTCATTTCAATATAGAAAGAATGAGTGAAAGCCATTTAAAAATATCAACATTACACATAAAAATTTTGAGGACTTTTATTTATGCTAACATCTTGAATAATGGAATTAAGAAAAGGCAGCCTTTCAATTGAGTGAAATAACAAGAAATCAAGAATTATGTCAAAGTATCCATTAAAAAATAAGTCTTATTTCTGTTACAGGATGTCTGTAATATTTTCTCTATAAAAAGTTTGGGACTAATCAACCTGTCCATCTCATACCATGACACTTCCCTCTCCATAGCATCATAAATTCCATTTTCATAAACTTTGTTATGATGTTATACATTGTATCAATCTGATATATTATTGCAAGAAATGTCATATGCTGTAATATCCCAAAATAGAATTATTATTTCTTTATGGAGGGACTACAACAAGAAAACTCATTTTTAAAGATATAGCCCAAAGGCTAGCTTATAGTACAATGTTTTCCGCATTTAGATTTCTGGTGCAAGCATAATTAAAATCTGAAAAACATTTTCTGTTTTTTTATTTTTAAGATATTAACTTGGAAGTAAATCCCTCAATGTAATAAAAATAACCAGTGTATTTAAAGGATTCGATTTTTGCCACAAAAGGCGATATAACTATTTTTAACTTGAGAAAAATTTTTCTGTTGATAATCTAACTGCTGACATTGTAAGCACCTTTTCTATTGTTGTTGTGAAGTTAAAAACACTTGGTATTCTATCCCTATATATTCAATTCATTCAATGTTAATTTAACGTTGGTATGGGAAGGAAATTTATTATGTACTCTGAGAATTAAAAGACAGAATTTAAGGATGCAAGTATTATTATAAAGTCCAGGCTGGCTGAGCGTAAGGGACAATGAAGCTGTGGAGGCACTGCCTCCAGGTGAGACCTGGGCAGACGTCATCAGAGAAGTCACCTTGGAAAGTTAGTGAATAGAGATGCAGAGAGGAAGAGGAAACTTCCGGCCGAACATAATCATCAGATTTGGAACATAGTCATGATCCTGACAAAACCATGGGATAGCCGTCCTCTTTTGTAAGGATGTTGGGTATGTGCAGGAGAATGGAGTGAGAGCAAGTTTGGAAAGGATGTTTGGTATATATTTTGGAGAGCTTTGACTACTTGCTGGATGAGTGTGAACATTTTCATAAGGCGACAGGAGATGGGGAAGTTTTGGGGCGTGAGGATGACATAAAGGAATCTGAACACTAGGAAAATTAATGTGACAGCTCTGTATAGATTGGAATGTTCAGATAAACAGTGGAGAGAGGGAGAGGAAATTCAGACAAAAGGGAGGCAAATGCAACTGAAGCAACAGACTCAAGAGGTACAGGAGGGGGAATCTACAGGGTTGAAGTCTGTAGAAGGAGGAAGGGAAATGAAGGCGTCAAAGGGAGCAGCACTTCAAAACTGGACAAAATTGTAGCACACGTGTAGAATTAATAAAGAATTCCATTTGAGAACCAATGAGACTGAAGGTCTCAGTATATCTCCCATTTTCAGGGACTGGTCTCATTTGATGATCATTTCCCAGCTAAACCTATTTTCACCACCCTGAGTGCCGAGTGCGGGGCTGGACCACAACACCTGGCACAAATCCCACGCATCACTTTGCTGCTGGAAGGATACTGTAGGAGTAACAGCTTCATAACCGTACATCACAGCAGAGTTTTAGAACTAAACTTATATATTTCCAAATGAATAATTAGACAAGTGTGTGACTTCCTGGCTTTATTATATTGCTCAACATTTGAAAAGATATTTTAAAAAACAGTTTTAATCTATTTTCAAAAACTGTCATATTGTAGAAATACAGATTGTATACTCTTATGTGATAGAGTGCACATCTCCTAACAGTGCCACATATTCAATGTAATTAGGCTACAGAAAAACAAATTATTAGAAATATTCAAATAGTGCATTCAAAAAATGAACTAATGGATTAAGAAGTCAAAGCTACATTGAAAAGTTTAAAATTAAATTGTAATGAACAGCTTTTAGGTCCACAGGTGCATCTGATTTTGCCTCACTGACTTAAATGAGTTTATAATTAAAATTTCTGTAGTTTGCTAGATAATAAAGGTGCCATTTATTTCAGTCAATTGTAATATTAAAAAATCTGTGAAAATATTAATCTGTAAGGATTATGGATATGCCAGATAATTCTAATGGATTTCAATTCAAAATGCTGAATTAAGCATTTATCTTTTGTGTAATTATTGCTGCACACAAGAAATACAAATCTTTTAACAAGTGCTTGTGTCCTAAATGGGGAAGAATGTCTTCTTTTCCTGTACGCAGTAAATATAGCAATGAAGAAAGTGTGTTTCTGAGATATTTTTATGTTTCTACTCATTTTTACTCATGAAATATGAGGTTACTCTCAAATAAAGCACAATGTTTCATTAATATAATGGTTAATAGATGCTATAATTTCATCTGATCACTTTCCAATGGTAATTAAACGAATTTTAAAGCTGACGAAAGAGTTAACATTACTATGTCAAATCACGCCATATTTAATTTAAAATTAAGATCATGAATAAGTGATAAACACTTCTGAGTATGACTCCATTGCCTTGTTTCAGATTGTGACTGTTTCCCCTTTTTTCAATCTCCCCAAGAAAAATGTTTTGCCAAGTAATCTGCTGGGCATCCAGTGTGGAAACTTTCCCAGGGGTTCCCGCATGAAGTAGATTAAGCACCCACAATGTTGTGTTTGGAACCAAGAGTATATGTTTAGGAAACCAAGGATGTTCATGATTACAGTTGCTTGGGATTAGGGCACTGTACTGAACTAAATCCAAGGATTTTAAATATTGCAGCACCATTTTTCTGTTTTACTGAATAATTGGTAACACTAGATTACAAGATTTGCAAGCTCCTGAGTTGCTGTATTTTCATGGGGAAAAGGTTCCTTTCATTCACGCTTAATAAGCTTGGCCTATATCAGCTTTTCTCACATCAGCCCAAGTGTCACATTTGGGCTGGGGGAAGCTTGTTAGCAGTAATTACCAGCAGTAGGTTCTATTATTTGCCAAAGTAATTTTCACTGCTAAGTACCACCAAAACTGCCTGAAGCCTTTAATTTTTTCCCTTCCTCTTGCCTTCCTCTGCTTTCTTTAAAGTGGTGCATTTTCCCATGATACTGCTCTCTGTGCTGTGGGACAGGCAGAGGCAGAGCGCTGGGTATCAATGTGCTCTTGAGACATGGGGTCAGGCCTAGCGAAAGCCTTTCACAAACAGAGCCTGAACTCTATTAGAGATGCAAATCCACGCTCTGAGTGACGATTGTTTCAGCCACATAATGGAGGCCAAGGAATTCCATGGCAGCTCGCCTTTCAGCATGGGCCCTTTGTCTGCGCCTTAGCAAATTTCAGCAGCCTGTTTAAACTCCAGCTATTGTCCCCTTGGCTTCATTGATTTCTCTGCCTGCCACCAACTCACAATGGACTGATATGAACATCTTTGTTACTGCTTTTGTACTGTATATCAGAGTAATGTTTCAGCAGATTGAGGCCTAGGAGGAAGAATTAAACCTGTACTACACAGGGTATGATGAATTGCAGGATTTACATATCATTTTGAGACTTTTGGGGGTGGGGGCAGGGAGAGGTCCTTGCTGAATGCTGTTGTGTCTCAAAGGATGTTGTCTGAAGACAGAGTGACAGAAAAGGAAGTGATTTCGATAGTCCCTGACAGCTTAATGCACAGAATACAGACAAATTGTAGAAATTCACAGACATCCTATCCTTTTCCTACACAAAGTATATTTGATTCTCAATCTCAGTGTGGTTCACATGAAGGAACTTTATATGATAGTCTCATTTTACTGTTTCAGAACTTAGGGGATAGAAATACTAATATTTTAGATCCCGTTCTTCTCAGTTGACATAAAAACTGCCATTATTTGGGGACTTCTTCTCATTTTGGAAGAAATTTTTCAGTGTTAACAGCAGTAATGATTTTAGAAACATATCATCACTTTATACAATCAAGTGATCCTTATATATTTTGAAGGTTTCTCTAAGTATATAGGTTTTTTAAAGACATATTCAAGTGGTCTATAAACTACAGAATACTTTTCCTCCTAACACTGAAAGGTAATTATAAAGAAATATCCAGTCACGTGCTAATAAATGTGTAACAACTAGTTGTCCCAGGGTAAACCACAGTGGTGTGTTGCATTTGCCGATTTCGTGGTATACATACTTTCTCCATCTCCAATTTCAACTTGCCGTGTGTGGTTGCTGAGTGTGAAGCTGGGGAAGAAGTAAGCTCAGTTGGCTTCTGTGAGCCCTCCAAGCCAGCTCCAGCACAAAGCTGGAAGTATCTCATTGCTTTTTTTACTATTTTGTTATAAAACAGCAGCCTTCTCAATGATCTTAGAAACGTGGGTGAACAATGCTATAGAATGCATAGATTGATAGATAGTGGTGCTTAAAATACTGTAATTATAGTGGTTTATCATTTAAGAGCTGTCACTTGTATGGTCGACATAATTTGTGTAAATTATATTTTTTCTTTATTTTTTTTAACCAGTGTCTTTGGACTCTATATGTTACGTGTTTGGCATCAAAGTGAAAGAGTAGAAATGAATCTGAATGGACTCATTCTATATGTTTCAAGTTTCCAAGAGGTGGATGGTTAGGACAGAAGGATTTTTTTCATTTCTTGATTAAAAGAGAAGAATCAGTTCTAGTAAATATACTGAAAAGATAAAAGTGTTAAAACTTCTATTCGTATGCACATTAAGATCACAAGACCATACAGCAATATCTATTTATAAAAGAATATGAGATTAAGAAAAATGTTTTTTAAAAATCTCTTACATTTTGAATTGCAAAAATTCTGGAAGTACCTATAAATCCCAGAATACAGAGCATCTGCTGTTGTTTCTACTGTGAGGGCCCTTCCATCACATTTGTAAATTCGTCAGTGCGCTATCGCCTGTTTTGTACATAAGTCTATTTTGGAATACATTTTACATTATTTGACCACATGTCTTTCTCTCCTGTTAGGTTGTGGGCTCCTTTAAGAGAAACCCACGTGTTACCAAGCTTTCTGTCACCAAAGCACATAGCAATGTGTCTTCAACAAACTGTGGTTGAACCAAAATTAAATGAATCATAAAGTATTGGCCTCTTTTTCCTATTTCTACACCTTTACACTTTTTGTATTGATTCCTGGTTCATTTTCTTTTTGCATTCAGTATTTTAAATATTCTCACCGATTCACTGTCAAAGTGATATTGTTTGAATAAACTACAGCAGGGTTCAGCCAGCCTGTTCTTATCATTTGCATTTCCAATTTTCTCAATTTGCATTTTCTTATGACAGTGCATATTGACTGCACCCAAGCCTATAAAAGCAGTTTTTCTAGCTTCCTCACATTCATACCTTTAACCATGTCATTGACTAAGCATCATATTTGAGTCCTTTTGGTAGTGAGTGTTTATATACCACTTGACACAGCTTAAAAATTATGATAGCATCCAATCAGAATTTTGGCTTGTTTCATGATTTCTTTAAAGTGTAGCAAATCACCTGTGACATCCAAACATGCAAGATTCACAGATTTCATATCATATCCTGTCCAGGCCAGCTATTGAAGAAAGAACTCTACACAGAAATCTTACAGCCAGAACTAATTTTTGACTAATTTATCAACTTCTTTGTTACCCTTTAAAAATTTCAGTGTCAAATCACCTTGTTGATCATTTAACTTTTATCTCATAAGCCGTTTATAACTAGTCCTTAAAAGGAACGTAGGCACAGATCTTATACATTACACAAAAATTAACTCAAAATGGATTATAGGCTTAAATGTAAAATCCAAGATTATGAAACTCTAGAATAAGACATATGAGAGAACCTCCGAGAACCTGGGCTTGGGGATCTGTTCTTGGATACAAGACCAAAAGAAGGATACTGGAAAGAAAGAAATAGGTAATTTTGACTTTATTAAAATTGAAAACCTCTGCTCAGAAAAAGATACTGTTAAAAGAATAAAAAAGTAAGGGAAAGACTAGGAGAAAATATTTGAAAAAAAATTCTGAAAAAGGACTTGCATCCAGAATGGACAAAGAACTCATAAAACTCAACAATAAGGAAACAAACAAATCAAAAAGTGGGCAAAAGTTCTGAACAAATATCTCACCATAGAAGTGGGATGGCAAATAAGCATTGAAAAGGATGTACAACATCATTTGTCATTAGGAAAAGGCAAATTAAAAGAACAAGATAACACTATAGATCTATTCAAATATTTAAAATCCAAAAAATCTGACAACATAAATTGCTGGTGAGAGTGCAGAGCGACAGGAACTCTCATTTATTGCTGGTGGAAATGTGAAATGATACAGCCCCTTTGGGAGATGGTGTAGTAGTTTCTTGCAAGCCTAAACATAGTCTTACCATGTAATCCAGCAATTGTGCTACTACGTATTTACCCACCCGACTTGTAAACGTATGTACACACAAACACACACACACACACATATACAAATGGAACACGAAAGTTATGGAAGATTTATTCATCATAGCCCCAAACTGGAACAATTCAGATATTCTTCAACAGTGAGTGGGTAAACAAACTGTGGTGTGTCCATGCCATGGAACATTATCCAGCGAAAAAGGAACGAGCTATCAAATCACGAAAAGAAAATATGGATGAGTCTTAAATGCGTCTTGCTAAGTAAAGGAAGCTACTCTGAGAAGACTGCCTGTGGCATGATTCCAATTCCATGGCAGTCTGGAAAAGGCAAAAGTCTACAGAGCTTAAAAAAGATCAGCGGTTTTCAGTAGTTGAGGGAGTGGGAAGAATTGAATAGACATAGCAGGGGAAATTTGTAGGGTAATAAGATTATTCCGCATGATATGGTAATGATGGATGCATGATGCAATGCATTTGTCAAAACCCACAGAACTTTACAGCACAAAATACTGAATCTCCATGTATGCAAATTAAAAACAGTCATATAGAAGTTGAGGAATTCCAGGATGATATGCAGACTGAGATAAGAAATCTAATTGTACTAAAAATGTATGAAATAACTTCATTGATTGGGTTGGGGTGCAAAGATGCTGACCTAAGTGACACTGGAAATGAGTGGAGACTGTAAGACTGAAGGCAAAAGTTGACATATATAAAAACTGTACTCTAGTTGATAAAAGTGTTTATTATGGAGTGCAGGCTAGTAATTCTGACACCTCTATGTGTGTACTGAACAATTAAGTAAACGGATGCCCAACAACAGCAGCCAGGTTTCTCTCAGTTGGAGTGAAAAGTTACAGAGGAACCGTGAGAGTGGAGCGTTCCTGAATGAGATTAACTCCTTATAAGACGGTCCAGAGAGTGCCCTCACCCCTGCACCTTGCCAGGACAGAGTGAGAAGGTGCCAGCTAAGCACCAAGAAGGTCTGCATCAGAAGGTGACCATGTTGGTGCCTTGGTCCTGGATTTCCCAGCCTCCAGAACTGTGAGCAGTACATTTCTGTGTTTATAATATACCCAGTTAGCAATATTTGTTATAGCACCCCGAATGCACTAACAGTGACTAATACGATGTGCTGTTATGCTTGGGATCCTGAAATACAAAAAGGAAATGAGGTAAAACTATGGAAATCCTAATAAATTGTGGTCTTTTCTTAATAATAATGTATCAATATTTGCTTGTCAATTGGGACAAATATACCAGAGTAACGTAAGATGTTAATAATAAGGGAAACAGGTGGGGTATATGCAAACTTTCTAGTATCTTCTTAAATAGAGTATATGCAAATTACTTTCTTAAATCTCTGTAAATATGAAACTATTCTGAATGTAAAAGTTTATTTCAAACACAAAAACCTTTTTCTGAATGTTTGTTTGAGCCAATGTGCAAGATCTTTAAAAGTTTATATGGACCTGAGATACAGAATTTTCTGTGGACTTCCTCTGTGCCCTCACAAAGTAATCCTTTTGTTCAATTTTGAACTCTGAAATGATTGTAATATTATTTATCCAATGTTCCCCCACAACATTTTATTGCTCTTAGATACGATTCTTTAATGAACTCCTTGATTTTATATATACTTTTTTTTGCATTTTATAAAACAGCCTTTTTCGCTTTTTATTTTGTGGATTATTTTCAAAAACTTCACGAGTAGCTCTTTTAAAATTGCAGATTTGAAGGTCTTAATTAGCTGCTTTTGTACAGTAGCCTGGGGTGAGACCCTAGAATCTGAATTTTTATAGACATTTCAGGAAAATATTATGTATTCCAAAATTAGAGAAACACACATCTAAGATGTCCAAACATAGAGTCCTCATTTATTCTTGTTTTTTTCCCTTATATCTTGCTAATAATTTTAGTTCTTGCATATGAAATTGTTTGCTGTGTACAGAAAAAAAATTGTTGGAGTCCAATTAATTCCCCTTGCCTTTTCAAATTGTTCTCTTAGTTAAACAATTTTAATACTCTTGTTGGTGTTGGTAAACACACTAAAACTTGCAAATGTTAGCATATTTTATAGATCTCTATTATTTTGAAAATCTTGTATTTGCAATTTTTCTATTTTAAAGGAAATTTACTCAATTATTTGTTGTTCTAAGGAACAAGTATGATTCCATGTCTTTCCAAATGTGTATATGAATCTCTATTCAGATACGTACCATACTTGGTTTTCAAAATTTATATCTGAATGTGTTTTTCAAACATACAATATCCCCCTTTTGAAGTTTGTTTCCTTCTGGGTTCATTGGACTTCCTTCCCAGTATATCCCCAAACAATCTGTGAAAAGATTGGAGGGTGTGAAATAAGAAATCTCTACACAGTCATGAGTTGCGTAATGACAGGGATGTGTTCTGAGAATGCAGTGTTAGGTGATCTCGTCATTGTGTGAACATCATAGAATGTGCTTACTCAAACCTAGATGGTATCATCTACTATACACCTAGGCTATATGATACTAATCTTATGGGCCCAATGTCTTACATGCAGTCCATCATTGACTGAAACGTGTTTGTGCAGCCCATGACTCTACCTACTTATCTATCTATCTATCTATCTATCTATCTATAGGTCTATATATGTCTCTATATATAGGTCTCTGCTCTCAGTTCCTGATCCTCTAGAGCTCCTAAAACCATTGTAATCTCGTGAGTAATAGAGGTACTAGGAGCATTTTACACAGAGCTTCTAAATTCCTTGAATTTTTCTGAGAGATAAGAGCATCTTTTGTTTTACTGAGGGGACTCTTGATGGTCCCCTCAGTGGGAAATGGCCACCAGAAAGAGGAAGCCGTAATTAGAAGCTTCAACTGTCAGCCCCATCCCCTATCCTTAGGGGACGGGAGTTGGGCTAGAGATCAATAACGCCTATGTGATGAACTCTCCATAAAAATCCCTAAAGTACAGGATGCAGGGAGATTCCAGGTTGGTGAACACATCCACATGCCAGGAGGATGGCGCACCTCAGCTTCACAGGGATAAAAGCTCCAATGCTTAGGACCCTTCTAGACCTTTTCCTATGCCTCCCTTCATTTGTTTTTTTTCTCTGTATGTTCTAGCATATCCTTCATTATGTAATAAACTGGTAAACACAAGTGAGCATTTCCTGAGTTTTGTGAGTCACTCTAGGAAATTACCAAACTTAAGGAGGATGCCTTGGGAACCCAAATTCACAGAAGTATGGGAGGCCTTGACTTGCCATTGACATCTGAAGTGCAGGCAGTCTTGTGGGATCTGAGGCTCACTCCAGGGAGACAGTGTCAGAATTGAAATGCATTGTAGGACACCCAGCTGGAGTTGGAGAACTATTGATGTAGGAAAAATCCCACACACTTGGTGTCAGAAGTGTTGTGAATAGTAGAGAATATAGAAGAAAAGCAGTTTGAATTCTTTCAGTTCTTTTAGTGTTTTAGTTGGTGTCCCTTTTAGGGGGGTTGTAGGGTTGCACTTATATGTAAAAAAAAAAAACCCTGTAAAACTAGCGTATTAAGAACTGATCTGTGCAGATTCCAAGTTTCTGGCTATGGACAGTTCTCTTATTTCTTCCAGCTTGCAGATCTTAAGGAAACAGGGCAGACTTCAAAATATTCTAGTCTGTGGTGTTTGTCCGTAACACACTCATCACTAATGCCTTGTCTTTTTCTTTAATTTTAATCTTGGGTAACTCCAATTATTAAATTCCCACATATGTCATCTCCTGGAAAAGGAACACCCTGGTCCTTGACCTATGTTCTAATTCCTCCAGCTTAATCCAAGTTTCCTCTAATTTCTCTGGGATAAAACATTTCTTGGTTAATCAGCTTACCAGTTTCAAATTATCTGTAACTAAAGGTCTCACGGTGAGATCTGGTACCTTCAAGAAAGCAATCTTACTCAAGAAAAGCAGCTGTGTTTGTTCTGAAAATAAAAGTTCATGGAAGAAAAGGTAGAAAAATGTTGCATTTCAAAAATATTTTCTAAGGGGGCAGGCCCCATAGCCAAGTGGTTCAGTTCTCATGCTCTGCTTCAGCAGCCTGGGGTTCGCTGGTTCAGATCCTGGGCGTGGACATACACACTGCTCATCAAGCCGTGCTGAGGTGGCGTCCCACACAGAACTAGAATGACCTACAACTAGGGTATATAACTATGCAGTGGGGCTCTGGGGAGAAAGAAAAAAGAGGGAGATTGGCAACAGATGTTAGCTCAGGGCCAATCTTCCCCAGCAAAAAGCCTACCCTAAAAAAATATAATTTTTCTTACATGCTTACAATGATTTTTGCACTCCATCAACTGTATTTCAAAAATACTATGGTACACTATATTATATTGTTGAGAGCTTAGCGAAGCTACTCCATGGATTTCTGCCTTGGCTGCCATTTCTTTGGCCAAGCAGCCTTGGGGAGCTTGAACTGATACTGGCTTCTCCTGTGATAAAAATCCACAGAGTCACAAGCAAATCTAAGTTCCTGATGTGACTTCCCCAACAGCTATTGTGATCTACAGTCTCCCTGCCTCCCAGCACCTTGCCCTCATGTGCCTCTTAGAGAAGACCCCAGAGGGGCTTACCAAAATCCTGCCCTCGAGGTCTGAATTGACCAATCCAACCTTAGCTTGGAAACCCAAAGCACTCCACCCACAGACCCTAATAAAGGCTTGTGCCCGGGTCTCGTAGCTCTCTCTGCCTGCACCCTGCCTTGACCTCCCCATGCAGACCATTGAGGACATGCCGTGTACTTCCCCCAAGACATGTGAGTAATTAACTTCTCTATTTCAGTTTCTCTCATGGTCTGTTGTCAAACCACAGCTCACGATTCAGCTCCCTGTGCTCCGCTTAACAAGTGTTAATTTGACAGATTCATAACATATCATAAATATATTATAGATAACTATGTTATCGATAATAATCAAAGACAAGATAAAAATATATGACATTATGATTATTCTTGTTATTGTTTGTTAAACAAGGTAGTTTTTAAAAAAAATTCCTATAGTTCTTAAGAATAGGAACTACTTCTTAAATATTTGTACGCTCTTCCATCCTGCACCCCACCTCACAGCCAATGCCCACAGCACGTATTATTGTGTGAGGCATATGCTAGTTCTATTTGTAAAAAATATTTTGAATATATAGACAATTATTTTCAATCCATCAAGCTAGAGAAGTTGCTAGCATTTGGAATAGGCCCTTTGTAGAGAGAAGGAAGTTACTGATGACCTTTTGCTTTAAAGGATTTGAACAACCTGCAGAACTTAATTCCACAGGCGCTGCTAGTATTTGCATTACTTGATGTCTTAATGGAAATCTCTCCACTCTTTATCTTTCGAGTTCATTCTCCTCATTGTTAGCATTTCCTAATGCTTCCTTTTTAGCAGTGTTTTATGAGGCTGGCTTGGCACCTGATCGGAAACACAAGGCATAAAATCTGTACAATTCTCTAATCTTGTTCTCATGCCAGAGACAGACCTCCCCTTAAGGACCAGTTTCTGAGAAGTCAGACACCCGGGTTCTGAAGAGGAACCTGGAGGAAAGCTCCTAATCGCCTTTCAGTCTTCACATGAAAATGGAAGATGATTTTAAACTTTTTAAAATGACATTTGTAGTCACACTCATAGTCGAATCTTTATATAGTAGTCTGAAGAAACATAGACTTTTTTTGAGCAGAATATGCAGTAGAGTCCTGGAACTCAAAAAAGGAAAATACTGCCTCTCAAATAGAAGTTAGAACTTCGATGTCGTTTTACTTCGGGACCAAATAGGCCATGTATTACATAGGTTTATATAAAATGCCTTTGTAAAGTCCAGCAACAGCACATAATTAGAACCCCGTAAGCATTTATTGAGCTGCTCCTGTAGGTGAGATACTATGGGCGACACAATGAATGTTAGAAATTAACACAATTAGCAAAAATAATTTATCTAGAAAATTATTTTACACTATGTTAATGACAATATCTATAAAAATGTGGAATCTATCTTTCTGATTGAAAATGAATTGTACTTTGAGGCAGGTTAAAATTAAGAGCAGTTGTTTTGCTTTTAGATGTGAAAGAAATGAAAGATGGCCCATTGCTTTCACAGTCACTCAGCAAATAATCTTCATGTATTTGAATATTTCCTTACTTCTCTTCTGATCGACTCCTGTAGTCAGACTGGAATTACACACCATCCTCAGCAGGCCCTAAACTCTCGTCTCCTTCCGTTTATCAGAGTTTCCTGTTTGCCTCCTGCAGCTTTCCTAGCAGCCCTACCCAGATGCTGGAGTGGCATGGATCGGTCTCTTGCAGCTGGACTGCAGGGTTTCCTATGGAAACAAATTCAGGCCCTCTATACTGACAGACCTTTACATTTTGTCTTTCTGTATAAGGTTGTAAAACTAGGGAAGGGTCGGGGAGTATATTTAATTCCTCTTCTTTGGGCTCACAGTTTGATGCATCACCGACCTCTCCAGGGTTGTCAGGATCTCCTCAGCTCTGTGGCAGAAAACTAGAAAGCAAACTGTAAGGAAAAGAAGCTTGTTTTCCTTTTGACATGAGTACCTTTTCTTTCTGCTTTCTGTTCCTTGGATAAATGTAGTTCCTGTGATGCTTATCACAATGGACTGTTTAGTTGAGAGTTTCTAGATTTCTTTGAACTCTTCAGATAAATGGCACAGAATAGGGACACTATTATAATAATTAGCACCATCTTTATCATACAGTAATTATACAAAGGATCAAATAATAAGGAACCAATCCTTTTAAATGCAAGGCATTGAAGTACACTTGAACTCTTTGTGACCATATTCATGGGCTAAACCTGCTTCCTCGGGAAGAGTCACTTTCAATTACAGGCATGAATCTATTTATTCTTCAGTCCACAAAAAGCTACCAGATAGGCTAACTAGTAAATGACATTTCCTTTCTTAGTATATACATAAGCCTCTCGTGCTGAGCTCTTAGTGATGGATTTCCCCAGCATTTGTAGACGTATCATCTTGTTGTGAATCTTTCACACTTACGTTACACCACCATTGCAGACACATGCTGTGCCCTGGAGCGGCCACATCGTTGGTCCTATCATTTTATATTCACAGAATGCTAAAGGGGAAAATTCCCAAATTAATATCAGTTTATGCCCTGCTAAATATTTTTTATATATATGGGAAAACAATTGCTAAGCATTTTTTCTGAGATACAAACAACAATTAATTTCCAGACTCTTAGACCTGATTATTGGAAAACTCAAACTTTTGTGTCACAGGCTCAGTACTGATGTATTTGAGGCCCTACCAAGTAAAATTCTCTTCTTTTATGTGTGAAATTAGGTAACTAAGGTGAAAAATAAATCATAAAATGTTATATATTTAAATTAATATTTATATGATCATCCTCCCCAATCTACTTATTATTTGATTTTATTTTATCTACCCATGACTAATGTAATGCATTTATTTACTGTGTACACTCTAAAGTAACTGGAAAAAAAATCACTTGATAAATTACTCTGCTTCGCATATGATACTTAGACAATAGTTCCAGTTCTAAAGGCCTAACTGTATCAAGCTAATTTTTCTTCTGACAACCTGCTTTCTAATTTCCTAGTCAATCCCTGGCCATTTATTGGGGATTTTTCCTATCTTCTCAGCCGCTTGTCACAGCACACTGATGCTTTCTCATCTCGTCACCAGATTCTTTCCTATGTATGTTGCGGTTTTTGCAATCAGGTTTTGAAGACCAGTCTCCTATTTTGGAGGGGATGGAAGAGTGAAATGGAAGACAAGTGAAAATTATTTCCCTTCTCTTGAGGCTTATCTTGGTATATCTTAAATGTTACTTATAATTTTAAATTCAATCCTGCAAAAGCAAGGACAATCTACTGCATACTTCACGACGTCCAGCACTTAATGGTTTTAAAAGCATCTCCAAAAATTACTTAATTGTATATTGGTTTTTATGTGAAGTATAATATGTTTTTGGAGTAGGAAAGATTTTAATTACCAGATTTAAAAAATAAAATGTAGGCACAACTATCTTGTAATGAGATAGTGATGTTTTAATACTCACCAAACATACATTATTATTTTTATCAATAATTAAAACATCGAAGCCCCTAGAAAAAAATGCAACAGCTTAAATAGAGATCCTTATAAGAGATGCTCCTCTTCCCAAGGTCTGGCGTCAGTAGGCTCAGTGATTAAGAGAAGCTGTGCTCTGAGCTGGGAGGCGCTCCCAACTCTCAGCGCAGCACAGTACTATGATGAGTTGCTGTCAGGACCCCTTGGGGTTGTAGACAGAAATCACGCTGAGGGCACACGACAGACTTCAGACAGCATCTCTCCCAACCTTCTTATGTTATGGGTGAGGAAACCAAGGATTCTGGAGGGAGTATCTTAGTGAACTTGTTCTTAGTCAACAGCAAAGAGTAGATGGGCTAAGGCAGTAGAGAGAAACGATCTTTCATTGGCCACCTCCATTTGTTAGGTGTTGTGCCAAGTACTATACATGTTTTACTTTATTTAATCTTTCCAACTCTAAGAGATAGGGCTTTAATTCTGATTTTATAGGTGAGGTCTCCTACATCATTTGTGGGCCCCAGTGCAAAATGAAAATACTAGGTCCATTGTTCAACAAAGAGGAAAAAGTTATGGTGTTTTTATTTGCTGTTTAGTGTCACCCTCACTTGGGAATGGGGAGTGATGTCCCTTTTTTAATTGTTTAATGTCTGACTTATCTCTCTAGAATATAAATTTCAGGAGATCATGGGCCAAGTTAACTTAGGATTTTTATAAATATTCCTGGGACAGACTCAGAGTGAACAGATTTATCTGAGGTTCCAGATTCTAATACATTTTCACCTGACTTAAGCATTGCCTCCCTGGCAGCTAGTGCTCATCACTTAAGACAAAATTTCTCAAATGTGTTTCATCGTAAAACTCACTTGATTCACTTGTAAAAAACATTCTTACTTCCCATCCCCCAAGTGCAGGAGATTTTAATTCAATTGGTCAACTTGAAGGGTCACTTTCAAATGTCCATCATGTCATACTACTCCCCTGCACAACCTCTCCAACGGCTTCCCATTCCACGTGAACCAAAATTGAAAGCCCTTGCTCTGGCTGCAGACCCTGTACATCAGTCTTGTTACCTTTCTCTCCCACCACCTGCTCTCCTGCCTGTATGCTCAATCTACATGTTTTTTAAATGTCCTATTCTTTGCAAATGCCAAACTTATTTCTGCCTCTATATTTGTAATTCCATGCACTGGAGAGTTGTTCCCCCGACCCCTTCAGGAGAGCCTTTTCTGGTGAGGTCTCCTACATCATTTGTGGGCCCCAGTGCAAAATGAAAATACTAGGTCCATTGTTCAACAAAGAGGAAAAAGTCATGGTGTTTTTATTTGCTGTTTAGTGCTCCCTGACCACATAGGTCTCTATTACATCTCTGTCTTTCATTTTGTCCTGTTAACTCGTTAACATGTAACCATCTGAATTTATCTTATTTGCTTATTGCTTAATCACTTAGTCTTATTAGCTTTCTAGAAATAATCTCCAGGAGATCACAGATCCTGTTAGTCTCACTCTCTTTTATAGCCCCAGTGCCTAGATTAGTGTCTGTCAGTCAACAAATATGAATTTGTACTTTACCCTGTGGGGGATCAGAATTGGCCACCCAAAAATGTATCTCCTTGGCTTGATTATTTTTAATGACAAAAGACTCTGAAAGAAACTTTGACCTTCCCCCTAACTGCTTAAAAGAATTTAAGATAGAAGGCCTGTTCCAGGAAGGAGCTAATACAATAAGATAGCTATAGTATAGTATAAACTAGGAGGAGGATCCTTGCTAAGCCTGATTTTGTCAAAGTTCTTTCTCTCTCTCTCTGACTCTCTGTCTCTCTCTTTCTCTCTCTCTCTGTCCTTCTCTTTCTCGTTACACTGTCTATAGATGGCCCAGCAAATATTCGTCTATCAAACACTTGCTTTTCCATCTCCATGTGAATTGCCTTCCTCCCCTTTGAAGTCCCAAACTACTACCCCCAAAATCCTCTATTGTCTTCAGCTGAGGATGGCATTTAAAGCTATGGTTTTGGCTATTTTGGTGAGTTACTCTGTTTTTTTGGGTTTCTCCCATGTATACGTGTTGTTAAACTTTGTTTAATTTTGTCCTGTTATTCTGTCTCATATTAACTTAATTCTTAGACTAGCCAGAAGGGCCTAAAGGGTAGAGGAAGAGCTCTTCCTCCCCTGCACCACACTCTTTACCTCCACTCCAGCCTTTACACTCACCTTAATGATTCTCTTGAGCTTGTCCTAGAAAGGAAGATCATGACTTTTCCTGACCTACATTTCCCCCTAACATGGCTCTGGTCAGAATATTTAAACACAAAATGGTGTAAAATATTGACAATTTTTGTTCCTAAAACTATTATCACACCTAGGGTAAGATTTTCAGTGTTCTCTATCATCATGATTGAGTTTAGAGAGAGATGGATTGGAGTGTGGATCAGGTATGTGATCAGATTGCCCACTGCATAAATTGCTTGCTAATAACTACACTACTAACTCATTGGTAGTTAGGAAATGATTGAATTCTTTTTTACTATTGCCTAATTTATAATTTCTGCATATTAAATACCAGTAGCTTCAAAATAAAACACATACGAAAACCACCATATATAAACCATACTTCATACATCGGTGGGAAGATTCTCAGAATCTAAATGTCATCCTGGCATGATCATTTGAGAAGCTCAGCTTTTAAATATAGTATATTTAAAGTTTTTCCAAAATCTGGGATGTGTTATTTCTATATAATATTCTTGTTACCATTTATGTCCTTGAGATACTAATTGCAATATTTTCAAATTCGGTCAGATTACATTTAAAAACTTCTATAACTGCTCTTTCATATTGTCTATCAATATATGTTTATCTAAATAATACATTTAAGCCAAAAGTAAAAGAAATTTCAAATGGTTCATATTCCCACCAGATGAAGATAAGCACTATTATTTTCATATACAGTAATATACACACATATGTAAAATAAAGGGCCCATACTGTATGTTTTATAACTTTCCATTTTTTACTTAACAACATATAGTTCGCCTTCACATGTAAGCAGTTTATATTATTTTTAATATTTGCAAAGAAATATACTGTATGAATGTAGTTATATAGTTATAACAAGTGTACTTACAGTGGATATCTTCACTTCAATTTTTTTGACTTATTCCAATACTCTGAACAAATAGTTACATTTATTGCTATCTTGATTCTTCTCTGTATTAGTCTACTTGGGCAGTCATACAACAAAATACTATAGACTGGATGACTTACAAAACAGGAATTTATTTTCTTACAGTTCTGGGGCTAAAGATCTGAGACCAGGGTGCCAGCATGGTTGAGTTCTGGTGAGAACTCCGGTACTGGCTTGAGGATGGCTGCCTTCCCCAGGTCTTCACTTGGGAGAGAGAGAGAGACGGAAAGAGAGCGAGCGAGCTCTCTGGTGTTTTTTCTTAAAAGGACACGAATCTTATTTGATCTGAGCCCCACTCTTATGACCTAATTTAACCTTAACTAACTGATAAAACCCCCATCTCTAAACACAGTCACATTGGGTTTCAACATATGAATTCTGGGGGGACATAATTCAGTCCTCAAAATTCGCCTAACAAGCAAAATAAAACAAATGCATCTCTTTACTCTTTAAAAAGTCTCAGAAATTGACATTTACATTATTTTTTAATAGTTTGAGAAGCGTATAAAAGTAAGTTAATAATACTTTTCTAGCAAGCTACAAGTAGTATTTATAGGAGGCTTTGCAGGGAAAATGGAGGTTCAGAGAGCCATAGAGGCTGCCAAAGTCACTCACTATTAGTAGAGAAATACATAAACTCAGGTATTCTAAATCCATGGTCCATCTAATAATACATAGTTTTCACATTTGTATGACAGGTAAACTACAACAAATGCATAAAATGAGGTGGAAGAAATAAAATTCTCTTACATGCCTTCATGGAACATTATATTGATTTGAAATACAATAGTCTATTTTCCACAAAATATTTAATGTATCCTAAGGGTTCTTACTCAAAAGTTCAAGGGTCTTTTTTGTAGCATGGCATCTCATGAATTTTGATCATGATTTCAAACTTTGCTGCCAGAAAATATTCTTTGGATGTGTGTATGCTGTGTCTGATTTAAATTGACATGGAGATTTATTATTTCTCAAAACAATTATCCAGGGGCAGAATGCTATGCTGGTTCCATGAAATGAACTGCAAACTCTGTCCTATATCCTCATGTATCTATGTTTCCCTAAGCCAGAGATAAACATGGGATAATACCCAAATGACTAGCCCATCATTCTTGGCAAATGTTGGACTACCGAAGGGAAGAACACTTCCTGACACGTCATCAGAGTAGCAAAGTGCCTGCCAATATCAAGGGTCAATGTGTCAAAATCACATTGACATTGCAAGTGGGATCGTACTAATGGTGTGTGATACAATTTGGCTTATGTGTTTCATGGTTTTCTAAAAAACAAAGAAGAAGTTTCTCTCTTTATTAGTTTGCAGTGATATTCTTGGTACTATAGTTCTCAAATGACACACAAAATGGAATATGTGATTTCTTCCCAGAAAATAAACCTTAAAAAAACTAAGTGGACCTTCTAAAAAGGCTCTAAATTTAGTAAGCTCAAATATGATGGTAGTTGATTATTGGTTCTGCCCTGAAGAAGACAAGCTTACTTTGGGGGAAGACATAATCCTCTTAAGATGTTTGCTAGATGGAATTCTAAGTGTATTTAAATAGTATGATTTTAAACTAGATAGCAACTGAGAATTTAAATGGATCTTGTTCTAGTATCTTTTTCTCTAAAGAATAAGACTTTGAGTTGAAAAAATTTTAAACTGTTTCTAAGCATGAGTAGTAAAAGAAATAGAAATAAACACAATTTGACAACTTTTTGAGGATAAGATTACTTGTAATTGTATCCTTTTTCATGAAAATGTTACCACAATTTTTTTTAATTTTTCTTAAATAGAGGGCCTAATTGTACCTATGAGCATTCATAACAAACAGTACTGAACTGATGTAGCAGCATCTATACAGATCCTTAAAATGATTAAATGATGAGCATTTCTATTATTCAGTTATCTTGCTGTAATAAAAGTGTTTGGTGTGTAATTATTTTATATAAATCAATAAGCATAAAGTCAAGTAGGAGAACATAAATGGAAGATGCAGATTCCCTATCTGTGTATATTATAAGACAGCTATAGACCTACTCCACACAAGGAAGCTGTACTAAATGGAGAATACAGCCTATCATAGGAAGTTTAAGAATTAAGGGCAATAGCAATACAGAGGAAGGAGACAGAACCTCTAGCTTGGAGAACAGGACAGTTTGCGGAGTAAGTGACATTTTTATATTTGGTCTTAGAAATAGAGAAAACATGAACATTTGGAGATGGCAGAGAATAAGGGGCATGCATGTGAGAGATGAAAGTGGGAAAAATGAAGGTAATTGTTTATACCATATGAAATAAAACTGTAAAAGTGCATAGTTCCAGGCTCTTGGATTTAGAGTGAGTATAGATTTAGAGAAATGAAGTGAACTATGGGGACATACAGATAATTTGTAGCCTGGGCTTAGGAGGAACTTGAATCCAATCCTTGGTTATTCTGAGACTTGTGGGCAGAGAAATAGCATGATCTTGTTTGTGTGTTATTAAAATTAATTGGTAAATACAGTGCTTGTTGGAGTAAGTTGACAAACGTCACAGAGCTAGATAGTGGATGGGCCATAATCGAATTCATGTTTATTGTCATTTCACGGCCCACAATTAAACATCAATTGTCTTGAATTCCTTTTTGTTCCTAGAGGGACAAAATTAGCTCACTATTGAGAAGAAGAACTGATCTCTCCTGGAGAGCAAGCCAACTGCCATTTCATTTGGCATCAGATTTGAAGTTAATTTTTTTCTTCTAAGGCACCACAGTGTCCAGATTTTGCCACTGAAAACAATGTCTAGTAGGCTGATGTCAAAGAAATTTCATGGTGGAATTTTGTTACTTTGGTGAATTTATCAGCTGCAGGATCTGGCCTTAAGCCTTGGACGCTCAAAAGCTGGATTTTGTTAATATAATGTGACCTGGTTAATACCTCTCTTGTGAAAGGGAAGGACGCAGACATTGACTGAGCCCAGGAGATTTTTACACGAAGTCAGGATTCCAAATCTAACTTATAACAAGAAATTGTTATTATATGATCTTACTTTCCTAGTAGACAGAAATTGTGAAAAAAAACAGCTATAAGAAGGTGAATTTTGTAAGCAGGAAATCAGAATTAAGGGAGTTAGATGAATCAAATATTTAACAGTATTTGTTAACATAACTTTGTATATCTATTTCACACAAGGAAGGTTTTGTCAAGGAAACAGCTCTAAAGGTCCCCAGCCTTTCCTGTAAGTGTCCGAATGGATACTATAAACTTTTCCTTCTGTGACTTTTTCCTTTTCTCTGCTTCCATGAACGACCAATATCCCTTCAAACACTACCTTTCTCATATGTTACTCTCTTCAGTCATCTCTTAATGGAGTCTTGATAGGTACTATGGGCTGATTTTGCAGGATAACTCTCAGATTTCAACTTTTTGGTATGTTATAAAAAGGTCTACACAACCTTATCTATCTTATACTTACACTTGCAACTTTCCATCACCTGCATTAAATTTTATACTCTACTAGTCTGTATATTAAGAAAGGGGACAAGCTCTAAATGGATATCTCAAAGTGATTCCAAACTCAACAAGTACAAGAAGAAAATTCGTTATTTCCTGACCCACCCCCCCAAGATTTCCAATGTGTGTTTCATCAGTGAGTGAACCACCGTCCATCCAGTCGCACACACTATAAAACCAGGGTTTTCTTTGACAACTTCTCTTCTCTCTTCCTTAAATCCCCCCCATTCATTTATCCAACAAATATATCTTGAATGGTTATGCTGTTTCACTTGTTGGCAAAACAGCAATAAAATGCAAGGAAGTCCTTTGTAATCATTAAGTTTAGATTGCAGTCAGGGAAGAGTGTAGCTAGACAGTAAGAATTAAAACAAATAAAAAATTTAATATGTCAGGAGTTGGTAAATGCCAGTTCTCAAAACAAAATTGTATGAGAAAATGGGATTATGTTTGAGAAGAGAGGTGCTTTCACACATGGGGTGATCAGGGAAGGCCTCTCTGATTAATTGGCATTTAAGCCTTTCTAAAATCTTGTAAGGTGATATTGACTTTAATTCTTAAATCTTGATCATACCTGTCCACTTCTTTCCATCTTCATGGTCAATATGCGTGGGACCTCCATGAAAAGGCGCTTCTCAGGTCTCCCACTGCTACATGTATTTGACCAAAGAGCATAGCTGACAGCAGCCCCAGATGCTGCACTCCGAAATCTACCACTCATTTACTCTTAGGCCAAACTTCCAGTGGACTGCTCCCAGATAGCGCCTCAGCACGACAGGGACGCCAAAGTCGCCATTTCTTGGGAGACACGGGACTTGCCTGAAAGACTTCAGCTCAAGAGCTTCCCCCAGTGGTGTTGAACTGCAGGCTAAGATGCTACCCACCAAATGTCTTCGAAGCTTCTTTCTCTTCCTCACAAAGACAAGTGGTCTGATGATTGCCACAGCCTCTCTCTCCGCATTTCCGTGCACATCTAATCTCTGCTTCCCTGAGGGCCTGGACTAACACACCTGTTTGAGTTCTCCCACATTCTCTCCCACCCCCTCTCAGTACTGTGAGTCTTTCACACAATGAAAATCTCATGTCCTGACGACTGCCTAGAACCCTGTAGTTTGATTCTGTTGCTCTTCAGAGACTCACATCCACAGCAGGGCATTCAGAGCTCAGCATGGCTGTCGCTGGCCACCCCCCATCCCCACCTCACACTCCTCCCCCTCTCCCGGGCCCTGCTCCAATAAGCTGCCCTTCAGTTCCCTGGGAAGGTGCGTGCTCACTGACTTACACAGCTTCTACACGTTCTGTGCCCTTTGCCAGCAGTGCTACCACCCCTGTTTCTCCCACCAATTTCAAGCAGGTAACTCTTATTTATCCTACGGTTTCCTTCTTTAGACTTGTCTGAATCACCATTCTCCTTCATCTCAATGAGATCCTTTTATTTTATCCTTTCAACTTCCCTAAAGAATATTTACACATTCATTAGCATGATTGCCTTCAGAGCATTTGTCTCAGTTTGCAATTTTGCATTTATTAATATGATTATTTGATTAATGCCCACTTCCCCCACCGGGCTATAAGTTCACCTTTTTATCACCATTGTATCCCCATCACCCAGCTCAGTGTCTGGCCTAAAGTAAGCATATAATAAATATGTATTAAATGAAACAATGAATAAACAGTCTTTCTTCCAAGGAACTTTGATTAAATAGCATATCTTGTTGAAGCTTGGTTTTTCTCAATTGTAAGTAATTGCAAACATTACTTCTATAATAAAACTAGCCTCTTCATCATGGAAATGTAATAATACAAAATTGATATAAATTTTAAGCCTGTATATCAAACTGCAAGACATAAAACATGTTGACTATGTATTAAGTACTTACTACGTGGTAGGCATCACTAAGGACTCAGGAGGCATTGTCTCAGTTAATTTTCACAGCACCCCAGGGAGTGTCCCTGCATTTCCTCCTTCTAGATGAAGACCCTGAGGCTGAGAGATGCTAGGTCGCTTATCTGTGGTCACTGCGCGAGGCAGCTGGGGTTGAGCGTAGGTGTGTTGGACCCGAGAGCATGTGCTGCCCATTGCTGTTTGATGGACCTTTTTAACTTTGGGTTTTCTAATTATGCTCCCAGACTTTTAGGGGATATAATTATGTAGTTCTACTTTGGGAAAAACTTTGAAAAGTACAGTGTGCTTTAAACTGCTTGTGAAGTCCAGTGACATACCACAAGGTGTTTCACACTGCTGTCCTGTACAAATTGGCTTGGATGAAGTCACTTCCGCTGGCTACCACTGAATGGTTGTCTGGCCAAGACACCATGGTCTGGTTTGCACAGCATCCAGGGCACAGGTCTAATTTAACTTTTGACACATTTTTTGAGTAGTTTCTGTTCACTTGTCTGTCCTTCCTTAAACCATAAATTCCTTGACGGAAGTAGCAGTGTCTTAATGATTTCAAATCTGTATTGAGGTTTTTGCTGCACCAAATACCATGTTAAATGCTTTAATAACTCAATTACTTCTACTGACAACTCTACCTATGAGGTAAGTACTATCATATCCACGATTTATAAGCCTAAGACGAGATAACCAGTACATAGCTGGGGCAAGATTGATTTCAAGTTTGTCTAATTTGAAGTTCATTCTCTCACCTACCTAACAGAGCAGAGCAGACCTTTGGATTTTCAAAAATAACCGCAGACACCGGGCATTCATTAAGCACACAGGAGCCTCTCATTTTCTCTCTCACTCCTTCTCCTCTTCCTCCCTCCCTCTCTGTGTCTCACCCTCCACTCCATATGTGTGTGTGTGTGTGAAAGAGACGGAGACAGAGAGACAGGGATGGAGAGACAGAGACAGAGATGGAGAGACACAGATGGAGAGGGAGAGAGAGGGGGGGAGGGAGAGGTGTTTTTAATTAAACTCTTTCTTTCTCAAATAGATTTGTAATTTCCTACCAAAGGAGTGAATATGGGAAATTTCTAGCAAAAGAGAACTGACAAAGTATGGTCATATGGAAAAAAGTAACAGGAGGTACTATCTTGAAAGATGGAATACTTTATTAAACTTTAAAAAAACACAGGTTGATCAGAAAAATATCTGGGTCTTTAAAATTACTGGGCAGATTACCTGAAAGGAAAAAAGCCATTTTTTCTGGTAAGATTTCCTCTTCGTGAATGAAAAGCTGAGAAAACCACTGATATGCATTTGTTTTTACATTTAAGATCAATTTTAGATTAGCAATTTGTTTTAAATTAAATACTCATTGAAATGTAGAGCTTCTCATAGTGTGTTACTGATTTTCATTACATTTATCCTATCTTGTAGCACATTAAATATTCTGTGGACATGCAGACTATGGGAAAGAGATTTAGGGCAATGTCCTTTTTCCCCTCCTAGAAACAAATGTAATTCATATAACTACATTAGCAGAAAAAACCAGACACTTAAATGTTCTTATGCTAACATATCATGTTCTTTATATTATTATGACTGGTGAAATCAATCGTTCATTGCAGGAAGAATTTCTCATCAATGTCATTTACAAATGACAATTCATGGCATGGAAAGTTTTGAGATATTTCCTGTCTCCTCCATTTATTAGTGAGCTGATTCTAAAATGAACAATTTCAGTAAGAGATTTTTCCTCATAAATTTCATATTACTTTTTTCTTTCTGTTGAACAGTCTCCAATATTTGATAAATAAATGTAAACTTTAAAAAGGAGCTGGTTGTCTTTCAGTTTAAATAAATCACTGCTTTATTGTGTATCTGATTATGAGGTATATTTATGTACATCTCTCTGAAAGCTGGCATCCACTGATCAGCGGCAGACTAAAGGCGGGGAAAGGCTCTAGATTGCTGAAATATAAAAGAGCAATAAAAGTTTTCATCTGAGAGAACTTGTATCAAAAGGATTATAATACAGTGCAGTCAGAGTAAGCAAGAGCAAATGATGCAATAGACACATTCGTGTTGTATAGCAATGGCAGATGCAGAACCATTCCTTTGCGAAGGTCTGGTCATCAGTCCTTGACAGAGATGCTTACAGGAATCACGTCACTAGATTTAGAGATGCCAAATTGGCTACTCTACATATTTTTATTATTTTTCTAGGATGATGCATCTCCAGGAAAATTAAGCGTTATAAAGAAAAAGTAAGTGGTGAGTTTATTTGTCTGTTTGAGAGGCCAAGCTGACAAGGTAGCAATGCCAGAATAGGATTCTCATGTGTCTGGCAATTACTATTATTATTATTTTTTTCTTAACAGTACATGGATATTTTAAATGTCAGTAAGATCAGTCTCGGAGGAATGTTTACCTACACTTGGAGTTGGCAGGGATGGACAGTTCCATAGAGCATGTTTATGGTGGTTACCTGCCATCTTGTCACTCTGAAAACTTTAGGAGGTAGGCAGCATTTCTAACTGACTGGTGGGGATATTGTCCAGAGGATTAGCAACAAGACAAATGTTCATCTTTTGTGGAGGTCAGATGATCCTAGCTACTTAGGTTATGGGGGCACAATATGAAAAATAGGAATAGATGTGTCAAGTTAAAACAATGCAGGATAACATAGATACTGGTTTTTTTATGCATCAAGTATCTATTCAAATGCCAAGAAACATACTTCCTGTTGAACTGTCAAATCATTCTAGAAAGAAAACTTCCAAAGACAAAATGTCAAGAAATGATGGTGTAATCCTAGTGATGGTATTCATCCAGAAAGAGCCAAATGTGTTGTCAGTTCCCTTTAGGTGCTTCTATAAGCAAGTCAAAAATTACTTCTAACATTGTCATGAAAATTGGACAGCATAACTTCTCCTTTCATTCTCTGTGACTGGCAAATAAATATTTATAGCTCTATAGTGGTGTATCATGGATAATAGAAGTTTTTCATTATGAATGACCTTAGCAATGACCAGATCCTCATTTGTGAGCTGGGGAAAAAGAAAGTCAGAGAGGTCAAGTGACTCACTCAAGATCATCATACAGATTTTTAGAGGTGGGAGTAGAAAACACTTGTATACTTTTTCCACTTAAAGTTCAGTGTTTCGTTTTGTACTACAACATGCCAAAGTTAATTTTCCAAATGGAAAAGTAATTTTGGTCATTTTAAAACATGTTGAGATTAACACAAAACTATCTACTTATTTGAATTATTTATAATTTCAAAAACAAATGAAATGGATAAATTTGGGAACATACTAAAAAAAAATATGTTGTCAAGTACTTGATACAGAGGACCTAGCCTGCTGCAGCAATTTCCAGATAGAAAGCTATTCTTTGGAGTGATGTCAGCATCATGAGGGTGTGAGTTGCTCCCTTTGTCTCTCCTCTCTAAGTTACAACTGAACAGACATTCATTACCCAATAGAGATTTCCCTATAGAGCACAACAGGAGACCTGAGAGATCCACACATCCATACATCTTGAAAGTGGGTGGACTGGATCCATGGGAAGTGGTGGAACTGGGTGAGTGGACACCTCCCTCTCCCCAGTGGTAGTGATCCAGGTTGTGGGTCATTACATTGTGGCCAGCATGACTGTAGGAGGAGGCGAGGGCAGCCAGGCCTGCATGCAAAGGCTTTCAGAGTGGTAGCCTGACTGCAGGAGTGCCCACTGTGCTTTGGTGGTCCTGCCCATGGGGACACACCCTACCCACTCGTGGTGGCTCAGCCCCACAAGGGAGCCTGGCCCACCAAGCACAGAGGCTTAGACAAAACAACCGTGAGAACAGAGCCAGGCTGAGTGGGAAAGAAAGTGCCCCTCCACTCCTGTTTAGCACAGCAGCTTGGCTGGACCCCTACCAAGTGCAGCAGGCACCATCCTCACGAGGCCTCACTGTCAACTACGAGTCTGATCAGCCAAGCAGCTGCAGCCAGCATCCAAACACAGGGCAGCCCTACAGGCACAACTTCCAGCAGATGGGACAGGATCAGAAAACAGAGTTCCTGCCCCCCAGTGGTAGAAAGTAGAATCTGTGACTTGATATTACCACAAACGCTCTGGCACAGGGTCAATTCATCAAACTCCAAGAAGAACTACAGTAACATTTCAGATCAGAAGGAAAATGACAAGTCTCCAGAAAGCAATAGGGAAAACAGAGAAATTTACAATGTAAGTGACTGAGAATTCAAAATAGTTGTCATAAAGAAACTCAATCAGTTACAAGAAAACTCAGAAATAAAGTCCAGTGAGCACAGGAAGAAAATTAATGAGCAGAAAGAATACCTCACCAAAAATATTGATGCTCTTAAAAAAACCAAACAGAAATTCTGGATATGAAGACCAAAATTATGAGATGAAAAATAATCTAGAAACCATAAAAAAAAATAGAGCTGACATTATGGAAGGCAGAATTAGTGATTTAGAAAATAGAAATATAGAAATGCTTCTGGTGGAGGAGGAGAGGGAACTAAGATTTTTAAAAAATGAAGAAATTCTTCAAGAAATATCTGACTCAATTAGGACAAGCAACATAAAGACTATAGGTGTTCTAGAGGAAGAATAGTGGGAGAAAGGAGCAGAGAGCTTATTCAAAGGATAATAGCTGGGAACTTCCCAAACCTGGAGAAAGAACTGGACTTACAAGTATATGAAGCCAATAGAATTCCTAATTACATCAATGCAAAAAGACCTTCTCCAAGGCATATAATATTAAAACTGGTAAAGTCAATGACACAGAAAAAAATATTAAGAGCAGCAAGGCAGAAGAAACTAAGCAACAAAGGAACTCCTATCAGGCTCTCAGAGGCTTTCTCAGCAGAAACCTTACAGGCTAGGAGAGAATGGAATGATATATTCAAAATTCTGCAAGATGAAAACTTTCAGCCAAGAGTACTCTACCCAGGAAGCTATGCTTTAGATACAATGGAGAAATAAAAGCTTTCTCAGATAAACAAAAGCTGAGGGAATTCACCGCCACCAGGCCTGCCTTACAAGAAATTGGAAAGGAGCCCTCATCTGAAACTAAAAAGCGAAAGCTTACAAAACCTTGAGCAAGGAGATAAATAGACAGATAGAATCAGAAAATTGCAGCTCTATATCAGAATAGGTTAGTAAAGACAATTATAACATAAAAGATAAAGGGACAGAAATCATCAAAAATAACTATAAACATTCCAATTCAGTCACAAAACCACAAACAAAAAATAATAATTTGTGACAACCACTCAAAAGCGGGGGGAGTTGGATAGGGATGGAACTTGCATAAGCTAATGGAGACAAGAGGCTATCACAAAATGGACTATCTTATCTATGAGATCTTTTATATAAACCTCATGGTAACTGCTAAACAAAAGATCAGAGCAGAGACACAAGTCATAAATAAAAAGAAAATTGAGAAAACCATCACAGAAAACCACCAAACTGAAATGGCAGTCAGAAATACAGGGGAAAAGAAACAATGGAAATATAAAACAAGCAGAAAACAAGAGATAAAATGGCAATATTAAGTCCTCATATATCAATAATCACTCTAAATGTAAATGGATTGAATTCAAAAATCAAAAGATGCAGAGTGACTGGATGGATTAAAATAACAAGACCCAACAATAAGCTGCCTCCAGTAAACACACCTCAGAGAAGACAAACATAGGCTCAGAGTGAAGGGATGGAAGATGACACTCCAAGCTAATGGCAAACAAAAGAAAACAAGTGTTGCTATACTTATCTCAGACAAAGCAGATGTTGAGATAAAAAAGGTAATCAGAGACAAAGAGGAGCAGTAAATAATGATCAAAGGGACATTCCACAAAGATGACATAACACTTATGAATATATATGCCCCTAACACAAGAGCACCTAAGTAAGTAAAGCAACTATTAACAGACCTAAAGGGTGAAATTGACAGCAACACAATAACCATAGGGGACCTCAACACCCCACTTACATCAGTGGCTAGACCATCCAGACAGAAAGTCAACAAGTAAACTATGACCCAAAATGAAATAATAGGTAGATGGACTTCGTAGATATACACAGAACAGTCTATCCAAAAAAAGCAAAAGACACATTCTTCTCAAATGCACATGGGACATTCTCAAAGACAGAACATATGTTTGGAAATGAGCCAAGCCTCAATATATTTAAGAAGATTGAAATTGTATCAAGCATCTTCTCTGACTACAATGCTATGAAATAAGAAATCAACTACAAGAAAAAGGCTGGGAAGGTCACAAATATATGGAGACTATGCAACATGCTACTGAACAACCATTGGATGAACGAAGAAACCAAGGGAGAAATAAAAAAAACAACACCTGGAGAAAAATGAAAATGAAAATACAACATACCAACTCTTATGGGATGCAACAAAAGTGGTCTTAAGAGGCGAATTTATAGCAATACAGACCCACCTCAACAAATAATAAAAATCTCAAACACATAAACTTAAACTGCATGTAACAGAACTAGAAAAAGAAGAACAAAGCACAAAGTCAGCAGAAGGAGGGAAATAATAAAAATTAGAGCAGAAATTAATGAAATAGAGACTAAAAAAACTATAGAAAGGATCAATGAACAAAAGAGCTGACTCTTTGAGAAGATAAAATAGACAAACCCTTAGCCAGACTCACTAAGAAAAAAGAGAGAAGCCTCAAATAAATAAAATAAAAATAAAATAAGAGAAATTACAGTAGATACCATAGAAATACAAAGTGTTGGAAGAGAATACTATGAAAAACTATATGCCCACAAATTGCATAACCTAGAAGAAATGCATAAATTCTTAGACCCATACAACCTCCCAAAACTGAATTAAGAAGAAATAGAGAATCTGAATAGACCTATCCTAAGTAAAGAGATTGAAACAATAATCAAAAACCTCACAAAAATGCAAAAGTCCAGGTACAGACGACGTCTCTGGAGAATTCTACCAAACACTCAAAGAAGATTTAACACCTATCCTTCTCAAACTATTCCAAAAAATTAAAGGAAATGAAACACCTCCTAACTCATTCTATGAGGCTGACATTACCCTGATAGAACAACCAGACAAGGAAAACACAAAGAAGGAAAATTACAGGCCAATATCACTGATGAACGTAGATGCAAAAATCCTCAAAAAAATATTGGCAAGTCAAATACGGCAATACATTAAAAATATCATACACCATGATCAAGTGGGGTTCAATACCCAGGATGCTGGGATGGCTCTACATCCTCAAATCAATCAGTGTGATAGACCACATTAACAAAATGAGGAATAAAAACTACATGATCATCTCAATAGAGGCAGAGGAAGCATTTGACAATTTATGATAAAAAACTCTTAATAAATTGGGTATAGAAGGAAAGTACCTCAACATAATTAAGGCCATATACAACAAAACCACAGCCAACATCATATTTAATGGTGAGAAACTGAAAGCCCTCTGAGAACAGGAACAAGACAAGGGTGCCCCCTCTTGCTACTCCTGCTTAACATAGCACTGGAGGTTTTGGCCAGAGCAATTAGGAAAGAAAAAGAAATATAAGGAATCCAAATTGGAAAGGAAGAAGTAAAAGTCTTGGTTTTTGCAGAACACATGGTTTTATATGCAGAAAAAACCTAAAGAATCCACAAGAAAAGTGTTAGAAATAATCAACTGCTGTAGTTACAGCAAAGTTTCAGGGTTCAAAATTAACTTCTCAAAGTCAGTTGCATTTCTATACACTAATAATGAACTAACAAATACAGAAGTCAAGAATACACTCTCATTTATAATCACAGCCCAAAGAATAAAATATCTAGGCATAAACTTAACCAAGGAAGTGAAAGACCTGTACACTGAAAACTATAAGACATTACTGAAAGAAATTGAAGAAGACATAAAGAAATGGAAAGGTATTCCATGCTTATGGATTGGAAGAATAAAGATAGTTAAAATGCCCATATTACCTAAGGCAATCTACAGATTCAACACAATCCCAATCAGAATCCCAATGACATTCTTCACAGAAATAAAATAGAGATTCTTAAAATTTGTATGGAACAACAATGTAAGTTCCCAAATAGCCAAAGCAATCCTGAGAAAAAGGAGCAAAACTGGAGGCATCACAATCCCTGACTTTAAAATATACTACAAAGCTATAGTAATCAAAACAGTCTGCTACTGGCACAAAAACAGACAAACAGATCAATGGAACAGAATTGAAAGCCAAGAAATAATACCACACATCTATGGAAGCTAATCTTTGATAAAGGAGCCAAGAACATACAATGGAGAAAAGAAAGTCTTTTCAATAAATGATGTTGGGAAAACTGGACAACCATGCATAAAAGAATGGAAGTAGACCATTATCTTCCACCATACACAAAAATTAACTCAAAATGGATTAAAGATTTAACTGGAAGACCTGAAATTTTAAAACTACTTGAAGAAAATATACGCAGTACACTCTTTGACATCAGTCTCAGCAGCATCTTTTCAAATACCGTGTCTACTCAGGCAATGGAAACAAGAGGTAAAATAAATAAATGGGACTATATTAGACTAAAAAGCTTATTCAAGGCAAAGGAAACCATGGACAAAACCAAAAGACAACCCATCAACTGGGAGAAAATGTTTGCAAATCGCATATCCGACAAGGGGTTAATCTCTAAAGAATATGAACAACTCATATAACTCAACACCACCACCAAAACAGTCCATTCAAAAACTGGGCAGAAGACATGAACAGACATTTTTCCAAAGAATATATACAGACGGACAAGAGGCATATGAAAAGCCATTCAACATCACCAATCATCATGGAAATGCACATCAAAAGTACATTGAGACTTCACCTTACACCTGTCAGAATGGTTATAATTAACAAGACAAAAATAACATGTTGGAGAGGACGTGAAGAAAAGGGAACTCTCATATACTGCTGGTGGGAATGCAAACTGGTGCAACCACTATGGAAAACAGTATGGAGATTTCTCAAAAAATTGAAAATAGAAATACCTGTGATCCAGCTATCCTACTACTGGGTATTTATTCAAAAAACATGAAATCCACAATACAAAGAGATTTATGCACCTCTATGTTCATTGCAGCATTATTCATAATAGTCGAGACATGAAAACAACTAAAGTGCCCATCAACTGATGTTGGATAAAGAAGACATGGTATACATATACAGTAATGGAATACTACTCAGCCATAAAAAAGACAAAGTTGTCCCATTTGCAACAACATGGATGGATCTTGAAGGTGTTATGTTAAGCAAAATAAGCCAGACAGAGAAACACAAACACTATATGATTTCACTCATATGCAGAAGATAAACAAACATAAGGATAAAGAGAAGAGATTAGTGGTTACCAGAGGGCAAAGGGGTGATGGAGGCGAAAGGGGAAAAGGGGCACATTTGTATAGTGACAGATAAAAACCAGACTATTGGGGGTGAGCATAATGCAGTGTATACAGAAACTGATATATAATAATGTACACCTAAAATTACACAATGTTCTATAAACCAATATGACCTCAATAAAATAATAATAAAAATAGGCCAGTTTCTTTAGGGAATTAGAAAAAAAAGTTATTCTACATTTTTATTTAAAGAATGCATGAATAAGTGTAGAGTATAGGGATAGAAATTTCGTTTATGCAAGTGTGCTGGTCAGCACCGTAGCAATTTGACACTAGTCATTATTTGGAATCCCTATAGGAAAAACACTATTTAAGGGTCAAGATTGGGTAATGTAGGCTATATTTATTTCTGTCTCTGATAATTACAGGAGACTAGAGAGTATCATGGTCTTTAATTCCTCAAATATTTCTTAGACATCTGTAATAATTCTCATTTTTATTCTAAGATATATGTACACATTTCCCTTTGATCTTTTGGCTTACAGACTGGGTTCATAAAATAGTGAGCTAATTTTTTGTGCTTTCTAATCTTCTCTTAACCAATGTAGAATACACTTTAAGAAAAGCATGTGAACTAAGATATTGATATCAGACTACAGAAATATATGATTTTTTATAGAGAGCCAGAACATAGATAAATTAGTAATACAGTTCTCTCAAGAGATTCTGCGTTTCTCTTTGAAGGATGTTACTCTCAGGGTCAAGGTCATGGGCAAAACAACATGGGAGAAATTCCTTTGCAGCTGCTTGCTCTGAACAAGCCTGTGGAAAATAAGCAGATGACTTCAATTTGCAGCTTCATTACTCACCCCATTCCTGACATTGTCCTAGCCTACACACACACACCATGAACAGCTCAAGAGCTATATTCCCAGATGCCTGATGTTTGAACCACAATATGTCAAAATAGATTGGAAGAAGAAAGTGTTTGCTGATAGATGGCATATATTCATGTTAAGTACAGATAGGGAGAGCTTCACCTTAGTTTCCCTGAGGCAGCTGACCTTCTCTGCCTTCTTTTCATTTTTTAAAGAAATACCATCCAAACTGCATGATATAAGCTGATATCATTAAAAATGGGACTTAGCCATCATATTGACCATCTGACAATAAAGAGTCATTATACTTTTTTTTTTTTAAAGATTTCATTTTTTTCCTTTTTCTCCCCAAAGCCCCCTGGTACATAGCTGTATATTCTTTGTTGTGGGTCCTTCTAGTTGTGGCATGTGGGACGCTGCCTCAGCGTAGTTTGATGAGCAGTGCCATGTCTGCGCCCAGGATTCGAACCAACAAAACACTGGGCTGCCTGCGGCGGAGCGCGTGAACTTAACCACTCAGCCATGGGGCCAGACCAGTCATTATACTTTTTAGCAGACTTTTTTCTTTTTTGAGGAAGATTAGCCCTGAAATAACTGCTGCCAATCCTCCTCTTTTTGCTGAGGAAGACTGGCCCTGAGCTAACACCCATGCCCATCTTCCTCTACTTTATATGTGGGATGCCTACCACAGCATGGCTTGCCAAGTGGTGCCATGTCCACACCCGGGATCCAGAACTGGCAAACCCCGGGCCGCCGAGAAGCGGAATGTGCAAACTTAAACTGCTGTGCCACTGGGCTGGCCCCCTTTAGTAGACTTTTGATAAAATTTGTCTACATGTGAAAAAGTAAGCCATTGGAAATTTAGGGGAATTCTCCACAAAATATATGATGCAGAAGATTTTAAAGCCGAGACATCAAGTTTGCTTTGATGTAGCTCTGGTTATAAATGACATAATGTAAGCCATTCTACAGCTCTGTACTTCTCCCTCTGAGTAATAACAAAGGTTCCTGCACCATGGAGCTGTCTTTAGCTCTCAGTTCAGACCAGGGTCGTCTAGACGCCTTCACCCTAAGCTGCAGCAGTGTTTTGTTAATGTAAGTTAAAAACTGTCATATCCCACAACACTCACTGTAACGTTTTTATGGGAGTGGTTTTTCAGCTGCATATTTAAGGAGTTTACAGAGCTATTAGTTTTTTTTTTAAATGAACTTTATTGATGTAACTTTTACAATAAAAAACACTCATGTAAACACCACCACAATTAAAACATAGATTATTGTTTTTTTTCACAATTGTTTGTAACCAAGAAATCTATTTAGCCCTAAGGAGTAGAAGATATATATATATATATATATATATATACACACACTCATAGCTTAGGATGTTACAGAGATGTGTCCATGGAGGGAAGTGAGTGTCTTAAGATACCGTGAAATTATATGCAAAAATATTATGTGAATTAACATATGTGTATTTTGCAGGCAAAAATGTTCATAGCTTCTATCACAATCTCCATGACAGCTCTGATCCTCCAAAATTTAAAACTCACTGAAATTAGCTTAAAACCATCATGGAAATAAATAAATTTCCATCTCTTTAAATTTCTATTTCATGCTCTGGCTTATGGCAGTATCTTTCTCCTTGGACTCTATTCTCAGCATTACACATATAATTATTTATCCATGAACACATATTAAATAAGTTTCTACCATATGCAAAGCACAGAACTCTAAATTCTGAAGATAAAAGGATGAATTGGAAATAGCTCCATCTCTAAGACATTTCACTGCCCGGTAAAACGTAGAGCATTTCTGCTTTTGTACTATGACAATTTTATTCACTGGGAGATCCTGCATTCATGCTGCAGTCACACCAAAATAGAAAGCTAATTGAAATCAAGGGCCAAACTAGACATAGATGATTGTTTCATAGTTGGTTATAACAGAAACAGCTATTTCTAAGGACTAGGAGATACTTATATATTAGGTATATGTATATATGTATGTATATATATAAAATTCCCCCATGTCTAGACCACTGCATTGCCTAAAGATCAATGAATTCAAATAAGTGTAGATCGATTTCTAATCCTTACCATTTGGTGTTAATAGTTTGTCAAATTTTTTTTGAGGTATGAAGAAAGTATGAGTTGCACTACTTCAAAGGGGATGGGATTTTTGTCCTGGTGATGCTTGTAGGGTAATCTGAAAATTTCCAATAAATAGAAAGAATAAGGTAAAAACTGAGGAAGAATGGCCTTCCACCCAAGAAATTTTGCCTAGTGGTTTACATTCTTTGTTTTAACTGGTTTTCCTTAATAGTAAGCCAATTTTAAAACATCTTATGTAAATTTTAACCAATCTTGTAAAAAGAAAGTTGTATATTTAAAATAAGTTTTCTGGTTCCAGTTCAAGATGGTAATGTAGGAACATCCTGAACACACATCCTCCCACAGACACACTGGGTCTACAGTTTCACATGGAACAATTTCCTCTTCAAAAGCCCTAAAGGCTGACTGAGTGAAGACTGCACATCAAAGGAGATGAGAACCCCCTGGAGGGGGTAGGAGAGGCCAGGACACAACCTCCCCATTTACCCCACCCCTGACACAGGGACTCACAACCAGGAGAACACTCAAAATCTTGAGCTTCTCCCTGAGGAGCGAACAGTTCAAACCCCACATTGAGCACCTCAACTTTTAAGGCCTGCACCTGAGAGATGAGCCTCCAAAACATCTAACTTTGAAATCCCAAAAGTCTCTCATCCCCAAACCCACAAAACTGCAGTGATCTCAGAAATGACTCTTAACAGGCTCGCGGGCTCAGACTCACCCTCCCCACGTCCAGCTCAGAGGCAGCTGATCGTGCCCAGACTTAAAATGAAGGAGGCTCACTTGTTAATATTAAAGCTTCAGCTTGAGGGGCTGGCATCTATCTAGCACACAGATCTGGGAGATTGCTGGAACACTCTCCAGGAATGAAGATTGGTGGGGGCCATCTTTGTGCTCTCCCTTTGCCATCTTCCAGAGCATCAGTATCACTTAGAAGGTGGCTTTTACACACCTGCAGTGTTCCAATTTTTCAGCTGACACCCAGGGGACACCTCTTGACTGCCTGGCTCTGGAGGCCAGGGGACGTTGCACTCCTGGTCCCATGGAACTGTAATGATCAGTGTCACCCAGGAAGGAGCTCGTACTCCTGTCTGATGCCCTGATTATTGCAGCTGCTGCCAGGGAACACCTCTAACTACCTGACTCTGGCAACCAGTGGGGTTTATGTTCATGGGTCCCACAGCACTGTAAACGATGGAGAAAGAGTTCTGAAAGAGCTACCACCCTCACAGCACAGCAAGAGACAACAGACCGAGGGGCTCGAATTTTCTGTAAAGGAGGCCTATTAGGTCTATTAGTTAATCATCATGGCAGTGCCTTGGGGAGCAGGTTTCCAACTAAACCTGCATCTAGGGGCTCACTGTAATCTTTGCCAGAGACCTTGGAGCTATCTTCATGCTCTCCTTCTGCTGTGTTTCAGAGTGCCAGTGTCTCTGGGAGTTTTACATGTGTCCTGTGCATTGGTTCTCATGTCTGGTGCCCCAGGTTTTGCTACTGCTGCCCATGTGATGCCCCGTGGTCACCTGGCACTGTTGGCCAGGAAGGCTTGCATTCCTGGGTGCCACAGGACTGTGGCAATAAAAAGATAATTCTTGAGAGGCCACCACTCCAGGGCACTGCTCAGACAGCAGATTGAGGGACATTCGCCCACTCTCTGTCTTTCTGTGAAGAAGACCTCTGTACTTATCCTTAAACTTTGCCTTGAGAGGCAAGCTTCATGTTTCGCATACATTTGGTGTCCTACTGAGTTGCTCTCAAGGAACATAGGCTATGGATTCCATCTTGGTGCTTTCCCTCTGCCCTCTAGCTCACTGGTATCTCCCAGGAAAGAGCTTATACACTCATCTGGAGCCCCAGTTTTGTAACTATTGGCCAGGGTATACCGCCAGATCACCTGGCTCTGGTAGCCAGTGGGGTTTTGCTTGTGGTCTCATATTTGCATACTTTTAAAAGCTGCTGCAAGAGACTCTGACTTCCAATCAGCCTGAGTCTTGGTGCTGAGATCCTGCACTTTGGGACACTGACAGGTCTTGGCACATCCTCAACTACTGCGAGCTATTAAAAGTATAACAGGCTGCTTGAATGAGCACAGAGGTTTGAGAGATGACAGAGAGCTGGGGCAGGGTTGAATGGCAAGGTTCATCTCCTACTCAAGGCCACTCTTGCAAGACTGGAAGAGGCGGTTATTTCATCTACTGTATAGAAACCAACACAGAGAGTCAAACAAAATGAAATAACAAAGCAATATGTTCCAAATGAAAGAATAAGGTTAAACTTCCGGAAAAAACCTTAATGAAATGGAGATAAAGAATGTACCTGATAAGGAGTTCAAAGCAGTGGTCACCAAATTTGGGAAAAGAATGTAAGAATACAGTGAGAATTTTAACAAATGGATGGGAAATATAAAAAAGTGCCAAATAGAAGTCACAGACTTGAAAAATACAATAACTGAACTGAAAAATACACTAGAGGGGTTCAACAGCAGACTAGATGAAGCAGAAGAAAACATCACTCAACTCAAAAACGAGGGAGTGGAACTCACTCAATCAGAGCAGCAAAAGGAAAAAAGAATGGGGGCTGGCCCAGTGGTGCAGCAGTTAAGTTCACATGTTTTGCTTCTCAGTGGCCCAGGATTCACCAGTTCGGATCCTGGGTGCAGACATGGCACCGCTTGGCAAAAGCCATGCTGTGGTAGGCATCCCACATATAAAGTAGAGGAAGATGGGCACGGATATTAGCTCAGGACCAGTCTTCCTCAGCAAAACGAGGAGGATTGGTAGTAGTTAGCTCAGGGCTAATCTTCCTCAAAAAAAAAAAGAAAAAGAAAAAGAAAAAAGAATGGAAAAAAAGTGAAGATACCTTAAGAAACTTATGCGACAATATCCAAAGGACTAACATTTGCATTGTAGGGCTTCCAGAAGGGGAAGAGAGACAGAGGAGGCAGAAATCTTATTTGAAGAAATAGGAACTAAAAACTTCCCTAACTTAGTGAAGGAAACAGACATCCAGATCCAGGAATACCAGAGAATTCCAAATAAAATTAACTCAAAGATATCCACACAAAGACACATTATAATTAAAATGTCAAATGTTAAAGACAGGAAGAGAAGATTAAAAGCAGCAGGAGAAAAACAACTTGTTACATACAAGGGAACCCCATGATGCCATCAGCAGATTTTTTCAGCAGAAACTTTGCAGGCCAGAAAGGAGCGACATGATATATTTAAATATTGAAAGAAAAAATTTCCAACCAAGAGTACTCTACCAGGTAAAATTATCATTCAGAATTGAAGGAGAGATAAAGAGTTTTCCAGATAAGTAAAAGCTAAAGGAATTCATCACCACTAAACCTGCCTTACCAGAAATGTTAAAGGGACTTCTTTAAGCTGAAAAAAATAGTGCTAATTAGTAATGAGAAAATGTATGAAATAAATCTCACTGCAAAGGTAAATATGTGGTAGCCATAGTAGATTAATCATTTATAAAGCTAGTATAAAGGTTAAAAGAAAAAAGTAGTAGAAATGACTGATTACAATAATTAGTTAAGGGATACACAAGGTAAAAAGCTGTAAAATGTGACCTGAAAAATATAAAATGTGTGGGGGAGAGTAAAAATGTTGAGGTTAGAAAATTCAGTCAAATAGAAGGATACACACTCAATATGCAAAAGTGCATTGCATTCCTTCACACAAATAATGAACTATCAGAAAGAGAAACTAATAAAACAATCCCACTTACAACTGCATCAAAAAGAATAGTGTATCTAGGAATAGATTTAACCAAGGAGGTGAAAGACCTGTATACTCAAACCACCAAGACATTAAGGAAAGAATTTGAAGACATAAATAAATGGAAAGATAAACCATGCTCTTGTATTGAAATGATCAATATTGTTATTTCAACAATGTCCATACTACACAAAGCAACCTATAGATTCATATGCATTCCGTATCTAAATTCCTATGGAATTTTTCACAGAAATGGAAAAAATAATCCTAAAATTTGTATGTAACCATAAAGACACTAAATAGCCAAAAAAATCTTGAGAAAGAAGAACAAAGCTGGAGGCATCACATTCCCTGATTTCAAACTATGTTACAAAGTTATAATAATACAGTAATGTAGTAAACAGTACGGTTTTGGCATAAAAACAGACACATATATCAATAGAACAGAATAGAGGGCACAGAAATAAACCCATGCATTTATGGTCAATTAATTTACGACAAAGTAGCCAAGAATATACAATGGAGAAAGGACAGTGTCTTCAACAAATGGTGCTGGGAAAACTGGACAGCCACATGCCAAAGAATGAAACTTGATCACTATCTTACACTAAATCCAAAAATTAACTCAAAATGGATTAAAAACTTGAACCTGAAACCGTAAACCTAGAACCTGAAACCATAAAGTTCCTAGAAGAAAACATAGGTGGTAAGCTCCTTGACACAGGTCTCGGTGACGATTGTTTTACTCCTACACTAAGGAAAAGCAAGAAAAGCAAAAATAAACAGTGGGACTACATCAAACTGAAAAGCTTTTGCACGTAGAGGAAACCATCAACAAAATGAAAAAGCAACCTTCTATAAGGGAGAAAATATTTACAAATCATATGTCTGATAAGGGGCTAACATCCATAATATGTAAAGAACTCACACAACTCGACAGCAAAAAAACCCAAACAATCTGATTAAAAAATGCAGAGAAGATCTGAATAGACGTTTTTCCAAACCAGACATACAGATGGCCAAAGGGTATATAAAAAGATCCTCAACATAGTTAATCATCAGGGGAATACAAATCAAAATCACAATGAGATATCACCTCACACCTCTTAGAATGGCTATTATCAAAAAGATAAGAAATAAGTTTTAGTAAGGATGTGGAGAAAAAGGAACCCTTTTACCCTGTTGGGAATGTAAATCGGTGCAGCCACTATGGAAAATAATACAAGGGTTCCTCAGAAAATTAAAAATAGAACTACCATGTGATGCAGCAATTCTACTTCTGAGTATTTATCTGAAGAAAATGAAAGCACTAACTTGTAAAGATATATGCACTCCCATGTTCATTGCAGCATTATTTACAATAGCCAAGACTTAGAAACATGCTAAGTGTCCACTGATGGATGAATGGATAAGGAAATTGTCATTTATATATATACAATGAAGTATTATTCAGTCATAAAGAAAAAGATCTTGCCATTTGACACATTGATGGACCTTGAAAACATTATGCTAAGTGAAATAAGTCAGACAGAGAAAAACAAATACTGCATAATCTCTTATATGTGGAATCTAAAAAAACATAAGCTCATAGATCCCAAGAACAGATTGGTAGTTGCCAGAGGCAGTGAGTGGGGAGTGGGAGAAATGGGTGAAGGGTGTCAACAGGTACAATAAATAAATAAAGTGAATACATGTTGCAAGATGTATACATATATAAAAAAAAAGTGAAACAATGACTTCTTTTGCCAGAACAATTTTCAGAGACAGTATGCTTGTCAAATGGTTTCTCTGTCTTCATAAAAATAATTCATTTTCACTGTACTCTTCAAGATAACTATCAAAGCCAGCAATAGTATTCAATGAAGTTAATAATTATGCTACGGAAATAAACACTGGGTAGTTTATTTTTCTTGTGAAAAAGTTTTTGTTTTTCCCAAAGAGACAGAGGTAGTGATGGAGGAGGAGATTTATACAAGAGTGAAATCGGGGAGCTCAGAGAGTTTCCAGCAGGACGGCCCTGTGGTGTTACTCACAAAGACCATGGGCTGAACAATGGAAGCTGAGGACCCAGTACTTTTAGTGATGAGTGGGGTTAAGTCCATTTTTTAATCCTCACCAAGAGATAGCTATATAGGCATAAAAGAAATAAACAAAAACGTTTCCAGGAAAACAAAAAAGACAATGATATGCTTTCTTCCTGATCTTCCTTAGAAGTTCGGGCATTGAATTCAGAGAGATACACACGTGTCATTATAGGCCTGTATAATAAGCTTTTGTTTTTTCCTTCGCTTCTGTGTAGCTTGCTCTGTACTTCCAGAGTCATTTGGCCAATACAGAAGACTCAGCTCTGCTCTGTAGTCCAGTCATGACTTTAATCAGAAAATATTTAAAACTCTATTCCCCAAATATTGGAGTAACTTATATCACTTAGTTTGAGACATATTCAGGCTTTATAACCCAATTATGTAACTTAAGCACTGCCACCTTTTAAAAAATCTGATCTCACTAGCAGTTATAAATTCCAAAGCGTTTCATTGTCAGATACAATACTCTTTTTCTGGGTTCAGAGTAAACAGAGATAACTCCAAATATTTTTGTAATATTTGGTGGTGCCCATAAGTGAAGGGAACGTCTAATAACTTAGTGAAGTTGAGTCCCTTCTAGAAAGAAAAATCTAGGAAAAAAGGAACTCAGCCTTTAAGGTATTGGCCTGCGTGACTCTCAATGAGTTTAAGGCAACTGGAAGATATGCCTACACAGAGGCTGGATGAAAAGTTTTCCTTGAGTGAGTGAAAATTGACTAAGATAGGCACTATGATTTTAAAAATAATTTTAGATATTTATCTTGAATATTTTGTACATCAGGAAAACGATACATGTTTTCTCCTTTATATAAGTAACAATAAAATAGAGTAATACCTCAGTCCTTTTGGAAAGATGAACTACAGGAAGAAAGTCTCCAAAGTTTTGAATTTCTTGACTTAGTAATCAGAAATAGAAAAATTACATTTGGAATAGATTCCATTTGTCCCAAAAAACTGAGATCAATGGGGATAACCATGGGAAAAATATTGACTTGCAAAGTCTGGTTTCTCTTAATCTCTCTGAGATAAGCCCTCTTCTCTTTGGGAAAGATCTTGTCCTTATTACTTTTTGACACTCCTCCAACTCCCTCCTTCTTCAAGACAGAAAAGATTCTGATAGCAGTCATTCAGAGCAGGAGTTTAATTGATTCAATGGTAGTTAGAATGATTTTCAGTCTGTATGCTGATTCATTAACACTTCATTTTAGACTAATAGTTGCCACTTTTGTTTCTGTATTAGAGGGTATCAGACACTGTAGGCAGGATGATAGAGGAATATGACAAAGGAAACTGAACAAGAATATAAGGCATTTGACAAATACTTAAAGATCATTGCTTAAAAGCTTAAAGAAAATGCTTAAAGACACTTTTTCTCATTTCTATTTGTTTCTTTATCACTCCAAACTTTGTTGATATATAGAGAATCAAAGAACGCAGTACTGGTTTGGCCCGGCATGGTCCAAGTTGAAAGACAGAAAGTCTCAAGCTATGGATCTCACAATTCTGGACCTACTGAATCAGAATTTTCACAGATATGTGTGTGGTGTGTACACACACCATAAGACCTTCAACTGCTATTCTCGCTGCAGAGTCACATCCAACACTGTTCAGCTCATGTTCAATTCATGGATGTGATCCTAGAAGTTGATCTGATTTTAGACGTTGAAACTGAGCACAGGTTCTAACAGAGGCCATGGTGTCAAGACATGTTGTAAACAACAAAAACCTTAGTCTGACCAAGAGAAGTGACTTGGTAGTTGGTGGGTGGTGGTGTAACTTTTTAAAGCATACCTACTCTTTATTACATTTTAATCTATAAAAGAAGAAAATTTTATTACAGAGTGAAAACTTATTACATAACCCGTTTTTTCCTACTCATTTATAATGCCTTATCTATTTTCTAAAACTTCTGCAAAGACCAGATTATGTGTATCTCTGAGAGAATTTTTATTGACCGTCAAAAAGTATGTTCTCACATCCAACTCATGTTCAGAACAAGGAATCTTAAAATAATACCAAAATATGAGCCAAAATTTTGTTCTTATTTCAAATACCACTCAAGTTGATGGATGACAGCCATAATAAAGCTCCTTACTGTTAACTGAATATCTCATATCTGATTCTGAGTTTCACAGAAATATTCCAAAATCTTTCAGAAATATTTATTTAATCCCTTATATTTAGAACAAATAATGCTGGGGGTCTTTCACATAATTTGTACAAAATTTAAAACTAAAATTTGTATTTAAAGGCATACATGTATTTAAGGAGTGAAGAGTTGCCTTTTTCCCCAAAATTAAAATAAGAATTGATGTTCCCCTACTGAGACAATAATATTCCCCTAATGAAGGTGTAGTCTCTATTTAGCACCTATATTTTACTTTAATTTGAATTTCAATGACTTAATGGAAATCAGTACAAAAACATTTTTGAAATTCATATAATATGTTAGAGTTACTATATTTCAAAAATGTTTACTTTTAGTCTTTGTTAAGAAGAGAGAAATTTGAAGCCTAAAAATAGAACTACTTCCTAACCTGTTTTATTTGCTCTGTACATATTCTGATTGATTTCATCTAGGATTTTTTCCGATTCTCTGGTCAGCCATGTTTACAATAATATTTCATCTTCATATGATAAGTAATAAAAGTTGAAAGAGGCTTGATTAGCTTGAACTCTGAATAGACAGAATTCACAGTATTATATAACTGGCTTAGTAATCATGTCTACAGAGTAAAAACAATTCTGGTACCATTCTAACATTTCAGACAACCAAGTTAGGTAACCTCAGCAAAATTATATTACCTTTGTGAGTTGACAGTGAATGTTGGCATAGATGACAAAATTTGTGGGAAGTTAATCAAAATCTTATTATAAATAAAGTTGGAAGTTAGAATTTTAATAAATGATAACAAAATACACTAAGCTTCTATGTAAGAGAAAATATATTTTGCAATTTGAGTCTTACATTGTTTTATTCATTTATTTTCAAAATGTTCTAAACATACTAAGTATCCACTATGTTCTAAGCATTCTTCTAGGTTCTAGAATTGTAATAGTGCATTAAGAGGAATGGCTCTGCTTTGAAGTTTGAGTTACGTAAGTGAGACAGGGAGTAAACAAGTGAGACAGGGAGTAAACAAATAAACAGAAATATAATATAATTGAAAATTGTGCTAAGTACTATGAAATAAGTTAAAGTTAACGCTCTGGGCACCAGCCAGGTGGTGCAGTGGTTAAGTGAGCACATTCCGCTTCAGCGGCCGGGGTTCACTGGTTCGGATCCCGGGTGCGGAGATAGCACTGCTTGGCAAGCTATGCTGTGGTAGGCGTCCCACATATAAAGTAGGGGAAGATGGGCACAGGTGTGAGCTCAGGGCCAGTCTTCCTCAGCAAGAAGAGGAGGATTGGCAGCAGATGTTAGCTCAGGGCTAATCTTCCTCAAAAAAAAAAGTTAATGCTCTGTTACTGAAATTTAACTTAGATCTGAGGGAAAAGGAGCAGTTATACAAGGAAATAAAAAAGTTATGAGCATTTCAGGCAGTGGGAATACACAAGGGTAAAATAAAAGAGTTTGGTGATATCAAAAGACAAATAATCTGGCATCACTGGCTGTGGAGAAAGAGGGCATGAGGTGAAATTAAGGTAGAGAGATACTCAGATGTCAGACAATATTAGAGTTCTGTAGGTCACTGTAATAATTTGCAATCTTGCCCTAAGTGCAATAGGTGGTTATTAAAGGTTTTCCTTTATTTATTTCTTTTTAAGAAGACAAATTACATGACTTGACTTCTATACTTCAAAGATCACTGTGACATTTGAAGGATTGAAGGGCTGATAGCTGGACCAGAAGAGGGAAAGCCAAGTAAGAAGCAGGATATTGCTATCGAGTATGGAAGACAGAGGGATGGTTGCATAGACTAGTGTGGTGAAATGAAGAGAGATAGTAGTAGACAGATTGTAATGTATTTTTCAGGTAAAACTGATGAAATTTTGTAATGCATTGCATTAGGGTAGAAAAATAGACGTTCAAAAGAATCTCTGAGACATATGAGTTGAGCAACTGGGTCCATGTCATCTACTAAAATATGAAAAATGGTGGTGGGGTGGTTATGAAGTAGTGGTTGGCCAGGTCATGTTAATTTTGTGATGCATATGAGAAATTCATGTAAGGATATGTATGAAATACTAGCCTGGAACTCAAGGGAGACATTGAGATTCCTCAATATAGAAATATTAATTAAAGCTATGTCACAGGAAAAAGGTAATCTAGATAAAGATTGTAGAGTGAGAAGAGAAAGGACCTTAGGGCTAAGCCTTAAAAAACTGTGATATGTGGAGGTCCCCATTGAGGAGAGAACCCGGTAATGTAGTCTGCAAGTAAGCACCAAGAGTGTTACAGGGAAACCAGGGAAGCATGAGAGTGAAAGCCAAGGAATATAATATTTTACAGAAGGACTTTTAGAAAATATGTTCAGTGCTACAAAGGGATCTAGGCACATAAGGCAGAAAGGTTTCCATTGTATTCAGACAATATGGAAGTCCCTGGGGTTCTTCACAAGATATTTCCTGAAAGGCAGTGTGATTGGAAGCTAGAAAGTTGTGAACAGTAAAATGCACCGAAGTTAAGAAGTGGATGCAGAGGAAATTTATCTTTGACAAGAACTTGAGTTAGGGAAAGAGCTGGAAGACAATTTGGTGTCAAGGAAGATTTTAGTCTTGTCTTGAAGATGATTTTAGATCCTGTTGAATACTTGCGGAAATGATCTCAGAGAGAGGAAAGTAAATATTTAAAAGAGTTTGATGAAAAGTATAGCAAAGACTTATCAAAAATACTGAAGGGCTGGGGCCGGCCCAGTGGCGCAATGGTTAAGTTCGTGTGCTCCGCTTTGGCAGCCCGGGGTTTGCCGATACGGATCCCAGGCACAGACGTATGTACTGCTTATCAAACCATGCTGTGGCAGGTGTTCCACATATAAAATAGAGGAAAATGGGCATGTATGTTAGCTCAGGGCCAATCTTCCTCAGCCAAAAAAAAAAAGAGGAAGATTGGCAGCTGATGCTACCTCAGAGCTAATTTTCCTAAAAAAAAAAAAATAGTGGTGAAGGACTGAGATTTTTATCTTATTTAAACCTAGTTAACATGGCAGCTTGCCATGGTTTATGGATGTTGGAGAAAACACAAGACTACCAGATCAGAAAGAAAATGATTTTATTACTAATTGAACAACAATCTTTAGCTTCAGACTTGTACCAATTCCTCTTGCCTCCCTAGTCCTGTGAGAGGGAGGAAAGCTGGCCCATCAGATGCTGAGTGCAATGGTCTGCTTCACACCTGAGGAGCCCCTGGCTTAGGGAACATGGACGTTTTAGCAGAGGGTGAGTAAACCTTCCCAATCTCTTCCCCAGTGGGAAACACTCTCTTTATTACACAGGACAGCAAATACTTCTACCCTCTGCCCCAGAGAGAAATGCTATTTTATTCCAAGGACGTTCACTACACACGTAACCTTGAAAAGATAGTAGAGAACAAATGCTGTCAGTCTCTCTATTTGCAGTGTGCTGAAACATGAGAAACCTGTGGAGAATTCTCTTCTAACAGGACTCTAAGATGGCAAGAAGACATATGAGGGATTAAGTTCTTCAAGGAGAAGGGACATTTCTTCCATTTCAAAAGGAAGGGAGAAAGAGAAGGTCTGTGTAGATGGAGGTAAGTTTAGGGATTGATTGTTGAATATGTGTCCTGTTTTCTCAATGCAGTATAGGTAAGTTTCAAGATTGAAGTGGAAGGCTTAAAGGGAATGGAAACATGAATTTACCATTTTAAAAGTAAATTTAGTAGAGAAAAGACATCCTGGAAGAGTTATTCCTTGGAGGATATGGATCATGAATTCATAGTGATACAAATCTACCTGGTCATATGATTTTCTTTAGAAATCAGTTGTACCCCAAAGAGGCTGATGTTTCTTAGGTTAGAGCAACAGAAGTAAAAGGGTCAGAGAAATTTAAAGTATGTATTAAAATAATTACATTGATAAATTATGGCATCTAACCTGGATAGGGAGAGAGGTGTTGAGAGGAGGGGACAAATTGATTAAAAAGAATGTGAAAAGGTCAATGGATGGAGACTTACTAATTTTTAAGAACACCTTTACTAGAATACTGAAGCAAACAAACTTTAGAGAGCTTTCAGCAGAGGGTGGAATGCTTGAATTAATAATTGTAGATGTCGTGGAGCTTCTGGTAATGATAAAGTGTGGTTGAGGAAGTAGGTGAATGAGAAGGAGTGAAGTAAGCCATCGTTGGAATAAGGAAGTCAAGTAACAGAGAGGAAAAGATGACAGATGGATTTTGTGATAGTTATTGGAATTACCTAGAAAGATGGCAGGAGTAGGTTCAGACAGGGAGAATGACCAATGAGTCAAAGCTTTCACTGCTCTAAGTGGGATGAACAAGAAGCTGGCAGATGAGATTCATGAGGAGAGGAGAAGACGATGTAGCATCATGGTGTGATTCAATGGAGCAAAGAGCTTTAAAAAAGGAACACAATGAGTTCTTTATTCCTTTTTGACTACCAGTTAGTAATATAATTTATTATAATTACAAGATCATAGATTAATATTTAAAACTATTTAATATATTTAAATATAATCTATACCTAATATCATTTTTATAGTAAAATATGTATAAGGGATCCTCATTTCTATTCATAATATTTTAATTACTTTTTAAGTGTTTTTACTTTAAATAGGGCTTTGTTTGTTCTGGGAATCTAGACAATGGAAACAAGTCAAAGTTACAGTAAAAACATCTTCAATGTACTTATTTCAAAGTGCAAAATGATGATAGTCATTCTATCAGTATTTAACTTGGCAATAAGACCACATCCTGACTACTGTGTTTAATTCTTATTGCTGTGTTTATAGGAAGGACACCACTAAGATTGAAAAGGTCAAGCAAAATGACAGTAAGTAATGCAGAAATGAGATGTCAAGAATTGAAATTATAAAGCAGGGATTAACCTATAAGCAATTCAAGTACATTTATATAGAGAGACACACACACACATAGGCAGACACAAAAGCTAGTTAAAACAGTATTTGAGAATAAATTGACAAGGTCAACAAAAGCAGCAAATTATGTGAGCTGAAGAGTTAACTTCTGTAAAAAAGGGAAAGTGGAAGTAAACTGTAAGACTAGAAAGTGCCTGTATATTTTAGAAATAAAACATTTATACTATATGCACTGCCACTTATTCATAGGAGAAATACATATACTTATATCATTGATACAAATTAAGAAACAGTCATACAGTTAATTTGTTAGTTTACTATTCTGTTCATAATTATTGTTTTGAATGCTAGACTATGTTGCAGTTTGGGCTCAAAAAAAGGATCTTTTCAAATTGAAAAGGCTTTTGTTAGAATATTGACAAATTTATTCCAATATCATTTGAATCTATGATTTAAGAAAGAGCTGAAAATAAAATAAAAGTAATATATTTTCAAGTGATTCATAAAATAATAATTTACTGAAATTATTATTTTCAATATGCCAAGCCTTGTGCTAGCAATTTAATTATCTTCTTTAATGCTTATCCTATCAGGTGAGAGCTATTATTATCCCCCTTCGATACATGAAAAGCCTGAGGTGTGCATAAATTAACTTTAAAGTTACATGTTACTAAATGTTGGATCTGATATTCTAACTCTTTCACTAAGTTTCATGCCATAAGTTGAATTTTCATGAGGCACTGAGAATGAATATAATTGAGCCTCCTACCTGAAACATGAGCCCACTAGGCTAGAAAGAGCTTCTAATAAAATATATTCAACTATTGTGCTCTTTCCTAACTATGACAAACATCACCAATCAAAACAACACAAATTTAAGTATTGGTAAAATTACTAGACTCAAATGTAGAATGCACCTCAACACAGAGCTTAGAAACCATCATCAACAGATGAAACATATTCATTTAACTGTGAGCTCCACAAGAATGACTCCAAGCTTTCTATCTCCAGAGTCAAACATAATTCTTAGTACACTTTTATTATTCATTGGTGTATCTAATGTTATTAAAATGTGTGGCCATTTGGTGACATGTAACTAATATTCATAGGAAATCAACCATGAATATTTATTTAAAGCATCAATGTGATAATACTTCTGTAGTAAGTAAGGCATTGCAAACACAAACTCAGGTGTGCAAGAATTATTGCATTTGTTTTTTCTTCAAATTAACCTAAATCTGGTTCTGAACAAGAATTTGGTTGTGTTGCAGGGAAATTTATTTAATCTTAAACATAATCAGCCACTAAGATCAGGAACAAGGCAAGCACGTCCCTATTCACCACTCCTTTTCAACATTGTACTGGAAGTCTTAGTCAATGCAGTAGGACAAGGAAATAAAAGTACACAGATTGGAAAGGAAGAAATAAAACTGTCTTTATTCACAGATGACATCATCATCTATAGAGAAAATCTGGAAGAACCAACAAAAAAATTCCTGGAACTAATAAGCGATTATAGCATGGTTGTAGGATACAAAAATCAATCACTCTCCTAAATACCAGCAATGAACAAGCGGATCTTGAAATTAAAAACACAACACCATTTACGTTAGCACCACAAAAATAAAATACCTAGGTATAAATGTAGCAAAATATTTATAAGATCTGTATGAGGAAAACTATAAAACTCTGATGAACTAAATCAAAAAAGAACTATAATAAATGGATAGATATTCCATGTCTATGGATAGGAGGACTCAATATTGTCAAGATGTCAGTTATTCCAAAATTGATCTATAGATTCAAGGCAATTCCATTCAAAATCTCAAGTTATTTTGTGGATTTTGACAAAGTGAATCTAAAGTTTATATGGTGAGGCAAAAGACTAAGTGTAGCCACCACAATACTGAAGGAGAAGAACAAAGTTGGAGGACTAATGCTACTCAATTTCATGCCTTACTATAAAGCTACAGTGATCAAGAGGGTGACAAAAACGTAGACAAACAGATCAATGGAACAGAATAGAGAGCCCAGAAATAGACCCTCATAAGTACAATCAAATGATCCTTGACGAAGGAGCAAAGGCAATACAATGGAGCAAAGACAGTCTTTTCAAGAAGTGATGCTGGACATATGGACATCCACATGCAAAAAACAAAAGGAATCTAGACACAGACCTTATACTCTTCATGAAAGTTAACACAAAATGGATCACAGTCCTAAATTTAAAATGCAAAATTATAAAGCACTTATAAAATAACAGGAGAAAATCTGGCAGACCTTGGGTTTGGTGGTGGCTTTTTAGATACAACTTCAAAGACATGATCCATGGATGAAAGAACTGATAAACTGGACTTCATTAATTAAAAACTTCTGCTCTGTAAGAGATACTATCAAGAGAATAAAGATACAAGCCACAGACTGGGGGAATATATATGCAAAAGACACCTCTCACAAAGGACTGTTAGCCACAGTACACGAAGAACTCTTAAAACTTAACAATAAGAAAACAAAACAACCCAATTAAAAAATGGGCTACTATATGAAAAATCTCTGTAGCTTCTGCTCAATATTACTGTGAACGTAAAACTTCTCTAAAACATGCAGTCTATTTTTTAAAATGATCAAAGGATTTTCCAAAGAAGATATACAACAAGCACATGAAAAGATGCTCAACATCTTTTCATCATTAATCAGCAGGGCAATGCAAACCAAAATCACAATGAGTTGCCACTTCACATCCACTAGGATATCTATAATCAAGAAGATAATAACAAGTCTTGATGAGTTGTAGAGAAATAGAACCATCATATATTGCTGGAGATAATGTAAAATAGTGCAGTCAATTCAGAAAACTTTTCGGCAGTTCCTCAAAAGGTTAAACCTAGAGTTACTGTATAATGCAAAAATTTCACTCCTAGGTAAATACCCAAGAGTAATGAAAACATATCTATGCAAAAACACATATGTGAATACTCACCATATCCCTATTCATAAAAGCCAAAGAAGGGAACAGCCCAAATGTCCATCAAATGATGAGTGAATAAATAAATGTGGTATACACATACACTGGAATATTATTTGGCAATAAAAAGGAATGAAGGACTGATACATGCTACCACATGGATGGAACTTGAAAACATTCTGCTAATTGAAAGAAACCAGTCACAGTGGACTAATATTGTATGATTCTACATATATGAAATGTCCAAAATAGGTAAACCAGAGTTGGGAATTGGGAATGACTACTAACAGGTGTAAGGTTTATTTTTGGAAATACTCTGAAATTAGATTGTGGTAACTTGTACAACTCTGAACATACTAAAAACTGCTTAACTTTAAATGGGTGATTTTATGGGATGTGAATTATATCTGAATAAGTTGTTAATTCTAAAAAAAATGGTCCAAAGACCTTAACAGACACCTCACCAAAGAAGATATACAGTTGACAAATAAGCATATAAAAAGATGCTCCACATCATATGTCATCAAGGAAATGCAAATTAAAACAATAATGAGATACCACTACACACCTATTAGAATAGCTAAAATCTAGCACACTGACAACACCAAATGCTGGTGAGGATGTGGAGCAACAGGACCTCCCATTTAATGTGGCTAGGAGTTCAAAATGATACAGCCACTTTGGAAGGCAGTTTGGCAATCTCTTATAAAACTAAACATTCTCTTACCATATGATGTAGCAATTACACTCCTTGGTATTTACTTAAAGGAACTGAAAACTGTGTCTACAAAAAAAACTACAAATTCATGCTTATGGCAGCTTTATTAATAATTTCCAAAACTTGGAAGTAACCAAGATGTTCTTCAGTAGGTGGATGGATAAATAAACTTCTGGTACATCCAGACAATAGAATATTATTCAGCACCGAAAGGAAATGAGCTATCAAGCCAGAAAAAGACATGGAGGAAGCTTAAATGCATAGTACTAAGTAAAAGAAGCCAGTCTGAAAAGACTCCATACTGTATGATTCCAACTATATGACATTCGGCGAAAGCAAAACTAAGGAGAGAGTAAAAAAATGACTGGTTGCCAGCGGCTGGGGGAGAGGGAGGGAATAACAGCTGGAACACAGATGGTTTTTAGGGCAGTGGAACTACTCCATATGATACCATAATGATGGATACATGTCATTATACATATGTCCAAATCCATAGGATGTACACCAACAGTGAACTACTTGGGTGATAATGCTGAACTTTGGGTGATAATGCTGTGTCAATGTAGGTGTCTCAATTGTAATAAAAGTGCACGCTGGTGGGGGATGTTGATAACCGGCATTGTGGGGCTATGCATTTGTAGAGGCAGAGAGTACATGGAAAAATTCTGTACCTTATGCTCAATTTTACTGTGAATCTAAAACTGCTCAAAAAAATAAAGTCTATTAAAACATTTAAAAAAATCAGAGCAACCTACGCAGTGTTGTGCACATGTCCCAACGTCTTGCCCAACGACAAGAATGAAGAGATCTCTCTAGCCTTGGGTTATAGGGATTACTGAGGAAATGTCTGGTAGCTGCGTGCTCCTGGTTCTCTGGCTCAGAACTTGTGGGCTATTGCTTGGGTCCTGAGAATCCTGGGTGAGACTGAGATACGCTGGTCTTAAAGTCCAGCTTCTCTAGGTCTGTTGTCTCCTTTCAGGTCTTTCCACTTCCCTGGGATTCCCTGACTGGACCTTTAACCTTGATCTTTTTCATTCCTTTTCTTGCACTCCCAGCACATTGCTGTTGCCCCTCCCAGGCTAGGTTGTCCAGCATGAAGTCTTTAGTTGGCTCAGATATTTCTAAAAGAGAACAAGTGCATTTGATTTCAAACAGCCTTTTCTTATTTCCTCTTCTAAATGTCCTAAGGAAAGAAGTGAAAAATGACAGCTTATCTGATTAATCTCTTTTTTCATGCGGTCTTTAATAAAATGACCACAGCAACATCAACACTGCTTGAAAGCTAGAGCTCAAGATACAGAATGAAGAGGTCATTTGGCTTGACAATTACTGAAAGCAGTGAAGAACGCTGAACTGCTTGAACTATTAGATTCAACTATCACTCTTAATTAAACTTAACTAAATTAAACCATATAATTTTCAAAGTCCCTTTGGGATAATCTCATATTAATTCTAAAAAAACCGTGGGTTGTAGTAAAGAGAGTGGTCATATTTTGCAGCTGGAAGGGATTGAAGAGATTCAGTTCCCTAAATTTGAATCTGAGTCTTGTACCTCCTCATAAAGTAGTTCTTTATACTAACTCTTACTGCCCTTGAATTACAAATAAAGCCCACACTTTAGAGAGAAAATCAAAATGTCATTCAAATGTTTCTTTGTTCTTCATCTAAAGTGTTTGTTAAGCAACCCAATCCCTCTTTTAGCATATCAAGACTTCAGGCTTAGAGCAGCTGATTCTAAATTCTCCTCAATCAGTCAATAAGCTTGCATTAGGAGTAGCCTTTCCTCTCATTTAGAATTTCAGATTCTGGGTGGCAAATATTTCCATTGTGATCTCTATTTTACAGCTATGAGAGAATCTCAGTTCCCACACCATCTTGTGTGGAAGATAACTGTACACTCCTTGTATTTTAAGCAACATCTGGAAATCATTGTGCAACTATTATTAGCGAGTCACTTGAAGATCTGTGGTGGGACGGAGGGAGAACGCTTTCCATTACCAAACTAAGCATACTGTCCAAACCTATGGGAGCAATGGAAGAAATTCTTAATAATGAGAAACAGGTTGTATTATTACTAAAGGGTTAAGTAAGTATTCAGTTTAACATACTTATAAATAAGGAAGCAGATCCTCTTTCTTGCACTTTTTTTCTCTCTGCTTTGCTTCTTTTTCAATGTCAACTTATTAGAAGTGAATGTAAATATTACTAGTAATTAAAGGTGCACAAAATTTGCATGCTACAATGTTTTTCAATACAATGTTACAGTATTTTTTTAATACAATGCTCAGCAAATATTGTTGTATTGGTGTTAAGATTGAATTCGTTTATCAGAATAGCAAGACTTAGAAATTCAATTGGTAATGGTAAACATAACGACAATAAGATATGTTTGATAGTTTTCAACTATGAGTTAGAGAGGAGAACTGCATGTGTTTATCCACACACTTTATTTTTTCTATTAAATCTCTTGATTTTATTCATGTTTACGGTTAATGAAACATTGCCAGAAATACATAATTGTTGAGGTTTTGTAGTTTTGCCAATGATTCAGAAATCATAACCATCAATCTTTTAATAATGAGTGCCTTCATTTTTTTCACATTGAATGTTGTGTTAAATTTTAAAACTTAATATTGGAGTTGCAACTACGTGGTCTAAGTAGGTCGAAGAAAAAGCAACAATCACAATACTTCCTGTGATGGTTTGTTTCACAAGGACAAGTATGTGAGCCATTCTATAAGTGAGGATTCCTAGATTCATTAGAATTCTTTCTACGTACATTTTAAGGAACACAAGTAAAGTAAGTAAATGTGGTAAGTGGGAAAATGACTTTGGCTTATTTATAAGTGGTTTATTTAGTAAAACAATGAACTCCTTTACTCCTAAGTCTTCTGACACTGTGAACATTTTGAACCATTGGCATCAGAACTGAAATCTACTTGATTTTACACATTTTAAACTAGAAATATTTCATCATCGTAGTTTATATCTGGGGAACAGTTTTTTTTTTTTCTTTTTACATGCTGAAAGTGGTGATACACATTTCTAATAATCCTAGAACTTATATGACCACTAGAAAATAGCAAATAAATCAAATTTAAAAATCAACCAAGTACTTATTAAACTATACTATAAATAATAGTGTTTATGATCTTCAAAAATTGTTTTAGGGCTAAATAAGTAGAATAAAAGTTAATTTAACATAATTATTATTTACTTTATGTTGCCAGAAATGCATTTAGTGTGAGGTGAATCAGAGTAATTGCCTTGAGAGACGTGTGTTTTTGCATGCATGTATGATTTAGGGACACAACTGAGGGAGAAGGGAATTCCTCTGCTTGCTGTTTTTATAACTGACTGAAGGCACGGATGCATGCAATACATACATCCACTCGTACATGTGTGTACATGAGCCTGTGTGTACACACACGTATACGCACAAACACATAACTCTCACTTTCACCTCTGCAGATCAACATGAAAAGTATTTGTCTTCCCCCATTGAATCATCAGGCTTTATGTTTTGTGATGCTCTGTACCCTTTAAATTTGTATTTGACATAATTTTGCCTTCTTCAAATATTGTCAGGATAAGTGAACAAATTTTAATACTCCCCAGGTTTTCTACCCTCTTAAGCACTGTCCTGAATGTAATAATCTCCTAGATGCGGGGGTGCTTTGCCTGGGCCAAAGTTTCTCCTTGCTCTCCAAATATGTTAAGGATAATTAAAATGGTAGAACTCTCCACTCTGTAAGTGTGCAGTTCCGTCATTATATAATTAGCTCACTGTCAGCCTGCCTCTGACATTTCTCTGAAAGCCAGTGATATGATCAGACCCAAGCATGGCTTCAACTGGCCATATGACCAAGTTGCTTCCAAATTTTTATCTCCAGATTCTCAATCTTGAGCTCCTGTCCTTTATTTCTAATAACCTTTAGAATTTGTTCAATTGGACGTTACAGGTGTCACTGACTAACCGCTCTGAGGAACTCAAGGGAGTTTCAGAAGCATTTAACTGTTTCTCCAAATTGTTTTTTAGTTATATTAAGAGATGCAATCGCAACCACCTCAGCCAGTCCAAACCCCATGGCAAGAGCACTGACGGCACAGACCAGCCAAAAGTGCCCACAAGATGACCTTCGCTGCATTTTAATGTTAGGGTCTCTACCCCAGGAGGAACTTAGGCCTTATTACCATAGTATGCAATGTATGTAGAAGCATGTGTTCCAAATGAGCCTGCGCAAGCAAATATCCACCTCTCCCTTTTGAATATCCATTCCCCATCAGAAATAAAAGGCCCCTGCTTTCCCTTCTTTGGGAAGCCATGGCTTTGGAAATAATTCCCCATGGGTTCCTTATTTGCTGCAAATAAATCTTACTTTGTGTAACAGTTACTTCTGGCGAAGGCTGTGATTTCAACGCACCAGGAAACAGCTTTGGTTTGGTAGTACATGCATCTGAAACTCAGATCTTCACAATCTACCTCTATTTAGGTTGCTGAAACCAATTCCAAAGCGTGTGGGTGGGATTTCCCCTAAAGCACCAAGCAGTTCTTGGACACCAGCTCAGTGTCTCAGCATTTAACTCAGTTTTCACACTCTCTACTTGGAGATAGCATCAGATTCCACAGGTTAAGGGTTCAGTCCTACGAGATTGCCTCCCCCACCCCCCAACTCCTTCACATGCCCGTCATGAGCCTAGGGTGTTGCCTGTACTTTTGACTGACTGGCTATGAATTAGAGGTTCCCTGATTTCTCCTCAGGTTTGATTAATTTACTAGAGCAGCTTATAGACCTCAGAGAAACATTTTACTTACCAGATCACCAGTTTATTATAAAAAGATATAACTCAGGAACAGCCAGATAAAAGAGATGCATAGGACAAGGGATAGGGAAAAGGCACGAGCTTCCACGCCCTCTCCTAGAATGTGACTTTTACTACATCTCCACGTGTTCGCTGATGCAAGCTCAGTGAGTCAAGGAATCAAAAGAAAGATTTCTTGGACTCTCAAGGTCGGGCAGTAGTGCTCTTTTATTCAAATACTAGCATGGGGACAGGACCCATGGGCAGTGAAGGGCTGCAGCCATGGAGACAGGACCCATGGGCAGTGAAGAGGTGCAGCACAGGGAGAGGACCCGTGGGCAGTAAGAGCTGCAATGTGTTGAGGGTTAGAGCTGAGTTTATAAGGCATAGCTATGTGAGCTATTTCTTTACAAGACAAAGGAAAAGATCATGAAAAAAGTCGTTAAAATGGTTTCAGTGCAGGTAGGGTCTGGTTATTGGGTGGACCTATAACTTTGGATAGGAATCAGATAGAATCAGGCCAGCATGTCCTATGCTTCCTGGAGGATGATATAGATCGGTATGTAGGGCAGGACACCTGGGCTTTTCTCCCTGGGGCAGCCTTGATTGTCATCATTCACCAACCCAGAAGCTCTCAGAACACTGTCTTTTGGGTTTTTAAAAAATTTTTTTAATTTGTTTTATTAATTTTTATTGAGTTAATGATAGGTTACAAACTTGTGAAATTTCAGTTGTACATTACTGTTTTTCAGTCCCGTTGCAGGTGCACCACTTCACCCTTTGTGCCCACCCCCCACCCCACCTTTCCCCTGGTAGCCACTAATCTGTTCTCTTTGTCTACATTTTTAAATTCCTCATATGAGTGGAGTCATACAGAGATCATCCTTCTCTATCAGGCTTATTTCACTTAACATAATTCCCTCAGGGTCCATCGATGTTGTTGCAAATGGGACAATTTTGTTCTTTTTTACAGCTGAGTAGTATTCCATTGTATATATATATATACCACATCTTCTTTATCCAATCATCTGTTGATGGGCACTTAGGTTGCTTCCATGTCTTGGCTATTGTAAATAATGCTGCAATGAACATTGGGGTGCATGGGACTTTTGGAATTGCTGACTTCAAGCTCTGTGGATAAATACCCCGTAGTGGGATAGCTGGGTCATATAGTACTTCTATTTTTAAGTTTTTTGAGGAATCTACATACTGTTTTCCACAGTGGCTGCACCAGTTTGCATTCCCACCAGCAGTGTATGAGGGTTCCTTTTTCTCCACAACCTCTCCAACATTTGTTACTATTAGTTTTAGTTATTTTTGTCATTCTAATGGGTGTAAGGTGATATCTTAGTGTAGTTTTGATTGGCATTTCCCTGATGATCAGCGATGATGAACATCTTTTCATGTGCCTATTGGCCATTCGTATGTCTTCTTTGGAGAAATGTCTGTTCATGTCTTCTGTCCATTTTTTGATCGGATTGTTTGATTTTTTGTTGTTGAGTTGTGTGAGTTCTTTATATATTATAGATATTAAGCCTTTGTCAGATGTACGACTTGCAAATATTTTTTCCCAGTTAGTGGGTTGTTTTTTAATTTCAATCCTGTTTTCATTTGCCTTGAAGAAGCTCTGTAGTCTGATGAAGTCCCATTTGTTTATTCTTTCTATTGTTTCCCTTGTCTGAGAAGACATGGTGTCTGAAAAGATCCTTTTAATACTGATGTCAAAGGGTGTACTACCTACATTTTCTTCTAGAAGCCTTATGGTTTCAGGTCTCACCTTTAGGTCTTTGATCCATTTTGAGTTTATTTTTGGTGAGTGGTAAGAAAGAATGGTCAATTTTCATTCTTTTACATCTGGCTTTCCAGTTTTCCCAGTACCATTTGTTGAAAAGACTTTCTTTTCTCCATTGTATGCCCTCAGCTCCTTTGTTGAAGATTAGCTCTCCATAGATGTGTGGTTTTATTTCTGGGTTTTCACTTCTGTTGCATTGATCTGTGCACCTGTTTTTGTACCAGTACCATGCTGTTGTGATTACTGTAGCTTTGTAATATGTTTTGAAGTCAGGGATTGTGATGCCTCCAGCTTTGTTCTTTTTTCTCAGGATTGCTTTAGCAATTCAGGGTCTTTTGTTGTCCCACATGAATTTTAGGATTCTTTGTTCTATTTCTGTAAAGAATGTCATTGGGATTCTGATTGGGATAGCGTTGAATCTGTAGATTGCTTTAGGTAGAATGGACATTTTAACTATGTTTATTCTTCCAATCCATGTACATGGAATGTCTTTCCATCTCCTTATGTCGTCATCCAATTCTCTCAGAAAGGCCTTGTAATTTTCATTGTAAAGGTCTTTCACTTCCTTAGTTAAATTCACCCCGAGGCATTTTATTCTTTTTGTTGAGATTGTGAATGGTATTGTGTTCTTGAGTTCTTTTTCTGTTAGTTAGTTATTAGAGTACAGATATGCTACTGATTTGTGTAAATTGATTTTATACCCTGCAACTTTGCTGTAGTTGCTGATTACCTCTAAAAGTTTTCCAATGGATTCTTTGGGGTTGTCTATATATAAGATCATGTCGTCTGCAAACAGTGACAGTTTCACTTCTTCCCTCCCTATTTGGATTCCTTTTATTCCTTTTTCTTGCCTAATTGCTCTGGCCAAAACCTCCAGTACTATGTTAAATAAGAGTGGTGATAGAGGGCATCCTTGTCTTGTTCCTGTTTTCAGGGGAATGGCACTGAGTTTTTGCCCATTGAGTATGATGTTGGCTGTGGGTTTGCCATATATGGCCTTTATTATGTTCAGGTGGTTCCCTTCTATCCCCATTTTGTTCAGAGTGTTTATCATAAATGGCTATTGTATCTTGTCTAATGCTTTCTCTTCATCTATTGAGATGATCATGTGGTTTTTATTCCTCAGTTTGTTGATGTGGTGTATCACGTTGATTGATTTGCGGATGTTGAACCATCCCTATGCCCATTTTATGAATCCCACTTGATCATGAAGTATGATCCTTTTGATGAATTGCTGAATTCAGGTTGCCAAAATTTTGTTGAGAATTTTTGCATCTATGTCCATCAATGATATTGGCCTGTAGTTCTCCTTTTTTTTGCAGTCCTTGTCAGGCTTTGGTATGAGCATGATGTTGGCCTCGTAGAATGTGTTAGGAAGTGTTCCATCCTGCCTAATTTTTTGGAATAGCTTGAAAAGGATAGGTATCAAAATCCTCTCTGATAGTTTGGTAGAATTCCCCAGGAAAGCCACCTGGTCCTGGGGTTTTATTCTTTGGGATGTTTTTGATTGCTGTTTCAATCTCTTTCCTTGTGATTGGTTGTTCAAATTGTCTGCTTGTTCTTGACTAAGTTTTGGGAAATTGTAGGAGTCCAAGAATTTATCCATTTCCTTTAGGTTATCCATTTTGTTGGCATATAGTTTTTTGTAGTATTCTCTTATTATCCGTTGTATTTCTTCAGAGTCTGTTGTTATTTCTCCTCTTTCATTTCTGATTTTGTTTATTTGAGCTTTCTCTCTTTTTTTCTTTGTAAGTCTGGCTAGGGGTTTGTCAATTTTATTTATCTTCTCAAAGAACCAACTCTTTGTTTCATTGATCCTTTCTACTGCCTTTTTCTTTCACTAGCATTTATTTCTGCTCTGATTTTTATTGTTTCTATCCTTCTGCTGACTTTGGGCTTTGTTTGTTCTTTTTTCTCTAGTTCAGTTAGGTGTAGTTTGAGACTGCTTATTTGGGAATTTTCTTGTTTGTTAAGATATGCCTATATTGTGATGAATTTTCCTCTTAATACAGCTTTTGCTGCATCCCATATGAGCGGGTAATGGCATGATATAGTTTTCATTTGTCTCCAGGGATTTTTTTTATTTCCTCTTTAATTTCTTCAATGATCCATTGCTTGTTCAATAGCATATTGTTTAGTCTCCACATCCTTGTGCGTTTCTCACCTATTTTCTGGTAATCAGTTTCTAGCTTTATAGCATTATGATCAGAGAACATGCTTGTTATTATTTCAATTTTTTTAAATTTGTAGAGGCTTGCCTTGTTTCCCAACATATGGTCTATCCTTGAGAATGTTCCATGCACACTTGAGCAGAATGTGTATTCTGCTCTTTTTGGATGGAGTGTTCTATATATGTCTATTAAGTCCAGGTGTTTTAGCTTTTCATTTAATTCCACTATTTCCTTGTTGATTTTCTGTCTGGATGATCTGTCCATTGATGTGAGGGGGTGTTGAGGTCCCATACTATTATTGTGTGATTTTTGATATCTTCTTTTAGGTTTGTTAATAGTTGCTTTATGAACTTTGGTGCTTCTGTGTTGGGTGCATAGATATTTATAAGCGTTATTTGTTCTCGATGAAGTGTCCCTTTGATCATTATATATTGGCCCTCTATGTCTCTCTTTACTTGCCTTATTTTGAAATCTGTTTTGTCTGATATAAGTATTGTAACACCTCCTTTCTTTTATTTGCTAATAGCTTGGAGTATTGTCTTCTACCCCTTCACTCTGAGCCTGTGTTTGTCCTTGAGGCTGAGGTGTGTTTCCTGGAGGCAACAAATTGTTGGATCTTGTTCTTTAATCCATTTTGCCACTCTGTGTCTTTTTATTGGAGAGTTCAATCCAGTTACATTGAGGGTGATTATTGATGCATGAGAGCTTAATGCTGTCATTGTGTCACTCTTTATCTGGTTTTCCTGCATTACCTTTGTTTCTCGTCCTGTGTATTTTAGCCTACCCATTGACTTCTGCAATTTCTTATGCTGGGTTTCTTAGATTTTTCCTTATTTATGTTTTGTGTCTCTGTTCTGTTTTTTAGTTCAGTGGCTACCCTGAAGTTTGTATTCAGAATGTCATGTATAACATAGTCCATTTTCTGGTGGTCTCTTACTTCCTTAGCCTAGACTGATTTCTTCCCCTCCTAAATTATTATTTTCTTCTCTTATTCCAAGTCATGTTATGAGTTTGTGGTTAGAGTGATAAGATTGTCTTTGCTTTGGTGGTTTCCTTCCCTTTATCCTAGTGGTATAGTTGAATATTTGCTATCCTATTCTGATTCTATTTGTCTCCCTACTCTGTGTTTTGTGACCCCTTTCTCCCTTTTTTTCTTTTTTCAGGTATGAGAGCCTTCTTGAGGATTTCTTGTAGTGGAGGTCTTTTGGCTACAAAGTCCCTTATATTTGTTTGTCTGGAAAAGATCTAATTTCTCCCTCATGTCTGAAAGATATTTTTGCTGGATAGAGTATTCTGGGCTGAAGATTTTTATCCTTTAAAGTTTTGAATATGTCATTCCATTCTCTCCTAGCTTGTAAGGTTTCTGTAGAGAAATCCACTGAAAGTCTGATAGGGGTTCCTTTGTAGGTTATTTTCTTCTGCCTTGCTGCCCTGAGTATTCTTTCTTTGTCTTTCATTTTTGCCACTTTTACTACTATAAGCCTTGCAGTAGGTCTTTTTACATTGACAAATCTAGGATATCTGAAAGCTTCCTGCACACATATTTCTCCCTCAATCCCTAGATTTAGGAAATTCTCTTCTATATTTTCGTTAAGCACACTTTCTGCTCCATTTTCCTCTTCCACACCCTCAGGGATTCCGATAATTCTTAAGTTGGATTTTCTCATTGAGTCTGCTATTTCTCAGATATTTTTTTCAGTTTTTTTGATTCTTAGTTCTCTTTCTTCCTCTGTCTGGAGCCATTCAGCCTGTCTATCTTCGATTATGTTAATTTGCTCCTCTATGGTGTCTACACAGGCATTCAGAGAGTCCGTATTCTGTTTTATCTATCCATTGTATTTTTCATATCTAGTATTTCCAATTGATTCTTCTTTATAATTTCAATCTCTGTTGTGAAGTAACTCCAGAACTCATTGACTTGTTTCTCTATATTTCCCTTTACCTCATTGAGTTTTTTGATGATAGCTACTCTGAATTCATTGTCACTTAGGTTACCTATTTCCAAGTCCTCAGGACATAATTCTTTGTTTTTATTGTTTTCCTTTTGGTCTGGAGCTTTTATAAATTGCTGGATGGTAAAGCAAGGGTTTTTGCGCAAAACGCTATTACTCGGTTGCAGTTACAGACTGTGGCCACTAGATGGGGGTTGAGAGCCACACTTTCTGAGCCCTCTGCCTTCAGCCACAATGGTGGCGTGCAGGTGGTTTGGGGGAGGAGGGACACTTTCTCTTGTGTGCAGACTTGGATTCTGATCATCTCTCCCTCTCTGGTTTCCTGGGGCTCTGGCTTGATGGCATCCCCCCACATGAAAGCCTTCCCCCATTAGAGGGTTTCCACTGCACGGGTGGTGGGAGTCCTGGATGATCCCGTGGATGTGTGGCCCCTCCCCCACTCCTTCCCTCGCCTGTGGCAGCAATCCCAGTCTCTAGGAGAGGGAGCGAAGATCTCCCTTACCCCATTCCGGCTCCTCCGAGGGCAGATCCAGCCTCTCCGCCCTCTGTCATTTGGCTGCTGTGGGTCTCTGTCGATCTCTTCATTACTAGGATTTTTGGGTTGGAATTCGGTTGTTCCTTTGGTTGTAGTTTGGAGGGGAGAGAGTCCTGGGTGAGCTCACTCTGCCATGTAGCTGATGTCACTCTGGCATTTGGGTTTTTATGTAGACTGCATTATACAGGCATGGCTGATTAAATCACTGGCCATTGGTGACTGAACTCCATCTCCAACCCCTCTCCCCTCCCTGGAGGTGGAGGTGGAGTTGGATCTGAAAGTTCTAACCCTCTAATCACAGGGTAGACTCTCCAGCAACCAGCCCCCACCCTTAGGTTACCTAAAGGCTTTCCAAAAGGCACTCATTAGCATAACAAAGACATCTTTGTTGCTTTCATCACTTAGGAAATTCCAAGAGTTTTGGGAGCTCCGTGCCAGAAATGAGGGCAAAGACTAAATATACCAAATACATATTTCTTATTATGCATCACAATATCACACTGCCCATGTCCTTTCTCTTCCAGATGTGTTCTTCCTTTTATTGTGTCTAAATCAGTAAACAGAATCACTTACTACCCCGTTGCCCAAGTAGGAAGGCTAAGTTTTATCATTTACTTCTTTCTATCCTTTGTTATTCATCAGGCATCAATTTTTCTATGTCTTTTAATTCTATATCAGAAAAGTGTTTTTAAAAAACCATCCATTCTTCTCCATTCCTATTATCACTGTCATCAGATGAATCATAGAAATAATCTTATATTTATCTCCTTGACAATGGTTTCTCTTTCTACATTGTGATCAGAATGATATTTTTAAAATATAAATCTGATTTTTAACCTTCCTAAAAATATTTCTTTCCTTTTCTTTGTATTCAGAATACATTCCAGATTTCTTAACATATGAAGTGGTTCTAAGTGTTCAGAATTTTGAAATAGATATTCAAATATGTGATTTATAAAATTCCTTAAAATAATTTTGTCTCTTACTATGAGCACTACTACTCCCTAACTTAGTTTACTGACTACTTACACCCAGGTAAATACAGCCACTTTAAAATTTAAACTTAGTCAACCAAATACTTAAACTCTGTGAATTTTGGGTATGCACTTCAGAAAATAATTTTTGCAACAAGAACAAAGTTACCTATGATATAAACTGGCTTTTCATTTGCAACAGAGGTACAAAGAAAATTTCTTTGAGCTCTTTAAATTCAGATTATGGCTTATATTTTTTTCTATGAGAAAGTTGAAAACTCTTCTGATAGATAGAATTATTATTTATGTATGGAGATGAGTACAGATATAGAATGTTTGTGAATCTACTTTTATGAAGTAAATTTGTAGCCAGTATATAAAGTACCCATCTTGTTCTTGAGAACAAATATTTGCTTTAATATTCACATAATAAGTATTTATCTGTGTCTGTTTTAATGGTAAACAAGTAGATTTCACATTTTATCAAGCTAAAGGAAGTTTGTATTTAGAGAAAGATGGGTTCCACTTGAGGGGATCAGTGAAAATTTCACTGAAAATGCAGTGTTTGAGCTGGTCTTTGGAATCCAAGTGGGAATTAGAAAAATTGGATGAGGAAAAGGCATTTTATATTTTTATGAACATGGAAAAAAGACAAACAAGCCATTAAAAGACCACAACGAGGGCCAGAGAGCTTGGGAAAGAATTAAAAGTAGCTGGTAGGAGAAAAGAAAGCTTTGATAAGTATATACTCTTTAACTTGCCGCTGAGAAAACTTGAAAACATGGCTGCCTCTTGTCTTCCACTCTTCTAGAAATTGCATGAACATACAAGAAACTTATTGCCTCTTAACCTTTGTCAATTTCATTTCTTTCACTGAAATGCTTCCTCTCTTCTTTGACCTTCGATACCAACTACACTACAAGCCATATATTCCTTCATCATTAAGTAAGCACTGATTTTTGAAACAGTTGCTGTGCTGAGCAAAGGCTTAATAAGTTAGGAAGAGTTAAATGCTGTGCCAGCTTCTTGGACTCTATTATGTGCTCAAAAACATATTATATGGATGATGATGAGAAAGTTCTGTTCTCTAGTAACTTGTCTGATATGGAAAGATATAAGCTAATGCATTAAATTTCTATGTAAGCTGACATGATTATTATCTCAAACCCTGCATCTTCTGTGACATCTTCTTGATGCCCACAAGCAGATGTGATGCTGTAGCATCCAGATCCTTTTATACCATAGATTCTGCCCGCTGTAGAATTGGTGAAGCCCTTGCCTTATGCCTCTCTGTCAGGTACGAGTGTGTTTATTTATATTTCTATTCCTTGTGAATTTAAGCAAAGGTTGTACAGATAAGAGATGTTCAGTAATACTTTGGTTAAAAAAAAAACAAAAACCGGAGGGATATGCTCAGCAGTGTCAAATAGTGTTGAAAGGTGATGGAGACTGACAATGTAGGCAAGACCATTAGAATTAGTGAGAATGGCCAGGGGTGACCTTAAAGATACCAGTTTCAATAAAATGGCGGCACTTAGATCAGATCAAAAAGAGATTAAGACGAAGTACAACCCACTCTGTCATAATCCAGCACGTGCATTCCTGAAAAATCACTGCATGGTACAAAACAGAGCAGTAAATCCTACAACACTTACAGAGAAAATGGAATTAGCATCCTAACACCCCAAAATTCTGTCAATTACATATTAAAACAAAAAAATTAAGTAGAAAACTTTAGGAAACAAATAAACACAGTAGCACAGTTGTAAACCTATTAAGTAGGCCAGAAATGTATAAAATATAACATAAAAATATATCACTAAATGTATATAAATAGTTAAGAAATATATAATATATAGCATAAACTACCATAAATGTGGCACTTAACCCTTAAAAAGATCTGAAATTTGTTTGTGGGCGTGGGCCTGGGAAGGGTTGTGGCAGCTTGAGAATTATTGTGAAGTGATGGAGGAAGGTTATCTGGAATCAGACGAAAGTCATAAGAGCACTGAGGCTGGGTGTGCTCGTAAGGCACACGATGTATCTGTGTGCTGAGGTGTGTGCATGTTGTGTATCACTCTGTGGCTTGTTTCAGCTGGTTCAGTTTTCTGCATTCACCTAGTGTTTCTTGTGGACAAAATCATGCATAAGCAAACACAAAATCTGTGTTTTGCTCAAAATGTTCTTTACTATATCAATCTTATTGGAAAACATTTCCATTTTCAAAATAAGTATTTTAGCAGAACTGAGTGTAGGTGGTGAGAAAGTATGATGACTTCGGCAGTGAAAGGAAGGAATGAGAAGGAGTGTTGCAAAAGTGTCAAGAGAATGACAAAGTTGGTGTTAAAACCAGAGACTAAATTAAGAAGTTTGTAATTGGTGAAGTCTTAAAATAACCTATCAAGGAGAATTTGAGTTCTTTCAAAAAATCAAAATTAAACTGTACAAAGAAAGTTCTAGTGATTTCTCCTAAAAGAGAGGAAAGAATGTGCCCAGAGACAATCTCAGGATTCTTCCAGGGGCCCAGCAATCCTGTTCTAACTTGGCACCCTGTGGCTCAGGCAAGTAAAATCATTCCTAGAATAGAAGATGCTTACATTAATACTTTTTTGAAAACTTTCTTTTAATTCTCTTTATGAGAATGTTTCTGTTTTTTCCTTTCTCATCCTGTGTCAAAGGTGCTAAATATTGACACATTTAAAGTATCTTATTTGGCAGGAAAAGCTATATTCGGTTTTTTCTGACTGCTTCCAGATCCACTTGGGCAGAAAAATAATGTGTTATCCTTCCCACATCTAGGGCTCTGCTGATTTGTATTTTAGCAAAGATAAAACATTTAATCAAAGTAGGTGAAATATAGATGGAATTCCAGACATGGGATTTGGGAAGAATTGAGAATCGTTGAGTCTTCTGGAATAGTTTCCTTCTTATCAAGGCCAACACAGGAACATTCATTTTTAGCTCCCATAGGACTTATTTATCTAGAAGTAAATGGCATAGAAAAGAGAAGCAGAGTGAGATTGACAAAGCTTATTTGACAAAGGTAACTGAGTCATTTCTCAAGAACGTGTTTTGAGTTAAAAAGAAGATAAAGGAAGATCAGATGTCTATATTAAGCTAATGCGGTCGTTTGTTTCCTTTGCTAAAATATCTCCTTTAACAAAAATTACTTAGATATAACTACAATACAGTATTCTGAGAGCAAAGCAATATTTTTATGTAGGAAAATTATGAAAGTGGAAGATTTAGTTAAAGTAAATGAAGAAAGACATACGGTCCTTCATTGATTCATTCATTTATTCATTCTTAGGGCCTTCTTCCTTTCATAGGAATGATCAGGCGTTTGTTCTCTGCTCTAATTTCTTTTTCACTTTAGTATTTTAAGTGGCAGAATTGGTTTAGAAATACATATATGTATATATGTATATACGTCAGAAGATATAGTGGCATATATCTGTATATTATGTATATTATATATAAAACATACATAAAAATTTTATAAACCCTATCCTTATAAAATATGAAAATGAGATCACAGAGCACAGTGACTATCATGCTTAGTCAGACAAAGGCAAACTTCTGCTCCTATAAAATCAAGCGAAGCTTTAGACAGGAACATTTATATATCTAAATCCCTTGGCAATACAATTCAATCACCACTATAGTTATTGGAAATGAACTAGGGCACATGCTTATCAGAATATGTTAAATTCTTTTATACTGACAGTCTGTTTCAGCAAAAGCTTAATTTCGGATTACTGTAAATTGCACATGGAATGTATTTGGTGGTGTGTTACAGTAATGACAGAATAAGAGAAATATGCAAAGAAACATTTCTCACAAGCTGTAAGATACCGTGGGCCATAGGTACTTTTCAATTGAAATGTATTTTTAGTAAGACCTTAAGTTTGTTTTCATTGTTTTGTTAAAACCTCATGCTATTTTATAAAGAAAAAAGTCAAATTTGCACTGCTGGAGAACTGCAGTAATTCAAATAATGACAAGATCATTTTCAAACAATTTTTTTTAATATAAAGCTGGGATTCGGGTTTATTATATACTAGGTGACAGAAAGGAACTCATCCTAGATATTAGAGCTATATCACAAAAAGGCTGTAAAAATTTTACCTATTTCAAATCTGAGAAATGGTGCATAACACCCCACTCTGAGTTCCATGTAATGAACGTCAGCAAATAAGATTATGAAAATGCCTGCTGATATACCCTCAAGATGGTTGCTTATTGTCTGTCAAATAGCTAAGCTGTACTCTTCACATAATAACCCTCGTTTAGAAATCTCATCTCTAATACTCCTATAGGAATAGGAAACATTAGGTCAGGTTATGTCATTATCTATATTATATTTATACTGGATTTCTGATGAATCCAGCTTTATTCTGTAGTATACTAAGCATTTTTATGAATTCCCAAGTAAGAATAAAAACAATTGGAGTTATTCGAGGCTGGAGAAATGTTTGAGTTGAGTGGAAGCTGAAACGTAATCTTCAAACCACGGTTCCTCTTCATTTTATGTCTCTTTCAAGGGAAATTTAGTTCAGATGTTCCTGATTAGTGTACACAGCTCATCAAACTTGCTGTGCACAAGTTACTTGATTTCCAGGAAGCCTTTTTCTTTGTGACATATTTCCCCCATACAAGGAAGTCCAGTGTTGCCTGCATTAGATGGTATGCAAAACTGGAAACATTTTTGGTGCTTTTTATGGTAAATGTATCTGAGTTCATACTTTCATTTGAGAAGAACTTTTAAAGCAACCACATCCCTTGTCTTCTTATAAAAGCAGTAAAAGAAAATACTGACGTACTAGAAGTGACTTAATCAAACTCTCCAAATTAGAAAAATAATTTGTGAATTTATAGTACACTGAGCCATACAATCTTTGACTGCAAAATGGCTAACATATGTTAGAAGCAGTAATGGAAAGAAATTGAACCAAAAGTCAAAGGATCTGGTTTCTAACCTCAGTTCTGCCACACGCCTTCTAGATGATTTTAGAAGAATCACATTATTTTTCTTTATCTTTATCAGCAAAATGAGGAGGTTGGATAAAATGATTTCCCCAGAAACACTTCTTAAATATTTGGCTAATTTCTGAATTCAGTATTCATTTTATCAACAGCAGAAAATATATACAAAATATAGCTGTGTCTCTAAATATTACCAAAAAAATAAGTTTACCTCAAGTAATGATCTCAAGTCACTCAATTAAATCTGAAGCAAAATACATCTTGGTCAAAATTCAACTAATTAAGTCTCACAAAAATGTTTTATTTGATTTTTTTCTACTATCTACTTTTATGAAAAAGAAGCAAGAGATATGAAACGGACAGAAGTATCAGTTATTAACATTTTTTCCAGATTAGATTATGATGTTTACATATAACCCTCTACAACTATTACACCAGTGATATTACATCTTTACATAAGACATACTATAACAATGCCAATCCTAAAACACTGCAAACTTTCAGATTACTTTGTCAATTGTGATCGTTTGTGTTCTGCTGTAGTAACTAAGAGCCCCATGTCTCAGTGGTTTAGAACAACTGCAGGTTATTTCTCGCTCACATTATGTGCTCTTGGTGGGTTGTCTAGGGACTGCATCCCATGTAATCACCCAGGGATCCAAGCTGATGGGTACTTCAACTCAAGGTTTATTTCACAATCCTGACATCAGTAGGAGGGACATGACAAATCACTAACTGATTCTCAAACTTTTACACAAGGTGACACATAACTTCTGCTCACACATCAATAACCAAAGCAAGTTATCTAGCTACACAGGAACTTAAAACGATGAGGAAGCACACGTTTAGCACGTGGCCAGGAAGCAAATGAGAAATGAATGGGAGACAGTATTATGACTTCCACACTCACACGCACACACAAATGTTAAGTGATGCTTGGTGTGGCAGGCTAATTAAGAAAAGACAGTTGACTGACTAATCTTATATTTTTGAAATCAACAAGTGAAAGATTTTTTCCAACTGAAATAATTTAAAAATCATGTAATTAGGTATGCCTAACCTTTACTTATTTGAAATGCTAATTTTAATTAGTACACTGAAGAATATAAAATTTTATTATACTTAATGCTAAAAATTACTTTTTTCATATTTTTATAAAATCCTTTTTTTCACTTAATAGTGACATCTACGAGTTTAGAAAAATTTACCCCAATTTTAAATAATAGTTAACATATCTATTTTATACATATCAAATGTACAATATATATGAAAATACATTACAATATATATAATAAACAAATCACTTTTATTTATACATATTATAGTACTCTGTGTCAACACTTAATAAAAATTATTCCTAATCTTTGTCCCCAAAAGGAACAGTAACATAATTTGTTTATATTGTCTTTATTCACACATCTTTAGCATAGTGATTTATTACCATTCTAGATGCATCAGTTTAAGACACTTGAGACGTGGCTGGAGAGAGTCTTCCTGTGGTAGACAGAGGACAGCCAACTGCAGTCATGCTCCACTCTCCCTCAGCCTTCCCATCATGGCTAGACCTCAATTTTCAGTCCCCTCTTCATAACTTTCTTTCTGTCTTTGTTGAGGTCCGATCGACAATAAAAATTGTACGTATTTAAATTGTACAGGGTGATGATTTGATATACATATAGATTGTGAAATGATTTCCACAATCAAGCTGGTTAACATATCCATCAACACAGAGTACTTTTTTTTTTTATAATGAGAGCACTTAAGATCTACTCTCTTAGCAATTTTCAAGTCTACAGTACAGTATTATTAACTATTATTAATTAGTCATTATTCTGTGCATTAGATCACCGGAACTTATTCATCTTACAACAGAAAATTTGTACACTTTAACCAACATCTCCCCATTTCCCCATCCCCTAGCCCTTGGCAACCACCTTTCTCCTCTTTGCTTCCGTGATTTGACTTTTTTTAGATTCTACATATAAGTGAGATCATGTCGTATTTGTCTTCTATGTCTGGTTTATTTCACTTAGCATAATGTCCTCCAGGTTCATCCATGTTGTTGCAAATGGCAGAATTTCCTTCCTTTTTATGGCTGAATAATATTTCATCGTGTATATATACCACATCTTTATCCATTCATCTTCATCCATCCATCCATGCTTAATGCCATATGGACGAAAGTATAAGAAAGAAATATTTGTTCAAAGGTATTCCTTGTGCATATAGTATTGCTTCCTCTTCTGTGCTACCATAGTGCATGTGTATTTATACATCATGTGTTGAGTTGAAATTAGAGCTTCTGTACTAGATTTCAAACTCCTTGAAGTCAGAGGGTATGTCTTATACATCTCAATAACTCAGGAATTTAACCCCAAATTGGGTAAAATTTAATCTTTATGGAGCATGAAGCATGTGCCAAGCCTTTCATAGAGTACTTTCATCTCGCTTTACCTCCTCAAATGCTCAGGAAAGATGACACTACCCTCATTTTACATGTAAGAATCTTAAAAGTCAGATGATGGAACTGAAAATACCTGGTGCTGCAAGAGGGACAGAGACAGGATTTAGACCTGGTGATTCTGACACCCAGTCTGATCATCTTTCCCCTATATCCTACTGTTTCACATATGAGGAATCTGGTACAGACTAAGTAGGCAACAAATATGTGTCAAATGCACTACCATAGTGATCCTATATTGTGGAATTTTTAGATGTGAAGAGTACAACAGGTAACAGGTATTTTAGGAAGTTACTGGGCAGGATCCATGGCACCAAAAACACAGAGCTCGGTTAATTCTTCTAGTCAACCACAGTAGGTTCTGGAATAAGGGATAGCTATCAGAAATGAGAATTGTAAAAAGGTCAAAGCAGTTGCATACTTTTGGACAACTTATTATGAAATAGAAGTCAAATTAAGGTAACAGAGGAATGACTCTGATAACCCCAAATTATTTAATGATAACTGACTCCTGTTAATGGTATTTTGCTCTGCTATTCTTTCCTTTTGTACAGCTACTTATCAAAATGATGATGTAATTCCTATCACCTTTCTATCCTAGCCATGAAAATAGGTATATATATTTTCAGTTAAAGATAGAGTGTGTCTCATAGAAATGAGAGATCACATCCATAAAAGAAATTTAATGCATCTTAATGAGAATTTCCTTTATGCTATTTCTAGTTTGTTTTACATGGAAGTCGGCTTTTTGGAGACAAACAATGGTTTCAGGCTAATGTTTACATTCCTTTAATTTAGTAAACTAAGAATTTAGCATAGAGATAAAAAGAAGCTAGTGAGGCACATAGAAAGATGGATGCAGCTCTAATCTATTTTGATCCTAACTATTTTAATCTATCCAATTTTACAGCTCTGAAGTATTTGGTCTTTATTTTCTTCTGGTTGAAATATTTTGATATTTCCTATAGTAGGCATAATTACAGTATCTCATTCCCCCATATATGTCTGTCTAATCCTCATCTCATCAAGTTCTAAAAAAGTCTGTTTTGTTTTTCTGTATAGCTAACATTTTCATACGTTTTGTTATGTTTTTCTATATAGCTCTTTGATGTATTCAACTCCCTAATTTTTCTTATGTATATTCTCCTATATTTAAAATATGTTTCTGCTCGCTTCAAGCTCCTTTTGAATTCTGGACTCATTTCCCAGGGGGAAAATAAGCACCTCCTCTCTGAAACATACTCTCTGTCTTCTGTCAACAGCAAACTTAATGAGCTTGCTTCTAAGAGATCACTTAGGACACTGATGGAAATGCTAAATAGCTTGTGCTGTTGATGCTGGAAGCATTATAGAATCAATTATGCAAGGTTATATTTCTGTCATCTTTGAGCTCAGCATTGTGAGTCTCAGATAATAATTGACCTTATTAGGTGCAGACAGGTACATCTGTCTATTACGTAACACACGTGTGATCTTGCCTTAGATCACTGTAACTTTTTCCAGAATGATGTCAAAGATACTAATATTCCTCAAGCCATTCATTTTAAGATTTCCAAAATATAACTAATAAAAGGCAAAATGATTACTTACACAAGTTTAATATTTTTCAATTGAACTTAAAATGTTTCACAGCCTTTAAAGGAATCAAAGAAACTTAGCTGATCCAAATCATAAGTAAGCTAAAGAGAGTCTATCTTCATATATTCAAAATAACTGTTCAGATTTCTCCAGTTGCTGTTATGGACCAAATGTTTGTGCCCCCCTAAAATGCATGTGTTGAAACCCTGCCCCCTGTCATGACGGTATGAGGAGATGGACAGTTTGGAATGTAATGAGTTTTAGATGACACCGTGAGAGTGGAGTCCCGTGATGCAGTTAGTGCCCTTAGAAGGAGAGGCACCTGAACTTCCTCTCTTCGCCACATGAAGATGCAGCAATCAGGTGTGGTCTGCAAGTCGGGACAAGAGCCCTCCCTGGAGAACTGAATTGGCCGGCACTTTGATCATGTACTTCTCAGCCTCCAGAACTGTGAGAAATACGTTCCTGTTGTTTAAGCCCCACAGTCTGTGATATGTTGTTATGACAGCCCAAGCAGACTAATGTGGCTGGAATAGTACTTTATGACTCAGTCAGAGGCTGAAAGAAATACTAAGAGAAATGAAGGCCTTAACGGATGAAACTGTTGCAAATACCTCCAACTTGAATGAAAACTCGAGTACTATGGTATTGGGAAAAGAGCCATGATCAGGGAGGGTCAGGGAGGTAGTGGACTTGATTCCTGATGTTTTTCTCTGTCACTAAGAAGTCAGGTGATCCAGCACCAAACACTTTACTTATCCATACCTCAATTTCCTTGTTTCTAAAATAAAGTAGAGCAGTTGACTGTGTGCCTCCACGTACACACACACACAGATGTACACACATCTACATACATTCAAACGTATGTGTTTGATAGGCGTGCAGTATAATGCGTGTCGTGCTTTCCCCTCTTTAAATAAAGGTATAAAAATCAACAGCAAGAGAAGATAGATATTTTATGTAACAAGGATATGAGATGCATTTCTTAATGGAGCAAAGAATCAAGAATTTATGTGATAAGCAAATGGCGTAAATCTAAGTAAAGAAATTAGACAAATCTTGATACAGACCAGAATGGACGTATTGAGGGTGGTAGGTTTTTGAAGAGATGGGCATGAAAAGGAGGGCACTGTACCACCATATCAAATTTTTCAAAATCGACTGCTTTTTATAATCACACTTTAGATTGAAGATCCTTTATTTTTCACCTGACTTAAAGATCTATTCTTATAAGATCTCACAGCTACCTTTTCCTTACGAAAATATATACATATGTTTCATAAGTTTGTGAACTGACGGATAACTTTTAATAAATATGTATCTGTTCCTCCCAGCTTTAGGTTGTGGCTGCAGCATTTGGAGGCACATTGCTTGCTAAAATGGCACACACATCACACAGCTGCTTCTCTCCTTTGACATCAATTGACGGCATGGCTAAAAGTGAATTTTCCTCACTCGTGTCAGTCTGCAGGGTAATCACTAGTTATTTTTTTTTATTGAGTTCATAATAGTTCACATCAATGTGTGATTTCAGTTGTACGTTATTTCTTGACTGTCACCACATAAGTGCCCATCCCTCACGTGCCTTCCCCTGCTAAACACTGAACTGTTTTCTTCGTCCATGTGTTTGATTATATTCCACATATGAGTGAAATCATTTGATGTTTGTCTTTCTCAGTCTGGCTTATTTAACTTAGCATAATTCCCTCCAAGTCCTTCCATGTTGTTGCAAATGGGATGAATTTGTCTTTTTTTCTGGCTGAGTGGTATTCCATTGTATATATATATATATATATACCAAATCTTCTTTATCCAATCATCAGTCAATGGACTCTTGGATTGTTTCCACATCCTGGCTATTGTGCATAGAGCTGCAATGAACGTAGGGGTACATATGTTACTTTGGGTTGTCGATTTCAAGATTTTTGGGTTGATGGGCACTTAGGTTGCTTCCATGTCTTGGCTATTGTAAATAATGCTGCAATAAACATTGGGGTGCTTGGGACTTTTGGAATTGCTGACTTCAAGCTCTTTGGATAGATACCCAGTAGTGAGATAGCTGGATCATATGGTAGTTCTATTTTTAATTTTTTGAGGAATCTCCATACTGTTTTCCATAGTGGCTGCACCAGTTTGCATTCCCACCAGCAGTGCGTGAGGGTTCCTTCTCTCCACACCCTTTCCAACATTTGTTAATTTTAGTCTTAAGTGATTACAGCTATTTTAACAGGCATAAGGTGATATCTTAGTGTAGTTTTGATTTGCATTTCCCTGATGATTAGTGATTTTGAACATCTTTTCATGTGTTTATTGGCCATCTGTATATCTTCTTCGGAAAAACGGCTGTTCATATCTTCTGCCCGTTTTTTGATCAGGCTGTTTGTTTTTTTGTTGTTCAGTTTCAATAGCATTTATTTTTGCTCCGATTTTTGTTTTTCCTCTCCTTCTGCTGACTTTGGGCTTTGTTTGTTCTACTTTTTCCAATTCAGTTAGGTATAATTCTACAGTTATTTTTTAATATATATTATTTACATTTTTAGCACTCTAGCCTCTTCATTCTCCCAAAATGTAAACTCATATCTTTGAATGGCAGAAAAAAATAGTTTTTAAAATTTTTTTAAATTTTCTTAAATCCACTTGACAGTTTTGAGATAGAGAAAGAGAAGAAAGAAAGAGAGGAAGGAAGAAAGGAAGAAACAAACTCAGGTACTATAATTAGACTAATGAATGAAGAAGAAGGATGAGTATGAGTGACAGGGATAGACTGGGACAAGATCGTTTTCAAATCATAGACACCATGATACCAATTTACTCAGCAAATTGGTTATAATTTTCAGTTTAGTGAAGAAAAATTATCTGAAAAATCATGCCATGTAAATATGGTTTTTATTTCAACTTTGGTCTATAACCATGCTTTTGTGTGTGAAATGTATTTCCCCACTGAGTGATTTTCCACATTTGCCACACATATCCCCTCACGCCCTGCCTTGGAGCCTGTGTGTATTTTTCTTTTATAAAACTTGACAGAAAAATTGGGGACTTTTTACCAATTAGATAATAAAAATAACTTCCCCTACTTCTCTCTATTACTCATGGAAATCTCAGTTGTGCTGTTTTCTTACTTCCTCAAGTTATAAATGATCCTAATATATGCTCATTAATTCAGACATACTGAACATTTATTTTATTTACAATTTTTGCTCCTTGGTATTCTCAGGAGATGCACATCTCAATTTTACGAGTGACTTGGGGATAAGTCGTTATGCAGTCATGCTCCAGCCTGCTTCGCTGTCACACATTCATACTGTTGAACACTCAATCTACAACCCACAGCAACCCATTACCGTCACAATTCCAATCACACAATGTCCTATTGCACTATTTCATGTCATACCTTTGAGACAGGCAATTCCTGATTAGCCCCTGGATTTCCCCTGCTTTTAATGTCTGGACCCATTTGGTCATTGACCTAGTATAAACGGGAATGGCGAGTATGTCTTTGGTCTCCTGTAGCTGCAGAGGGCTCAGAGCAGACATAAAACAGGCCTACAGTCCTACAACATCTGAACAGTGTTTCCTGTCTGTAGTTCTCATTTTTACACTTGGCATGAGCTGCAGTGACCTTTGCCCTGTTCTTTAAAGGAATGCCTTTTATGGAGGTTAAGAATGACTTGGCCCCCAAGCTAACAAAGTCTTAGTCTCCCACTGAACTCCAACTGTGCCATATGTGCATGGTGTTGTGAATGCTGATTTAGTGGTATGGGCAACCGTCCACCAGAACCGAGCACACTGAGATCACCACAGTCATGTGACTTGTACCCCACTGATCATTACCAGAGTTATGAAAGTTAGGCATGGGCTGTACTTATCTGCCGACTCAGCAGTGTTTTGACCGCATGAACTAATGATAGCACATTAAGTACCTTCTACAGCTACTTGTAACTATCCTTATTAAAGTCAAACATGAGACTTGCCCTGAAAATTGTGTCTCGACCACTCGCCTCTGGATAGAGCCAGACACATTTGCTGTATCCTGCTTTACACATAGTTTTGACTCCACGTGGATCATTTGACCTAAAAATTAATAAGTTAAATGTATGTTTCTGCACTTTATTCCTTAGAAAATCCATCCTTAAAAGATGGTGAGAAAAACAAACTTTTTCCTTTGCTTATGGTGATTCCCTTGGCATTGGTGATATAGTTTGGGTGTTCCTGAAAACTTTTATAGCCCAAATCCCTGGGAAACAGGTGTAATGTTTCTTAAGTGAAGAATTCTCACTTTTGCAAACTTGCAGTATGATGTTTTACTATACAAAATCTTTATTGAGGTTGTAAGGGTATTTTTTTATTAAAAGCTTTGATTCTCCTTCTGGTATAAGTCAATGGAATACATATAAAACTATTTATTCACCTTACAAATTTATCTTGAGTTTTGGTTATTTTGAAGATGCTATTTTAATCACATCATCTCATAAAAGAATAGAGACCTCATCACGTACATGATAACTGTAACTCTATTTTAGATCATTTAGAAAGATATTATTTTTGCCTACCTTATTCTTCTCCCATCTTTCAAACAAAGTCCTTGAAATGATAATAGAAGTAACTCTTGAACTGATTAGTCCACTAGGGGCACATGCGTCTACCTGTAGTAAATGAGTGAGCACAGCACAACACTATGTCTCTTCTGTTTATCCTTCACACTGACACGTTTTTGGCTCATTTAATTAGTGACTGAATCCAATCAAGAAGACCAGAAGCAATAGAGTTGAGGATGAAGCTTCATTGTTGCCTGATATACTATCTCAAAAACAAAATCTCAACACCCAAATATCATTGAGGCCATGAAATAAAGAAGTGGCCAGTAGTTTTTATTCCTGAATTTAGATATCTGTAATTTACTTAAGCAAACATTTGAGATAACAAATAAGTACAAAATCCAGAGATTGCTCTCCTTGATATTTACCCAAAGGATTTGAAATACTATGTCCACACAAAAACCTGCACACTCACATCTCTAGCAGTTTTATCCATAATTGCCAAAACTTGGAAGCAACCAAGATGTCCGTCAGCAGGCAAATAAACTGAATTTATAACAGATCAATTTATAATAAATGGATAAATAAACTGTGGTACATCTAGACAATGGAATATTATTTAGTGCTAAAAAGAAATGTTAGCAAGCCATAAAAAGCCATGAAGGAAACTTAAATGCATGTTACTAAATGAAAGGAGGCCACACTCCGTGAGATTCCAACTCTATGACGTTCTGGAAAAGGCAAAACTATGGAGACAGTAAAAAGGTGAGTGGCTCCCAGGGGTTGAGGCGGGTGAGGAGTTGAGAGATCTATAGGTGGAGCACAGAAGACTTTAAGGCAGTGAAAATACTCTGTATGATGCTATAATGATGGATACACGGCATCATACATTTGTCCAGATCCGTAAGATGTGCAACACCAAGAGAGAACCCTAATCTAAGCTATGGACTTTGAGTGATAATGATGTGTCAATGTAGGTTCATCAGTTGTAACAAATGTACCATTCTGCGGGGGATGCTGACAATGGGGGAGACTGTGCGTGTATGGGGGCAAGGAGGTATATGGGCAATCTCTGTACCTGCCTCTCAATTTTGCTATGAATCTAAAAATGCTCTTAAAAATTAAGTATTTAATAAATAAACAAACTACAAAAGGGTAAAATTAGTAACTTGATGTCAAGAGCTATTCCCACAGTATTCAATTTGTCTTCACCCTAGACTGTGAGCAAGTAGAGCGAAGGCCTGTGTTTCATTTGTTCCTCTATTTCCGGTACCCACCTAATAAAGTATCTGAGACAAAAAAGTTATTCAATACATATTTCCTGAATTGAATAGAATAAGAATATTAGTTGCTGTTAACTCCTTAAAATGAAGATCAAAACAAACTGTGTATTCTTTCTGGGTAAGCCTTGTCTTGAAAATCTTTCTCAAATAATTTTTTTCTTTCCTTTTCCATTTACACTTTCCTCTTACAGTTTTTCTTCCCTTAGAGATTTACTTCATATAAATTGGTCCCTATATTCTTCTTTACAGTACTTGCCCAGAACAGATTATCAATAGCAAAAGTTAAATGAAATTTCTAAGTCCATGTATATTTTCAGGAAGAAAATCAAAACCTGATTTTTATTTTAAGATCTGATTTAATATATCATTCTTGCTCTTTCTTAAACAATATATATTCTCTACATAGAAAAGGTAACAACATGCGTATGTGTTACCTATGAAGTATAATGACCTAAAAAGAGGATTTAGTTAGCACCTTATCACATTTTGTTGGTAAAATGAAATATTTTATAGTATAATACAAAAGGATAAAAAATATTCTCCCTACCTTTGATTTGCTTGAAATCAAATGGTGGACAAATCCAAATTGAAAATGGCTAAGAATGCATATGCAGCAATATTTTTAAAGGCTTATACTAATTGCATAAATACAGAAAAGCATCAAGCAGACTCTGGCAATGTAAACCCAAAATTGAATTTCTTTGCATTATTGGAAAAAACCAACTCTCCCTTCAACTCTCAACTTCAGCATTTGAAGTTTCAATGTATAGATTCTGTAGCCCCTTTGCTACCCGCCGAAAACCCAGAGAAGAAGATGGAAAACAGTTCAGTCAATATGCTCAATAACTAACCGAGGGGAAGGCAAAAATAACTTAGAGCATTTCATCTCATCGACAGCAGGTCTTGGCTACACAGCCTGCCTGCCGCCTTTAAGGAGAGCACCTTCTCCTGTCTCCCCTGGATGCTCTTTTCAGAGGCCGTATAAATAAATAGGCTTCAATCCTGATCCTTAACCCCGACTGAGCTGTGAGAATAAATGGGAAAACGTGCTTTGCTTTCTGAAGTCTTTTAGAGAACAGTGATGTACAAATTCACGGTTTTGTAATTAGAAGTCCGAAGCATTGCTTCTGGTCTATGGCATAGCTCTTTCACGTTGTATCATGTTACACATTCTAGATGAGCGCGTCTCCTTAGAAAGGCAGGAGCAAGGAAAGGGCTTCCTGTGACACCTGTTCCACTGAGATTATGACTGTTTGATGAGCAGATTTTTAAAAAATATCTTTCATAGCTTATTATAGGAAAAAATGTTGTGTGTTGTTGAATCTCTTTGGATCAGGTGCTGCCCTCTCAGTTATTCACTGTCATGAGACATGAAAAGGGTACTCATCCTATTTTTTTTCACAGATATAAAATAATGAGATGTAGACAGCCTTACTTATAAACCATTAATAACTCTGCAGTAAATCCCCAATGCTTGCTTCATTCTGACTTCATTTGACCATTAGAAAGCTACCTCCAGTGTATTTAATATTTCTGTATTTATATTTATATTCTGTATTTATATTCTGCAACCCCACCTGAATTAACACTAATTCATGTCATTGTCCTCAAAACTAAAAAGTAGTGCAATTCCTAGAATGTGTCCCAAAGTGGTTCAGTGGGGAAGTCTGGGCAACAAGGCTTGTTTGTCTTCTCTCTTATTCCTCAATGCTCGCGTGGCCTTTAGCAAATAAGCCATCCCTGGGCAATGAAATCTCGCCGAACAGTTAGAGAATGTTATTTGAAGGCTGCTTTACACTTTTACCTTCCATTTTCCCTTGTTACTCCACGTTTAACAAACAAATCAGCCTCTTCAATTAGTAACAGAAAAACATTTCAGGACTGTCCACTAAATACAACCAAGGTTCAAGGGCTGCTTTGCTTCTATAAAATCTTAGTCCAGGCTTCATCTGAGTTTGTCTTTGATAATAATCATGCAGCTCAACCAAGCCCATGGATTTGAAGGTGGTGAGAGACAGGGGACCCTGTGCTGTTGTGACACTGTGATGCTGGCAGATGGGAAGGGGCTTCATACTTGGACCCCACAATGCCAATACCTGGAGGCATTCTTCTTATAGTCTTTTTGACATTTGGTTTCAGTTGTACCTCAAGTAATATTCACCAGAATTGCAAAGCATAAGTGGTCACTGTTTTCTCCTTCGCCACCAAATCTGCTGAAACAGTCTTACCTTCTCTTATGAATCAAAAGATATTTTATAACTGACATGTCTGGGGTCTGAGAAAGGGGACAATAGTAATATAGTCATACCAGCAACAGAAAACTGTACATTAAAGAGTGAAGTTAACTTAGATGTTCCTCAGGTAATTACTTAGGCATTGTCTTAACTGTTTTCTGGGTTCCAGCTGGTCTGCCAGCAAAGAGTTCTGGAAATGTGACTTAATTCCACCACATCAAGGGTTTTGGTTTTTCTCTTGTGATAAGAAGTGGTAGCTCCTCCATGAAAAGAGCACCCACGAGGCGTGTTTGCAGGGCAGATGGCAGCTCGTGCACAAGATCACTTTTGTCGTCCTTAGGAAGCCACAAGCACCACCTTGACTAAGGGCCTGCACACAGACAACGTGGCAAATAACTCCATTGATCATTGACATGGGACAGCCATACTTGACATCTTTCATTTACAAATATTAAGAAGTATTGCTGCTTATTTAATAAAGTATTGAATAAAGAGTTCTGCATATATGAACTTCTTGCTTCTTTGGATTGTACACAATCAAGAATCATCTGATTCATGTAAACAGACAATTAACAAAACAAGAAAGACAATGGCAATGCACACATTGCAAATTCTTATAAATAATTAATAAATGCCAATGCAAGCAAAGATATAATTGCATATCTCTATAATTGATATAGATTATTTCTTAAAGGAGAATACTTGGTATTTGCAAAGTATATGGAAAAGATTACTTGTGTACTGTGTTAATAAATTCATATACTTTTTGTTCTTTTTTTTTTTTTTGAGGAAGATTAGCCCTGAGCTAACATCCACTGCCAATCCTCCTCTTTTTGCTGAGGAAGACTGGCCCTGAGCTAACATTTGTGCCCATCTTCCTGTACTTTATATGTGGGACTCCTACCACAGCATGGCTTGACAAGCCATGCATAGATCCGCACCCGGGATCCAAACCAGCGAACCTCCAGGCCGCCAAAGCAGAACGTGCAAACTTAAGTGCCGTGCCACCAGGAGGGACCCAGTCAATTCATATAGATATTGTTGACAGCAATTTGGACTAGTTATAAGAATCTGAAACATAATCTCACCATTAACTCAGGATTCACCTTTAGAAATTTATTCAGAGGAAATGAATTTGATTTGCTATAAAAGCAATCTATATAGCAAAAGCATAGAAACAAATCAAACAACTAACAATAGAATGGTTGATTGAATTTTGTAACATTCATATGATGCAGTATTATTCAGCACTAAAAATTCATGTTTACAAAAGTGTGAAGATGAGACAATGTTCCTACTTAATTAAGTTAAAATATTAGAATACAAAACTACTTTCGAAGTCTGTCTCACAGTCTATAAAATGTTATCTATATAAATATCATCCAGATAACAGCGGAGGTGACCCTGTTACTTAATATATAAATTAAATTGTTTGAGTCCCTTAAACACAGTGTCCAATTCCCTCCAAGCTTTTCTGGCTTCCCAGAGATTTAAGTCTTAATATTTTTCTAGCTTTTTCGCCTCTTAAGGTACGGTCATAAAGACATTAATAATATTCCTCTATTTCTCTTTAATGTAACTATATTTATTTTTATTTCTGATATTAGTCCTTTGTATTTTCTCTTTTTTTTTCCTGATTATATCTGTTTGGAATTTATCAAGCCTATAAATCTTTTCAATGAACCAATATTTGTCCATTTTCTATTGAATTGATCTATGCTCCTATTTTATTATTTTCCTTCTATTTACTCTTTTTTGTTTTTTTCTCTTCTTTTTAAAAGTTTCCTACTTATGAATTTAAATTAATGATGTTAAGCCTTTCTTCTTTTTGAATATAAACAATAAGTATACATTTCTCACTATGTACTGCTTTAGCTGCATCCACAAATTTGCTCTTTTTTCATTACCGTTCAATTTGGTGTATTTTCTAACTTCCATTGCATGTCTTTCTTCGACCCATTGATGATTTAGAAGTGTTTTATTTAATTTCCAAATACTTGATATTTTATGGATGTATTTTTGTTCTTAATTTACAATGTAATTTAATTATAGTCATAGAACATATTTTGTAATGTTTTAGTCTTTTGAAATTTATTGAGACATTTTATTATTCACTATATAGTCTATCTTGTAATTGTTGAAATGATTGGGTATAAATCTATGATTCTGCTACTTGTTTTATAGTTTTTATGGGCGATTGAAAAGAAAATGCTTTTCTGCTAGTGATAGGTTGTCATTCTGTAATTATGATGTCAAGTGTGTTGGTGGTGTTTGTAGCAGACATGGAAATGGGCTGTCCAGGACCCCTTTCAAGGAAGAACGTGCCGGGAGTGAAATCAACAGAGAATGCTTAGATGTCAGCTCCTTCAGGTCCTGCCTCGACTGTAATCGTCATCTCATCGGAGGTCACGTTTTTCCTGGGGAAGCTCATGTGCTGTAAGTAAGGAGATGTGGAGAGAGAGGCACTGCTGCTGCAGGCTGACGTGAGCAACTCTGACAGGAAGCGCAGTCATGCTCCACGTAACCACATTTCGGTAAACAATGCATTGCATAGAAGACAGCAGTCCCGGAAGACAGTACTGTCTAGCCTAGGTGTGTAGTGGCTATACCATTTGGCTTTGTGTAACTGCACTCTATGATGTTGACTCAAAGACGAAATCCCCTGAGAATGAATCCCTCTCCTTAAGCGATGCTCGAGAGTATTTTCTCCAGAGCTCCTGGTGGGGTAAGGCTGAGGATTTGTCAGACCTAGTCACAGTTGGACTTCTATTCTTACCCAGTTCTGTTCACTCTTCTTTCCCTTCACAGGTGTTGATCCCTGATGTTATCTGGCACCCCACAGTCCTGCTCACGGTTTGCTTTGGGAGATCCAACCTGACATCTTCTCTTGTTTACCTTCTTGTTGATTTTTTGCCATTTTTTATCGGCTTTTGAGAGGGGACTGTTAAAAATCTTCAGCTATGGTTGTAGATTTCTCCATTTCTCACTTTTATTCTGTTGGCATTTCTTTGGGAATTTTGAAATTCTGTTATAAAGTCATACATATTTAAGATTATTGTGTCTTCCTGATGAGTTACCCCTTTAATCATTATTAAATGCCCCTCTTTCTCTCCTGTCACATTCTTTGGCTGGAGACTAACTTATCTGACATTAATATGGACCCAGCTTCTTTCTTGTGGGCACTGTTTGTATTATAGATCTGTTTCCATACCTTTAATTTCAACTTCTTTTGTTTACGTTTAATATCTGTTTCTTTTAGAAACAATAGAGTTAGGTCTTACTTTTTTTTACCCACTCAATATATTCTTTTCCTTTGAATGGAGTGCTGTGTTCCTCGACATTTAGTGTAATTATTGATATGGTTAGGCTTAAATCTATCATTCTGCTCTTTATTTTATATTTTTCCTCCTATTTGACTTTCTTCTTGCTCTTTTTTTGAACTCTCTTTGGACAATGAGATATTTTTTTTAGCATTCCATTTAATTAACCCTATTATATTCTTACTTATAATCTAAAAATTATTTTCTTAATGGTTGCTTTAGGATTTACAATATGCATTCATGACTTTTCACTGAAAATAAAAATCAGCTCAGAAGTTGAGGGGTCTCAGGAAGGAATACAGAGGGAGACAAAATGATCTATCTGTGCTATAAATGTATGACATAGCTCCAGTGGGAAGGTTTGGGAGATGGGGGGAAATACTGACCTAAGTACTGTTGGAAGTGAGTGGAAATTCTAAGACTATACACAAAAGAAACTGTACACAAGCACTACACTCTGTTAAAATTGTTTCTCACTGGGATATAGGTTAACAATTCTGAACCCCCTCTACATTGCACTAGGTTGGAGAAAGTAAGTGAATGGATGGCCAACGGTAGGAGCCAGGTTTCTCATCATTGGAGAGGAAGGTAACAGAGAAGCAAAGGGGAGAAGCTGGAGTAAACTATGCAGTACTGTAGGAGAGTCAGAGACATCAAGGGGATCCTGTGTTTAGTTTAATACAGATGCAGGTGGGTAGACAGAGAAAGAATTATAGATAAATGTGTATATATGTGTTAGTATATATACATATATTTCCCAGCTGTCTAACGAAAGGATCTAGAACAATCATACCACAGTAGCAATGAGGGCGCCCAGAGCCCAGATATCAGTTTCTAAATCCAGTTCCCAGTAAAAGGAATCAGGGCTCCTTGGAGAAATAACTGATACTAGGAATAAGGCAGGAAATATACAAGGTAAGCCTGGAACATCTTGTAGTGCCAGAAAGTAAGAAAGTTCTAAATAAAAAAATAAATGAGGATATGTCAAGGGATCATAGGAGCCAGGTGAAACAGCTCCAAAAGAGTAACAAAATAATGTAGTATTGTGTTATAACCTCAAATATGAAATGAATATGCATGAGTCCATACTGACATAAATAAATTATTAAATAAATAAATAAAGTGAAGAAACACATCACCCATAGAGAAGATATTCACCCCTCAAAAAGGTAGAAGTGAATTCACCAGCATCTTTAAGTTTGAGAGCACAGAGTGAATTCCTTCCGAAGAGTACAGGATGAAAAGTAGGGGGTAAACAACTTTACAGTAGAGAAACTCGGCCAACGTGGCTTCAGCCGGGTGAGGGTTAGAATCATCAGTGATAGTCATGTTAACAGCATGTCCCTGTAATGTGATGTGATGAAAATGGCACCTCCCCTTTTCATTCTTCCTCCTCAAACTCTATAACATCAGTCTAATCATGAGAAAAACATCAAATAAATACCAATTGAGGAATATTCTAAAGAATCCCTTATCAGTACTTCTCAAAACTATCAAGGTCATCTCAAACAAGCAAAGTCTAAGAAATTATCACAGTCCAGAGGAAGCTAAGGAGACATAATGAATAAATATACACCTAATGTGGTATCTTGGATAAGATCCTGGAACAGAGAAAAGAAATTGGTGAAGAAAAAAAACCCTAAAAAGTCCAATAAAGCAAAAGCATTTAGTTCATAAAAATCTACTAATGCTGGAGCATTATTTGTGACAAATGTATCATAAGAATGTAAAATGTTAATAATAGGGGAAACTTAACATGGGTTATGCAGGATCTCTCTGTGCTATCTTTACTCTAAAATAAAAAGGTTACCACTTTGTGGTTAACACATCGCCACTGACACTTCACATGACCCATGACCCACTCTTAATAAGCGCATGTATAATATCGCGTATGTAATATTGCATATTATAATATACTCATAGCAGTATAATTCCATTTCTCAATCCCATCACATATGCCAGCATAGTTTGTATTGTTTGTTATATGTGTTATGAACCCCATTTTCTAATATTAATTTGCGTTTAAACACAGAGCTGTCTGTTAAGGTAATTACAGATAAAAAATTATAATATTTTATGTTACCATCCCAGTGCTCTTCAATGCTTCCTTTATATTTGAGGTATATCTTATGCCATTTCCTTTCAGTCTAAAGACCAATTTTTAACATTTCTTATACTACACGTCAGCTGGTAACAAATTTTCACAGTTTTTGTTTATCTGAAAACATATTTCTTTCATCCCCCTTCTTTTGAAGGATATTTTCATGTATAGAAAATCCTGAGTGGTTAGATCTCTTTTATTTTTTCCATAATTTAAAAATGGCATTCCATTTTCTTCTGCCCTCATCGATTCTAAGGGAAGTCAGTCATAACTTACGTTAATCCTCCATACATAAAACGTCGGCTTTTTAGTGCTCTTTTTGTGCTTGGATTTCACCAGGTGGCTAAGAGGGGTCTAAGCGTGGTTTTCTTTATGCTTATCATGCTTGGAATTTGCTGGGATTCTTTGATCTAAGAGGTGGTGTTTTTCATTATATTTTGTAAATTGTCAGATAATATTTTGTCTGACATTTCTTTCTAGCCCAGTTTTTTATTCCAAGTCTCCAATTACATGCACGTTAAACAATTAACATTACCCCTTAGGTTTGTTCTTTTTTTTCCTATTGTTTTTTCTGTTCCTCGAACTGGATAATTCCTAATAATCTTTCTTTAATTCCTCAGACTTCTTCTGCCATCTCTAATATGCTATTAAACATATCTATTGAGTTTTTAATCTCAATTACTTTCAACTTTGGAACTTTCATTTGATTCTTTTTTGTAGTTTCTAATTTTCTGCTGAGATCCTGACCTGTTCGCTTGTTAAGACAAAAAATTGCATTAATTTGTTGACTATATTTTCTGTAATTTTTGGAGCATATTTATATTATCGTCTCTAAACTTTTTGTCTTCTAAATCCAACATCTAAACCATCCCAGGGTTAGTTTCTCTTGAATATTACTTTTCCTGAACATGGGTCACATTTCTCATTGTGGACTAGCTATTGTGGGTGATATAAAGACTCCAGATTCTGTTATTTTCTCTATGAAGAATGCTGATTTTTCCAATAACACAATTACTGGATGATCATCTTGAAATTGTGTAGGCTTTTCTCATGCTTTGCGAAGGTCAGTCCATAGAAATCTCTGTGTTCCTCAAACTCTTCAAATTTGGTAGATCTCAAACTCCAAAGTGGAATCTTCAGAACTTTTTTTTCCATTGGTTTATAACATTATATGAATTTCAGGTGTGCATCACTATATTTCGATTTCTGTGTAGACTACATCATGTTCACCACCCAAAGACTAATTACCATCCATTCCCATAAATACGTACCCCTTTGCTCCTTTCACCCTCCTCCTTTCCTCCTTCTCCTTTTCCTCTGGTAACCACCAATTTAATCTGTGTCTGTATGTATCTGTTTGTTGTTTTCTTCTTCCGCTTATGAGTGAAATCATATGGTATTTGACTTTCTCCGTCTGGCTTGTTTTGCTTAACATAAAACCATCATGGTCCATCCATGTTGTTGCAATGGCAAGATTTAGTATTTTTTATGGCTAAGTAGTATTCCATTGTGTATATATATCACATATTCTTTATCCATTTATCCACTGATGGGCACTTAGGTTGTGTCCAAGTCTTGGCTATTGTGAATAATGCTGAGATGAACAGAGGGGTGCAAATATCTTTTCACATTCATATTTTCATGCTCTTTGGATGAATATTCAGCCATGGAATAGTTGGATCATATGGTAGCTCTATTCCTAATTTTTGAGAAATCTCCATACTGTTTTCCATAGTGGCTGCACCAGTTTGCATTCCTACCAACAGTATATGAGGGTTCCCTTTTCTCCACATCCTTTCCAAGATTTGTTATTTTTTGTCTTTTTAATTAGACCATTTTGACAGGTGTGAGGTGATTTTAGACTTTTCTTAAGGTAGACTTAGAGAAGGCTTTACTCTATGATGTGGTCCATATTTATAAGGTGGTATCTTTTGGGGTCTCTGTTCAGTGCCTGAGGTCTAATTGAAGTGTTAATGATGTTTCTCCACTTGGTTGGGCCAGATCCCCAACATCTGCCAGTTGTTTTTAAACTCTTGGAGCTTAATTCCATTCTCAATCCTGAAAAAAATTGTTTCTTGTTAAGTCAACCCTACATATGTGCAGCTCAACTCTCAGCCAAGGATGCATGAAGGACTCTCATCCTGCCTCCTACACAGTGTTCTTCTCCAGCCACGTCAGATGACCCAAACTCCAATCTCTTCTCAGCTGGACTTACCTGCCCTTCTTGGAGTCCAGGTTCATGTGCTGCACATAGGAAATCAGCCAGGGGACATATGGGGCTTTCTTTTGAGCTCCATTCTGTCCAAGATCAGAGATTTGTGCCACTGTTGTCAGCATTTGCACAGTGACTAGCACAAAGTGCTCAAAAATTTACTTTGAGTAAATAAAGCAAGCATTTGTCTCATATGTTTTGTCTTGTTCTATGATTTTTTGCTGTAAGATAGTTGGTCCAGTACCAATAACTCCATAATGTCCAGGATTTGCAATCCTCTCGATAAACTCTTCAACTTAAATGTCTCTCATGCCCCATGACCGTTCTCTTTTCTCTCCTCTGCACTCTGTAAATGAAACTTAGACACTTTTACTTGGGTTCTCCAAAGATAAGACAAGATATTTGCATTTGTTATAGAATTTACTGAATTTGGGGGGAGGGGAATTTACACTATGCTAATGCAAATTATTTTAAGTTGCTTATTACGCATTCCTGTGATTTAGCACATTTTTGGTCATTCTGCCACTGCAAAATTCTGCCTGTTCATCTTTCTGTCTAGCCTTCAGTCTCCTCACTCATGGCCTACCTCTCTCTCCAGCCCATGCCCTCTCCTTTCTCCACTCTCTCACTTCCAAATGTCTCATCTTCATTTTTTGATGCATAGAAGTTTATCTATTAGTTTTATTTTGCTATTTATTTTCACAGTCCTGCCTCAGGGTCTCATTTTCCACATCAAAAGAGATTAATTTCCTAAAGAACTTTCCCTCCTAAGAAGAACTTTGGTGCCAGTTGATAAAATAATTATATCTCTAAATGCATATTTGCGGAGATTAAAAAATATGAATATTCAAGTATATTATGCAAGTAACAACATAAGTCATTCATTCATTTAACAGGCATTTACTGAAGGCTTTCTACATTTCATGTGCTGCGGCTAAAAAGACTAAAAATGTATAGTCCATCCTCTCCGTGAACTTCCCACTCAAATCTGGAAGTTAAATAAACAGAAAACAATTTATCAAGTTCTATGACTGATGTATACAACATTGTTTGCCATGGGAACATGGAAAGGATAGTAACTCAGACAGTAAAAAGAATGTGATCGACTTTGTGGAGTGCAAAATGACCTGAGCTCAAATGTCTCTCTCTTTGAAGCTCCCTGAAGCTGTCCTTGATCCTCAGACTATAAAACTATGGTATTTCCTTTCCGTTTTTTTCCTTATAATTTTCATCACATTAATGCCCATGCCTCTACACTAGATAATAAGCTCTGGGATGTTGGACCTGTGTTCTCAGCACTGGCATAGTAACTGATCAAAAACTATGCTTTGAGTGATTAAATCAAGGAGTGGAAAGGCTTGCGATGTGTGTGTCTTTTGATGCTAAAATGTAGATTTATTGGGCTGTTTATTTTTGGTAAATGATTAATATCATCAAAATTCAGTCTTCCATTAATTTTTTATGTGCTCATGATTGATTCTTCCAAGAATCAAACATATTTTCTTTGCTGTTCTTAACATTTGTACGGATAAAGTTATAGTCTTAATTTTTAAGTATTCTTTTGTAAAGAGATACGCATGCTTTTGTTTTCAATTTTTTATGTGTATGATTTTAATAAAATGTTTTATTCTTTGTGCTGTTGTTTATTCTTCTTCATACAGGCAGTGTTGTTAGATCTTTGAGGATACTGTTCATTGATATATTCAGAAGACAGACTTAATTGATTGACTTAATGCCTGTGATTGCAGCAGTAGGAGAAAAAAAGTATTTTTAGGTGTGTTAGAAAGAAGTGTCAAAGCACCTCAGGCTGAGCAGACAGGCCAAGCTAACACTCCTGCCTGATGTTAAAGACAATCTGTTCTGCCTTCTCCCCACTCTGGTTAGAGCGCGACTTGGAAACTTGAACACTGAGGGATCCATATTTGGATAAGTAAATAAGGTGATGGGAATACTTTTAATTTTGAAAGTTGTGTTAGTGAGGGTGCACTGTCTGCTTCTGTAACAAAGTAACGTTTAATTGTTCAAAATCTGTTTAGGGAATTGGATATCTGGAAAGATTTATAATGATATAGAATTGTCAGCAGGAAGAAACACCATGACTCATTAGTTAGTTCCTCAACTTCTAGGCAAGACTGGATCCAAGCCTACCCCAACATATGGATAGCCTCAGGAAAGAAGACTTCTCAGATCCTCCCATACCTAGACTAGTGCCTTGAAATGTTGTATTGTCAAAGCATGCCCTGTAGGAAGTCACAAGATCTGACTTCTATTTTTGATAGAGTTATTTGCTTCATGACATTATACTTAGAAGATCTACCTGTATTTGTTTTTGATCTAAGATAACTGTGGTGGGATACAAGTGTGTCAAAAACTCCCTTGAAAAGGAAGTGAGTTTGGAAGAATGGTATTACTTTAAATCTTTGTGGAAAATAACTCTGGAAATTATAAAAAGCAAATAACAGATCCTTTTAATGCTAGAATATAACGCTAATTCACTGATTTAATTTTCATAATCCTCAGTGTTGGTATTCAAAGGTTTTCTTAATTTTGTAAAATTATGACTTCTAAGATTGAAAAGTAATTCTAAAGTGTAAATAATATTCTCATTCCTTCTATGAGGGGATTCATTATACATCTGGTTATCTAGAAGGAGGAGAAATGCCTTGAAACTTTTGGAAGAAAGAAAATAAGCAAATACAAATTATTATTGGTATCTAACCCGGGAATAGATGGAAAGATTTTTTCAAGGAAAGAAAATTCACCCTTTTAATTATTAAGGTAATACTTAGTACACCGGAACCTTCAGTGCTGACCTTGGGTTTTGAGAATTCAGGACGGCCACTCTATACCCTTGCTCTGTGGAGCTGTGTTTCTCGTTCATAGAATAGTGTGGGGTGCTTGCTTCAGATCATATTACTCACTACCATCCCGGTCTTTCTGAGTTAAAAACTTCTGAAAGATTTGGGAAGCTGAATTCGTCACAAACATCTCAGGTAGTAGATTGCAGTTGATCCAGGGACCATGTTTGGAAAATACTATATGTGTCTGCATAGTATGAATAAGAAAGAGATGGTCCTTTGCAGCTATAGTAGAAAGCATACAAAGTACAATGAATGCATTCAAGGAAGCCAGTCACCCTGTGATCCCTTACACTTCTTTGCCCTTTTATGATACCTCATTTCTGCATTTCTATTCACTGTTTCTTGACATTTATATTTCAGTTATATGTATCAAGATACCACTTCTGCTCATTTTTCTCCTCTTGAAAACATGGAGGCTTAGAAAAGGAGGCACCTTCAGAAGAACATAAGTCTTTAGGAATTATCTTAGTAGTATTATGCAAAAAAGACCACAAATTTTCCCCTCTCCTGCCTCCATGCCCATTGTATGGCCCTTTCATTCCAAGTCCGGACTGGGCTATGGGACTTCCTTCAGCCAATGGAACAGTAGCAACTGTAACACAAGCAGAGACTTGAAAAGTGCTTATGTCCTTGCTGCTGTTGGAATTCTATGACTACCCTGTGGAATGCCTGAGACAGTCAACTACAGAAAGCAAGACAAGTGACCTGTGACCCCTGTTACTCCTTACCGATAGCTTCCAAATACTATACATGTGAATGAGGTCATGTTAGGTCACTCAGCTGCTAGGAGATCCTTGAGCAAAGTTGCTTTGTATATTTAGGGTGAAATTGCAATACTGTGGCAGTAGAGTCATTCATTCATTCATTCATTTAAATAATTAAGATGTTAAAATAATGAAAATTGCATGAGACAAGTCATTATGGTATTTTCAAAAAAGAGAAATGTTGCTTTCTTTTGGTTTCTGATTGTGGAGCATTTTGACACCCTGCTGTGATTGTATTTATAATTGAATAATTTATATATTTAAATTAAATAATTGATCATCCTAAATCTCCAACTAGGGAATACAAATGCCTGTGAAACAAATGATATGCATGACAATGACGCCTACTTGTGCATTTTTCCTTAAATACCTACATAATAAGTTTATGCGTATTCTATATGAGATGAATGCTTTGGAAAATAAGAACAAATATGGTTAATAAGTCTTCTTAAATATGTTAAAGGATATAATTACTAGAACAATTCAAGATAAGATATCTTCTCTACCATTGGAATGTTATTATATATATAAAATATATCAAAACTCTTAAAATTGACTTTACAGTAAATACCACATCATTGCCAACATCTATATTTAATATTAAAAATAATATAACCCCACTGAGTGCACTTCTCAATGCCTAATTTACTGTGCAGTTGTAAATAAGACACTTGGGCATTTAGTTTGCTGAAACAGGTGTCAATGCAGGTACCTAAGATGCCTGATGTTCAAACAGAGAATTCTTAGGTGCTTGGGGAAATCAGCTAATTAGGAGAAAATGTCCTTTTGCATAAATGTTTGTGCTTGTGTGCATTAATATATGAGATATTATGCATAATAAATGGTTTGGAATATTTATCTCATTTACTTATTATGCAGGAGCAGGAGAAAAATAGTACTTTTAGGTATGTTAGAAAGAAGTGGCAAAGCGCTCCTGGCTAAGAATAGCTGAGTTTGCGCATCTAGTTCAGTGTACGGATCTTGTACGTAGAACCACGAATATGTGATATGGCCTCTCTTTAGTACTTACTAAAAAACTTACCATCTAGAAACATTTCTTACATTGACCAGAATTTGTCTAGCTCCCAAGACACATGTCAAATCCATATCCTTTTATGTAACACTACTATACTAAACCCTGTGAAAATAGTAGCCTAGTATGGATAATAATATATATATGGGACAAATGATAGAACAACTATTACTTCTATATAACAAAGAAAAGTATTATAATAACCTCTCTCTTTTAAATAAATCAACTCTTTCTCTGGCTTCATAGAATTTTAATTCACACTGGGACATGTGGACACCTGTTTATTTACAGAGCCTTCCGTCATGGAGACAAAGATTTAGAGAGTTGAGACAAGAAGAAAATAAACTGGATGGCCTCCTTTAAAACCCAACTGTGACTTTCATCTTTGTCACAAAATAAGCACAACATTTGGCAAGATTGGAAGCTTCACCTCCAGGCAGGTCCAAGTTGGCATCAAATCACCTTCACAGGCTTCCAAATCAGCGAGAACTCAGCTCAGAAAAGCTCCTTTGGCTAAATTTAACTTTGCCTGTGTAAAACGAATGAGGTGCTCCTGAGGAGAAGAAATAGCTTTGAGCTCGAGGAGATGGGGTGTCAGGCTCCGTCAGCTCAGCCAGGTGTGTAAGACACTGACACCGAGCTAGGGAAAACCAGCCCACACAAGAGAAAGACAGAGTGTACACAGATTGGGCTGTGATCGCAAATTTGGAAAGATAAACGGATTATTCTGCTTTGTTTTTCCTGTAGAGCTGCTTCATTTCCATTTTCTTTGGAGGCAGTTGGGTCCAACAGTATGAGTAGGAGAGATGGCTGATTATGTCGTGTGGCAGTGATAGCACGTCTGGGTCTGACGGCTGTTTTCAATGTTAGGTTTGAGGATTGGAAAGGACTCCAACTTTCTTCTCCTTAAATTAAACATCTTCCTAAAACAGAACCCAAAGAAATACATGTACTAAAAAAGTTGCAGTGTTGGCAAGCTGTGACAGTACCGGGCTGATTCATGCACCACAGCATGAACTTTGAAGTCAAAGAATGTTTTTGCCTGTATTTCAGTTCAGGATTTGCACAGAGGGCTGAATTCTTTCCCATGCTGCACAAAACGTGTTGGCAAAACCTTGATGAGATTCTATAGCACGAGTGGGCTTATTTTAGGAATCGTTTGGGCTCATGTCACCGTGGAGTCAACCAGCTGTCAAGCAGCATAAGAAAGTTACTTAAACTAAAGAGTGTCTTAGTAAATTAGATATTGATGAAAAAGAGTCCTTAATTTCCCTCTGCCTCTGGATAGGAATTTACTTACTTTCAGCTTTATTTACTTAATTCTTCAGTCGCCTTTTCTTTATTAAACAGTAGAAACAGGGAAGTTTATTATCCTGCCAGAGACAGAATTCTGTGCTGCATGATGTAACCTCTTCCCTTTTTCTGGACAGGTATGGTTCATTATATGCTCATAGCCTTAATATCTTTAATCAGTCCTTATGGATGGAACTTTTCCCAGGCTTCATTCCTGGAGCAACGCCGCATAGAGCGCTGTTTCCCTGAGTTGAAAATGCTGTGGCGTTCTACAGCCAAAGTTCTACGTGCTTTACTAGCTGGCGTTTTCCTCTTGTTCCTTTCACTTTTCAGAAAGCAATCATCAGAGAACCTTCGGAAGCATCTGTTCTAAGCTGTTCATTTTGCAAGTGAAGGAATTAAACCTCCAAAGTTCAGAGAAATTTAGTCATACTCACATAGCTAATTAGAAAATCAAATCAGAAATCAGGGCTACTGGCTCCTGGGGCTTTTCTCTCTGACAAACATGCTCCCCAGAAGCCCCCAGGGCTTTTTTGATTCTCTTTCTATTCCTCACATCACAAAATGGAAGCTTGTCCTATTCATCATCCCCTCATACATGAAACTCTGCTAAAAAGATTAAGTGTTAAAGAATGATAAATACCCAACGTTGCTAGCTCTAAGTCTATAGCCTTTCAGAAGGTGATTTAGACTACTGAATGTTTAGATTTCTACGTTTCTTTGAATTTTTATATTTTTCATTTGAGAAGCCCACTCCAAAAGAAGAAAAATAGAGAAAAAAGGAAGCATGCAAGTTCGATGTTTTTAAAAAAACTTTTATATTTATTTTAAAAATTTAAATTATTTTGCAAAAATTATTTTGCAAAAATTATTTTTGAAAAAGTCAATTAATTTTAAAATCGAGGGGGGAAAAAAACCAAAATCTGTTAAAATATATAATATAAAATATATTCCATCAGAAGTTTCCATTCTGTGAAGGCACAGCTCTCTCAAAGGATTGGACGTTCCCTTGAGACTACAAAAATAGTCTAACAATCATGTCTGCTATCTCTAGGTTTGTTTTCCTATGGAGAAGAAAGTCTAAAATCCAATTTTTTTCCTGCGCTATTAAATTATTAACTTTGTTAGTCTCTGTGTCATAAAATCAATAGATAGTAAAAGCCTGTGTATTTTGAATTTTGCAGCCCCCAAATATTTGAAAGCACAATGAGGTACGGGGTCCTGGGAGCATCATTTCCACCTTACACATGCTAATCAGTACAGATCTTGAAAGGAACCTGGACGTTTGTCAAGGATGGGCATGGGTGGTACTTACACCATGGGCCAGACAGAATTAAGCAAACTGTAGGATCCGGTCCAGAACTTTGATATTTCATGGATTTTAAATCACATAAATAATTTGTAAGTAGAGTATTGCAAGGTATGGAGAAATTTCCTTTGTACCTCAAAAACCACATTATATGTATTGTAGAAATCATAGACTTGAGAAGCAATAAGCTTGACTTTCAACTCTTAATTTTGATATTTATTAAGAGTGAGGTTTTGCGAAGGTTATCTCACCAAGTTTGAACTTCCTTCTCTGCCGAAAAAGGCATAATAATAAGTTAGTTTCCAAAGTGGTGTGAGCAGTGAGGCAGCACATGCAAGCTGCTTGTCCTGACACCTGTTTCCTAAAGTGCAGTTGAAGAAATCAGGTGGCTGTTACTCTGCTTCTGAGAAGAGCCGCTCTCTGGATCTGGGCTGCGTGCTGACCACAGTTCTTTTGGCTCAACTACATGGATTTCAACTTCCAGGCCCTGATCCCTCCTCATGTGTGTATGTTTTGGGCATCTACTGCTTATATGCCTTCTTCCACCTTTTCCTCCATGTGCTTCTGTCTTCATAACTGATCCTTAGTTCGCCTGGAAGACACCTTGTGCTTCAGTCTTGCCCTTATATCAGGCAGTTGCTTGGACTGTAATCAGGAATTTTCAAAAGGCTTGGCCATCATGCTTGCTCTTAAGATCAACTTCGCAACATTTTCCCTGGACCAACTCAATAGACAAGGCTAGATGTCCCTCTCTGACCTACAAACAGTGTACCCAGTGGTGAGGAGCGAGCTATGCTAGAGGAGAAAGCACCAATGCGTGTCACAGAGAGGATCAGGTCTGCTGGAGGGGTCATACCTGCCTTCTAGGCCAGCGCTGTCTGGTGAGTAGCTGAGGGAAACTTTCTTCCGTGCTGTCAATATGAGAGCTTTGACTGTTAAGCTCTTGGCTGTAACACGTGACTATTATGCACTGCAAATGTAGCTAGTGCAACTAAAAACTAAATTCTAAATTTTATTTCATTTTAAATTGCTAATGGTTAAATTTAGATAGCCATGTGTGGCTAGTATCTACTGTATTGGACATTATAACTATAGACTTTCTATTTTTACAATAGCAACATTGTTTTTTAAAGCTTTAAAAAACTTGTTATTTAAGGTGTTATGCTCCACATTCCAAAGATAAGAATGAAAACAGAATTCCATATAAGATCTAAAGGTAAAATTATAAATATAATGTTTTTATAATTTTTGTGTCTTTTCCTTTCTTTCTTTCTCTGAACTATTTTTTCTTCTGAAAATAAAATTGTCTATTCTTTCTTGCTTTTTTTCTTCTCCTCTGCTTCCTGTCCAGGATGCTACTTTCTATAATAGAGAAGGAAGTGAGAGAGTCTAATTCAGGCATTTTGAGTAGCATCTATAAGAATAAAAGTACATAATAACTGGGGCCACATGAATTACGTACTCCATAAGCCAAATTAAGCTGGGAAAATTGTCAAAGTGTGTAGGGTCAGAGCTAATAAACGGAACATAATCTCCTGTATTCTATCCCTAAAGAAAATTAAATTTTAATGACCCAGAGAGCTCACTGATCAGGAATGTCACTCCAACTAATCATGTAAATGACAGCTAAACTCCGGAATTGAGTTAAAAGTTAAACATCCTCTGCAATGGCTGCTTAAGCCTGGAGTGTGCTAGCTGCTCCAGGCGAGCTCTTAGGGATATCAGAATATTGACAGGTTACACCAAGACGCCAAAGGAAGCCTTGAGTTGTTCAAAGTTAGTCACTGCTGAATGCCTTACTGACTCATATTTGTGCAGAAATACACTAAAAAGTATATTAGATACTTTCAGAATTTATATTGTCAGTCTCTAGTTGTATAAGTTTCAGGCGACATTCTTCTCACTGCAGAAACTGTATCAAAGACTTAGGACCTTGGCTCAGAGAGACTTACGAGCTCTCATCTTCTCTGTGGATATCTGAGAGTATCTGAGCCAGAGAGAGAGAGAGGAAGAGAGAGAGAGGCCTCGTCAGATTCTCTCGGGGACGGAGCCCCCAGAGCTCCCCAGCTGGCCCCGGCTGGACACTGCTGTGCGGCCTGTTCTTTCTACACCACAGCACATTAGAGAGCTCAGGTCGAGGTGGAGGGTGAGAGAAAGGGAATAAAACCATGTTCCAGGGATTGATTATGGCTGTTTTTCAACAAATCCTTTGACTAACTTGGATAGTGTTTTTTTACTGCTGTGGGTTTATGTGTTTAAGCAAAGGAGAACAGACCTGAGATGGTATACTGTCACTGAGCTTTATAAGGAGAGTTAATCGAAAAGAAGGAAAGTAATTAGTGAGTGATTGGTGAGTAATTGAAGAAAAGAACGTTGTTTATGATGGCAGAATACATAAAAGAGAGAGACTGACATGGCAACAAATCCAATAAAATTGTTTCATAAATGATGAAAATTACATGAATTCAGGTTCATATACCTATCTAAATGTAAAGTTTCTTAAGGTTATAAATCAAAATAAATAAGGAAGACAAAGGAGAGAAAGCAGTTGAAAGTGTGATTAATGAGACAGACACTCCGCTCTGCCTTGGAGTCGGTGACTGTCTCAGAATTGAGGCTAACAAGGAAAAACGTTTTTGAAATATAAAAATATGAGCACTACCCACATGCATTGACGTGTGATTAGCAGACGACTCGAGGCACGGGGCATGGAAGAAGGGAAACTCTGTGGGGCGGGAGGAGGGAAGGCTCGTTGGAGGGCTCAGTGACAATGTCGCGGCGGCAGCAGCATGCAGCCTTGATCAGCACACGGTCCTTGCATTTCCTGTCCTTCCAGGTTGCCTGTTATCAAACAAAAATCTTGAGGAAAAAAAAACTAAACGGGAAAGTAACAAATAGGAGTGTTTCAAATAATTAGGACATCTTTGAAAAATTGTGAAATGACTATAAGAATGAAATAGATGAAATAGTAGCATCATGGGCTCTTCAACTAAATGCATATGTCATTTGACTGAGACTATAGTTCCACAGCAAAACTCACATCTGGCGAAAAAGAATTGTTAAAGAGTTAACTACAGTTATCTGGGAGAAGCTTTTTGTATTTCTAAGGCAGTCATTTTTTTTCCGAATTTTACCTTTCCTTTCAATTGAATTTATAGGAGCCATTTTGCCCTCTGCGTCAAGAACTCTATAATTTTTAATCAAAATGTATTTTATAGAAATTATTTTACATATTCATTCAGACGAAGTGAAAGGAAATTTTCTGTTTCTTAGCTTCAAATTGAGAAAAGCCACTAGACAGAGGAGATTCTCCGTATAATTTTATGTGAATCTTTTTTATAAGTAAGAACATAGCTATATTCTTTCCAGTAATTTCTACATGGGTTTGGCGGTTAGGATAGGAACAGGCAAATAATATTGGCATTTTGATTTAAGCGAACAAAAGTTCCCTTTCAAAGCATAATGCTTTGAAACCTGAGCTCCGTGTTGGGTTCCACACAAACTGTGTTGTGTTCGAACTCTGGTTCTTTCTGGTGGTCTCCAGGGTATTGTAATCAAGCAGGCTGTTTAACCTTTCTGTGACACAGATATCTCACATTCAGTTGGGGATCACCATAGCACCTAACTCCTAAAACTGCAACGAGCACTACAGGAGTTAATAGCTCTAAGGCCCTTAGCTCAGGTCCTGGCACACAGTGTCTACTATGTAATTATTTATTTTTTTAACCTACTTTATTCTTTTTTCTTCTATTCTATTCTTTCTTTTCGTTTCTAACCAGATATTTACCTAGCTAAAATATCTGGCAAGGAAAACACACATGAACTTCATTTTTATAGCACATAGTTCCCCAAACGTACCCCAAAAAGTCACCCCAGAACAATAATCTAAATTGATGAACCAAAGTGGACAATTAGGTGCTCTACGCACTTGCAAGCCTGGTGTCTCCTTCAAGGCTGAGCCCATTGACGCAGGTTGTCCCGTACCTGACTGTTTAGAACACTTAGCTGTTTCCTTTTTCTCTGTAAAGCCACTGATGTTGGTATCATTGAGAATCACTACTGATCAACAGCCTAAACGTGGTAAATGCCTATAACAATACTTCCTGCTAATAATGTACCTCTTTATCCAGGTCCCAAGTTTTCCCACTGTTTTATTCTAGTAGCTTCCTGAAATAGGTAGATATCAATTGGATTGAAAAAATAATTGGAACTGGAATATTTTATCCAGAGTCAGAATTTGATTTAATATAATGCTTTTCCAAACATCACTAAGCAGTGTTTATGATTGCAATTTGCTTCTTCACCTTGATTTCTTGCAATGAGGCCGTGTTTTCACTTTGTAGTTTTTCAAATCCATAGTAAAGGAAATATTATATTTGCTCATGTAGTTTTCTTCTTCTGAACACTCATAAGCAATTATAATAACTAAGATCTAAAGTCATTTAACTGACAAAGCGTGGCACACAGTGGAGGCACAGTTCAAAGTATCATTCTTCTTTCTGAGATTCGCTATCTTTAGAGCAACTTTTTTTTCTTTTCTATAGTAGTACTTAGATATCCAAATCATTTAAGAGTTTTGTTTCAGACTGAAGAAGCAGCGTTGTCTACCACATGAACGGGGAAGCTTTGCGGTTACGGCCAAATCAATGCCTCGTCTAAGTTCCTCCAGTTTGCAGGAAGTTTATTGCCCAGCCATAGTCCCTCTTGTTAAGAGTAACAGATCTCACAATGCTTGTCTGTGAAAGACAGTCTTTAGTTTTACAACCTTGCCCAAGCCGTTAATCATTGTAATCTATCAGTATCTCTTTTTCAAAAGATTTCAGAAAACGAATTTTCTGATCTCCCTCTTCTTCAGCTTGGTTTTCTCCGGGATCTTCCGCTTGTGCAATGTAGTGTGCGAACACGTGAAAATGAAAGAGATAAATCCTTGAGAAAGAGTGGATAACGTGAAAGAATGGTGTACTAATTTGATGACAGAAAAACTTACTGAAAAGAAACCACAACCAAAAGAGTAGATGGCAGATTTTTAATTGATAGCATGAAAAAGGCCAGGAGGTAATAGTTTATGAATGGCGGATCCAGGGGCGCAGACACTGTGCCCGGCACTCACTTTTCATCTCCCAGCTGTATATTTCTCTGTGATACTTTGCTTCCTAGGCAAGCTGAATGACCTGTTGCGCCAGATGATCCTTCCAGCCTTGATACAGTCATCCCTCCCTTGGTCATGGCAGCTGAGGCCCTTTCTAGGAGTTGTGCTCAGCTGAGGAGATCCGTCTTCCCAAGGACATTACTTCTCCCTGGGGGCAGCCTGCACCCAATGACGGCCCAAAGGGGAGTAAAAAGCCCTTTCTTCTTGCCTCAAATGGCCATTTAGGACAGGCCACCAAGCTCTAGAGCTCTGGAGGATCAGCACAGGCCTTGGTGACTCCTCCCTGCTCAATCCTCTGTCTGCCTGGTTTTACCCTTTGTGGCCTCCTCTGCTCTCAGTGTTTATGTCCTCCTCATCCTCATGTGTTGAAATCCTTACTCCCAATGTGATGGCACTAGAAGGCGGGGCTTTGGGAGGAGGTTAGGTCATGAGAGTGGAGACCTCAGGAATGGCATTCGTGTCCTTATGAAAGAGGCCAGAGGAAGCTCTCCTGCCCCCTTTCACCACATGAGAACATAGCAAAAAGGAACCATCTATGAAGAAGGAAGTGGATTCTCACCAGACAATGAGGCTGCCTGTACCTCGAGTTTGGACTTCTCAGCCTCCAGAACTGTGAGAAATAAATTTCTGTTGTTTGTAAGCAACCCAGTTTATGACCATTTTGTTATAGCAGCCTGAACAGACTAAGACACTCCCTTTCCTTTATTAATCCTGAGAGTACTCCCCAATAAACTTCCTGAACACGTACTTCTGCTCAAAGTCTGTGTCCCAGGGAATGCAAGCTGAGACAAAGTTCTTGACTTTTTTCTTCCTGGCTTCAACTTCAGCAAGAAGAAGCCTTCCTTTTCAAAGACTTCAAATAAAGACTGGGAAGTGATGCTTATTATCCTGGCTTGGGCCGCATGCCCATTATGAAGCTAATCATTTTGGACAACAGGATAATGGTTTAGACCAAGCAAACCATGTATTCTCCTCTAGAGAAGTGAGGGATGGGGGACAACTAGACAACTCCATCCAGGAGCGTGAGCTGAGAGTGAGGGAAGATGGTTCCCCATGGGAATACTGAGGTCGGTTACTGGAAGAAGATGAATGGATGGTGCAGAAGAAAAATAGCACATATACACCGCTAAAGAGGGGTATGTATATTTTTAATAATTCTAATTTAAATACCTTTTCTTATTTTAATCCTACATTGAAATGATGAGGTAAAAGTAAATATAATAATTGCTATCATGGGGCCAGCCCAGTGGCATAGGGTTAAGTCTGGCACGCTCCACTTTGGCGTGCTGGGTTTGTGGGTTTGGATCCCAGGTGTGGACATACACCACTGTCAAGCCACAGCGTCTATGGCAGCAACCCACATATAAAGTAGGGGAAGATTAGCCCTGATGTTAGCTCAGGGCTAATCTTCCTCAAGCAAAAAAAGAGGAAGATTGGCAACAGATGTTAGCTCAGAGCGAATCTTCCTCACCCCCCCCAAAAATTGCTATCATTTATTGAGTCTTATCTAAGGTCTAGCTACTGTACTATATGCTTTAATTTTATTAACACACTTTATTTTAACAATAATTTTATGAGCCAGAGACTAAAATTCCCATATTATAGACAAATAAACTGAGGCTAAGTGAGGTTAAATAAATTGCCAGGATTACGTAATTAGTATTTAATATTCCTTCACTACTCATTCATTGTCTCCATCAGAGTCCCACAACTAAATTAAATTTCTTCATAAACACACATAGTCTCTGTAGTGGATCGTATTACCTTGTCCTGAATATTCAAGTCCCCTTGTCTGATACACTTCTTGTAGAAGCTTTATATATTTGCTTCCCATCAAACTCAGGAGTGTACATGTACTTTAGCCAAGGAGATCTGAGTGTCACTTCTAGGAAGGAGCTTTGAGATGTAGCACATGGCTTACTAAGTAATTTTTACCTATTTGCCACAATCTGCCAATGTCCCAGAAGGAGACTGTTCCGTCAGTCTGTGTTCCAGAATGAAGACGACATGTAGCAGAGCCAGAAATGGACCTTTGGTATTACGAGACACAAGCATTTATTCACAGGGTGCGGAGTGAGAGACACAGCAGGAAACACAGTGCGTGTTCTGGAGAGACTCCACTGTGCAACCTCCTTGCGAACTTCTGGCAACAAACAGTAATTGGCCAGATATTGGGATATATGACCCAAAACAGGCAAATGTCACAATTCTTCAAAAGGTAAATTCACATAACTGTATGATAATAAATTTGACGTTGATAAAAATGTTTCGTTAACACTTAGCAAAGTAAGATATGAGTATTATGGATCAGAATAGACTCTTTGAGAACACGAGATTCTGAAATAAATTTATTTCCTTTCTGTTCATATTACTGGACTGATTGATCAAGGTAATACAATGTACATAATGTATTTGAATTTTGTATCAACATTCTACAAATACATGGACTTCCTTTCTATTAGTGCAAATAATTCTAATACCTATTTTCATCCTATAAAACAGATATTATTGCTTGCTGTTACAGATGAGTAAATTGAAGTTCAGAGGTATCAGATAAATTTCCCACTTCACAAAGTGGATGAATTTGGTTTAAAACCAAGATAGATAAGATGAAAAACTAAATGCTTGCTTAATGTAGTATAGTTGCACAAATTCATACATGACAGAAAACTTCACCTCCAAATTACTCATTAAGCTGAACTCAGATTTACTCAGTCTGAGAAATGGTCTCTTTAACAAAGTAAAGGATTATCCCAAATTCCTTTCCAATATATATTGTCTGTGATATTTACAACTTAGAAATAGAAATTGTAGATTCTCTCCATGTATTACTATATTTTTATTTTATGGCAAATATGACTCATCCTTCCCCCAAATACATAGAATATCCTTTTTTAAAGTTTTATATTTCGGAATTAAATCAACTGGGTATTTTCATGCTAATTAATCAGGCCACATAGATCCTTTGTTGTCACCAACAGAGATGAGAATTTCTTCTTCTCTTTGAAATTACTCCCTGTTAGGTAACTGGAAATAGTATGCTTTTTGCATCGGCTTCTTTCATGAATTCCCTGTGTCTGTTAGAGTCTGTTACTCTGCTGATATTTCAGAAGTGGAAGTTGTCTGCATTCTCTTTCTTCTTCATTTCTCTTCATCCTATCAGATGAAATGTTCTATACTGTGTCAGTGCTCCTTTGACAACAACTCTTAAATTTGCCCACTCCTCTATACACGTACTGCAGAGCCCCCACTGATCCCTGCCTAAGCAAACTGGCTGGAGACAACAAGGTCAACATCTCTGTGGTTTAACAAAGTAAAAGCAATTTATTTCTTGCTCATGTCAGGGTCTGACGAAGATGGCATGGCTCTTCTGGGAAGTTCTCCTTTAAGGGTGTATATGAGGAATGAGGCTCATATCATTTTATGCTTCTTTTATTAAAAGTCCTTCAGCAACTGCTACACTGATGAGAGAGAGAAAAAGTGGATGACCAAGTGAAACATTTTATGATCAAGGCTGAAAAACATGGCTTCACTAAACAAATATTCCACTGCCCAGAAATCTGCTACAGAGGCCAAGAATAATTTGTGTTTGGCCTGGGAAATTGTATTTGATTTTTTTTTCCAAGTGGACACAGAAATAGAAAACAAGTTTGCTGAGCATATGACATTACCTTGGCCACCCTACCCCTAGAAATATTTACTACTTCCTGGATTACTATGGTGTTATTGTTGTTGATTTTATTCTTTTAATTGACTACATATTTTGGCAGACACATTCCATAATAATTTATTTCTCCATTCAAACATTTTTTCTCGCCATCTATTATCTATTTATAGAGTACATGCAATAAAACATATTATATTGACTTACTTTAACTGTTATACCCAATTACCAGACAACTGAAAGGAATGCATAAACATATGATTTAACTACTATTATAATTATAATTATGGCAATATATAGGGAACATAGTTGAAAATATATATAATTTGTTAAAAGAGGTAGTAAAATACTAATAGTTTTAGGAATAAATGTGCCCATACTTAAATTAGTATTCAGAGAGAGATCAATATTAATACTATCCAAAGTATCATAAATGCTTGTTTTGAATTTTCTGAATGTTTTCATGCCAAGGGAAGACTCTAGACAAATAGGTAAAGCAGGATGTTGCCTATGTCACTTGATTTAAGATGTAAATAACTCCTCTATCTACTAAAATATCCTTCCTTCTAAAACGACTCCTAATTCTTACTGCTAGAATCTTCATATTGAAATGAGATTTTGTTTCCTAAAATATGCTTTTTTTCTTTGGAAAAATTAGTGAATTAATTTATTAACATTCATGTTTGAATTAGCGTGATGCACAAGAGTATTGTGCAGAGGTGTGAGGTAAGGGATGTGAGAAGCACAGGGAACTGCTGAGAAATACCTAGAGCATGTGACCATGCTGTGAGGCTCTCGACGTCCAGGCCTGAGGGTGGCATCTCTGGTCCACCTGTGGGCCAGCTGTGGGCTTCCTCTCCTGTGGCGCAACCTCCCCCACGTGCAGCCAACACCTGGCCGTCCTTGAATTGCCCTGTGGGAATATGGGCATGAGGAGCTGATGCCAGGTATTTCTCTGGCTGCTGCTTTTTGCTGTGAGTATGAAGTGAAGATGTGAATGCAAAGAGACATTTTATTTAATTCAAGCTTTTTGAAATGACTGAGATTGGTAATGTGTGTGTTAAATTAATGACTGCATTAATATTGACCTTTATTTTGCTTTACATATTTTCACTATTTCATATTTCCTATAAAAAGATGTATATACAACATGCACACAGCAAAAACTTCAGTATGTTGGTATGTTAGCATGGATACTTGAGAAAACAGAGCCCAAGGCAAACATCACATATTACTGCTTTACTAGGGGCCAGGCAAAGGAGAGAACAAAAAGAACAGACAATAGAAGTGAGACAAGGAAGGAGGAAAATCCAAACACAAGATGTGGCATTACTGAGAAACACAGTTGGCTATTCCATTACTAAGAATGTCTCCTGAGAGGCCATGGGGAACCACTGCCTCCGGAAAGAGCCCATCCACGAAGTGGACAGGTCAAAAAGGGATCTGCTGTTTCTCTTTTAAGTCTCTCATTGACTCAAAGTTGGCCGCATTTCTGAGCGGTGTTATTGTGAAGGTGACCCGAGCCTGTATCTGTCCAGCATCTCAGCCATAGACACTGCGGCTGCCATCCACCCACCTTGGCAGGTGCAAAGGAGGGAGTGCCATTCTCTATCTAGGGAAGACAAACACAAAGGCTCAGTTGAAAGAACAAGGGGACTGTGGTGGCAGTCATGACTTTCCAACCAGAAGAAGAGCGAGGTTGGGATCAGAGGCCACTCTGGCCAAAGAACTGTTGGGTGACAATTCTTCATGGATTTCTGTAATTTCTGTCTGGTTTGGGCCTTTGGAGCAAAGGTATGTTTGAATAATAAGCATGTCTTGGACGCTAGTGTCTCCTTAAAGATAGAGAGCCCAGGACCTCCTAGGATGTAAGTTGCCTTCCCCACTCTGGAAACATTTGGTCACATTCTAAGGTAAGGAGTAGTCTACTTCTCTGGAGAGGAGGCTGAGCAGATGTGCTGACAGCCATGAATGAGCTCCCCATCTTCCAGCTGTGGGCTTCCTCTCCTGTGGCACAACCTCCCCCACGTGCAGCCAACACCTGGCTGTCCTTGAATTGCCCTGTGGGAATATGGGCATGAGGAGCTGATGCCAGGTATTTCTCTGGCTGCTGCTTTTTGCTGTGAGTAAGAAATTATCTGTGTCTCTGACCCAGGCATTTGCGTTCCTTTGTCAGTACGTGTGTATGAATCTGTAGCAGGCTTGCTTATTAGTGTGAAAATGGTGAAATCTCAGACCCTTAACAGTTCCAACTCTTCAGGAACAAGGGAAGCACGCAGGGCCTTGGGAAATCAGGGTTGCTGTAGACATCTAGACCAGTACGTCAACTGCAGATCATGCTGTGGTGATAAATAGCACACTATCATTAAAATTAAAATTCTTGCATGTATACACTAATCTTATAATTTTTATAATCACTTTGTAGTCGCATGGGTCTTTTTCATGATTCTATCTTCTGTTATGCTGTTATGAGTCTCACTTATTCAACACATTTATGAAATGTTTACTTTAAAGACTCATGCTATACATTATATTCTTTAAAAAACTGGAAAACAAAAGAAATTATTATGTATTAGTGCGTATGATGTGTAGGGCATTATTCTTTGTCCTATATGAGAAACATTTGATCCTTAAGACTCCCATAGCAGAATTATTATTATCCTCATTTTAAGGAAGAAGAAACAGAGAATCAGGAATTAAGCAAATTGCCCAAGATCACATAGCCAGTAAAAGATAGTGTCTTAATTTGAACCCAAGACTGCTTAGATTTAAAGCTTGTACTTTTTATTATTTTAATTCTGTCATATGATCTGAAAACTTAAGAGGAAGCAATGAAATATCTCTACAAATATATACGGTACATTTGAATGTGCAAAAGGTTGTTTTGGGAGATTCTGAAGTCTCAGAATTGGCACCTCTTCTCACTCCTAACTCTCCACAGGTGTCTCCTCAACAATACGGCTTATCTGTCATCTGTCAGCCACCGACTTTGTAATGTGCACGTTCAGTCCAAAAGTCTCTTCCAAACCTGTGTATTTGGTGTGTTTAAAATTCTATGAATAGCTAATAGAGTAAACATCAAAACTTTAAAAGGGAATGTAGTATCATAAAAGGTCTTGTACTTGCCTACCTGTTCTGGACTCTTCTCACAATTTTCTCACCCTTGCTTTTCAAAATCCTGTGGGTTTCTAAACTGTGTTCTGTTGCTATCTAATACAGGTTACTAATCCTCTCTCCTTGACCACTATTGCCACACACACACACACACAAACGCACACAAACACTAATACACATACAAACACCTTCAAATGGTTAACTCTTATCCTCAGACCTCAATTCCAACATCACATTGTCACAGGATTTCCCCAAATCCACCCAAGACTAGACCAGATCCCCTTGTTATGCAGCATAATGGCATCAGTAATTTTTTTCAGAGTGCTAGCTAGTTTGTAATCAAGCATAATTACTTCATGATTTTTATAATGGAATGTAAGCACATAACAGTTGAAACTTAATCTTTTTTTGCTTATTACTGTATCCATTACACCTATCACAGGATTGACATACACAATGGTATTTGAATGAATGAATAGACAAATGACTAAAGTAAGGAAAGAGTGATACAATACGTGACAAGATTTCAAATGTGAGAGATTCTCTCACTCCTGACTTCATTGGTTAGAAAAATTTTATGGAAAAGGTGACAATTGAATGCATCTTTAATAATTATCGAGAATTTTGACAGAAGGTATAGAAGAATGCATTTCAGTTTGATCAAAGTCTGGTTTAGCAAAAACTAAAAGTCCTGCAACAAAGCAGTGAAAGAGAAGTTGAGGAATTATCAGATGCATGTCATATCTTCCATTGTCTTTAAAGTAATTCTGAAAAGCTAACCTCAGGAAGAGAAGAAAGCATAAGTTTGTTGTCTAGCAATTGAATGGAAGATGACACTCATTAGCTTAAGACAATGAAACTGCTATTAATTTAGACATCGGTCTTAACCTTCTTAATGTTTAATTGCTAAACAATCATGAACAAGAAAAAAGAATATATGAGTTGAAATAAACTCAGAGATTATCCAGTGGTACTCTTTAATTGGACAGATGAGGACAAAGTCTAGCTTGACGAAGAGATTGCAAAACGAATGAGTGATAAAGTTGGCACTAGAACTCAGGTCTCCTCATTGTCAGTTAAGTGTCACTGGGGAAAAAATACTCAGCAAGAAAAACACTTGCCCGTGGTAAGATCATATCATATTTAGCAATACTTATTACTAAAAGAACTTCCCACTGCTACACACAAGTCATGAATGAATCTCAAAACATCTTGTTGAACAATGGAACCCAGATACAAAAGTATATATACTGTATGATTCCCTTTATAGGAAGTTCTAAAACAGCAAACACAAATCTATAATGATGGAAATGAAAACAGTTTTGTGTAAAGTTAATATTTATTGGATAGGGGAAGCAGAAAAATATCTAGGGTAACGAAGCACTGAATAGCTGATTGAGGTAGCAGTTTGGGTTTACACAGTCATCAAAACTTGTGGAACTGGAGTATTAAAATCTACGTTTTTTCAGGTATGTAAATTATACCTCAGTAAAAAACACCTTAATTCCATATTCATGTAATACACTACTTTTATTTAAACAAAAGCTAAAAGGAAAATGAACTGATTGCCTGAATGTGACGGGTGTAGCCAAATATTATTCAGACAGATAGATAGATAGACAGACAGACAGACAGACAGATAGATAGATAGATAGATAGATAGACAGACAGATATAGAATATAGATATATGGATATACTTAATATATTTATAATGATTATTTCTGTACTTCTAGTTGATATTGTACCCTTGTTACAAGTAATGACCCATTTTGCTAGGTAGATTATTAACTACTTAAATTATAAAAAGGAGAAAGAAACCTAAGAATTATTTTGTATTCCTGTTTGGACCTACCTTTTTTCTTTAAGAGTTCTTCTCTTGTGTGATAAGAGACAGGCCAAATAAAACAGAATCTTTGTATTCCCATACCTAATAATATTTTTGATTTTTTAATAAATTGAAAATGATCTCATCAAAACACTTTTGTAGATTTCTAGAATACTCTGAAAATCTCCTTCCACTTCAAGTGTAGTGTTGTGCATCCTTCTCCCCTCGCTCTATCAACTCTGCTCACCAGTCCCCACATGCATAATCAAGATAGAGGAGACATGACAGGAGAGGACACAGGCTCCCCTTCACCATTGGTGAGCCTAATGAACCCTTCCATTTGATTTTATTGTTGTTGTACCACTCTGGCACTGATATTTATGGTTGCCCCCTGTTACGCCAACATCAATTTCCGGGCACATTGATGCATTAACTCAGTTGGCAAATCTCTACATTCCTCACCTTCTGTTTATTGTAATGTCTGTGAGATTTTCATTTCATAGCTTCCTCTCTCCAGAGGTAAGCAAATTCATGTTAAAAATAAGAGAGACTATTAAGCAGGCTATTTTGTGTGGTTTTTAATTCTCTGAGGTATATCAATCTTTCTCTCACTGCCTCTGTTTTATTTCCATGGCTTTTTTTGTAAAATTCATGCCTGTTTAAACAGATTATATAAGAGATAAATATCTTCTGTTTGTTCTTTTAAAGCTCATTCTTATATTTAGAAATATATCCTACTGGTCAAGCACAGTTCTTTCTTTTATTGGGCTCAGTACTAGCAATTATATTTACCAGTTACTAAATTACAGATGTTTGGTATATGCATTTAACTACAAAAATGAGTACAGAGATCTTAGTTATTCAGATCAATAACTGAATTTTCAAGTAGTCCATAGGCATATTATTACTTTCCAAATGGCAAAAACAATGTACATCATTTTTAAATTCAGGTGAATTTAATCAATACTTTCTTACTCTAACTTCAGGTTATTCATCTAAAAGTGAAGAGGAGAATTCCAAAGTTCAATAAGAATATTGTTCTTTGACACTAGTAAAATAACTTCTAAATAACTTTTTCTTCCCAGTGTGGGCTTACATACACAGTACTTACCTATTTAGGTTCACCTAGGAGGAAATTACCTAAAATTTGATAAGTAAGTATGTTTCTAAGTTGATACACAATTAGGATCTATCCTTATCTTTTTCAGCAAAAAGCACTGAACAATCAATTTGGGGTTAAATATGCAATATTTTCATTGCTCATTTTAATCCACCTCAGGGACTAAGTGGGAAAATAGACCCTATTAACGTACCAGTCAGTGGTAATTGTTGAATGTATTCCAAGAGTTTAAAATTATCCTGTTATGTACATTTCTATTTTCTAATTTCCATTTGAGCCCATGAAAGGTAAAATCTTAAGTAGAGTGAACTAATTATCCCAAGAGAACATTTATAAAGATGTTTCTCTGCACTTAGTCAAGTGTCCGGCATGTGATGCACTAACAGATGCCACTGATGGCTTTGATTATGATCATCATGTTGAATGGCAAAGTATTTCTAAAATGTTTCTGGAAAAGATTGGCTTCAAGAAAGATATGGGTAAAAATAAGTTATGATTCAAAAGGTTACTCTGCTAGTAAATTATCATGTGATAGCTATTTACTCAAAGGTGCAAATTGTTTCTTTTTTTTATAAACCTTCAGCGACTCCTGTCAGGATAAAATATATTTGCCAGTTCTTTGCCTTTTCTAGTTAACATTTTCTGTTTCTCTCATATTATAATATTTTAACATTCAATACAGATTGAAATAAGAAGTTTTTCACTGATACACCTTTGCAATGTTTTTTTTTACTTTTGCTTTTTAAAATAAGCATGCTCACAAACATGAAAAGGGCCACAAATCCAGGGATATCAGCAATAAAACAATTAACTTTCTCATTAACAAGCTTCACTAGGCATTTGAGGTAAAAAAACAACACTAATAACAAATCCTTATTTCTGAAATGTTAAATCAAACTGTGTTACCCATCATTTCAAGTTATAACCTGTCCCAAATTCACAGAATCTCAGGCATACCCCGCAAATTGAAAATAAAAATGGCCTTCAGAAAGCAAATTAGATTTCAGATGTAAGAAATCAGCATAAAACCTAAAATACAGAAATAATAGCTTCTGTTATTTAGAAATTTCCCTTGATCAGGTTACATTAGAATCTACATTTAAGAAGAAAGGTATAGAAATAAAGTCGTCTCTAACCTTTACCTTAAATGAATTGTAGTGCAGTCATCAAATTTAAAAATGAGTGTGAAGTAGGAAGAAGATAAGTGTGAGCAGCTGAGTGCTCAGCACATGGACAGAATGAGGGTAGGGGTAGCTGGAAGCAAAATCCTGAACCCAACATGAATCTGACTAGCAATTGATGAGATAATAGCAGGAAAAATCTAGAGAGAGTAGCTAGGCAGCAAAAGAAATGCAAGTCATCACATGTGGTTACAAGTTGAAAGGTAAGAACCAGGTAAGCAGAGTAGCTAGAAAAAAACTCAAGTTCCTTCTTAAATGAAGTTACTTGAAGTTAAAAGAACAGCCAATGTTCAAACTGAAATGTTTATTGATTTTTTTCTATGTAACAATGCTGAGAATAAGAATGAATAAATTAGAATTTGTACGCTAAAAATATTTTGCAATCTAGCAAATAACTAACATCTGTATACCTCCTTAAAATTCAGCAAAGGTGGGGCTGGCCCCGTGGCTGAGTGGTTAAGTTTGCACGCTCCACTTCAGCGACCCAGGGTTTCGCTGGTTTGGATCCTGGGCGCAGACATGGCACTGCTCGTCAGGCCACGTTGAGGCAGCATCCCACGTGGCACAATTAGAAGGACCCACAACTAGAATATACAACTTTGTACTCGGGGGATTTGGAGAGAAAAAGCAGAAAGAAGAAAAAGAAAACAGATTGGCAACAGTTGTTAGCTCAGGTGCCATCTAAAAAACGAAATCAGCAAAGCTGTTTAGTTCTACTGCTTCTTATCATGGCTGATCAGATTAGTTATAAACACTCACCTTACTGAAGACAATGAGAAAACTTGACATTTTTAAAAAAATTGTACTTGGGGACCTAAAAAGGCCGGAGAAAGTAACAGAGTCAAGATCTAAGGGAACACAGAAAACTAGAGATGTGAACCCAGCATTGGTGGCTAATTTTCCCTTAAAATGCCTTTGAATTCCAGAAAACATGTTTGGGAGGTTGGTGAGTTCAGAGTTCAGAAAGTAGAGAGTAATAAACTCTCCTGCTTTGAGATGGGACTGGAAATAGCTATATTCTAAAAGTGAACTGAGAAAGAAAGATCCTTGCAGGAATATATCTAAGCTTCAAGTCATGATTTTAGAGCTCAAATTCCTTCTCCATTCAAAAATGACCAAGAGACATACTAAATATAAAACAGCTATAGAAATGGAGTTATAAGACACAGTCTTTAGCCAGTCCTGACAAATTCAGGGAGGTAAATGATAAGATTAAAAATTTTAGCAGAGAATTGGAAATTATAAAAATGAAACATGGAAATCATAGAACTGAAAAATATGATAAATCAAAACCTTAACGAATGGACTTAGTAGATTAAACAAAGCTGAAGAGAAAATTAGTAAACTGAAATATGCAAAGGAAGAAAATGTCCAGAATGAAACAAAGAGAAATAAAAGGGGAAATTCAAAACAGAGAGTAAGAGCCATACAGAATAGAATTAAAAATAATCTATACAAAAATAGAATTTCAAAAAGAAAAGGGAGAAGGGAATACAGACATTATTCAAAGAAACAATGGCTAAGAGACTTCCAAGCCAATGAAAGACATCAAGCCTCAGATTCAAAAAGTGGGACAAACCCCAAGCAGACAAACAAAAAGGAAGTCACATCCAGGCAAATCATAATAAAATTGCTGAGAACCCCAGTTCGGTTTGCTAAGAAAAAAATACTTTTATAAAACTAATACCATGAACTCAAATTATATGAGTAAAAATTCACAGGACTAACAATAGAAATAAATTTACAGTTATAGGCAGATTTTAACATACCTTTCTCAATTACTGATGGAACAAAATGGTTAAAGAAGAGCTGTTCTAATTTGCTCAGATGACTAGCACCCATGCCAGCAGTTATTCAGTGGAGGGACCAGACTAGACGAATGCGTGATAGCCACCAGAGATTGATTAAAATTCGGACAGAAATCATTAAGAAGTGTGTGTGTTTCACTTTTATTTTATTATTCCATCAATTTCTAGCATTTATCTCTCTATCTACATGGTGCTATTCATACTTCCATTTTTATTGATTTTCTTTGCAATATGCTGCTACCCTCCTCCATAGTATCTGTCATCTACAAACCTCTCTCATTCTCCATAACCTGCATCTTCAAAGAATTGTTGTCAAGGACTACTATTTTTCATCATCAACTTACTTGTTAACTCTTTGGTTTCTGGTATATATCCTTCCCACTCTATTAGGAGGCCTTCCTTCAGAACTTCCACTGACCTAAAACACACTAAATCCTTTCCTACAGTTGCCTCCTCATGAGTACACCCACGTTATTTCACTTTGTAGATCATTCCAATGATAGAATTACATCAATCTCCTAGAGATTTGTTGGCTTTTCTGACATTTAACTATCCCAATTATCTTGCAATCTTAATGTCTCTTCTCTAACTCATACAGATTCATCTTTTTTTCCCATCTTTCTGTAATACTAATTTCCAAAATCCTGCCCACAGCCATTTTTTATGTGCACTTTCTCCCTTGGAAATTTTAGTTACCTTCACAGTATCAGCTACCATCTCCAAATCAGTGACTTCCAAATCTTTCCCAGGAAACTACTCAAATCTTTCCCAAATCTTTCTAATTGTATGTTTATTATTTCCACCCTGAATTCTGTAAGCCTAAAATTAAATAATCTATCACTATCTTTTACACATTTCTCATGAGTTTTATATTTTTCTTAATGCACTTATATTTTCCGCCACTCTAACTAAAAATCTCTGAATTACACTTGTTTTTTTTCTCTCCATTATCTCTACTCATATATCAATCATTTTATATATATATATATAAATTTTTTCTGCATGAAATACTTCTTCCTAGCCCTTTTTCACCATTCTAGTGAAAATAATCATTGCCATTTGAGGCCATCATTAGTATTTTTAAAATATTTTCTGTCCCACCCACTTCCAGACTCATGGTAGGAATGCTCTTCTCTGCCTCTCCTGAAGTTAGGCCATGTCATGTGACTTCCTTTGGTCAATGACATGTGAAAAGAAGTGTTGTGAGCAAATTCTGGATGGAAACTTTACAAACCAAGCACATTTCCTTGTCTCCCATGTCCATCCTTCACGGGCAGCACGGACATCCATCATCCTGGATACGGGCAGCAGCAGTGAGCAGAGCCAGCTAGATACATTGTGTAGGTGAGGAACAAACTTTAAAGACCCTAAGATCCAGGGGATGATTGTTTTGCAAATAAACATTTTGAACAAAAAACTTTTCATTTAAACTTTTTTATATATGAAATTTTTCTCATTATGAAAAAATGCTTCTAGTACAATATTAAACAATAAAATTATAGAGAAAAAAACACGTATTGTCACTAATGATAATCACATGGTACTATTTGGATCTTTATATAAATCTTTGTGCATATGAAAATATTTTTTATTGTTTTACTCTCCCTCATTCAAATAAATTATTTGAGTTTTCTCCAAGAATATACGAATGCAAAAATGATTTAAATAGGGGCTGGCCCAGTGGTGCGGTGCTTAAGTTCGCAAGTTCTGCTTCAGCGACCGGGGAGGTCGCCCCTTCGATCCCTGGTGTGGACATGGCACCGCTTGGCAAGCTGTGCTGTGGTGGGCATCCCACATATAAAATGGAGGAAGATGGGCATGGATGTTAGCTCAGAGCCAGCATTCCTCAGCAAAAAGAGGAGGATTGGCAGCAGTTAGCTCAGGGAAAATCTTCCTCAAAAAAAAAGAAGATTTAAATATAGAATTTAATCAAATTAAGGATAAAAGAAGTGGGAACATGAAGTGTAGCTAGAAAGAAAACTAAAATATTTAGAAAACTTATTAGGCAGTATGTTAGCTGATAACACTGGAAGTAAGCTTTTTTTTATTTTTAAGATTGGCACCTGCGCTAACAACTGTTGCCAATCTTTTTTTTTTTCTGCTTTTTCTCCCCAAAGCCCCCCAGCACATAGTTCTATATTGTAGTTGTGAGTGCCTCTGCTTGTGCTATGTGGGATGCTGCCTCAGCATGGCCTGATGAGCCGTGCCATGTTCACACTCAGGATCCGAACTGGTGAAACCCTGGGCCGCCTAAGCAGAGCGCATAAACTTAACCACTTGGCCATGGGGCCGGCCCCTGGAAATAAGATTTTAATAGCTAATATGTAAAGAGCAAATCAATAAATTAAATAATTTATGTTTCCTATAAGACAGAACCTGTCCAACTGCTCAAAATTTACCGTTGAGTACATAGAACAGATTAACTAAGTCTTTCCCCCCTGTTCAAAGTGATGCTTCTGTTAATGAGGTATCTGGAACTCTGGAGGAATTTAGTGATCTACTGGCAGCAGATATTCCAGCCCACAGGCCCCTATTGGGGAACATGAGGATGAGGGGTATAATGTCTACGGCTAAGTGTTATGTGGGTTCCTTTATTAACTTCTCATTTTGGATGGGGCAATCTCCCTGCTGAAAGATGGTGGAACACAGCAGCCGTGCGGGGGCAGGGGGCCGGGTGGGCACACTTCGATTTCATCATCGGATGGTGACCTGGAGGCTGCACTGACTATGCTGTTTTCTCTGTCCCAGGACGCATCGTCGCTCAGCTGTCCTCATTCGTGATGTGGGTCCATATTCCCATTTCATGATTACACTGTTGTTCTTTACCCTTTACGTCGTGTGCCTCCAGGAGTCTCTCTCAGCTATAGTGTTGGTTTGTAAACGGCTAACAGTGGTGCATGGACGGGCTTTATCCTTCAGCTCTCCCTCACCGCCTTCCAGTGGCAGCACGTGGTTCTCCAAACGCTCGCCTCTAGCTTTCCTTTGGCTTACCACTTAGCTAGACCCCCTGCTCCTATCCCATATGTAACAGCAAACTTCACTAAACTTTCTTTTCCACTCAAGGTTTGAGCCAATAGGCATCAACTTTCAATGTGCTCTGTCATTCTGGATCATGAGAAACACTTTGTGGTTTATTATTTGAGATTGTAGCTGATTCCTTATGGAGTGGGCACAACTTTTACAAGTAAAATTCAGACGTACAATAAAGACAGCTTTATTTCTCTCTAACAATTTATATTTCAAGCACAAATTTGGTTCTAAAAGTTATTCTAGTAGTTACTCTTAGGTGTGTTCATCATTTCAGGCTTCAACCAGTGTTTTTCACTGACGACCCTCTTCTCCCCAGAGTGACATTTAAATTCCTCCTGGCATGTCTTCACCCTGAATCTGGGAAAGGCAAAGCCATATGATTTAGCATTGGTTCATTCTGGTATCCGTTGAAGTGAGCAATCCCATAAGTGCCTTGAACGTACTATCCAAAGTGTCTAATTGTTTGCCCTGCTCATAGCACCACATTGATATCTGCTAAAACCTGATGACCAAGCCAATTTTGGAACAGCTTCTGCCCTTTATGATCCCTGGGAGTTTCTCTTCAAACATTTTTGCCTTTCTGAAGGCAAGTTACAATGTGACTGCCTCCTCATAAAACTCTGATGGCATGCAACTCTTGCAGGGGATGCCTCCCCTCCAGGGCTCTAGAGGCTTCTATAAGTATGATTTTTCCTATTACCAGATTCTGCTGACAGAGGGGAACATCTAAAAGTCTGATGCCGACAGGGCTGTCATGGAAATGGCCTCTTGGTCTCCTCCACTCCCAGATGTACCCCAGGGTGTCTGGGGAGTCCTTCACCACATCCTCGCGCTGGAACTAGGTCCTTCTCAGAACCCGCGTCTCTGAGCCTTTCTCTTCTCCTGCTCATAGGACCTTCATCCAGCTCATGGTGGGAAAACCGGCACCTACAGCAGTACGCATCATTCCCAAGTCTACATTTATTCTGAAGATATTCTGCCCTACCCGCTTCAAAATATTTTGCAACTCAAAAAAATTATCTTTGGCAAATCAAATGCTTTCAAATTATTATCTCTGCTACGAGCTTTAGAAAACGCTTTTCAAGCTCTAAAGTCAAGAACCTGACACTTTTTCTCTGTTGTTCTACTGTTCAACTCTGCTGTTTGGGTCAATATTCCCGGACTCACATAACTGTTTTCTGAAACGGGGAGACAGGATGGGAGCAAAAGAAAATCACAGTCATGAAAAACACATTGATGAATATCAAAATACCACTCTGAGGTATCTGTTTCATTAAAGATAGAACTGTTCTCTCCTTGCCTTTCTTTTTTGATTTTGTTCTTGTCTTTTGTGGGTGTGAAAATGGGGAATAAAATAAAAATGCTTTTATTTCAGTTTCTTTAGCCAAAGTCCCCCCACTGGCTTGGAAGGACACTGACGCCGCTGCCACTTGAGAATGCTTCTCATCACACTGACACCACCTCCCAGCCACTGCCCTCAATCCTTTCTCTCAGTGCCAGACTTCTCCAAGGAATCTTCAACACTGTGTTCATGTCTTCACTGGCCTTACCTTTTGAAACAAAATATTTACAATAAGAGCAATGTTAAATAACTAAAATATTCTACCACTGCAACATTAAAAACGCCAAAATGACCTTTTCAGTCCTGTGTGGTCTGGTTATTATCTATCTCTCTAGTTACATTTCCTATCATATTTCCTCTTGTGTTGAAGTTCTAGCCTCCCTGGCCTTTTCACATCCAATTTCCCCTGCCCAAAATGCTCCTCCTCTCCCTGATTCCCTAACTTAGACACTAGCTGAATTGAAACATGCGCATTGAAGCATTTTCTGACATCTGATCTCTTAAGATCACATGCCTGTCTTTAATATCACTATCATAGTGTCGATTTTACATGCATTTGTAATTATACGATTAAGGTCTAGCACTTTCACTAGCCTGAGAAACATATCTGTTAGGTTTCCTATTTTATTCCTGGAAATCCGTGTGGGTATTGGGTCATAATGGACACTCAATAAATGTGTTGAAGGAAAGAATGAATCTTTCTTTTTTAAAAAAGTCCTTTGAGGAGTATTCCCATGACATAGTAAAGAGACAGTTCAGTGGATCACAGACACTATTGCTCTTTCACACTACAGGCTGCATTTTTATTTCAACTAGATACTAAGTATCTAAAGAATGCAATACTACAGCCATTTCTATTTATTTTATTATTCTTTGTAATAATTCTGAGTAGATCTTCTTAGTGATTGTCATGGATATAATTCATAGGGCAGTTGATAGAACAGTAATCATTTGACTCTATATATTTATATGTGCTTCCCTCCTTAAAATACTGTAAATCTAAGGCATAGAAAGAGGAATTGCTTAAGTAATAAGCCTAATGGGAAGTATCAATTCTCTTCAATTTAGCCCACCTTGACATACCACTGTTGAACAATAGAAAATGGTATCACAGCCCTCTATGGTAAATAACTTAATAACATTAATTTTATGTTAAAATGAAGAGGTATATTATACAACAATTGTCAAAGATTTTATAATAAAATAATAGTTTTCAAGGACCACACGAACTTCCACTTTTTATTGTCTCATCATTTATCTGCCCTCTCCTAGTGTTGAGTACTTAGACTATTTCCCAGTTTTTATTAATATTAATGATGGTTTGAGTAAACAGAGATGTATATCTAACAGGTATGTTGAATAACCAGTACTCATGGAGTGTAATAAAAAGCAGCTGTATTTTGTTTTCTCCCACTCGCCTTCTAAAACCACTTGCTGGTGAAAGTTCATGACTTTTACAATCACTTTTAAGTAAGAGAAAGTTCTATCATTACTTTAAATTGCCAAATGCATTCTCAAATTAGTAATTCAATGCATTTGTCCTCAGGTGATAATAGAAACTCTGAATTTCATTTGAAGATAAATACTTTATCCAGCTCTTTCAGATCTTGTCCCATGTAGACGTGACACCTGACTTCAGGAGTGGGCGTCATTGGCTGTTTTCTCTTTTCTGAATGTCCTCCTTCTCTTAGCAGCTAAGTGTTTTTCATTCATTTGTTTGTTGGTTTTATTTTGCTTTGTTTGTTTCTCCTCTGAGTTTGGAGCAGAAACACAAAGAAGAGGTAAAGAAAACAACACATTTTCACTTGCTTGGCATTTTCATAAGCTATCTTTGTACTCTCAAGACCTGGCAGATGTTTAAAGGCTACCCTTTGTGAATAGTTTTTTTTCTAAATTTACCAGAAGCCACTACTGAGAAATTTCTATTGCATTTTGTGTAATGAGTCTCTCAGTTGTCTCTTATTTCTTACGTACCCCTATGAATATGGCCAACTTCCAAAAGGTGAAGTCTCATTACCCACCTAAGAGGCACAACTGCATAGGATCCAGTGTGGCCGTCAACGGCTTCCTTCTTTCTGCTGGTGCATTTGTGAGTCACAGCAAAAACTCAAGCATTTCTTACTTGAACAAATTCTAATACTGTAGGCTTATTCTAAGACAGTATCACCTCTCTTTCTCTACTTCACCAAAATAGCCACTCCACCCCTCATTCTCTAGGTTATCTGGCAGTAGTCATTCACAGGATTTTACTAATGACAGGGAACAATATTAAGGTCTCCCTGTGGTGCTGTTGGTGTTCTCTTGTAGTGGAAGTAAAGGGTAGAGCCAACCCTCCAACCACTCCCATGAGTCCAAGGTGGGAACACAGGGGAGTTCTCGCCAAAGAAATCTTATCTGTCTTTCTCTGTGTCACCAACAAATTCCCTCCTTTGTGGTCCCAACATGTGTGAATATCTAACTGATTCTTAGAACCCACTTCGACATTTGTACTGCTGGTCTGTCTCATAATCCACTTTGGAATTTAACATCAATTGTGCTCTTGCTTTAGCCAAAAAGAACCCAGAAAGGGTAACATTTTTGAGTAAAAATATTTTCAGCACCAAGATGTCCTCAGTTATTGGCCGAAGACTGTGACTATTTTAATGCTCTTGGTACAGACCTGCCAAGTGTTCCCTAAGGTTGTAGCTGTCAATTTACACTGTACCACTCATCTAAAAGTGCCCTAAAACATTGAACATTACTTTAAAAATATCTGTCAATTAATTATTTTATTGTTTTAATTTTCTTTATTTGATTACTATTGATTTTGAATATATATATTTAAACATTTGTTTTTGACCAGCAATCCTTTTTTAGAGAATTTTTATCACATTCTTCCTCAGTTTTTTATTGGAATAATATTATTTTCCTATTAAATTTCAGTGCCTCTAAAATCTTAAGAATATTCCTTCTACACCTATCACATACATTGCAAATATTTATCTTAAGAATATTCATTGCACACCTATCACATACATTGAAAATATTTATCTTAAGAATATTCATTCCACACCTATCACATACATTGCAAATGTTTGTCTTAGGAATATTCATTCCACACCTATCACATACCTTGCAAATATCTGTGGCTTGTCCTGTAGTCCACCTGAACATTTATGCTGTCTCTCCCACCAAGAGTCCCCCTCTATCCAGTCTCTCCGCAGCAGACCTCATGGCACTTGGCGCTGATGCATCCAGTTCCGACAGTGCAGCTGTACCCGCCCCCGGTCAGCGCTGCATTGCCAAGCAAAGGGGACAAAACTCAAGCCATTATCCAAAGCCCTCAAAATGACAGCATCATTAACAGCAAGGACAATCGCTATCACAATTTTTGTTGAATACTATGCTAAGTGTTTTATATTCTTTTTCTCATTTGAGCCCCAGAACAATTACATGAGATAGCACAATTGTTATCCCTGTTTTACAAATGAGAAAAAAGTTAAGCTATGAGAATTAGATAATATTCCCAGGAAAGTTGAATAATGGTCCCCCTAAGACATCCATGTCCTCATTCCCAAGAAATTTAAATATACTACCTTACATGGCAAAAGGAGCTTTGAGGAAGTGATTAAGTTAAGGATTTTGATAGGGGAGATGATTGTGAATTACCTTCTGATACCAGTGTAATCACAATGGTCTTTATAGAAAGAAGACTAAAGGGTCAGAGTCAGAGAGGTGATGACAGAAGAAGTCAGATAGGAGAGAGATTTGAAAATTCTGTGCTGTTGGCTTTGAAGATGGAGGAAGAGACCACAAGCCATGGAATGTAGGTGGTCTCTAGGAGCCAGAAATGGCAGAGAAGTAGATTTTTCCCTGGCACCTCTAGAAGGAATACAACTGTGCTGATCTATTTTGGACTTCTGACCTCCAGAACTGTCCGAGAATAGATCTGTGTTGATTTAAGCCACTAATTGTGATAATTTGTTACAGCAGCTGTAGGAAACATACACACGGTCACAGGGCAGGTAAGTAGTGAAGCAATGACTTTAACTCTTCTCTGTTTGATTTCCAAATTTCTGATCTTCCTTCTTATATGGCCAGCCTCCCTTTCCAACCACAATTGAGTCAATGGCAATAACACGAAAGTCTTAATTTCAAATATTTTAAACTGCTTTTAAGCCACGTGTCAAATAATTTACTCTGAAATTTTCTTCTAAAAATGTATCTCTTACAATCCAGCCAGATTGAAAGTATTCTGAATTTACTCATTTTTATCTGTAATCCTGCCCCCAACTCTCCTACCTCCCCACACACTCATGGGTCATGCACCATTTCATCAGCACCCAGCTGATCTTTTCAGTATCTATGACTCCCAGTTGTACTGTGTACCTATTTTATCATACTACACCACGTGTTGCAGTTATTTATATCCAGCTTCTTTCTCCAGTAGATTGAGAGCTGCCTGAGTCTGTGAATGATATTTGCCTCTTTTTTATAAGCATGAGTTCCTAGCTTAGGATATGGCTCCAGGTAGGTTATCACTTAAAGTATGTCAAATTGAACTATGAGTGCTTAGAACTGTGTCTTCATAAGCCAGCTCTCACCCATTTAATAACTTCTAGCTCTGCCACAAGGCTTTAATAAATATGGTGCAAGCCCCAAAAATGCACTTTTGGGTCAAATATATTGAGTTCAATCCTCTTCTCCACAAATATTGCTGAAATGAGCCTGGATTCCATCCCAGTTTCTGTCAAAGAGAAGTTTATAGGCAACTCCTGGGTTTGGCTGAGGCCTTATCCCAGGGACTCAAAGACCATTACAGCTGCAAATGCTTCAAATCATAACAGAAAAGGAGGTTATATTACCAAATTATGTGAACTTTTTCAAACTCAACACATCAATCATTCTCCTTAAAACTGTAAATTCTTTGTAAAGTACAACACATTTCTGAAGCAAAGAAAAAGGATTTTATACTTGCTGGTCAGCATTAGAAAGCTTATAACTATTTTTACAATTTTCTATCTAGTATTCTTACCCCGTTAGAGCTCGAGTGGAAATGGCTGGTTAGCAGACAGCATTGTCCTTAGCTGTTGTGGGTCTCCTGTGCCTCCTCTCGGTGTGGACATCTACAGCAGGCTTGTGCAGACGTTTATTTGAATTCTTCTAACAAGGAATCTCACCAACTCTGGATCCATCTCAGTGCCTGTTTTATTTGTCTTACACTTTAACTCATAGTTCCCTGATAGTACTTTAGTGGTTGCTGAAAAAGTCTTAAATGTGTATGCTCCTTGTGGGATGTTTGGAAGTTTGCATCTAGAATCAGTAGATAAAACTTTCTATATGTACCTATCCGATCAATGTCCGTGTCAACTAAACAATTCCAAAAGTGTAGCTAGACCAGCGTGGCAATTTTGTCATTGTAGAAGGATTCTGTCTCTTAAAATTTTATATTTTAGTATCTCAGGTATTTTTAAAACACTTAACATTAGTCATTTTTTTATGCTTCAAATATCCTATATCACTGCTTGCCATCCTGGTTGCTGATAGACTCATTCCTAAAGTCTGTGCTGAGTGTCTGCGGTAGACCATTTATGAAATGGCGTTTTAATAAAGTAGATCTTCAGAGCTCACTTTTCCCTAAAAGGTCACTTTAGGGAAGATTTCTACTTCTTTACAACCACAGGTGAAAGCGGTGGGCGCTGCCTTGGACATTACAGTATTCAGCAACTGGGGAACATTGCTGAATTGACCATCTTCAGCACGTAGATGAAGGTACCCATCTCCTCAGGGGGAGAGGGGTGGTGGGCAGAGGAGGTCCGACATATTTTAGGGCCTTAAGAAGTTTGTTGTTGATTTTGCTGTTGGCCGGTTTATTTTCAAGTGCCTGTGCTCACATATTAAAAATATGCTCCTATTACTGCTATTTGTAAAACCATCATAGTGTAGTGGAAAAAGTGAGGAAGCTAGAGTCAGAGAAACTTGATTTAAGTTCTTGTCTGTGTTCTTAGTGGAGTATGTCAGCTTCCTCTTCTCATCTGTTAAAATAGGAAACAACTTACGTCCTCCCGTGTTGTTGTGAGAATCACAAGTGATGTTTTACCTGAAGGTCCTGATGTGTAATGAGCATTTCACAAATACAGTGATTATTATTCCCTGCTGAGATTTATAAAAAGAAAAATTAGGCTGACTGTTTTTATTATCATTTGGGAATTACACATGTGAATGGAGGCTCCCCACATCGTGCTTGACTGACAGAAGGAAGGCTGGGTTTTAATTAAGGGCAAAGTTTGAATATTGTCAAATACTCTTTCACTAATTTTTAAATTATGATGTTGGATATATTGCAGGATTATGGAGAGGGCGTGTGGGTGTAGGCTGACAGTGGAAACACTGAGGGGAGAAGGACAAAGGGCAAGATGTGGTAGCTGAGGACATTAGCGAAGAGAGAAAATTTACAAGGGAGTTTGAAAAACATGTGCAGTATATCCACAGTCTCTGTCTCCCCTCCTCAAAATACAACTGCAGGAAAGTCTCTATCATTTTTCAACATTTTGAATTGAATTTGTATGTGCCTGTGTGTGTATGCCCATGTGCAATTGTGTCTGTTTTCTCCTCTTCAATGAAGTACTGAGGTAGCATCTATTGCAGCTTGAAGACACCCAGTTCACTTCAGGTTACACTTCTTGGGCCCCATCTATGATTATTTATTATAGGTTTATACTTAATAATTATTGTCAATGCATAGTGTTTTTGTTAGAAAGCATAAAGACAGGTAGAGAGAGAGAGAGGCAAACAACTAATTCAATGATCCACCACTTATGAAATTTAACTAAATCATTTATGTTAACCAAACTCATGAAAAAAAACTATCCTCTGAAGTTGAAGCGTCACCTGAGGTAGAAGCCTTCAGTACACCAGCCCAGGCAGAGTCAAGGCTCTCCGCCATCTGCACTGAAACCGTCAGGACATCAACAAGCATCGGGAAGCGGGCTGCACATGTGCCTTCCTCTCTGGCCTCTCCTACTGTGAATTACCTCAGTGTAGAGACTGTGCCTTCCTCATCTTTACGTGCTCAACTCAATGAATAAATGCTGAATTATTTGCTTTAACAAAAGTATCGTTTATGAAATAGGATACCAATTTTTCACATGGAATACAATCTTTTAACATTCTTTTCTAGTTCCTGGAATAATTATATTTGCAAACTGTGGCATCTTTTTCTCACCATGCAAATGTATGCTAAGCATGCAGTCCAAGCAGAGGGATCTGTGTGGTCTTCAGAGTTATTTTGTTCAGGCTGTGGTAGAGCTCGGAAAATTATCTTTGCTTTTCTGATGGCTCAAGTGCTGATGCCTCTCAAATAATGTCTTATTCTCATTTCAACAATACTAGAAAAATACTGATTTTTTTCACTTTACTTATTTTCCCCAAATCCCATACAGAATGCCATGCTCCTGAGAGGGTATATTTCTTTAAATAAATTAAAATTAAGCAAATCACAAACGACTTGATTTACAGCAAAGTTACAAACTACTTGAGTTACTTCTATAAATTATTAATCTCTTCACCATGAATTTATTCCCATGCTAAGAGAGTGACACTTTATGACCTGGTCCTCGGATTCCTGGAGCACATGTTTCCAGAAGCCTGCAGATGCTTTACTAATCATGAAGATAGCAACAGAGGAAAGCAAAGTTTTAGCACTTTCGCTGTTTTGTAGATTTGAAAAAGAAATTGTTAAGAAATCAATTTCTTTCTTCTCTTTCTCTCTCTTTCTCTGTGTGTGTCTTTTTTTCTTAAAATCAGGCAACGAAACAATTATTTTCATGCTTTAAAAAAACTAAATTGAATGTATTTATGTTATTTTAATTTCATGTAAGTCTAACATGAAGGGTAAGGGGAAATAAAACTTGAGATACCTACTGAGTTAATTTCTATATTCCTGTTAGATCTTGGTCTTATGCCTTCCAGAATTTTAAAAACATCTGTAACTAGTGAATTGGGACAAAATAGTGAAATGCAGCATCCAAATGGAACTATGGAGGTTTGGATTTCCTAGTGGAAAACTGGAAAATATGTTTTTTCATATTAGTGAACTCTTTTTCAATTGGCAGAATATTACACTTTAGGCCATAAATGAAAGAAATTAAATACTGCATTAGCAAATGGTGACAGAAAAAAAATACAGATATAAACAATTCTTACAAGGAAGCTTTTGGGTGGCCTGAGAAAAAATACCTCAATTAAAACCAAATGTTTAATGTGTATCCAAACTATAAAAGTTACCTGTCAAAATTAACCCCATGCTCAGCCGTTCAAAAAATCCAATTCTGACAAACAAGAAAACGATTAATCCCAATTTCAAACCACGTAGTAGTAGATTATTAAGCTGTTCTATCTTTATTTTTTACCCTCTTAGTGATTCTGTAATATCTCTGAATAGCAGCAATATTTATGTCTTTAGTTTATTACACCCACCATTATTTGCATTTCTATTGTTTGCCACTACTGTGAGAAGCACAAGGGGACGAAGATGCTTGAGTCTCAGTTCTTCCTTTAAGGGGCTCACAGTCTAGCAGGCCAGGAGGGGGTGGGGTTACAATGTACTTTTGAAATCGACGGCATTGATAGTAGTTTCTAATAGCAGTGTGGTTTTCTCTTTTTCTTATACTTACTGTTTTTTAATAAGATGTGGAAGAGATTATTTAATGAATAAATTACTTGAAAACGAAATCACCTTCACAGTTAGTGTTAGATCGTGCTTACATGCACGAGAGAACAGAGTGGATTTGTCACCTGAGCCAAGCCCTGTTTCCCTCCTCTCCAGAAGCACTATTAGCAGGAATACACTACGTACATCCTAGCGACTGATCTCATCGTGGATTCAGATTTCCAGGCTCTGTCTTTAACTCACACAAACACTATGACTGTCCTCAAATTACAGCTACAATCAAACTGCCTGAAGGAAGTCTGCGTCTGATGTGAGCGCGTGGATATTTTGTACTCAAAATCTCTATCACTGAGAGAGGCATTATATTCTTTTTCTTTTTTTAACCACCTTAGCAGCAGCTACATTCCAATTGATTTGGTGAGATGAATGTCATTTTCACTTAAGTTTGCACCTTTTTGAAAATGCTCATAAGGGAATAAATCTACACTTTCCAGAATGATTGTGCATAAGGAAGTCTGGGGCTGCTAAGAAGAGGTGTTAGACATGCATGGGAATGTATTAGTTACAATCACACCTAAATACCAATGATTTCCAGAGTGATAGAACTAAAGTATACGGGAGAGCTGAGAGAGTTGGCAAGGATTAATTATGCTTGACTTTTGTCTTATTAATTATAATGGCTAAAACTTCATAACCTCTATTGGTGGTGCATTTGGTTGTAAAGCTTTGTGGAGACAAATACAAGTGATATCATGCAATTATTTATTAAGCACATTTAGGTTGCTTCTTTGTGCAAAGAAACACATGGGTTACTGTGTCTTGGCATTAAAATACGAATACTATTTTATAAGTAAGCAGGTTATCTGGATTTATTCAGAACTTTGTAAGATTCTTCAACCTTTGTAATAATCCCCTGGTTGTGCCATTTTCCTTCCTATAGTGATTTGCAGTAAAGTCTTCAAAAAACAATAAGGGAGTATTGAAATTGAAAGACTGTGTGCTACTCAAAGCCAGGAATGTAGGGGATGAAACATAAGTGACTGAATGGCTGCAACTCAGATCATCCATTAGTAAAAGTAGTCCTTAAAAAAAAAGGGAAAGCTCATCACCTGATGTCATCAGTAGGGAAAGAGAGGCATGCCCTGGAGCCAGCCTGGCCATGAACCAGGAAGGCAAAGTGCATACTGGAAAATTCTGGCTTTGAATATATAGATTTGGATTCAAATCCTAGCCCTACCATTTATTATTTGTGTAATCTTAAAGCATCTTCAGATTCATCACTTCTAAACTAGTGAAAATAATACCTGCTCTATTAGGTTATCATAAAGAACTAAAATAATGAAACTCAGGTACAGGAGGAACCAATGGAAGAGACTGAGAAGTGATGGAAAGGGATATAGGGAAGCAACCAGGATGGAGTTGTTACAGAAAAGAAGAGAGTGTCTTATAACAGAACCAACAGGAGAGAGTCTTATGATGGAGTGAAATGCTGCTGAATGTTACAGAAACTGAAAAATATCTGTGGGATTTGGTGTAAGATGAGTGAAAAATACTACAATGTAAATGTTTTTGTGGAAATAAGGGCTAAGAGAGGAGGAGCAATTGATCCAGTCTGCGATGGGGAGGACAGAGAAATGGGGATGAGAGGGAGAAATGCTGATCTGAGGAGCGGCGAAGGGCTATAGAAAGATAGGATAGTATGATCAACAAGAGTGTTATGTGACCCCAAAATTTATTAAACTATATCACTCTGTTCTGAAAGTTCCGTTAAGATATATCAGCTTTTCATGAAACATAAACCCTCCTAAATAATCTCACAACACGTCAGTAGTTATCACAGGAAATACTTATGGATTTCCCTTGAATGAGCATCAGAGCTATGAAATCCACATCTACAAAATACATTTGGACAATGATAAGTTTAGCACTGTATATTAATTCCTTTTGTCATGTTCATTTTAGTATTCATCATAGAAGTTAAAATTATGTTTGAACCTTACAGCAAGCAATTTTTCCAGTAAATAAATGGAGTTAGTGATAGGCAATTATGCAATTCATTTGAAGTAATGTTGATTTAAAAATTTAATATTCTATTTTTACTTGTGAATAACACTAATAAACTAAGAAGGTATATAATGCCAAATAAAATAGCTTAATTGTGATTAATATAACATTTATATATAGGATGATTGGGCAATTAATTTCTCTAGGTGTCTATAAGAAAAATATATAAAATGGAGGTTCAAAAAGAGTCATCTTGAAATAGGATTGATCATGATAGCAAAGAGTACACCAAGGAAAATTACAATGAAATTCAGAATTCTTGTGGCAGGAAGTGATTTTGAACACAGTCTTGCTAGAAAAAGTGCATAAGATTATCTTGAATAGAAATCGGAAATATCTGTCCTAAACCCTTTCTTATGAAGACGTGATGACATTCCACCTGGGCAGCTTCCTTTCAATTCAGGAGAGGTTCCAGATGGGAGAATTATGGGTTGGTGTAAAGGAAGGAACTCAGCCCTCCATGAGTCAACCCCAAGCATTGCTCTAAAAGCACATTCTGAAAAGAACTCCCAAAGCACCTACTCTGTGCTTTAGGGGTAAGAGAATAGAGACTGCCAAGTTTTAAAACTGGTTTCTCAGGGGTTTCTGGCTTTGCAGCACACTTAAAGTTTAACAAATGAGTCATCTTCATTTAGTGGGGGAAAAAAATGAAGAAATCTCTCACAAGGATTTTGGATAACTTCTACAAAACTATATTTTGGTGATCTAATTTTAAATGGATTAGAAACATGCAGATTAAATTTCTTTAGAAAGAAGCTACTTAAGAATAGAGAGTAAGTTGCTGGGCCAAGGATAACTTGGCACTGGACAGCCTAGAGTCTTTGAAAATAACCCTCAACTATTTGATGAATCCAAATAGCAGCCAAGTTCCCAGAAAGTACTGAGTGGATAATGGTTACACATATGTAAGCACAATCTCTTAGTGAATTTACAATCACTGGGACATTAGCTATGGGTGTAAGGGAGGAAGACATTTCCTCTACCCACTCTGGGTTTTTCTGGCTAGAGAATGAATTAAATTCACATGAGACAGAATAACAGGAGAAAATTAAACAAAGCTTTATAACATGTATACATGGGAGAAGCTCAGGCAACCTGAGCAACTTGCCAAAATGGCCAAAGTCACCACTTTAAATATCATCTTCAGCTAAAGACAAAGGAGAATGTTGGAGGTGGGGGGAGTCAGTTACAGGAGGTTACCAGACAAGTACTGTAAACAGGAGTAAGATTATTACGCAGATCTAAGCCCTGCCTTCCACATTGATTAAGAGTTTCTAGAGATAAGGTCATGCCTCCTTCTTCCTGGCACAGAGAGGGAGACACCTTTGCAGATGGAGATTTCCCTTACAAATGTAAATGTCTGTTAACAAAGGGTAAGTAAATTCTACTTTTCAATTTCTTTCCTGTCTGCAGTTTTTAGAAGTAACCAGCCCAAAATAATCCTCATGCCAAAGAGACATATCTTGGGGTGGCCAATTCCAGTCCCCCACAGGGACATGTATGATAAGTAAGTGATCAGAAGGAAGGCAAGCAGGGCTAAACATTTCTTTTCTGCATACTCAATTCCTAATTGATTCTGTCCCCCATGTAATAGAATATGTGTGTGTGTCTGTGTCTGCGTGTGTGTTTAAACATTACTTTGAGTCTGGCATGGTGGATGCTTATTTCGTCTTTCACAGGATAGTACGCTATATGCATTTGTTGACTCTCATTATTTTTGTTGTTTTCAACATAATCTTTAAGGGAGTAAAAAGTGATTTATAGTCCTCCAAAGACCCATAACACTTTTAATCTATTTTGTTCATTTGTTTGCAGTGGAAATGTGTGAAGAAGAGCAGAAATCACATGCAAAATGGAGAGGTGACCATATAAGAGGTAAAATACCAAAATTCCTTTGAATTTCCTCAAGGATCTACCATCTCCACCTACCTCCACTTATATTTCCTCATCTTTTAACAAGCTTCACAGCCTATAATATCTTCAAACATATTATAACTTGTCTTCAGGGTAATTTTTCAAAAACTTAGTTTATGCCCCCTACAAAACATCATTCAACTGAGCACATTGCTCATCTCTCAGCCAGCTCTTCATGCCTGTGCTATGTCTTTTTGGAGTTTCTTGGCCTCAGTACCTCTGCAAATCATAGACCCTTTTTAAAATATGATATTTTTCCTTTTGTTCTTCTTAACTCTGCCCATTCATTAGGCACCTGTGGTGTTCACATCCTCTCTAAGGAATTCCTTGGTCTCCCCAGGCATAATGGGGAACCTCATCTCTTGGTTTCCAGGTTGTGCCCTTGCTATTCCCTTGATAAATGATAACAGGTCTTACACTTATCTCTGTATGCCTGTATGGAAGATGTGGCTAAACATACAATAAAAATTGTTCTGCCTTTTATATAGAACAGAGTGGTGGGTTTTTTTAACTTTTTATTTTTCCTCCTTCTCCCCAAAGCCCCCCAGTTACATAGTTGTATATTTTAGTTTGGGTCCTTCTAGTTGTGACATGTGGGACGCCGAACTGGCAAAACCCCAGGCCACTGAATCAGAGCTCATGAACTTAACCACTCAGCCACGGGTCCAGCCCCAAGAGTTGTTTTTTATAGGCAGCTACCTAAGCAATGGTTTTATTTCCCAAATCTTCGTGTATCTGAATAGACTCTTGCCCAGTAGAAGTGGTATTCGTCACTTCCAGAACAAAGCACTTAATAAGCAATTTTACCTTGTCTGCTCCATCTTGTGGTGAGAAACACAGCACTTCGAGGTCCTGAGTGAAAGTGGAGCCACAAGATGGAAGGGACCTGGGCCCCTGACCACCGTGTAGAGGAGAGCTGCTCACCAACCAGCAGCATCCACACTGGACTCTTACACGAACAGAAATTAAACTTGTACTTGTTAAGCCACTGGGATTTGAACTTTCTTTGTCACAGTAGCTAGAATTACCCCAGCGAGCACGCGGAGGAACAGCAGGTAACAGTAATCGGTGAAAGAACACTGAGTAACTGAACAGGTTAGTGAGGGAAAGCGCCAGATCTCATGAGCGCTCTTCCACTAAGTGCAAGAAATGTCAGCCTGAGAGCTTATTTATTTATCTTGCGTTTTTGATCTCAATAAAAACACAAGTGACACTGAAGAAGAAGGTACATTTGTTAACAAATGCTGTCAATTAAAAGATTTGATTATGCTTCTTAAGACTAATCAGAGTTTCCCATTTTCTTCATATTCCAATATCTGACATGCTACTGGGACATCCTACTACTACCACTGCTCCTGGCCAGTAATATTTATTATTTCCAACGTACCAGGCACAGTTGTAAGTATTTTATATGTATTTACTCATTTAATCTCACAACACTCCTGTGAAGAATAGATAGTGAAATCAAGGCACTGAAAGTTTAAGTATAACCAGCAATCTGGCTCCAGAGATGATAGTGCTTCATAAGCCTCAGTTAAATTGAATCTGCACCACAATGTAATAGGGGTTGGGGCTGGAGAAAGGCATGGCTCTAAAAGGCTAGCGGCAAGGAAGACACATGCAGAGTGTGACACAGCCTGCCCAGGGCGTCAATTGAGCCAGAGTGTTAAAGATAAACGTTCACTTAATAATATCCTAGATGTTTACCAGTGAACAACAGAAATGATTTTAAAATACATTAACTCTGTTTGCAAGCAGTATACAGTGTATTATTCCGGCTGGTGGGGCCCAATGGACTCCATCTGTTGGAAGCATTTCTGAGGAGGTGTGTGTGTCACTGTGCCCTCCAGAATGCCTGAAATTGAAACACACTGTGGCTCCATGTGCCTCTGCAGAGGTTCCTTTTAAATGTTAGCAATTAAGGCAATAAATATAAAAGAACAATAGGAATGGTAGGAACAAAACTGTTTCTGCTTCCTTAGTATTCAATGTTTTTATCCCTTTCTTTCAAATTAAGCAAGAACCATTAGTTAGGGGGTTAGTTCTCAAGAGCTCTAACCATATACAAATGCAACTAGGCGGTTTCCTCTCCAGGGCTGCAAAATCAAGTAAGGGAGAGAGGAGCGGGCCAGCAGGTCTTGTGGTTTCCACTGTTTCGTTTGGCTGCGGTTGAAGCCTTTGGCTTGTTCCATACACTTATGGAAAGGCAAACCTCAAAGGTTTGGCTAGAACTTTATAAGTTGTTTGTGAAATTCCCAAAGACAGAAAAATAAACTACAGGGCTTTGGGTGAAAAATGTAACACTGTGTTTTTAATGGAAATTCTCATAATAACTATCCTCCTTCAAGTGTACAATTTCCACCCTCAAGACTCGTTGCTTCACAGCATGCATTTTCATATATATTCTTATTTTTTCTCCAAAGGAGGCCCTCAACAAGACTAGAATAAAAAGTGAAACATGAAGGCAAAGATGGAACAGTAGCAAGAGTCACTGAAACAGTTTGCAGGTCTAGAGATCAGGGTTCGAGTCCTAACTTGCCACTAAGAATATATTTAAACGTTCATAGCTCACATATTAGGTCGCTTTGAGAGGTCACTTACTTTCATGTATATAGCTTTTTATTTGTTATTTAAGATGATTGGAGTTAATACTCTTTCCTTACAGTAACTTCTCCTCAAGTTCCATCTTGTGTATTGTTTTATAGTTTCCTCTTGTACTCAGATTCTCTGACACGCTTTTATCTCCCACAAAGAAAGTCACTATAATTTGTATGGACTATGTCTTGGGTATACTGTATAGATCAATGGCTATTCAAGAAAACAGAAGCCACTCTAGTCTATCAAACAGAAGGAGTTCATATGAGGGAACAGAGAAGAGGGGAATTTCATAGAAGGCCTATGAGACCTGTGGAGTCATCACCTAAGTGTTCATTGTCTTCATTTCCCAATCTCTGACATCCTGCCTCTTACTAAGGCATCTAGGCGCTTGCCTCTTGCTGCTTACCAGGAACAAACTGAATATCATCAATATGATTGACCTGTGTGATGTTCTGTGGGATATGCTGATAAAGTATCTGAATACCATATTGTGACAGAGAGCAGGAAAGATAACATAGCCCTGAGCTTCTCTTTTTCTTTCTGTAAACCCTTAATCACAGTTAGAAATAGCTTCAGTCCTTGTAGCCATCACTCTTACCACAGTGGTTGCATGCAGCCATTATTTGATGCTCCAAATACTTGCTTTCAACCAGTGTTACACCTCAAGCAACTGTACTCTTAATGCTTCTGCCCATCATAGATTCCATCTACATGGAGGTTCTCGCCCAGTTAAAGGTTAAGCAGATGACTCTCCCAATCTCAGTATCCTGTTTTAGAGTCTCCTGGGATCACTCTCAATATCAAATTCCAATCAGAAAATGAAAACCATTCCAGTATTTCAAGTAAGAAATTCAGCATACTGAATTAAGCAGGAGCTAGAAAAGTTGAGGAGACAGGCACGCTGGTGAAGCAAATAGAGATTAGCTGGAGGAGAACACTATCAAAGGAGATAGCAGGGACCACTACACCCCTTGGGACTGGAGTGAGACGAGGAAAAGGGGTGGTCTTCACCAGAATCCAGACATTGGGGAAATCTGGAGGGTTCCAGAACCAGATCGGGAACTGCTCCGAAGGAGTTAGGGCCACTGAAAATAGATTCTGTTTAGTGAAGAGTGAGAACCATGGAAAAGATACGGCTACTGCCAAGAAATGCTCACACAAAAGAGAGAGAGAGAAAGAGAGAGGGAGGAAAATAAAACCCTGACCCCTCCCTCTCCCTTTTCAACTCCAACCAGAGCTTCCATTGGCCAAACCCAACCAGATGCAGTCAGCAAAGCCCCTGTGGAAATGTGCCTGCAGGTGAAGCAAGGGGAGTGTATCTGAGACCAAACAGCAAACACAATGCCCTCTGTGTGAATCCTTGTAAAATATAGAATGCTGTGTAGTGTGTGTCAGAAAGTTTTAATTCACATACATGTCATTGTGGTATAGATTTTATTCTCTTAACCACTTTTCTTGGTATCTATTTTACTGATGGTCCCTGGTGCTATATGTACCCTGCTGTAGTATATAGCCTAGTATATGGACCCACACGATTTACGTATTCATTTTCTTAGTGATGACTGCCTAAGTTGTCTTCACATACCTGCTACCTCCATCAGTGCTGCAAAAGAATTTCCTGAAAGAGCTCCATTTATGGACTTTCTGACAGTTATTTTATGAAGAGTGGATTTTTTAAGGGTTGGGCTATATGAATATTAATCTCATGAAGTATTGCACATTTCTCCAGAATGACCACTCCAGTTTATATTGAACCAAAATTGAATAATTTTGCCACATTCTCACCAATAATTAGCACTGATCAACTAGAAGATTTTGCTCACCTGAGCTACAGAGCACATACGCCTCACTGTTTTCATTGTGCGACTCACTTACTCACAAGAATTTCTCCAAATGTCTGTTAACCATCCAGTTTCCTTCTGTATATTATTAGTCACACCTCTATTTTTCTAACGTGTTTCCTGTCTTTTGGATTTATTAATTGTTTATTTTACAAACTCCTTTAGTATTCTATATATTAATAGCTAGTTGGTTCAATTAATGCAAAACTCTATCGTGGCATTTATTTAAAGTAAATGTTTGGGGATATTTATTATAAAAACTCTTTCTGATTTAACAAAATCCAGTGTTTTTTTTTAAGGTTTGTGTTTTTTGGTCTTATCAAAGAAAACATTTTTTAACGCAATTACACAAAAATATTCTCTTGTGTGCCCTTCTTTTAATTTTATAACTTTATTTTCACTTAATCCACCAGTTTACCTTAGTTTTGTTTAAAAAAATGAACTTCCTTTTGCTCCAATTAGTGTGTCACTGTTGCCCCACACCATATGCCAAATCCTCCATCTATTCCCAAATGAGCGATATGTGCACCTCAAGTTTCTCTGCTTCCACAGCACTGATCCTCACCTCTGTCTTTTGTTCTATATGTGTATTTATCTATAACTGGGACAGTACTACATTGTTGTAAAGTGATAGACATATAGTGAGTTTTATAAACATCTGGCAAGATGCATAATCACTCTTTTGCCTTTTACTATCTCTTATTTTTGGAAATTGATTCAGCTAATTATGAATCTTTGTTCTTATGCTTAAATTTTATAATATATTTTTTAAAATTCTTTTAAAATCAACTTGTAATATTTATAAATACTATGTTCTTCTATCATTTCTTTTTTTTTTTTTTGAGGAAGATTAGCCCTGAGCTAACATCTGCCAATCCTCCTCTGTTTTGCTGAGGAAGACTGGCCCTGAGCTAACATCCATGCCCATCTTCCTCTACTTTATATGTGAGACGCCTACCACAGCATGGCTTGCAAAGTGGTGCCACGTCCACAGCCGGGATCTGAACTGGCGAACCCCCGGCCGCCAAAGAGGAATGTGCGCACTTAACCACTGTGCCACTGGACCGGCCCTTCTTCTATCATTTCTGTTTTTTCTTATTGTTTTTGGTGAGGAAAATTCTCCCTGAGCTAACATCTGTGCCAGTCTTCTTCTATTTTGTATGTGGGTCACCTCCACAGCGTGGCTGCTGATGAGCGGTGTAGGTCCACACCTGGGATCCAAACCTGGGCCACCCAAGTGGAGCGAACTTAACCACCAGGCCAAGGGCCAGCCCTTCTTCTACTATTTCTTCTTTAGTCCAAGTGTTGGTTACTAGTATGGTTGTTTTGGGTTCCAGACATTTGATTTTATATATATATATAGATATAGATATAGATATATACACACACACATTTTATTTTAAATATATATATAAATATACACACACATTCCTTTTGTAAATGATTTCTAAGTTTAGCATTACAGTCAGAAAACATAACCTTTATTGTGTTGATCTTTTAAGAATCTATTATAGGGGCCAGCCTGGTGGCATAGTGGTTAAGTTAATGTGATTCTCTTTGGTGGCCCATGGGTTCACGGGTTTTGATCCTGGGCTCGGACCTACACACTGCTCATCACACCATGCTGTGGTGGCATCCCACATACAAAACAGAGGAAGATTGGCAAAGATGTTAGCTCAGGGACAATCTTCCTCATCAAAAAAAAAAATAAAAATTCTATTATAGTTTTTATTAATATTCTATGCACCTTCTGCCCTGTTCCTGGGCAGAGGAGCACATGATCCCAGCTCTGTCCATTCTCTCTGTCTGGAGAAGTGCAGTGGGGGGTCATCACTGGCTGGTTTTTGCCCACCCGATGCTTTGTTCAGCCCGGCCAACTGAGTCAGCAAATGCTGGAGCCATGGGACTGGACAACCAGGGACTACACTCAGAAATCAGAGGGAAGGGGGATGCCTTGGTTCATCAAGTCCACACACAGTGGGCGCTGAGCATGGCCAGTCTTCAGCATCAGTGGAGCATTGAATATGTGCCAAGACTGTGCTCATGGCTTGATATCTAATGGTTCATTAAGCCCCACACCACCATATGCAAACCACTCCCTCTATTCCCAAATGAGTGGTATTTGTGAGAGGGTTGCTATCATCAATCCCATTTTATAGATGAGGTTACTGAGAAACAGGGAAGTGAAGTCAACTGAATTTTTAAAATTAAGCCTGGAATGTGGAATGTTATGTGAAAGCTCCCATTTTGTAAATGTTGGCAACTATTCAAATATTTTAACACACCACCAACAACAAAAATTAATATCCTCATCTTACAGATGCTAAGTGGACATCAAATTGAAGCAGATTTAGAATTCAGTGCTTTTTCTAATGGATGTTTTCCTATGGGTGTTATTCTGTGGAATAGTTCTTAAAGTACAAAATGTATGTTTATAACACAGCAACTTGTGGTGTAAGCATTGTAGAAGCACTTTTTATATGATCTAATCGTAGAAACTGGAAGGGATCAACCGCATATTAAGATAATCAGTAGATTGGAAGAGAAGCTTATAAGCTTAAGAGATAAAAGGAGGGCTTATTTTATTATCTCCATTCTTAAAAACACACAACTTCACAATTTTAGAAGTGTTTCAATGTCAAACAGAAACAAAATCAATAAAGCATGCTCTCATACTAGAATAACTTGAAGGGGTTCAGTGGAGAGGCTGGAAGATGTTGAATACATTACCGAAACTTTGAGTAGTAAAGAGGTAAATGAAATAATAAACTGAGGAACTCTGCCTTTGTGTCAGTGGTCCTCAAAATAACGATGACAATGTACCATGGATGTACCTGCATGTGGGTGCATATGTAAGATTGCCAACACTTTTACTATTTTGTCTTAAGGTAGTCTTTTTTTTAGATTGTATCTTTCCTAAATTTTGTTTTCCAAAAAGTCCTTATTTTTCTATGACAAATTATGGTTGTAAATATTTTTAGTGGTTATTTTTTCTTTTCTTAAAAAAAAGACTTTTCTGGGCCGGCCCAGTGGCGCAGCGATTAAGTTTTCATGTTCCGCTTCTCGGCGGCCGGGGATTCACCAGTTTGGATCCCGGGTGCGGACATGGCACTGCGTGGCAAAAGCCAAGCTGTGGTAGGTGTCCCAGGTATAAAGTAGAGGAAGATGGGCATGGATGTTCGCTCAGGGCCAGTCTTCCTCAGCAAAAAGAGGACTGGCAGTAGTTAGCTCAGGGCTAAACTTCCTCAAAAAAAAAAGGAAAAGACTTTTCTTCTTTGGCAAAATAAAAATTTGTTGGTCTCAAAATTCTTTAGATTTTTATTGGTCCAGGAAATACAAAGTTCCGAAAGCTGTCGCTATTGGGTTTCACTGCTGTGTCTCTGTGTGTCAGACCACCTGCTTCCGGATTGGTACATGAAACCTTCAGCAATGCTAACCTGAGGCTGGGGGGGGCAGGGTGTAGTCATGTCTATGGTGACTGGCCTAATTTGATCAATCCCAATGATCACTTTCCTTAATTATCTATTAGGAAAGGCAAACTTTTGACCTGTGTCTGAGCTGCTTTTCTTCTCTCTGGCTTCTGGCTCCCTCAATTCCTTTTTATTAAATTGTTTTCTAGATTTATATTTAGTTCAGATTCTCTCAAAAGAAAATAAATAATATAATTTTTAAATTGTTGAATTCTTAGATGGAATTTTGAGAACAATCTATTAATTTTACACATTTCTTAACTGGAGCAAATGGATCCGACAAACCTATCACCTAATCTCTTTCAAGGCAATGAGTTTCTCATTGATCTGCTAGCTGCTGGCCCTGAAAAGAAGGAAGGATAAGTAATCAGCTAGCTCGAAAATGAATCCACAGCACTGTATTCTGGAAACTCACAATGAAAAATAACAAAGGAAGAGATGAGTATCAATTACTATAGATTTCTATCTTTGAAAAGAGTTTACAAGACAGTAAATAAAATGGTGAAGTCATTTAATATGAGTAAATAAATATATATTAATATTTATGTGAACAATAAAAGCGTTAGCAATATTTTTTGGATTACTAGGCAGAGAACACTGCAAATGGGATTAAAATACACTCTTATTTTCACAAAATCAAGCTTACATCATTTCATCCATTTTGTATAGATTTTAGCATGTACAAATGCATTGCATATCTTATCTTCACCAAGTGTTGAATATCTTAATAAAATAAAATTAGGTCATTTTATTATGTATTCTCTTCTGTACTTGTTCTGTTTTATTTAATGTTGAGTTAAATCACTCTAGGTACATCATAATAAAAAACTACAGTAAAAATTCATGAAAAATTTAATATTTTGGAAGGTACCTGGCATGCAGATGAAATGTATTTTCTTGGTATATATCCATGCATGTTATACTTTCTGCATATTTATTTCTTTTCTGTCATCACTCAAAACGTATCTCATATATTATGAAAATGTCACTGATCTGATAAATATGGATCAAAGAACATTCTAAAATATGACCTTTGAATAAAACAAGAGAAGGAAGGGGAAGAATCAACATTCCTCTCCATTGCTGTGCGCCAAGTGCCCGCCACGGGATACGTATGTATATCTACACACACATATGTTCAAATCATCCTAACGATCTCATAAACCATCATTATTATCCTTATTCAAGGAGAGAGAACCCATACTGAGTATTTTTAAATACCTAAGTAAACACATTTATTACTGTAGACAAGAAATTCAAACCCAGAGTCACCTTCCTGTCTTCTGCTTCCATCTACGATTAACTTGTATCATATTCTTCTGCCAAGAAACCACTAAAGCTGGCAAAAATTAAAACCAACAAGCAAACAGCAGTCGGAAAGGATCTTGGAGCAGACAGGAAAGCCATGGTTTGAGGGGCCACGACTCTGAAAAGCAGGGAAGTGCAGTGAAAAAAAATCTTTACATCTACCTCTGTTTTTCATTTTGGACATTTGCAAATTCCCAGGAGGAGACATAGAGACTGGACAGAAAATGACACCCTAGATTATGTGGCCCACTCACTGAGCTAGGAAGGAAAACGTAGCAGAGATCATGGTCACCATGGAAGCAGGAATTTGAGAAACAGGCATCACAGAGAAGTGAAGTGACATTTGGCGTACATTTCCCCTCAAGTCTGCCCATTCCTAATCTTCGCAAGAAGGTGTAGAAAGTCAAGAAATTAGGAGGAAAATAGTTGATAAGGCTGAAACACTACAAAACTCTTTAACAATCTGACAGTGCTAGGCTGTCCAGCAAAAAGGAGGAGCCCTGAAGGCCCCAGACTTTCAGTTGGGACCACTGGGAAATATAGCCTGCAGTAGTAAGATGCAAGGAGAAGTAGACCAGCCCTGCCATGGCTTGAAACTGGCTGAGGAAGATCTCAGACTGAAATTGAACCAATGTATTCCACCCACATGCTATCTGCCCAACAGGAAAATAGAAGGTCTTGGAAGAAAGATAACATCATTCAGAGCCTCCATATTTTTTACACAAAAAATAGTTGACATTTAGTTAAAAATTACCAGCCATGACAAGAGACAGAAATAAATTTTCAAAAACAGAGAAAAGAGTAGACAGTGAAATAAACCACTAATGATCAAGATTTTGGAGTTATCAAAAACAAGCTTTACTCAAATTTGACTAAAATGTTCAAAATCATGACAACAATAGATGAAATGATGAAGGATTTTACTAGAGATAAAACATCTAGAAATGAAGCGGATGAATACTTTGGTACTAAAGAGTACAATTTCAGAAATTAAAAACTTAATAGATAGGTTTAACAGCAGAAGCAAGGAATAGTGACTAAAATATTGCTCAGCAGAATGGAGAACAACACTTATTTCTCTTAAAGACATTACATTTGGTATGACTTCTCTTGTGAAAGAACTTGTTGAGTTTCTTGACCGACTCCCCACGTTGGGTCTCAACATAAAGACCGCTTTTCAGAGAGGCTTTCTAGAGCCGCCCTAGTCAGCAGGCCTCTTCCCACACTGCTACTGGTCCACCACACTTTCTTTTTTGTTTCCTGCAAAACACTTGCCAGGGCAAAAGACTATAGCTAACAAAAAATAATTGGCAGAAGGACCTTTTCTTTTTTCCTGCATAACCTTAGGAAAGTTACTTACCTTCTGTGAGTCAGTTTTTTCTTCAGATCATAATGATACTAATGCACAAGTTAAATATTGTTAAAGAACAAATGAGTTAATGCATGTAGAGCTCCTGGCTCAGTGCGATGACAGAGTTCTTATTTTTATCACAGAGTAAAACAACCACGTGTTGAAGATCTGAGGCTATTTGGGAAATTAACTAAAAACCCGTGCACTAGTTAATCTGAAAATATCTGCATCACAGTGGAAACCATAATGGATCTGATGTCAGATGCCTTGGTCCTAGCTCTCATTCAGCAACTTATGTGTGCAGTGCCATTGGTCTGTCAATTGTCAGGATTATAAATTGGAGATGAGTGCATATCATAATCCTGAGAGTCAAGGGGTAAAAGGGTTCAATGTAAACCTAGTCTTCTCATTAAATCTGCCCACAACATAAACTCTTAATTCAATGACTATTCCCCGATATGTCAAACATTCCAGTTTTCATTGTTCAAAAATTAAGCATCATTTCTCTTTTGAGGTTTGGTAATGTGTATTTTGATAGTATCTCTGTTTTATTGCATCTTGATCAAGTGGAGAAAGATATAAAAATGAGGTTCTTGTCTGGGAGTTTGCCAAAAATCACATTGATTTTATAATTAAATGCTCTTTCCTACATGAAGCATTTAATTCTCCAGTGCTCAGGTATTGAAAATGATGTTGTCAAGTTAAAAAGAAAGTAAATCATCATTTGCTTCCTTAAATAAAATATTATTGAGGTTGGCTTGAGATCAGTTAAGAGATCATTTATGGAGAGCACACTATTTTTCATTCTCTGTCCTAAGCAGATACATGCAAAGCTGATTTTAGATTTTCTAAATCAGAGGTCAGCAAGCTTTTCTTAAAGTAAATATTTTAGGCTTGTAGGCCATAATGTCTTTAGTGGAACTACTCAGCACTGCCATTGTAGTTTGAAAGCAGCCATAGACAGTATATAAACAAATGAGAGTGGCTATGATCCAATAAGACTTTATTTACAAAAGCAGGCAGCCAACCTGTGGGGTGTGATTGGCTGACCTCTGTTTTAAGTGATTAAGAAACTGCTATGTGGGCCGGCCCTGTGGCTGAGTGGTTAAGTTTGCACGCTTTGCTTGAGCAACCCAGGGTTCCAACAGTTCGGATCCTGGGTGTGAACCTAGCACCACTCATCAGGCCATGCTGAGGCAGCATCCCACACAGCAGAACTAGAAGGACCTACAACTAGAATACGCAACTATGTACTGAGGTACTTTGAGCAGAAGAAGAAGAAGAAAAAAAAGAAGATTGGCAACAGATGTTAGCTCAGGTGCCAATCTTTAAAAAAAAAGAAAAAAAGAAAGAAATTGCTATGATGAAAAATGAATGTTTAGACAAGTTAATACTTTGCCTTTTAAGAAAACTAGTTTAGGGGCCGGCTCCATGGCCGAGTGGTTAAGTTCGCACGCTCCGCTGCAGTGGCCCAGGGTTCGGATCCTGGGCGCTGACATGGCACCGCTCGTCAGGCAATGTTGAGGCAGTGTCCCACATCCCACAACTAGAAGGACCTGCAACTAAGATATACAACTATGTACAGGGGCGGTTTGGGGAGATAAAGCAGAAAAAAAAAAAAGATTGGCAACAGTTATTAGCCCAGGTGCCAATCTTTAAAAAAAAACTAGTTTATTAAAAATCTATGACTTGGGAAGTTTTTCAGATAATCCAAACTCTAATAAAGAAAAATAAAGATTGAGTCTTACCTGCAGCAGAGACTTACTAACTACACACACAATCCAGTCTTTCTTTCCCTGGACACATAGATTCCCTGGCAGTGACTGTGGCCTGCATTTTGGCCAACAGAAATGAGTGAAGGTTTTCAAATATGTGTCATTTCTAGTCTTGGGTCATAAAACTCTGTCATGTATCATCCTCACCTCCTCCTCATCTGTCGGCCAGGTGCAGAGGATCCCATGAAAGACTGAGGCTCCAGGAGATGTAGGAGCCTGAGGCACTAAGTGACCACATGAAACAAAATCCCTAGCCCCTTCCTGCTGTCATCTGAACTCCACATGCTGGACAATTAACTTTTTACTTATTCACTGAAATATCAGAGCTGACATTTTACCAAGTAGCATTAACTACCATAAAACATAAATTGGTACAAGAAAACCTAAATGTGTAGAATTGACTTGATGGGTTGGCAGCAGGTGGCGAGGACACAGATATAGTAGGCCTTATGACTGGAGACACCTGCTCTGCCGTGATAAGCACTTGTAAACTAGAGGCCTGAGATACCTTAGAAGTAAGACCATATGACCACTAGACCTGCGATTTTAGAAGAGGCTGGAAAGACACAGGATGTGTGTTGGCTACTCTTAGCTCTATCTAACAAGGTATTACAAGAGACAGATGACCTAAGACAATGATTGGCTGGCTTTCATGGTGAGTTCAGGGCTTTATCATTTGGAAAAGATGATTGTTGGAAGTCAAGATAAAGCTGAAAAAAGTAATTTGAGTACCTAAGGCCCAGTAAGATCGCTCAGTTAATCCAAGTACTGAATCTCGCAGCAAAGATCAGATGGCCAGATGAAGGGTGCTGCCTTCCCACCAAGAATACTATTCTCGAATGGCCTTAAATAGTCTGCTATTAAAAAAGAGAGGGAAAAACAGAAGAAGGGAAGAGGGAGGAGGAAAGAAAGAGAGAAATGGGGATGAGAACAAAAGAAAGAAATCACACTTGAGAATTACATCTAGAAAAACTTGGATGTGGTTACTGGCACATGAAACTAGATGGCAGGAAATAACTTCAAAGTCTCCTAGTTTTGAGGCAGTTTTATTTCCAATGAAACCACAAACCTGGACTAAAAAATTGTTCTAGCATCCAAGCCTTAAAACTACCTTCTGACCCAAAGGCAGGAAGGAGACTGCAAAAGCTCTACAGTCCCCAGAGGTGATGGTGATGGATGAAAGAGAACATTGCAGAAGGGAGAGCTAGAAGCCTTGGAGAACACCTCCCAGAAAGCAGAAAAGCAGAATCTGGCTTTGGACTTGTCCCCCATTCCTCTCTTTCCCAAATAAGAATCCACCACAAATCTATGAAATGAAATAGAAATGCTTCAAATGGATCTAATTGAAACAAAGAAGGAAAACCATTTCAATCATTGCTCCATACAACAATGGTACAACTCAGAAAATTGCATATCTGTGTAGGTGGGCATGCACAGATATGTGTATTCCTGCATATATACACACTATTACATAAGCATAAGTGTATAGCTTTTTCTTTGCTTTTGTTTTGATTTGAGGAAGATTAGCCCTGAGCTAAAATCCATGCCCGTCTTCCTCTATTTTATATGCGGGACGCCTGCCACAGCATGGCTTGACGAGTAGGGCATAGGTCAGTGCCTGGGATCCCAAACAGACGAACCCCAGGCTGCTGAAGTGGAGTGTGTACACTTAACCACTGTGCCACTGGGCCTGCTGCAAGCTTTCTGTTTTTAGGATGAGCATTTGCATACACTTTCTGTAGCTCATGGTCCATGATTCTAACCTCAGTTGGTGCAACAGATGCACTGGGTGCATGTCCCTGCCTTTGGCACATCCCAGGGGAGATCCTCCACTCACGCCCCTTCTCTAGCAGTCCCCCCACAGGACCTCGTGCAGATCTTTCGAGGGACCGCAGAGCCATTTCAGTCACAGGCTGCAATACTTAAAATCTAGTCTTCATAAAAATAAAGTATTTCAATTTAATACATTTGTGAATAGAAGCAAAACGCTAATTTCAGTATTTTCTTTCATTGCATATAGGGGGAAAAAAAGCCCTTCCCGGGTGTGTAGAAGAGAACGTGTCTCATCTCCCCCACGGAGCATTAGTGCGGAAGAGCTCTCCTGATGCTACCGGTCACCCGGGGACACGGCATCTTCTGGATTCCTTCATGGTGACTGAACATCTTGGATAATTAAAAGTTAATGATCTGAAAAAATAACAGAAGCTTAAGTGTAATATTTATTTTTATCCCTGTTTGGAGTATAGAATCAAAATGATATAAATTTTATTATCATGTATTATAAGAAAGTGATTTTCACTTCAGAATTCTCGTGTTCAAATCCCAAAATACTGGAAAGCCAAGTATGCCGTACCGTATATTATATTTCACAGTGGTGCGGATACGGAAAATAATTTCAAAAAGCTGATATATTTCTACAAAATTTTAGTATAAAATATATTTACACCTTTCATTATATTGGCACATATAATGCAAATAAACCCTCCTTACATCTGATACTGAAAAAGAAAAGCATGACTGATTCTGAGGTTTTTATCCTTGCATATAGTACTGTGTTCTATTTAGATGTTTCACAAACAAGCCCATCCAAATGATTATTAAGCAGTGTTGGAACAAGAGCTAAGATTTAATCCACTAAAGCAAATACTTAATATTAACCAGTCTCACTGAGTCAGATTACTTCCCGGATCACAGGAGTGTTCAACATCGTCTCTGAGAGCTTCGGGCAGAAAGCACTCTGCATCTGGTCCAGAGTCCACTCTTTCTCTCAGTTTTATTCTTCACTTTGGTTGTGGTTTGACATGCTTGAAAGGCAAAAGATGGCTAAGTGGTAGTGAAAATAAAGTAGACTTATTTTCTAGTTTCAAATTTTTAGGTGGCTTTAGAAAGTCACCATGTTTGAAAAAGCATATGAGAAAAAAATAGAAACATCACATGAACTTAGAGCTCATCTCACACAAGAGATGACAAAGGCTGACGAAGGAAAGGAAAGCTGTATAAATAGAGTCAGTGGGAAAAGGCAGGGACAGATGCATCCTTACCTTAGATGCCACATGACAGAGCACCGAGATCTTTGAGAGGTGATAAAGACACAAGTTGGGTCAATCAACAATTATGTTTGGCGCCTACGAAGGAGGTAGTGGAGCAGAAAAATCTGTCCAAGATCTAATCTGCAGCCGCACAGCACAGGGCTTCATCGTTTCCAGGCTGGCGTTCGAAGCACAGCCAGGTAGGTGGGGAGTTCCCTAAACATCAGATCATCAAAATAAATTTAACAATTGAGCAAAGAACACATATTAACAAATAGATGTTTACATACATGTAAACGCAGATATAGATATTTTTGTATGTTTTATTTTTACCTTTAATAGCCTCAAAAATAAAATCGAATTTACTGTAAAATATCTTCAAGAAATCTTATTGCATGCAACCGAAAATAATTTCATGGTTTTCAGCAGTACAGCTCTTGCTCCAACAGGATTCACTGCCACTACGAGCTCCTGCATGGCCAGTTCAGGTGTTTGGTGAAGCCCTGCTTGAAGCACAGGCATGAATGCCAAGCCCTGTCTGCCAGTCACTCTCGCTATGCTATTTAGATGTTGTCTCCATTTTCCAGTCTGTACAGAAGCAAAGACTCACATACACGTATGGATCTCGTGTCCATTGCACTGCCCCCATACATTAAAATCTGCCATCATTTCAGGAGGAATAATCAAATTACTTCCTGTGGACAATAACCCTTGGCCCAGTTTTAACCAAGCGGTTGATGCTTCAGCTTGATATCTAATAAAACTTCGAAAGACAATGGGAAGAATGAGAAGTACTTTTAGTAAGAATTTCTAAAATCATGAATATACAGTAAACTGATTTTCTTAAGTCAGTGAAAAGGACATGGCCCAGGTATGATGTTTTTGTTTTATAATTTAATCATGCTTCACTAAAAGTAATTTCCTTTTGCAAAAACTAATTGAGTGTTATATCCCTTCTGTTTTTTCTTTTCCTTCTAGTGAATCATTATTGTTTTAGGTGACCTGACAATATCCATCTGTCGGGATAAAATCCAGTAACTAATTCATACAAAAGCATGCCAATGCATGAATTTAAATGCACTGACAAATCCTGGGAGCTCTGGTGCACTTGATTTTTCTTAAAATCATGTAAAAAAGTCAATGGCTTAACAACTGATAGTCAAGAGATTAAAGATATCTCTTCTTCATCTATAATTTTTTAATTTAGCACATTTCTATTGTACTTTCAAATTCACTTTTTTGTTCTTTTTCTCAACAAATCATCATTTTAGAATTCTTTAGAGATATAAAAAAGCTAACATCTCAAACAATGTCTCCTGAAATAGTATCTAATTCCTTGGACTTGCACTTTAGCATTTGTGTAGGATAAAATCTCAGATTTCCTCATATGTGAGTCTTACTCAAATGAACTGAAACTGCTCAAGGGTAATCAAGTGCACAACTGGAGTTAATAATTTTCATTGAGCTATAATATCATTGCTTTTTGAATGCTGGCTTCTTGCCTTGTGCATTATGTATTTTTGTTATACTTAGCTTGCTTAAAATCATAAATTTGAATTATATGTAACTGAATATTACAACTAGAAAATATTCACTCATCACTCTCATCTTGAACCCAATCTCTGACTTCTTATATTCAGGCTTCATTTAAGTAAGTAGGACCTATTTTCCAAGAAAATAGGAGCTTCCAAGTAACTATTTTATTTTAAATAAAACTCACAACCATCCTAAAATGCCTCATCTCTGAATTGATCATTCTTCACCAATTCCTTAGGAAGAACCACTGGCTTCTTTTTCCCCAATAGCCTGCTGCTGAGCATTGTTGAAGCAAGCTGTAATCTAGGCCAATTGGCCCTTCCAGACATTCATGCTGTGTAACTAGTGCCATTTGACAATCTTGAAGGTCTATACTGGAGAGTTCAAGGTTGACCTGTTTGATCTCTTCACTGTTGTAGCCCCGCAGCCTGGAACAGAAATTACGCCTTGGTAGGTGCTCAATAAATGTTTGGTAAATGAATACACTGCAGCTGTTCACATCATCCTGATTTCTTCTCTCTCTATTACCCTTTACTCTCAAGATCATTCAATATGTGCTCCCATTTCTTCCTCTCTTTTCCTTAAACAACAAACATTGTGGTTGGACAAGTTAGGATTACTCTTGTTGATTAGCTTCAATTTCTCTGTGTTTTCAACACAGCCTCACTACTTGGACATATCTTTACCCTTCCCTTCAACTTCTCTCGTCTCTTAAGAAAGGTCCAAATCTGCGACTGTGTTTTGCTATCCCCTTCCACGTTGTCTTCACTTTCATTTTTTTACACCTCACTCTTAGTGCCATTGAAGCAGACATAAGAAATAGTATGTAATTTACAGGTCGTCTGGTCCATCTTTCTCGTTTAATCAATGATGTAACCAAGATAGAGGGGATGAAGTGACATTTTGAAGATCACAGTGAAATAGTTGAAAAACCAGGATTATAAGGAACATTCCAGACACCTGTCCTAGGTTTTTTCACTATGCCACCATGATTGTCCCTTTTTGCTCTCCCAGTCTCTTTTTTTGAAGGAGCACCAATGAAGTCTACAACGGGCCCAAGAAGGTTCTCCCAGAGAGGCACCATTTGAGCAGAGCCTCAGAGAGTAGAGAAGCGTTTGTCTAGTGGTGAAGGCACAAACTAGGAAGATTGGCTGGTGGAGGAGATAGTGGGAAATGAAACAGCTGAATTTTAAAGTCCTTTAATGTCATGCTAAACAATTGACCATTTTGTTGAAGACATTAGAAACCCACTGAAGTATTTACAGCAAGGTAGTAAGAAGATCACATTTTTGTTTAGACAGATGCCCCTGAGAGCTCTATGAAGGAAGAATTGGTAAAAATGATGCGACTGACGTATGTGTGCAAGTTACTCGGCAACACTTCCACAAACAGGTCATCACAATTTTAGTTATCTTCAAAAAAGTTTAAAAAACTTAAGACACTGTTTTCTCTGTCAAAAACATTTCAACCTTTTTAAGTATTTCTTTTCTTAATTATAAAACTTTAATTATCTATAAATAATGATGCTGAAATAATTGGAACAAGAGCGTGTGAAAAATTTTAATGTTTTGCTTCTTTGGTTACTTAGAAAACAATCTGATTTTATACACGGATAATAATATGTAAATTTATTTTTGGACAATTCAAGTAAACAGACCCATCTGTTTCTTACAGGTTATAGAGTAAAAGTTTGCTAATATTTCTGTCTTCTTAGGAGATCACTTTGCTTGTAAGGAGCTTTTATGTGACTTCATCTTTAAGGTATGTTTCTGACCACCAATCCTAAATTATTCTCTTATGCCCTCCGTCCAATTCTTAGTCTCTTAGAAGAAGTAAATTGTGAAGGTCTTTAGATGTTTTTCTTTCTTTCTTTTTTGGTGAGGAAGATTTGCCCTGAGCTAACATCCAATGACAATCTTCCTCTTTTTATTTTGAGGAAGATAGCCCTGAGCTAACATCTGTGCCAATCTTCCTCCACTTTGTATGTGGGATGCCTCCATGGTTGATGAATGGAGTAGGTCTGCACCTGGCATTGGAACCCGAGAACCCTGGGCCACTGAAACAGAGTACACAGAACTTTAACCCTTCAGCCACGGGGCTGGCCCCTGAAGTTTTTATTTTTAAAATGACTGATCTCAGCTGAATTCTGCTCCCCAATAAAGAATCATAAGATAATCTCATCTCAGATGCCAATTTAAAGTAATATGAGAAATCAGGCCTTCTCTAAACCGTGAGCCCTCAAATTCACAAGTGGAATAACTTACCCCTAGTTGTGACTGCACGTCAAAATCATTTGTAGAGCTTTTTGAACATGCCGATTGCTAGGCCCAAGGAAAGACTTAGTAAGCCAGAAGCTCCATGAGTGGAGCATGGGAATCTGCGTGTTCAACAACGCAGGAGGCCACACAGTAAGTGGGTATCAACCCTCCTCAGTGGGCAGGCTGGGCCCAGCTCCACCCAGGGTTAGCAGTATCACGGCAGGTGACTCTCCCATTCCCAAAATAGGTATCAAAGGGTCCTGGGTCAGAGGCTGCAATTTCTTGGAGGTTGCCCAACCTCTGTACATTGGAGCAACCGGCCCTGGCGGGAAACTGACTCTCTGCTGTGTGAACACATGCTCATGGTTTCAGAAGTCAGAGGCCACGGACATGTGTGAGAGTCTGCACTCGCAGGAGAGCATCCAGTGCAGAAGGGAGAACATTAAATAGCAAATAAAAAACACCATGACAAGACAAAAGAGAGAGACTGTGGCAAAAAGGCAAAAGTTCTGTGCTTTATCCTTATCCAAGGGGGATACATTGCAAGACTCCCAGTCTTGAAACCACAGATAGTACCAAATCCCATACATATTTTATGTTTTTTCCTATACATACATATTTGAAGTGCCTCAGCAAAATCAGCACGGATTTCTTTTTCCTTCTTCACAATTTCATCACTGGGAGATTCATTCTTACCATAGATCTGAGCAACCTCAGCATAGCATTTTTTTTCCTTATTAAATAAATTACTTTCCCCTATTCTCTTACAGGAAGGAGTTTATGCCTTTGGCATATCCGAATTGTCACCATCACTCTTCTTGCACTCTGGCACCGTTATTAAGTAAAATAAGGGTTACTTGAACATGCACGAGCACTGTGATACCATGACAGTCAATCTCATAACCAAGATGGCTACCAAGTGACTAACAGGTGACATATACCAGGTGGACCAAAGGGACAAAGGGACGATTCCAGGGTGGGAGGGAAGGGCTGGTGTGAGATTTCATCATGCTACTCAGTGCGGTGTGCAATTTAAAACTTAGGAATTGTTTATTTCTGAAATTTCCAGTTAATATTTTCAGACCACGGTTGTCCACCAGTAAGTGAAGGCATGGAAAGCAAAAACGTCGATAAGGGGAGAGTAGTGCACTTTTATGACACTTTTTTCCTACTTTTTGAACATTGAGTTTTCATTTTTCATTGGACCTTGCAATTTACATAGCCAGCCCTGCCTGGCACTGATGGTGGTTGATTTCCAACTGGGTCTCCCATTGCTAGAACTTCCTGAGATATCGCTACAGGTTTGGGGGAGAATTTTCACAGAGTTATTCTAGTATTACAGAAAGAATAACTTTCTACTGGTCAATTCGCTCAACTCAAGGATCTGTGGAAAGAGGGGGGACCTACATTGGTTTTCTTTAGTGACAATTTACATAAATAAATTCTTCAAAGCTCTGGAACTTGTAAGTCATCTTTTCTCAGTGTGAGTTCCACAAAATCGTATCGCCTTAAGAAGTGGACACACACAAGATTCTCTAGTTTTTCTTATTCAGAACAATCAGTCGTTAACATGCTAATGTGCTTTGTGATTCTCAAAATAGAGACAGTCTCAGTATATCCTCATTTCTAAGATATACCTTTTATACTGCATGCATTGACATTTTGAAATTAAGATCTATCTCAAAATTACATGTACACTTACTGTACTATTTCCATTTTTTAAAACAAAAAATTTGTTCTTAAGTCTATGATATATCATGACTAATTTATTTTCATTTACTTGGAGTATAATTTTCAAACAGTAAAATTCACCCTTTTTAGTGTACAATTCTGCAAGTTTTGACAAACATACGCAGTTGTGAAACCAACAATACAATCAAGATACAAAACGAATTAAGTCATATCCCTTGGGAGTCAACTCTCCCCCACTCCAGGTCCTGACAACCACTGATTTATTCTTTTTTCTCATAGTTTTGCCTTTTCCAGAGCATGATATAAATGGAATCATATGGTATCTAGCCTTTTAAGTCTAGGTTCTTTCACTTAGTATTAAGCATTTGAGATCCATCCACGTTCTTGTGTAAGACAGTAAACACTGAAGTCAGTAACTTTATGCCTGGAAATGGGTGTGCATGCTCTTCTGCAGGCCCTTAGTGTGGGGTTTGTGTTAATCTAGGCGAGAACTCAACTGAGTTTAGATTGTATTATTATTATGTTTACCCTCAGTGCACCACAGGTTTCAAATTTCTCTGGCTTAACTTGTATTTTGGATGGAACTGTGTTACCGGAGGATTTTTGTCAATGTCTGCTCCACACTCAGTGTCAGATTCTCTCTTGGCACTGTGCCCCCTCCCGCACTCCCCGAACTAGACTGTGGTTACTTATTATTCAGTGCTTGTTGACCTCACGGCAGGGCAGTGGAGAGGAAATTCTCTATTGTTCTGACTTAGCCTCAGTCTTAAGCAGGTACTGTGTCTAAGTTTCAGGGGTGAAGAATTCTCAGGATTTTTCCTTTCCAACCCTTAACTGTCTGGGCCCAGGATATTCATACACCCTCCCCCCGGAGAGGACGTTTTTCTGTCTCTTTCCCCAATGGCAGTAGTGTTCCACTGGTGTGTGCCGTGTGGGTGACAGTGTAGACCAGCACGGTAGGGCTTCTGTTGCCCAGGGGAGAAAAGTAGTGGGTTCAGGTGGGGCTTTGGGCCTCACCAGCAGCAGCTTCTGCACCTATCCCCAGCCCCGCACCATGAGGGATGCTTTCTCAGGACTCTTATTTTGCCCAAATGTTTCTCTTGAGCATGTGGTGAGGTCAGGGAGAAGAGCCCTCGAGTGGTAGTTAATTCAACTTGTGTTTTTAGTTCCCGGGGGGTTCTAAATTCTCATGCTATTGCATATTCACCCTTTAGTAATTTGTTAAAATTTTAGCTGAAAAACAAATGGGACTTCATCAGACTAAAGAGCTTCTTCAAGGCAAGGGAAAACAGGATTGAAACAAAAAAACAACCCACTAATTTGGAAAAAATATTTACAAGTTATTTATGTGACAAAGGGCTAATGTCCATCATATATAAAGAACATATACAGCTCAACAACAAAAAATCAAACAACCCTATCAAAAAAAGGGCAGGGGGCATGAACAGACGTTTCTCCAAAGAAGATATATGGATGGCCAATAGACACATGAGAAGATGTTCATCATCACTAATCATCAGGGAAATGTAAATGAAAACTGCACTAAGATATCACCTTACATCTGTTAGAATGGCAAAAATATCCAAAACAAAACGTGACAAATGTTGGAGAGGTTGTGGAGTAAAAGGAGCCCTCATATACTGTTGGTAGGAATGCAAACTGGTGCAGCCACTATGGAAAACAGTATGGAGATTTCTCAAAAAATTAAAAATAGAAATACCTTATGACCCAGCCATCCCACTACTGGGTATCTATCCAAAGAAATTGAAATCAGCAATTTCAAAAGTCCCACGCACCCCTATGCTCATGGCAGCATTATTTACAATAGCCAAGACATGGAAGCAACCTAAGTGCCCATCAACTGATGATTGGATAAAGAAGACATGGTATATATATATATATATATATATATATATATACACAATGGAATACTACTCAGCCATAACAAAGGATAAAATCGTCCCATTCACAACAACATGGATGGACCTTGAGGGTATTATGTTAAGTGAAATAAGCCACATAGAGAAAGATGAACTCTGTATGACTCCACTCATAGGTGGAAGTTAACATTTAGACAAAGAGAACTGATTGATTGATGGTTACCAGGGGAAAGCGGGGGAAGGGTGGGGGGAGGGCACAAAGGGTGAAGTGGTGCACCTACAACATGACTGACAATAACGTACAACTGAAATTTTACAAGGTTGTAAACTATCATAATCTCAATAAAAAAAATTTTAGCTGAATTCTTCTTACCAGCTTGTATGGTGCCCGGCAGGGTCTGGCAGGCTAAGCAGACACTATTTTCCTTTACTCCAAAGAGGGCCTGTGTTTCCACTGATTGGGGCTTCTGTGGCTGCCTGCATCCTCAGCCCTCTGCTGTTGTAAGGATGAGAACAATGTCCTATTTAGCTTTCTAACTCCTCTGAAGAAGCCAGAAGTTTGATTGAGTTTTATAACTGAGACATACAGCAATATTTTGCATTTTCTTAATACTTCTACTATTGAAATAATTTTGGGAGACTACTCTGCTAAGGAATATATTTTAGAATTTGTTTTACTATCTATAGCATCTTTCTGTTAAAGAAAAATATTTTAGTGGCAGCTTATCCTAATAATGATTCATGTAAATCATTACTTTAAGTAATGAGTAAAGGTAAAAAGTAAAGTTTTTTAAAAAAAGTCTATATAAACTATTTCATTATTTCCAAAGGGAGGCAGGGTACAAGTTTGTAGGAGAGAGTGAGCTGAGAAAAGTCTAGTGTTTAGGAAGGAGGTAGCATCCTCCTTGCTCTGACCTCGTGAGAATCTATGGCCAGGCCAGCCGCACTGAGCCCTGCAGGAGACAGGTTTCAACATGAGCCGTGGAAGGAGGCTGCAGGGAGCAACAATTTCCCTTTGTTGTCATAAGGCAAACTTTGGTTAGGGATTCCTCAGTCCTGAGGGATTCCTCACAGCAAGCACCGTGCTGAGCCATCAGAGTTAGTGACACTTCCCCAGGACGAACGGGGAAGCACGAGGGGTTCTGCTCACTGTCTTCGTGACTTCTGTGTGTCCTCTGCACAGCTTGTTGTGGGTCTGATGGTAAACTAAGGTGACAGCCACCTTAACCAAACCAAGTCATCACTTCCGCTCGTCCTCACCATCAAACCAGCCCAGCTCACGTGCATATATATTTTGAAATATTTTTGACATAATTTTAGTAGACTTCTGGGTATATTATGAGCAAAAAAAAAAAAAAAAGAACAGAATACTGAGAGCTGCTTAATAAAATATTTTTAAATTCTAAATATATTTCCTCTAATTTCCTTGCCATGGTTGGGTGTAAACATTTGACTATAACAGCAATTTGATTCCCATTTTATTTCTTTTATACATTTCTCAATATCTGAGCATAAATAAAATGCTTTTAAACTGCCTGCTTTCTATTATACCTGACAGGAACTGAAAAGAAGAAAAAAGAACTGAAAAAAATAAAAATATATGTAAATATAAACATATAAAAATATAGGAGAATACATTAATGTTTATAGATAATTTATATGCTTGGTGTAATAAAAATATTAATATTTTAATATATCTATTAAATATATTGACTTACTATGTAATTAAAATATTTTAAATATTTGATACAATAAATATAATCAAATATAAATATATAAAATATAAATGTATCAAAAGTGAAAAAATATATAAACATACACATTGTCATATGCTCTGTGTAATTCCCGCATGTTTGTTTCTTGAATAAACAGGCTACTTGCACTGGAAACACTCCCAGTCACTCTAATCCATGGCAGGGAAACAGACGGCAATCGTTGCCCAGCAAGGGCCCTACAGCAGAAGTCTTTGGTGGGCTGACGAGTTCCTGGTGCAGCTGTGCTCAGTGCCAGTCTCTAGAGCAATATTTGGGTACAAATAAAGCAGAGAAATGGCTACTTTCAAGATAAGTTCACCTACTCTACTCTACTAAATTATTTATCATTTTTTTCTATTTTTAAACATTTTTAATTAATTATTTTTTTCAGAAAGATTAGCCCTGAGCTAACAACCGTGCCCATCTTCCTCTACTTTATATGTGGGACACCTGCCACAGCATGGCTTGACAAGCAGTGTGTAGGTCCGCAGCCAGGATCTGAACCTGCGAGCCCCAGGCCACCAAAGCAGAACGTGTGAACTTAACTGCTGCATCGCCAGGCCAGCCCTAAATTATTTCTCATTTTGAGATAGTTTCCAAATATCACTTATTTTTGCACATTTATCTTTTCTCTTTGAGTGTTCCAGTTTTTAAGGAACGATTAATCTGCACTCATTGTGGCCTTTTTCTTGCAGAGCACAGGTGTAAAAACTAAATCCCAAGGTGGCATTCTAGTTTTTAATGGGGAAATTGAGTCACAGACACAGTAAACTCCAAGTTCCATATAAATAACAGTAGCGTCTGTCGGAATTTGGTGAGTAGAAGCATTTTTACCCTGAGAATTCGGTCTGTTTAAGCATCCAATAGTGTACAGCAGTTTTGTTTGACTTTGCAAATTAATACAGTGACTTCTGAGCATGGAGATCTTGAGGCATTTTCTTCTCATTGTAATAAAGCCACAAATGGCTTTCCTGGGCTGAACTCAAGGAAGTTGTTTCTGTTAATCATGCAGCACAAGACTGAAGAGTGATCACTCATTCACAAAAAAAGTCACTCAAGTACATATAGGTCACAACAATGAATGCTAGGAAGACAGCTGTGAAAGAGAACATTAGAAACAGGGCACTGTCTATCTAGTGAGTAGAGCTCTTCATATCTAGCTACTGAGCCGAAGACCTGTGCTAGGCACTGACCTAGATGCAGCAATGTCCATTATGTCCTTTTGTCTTCACAGAATTCCTTTGAGTACCCATGGTTTCTATTTTATGGCTGAGCCATGTGAAGTCTGGAAAGAGAAAATTGTTTGCTTCAGTACACACAACTATTGGTTGACATTGCTGAAAGTTTATTCAGCTTCTCTAAATCTGAGCCACAATCTTACTTGTGATCATTTGAAGAAAGCTAGCACACCAGACAGAAAAAAGATGTGTCATAAAGTCAAATTAGGCATGAGGTGCTGCTTCTCTAGCTTTACTTTCCCATAACCAAGGTCTCTATGGTGCTATCTGCCCCCTCCAGATAGCTATATAGAACAATACAGATAGCATTCTTTAACTATGAGTGCAACAAAAACTTTGTGAAACCCCCCAGGACCCAAGTTCTTAATGAGAATCTAAAGGGCATATTATATTTATTTGTATAACGTGAATCATAAAAGATAATAGATTTTGTCATCTGTCTTTGGAACACAAAGCTGTGATGATAATCCTTACTCAGTGCAAATCAGAAACGAATGCATTTCCAGGGGTAACTTCTTCCCACTGGTCTGTGCAGAGATGTCCTGCTTTTGCTTCAAGGCCTACGGAACTCGTCACCAGTAGTTCTCACTCTTTGCTTATTAATCCTCGCTTCGATTCCCTGAATTTGTAAGTGGAACATGCTGGGTACGTTATCCTTCTGGGGCAGTATTTCTTGCCCTCCTTGACTTCTGGATCTGAAACTCATTCAGAGACTCTCCATGGGCTGCTCTGTAGAGGAGAGAGGTTTTTCTTCTTTGGGAAAATGTGTCTCTGTCTTCCTGAAAGTGAACTTCCAATTGCTGAGCACCTTGTCACGCCGCAAGTAACCCTACGTACACCCTGGAAATAGTTGCTGAGGAAGTTGTCACTCGAGCCCTAGACTATGTGGATTGAAAATTTTATATAGCTTTATCTTCTGATAAGATCAACATCAAGGGAACAATCTCAATCCCAATAATAATATTTTCATGTTGAACTATTGGTTTTCTCTATGATCTTAATACGATGAAAAGACCACAGTTTCAATTACAGAAAACGTACAATATTTCTGCTAACATATCTTGCAAGATTATAAGATTGTGTCTTTTCACAGGTAGTTCTGGCAGATTTGAGTCTTTTATTTGTTTTTCGTATATTCTGAATTTTTGCTAATGTCTAAAAGTTAACTGAGAAATCCTTGGGGCTAGAACTTGGGCTTTTATATTGCATGCCTAAAATGTGAAGTGCATTTTTTGGAGTTCTATAAATAAAGTAAATAGATTTAACAAACAAACAAACAAAGACTGACATTATTACTCGTTGAAGCTGTGCCGTGAAAGATTTTCCTGATGGCAAAGATGACGGTGCTACCAAGGGAGATCCCGACGGCTCTGCCTTTACAAGCAGGTGAGGCCTCTGCCTGGTCTTTGCTTGTAAGCAAGCAATGACTTGATTATATAATTGCTTTAGGTCCTTATTAGTACATACTTTATGATTTGGTTTACATCACAGCCTCTGTGATTTTAAGCTTTTTAAAAATGTTCTACGAAATCTGCTTCTTTCCATTTGCCTTAATTTTTATATTGGGTTTACAGAAGTACCAAGAGTCTAATCTTCCATAATGCGCAGAGATACATGAGTAATGAATTATGTCAAATTAACACAAAAAGCCTTACACTATTCATTCCTCCCCATAGTTCATTTTAATTAAAAATGTATTCCTAAATACTTCCTTGATTAGGGACTAATGCTCTATTAATTTGAAACACATCTACTGAGACCAGAGTAAATGCAGAGAGAGGAACTGATGTTACATGAAATATAACTTATCACCCTGAAGAATACATTATGCCACTGTTCACAACACAAGCAGGCTTTCCATTATGCATTAAAATGCACAATGCAAGCAGAATGACAGATTTGGGGAAAAGCCTGCAGCAAAGGAAACTCATGAGGGATCCTGTGCAGGTATGTGTGCTAATGGTAAGAAAACATTTACGGTTTGCAATACCAAGAGAAAAATAAGCATGATGGACGAATAGATGTCCCACAGAAGTGTTTTCTAATATGTAGTCATTGATTTCTTAGTGACTGAAAGCTTACATCAATTTATGAGGAATTCTCTTAAGATTTATTGCACACCAATTGTGTATTAAATACTTAGAACATCAGAAAAAGTGAAAAACTAGAAAACTCAATTTCATCCATCAGGGAGTTTACAATCAACTCCAAGAGACAAGCAGCAACATTCAATAACCTTAAAATTTTTACAAATAAGCATTTTCAAAACAGGAAATAAAAAATTTATTTACTAAGAACTTAGTAAAGAGGAGGTTTTAAGCTAGCCCGTGAAATTCAGTGAGAGCTTTCTACTGAGACGAGGAACAAAGCTATTCCACTTACAGCATGAAGTCCAAATCAGATTAAGAATGCAACAGATTTGTGAGTGAGTGAGTAAAGGAGTGAAAAGACATGTCATGGAGAATATGCTTTGTAAAATGGAAAACAGTGTGTGAATACCAGCAGAAATAGGCTAGACGATGAAGGGAATGAGTAACTGAGGAATCAGAGTGATAACAGGTGATATTTGGACTTTAACATCAGACTAAATATCATAACAATCGTGCTAAAGCTGATATCCTACTATCACACTGAGGAATTCGTATAAGAGAGAAGTACTGCTCTTGTGAATGCCACTCATGAGTAATTTTAGAACCACTAGCTAAGGAATCTTTGAGGAACAGCCTGAAATTTGTAACGGTGCAGCAGTAACATCATTTTCCATAGGTTCCTTTATACAGAGAGAGAGAAGAAAAGAGGTACGGTGGGGAAACCTCAGCTGGAGTCCACTCAGTGCACAAACACGTCACTATGCTCAGGGCTGCACTGTGCTGTGCTAAGGAGTTACAGCCTCACTGAAAGCCTCTACTGACCAGGAAACAAAGAGCATGGTGGGATAGGATGGAGGGGGTAAGTTGTTTTCCAACCTTAATTTGGAGATTCAAGTATTTTATATTTATTATGCAAGTATCCTCAACTTTACTTGAAGTTATTTTTGCTTTGTTTTGCTTTGTTTTGGTTTTAATTGTAAATTGAAGTATATAAACATATTTTATAATAGTGATTAAAATAATTTAATTATTGTTATTTTAATAAAAACAAAAACTTCTAATTCCTTCTTTCTCCACATGCATACACAACACTCATGTAGTAGTAGATATTAGCACCTCCAATTCAGAACTCAGAAAAACGAAGTGTGAAAGATTTAAGCAATCTTCAAAGTAAAATAACCAGAGTGTAGAAATTAGGCATCAGTCCCACGTTTTTCTAATTCCAAATCATGGTTTGAAATAATTACAGAACTTAACTTTTGTATTAAAAAAAGACTGGGGGAAGGAAAGAAGAAAGACAGGAAAAGGAAGGAGGGAGGAAGGAAGGAAGACAGGAAGAAAGAAGGAAGGAAGAGAGAGAAAAATAAATAAATTATAGTTCTTAATTGTTGGTTGGAACCTATTTTATCTGGCATATCTGGTAAGTAATTTTATCAATAAGTTATAGTATAGAACAAACCCAGTGTGTCTCATTAGTACACTGTCTTGACTATTGCAGCTTTATAGGAATTCTTGAATAAAAGTACTGTGAATCTTCTTTTTTTTTAATTTTGACTATTCTAATCCCTTTGTGTTCCTAGAAAATTTTAGAATCATCTTACCAACTCTACAAGTTTTGTGCATATATATACATACACACACACACATACAGTCACGTGTCACTTAATAATGGGGATACGTTCTGAGAAATGCACAGGCATTTTTGTTGTGCAAACATCATAGGTGTACTTACATAAACCAGACTTTGGAAAACTCTACAACTCAAATAGCCTGGGTTCTTCAACAAATTAATCATAAGGAAAAGAAATAGAGGAAGTTTTGTAGAATAACGGAGACTCAACAAAAGTAAATAATAAAAACGGATGCCTAAAGGGTAGTGTCTAGGGATGTATATTTGAGTCATGAAACTATGAAGAAACATGAAAAGTGATTACTATGAAATTCAGAAGATTGAATAATTTGGAGGGGAAAAAGGTAGTTGTGATTAGGAAGGTGCACATGAAAGTCATTTTAGGATCTATACTAAGCAAATAACCACACTACAGACACACTTCTACTAAAATGTTGGAAAGGGTCTAACAGAAGACGTTCCAGTATACTACAAATAACTCAAGTCTGGAGCAATTTTATAACATGGTACTTTTGGGATTGGACTGAGGGGCGGACTGCTGCCTGGGTTCAAATCCCATCTGTATCTGGCAGCAGAACTTTGGACAAATTTCTTCATCTGTAAAATGCAGAGAGCTTCCCTCATAGGTTTGTCATGAGGATTAAAAGAAATACTGTGGAAAAATTTAGTTTCACATTTTGTAAATGAGATATTCATTGAATTTTTGAGGTATTATTCAGAAGTGAACGTGTACATTTTTTATTGTCTTCCCAGCAAGAGTCTCAATATTTCATCTAAGTAAAGCTCCAAAAGTAAGATTTAAGACTTAGGAGTTGATATATGAAATGTAAAATGTAAACTTCATCTGAAGTGTGAACACTCATTGATTAAACTAAATTCCTAAAGCAGAATGTGTCTTCCAGGTGAAGCAGCAAGTATTTCTCAAATACTATTGAGTTCTTTAGACCCTATCAGTTCTTGTTACTAATTTTTGTTCAAGATCTTATTGCCAGGCCCCTTCCTCTCTCTCTCTCTCTCTCTCTCTCACTCCCTCTCTCTCTCTCTCCATCTGTCACTTGAAAAGATTTTGAGACACTTTTTAGGAAAGGTAAGCTTTTGTGCTGACTGCTATGATTAGTTGGGTCAAGTAAGTATGCAATATTTTGAAATTTCATGGAACATGAATTATGAAGCCCATGTTGAATAAACAAAGAGCCAAGCTTGATTAAACTGATTCTCTTACAGATAAAATTAAACTTTGCATAGCTCTTTTCAGATTAAATTTGGTGATCATTTTTATATCAGTTTGTATTGTTTTCCAATAGTAGTTCCAAAATAGGTTTCATATTTATGGTAATTATTCTTTGAGATCCAGATGTTAATAAAATTAATATGTTTTGTCTTACTATCTTTGGAAATATTAATTACATCCTGGGGTCTCCTAAAAGATAAGGGTTTAACTACTATTTTCATATTTTTTAATTATTTTTTGAAGATAAGTTTTCTATGTCAAAAACTCTAGGGATCTTTGTGTTTTGGCCTAATTTCTTCATTCTGTCACAAATGGATAAAATATGCATCATCATAAAGAACTACTGCTTCAAAATTTATCCTCTTTAAAATATTTTTTCTGATTACAAAAGTCAAAGTTATTAAAATTCATATATTGCAGAAATCTATAATGTTCAGAGTCACAACCTGCTATAAACCCAGTCCCCAGAGATAATCACCATCGACACATGGCTCAAACACGTCTCTTGTGAACCGGGTCACACGGATGTGTGTGGACACAGCTGAAGTGCAATCGTACCATTCATAATCCGTCTACTATTATAGACCAAGGAAAGATCATCTCATGTAGAAGCTTTGTATATATAGATAAATTTATATACAAAATACATCTTTTAACACTTGTTAGCAAAGTTTGAAGCAAAAGTTCAGGAGAACTTTGGAGAGAAGTCAGCAGCTGTAGAGGCTCATCCACGCTGGCCGAGAGCATATTTACAGAACCATCCAATGCTATGTCTAATAGTTCATGTTTTTAAAACATTACCAATTGGAGCTTTTAATCAGATCCAGTCCCTAAATGACTCTGCAGAGAAGAGCAAGCCCTACCACCCCAGCACACTCGTATCTATATTGATGGGTGAAAGAGAAAGAAACGCTTATCTTACTAAATCACTGCTTTCAGATCTCTTCTTCATACAAGCTTAGCGTGTAGTTTAACTAATACTAGAACCACTAGATGCTAAAAGCTGCTCTATAAATGCATTGAGACATTTTTATGCCATTTATTTATAGACAGAGTTTTGAAAAGGGAGATATTGGAATATGCTTATTCATTCAAAGATTTCATTTACTCAATAAATATATATCTAACAACTGCATGCGCTGAGCACTATGCTAGGCACAAGAGACACAGCACTGAGCAAAGACACTGCGTTCTGCTCTCAGATGCATTATTTTTGAGAGAAACAGACATTTATCAAAAATCACAAATAAAACTCTAAAAATTTCTGATGTGACCATCGTTTCAATATTAGGTACCTGGTAATAAGGAGAAAATAAAAAGATTAGCCTCAATCACAAATATTTATTACCTAATCGCTGCATAAAAGGAATAGTGATGATGCAAAGACACCTGCCCTCTGTTCCCGCAGGGCCCATGAGGCAAAAGAAAGAGTTAACTGTAATCATCCTACACTAGGCAGTGTGTTGGTACCACGCAACACCAGGAGATGAACGGGCATGTCAAAGGCGTGACTGAACCTGCCAAATGGTTTTCTAATGTAGTGACAGATGTAATGCGAAACAATACTATACACTGCTTTACAACGTGTGTACCTCCTAATATAAAACATCTACACTGAAAATACATTGAAGTTGTATCAAGCTACATAGCCATTTTTTTGCACAAGCATTGATTACAAATCTTCCTGACTGGTGGTTTCAATCATGATTTGAAATGATTTGATTTAAATTATATCTTTCCTAGAGGAGATTTGTCCAAACACATAGAACAAATCTTCCCCTAAAGTCTTCCAGGTTTTAAATCAATCAGTAAATGGAATTTTAACAGAGGTAACCACATAACTTACATTTCCAAGTTCCAGCTTATTATTGTGAAGAAATTGCTGAATACTCAGGATGAGTTCAACCAAAGCTTGTTTGAGTTCACTCCTAGGTTTGTTAACTTTTGGAGGACTATCATACTGTGAGTATAGAATGCACTGGAAACAAAGATTTGTCCACTCCTCGCTAGGGGTGACGGTACAGATAGCTACCCTGACTTTTGATCCAATGGTTAGCATTGGAACACTGGGATATAGTAAATTTGTGTTAGTGTCATTTAAAAATTCTGGCCCTGACCTCCAGAGAGATGGAGAGCTGGAACACAACAAAATTCTGGAAAGTAAATGTTATATATAAGTTTTATATGTATAGATACAAATAATTAGTGGTTTCAAGAGTGGTTTTACAGACGCTTAGTGTTGAAAGGTTGGTTAAAGTAAGACCTCAGTTTTCAAGGCTCATATTAAATCATGATGCTATATGCTGAACATGTCCCCCCAAATTCATATGTTAAAACCTCATCCCCGGTGTGATGGTGTTTGGAGATGGAGCCTTTGGAGGTGACTAGATCTTGAGGGTGGAACCTTCACGAATGGGATTAGTGCCTTTACAAAAAGAGACCCCAGAATGCTCCCTCACCCCTTCTGCCATGTGAAGACAGAGGGAGAAGGCACCGTCTATGAACCAGGAATCCAGCTCTCACCAGAAACAGAATCTGCCATCTCCTTGATCTTGGACTTCCCTGCCTGCAGAACTGTGAGGCATAAATGTTTGTTGTTGAAGGCGTCCAGTCCATTGTATATTTGTTACAGCAGCCCAAACATATGAAGATGCATGAAAAGAGGGAGAATGACTATTCTTCTCCCAGTCAGCCTCTGAATCTCAAAGTAGTCTGTGGCACACCTATTTATGCAAATTTTCATTCATTCACATAAGGTCTCATTGAAGAGTGTACATTTTCCAAACACTCTTGGAAACTTCTGAAATATAGCAGGCATACTTACCACAACAATTGCACTGATAAGTTTAATTTAAAAAAGAAAATATTACATATCACATATGCCAAGATTGTGCCTAAATTATAGATACTGTCAAATCTTAGGCAGCTTCAGGTTGAATTTTACTCCCTTTCCTAGCTGGCCTGTGAGATCCTGGCGTGCATATCCAGCAGCCATATTTCCTGCAAATGCTGACTGTTGGAAATGGCCAAGAACTCCCCACCAGGTCCGACTGGTCAAATGACCACATCTTACTGTCACCAGGGCTGACCCTCCTGCTCTTTAACACACGTTACCAAGCCCTCACTTTTACACCAAGAAAAATGCCCTCCTTGCACCGGTGGTTGCTGCGCTGTCTCTTTCCTGGCTTCCTCACTCTCAGTCTTTGGAGAGAAACTCCCTTGGGGCCCCATAGCCACTCCCCCAGGCCCTAGAGGAAACCCCTTTTGTGCTGTCTTGCTGTACATTATTGGCTCACCTAATTCTACTAGTGGATTTGTTCATTTTGTTGGCTTAAACTTAATTCCTCATTCATTTACTTATCTTTAGAAATGCTAACTCTCTCTATGATTAAAAAGAAAGAAAAAAAAGGGTTAGCTAATTTGGAACAGATAAACAGTTCTTCCGGACTGTTGTATGAAATAAAACAAAACAGTACCACAGAAAAGTCTCTATATGTTGTGGTTTATTCCAAAAAGACATGGGAACCAATGCTATTCCTAGTCAATTAAAATTTAGTGCTTGAAGATGCCACAATTTGTTCTCTAACCTTGATGGATTAACCTGAGAGATGTCAAAAGAAGCTGCCAAGTTTAGGGAGGAAAACAAGATAAGATTTATCCACACCAATAGATCCCTCAATGTGTCTGTGTTTTATCACTTGCATTGCCAAACAACTGTATATTCTAGAATGATCTCAGTGAATAAAGGAATGAAAAGATGCACTCTCTTTTTGCCAACACTGTTATATATCGCATTATCTGAGCTTTAAAATTATGACAGGACATGAATAATGACAAGCATAACTACAATGTCAGAAGCCTGGATTATACAGTCCAGGTGGGTTACATAGGACTGTAGAATTTTAGTGCTTCAAAGAACTTTAGACACAATGTAACTGTTCACCTTTCAACATTTTGCTCCAATTTATTTTAGCTCACCAATCAATTGCATTACATCTCCTGTATAGACAATGTTAAGCGTAAAACATTTCTTATGTGTCATTTCTTTTAGGTGAAAATTGCTAGCTATCACTTCAGGAGGATGGCCGAAATGCCTCAAGTAGACTGTGTGTCTACAGACATAAATGCCAAATCCCTCAGATTTGCCTGCTCCCAAAATATCCTAATGTTCCTGTTAGAGTATGTGACTTTTAGGAAACAGGACCCTTCTATCACAACAGAATTTCAAAATTCATATTAGTGTAAAACATTCTAATTATATTGGATATTCAAACAAAAATCTCTCAGCGTAGGTTTAAATATGAGGCTAAAATATCAACATTTCATCCACCAAACAAGTTGCGTTCTAACACACTCTTCTGGTCCTGAGTGACGATAGGATAATAGTTACTCAGCTGCTCCTCCTTAAACTTTTTTGATTCAGTAGATTTCCACTCCACGAATACCACCATATTTTTACTTCTTTGTTGTCTCCCATTTTATCAATTAGCATGCATATTGGAAAGAACATTGATATCTGATTAATAGACATTTCGAGCATAATTAATTAGCATGCACAAATTAACAATTTAAATATTGTCTGGCTCCACACAATTTTAATGACAATTATTTTGTGAGGTATTCTTCATTAACTTCATAAGCAACTTTCATGGAACCACACAGCCTTTGCTTTAGCAAACCATTTTACCTGATTAAATTCCTTAGTCTAGCTGCCTTCACTGCGAAGTGTCACAGGCACAGCTGTGTTTAAAAAGGGGGCAGTTTCACAACTCCAACCTTGGCAGAAGGAAATGTGTATTTTTTTCATGGAGGCTGACACTTCCACTCTAAATGACCAGTAGAAATTTAAATTCAAAATGTATCTAAAATCTGAAAAATCTTTCAAATATATTACATTGATGGTATACTTTCAAGAAAACAGAAATTAGTGCAAATCTAAAGTGCCTCTATAATCTCTTTTAGTAAAATATATTTTAGCTTTAAAACTGACAAATTTTGTCTAATTATAAATTTAATGATTGAAAATTTTTGCTGTTTTAGGAAATACTGTTTTATAATACATAAAATTTTAAAATTTCAGCAGAAATTTGATGTATTATTATGGCATATCGTGAATGACAACAACTGTAACTGCCTCGCCAGGAAACTTGGCTTCTGTACCTCACTTATTTGACAGAAGCTCGATTTGAGAAATCACAAACTAAAGCAAGACGATAAGCTTCCATATTCGCTTCCGACTCTAAAGATTCCCATGATTTAGTATCAAATGATTCTTTAAAATTATAGTACTCAAATTGAAAGAACTAGTGTTCTGTTCTGGTGAAATGTATAAACAAATACATTGTGAGCACATACCACCAACCCTCTTTCCAGACCATTATACGCTCCCCACCTCTTCCCTTAAAAGGAGAGAAGAAAAGGTAAAAAATACCAGTAAGAACTAAGTAAACTGAATCAAATGTGACTCCTTTTTTTTTATGTAACAAGCATACTACTACCAAGAAGAGCTAAAGTTTATTAAGTAGCGAAAACTCCAGTCCATTCTGACTTTCAGACCTGTTTCCCAAGTCTGGCTCCCAGCCCTAGTCTCCCTATATAACAAAAAATGTACCTCTTACTTTAACCAGGTTGTGATCACAAGTTGCTTTTCAGCAACACATCCTCCCTTGATTTATGCCTCCTCTCGGCCCTCAGATAACCCCTTTCTGCCCGAACCAATACGGAGGCTGTGGTTTAGTCGGGCCCCTTCCCAAGTGCGTGTCTCAGGCCCCATAAAAATCAATCGCTTCAACTAATCACTTGCAGGAAGGGGTGTTACCAGTTTCCACACTACTGATAGTAGGTCTTGCCTCCCTAAGACCCCTGCTATAGCTATACGCACTTTTAATATCCAAATACATATATTTGAAAATAAGTGAAATATACACAACTACAAACATGAAAATAAATATGAACACATTTGTAAATTTATAAAATAATTTCTTGGAATTTCATTTTCATCAAATTAAATATTAAAAGAACATTAACTATTAGGCCTCAGATTTATCTAGCACCCTTTCCCTGCTGCTCATGACTGAATTTTCTAGAAGAAAGTAAATATCTGGATACATCAAATAGTCACTGTTCTTTTAAGAGCTAATGTTTATACCATCTTTTTGTCCCCTCATCCCTTTCATGAAGTAACTTTTAGGTGAAACTGCACTTGAAGAATGTTTTAGTATTTTTCTCTGTACATTCTTGGAAAGAAAGTCAAAGAAAATTAAGCTCACACTGTTTCTCCCATTGCTGCTAACAGAAGTTTTGGGAGTTTCAAGTATTCCACTCACTGAACAAAAGTTAGGAAAAAAAAAAAAAACCTTTCATGGATTTCAAACATTTCTTTGTCTCTGGATATATTTGTTTATGTGAAAACCAAAACTTTTGGCAATCTGGACATATTTAGGATTTTTTTTCTTTTCCTGTAAGTTTAAAAACACATGATAAACATTTGTCATAAATTATAAGCTTACCTTTCGTTCTTGATTTTGATCCAGCAAGTGTTCTTCATCACAAACTCTTCATCTGGCATATTTAACTGATGACTCTGCAGATAAAGCTGAAAGTGGATGATTTAATAATTCCCTTCATGTTCGAATCTCAGGTTAAGTTGCCCTTACTTTACATTTATTTCAACTCGTTTTCTTTTCTACAGAAGAACCTCTGTTTTCCTTTTTTTGGATGCAAGAAAATCCTTTTAAAAAGAATTGTTTCCTTTTTACTTTTATTTTCCAGTGTACTCTTCAATCTCTTCAAGAACCTCTGCTTTAAAAAGAAAAAAGAATTTAAATGGGCTCCAATTAGCACCTATTTATGAAACAAACTCTATTAAATGCTTGGTATGTGCTAAGCACTAAGCATAAAAATATGATTGAAACCGATCCTTATGTGAAGAACTGATGAGATATCAGCAACGAAATGCAAAGCAATAATTCCCCGAAAGGAAGACCATGCAGTGGAGGCGGGAGAAGCTGGTTTGCAATCTCTCAGGCCTGGCTAACGAGCCAGGCTCACTTGTTTCCGCGTGTGACATTGGTCAGACTTCTTGCTCTCTCTGAGTCGCTGCAGTATGATCTTTGCACAGCTCCCTGTAGAGAAAAGAGAGAAGAGTCCTCAGCTCCAGGTAGTGTTCCGTCCACTCTCTGTAATTCTCAGGAGCATATTCAGAGACATTGCTACACAAAAGGAAAAATGGTTTAGAAATCTGCATTTCTACAGGAAACTGTGAGAGGAATGGAAAATACCTGCAATGTGATGAATGTAGCAAAAAGGAACAATGTGTACTTCTACTTTCACCCAAAACAGAGTAGTCCCATTTCTCCAAGCTTATGCCTGTACAACTACAAAAACCCTAACATAACACAACGAGCAGGTGTAAGACTCTTAAGGATGGAAATAAGAATGTGGACCACCTAGGTAGCCCGGACTCGAGAAATGACATAGTGGTGAGTCGCCTGGATTTCCTTATTGTCTCCCACGTACCTTGGGCAGGGTGTTGCAGAAAGTTCCAACCCAGAACCTCCAACAGGCGAAGAGAAAAATATATATACCAAAAAAAAAAAAAAAATCCCCCCAAAAACCCTCCAGGCAAAGCCTGTTCCCTGAAGGGACCTAACAGAACAGGAAACCATTTTGGAAATATCTACCTACTGTAGACAAACACCAGCACCACCCCTCACACAAGGTCTCAGTGAGACCGCGCAGGGAGCTGATCTTCCACCCCAACCCTTTTCCACCACCATGGGGTATCGCTTGATTGCTCAGGACGGGCTTGTGAGCCCGCTCACAGGGAGCTAATGGTCCCCCCATGTGGTGGGAGGAGGGGCGGCTGCACCTCTCCTGCCAGCTGGTGTCGGTAGGCCAAGTAGGAGGCTGATCTTCCTTTCCTCGTTCATTCATTTTTTTTCCCTATAAAACTAAAATAATAGACCAGAGGCTGAATATTTTTTTCATATACTACCTTTGCAGTGCCTGCCACGAGTTTATTTAACTTTTTTAAAATCCATTTCTTCTAGTTTCCTCACTTGATACTCAAGTTTTTACACTGTGTCCTGACATTAGCAACACTCTCGCTATGTTTTCTAAAATGATACTTTATTTCCTTCTGCCGGACATCTTAATTCTTCCTACTCCTCCCGCCCCCACAAATCTTTCCTAAGTGAAAGCGAAGTGCTGTGATAATTTCTACTTAGGCACCCTTCCAAAATACTGATTATGAATTATTTGCATATTTATAAGATTTTTCCTTCAAGTTTACTGCACTTTAGAAATGGATGTATGTTTATATTTGCTTTTATGTCTATAAATGTTATTAATATCAGAATTAAGTTTACAAGCATAAATAATATATCAGAGCAACATTGGGAATTTTGAAGTTAATGCTTGATGCTATCAAGAATGAACAAGTATACCTAGCTTTCTTTTTTGAGGAACCTCCATGATGTTTTCCATTAGCAGCCACACCATTTTACTGTCCCACCATCAGTGTGCAAGCGTTGCCTTTTCTCCACATCCTCACCAGCACTTGTTATTTTTTCTTTTTTTGACAATAGGCATCCTCACAGGTCTGAGGCTGTTTTGTATGATGGTTTTGATTTGTGTTTCCCTGATAATCAGCAATGTTGAGCACCTTTTCATATATCTGGGGCCCAATTGTATATCTTCTTTGGAGAAATGTTTATTCAAGTCCTTTGCCCACTTGTTAAATTAGGTTATTTGTGTTTTTTCTATTAGGTTGTAGGAGTCCCTTATATATTTTGGGTATTAACCCCTTACCAGATATATGGTTTACAAATATTTTTCCCTTCCGTAGGTTGCCTTTTCACTCTGTTGACTGTTTCCTTTGCTAAGCAGAAGCTTTTTAGTTTGAGATGGTTCCCGTCCTTCTATCTTTCCTCTTGTTGCTTGTGTTTTTAGTGTCATATCTGAGAAATCTATGCCAAGACCAATGTCATGAAGCTGTTGGCCTATGTTTACTTCTAGGAGTCCTATAATTTCAGGTCTTACATTTAAGTCTTTAATCCATTTTGAGTTGGTCTTTGAGCATCGTATAAGTGCCCCAATTCATTCTTTTGCTTATGTGTATCCAGTTTTCCCAGCAGCATGCATTGAAGAGGCTATCTTTTTACCCAAGATGTATTCTTGAAAGCCTTGTCAAAGATCAATTGACTATACACATGTGTGGGTTTATTTCTGGGCCCTTCATTCTGTTCTCTTTGACTATATGTCTGTTTTTATGCCGGTACTCTACTGTTTTAATAATTAAAAATAGAATTACCATATGATGCAGCAATCTCACTTCTGCGTATATAGCCAAAAGATTGGAAATCAGGATCTCGAAGACATATCTGCATTCCCATGTTCGTTGCAGCATTATTCATAGTAGCCAAGATATAGAAACAACCTAAATGCCCATTAATGAATGGATGGATTTAAATAATGTGGTGCAGACATACAATGGAATATTAGTCAGCCTTAAAAAAAAGGAAATCCTGTCACATGCAACAATATGGGTGAACCTGGAAGACATTATGCCATGTGAAACCGGCCAGTCACGGAAGGAAACATCCCGCACGATCCACTCACGCGAAGTATCTGAAACACGCAGATGCACACAAATAGTAGAATGGTGGGAGCCAGGGGCGAGGGGAGGGGAAAGAAGGAGCTGCTGTTTGACAGGTACAAAGTTTCAGTTCTGCAAGATGCATAAGCTCCAGACACTGCTCTCGGACAGTGTGCCTGTAGTTAGCAATACTGCACTGTGTGCACAGAAACTGATTGACAGACTAGAGCTCATGCTAAGTCTTCTGACCACAATAACAAATAAAGAACTAAAAATATTTTTAAAAAAGAATGAACAAGTAGAATAGCATTAAAAAGATTGCCCTAAATTGTGATTCCAGAGTAATGGCTGTGCCATTTTGGCAATATCATTTTACCATAAATTCAGAAATTCTCGACAAAGATGTTGCTAATAACATTTGGTTTTGTACACTTTTTAGCTCAGTTTTTCAGTTTCATAGTGTTAATAAATACTGAGAAATTAGTAGATATTGAACATTTCATCTTCTTCATAAAGATTTATTTGTTTTTTAAAAATCTTTATTATTTAAAAAGAAGAGTTTGTTTTTTGTGTTTTAAAAGACCCAAATGATTTTTGCACAAAGGGTGTTTCGTTTGTACGTTCTGAAATTTTACTGAAGATTGAAAAAGATTCTGGTAAGCTTATAAGAATTTTTCATGTAAATAAATTGTGGAAATCTAAGCATGTAAATAATTTATAATGTGATTAGTTGTTTGCAAGTACCCCAAACTGGACTTCCTTGGCTCCCCTCAGTTGACTTTACTGTGTCTCATAGCAAGGCACATGGCTTTTTATCTCACCCCTATTTCACAGGGTCAAGGATTGGTATTAACCCTTTTCCAAATGAACAACTACAATGAAAAAATCATATTGCAAAAATATGTCCACAGGATATAAAGAAAGGTAGAAGAGTAAAATGATAGAAGGATGGCTTTTTGAAAAATAACCAAGTGAAAAAAAATGGTATTTTTAGATTCCTAGGTATCTTTAAAGAGAAAGAAAACATAAAAGAACAAATGATAGGCTCTTGCTGGAACTGACACTTGTATCAAAAAGAAAATGCAACGAAGAAAATGAAAACTGCTCAGTGACCTTTCCCTTAATGAACCGAAGACAAGGTTTGGCTGTTCTTCCTTGTAATGTGGCTGGTAAAATAAGAATTCTTATACTTTACACTCTTCAGTTTCCCCTATAGTGCAGAGAATCGCCCTTAGTGTTTCAAAGGTAGAATAAAAAAAATTCCTGAGGCATTCATGGTTAACTACTTAAATTCCATTCACTTACAAATCTTATGACATACAAGCTGTTTTCATACTAAAGTGACCTAAAGGACTTGGAGATACATATATATGATGAGAGCGCCCTGGGGAAAATAACATGGATCAATGTCAGAGTCCCCAGAGCTCCAAGGATAATGCAGAATGTGGCAAAGAAGAGGATTCAGAAGGAATGAAGAGAGAAAACATTCCTAAATTACACATGATGCAAGATTTCACCAGTGCTCCAGGGAAGAGAGAATAAATATGCTGTAATAATACTAATAATACAAATAATAATAACTAATGATAACTATCTTACAACAACTGCTAACAAATATTAAGCACTTACTTCCCGCTAGACACTGTGTCCTAAACAATTTACTTATAGCGTTTAATTTAATTCTTTCAATAACTTTAGTTCTAGGATTTTAAAAGATGAAATTAAAGCACAGAAAGGTTAAAAAACATATCTAAGATCATACAATCATCAGGCGGCAATAGGCTCCAGACTAAGGCAATCAGTTCTTTTAATCTGTTTTTTACCACCATGTTATATTGTATCTACTTAGATCTAAACATTAAAATGTTTCATGACATTTTAATAGGGTGGGTACATTCTTTTAATTTGTTTCAAATATTTATCTATAAATTACAAGTAAAATAATCCTTCAGTTCGTGGAGGAAGATTTATCTAGAGTTGGATCTTTAAAGTCAACTGCAGTTAAGCTTTTCTGGTCCCCAGGTAGAACACCAGGTTGATTAAATGGTCCTGAACAGAATGCCCCAGTGGGATACCCTCCTTCGGGACGATGCCACACGCACGGATTTGCTCTCCCTGGAAATTGTAATTGACCCCAGGAAAACTGCTGAATTACAGAGGGAATTTTTAGGAAATGTTCCATTTTCATATCATCAGTCTCCAACTATTTGCAACAGGATTATCAGTAGTAGATTATGTAAACGTGTTAACATCTACCATTTTTGTACTCAGAGAAACGTGTTTCTCCACACTATAGTTTAAAACATAAGTCAATAATGCATTTCTCAGGCCTTCTGATATATATTCCCTATAGTGTTTTATTAATGCTTCTTTCATTCATCATATGCAAAATAAAAGTGATTCCTTATTACACAAAGTTATTCTTTGTTGCTTATACTCGATAAGCTTGAAAGCTTACTCATGCTGTACAAACGAATAAAAAATACTTATTGTCATAAATATCACATTAAAATAATGGGTTTTTTCTCAGAGGAAAAAAATTAATTATCTAAAATATTTAGATTTTACTTCCTTCATATTCATTGTCCCCTCTCCAGTCAAAGGCTTACTGTCCAGGACTCTGGGATTCTGCAAGCTCTTGTGTTTCCTGTACATTACTGTATTGATCATTTCCAACACACAGTCACATTATGGCATGTTTTTTCACTGACAGCTGTTCAACCTGATAGATTAAAAGTATAAATACCACCACATTCCATATATTTTCTACACTTAAAAGGCCTAATAATAGTAACATAAATTTGTATGATGTTTTATACTTGGTGCAGCATTTTTCCAGCCTATTCACAGCACTTCCAGACAGATCACGTCTGATTTTCAGTCTCCCACCATTTCATCCTCATTTACTTTCACCAGCTGGCCATCCTCCTTTCCTACTCCAAGTAAATTGACCTATGGGATATTCTTCTTATAAGGCTACAAACTTGCCTTTCCATATGCTCTTCCCTGCACCTACCGTCTTTACCTTCACATAACCCAATCTCTCCTGCCACTTAAGCCCCAGTTCAGATACCAGCTCCTCTGTGAGGGACGTATTTCCGGCATCTGAGAGTGACGCATTTCCCTCTTCCGTATTCCTAGGGCACGTTATTATCCTTTTGGAAGTGTCCCTTCTCTCTTACTTATAGTTAATTAGTCCTGGATGTTCCCTTTCCCTTTCTGTGGCAGGCTCCTGGAGGGCAGCATTCTGTTCTTTTTCTCCTCTGGCAGCATCTAGTGTAGCACTGTGCATCTTGTAAGAATTCCGTATACTTTATGTAGAGAGAATGAATACTATTCTTCAGAAAGGAATCCATGGACAACTTAAGCGGCCTGTGTCAGGACTCAACCTAGGAATTCTGACTCTTAAGCTATTAAATAGACAGAAGATAATATTGGATGATCCCTAAAAGCCACTCAAATATTACCATATTCTCAAATCAAGCCACTCTACCCTCAAGCACAGTTCATTCATGTTATCTGGAACTTGTCTGTATCTCATGATTTATAACTGTGAATTCAAGTTTGATTTTCCTCTTTAGTCATGCTCTCATCATTCATCAAATACTTTCTTAGATCTTTCTGGGAAAAGATATTTTTCAACATTGTTTCACCTTAAATTTTGCATGTTAATCTAAAACTCTATTTGTATAGCTGAATTGAAAACGAGCAAACGAACAAAAAACAAAAACAGAAAACTATTTCTGAAACTCAGTAAGTCACTGGAGTTTTGTTTTGTTTTGTTTTATTTCTGAGGAAGATTAGCCCTGAGCTAACATCTGCCAATCCTCCTCTTTTTGCTGAGGAATACTGGCCCTGAGCTAACATCCGTGCCCATCTTCCTCTACTTTATATGTGGGACACCTGCCACAGCATGGCATGTCCGCACCTGGGATCTGAACCGGCGAACCCCAGGCCGCCACAGCGGAAAGTGCGAACTTAACTGCTATACCGCCTGGGCGGCCCCTCACTGGAGATATTTTTAATAGGAAATAGAGGAATGAATGTAATTACCCGGACTTTAATATTGGTTTTCAACTTATTACTTATGAATATAGCGAGTATTTCTTTTAAAGTCGTACAGAAATTTAAAACACCATAATATCTTTAGGCACTGACAAAACTGTACAGAAATGATATTATGATTAGAACAAAAAATATTTGAACTAGGAATCTACTGGCCTTCATGCTTGGAAGTTCACATTTTCTGTTTTCTATAATTATTGGGAGCATGCAGTAGCTTTTTCCTTTTACTGGCCTGCCTTATTTCTGGGTACCACTGGCACTTTTAAATCATTCTTTTCAAAAAATTCATGCAATTGCTATACTTTGTATGCAACAACTGTAATTCCAAAATGTGTCAAAATCTGTCACAGATATGTTTCATTATTTAAACTTGAAAAAAAAAGATATTTTATCTCTATCCAAAGGCATTTTTATAGAAGAAATTACATACAAACACACAACACAAAAGAAACTGAATGAGAAAAGAAAACTGACATTTTGATTTGTGGACTCTCCAGTAGGTCTATCATTCATCCAGAAAAATATCACTATTGTCACTCTTCTCAGACAGGGAGACTAATTGGTGCAGCTGTGGCAGAGCGCGTTCTTTCTGCGGGGAAAGCCGCCTTGCACAGAAATGGAACATGCTAAAGGACTTGCAGGTGTCACAAATTGAGTCTACAAGATGAGACTGTGCCTGATTAGAAAGAGCTAAAGATGTATAGATGTGCCTTTCTAAACACTGAGTTACTAATGTGCTTTTTTGTGTGGATGACAGTTCATTCATTGAGCAAATATTTTTGAATTTGTGTTCTGTACAAAGCAGTGTGCTAGTCATTTAGCTTAAGAAACAAACAAAATTTGACATGATGGAAAAGACGGCAAAGAGTCAACATAGAAGTCAACTCGGTCTCGGAGGTCATGCAGTGCCTTGTTTAGGCTTTCTTTTTCAGAAGGTGACTCCTGTCCAAGCCCTTCTAGAGACCATAAAGGTAATCATGACAGCTAACTTTTCCCAAGGTGCAGAGAGGTGAAGCCATTTGCCCAAGGTCATATCCAGATTTCTCGATTCCCAGTTTAGTGAAACATTGATTTTACCCTGATCTTCTGTGAACAGTCAGATAAGACTTCATGACCATAGCATCCACTTACATCACATTAGTGCATTAACAAGTATTCTTATTTATGATTTCGGAATATTAGGATCTTGCTCACCGGCCTGGAGACTGGGTGAGAGAAGGAGGGAAAAGATCAGCCCTTTGCTGCAATGCGAAGAGAAGCTAGGAACTTTCCTGGAAGCAAGAAAAAGCCTCAGACCCCACACCTCCCACCTCACAAGACCACGTTAGCCACCATTCCTGCTGGTGTTTGAGGGGAAACTCAGGATGTGGCGCGAGAAGTCTTACTATTCAAGAATCTCGGCCAGGTCTTTCAACTTCTGTAGGTTTCAGTTTTCTCAGCATCCTCAGCCTACCTTTGTCAAAGCGTTTACTCCACTATATTTTCTTTCTTAGCTGGGTGTTCTTGAGGACAGGAATTGTATTTTATTTATCTGTGTAAGCCTAAAGCCTAGACTAGGACATATCAGACACTGTACGATAAATAACTGTTAAATCAAAGAATAACCTGGAGATAAAATACTCTCCTTATCTACCTCATGGACGTGCTATAAATATGATGTGGAAATATTGTGAAAACAATGTAAAACTTTAAAAAGCTGTGTAATATAAATGAGCATAACACTTGTGCTTATAATATTATTCTAAGTGTTATTTATTTGTGCTGGTTCATTCTTGTAGAAAACTGATAAGGGAGGTATTATTGCTTTCTCCTTTTACAGATGTGAAAACTGAGCTACAGAGAGATGAACAAAATGCCCATGGGAGCTCACCCAGGACTTCTTGGAGACAGGATGTGAGCCCACAAGTCCAAAGCCACAATCTGTGCTCAAAACCAGTAACTATTATTGCAATAAGGTTGATTTATATGCTGCTTATCAAGTTGTTTCTATGTTTCTCATCAAATAACTGAAAAAGAGTGCATTACCACTGGAGTGTATTTGACGACGGTGATGTAGAGATATAGAAGGCCATTGAGACGTGAGCCAGCCTCCGTGATCCTCGTTCTACTGCTCTCTCTCTGTGTAATCTTAAACTTCTCACTGAATGTACCAGAGACTTAGTTTCCTCATCTGTGAAATGGATGTAATATTCACCTATAGGATTACTATAAGTGCTTTATTACATGGAACCTAGTAGGACTTCAGTAATATATAGCTGCTATTATTGCTGTTGTTATTATTATTTTTCTTCCTTTCTTTCTTTCTCCCTTTCATTCTTTATGTATTAATTCCCTCAACACATATGGATTGAGCACCTGTTGTGTGTTGGGTACGGCTTTAAGCGCTGGGGATGCATAAGGGAGTAAAACAGACAGACATAGCTGTGCTCATACAGCTTACCTTCTAGTTGAAAGAAAGAGGTCATACACAGATTAACTATGTAAAGGAAATTATATATTAAAAGATGATAAAAGCTATGGAGAAAAAATAAAGCAGATAAGTAGCATTAAGTGTCCCAGAGGAGAGGTAGAGTTTATAATTTTAATAAGGTGGTAAGAAAAGACCACACTAAAAAGGCAACATTTCAAAGAACACTTGGAAGAGGTAAGAGGGGGAAACCGTGTGACTATCCTGAGGAACAGCATTTTGGGAAGAGGGTGCAGCTAATCTAAGAGGCTAGGATGGGATGGTGCTTGCCTGCTTTGAGGAAGAGCAAGAGAGCCACTGTGGAGGGAGAGGACTGAGGGAAGGGCGAGAAGCAAGACTGTAATCAGAGAAGTATGGCTAAAGCATGGAGTCTTCAAAGGAAGGGCACTTTCTTGAGTCCGTGGTAAGCATTTTGAGTTTTATTTTGAGTGACGTAGGACATCACTGAAGTTTTTTGAGAAGAACAGAGCCAAGAGCTGACAGCTTGGGCTGGTATGTTAATCAGAGATGGTAGAAAGGGCAGGATGGTAACAACAAGTGAGTCTGGAAGCTTTTGCAATAACTCTGATGAGAGATAATGATGTCTTGGGCCAGAGTATGTGGCAATGGTGAAGTTGAGGACACCATTTGGGCCATGCTGACATTTGACCCCATTTATTGGCTCAAGAGCAATGAGAAAAGGTAGAGGCAGATTTTGAAGAGGGCAGCATGCATCTTGCATCACCACAGAGGCGGTCTCTGCACAGTCTGCAGGCAAGAAGGAGGGGGCCCACTCTGGCTAAAAGGAGTGGGTCACTCTTGCTGCTCAGAGAAATTTGGAGGTCATAGGTTCTCAAGCACATCAAACTAGATGTTCCCAAGTTGGATCTCAGTGCAGGGGCCTGAATTTAGTATAGAAGACTTGCCAAGATTATAAATTCTGTCCACTTCAAAACTCTGTTACCCTCATGATAGTCCTTTACATACTGCCTGGAGGCCTTCTGGCTTTCCCACTGTGCCCTGAGGTGATGGTTGATTTTGTCCTATTGTTTCCTTTCTTCAGTATGTCAAAGGCACCTAAAAACAACAGATCGCTTCCATACTCCCCAATAATGACCACTTCTCTCACAAAAGCAGCTTATTTAGGAGCAATAATAATTACAAGGACCAGGGTGATAGCAGGATACTGTAGATGGAAAGTGAGGAAGTGAAGCAGAGAGAGTTGTTATCAAGCAAATTATCACTTACAGGTAACCAGAGCTTAATGCCACTGAGGACCTCTGGAAGCTAAGGTAGAACTCACCCCTCAGAGTCAACCCAGCAGAAGAACAAGCTGAGGTAGTTATTCATGCGCTCCCAATAGTCACTGGTTCAGGGCTGCTCCCTGACAGCATTAATTCTCTGGCACTGGCTTCTTGATATGCCTGTGGTAGAGTGAAATCCAACTGCTAGAGAAAGGCCTCAGGCAATGAGTTAGAGATGCTAGCAGCTGGTGTGTATGACAATTGGAAGGTTCAAGGAATATGGCCGGGGCACTGAGGGTGTCTAGCATAGCATTCCATCACTGATGAACATCTGTGTAGCTTCTAGGTCTTGGCTTTTAATGTAGTGCTCCTAGGAACATTCTTGTACATGCCTTCTGGTGAACACATGTGTGTGTTTATATTAGGTATATATCTAGAATAGGAATTGCTGGTCATGGAGCACACGTGTTCAGCATATTAGATACTGTTAAACAATTCTCTAAAAGTGTTACACAATTCACACTCTCAGGACAGTTTAGAAGTGCAGTTGTGCCATGTTGTTGGTAACAATTAATATTTTCTGTCTTTTCTGATTTTAGACATCTGTGGAATGTGGCATTGGAATATATACGTTTCTAATTTGCCTTTCCCTGATTGTTAATGAAATTGTGTATCATTTCATTTGAAAATTATGCATCCTCTATTGTAAAGCACCAATTAAAATACGTATCTTTTTTATTTAATTAAATAACATTGTGCCATAAATTTGATTTTGCTTCTTCTTTTTTCATTCACCATAATTCTGATATTTTGAATATCTATCAGTATTTTACATATAGGCTGAATTCATTCATTTTATCCATTCAGTATTATGTTTATACAAAACAGTATTTATTCATTCCCCTAGAGAAGGGCACTAGTTACTTTCCAATTTTTTTTTTCTCCCATGAAAATGCTGTGAAAACCATCCTCATTTAGGGTTTCTTCTGACCAGTGTGAGGGTTCCTTTGGGTTGTACGCCAAGAATAGGAACACCTGCCTTGTGGGCTATATACCAACTAAAGTTCAAAGCATATTGCAAGATTGAGAGTAACAGTCTGCACTCCCCATGAGGTACCTGAGTGCTCATATTTTCTCATATCCTGTCCAGGTCTTGTTATTTTCCAGTTTTCTCACTGTTGCCTCAATTTTTCGTTATTTGCTTTCAATTTTATCATTGTTGCCTTTTTTTGGATTACTGGTAAACATGAGCATCTCTCCCTATATTTATTAAAAGATTAGCCTCATAGCAGGGATAATGTGCATACACACAAGTATGCAGCAGGTTTATTGAGGAAACTCTGAGGTAGAATCTCCTGAGTCCTCATTATCCCACTAGCCAGCGCAGTGGGCCTAATAGATCTGGGCACATTGTAGTTTGCACTCCAGAAAGGTACCCCACTAACTTCTTCTTTACATGTTTACTGGGAAATTGGGAGGAGACAGGGAGCATCTAATTAACTATGTAATGCTGGGAACCAGAAGATCTTGACCTTCCTGCTCTTGGAGGTGTCCTAGCTGATAAGAGAAACAAACTGACTTCCTCAGTTGTCTACAGGAATTTGATTCCCAGAGTAGGTATCAGGTGGAGACCTCACAGACCCTCAGACTGAACCAGTGCATTATTAGTCTACCTGAATGGGGAGCTGCCTGAGTCACCCATCCATCCATCCACCCATCCATCCACCCATTTAACAAAGGGCTCTGCATCTTCTCAGTCACCTACTGGTCCCCAGGAGAAGAACTGATTAAACATAAATTTTCCCATCAGGAAATTAATTGCACCTTCAGTGAAGATTCTAGCTTCTCTTGAAAATGGTTGAGAAGATATTTCATAATTATGGAGCTGAAAAATTAGTAAAATTCTTATTAAAAGAATTTGTGGAGGTCATCTAAACCACTTGGCTATGAAGCCCAATCTGAGAAAACAAGAAAAAACTCCTGGGATCAAACTGAAGGATGGCTCAGTGTCATTTTTTAAAAATTTCATTGAGTGAAAGCCCATTTATCCTTTCTTAGCCTAGTAATGCTGCTGACAGTGCAAGAAACCTGTGTGGATAGTGTGATCTGTCCCTTCCTCACCCCTGGTTCTTGGGTCCCCCTGAAGGATCATATAGCTCCCTCCATAGTACGAATAATATTAGGTCTAAGTGGAAGGCAAGGCACAGTCTGCCTGCTTCAGAGAAACCAAGTACTGGGGACCAAAGTGTTGTCCTAACAGTTTATTTTGAGATGAAATGATCCAACTAGTATTCATTATCTCCTGCTGACAGAATAATTTTTTTGGCTCACTTTCAAATGTGCTTTGTTAATAGAATAGCTCCTCATTAATTTAGATTTTAGCATTGTGAGCTCTGTATCCCACACTCAGATTTAAAAGAAAAAGAAAGGTTTTCGTGGCATGGGTCAATGCTATTGCAGGATTTCACTGGGATGCAGAACATTTTACTTTTTCTTATTTCTGCTCATGAATAGTCAAGCAATATTTATTATCGCCCCACACATTAGCTTACAACTGCTTTGTAACACTTACAGAGAGTTGACTGAGAAATTTAGTAATCCAGGATTCTCTTGGGACTCTATTTCCATGTTCAATGATATATTACCCATGCAATAACTTAAATAAAAGTTTTAACGGGAAAAGCCTATTTGGCCTCTTGAGAAAAAGTAGTTGCCTCTAATTGCACACTGTTTTGAACTAACGGATATTAGTTTTATATGGCCTTGCTATGAACAGTCATTTAGTGGTCCAATAGAGATAAAATACTTTCAAATGTGCCTTATAACGTGAGGAAGTGGCAGGTCACTGCAATGCTTTTATCAGAGAAATCCTTATTAAAGGTTGACATGCCTTGGTTGAGATTGGAGAAATCTAAGTATGGGAAATACTCAAGGAAATGACATTTAAAATTTAGGTTTTGCAAAATGTTTGGCGATATTTTTGTCATTTTAAGAAACCAAACTTTCTTTCAAAGTCTGGAGTCAACACGAAAGTCTTACAACACTGGAAAAACATTTATGTGGAAGTTACACGATCATATAATGTGATCATAATTATGTGACCTGCCACTGGTGGCTTTTCACATAATGAAAAGTAATCTGAATTATTTTAAGGTTGCAGAACATGGACTTGAATATTAACATCAGCTGTGCCATTATTCAGCTGGTGATCTGCTTTATTCCGACAGTAGCCTTGTTCTAACACTCACTACCTGCAAAGTGCCATACAAGTAAGGAGAGAGAAAATAATCACAAATAAAACACGGTCCACGAATTAATGGGGTTTGCAGGACAGAGGGGCAGGAATCAAAACCAAGAGCTAGGATAAAATGTGTTAAGTTTGTTTATCACATTAATTTGGCAAAAACCTATGAGATTACAGAGCAAGAAATACCCAATGTAATCAAAAAAGAGGGTAAAGAGTCAGGGAAATAATACCTCTCAGGGATGACAGCATTCGAATCCAGTCTTGAGAGAGGAATAAGAGTTCAGGAAGCAGAAAAGAGTGGGAAGAAGTTTTATTTTATTCATTTTGCTTTTAAAATAACTTTTATTTCTTAAAGAAAAATAATACGCTTATGGTAGAAACCTTAAGAAATATTTTGGAAAATAAATAAAAAGTAAAAATAATGTAGACATTTTATTTTGTTTACTTCTAGTCATAGAGTTAGATACTAACTGCATAAAGTTGCGATTCAACGTAGGAACATTGATAAGGCCTTCTGCCATTTGCCAAGCCTCGTTCTGCACATAAAATACCAAGAGATCATAACATAGCCTAGAGAATTTGGACAATATTTTTTACCTCTATATAACTCTAGAAAATCTTTCTACTATAGAGAGAACAAAAAGGCCTTTCATGTGTCTGGTTTTTGACAAGGGTTTTTCTATCACTTCTATGCCCCATTCAAAAGTTGTAGAATATTGATTACAGGGCTCCTATGTGATCCTTAGGATTGCTTTATTCCATTGAAAAACCATCTTTGGGTTTATATAGTTATTACAGCACTGCAGGAGTCGTCATGGATGCAATTATCCATGCATTGTTATAAAGCAAACGCCACAAGAGGGAAAATAACTACATGAAACAACTGAACCAGACGGATATTTGAAAATGAAACACAAGATACACGTAGTTTTTTGTGGCTAACAACTATTCACCAAGAAAAAAATAAAACACAACATAAATAAACCTTTGCAATTCTTACAGCCTAAGGTGGTTTTGGTGGTGGTGAGGGTGTTTTTAATTCTCGTTTGCATTTCCTTAGGTACTTTCAAAGAAAGGAGCCGACAAATATTTTCCCGTTGCCTAAGTGGTTAAGGGGAAAAATAGTTTATCATTTCCTGGGGCAATGCGAGATGAAGGGATAGAGTCAATCTCCAGGAGTCTATGGGAAAATTACCAGTTACAGGGAAAAAGTGAATACGACATTTGAGACACTGTGACCTGCGAGGTATAAAATTAGAGCTTAAATTGGGCATGGCCTTACAGAATATATAACTATCTTTGGAATGACAAGAAGAAAAAGAAAAGCTGACTCCAGGTGGAGAGAGCAAGAGTAAGGCTTCATTCCCTAAAAGCCAGGAGAAAGTTCAGCTACAGGACTCCAAAGGGCCAAGCAACATTTAGGTGACATCAAGATTGCCCCAAGAGGAACGACATCTTCCACTCCTATCCTTTCCTCCCACACTCAGTGTCTCACCACATATGACCTCAGTGATCACAAATGGAAATGAGTGGACAGTGCTTTGTACAATGATGCCTTTGTGGATGCTATTTCTAATAGTGGCATCATAGTGTTGTGTTATCGTGTTATTATTATTGGAAAAGACTGATATAAGCGCAAATGTTGAGGTGTGTGAGATTTGCAGTCAATTTGCCAACATTAATTCATTGTTGCTGTATCTTGGTAACTACTGGATCTCTCTGTGTATCATTTTTCTTCACTGTAAAGTAGAGGTAAAAATAGCACCTTGCTCAGAGTGGAGTGAAGGTGCACATAAAGGGATTAGTCCAGTGTCTGGACCATAGAAAGAATGTCATAATATTAATGCTTATGAATGTTAATACTATTACAATCAATAAACCAAATGGCTTTGCCAAATTCTACATGTTAAGGGGTAAGGATATCAGGAAGGAATATTTTCAGCAATAGAAATCATTACTTTGGCCTTAAATATCATTCCTTCCTTCTCTTTTTGGTCTTTGAAGATAAAAGAATTTGATCTTTTAAGTTATTACATCATGTACTCAATAGCAGCTTTAAAAAATAAGCTTTCAAAATTTACTAATTATGTGAGTGAGACTGTTTTGTTTTCTTTTTGGCCTTCTGATGTCTCTGGCTTATTTCTGGCAACTAGTACTCACATCCAGAGAGAGCCACAAACTAGGTGCAGCTCAACATCAGACATCGGATCCAGCTGCTCTTCACACAGTGACTGACCCAGATTGCTCGATGAAAAGATGCTCCTTTGGGATTAATGAATAAGTGAATGGTGAATCAGAACACCATCCTCATGTGTTAGGGTGGATAAAATATAAGAAGCATGATGTTTATCCATTCCTCTAGGTATTTTAAGTTTTATTTATTCATAATTTGACCCCTTCAAGCTAAAAAATGATCATCAGTCTTTTTTGTGCAGGTAAAACATTTCACTAAGCTATAATCTAACTGTACATTCAAATCTGAACAAATGTCATGATGTTGAAGATGTTCTCAACTACATGATTCAGTCACATCTACATAATTTGCCAAATTTGACATTTCTTTTAGAACTTTGGGCTAAGATAAACTTTGTTTACCCAGAACTCATCCCCTCTCTAGAAGAAACAAGAAGCATCTAATGTAGCACAGCTGCCTTTCTCCCAGCTGGCAGGGAGCTCAGACAAAAGTTTTATACAGAATCATAGCAATAATTTAAGAATTAGAATGTTTTTTGCTTCCCTCCAGCCTGTTGTTTTAGAATATTTGTTGTCTACACAAAAGATGGTAACTAGATGTTCTTTAGGTGAGAAAAGGTTGATCGTTTAGGGAACACTGACAAGACAAAGTTCAAAAAATTGTTTGGCTGCAGAATATCCCCCAATTCTAATGTGCTAGTGTGTAGTTTGAATTTCTAAAAGTAAAAATTACCTTGGGCTGATTTTCAAATTTATTTAATTGAAGAACCTCTTTTCACAAATACGAAAAACAAAATTTAGGACATCATATTGGTATTATCTGAATAAGATAAGTAGGAAGATAGATAGATGAATAGATAGATAGGTAGGTTTTCTTTTTGTTTAGTTACACAAAAATATACAAGAATACATGCATGCAAGTTACAATAAGACACACTGGAAATTTATAGTTAGGTCTTTTTGACCTTTTATACATAGCTGCTGATGTCATTGATGAATATTCATTCATACTGCTGCTAGGCATTTCCATATGTGTGTACAAAAATAGGTTCGTCTTCCATCAGTTGTTTTAACATAATTGGTGTCATATTGTGTGGATGCTTTGGTGACTGCGTTCTTTTGCAATTAACATATTGTTAATTGATATATCACTGCTAATGAATCAACTTTGTTTTTTTATTGTTACATATTCTTATATAGTATATATATATATATATATATCAATTTATTTAGCAACATACAAACTTGTGAACACTGGGTCATATTCATTTTTCTCCTTTGCAAACAAGCTGTGATAAATACACTTGTCTAATGCCTGTGTTAAGGATAAGTACCTACAGGAGTTGAATGGTTCATTATTCAGCCTTTGCTGGGGTAGAAGACAATTCTCCAAAACATATATTTCAAATGTTTGAAGATAATGAAAGCCCCCTCTTCACAAAGTCTACGTTGATGTCCATTCCAAACATCACTGCATGAAAGCAACAATTTCTTCACACCCTGTGGAGTCCTAGATATTATCTACCTTTTTCCTTAACTCTTGCCATTCTGATAGATGAATAATTGTGTATCATTCAGTTAATATTTATTATTACTTTATTTTGGAGAGATCTCAGATTCAGACCTGAGTTAGTCTGGTTCCTTGGTCCACGGTACATCACAGATCCACGTAAGGCCCTTTTCTTCTTTCACTTTATTTCAGTATTATTTTTCCATTATCCTCCATTATCATTCTCACTTTGGCTCTAACTACAGTCTCCCCACCAAAAAAACATGTATTTTAATATGTGGATTTAATATTTGGATTTATAAATATCTATGAAAAACTATGCTGTTGCTTTTATATGTAGGTGCTTTAATTTATACAAAAATAGTATATTACAGAATGCGTTTCCTACTGCTTTATTATTCATGAATTTTTAAGATCTAGCATTATTGCTCCATGTACATCTTGTCGACTGCTTCTAACTGCTGCACAGCATACGAGGCTAAGCAGTCACCATACTTTAGTTCCCCATCAGCCCCTTAGGCTGCCCCTGGTGCTATGCATTCACCAGCACAGTGATGGATAGCCTTGTGCATATCCCCTTGTGAGCCTGCATCTGAGGTCCTCAGGGATAGATCCACAGGCACAGAATTGCTGTGTCACAGTAAACGCACCTAATTAATTTTGCTAAGCACTGCCAAATTACTCTCCAGAAAGCTATAATCATTTACATGGCAGCAGCAATTCTCAAAGATTCTCATTTTCCCATATCCTCGTTAACATAATTTTCAATCTGACGTTTTAAATTTTTGCTTAGTTGGTAGGTGGAAGATATAGCTCATTGTTTTTAATCTGCTTTTCTGTGATTACCAGTGAATGTGAGCATATTTTTATTCATTAGTTAGCCATTTGTATTTTTCCTATAGCACTATCTAAAGACTTTATGATTGTTTAATTGAGTTTACAATCATTTATTGGTTTGCTAAGCAGCAATTTATTACGTAGCCTAAATAATATTCCTTTATAAGTCTTAAATATTGTAAATATATTTTTAATCTGTCACTTGTTACTTGTTAGTTTTTTGTTGGCATCCTTCAATGAACCTTAAAAAATACTCAATTTTAATTTTGTGAAAACTATCACTTTTTAAAGTTATATGTTCTATAATCGTGTTTTTGTTTATGTTGCATTCCCCCAACCCCTTGAAGCAGTGAGAAAAATACTCTTCTACATACCTTCTTTTTTGTACTATTCCATATAGGTTATTTCATGTTTGTATTTTTAATCATCTTTATTTAGGTAAACTATAAGGAGCAGGTTCATGTTTTTCATAACATGAGCTGGTTTTACCCACTTCACGTCCTAATTCGTCTTCTTTATTCGTGGGTTTACGGTCGGCCTCTATCACACGCCAACCTGAAACACACTAGGGGGTCTATTCACCGTTCTCTTCAATGGTTTATTTCTTTTGTTCCTTCACCAATACTCCAGTTTTAATTAATCTGTTTTTTCAGTGTTCTTGCTATCAGTATAATCTTTTGGATAAATACTGAAAAAAACTCACAAACGTGTATTTCCAACCTGGACCACTACCCTGAACGCTACACTCATCTCTCCAACTGCCGAGGTAACATTTCCATTGGGATATAAAATAGGTATTTCACGTTTAACTTAAACTCCATCTCTGATACTCCATCCACCAAAGCCTACATTTCTATGCCTTTTCCCACCTCATTAACAATTGTCTTGCCCCCAATTTTTATTTCTTTGGGATAAATACACAAGATTGCAATTGCTAGGTCATAAGATTGTTGCTTGTTTATTTTATTATACATTGCCAAACTGTTTTTCAGAATGACTTTACCATTTTACATTCCCACCAGCAATATGTAAGTGACCCAGTTTCTCCACCTTCTCACCAGCATTTGGCGTTGTCACAATATTTTTTATTTTCACTGTTCTGATATGTATATAGCAATATCTCCTTAGGGTTTTAAATTGCATTTCCTTAATGGCTAACGGTGTCGAGCATCTTTTCATGTGTTTCCGTGCCATTTTACGTCATCTTCAGTGAAGGATCTGTTATGTCTTTTGCTCATTTTCTTTCTTTCTTTTGTTTTTTTTGAGGGAGATTAGCCCTGAGCTAACTGCTGCCAATCCTCCTCTTTTTGCTGAGGAAGTTTGGCCCTGAGCTAACATCCATGCCCATCTTCCTCTTCTTTATATGTGGGATGCCTACCACAGCATGGCATGCCAAGCAGTGCCATGTCCGCACCGGGGATTGGAACCGGTGAACCCCGGGCCACTGAGAAGCGGAACGTGCCTTAACCATAGTGCCACCGGGCCGGCCCCATTTTGCCCATTTTTTAATTGAATTGTTTGGACTTTTACTGTTGAATTTTGAGAGTTATTTACATATTCTAGATTCTAGTCCTTTGTTGGATATGTAGTTTGCAAATTTTCTCCCAGTTTGTAGCTTATCTTTTCATCCTCTTCATATGGGCTTTCACAAACAAAGTGTTCAATTTTAAAAATGTTCAGTTTATCAGTTTTTCCCATTGATAGATTGTGCCTTTGGTGTCACATCTAAGAACTCTTTGCCTAGACCTAGATTCTGAAGATTTTCTCCAAATGTTTTCTAAAATTTCTATAGTTTTACTTTTACATTTAAGTCTATGACCTATTCTTAGTTAATTTTTATGTAAAGTGTGAAGTTTAGGTTGAGGTTCTTTATTTTTTGCCTCTGGATGTACAGTTAACTCAGCATCAGTTGTTGAAAAGGCTATCCTTCCTCCATTGAATTGCCTTAGCATTTTTATAAAAACCTCAGTTGGAGATATTATCACGGGTCTATTTCTGAATTCTGCCTCTGTTTTGTCAATGTGTGTTTCTGCCTCTCCAACAACACCACACCGTTTTGATTACTGTAGCTATGGAATGAGCCTTCATGTCAAGAAGAATATTCTCTCTAGTATATTCTTCTTAGTCAATATTGCTGTAGCTCTTCTGGGGCTTGTGCTTTTCCATACAAATTTTAGAAAAAGCTTGATAAGAGCAGACATCCTTGCCTTGCTCCTAGTATTAGGGGGAAAACATTCAGTCTTTTATTATTAAGTATAATGTTAACTGTAGATTTTTGTGGATACTCTTCATCAACTTTAGGTAATTCTTCTCTATTCCTACCTCACTGAGAGTTGTTCTTTTTTTTTATATCATGAGTATTGGAGGGTTTCCTGTGCTTTCTCTGTATCCACTGATATTATCATATGATATTTCCTCCTTCGCTTGTTGATATCATGGTTTACATAGATTGATTTTTTTGAATGTTGAACCAGTCTTGCATCCCTGGAATAAACCTCACTTAGTCTGGTACATAATTATTTTTATACATTGCTGTATTTGATTTGCTACTATTTTGTTGAGTATTACTGTGTCTGAATTATCAGAGATATTGGTCTGTATTTTTCTCTTTTTTTACTATCTTTTTTCTAGTTTTGGTATCAGGATAATAATGGCCTCATAAAGTGAGTTGAGAAGTAATTCATCCTCTTCTATCTTCCTGGAAGAAATTGTGTAAAATTGGTAATAATTCTTTAAATGTTTGATAGAATTTTCCAGTGAAACCACCTGGACCTAATGATTTCTTTTTCAAGAGTATTTTAAATTTATTCCTTATTACAAATTCAAGTTCTTTGATGGTTCTAGGGCACTTCAGACTGTCAGTTTCCTCTTGGTTGAATTTGATAGTTTGTGGGTTCTGAGGACATTGTCAGATGTACAAGTATAAAGTTGTGTGTAGTAGTTCTTATTATATTTTGCAGTGATATACCCTATTTTATTCCTGACATTGGTGATTTTGGTTTTTGTGTTTTTACTTTTATCAGTCTTGCTAGAAGCATATCAATGTTATTATTTATTTTTGAAGAACTTATTTTTGTTTCACTGATCTTCTCTCTTGTTTCTTATTTGTAAATCTCTGATTTCTACTCTTAACTTTATTATTTCCTTCCTTGTGCTTCTTTGGATTTATTTTCCCCTTCTATTTTCTTGTGGTAAGGACTTAGGTCACTTACTTGAGACATTTCATTATTTTTCTTTTTTTTTTGAGGAATATTAGCTCTGAGCTAACATCTGCTGCTAATCCTCCTCTTTTTTTGGCTGAGGAAGATTGGTCCTGAGCTAACATCTGTACCCATCTTCCTCTATTCTATGTGTGGGAGGCCTGCCACAGCATGGCTTGATAATTGGTATGTAGGTCTGCTCCCGGGATCCAAACCTGCGAACCCCAGGCTGCTGAAGTGGTGCATGTGATCTTAACTGCTGTGCCGCCAGGCTGACCCCCTTTTCCTTATTTTTAATGTAAGCATTTAGTGCTGTAAATTTTCCTCTAAGCAGTGCTTTAGCTGCATCTCGCATACTTTGATATGTTACATTTTCATTTTCATTCGGTACTAGGTATTTTTTAATACTTTGAAACTTCCTATTTGACCCATGGATTATTTAGAAGTGTGTTGTTTAATTTTCATATGCTTAGAGATTTTCCTCTTGTCTTTCTGATATTGATTTCTCCTTTGACTCCATTTCTGTCAGAGAACACACCCTGTATAATTTTAATCTTTTAGAATTGTTGGGCTTTGTTTTATGGGAAGATTTCAGCCATTTGTTTAAAATACTCTTTCAGCCCCACTTTCTTTCTCTTCTAAATCTGGATTCTGATGATACAAATGTTGAATCTTTCATTATTGTTTCACAGTCCCTGAGACTCCATTTGCTTTTTTTAGACTATTTTCTCTCTGCTGTGAACAATAGATGAACTCTGTTGCTGTGTTTTCAAGTTCACTGATTCTATTCTCCGTCATCTCCACTGTTCCCCAGAGCCATCTAGTGAACTTCAGTTTTATAATTTCTATTTGGTTCTTTTTTATAACTTCTATGTATTTTCTGATATCTTCTATGTTTTCATTTGTTTTGAGAGAATTTTTAATCAATTGTTGAAGCAGTTTTTTGAAGCCTGCTTTAAAATCTTCGTCAGATATTTCCAATGTCAGGTTTATCTCCATGTTGACTTCAGTTGATTATCTTTTTTCATTCGAGTTGTGATTTTCTTGATTCCTGGTATGATTTGCGAATTTTTAAAATTATGTCCTGGATATTTTGTTTGTTGCGTTAGGAGACTCCGGGTCTCATTTAAATATTTTATTTTAGGAGGCAGTCCTTGTTAAATGATGGCACTTTGATCTCGGCCGACTTTTGTGAGCTGTGGTTCCCGTGGCAGCTTAGCTTTCAGCACTTTGCAGCATTATTTCAGGCCACTTAGTGGATCTGGTGCCACCTGGGGCTCCCACTGGTTCCTGCTGGTGCTCCTTGAGTGGCAGAAGTGCTTCCCCAGGCAGGATGCCACATGTCTCTGGGGGGTTTGTGGTGGGACCCCCACCAGTGCTGTCTAGGCTGCCCCAGCATCTCTTGAGAGTCGCAGACCAGTTGGGACAATGAAGCTTTTGGACTGGCCAGGCTGCTGTGACTGGTTTCCTTTTGCTGATTCCACCACAGGCCTGGTGTCTCTTGTTGGGGGAGGAGAGTGTCCACGACAAAGAGACTTCTTAAACAGGGCTACTGGCTGGGACCCGGTCACTTTTGATTGTTTTACCTGCGCACTTCTGTGTCTCTAGGTAGCACAGGAGTGTCTCAGGCCTATGGAGAAAGATGGCTTTCTGAGTCAGGCCGCTAGCTGTGATGTTGTTCTTTCACCTGCTCTGCCTGTCTGCCGTGCTGACTCTGGGCAGAGGAGGGGAGTACCCAGTGCATGGGAACAATGAGGTTTCCCAGACCAGGCCACTGCAGCAGCCGGTGTCACCTCAGGCTCTGCCTGTCGCTGCGGCACTCGCCTCCACGGGAAAGGGAAGTCTCAGGCCTGGTGCGGAAGCAGAGTGTTCACCCGACGGATTCTCTTTGCAGTGATTTTGTTAGAGACGCTCCTATTGTCTGCTCAAAGGAGTGAGCCTACCTAGGCTGCCTTCTCTTGCCAGGTGAGAGATCAGGAAACGCAGGCTCTGGCTCATCTTGTTCTGTTCGGTGTGGGGAAGCATGACCCGGGCTGCTGTGTGGGTCCTCCAGTCTTGAGGTCCTAAATCAGCTCACCTTCTTCTTAAAAACTTTCAGAGTTTTTATTTGGTTGTCTCTTGCACAATTTCCCAGGTTTATAATTGTGCATGGGGGAGAAGCAGGAAAAAAGTAGTCTATACTATCTTGTCTGGATCAGAAATCCTGAATCAAGTGATTCTTTTTAAAATCAGTTATGTCACTCATCTGCTCTAAACCTTCCAGCGGTTTTCCAAATCATTCAGAAAAAACACAAAATATTCACAATGGCCTGTTAGGCTCTATATCATCATCTGTTTCCTTAAACTCATTCCCTCCTGTCTCGTCAGTTCCCTCCGCCTCCGCCCAGTGGCCTCCCTGTTGCTCTTCAAGCCAAACGTGCCAACGAGTCAGCGCCTGGTATCTGCTGGGGCCTCTGCCTGAAGCTCTCTTTTCTCACTGCCGGGATGATCAATTCACTCACTGATTTTCTTTAGTTCTCATTTAGTCAGTGTCACCCTGCCAATGACCTCTCCTATCCTCAATTTTTCTTCATTACATTGATCACCTCTTGACTAGTGCTAGCTCTTCAATTAGTGCCTGGAATACATACGGTAGGTACACACAATAGCAGTTATTAAGTTTATGAGTGAACCTATTAAAAGTCACACTTGTGCTTACCTCCTTACACATTTCTTAACTTTTCAACTACCTCCTCTAATCTCCATTCCCTGCTCTGCTTACTCTATCTTCTTGGTGATATTTTGTTAGAATTTTAATTGTTATGAAAAAGAAAATACATAAAAAAAATTTGTGCAGTGCATGTGGGTATATAGAAAAAATTTTTAAAGTAATTTACTTTCCTCATGTTTTAGAATTTTTCTGATCTTCTTTCCTTTTAACTGATAAACTTCCTATAACAGTGATGTCCAACAGGATATTTATGTGGTAAAACTCCTGAGACCTTGCAAGACTGAGAATTTTACTTACGTTACCTTCACATTTAAATGAAGAATATAAATATTGAGGTGTGAAGGTTTCTTCATCATCACAATTTTTAAAATATTACTCCATTATCTTCCTGCCTGAAGTTTTAACATTGAAAAGTCTAATGGCTCTGCTTCTGATGTTAATTTTCCTGAATATACTACATTGTCATCAAGAACATAGCCTGTAAAATTACGGATATTTTCTAATTTGTTAATTTTTCCTTTTGGCCACACATACTGTACAAGATTTCAAATGTTTCATGTGTTTTAAAAAATAAAGTGTATTTCCTAGCTATTGGCTATAAAGATCACATATGTCAATTGTAATGTTCAAGTCTGTTATGTTTTGTTTGTTTTAGTTACAGATTTCATTTTAAAAAAGTGTTCAGCTCTCAACCTGTGGTTATGAAATATCTCATCACTTCTTGAAGTTCTATCAGTTTTTTTCTGTATATGTTTAAATTTACTATTGGATACCCATGTAGATTTATGAATAATAGGTATTTTTGTGAATTTTTATTCTTACCAAAATGAAATATACGTTGTTCTCCTATTAAGGACTTCTGGGCTGAAATCTCTAATATGTGATGATAAAATTTCTATACTGATGTACTTTTTATTAGAATCTCCCTCTCTCCCTATATCATTTTAACTCTTTATTTTTAACTTTGTCATTTTGTTTTAGGTAGGGCTATCCATATATAGCAAGATTTTTTGTCCAATCACAAAGTGTGTTTTAAATAAATTTATGCCACTGGCATTAACTGAGAATTTTATGTTTGCACTTGTTTCTACCTCTTTATTTCATTGATGCATTATCTTCTTTTATCTCTTTGTGTACATGTATTATATTTGTTTCAAAATCTTCTCTTTTCTGTGTTATGGTAGCTGAAAACTTGGATGTTTAATATTCTGCTTGCTGTGTTTTTATACCTCTTATTCATTGTGTTGGTTTTCTTCAAATGTTTGAGATGATATTTGTGTTTGCCATACATTCCTCCCATAATTGTCGGGGAAGGTGGACCCGAGAGAAGTTTGCCACTGCATTACGTTCTAGATATTGGAGAAGTTCATTCCTCCTACAGGTCACCTCCAAGAAGGGCTGGGGGCCACTCCTTTCCTTCTCTATCCCACGTCTTCCCACTCAAAGCCTCAGGCTGAAAACAACACCCAGTACTGGGCACAAACTGATTTAAGAGAAGAAAACAAAGGAAAAAGACTTACTAGGCTGACTATTCTAAATTTAGTTTCTGAAACAATCCCCTCATAGCATTGCTTCTGAGCAGGAAGCATTCAAAGTCACTCTCCCTTTCATAAAGTCCTCTTTATTGTGTGTTTTAGATTGTCTTTTCCTACTGCAACTCAATCACATCTGTTTTCAGTTGTTTAAACATTTCTCAAAATTTCTGGTTGATTGCTCTCTAATTTTCTAATATTTTTAATCATTTCAAAATATTTTTGTCTATCATAAAACAAACCAGAAAATAATTTCAGAAGAAGAGAGAAGTAGGCACCTGTCTATTGTCCTTTCTTTGAGCCAATCTGGGATGCTGTAAAAATAGATTATTTATGCGTGGTCATTCAATGCCTCTACTTAGAAAGCTGGAAGATTGCAGAGGCAAGAAGCCAAAGAAATTGGGTGTGTATGTGTGTGTGCCTCACAAGAGCTCACTGTGCTTGGTGCTCACTCTTCTGCTGTGCAGCCTAGGAGGCCTGAGTACACCTTGGATCTGTGAGTCTGCCACTACAAGCAATGCTGAGCACTGCGCTGCTCCTTCTGAGGCTGTTTCTCTCTGTAGAGGAATATAGCAGTTTTTTGTTTACAGTGAAAATTATTGAATGTTAGACCTAGAGGGAAATGTTAATAATTAGTCTAATCTTTAATTTTCTAATGAGAAAACTGAGTTTCATCTACGATATGTGGTTTATTTATGGTCAAATGGATGAGGCAGAGCTGAAGCTTCTTATCCCTCAGATGATTTCTTTTTCTGTTATACCAGGCCTATCCCTAGTGGTTGGGACTTTTTCTTTTCAAAAATAAAGGAACCCAAAATTGTATTTATCTATTTACCAAGTACATATTGACTTCTTGTTATACGCCAAGTTTCTTGAGGGGAATTTAGGAATGAAATGTGTAAAGAGGGATAAGATAAACATGAACTAGTCGTCGCCCAGGTGTGCTCACATCCCATATATGAACGATAAGCTAATTTAGCATTTAGTTTATTACTTTACAATGTAAATGATGAGATCTTTCTCTCCCCTTAAAGAAGCTTCTCTCTTTATTCTTGATCTCTGTTCATAGCTAGTGAAGGAACTAACAAGGTTTCTTTTCACCCAATCTAAGAGCCCCACTTCAAATAAGAACAAATTTCTCTCAATTTTGAATCCATTTGAAATACTTTTTGCTCTATTGCTTATGTTTTCAATTAAGCAAAATAGGAATATACACAACTTAGTTTTATAGATATTACGGATTTTTTAAAAATAAGGACAACTATTCAATGCTTACGTAACTTGAAACATGAAGAAGGAAGTTGGCTAAATCTCTCTTTCTGCAAAAAAAGGAAAAAAGGCAAACCAGGTAAGAGCAAATGAGATTGATAAACATGATAAATGTAGTAGAGTAAAAATCAGTCTGAACCAAAGCAAAATTAGGGGGTTTTTTGGTCCCATCAATATTTAAAGTCCCATTATTTTCAACTCTCCTATGAGACTTCAAAGATATTGATACTTTAAAACATTACTGTAAAAATTTTTAATAAAGATATGCATAAAAATATCGTCTGAAAAATTCTATTTCATTTATTTTGCTCCCATCCCTTCCACTCCCTTGACTCTCTGATCCTTTCCCACTCAACACTGTGGCTCTTTATTTAAAGCACTGGTGACGTTAGAACAATGAAGTGAGGTCTTGGGAACGGTATGCATGAAAATTCTTCCTAATGAACCCCTGGAATAGAATAGAACACATGAGTCTAAATGGATGAAATGTACTCAGAGCTGCAGTTCTGCCTGTCCTTGGAGAACACAGTATTGTTACACCATTATCTGAAAAGAGTTCAATTATATTCACATTATATCCATCTGCCCTAAAACCCTTATCATGCCAGAACATGCTGAGAAAGCTCTTTCTACACACTCACCCAGCAGAATCCCTTGTGTAAAGCTGCGACTGTCGGCGGCTTTGTGGAACCCAACGGTGCCTCTGGAGGTTCTCCTTTGATTTCCCTCTCCCCTGCCCACAGTGAGTAAACAGGAAGACTGTTAACTCTCAGTTATCTGGAAATCCATTTTACACTTTGCGATTTCTTGCAGAAAGGTTTTTTAATCCCAGTGACCCTGCGTTTGCCTCTGGCTATTGCTTCTCACTTAGATATGTTAACATTGGTACTATCTAAGCATTTTTTTGAAGGGAAAAACAGCTGCATTCCAAATCATGATAAGAAATCCAAAACAGAAAATATTCCAAAATAAAGCAGCATTAGTTTGAGATTACACGTCCTTTCAGAGTGTACGGTTGATAATGGTAGAGTTTATTTAACTGAAGTGAATGTTACAGGGCATTTTTTTTAACAAGGAAGATGATGAACACTGATACCATTTGCACAACATGACCAATTCTTTCAACTTCAAGGGTGCATTAAGAATGGAATGAAAAGTGCACTGCACACTACAAAATTCTTAAAAATGACATATTCTAAACACAGCAATTAACATATCTTAAATCTCTTTTTTTAAAAAAAGCTTTCTCTGTATCAAGAGAGCTTTTTTTCTGTACCACGTGCCTTTTTATATTTGAAATGTTTTTGGAGATTTAAAAAAATGAATCACATTAAACATTTCAAGAATATCTATTCATTAAGTTAGATATACTGTGTATATAAGTCTATAGCAGCTCTTAATTTTCCAAATAGAGAAATGTTTACAGTCAATTTTCTTTTCTATATTTAACAAATTTGTTCTCTATCATATCTTCTCTTTAGCTTTTTATTTATTTTATCTACTATATATAATATTCATTGTTTGGTTCTTTGGTTATTTTTTGAGGAAGATTAGCCCTGAGCCAACATCTGCTGTCAATCCTCCTGTTTGCTGAGGAAGACTGGCCCTGAGTTAACATCTGTGCCCATCTTCCTCTACTTTATATGTGGGACACATACCACAGTGTGGCTTGCCAAGAAGGTGCCATGTCCGTACCCGGGATCCCAACCCGAGACCCTTGGGCCGAAGAAGTGGGAGGTGCAAACTTAACCACTGCACCCACATTGTTTGGTTTTAAAGTAGGCTATCAAGTTTCAAGCAGTAATAAATGTTTTTTAAAAAGCCCTTGCGTATTTTCATCTACCCTTTATTCTATACTACTCTGATTTCCTGATTTTTACGAGTCCACATAGGTAGTTAAAAATTTTATTTGTTAAAAAGTTTGCTGAATGTCTTCTGTTTGTTCCTTAAAATCCCTTCCCGGTCATTCTCCACCCCGCTCTTCACCCCAGGAGGCTGACTTTCTCAGTCGTGTCGATAGGCTCCTTAAACTCTGCTGGCTTCCTATTGATGTAGGCCAATGGGAGAGTCTACAGGTGCTCAAAGGGTGAGGGGAGGATAAAGACATGGAGTTCATTCCCCCATCTCTACAGGCTCACCTGTACTGCAGCTGCCCCTCATCTAAAAGTCATTGCTTCTCTTGAGGAAGCTCCTTCTACACTATTCTCTCATTCTAGGCTCCAGCAATGGGTCCCGCCCACACCCTCCTCCCCTGGCTTAGAAATGGTAAGGGATCTGCTGATACCAGCCCATTGGGAGTGGCATTACCCTTTGTGGTTTCCATGCAGCCTGCCCATATCTTAGTAAATAATTTCTTTATAAGCCCTCCTCAAAAATAGTACACAATTTTGTGTGTGCCATCTATTTTCTGCTGGGAGCCTGAGTTATACGAAAAGGTTTTATCTTGGCTCTCTTGATTATAGGTTCTCCACCCCCACTCCCAGCCCCAAATCTTCCTAATAAATTTAGATTACTCATGTGTGTTTTCTTTTTGTTTCGAGATATGCTTGAGTGACTCCCAGGAGGCATCACTTCTATCCTTTTCCACCAATTTCCTATTTTTCTATCCAAAAAACAAATTGTATGCATCAGTAAAATAAATTGAACTTCAAGTGTTGTTTTGAAATGTATTAAGGAAAGATCTGTGAATGAAACCTTCACAAAGTGAGCAATTTGCAGTTGAAAAGCAATTCCAATTACCAGGAGCCAAGTTCTCAGGCTTCTTTGTGGTGACATTTGTAGCTGATTAAATTTCTTCTAATTATATGTATAAGCACACAACATGAAAATTGAATGAAATATATTACCTCTTTGGGAAATAAAAATGCATCCCCAAAATAGCATTGTGAGTATGGCATTCTGCTGAAAATAAGTGAAACAACAGTTAGCCCTCTGTGTTTAGAACAAATGAATTCCTACTGGGTTTATACAAAACAATAAATGGAAAATTAATTATAATATAGCTGGGTAATTCCATTTAGCTATTTATAAAAAGCTAGAATAAAATTTCTGAATTTCTTAACATCATCCACATCTCTTACTTTTCTTGAATTTAGCTAAAAAATAAAGTCTATTTTTAAAAGAAACATTTTCTTATGGTAAAATGTTAGATACTTTGAAGGTGTTTGTTAAAACAAACAAATCAAAAAACCTTCCTTGTTAACCATTTATTAAGTAATAATCTAGTTAGGGCAAATGAAGAAAATGTAGATGATGTCTATGCAATTTTTTAATAGACTTCATTTTTTAGAGCAGTTTTATGTTCACACCAATGTTGAGCAAAAGGTACAGAGATTTCCCATCTACCCCCTGCACCTACACATGCACAGCCTCCCCCATTATCAACATCCCCACCAGAGTGGTACCCTTGTTACAATTGATGAACCTACACCGATACATCATAATCACCCAAAGTCCATAGTTTATTTTAAATTTTACTGTCGGTGTTGTAATTCTACAGGTTTTGGACAAATGTATAATGACATGTATCCACCATTATGGTATCATACAGAATATTTTCACTGACCTGAAAACCCTCTGTGCTCTGCCCGTTCATCCTTCCCTCTGCCCTAGCCCCTGGCAACCACTGCTCTTTTCACTGTCTTCACAGTGTTACCCATTTCCAGAATGTCATATAATTGGAATCATATAGTATGCAACCTTTTCAGATTGACTTCTTTCACTTAGTAATTGCATTTAAGTTTCCTCTATGCCTTTTCATGGCTTGATAGCTCATTTTTAGTGCTGAATAATATTCCATTTTCTGGATGTACCACAGTTTATTCATTCATTTGCTAAAGGACCTCTTGGCTGCTTCCAAGTTTTGATAATTATGAATAAAGCTGCTATAAACACGTGTGTACAGGTGTTTGTATAGATGTACATTTTCAACTTCTTTGGTAAATACCAAGGAGCATGATTGCTGGAACATACAGCAAGAGAATGTTTAGCTTTGTGAAATTTCATCAATTTGTCTCCAAAAGTGGCTGTATCATTTTGCATTCCCACCAGCAATGAAGGAGAGTTCCTGTTGCTCCACATCTTTGTCAGCATTTGGTGTTGTCAGTGTCCTGGATTTTGGCCGTTCTAGTAGGTGTGTAGTAGCAGCTCATTACTGGTTGTCTATGTCATTTTGCCATCAAAGTTGTATGCCTTGCCCAGTTCCATTAGCAGCATAGGTGTTTAGGTAGCTACACATTTCAAACACATCATCTTGCCACACCACTAAATTCAGACAATTAAGAAAGGAAGAAAAGATAATTATAAATAAAATGAATTGATTAAATCTGAAAGACATTTTCATTCTTTGGAATTTACTAAAGATCATTATAATGACCATTCAGTAATATTTATAGCTAATATTTACTGAGGACTTCATACATTGTTTTCTTTAAACTTCTCAACAACCTCTCAAAGAGAGATATTTTTATTATCCCAGTGTATTGGTCAGGGTCCAGTCAGAAGACCATAAGCTTATTAGTAATTTAAAGAGGGAAAACTGAATATAAAGAATTATTAATTAGAAAAACATGGTTAATAATTACAAGAGGGACGAGAAAACTTTATAGAATATAGGAGTAGCAAAGGCAGGGAGCAGCTACTACTTTTGAAAGAGCAGATGTGGAAAGTGCTCCCCAAGGTGAAGAATCAGACCTCACTGAAGAGGGTGTGGCTGTATCCCCACTGACAGCAAAGAACTTCCCTCCAAGGTCTAGGGTCAGAGCTGGGTGGCAGCAGGCAGGCAAGGATTGGTGACCAGGAAGCTGACCACCAGGTTTCTGGGGAGCAGAAGCCAGTAAACAGAAAGCCACTCCTTGTATTACTGGCAACCACATGGAAGAGCGAGTGACACTGGGTCTGCTGCATAGCAGTTATGATGGGGGAGTAAGGAAGGCACACCAGAACCAGGAGGAGCCCTCCTCTGCTGTGTCTCGCAGCATCCCTCCAGTGCCTCTGCAAAGCCTAGCATTGTTTTAACTGGAAAAGAGAAATGTTTACAGGGGCCAGCTCCAGAATCAGGAAGCTGAGCAAAGAAGTGAAGATTTAGAGCTGAAAGGCAATAAGTTGACAACTAATACATCCTCTGTCTGGATGAGAAAATTGAAGCCTAACAAATCCCAATGACTAGTATGTGTAAAGGCAAAGGTCAGACCAACTCTGCTCAAATGCTCCTTTTAACCTCTTAACGCCAACCACTGCCTTACTTTAGCAAGACGCCGCCCACCATGGGAAGCCTGCTCCAAGAAAACCATGAATATTTCCAGTTTCTATAAATTTAAAACAACCTTTCTCCAATTCTAATTGTAGCTGTATTTCTTAACTTTTACTTGATTTCAACCATTAATTAGTTTGCAGAGGGGATTCAAATGTGCAACCACATGAGGGCAGAAGTAACCACAGGCAACAGGAGACAGCATCTCTGGAAATCTGCTGGCTACCTGGGAAGGCCATTGGAAGGTGTCCCTCTCTGGCCTCATGGACTGTATTTTCCACCAGAGGACTTAAGCGCCCCATGGATGAAATTCTACTACCAGAACTTCCTAATACCAATTATTCAGACTTTCTCCACTTGACTCTACTTGGACTTATATTAACTCTATGCCTTACTTCTCTTTGAATAGACATTCTAGATTTGGTATGCATTCTTGCCGGGCTTATTAGTTTATCTTGATATATACTAATTTTATACTTTAAAAATTATTCGTGTTATTTAAAATAATATTTGCTCAGTAATTTTAAATATACAGGGATATCTAAACTGAAAATAATGGACTCCCACTTTTATTTACAAGATGTAAAATGTCTGTGATGTGAATACTGAAGTTGCTACATCCGACTTAAGATGGAGTCAGTATAGATGATGGTATGTCAAAGAGCAGAAGCGTGACAGTTAATTTTATGTGTCACCCTGCCTGGGCTAAGTGATGCCCAGATACCTGGTAAAACATTATTTCTGAGTGTGCTTCTGAGGGTTTCCAGAAGAGATTAGCATTTTAATCAGTAGATGGAGGAAAGAAGATTGCCCTCACCAAGGTGAGTGGACCTGATCTAATCTGTTGAGACTCAAGTAGAACAAAAGGGCAGAGGAAGTGAGAATTTGCTCTCTGCTTGAACCGGGGCATCCATCTTCTCCTGCCCTCAGATACCAGTGCTGCTAGTTCTCAAGCCTTTGGACTTGGGACAAATTACACTATCAGCTTTCCTTGCTCTCCAGCTTGCAGATGGCAGACTGTGGGACTTCCCAGCCTTCGTCATCATGTAAGTCAATTCCTGTAATAAATCTCTCTCTCTCACTCTCTCTCCCTCTCTCTCTCTCTCCATCTATCTATATATACACACTATTCATTCTGTTGCTTTGCTTACAGGGAGAGATGTAAATTGTGCCCTGTTAGCATTTGTATCTGGATCAAGCTGTACCTAAAACAAACTGTCCCTTTACATTTCAGATTCATAAGCTTCCCTTTGGGATTTAGCCAGCTTCAAAAAGAATGTTACTGCTGTCAAATAAATCCTAAATAAATAAAAAAATGGATCTATGGTATATTTTTTTCTCATCTCTTCCCCATGGTAAGCATCAATCAAGAGTTTTTCTTTTGTTTTTGAAGACGTATAAAGACTAATACCTGTAATGGCTTTCTATATTTTCATTTTTTGGGGGAAAAAATAGATAGAAGTCTTCAAATGATCTGTATTTTACTTTTTCTCACTTAACAATATTTCCTGGAAAGACTTTCATATTTTATTAAATGGTCATATCATATTCCCTAGTGTTTAAGTACCAACATGTAGTCAACCATATTCTTCTCAATGGTCTGGAGGGTTTTTTGGTTTGCTTTTTTTGTATTTACAACAAAATCGCAGTAAACATCATTGTTCTTCTATTTTTAAACACTGGTATTTAAACACCAGCAAGTAGTCTGAAAGTGTAGTTGTGTACAAAAAAGAAAAGTATGGAGATATGCCTTTTCCAGAAAATTGTCATTCAACCTTTTGATTATCATACCTTGGTTTCTTTCTGAGGAACCATTTGTTGCAGAGTTCAGGTGGTTCTGGTGGTGTTGATTCTACTCAGATTCAAAGGTCCCAAATTCAGAAATTTCTGAGCAGTGTTTATTATTATCTTAGTCACAGACAGTGGTTAAAATATGGACGTGGGAACCAATAGAGTAATGATATCCTTTGAGACTTTTGGATCCAGATGCTGGCACTCTTTCTTTTACATTATGAAGCCTCTGGAATGTAAGTTCAAGAGATGCTACATCATTCTGGGAATTGAGTCCACATAGAAGATGGAGATAAAAATAAGAGAGAGAAAAATAATTTGATCACTATTGGCGTTGTTTGGCTCCTAGGTCAAGCTGAATCTGAATTCTTGACTTGTCATCTCATGAGCCAATAAATTTCCTTCAAGAGTTCATCAGATTTGGGGCTGGCCCAGTTGCGCAGCAGTTAAGTGTGCACATTCTGCTTTGGCGGCCTGGGGTTCACCGGTTCAGATCCTGGGTGCCGACATGGTGCCGCTTGGCAAGCCATGCTGTGGTAGGCATCTCATATATAAAGTAGAGGAAGATGGGCATGGATGTTAGGTGAGGGCCAGTCTTCCTCAGCAAAAAAGAGGAGGATTGGCAGCAGTTAGCTCAAGGCTAATCTTCAAAAAAAAAAAAAAAGAGTTGAGTTCATCAAATTTGAATTAATTTTTCTCACTTGCTACTAAAGGAATCCTATATGATAAAAAGAGTAAAACTATTTTTAAATATAAAAAGTAACAGATTAACTTTCCAAAAAGTCTAGTAGTTTATAGATCCATAAATTAATGAGAGTATTCATTTCTTCACATCTCTACCAACCCAACATGCTATCAATTGTTTGAACATTTGTCAATACTCTAGGTATAAAATGGTATCTCATTTTTGCTTCAATTTGTATTTTCATTTTTGTTGGCAAAATTGAGTATTTTTTCCAATACACCAGTCATTAGGGTTTCATATTCTTTGAATTGTTTGTTCATACAGTTTTATATCTCCCTCCTATTGTTTCTAAATTACTTAGTGTTATACTCAGGACTTTAAACGTAGTTAAATCTATCCAGCAAGCCAACCAGATACCTTTTCCAAGAATTTTTCTCAAGAATACCCTCACATGCACTCTCTTAGACCTACAGATCCCTATTTTCATCTTCCTGCTTCTTTCTCCTGTGGAATAATTTTTAAAATGTTTTCTGTGCCATATCTAATTGAGCTTGTCTGACATTCTAGGAACTCTTAACATACAAATGAGAGAAATGTGCAACTTCTTCGTACATCTGAATAGCCTGGCACCCTTAAATACTGCTCCAATTGACTGAGGAAGGACATAATGACCAAAAGGCATGTTCTGCAGGAATAGAGAAACTGTATATTTAGATACAAAACTTTCTATTACATAATATCCCAAAAAGTCATTTGGAAACCTTTAAATATTTGTGAGTGTATCAGAGGAAACATATTCTCATGAAATCTGTTTTAATTTCTAATTTGAAATCAATAAACACAATAATTTTGGATAATTATTTTCTATGAAATAGACCATTATACATTGTAATTTTTTCAGCAGTATTATATTATACTCTATTACGTCATGTCATAATATAATATAGATCATGTCATAATATAATATAGAGCAGCATTAGTGCAGCTCAATTAGGTGCTCATCAGAATAAGCCACTCAGAGTGCTTGTCACCCAGCTGAACACTAATTGACAATTGATTTCACCATTTCACATTTTTAACATTTCTATATTAAATTTAGTCACGTGTTATTTAATTTCTGTGTTTCCAAAACATGAGTCACTTCCATACTGCTTTCATGGCTTTTGCCTGAAACTGAGAAAAAAACTAGGATGAACATAAGGAGACTGCACTGGAAGCATCAGGGGTGGATGGAGGCACTGAGGCTGTGTCAGGGTCAGGGGAGGACCCCAGGATGGACTGGGGAAGAAGCCAAGAGACATGTGTCCCCTCGACACACAGCTGCGGGTGGTCTTCCTGAGACTACTCTGTAGGTGGTTATTCTTAGTAAAAACCAAAAAATGAACTTGAAATGTCACCAGAAATCAGATGTCTTCTGAATATACCAAATTTGGCCCATCACCCATTTTTTATGGCCCACAATCTGAGTGGTTTTTATATTTATAAATGGTTATATTATAAAAAATTATATAAGTACCAATATTGTGTCCTCTATTTTACCTCTTGGTCCCCCAAAATGTTTATATTTTGGCCCTTTATGAAAAACTTTGCCAACCATGGGAATGGAGCGTAGTACAGTCCCTAAAATATTTCTGTAGTATTACTCAATATTCAGTTAAAAGGGTTATTCCATGCTATCATGTTGTAATCAGATTTTCAAGACAATCCAGGCAGATCTAAGCACTATAAAAAATGCTATTTATTTTGCTAAAAGATCATGTACTTTTCAAACATTGGGGAACGATTAATGTATATGAGCAATAGCATTGAAAATATTTACACCAGTGGGCCCTGTGTGACCCTTGTTCCCTGAAGTGCCAGTGCTTTCAGCACTTCTTAAGTTTTCTGTTCAACACTAAAAAGAAATGCTTTTATCGATTTCTTTACTTAGAGTGGGGAAGGGCGTTTTATTATAATAACAATATCAAGCTGTAAAAGAGAAGGTCAAGGTTAAGGAATATAACAAATGCCTATGAAAGCAGGTTATAAGTCAGCTAATAAATTGGAGGTGGCAGATGACATCTATAGGTGCCTGTCTTCTGGATTCTCTTGGAAGAATAAGTTCCTACCGTGGTTGTCAAAGCTTATGCATCATTCAATGAAGTTCATGCTAATCAGTCTATGACTGACATTCTCCTTGAATCTCTTCAAGTCCTTCATGTGGGGCTAAGTCATCACTGAAGAAACATAAAGAGAAATAAATTAAATTGATTCTTTCAGCAAATTGCTTTGCAAAGTGTCCTTTAGAAAAGTAAATAAAAGGAAAATATTTTGAGCATATTTGAATGAATTCATAAAAATAAGAATGATATTTAAAAAGTAACAAAAATGCAGTAAAATTTCTCTCAAACTATGTTCTATTGTTAGTAAAAACACCTTCACTGATTGTCATCTCAACAAAATACACATGCCTTGAATTTTACGGTACAATATTTCGGACATACAAGAAGTGGTATAAAAATAATAAAACAAACACTCATGCACCTGTAGCCTAGCTTAACAAAAAGCATTAATAAAATTGTGTAGATCTCCATTAATGGTTCCCTATTCCCTCTCAGATGAAACTACAACCCTGAAAATTTATTTTTGATCCATTCCCAAGCATGTCTTCATATTGAATTTATCTATGTTCCAAATAATATCAATTATGGTATTATGGTAATGTAACATATGGTATTGTTTGGCCTACTTTAAATTTTGTATGAATGATATCATATTAGATACTTCCTTCTGCAACTTATTTGTTTCATTCAATATTATGTTTTGGAGATATTAACACAAATGGCTTTAGTTCATTAACTGTTACTGCTAAATAGTGTATATAGTGGTGCAAATAAAAAATCTTTTCTATTAACATCCTAGTAGATATCTCTCTGTGCACATGTGTAAGTTTCTCTGGGGTATATTATAGGGATTTAAATTTCTGAATCTATGGTTATGTAAATCTCACCTGAGACATTTCCTGTTCAATTCTCTCTCATGTAGCTGTTCTAGTTAACTTTTCCCCGCCACTCTTCAGCAAAATTAAGTTCTCATTTTCCTACATCATTGCTCACATGTGGTATTATTAGAGTTTTCAATATTTGCCTGTGTTTCTGTGATTTGAATTCTCTGATTGAGGTTAAGCGTGTGTGTGTGCACATGTGTGTGTGCTTGCTGTGTATTAGTCATACAGATGTTTCCTCTTCTTTTTATTCCGAGTTCATGTATTTTTTGTCAGTTGCACTTTTGAATTAACTGCTTTTTTCTTACTAATGTGTGCAGTCACGTGTCTGCTCTAGATACTAAAGTTTGACTTACGTGTCTAACCACATCTCCTCCCAGGCTTTGCTGGGTATGTCCCCATTTAAACATATGTTTGAGAGAGAGAAAATTATAATTTTTTTTTAAAGATTGGCACCTGAGCTAACAACTGTTGCCAATCTTTTTTTTTTTCTGCTTTATCTCCCCGAAGCCCCCCGTACATAGTAGTATATCTTAGTTGCAGGTCCTTCTGGTTGTGGCACGTGGGATGCCACCTCAACGTGGCCTGACGAGCGGTGCCATATCCGCGCCCAGGATCCGAACCAGCGAAACCCTGGGCCGCTGCAGCCAAGCATGCAAACTTAACCACTCGGACACTGGGTAGCCCAGAAAATTATAATTTTAATGTACTCAAATTTATTATAATTTTCCTTTTCATCCATGCTTTTTGGACTTAAGAAATCTTTTCCTGAGTACAAAAATATCCTTCAATATGTTCTCCTAAAGGTTTTAAAATTGTGCTTTTCACATTTAGATCTATATTCTACTTAGATTTATGTATATAGTATGAGATAGAAATTTAAATGCTTTTTTTTCTATTGAGATAGCCATATTGCATTTGGATGCATAAAAGATGATTTTTTTCTAAATATTTTCTCTAACATGCCTTAGTTACTCTTAGTGATGACATTAGTCCAGGTACGCAGCATACCTTAATGCCCCAAATAATAGCTCACTAAAAATTGTTTACCAAATCCTGAAACAGTAGTACTCTGTTATACTTTCAACTACCTATTCTATGTAAACTACCTTTCATCTTTTAATGTCATAATAAGTTCTTAGAAACAATTGCCAATATTTTGTGATTTTCAGTCACTGTTAGATATCAAAATGTCTATGAAGTTGATATTTCTGTGAGAGTCATGGGTGACACAGTTGATCGATAAGACATAAAATTAAGGAGGTCTTGCACCAAGGCAACATGTGATCAGGGTTCTGAAACACGAGTGGAAATGAGTGGACTCAGAGTGAAAGAGCATTGCAGGGAAAAGGAACAACGGCAGCGGAAGCTCAGAGGCAGCAACTCCAGGGAGCCCTGAGTGAAGGGAAGAGGTAGAGGCCAGGCTGGGCCACATCTCAAGGGTCTTGTATGTCTCGTGGAGAAATCTGGACGTGTGTTATTGGCAATGCAGAGAACTACAGGTGAGTCTTAGGAGGAGACATACACATTAAGATTTGTATATTAAGAAGAAAACTCTGGTATAGTGTGAAGATCAGAAACGTACAGGGGGCTTTCCTCACAGCTCCAGATGCAATACTAAATTCTAAGACAGTGCTATGAATATTTTGAATTATTTTTGTTTAAAGTGTTATGGAATCACATAAATCCAGTATAAACTGATTGAAGTAAAAAACAATTCAAATCTGAAGGGAATTCACAAAGGGCAGTCACTTGTGAATAGTTTGATTTGGGTGATGTTTAATTTTCCATTATATTTTACTCATCTTTTCTCTTCATTCAAATGTTCCATTGTAAATATACACAAATTTTACATTCAAATGAACGTTAATGAATTTCTTTAAAAAATCGGAACATCCTGAGGGACCTAGTCCCTCCTAAATTTTCATTCCAGGCCTTTGTGTCTGAGTTAGGAATAGTTTTAACTGTGAGATACGTGTTTGACTTTTCTGTAAGCATGTGGTAATTTTTCTCTAAGTTAAATTCAAAGCAAAATACTACTCTTTAATTTGCCTCTATATATCTTGACATGGGATTTTATCATAAACTTTCTGTTATTATTTTCAGTAGTTGTTGTTTTAAGAAATAACTATAAAACAGACATTCTTTGGGTCAACCATTGGCGTGCCATTCATCAATCTCTTGAGAAAGATATATTGAAAAATTCTCTGAATTTTTTCACAAATTCTCATTCATGAAATACTAGAGACTTGACTATTTTGAAACAACCTGTTAATCTCCACTTATCAAAATCGCCTAGTACTATGTTGAGAGATGGCCATCTGTCAACACCTCATCTTAAATTGCTCCTACTGAGCAATAGATAATGAGGCATTGTCATCCAGTAGCGTACATACATTCTTCCCCCTGCTAATGCCTGAAACTTACAGAGATGACTTGACTTTGCGCATGCTAATATCCCATTAGCCATCCACTGCCCTTCTAATTTGCTCTGCTTGATGGAGAAGTGGCTGCTTAAAAGCCACACAATGTAAGCTCTATAGTCAGAGGCACAGAGCCAAAAATAACTTTTGTTTCCCACCTACCATGCAAATAATATTAAAGGTGTACTGTCTCGTGACGTTGTTGAAGGCAGTCCTGCTGGAGCTGGGAGCTGCACACTGTCCTTAATCAAGAGCCCACTGTGAGCTGGGCTATAAAGTCGTTGGGCAGCCCCTGCCAGCAATTAACACACGACATGCTGACCATTCTTGGCAAACCTGAAGGAGGAACCTGGTGCCAGAAAGGCAAGATCAATCTTGAAAAAAGTGCGGCCCTCTGTTGGCACTGCCCATTCTTCCCGCAGGGCTTAGAGATGGCACTCACACCCGTCCTGCCTGCTTGGAGAGCGTTGTATTTCAATTCTTAATCATGAAGAAAAGTTTTCTCAATCCTGAGGCTTTGCTCTTTCCCACTTCTACATGATGAAAAGTCTAGAATTAATGAATTAAACTCCACAAGAGGAAAGTCTTCTTCCTGCTTAATACTAGCAATAAAATTTTTATTTGGCTTATGAGAAATCACTCCATTGGGATTTATCTGGCAACTGTAGTGGAAGTCAGTGATACACAGCCAGTGCAGTATTTCTGGACTCAAGACTTCATCTCAGGCCAAGGCTACCAGACAGAGCAAATAAAAATATAGGATGCCTAGTCAAATTTGAATTTCAGATACACAACAAATTTGGGGGGAGGGGGCATGCTTATCTAAATTTCATTTGCCCAAACTTTAAAGTTAATTAAGAATCTTGTATTTTATCTACAACGCTCTTCTAAGCTGACTTCCTAAGGTCTATTTAGTGGTCCATGGTACCCGACTATCCTCCTGTCTCACTGTACTTAAAAACTATTCAGGAAAATTCCTCAAAATTATGCACACACACACACACACACACACACACACACACACTCGTGGTAGAGTCCATTAGTGGCATCAATTTTACATATACAGCTTGATGATTTCTTTCACGTGTATGCACCTATGTGACCCACCATGCAGGTTAAGATACAGAGCAGTCCATAATCCCATGAGATTCTCTACTGCTCCTTCCTACTTACCCCACTGTCCTTTTCCACCCAGCTAGCCTCTGTTCTTCTATTCCCCAAAGGTTCGTTTCTCTTCTTGTCATGAACTTAATACAGATGGAATCAGCTACTCTGGACTCTTTTGTGTCTTGTTTCTTTCATGCAACAAAGCATTTATGAAATCCTGCATGCTGTTGTGTGTAGCAATATTTTGTTCTTTTAAAATTTATTTAATTGTATGAATATACTACAATTTACTTGTTTATTTACCTGTTGATGAGCATTTGTGTGGCTCCTGGCGTGGGACTATTATTACAGCTGTTTTAAAGACTCTAAGGCATGTCTGTCTGGATGTGTGTGTATGCAGGTACATATACACACATGCCCACACATATATTTAAATATGTTTAATCAATTAAATTTCAGATTTCTTAATGGGAAAATCTTTATAGCTGAGTGTGTTACACTTTCATTTCATAGGAAATTATAAATTATTTTTCCTTTTAGGGATATCAATGAACAGTCTTCTGGGGGTAGGAGAGAGTCACTTAGCTCTCTCTCTCTGGTATTTCCTCCAAACCAGGATTTTATATCAGAAGGTGAATTTTTTCAAGAAAAACTTCAAATATTTTATTTTTATCATTCTAAAATTTTAATGGCAGTAGAGCTCAAAACGCTAGACTCAAAAATTAAGCATTATCACCATGCCTCCGAAACACCCAATGTTTGATAGTATTGCTCTTGTATTTTGAGTAATTTGAGAAAGAAAAATCCGGGTCACTGATCAAGGCTGCCTGAGGAGCTTGACTGCATATTCTGCCCCAGCAGCACTTTCCAGCATTCCAGGCTGGCACTGCCACTGTCACATCACTGCCCCTGTCACCGGTCCCTCCACAGTCTCCCCGGTGCACTTTCACCTCCTGTGGAGAGAGCATCCCCCTTCTCCAAACCTGGGTTCACACGCTAACAACGAACAATTCACTACAAAGGAGAGAAAACCTTTCACCTCACTTTGACAAATAAGTCCTTGTCTTTCCTCTTTATTTATGTATACTTTAGCATTTCCTATATATTTTGTTGCAATGACAATTTTAAAAAGAGGTTGTTTTCCTTTAATTCTCAAATAGAGAATTACAATTGTAATAACAACTACTCCTGTAACTCTCATGCTGTGCCAGGAACTGATTCTAACACATGTTGACTCATGTCATGAGGATGACAAACCAGAAACAGGTGGTGGTGGTGGTGGTTGTTACCAGTATTATTACTACTCACACTTTTCTGATAAGCAGACCAAGGCAAGAGCAGTTGAGTTAACTTGGTAAGGGTCATTCAACTAGTTAGTGGTAGATTCAGATTTATAAACGCATGCTGCGCAACTCCATATTTTTCTGCTTTTAAGATGAACTTTTGTTCTGGGAAATATTAAAAAAAAAAGAAAGAAGAAAACAGACTTTCACCACAAGGGCAAATTCTCTAGGTATAACCCAGACCTTATGAATGAGGAGATTTCCTTCAATCACTGCAGGTGTCATAAGTGAATCCATTTCCCTTAAATTTTGTACCATGTTCCTAAGATATTAAGTAAATTGGCAATTATAATAATGTATATGTAATCATGAGTTTCTTTTCCTACTGAATTTGACTGATATGGCCAATTATTTCTCACTAATCAAGCTAATATTAATTGTACTGACAGAGTTTTTCCAGTCCTCAACTGGTTTTGTTTTTTGTCTTTTGGGATTTTTGTGAGGAAGATTGGCCCTGAGCTAACATCTGTTGCCAATCTTCCTCTTTTTGCTTGAGGAAGATTGTCGCCAAGCTAACATCCGAGCCAGTCTTCCTCTATTTTGTATGTGGGATGCTGCCACAGCATGGCTTGATGAGCAGTGTGTAGATCCATGCCCTGGATCTGAACCTGCCAACCCCTGGCTGCTGAAGCGGAGCACACACACTTAACCACTGTGCCACCGTGCCAGACCTCCATCCTTGACTCTTAATGTACATTTTTTTTTTTTAAGGATTGGCACCTGGGCTAACAACCTGTTGCCAATCTTTTTTTTTTTTTTCTTCTGCTTTATTTCCCAACCCCCCCCCCCCAGTACATAGTTGTATATCTTAGTTGCAGGTCCTTCTAGTTGTTTAATGTACATTTTAATGTATTTTTTTAAAGATAATAGATTTTCCAAGAAAGTACATGATTCATGCAGTTTTCTGGAGGCCCAATGAAATCCCATAACAACACATGGAAGTGCCCAGATGAGCGCTGTGAGCATGCCCTCTAATATGGGAGATGTATCAGAGGACTGTAAACAGAAACATCACACACACACACACAAATGAACTCAAGAGAAGGTTAGGAACATGTTCCTACACTCATTTTACTATTTGTTTGAAGACCTATATTGATAAAACACCACTTTGATACCCTTGCTCTAATTCATTTATGTCTCCTACCTCATAATCAGTCTGAATCCCACACAGTGCAGCCGCCTCCCCAGGAGAGAGTTATCCACCTGCTCCATCACCTGGACCATGGACTATGCAGAATCATTAATGCATGTTTTGCTGAGGCAACAAGCTTAGCAGGATCATAATTGCTTGATTTTTTTCCCTTACTCAGGGATAATAAGAAATATTCTGAGGATACAAAAAATGCTTTAAAAAATGTTTCCACAATAAAAGTATTTGACATTTACATTGTGTAAATGTAGGTTTTGTGATATAATGTTATGACCTAATGCCCAGCAACCACCTGCCATTTGGCTCTTGCTCACATGGTTTTGGTTTACTCTGCTGTGGGTTGGGCAGCCGAGGTCTAAGGAAGGTGAGCCCCTCCCCGAATCCAAAGAATAAATCGTGATAAACTTCCAACCCCACAGTGTCAATCCCATCCTCCTTTGCCAATAATGGTTTTTGGGTTGGCAAACATTGTTCTGCCCAGTGAGGCATAAGGAGAAGTTGCCTTCTCTCCTGATAAAAGGCAAAAAATGCCCAAGGAGAAATAGACCTTTCTTCATGCCCTTAGAGATGGCTATTTGAGGATATGTGCCTTGGATCTGCACCAGATAGTTTGCAACCATAAAGGGCAGCCAAGAGATTTAGAGTGAAGTGAACCAGAACTTTGATATTGCCCAGCTGCCAAATTTAACCAGTCCTCCCCAACTCATATCGTGAGGTAGAAACACTCTCATTTTATTCAGTAAATCTGTTCCTTGCAGCTGGAAGCATCCAAACTGTTAAAATATCACTTCACACTAAAGTTTTATTACTATAAACTTATGATTTTTCTATGAGAGATGAAAATATGAATTTTCAGTGATTTTAAGGTCATATGCCTATATTTCCAGTTAGCCATTGTGAATTGAGGCAAAAAGAAAGAGGAAAACTTAGAATAGCTAGTTTTCCTTTCTCTGCAGCAATTACGTTAGTGCTCATAGTGTTTGCTAAAGGAGGATGTTGAAGCAGCAGAAATGGGTATACTACAACGATCCACCCAGCAACAAAATCTTGGTTTTTAAATACCATTCCGAAATGAAAGTTACCAAGGCTTCTTGGAGAAATGGCTAATCCAGGGTGGAGGCAGGGAAAATACAAGATAAGCCTGGAACATGTGGCACTGCTAGCAAACAAGGAAGGGCTCAAAAATCAAAAAGATGAGGTCATGTCAAAGACACTTAAGAGTCAAACTAAAAGATCCCCCAGTGGCCAAAGTGGAAACAACTTCAGCAACAAAATAAATAACCTGGCTTTGAATTGCAACATGCATGAGTCTGTACTGATCGAAGTAAATGATTGAATAAATAGATAAATAAATAAATGGGGAAGAAAAACGATCCAAATAACATAAGTAGATACTTCCCCCTTCTAGAAGTGGAGTTCAAACTCCACTCATTTGGGTATGGGCTGGGTTTTGTGATTCCTTTCCAAAGAACAGATTATGGAAAGGGTAAAATAGTAGCTTTACAGAGGAGGAAGCTGGCAATCACCACCTTAACTAAACGATCGGATTAACATCAGCAGTGCTAAGTCATGTTGATACCATATGCAACCTGACATGATGTGATAAAAAGGGCACTTTAGGGTCTGGCCCTGTAGCCAAGTGGTTAAGTTCGTGCACTCTGCTTGGGCCGAGTGTTTCCTCGGCTTGTATCTTGTGCGTGGACCCAGCGAGGCTCATCAAGACATGCTGAGGTGGCGTCCCACATGGCAAAGCCAGAAGGACCTACAACTAGAATATACAACTATGTACTGGGGGGCTTTGGGGAGAAGAAGAAAGAAAGAAAAAAAGAAAACTGGCAACAGATGTTAGCTCAGGTGCCAATCTTTATAAAAAACAAAGGGAGATTTATTTCAGTGATATTCATCCCCAGATGCATAACCCCAGTCTAATCATGAGAAAGGTTCAGCCACTCCCAAATTGAGGGACATTCTCTACAATCTTCCTTACGCCTGAAAAATCAAGAAAATTGTCACAGCCCTGAAGAGATTAAAGAGACATGAAAAATATTCTGAATTAGATCCTGGAATGTAAAAAGAATAACGGGTGAAACCCAAATAAAATCTGGAGATCAGTCTATGGAAAAATATAATGATATTTTCTCAGTTTTGACAAATATACATAATATTATAAGGTAAGAGGAAAACATTAAGGGAAATTGAAACTGGATGAGGAGTATATGAAAATTAACTGTTTAACTTTGTAATTTTTCTGTAAATCTAAAATTTCCCAAAATACTTCTTAATAAAAAAAAAAGCAGACCATGGCTCATAACGACAGGAGAGGAACTAGGGAGGGGGCTTCTGACAGGTTTTGGTTAAAGGTAATCAGAGGGTGATAATCTAATTCTGCTGGAAGAGAGCAGTCTGGAGACCCACAGGCCTGCTGCCCTTCTGTGGGACACCTCCCAGAGGACCCGGCCCTCAGAGCGAGGAGTGCACCCACAGACCCAGCCCGCCCTTGGTCTCGTCTGTCTCATATTACCTTCACTGATTTTGAATGACTGAGGACATATATTAAAGTTTAACTTTAATTTTAATAATGCTTTACCCAAGCAGAATGATTGCAAGGACATCATCAAAAATGAAGATATTTCTGAAACTGAGAGGACCTCTTCTCTTTAACATACTTTAATAGGGTTTCTACCTTTTGCACATTCTAGACATGGAAGGCACATAGGAATAACTATTTCTTTGACTTAAGTTGGTTGCTATGGTTACTTTGCAGCTGTGACGTAACAAAGGAAACTACTCAGACTTTTTATGAAAAGGCAAATATAGCTTAACTTTGCGAAAGTGTCATTAATTTCAGGGGAGGAAGAGATGACTGTATTTATATTGGAAATTCAAAAACATATATGAAGGGGCAAAACTATGTGCCCTTGAGAAATAGAATTTCCTTTCTGAAAGGGGAACGCTTTCAGAATCATTATGGTAATCACCTCTTTGCATGCAATGGGTGAATATATTTGCATAGGACAGCACTTAATATATACGCAAAAGCAGCAGATGTAATACAGGTGATGAACAAAAACACGTTGTCCCAAGGCTGTTGAATCTCCCAAATTCCCCTATATGCTCACCAGTGTACATTCAGACACTCCACTCCAGGATCAAAACTTAGGATGCTTTGAGCCACTGTTCTTGCTCCCTCGGGTTCTTAGGTAAATTGCCTTAGAAGAGCAGGTAACCAACATCTGAAAAGTTTGAGTTTTAATAAGTCTTTCATTTTGCCCTCTTCCAACTTTGATGAAAAGTCCTTTGAGATGTGATATGCTGGCGTATTATATTAATCTCAATAAGCTACTGCACACAAGATGCCAAATGTCAGGACCTCTGCATGCAAAATATACTCTTCCTGCTTAAATGGGAACTTGACTCTCTTTGTCATTAAGTTCCTCTTTGTCTCAAGTTCCTTGAGAGGGCTGATGTCATAACTTGACTAAAAAGAAAAATAATGCAATACTGCTATTTATTTACATAGTAAGAAGGGTAAGATCCTTCTAATACAACTTGATCAGAGGTCAGTTTGGGGTCCCTCTCATAGAACCAGCAGATTTTAGGGGCTGCCTTAATACTTATCACTAGACCTGAATTTCCCACTAATAAAATAATATAATGTAGTGTAAGACTTTGTATTTGTTCAGATCTTTTAACTCCTGAGGAACTAATATGCAACAACTGAATAAATAACTCCACACTCTGTCGTAGCAGCACAGGCAACAGCTGATGGAGAAAAGGTTCAACCATGTCCCCAGTCAAAGATGGAAAGGGCCATTACTATTAAGGGAATCAAAAGCAGAAAATTGCTTTCTACTTGATTTTTGATTTATTTACACATGACTATAGAATATAGAAGCATCGTGTGTGACTAAGTTTTAATCTTAACCTCGGAGGACAATATTCTGTGCAAAAATGAGTAAATAAAGATAATGAATGGGGCATGAAAGGAAGTCAAGTATTTGGAAATTCTATCTTTCAAAAATAATTTTTTTTAAATTTGCAATTATATTTTCTGAAGTGACTGCTATAAGCTGACTTTGTATTAAGTTCTAGAATTTTCTTTTGGAGTTTTCACAGGTCATCTTTAATTTTCAGTTTTCTTTGTGCCCCTGTAGCTAGACTGAAAACCCTAGCAATCAGAATCAGGCTTTATATGGTCTTGTTTCCCCCATGCTGAGCAAATTATCAGGTGTTTACAGAACACTTGAGTTTGAGATGTTAAATGAAGGAGCTAAGTTGAGCTCAATATAAACTGTTTCAGCGCCTATGTGATGGTCAGTAATTTGGGGAGCTAACTGTTGCAGTGTTTATGTTTTTTTCTTGATTCAAAAATCATTGGAGGAGGTGTTGATACACCTGATATTATGTGCTGCCTTTAGAACTTTCTCACCTCCTTTCTCAAGGCTGTTATTTGAAGACCTGTACTCATATCCTGGGAAGTTTGGCCTCTGACTTCTTATTTCCCTGAATAAACATCATAATGGCAACTTCCTTTTTCAAATTTAAGCCTTCTCTTTCAGAATTTTAATCCAGTTAGTCCTTCCCTGCAGTGTGTAATCAATATTCAGGACTTATTCTGTCTTCATCGAAGAGTCTTCATTATAAAAGTTCACAGCTTTGTAGTCTCCCCTCACAAGGTCTACTTCCAGGACAATAGATGAGAAAAACTTCTTTGGCTTTTGCCCAATTCACTTGCATTTCCTCCTGTGATTTGATTAATTTCAGTTGATGATTAATATTCAGCCACTTGGCTTTAAGTGATATAAAATGTGCCAAAGTTAGAAATTAGGTGAAATTGTCTAAATTTTCATCTTTGGAGGAGGAAATGAATTGTGCAAATATATAATTAAGGGGGAAGTATCATCATAGTGTTTGGAGAAATGTTTAAAATAAAATTTATTACAAAATTTTATACCAAGATTGCCTTGTGCATGTATTACTCCCATATGCAAGACATTTCCTGCACAACTAATCAGTCTTTTTAAGGACTTTTCAACTCCACACTATCACTGTGAAAACCTTACTTGCAATGGGTGGTACTTGAAGATTCTTGTCTAAAGTGTGCTCAATTGACTTCAAATACAGGGCATTATCGATCGGTGACTGGGCTCCCCCAGAGTTCCACCTACAAAGTCTGGTTTCCTTTTGCTGTCATAAATGGATGCAGCTATTATTGATGTCAGCATTCAGCACCACAGCAGGTAATCCTTTGTGGAGTCCCCATTTCTAGGGGATGAGCTCTTCTTAGTGATGTTTGTGCTTTAGTTAAAATGTCCTCTAAATGCCACATTCCTTCTTTCTCTAGTTTGATCACTTGGGGAAAAAAAATGAATCAAAAGTATTGACTGTATACTACTGAGCCACGGGAAATCTGGGAACTCTTTTTATACATCCTTTACAAGGAAAACATCTTTTATTTATTAACTTTTTATTACTTAAATAGGCAATTGATTTGTTTAATTAATATCTTATATTTTCTTTTGACAAACTGGGTTAATGAAAATATGTTGAACATAGTTCACTATTTACTTGAGTTGAGATTTATCTAGAGAAAGCTTTCTCAAGTTGAGTACACCTATATAAAAAGTTTTATGTAAAAAATAATAAAGAACAAAGCAGGAATTTTGTTGCAGAACAAACATTTTCATTAACAATACCTTATCGTAGTTGACAAAACCTGTGTGCAACTTTAAGGAAAAACAGGGCAGAAAGAGAAGGAAAATATAGTTTTACATAAGCCTTGTCTCTTCAACTCATTCAAGAAAAAAAATCACTTTGAACATAAAAGTCTACTGAATAATGTATTCAAAATTTTTAATAGGAAAATACTCTTAAATTTTATTACAGGAAATGAAATTGCTTGAGGAAGTCAAAGAATTCCAGACAATGTCCCACACTAACAGAAGAGGCATCATCAGCATCCTGATATTTAAAAATTAATATCTGCACTGAGACCAGGGACTGTGCTGACCAAACGACCAATCAAAGGCAGTTGTGACTGCTGGGAAAAGAAATTGCTGAGAGAAGTGTGTGACAAGGCAATTAAAAACTTTTCTTTTCCTAACTACGAATGTCCTGCACTAGAAAAACGTGGAAACTGCGTTCCTTAACTTGAAGAGAATGCAGTAAAGGTTGTGCTAGACAATGACTTATTTTCCTTCCTCTGAAAAATCTTTCTCCTTTTTCTAGGGATGTATTTATGTGGTATTTTGTTGTGCTCCAAAGCTGGACTCAAGTGTAGCTGCTAACAAGGCATATCTTTGCCTCTTGAAGCTCTCATGGACTCTCTCCTCTTCTAATTGCCCAGTGAAAGTGCAGCGTCAGGATCCTTGGGCATCAGCTAATAGCTCATAAGCGCTGGAAGCAGGAGAGCTCTCAGAATGAGTGGTAATCAGATATGGTGAGCAGATGACTGCTCCACACTGCAAGGGCTGCCACCAAAGACATCCTTCACAGAGGATGTGCCAAAAAGCCACGGAGGTCTCTATTGACACAGCGGTTTTTATTAGTTCAGCGGCCTTTGATATTTAACTGAAATTTTAGAGAGCTTGCACAGGCATATTTTGTCCTGCTTGAAATCAGTCTTCTCAATAAAAGTTCCTCAATACTCACTGCCTCTCAAATTCCTTTTGCATTCTCAGTAATTCCCTGCACGGCTTTGAGTTTTAACTGATTATTAGGTGTAAATGAGTGCTTGCAGTCAGGGAGGGCCTCGCTTAATGAAGTTATTGCTGTTTTGAAAGTGTTTTATACCTTTAGAATTTGAATATTCCTATAAGATCAAAAAGCCACGAAGTTATACTCCACAAGGAGATGGTGGGGGCACGTTTTTTCTTGTTTTATCATTAACCAAGTAAGCTTTTTTTTTTTTTTGATTGGCACCTGTGCTAACAACTGTTGCCAATCTTTTTTTTTTTAATTATTCTTCTCCCCAAAGCCCCCCAGTACATAGGTGTGTATTCTGGTTGTGAGTGCCTCTGGTTGTGGCATGTGGGATGCCACTTTAGCATGGTGTGATGCCATGTCTGCACCCAGCATCCAAACCAGGGAAACCCTGGGCCACCAAAGCGGAGCATGCGAACTTAACCACTCGGCCACCGGCCAGCCCCCCAAGTAAGCCTTTTAAATGCAATGTTATTTATCTAAATTGTAAGGCTTTGAGTTTTCTCTAGGACTTTCCATAACCAATTACACGTAGTGGTTGAAGGTGAGCTTCTAGTAGCCTGATAATTGCAGCAAAGAGCACTGCTGTATATTTTGGTTGAGAAGTGCAGGAAGGAGAGCCTTTGAACTGCTTACAAGGAAGCACTCCCTCCTTGTCTGACCAGTTAGCACCAAAGAGTGGAGGCAGGAACTTGGATAAGATTAGCCTTGGGTGCATCATTCTTTGGGCCTAGGATTTATCTTCATAAATATCAAGATATTTGATATTTCTGGTAAAAGCCTTTTGGATTATTAGATTCCCAGCTCCATTTTTTGCTTTTACTATAATTCTTAAGAAGAATCATCTGGTTATGTGGCTGACTCAACACAGGATTCTTAAAGGAAAATAAAGACCTCATGAACTGAATGCATTCTTTTGTTGCTAGAGCTTACAGGGTTCTATCTTTACACAGTTTAAGAAACTAGATTACTAAAAAATAATATGCGTGGTATAATCAGTAGGCATTCTTTTGTATTACTATTTTCTCTGTCGAGAGGAAATTCAATAATTTAGAGCATAAAAAGAAATGTTTCATCTTGGGGAGATGCATATTTATTCAGCCTTCCTATTATGAAGCCTAGAGTTTGAACATAAATCTTAAAGAACACAAAACTATTCTTTTCAGGTAGACATTTGCATGACTCCTCTCTTTTAACCTTCGGTCCCCAGGCCTCAAATAGGTCACTGGTTTCCTAACTGCTCACCACAGCCTGGGTTTTAATCACCTGATCCGTCAACAGGCCTTCTCACACTTTCTTTATTCGTCTTGTCAGTAAGTGGCATTCTTGGTAATGGAAACAACAAATCTATTGATAGCATCCCTCAGTGGAGGAGAAGCCATCCTGCATTAGCTCTGTCTTGGAAATCAGTCTATTCTATTACGATTGACCTTCTCTTGCTGATTACCACACAAATCATAGTCCTTTAACCCCCTCCCAATCTATTAGAGTCTTTCTCCTGCAGCCTTTCAATTGCCTGACTGCAGTTGGTAATTGGATTCATGTTTGAAGCACAGCACTATAAGGAAAAGCCTGGAATGATTCAAATGCAACACCCTGGCCTAAGGCTGAGGCCATATGTTACACTCAGATTTGTATCAGTGAAGCTTATTGCTTTAGCAACAAGAAAACCCATTCACATGTCATAAAATTGCTTTATTTTAGAAGTTATTTTATTTAGACCTGTCAATATAATCCAATGTCCACAAAATTATAATTTTAAAAGGATGAGGAAATTACTTGACTTTGTAAAATATTTAAAAGAAAACAAAACCTTGTAAAATTGTCCTGTCTCTCCTCCTGAATCTCATAGTCTGCCACAAGTTCAATTATGTAATATAAATATTAGACACCACAAAAAGCCAACGATTTGGTAGCTATCCTTTTTCCAGCACTTACTACTCAATATATGCCTACAAGCATTCCAATTTTCTATTACTTATGCCAAATTTATGAGATTTTTTCTGTTCTATTATTAAAAGAGGCAAATCCTTAATAAATTTACAGTTAGTGACAGAACAGTAGATATATATTTAGAGGCACATATGAAAGTCACTAAACACTCCTTTAAACTGTGTGCCATTGATAGGTTTGCAGTGACCTGCCAACCCTCATGGTTTACCCCTTGTCTTACAGTTCTTAATATGGATCTTAAGAAAGATTTCATGAGTTCTGAAATGCTAGAGAGAGTTTTCTCTCTAGAAACAGAAAACTGCTCTTTGGAGAAAAATCAATTTCTTCAAATCACTAAATTGTCATTTCATATAATTGGGCTCCATTATTAACATAAACCCTAGTGGTGTACATGAATTCATATGAATTACTCAAATAATAACTAAACTTTTAATGGATTATCCAAACATCCACTTCATAACATCTTGGGGTGAAATAGATATGAAATATCTCATTTGTCCCACTTTGAGATAGTCAAGTTGAATGATGCAAGCAAGAACTTGAAATAACTCACCAAAAAGGTTATAGAATCCTAGCTCTTAAAGCACTTGTATCTTATCATAAGTAAAGCCCATGGCAACAATTATCACTTACCTTGAAGATGGGAAGAAATAAATTGCATTTCTATTTATACATGACTTTGAAGTAATTTTTGTATTTATATTTGAATATAGATATAACAGATTCTTAGGAAGTCAAAACATTTCAAACAAATAGCAATGCAAGTGTGTACAGCTTCACAAAATTTCTAGTGCATATGTCTAGGTGCTAGAAATACATATCATTTTATAAATATGCTAAAAACTTCAGCTCCTACCTTCTACCCACTTCATTCTGGAAACTAGACATCATCAATTTTCAAAGTGGGAAAGGATTCACTTTCTTTCTAAGTTTAACTTTTTTTTCTGGCTCATAGATAGCTTTTAATTCAGAAGATTTTGGGTGTCAGAGATTAGAAGGCTGCTATTTCTAAGTCTGGTATTTAGAGAGTAAAACAAGTCTAAATTAATGAAATTAATACTAATGAAAAACTTTATTAACTAGCTGTGGTTATCTCAAAAAAGAGTTTTGAAGTAAGAATTGTCAGATGATTATAAAAGAAGCCTCTCCCCTCAGAAAGGAGAGAGGCTGCTGTGCTGCGATATATGCTTCTCAAGTGACTGTCGAGAAGAGGTGGGAAATACTGACCTACTTTGAAATTAATAGAATTTTTTATGGTTAACTTTTTTCATGAGACCAAAATATTGGGACAAATGATTTGTATCAATGAAGGTTTGTCACCACTGAGACTTTTTTTTTTCCGAAAAAATATAACACAATCAAGATGCAAAGATATCTGTATTGCCCTGAGTAAGAGACGTATGCTTTCCAGTTTCATCAATAATATTCTGATGAGATAATCAGATAATCACGAAATGATTGCTTTTCAAGTCCATTCCGTAGCCAACATTTTCACTTAACTCCTCTATCATGATGTTGGGTATTCCAAATTTGCATTGAATATAAAAAGCTCAGTTCCTTATGAATACATTCAGTTGAATGGCACCCTAAATGTGTATTTAATGAGCACATTTATCCTCTACTTTGTACCCCTAGTATTTTAAACTACTAAAATTCTACATTTAATTTCACGGATCTAGTCCAGACCTGATATTCTGTAGAATCTAGTGGGAAAGCAAGGTCTTTGCATTCCTCTCCTTTAAAATTAATTGAGGTTCACTCAACAAAGAGTAGAGCAATATGTAAGTTTCATATATGTGCTTCTCGGCACTTGAAACTGATACATAGAGTTTGAATGAATCTAAGTTTCTAAAAATAAACCCATTGCCTGTGACTGAATTTTTAACAAGTTAAAAACAAGTTAGAAAAAAAAGCTTGTAACTGAAATTTGAGTATTTCTCAATACCATGAACTTTGAGGAGCATTTACAGCTTTTGCTTCAAACATCCAATAGTTCTAAATTATTCTAAACAATATTGCAAAAATGTTAAGTAATTAGTGTTAATTACTTTAGTGTCAATACTTTCCACTAATGTATACAGCTTAAAATCTATCTCTAGTGCTCCTCTTATGAGCATCATACTTTACAAATGGGATGAACTTCCTGTTCTGAGAATCTTTTACTGGTCAAAGTTGGGCTTATTGTCTTCATTTTCCCCTTTATTTGAAATTCTTTTGTTCTGAAATCTATATAAATTTGAAGTGTTTTTTGAGAGATGAAATTTACAACAATTTTCAATAATTTAAAAATTATTTAAGGAAAGAAAAAGTGAGATGTAACCTAACTGAAGTAACCACAGGTCTAACTAAGGTAGACCCGGCTTGAGAATTTGAAGTTTTGATATTCTGCCCTGACCACGCATGCCCTCCCTTGACATATTACTGTGTATCTCTGTTCTCAAAATCCTCATCTGTGAAATGGCCAAAAGGAGGAGAGATATTATTTCACTGGAACATTGTAAAAATAACACAAGACGTGAAACACAAGGATTTTTGCCTACTGTCTTCAATAGTGTGTAGGTATGCTTTTTGATGGCAGAAAAACAAAAACACTGTACAAGTGTTTAGTATCTATTGTGAGGCAGACAGAGTCGTCGTGGAAAAATAGAAAAGTGGGATTCACAAGTTATACAAGTTTCATTTGGTTTCAAATTTCCTTTGGAGGCGGGACTAATTAGGTCATGCTTTGGAGATTTAATAATGTGAGTAACAACAGGGGAAAATACAGATCAAAAATATTCCTTCCTTACAGGAAATCATGACTACAAAGGTGAGCTATGATTTGTTTTGCACAACAAGTAACCAGAGTAAGAAAAATAAAGAGGAAAGCATAAAAGTAATCAAAGAGTTGCCTACAGATACAGATTTGGTTTGAGTTCTTCATTATAATTAACCCAGTGCACATAAAATACAATTGTTGTAGCTTACAATTCTAAGCTTACACCACCGCTCAATTCGTGGCAGCTTATTTAAATAGGAAGAAAAATTTTCAGGAAATAATAAACCATGTCCAGAAAGCTCGTCCTAAGAGTGAACACCTATAAAACTATGGCAGACGTCACACCAGTCATGCTATGTGGCCACAGATTAATTCCTCAAAGAGCATTTACCCTCAATATGGTAAACATAAATTGTTTATCGGGGGCCAGTCCCGTGGCGGAGTGGTGAAGTTCACACTCAGCTTCAGCGGCCCAGGGTTTCGCCGGTTTGGATCCTGGGCGCGCCACAACTAAAAGGACCCACAGCTAAAAGATACAACTATATACTGGGGGGATCTGGGGAGTAAAAAAGCAGAAAAAGAAAAAGATTGGCAACAGTTGTTAGCTCAGGTGCCAATCTTTAAAATAAAATAAAAGTAAAAATAAATAAATAAATAGTATATTGTACTATTAATTTACATAATATATATCTACCTTTGAGCAATAAAACCATGTGTAACACAAACCACTTAAGGCCATTGTTAGGGCGACGACCTTTTACACTTACTCACTAAATATTTACTGATGTTGTTAGGGTTAGAACATTTAAAGAAATGCCTTCTTTTTCTGAGTAATACCAGTTCTTGAACTCTCAATAAAATGGTATTTTGTGATGAATTAACATTTGACTTAAAGAAAATGACCCCATTTCCAAAACTCTCTATAATTTTGGGGATGAGTTTTTTAAGTTTACAAAACCAAGAATAACAATTATATTAATTTTTAATTAAATATTTGTAACTAAGAATCTAAATGACCAATCCAGGTGCAAATTTTAAAATGTGCGTAATTTGAAGAGAGACAGATGGCAGTTAGAAATGCAGGACAGAGTCATCAAAAGAATTCCAGAGACCTGAGACATTTTTGGCTAATAATTGGTGAGATTTTCAGATTTTAATGCAGACATAATATTTTCATTACATTCAAGTGAGCACTGTAAGTGGTTTTAGAATAAAATCACAAAATCATAGGGATTTATACATCTTCAATGTAGTATCTAGACTAGCCCACTGTCTGCTTCAGAGAAATACACACACACACACACGCATTCCTAGGAGGATTTTATAACCTCACTTAATAGGACATTCCAGTGTACACATTCCCCTCCAATAAGTAAATAAATAAATCAATATGACTAAGAGGTCAAGCAGTATTATTAAATTGTCTGCTGGTTTGGTTGTATCTCTCCAAAGACCAAGTTGAATCACCCATGCTCTTCATCTTCTGGCAGAAGTCCAAAGATGAAGGGAGAGCAAAGCAAGCTCTTTCAAGGGACAGAATGCAGACTTGCCCATGCGCCTGGTAGGTTGTCGAAAGACGGTGTCTCTTGCTAATGTTTGTGTGAGGACCTGAAATTGGCCACCCCAAGATATGTCTCTTTGGCATCAGGATTATTTGAGGCTGATTGCTTTTGATAAACTGGGACAGGGAAGGAGGCTCTGAGGAATGGAACTTGCCCTTTGTTAGGACACATTTACATTTGTAAGGTAAATCTCTATCTGTAAAAGGTGCCTCCCTCTCTGTACCAGGAAGAAGAAAGGAGATGACCTTCTCTCCAAAAATTCTTAATCAATACCAAAGGCAAGGACTTAAATCTGCATTTTATTGTGCTTGTCTGGTAACCTCCTGTAGCTGACTTCCCTCCCCCCCCAATGTTGGCATTTCTTTAAGGATTAAGCATCTTTCCTTAGGAAAGGAACTGATTGCTGTGCTCACCTGTGACCACCCAGCTCCAGACAATAGACTTGCCTCCTGCTATACCCACCGAGATAGCAGACCACTATCTGCTGTGTCCATCAAGCACTGTGCCGACAGGGCAATCTTGTGACTATTGTGGGAGGGACATTTCAATCACATGTGAAACACTCTGTTTGGGGGTATATAACCACTATGTGCACCCCACTTCTTTGGTGCCCTTTCTTCCTTCGGGAAGAAAGGCCCCGGGCCATGGTTCCTCATAAAGCTTTGTTTAATTTTCTCTTGCTACTCTGTCTCATGTGAATTTAATTCGTTCTCAGGCCAGACGAACCCCCATTTGGGAAGAGGAAATGTCTTCCTCCCCTACATTTGCAACAACACCAAAGTTTACTAAAATATGTTCTTGGCTCTTCCAGCTCATATGAGAGTGTCTAGCCCATAGTTTTATATTCCTGGCATATAGAAATGATAAAAATAAAAATAATTTTTCATTTCTGTAGAAATAAAAATTTCTGCTGATTAAGTTAATTTAAACATACGTGGTCTCTGTGCAGCCTGAATGGACATGAGAATTTATGTTAAAGTGGAAATTGATGAAATTGAAAAACCAGGCTGTTCTTAATCATTAACTGTGAAATTTTTAAGGGGATAACATAGTATCCAACATCAAGCAGAGTGTTGAAATTGTAAATAGGCTATGAGCATATGTTGCAAATAAATGGAGCTGTGAGAATAGAAAAAATACATAGCTCAATCAGAGAAGCTAGGGTAAGGAATTGCTATGTAAGCATGTGCTTGGTGAAGTCAGCCAGGGGCTGGCAGTGGCCTCCTCAGGCACAAAGTAAGGCTATGTGTCTCAGCCTCTTGCAGTTAGGTGGAGCCAAAGGAATGCTATTCTCCCATTTTAGGCCACTGCAATGAGAATAACCCCCAAGATACTTGGAGCCATGTGGTAAACGTGTGAAGCACAAAATGGAAGACTGAATCCTAGGAGGACAGCCTCCTCTGGAGCCATACCAGTCTTGGGTTCTTCCCTAAGCAGAAATTAGCTCTCATCATCTTCAACTGTTGAGATTGGGGAGTTGTCTGCCATAGCAGCTAGTGTTACCTTAACTCAATGGTTCTTAAACTTCAGCATCCATCAGAATGACCTGGAGGTTTGTTGAAGCATGTTGAAGGCTTTGCCCTAGAGTTTCTGATTCAGGGAGTCTGAGGTGGGACCAACTCGCAACTCTGACCAGTTCCCAGATGCTGCTGCCTTTGGTGTCACACTTTAAGAACTGCTTCTTTAACTAACACAACATACTTAAGGTAAATATAAATTATTATTTTTATTGGCTACTGGAACTTTGAGATACAAAAAAGTTTCTTCTTTGTCTGCCTCATAGTTATCTTGGTAGTGCTCGTGAGAATTTGAACTCGTGTCTAGAATGGGGAAAATGCTTCAGCAATCCAGAGTCAGTCTTAATTTTCCTATTTCTGCCTTTCCTTCCATAAACAATTCTTCATCTATTAAGCTAAATGACAGATTTTCAGAGCATATTAATGAATAACTTCATTGTAATTGTGAATTCCTGGTTGGACTGAACTTATGAGTACTCCTGGTCTGTTTTTCCTGATGACCCACACCCTGGTTGTGTGCTGGCTCCTTAGCTCACCTTAAACTGACAGGAGCCTGTTTCAACATCTGCTTGATTTCTTCCCTTTGACTGCTATCTCTTTTAACTGCAAGGCCCTTTAAATGCTCTCTGTTCCCCTGGGCATTTGTAGAGGGCAGGGAGCCTAGGTACTGCCTTTCAGAACCTTCAAATCCCTCAGAAACTGAAATTTCCTTATTACTCAAGTTCTTGTTTTTTGCTTTCTTAGAATTTCCTCTGCCATCCCATAAACATTTGAAAGTGATGCAATCATTTAAAGATTCACAACATTTGGCTTGTCGGTTTCTTTAGGAAACTTAGAAAGGACCTATGTTTTTGACTGAATTAAACTACAGAAACAGCAAAAAAAAAAGTATATAGTTTTCTTTTTCTCAAAGATTCTCTGCTGCAGGTGATGGAACAAAATTCTAAGGATACACACAAACCCTTTAGTTAAAAATTTATATGTAAAAGTCTATTTCTCTAACTTTATATATGTATTTACATAGAGAGAGAGAAAAAAATATAGATATAATATGAAGCATCAAATTTCTCTGAAGGAAATGTTTCAAAATATGCTATCTTCTGTGTAAAATGGGGATAGCAGAGTACTAAATCATAGTTTTGTATAATTAAATGAGAAAAGACATACAGAATAATGCCTGACACAGCACTCAAAAACCTTAGCTACTAGACTACTGCTGCCACCACTCTGGATTGCTAATTGGGCGTTTTAAGGAGCAGTGACCACAGGGTGCGCCCCCACCCTCCCAGGACACTCAAGCATCTCGGCAAAGGAGTCAGGACCAAGTTGGCTGAAGGTCAACTGAACAGGCCCAGGAAATTCCTAGTGCAGTGACACAGCCTGAAAAACGACCTTCACCGATGGCGAGCAATGTCCCCCAGATCCTCATTATTCTGGAAATCAGCTAAGTCTTTTGGGGTTATTGTAGCTTGAGATCTGGTGGAGGGGGGTCCCTCTTTGGTGGAGGGGGCTACAGCTCTACAAAAGTGGGGAATAATGAATTTAGATGTTGCCAGACCAAAAAAAGCAAGAGTTAAATAATTTCAGAGATACCAGAAAAGTGCTTTTGCCTAATATAAGAACCTACTGGTACCTAGAATTATTGAAGTCAATGAATTTTAAAAAGAGTCTTCATTCCACAGTTTTTCTTAAGGCTTGATAAGAGATGTTTGCATGACAACACAGCCTATTCTTTGGAACTGGCTTTAGGAAGAGAATAGACACAGAGAAGAAGGGCAAAAGAGATCCACGGGGAGTGTGGGCACGTGGAGCCACTGAGCAGAACAGTGACCCAGGACAGCGGGAGGCAGATGTTGCCCTGTCTGGGTTTGCTGATATGTGTGGATTGGCTTCTCCTGCATGACCGTGAACTTGGAGTTCTGTAGTGGTAAAACGCATGAGGAGATGGTGGTCTCTTAAAACCCAGTAACATTATTACTAAAAGTTTTCCTACAGCCATTTTCACTCTCTAAACTAGCTTTAAAGAATGCATTAATTTGTGCATAGCATGATGAAGATAACCATAGGGAATAAAAATTATGGTGGAACAAATAGTTGTCTGATACTAGCCTTAGTTTTATTATCATATGGGCAAGTAGACTGAACCACCTTAAACCTCCGTGGGTTTTTTTTTAAATTGTAAAATAACATTATTGCTTTCATTTTCTATTTTTTTTTAACAATTAGAATTTACCTTGTTCAGGAAACTATTAAGGGAACTTTTAAGAATACATAATTAAAAGAGGATAATGTGCGGCCGGCCCCGTGGCCAAGTGCTTAAGCGTGCGTGCTCCGCTTTGGCGGCGCAGGGTTTCACTGGTTCGATCCTGGGTGTGGACATGACACCGCTCAGCAGGTCACGTTGAGGTGGCGTCCCACATGCCACACCTAGAAAGACCTGAAACTAAGATATACAACTATTTACCGGGGGGAGTTGGGGAGATAAAGCAGAAAAAAAAAAAAAGACTGGCAACAGTTGTTAGCTCAGAGGTCAATCTTTAAAAAAGGAAAAAAAAAAAAAAACAAAGGATAATGTAATTTATAGGAAAAAAGAATGAAGAATATAGAAACTAATACATAAAAGGAACATAGAAATGAAGCCAAATCAATATGTATACCATAAATAGCTATATATACTTGTTTTAACAAGGATACAAGTTTGGGGAGAATTATAAGTGATTTTCATGAGAATTCAATTTTATGACACTATGGAAATGCTACTTAGTTTTCAGTAAAATAGGGACTTCTCCCATAAATCCGTTATTTCATTCTCTTCCCCAGCCCATCTAGGATCAGTATTTGCATACTATAGGGACTTTCTGTTTCTTATTCCTCAAAGCAGATGAGAAAAGGAAAGAATTTAATTTCTGAAAGTCCTGGTGGCATAGCTACAGTGAGAACTTAGGGCTTCATAAATCTAAATTACTTAGAAAAAGGAGCTATACTCTCGTTACTTTTCATTTCCCTGACTTTCTTAAAGAGGTTCCCAGAGCTTTTCAACTACTAAGCAGGTCTAACTACATATATATATTTTTATATAATATATAAATTATACTAATATAAATCTAATTAAATTTGCCATAAAATATCCACATGGGCATAAAAATGTGAAAGTATTAAAAATCATATTTTATATTCATCCTAATACAAAACATTTGAAAAAATAATTGAAAGCAATAATTCAAAACCTATTTTCACTCTAATATATGCCTGGGTTCATTGACCTCTTATGTTTGTGCATAGGCATGCAAGAGAAACACCTGGGCCATGCCAGAATTGAAATAAAACTACACCACCTGTAAAAAAAATGCAGATATCTCTAATACCTCAACATACCAGGAAACTTAACAGAATTCATATGTGTAACAAAATAATGTTCTTGCAAGTAAGCGTGGGCTTTTCCCTCCTTGACAGTGCTGAAACCTAGAAAATGTTCTGGAAGCCACTTGGCAGAGGCTTTTCTCTTTTGTGCCTCCCACACTGACAGAATGCAAACTTATGTCCTTGTCATGAGTTGGTGCGAATGCTGTCATCAATGTGGCTCAGTCCAATTCTGTATCATTCTTTCCATATTAAATCCTCCTGAATGTATAGTTTGAAACTTTTTCAGTAGTACCAGGGAATCATATTTATTCCCAATGTAATACAAATTAAAATTAGGGCCCATTTCCTAGAGAAAAAGAAAAGCTTAAAAATAATACCCATATTCAATGTTACTTGTTATGCTGCCACTTAAAGTAATTGTGGAATTATTCAGTGATTTGAAATCATTTCATCATAATGCATAATTTGTACCATCTTCAAAAATCAAGAGTCATGGCATTTCACTGAGTTCTAAGAATATTTAAATTGCACAAAACTATTGCTCTCAATTGCTGTATTCACCCCAGAATGTTTATCCACCTCTGAACTTCCCCTAATGATTTAACTAAAAGCATTCGAGGCTATCTCATTACCAGCTTGATAAGGATAAAACTGGTCCTCTTTCTTCTACTGCTTTTCTTTGTAAAGTTCTCATTCCAATGGCCCATTCCTCGTAGTAACTCACATTGAAGGGATTTTTAACCCTGCATTGGTTATGAAGACAGACCTAGACTGCTATCAGATTTTCTGTTAAATAGCTTCTAATCTCTCTCCCATCTACTCAACTTCTACCCTCCCAGGTAGCTAGGGCTGCCACAGCCTCCTTCTCACCCGATTCTCTGTTTCAACACTCTGCTCTCTCCTCTTAAGCCTCGCACTCCCCTCACGGGGATCTCCCAAGTCACTGCCAACAAAGTCTGCAAACCATGCACTTGATCACGCCCCCACTCCACCTGCTCATGTGCTTGACCACGCCTCCCACTCCACCTGCTCATGTGCTTGATCACACCTCCCTCTCCACTTGCTCATGTGCTTGACCACGCCCCCACTCCACCTGCTCATGTGCTTGACCACGCCCACCTCTCCACCTGCTCAGTTGGAATCATTACTCTTGTTCTCTTCGACTCTCCAGGCTTCACTCTCCTTTCTTTCCTGAAAAATGTATTTCCCTAAGCACATTTAACACTAGCTTACTCAAGCAACTGTTTGAGTCCTGGTTTAGTCCTGAATTCTTTTCTGAGTGGAAGACAAAAAGTGAGTTTACTTTGGTCTGATCACCTGTATACTTGGATCTACTCTGTTCTTCACATTAATTTAAATTTTTGTATTTTTAAATTTTATTCATACACACTCGCACCTTTATTTTACACACATTTTTATAAATAACTATGATATTATCAAAAACACTAAGATAAAGAAGATTGTGTCTGTATAAGTCTTCATAGGACAAGTGAACCTCATGTCTTCACAGGAATTTTAGCATTAATTTAATAACTACAAAGACGCTTGCAATAAATACTAGAACAAAAGCATATGTGAAGTTTGATGATCAAGCTGACACTTCCCAAATTTACTTAATCGTAAACTACCTTTTAAAAAAACTCAATAATTACAGTTCACATGATACTATTTAATTAATCTTAATAAACTATTGAACATTAGAGTTTCAAAAACATATTTAGCATTAAATAATCAAAATATTAGCATAAAGAAAAATAGGATGTCCAAAGAAATATGCGGTAAAATAAAGGGAAAAAAATCAAACCAAATATTTGCCAAAAAAATAGTTATGAGTAAAATTTGATTTATACTGTTCCTTGACTTTAATAGCTATTCAAAATTCATAACCTGGATCTTATACAACACCAATAGTTTGAAATTGTATCAGTAAAAATTAGGTTGATTCTTGAGTTTTAGACAACCCAACATAACAACGACTTAAACAAGACAGAGTTTATATCTCTCATGTAATCCACACCAGTCTCAATCTAATCCAGAAGTTTCATACTCTTCAGGATTTCAGATTCCTTTGAGGACACTATCCTGTGATCCTCCACACGTGGTTACACTTCATGGTCAAAAGAGGCTGCTTTGACTCAGCCATCACATATGCATTTTAGCATATATATTTCAGCTTAAAGGAAAGAAACAAGGCTGGATAAGGATGCTCATTCCTGTTAAGAATACTCGCCAGAAGTCACAACATCCCTTTGGATAGAATGAATCACCTGTACTCACCCAGCTGCAAGGGTCTCTGGGAAATACGATGTCTATTTATTTTGTCTAGTAAAAATCCGGGTCCTGTTACTAAAAAAGAAACTGAGAGTAGATATTGTGGGACAACTAGCAGTCTCTGTTAGTCGCAAGGTCATAATTATTAGTTTTATATGTGAACACAAAATCAGTCTTCTACTTTTGTCCACAAAGGATGTAAGTGACTCAATTCAAGCCGATGTCAGAGAATGACTCCCAGGACTTGTGTGGGATCTACCAGGTGAGAGGTCTTCTCCACTGCACTTAAAGTCATCGTGTTCTGAGACTGAAGCCAGTGGGGCTGCCTATCAGAACTGGAGAACAGGGCCAACCTAGAGCCAAGATATAGACGTGGCAATACCATCTGAGCTTTGAATCAAACTGTGCCTAGAACCCGTCCTACCTACATGTGTCAGTAAATTTGTTTCCATAAGGACAAGTCAATTTTTGTCAAGGTTTTCAAACTTCTGCTAAGCTCAATATATGCAAGATGGTAGTCCATGTTCACAAAAGCACTGTGTCTGTTTGTTTATTTTAAATTCTTATCAGGGTTTGTATATTAAGGTGATAGTACACTTGCAAAATCACAATCAAAACATTAATATGAAAAAGCCCTATATATTTTAATAACATTTTAAAGTTGTCCTTTTTTCGTATATTCTAGACAAACACTGTCCAGTGTAAATATAATGCAAACCACAAATGTTAGCCATGTATGTGATTTTAAATTTTCTCAGTAGTCATATTTAAAATGTAAAAAGAAACACATAAAATTAATTTAATATATTTTGTTTAATCCCAACATGTCAAAATACCATTTCAACATGTAATTAACATTAAAATTATTAAAAATATATTTAATTTCCTTTTTTCATACTATGTCAAGAAATCCAGTGTGTCTCAGTACAGTATGACTTAAAATCCGTCCCAACTCAGACGAGATGTATTTCAAGTGCTCAATAGCCACGTGTGGCGAGTGGCTACCATAGTGAATGGAGTCACTCTAGTCCAAGTTAATTCATAAGAATGATCCATTCCTTAAGGAGTGGAAAGAATTTATTATAAACCAATTAAGTCTAGAAATTTTGATGGGAAAGGATGGGTATATGTAGGAACTGTGATTATCTTTTTAAATCCTTAGGTTTTCTTTAATCTATTTTGATAATTTCTTTTTTCTGTATTTAGAGTTGGAAATTTATTGGCATAACCTTGCATATAAGGTAAAAGATCATTAGAACTGCTTTAGTTGAAAGTTACTGAAAGTATAAACACATTTTATGAGGCCAGCATTGCCCTGATATCAAAACCAGACGAATATGCCACAAAAAAAGAAAATTACAGGGACCAGACCAGTGGCATAATGGTTGAAGTCACCTGCTCTGCTTCAGTGGCCTGGGCTTCACTGGTTCAGATCCCGGGCATGGACCTACACACCACTCATCAAGTCATACTGCGGCAGTGTCCCACATACAAAATAGAGGAAGACTGGCAGAGATGCTAGCTCAGGGACAATCTTCATCAAGCAAAAAGAGGAAGATTGGCAACAGATGTTAGCTCAGGACTAATCATCCTCACCAAAAAACAAAAAAGTAGAAGAAAATTACAGAAATGTATACATAAAACATGAACATATTACTGATAAGGGACTAATGTCCAAAATATGTAAAGAACTCATATAACTCAATAGCCAAGTAAATAATCCAATTAAAAAATGGGCAGAAGATCTGAATAGACATTTTCCCATAGAAGGCATGCAGATGGCCAACATGTACATGAAAAGATGCTCAACATCATTAATCACCAGGGAAATGGAAATCAAAACCACAGTGAGATATCATCTTGTATCTGTTAGAACAGCTATTATCAAAAAGACAAGAAGTAACAAGTGTTGGCAAGAACGTGGAGACAAGGAAACCCCTGTGCACTGTTGGTGGGGATGTAAAATGGTGCAACCACTGTGGAAAACAGTATAGAGTTTCCTCAAAAAATTAAAAACATAGCTACTATATGATCCAGCTATTCCACTTCTGGGTATTTATCCAAAGAAAATGAAAACACTAGTTTGAAAATATATACACACCCTCATGTTCATTGCATTATTATTTACAGTAGCCAAAACATGGAAACAACCTAAGTGTCCATTAATAGGCGAATGGATAAAGAAATTGTGTGAGATATATATATATATATACACACACAATGTAATGTTATTCAGCCATAAAAAAGAATGAAATCTTGCCATTTGAGACAACATGGATGGAGATTGAGAGAATTATGCTAAGAGAAATAAGTCAGACAGGGAAAAACAAATACTTTTTTGTTCTCCTGACTTTACTAACTTTTAACAATAACCATATATGATGCTATAACCAGAAAATTGTAAATATTATTTTTAAAAAATTTAAATATAGGGGCTGGCCCCGTGGCCGAGTGGTTAAGTTCGCGTGCTCCGCTGCAGGCGGCCCAGTGTTTCGTTGGTTCGAATCCTGGGCGCGGACATGGCACTGCTCATCGGACCACGCTGAGGCAGCATCCCACATGCCACAACTAGAAGAACCCACAACGAAGAATATACAACTATGTACTGGGGGGCTTTGGGGAGAAAAAGGAAAAAAATAAAATCTTTAAAAAAAAAAAATTTAAATATACCCTAAAAATATTTTTAGTCATTCAATAATGCAGTCTTAGTTTATAGATTGCCTCTTCTACTAAGTCTAGGATAAGTGGTTGTAAAATGACCTCTCCTATAAGACTTGTTTCTGAAAAAAAAATTAAAATTAAACAAAATAAAAATTCTGATTTTTTTCCTATCCTTTTCTGTCTGCTTAGGTTCTTAAGAAGGTGATTTTTCTTTGTTTTTGTACTCTCTTGCCCAAAGTTGGCAATCAATGCATTTTATCACCTCAGGTCTCATCCAGGTTTTAATTTCTCAAATTCTTGTATTTCCATATTTTTGCCCTGAAACTGCAGTTTTTATGTTTTGTTTATATTGCTGATTTGGAAAAAAATCATCCCTCACTGTGCTGAAACTAATTCTCTAATGTACAAATACTGTAATGTTTACTCGTTTAGGAAGCCAAACAGTCCATTTCCCAACTGGCTTTTTTTCCTAATGCTTTTAGCTGGAAGAAAAATAGCAACACTCCATCAGTTAACGGGCATTATTAAAGTAATTCCGACTTACATAAGTGTAACATTTTACAGATTTTCTGTATGTGACTTTCTTCTCTTATTTAGATCCCTTAGGGGAATGTCTTCCCTTTTCCAACTTATCAAGAAGAAACACTTTAAGGTACATATTTAATTTCATTTTAAACAATAATTTGATCTCATCAAGATGGCAGCATAGGAAGATTCTGAACTTGCCTCCTCCCACGAACACAACCAGGTTACAAGTATTCTTGGAAAAATTACCCCTTAGAGAGAACTGAAAACTGGATAGAAAGAAACTCCACAACAAGGGACAGTCCTGACTGGGGCAGAAGAGGAAGAAATTCCTTTGGGAGAGAAAAAAGCCACCTTCATGAGCTGTGGAGCTTTGCGGCTTGCTGGGTGGGAGCAACTCTAAGGTACGCAGCCCTCCCTGGAGGAAAGGGATCTGAGCGGGCACACGCTACCACTATAAGCATCCTTCAGATTCGGCACAACTGAGACAAGTCTCATTATATTTGCCTTCACTGGCTATTAACTACAACGGAGAATACCCCGAGAAAAGTCACTGGACATAAGCTGATAAAAAGACAGCTCTTAAAAGGCTGAAGCAAAAATTCACCTGTCTCAGCAAGCAGCCTAAAATCACCAGAAAGAAGGGTTCATAGTCCTTTGGTGAAAAGAGACTCACCTGGTGGGCTCTGGGTGCATCTCAGTGAGAGGTGAGACCTCTCTGTAGATGGAGATGTTGGTAGCAGCCATTGTTGTGACCTAGTACAGGTGTGCTGACATGGATGCTGGCAGACGTCATTGGAGTTCTTCACTTGGCCTGTTAGCTAAGGGGTCTACCAGACTCACTAGAGCACAGATTTGATCCAGCACAGTCAGGGAGAGTAGCCTGCCCTAGGGACTGGCCCCACCCAACGGCAAGCCTTCAGATTACTTGTTTGCTGGCATAGACTGGATGTCTGGATCCTCTACAGGCAGGCAAGTGTGTCCACCTCTGCAGGGCAGGGCCTGTGTGAGGACAAGGTGAACTGTGGGGGGTGTTGGTGGAGAGGTAAGGGCCTTTGTAGTGGGGTGACTGGGTACACTCTACAGGGTCAGGAAGTGTGCACAAACCAGGACTGTGTTGGTGATGTGTGTGGACCTGTGGGGGGTGTGGGTTATCAGTGGCAGGAGACATGTGCTTCACAAACAGCCGCAAAGGATTGGGTCCACCTTCCAAAGCCTGAAGCAATTGGGTGCTGTCATGTCTGTGGCCAGCTCCACTCAGCTGCAATCTTAAGATAGCTGACAATAGCCTTGCAGGCCTGAGGCCTATAGCAATTTTAAGCCCCTGAGCCTAGCAACCAGCTACACTGAGTAGCTACTCAATTAACAGGAAAACTGCAACAGGAATGTGCTAATAGACCTTGTAGCCAAGAGTGCTGGGGCTCCTCAAATCCCATTTACAAACAGCCTGCCAGGAGGGGAAACCCTAGACTCCCCGGGTACCTGCAGTAAGAGCAACCCAGACACAGCAAAAGGACACAAGTAGCCCACAGAGGGTGTAGAACTACTGGAACTTTGGGACTGGTGATGAGAGGGAAGCACACTGCTGGGCCTCACATAGCATCTCTTACATAAGGCCACTTCTCCTAAATCAGGAGATATACCTGACTCACCTAATACATAGATACAGACACAGAGAATGAGGCAAAATGAGGAGGCAAAGGAATATGTTCCAAACAAGGGAACAGGACAAAACCCCAGAAAAAGAACTAAATGAAATATAAATAAGCAGTCTACCTGACAAAGAGTTCAATCAAAACGTCATAAGATTCTCACTGATCTTGGGAGAAGACTGGATGAACACAGTGAGAACATCAGCAAAGAATTGGAAAATATAAAAAAGAACCAATCAGAAATGAAGAATATAACACTGGAAGTGAAAAATTCACTAGAGGGACTCAATAGCATAGTATATGATAGAGAAGAACATATCAGTGAGCTGGATGAAAGACTAGAGGACATCCCTTAGCTGGTCAGATAAAAGAAAAAAGAATTAAAAAGAAGGAGAACAGTCTAAGGGATCTCTGGGACAATATCAAGCACACTAACATTTGTATTATAGGTGTCCCAGAAGGTGAAGAGAGACACAAAGGGACAGAGAATCTATTTGAAGAAATAATAGTGGAAAATTTTCCTAACCTAAGGAAGGAAGCAGACATCTATGTACAGGAAACACAGAAAGCACCAAACAACATAAACACAAAAGGGCACACACCAAGAAACGCTATAATTAAAATGTCCAAAATTAAAGATAAAGAGAGAATCCTAAAAGCTGCAGAGAAAGGCAACAAGTGACATAAAGGAAACTCCATAAGGCTATCAGCTGACTTCTCAGCCAAAACACCACAGGCTAGAAGAGATGGGCATGATGTATTTAAAGTGCTGAAATGAGAAACTCTACCTGGCAAGGTGATCATTCAAAATGGAAGGAGAGATAAAGAGTTTCCCAGACAAGCAAAAAATTAAAGGAGTTTATCACCAAGAAGCCAGTCCTATAATAAATGCTGTAGGGATTTATTTAAGTGGGAAAGAAAAGATCACAAATAGGAATAAGAAAATTATCAAAAACAAAAAGCACTAAGATCACTGGTAAGGGGAAAAACACAGTAAAGGTGGCTGATCAATCACCTATGAAGATAATATGAAGATTAAAAGACAAAAGTACTAAAATTATCTATTTCAATGATAAGAGGATCATGGATAGACACACACAAAGTAGGAGATTAGCTATGATTTCAAAAACATAAAATGTGAGAGGAGGGGAGTAAAAGAGTGGAGCTTTTGGAAAGAGGTCAACCTAAAGAGACTATCAACTCAATATAGATTGCTATATATGTAGAATGTTATATATGAACCTCATGGTAATCACAAACCAGAAACCAATAATAAATAAACAAATAACTAAGAGAAAGGAACTCAAACATATTACTAAAGAAAGACATTAAACCACAAGGGAAAAGAGCAAGAGAAGAAGACGGGAACAGAGAAGAACTACTAAAACACTTAGAAAAAAGTAATAAAATGGCAATAAATACATGTTTGTCAATAGCTACTTGAAATGTCAATGGACTAAATGCTCCAATCAAAAGGCATAGGGTGGCCGATTGGATTAAAAAAGCAAGACCCATATATATGTTGCCTACAAGAGACACATTTCAGACCTAAAGACACTCACAAACTGAAAGTGAAGATATGGAAAAAGATACTCCATGTAAATGGCAAAGAAAAGAAAGCAGGAGTAGCAATACTTATATCAGACAAAATAGACTTTGAAACAAAAACTGTAACAAGAGACAAAGAAGGTAATACATAAAGGGAACAATCCAACAAGAAGATTATAACACTTGTAAATATCTATGCACCCAACATAGGAGTACCTAAATATATAAAGCAATTATTAATAGACATAAAAGGAGAAATAGACAGTAACACAATAATAGTAGGGGACTTTAACACTCCACTTAGCCAATGGATAGATCATCCAAACAGAAGATCAATAATGAAACACTGGCCCTAAATGACACATTTGACCAGTTGGACTTAGTGGATATATATAGAACATTCCATCCAAAACCACAGAATGCACATTCTTTTCTAATGCACATGGAACATTCTCCAGGATTGATCACATATTAGGCCACAAAACAAGTCTCAATAAATTTAAGAAGATCGAAATAATACCATGCATCTTTTCTGACCACAAAGATATGAAACTAGAAATCAACTACGGAAGAAAACCAGAAAAGTCACAAAAACATGGAGATTAAACAAAATGCTACTGAACAACGATTGGGTTAATGGAGAAATCAAAGGAGAAATCATAAAAGGCCTGGAGACAAATGAAATAGAGACTAAAAAATCAATGAAACAACGAGCTGGCTCCTGGAAAGATAAAATTGGCAAAACTTTAGCTAGATTCACCAAGAAGAAAAGAAGGAAGGCTCAAATAAATAAAATAAAAAATGAAAGAAGAGAAATTACAACAGACACTGCAGAAATACAAAAGGTTATAAGGGAATACTATGAAAAGCTATATGCTAACAAACTGGATAATCTAGAAGAAATGGATAAGTTCTTAGAAACATACAACCTTCCAAAACTGAATCAAGAAGAAATAGAGAATGTGAATAGACCAGTCACCAGTAAGGAGATCAAAATAGTAATAAAAAACCTCCCAAAATGTAAAACTCCAGGACCACATGGCTTCCTGGGTGAATTCTACCAAACATTCAAAGAAGATTTAATATCTATCCTTCTCAAACTCTTTCAAAAAATTGATGTGGAGGTGAAGCTTGCTGACTCATTCTATGAAATCACCATTATCCTGACACCAAAACCAGACCTCAACAACAACAAAAGGACATTATGACCCTTTAAAAACAATTCAGTGAGCATCACGGTGGAGTACATTCTCCCATTAATCTCTGTCCTTCAACATACAACAAATAGGACATTCATACTCCAACAGAGGACATACAAACACAACACAAAAAATGTCAGAGAGACACATGCAGTGATACAACAGGGGGTGGAGAGTCTGGAGACACCCTCAGAGGGGGTGGGATGGGGTAATAGAAAACTTGGCTCCCTCCCCTAAAGGCTGCAATCCAGGACTATGGGTGGCATCCAAGAGGGAAGGAACAGAAGAGGGGACGTTCATTCATGGGAACATCAAGGACCCCTGAGGGCCCTTATAGCTTAGGGAAGACCTCTAATCAGGCAAAAGCTTTTGTGGGAGATGACCTCAACAAGCCAACACCTCAGGAGACTAGACAGTGAGAGCAGAGAAAACACCAAGAGCCCACATGAGAAAGCAACCCTCCACTCAACCATCCAGCATGGTTCTACTGCCTAGGATGTTGCAGAAGGCAGAAGGCTCAGAATATATGGTGCTTGACCCCCACCCCGTGGAGATAGGCTGTAACTGTGATCAAATATCACCAGGATGTGAAAAAACAGAGCCACTCCCTCTAGCAATATCAAACATTGTATTAGATCTCCAGACCAGAGAGAAAATGATACGTATCTAGAAATCAATCCTGAGGACACAGAAATATGTAATCTAAATGACAAAGAATTCAAAATAGCTATCATCTAAAAACTCAACAAGTTAACAGAGAATGTAGAGAAACAGTTCAATGAGTTCATGAGCTACTTCACAAAACAGGTGAGAACTATAAAGAAGAATGAATCAGAAACATTGGAGATGAAAGACACAATGAAAGAAATAAAACAAAATATGGATTTCAAGAATGTGTCAGTGGATATCATAGAGGAGCATATCAGCATAATCAAAGATAGACATGTTGAAATGCTCCAGATAGAGGAGGAGAGAGAACTAAGACTAAAAAGAAATGAAGAAAATCTCCGAGAAATAGCTGACTCAACTTCAAAATGCAACATAAGAATTATATGTATTCAAGAAGGAGAAGAGAAGGAGAATGGAGCAGAAAGTTTGTTCAAAAAAATAATAGCAGAGAACTTCCCAAACCTGGGGAAGAATATGGAAACTCATGTGAAAGAGGCTATCAGATCTCCTAAATATGTCCATGTAAAAATACCTATTTCAAGGCATATAGTAGTGAACCTGGCAAAAGTGAATGACAAAGAAAAAATACTAAGGGGAGCAAAGAAGAAGAAAACAGCCCACAAAGGAACCCCTATCAGGCTTTCAGTGTATTTCTCTGCAGAAACTTTATGGGCTAGGAGAGAGTGGAATGACATATTCAAATTTTGAAGAACAAAAACTTTCAGCCAACAATACTCTATCCAGTGAAAATATCCTTCAGATATGATGGAGAAATAAAAACAGACAAACATAAGCTAAAGGAGTTTGTAGCCATGAGACCCTTCCACCGTACAAGAAATCCTGAATAGCCTCATACCTGAAAAAGAAAAAAAAAAAAAAAAGGAGAAAGGGGTTAAAAAGCATGGAGTAAGGAGATAAACAGGAAGATAGAATCAGAACAGGATACCAATACTCAAGTGTAGCATTAAAGACAAGGGAAAGAAAACACAAAAAGCAAAGATAATCTTGTCATTTTAACCACACACTCATAACACAAGATGGAATAAGATGTGAGAAAAACAACTTATGAGAGGAAGAGGAAAGGGACTGAATCAGTTTAGTCTAAGGAAATACGAGGCCATCCAAAAAGGGACTATGTTATCCACAAGGTTTTTGAGTAAAAACCTCATAAACCACTAAACAAAAAAGCAGAACACAGACACAAATAATAAATAGGGAGAAAACAAAGAAACACAACATAAAAAAACTACATCACTCAACTGGTAGACCAAAATACACAGGATGAGAAACAAAGGAAATGCAGGAGAACCAGAAAACAAGTGATAAAATGGCAGCATTAAGCCTTCATATGTCGATAATTATTGTAAAAGTAAAAGGATTCAATTCTCCAATAAAAAGACACAGAGTGGCAAGATGGTTTAAAAAACAAGACCCAACAATAAACTGCCTCCAGGAAACACACCTCAGCTCCAATCGACAAACGCAGGTTCAGACTGAAGGGATGGAAGATGATACTCAAAGCTAATGGAAAACAAAAGAAAGCAGATGTTGCCATACTTCAAAGACAAAGTAGACATCAAGTTAAGACAAGTAAAGAGAGACAAAGAAAGGCAGTATGTAATGATCAAGGAACATTCCATCAAGAAGAAATGACACTTTTGAATATCTAAGCACCCAACACAGGAGCACCAAAGTACATAAAGCAACTATTAACAAACATAAAAGAAGATACTCATAACACAATATTAGTAGGGGACCTCAACACTCCACTAAGGTCAATGGATAGATCATCCAGACAGAAAATCAACAAGGAAACAGTGGAAATAAATGAAAATCTAGACCAGTTGGGCTTTATAGACATATATAGAACACTCCATCCAAAAACAGCAGAAAATACCCATTCTTCTCAAGTGCACACGGAACATTCTCAAGGATAGACCATATGTTGGGAAACAAGGTAAGCATCAATAAATTTAAGAAGACTGAAATAATAACAAGTATTTTTTCTGATCACAATGCTATAAAGCTAGAAATTAACTACAAGAAAAAAGCTGAGAAACAAACAAAGATGTGGAGACTAAACAATATGCTATTGAGCAAGCAATGGATCATTGAAGAAATTAAAGGAGAAATAAAAATAGATCTTGAGACAAATGAAAATGAAAACATATCATACCAACTCATATGAGACTCAGCAAAAGCTGTATTAAGAGGGAAATTCATCGCAATACACAGTCACCGTAGCAAACAAGAAAAATCCCAAATAACCAATCTCAAACTACAACTAATTGAATTAGAAAAAGAAGAGCAAAAAAGCCCAAAGTCAGCAGAAGGAGAGAAATAATAAAAATCAGAGCAGAAATAAACGCTATTAAAAAAAAAAAAGGCAGTAGAAAGGATCAATGAAACAAAGAGCTGGTTCTTTGAGAAGATAAATAAAATTGAAACATCCCTAAACAGACTTACAAAGAAAAAGAGAGAGAAAGCTCAGATAAATAAAATTAGAAATAAAAGAGGAGAAATAACAACAGATACCACAGAAACACAGTGGATTATACGAGAATACTATGAAAAACTATGTGCCAACAAAATGGACAATGTAGAGGAAATGGATAAATTCTTACACTCTTACAATCTCCCAAAGCTGAAACAAGAAGAAGTAGAGAATCTGAATAGACCAATCACAAGTAAAGAGATGGAAACAGTAGTCAGCATCCCAAAGAATAAAAGCCCAGGCCCAGATGGCTTCCCTGGGGAATTCTACCAAACTTTCAGGGAGGATTTAATACCTATCTTTCTCAAGTTATTCCAAAAATTAGGGAAGCTAGAATGCTTCCTTACACAGTCTACAAGGCCAATATCACTCTGATACCAAAGCCTGACAAGGACAACACAAAAAAGGAAAACTACAGGCCAATGTCGCTGATGAACATAGATGCAAAAATTCTCAACAAAATGTTGGCACCCCGAATACAGTAATCCATCAAAAAGATCATACATCATGATCAAGTGGGATTTGTCCCAGGGACACAGGGAAGGTTCAACATCCGCCAATCAATCAACATGATACACCACATTAACAAAATGAGGAATAGAAACCACATGATCATCTCAATAGATGCGGAGAAAGCATTTGACAAGATCCAACAGCCATTTATGATAAAAACTCTGAACAAAATGGGGCTAGAAGGAAATTACCTCAACATAATAAAGGCCATATATGACAAACCCACAGCCAACATCATACTAAAGGGGAAAAACTGAACGCCATCCCTCTGAGAACAGGAACAAGATAAGGATGCCCCCTCTCACCACTCTTATTTAACATAGTACTGGAGATTTTGGCCAGAGCAATTAGGCAAGAGAAAGGAATAAAAGGAATCCAAATAGAGAGTGAAGAAGTGAAACTCTCACTCTTTGCAGATGACATGATCTTATATCTAGAAAACCCTAAAGAATCCATTGGTAAATTATTAGAAATAATTAACAACTACAGTAAAGTGGCAGGGTACAAAATCAAATTACAAAAATATGTTGCATTTCTGTACTCTGATAACGAACTTACACAAAGAGAATTCAGGAATACAATTCCATTTACAATTGCAACAAAAAGAATAAACTACCTAGGAATAAATTTACAAAGGAAGGGAAGGACTTATACAATGAAAACTATAGCACATTATTGAAATAGATAATGACATAAAGAGATGAAAAGAGATTCCATGCACACGGATTGGAAGAATAAACATAGTTAAAATGTCCATACCAACCAAAGCAATCTACAGATGCAATGCAATCCCTACCAGAATCCCAATGACATTCTTCACGGCAATAGAGCAAAGAATCCTAAAATTCATACAGGGCAACCAAAGACCCCGAATTGCTAAGGCAATTTTCCTGAGAAAAAAGAACAAAGCTGGAAGCATCACAATCCATGACTTCAAAACGTACTACAAAGCTATAGTGATCAAAAAGGCATGGTACTGGTACAAAAACAGGCACACAGATCAATGGAACAGAATGGTGAAAGCCCAGAAATAAAACCACAAATCTATGGACAGCTAATCTTTGACAAAGGTGCCAAGAACTTATAATGAAGAAAACACAGTCTCTTCAAAATGGATCAAAGACTTGAAGATAAGTCCTCAAACCACAAAACTCCTGGAAGGTAATATAGGTAGTACCCTCTTTGGCATCAAACTTAAAAGGATCTTTTTGAATACCATGTCTTCTCAGACAAGGGAAACCTAAGAAAAAACAAACAAGTGGGAGTTCATCAGACTAAAGAGCTTATGCAAGCCAAAAGAAACAAAACAAAAAGACAACCCACCAATTGGCAGAAAAATATTTGCAAATCATATATCTGATAAGGGATCAATCTCCATAATATATAAGGAGCTCACATAACTGAATAACAAAAAACAAACAGCCTGATCAAAAAATGGGCAGTGGATATGAATAGACATTTTCCAAAGAAGATATACAGATGGCCAGTAAGCATATGAAAAGATGTTCAACATCATTAATCATCAGGGAAATGCAAATCAAAACTATGCTGTGCTACAACTTTACACATGTTAAAGTGACTGTAATCACTAAGACTAAAAATAACAATTTTTGGAGAGGGTGAGGAGAAAGGAACCCTCATACACTGCTGGTGGGAATGCAAACTGGTGCAGCCACTATGGAAAACAGTATGGAGATTCCTCAAAAAACTAAAAAAAGAACTACCATACAACCCAGCTATCCCACTACTGGGTACCTACACAAAAAACTTGAAATCAACAATCCAAAGTAACATATGCACCCCTATGTTCACTGCAGCACTATTCACAATAGCCAAGACATGGAAACAATCCAAGTGCCCAGCAACTGATGATTGGATAAAAAAGATGTGGTATATATATACCATGAAATACTACTCAGCCATAAAAATGGACAAAATCATCCCATTTGCAACAACATGGATGGACCTGGAGGGACTTATGCTAAGCAAAATAAGCCAGACTGAGAAAGACAAACATCAGATGATTTCACTCATACATGGAATATAAACAAACACATGGACAAAGAAAACACTTCAGTGGTTACCAGGGGAAGGGGAGTGGGGGTGGGCACGGGGGTAAAGGGGAGCACTCATGTGGTGACAGATAAGAAATAACGTACAGCTGAAATTTCACAATGTTGTAAACTATCGTGAGCTCAAATAAAAACAAAAAGATAACAAAATTAAAAAAAAGGTAGGAATTTACAGGCCAATATCACTGATGAACATCGATGCAAAAATCCTCAACAAAATACTAGCAAATGGAAGACAACAATACATGAAACACATCATACACCATGATCATGATCAAGTGGGATTTATTCCAGGGATGCAGTGGTGATTCAACAAACCAAAGACGGTCTGCAAATCAATCAATGAGATTCACCACATTAACAAAATGAAGAATAAAAATCACACGATCATCTCAATAGATGCAGAGAAAGCATTTGACAAGATAGAGCATCCATTTATGATAACTCTAAATAAAATGGATGTAGAAGGAAAATACCTCAACGTAATAAAGGCCATATATGACAAACCCACAGCTAATATCATTCTCAATGGAGAAAAACCGAAGCTATTCCTCTAAGAACAGGAACCAGACAAGGATGCCCAATGTCACCACTCTTATTTAACATAGTGTTTGAAGTCCTAGCCAGAGCAATCAGGCAAGTAAAAGAAATAAAATGGATCCAAATTAGAAAAGAAGAAATGAAACCATCACTATAGACAGACGACATCATGTTACATATAGAAAACCCTAAAGAATCCACTAAAAACTTTTAGAAATACAGTCAAGTTGTAGGATACAAAATCAACATACAAAAATCAGTTGCATTTCTATACACTAACTACAAAGTAGCAGAAAGAGAAATTAAGAATATAATCTCATTTACAATTGCAACAAAAAGAATAAAATACCCAGGAGTAAACTTAACCAAAGAGGTAAAAAATCTGTACACTGAAAACTATAAAACATTGTTGAAAGAAACTGAAGAAGACACAAAGAGATGGAAAGATATTCTGTGCTCTTGGATTGGAAGAACTAACATAGCTAAAATGTCCATACTTCCTACAGCAATCTATAGATTCAACGCAATCCCCATTGAAGTTCCAACAAAGTTCTCACAGAAATAGAACAAAGAATCCTAAAATTTATATGGAACAACAATAGACCTCAAATAGGCAAAGGAATCCTGGGAAAAAAGAACACAGCTGGAGGTAACACACGCCCTGATTTCAAAATGTATTACAAAGCTATAGCAACCAAAACAGCATAGTACTGGCACAGAAAGGGACACACAGATCAATGGAACAGAATTGAGAGTCCAGAAATAAACCCACACATCTGGACAGCTAATTTTCAACAAGGGAGCCAAGAACATACAATGGAGAAAGGAGAGTCTCTTCAATAAATGGTGTCCGGAAAACTGGACAGCCACGTGCAAAAGAATGAAAGTAGACCATTATCTTACACCATGCACAAAACTCAACTCAAAGTGGATTAAAGACTTGAATGTAAGATCTAAAACCATTAAACTTCTAGAAGAAAACATAAGCAGTACACTCTTCAACATCAGTCTTGGCAGCATTTTTTCAAATATCATATCTGACCGGGCAAGGAAAACAATAGAAAAAATAAACAAATGGGAGTACATCAAACTAAAAAGTTTCTGCACAGCAAAGGAAATCATCACCAAGAAGAAAATACAACCTAACAATTGGGAGAAGATATTTGCAAACCATATATCAGATAAAAGGTTAATATCCAAAATATACAAAGAACTAATACAGCTCAACAACAAAAAAACTAACAACCCAGTTAAAAAATGGGCAAAAGATCTGAAGAGACATTTCTCCAAAGAAGATATACAAATGGCCAACAGGCACATGAAAAGATGTTCAACATCATTAACTATCATGAAATGTAAATCAAAACTACAACGAGGATCACCTCACTCGGGTCAGAATGGCTATAATTAACAAGACAGGAAGCAAGTGTTGGAGAGGATGTGGAGAGAAGGGAATCCTCAAACACTGCTGGTGAGAGTGCAAACTGGTGCAGCCACTATGGAAAACAATATGGAGACTCCTCAGAAAATTAAGAATGGATCTACCATATGACCCAGCTATCCCACTGCTGGGTATTTATCCAAAGAACTTGAAAACACAAATGTGTAAAGATATATGCACCCCTATGTTCATTGCAGCATTATTCACAATAGCCAAGACTGGGAAGCAACCCAGGTGCCTATCAAGGGACGAATGGATAAAGAAAATGTGGTATTTATACACAATGGAATACTACTCAGCCAAAGAAAGGATGAAATCCAGCCATTTGTGACAACATGGATGGACCTTGTGGGTATTATATTAAGTGAAATAAGGTGGAGGGAAAAAGTTAAATACCATATGATCTCACTCATAAGTGGAAGATAAAAACGACATTGAGAGATTGGATTGGTGGTTACCAGAGGGGGAAAGGGAGGGAGGAGGGCAAAATGGGTGATTAGGCACATGTGTGTGGTGACGGATTGTAATTAGCCTTTGGGTGGTGACTATGATGTAATCTACGTAGGAATTGAAATATAAAGATGTACACCTGAAATTTGTATAACGTTCTAAACGAATGTTACTGTAATAAAATAAATAAATAAATAAATAAACAACTATTTTCCTTCTTCTGTGGAGAATTAGACGTTGTGTGTAATGGCTTTGGTCTAGTCTATTAAATGGTTTTCAACTCTCCACCCCTCAGCAAGAATCACTGTTTCTATGCAGTTTGAGAAAAACCCTGTTGGTGTAAGGTTATATTGACACCCATTCCCTCAATTATATAATGTGCAGACACCAATCTTAGTTTTACAGAAAAGTTATTTCATTCTACATAGTGAGAATGGTAAATCAGGTGTCCTTACAGCTATCAAATAGTCAACTAGCTTAATTTGAGCAATGGAACATTATTTAATTTGCAAAAATTTTTCATTTCCTGGCATCTTTTTAGTTAACAAAAAATTTTGTATAGTAATAAATAATTCACAATTGATTTACATGAGGTTTTCATAGTGTTGAGTTTTCATAAGTATACATTTAAAAACACTTGGCATTTTGTGCTGATTCCTTCAATCGCGATTCAAAACACCTGCTTTGTGCCAGATGGTCTCTTAAGTGATAGAAACCTCGCAGTGAAAAACAAACCTCATGTTTTCTGCCCTTGTGGGGCTTCAAGAAGAGTGAATGAGAAGGACATTGAATGTATGATCACGACAAATAACAATTCAATTAAATTTTCTGTAAAGAAAAGCTACACAGTATTATAAGAATAAGTAACAGGGCGACCAACTTGGAAGTGACATTTAAGCTCAGGTCATAATGACTAGCAGTTATCCAAGACAATGAGAAGAAAGAATGTTCCTGCAAAAGGAATAGCATGTGCAAAGGGCCTGGGGCAAGAAAGAACATGACTTGATTGATAAATTGAAAAGAAGACTACGTTATTAAAATTTATTAAGTGACAGGAGAAGTGGTATGAAGTGAAGTAAGATTGTACCTTCTAAAGCTAAATGTCTTGCTCCCAAGATCATCTTCCACAGCTGATCTTTTACTGTCCTCTGATATGTCAACCTCTGAGGAATTATTAACCAATATGCTTATATATAAAGTTTATCTGCCCAGCACACCTTCTATAATTTACCCAAGCTGCTCAATCATTCTCTCTACCATCGTCTGACCCCACAAGCCTTCCATCTGCCAGGGAGCAAAATCCTCCACAAAATCCAGGCCTGACCCGGGCAGAACACAGATGAAGCCTCTGATGCCACGTCCCTCTCTCCAGACCGCCTCCTGCTTTTATTATTCTCTCAATCTTCTATCTCACAAAATTATTCATCTCTATGTGGCTCACTCCCTCCTTATGTGCAGAAAAACGATCATCTACAGAAAAGTCCATAACAGGAAAGATAATCGACACCCTTAGAAATAACTGATTCCTGGACGCCAGGAGTCAATCTAGAAGTCTCCGCATCCAGAGATTTGCATGTCACTGAGAAAGTGAAGCCACTAGGTAACGTAATCTTATGCCTCAAAACTCTCCTCCCACCAAAACCTCCGGATTCTGCAACACGAGGCGGCCTCGCCCTCCGGGCCTCCTGTCTCCAGACTCCGTGTTCACTCCGCAGGAGCGAACCTCGTCAGAAATCTGTTCTCATCTCTGTTCCCTCCCTCTGCCCTTTCCTTCCAGACCGCTGTGTCTGATTTCACCCCAGCTCTTCTAAATCCTTCCATTCCCAGGTTAACAAACTGCCCACGTCTCACCCTCCTCTCCCAACCCTCTATCTAGAGCCTTAAGTGAGACGCCGCTCTCTCCTGAGGACGAAACTGCTCCTTCCGGAGAAGCTTTGCGCGGGAGCACACCTTGTGCGCCCTCCAGATGCCTGTCCCGCCAGGGCGAGAGGACGTCCACAACCTCCTCTGTTTGCGCTCGGACGGAGACACCCATACTCCCCCGCCTTCTTACACGGAAACCTTTTGCCACCTTTCAGCTAGCAGTCTCTAAGTCCCCCCTCAGGTTTCAGCCGCTTTGCACTTTGCTCCCAAATTTCCTCACCCCAAATCCTGCGAGCATAATGGATTATTTACCCTCCAGGAGATTGATGGATTTGACATTCTGGCCTCTAACTTTTCTACTTACTCACATCTACTGGCTTTCACCACTTCCCCTTATATGTTTATCCCTTTCGTGAGTCACTTCTTTCTTCATTCAGCTTGGATTCCGTGGTCTATAACTTCAACTATTCTTTTCTCTATGTCCACAACTTCCTTCACACACTGTCTTTCTGTCAAACCTGACTGGAAAATCCCCACCCTTGATAAATTCAGCCTCACTCAGCTTGCTGGATGCAGACGGAGGAAAGCTTTACGACTGTTTTGATCAGGCCATCATAGCTTCATGGTATCCAAACTCAGCAACACCGGGCTATTCTGTACTTTCTCTTATCTGCTTACATCCTCATTTTCCAGTGTGATTATTCCACGTTCCCCTGTTTTCTCGAACCCCTGACTCCATCGACTTCTTTATTTCAGCATATAACTTAGCTTTCTGCTTCAAAATAAAGTTAGAACTACCAGAAAAGAGCTGGCAAATCTACAACCTTACCTGTGCCTGTGCTTGCCATTTCTTCCTTTGTTGCAGGGTCGGTGGAGTCTCCAGGGCTCATTCTCTCTTCCCCTTCTCCGTGTTCCAAGATCTTGCTCCATCAACTATTCTTTCTCCTGCATCTTCAAACCTCACTGTTCACATCATCAAACCTCACAACAGCTTCCTTCTGTTTCCCGCTAGCCCCGACTCTAACTCTCCCTTCCCCTTACACCAAAAAGTATTGAATACTCTGTGTTTGCTCACTGTCTTCAATTCTTGACATATTATTTATTCCCTAGGCACATGTTTTCAAGTTCATTTGAAGATATAGCTTCATCTGCTGATTTTCATATATTACCTCTTTGAAAAGTATGGTCCTTGGCATGATCTTGTCTATCTGTAGACTTGCTGTAAGCAATATACACATTTCTATAGATCCAGTAAATATTTTTGAATGAATGTCTTTAAAATATTCAAGTTTGAGATGATTGAAAAAGTTCCTAGACAGACTGGTTGACAACATAACATTTTAGTCGTTGAGTTGGTATTTATTCAAGAGTTCAAATATTGAAATATAACATTAATTTTAATCCTTACTTTGATGGCACAATTTTAAAAAACAGCATAATAGTTTCCTTAAATATTCAAAATATGCCACCCTAAATAAAGTGATAAAGTTAATATCTGCATTTAACAGTAAATTATTGTTGATGAGAACAACTTGGCTGTAACTTTTAAAAATAGTATTGTACGGTTAATCCTAGCCGTATGGTTGGAGACTTTGATATTTTTATCAACAAGCAAGTGAAAATTTTCAAGACTCAAAGGTATTTTTTCTATTTTCTCACATTTTTGGCCTGAATTATAAAATGCAAAATTCCAATAACTTTGGATTATCCCACACAGCTCAAGAATGAAAGGAACAAACTTGGCATATAAGCTAGGCATTAGATCTTCTTTCTCAAAATGTTGTCTAGGGAAACCTCACTCATCCAGGATAATTTAAAAAATATAGATGCCTGGATGCCAATCTGGACTAATATAACAGAAATATCTGGAGTTGGGGCCCAAGACTCTACATTTTATAAACTCCGAAGGTATTCTTATGCATCTTGAATTGAAAACCACTATAATAAATAAATCATTATCTAGTGGAACAACTGTGCTGTTTGCAACGTTCTGGAACATGCACTATTCAAGTCCTCAATTGCTTTATAACGTTCTTTCCATGTTGTAAGGAGAAAATGCATATGTTTATAAGTAAAAGCAGATTTCTACAGCTTAAGGAATGGTAACAGGTTTCTATACAAGATGGAATATTATGGGAAAATCCTGGCATCAAAAGTGGCTTGGGGCTGGCCCTGTGACCAAGTAGTTAACTTCATGGGCTGAGGTTCATGGGTTTGGATCCCAAGCCCCAAGCGCGGACGTATACACTGCTCATCAAGCCGTGCTGCGGTGGCATCTCACATAGAACTAGAATGACCTACAATGAGGATATGCGGCTATGTACTGGGGTTGTGGGGAAGAACAAAAAAAAAAAAGAAGTAAGATTGGCAACAGATGTTAGCTCAGGGCCGATCTTCCTCACCAAAAAAGCATAAAAAAGAAAAAGTGGCTTAATTCTGAGTGCTTAGAGTTTGTTTCAATGTTATAGAACAATGCTTTCCAAATCAGCTGTGGAACTCAACTCTTCTAATATCATTGGTCTTTCTTTTAAAAATTTTTAAAAATTATTTCCATTCAGTAAGAGAGAAAAATAGGATCTTTAATTAAAAGAAGAAAATACAGATTAGATGATTTTGAAGTTCTTGTAGAGTTTAAAAATCTCATTTACAATATCATCTTACTTCTACAAGAAGATGCCCTTTCTCTACTTATGATATAAAGTCCTAATGCAATATAATTGAGTATTTAGCAGTGAATATCAGTATAATATTCCTAGGGGCAAATACTTCAGGAATGAGAACACAGAACACAGAATTGTTTCAGGTAACTTTGCTTGGAAGGAATAATACTTTCTAATAGTGGAATTAGAGAAAATGCCTAGAGAAAATTAATCAGTTTCTCAAGATTCACATAAAAATTAGTACTTTTTAAAAATAATAAATCCCAAAAAGTTATCTTAATGCCTAATGACTATTACCCCCAATATTAAAATTTAATGTAAATGCATAAATATTGAGCAGTTTGAGAGTTTGAATTTTATCCCTAATGGATAAAAAGTGGCTAACATCTGGAAGCAGTCAGATCTGAAACGAGTCCAGGCTGTTGTGAGCGCTGAGATCCTCTTCCAACTGCAGTAGCTGGGGTTGCTTTGGAGTAACCAGAGGGATTGGCTATTATTCAAACTAATGACACTTTTAAAGGGTAAAGACCCAGAAAACCTAGTAATGCTGACTCATAAGCAGGCATCGGCTCCAGACCACTAAGGGAATTAGGCATGCAGCTCCCGTTAACATTAACAGGAGAGAGAAGTTCTATATCTCATTTCCCTCTCAGCAGGCTGGAAAAACCCCCCATAATTTGGAGGATTTGCAGCTTTAAGGACGCTACCTTGTGATCAAGAATTGCGTATGACTAAATGAAAATGATGGAAAAACTGCCTTCTCCTTAATTTTAAATGACCTTGTGTTTCACAGAGCATCTCAGACTCAAATGAAAATAACAGTTGTGCTGCAGAGAGGCCTTGAGTCTCACACGTGAGAGTTACAGCCGCAGCGCCCTGAGCTGCTAAAAATGGGGAGTTCAGCTTCTTGAAATGCCACTTTGAAAATATGTTTTGTCTGAACTGTACAATGTTGTCAGTAAAACAACTCAATCTGGGTTTACTGTGTGGCGTGAAATATAATGGTTAAAAGAAGAATTGCAATGCTGCTCCTTGAAAGGGAAAAGCCACATGTATACAAAGGTTCTAATGATTCTCTGCTAGTGTCACTATTTTAATTGGCGTCTGTGGGCTCACTCTTGTGGAGCGGCATCGTGGTAGAGGAGAGCTTTTTCTTCCTTCTTTATATAGATGTCAGTCATCACAGACGCACAGGAGTCGGTGAAAACTGCTGCTGTGGCAAAAGTTAATATTACCCTACACAATGACATAACCCAAAACCAAACAGACGAAAATGCCACTGGAAAAAAATTTAAGATACCGGTTCCCTTAACTCCCTTGTTTAGAAATCAATAAACAAATAAACAGAAGACAACTCACTAGTTTGAAGAAGAGTATTTGGAAATTCGAGTTTCGTGCCAACTACTTAAGGTTGAGGGACAAAAATGGCATAACTTCATTTGTAACTTCACTAAAATGCTTTTCTGACCTCAAAAGAAGTTTCAACATTAAAATACTGAAATACAAAAAAGGGATGATTCAAGAGGGAAATGATTGGAACAGGTTTTGCCAGATCCAGGAGCCTTTTCTCACTCATGTTCCGGGGTTTCTTGTGCCTGCCTTTGTCACTCCTTCCTCACCCCTGCAACTCTGCATGCAGCCCTCCCCTGGTCTTGTTGCTGTTTCTCCCTGGAGAAGTGATGCATAGCCTTAGAAATGGAGTCAGCAGTGATGTGGTTGCTTGTTCCTGGGAGCAGATCAGGGACATCACACATGCCCATTTCGCTCCTCCCACAGTCTAATCTGGTAATTTCTCTAATATGATGCTTTTGGATTATAATTATGAGAACTTCCCAAGTAGTTGTCACCATCTTCATTTTCTTTCTGCCTTAATATTATGATCTGCTGGAACAAAATAGACACTTTTTAAAACAGTATTTCGATCAAGACCCTGCCTTTCTCAGAAAGCTTCTATTGCCGGCCCTTTGCTAACACCACAACATGTACTAATTCTCCCGGCTCTCGTGTCAGCCATAGGGGGGACCCTCTCTAGCCTTTCTAAGTAGGTTTTCCACTATCATCTGCACACAGCAGTGCCTCAGACAAAGCAGACTTTTCCTGCAAAAGCACTCTTGGTTTTCCTCATCCTGAGCTTTGACCTCTGCTCTCCCTTCTGCCTGCATTGTCCAAAGCCGGCGTGTCCTGTCCTTGAGGCTGACGTGACCTAGCTCCAATCTTCAAGCACTCAATTGTTACTTTCACACAGAGGCATATTTTCTTGCAGTGTGAGTGTTAGCTAACTGCATTATTCTTTCTGTTACACTCTAGGTTTCTGCAAGGCAGTGGTACATGCTAAGGAAGTACCAATATCTTCTGCAGTTTCTAGCACTAAGCCTGGTGAATTGTAGACACTCAAGGACATGTTGCAATGTGAGTATATGAGGGGATAGATGTGTTAACCAACTTGTTTGTGGGAATCCTTTCACAAAGTAAACATATCAAATCCTCACACTGTACACTTTAAACATATTACACCTTTGTCAGTTATATCTCAATAAAGCTGGAAAAAAGATGTATTTTTAAATGTACTTTTTCATTTTTAAATAAGTTTAAACTTTTAAAAGTCATTTATTAGAAAGTTTTATGTAAAAGCCTAAATGGCCCATTTGGAGATCCATCGCTGCCCTCTCAGCGCCTGGAAGAGATCCCGGCCAGGGCTCAGGGTGTGCACAGGTGTTAAAGGGGTGAGTGGATGACACTGGGTGACACCCACTGAGTCCCTGTTATCCCTGTTCTTATCTCGAAATTTGTACCTCTTATTTCTAAACGTATAATTATGGTCAGTCTGATTGAAAATCTAAGCATATAGGAGAACCTTTGTGCAGATAGATAAAAATTTGAATAATATGGGAAAACAAGTGATAAGAAAGTTCAAATGAAAAAATGTTTTCATTACGATATGAACCATTTGTTAGTATTACTGATAAAATTGATGATGATTTTGATAATTATTTTATTACTATTCCTAAATTTGATTTTTCATTGAAAATTTTATCAGAGTGTTCAGTAAAGAACGTTAATTTTAAGGAACGTGTGAAGAAAGGCTTTTTAAAAAAAAGTCTTCTTAGATGCTGTAAGAACCCAAAATTATGATATATAATTTTATATGGAATAATACTTATTTTGTGAAACATTTTCTGTAATACATCTGAAGATAGGTGTCTCCTGGGTGGGGCGAAATTCCCTACAGCATCCAGCCATGAACACCAGGTGGGGCCTTGCACTGGGACCCTGCAGATATTCTTAAGGAGACCTCACCGCTAGAAGCAGTCAGGACAGAATTTTTTCTTATCACTCCTTTCGTCCTTTGAAATGAAATGGATTTATCAAAACTCTTAGATAGAGCCGTAAAAGAACTTTATATTATTTTACTAGAGTCACAGAAAAGGAATCTAAAAATAAAATTTCCTTGCTGCTCCTGGGGTGTGAGCACTTCATGTAGCTTGTGATTGACATCACGAGAAGTCCCGGGGAGGCCGCGCGCGGGAGGGCGCCGAGGCCAGGGGGCAGCGGGCTCCGAGCCTATGCTGGACTGACTTTGATGATCTTATTTGTTGTATCAAACGGAGCAGGAAAAAGGCTCTCCAATAGGCATAAGAAGCTACTCTTGGTTTTGATTCACGCCCTTTGATTTCCCTCAGCAGCACAGATTAAAGATGGGTCTTTCTTTTCGCCTGTTGTGTCTCACTGTAGTCCTCCCTGGGAGAAAGAAAGAGCCAGCTTTAAAGGATTCTTTGTCCAACACGGTCTCTTTCACTACTGAAACATCTTCCAGGATGAAGTGCCGAGGTGTTTGATGGTGGCTGATCTAGAAATCACCTTCTGTCAATCAAATGCAAACCCAGTAACTGGCAGCCACATTGTGAAAACCAGACAAAATGATAAAGAAAGGGGAAAAAACCTCCACATTAAAAATTCAGTTTTGAAATACCTGACTCCATTCATTTACATAAATATAGAAGTGCCAAATGGAAGAAATCATTAAAACAGCTCGACTGAAATTAATAGGATCAGGATTGTTACAAGAGGATGGTCTCCAGGTCCCTGGGCACACATGTCTGATAACGGTTCACAGTAGTGAAGTCACAGCCCATCCACCTATCAATTGATCATGGCAAAGCAAATGTTTCCAAATCAGCAGCCATTGCCAGCCCACAAGAGCAAACATGTTTGATACATATGTTTTACATGGCACGGTCAATCCATGTATAACCAGTGCACCTACCACTGTGTGCGTGGCACCGACGCCCTGAGAGTTGTGCTCCAAGGAGATAACACATTTCCCAGACCAGTGGAGGCTCTAATTTGCCCCTTATGCCTCGCAGCACTTTCCAGGAAGTGTGTTATCTTGAAGGAACATACCGTTGGCTTGTGCTTTATTGCTTAATTATAATCCCAGAAACGTCAGATCAGAATAATTGCCATCCCAATGTGCCATTACTCATTGTAGGCTTTACCTTAACCTCAGTGAGCATTTAAAAATATGTTCAAGTTTTATTGACCTTGGAGGAACAGACTCCTTTCCTCTTTCCTATAATTATATTGTGAGCAGAGACTGCATGGGAAGAGAAGCAGGGAATCAAGGAGGTGGATATTTCAACATTTTTTGGTTTGTAACATAGTCCAGTTTCTAACTGTGCCCTCATTCCAGAGAGCATTCTTCCACTCTAGCAATACGAAGCCGCGAGTACACACTGTTGGCATGGCACTTGGCAAAGGCAGACTGTGTTTGCCTTTCACTTGCAGATCACAAGACTCTGAGTCAACTTGATAGACTTTATCTATAAGATGCACTTTTATGCTTCTAAACGTACCACTTATTTGTACTAACACGGGTTTGGCCCACTGTACAGTAAGGGTAAGAGCCTTCCCCACCAGCCCCAAAATGGGTACAATATCTCTTAGTGCCTTGGTTTGGCAAGATTAATACTCCATTTTGCCCAGTACAAGAGATTTGCTACTACAAGGAACCCTCTCTGCAGCCCAGCTGACCCACGCCTGCCAGAACAACTGTCAGAGCACAGCTCTGTGGCGTTCACATTCTGGCTGCCTTTTCCTGCGGGAATCAATACGTGAATCCCTCTCCTAGAATTACAGGTTCTCACTGTGGGGCTCTCTCCATCTCCTCAGAGGGCTTTCCAGCTCATCACCCTGGCTCACCTTATGGTTACACTGAGCTCAGAACCTGCTGCTCTCACCTGTTGCTTTCTGACATCCATGCCTTCCCTGTGCTCTTTCCACTTGCATACATTTCTTCTCTCCATGGCTATGAATCCACATTCTTTTCCTTTTTCAGTTCTAAATCTGGTTTTACCTATTCCTATGATTCCTGTCTGACTCAGGCTCCACCTCCACTCTGTCAGACACTGTAGGGGATGCTCATGTGAGAAAATGAGCTCAAGTACTCTAACATTGACCATGCAGTAGGAGAAGCACTGTGACAGAGGCAACCCAGGGACAATGGGTGCCCAGATGAGGGTTACCTAACTCAAGTCTGTCTGGTCAAGGAAGGCTTCCTGAAGGTGGTGGCCTTTGAGCGACCATTGAAGGAAGAGTATGAGCTTGGTCAGGAGGAGAAAGGGTAAGGGCTTTCCAGGTGGAGGGGACGGTGCCCTGTTGGACCCAGATTCTCTCCATATCCAGTGCCATTGGGGTTGCTTGGGAACCTTCTGTCTCTTACCAGGACTCCTTCAGCAGTCTCCCTGTGCCTGCCACGGTTGCCACATAACCGCTGGAGAGCTTCTCACAGAACTTAAACCTGACTACTCTCTGCTCTGGCCTCATGGATTTTTCAGTCTTCCGTTGTCCTACTGGACACATTCACATCTCAACGGTTTGCGTGTTATTGCATCTGAATGGCATGCCTTTGCCAGCATTTCTCATCAAGTTGACTCTATGCAGTTGCTTTCTTGTACTTCACAAAGCAGAATTCTCCTCTGTGATCTTATGCAGGTTGTATATCCTTTTGTCATAACTATTGCTACTTTTTGTAGCCCAAATGGGAATATTTCCTTCAAGCACCTCCAGTGTATATTAGGTTATCCCTTCATGTGTTGTCTGGCTCACAAAACACTAACAGCCACATTTTCAAACTCTACTAAGAAAAGTCAAATAAATGATTTTTATTTTACTTATTTTATTTTACATTCATTGTAGCATAATAGCTGAGTAGATATTTGGGTGCCATTTAAACTCTTTATGAGTTTAGGAGGAAAAATTACCTGACTTGTATTGGAGGCCACTACATTCCAGGAACTGTGTTAACACATGACCATGGTATCTCCAGTTTTCTCCCTCTGCCTCTGTCTCTCTCTCTCTCTCTCACACACACACACACACACATGCACACACCATCACCACCACCAAAACCAGCCACAGTAAAGATGAAGGCTAAGAGGGCATTATTCTACAGGTGGAGAGATTAAGAAGCTCAACTGAAGATGCACAGCTCATAAGAGGTAACACCACTCGACAGGTCCCCCAGGTCTTTGCCCTTGCCTTACAGCACACAACATATTGAAAGTCAATTTTTATTAGTGCTGTATTTTGTTAGGTTTGGGGTTCTTATTATGTCTTACTTTCCTTAAGTTGAAAAGTATCCTTTCTTCCTTACATAGACAGTGCTTCTTCCATGCCATCCATAATATGAAAAGGAGAAGTAAGACTGTCCTTTGGATTCTTCAGCTGTGTCATGAAACCATCATCTTGTGATTAAGAAGCAGCTTTATTTCTTGCAAAATTTCAAGATACTTGAGGTTTCCTGTTTCAAATATAATACAGGGTAGATTTTAACCCGCCTAATTTAACTTTGTATGGCAATTTTGGCCCCAACTCTGATAATTATAGCCTCTGTTAGTTAGGGATTCACTAACTAATAAATAAACTCTAAATTTCAAAAGCTTAAAGGAATGGAAATTTATTTGTTGCAAACATAGCGGTCCACGTGGATGTACCTGTTGCTGGGGAGTGGTGAGTCTCTGTGCCGTAGAATCATTTAGGTTGATGGATGCCCTGGGCATCTGGGTCTGTCCAGCAGAGGAGAAGAACAGTATGTAGAGACACAACTCACTTCTTAAAAATCCCAGCTTAGGGGCTGGCCCCGTGGCCGAGTGGTTGGGTTCGCTTGCTCTGCTGCAGGCGGCCCAGTGTTTCGTTGGTTCGAATCCTGGGCGCGGACATGGCACTGCTCGTCAGACCACGCTGAGGCAGCGTCCCACATGCACAACTAGAGGGACCCACAACGAAGAGTATACAACTGTGTACTGGGGGGCTTTGGGGAGAAAAAGGAAAAAAAAAATAATAAAATCTTTAAAAAAAAAATCCCAGCTTAAAATTGCAAGCACACTTTTACTCGTCATCTTTTGACGAGAACTAGTCATGTGTCATGTAGCCATATCTTGACATAAGAGGAGGCTGCAGTCTCCAAATTCTGTGCATTCTGAAGCTTAAACAATGCTAAAGCTCCTTTTTAAAGTAAAAACAATTAAAAGTCACTGATACAAAATGAGACATAAATCTTTGGAAAAGACCTTTGGCAATAGGGGATCTTAAAGTTGAAGGCTCTCTCATGTCTCAGCAAGTTGGCTTCTGTCGGTTGGAAATGCAGCCCCTGGCTTGGCAGCTTTCTGCTGGTGACAGCCCCCTCTCTGACAGGAGAGGACAGCTACCTGGCGGACAGCTCTCTCTCTGCCACATAAACCAATGGCAGCACCCTGGGAAGGGAAGACAGAAAGTCAAATGATACCTATTATTATCTATCTGTTATTTATTAAATGATCTAATAATGTAATCGTTTTTAAACAAGTATTATCAAGATACTACAACTTCCTAAAGCTGACTGAGCTCAGGTGGATCCAGTGTGTCATATATGAAATAAAATATCTAAACAGCAGTTTCATTCGTTTGTTTGTTTGACTTTAATATCACTTTGAGAGGCCACAGCTTTCTCTGAGCTATTTATATATTTATTTATTTTTAAAATTTTTTTGCTGAGGAAGATTAGCCCTGAACTAACATCCCTGGCCAATCTTCCTCTTTTTTGCTTGAGGAAGATTGGCCCTGAATTAACATCCATGGCAATCTTCCTCTATTTTGTATGTGGGTTGCTGCCACAGCATGGCTGATGAATGGTGTAGGTCTTCCCCTGGGTTCTGAACCTTCGTACCCACAAACCCGGGCTGCATAAGTGGAGCACACCAAATTTAACCACTAGGCCACAAGGCCAGCCCCTAAGCTATATTTTTTAAAAGACATTAAATGCTAAATTTTGGTCTTAGCTCTTATGTCCATGGAACTGTACTCTATTATTATTTAAATAAATTTTTAGTAAATACTACATACTAAAGAGTTATTTTAATGTATTTTCATTTATAGTTTCTTAAGGAGTAAGTGTGTGACTTAATGGGATCTTTACATAAGTAATTTTACTGCAGTGACACAGGTATTTGGGCTCTTGACTTGAGTAAGTCATCTTGGATTGAGGAATCACAACCCTGCTTCCTGTTCTGGCTCTGCTATTTCCTGGCTGAGAAACATCACTTACCTGCCCTCAGTCTATGAAGTGGAATAACAGTACGTACCTTGTTCAGTTGAAAAATTTTTATAAAAACCGAATACATCACTGGACGTAAAAGCATTTAGTGATGATAAAGCACTTGATAGGTATATTATTGATTATGATGGTAATGATAATAATAACAAAGTATTAACCTTATTAGGCAAATTACCTATAGAATGCCCTAAGTAAAATATCTGTGTCAAAGCACCCCACACGCTGGTTGTGGGATTTGAGCAGATAAAATGTTTCCTTGTCTCAGGCTTCTTCTCTTTAACAGGATCATTGTATACCACCCACCCTGCAGAGCTACCACAGGGATTAAAGGAGCCTGTGTAAAGGGCTTAAAATAGTGCTTAGCTCCCAGTGTGCACAACGTAAGTATTCTTTAGGTCAAAAACTGATTTTAAATGCAAACTTGTTTCCTTTCAAAATCATCTTGGTTTTTTAAAGACAACTGAAATCCAAATTTTGTTATACTAACTATATGCAAGTGTCTACTTTATGCCCTCTCTCAGTAATTTATTTTGAGTTCCATCGTTGCCGGGATCTTCGGTGGCTCCACACCTTTAGGAGGATGACTACAGTTTGGAAACCTTTCAGTCATTCTGAAGAGCGTGATTTCTGTGGGTTCTGAGTGTGACAGTGACGTAAATATACCTTCACAGTCCCTTTATGACTAGTTCCCTGTAAATAGATCCACAGCTGGATTCCACTCTTCCGATTTCTGAAGTACTGATTTCCTAAAACGAAGCTTTTCCTACCACACCTCCCCGAGTTTTTATACAGCCTTATAAGTTCTATAATTTCTCTGAAGTTCTGTCAGCACTAGCCAAGGCAATTGGTCCATCTTTGTTCAGCTTCTCTTACTGAGAAACAGTTTCCCATGTGTTGATGTACGTCTGCCTTTCATAATTTCATGTTTTAGAATCTCTAAATTCTCTGGATCTTTTCAGGGTATTTCTATTATTGAGACACTAGAAAATGCGCGAGTGTTATTACCTTGTGAGTTATTAGTTCATACTCTTCACAATGCACTAGGGACGCAGCAAGAGAGGCATGGTGTCACTCTGTTCCCGTGTTTATAACACTAAGTGGAAACAGCTGAGAAAAAAAGCGGCACTTAAATTTAGGTTGTGGGTCTAGGAAAGACTTCACCTCATTTGTTTTTAATTTTATATTGATATTGATCTTTTTCGTTAAATGCTTAAGAATATACTTTGTCGTTAATTTGCTTTATATTCTGAAATGCATTGTGAATCTAGAGTCCAAACTATTGATTGCTTATTTTATATTCCTGTCTTTCAAATTTCTTTTTAAAAGGTAAACTTCATTTTAGCCCTGGGAAGGTAAATGAGTTGATCAATGTAAAGGCATTTTTCCATGTGTTTGATCTTTAAAAATTTTATACCCCACAAATAAAAATAATAAAAGGGCAATTTTATTATGTGAAATGATTAATTTATCATGACCTAAATAATTGCCCATAAGATACTCATTTGATAGAAAATCTTTATGTGTGAATATATGTATACACATATATAATATATATACACACACATTTATACATATACATAATTATCTTTCTAATGTTTCACATTTTTATTTTTCTTATAAACCAAGTACTTATTAACAAAGATGTGTGTTGTGGATTATATTAATCAGGCCATATTTACATAATATTTATTTAAAATACTGAAGTGTATATTATAGGCATAATATTGCTCCTTTATTTTATTTCCTGACTGTGCCATTTATTAGATTTGAAATTTGGGGCTAGTGCATGGACCTGTCTGAACATCGTTTGCTCATCTGTACAATTGTGAGGACAATACCTCCTTTTCACTGTAGTGATGGGGATCACTTGACAGAACACTCGACATGACATTCTCAGCATGGGGCTAGAAGAGTCAATTTCTATAACTGCTATTATCTTTTTTCATAATTATCAATACCATTATACTTTTAAAACCTCATGTTTAGGCAAGTATATGTAGGAATTTTATTTCAGGAGAACCTAAGTACCAATTAGCTGCCAAAGACCTTAAATTGTCTGGGTTGTTTTCCCTGTTCTTTTTCCAATAACGTGGAATAATCCCAGATTTCATGATATTCACCAGGAGCTCCAGGCGCCGCTCCCTCACCGTAGTTCATTGAGCTCTTTGAGAGCCTCGAGGGGAGGTATTATGCCCAGTGTACAGATCTGAAAACTGAGCTCCAGACTAATTTGTCATAATTAGTAACAATTCTTATAAACAATCAGACAAATTATTTATAACAATTATATATAACACACTTACCAAATGGTAAATCATGGATTTACAGCCATGTGTACCTGGTCTTGGTATCCTCTATACTTCCTTTTACTTGACTATACTCTAATTATACCTATTTCTTATATTCCCTTGAGGGATAGTTCCATATTTATAAATGCCAATTCATAAAGATTTCCTCATGGGCAATTTTTACATCTAAAGCATTCATAAATTATATTTTGGTGGGCAAGTTCTATTCCATATATTGTCATATACTACAAATAATTTAACAAAGTACGTCAGAAATATATTTACAGAAGAAATGTATAAATAAATATCCTAAATTAGTCATGGTGGAAGGGGTAGTGGTAAAATTTTACATCATGTCCCTGTGCCTAATAACTATGACTGGTAGAGACAGGTCCTTGACAGCCTGCTTTACATAGAAACACATACGTGATGAAGCCTTGCTGAGATATAAATATTGAAAGCGTAATTTATATTTACATGTACCCTCTTCAGGAGCCGGAGAAATGATTGTGGGTCCACGTAGCTCAAATATCTATGTAGGATGATATCCAAAGTAGGACTTTTACTTGGGATGCTGTCAAGTTTCCTGATTAAGAAACGTATATATCCTTACTTAAGTGGGAAAAGAAACAACTACAGTGTATTTCTGATGTCAGCTTCTGGTTTCTCCTAAAGATATGGTAACTACATTTGGTTTATTGAAGTCCAATCTGGCTTTTCCCACTAGTTTGGGCAGATTTTCCATTCAGTCCTGTGCTGTTGTTTCCCTTTACTTCTGCTAAAATTGGTCAATTTCTGAATCAGGGGCTTTCTCAGTCCCTGTAGACTAGTCCCAGATTTAGCTAATCTAGTAGCTCAAGCTTTGCCTCAAGTATCGGGTCTTTAGTAAAGTTTTCTTCTGAGGTTTGCATCTGCTGGTAAACTGTAAAGTGCTGCTGTTCTCAAGCTCTCTAAACTGTGCCCTTGCGGTAGAACGTGTGCACCCCCTCCCTCCTGTGTCTGCATTCTCTCACGGTAGGGAGATACACTGCGTCCGTGGGTGGAAATGTCACTCTCTAATTCACATCAGAACAGCAAAGGAATTTCCACTCATTGGGCGGAAACCTGGGTCTCCAACAACATACTCTTCTTTTCTAATGGAGAGAAGTTTGGAGGGCATTTTTGTTTAAAGATGCAGTGCCCATGCTCATGTTGGCCAGCCTGGAAACACTTAATAGCACAAAGCTTCCTTGACTGGAGTATCTCAGACCCTACGGGGGTCCAGTATTTACTCCGTTATTCCGCTCTGTCAGTTGCTGATACTCTGCGAGGACTATCAGCCTTCTAGGAAACACACACGAACAATTTACCAGCAAATGATGGCGCCCTTCATGGAAAGGTACTAGACTATAACCAAATTGGAAATGCCTCCTTACATACTCTTGATTACCCGTAGATATGAGCCATCAGATTTTGGCAAAACAAGACTTCAACGACATAGCAAACTATCATTTTGAACTTTTGCTTCTAATCTGCAACATACTATAAGGGGTATGTAAGAAATATCTCTAGTTTATTATTTTGTGAAAGAAAAATGTCTATTAGTTTGACTTAATTTGTGGAGATGTTGAAATTTCTGCTTGTTAAAGCGTGACGTCTCTCTAATCTAGCTGTGCTGGGAATCTTGACTGAGCAGCGGTCCCCTCTGTCCCCATGTTTCTAGGCAGCCTCGCCGTTGGGCCTTCTGAGACTCCACCTTCCGCGGCACCCAGACTTCAGATGTGGAACATTTTGACAAATACTCAAGATGATGGCATCTAGACACCTTACCTCTGTGTAGATCTTGACCTTGTCACTTTTAGACCTTGGCTCAAATGTCGTGGTTAGAAGAGGCTCTTATGACTGCAGTATAAAATTGTACTATTCCCATCCATCCCTCTAAGCCTGTTACTCTGCTTTTTTGTCTCCTTTGCAGGTAATCCCACTTGATATGTATGGACCATTTCATTCATTCATTTTCTGTCTCCCTCTACTAAAATGTTAACTGCATGCAAACTAAGTTTTTTTTCACTGCTGTGTCCCCAGTGCCTAAAACACGATCTGGCCAATAGTAGGACCTCAATGGAGGTTTGTTAAAAAATGACTGGATAAGTCAATGAATAAGTTTAAAAAGTCATAATTCTATGTGCCATGTTTAATAAGGGCTTTCAGACAAGCAGCTATTGGCTTTATTTTACTTACTAACTCCTCTGCATGTCCAGTTTTCCTCCCTACCACAGATGCACAAATGGCTGTGCATTATTTCTAAATTTTCTCACTGAGCAGGCATTTATAACCTCAGTGTTCATACCAATTTCTTGATTAGGAATACTTTTCCTACCTTCCCCCCAATTCCAACATTATGATCATCTTTCGAAGCTCGATTAAAAGACACTTGCTTCACAAAGCTATTCTCCCAGTCCACGATCAACCGTTTGCTCTCCATCGTCACTGCTGTATTCCTGTTACGGTTCTTACTCACTCTCATTTTTGTATCCCTCTGTCCCCAGCTAGATACTAGAATTTAAACCCTTGGTTAGAAAATAAGTTAATTTATCTCTCAATATTGTGAGATATACAGCACAATGCATTGCATATTTAAGATATTTAAAATATTTTGTGGTGGAAAAGAAATAATAAACGAATCTAATTTAATGTTCTCAGTAAATGTTCATAATAATATTGAGGTTCAGAAAGGCTGATGCTAAAATCCTATCAAATTCTGTTTAATTAATTTGATCTACCTTTTAAAAACATGAGGCAAATTTGAATTGACCAACTTGTGTAGATTAAGAAACAAACCTACAAAATTATATCTTCCCTCCAAAAAACCCTATCCAGACATGAATTCGGGAGAAGCATGTTTATAAACTGAATGAGGCCTACTTTACACAGGGAAAATCATATCATTGCAGAAATTGACAGCCTCATGTTTCTGTCTCTGTAATAATTCATGTGCTTTATAAACGCTGAAGCTATTCCGTGTAGTGCTTAGTTTACCATTGCACTTGTTCAACATCTAGGCCAATGAATGCAGTTTGAGTGTGTGTCTACTCTCTCCTCTCTCTGTGTATGCATGTGTATGTGTATCTATGTATATATGTACATTAGCCTAGTGATAATGAGAAAACTTAAAGAAAGAAGCTGAAATGGTGTCCTTTCCATGCAAGCCTTCTCAGTTTCTAAAGATGTTTCCTGATGGGTGGGTAGCCAACAAGGATCAGCACTGCCAACATCCTGACACAGCATCTGATCCTGCTCTTTGCGGCCATTTCTTAACATTAGCGGGAAGCAGCCCATATTGACACTGAAATCTATTTAAAAGCCAGATTCCTGACAACTAAACTTCAAGAAGGCAGAGCCTTTAAAAATGCACATAGGCACATGGTGTTGACAGCAGGCACTATTGACTTTTCCTGCTGAACGGGCCCATGCCAAGGGCTCAGTAAAGGCGCGAGGAGCCCCCAGGAGAAAAGCCGCTGGGTTTTGTTGGAAAATACCTGCTGTCAGTCAGTTTGGCATCATTTGGAGCAGCAAGTGCTCCGCAAGATAAAAAGAAAGATGGGTAGAGAATTGTTTTCTTTTCGTTTTTTACAGCTCATTGATGGTGGGAACTAGTGACGGAAGTTCAGTTTCCCTTGACAAGATAGCTTTCTCCCTAGGCTATTAACCTGAGCATTGGCCTGTGACAGATCAGGGAAAGGGAAAATATAGGAATTTCTGTATTTTCCTATATCCCCATCTTGACTCCCCTATTTTTCTACACATGCTAGGTGTAGCTGGATAGAGAAAAACCATGCCTGCATTTCAAATACAACTTCCCCAAACCAATCACTATGCAGGTGTTTTATTTTTGTTGTATTTTTAAAATCTGTGCCTTTTGAGGTCTGTGGTCAACAGGAAGATTATACTATGCGTGATATTACTATGCTGTATTGATTGAGGTGGATGGCCTGATTGTAAGGTCAGTAGATTCAATGCATGTCACTGCGTTATAGTATTGATCATAATTTACCTACAGGAAAATGTGACAGTGTGCATTTCACAATTTCACAACTCAAATTCCTATTCTGTGGTGGTAATACAAGGCTGCTTTGTGTCTAGATTGAGAAGCAAAAATGCCTACCTGCAGAGAGGTCACAGAAAATTCATGGAAGATGCTAAAAGTGATAGAATGTCAAATGTTACTACTACAGGAAACAGTGGCAAACCATGGATGCATTTGGTAAATGCACATGAATATCGTATATTAAAAATAAAACAGATGATGGGGGCGTTTGCTTTAAGCAATGACTTAATTTTAATTCGAAGCTGTCACTATCACAACTGAAGAAAAGAGAGAAAGACTTTAAAATGCTCTCGTTAAAAGTGGAGTAACAAGGGAAAAAGAAGACAAGGAGCCATATGGAACAAGCAAAATCAAGAAAGATTAGATTTAAAGCCAAACTTTCACTCATTTGATTATAATAATATGTATATAATTGTGAATATGGAATTAGAATTAATTCACTAAAAATTGCTAAATTTAAACTGATGATAAATACTAAAACAACACAAAATGAAACATAGTATAATATTCTGAATAATTAAGACATTTTTGTACAGTTTTAGACTGCATAGTCCTTGGTTAATCTTCATATGAGAATCATTTTGGTAACGTCTGTTTCCACAGAGAGAATAGAAAAATAGTTGAGTCTTTCTCTAGCAGAGTTGATCAGAATTCGCTCTTTAGAATCTGTAATTTAGAAAATATCCTTCTAATCTTACAGCCCATTGGTAATGACCTACCCAGATTTGATTGGCCTCGTGGGATGCAAAGAACATGGAGCTCCACACAGGCGTTCTCATCCTCAGTGTTGTCACACTGCTGCAAGGCTGTGCTCTAAACATAGGTAAATTGAATAATTCCTTGCCTAAAAGAAAACAAATGTATGGCGCATTTTTAATTATTTATACTGTGTTATCAGTAATATTCCTCACTGGAAGTAACTTTAACCAGGCATCCATAGGTACCAAATTCTTCTCGACATTGTCCAATGGTTGGAGAGATTCTTGACAGACCGCTTTCAGTTTCTGTGTCTGTGCTGAAGAAGTAGCAGGCTGTCAGGTCTCCTGGGGCTCTGGACCCGGAAACCAGAAGGTTAGGTTGAGGAGCTGGGTTTATTATGGTGTCAGTGGACTGGTCAGGAAATTATTTTGTGTTTTTAAACAGCTTTATTGAAATATAATTCATATACCATGCAGCACACCCATTTAAAGTGTACAGTTCACTGGTTTTTGGCATATTCAACATTGTGAGTCATCAACACAATTTAATTTTAAAACATTTCCATCACCCAAAAAGAAACCCCATACCATTCAGCACTCACTCCCATCCTCCCCACCTCCAGCCCATGGCAATCACGAATTTACTTTCTGTCTCTATCAATTTGCTTATTCTGGACATTTTATATAAATGGAATTATATGATATTGTTCTTTCGTGTCTGGTTCTTTCAATTAGCATAATGTTTTCAAGGTTCATCCGTGTTGTAGCATGTATTAATACTTCATTCCTTTTTATTGCTGAATAATATTTCATTATATGGCTACACCTCATTTAATTTATCCACTCACAGTTGATGGACATTGGGGTGATGTCTAGGAAAAACTCTGCTTCTTCTTTACTCTAATCCCAATGCTCAGAACACCTCACCTCTGGTCACTGAGTGTGGGGGCGGTTTTCCCACTCCAAGAAATTCTCTGCATCCCCACCTGGGTGTTATACAGTTCAATTCAATTGTGACACTAACCAGAGGTAGTGTTAATGGCTCAGTCCTCTAAGACTGCTTGCTCCTGTGTCTCCCCTTCAGATGAAAATTCCAGGTCCAAGTTGCCACCTATGCTTCTGACTGACTGGCTATAAATTGGAGATTCTCATGACTCCCTCCTTGGGTTTAATTAATTTGCTAAAGCAGGTCACAGAACTCAGGAAAACAGTTACTCGTGTTTACTGGTTTGTAATATAATAAGGGAAACAGATGAATAGCCAGATGAAGAGATACATAAGGCAAGGTCTGGAAGGGTCCCCAGCAAAAGAGCTTCTGTCCCCACAGATTTGGGGTATGCATGCACCACCCTCCCAGGACCTGGATGTGTTCACCAGCCCAGAAGCTCTCCAAACCCTGTACTTTGGGGATTTTTATGGAGGTTTCACCATGTAGGCATGATGAGTCATTAAGTCAATCTCCAGTCCCTCTCCCCTTCCTGGAGGATGGGAGTGGGAGATGAAAATTCCAAACTTCTAATCATGTCTGGTCTTTTTGGTGAAGAGTCCCCTTCCAGGAGCCATCCAGGAGCCCACCCAGAGTCATCTCCTATCACTCAGGAAATTCCACTGGATTTAGGAGCCCCATGTCAGGAACCAGTGTCAAACACCAAATATGAGAACAATTGATGCTGGTAGCGCTCTTATCACTTAGGAAATGACAACGGTGTTAGGAGCTCTGTGTCAGAAACTGGGGGAGACACCAATGTGTATACTTTCTATTATTTCACAGATTGTTTCCAGTGTTTTGCTATTATGAATTTTGTATGAATATGCATTTTCATTTCTCTCATGTATGTATTGAGGAGTAGACTTGCTAGTTCATATGTAAACTCTATATTTAGCATTTCGAGGCACTGCCAGACTGTTTTCCAAAGTGGCACCACTAGTCCCCAGCAGCGTCTGAGGGTTCTGATTTCTCCGCGTCCTCACTAGCACTTGATTATCGTCATCCTAGTGGGTCTTCCTTCAGAAAGTTCCCTCACCTTTCTTTTCTCATCAGTTCCCTCACCTAACCAGTGCAAGAACTCTCTCATGTCTATGGCCATGGCTTAAATATGCCTGCTCCTGGATTTTATCTGTGTGGAATTGTACAGTATATACTCTTTTGTTTCTGACTTCTTCACTCTACATTGTTTCTGAGATTAATCTATGCCATTGCAAGTATCAGTAGATCTTTTTATTTTTTACTAAGTAATATTCCGCTTAGGAATATACTATATTTTGTGTAGTAGACAATTGAATTATTTCCTATGAATAAGACTGTTAGCAATATTCTTATACAAGTTATTTTATGGGCATATATTTTCATTTCTCTAACAATGGAATTGCTTGGTCATTGTGTGGACACATATTTATCAAAAATAGCCAGACAGAGGCCAGTCCGGTGGCGCAGTGGTTAAGTTCACAGGTTCCACTTCAGAGGCCTGAGGTTTGCTGGTTCAGATCCCAGGTATGGACATGGCACCGCTCATCAAGCCATACTGTGTTAGGCGTCCCCCATATAAAGTAGAGGAAGATGGGCACAAGATGTTAGCTCAGGGCCGGTCTTCCTCAGCAAAAAGAGGAAGATTGGTGGCAGATGCTAGCTTAGGCCTAATCTTCCTCAAAAAGAAATGGCCACAGTTCTCCCAAGCAATTTAGCATTTTACACCCACTCCATCAGCAATATATGAGGGTTCAGTTGCTCCATACTCTCGGCATTTTGTATTTTCAGTGTTTATGGTTTGAATCATGCTAATGCATGTGAAATGGTAGCTCATCATGATTTCAATGTGTATTTCTCTGAGGACTGTGATGTGCTTATTGAACATTATACAACTTTCTTAAAATGAAGTGTCTAGGGGCCAGCCTGGTGGTGTAGCAGCTAAGTTTGCACACTCTGCTTTGGTGGCCCGGGATTCACAGGTTCAGATCCTGGGCATGGACCTAGGACTGCTTGTCAAGCCATGCTGTGGTGACCTCCATGTAAAATAGAGGAAGATTGGCACAGATGTTAGCTCAGGGCCAATCTTCCTCACAAAAAATAAATAAATAAATATAACAATAAAATGAAGTGTCTATTAAGTCTTTTGCCCACTTCTCTTGGCTTGTTTCTTTTTCCTTTTTGTATGTTGATGAGACAAGTTTTTGTCATATATATAAAATATTTTCTCCCAATCTGTCACTGACATACTAATTTTCTCAGTGGTGTCTGTTGAAGAGCCGAAATTGCTGTTTTGATGAAGTTCAACTTATCAATTTTCCTTTAATGATTATTAGTTCTGATGGCCTAAGATATTATTGCAATTTTAAATGTATTTTTTAAATTTTGTATTTTTAAATACATTTGCTATATGTTATAGTTCACACAGTACAGTATTTTTATTATTGGTTTATATAATCAGTATTTATACAAGATATATAATATGTTCACATGCATGGGTATATATATATTATGTATTATACAAATTATACATATTAAATGTATACTATTATATATATATATATATGAGAATGCATTTTTATATTTATTCTTTGTGGTGTGCTGCCTTCCTTCCTAGAGATGTGGTCATCCATCTATTATCATTACTGTCACCGTTAAGAACTTATCGTTTCTTTCAGTGAAGAGCCTAAATGATTTACTATCTAGCCCTTTAAGGAAAACATCTGTCAACCTCTGCTCTAGAGCGTAGTCGACAGCTTTCCAAACTATAAGTGATTTCTTTCTTTCCACCAAGCTTCTTAGGTGGCTGGAAGTTCTTTTGACTTTTCATCTTCCATTAACCTCAGCCTTCAGTGGGCTGGCCCACTGCATATGATGACAGCCCTGTGTGACTCAGGGTGGGAACTGAGTTTCTTTTGACTCTCCCGCCCGCCCCCATCTCGAGGCACTAGAGATGACCCCGTGAGAAAGCTGACGGTTGTAGGCAAGGCCGCTTTGGGATTGGAACCCCTCGGGATTCCAGTCTATCACACCAGCCCTCGTACCAATGTTAAAACTTTCTGAATGTTCTGCTGGATTCACTTTTCCTTTTGACGTACTACCAGAGATGACAACATCCATGGTTTTCTTCTCCCATTGGAACCCATTGGTTCATCTTTTTCAAAAATTTAGTTCATTTCTGTCCTTTGTTCATACTCAGATATTTTAAAGTTTTTTAAAAACTGCAATTATAACTTCATAGCTCATCTAGTCTGTTCTTATTGTCAAGGTGTGAGAAGCAATCTCTTGGGACTTGCTCTATCCTAATCAAAAAGAGAATTGCCTAAAGTTTTATTTTTAAAAGAATTGAATTGGGGGGCTGGCCTGATGGTGTAGCAGTTAAGTTCACATGCTCTGCTTTGGGTGCCCAGGGTTCACCGGTGGGATCCAGGGTGCAGACATATGTACCCCTTATCAAGCCACACTCTGGCAGGCGTCCCATGCATAAAGTAGAAGAAGATGGGCACCGATGTTAGCTCAGGGCCAACTTTGCTCAAAAGAAAATAAAAGCATTGAATGACCATCCATTTAATACGTCATTGTGTTCTACCATCCTATAAATTCCTCTTAAGACTAGTTTATCTTGTTTTTCATTTCTGCTCGTTCTTTTAGTAAAATTCTTAGCTAAAAACTATACATTACTATTCTAATGATATGGGAGTCTTTTTTCCCTTCAGTATAGTATAGGATAACCCAAATAACTGGCAATATTTTTGTGAATCTCTAAGTATATCAATAATCTAAACATTCTTAGAAAGATCTGTTCCATGCCATAACAGCTTTTTATTTATAAATATGCATAAATATTGTTATAAACTGAGTGTTTATGTCTCCCAACTTTCACATGTTTAAGCCCTAACATCAGGGGTTCTTTGGAGATGGGCCTTTGGGAGGCAATTAGCTCGTGAGAGTGGGGTCTGGTCTGATGGGATTGGCATCCTCACAAGAAGAGGCAACAGAGAGCTTGAGCTTGTTCCTTCTCTGCACAATCACAAAGAAGAGCTCCTGAGAGCACACATCAGGACGGTGGCAACCTAGGAAGAGAATCCTCACCAGAACCCGACCACACTGGCACCCTACTCATAGACTTGTCTCCTCCAGAACTGTGAGAAAGTAAATCTCTGTTGTTTGAGCCACCAGTTTATGGCACTTTGTTATGGCAGCCCAAGCTGATTAAGACATTCAAGTCTTAATCCCAGATTAACTGGGATTATGTTACCTTCCTTGGCAAAAGCGACTTTGCGGATATGATGTAGGTCAAGGAGCTTGAGATGGGGAAGGTCTCCGGGTTATCCAGGTGGACCCAGTCGAATCATGTGAGTCCCTAACCCTGGAAAACCTGTCTGAGCTGCAGTCAGAGAGAGGGAGATGTGACTCTAGAAGAATGGCAAAGAGATGCAATGGTCCTGGCTTTGAAGATGGAGGAATGACGCCTCATGGCAAGGAATGCAGGTGGCCTCGAGAAGGTGAAAAATCAAGGTAATGGATTCTTCCCCAGAGTCCCCTGAAGGGACACATGTCTGCCAACACCTTGATGTTAGTCCATTGAGACTTTGTCAGATTTCTAACCTGCAGAATGTAAGCTAATATTTGTATTGTTTTAAGTCATTGAAGTTGTGATCATTTGTTACATCAACAATAAGCAAGTAATGCACTAAGGAAGTGTTTTAAAATAAATTACAGACATTGTGAAAACAGGATTGTTCACAGCAGGATTGCTCATCTAGGTGAAAAATCAGATGCCGCCAATGGCCAACAATAGGAGATTATTTAAATAAATGTGACATCCTAATTATTGAATAATACACAACCCTTAAAAATGGTTATACAATTATATATTTTTATTTTTCTATTTTTTATATTTTTAAATTTTTTTTGAAGATTGGCATCTGAGCAAACATCTGTTGCCAGTCTTCTTTTTTCTTTCATTCTTCTTCTCAGCAAAGCCCCCTAGTCCATAGTTGTATGTTCTAGTGTTGTAGGTCTTTCTAGTTGTGGCATGTGGGGTGCTGCCTCAGAGTGGCCTGATGAGCGGTGCCAGGTCCGCGCCCAGGATCTGAATCAGCAAAACCCTGGTCTGCCAAAGTGGAGTGCACGAACTTAACCACTCAGCCACAGGGTGAGCCCCCAGTTACATATTTTTAAAACTAGAATACTTACAATATGAAATAAGAAAGTGAATTCAGACCATTATGCTTGGTTTGGTCATTTGGGTCCTTTTCTCCTTCCAGTACACTTGGTGAATTTTTATGACTGTGTTGTATCCCTGATGATTACAGAAGTAAGATTAACACTGAAGTGAAAGAAGAGGAAGTTCCATAGTCAACAATTTTTGAGGAGAAATTAACAAATAGAACCTAGATATTTGACCCACATTCTAATCTAGTTATCATATACTAAACAAGATAATCAATTATGTTGTTCTAGTAGTTTTATTTTCATGGAAAGATGTGCTAGATTATTTCCTAATTCAATTCTGTTTTAATGCAATCCATGAAGTCTGGGATAGTTAATAGGTACTTGCTTGAAAAGATAGAATTTGATATTAGTTTGCAGAATGGACAAGATTTAGATATATTGAATGGGTGCTCTCAGTATTTTCTTTCATTTTCTTCTGCTCTCATAGCCCTTTGCTGTATTCCTGATTCTAAATTCACGCATCTTGTGGATAGTATATTCGTTGGAGACGAATGCAGAACTTGCAATATATTTATTCAACAATGTATGAAAGGGTCTTTTTTCCTTTCTTTTTTTTTTGGTGAGGAAGATTGACCCTGAACTAACATCTGTTGCCAATCTTCCTCTTTCTGCTTGAGGGAGGTTATCCCTGAGCTAACATCTGTGCCAATCTTCCTCTACTTTTTGTATGTGGGTCGCCACCACAGCATGGCTTGATGAGCCATGTGTAGATGTGCACCCATCCCAGCCCATGAACCCAGGGCTGCCAAAGCAGAGTGCACGAACTTAACCACTGTGTCCCTGGGCCAGCCCCTGAAAAGGTCAAATTTATCTTGCTTGCTCTAGAGATGTTAAAGAGCAGAATGTTTGCAGCTTTCTTTACCAAAATTCCTTGGTTGTAGGGAGGATAAAAGTATGCCAAATAATGAGAAAAATTATGTAGAGTTTTTAAGCACATAACTTAAAATACATCTTTTAAAAAAAATCTCTTGATGGTGGGGATTATGGAGTTTTAGCTCTTATTTCCATACTAACTGAGTTTTGAAACTCTGGCTTCAAGCTAAACTGAAATCCACTTATGGCCAAGGAAAATGTTTGACGTTTCCTTCAACACTGACATCACACAACAGCACAATGAGAAAAAAATGAAGTAGGTGCCTAATTGGCACGGCTAATGTTTGACCTGCCGCTTCCACCTGGGTCTCTCTAATCAACCAGCACAAAAGAGCTATGACTAGTCTGATTTTTTTAGACACAATTCAGATGATTATTTTACTGTTACATTGTGGATTTTAGCATGTATTATATCTATTGTGTAGTACTATTTGGGATATAAGTATTTTTAAATATTTTTTATTGTCATTGTTATTTAAGAACTGACAATAGGTCAGGGATCAGCAAACTATAGCCTGCAAGCCAAATCTTGCCACAAATAAAGTTCTACTGCAACACAGCCACACTTACTCATCTGTATGTTGCCTATGGCTGCTTTTGCAGTACAATGACAGAGTTAAGTAGTTGTGACAGAGACTCTATGACCTTCAAAGACTTTAAAATACTTACCATTTGGCCTTTTATAGAAAAAAAGTTTACTGATCCCCTTTAGGTGAAAAATAAACATAAATATTGTAAAAGCCGTTTCCTAGTAGATTTCATCAGTTTAAACCAAGGAAGAGAGCTACCTGAATAATGAGTGGAAAACTTTCATCAGGAAAAGTCATTAAGTAGCTCAATAGTAAATTGTACTTTAAGAAATCATTGGATTATTGACTATTAATAGATTTTGCTGGAACAGAATTTTCAAAATACTTGAATCGTATATTTAAGAAGAAAGACTTAAATAGTATAACATCAACCAAAATCAAGCCACAATGAGAATTAAAATCTGTCACTTTGTTATTTTATTATTTAGTATTTAGTATCATGATGTTAACCCTTCTCTGTTGATACAGTTGTTTTCAAAAGCATGTGCTACCACTTTCTACTCTAACTACATGTGTGTGTGGTTAGCTTAATGCATACTGACTTATTTAAGAAGAAATAAAATATCCAAAGTCAGTTTTCTATGTAAACGGATTACTTTAATTATTCTCTTTGGACTATATCCCTCTTTTTGTCCCCTGGGTGTTAGAATAAGATGTGTTTTCATGTTTAGTCTCAAAAAAAAGTAGACAAAACGAGCTCCTCAAAATTAGCAGGTGTCTGTTTACTCACATGAGGTGTGTGGATGTGCCACAAAGGGTCCTGCGTGTGGGAGCACTGTTATGCTGGTGCCCCTTTGTCTCCAGTGCACACGACAAACACAAACTCATGTGGCTTTACCTTTGGAAACTTGTGCAGGCTGGCTCCACGGAGTATTTGCTTGGGCTTCATTTCCTGGGAGTTTTCAAATACACTAATGCATGTTCAGTTATAAGTCAAATTTCATTTGACTGCTCCCCTACACTAAGTTCCTATCTACCTGTATTTCCTTAGGACGTGGCTAGATTTAGCACCATCTTCCAGCTGAGCAGTATCTACTAATTCTATTAGTTTCCTCACTTATGAAGATATTAACAAAGATCAGACTTAACTTTGATTCTGATGAAGATCTGCTATATAATTATGAATATACATCCACCTATTATTACAAGTGAGCTAGTTTTTCATCCATTTAGCAGCTTCTGTGCAATTAATTTGAAATATTAGTGAAACAGTGTAAAGCATTGCTAAATCATATTTTATGCCCGACGGTTCTTTTAGGAACAAAATTTGATGACATTAAAATAAAAATCAGGTGAATTTACATTTTTAATTATACGTGTCATGCTTTTTACCTTCTCTTATTTTGAAAGTACATGAATATATATATTTTCTACTGTGTGAAGATTAAGGTACTACATACACTTTTCTCCTTTAACCTTTTTTAGGTATCTTTTTCTATTTCTCTATGATTCTGAGTCTTATCTATGAAATGTAGAAAGAAATACTTAACTCAAGGTTGTTGAAATATTGAAACAGATAATGCATATAGAAGCACTTTATCAACTACAAAGCAAGGAGAAAAAAATATTTAGCATTTTTATGACCATTACATTATGCCTATCATTGCAACTAGTATTTACAACACAAGAGTTGTTAAATTTTAATACTAAAATTTATTATTATTAAATTTATATTATTTAGTATAATTGTTTTTAATTGAATAAAGTTTTTACTTTTAATTGTATTAGAAAGATAAAGTGTCAACATGAAGGAAAATAAACAAGTTTACTAAATACCTACTATGCTAGGCATTATGTTTGGTGCATTATATTATACAAGAAATATAAATATCCTTAATTCTTACTAGCTCATGACCAAACAATTAATGCCATAGTAACCATTAAATCTAATGCCACAAGTTTCTTGTTATGCAGGAACACAAGTTCCATGAGACATGCTCCTTCCAGGTCCCAACACGTGTTTTGGCAATATCCAAGGAGGGTCTTTGTTATGTTTATAAATTAGCCCTGGCCCTTACATGGAGAAAATCATTGCCATCTCTACTGAGCTAACATTCTGCTGAGCAGAGGTTCTGCACACTCAAAATCCACAACCATGACTGACTCAAGCTACAGATGTGCCAGTGCCAATGAGCTGGAAAGCCCTGTCATTAGCTCTCCTTGACCACTAGTGCACTTGACCCTCATAGAACACAAGATAAAAAAGAGTCTTTTCTGTAAGATGTCTTGGGTCTGGAAATTTCTGGTTTGCACATAGGCCCTGTCAAACCAGATGACATATAGTGACAGCAGGATGGGTCATACCAGATCCAAATGTGAACCTTTTAACTGCAACCGGAACCGCTACATCCTTCTGACCTACTGCTCTTCTTGCTGAGTCCAGCTCATTATGAGAGAATTATTTCTTGTGATGTGAAGGTTTGGGGTGTTCCATACCATATTAAAAGTTCTTAGCCCCATGCCAGTCCACCAAACATGTGTATGTGTATCTCAGTCAGCTCTAAGAGTTAATACCATTTTTGTTCCCAGACAAGCGTGAAGGTATTCTCAGCCACCATACACATCATGAGAAAGACAGACAGGCTTGGTCTATGCAAAGCAGTTTGGGGATTGCTGTAGGCAGGAGCATCACCCAAGCAGATTTACCATGTGCACCTGTATCTCGAATCTCTAGGAAGTGTGCATTATCCAATGGTGTCAGTACACTAGACTCAGTCGTAGGTCTCCTATACTTGCTGTGTTCATGATCATGAAACTGAGGCTCAGAAAACTAAATCATGTGTTCATGGTTACAGCACGTGAAGGTTAAGATTCTAACTCAGGCCTATGTGAGTTCAATGATTTTGCTTATTTTTATTACATTAGAAAATAACATTATATATCCCATAATACATGTAACATACACGCATACATATAACATCCTTATCAATACTAGATATTCTAGGAAGTGTTAGATTGTCTGCTCCCTCTCCCCTGATTTTCCTGAGTGTTATGGAGTGTGTGTCTGTACCTATTTCCTTGGCTGCGTGTGCTCATTTGCAGCAAGGTGACATGAGAGAGCAAGAGGGTGCCGTGGAATAGATGGTGACTTCAGGGACGAAGAGAGAGCATACAGAATGATGGAGCGCTCACTGCTAACCTCCGTGGTCCCTCCGATCGTCTCCCCACAGCCTCATTATATTCCGCAGGAGTTCAGGTTAATACCTGAGAGCTTCCCCTCTGAAAGTTTTGACCTGAAAGCTTGTTACCGTGCTATAAGCATCTAGCATCAACAATTGATTTTTTAAAGGTGTCTGGCCTCTTTTAAATACACAAAGTGTACTGCAACAAAATTTCTTCTGAAATATGAATTTTCCCTAAATTCAAATTCTTTAAAGAGAAAATAAGAAACATAGTGTCCGAGATATCTTGAAATCCAAGAGCACTGTCAGATTATGATGGACACGTGTACAAACACCTTGATTGAATTCCCAGCAGCACTGTACAAAGCCGCACCGCTCTTACATGATGTCGTGATGCGCAGACCTGCTTTACAACAGTCACAAAGGAGGAATATGTTACACGTGTGCACGTGGGCCGCATTTATCATATTATGCCGCATGTGTTTGAATAGTCCAGTCCTAGACTGACTTTACATATTTAGGCTTTGACAGGCTCAGAATCCAAGCATTCCAGTGGATAATATGATTCCCATGGACAAATAGAAACGCTTCTTCCTTTCAAGTCTCGAGCTGGTAGACCCCATCACTCAGAGGACCACTGACGTCTGGATCAAAACTGGCAAGAGTGTTGTCAAATCTATTAACGTATTGTTATCATTTTTTCCTTTCCAGGAGCTGTTTTATAAAGAACACTCATTCACCTTTGGACAGCTCTTTCTCCCAGAGGTCTTCAGTCTTACAATTCCTACAATTATACATGACTTTAGAAATAAGAAAGTAAGTTTATCTGTCCCAAAGATGTTTTCCCTATGCTTCTTCATTAAAAAAATATAGAACACAAAACAATCCAAAAAGAGACCTCTAAAAATGGCTACTAGTAATAATAAAAGGTATTGATTTTGTTATACTAATCAGAGAAAAAAATAGAAAAGGAAGAACTGAAAAAAAATTACATTCATAGTCAAAAGAAATTACTTATTATAAAATTTTAATTTGTATATGCTTTATCTATTGCTTAAACAGAAATAGTCCTCCAAATAAAAATAGATTCCACTCTGTTGGGAGTTTTTTCTAATCTTGTATTCCTTTATTTTTTACGGAAGTGGGATATTGGTGATGTGGTCGCCTTTAAATAGTATATTCAAAATACCTGGGAACCTGCTGAAATGTAAATTCTGATTCAGTCAAGCTAGCCTGGGGCCTGATAATTTGCATGTTGTTGATGCTTTTGGTCGAAGAATCATACTGTAGGTAGAAAAGTTCTAGTCAAGAGTATAAAAATTCCATCTGCTCCAGATAAACAGTATCTGTCAGGTCATAAATATATGTAATTGAGGTGTGCAGTTTGCAGAGTAGTTCTTAATTGAGAAACAAAAAATGTAAAAGCTTGCATTGGTGAACAGTTTCATTATACCATAGATTTATTAAAAGAGTAGTGAAAAATTTCCCATGCTTAATTAATTCATTCATTGTACAAATCCTCATATAATCCTTATATAATGCTTATATATAAGAGTCCTTATATAATCATGTAATGCATATGTCAGGCCTCGCTCCATATATTTTATGCCTATAACCTCCTTTCTTCCTTATAATGACCCTATGAGGGAGGCGCTATTGTCCTCCTTACTTTACCAGTGAGGAAGCTAAGATATGGATTGGTTAAGTGACTTATTTAACATCACAGTCCTTTAACTCTGGCATCTTACTGGCTAAAATATTTCTAGATTTTCTTTACAGGAGTGAAAGTTCTGCTATGCTAGTTTTCTCACGTCATTTGCTAAACAATAGTCATATTCAACTATTTTTTATTTAGTACCTAATACGTGTCTAGTACCATACTGGGTTTTTCCCCTTACTTCGTTTTCTTAGTAACAGTGTCACCAGTCTGCAAGTAAAGCTGCAAAGACCAAAATGAGTAAAGAAACTTAAGCTGTAAATCATTGTCAGCATCATATTCGTGTCTACAGAATTCAAGCAATCTCTTTTTAAATGTATGTTATGTTGTCCCCCAAGTAAAAATCACCCCAAAATCATAGCAAATTATGTAACAAATAATGGTCAGAGTTTCTCCTAGGAATGCTGAAAATTCCCTTAAATGTGTGTAATGTATGATTTAACATTTTGTATCTTACACAATTTAAATAAGCTGATATTTTTATTTATACTAAACAGAACATAATTCAATGCCCAATAATTAATTCATTGCTTCTTTTTTAAAGGATAATTATTTGCTGTTAATTATAAAAGATTTAAAAAATAATTTGAAGATAAAGATATTATTTCAAATGATTAATAAAGTGGTTTGTAAATACCTAAAATCGTTTTAAATTTAATGAAAATTAGGCCACAGGGACTTAAATGGATGTTTTCTTTTTTACGGCACTATTCTGAATGCTCTTGATGTTTAGTTAATCCAATCCAGTAAGATATAGCTATATTCCTTACTACTGGTTTAATTATCAAGGCTTTCTGAGAATATTCAGGGAGAAGAGAGACTAGGAAAAAGCAACTAAAGAAAACATGACCAGTTGGTTCTAAAAATGTAATAGCCAAAATAAAATTGTATCCACAAACACAGAAGGTAAGCAGTGATAAAACCCTGGGGAGGCCAGTGACACTGATGGAGCAGCCAGAGTGGGAGGGGCAGCTGCTCCGTGTCTTTATTCTGAGAAGATATTACTGTAGACAAACCAATCTGCAGCTGTCCATCAAAGACATAACCTTCACACTCACCTTTTGCAAATTATCAGGACCATGTGCTCCTAATAAGGGGCATGCGTGCCCATGGATATGTATTGGGAGTGACACCAGACTTAAAAGGTTAATCCACATTTTAAAATCAATGGTTCATACCAACATTATAAATAGTGAATTACTTTGGCTTTTATTTTCCCCTTTTTTGTACTTTTTCCCAACGTAAATGTTGGACTTTTGATCTCATTTATTCATTTCCTTCCTTTCTCTTCCTCTCCCTTCCCTGTGCTTGCCTTTTCCCCTTTTTCTTTTTCCTTTTCTCTTTCATCTCCCCCAGGGTCCCAGGGAGGGGAGCTGGATTAGACCACGACAGAAGAACACCCAAGCAAACTTGTAATTTTAGAGCTTCTGCAAATAGATGAACCATGTATATTTTCCCAACATTTCTGAGTAGGACGTGGGAGTAATTGATTTTCTCTATATAAAAATTAAAAGCCTCTTTATTTGGTGTGACCCATTACAGTACGAGCTGTCTCCTTATGTTCTGGCTGCTCCCCAACAAAGCTTTACTTGGCAAGAACAGTCACAGTTGATCGAGATTTACTTAGTATTCTACAAGGGAGCTGGAAGAGGGAATTTACTAACAAAACACACAACTTTGCTTTCTACTAAATTCTGTTAGTCTGTTCTCAGCCTCCAGCCGGCCAGCCTCTGCTCTCTCTCCTCTCCAGCCCTCAGCCTCTGGGCCTCCTCATTCCCCCTTCTTGCATCCCACCTGCTCTGGGGCTTCTCAATGCTTTTGTCTTTGCATCCCCACCTAAATCTTCAAACTTATATGCACACACGCACTACTTAAGACTGTTTTTAAGTATGTGAAAGCCAGTGGAAGAGGATGAAGATGTTAGACAAGAAGCCCTGACCTATAGATTCTATCAAACCCTCAGGAATGTATCCTGAGATAGGGGAAGCAGGGAAATGGAGATATTCTGCACCCCAAGTCTCCAAACTTTACAGAGCATGGTGCAGTGTTCAAGGTCAGATGGATTTCTTTTGCAATAGCCCTGCCTTTGAAAACTGCATACAAGACTCTCGCTGTAATTACTGTACTTATTGGATCAAATACATCTACCTGTGTGTATATAAATGTAGATATCAATCCAAGTAATGCAAAGAGTACTCTCAGATTAAGAAATACATATTGCATTTCCTTAACTGCTTTGTAATTAGCAAGATCCAGTCCCTTCTAGTGGCATCAGTGGGTTCTATTCTTCTGCCAAAATGTTTTTGGATTTCTGCTTTTTGGGGCTGCTAGAAAAAATGAAAGCACTCTATCACCTTTCAAAGTTTGCTCCTTTTTACAATGAGATAGACTCTGGTTTGCGAATCTTAGTAAAGACTCTAAGCATTTTTTGTTGGCCGTGCTCTCCAATTTGTTGGTGTGAGGGAGACGTACAGGGTAGTGAAGGGACAGAGTGACCAATTATTGCAGTTACACAGGCAAAATATGACGCTTTACTATCGTTTAAATTAATATTTTCAGCTATATATCCTTAATTTTACTTCCAATTTTGAATTTTCTGGTCATGAAATTTGCATATTTACATGTTGAGGCATTAATAATTTTCTTGTCTAGATGAATAAAATATATTGATACATCAGTTTAACCTCTCTTTTGTAGTACTTGCTACTGATCCATGTCACCATATGCATTGATTGCCTTTGATTCAATACACAGGCTTCTATATTATAATCAACTCATATCTTTGTGAATACTTCTGTCATTTCTGCGTTAACATAGAAAGTCAATTTAGGCTTGAAAAAATAATATTGGCAAGTATTCAATTGTAGTATTAGGATTAAAAGGCATCATGTCCATGTGCCAGGTATCAGTTGCTTCTCAGCTCTACATACACACTTCATTTGTCTGCTTTATGAGACTTGAACTGGACTCTGTAAACATTTCTCCTTTGCAAGCTGACACAATGCTAAGTGTCATCAGTAGAAGGAAGCAGAAGAACACCGCAGGAGATGCATCTTCTCCTTCTGCTTCCAGTGTACTTCCTCTTTTCTTGCTCCTATGTCATAACCGCCAGCAGTATGTACACCCGAAATGGTGATGGAGTGGTTCTCACACTCCAGCAGGTTTTGTTACCAGTCCTGGCCCCTGGTTCCTGGTTCGGACAAATGTTTTGTTGATAATATTTTGTAGTCCATTTTGTCTGGGGTTGGAGATGGTCAGAAGTACAGTTCTACATTAATTCATTGGCAGTTATTAACGGTTTGGCTAGATGATCTGAGATTTAAAAGAAACAGGGGCTAGAACACAGTATTGGTAACTTCATTGTTATCTACTACATATGGGAAAACATATGTAGACAGCACTCAGAGTGGACACAAACTATGAAGATGTTTGTGCCTCTGTTGTAAATGCCCACCAAAGGGAGGTTCCTAGAAGTCAGATGGAAAAATGACAGACTCCACAGATGTTCCGTGCGCTCCTTTCCCTGGCCGTCCCATCACTTGCTCAGTGAACACATGAAGAAGAGTGGCTGTGGGGACCACAGGCTCAACAACACAGACTTCCCTTTACCAAAACTGACCTGGCTAACACTAATGCTCAGTGCCTAATCTCTACCAGCAGAGACCAACTAAGCCCCATTAGGGCACCACTTAGGCAAAGGGATGTACTTTTCAACTACCAAATTGTTAAAGATTTAAAGCTGTGAGTCTAAGAAGGTTGGCAAATCTAGGGAAGTGGGTTCTGATACCCTCTGCTAGAGGGTGTGTAGGTTGGCATAATCTTCTGGTGGCCAGATAGAAAAAGAGCCTCCTTTTCTAATGATCTGAGGTTCTTCTTTCTAACAACACACTGGTGTGGATTTACTGTGAAGCTAATGATGCTGAAACTTCACAGTCTCACGCTCTCCTGAACCCCTTCCAAGACTGGAAGGGTCGTAGCAAGGTATTCCCGTGGTCACATGGTTTCGGAAATTTGCAAAAGAGATAGCCATTATAAATGCCCACCCCACAAAATTGTATCTGCCTAAACTCTCAAAAGTGGATCTAACCAGAGAGTATATTCTCATTTAAAAAAACAAAGAAAAAGAAAAAGAAGAAAGATAGTAAAGGATTGAGTCAGAAATTCCTCAATGCAATTAGTAGATAATTTTAATGTACTTTTGAGAAGCTTGTAGGGTCCCTTTGGGGCTATTAAAAAGGAGCTTTGTTTCTATTCAGCTTAGCTTTTTTTTAATGTTACTTTTATTATATGAGCATTCATTTTTTGATTCATATGGCCCCTTTCTTACAATGCGCTAAGACTGTTCCTATGTGGGCTAAGTTAAAAAAAAATCAATATGTAAGGGATAACTAGATATCCCGAATTTATATGAAGATTCTTCCTTTTCTATGAAGCAATATACATAAGATTTCTCTAAAAATCAGGAATGTTAACAGTATCAGTATTCATGGAAGCACATATAATGAGAGTGTGAGGATGTTTTGACTTCTGTGGAAAAATGACATTAACTATTTCCATAAAAACAGGATTAATTTACCACAAATGAGTTCACGAATACCATGGAAAACCAATCCTGTTATTCTAAACGCCTACAGAATCTGAAAGTCATATGGAATATCAGATGCTACCATAATTTTGAAAAATGATTTTTAAACCTAACATACAATTTTATCAAATGTTTGGTCCTCTTGTCCTATAAATATTTATAAAACTCTCTCATGGACTTGCCGAGGTAGCGGTGGTTCCTTATCTATGGAGGGTAACATGGAGGGGAGTGGGAAGTGCCGCGGAGGCAGCTACACTCTACCCTTTGGGGCTGGCAGGTGAAGACAGCCGCTGGGAAGGAGGGCTGTCCTGTGGCAGGGTTAGAATGCAGAGGGCTGGCCCTCGCATCTTTCATACAGACCTCTCAGGCTGCACACTGGCTTGGTGAAAATTTCTTTTTCTCTTTTTCCTTCAAGACAGGACTGGATGTTTTTAAAACTAATTTTACTAGTATAATAATAATAATACAAAGGGTCAGGTGAAAGAGTATGATTTACAAGAAACCCATAGCTTTCAGAAATGGCCTTAATTACAGCTACAGTATCCCACAAATAGCAGGCAGTCCTCCCATTCTTTTAGAAGTGTACATTGTATCCCATATTCCCGAATCCAAATGGGTGGAAAAATCTGAAAAGATCAAAAGGCACATTCATGGAAGTTAATATTTTAAACAAAAGTCCTATTTTTAATGTATTTTTCTCTATGCAGTCCAGTCATGTGCAGTATTACTTTAGATTCTGTTGTTTGCAATATTCAGGTAGGTTTTGTCAGTCACCTCAAAATTATTTTTATATAATAAATTTATAAACTAGTGGTATGAAGAGATTAAAGAATCCATAGAGCAAATCACAATGTATTTTCTTTTATATGACTTCTATACATGTAACAAATTATCACGAAAGACACATTTTTCAAAACAAACAGATCTATAAGTATTTCTAAGTGCAGTGGAAGTGGTTAATTCTTACAATTCCTGTTTGGTCAAATATCATATCTTTTGAATAGAAAAACTTTAGAGCATAAAAAAAAAATGAATGAGCTACATATGAAGTCAGTGCCTTTGCTAGATATGAAATCTGAAGTTTTGGGAATCTTCCCAGACTAAAACCTAGTAACAACATATATTAAATTTCCATGAAATAAATAATAGAAAAGCATAGCACTTTACAGGGTAAGAATAGTTATATTGAAAAGGATCAGATGAAAATATAATTATCTCCCAGTGAACACACACATACACACAAGGAATATAAATCCACATCATCTGCCAGGTCATTTTGCTTTTTATGAAACAGGAAATTTAGAACACACAATTGATTCTACCTGTTGGAGGAATGTAATCGAAGGTGGGTTGAGCCCAGTAACTGTCTTCCTCCTTAGATTTACTGAGTAGAGATGAGGAAACTGTGGGGCATATATGCTATCAAATAAGGTTGACATTCAATCAAAATCTTGTAAAATGTCATGTGTAATAAGAAAACCATAATGCAACAAGGTAATAATTAAATAATGAATTATGAGAGTTTGAATGCTGTAACTTCCCTGAAATAGAGAGGGCATAGTTTTAGTATTTGTGGCAAGCTATGTGACTTCATCACTTGAAGAGTCAGTTTCTACACCCATAAAATGGATTTAATACTATCACTTACCTCATTTGACTATTGTAAAGATACGTAGGGTAAAAATTGTAAACAACTTTGCTCAGTTACTGGAACTGAAAGCACACTTACAAATATTAAAATTGTTATTGTTTGGTAAGTTAGTTTGCTCAGAAACAAAGCCAGATCTTTCTGATCCCACATCCATGATCTTTCTGTTGCCGCAATTGGTCAGACTAAAATGGATTAAAGATATACATGATTGTGCTTTCTTTAAATTCAGTTAATGAAAAAATGAGTCTGAGTCTAATTAGGGTATTCCCATTATCAGGACCGTTTGTAATTGAAATAATCTGTCTTTCCCCTTAATCCACACATTATGTCGTTATCTTCCCTCCCTGTGTACCCTCCACTTATTGAAAAATAGAGAGGAGAGTTAGAGGTAATAATCCAATAGGAGCGTGTCCTCTGAAGCAATCTTAACAGCTATATTTGTCACTTTAGTCCAAAAGGAACTACTGAGCATGTATTATCTAAAAAAGACTCTATAAGGCATCACATGGCAACAGTCTACAAGTGTGATAACACACCCTGTTGGTGAACGTGTGGGGAAATGGGCACCTCATCCATAAGAGAGTAAATAGGTATAACTCCCACGGAGACCAACTTGACCATATCCATGGAAAATTTAGATGAAAATACACTCTGAAAAAGCAGTCAGGGTGTTTTAAATACTGTATATATTGAAGGATTGTAGCATCATTTTTAATAGCAGATGTGGCAACATACTAAATATACATCTATAAATTGTTACATCCATGTATTGAGTATAAAGCAGCTGTAAAAGAGAAGGAAGGAGCACTGTATGTATTAATAGGAAAATTTCTGTAAAGTACAGATTCATTGCTAGCAAGTGTGATATTGTGAGAAAAATAAATAAAATACACAAAAATCCACATTTACATTTGCCAATAAATTGAAAAAGTGAATTTTGAAGACTACATAAAATCTAAGAAGAATGATACCCATGGGCAGGAGAATAAGAACCAGATCAATGTGAAATCAGCTTCTCCCTATATGCCCTTGTTATAGTTTCTGCATTTGAAATAGGGTAAATATTTTACCTTTTCAAAATAAAATCTTCTGAAAAGTGACTATTCTGGCTGCTCCTGGAGTAAGTTGTAAGGAAGAAAGAAGTAGGAAATAGAGTGAACAGTTAGGAGGCTGCTGCAGTGGTCCAGACAACAGACAGTAGAGTTGATTCTGGATATATTTCAAAGAAAAACAGAAGGAATTTGAATTTGAATATCTTGGTATGGGGAAGTACCCTTGGGATTGTGGGGCGTTTCTCTCCTCATTTTCTTATACTGCTAATGTTTGAATACTGATGTCCTCCCCAATCTGTAGCATTGAGTCTGTGACACCAGTTTACACTCTGCCTTTCCCCAAGGATTGGGACATCTTAAAAAGATATATATGTATGTATGTATTCTGTAGTAAGAGATGAAAAATTAAGAAAAACTGAAAGAGAAGAGTAGGAAAATTCTATGTGGCTTTATTCTAAGAATACATTCCACATGGCAGAATACAAATTTGCCTTTGAGCTTGAAAACTACCAGGACAGGGAGGAAATACATGATTCGCAGTGCCCAGAGGCTAAAAACAAACAAACTGCCATAGGAAAAGTACTTAAGAAGGAAGGAGAAAGAAGAAAAAAACAAAACAAAATGATCTTTTACTAAACTAAGATACTTAGATAATTGTCCAGTGAGCCTTTATAAATATCATCAATACCATCTCTGCTATGAATGCAATAAAACATTTGGATATGCTTAGTTCTTAAGATATCTTTTGATGTAGAGATGCTAAAATGCAATTTCCTAAGTTAAATTACATAAAAGATCAAAATAATATGTCATAGTAGGCAGTTTAAGAAAAAAAGACTGTGTGGACTAAAACTCCTTTAGACATTTATCTATAGAAACTATTTATTGGAATCACATTTTCCTAAAGCTTTGGTATACCACGTCTTTGAAAAGTGTCTGAAATTATTTATTTGAAGATTAAAGGAAGATTCAAGTTTTTTAAAAGGCAACTATGCTAGATGAAAATTAAATTCTGGAGATAGGCAAGAAACCTGCTCATAAAGTACCAAAGTGCAGGTCACCTCTGCAGGAGATGACTGGGGAAGATAATCTGGGTCTGCTTCAATTTACTGAAAAATCTAATGGCTAATTAAGGTTCCCAAATTCCAGCTGCTATAACTGCATTACTCCATGTGTTGGGACAATATGATGCATTACTATTAATTTTGAGTGTAAGTAATTTGTTAAGATATAAAGTGCAAATCTTGTGAATAGCTAATGAAAGAGTAAATTTTTATGTAATTTAGTCTTTTTAAAATTTGAGCCAAAACTTTGATAGAGTTACATAGCTCAAGTTTTCAAATGGCATGGTATTTCCAGTTCCCCATACTATCCACCAACCCGATGGTCTCATTCGAGACCAAAGTCAGTTGCCTTTTATCATAATGATTACATTATTTTTTCTCTTACAATAGAGAAATCTTATCTATACTTAGATCTCTATCAAAAGAAAGAAAACACTAAATGGAAGTAGAGGGTCACATAATTCAAGAAAAATGGAGTAAGCACATTTTTTTCAGTTTAATATTCATGTATTGAGCATCTTCACTCAATTGCATTGCCCACCTGATTCCCATAGGCATTTGAATTTGTCCACAAAGCTTTCTAGGCAAGGCACAGAAGTAGCTAGAAGAATGCCATAGGGCTGGACTTTAATGGTTGAGCCTGAGAGGAGTCAAAACAGCAAAAGGGAATGCAGATCTCTAGCTTTTAAACCATCATCATAGCCAAAATGTGCACAACAAACCAATTGTGACCTAAAATTACACAGAGCCTCCAAGAAGGCTCCACAAAGCAAGGTACCCTGGAAGCTCCCTCTAACAGAGCCTAAAGCTTTTGAAATGTTCAGAACCAAAATAGCCTCCAGATGCCGAGGACTCCACGTGGCCAGTTAACAGCTTGTGTTAGTCATGGTTCACCAGAGAAACAGAACCAATAGGATGCATATTTATATATTGAAAGAGATTTATTTTACAGAATTGGTTCATAGGATTATGGGGGCTAGCCAGTCCAAAATCTACTTGGTGGGCAAGCAGGCTTTGCACCCTGGAAGAGTTGATGTTGCACTTCAAATCCAAAGGCTCTCCATTGGGATAATCCCCTCTTGTTCAGAGGAGGTCAGTCAGTCTTTGTTCTATTTAGGCCTTCAACTCGCTGGATGGGATCCACCCACCTTGTGAGAGCAATCTGCTTTACTCAAAGTCCACTGATTTTTAAATGCTAATCACATCCAAAAATACCCTCACAGAAACATCCAGAATAATGTTTGGCCACATATCTGGCCACTGTTGCCCAGTCAAGTTGACATACAAATTTAACCATCACTCAGCTCATCTCAGCAAATTCTGTCAGCCAACAGTTACACTCTAATAAAAAATTCACACATTCTCCTTTATGTAGAATTCATTCCTTTTCTTTTTCTTCTCCTTCTTTTTTTGCAAGATGATGTGAAGAAAAACATTCAGCTTAGAAAATTGTCAAGCATCCAGAAATAGTTAACCTGGACCTCCCCTGGAAGACTTGGAGAGGTATAGGCATTTGTTCATTTATTTAGCTGATTCTGATGTGCAGATTTAAGAGTTTAGTGAGCTATAAAAGATTCAAAATGACATCAACTTATGAATTTATTATTGCCATTAATATTTACCTTTGCGAAAATGTCAAAAAGCATTAGTTCTGAATTGTATCTACATATCTAATTATACCAATACTACAACATGCTTTCCTGGCTCAGTTCATAACATGAAAGATTTTCCAGGTGATGTGAAATGAGTGTCTGTACAAACTAAACCAATTTCAATATATGTTTTAGTAATGTTAGCATTTCTGTCAGTGGCTATTGTATTTTAAAGCTGATCGTGCTTACAAATATCTCTTATAAAATCAGGCTGTGTGATAACCATTAGTTGTGCTAATTTTAGGCCATGTCACTGGAGTAGAATTGTGACTTTTCTATTTAGAGACTGGGATGTAGTGTGCTAGTTGCTTCTAACATTCAGAAGTTAGAGATGTGCTGGCAGGAGTGAGTTTATATTCAGTTATTTTGGGATATAGTATAAAATGTATCAAAACACCAACATTATTTAGAGTGGCAATATTATTGAAAAGTGATGTTGCTGGAGGTGACTGGGATTTCTTAGATTGTTATGCATGAGATCTTCTGGTATATTGAGTTACTTTTTGGATAGAAAACCACATGGTTTTTTTAAACCATTCAGAAAAGAAAGAATATTAAATGAGTAAATTTTACAGCAGGCTAGTTGCAAAGGGAGTCTTCAAAAATACTTTAAAGGGTTATTTAACTTGCCCACTTGCATGTAATGTATAATTATTAGCAGTAGTTTGCACAAATTAAAAAGAAAAAGCAACTGCTATTGCCAATTGCTACTTTTGTATGAATATATTCACCTAAGAGAATTTTAAGAAAGTAAATCACTCAACTATTTTATAATATATTTTTCCACATGTTTGCCTGGTTTTAAGTTTTCCTTGCTGTGAGTAATTTTATAAGATATTATAGATTCATGAATATCATATAAAAATTTGTGAGAGCATGCTGACCTAAGGTTTGAGTCACCAAAGTACGATCTTTGAAAGAAAAATTGCTCTTTTTGAGTATAATAACAAAGTCTAGTTTTTACTTTAAAAATTAGATTTTCAATTAAAGCTGAGTCTCTCTTTGGATCTATTTAGTCTCTCATATTAGAATATTTATAGAAATATACAAATCAAGTTATCAAGTCAGATCTTCACCATTATATAAACTTTTTTTGGTCTGAGAAGAAAGTTAGAAATATATACTTATTCTTATCCTACTTAGCTGGCTTCATTATTTCCAAAAGGAATAAAAATTATACTTCACTTGAGAAATTTTATTTCTCCTTCTGGTGTCTGACTAGTGTTTCATTCTTTTACTCTTCTTTGTTAATCCATCAATCATAATTTAATCAATAGATATCCAAAGGCTGAATACCTTTGGAATAATAAGAGAAGACCTTGGATAAGCAAAAATGTATTGTCTTTTCAAAGCCAAAGAAAATTCACTGTTGTCTGTAAGAGAAATATTAAAACTCAGTGTGTTGCAAAATAATAATAATAACCAAAGTGAACTTTAATTAAAGAAAATCATTTTCACATTTTATTGCTCAAACAGTGAGTATTTTTTTTTGAGGAAAGTTAGCCCTGAGCTAACTGCTGCCAATCCTCCTCTTTTTGCAGAGGAGGACTTGCCCTGAGCTAACATCCGTGCCCATCTTCTTCTACTTTATATGTGGGACGCCTACCACAGCATGGCTTGGCAACTGGTGCCATGTCTGCACCCGGGATCCAAACTGGTGAACCCCAGGCCACTGAAGCAGAATGTGCAAACTTAACCGCTGCACCACCAGGCCGGCCCCAAACAGTGAGTATTTTAAACTGATTTTCAAAGTGCATATATATTTGCATATTTGTCTCCGAGTGTTAGGATCTATAGATCTGTTTTTAGGTAAATTTTTCTTTGAATCAATTATTTAGTCTATAATTATATTTTTGCATGTAACTATTTAAGGCAGTGATTTGATTAATATATATGAATAGCTTTAATAGCTGTCATCTTTTGTATCCATGAGAAGCCTAAGGTTTTTTCAGATTAATTAGTACATATCTTTTTCTCTTGAAAACTATGTATATAATAATTTTGTTTCTTAAGTTTATCAAGAATTAATCAGAAGCTTGTATTACAGTCTTTTAAAAAGTAGTGCTCCTGATGTCAAAATGTTCATTGCTCATATCGCCTGAGCTCTAATCAAAGATTACCCATGTGAGTTATTCAGTTTCTGTCTGATGAAGCCAATGAGAACTAAATAATGACATGGAGATTAACAATTTAGTGGATTTTGACATATGCATATTTTTTAATTGAAAGTTCAAGGTCATATGAATTACCAATTTGACTCATTTCTATTACACAAGTGTGGGGGAACTAAATATGCATTAAGTGTATATGGATGAGGGAACAATGCTCATTGTAATGCAGGTTAATATTCTTAAATCACAACTTTTCCAATTAAAATGCCCCTTCAAACAAATGAAGAAACCATTAGAAAATAAGAGTGAATGTCCAAAACATTTTATAGCACCTTATATGGAATGTACTTTTTGTATGAAGCATAATATATATTTATAAGTAAAGTAGAAATGAATTTAAAGTGAAAAATAAATATAATTATGATTTCACTTGATTCAAATTAGACTTTTGATATTTTCAAAAAACAAAAAAAAAGTTGATTAAAGAAAAAACTAAAAGGTGTGTGTATGGAAGAATGGATGGATGGATGAACAGATAGAATGATAGATAGGTATATAGAAAAACAGATGTTTTGGAATATAATGAAAACTACTCTAAAAGTTTGAAAGTGGGGACAAAGATTAATATTTCTATGTCTTGACACATCTAGAATATTAAAAATTTGAATAGACTAGTAACATTTAAAGAAATTGAAAAGATGAATAATGGATGCCCATGTCATACCCACCCCTTAGCAAACAAAAGAAGAATAACAATTTTATCAGGAAGTGTTACCAAAATTTCAAAGAACAAATAATTCTTTTATATAATTTTTTTGCAGAGTATAGAGCTCATTGATGAGAGGCTTGTATAGTTTTGATATCAAAGTTTGATAAAGACATTAAATACATGAAAAATAATTTTGCTTATTAAAAAAGTCACAAAATTTCCAAATACAATTAGTCAGCAAATATTTCAATGTGCTAAAATACAATTAATCATGTCAAATAGATTTTATTCCAGAAATGCAAGGATGGTTTAAGATGATGAAAATCAATTCGTGAAATTTATCTTGTTTTGAAAAAAGAAGAGAATGTTTATGGAGAGATTAAATATAGAGACAACAGAAGCTTTTTGACTGCCCTCACCTATGTATGCTGAACTTTCTTAGAATATCAAAGTGACACATGAAATCTCTTAGCCTGTAAAGACTATGTCACAAAAACCTACAGGAAATGTATGCTTAACATAGTCGTAAATGTTGGAAGCATTCCTTTAAGATTGAGACTGCAACAAAATATCTACCTTTATGTGTTACTATTCAACTTTGAACTTAAGTCTGGCCAAGGCTATAACACAGGAAGAGATAAGTAACAATTAGAAATATTGGAAGAGAGAAACAAAACATTCATTATCTTCTGATGATACAATATTTCACATAGAACATACAGAAAATCAATATTTAAATTGATATAAAATTTAGAAAGGTAACCAGATATAAGATCAACAAGATGAGCATATTTTTCTCCATAATAGAAATAGTGTTTTAGAAAATATAATAGACAAGAAGGTACCATTAGGTACAATATATAATCACTACAAAATAATAAATAGGTACAAAAAATAATCACCACCAAAAATAAAATGTATATAGGATTAACATAGCCACATAAGCATGAAATTTACGTAGAAAATTTTAAAAAGTTTTCATCAGGCACAGAATAGATGTGTATAAATGACATATATACACTATTAATTGACTGAAAATTTGAGGAGTGTAAATGCATAATTTTTGGATCAATTTATAAATTTTATGTATTCTAATAAAAAGTCCAAAACTAGTGTTGGGGATTTGGATGACATAATTATAAAATGTCTATGAAAATTTTTTGGTAGCTAAGATAATTTTCGGAATATTAAGAAAAACGCTGACTAGCGTGTCACTTTATCAATATGAAAAAAATCAAAGTTACTACAGCAATAGATATAGTCAGAAAAATAGATAAATGGGCTCTTGGCACAGACAATAGAACCTGATATAGAGAGATATATGTGGATGGTATATAATAGAAATAGTATAAAAAATGAGAATGAAAGAGATGAATCATTTAATAAAAAGTAGTGGAAAACTAGACTGTTTTAAGAGGAAAAAAATAAAATTATATCCCATATGCAAAAATAAACTGTAGATAAGTTAAACACCCATGATGAAAGGCATGTTTTTAAAAGTATTTCAAAAACATGTGAAAAAATACTTGCAGCATTGGCATAGAAACATAGTTCTTAAAAAAAGAAGAAAAATGTCAGGAAGAGAAAAGAAGAGGAGGAAAGAAATAAGGAAGGAAAGAAAGGAAGAAAATAAGAAAGAAAGAAGGAAAAGAGAACAAACTAAGCCCCAAGTTACCAGAAGGAAGAAAATTAAGATCAGAGCAGAAACAAATGAATAGAGATTAGAAAAATGACAGAAAAGATTAACAAATCTGAGAGCTGGTTTTTTGAAAAGATAAACAAAATTGACAAAATTTCAGATAGACTAAGAAAAAAAGAAGACTCAAATAAGTAAAATCAGAAATGAATGTGGCAATGTTACAACTGATATCAGAAATAAATCCACCATATGCAATTAATTAATCTTTCAAAGGGCACCAAGAACACAAAATGAGAAAAGAATAGTTTCTTCAACAAATGGTGTCAGGAAACTGGACATCCACAGGCAAAAGAATGAAACTAAACCCCTATCTTACACCACTCAGAAAAATTAACTCTCAATGGATTAAAGACATGAACATAAGACTTGAAACTGTAAACCTTCTAGAAGAAAACCTGGAGAAAAAGCTCTTTGACATTGGTTTTGGCTATGAATGTTTTAAAAATTATATTAAAAGCACAGGCAACCAGGGCAAAAATAAACAAGTGGGACAACATCAAACTAAAAAAGTTCTACTCAGCAAAAGAATCAATGAAATTAAAAGGCAATCTATGAAAAGGGAGAAAATATCTGCAAACCATATATCTGATAAGAGGTTGATATCTAAAATATACAAGGAATCCATACAACTCAATAGTGAAAAGACAAACAATCCAATTAAAAAAATTGGAAAGTGGCCCACCCCATGGCCTAGTGGTTAAGTTCATGTGCTCTGCTTGGACAACCCTGGATTTCACAGTTTCACATCCTGGGTGCAGACATGGCACCACTCATCAGGCCATGCTGAGGCAGCATGCCACATAGCACAACCAGAAGGACCTATAACTAGAATATACAACTATGTACTGGGGGGCTTTGAGCAGAAAAAGAAGAAAAAAAAGAGAAAAGATTGGCAACAGATGTTATCTCAGGTGCCAATCTTTAAGAAAGAAACAAAGATGAGCAGAGGAACTGAATAGACATTTTTCCAAAGAAGATATACAGATGGCCAACAGATATATGAAAAGGTGCTCAATGTCACTAATAATTGGGGAAATGCAAATCAAAGCTACAAGGATGTCACTTCACACCTGTCAGAATGGCTATCATGACAAAGGCAAGAGATAACAAGTGTTGGTGAGGATGTGGAGAATAGGGAACACTTGTACACTGCTGGTGGGACTGTAAACTCTTGCAGTCACTATGGAAAACAGTATGGAGGTGCCTCAAAAAACCAGAAACAGAACTACGATATAATCCAGCATCCCACTTCTGGGTATCTATCTGAAGGAAATGAAATCAGTGTCTCAAAGAGATATCTGCACCTCCATGTTCAGTTCAGCATTATTCACAATAGCCAAGATATGTAAACAACCTAAGTATTTGTCAATAGATGAGTGGATAAAAAAATTGTGGTAGAAATATTTTTCAGTGATAAAAGAGACAGAAATTAAGCCATTGATGACAACATGGATGAAATTGGAGGATGTTATGCTAAGTCAAATATGCCAGACATATCAGATAAATACTGTATGATTGTACTCATATGTGGAATCTAAAAAATTTCAAACTCACAGAAACAGAGTAGACGTGGTGGTTGCCAAGGGCTGGGAGGTGGAGCATATGGGGTTGGTTAAAGGGTACAAACTTTCTATTATAAGATGAATAAGTTCTGTGAATCTAATGTACAGCATGGTGACTATAGTTAATAATGGAAAAAGAAGAGGAGAGGGGCATCAGTAACACAGAAGAGTGAGCTATGTCCTTTATCTGTCACCCTTCAAACTATAACTAAATGGACATTCATTGATCAACAGAGAATATCCAAACAGCGCAGCAGGACCCCTGAGAGACCCACACAGTTATACATCTGAAGGTGGATGGACTACCCTGGGGGAGGTGGTGGAGATAAATGAGCACTCTCTGACACCCAGGCAACCCTCTGTAAGTGTGCAACTACTTTCCCAACTGGAGCACTCATTGTGCTGCTGCAGCACCAAGGGTGGGATCATGCCTCAGAGCAACTGTAGGAACAGGTGATGGCAACCCAGAACCCCTGTGTGATCACTTTCCCTTCTGGGAGGAAAGCTCACAATGCCACCACGGTCCCAGGGAATGGCCCAGGCTCAGACAGGCACAGCTGCCAGGCATTGTGGCAGGCTCAGAATACACAGCTCCTGTCCCCCACCCCAGTAGTGGCAGGTGGAATCTATGACCAGATACTACCACTATGCGAAGTACAAATCCACCCCATCAAATAGTATGAAGATGTATATTAATACTTCAGACAAGAAGGAAAAAGACAAATATCCAGAAATCAATCCTGAAGGCACAGAAATTTACAACCTAAATGACAGAGATTTCAAAATAGCTATCATAAAAAGACTCAACTAGTTCCAAAAACCTCAAAAAGACAGTTCAATGATATCAAGAATAAAATTAATCAACAGAGGGAATTCTTCACAAAAGAGATTGAAACTATAAAGAAAAACCAAACAGAAATGTGGGAGATGAGAGACACATTGAATGAGATAAAGAAAAATCTGGAGTTCTTGAATAACAGAGCTGATATTTGGAGGACAGAATTAGCAATTTAGCAGACAGAAATATAGAAATACTTCAGTGGAGGAGGAGAGAGAACTAAGACTAAAAAGAAATGAAAAAATTCTGTGAGAAATATCTGACTAAATTAGGAAATGCAACGTAAGGATTATAAGTATTCCCAAGGGAGAAGAGAGGGAGAAAGAAGCAGAGAGCTTGTTCAAAGAAATAATAGCAGAGAACTTCCCAAACTTGGAGAAGGAACTGGAATTACAAGTAAAAGAAGTTAATAGAACTCCTAATTACATCAATGAAAAAAGATCTTCTCAAAGGCATGTATTAGTAAAACCAGCAAAAGTCAATGACAAAGAAAAAATATTAAGGGCATCAAGGCAGAAGAAAATAACCTAAAAAGGAACCCAGGCTTTCAGCAGATTTCTCAGCAGAAACCTTACAGGCTAGGAGAGAGTGCAATGATATAGTCAAACTTCTGAAAGCAAAAAACTTGAGCCAAGAATACTCTGTCTAGTAAAAATATCCTTCAGATGTGATGGAGAAATAAAACCTTTCCCAGATAAACAAAAGCTGAGGTAGTTTATCACCACAAGAACCCCCACTACAGGAAATGAACAAGAAGGCCCTCATACCTGAAAACAAAAAGAAAGGATTTACAAAGTCTTGAGCAAGGAGATAAACAAGCAGACAAAATCAGAAAATTGCAGCTCTCTATCAGAACAGGTTAGCAAACACTTACTTAAAACATTAAAGATAAAGGGAAAGAAAACATCAACAATAACTATAATCATTTTAACCACAAACTCAACACAAAATGGAATAAGTTGTGACAACATAACTTAGGGAAGAGGAAAGGATGGAACCTGTTTAGACTAAAAAAATAAGAGACCATCAGAAAATGGACTATTTCATCTGTGAGATATTTTATACAAACTTCACAGTAACCACTAAACAAAACATCAGAACACAGGCATAAGTGATAAATAAAGATAAAACTGAGAAAATCACTATACAGAACCACCAAAATGAATTGGCAGTCTGAAACACACGGGATGAGAAACAAGAAAAATAAAGAACAACCAGAAAACAAGTGATGAAATGGCAGCAGTAAGCCCTCAATTATCAATAACCGGTCTAAATGTAAATGGATTGAATTCTCCAATCAAAAAACAGAGTAGCTGGATGGATTAAAAAACAAGACCCAACAATATGCTGCCTCCAGGAAACATAGATCCACAGACAAACACAGGCTCAGAGTGAAGGGATGGAAGACAATACTCCAAGCTAATGGCAAACAAAAGAAAGCAGGTGTTTTCATACTTAGATCAGACAAAGCAGACTTGAAGATAAAAATGACAATGAGAGACAAAGAGGGACAGTATATAATGATAAAAGGGACATTCTACCAAGAGGACATAACATTTATGAATATATGTGTACCTAACACAGGAACACCAAAGTACATAAGGCAGCCATTAACAGACATAAAAGAAGATATTAACAGCAACACAATAATGGTAAGGGACCTCAACACCCACTTACATTAATGGATAGATCATCCAGATAAAAAGTCAAAAAGGAAATAGTTAAATTAAATGAAAGACTAGAGCAGATGGACTAAATAGATATATATACAACACTCTATCCAAAAACAACAGGTTACACATTCTTCTCAAATGCACATGAAACATTCTCAAAGATAGACCATATGTTGGGAAACAAAGCAAGCTTCAGTAAATGTAAGAAGATTGAAATCGTATCCAGCATCTTTTCTGACCAAATGCTATGAAAATAGAAATCAACTACAAGCAAAAAGCTGGGAAAGTGATAAATATGTAGAGACTAAACAACATGCTACTGAACAACCAATGGATCATTGAAAAAATTAAAGGAGAAATCTAAAATAGCTGGAGACAAATGAAAATGAAAATACACAATGCCAATTCATATGGGATGCAGCAAAAGTGGTCCTAGGTGGGAAATCCATAGTAATACAGGCCCACCATAAGAAACAAGAAAAATCTCCAATAAGCAATCTTAAACTACATCTAACAGAACTAGACAAAGAAGAACAAACAAATTCCAAAGTCAGCAGAATGAGGGAAATAATGATAATTAGAGCAGAAATAAATGAAATTGAAACAAAAAACATAGAAAGGATCAATGAAACTAAGAGATTGTTCTTTGGGAAGATAAACAAAATTGGCAATATCTTAGCCAGACTCACTAAGAAAAAAGAGGGAATGTTCAAATAAATAAAATTAGAAATGAAAAAGGAGAAATTACAATGGATACCACAGAAATACAAAGGATTATAAGAGAACACTTTGAAAATCTGTATGCGAACAAATTAGACAATCTAGAAGAAATTGATAAATTGTTATAATCACACAAACTCCCAAAACTGAATCAAGAAGAAATTGAGAATCTGAATAGACCAGTCACAAGTAAAGAGATTGAAACAGTAATTGAAAACCTCCCAAAAAATCAAAGTCCAGGACCAGATAGCTTCTCTGGAGAATTCTACCAAACATTCAAAGAAGAGTTAATACCTCTGCTTCTCAAAGTATTCCAAAAATTGAAGAAGATGGAACACTTCTTAACACATTTTACAAGGGCAACATCACCTTGATCCCAAAGCCAAACAAAGACAACACAAAGAAGGAAAATTACAGGCCAATATTGCTGAAGAACATACATGCAAAAATCCTCAACAAAATATTGTCAACCCGAGTATAGCAAGACCTTAAAAGGATCATACACCACGATCAACTGGGATTCATACCACGGACACAGGGATGGTTCACGTCCGCAAATCAATCAGTATGATACACTACATTAAGAGAATGAGGAATAAAAACCACATGATCATCTCAATAGATGTGGAGAAAGCATTTGACAAGATCTAATATCCATTTATGATAAAAACTCTCAACAAAATGGGTAAAGAAAGTACCTCAACATGATAAAGTCCATATATGACAAACCCACTGCCAACAACATACTCACTGGGGAAAAGCTGAAAGCCATCCTGCTGAGAACAGGAACAAGACAAGGGTGACCACTCTCAGCACTTTTATTCAACATAGTAATAGAGGTTTTGGCTGCAGCAATTAGGCAAGAAAGAAATAAAAGGAATTCAAATAGACATTGAAGAAGTGAAACTCTTGCTCCTTGCAGATAGCATGATTTTATATATGAAAAATCCCAAATAATCCATTGGAAAACTATTAGAAATAATCAACAACTACAGCAGTTTCAGGGTACACAATCAACTTACAAAAATCAGTTGCATTTCTATACTCTTATAATGAACTAACAGAAAGAGAGCTCAAGAATACAATGCCATTAACAATCGCAACAAAAAGAATAAAATATCTAGGAATAAATTCAACCAAGGAAGTGAAAGACCTATACAAGGAAAACTATAAGACATTATTGAAAGAAATCAATGATGACATGAATAAATGGAAATATATTTCATGCACATGGATTGGAAGAATAAACATAGTTAAAATGCCCATACTATCTAAAGCAATCTACAGATTCAATGCAATCTCAATCAAAATCCCAAGGACATTCTTCACAGAAATAGAACAAAGACTCCTAAAACTCATAAGGAGGAGCAAAAGACCTTGAATAACTAAAACAATACTGAGCAAAAAGAACAAAGCTGGTGTCACCATAACCTCAGACTTCAAAATATACTACAAAGCTCCAGTAATCAAAACAGCATGACATTGGTACAAAAACAGGCACACGGATCAATGGAAAGAATTGAAATCCAAGAAATAAAATCACACATCTACAGACAGCTAATCTTCAGCAAAGAAGCTAAGAACGTACAATGGAGAAAGGAAAGTCTCTTCAATAAATGGTATTGGTAAAACTGGACAGCTACACACAGAAGAATGAAAGTAGACCATTATCTTATACTATACACAAGAATTAACTCAAAATGGATTGAAGACTTGAATGTAAGACCTGAAACCATAAAACTCCTAGAAAAAAATAGAGGCAGTACACTCTTTTATGTCAGTCTAGGAAGGATCTTTTCAAATACAATGTCTACTCGGGCAAGGGAAACAAAAGAAAAAATAAACAAATGGGACCACATCAGACTAAAGAGCTTCTTCAAAGCAAAGGAAACCAGGAACAAAATGAAAAGACAACCCACCAACTAGGAGAAAATATTTTACAATTATATATCCAACAAGGAGTTAATCCGCAAAATACATGCAGAACTCATACAAGCCAACAGCAAAGAAAAAAACCAAACAACCCAATCATAAAATGGGCATAGGATATGAATAGACATTTTTCCAAAGAAATACAGATGGCCAATGGTCACATGAAAAGATGTTCAACATCACTAATCATTAGGAAAATTCAAATCAAAACTACGATGAGATATCTCCTTACACCTACTAGAATGGCTATAATTACCAAGACAAAAAACAGCAAATGTTGGAGAGGATGTGGAATAAGGGAACCCTCACACACTGCTGGTGGGAATGCAAACTGGTGCAGCCACTATGGAAAACAGTATGGAGATTTCTCAAAAAATTAAAAATAGAAATACCATATGATCCAGCTATCCCCTACTCGGTATTTATCCAAAGAACGTGAAATCAACAATTCAAAGAGGTTTATGCACCCCTTGTTCATTGCAGCATTATGCACAATAGCCAAGACATGGAAGCAACCCAAGTCCCCTTCTACAGACGGATGGATAAAGATGTGGTATGTATATACATAATGGAATACTACTCAGTCATAAAAAATAGACAAAATCATCCCCTTTGCAACAACATGGATTGACCTTGAGGGTATTAAGTTAAGCAAAATAAGCCAGACAGAGAAAGACTAACACCATGTGATTTCACTGATATGTGGAAGATAACCAAACACATGGACGAAGAGAACAGTTTAGTGGTTACTAGAAGCGAAGGGGGTTGGGAGTGGCCATAAGGGTTAAAGGGGCACATTTATATGGCAACTGGCAATAGTATACAACTGAAATTTCACAATGTTATAAACTATTATTACTTCAATTAAATAAAGAAAAAAGAAGAAATAGGAAAACAGAAGAATCTCAAAGCCACTTATGAAAATATTAATGGATTTTGCTACAGTAATATGAAAAGTTTTTGTTCAACAAAGGATGACATAGAAAAGCTAACTCTCTCTGCATATATATATATATATATATATATATACACCATATGCATATATACATAATTATTCCTATAATGGCAAATGTTTTGGAAATCAATAAGAAAAAAAAAACCCATTAAAAAATAACTAGAGAATTTACACATAAAAACGAAAACGTAAAATTAAAATATGTGTGTGAAAGATTCTCAACATCATATGTAAGCAAAAATGTAAAAACTCTAAAATGCTTATTTTTACCATCAGATGGGTAAAAGTTAAAAGTGAATATTACCAAGAGTTGCTGAGGCTACCCTCTTGCGTACAGCTGATGGCAATGGAACGTTGTCAGCGTTTGGGAATAGTTTGGAAGCATGAATTAGGTAAGAATAAACACTAAAACTCTGCAATTCCGCTCCCACATTTATACTGTTAAAGATTTTTCTCTGCATTGGTTAAGTAGACATAGGAAGGATGATGTTGCTGCATTACTTTAGTGGCAAAAAGTTGGAAATATGATAAAGAAGTGATTAGATAAATGCGGAAGATTCAAATGATGAAATTATGTAAACAATAAAAAATGAACTGTATCTATTCTTCAGTTTCAAATTCTGTAGAATTTGAAAAATCTAATAATGAAGAAATTAGAGTATTTAGAACTTACATAAATGAAATAGTTAAGTGTTGGGAATGTATGGGAGAGTAATGAGATTAGGGAGAGAGAAATAGAAGAGTCCAAATGTAAAACAAAATGAAAACACAAAAAGGATAATGTATAGATTAATAGTACGTCACAACATAAACTGTTTCTCATTAAGCCTTCTAGAAATACATTGTTCATTTACTAGTATATTCTGTGTGCTTTTTATACGAAAGGGATGATATTTTATGTAATTTTCTATCTTATTTTTTATATATCCTGGATAGCATTCTCTATATGAATACAGAGAATTATGCTATTTTTCAAGGAGCTATATTCTACTACATAGAAAAATCAAAATTTATTTACTAGTCCCCTAGTGGTGGACATTTAAATTATTTTGAATTTGTTCCTATTCAAAACATTGGTATGATAAATCTTGTTGCATACTTATAAAACATAACTGTACTTTGCATACTTATATGAATATGACAGTAGAATAAATGCCTAAACATCAAATGGCTGAGTTGAAGATTATGTGAATTTTAATTTTGGAAGATTTTACCAAATTTTTTCCTAGTTTTTATATTAAACTCAGAAAGACCTTTCCAACTGAAATTTTTGAACAAAATTATTCTCCTTCTTTAACGCATTACTTAAATCTAAACCAACTGGAATTTATTTTAGTAGAATAAGAGAAGTAGGGGTATAGATTTTGCTGGGTTAGCCAGTTGCCCCAATACTGGGTAGTAAAAGATGCACATTTTCCCACATTGCTGTGAATTTCTGTCTCTCACTGCTTGTGCTTTCCCATGACAAAATGAAACAATTCTACAGCTTTGTGCTGTGTTTCTAAAGGTGGTTGTTCTATGTCCTCCTCAGAAATATTACTTTGAGTAGTTTCCCTTGATATTTTCTCATGGCTGTTTTTCCAGATGAATATAGTATAATTTTATCACACTTGAGAAAAATTGAGTTAATATTTTTGTGTAGAATACATTTCACTTACTGATTACTACATGAAGAATTGAAACTCTAAAATTATTGAATATTTTGTAAAAGAACAAGACGTACATTAAATAAATTTTTTATACCCTGAAGCAATTCTAAAATTTCTTCATATAAACATTTGAATTTCTCATTAAGCTGATTTCTAGATATTTTATCTTTTAATTACTTCAGTAAATGACATTTTTCTTCTATTGTGTTTATAAATATTTTTTAAAATAGGAAAGTTAATAATTTTTATATCAATTTTGAGAACAATTAAGCTACAAAATATTTATTACTTCTCTTGAATTTTCCAATCGTACAATCATATCATATGCAATAAGAATAATAATTTTGCATTTTCCTTCCTATTTTGATATTTATTATATCTTTCTCTTGACAATTTGTATTGGCAAGAATTTTTAAAACAATATTAAATAATAATGATGATAGTGTTCCAGTTATTTATTGCCATATAATAAACTACCCACACCTTGGTGGTTTAAGACACTGCCATGTTTCCCCCTCACAGTCCTGTGGGCCTCCTTGGCTTAACTGGAAAGTTCTCCCACTGGTCTCACTTAAGGTTATTCATGCAACCTCAAATTGTAGCTGGAGCCAGAGTCATTGGAAACCTGCCTGGGACACTGTAACAGCTGGGCTTCTCTTGTCTTCATGTATGCTCAGGGCATTTCTACTGATGATGATCTCTCAACATATTCTCTCCTGTAGTGTAATTAGGTTTCTTAAATGGAAGCTCAGAGCTCTCCAAAAGTGCAAAAGTGAAAGAAACAAAGATCTTCTTAAGTCTTAAACCTGGGACTAGTTCAGAATGGCTTCTGCCACCTTCAACGGTTAAGCAGTAACAGGACCAACACAGATTTAAAGGACAGAGAAATAAACTTTACCTCTTAACAGAGAAGTGAAGAACGTGTAGTCATCTTTAATTTCTCACAGTCAGCCCACAAATCATGTGTACTCCTCTCCCATGTAAAGTATATTTACCCCATTCCAGGACTCCAAAACATTTCGTCCAAATTTTAACACATTTTTTAACACAAGAAATCATCTTCTAAATCAGATTGAAATGCGATTCAGCCTCCTTAGGAGTAATTACTCTTGAACTAAAAAATCTTAGAATTAAAAGACAAGTTTTTATCCCCACATACCCAGCATGCAATGATAAGGCAAGGCAAGGAAATCTAAATATATACTTCCATTCAAAAGGTGGGGCAAAACAAAAGGCACATTCACTGGTTCACAGTAATCCTGAAAACTAAGTAGGCACACATAACCAATCCCATGCTAAAAGCCTCTTCTTACTCCCTGGGAGCGGTTCTGTAACTCATAGTTCTGCTCTCTGGGGCCTCAGCTTCATGCTATGAGTTATCCTTTCTTTTGTACAAGAAACTGCCCATGTGAGCAGCTGTGGAGTTCAGGTTTCAGTATGCTTCCTGGTTGTAGGAAATTTGGGGTCCAAAGGCCTCTTTTGTTTCTGTTCCTTTCAGAATATTTTATTATAATTCCCTTAAAAACTATGCAGGTTTCCTGTGTATCAGTTAAAATCTACTCCAGTAGACTAAAGTCATACCCAGATATCTTTTCAAGAGAGGCCTGTCTCTATGTTGAGCTGAGAATCAAAGTACTGTAGGACAACACCCTTAAGAATCTTAGAATGCTGCATTGTAGCAGAGATGGTCTAAGAGACAACATCTTAAATTATGCTGATGTTTCAACAGAGTCTTATAGCTCAATATCTTGATTCTGAAGATATATATATATATTTTCAGTGCCATGGATTTGCATAGTCCTGAGGCTTTCTCACACCAAGAGTCTTTTGGTGCCTGGAGAACCAAAAAATCTGGGAATAAGAAATAGTTTTATTTTCCAAAGAACAAACCTTAGGTTCATAATATTTCTTCTAGGTTTTGCTTGAAGACTGGTTTTACTTTATTATACCCAGATAAACAAGATAAATTGTCACTACTGACGTTTTATCTGGAAATCTCCTTGTCTATGTCCACAGATATGTATATATATATATATGTCAATTCTCATTATTTGTGGTTATGTTCAACAAAGTCCCCATAAACACAGAATTAGCGAATACTGAATCATTGCCCCTAAAGGAAGTACAGGGTCATGTTCCTGTGAGGCGTTTTCATCAGTGAAGCAATATATAACTTTGTTTTATGTAGGTTTCAGTTTAAGTACACTTTAATATAGTTGCTGCATTAAAATTGAACTCACAGCCAACAATCCTGTAACTCATGCCTGAACTAAGCTTATCTAAAATGCATTTTCTTCATAAGGCATATTGCAGACTTCTTGTGCTTAGAAAGACTAGACAGTACGTCAGTAGTACACTTGGGATCATTTTTAAACAATGAAATTACCAACATGGTAGTACTAAATAGACCATGCAAAGGACACTTGTTTATCATTCTGCAAGCTGCAACAAGAAGGCAAAATGTTGCCCTGTTCGGCCTCAAATGGGACTCTGCTCCTTGGGTAACTCAAATTCTTTTACTGCTCTGGGTGGGTTCGCAAATGACTGCAGAAGTGTCGTGCTATTTATATGTTATATATAGAAATATATGTCTCACAGATGTCTCATACAGCCTTGGGTGATCCCAATGCCAAACTTTTTAGCACTCAGCACAGGTTGCCTTCAGCCTCGAATGACAGTTGTTTCGCTGCCCTTCCGGCCGTTATTAACAGTCTCATTGAGTCCCTTCTAACTTCTGATCATAATCAGTTCCCAAAACCAGTACAACGTGTGTTGCTTTTTCTGTTATAGGAGCAACTTCTAAATACCAATTCTTTTTCAGCTGTTTTTCACTGAAAATAGTACAAGTAGATTGTAACAATGTACTTCAAGTCACAGAGATTTAAAACGAGGATCATTTTCTATATCTGATAGATCTGTGGTTGCCTTGGATCATCTGGGCAGTTCGTCTGCTGGTCTTCCTTAAGATCTGTCCTGCAATGGCAGTCAGATGGCAAAAGTGGGCGCTGGAGTCATGCACATGTCTGACCCGGGTGCTGGGGTGGCTGCTCCAGGTGTACTGGAAGCCCCTCCCTCAAGCGTCTCCATGCGATGTCTCTGTGTGGTTTCTCCAGCAGGGTAGTCATATTTCTCACATGACTGCACTCCACAGCCAAAAAGGGCATAGCAGGAGTTATCAGGCTTTTTTAAGGCTTATATATTGGAACTAGCACAATGTCACTTCAATATCTTCTGTTGACTAAACAGACACAAGGCCAGCCCAGGAAAAAGAAATAAGCTTTACCTTTTAATGGTGGCGTAAAACAAAATTTGTGGCCATCTTTAATCCAAGAAAGAGCATATCCTTGCTTTACTTCTCACTTCAACAGAAATGAGTACTTCAGCATTAAGCAGGTTGGGTTTTTTTTGTTTGCTTTGGGTTAAAAAGGTTTTCTTTCTTTCTTTTTTTTTATATGGAAGGAAGATTGGCCCTGAGCTAAGATCTGTGCCAATCCTCCTCCATTTTTTATCCGGCTTGCCACCACAGCGTGGCTTGATGAGCAGTGCTGGGTCCACAGGTGGGATCCAAATCTGCAAACCCCAGGCAATTGAAGTGGAGCATGTGAACTTAACCACTATGCCACCAGGCCAGCCCCCAAGTTTTTTTTCTTTCAATCGTGTTATGAAAAATTCTAATTATTCTTATCATGTTAAGAGTTATTAGAGAAGAATATTACATTATTCAAATGATCTTCAGTTTCTAAGATAATATATTTTCTCCTTTGATGTATTAATATGGTAAATTTATAAATGAATGCCCTTATACTGAACCATCCTTGCATTTCTAGAGTAAAACTCTTACAATCAATGAATAAAATTCTTTGGGCATTACGGTTTTTGAAATTGCTTGTTTAAGATTTCTGCATGAGTAACTAAGCATAAGGTCACTCCAGTTGTGTGGTAGGTGTGCGTGATCTTTCTCAAGTTTTGGTAGCTCTATTGTTCTAGCTTTGTGTAAAGCATTTTGGAAGAGTTCCTGTTTTCCCTCTGATCTGGAATACACTCTGATTATTCCTTGGAATTGTGAAAGAGTTCCTCTGTGATCCCATCTGGGCCTGCCTAGTACTTTTTTTTTTTTTTTAAAGATTTTATTTTTTCCTTTTTCTCCCCAAAGCCCCCCGGTACATAGTTGTGTATTCTTCGTTGTGGGTTCTTCTAGTTGTGGCATGGGGGACGCTGCCTCAGCGTGGTCTGATGAGCAGTGCCATGTCCGCGCCCAGGATTCGAACTAATGAAACACTGGGCCGCCTGCAGCGGCGTGCGCGAACTTAACCACTCGGCCACGGGGCCAGCCCCCTGCCTAGTACTTTTTACATACTTAACTGTCTGAAGAATTTCTTGTTTCATTGCATAGTCATTTCTCTATTGATTTGTTAAAATTTGCACTGGATTGACTTGCTCATTTTTATAAAAATATGAATATAAAATATAAATACAAAAAGTTTATAAAGTGTTTATAGGATTAAGCAAAATTCTTCAAAATCTTCTGTCTTGATGAATTTATCCATTCCTAAACTGTAATTTTGTATATTTTGTCTTTCTCCCATTTTCTACCAGATTAGGGAGAAGTTTATCTACAGGAGAACCTTAACATTTGTGATTACGTGAGTCAAAAATCTGGAGTAGGAAAATTTACCTTGGAAAAATCCTTTGGGAATGCTTCACTTGAAGCTCAGTATACCATTTCTAAAAAAAGCCAAGACAGCCAATTTTTCCTCAAGCATTGGAAGAGATTTCTGTTTCTTTGAGCACCAGATGAAATATTGGCTTACAGTTAGAGACCATGTGGTATGAAAAATAAGTACATTTAAATACTAGAATCATAATCACACACAGTGGACCAAGATGCTCTTATTATCAAAGGCAGAAGGGAGGTCATTAAGTTAACAGGAAATTCTCTTAATCCTCCTCAGGCTCAGTTCAGGGCATTTCATGGAGAAGAATTGAGAAACGATATGTGGAAATCTTTCAACGTTATCACACTTACAGAAAATGATGTAGCCAAAGATCCAAAGAAAAATCTGTTGGTTCTGAATATTTTTTCTCATTTTGGCTCAAATTCCATATATTTGACACTTATCCTTCATAGTTTAAGATCTGAGGTTATGGATATTTCTTTGTTTCATTGAAGACCATATTTTTCTCTCTGGTATTTTTATTTTCTGTTGTTTCTAATGAGTTTTAGAAGACAAAACTCAAATTAAAATGCTTACTCCTTCACATTTAAAATCAAATTTGTTATTCAATTTTATCATTTTTATTTTAGAAGTATCAAACATCCTATTTTATCAGAAAGTATTATATATTAGTAAACCCAGTATTTTGAATTATAATAGCCTACTATTGTCTTGATCACTAATTTTTCTAAATGCTTTTTTACATTTGACTTTTAAAGTTCAATTATATAAACTTTAGAATATTTGAAATTTAATAAAATTTGACTTTTGAAATGTTAGTATATTAGAATTCTGTCTCAAGGTAATGAACTTAATTTCAACTTACCATTTTATTTAAAAAATGTTAACAATATTTAAAGTGTTTAATTGAATATTCACTAAAACAAAGATGATGATTTAACTACATTACTGGAATGAGAAAAATATGAGAAACTCAGAGTTCAAATATGTACATCTGTTCTCAAGTCTATAATCATGCCAAAATCGATTGCTGGTTTTATTTAAATCACTATGGTACAAACTCTTCCTTCTGTCATATACATTCACTCTAACTTAGTTTCCCAATTAATTTCTATATTTACTTATATTTATAGTGAAGGCAAGGATTTGATTATAAAAGAGGATTTTTTAAAATATTCCCTAAAAAGTATATTCACTTTCATTTAACATTTTTCATTATTCTCTTAGGATACTTCTCTTTTCATTTTTTATTCATTCAGCTCTTTATGTGTAAATGAGAACTCAGCATGTGCCAAAACCTGTGCTTTTGCCATAAATACCATGTTGAGCAAGATGAATACAATCTGTCCCTGTATGGAAATTAAAAGATAGTAAGAAAGTTATAATAAAGTAAACTTAAAATTACAATGTAGTCTGATAAATGCTACAGTAGAGGAAGTGAAACTCCTAAGATATCATGTAGAAAGAGCCTCTTACCCAGAGTTAGGGAGTCAGAGAAAATGAAAAATAAGGAATAGTTTATCAATAAATTGTCATCTTTGTATAGGAGCTATGTTAACTTTCTTCATATAGTTCTAATTTTAGTGCAGTTTCTGGCCTGCCTGGGCAGAGTTTATGCTTCAGTTCTGAAGTCTGATAAATTATGAATTTAGTAGGTAGAAAGCTCTCTGTGTCTATTTTCCCATTATTTTTGTACTTCTAAACAATTATTTCCTCATGAAAAGAAGTTGATGTAATGAGACAAAGTATTGGAATCAGCCAAAGTTGAATCAAGAAGCCATATTACTGAAATGGTAGAATCACTGTTTTCCAGTTTTGAGGTCCACAGCTTTACTCCCAGGAGTCCATCAGCTTTTTAAAAGACTAAAACAAAAAAACCTGATATACTTTCCAACAATGACTTTATAGAGTAATTTCAACATCAAATTTCTGACTTTCTATTTCTGAACTTTTTGCAAAGTTGGTTTTGCTGTTTTGATTAAGGAAAAAGAAGAAAATTAATTCAAATTTTCAAGAAAATGTAGGGAAAGATAATTTCAAAATGTAAGGTCCATGTAGTAAAATAATAAATAGAATCAAAAATAATAAAAAATTCTTAATCTATGTTCTAATTTAGTTTAACAATTAGATTAACGTTCTTAGAATTGCCTTGATTAGAAAAACTATTAATCTCTGTAGACATAGATATTAGAAATGATGTAACACCTCATTTTCTTTAAATGATACATTCTTTTGTCAAAACAACTGTTTCCTAGTTCTCCATGAGCCTGAACATTTTAAAGTTGCTTATCTTATACATGTACACTGTGTTGATTTCATTGAGATCTGTGTCTTAGACATTTTCTAGATAATCTGTTTCTAGGTCAACAGTTCCTGCCACTGACACAAAGATGTTACTAAGTAAACAACTCTGATTCTGAACTGCAGAAATAAAAGAGAATAGTCTATTTTCACTAACATGCTCACCACATCTCAAGTGCCTCTCAGAAAGCTAGACAGCAGTCCATGACATAAACATGTTTTCTCGGGAAGATTTCGAGAAATATGGAGGAAGATTTTCAAGTTCACATTAGTCTCATCAGCACAAAACTCCATTAAGCAGAGAAACTGTGTTTTACCCCATGTACCACACTACTTCACTAGATTATTGTAAAGATCAAATGAGAATATGTGTGTGACAGTACTTTTTAAAGTCAAAAGTACATGGCTATGTAACTGGTTTACTGAAAAGTTTCAACTCAGAATAATATATTAAAATACTTGTCCAATTATTGATTTTCACCTATTATTGCTGAATCTCTTTTTTCTCATCCTCATCACCTTGGGAATTGTTTGCAATATTTTGAATTCTTATAGTTATTAAAATTCTAGCCCAGTTTAAACTTTCAATTTCAAACTCAGTTTAAGGCTTACAGTAACCCATGGCTGCCTTGATGTGGATAGAATGATTATGATAACACTCTGATTGAATATACCCCCTTCTTCTTTAAAACCGTACTTCCCAGGATTACAGGACTATTTTTTACTTTCCTTGCTGCTTCTTGAACTCTGACCTGACCATTAGTACCCTCTGTGAATGTCAGGCATCCAAAAGCAGGTGGTTGTCTCATTTGTGAGTTGTCTGGAAAACCCTAAGGACTACCTCACGTGGGATACAATCTCTTTTACTCCACTCTGCTCCCTGGTAGTTTCCCTTCACCCACCAGGCAGTACTTTATTGTGGAGTATAATAATGGGGACTCAAGTTGGATATTTTTGGTTGTCTTCCTTGATCCAGAGAAAAGTCTTACATGCTGGCCTCAGTAAATGGTGAGAATGTGAGCTGTTCCACAGCATGTCCCTTTCTCAACCTTGCCACCTCTCTCTAATTCTTTTCTCTCCTGCTCATATAGCACAAAGCCTGATCTGCTAGACCTTTGCCTCAGCAGACATCTAATGAGGCATTGATTTCAAGTCTACAATTTTGAAAAGTATCCTCATCCCTTCTAGTAATTATCTTAGAATTTCCTTCTCATTTGGCAAGAGGAAGGTTCAAACAGAAATAAATAAATATGGACCTGATAATTGAAGCTACAGACATAGATCCTAACTCCCGAAGGTAGCTAATTGATTCTTTATTCACCAAATATCTCATTAAGTATCAACTATGGGCCAATAAAAAAACAGGATCTGGGATAAAATAAGTCAAATTAGACACTGTTACTATTATAAAATCAACAATGTGGGGGTGAGTGGATGGCAGATATTGATCAAATCATACAATAAAGGCAAAATTTTACTTCTTCTCATGGTGAGTTACTAAACAGCACAATAAAATAACATAATTTTGTTATATTAACAAAATGGATGAATCTAATCAATGCAATCTTGAGGAAAAATAAAGCCAGAGAGAAAACAATATGAACATAGGGAAAACTAATGTACGGTATAAGAAGTAAGGTGACGGCTTCCCTTGGAAGGACAGTGAGTGGATTGTGAAGGGGCCCAAGGGAGCATCTGAGTGGCTGGTCGTGTTCTAATTTTTGTCAGGTGTTGGTTTTATGGATATGTTCCTTTTATCGTATTATGTCAAATTCCCCTCTGCCTTGTGCACTATTCGATATGCATGTTTGCATATGGAGAAGTGCTATAGACTAGATTGTGTCCCCTCAAAATTCAGATAGTGCAACCTTATCCCTATAATGACTGTATTTTGAGACAGGGCCTATCAAGAGGTAACTAAGGGTTAATGAGGCCACAAGGATAGGGCTCTAATCCTATAGGAATGGTGGTATTATAAAAGAAGAAAGATAAGTTTCACCCTCTTGTCCTCTCTTCTCTATCTCTCTGTCTCCCCACAGGTGCACACCGAGAAAAGTCCATGTGAGTACATAGCAAGGTGGTAGCTGCCTACAAGCCAAGAGAAAAGCCTTCAGAATGAAATTTACCTTGCTGGCACTTTGATCTTGGACTTCTTGACCTCCAGAACTATGAGAAATAAATTTCCATTGTTTCTAGAAAGTTCAAGGCAAAGCTCTATAACTCAGACATGTTGATATCTAGAAATCTATTTAAAGATATGTATTTGTGAGTTACCTTTGACAACGTGGTAATTGAAGAGATGGGTTTAAATAAGATTACTAGGGAAAAAGTATAAATTGAGAAAAGTCCTAAGAAGCAAGCCTCAAGAAATGTTAACATTTAAAATTAGATAGAGGTTAAGACTAGAACAAAGGTAAAGAAGAAACCACTAGAAAGTTAAATAGACTAAAAAAGTGTTTTTGCATTAAGAAAGAGAAGCACGTATGACCTAATCAAAAGCTGCTTTAGTGGAGAGCAGCAGCAAGGTGCCAGATCAGAATGGGGCAAGGAGAGGTTTGGAAGTGAGGGAATATATGCTATATAGAGACAAATCTTTTTAGAAGCTTAAATATTTAGGAAATTAGTGAGAAAGGGCAGAAGTGAAGGGTCCAATGAGAGTATTTGTTTACTTGTCTGTTTGTATGTTTACTTGCTTGTTTTAATGGGAAACTCCTGAATGAAAAGCAAAGGGAAAGATTCATTAAAATGGGAGTTTAATATATAGGAGAAAGAAGGTGAAATCTTTTGTGTGAGTTTCCTGCAATGAAAATGAGATGTTAACCACCAGTGGAAGCATCACACTTCGATAAAAGAAGTATGTTGCCTTGTCAGCAGCAGGAGAAAGCACAGGATGTGGACAGATGTTAGTTGGTTTTCTATGTTTAGTATCATGAGGCTGAGGGAGGTCCCCTCTGACAGATTCTCTTTTTCAGTGAATCTTTAGGGGAATCATTATTGAAACTGAGGAGAGAAGATGGGAAGATTGGAAATTTTGGTAGAGTAGAAAAGGTTTGAAAAGGGCATTGTTTAAATAGGAGAATTATGAACAGTTTTTCAAAGACATATAGCAAGATTTCTGAGCAATGCTGAGGGGCTCATTTAAGGTCAATGACCATGAGTTTATGGTAAAACAAGAGATACAATTGGGTAACTTCTTGACATATTGCTTGACTACTTGGCTTCAGATGTGGAAAAATTGGGTGGTTGGTTTCTTCTAGTATTGAGATTTGTCCAAATGAATGTGACTGAAAGAGACAGAATCAAGGAAGTTTATGGTGCTAGAAAGATAATTCTTAAAATAGTAACTAATTAATATAAGCTGAATAACAAAGAAAGGAAAAAAGGAGAAGCCAAGTTATGAGGATAAGGAAGAAAGGTCAATGGACTAGAGTTTGATTGCAATAAAAATTGATTATACTGGGAGTATTCAAATATATAAAGTATGAGAGAAGTTCGTGGCCAGAGTGGGATTCTGTTCTTAAGAAGGTCTGTTAAAAACATATCAAAATCTTTGCAAGATTAGAGGGAATTGTCTGGAAGCCATCAAATGACAATAACAAGGAGGGATTAAGGAATATATATGAAGGATTTAACCAGATTTTTATTTTTACAAAAGACTGAATGATAATGATCTGGATGGATGGAACAACAAGGAGTAAGAATAACACACGCCAATCTCACCTCATGTCCATGAGGTTTGACAGAACAGTCACTTCTTGAAAATAGGCTGCCAGATAAATTTTCTTAAGAGAGAAGGAGTTTCACTTAAGACAAAGACATTAAGAAAACTGTCATAGGATTTCAGCATCATGGCAGAGTGAGCTCTTCCTTGGACTCTCTGCCCTCAGATACAACCAAAATGACATTCATACACCAATAGAAGACATATACACATCACAAAAGATGTTTGGGAGACCCATGCAGCCACACCCCTGAAGGTGGTGGTGGGGCTGGATCCCCTGGAGGAGGTGGAAGATTATCCACAGGAGCTCCCCATGGAGAGAGATGGGCCATGGCAGTGGGAAGTGCATGGAAGAAAAGGTTGCCCCGACCCTGTCCATACTCCAGCCCCAGAATTTTCTAGACAGCACTGTGGTGAGCAGGGAGGGCAAGGGTTCAGGCACTCCAGCCCCAGGTTCATCTGGAGTAAGACACAGAGAGCTTGGTGGTGGTGGCGGGAAAAGTGTATAGCCCCAGAGTTATCTGGAGCACAGTATGGAGAGCACTGCAGCCGTGGAGGGGAGGTTGCACAGCCAGGAGAGGTGTGCTGGTCCCCACTTGGTGCTCCAGCCCCAGAATCATCTAGATCGTGGTGCAGAGAGCTTGGCAGTGGCAGTGAAGAAAGGGAAAGTGCGCAGTCCTGCAATAGGCCAGAGCTCCATACACAGAAACAAGCAGCAGCTGGGGAAAGCACTGGGGAAGGAGAGTACCCATCCCCCTGCCTGGTGCTCCAGATCTGCCATTGATCAGTCACTCACAGAGAAAAGCAGTCAGTGGCTGGAGCTGGGGAGCCCCTGATCGTGTGGGGCCCAGAATACACAGCACCCGATCCCCATCCTGTGGCAGTATGTGGCAGCTGTGACCTGATAAGAACACCATGAGAAGCAAAAATCTACCCCATCAAGCAGTATGAGTAGATTTATTAAAGCTCCAGGCCAGAAGGAAAGTGACAAGTACCCCAAAACCAACCCTGAAGGAACAGAAATCCATAACCTAAATGACAAAGAATTAAAAATGGCTATCATAAAAAAACTCAGTGAGTTACAAGAAAACACAGAAAGACAAATTAGCAAATTCAGGAGCTTCTTCACAAAAGAGATTGAAACCATAAAGAAGAGCCAATCAGAATTGTTAGAGATGAAAACCACAATGGATGATATAAAAAAGAAATCTGGATTCCATAAACAGCAGAGCTGACAATATGGAGGAGAAAATCAGCCAGTTAGAGAATAGTACTATAGAAATGCTTCAGAGGGAGAACAAGAGAGAACTAAGACTGAAAAGAAATGAAGAAGCTCTCAGAGAAATACCTGACTCAATCAGGAAATGCAACATAAGGATTATAGGTATTACAGAGGGGGAAGAGAAGGAGAATGGAGCAGAAAACTTGTTCAAAGAAATAATAGCTGAGAACTTCCCAAACCTGGGGGAGGGAACTGGGGATCCATGTGAAAAAAGCCTCCAGATCTCCTAACTTTGTCAGTATAAAAAGACCCACTCCAAGGCACATAGTAGTGAAGCTGGCAAAAGGCAAAGACAAAGAATATATACTAAGGGCAGCAAGGCAGAAGAAAATAACTTACAAAGGAACCCCTGTCAGGCTTTCAGTGGATTTCTCAGCAGAAACCTTACAGTCTAGGAGAGAATGGAATGATATATTCAAAATCCTGAAAGAACAAAACTTCCAGCCAAGAATACTCTATCCAGTGAAAATCTCCTTCAGATATAATGGAGAAATAAAAACTTTTCAAGATAAACAAAAGCTAAGAGAATTCCTTGTGACAAGAACCACCCCGCCTGCAAGAATCCTCAAGAAGGCTCTCATAGCTGAAAAAAAATTAGGAAAGGGGCTACAAAGCCCTGAGCAAAGAGGTGGACAGGTAGGCAATAATCAGAAAATGGCAGCTCTCTATCAGATCAGGTTAGTAAATACTTAACTTTAACATCAAGGGTAAAGAAAAGGAAAACACCAAAATAAAAATGATCTTATCTTTTTAACCACAAACTCACAACACAAGATGGAAAAATATATGACAAAAAATAATTTGGGGAAGAGGAAAGGGATGGAATCAGGATAGTATAAGGAAATAAGAGGCTATCAGAAAATAAACTACCTCAGCTATGAAATTTTTTATATGAACCGAAGGGTAACCACTAAACAAATAATTAGAACAGAGACATTTATGATAAACAAGGAGAGAATGAAGAAAACCAATAGAGAAAACTACCTAATTAAATTGGTAGTGTGAAATACATGGGACGAGAAACAAAGGAAATGCAGAAGAACTGGGAAACATCCAATAAAATGGCAGTATTAAGCCCTCATATATCCATAATGACTCTAAATCTAAATGGGTTGAATTCTCTAATCAAAAGAGACTGAGTGGCAGGATGTATTAAAGAACAAGACTCAAAAATATTCTGCCTCCAGGAAACACACCTCAACTCTAGAGACAAGCATAGGCTCAGAGTGAAAGGATAGAAGACAATACTCCAAGATAACAGCAAACAAAAGAAAGTAGGTGTTGCCATACTTATATCAGACAAAGCAGACTTCAAGATAAAACTGGTAAAGAGAGACATAAGGGGCAGTATATAATGATAAAAGGGATCTTCTGCCAAGAAACATAACACTTATAAACACGTATGCACCCAAAACAGGAGCACCAAAGTACATAAAGCAACTATTAACAAATCTAAAGGGAGATGTCAGCAAATAGAGTAATAGTAGATAATGCCATGAAACTAGAAATCAACTACAAGAGAAAAGCTGGAAAAGGAACAAAAATGCGGAGACTAAACAACATGCTACTGAACAACCAATGGGTCGTTGAAAAAATAAAGGGAGAAATCAAAAAGTATTTGGAGACAAACAAGAATGAAAACACACCACACCAACTCTTATGGGATGCAGCAAAAGCAGTCCTAAGAGGGAAATTTATAGCAATACAGGCCCATGTTAACAAACAAGAAAAGCTCAAATAAACAATCTTAAACTACTCCTAACAGAATTAGAAAAAGTAGAACAAACAAAGCCAAAACACAGCAGAAGGAGGGAAACAATGAAAATTAGAGCAGAAATAAATGAAATTGAAACAAAAAAGACTGTAAAAAGGATTAATGAAACATGGAGTTGGTTCTTTGAGAAGATAAAAAAAATTGACAAACTCTTAGCCAGACTCACTAAGTGAAAAAGAGAGAAGGATCAAATAAATAAAATTAGAAGTGAAAGAGAAGAAATTATAAGGGGTACCACTGAAATACAAAAGATTATAAGAGAATATTATGAAAAACTATACTCCAACAAACTGGACAATCTAGAAGAAATGAATAAATTCTTAGACTCTTACACCCTCCAAAGACTGAATCAAGAAGAAATAGACAATGTGAATAGACCAATTACAAGTAAAGAGGTTGAAACAGTAATCAAAAACCTCCCTAAAAATGAAAGTCCAGGACCAGTTGTCTTCTCAGGAGAATTCTGCCAAACATTCAAAGACAATTTATTACCTATTCTTCTCAGACTATTCCTAAAAATTGAGGAAGACAGAAATATTCCTAACTCATTCTACAAGGCCAACATCACCCTGATTCCAAAACCAGACAAAGACAACACAAAGAAGGAAAATTATGGGCCAGTATTGCTGAAGAACATACATGCAAAAATCCTCAACAAAATATTGGCAAACCGAATACAGCAATACATTAAAAAGATCATATACCATGATCAAGTGGGATTCATACCAGGGACACAGGGATGGTTCAAGACTGCAAATCAATCAGTGTGATACACCACATTAACAGAATGGGGAATAAATATCATATGATCATCTCAATAGATGAAGAGAATGCATTTGACAAGATCCAACAGCCATTTATGATAAAAACTCTCAATAAAATGGGTATAGAAGGAAAGTAGCTTAACATGATAAAGGCCATATATGACAAACCCGCTGCCAACATCATACTCAATGGGGAAAAACGGAAAGCCATCCCAGTGAGAACATGAACAAGTCAAGGGGGCCCACTCTCACCTCTCTTATTCAAGATAGTGCTAAGGTTTTTGCTGCAGCAATTAGGCAAGAAAAATAAATAAAAAGGACCAAAATAGACATTGAAGAAGTGAAATTCTTGCTCTTTGCAGATGACACGATTTTATATGTAGAAAATCCGAAAGAATCCATTGGAAAACTATTAGAAATAATCAACAACTAAAGCAAAGTTGCAGGGTACAAAGTCAACTTACAAAAATCAGTGGCATTTCTATATTCTAATAATGAACTAACAGAACAAGAATTGAAGAATACAACCCCATTAACAATCACGACAACAAGAATAAAATATCTAGGAGTAAATTTAACCAAGGAGGTGAAAGAACTATACAAGGAAAACTATGACATTACTGAAAGAAATCGAAAATGACATAAAGAAATGGAAAGATATTCCATGTACATGGATTGGAAGAATAAACATACTTAAGATGGCCATACTTCTTAAAGCAATCTACAGATTCAATTCAATCCCAATCAGAATCCCAATGACATTCTTCAAAGAAATAGGGCAAAGAATCTTAAAATTCATATGGGGCAACAAAAGACCCCGAATAACCAAAGCAATCCTGAGAAATAAGAACAAAGGTGGTGACGTCACAATTCCTGACTTCAAAACACATTACCAAGCTCTAGTAATCAAAATGGCATGGTACTGATGCAAAAATAGGCACACAGATCAATGGAACAGAATTGAAAGCCCAGAAATAAAACCACACGTACACATATACAGACAGCTAATCTTCAACAAAGGAGCCAAGCACATACAATGGAGAAAGGAAAGCCTCTTCAAAAAATGGTGCTTGGAAAACTGGACAGCCACATGCAAAAGTATGAAAGTAGATCATTATCTTTATCCATACACAAAAATAGACTCAAAATGGATCAAAGTCTTGAAGGGAAGACCAGAAACCATAAAACTTCTGGAAGAAAATATACGCAGTACACTCTTTGACATCAGTCATAAAAGGATATTTACAAATACAATGTCCACTCAGGCAAAGGAAACAAAAGAAAAAATAAACAAGTGGGATTTCATCAGATTAAAGAGCTTCTGGAAGGCAAAGAAACCAAGATAAAAATGACCCACCAACTGGGAGAAAATATTTGCAAATCATATATCCAATAAGGGGTTAATCTCCATAATATATAAAGAGCTCACACAATTGAAGTACAAAAAAACAACCCAATCAAAAAATGGGCAGAGGATATGAACACTTTTCCAAAGAAGACATACAGATGGCCAACAGGCACATGAAAAGATGCTCAATATCACTAATAATCAGGGAGATGCAAATCAAAACTACACTTAGAAATCACCGTACACCTGTTAGAATGGCTATAATTACCAAGACAAAAAATAACGAAGGTTGGACAGGATGTTGAGAAAAGGGAACCATCATCCACTGCTGGTGGGAAGGCAAACTGGTGCAGCCACTTTGGAAAACAGTATGGAGGTTTCTCAAAAAACTAAAAATAGAAATACCATATGACCCAGCAATCCCACTCCTGGGTATTTAGCCAATGAACTTGAAATCAACAATACAAAGAGACTTATGTACCTCTATGTTCATTGCAGCGTTATTCACAATAGCCAAGAAGTGGAAGCAACCCACGTGCCCAACAACTAATGATTGGATACGGTATATATACAATGGAATACTACTCTGCATATAAAAAGATATAATCATCCCATTTACAACCACATGGATGGACCTTGAGGGCGTCATGTTAAGTGAAATAAGCCAGATGGAGAAAGACAAACAGCATATGATCTCACTCATATGTGGAATATAAACAAACTTACAGACAAAGAGAACAATTTAGTGGTTACTGGGGACGGGGGCGGGGGGAGTGTGGGCATAAGGGGTACAGGGACACATTTATATGGTGTTTGACAAGTATTAATGCACAACTGAAATTTCGCAATGTTATGAACTATTTAGACCACAATAAAAAAATTTTAAAAAAATGAAATCCTAAAATAATAAAAGAAAACAGTCATAGAAGAGTTTGAAAATTGAGGAGAGTTTTTGCTAGTTATGAAGCTGTGCCCACAGTGAAAGCATTTCTGCAGTGGGGCAATAGGTTGGGTCAAGTACAATAAAAAATTTAGGTTATTTTGTTTTAGATAATCATGATGCAAGGCTTACACATTTTTGCTTTATGATGAGATCAGAGATGAGGAAAAAGTATGTGTTTAGTCTGAAAAGTCGATTGAAAGAGAATGAACACTAAGCTTAGAAGTTGATAGACACATCTCTTGGGCTGAAGTGATGATGAACACAAGTGCTATATTTTCCTCCTGGTAGCTTGCTGTCTACTGTCTTCAGAATCCAGATTCACAGTCTGAGTGGGTTGAATTGCTAATGGTGAATTCAAGCACTATCAGCAGCATCAGTATACTATGTGCCATGGCAATGTTCTAAGAGTATTATAAATATTAACTTATTGAACCCTCCAGTGACTCTAGGAGGTAGGAGCCACCATCATTACTATTTTGTGGGAGGAGGAAACCGGTGAACAAAGCCATTAATTCTCTTCCCTGGGATCCTAGAGTTAGTAAGTGGTAAAGCTGAGATTTAAAATCTGGCAGTCTTGCTATAGTTATTCTGTTTTAAGGTAGAAAAGGATTTAATATATTGAAATCTTGGTCATAAGAAGTTAGTATAAAAGGTGAGATTTTTAGAGGCAGAAGAGAGAGACATTTATTCGGAGCAAGGATGAAGAGTTGCAGCCAATATCCCTCTTCCCTCTATTCTTTAAAAGAACTCAAATTCTATTCCAGATGTTGATGCTTTATTTCCCATCCTTCTTTGTCTTAAGCATGAACACATGGATGTGTTCTCTGGAGGAGTAGATGTGGCTTGATAAGAAGTTGGCTTAAAGGAGTTGACTCATTTGGAAGGACGAGCACTTGTCCTCCCATCTGTCTCCTGCTTCTGGCCTTCAGTGTAGACATAATAGTTAGAACTCTAGTAGCCACACTGGACCAGGAGGTGACCTTAAGGAATAGCACAGAAAAATAGGGTCCTGGATCCTCAATGAATCCTGGAGCTGCCAGATTGCCCTGGACTTTCTAAATCTAGAACTATTTATATGGTAATAAAAATGTACTTCTTTTTCTAGCATTATTTTAGTATTTTCCTGTTAAATGCAGTCATTGGCTTTCTTAAAAGCCAAGAAAGCATGGTGCTCAGAAGCCAATGAAAGAGACTATTTTTAAAATGAGGGAAATGTTAGTTACTTTCTTAGAGATAAAGTAAGCTGATAACTGAAATGTGTTTATTGATTAAGCAGAGGAGGTCATTGATGACCTTAACAAAAGAAGTTTCAGGAGCAATGGAGTTTAAAGTAAAGATAATAGATTGAGTAGAAAATAGAAAGTAAGAAAATGGAGACAATTTGAATATATAAGGTATTAGAAGCTTGTCTCTGAGAGGAAGTATAGAGATAGAGATGGCAAGTGGAGGGAGCATAGGACCTAAAAAGGTCAGTGTTTTTGGTTTGTTGGTTTTGTTTTATGTTAAAGAGGAAACAAATTAGAACATATATAGAGAGAGACAGAGAGAGAGGCATTTTTTAAATGGTATGAATTTTTATTTGTGTCATGCTGTAAGTGAAATTTCTAAATAAAGTAAAATCAATTTAAAGCTCTTGCAAATGAAATGAATGAACATAACAAAGAGAGACAAGTGCCACACCTTATAGCACAGACTATAAAGTACGCTTGCACCTGTGTAGCCTTAATTTATAAACTCTTGCTAGGGATTGCTAATTACATCAGAATATTTTTAACAATAACATATATTTAGCCTTATAATCAGACTCACTGTAAAGTTTCACTTGACTTCCAACGTCTAAATAAGAGCTATCCTAAGGGAATATTTTAGTAATGAAATATCTGAAATTGAAGCTGAGAACTTCACGAGGAATTTGACAAGGAAGATTTCAGGAAGATTTCTATGGCAAATTGTTTACGTGCCAATAAATTCTCTAATAGATATTTTCACCGGTCTGCTAGAACTTCATCCAAGAAAAGTAGAATAAGGAATGAATTTATCTCATTTTTCTGGTCCCCCTCAAAATAGCAATTATTTATTTTTAAGACCTAAAATGTATGTATACCATATGCTTCTTAGAACATCTTTATGCCTAAGACCCTAGAAAAGCATAAAACTTTTATTGAGATAAGCAATCTATACATTAAGCTGTTTGTGGACTTAATATATTTGTATTTTGCAATGTATGGAAAATGAATCAAGCATTAAATATTGAGGTTCTAATGGGTGTATCATGAGGGTGATAATAAACAATAACATGATTTTCTATGCTTAAAGATTATGACCGAAATGCCTTAAAATATGAAATAGTTTTGGAGGAAAGAAGACCACTCTTCTTTAGCACTGGTTCTGATACCAAACCTTTTAATCTCAAGTTTCTGTGCACAGAAAGCCAATCACTGAGACATCGGTGTTTGGAGGTAGAGATAATCTATCAACCTTTCATCGACAGATCTTTCAACAACCTTCCTACAGGGTCCCCTAACCTGGAGCATCACCCATAGATGTGAAGGGATGGAGGTGCTCCCCTAATGCTGGAGCATAACTCAGATGTGAAGGGATGGAGGTGGTCCCCTTACCTGGAGCATCACCCTTAGATGTGAAGGGTTGGAGGTGAAGCATCAAGTCTCTCCTCTTGTGGCTTTGTTAGTGCTGAATCGTCTATCTTATTGAACTCACTAAATAAATTAAAAATGGACAAACAATATATATCCAGTGATTTCTAAAATTAGATAAAATTTCAACTTTTCAGTTCCACATACATTCCCATTTCCCAGTAAGATTGCTTTCAAGATAATGTTTCAGTATGAAGAAATATTTCATGTGAAATTTTGTTTCAATGGACTTTCCAAAAGGCACTTCACCTATACCCTAAAAATATTACATGAAAGTAGGGTTTTTCTTTTTTTACCTTGTTAAAATGATTAAAATCTCAAAATTATGCCCCATCACCATCGACATGTAAGAACTGAGGTCACATTAGATTTCTAAATATGTATGCATTTATATATTTATTTCAATAGATAATATATACAATATGATTTCCAAAAAGTACAAAGGCTATAAATGAGATAGAAGGAAAACTGTTTCTCACACCCCAGTCCTCCACTTCCCCAGGCAACCACTGCTATCGACTGATTATCTTTTCAGAGATAATTTGTGAAAATATAAAAGAATCAATATAGATAGAGGTATAGAATCTGTTTTTTTAAAAATGCAAGAAGTAGTTTATTTCTATGCAAATTTCTATAACTATATCTAACAGGCAATTTGTTATATTTGACATAACAATGTTATTTCAAAGCCTTAGGCAAAACCTCTCTGCCCATGCCCAGACCCCACCAAAGCAGCATCCATGCCCACTTCTGGTCACTTCCTACTGTTTTATCTTTTCTACAGAAATCCCCAGTAGTTGAGATTATCTTTTAAAACCAGTTAATTTGTTTACATTTTTGTTGCTTGTCTTCTACTATCAGAGCAAAAGCTACCTGAGGGCAGGAACTCTGTTCTTTTCACTATTTAAATCCTGGTACCTGGAACAGCACCGACCAGGTAACAAGGCCGATGCCCTCCTCCCTGCTTCCCTCACTTCCCGCTATGTCCAAATAGCAACCAGCCCCAGAGAAAACACTTGTGCTTGACTCCAGGCCATTCCATCGCATCAATGCCCCATAGTTTATTTTACTAGCTGCCTAGTAATGGACGTTTAGGTTGGTTACATTATTTTGCTAAGACAAACAATGCTGCAATGAATATACTGGTATCTATGTATACTTTTTTAAGTTCACATTTGAGAGAACAACTGTTGGCAAATTCCTAGAATAGACTTGTTGAATCGAAGGGTACATGTATTTTTATTTCGATATATTTTACCAAATTACTCTCTCAAGAGATTGTTCCAATTTAAATTCTCTACAAGGTATGAGCATGAGTGGTTCCAGCGATTCTCATCAATACAGTGTGGGTAAAATGCTATTATCTTAATTTTTATTTTTCTTATCATGATTGAGTTTCAGCATTTTTTTATATATTTAAAAATCAACTCATTTTCTGTTGCTGAATTGTCCTTTACACATAATTTTTTCAAGAGTTCATTGATTTACAGACACTTATCATTATGAAAGTGAATAAAATAGCCAATGCGTTTTCTTTTGACTAGATTTTACTGTTTTTCTAGACACTCACAATTCTAATTTTTGCAGTCTCAGCTGTATCACATTTTTCTTCTACGAGTGTTTAGTTTACTTTTGTGTTTAGAGAGGCTATTCCATTTCGAGATCATAAAAAAGCATATGTTTTCTATTATTGATTTTATGGCTTCATATTTTTTTATAATAATTGTGAGTCATCTGAAATTTATCTCCCTATAAGAAATGATGTTGGAATACAAGTTTTTTCCCATATGGCCAGCCAGTAATCCCAGTTCTATTTGTTGAGTAATACTTCTTTTCCAATCAATGTGGAATTCCATTTTCATTATGAACTAAACAATTAGGTTCAGTAACTGAACTCTCTACTTTATTCTATTTATTTGATGTCTACATATGCAAAGATTAGCATAGCTATATAATATGTTTCAATTTCTCATGGAGTTAGTCCTCTCCCGTTATAGTATTTTTTACAGTTTTCCCTGCAATATTTACAATTTTGAACTTAAGAAACAACTTGGCTGTGTCCAAAAATATCTTGTTAATATTTTATTTGGATGTATTTAAAATGTAAGGATTAATTTCATTGTAATTAGCATCATTATAAGTTTAAAATGTATTATGCAAAAGTATGCTTTTCCATAAATTTACTGTTTGCCCTCCATGTTATTTTAACCTTCTTTTCATTTTGCCCTTTCCTTAAGTTTCTTTTTACTTTTTATTATTTTCTTTTATTATTGTAAATGAGGTCACTTATTCTATTATGTTTTGAATTGCTTCTTATCTGTATGAGTATATGTTATTGGTTTGTATATATTTATTTTGTATACAACAAACATTATATTCTCTTACCTGTTTTTTTCAGTTGATCCACGTATTATCCTTTCACCTTCTTCTTTTATATTTTAGAAATGAAGATATTTAAAATATATTTTAAAATAGTTGAATTTTCTTACATTTGTGATGTACATATAAAAGTCTTCATTTTCTACGGTCAATTATGTAAATCTTTCTTCTCTTTTTGACATCCTTTCATGTCTATTTGCACCTTATTTAATACCTACCTATTAATTTTCAAACGTTTCTGAAAATATTAACACAGTATGACACAATTAATAATCATAAATTTATGAAAGTTAGATAATTCCAAACATTTGAAAATTAATTACAATTTATTGCACTTCATTTAAGCCTCATGTATGTATACAATTCTCTTGAATGATTTAAACACTTTAAAGTCCAGATAAAATCATCAAGCACTATTAGAATGATTACAAATGATTACAAAATGGCTAATGCCATGGGATTAAATTAGTTTCCTCATTTTCTGTTTTTATTCTTACTCTTATTTTTTCTTGGAATTACAATTTTACTTACCCAACCTAGAGAGTTAGGGTTACCTTCTCAGAGCAGCTGAGCTAGCACACTGGAAGTGATGGACAGTCCATGACCAGGGACACTATCTTTGCTTGTGCTTGCCATGACGACCCTGCTCTAGTCTGATATCATTTGGACAGTCCTTTTTGATAGACTAACTAAGAACTCTCTAAATATTTGAATTTATTAACCAAACGTGTGCTCATATTTGTACCTTAATCTTATTATTTCTGACTGGGGTTTGATCAGTAGCAGTTAAATATAGACTTTTATCAATTCCTTTTACGAAAGAGAGATTTTTTTCCCTCTGATCAAACAATGAAGTCTTACAATATTGACACATTTATGGTTTTGTTTAGGTGACTTTTCCAAGAAATACTTCATTATTCTGACCTTATAAAAATATTAGGTGGTAATTTCTCTTGAAATTCAATTTTAACACTTTGCTCTTTATATTTTGGTCTTTAATGATATCTGAATTATTTTTCATATTTATGATGTAAGGCAAGAATCCAATTTTATTTTTTCCCATCTAGAGAGGCAATTGTCCAGCAACATTTATTAAAATGTTTATTATTTAACAACTAATCTGTTTGGCACCTCTGTCATTTACTAAGTTTTCTTATATGTATTAATCTGTTTTGTGCATATTCCTGCAACAATACCAAACTAAACACTATTACTAAATTAATAAACACTGAATTAAAGAACACTAGTACTAAACATACTAAACACAACCAAAGGATTTTTCTTTAGTAATTTTAACTTTAAAACAAATACTGAATTTCATAAGCAACATCCCTACTATTTCTTATTTTTCTTCAAAATTGTTTTGGTTGTTGGCCCTAATTCTTCCACATAAATTTCTTAAATTGATCAATTCCTATGAAATACTTGAATTGAATTTATAGGTTCATGTCGTCAAAACTGACATCTATAGGAAATGCTTCAAATGTGTCGTAATTTAGTATGATGTTTTCTTAAAAATTAAAAAATCCCCACTATTCCTAGTTTGCTAAGGGTTTATATCATAAATTTTCTCCATACTTCAATTTTTTCTCTTTTAAACTCACTGGTCCTTGTCGTATTTCTGCCTCTCTCATTTCACGGATTCTTGTTTTGTTTTATGGGTGTTAGTCCTTCAGTTACCAATTTGAGTTGAATAAATGTACTTTTTCTAAAGGCTTTTTCAGAGTACTCATTTTTTTCATCCCTTCTAGAGTAAATCCATGTTTTTATGATTGGTTTTTATTTCTTCTTTTATAAGATGTATTCATATGTTTTAGAATTATGTTGGCACGCTCATCTTGAGTAGCATGATTTTAGCTTTTTTCTGACCTAGTTAAAATTGCATTTTACTACTGTGAGTAAAAAAGAAATCAGTATCTTAAACAAAGGAAGAGGGTTTTAACCTAACAAGCTGGTATAAAGCCCTAGGATGACACACACCAAGGAAGCTGGATCTGTCTGTCTTCACGCTCTGTCATCATAACGTGCAGCTTCATCCTGAGGTTCTCAAGACAACAGCTGCACCTCCAGATATCACGTTACTTTTTTATGCATAAATAACTGGGATGGCCAAGGATTTTCTTCTAACAAGATTATGTTTGGGCCCAGAAGGACTCATCCAAAACTAACACTTTCATCTCAGTGACTAGGAAGGTGTCATAATCTAGCTTTAAAGGAGGCTGAGAATTCAAACATTTTTATTTATATAACTTGTAGGAAAGAAAGCTAAGCAGGAAAGATGTGGAGTGGTCATTTAAGAATCCAGCCTATAATCTCTCTGTCTCTGTCTCTCTTCTCTCTGTTTCATGAAGACTGGATTTACTGCCTCTCCGTACATGAAGCATTATTCTTTCCCGTGGCCCTGCTTCAGCCACCTAGGCTAGTCCCAGACCCAGAGCTCAGGAGGCCTGGGGCTTCAGCCCTTTTAAACACTGCCCTTTTCTAATTTTGACCCATGAGGAAATTTTTGTATTTTGGAAACTTGGCATTATTGTTTATAAATTTTCCTTTTTATTTTTTCTTATCATTTTTATGCACTTAGAGTGATGAGAAGGGTTGTTGAAACATGTGCTTATGGCACTATCTTGACTAGAAAAACACATCACTTTTAATTTTTATTTTGAGATATTATCATCTTACATAATACTTTCAAAACAATGTACAAAAACTTCATCCAGCTTTCCTTTATGTTATTATCATGCAAAACCATAGAATAATTATTATAAATAAGAAATTAACTTTGAAGCAATACTATTAAACTACAGAACTTATTTTGATTTTGTCTTTTCCCCACTAATGTCATTTTTCTCTGTTCCAAGATACAATTCAGGATCCTACATTGCTTTGTCATATTTCTTTAGTCTCTTCCAAACTTTAACAGTTCTTCAGTCTTTTCTTGTCTTTGACAAGGATGCTTGTCAGTTACTTTGCAGAATGACTCTCAAATTGGACTTGTCTGGTGTTTTCTCATTTTAAATTAAGTCATGCATTATTGGGAAGAAGACCACAGAGGTGACGTGCTCTCCTTGGTGCATCATTTCACGACACACAATGTCCATGAGTATCACTGGTCATGCAAACCTTAATCATTGGTTACAGTGGTGTCTTCCAGGATTCTTCATCATAAAGTTACTATTTTCCCCTTAGTAATTATTGATTATTTGGGGAGAGATATATTTAGACTATGAAAATATCCTGCTTCTGTTTAACTCTTAATTTTAACATCTATCGGTGGATCTTGCCTGCAGCAATTATTGCTATGGTGTTCTACTGATGATTTTCAATTTCTCTTATTCTATCTACATTTATTCATTGGAATTCTTCTGTCAGGAAGAGTTTCCCCTACTCTCCAATTGTTTATTCATATCCGTATTGATTCTCTTTCTTTTTTTAATTCAAAGTATAATCCAAGACCATAGTTATTTCTTCTGTTGCTCAAGTTGGTTCAGCCATTAGGAGCTCTTCTATATGGGATCCTGTACCCCTATCTTTTTTTTTTAGCACTTTCTTACTTTCTGGAACTACAAAATGCTCCACTTTTGTCTTGTACTGTCCCTGCCTCAGTCCTGGAGTCCTTCTAGGTCTCCAAGAAGCCATGTGTACTTTCAGTGGAGAAAGATATTTAGAAACCATATTCTAGGTGCTAGGTATGCTAATTGCTACCTGAGTGTCACTGCTCCCTATTAGTAGATAGAGCTGGAAAATACATGTCTGTGGATGAACCATGTACACACCCACTCACACACACACATCTGTAGTTATCACTGTATCTTTCTATCCGTATACATAATTTCTTTGAAAAGAGTCCATATTAATAGCTCTGACTCCAATCCAGCAGCATAGAGTTTATTCTAGCCTTCTCCCTTTCCTTATTTGTAACTTCTTTCTCAGACTATGAAAAACCTGACTCTCATTATCTGTTTGTTGGTTTAATTTAGTATATAGTTAAAGTGGTTTCAGAATTGCTAACATATATCCCTGTGAGAAACAAACTTATCACAGTGCAGTGTCTGTGTCCAGTGTCCAGTAGCCCTGGGGTATCTACTTGGAACCCTTCCAAAGTTACTTAAGTCAGCTCCTTTCTTCCCCATCCCTTTCAGTGTGATTATGTAATTCACTTGTAATACAGTTAGATTCATTTGTCACAGTCAGTATTCCACCACCACCCCCATATCATGGTTGTTTGTTTCTTTTGAAATTTATTCAGCACAATTCACTTTATGAAGTAAAGTTCTATACAGTTTTTACAAATGCATAGAATTCAGTATCCAAAACCATAGTTTCAGGCAGAACAGTTCCAATATCCCCAAAATTATCTTCCCTTTGTAGTAAACCACTGCCCCAACCCACATCCACTGGCAACATTTGGCCTGTTTTCCATCTGTATAGTTTTGACTTTTTTTCAGAGCGTGAGCTAAATGAAATCATAAAATATGTATTCCGTGGGATCTGGCAAAATGCATTTAAGATTTATTCACGTGGTTTTATGAATCAATAGTTTATTCTTTTATTTTCTGAGTAGTATTCCACTATATGGATGGATCATAGTTGTTTACCCACACATTGATGGAATGGCATCTGAGTTGTTCCCAATTTGGGGAAGATATAAAGATATTATCAATATTCATATACAGACATCTATGTGATAAGAACTTTTCATTTCCTTTGTGCAGATACTAAGGAATGGGATTGCTGGATATGTGATAGATGCAGAAACTGCCAAGCTGTTTTTCCAAAATAGCTATGCCATTAGCTTTCTCTCCAGCATTGTATGGAAGCTCCAGGTTTTCCACATCTTAGCCAGCAATCAATATTGCTAATTTTTTGTTATTGTTATTATTGTTATTGTTGTTTAGTTTTAGCGACAATAATAAATGTCTAGTGACATACCACTGAGTTTGGTCTGCTACTCACTGGCTTTATGACCTTGGGCAATTTTTCAACCTCTCTGTTTCACTTTCCTGAACTTTTGAGAATTAAGTGGGATAGTGAACATAAAAGCCTTAATATTATCTGATCCATGTTCCTCAAACAAATTAATTCTTTACCGTCTTTTTCCTCTTAATGTCTTTAAATTTGCTTCCTAAGTCATCGAGTTTGCTAAACATTTATCCTAGGATGAAAATAGCATTTCAGGGAAATTAAATGAATTGTACCTAGACTCATGGGTTTTGTACTCCTTATCGCATTTGAAATTGTTTCCGTCTTTCTTCAACATATTTGATAGCATTTCTGTGTCTTTCTGAAATAACAACTTATTTTTGGCCTCTGATTCAAATTCTAAGTTACATCCAAGTCCAGCTTGAACTCCAGCTCTCCTATTGCTGACATATTTCAAGCCAACTTAAATCGTGCCTTCCTCTAAAACACATTTCTATTCATTCTCAAAATTAATGGAAATCCTTTCAGAATTATCTTGAGAACTTTTTCAAAATAGACATGCTTACTCCTGACTCCTTATTGTAGTCTCTGATGATCAGTGTAAACAATCGTCTTGAAAATGTAATCAGTGTGCTTCAGAGGCACCTTCCCATACTCCCCCTCAGCCAGACCACAAATCCTGACTTAGGACGTGGACATCTTAATAAATACTATTGCATCCTAATTCTTTGCATATCTAAACACAAAATGCAATGACCTTTCTTATTCTCAAAACTATTTTATGCTGGCCTTAGCAATTATGGGAGATATATTTTCAAGCTGCTTTTGCAAATTCCCAAATGACCTGGAAATTATTTTATGACTTTCCATTTGAGTTTGAAATGTTTTAACAGATGTCTCTTAGTGTTTTCTGGTGGCTGCTAATTGATCTGATACTGAGAAAGTTAAGGGGATGGCAATGCTAGGCATCCTCTTTCATATTTTGAAGCAACCCACAAAGTAATAGGATAATTTCAATTCTTGATTTTCTTCAAGAAACATGTATTTAAGAATAAACAAGAGATTGGCTCCCATTATTGGATATTTTTCTAAGAAACCTGAGTCATTTAATTTACTCAGCAGAAGTGCTTCTCAATTCTCAGCAAACAAAATTAGTCTTGAGTAAAGTTTTTGTGAATGTCAAGTATTACCTTTTATAACTACCACAAAAAATTAGCAGTGCTAGGAATAATCTTTTAAAAAAATCTGTGCTTCAAGATTTAAACATAAAATTTTAAAGCTGCCACTTCTTTACAAATTAGTCTAGAAGAATAGATTTGCTCTTTATTGAGATGGGGAAAACTTCAGAAAGTACAAGTTTGGGGATTGAGGCGGGAATAAGAACAGAGATAAGGAGTTTGATTTGCCATCTGTTAAGTTTGAGATGACTATTACCGTTAGAGATATTGCATAGGCAGTTTGGAGTTATAATATCTAGACGAGAGGTTCAAGTTCAGGAGTTATCAGCAAATAGGTAGTATTGAAAGCCACTCTGTGAAAATGAGTATAGAGAGAAAAGAAGTCCAAGGACTGATTGAGTCACTACTGTATTCAGATCTTAGAGTAATAAAGAAGAAAGTAACAAATGAGGCTGAGAAGAAAAGAAACAAAACCAGGAGCACGTGGTACTATGCATCCAAGTACGAGTGTGTTTCAGGGAGGATCCATTAATACATTTATCCATAAAATTCTGCTGAAAATTCAAGTAAAATGAAGATTGAGGATTGTGTTTTGCAACACTAAGGGCTACAGTGACCTTGACAGTCATGATTTTGGTATATCAGTGTAGACGAAACCCTGATTGGAGTGGGTATATGGAAGAACTCCCCAAAAATATTTAGAGTAAGCATAATAACTTTTCTGGATGGAGAAAGGAGTGACCACAATGGGCATATCCAGAGCTAGAGAAAAATGACTTTTCTTTTTTAGGATAATAGAAAATATCGGTGAGGATCAAGGAACAAAACTCCCCCTATTCCAAAAGGAGTGGCATAAGCCATGCTGCAGAAAAATATTGAGGGATTTAGCATCCTCAGAAAACACCGGGATTTCAACCAATTAGCTTACTTGGAGGGTAATGATCAGAGAAAAGCTGAGCATGTGGTATAGGAAATTCTGCTGAAGACTGACTATACCGTAGGGTTCAGAGGGAGGGTTTCACTCTTTGGTTAGGGATAAGAAAGAGGGCTGACAAAGGCAATGCCATAACAGGATAAGGGTGCTGGCCAAGGGTGCTGATGCCTTTCTTTCTCAGTGACTGGCTGAAAGAACCAATGAGATTGATCCTTTTGGTATTAAGGCAGACAGCAGTGAGGAGAAATTCCCCTTTTATGTATAGTGTAATTCCACCTATTTTTAAAAACAAATGCAACGTTTGCATTTGCATAGACAAAATATGGAACAATATATTAAAATCTTATAATAATTATTTTTTAAGAGGGAAAGGTAATGTTGGATTTCTATAGTATATGTTGGACTATTGTCCAAATTTTTTTTTTAAATGTTGGACCTGAGCTAACCTCTGTTGACAATCTTCTCTCTCTCTGTTTTTTTTTCCTTCTTCTTCTTCTCCCTAAAGCCCCCGGTACATAGTTGTAGATCCTATTTGCAGGTCTTTCTGGTTGTGCTATGTGGGATGCCTCCTCAGCATGGCTTGATGAGCAGTGTCATGTCCACTCCTGGGATCCGAACTGGCAAAACCCTGGGCCGCCAAAGCAGTGTGTGTGAACTTAACCACTCACCCACAGGGTCAGCCCCTAATGTCTGAATTTTGACAATGCAGTACTTATACAATCAAAATTTATGAAACTGTAATATGAGCAGATAAAATCAAAGAATGTATGTAATGATGCCTGTTATGTTTTTAAAATGTGGGGGAAGAGAATGATAGCTGTGACCAATTCATAATGATAAATCAAATTATTCATATCAGTTCTCTCTCCAGAGTGGCATCACAAGACAGATAGTACACTTTCTAACTTTTCAATTTTTCATGACAATCATGTATGATGAGAAAAAAAAGTGGAGAGATGGAGAGACAGATAGACAGAAACAGACAGAGACAAGAAAAAGGAGAAAAACACAGTTCTGCTTACACATCCCGTAAAATTTCTATCAGAGATAAAAACACTGTAGACTTTTGCCACTCAAACATATTTGTTAACTACCAACCATATGCCAAGCATATTTCTCTGAAGCCTGGGGAAATGGTAGTCTTCAAGACACTCACCATCCCTGCCTTTTTTATATTCTAGACCAGCACTGTCCAATAGGGCTATAAGCAAGCCACATACGTAATTTTACATTTTCTAGCAGCTATACTAGAAAAAAGAAGTAATTGTTAGAAGTAGCATTAATAATATATTTTATTTAACCTCATATGCCCAAACTTTTATCATTTCAGCATGTAATCAACATAAATATTGATAGTGAGATATTTTACACTTTTTGTGCCATCTTCCTTGAAATCTGTTGTGTATGTTACACTTATAACACATCTTGATTTGGACGCTAAATTTTCATCAGATATATTTGATCTATATTTAGATTTGACAAACGTATAGTTTAAAAAGTACACTTGTATATGCAAATTTTCCTAAACATACTTCCAAGTTTTCAAATAACTGAATCAATCACCAAAAATCATTTTGTTTTAATATTTGTCTGCAAATTCACAAAACTGGTTTATCTTTTATAGAAGAATTTTTTTTCATTTTGAAGCAAAAGAATATGGCTTTCAAAATAATATCTGTCAAAATTAAGTACATTTACTAACTCTTGCTTCAATTCAGTATTAGTGTTATTGAGATTTTTCTTTTCCATTTTGAGGGCAATTTACATAGTGCCAATTGTGGTTAAAATCTGCATATTGATTCATGTTGGAAAGTGTGTAGTCATTATTATCGACTCGGGTTATGAAGAGTTTTCATTTCAAAATAAATTGTTGTACCTGTCTAGCTAGATCACGAATAAGCCTCTCCTTTCTTTGGTGCTACAAATTTTGCTTGTTCATGTGCAATGTCATATAGATGAAATACGTAAATCACACTACCAGTTTTTGTCTTAGACTATTGAATATTTGGCAAGCATCCCTTTTGTTTCAAGAAAATTTTGAATTGACTGTACAGTGAATCTTCATAGCATTCATCCACAGTTCAACCAACAAGAATTGGCAAAGAGCACAAGACCATTAAATTCATTCTCCTCTCTTTCAACAGGTTTCATAAACTAACAATGATTCACAGCAGTTGCATGTGTATATGGAGTGATTTTAAAAATTGCGCACATTATATTTTTAATATACTTGCCTCAGCAAACTGAGCAGAGATATTTTTAACATATATTATGGAGTGGAATGAAACAATACAGAAAACATCAGTTTTAATTCCAATAAATCTAGAATTTTGACCTAACATAGCTAGCTGGAGAACCATACATCAGGATGGAAATTAATTTTTCTATAATCTAACTGAAATTTGTTTTTAGCAGACGGAAAAGATTCAAAAATATCTAAGTTACAAGTTCTGTTTTTATGTTGCTAGATGACATTTATTTGTCAACTTGAATGTCCTCCGATGAAAAATGTTTCCAAAACATTGATTGGACACTGTCTCTCATGGACATTGATTGGACACTGTCTCTCATGGAATGCATGACTCATATAAAGCTAAAGAGAAGGGTTTTGCGATTTTTGAAATTTTGAATTAAGTTGATTTTTTAAATTTTTTTTTAGGTAAACCTGTGGCTTTACTTTTTTCATTTTATTTCATTTATTTGTTTATTTTCGGATGTACATCATAATAAATTTCAAATGCTGTATAGATTACATCATGTTCACCACCCGAAAACTAATTATAGCCCATCCCCTCACGTATGAGCTTGATCACCCCTTTTGCCCTCCCCCCTCCCCCATTTTCCTGTGGTAACCACCAATCCAATCTCCAGTGCTAAGCTGATTTCTGATATTGGCAGAAAGCGTTTTTACTCTAGGAGTCATTGTTTGGTAGCTTAATTGCAGATATTTCACTTTAGTAATATGTCATTTTTTGTTGTTTCTCATAATTTTGTAACAAAGTTTCCATAACTGAAATAATCTTTTCCATTCCTCCATATAAAAATGGTTTTCTTTATTGTGCAAGAATCCATGCCATTTAAGAGCCTGCCAAAACTACAAATTCGAATCCTGTTAAAAAACTAAATAAATAAAAATAGAGAAATATTGATTCATTCACTTAATTTTTGTTGCCTTCACTTTTTAGGCAGATTACTGAGATAGAGCATTTACCTAGATTGCTAATTTCTAATTTGAATGTATTTAGAGTTGGCAAATTTATGTATTTAATGTACTTTGATTTTCAATGAGTATGTTCAGATTTAGATCCACCATCCTATGTTATGTTTTCTCATTAATCTGCTTTTTAAAAACCAATTTTTAAAAATCCTACTTATGCTGCTTTTGATTGGACAAATTTTCTTTATTCTTATTTTTCCTTTCCAATTATTTGAAAAAATAATCTTCAATTCTATCCTTATAATATTGTCCATAGAATTTTAGTGTCACGCATAATATTTCAGAGGATATAGTGTGATATCTTTGCTTTCCTTTTAAAAATTACAAGATTGTTAAAATGTATTAATTCCACTTTTCAGTTTAGATGATATTAATGGTCAATAGTTTAAATCCCCTTTATGTTTATGCCTCCCAAAGCAATCATTAGGATATTTTTGTTTGTTTTTTAATAAAATCAATGCAGATTTAGAACAAAAAATCCTGTTAAAAATAACTGTTAAATGTTTTCTTAGACATTTAATTCTGATTTCAGGCAACTAATAGTGTTGACACATTTTTAACTGTTGATAGAAAATTTATTTCCTGAAAACATTTCCTAATACTTCCCACTATATTCTATTTCATTTGTAACACAGTGAATGAGCTTTTTTTGTGTTGCTCTGATGCAGCACATTACAATTGTCATTCACCATAGATTTTTGACAAATCCTGTTCCATTCTTTCTTTTTCTATTGTTTTAGCCGTTGTACCAGCTTCTGCATCTCCATTTCATGCTGCACAGTGGTATATTTTCGTTTTAAATTTAAAATGTGTCCATACTTTTTTTGTAAACTAAAAATTTTTTAATTATCTTATAATTAAAACTCTCATAACCATTTCAATTCAATTACCAATTACGTTACATAAGTGTTACTGTAACTTGTGCTGTTCACATTAAATATTCAAATAAATACATTACAATATTACTTCAGTGTGTAAAAAATCATTTGAACTGAATGAATCTGTTGGTATCAACTAGATATGTTATGTGCTTATGTGTAATACTGCAAACAACACACATGCCCCAACATGCACACTAAAGTAAAATAATAATATCTTAAAGTGATGTAGTAGTTAAAGGAAGTGCAATCTTACCAACATTATAACACTGTGTATATTGGAGAAACATTTTAGACACCTTTGGGTTTTAAATTTTAAAATATGACATTAACCACATTTCAAGTGCTCAATAGCTAGATGTGGCTAATGGCCACTGTCTTGGAGAGTACAGTTTTAGACATTTGAAAAAATATTTCCTTGCACATTGTGTGTAAACTATAGTATCTGACTAAGCCTTCTCTGGATCTCCATTTCTTCTTCCAAACAATTGGAATCATAATATGCTTCACATTTCATAAGAATATTATGCAGCTCTAGGGGAGGTGGCATACTGGAGGTGTCAATCTGCACTAGTGTTATCTTTTAAAATCTCTAAACAATCTCTTAGACATTCTCAGGATAATTTTTCATACCCAATATACTGCTATGAGCCACTCAGAATTACAGACTTACAGAAAATCTATCCAAGTACTTGCAGTAGGATCAATTTTTAAAATACAAAATAAAATCCCCAGAAAAGGAAAGATTTTTTCCCCAAAACAAGTGGTTTTTGTACTTGTTACTGTTATTATTGAAAATGAAGACTAAATAAATAAAATATTTTTTTTCTAATGGACATTCAAGGAAATTGCAAACTGCTAAGAGAGAGAAATGCTAATTGAAAGTTTAGTGGTTAATAAGAGTATCAAATTCCACTTTCAGATTACAGATTGCAATAACTTTCTTCTGTTATGAATAATATGTATGGTCTCAGTCTTTTAAAAACATCATTTCCAATTTACTATATATCTATTGTATCTTATACTTTTTGGTCGACTGAGAAGCATGTGGTTATAGTTCAGCTCATTTTCATATTCCAAAGTACTGCAATTAACACCTTTTAAGTGAAAGATTCTAACACATCAGTGTTACCTTTTCAAACACTTCTCACTTTGTAGTGTAAGCCTGGCACAAATCCCAGAATGTGATTCTGACACACCATTTTCCTCGCTGAAGGAATTAATACAAGCTTTAGGAAACTCGTTTTCTATAAGCAACAATAATTGCTCTCAGCCCGCGCCCCATACATTCTATCTAGAACCAAATATTCATTTAAATATTTATTAGCAAGGCATTTACAGAGGGCAAGGTACTATAAAGAATAAGAGTGAAAAAATATGCTGGAAATGTTTAGACTCTAAGGCACTTACAATTACATGGGTGAAACAGAAATCTAAATAAATAAACTGAAAGGCTCTATGTGTAAATATAATCAAAGAAATCCAGATGAGATGTACAAGAATACAAAGGGAGAAAAGTTGCTGGTCTAGGGTACAAGCAGGGGTGTTGATAGATTGTTCAGGGAGCTGAACTCAAGTAATAGATAGGATGTTCACGTAGTTGAATGTGGCTGTTGTGTGTTCTATATGGGGCCAAGCAGCATGAGTTGCTCTGAGGGGCAGAAAAATACTGGATATATCTGAGAAATTGCAAGAAGCAAAGGTTATATGGAGTTGAAGTGCATTATGGACATTGTGCATTGTGAAAATAGTAGATAATAGAAGAGAGTTTTGATAAGGACAAAATTATGAAGGACCTGATGTGGCAGGCTGAAGAGTTTGGACTTTGCTCAGTGGGCAATAAGCAACCTTGACCTGGGTGGCAATGGTCAAAATGGAACACAGATTTAACGAACAGAAGAGAGACTGATAAGGAGTGTTGTAACTGATGCTTTGAATACATATCTCAGGTCATGGTTATCCTAAAGCATCGAAAATGTTTAACTTGTGTTACTAAACTGTCATTGTTAAAGCACAAAGTGGATCAATAATGTAAAAAAAAAGAAGAATTTCAACAAAATAATAATAAAGGTAGGAATGATACTATTTATTTCAGGACTAATGTGTGCCAGATGCTCACCATACAGCATCCCTTTTTGTTGAAGGAACAGATTTTCACAGTGATTAAGTAACTTGCCAAACCCACGCAGTTAGTGACAAAGTGTGAGTCTGAGAGTCTCTGAGCCCAAGTGCAGGATGCAGGATCACTAAACAAATACTTAGACCTGAGAGATATATAATCCTGTTTCACTTCCTTTTTTTCTGGAGAAAGTTTAAGGCACAAAGAGTTTAGATGATATTCCAGAGAGTGCAGAGCTTCCTTGAGAAGTGACTTGTATGAAATGGACATTTTCCAAAATATATAAGGAACTCATACAACTCAACAACAAAAACATGAACAACTGATCAAAAAATGGGCAGAGGATATGAATAGACATTTTTCCAGAGAAGATATACAGATGACCAATAGGCACACGAAAAGATGCTCAACATCACTAATTCTTAGGAAAATGCAAATCAAAACTACAATGAGATGTCACTTCATATCCATCTGAATGTCTATAATTAACAAGACAAAAAGATAACAAGTGTTGGAGAGAAGGGAACCCTCATACGTTGCTAGTGGGAATGCAAACTGGTGCAGCCACTACGGAAAAGAGTATGGAGATTTCTCAAAGAATTAAAAATAGAAATACCATATGATCCAGCAATTCCACTTCTGGGTATTTATCCAAAGAAGAGGAAAACACAAATGCACACAGATATATGCACCTCTATGTTCACTAGTCATGATACAGACTTGAAAGCGACCAAGTGTCTATCAACAGATAAATGGATAAAGAAGATATGGTATATAATACATGATGGAATACTACACAGACATAAAAAAGACAAAATTGTGCCATTTGTGAAAACATGGGTGAACCTCAAGAGTATTATGCTAAGTGAAATAAGCCAGACAGAGAAAGACAAATACCATATAATTTCACTCATGTGTGTAAGATAAACACATGGATAAGGAGAACATATTAATGGTTACCAGAGGGGAAAGGGGTGGGGGGAGGGTGAAACAGGTAAAGGAGCACATATGTACGGTGATGGATAAAAACTCGACTATTGGTGGTGAGCATGATCAGTCTATACACAAACTAAAATATGAAAATGTACACCTTAAATTTACACAATGTTATAAGCCAATGTGACCTCAATAAAATTTAAAAAAAATTTTTTTAATGGACATGATGTTATGTAAACGAATGAATGGAGGAATGAGCCTGCTTCCATCTTCATTATTTTTTTTTCAACACCTCACATTTTTCATAAATTTAAATAATCCAAAAAATAAATGGTGGTTTATATGGCTCTTATTAAATGTACACAGGATCAATTAATAAGACATTAGTATCTAGATAGTTATTACAGGTGTTTAGAATCCTGTGACAAAAGCATGAAAAGAGAAAGCCACGTACTATGTGATTAAGTGGAGAATAGTTACATTTAGCTATAATTTTGGATTTAAGGAACTATATGCAAGAATACAAAAGAATTCTAAGAAGGATACACTTCAATTCTTTTTATTTTCAGATGTATAAACATATTAACAGAGGCTAAATTACTTGCCAAGGATTCCATTGTTTCTGAGTGTAAAAACCACATCCAGTGTCTCATGTAGGAAATTCTCCAATTCACTGGTTCTTTTCATGTATGTTGAGGGGACAGAGAGGGGAAGGGGCTTTGGGTGGTGGAAAAGGACTGGAAATGTGCACGCAATTTGACATTGAAATATAATAGAAGACAGATGGTTTTTCTTAGAAAAAGGGAGAAACTAATGAAAGAGGTTTAAAGTTGAGTTGTTGTTTTCTTCTGAAGCATCTATTGACAAATAATTTATATAGATTGTTCCAGATGAGAAAAAGAAAGAAGAGGAAGAAGAGAAGGAGAAGAAGGAGGGGAAACAGGGAAAGAAGGAAAAGAAGAAAGAGAATGAGAAAAATAGCACTTTATTGCAATAAAATTCAGTAACTTGAAAATTGGTTTTGAAGAAAGAGAGCCAATCCAGCTGGCACAGAAGCAAAACTTAATGAGTGCACTAATGAGGGAAGGAGAGCGAGACCAGAACCTCGTCCGCCAGCTGTCTCAAACTCCATTCCACGTCCACAAAACGCTCCCCTTGTTTCTTTTCTGAACCTCCAGGCACCCAACTCTCCATCTTTTTCCTTAGAGATTCATTTTCTTCATCTACATTAAGATAAAGTAGGCAAGGTATCATTTTAAAAGTTAATTCACTTTAAAACCATTTATAAGTTAAAAAAGCACACACTGAAGAAAAAAATTACCTGTTTAACCTCCACTGGTTCATGCTGTCAAATTTTCATGAAAGCTATTGAAGGTAAAACTCAGCACTCAACACTAACGCAGAACAACTGTTACTACTGTGCATGTCCTCAATGGAGGGAAAAAAATCTATCAAGGATTTTCTGTGTGGCTTACTTCAGAGACAAATGTCACTCTTCAGAGAAGCTGTCTCAAACCACACTATCAAGAACAGGAGTCAGCAAACTGCAGACCAGGGGCCAAAACCAGTTAGCTGCGTGTTTTCACAAATAAAGTTTTATTGGAACACAGACAGACTCATCTGTTTACATTTTGCTTATGGCTGCTTTCATGCTACTCTACATAGGAGGACAATAGGGAAAATGGTTATGTATATCATTAAGGTTTTGATATTATTGTCAAATTATCACCAAAATATGTCATACCACTTTACATCAACTGGTTTGCTGCATCAGCCCTCTTTTCAGCACCAAATCAGAGCCTGACAGATAATGGGCACTTGACGTCACCCAAAGGAACAGATTGCCAGGTCATTCAAAAATACAGGTAGTCAAGGGCATAGACAAAGTAGAGAGAGAAGCTAGACGTTCCAGGAAGTTCCTGTGCTTTTCCTTCCTGCATCTAACACATGCTTTCTGTTCTAGAAGGATCACATGAGGTTTGCAAGGGATGGTTTGTGAGGTACCTGCTATCTATGTGTCAGCTACACTTCCCACTTGTAAGAAGTCAGATCACTACCTCTGTTAACAATCCTTACACAGTAAGGCACTTTTAAGTTATGAAATATCGTTACAGCACTTCTTTGACATTCTCTATTGAGTCAGGCATTGTAAATTCATAGATTACTTACTATAAGTAAGGATTAAACAGGGATATTTTGCTGAAGACATTCTACAAATAGGGACTATTCTTCATAGCAAATCCCATGCATCTACTTAAAGGAAACTGCATTTGATAAGGAGCTCAGACTGTCATCTGACTTCTTTTTCTCCTTGGAGGTGGAGGGTAGGGTTGGGGGCTGTTTTCTTTCCCTGAGAGGAATAAATGAATCACCAATCTCAGGCAAGCTACTTTAAATCTTTTCCTCCAGCACTCAAAAGGACTATTTGGTGAATGAATGCCTGAAAGAAAGATAAGCAGACTCCTTATAAATCCCCTCCAAATTTGTCCCAATTCCGCAACCCAAAAGATCTATCTACTAGAAAAATACACAAATGTTCTGCCAATGTGTTTGGCTATAATTTTATATTGCTAGAGTATTTCTGCTGCCAAATATGCATGTACAGAAAGCTAATGTTAGAAGAAGAGAAAAGATAAAAAGACGCAGGGTAAAAGGGAGCTTGTCTCCTTAAAGACAAACAGGGAGAAAGGTAAAAAGAACGGAGCTGGACATGTGTCATATACTAGATGCCAGGGTATCTTGTTTCTCGGAGGCAGGGTATGGAGAAAAGAAGAGCTGCGCCAGCCATGGCTATGGGTATTGCACTTATTGTGTATGCCACTGTTATGTCGTATCAAATAACTGTAAATCTTGATAAATATTCTGTGCGCAAAAGTGTAGAAGGAGATTTTTAAATGGTTCTGTAACATTCTATAAAACATATGAAAGAAAAAATCAATCTGAAAACTCAGAGCCATAGCAAAACATATTTTGGTGATGCTGGTTTTTTAAAGTAATGCAAGGAGACTAAAAAATACAAGAACAGAATTAAAGCTCCAGAGCGGGCAGTCAGGAACACAAATGACAACATAGAATGACCGATGTGAGAAACAACTTAAGATGATTTTCCAGAATTAAGAGAAAAGGGATAATGATGCAATAAGATGAAAAGTATTAAAGCAGAGAATAGAAATCCAACACATGATTAACTAGTGATCATAAAAAAAGATGCCACAACAGGTTAAGTAAAGCAATTTTCAAAGTTATGGAAGAAAAATGATCAGATTAAAAGAGTACTATCTATACATATTGAAAAAGCTTACTGCATTTCAAAGGTACTTGCTGTCAACATTTTTAAGTTAAAAAGCCAAAGAAAAAAATTCTTTAAAAATCCAGTCAGAGAAAAATTGATCTACAAAATATTAAAGTAATATAAATTACTAATCACTAGGAAAAAAATCTATTTACAGATTTCTAAGAAGTGAAAAATTATAGTCTATTAAAATCTGGGATACAAAGTGTTTGAGAGTGAAAATATGGAAAACTGATTCATTTACAATTCTATAATAAAACTGTCAAAGAGAGAATAAGAAAAGTAGAGATACATCATGCTGAAAGAATGACTATAAAAACAATGGCCAGACTGTACATAAAAGCAGAGCTCTGACTTACAACCGGCAACAAACAGCCCAGGGAGCTGACCCCTTATCTGCTGCAACCAGCCCCGGTAGCAAGTCAGCTGTCTATAAGTCAGACTTGTAGGAAGTCAGACCACTCTCTCTAGTAACAATCCAGAAAGCCAAACAATAACCCCTGTAACAATTGGCCTCAAATTGCCCAGACAGACAGCTTCCCTAATTTTTATCCCCACCTTCAACTTAGGACCAATGAGAGAAAGCCAAATATGCTCCCCTAACCAATCACATAAGATGCCCCTCTTCTAGTTAGCTTGTCTACAGCTTCCAATCAGGGCACACCTGAAGCCTTCCCTTTTTTCCCACTATAGAGCTTTCCCATTCCTCTGCCTGCCTTTGAATTTCTGCCAAATGCAAGTAACAGTGGCTAACTCCCTTGGTATAGCAAACTCTAAATAAATAGACTTTGCTTGTTCTCATTTAATTGGTCTTCATTTATTTCTACAATACTTTTGAACATAGATGAGTAATTATGTCAGTTTTAGGAAACAGAAATCAGCAGGGAATAATAATAACACATGATGACCAAGCAGCATTTATTGAGATAGTGCAAGGATGGTTCGATATCAAGCTAAGCCTAAGAACATACACATATACACATTGGAATACACATATAAAACATTTTTACAAGTTAATAAGAAATAGAGGACTCAATATAATGGTGAACAAAGCTTATGAAAGGTAAGTCACAGAAGAGGAAACCCAGAAGGTATAAACATGAAAAGATGTTTTTGTTAATTAGCAATAAGAGAGGTAAAAATTTGAAATGCAGTACAAGAGATCATTTTATTAGTATGAACCATATTATTGGTATAAGCCAAGAATTAAAAAGTTTGAAAATTATCCAGTGCTGGTGAGACTAAACAGCAGTGAGAACTCTCACACACTGTGGATGTGTATATTACCATAAATACTTTGAGGACCAATTTGGCAATATCCAGTAAATTTTAAAATATTTTAGTGCTATAACACTATACTGTTCAATGTGGCTATTGAGTGCTTAAAATGTGGCTACTCTGAATTGTGATGTGCTCTAAGTGTCAAACTCAACATATTTCAAAGGCTTAGAACAAAAAAAATAAAACAGCACACTAATATTTGTTACATTAATTCAAGTTTTCTCAACCTTGGTGCTATTAACACTTTAGACTGGATAATTCTTTGTCAGTATATATCCTTTTCATTGCATTATATTTATTCTACCTAATCATGACCTAGAACACCTAAAACATCTTCCCAGTCATGACATTCAAAAATGTCTTTAGAAATTGCCAAATATCCTCTGGGGGCACAATCAACTCTGGTTGAGAAGAAGTCTTAATTTCTTATTGAAACGGAAAACTTTTAACTATATAGTATTAAATAAAATATATTATTAAATTAATTTTACCTATTTATTTTTAATTTCTAATGTGGATCTAAGAAGCTTTAAAATTATATAGGACATGTTATATTTTTATTGGACAGCAGTGTTGCGATCATCAATTCCACCCTAAGTTACACACTCTAATACAGTGTTTCTCAAATGCTTAATGTGTGTAAAACTTAGCTGAGAATCTTATGAAATTCAGATTGTGATTCTGTATATTTGAGATAGGGTGAAATTCTGCATTTCTAACAAGATCTTTGGTGATACTGATGCTGCTAATCCGTGGACCAAATATTGCACAGTGTGACTCTTGGGAACTTCCTACACATGTGCAAAATAGGATATGAAAAATATGTGCCTGGTGACTACAGTTAATGATACTGTACTGCACATTTGGAAGTTGCCAAGAAAGTAGATCTTGAAAGTTCTCATCACAAGAAAAAAATTTTGTAACTATATATGGGGATGGATGTTAACTAGACTTATTGTGGTGATCATTTCAAAATATATACAAATATCAAATCATCATGTTGTACATGTGAAACTAATACAATGTTATACATCAATTATATCTCAATAAAAAATTTTTAAAAAAGAATGTCAGTGCAACACTGTCTGTGATAACAAAAAATGTAAACTAACTATTCAACTAAAAAATGAATACATAAATTGTAATAAATTCACACTGTTCAGTTATATACTATACATTAATTTATATGTATGTGTGTATATTCATATATATACCAGAAATGAAAATGAATGACCTATGAATGACTTAGCTATATCTTACAAAAAGGATAAATCTCAAAAACATATTCCAGATCAATAAATTTCAAATGTTAAATACATTAGGATAAAATATATGCAAAACTTTAGAACATTCAAAAGAATAGATCGTTATGGATCCATAAATATTAGTAAATTTCTAAAAGCTAGACTGATATGACTTACACCAAATTCATGACAGTGGTTACTTCTGGGAGTGCAAGATAGACTCGTGGTCCTGGATGGTTATACACACAGAGGTGAGCACTTGTATCAATAATGTTTTATTTATTTAACACACAAAGTAAATGCAATTGAGGAATAAAAATTGACAAAGCCAAGTGGTGGTGTAAAGACTTTTGTCAACATATTGGCTATCTTTCTCTGTAGATTTGAAATGTTTCATAATTGAAAATAAACAAATAAATTTAAAAATGGTGTAATAAGTCTGGCAATGAATATTGAGGTACAGAATATGGAATTTTAAAAATATTTTAATAGACTTTAAAACAACAGAAACACACTTCTCCTGAACAAAGCATATATCTCATAAAAATATGTATTTCCTGTGAATGTATAAAGCCACAAATGATATCAATAAATGGAAAGGAGTAGAACAGCAAAATTGTGGGCTACATGCTTCATCTAAAATAGAGGAGACAAAACAAGTTTTATTTTGTATTTCTTTTATTTTTATTATTTTTGCTGAGGAAGGTTAGTCCTGAGCAAACATCTGTGCCAATCTTCCTCTATTTTGTATGTGGATTGCTGTCACGGCATGGCTGACAAGTGGTGTAGGTCCCTGTCTGGGATCCAAACCTGCAAACATTGGCCGCCGAAGCAGAACACACCAAACTTAACCACCATGCCACGGGGTCAGCTCTTATTTTTTAATTTTTATATCATTTGTTTTAAATCTTGACCATAAAAGAAATTAATATTCATTGAAGATTTAGAAAATATTAAAAAAGGAAAAGAAAAAATATATCCATTTCCTAAACACTTCATTATAACTATTCCTCAATAACATTCACTTTTATTCAAGATTTTGGTGTTTTCCTCTGGTCACTCCATCTTTCTCATATATATGAAATAGATTTTCACAAATACGTACATATACATTTATGCATAATTTCAATGTTTTACAAGATAGAATCATATAAATTGCATGTGATGTCTTATAATCTGTGTATGTGTTCACTTAAATCATAAATGATATATTTTCTCTCCTCTTTTTGCCGTCTCTCATCAAAAAGTTTCTGTTTATAGGGCTGACCCTGTTGCCTAGTGGTTAAGTTGGGCATGCTCCACTTTGGCAGCCTGGGTTCAGTTCCCAGCAGCCTATACCACTCATCAGCAGCCGTGCTGTGGTGGTAACCTACATACAAAATAGGGGGAGACTGGCACAGATGGTAGTTCAGGGGGAATCTTCCTCAAGTGAAAAGAGGAAGATTGGCAACAGATGTTAGTTCAGGGTGAATCTTCCTCAGCACAAAAAAAAGTTCCTGTTTGAAACTTAAACAGGATCATTATTCATGCCCAAGGGTTTTCAACAAGATATTTTCCTAAAGAAGGCAGTTTTTTCCTAACATAAATATAGCAGCAATATTATAAATAACAAATTTTCCACTAGGAAAAAATATCACATATGTGGATTGCAGTATATTTAAACACTTTTCTATACATGAACGTCTAGATTTCTTCCAATCTCTTAATATCATGAAGAAACACAGTGCTTACTCATTTATATAACTCTCCATAGTCATGACGATTTCCTTAAAGTAAGTTCCAAGGAAGATGACCATAAGGAAAATGGTAATGTATATTATTAAGGTTTTGATATCATTATCAAATTATCATCCAGGTAGGCCATATCACTTTGCGTCAATTGGTTTGAGTAAAATGACAACTCATAGAATCCACTTTCTAACTCTCAAATGTTATATAGTCTGTTCCCAGGTCCAGCCTTTTCCATTAAGGAAAAGGCATTAATGAGATGCAATTAATATCTTCTTCTACTTCTTTTCAGATGAACTCTTTCTTTAAATATAGCAAATTTTGTGCCCTTACGCCCTTCTTAAATCTGATCTCATCTGGACAAGATCTGGCAGAAACTTCTTGTTTTTTCTGGCATGACACATGTTGCTCTCTACTTTGAAATTCTATTGTATCTCAACAGAGGCTGGCAGAGAGAGTTAGATATTTGTTGCTAAGGCATTTTTTCCCCTAAGTTTCAGGCAGTTTTATTTCCAAATTAGAAAATACTGGTTAAAGAATTTTTTTGAAAAAATCTTGAAAGTGGACACAGTTATAATTGAGAACAGGATAAATAACTGTCAATACAATAAAGTTTAAAACAATTATATCAAAGTACAAAAAGTAAAGGAAAAAGGTGAAACTAGAATGAGGCATAAAGTTTAGGAAACAACCTAAAGGTGGAAAATTAAACATAAATTACATCAATAAATAAAAATCATTGAACTCCTCAGTTTAATTTCATTCCATAAATATTTATTGATTACTTAGTGTGTGCCAGGTTCCGCTAGGTCCTGAGGAGTTAGTAAACAAGACAGAAACAGGACCTTCACTCAGGACGTTTAGTCTAGCAGAGAACATATTAAACAAGCAAATACAAAAGTGATGCGTGTCACCAAAAGAGAAGTTCAAGATGAATGAAGCACACGTGAAGGGTTTCCTAAAGAGGTTCGAGAAAGCTGTGAACACATTATCGCATACCTGTTCTTCCTCATCTTCACTGATCAGCTGTACACCAGCCAACACCATATTTAATACTGAAATACTACAACGAAACACATTTAACATAAGAAATAAGACAAGGATAACTGCTGTCATCAGTAACATTTTGATATATGTTCTCACCCAAAAAGGTACGAAGAGCAATTCAATATTAATCTTATGGGAAAGAAGCAGACTGATGAAACGTTACTTATTTCAGAGAATTAAAAAAGATGAAGAGCTTCAATAGCATTAACTCAATATCAACACATATTTTAGGATGTATACTCTACTCTAAGGACTAGGTAGCAAATAAAAATAAAATGTTGAACAAGGAGTTTTCAGTCTAGTTAGTGAAGACAGACAAGAAATGATTGCTTTATAATGTGGTTAAGAGCAGTACAAAGAGTGAACACAGGGTTTCATGGTAATAAAAAGGCCAACTAAAACCTCTGTAAATGGATCAGGAAAATGCTTCCCAGAAGATGTCAAGATAAAATAGAGCTCTGTAGGATAAAAATGTACAGATGGGAAGATCCTTCTGGATAGCAGAATTGTTGATTTAAAGTGTAGAAAGTAAGAGAGGCCTTGGTACATTCTATTCATGGTAAAGAAATTGGTGTGGCTGAAGCACCCATAAGATACTGGAGAAGAATAAGAAATCAGTCTTGAGAGGTTATTGTAGTGCAATCATAAAAGGAATTTAGACTTTCCCAAAAAAACAATGAGCAATGATGAAAGGATTATAAGCAGTAGAGTGGCATTATCAAATTTGTGTCTCAGAAATGCATTCCAAAGTCAAAGTGCATGTTTAGGAGTTATTGCAGTAATCCAGGTGACAAATGGCTGTGACCACAACTAGAATAGTGACAATGTGGTTGGAGAAAAAGGCTGGATTCTAGAGATAATAAGGCCATAGAACTCATGGGCTTGGAGAGGGGCAGGAAATGGAAAAAGTAATCAAACATGACTCTATGATGGATGGTAGTACATCTACTGAAATAAGGAACACAGGGTGCAAAGGATTATAAACTTAAAGATGCAAATTGTAAATGTAAAGATGATAAATTCTGGTGTGGCCATGTGAGTGTGAGATGCCTATGCAATGTTCCATTTGGAACTGTCCAGCATGCAGTCTGGTGATCAGAAAGATGTGGGGTGGAGAGGCAGAACTCTGAGTCAACGGTGTGTGCAAGAGACACTAATTCTAGCCCCAGGGGATAGAGACGATCCCTTAAGGTGAGCAGGTAAGACAGCTCCCTTCCTTGCCCGTTACCAGTAGACCCAGTGAAACAAAAACATTCTTTAAACATTTTTATTAACCCATTTTAGCTGTACAGATAGAAGTAATGAACAGGTGACTTTAGAGACCATAATTTAACTATTGTCACAGTCAGCATGTGGTAGGGTTATCTGTACCAGTTAGTTATTCTGTCCTGAGATTTGTTAACTAAGGTTGAATAAATCATTGTACTTCAGAGTGTGGGAGCTTAGCACAGAAGAATTTTCCCTAGGAACACATAACTGAAGAGAATCCTCTCTCTATCTATTCTTACCTGTTGAACATGATCTGAATTTTCTTTGGAGATAGGGAAATAGATTAGCATAGATTGGCTTAAGGATACTGTCATTATCATGTCTTATGAGGAAAGAGAATAACAATGAGCTAGATACTGTTCAGGGCAAGACAGATGAAGTATTTCTGGTCTATGGTCGGTTATGATTAATTTATCTAATAATGATTATATAGTGGCTACTATAAGCCAGGCTTTTGGTTAAGAACATAGGAGTCAGTTTTGGCTCCTAGGAGATCGTGGTCTATTATTTATCTAGAAAATAGACTTAGGAGTAATAGTTCCCCTTAACTAGGTGCTTCATAAGCTAAAATAGAGTCACACAATTATTACTAAGAATTTTAATAAGTATAACAGGAAATCAAACTCTAGTTTCAAAGGACTAAGTGGTCAATCTCTTTTTTAAAAAAGTTAATTTAATCAAGATTTTACTCATTTTGAGACTTTGTCTGGAAAAGTTTTAACAGTATCTTTGACCCCTTTGGCCCTTTTCCTGGGGTGCTACTCCTCACAGGCCTTATTTGGGGAGGTGGTGATTGACTTGGATGTGGTTTTCCAGGAAGTGGCTGGTGATTTTTACTACATATAAACTCAAGCCAGGAAACCCCTGGAGGCAACTTGTGATCACCAAGTACCTTAGTGAACACACAACCTGAGAGGGTAGATGTGGTAGACTCTTTGGAAGGATGAGGTGGAGTGGAAGAGGAGGAAAAAGAAGATGAACAAGAGGAGGATGAGGAGGAGGATGTGGAGGAGGAAGAGGCTGAGAGCAGGGGCTTTGGCAGAGAATTGCTACTTTTCTTAACATAAAGCAGCCAGTCAACAGCTTGGGGCTGTTGGCTTACAACTTTGTTTTCACGGGCTACTGTCAGGCGAGTTGTCTTCATATTTAACCCCTGGGTAATATCAGGTTCAGATGGAGGGGAAAATTGTGATATCTTCTCCACTTCTTCAAAGTTGTCTTCAGAGCTTTCTTCTGGCTGATTTTCTTTCACAGGGCATGGGAGACAAGATGAGAAAGAAGTCTGTGGTAGGCAAAGGATAAGAACTAACTTCACCTTTATTTTCCCCTCAGAACTAGGCTCAGGTGTTGGTATGACAAACAGTGTTGCACTACGAGGATCTTTCCTTCCTGTAAGATGGTTACACTGAGATTTTATGCAGGAAGCACAAGCTAAACAAACCACATAGCTTGATGACAGGCGGGGACCAGGATGAGGATTGGGCCTTCCCCTCATCCTTCGAAAGAGAATCTGCCTAGAGAGATCCCTCTGGATCCTGTTCTTGGAGAGAGAATTGACAATTTTATTGAGAACATCATCAGGGATAGTTCCACCTTTAACAATGCAGGGATAAATATAATCTAAAGTCCATGGAATTTCTTTATTTGGTTCTGTCTTTGCACGAAAATCAAAACTGCTTTTACTCAGGAGTCTGGAGCCCAGTGTTGAAGCAGCTTTGTTCCTGATGCGGTGTGTGGAGCTTGATAAGGATCGACCTGAGACGTTCAGTTTGGGATAAGGAGAAGATAAACCTGTGGCTCTGTATTTGTCATTTGGTGAAATGGTGTTCTGAAACTTGGAGTGACAAATTGGTGAGCTCAGAGTCCTGACGTCATGATCAAGTGTAAGCATCGTCTGAGGTTTGGGCCGGAACAGTGGCAAACTCTGAGTCTGGTGGACAGAATGTGGTAAAGGTGACAGCTTCGATTTTGAATTGGACAATGATAAGCTCAGAATACTGGAATTAGAGCTCAATATAGGTATTGTCTGAGGTCTGGAGTCAGGTAACTGTGAGCTCAGAGCCATTTGACTGGGCTCCATTGAAGGTGATGAGTGAAGCACGTCATTTGTTTGAGGTATCAAGTTCAGTGATGGTGAGCTCAAAGATCTTTGGTTGTGCTCTAATAAAGATGTCCAAAGACTGTTCAATGAAAATGTTTTCTCAGTCTTAGTGTGAGGTAATGTTGAGTTAAGGGCTCTTTGATTGGGTCCCAAAGAAGATGATGTCCACAGGTTGTCTAGGGAAGGTGTTTCTTGATATTTGAGGGGGGATAATGATGAACTGGAGACTCTTTGATTAGACTTCGGTGAAGGTGACGTCCAGCAAAGGTCTAGGGAAGATGTTTTCCAAGTTTTGGGGAAGGGTAATTGTGATCTCAAGGCTGTTTGACTGGGCTCCAGTGATGTTGATGTCTTCTTAAGGTCAAGCGAAGATGTTGTCTGAGGTTTGGGATGAAAAAAAGGTGAGTTCAGGGTTCTCTGATTAGGCCGCAATGAAGTTCTCCAGGGGAGGTTTAATGAAGGTGTGGCCTGACGTTCGGAGTGGGGCAATGGTGATTTTAAAACCCTGTTGTAGAAGCCCGGTGAAATTGTGTCCTGAGACTTGGCAGAGGGCAATATTGAGCATCTCTGCACCTTCTGGTTGGAGTTTAGTGGAGGAGCTGCAGGGTTATCATTATGAGATTGAACTCTGACCACAGATTGGTCATTGGGTTGATTTAGTTTTTCACCCATACATTGAGGTGTTAATGAGTTGGTTGTGGCCAGTTGGTAAGAGTGTGCTAATGGCACAAAGGGTTGATCATAATATGCTAGTGGCACCATCTTATGCTAGTGGTAGAGGTCTTTTTGAAAGCAGTTGGCTTCCAGGGATGTTTTAGTAACTGATAGAGCCTTTCAGCTGGATTTCATGGACAACAGATACTTTTAAATGAACAGTCTTTGGTAGTTTCTAATTTCTATCTTGTAACCTCTCTGCTAATTCTTAAATATTATAAAATGTCTTAAAATTGAGGTGTAGATGAGGTTGAAAAAAACCGTCACCATTTGAGATTCTCTTCTCTCTTCTCTTTAGTTTCCTAGAGTTTTCTCTCTTGAAGAAATAATGCCTGTTAACAAAATAGTGAAGAGAGTTCAGAAGAGATCATGATAGGGATATTAATTTTCTCAGACAATTTGTTGTATGACTAGAGCACAGGCTTTATGTTAAATCTCAGCCACTTACTCTGTATGTGACCTTTTTTTTAAATAGTTTTATTCTTGTTGTGAGACTTTTTTTTCTTCTTATTCTTCTCCCCAAAGCCCACCAGTACATAGTTGTGTACTCTAGTTGTAGATCCTTCTGGTTGTGCTATGTGGGACACTGCCTCAGCAGGGTTTGATGAGCAGTGCCATGTCCGCACCCAGGATCCAAACCGGTGAAACCCCAGGTCGCCAAAGCGGAGCACGTGAACTTAACCATTCAGCCATGGGGCAGGCCCCCTGTATGTAACTTTTGAATTAAACTTTCTAAGCCCCAGCTGCCCATCTGTAAAGTAGATATATATAATCTCTAAAGCATTGAGTGAAAGACTAAAAAAGATAATATATACAAAATGTGTAATGGTGCCCAGGATATAAAAGATGCTCAATAAAAGGTAATAGCTATTTCTCATACTCTTCTAATGATTACTTCAGTAAAAAAATAATAATAATTCTGTGATAGGTTTGTTGCATGAAATAAGAGAATCTCAGAGATAAATGAAATGGAAATTCTTCTGATGTATTGGTTTTCAATTCAGATTCAATTACGCATCAGTATCACCTTTAGCTTACTTCCAAAAGTCTATAATTCCAGTTGAAAGTCTACTGCATGCTTTCAGTCTTGTTCTTGTCACCATTGCAGCTTTTGAAACTGCTGACTACTACCTTTTAAAACTACCGTCTTCATGCATGCCCATTATTTCTCTCTACTCTGATTCTCTCCATTCATTCTCCTATTTCTCTCCAAGTCTTCACTGAAGTCTTTTGTTTTGCTCTCACCTCAATGTAGTTCTAAGAATTATATAACCAGTTCTCTCTTATTTTCATTCTATTCCTAAGTAATCGTATTAGTTATGTTTAGGATTTATAAATGAACTACAGAAACTTCACAAAAACCAGAACCTTGTAGTGGGCCAAGAGTGATGCAAGCATTCACCACTCAGGAAAGATGGATAGTCTGCTTCTTAAATGCAACTCATAGTTTAACATGACACTATTTTAGTGCATTTTTCATGGTCAAGAGTTTGTTTTTCAGATTTTAAGTCTAAGACACATGATATGACAAAACAAAGTGATTGCAACAGACCCTGGGATTAGTCAAGTAAATCGTTGGCCTTAAGGACCTTGAAGAATGAGAACTGTCAGAATTTGGTTTCATGATTCTTTCTACACTTCCATGACTTACCAACCCAATTCCTGATAGGCATAATTATTCATCATACAAGCCAAATACTCAATTAATTTACTATCGCTTCTGTTACTGTTAGAATGTTTTCTCTTATGTCAAGGTCTCTTTTCACATATTGAATCTTCTTTACACTTATTTTAAAATATGTTATTGGTATCTTAATTCACTGGTTTTCAAGTCCTGAGTCATTCTTTCTGAAATTCTCCAAGTATCAACAACATTATTTACAAGCCAATAGCTTCCCAATCTTTTGTCTTTAGTCCTGGTTTTCTCTTTAGCTTCAAAATTAGATTTCCAGCTAGTCATCAGACTTCTCTATCCAAAAGTCCCAAAGACAATTCAAACACAAAACATGCAAAACTCCATAAAGTTATTTCTGTTTCCAGAGAAATCTTCCTTTTCTTCTTCTTCTATCTTGGTTCCTAAAACCTAGTCATCTACCTCAGAATCTCTGAAATCATCTGGGACAGCTTCACCTTCCAAAACCATTTCAACACCAAGACTTGTTGATTTTACCTCTTCCATATCTTAATTCACCTTTTTCTCCTCAATTCCATGATTTCAGATTATGATATAGGGGCATCTCATCTAGATTAATGTATTATTATATTATCGTCTATGTATCTTGCCCACACAAATTCACTCACTCTCTTCCTTCTCCTCTGCCAGACATCCAAGAGCAAACTCTTGCTGGGGAGATACAGTTGCTGCTTATCCAGGGATTTCCTTCATTTTGCTTATGTCTGCATGCGTAGTAGACACTGAAGTTACTTTGTATAGTTAGATTTTGTGTGGTGTGATTTGACAAAGTCCAATGTTTTAAAGAGTGGAGGGAACAGTACGCCCCTCTGTATATTGTGTGGCACCCTAACAAGCTTCTCAATGGTAATATAAAATAACTCCGTGACCTGGAGGTAAGCAAAGATTTCTTAAATGGACCATAAAATTTACCCATTAAAAATTGGTAAATTGCAATCAAGAACTCCCAATCAGAAAAAAAGAAATATTTAGAAAGTGTAAAGGCAAATCAAAGAATGTGAAAAAATACTTATAATACACATATCTTAAAAAAGACTCATATCCATGATAACGTCTGCATGTTGCTAAGAAAAAGACAAATAATGTAATTAGAATGATGGGCAAAATACGTGAACAACCACTTCACAAATGAGGATATCCAAATGCTAGTGCGCATATGAAAAAAGGCAGCCTCATTAGAAACTGCTGAAGTGTATATTTAAACTACAGAGAGATGCTACTACACATTGTCAGAATGTGGCTAAAATGAAGTGAAAACTGACAAAGCCAAGGACTGGTGATTATGCAGATTAATTAGCATATCACATATATAATACATATATGTAATACATATAACATATATAATACACATGTGTAATGCATATATACATATATCATATACAATAAATATATATGATATATGATAATACACATATATAATATAAGTGTATATGATATACTAGTCAATATAATACATATATACACATACATATATTATATTCCACTCTTAGGTACATTCCAACAGGCATTCAATGTATAAATATTTGCATCAAAATACATGTACTAGGATGTACATTGGAGCATTATTCATAATAGCTCCAAAGTAGAATTAACTGATAATCAAAAGCAGATACATAAATAAATTGTGATATATTCATTCAATAAAATACCAAAAAACAATGAAAGTAAACAGAAAACCTAGGAACATGCAACTACATAGATGAATCTCACATACAAAATGATGAATGAAAAGAATCATATGTACAAAAATGCTTCAAACTTTTATGTATGCAAGTACAAAATGAGTTCATACTTACTATGGTGTTAATAGTCAAGCTAGTAATATGTTTGCAGAGTAGAGATTAGGAGGGAGCACAAAGCTTTGAGGATGGTGATAATGTTCTGTTTCTCAACCTGGATGATGACTATGGGTGAATTCACTTTGTGATAATTGAGCTCTAACACTTATGCTATGTGTATTTTTCTGTTTCCTAATTTCAACAGAAAGTTTAAAAATGCATAACTTGATGCTAATTTGAAAAGACACGTCTGACACAAAATCACACTGAGAAGTGAAACATTAAAGGATGAACCAAGTTCTGGCACACAGATGCAATGAAAACCAAAAAGAAGAACAAAAAGAGAAGAATGCACTGTGAAATCCTGCCATCGTATGGAGAGGAATAAAGGAATTCAAAACAAATGGAACCAACAAGAATCTATTTAAGACAAAAACCAGAGAAAAATAACATTTCTGAACTTTTTTACTTTCAGACTTTCAGCAAATGACATTGTCATTTCAAAGAATATGTTTTGCTATTTATATGCACATAAATATTAAAGATAAGCAAAGAAGTGGTGGAAATTTGAATGAAGCTCTAACTATGGAAAAAAAATGAATACCACTTATGAAAGAATTGACTCACAAATAGTCTTTGCCAAAGTTCTTTTTACAGTTAAACTGTGAGCTTTTTATAGTCAAACTTTCAATGAAGAGAAATTTATAATATTATATGAACATTTTGATAATATGATAAATATAGAAATATTCTGAATTTGTTCTGTGAAACTGTTTTACATAATTCGACATTAAAACATGACAAAATAGTTCAAAATCAAAAGGAAAATAATAAAGTGATATCATTTATACCATATGCAAAATTCTAAATAAAATAAAACAATTAACATCACAATAACGTAATAATCAAGTCACAAACTTGATCTTATTCAAACAATGTGATGGTTATTTATTATTATGAAACATTACAATTTGTCATGCTCATAATTTACAAAAAAATTTTAATGGATGCTCAAAAAAGAAATTTTATAAAATCCAACCTCCATTCCTCATAAAAAATCACTAAATTACTAAGAAAAAACTATTTATTTAATGAAAATAAACATGTATCCGAAAGCAAAATAAAATAATTCAGTTGGTATTAAAATATGGGCTACTCCCAGTATAGACTGTCAGTAGACAAGCATATCAACTACCGTTACTACAATTTAATGTTGTTTGGGAAGATCTGGCCAATGTACCAAAAAAGGAAACAGAAAAAAAGTGCATAACTGTTGAAAAGGCAGAAATTAAGTGATCTCTGTATGTTTACTATATGATTCAAAAGCCAATTTAGAATATAGAAAACCTAATAGAATCTATAATGTATTAAAATTCAGAAAGTTCAGTTAAGTCAATCTTTACTTAGTTAATATATATGGATCAAGAATTTTCTTAAATACCAAAATTTAACAGGATATATATGACCATAGATACTTTAGGTATAATTGGCTCTAACAATTCAATAAAAACACAAACATCCTATTACAAAAATTAGCAATTATTGAAAAATTTTGTACAAAAGAAATACAAATGCCTAGTAATTAAAGAAAGGCGGCAGTTTGTATGTCTAGTTCTTTTGGATCTTTCATTTCCCTTTTCAATTCACAGATATTATTTGCCCCTTCCTTCTACTCCCTTTTTAAAACACATTTCTAACAAATAGAAAATTATAATTGAAATAGCAATAACTTTTTTATTAATGGGTAGAAACATGCAGAAAATCAGTAAAGATATATAAGATTTGAGAAATACTATTAACTAACTTGACCCAATTGATGTTCACAGGACATTCCACTCCAAAACATTTGGTGAATGCTCCATGTGCACTTGAAAATATGTCCCTTTCGCCTGAGTTGTCTAATATGTTGGTAGAATATTATTTACAGTATTATCTTATTATCCTTTTTAATATCTGTAGAGTCTGTAGTAATGTCAGTGCTCTCATTCCTGATGTTTGTCATTTATGTCTTTTCTTTTTTTCTGTTATGGCTGGTTAAATGTTTTCAATTTCATTGATCTCAAAGAACCAGCTTTTGGTATCCTTGCTTTTCTGGTTTCTATCTTATTGATTCCTCTTCTAACCTCTGTTATTTTCTTCCTTCTACTTAATTTTAGTTTAATGTGCTCCTATGATTCTACTTGCTTAAGAAGCAAGCTAATATTGATTTGAGAACTACTTCTATTCTGACATAGTCATTTAATGCTGCAGATGTCTTCCCCTCCTAAATTCTGCTTTGTCAGCACCCACACAGCTTTATATATTGTATTTCCATATTTCTTGTAGTGCAAATTGCCAAAGCTCACTCGAGAAATAAATAGTAAACTTGAAGATCCCTATTCCTATTAAATAAAGTAAATTTGAGTTTAAAACCTTCCCGCAAAGAGAGCACCAGACCCTGATGGCTTGACTGGTTCATTCCACCAAACATTTAAGGAAGAATTCTGCAATTCTGCATACTCTCTTCCAGAAAATTAAAGATGGAAAAATTTCTTCCTAATTCGTCCCATAAATCAAGCATTACTCTGATACCAAATTCAAACAAAAACATTATTATATTTTTTTAAAAAATAACTATAGGACAATATTCCTCATATAGATGCAAAAATTCCATACAAAATTTTAGCAAGTCAAATCCAACAATATATAAAAAGGATAGTACACTTCCCCAAAATCGGTGAACCCAATTTTATCATGAGAAAACACCAGAGAAGCCCAAACTGAAGAAAATTCTACAAAATACTTCACCAGTACTCTTCAAAGGTATCAAAGTGACAAAAAAACATGGAAAGACAGAGAAACTGTCACAGACTGGAGAAATCTAAACATAATGACTAAAGACAATGTGGTATCCTGGACTGGATCCTGGATCAATAAAAAGGCATTAATGGAAAACCTGGTGAAATTCTACTAAAATCTATAGTTCAACTAATAGTATTGTACCAATGCTAATTTCTTTGTTTTGATAAATGTGCCAGTGTTATATAAGATGTTAACATTAGGAAAAGCTGGTGAAGAGCTGGAATGTAAAGGAGCTAGAACAGACAAGACAACTCTGAAAAAGAAGAAACTTGGAAGACCAACATTACTGATTTCAAGACATTAAAAAGCAGCAATAGTCAAAACAGTCTGGTATTGGAATAAAGGTAGACAAATAGATAAAATGAACAGAATAAGAAGTTCTGAAATAGACCCACACATATATAGATAGCTGATTTTTATAAAAAGTGCAAAGACAATTTAGTGGAGAATAATCCTTTCAAATGGTTCTTTAATAATTGGATATACACGTGCAAAAAAAAAATGAAGTTTGTTCCATACCTCAAATTATATACAAAAATAAATTCATAGTGGGGTCATAGATCTAACATAAAACCTAAAACTTTAAAGGTTCTGAAAGAAAATGTAGGAAGAAATCTTTGTGACTTTGGATTGGGCATAGATCTTTAGAAGTGACACCAAAAGCACAATCAATAAAATAAGAAATGAATGAAGTGAACTTTTCCCAAACTAAAAACGTCTGCTCCAGCCAGTCCTGATTGCCTAGTGGTTAAAGTTGGGTGCTCACTGCTCTTGTGGCCGGGGTTCACTTCCTGGTTGCAAAAGCACACCACCTATCTGGCAGTTGCCATGCTGTGGTGGCGACTCGAACAGAAGAACTAGAATAACATACAACTAGGATATACAGCCATATACTGGGGCTTTGGGGAGGAAAAAGAAGATTGGCAACAGATGTTAGCTAAGGGCAAATATTTCCCTGCAAAAAAACACAAAAACAAACAAACAAAGAACCTTCTGCTCTTCATAATACACTGTTAAGAAAATGAAAAGACAAATCAGAAACTCATGGAAAATATTTTTAAAGCACCAATCTTAATCTTGTTATTAAGACAGCTCTCAAAACTCAATAAGAAAGCAAATGATCCAATAAAATATGGGAAAAATATTTAGACAGCATTCCAAAGATAATAAGTAAATAGAAAATAAGCCCATGAAAATATACTCAACATCATTAGTCATTAGGAAATGCAAATTGAAACCATGAGATACAACTAAATATATATTAGAATGGCTAAATTTTTTTAAGTTGACCATATTAAGTGTTGACAAGGATATGGACAAAATGGAACTCTCAAACACTGCTGGTTGGAATATGTAATAGCACAAGAAGTTTGGGAAAAAGTTGACCATTTGTTAAAAACCTAAATGTATATGTATCATATGATCCAGCCATTCCACTCTTAGTATTTACCCAAGAAAAAAGAAAGCATACACCCTTTCTAAAGCTCATAGAAATACGTTCATTACAGCTTTCGTTTAATAGTATAAACTGGAAACAACCCTATGTCCATCAGCAAGTGGATGGATCAACAAATAGCAGTAATTCTATATAATGAAATACTACCACTACTAATCTCAGGAATCCCATCTGCAATTGAGTGTTTGGGAGCCAGATGCTCACAAATTGATAGACAAAAGAACTGATATAAAACAGACAGTCCCACAAGCCAATCTCATTTAATAATTCAAATGTAAGGCCTTTTAAACAAAGAGAGTACCATGAGGCAAATGCTTTGTGTTCTCAGTAAACCAGTGAAAGAGAAATAGGTATGTGCTTGGAGTTCAAAAATGTAGGCCTCCAGGAACACATACAATAAAAACATAAATAATGCATAGATGCCTTAAAAATTGGTGAAGATTAGTTTAGCATTTATAAATATTCAATATTCTTATGGTACATATAGATTAATTTTCTAACAATTTCTACTTGAGTTAATACTCAGAATATGCAATATCTATTTTTCTTTTTATTTTAGCATGGAGTAACTTGCATTGTTTGTTTTAATCAGTTCAATGGTTTGTTTAAATCAAACATACTCCCACCTGCCAAATTCTCACATTTAAAATATCATTGGACCTATGTTAATATTCTTGCAATTCAAGAGATTTGAATTTGGAGAATTTCTCGGAAATCAATTCTTACTGCACCAAACTCAGATTGAGGATTGATCGCTCTAAGAGGATAATCGTCTCCTAGGAAGCAACTGCATGAGATGCCCTGGCTCAGGTGTACAGAAGACTTCAGAAGAAATCTCTGTATTCCAACGCTTATCTCTAGCCTGACACGAGTACTTGACATGAGTGCCTGACGTTTCTACCTTGTCCAGCTGCAACATTCAGTGCTCGTCTTTTCCCAAATATAAACCCAGGAGATTATCTCTTTGATTTATATGTCAAAGCTACCTTCTCTGAACCCATTCTATGATACATGCACACACCTGGGCACTAATTTATGCATATTTCTGGTTGTAAAAGTGCCTCTCACCAAGAGAAATTTCATGAAAACTAAAAATCTGGCTATTTCAATGATTCTTAGGAACAGGAACTTGAGCTACTTTCATTCTGCCAATCTTGCAGGCTATGTTCCCCTTTCATTCCCTGTGAGGAAAAGTACTCTTGAGAGAACTATGTTCTAATACACAGAAAAATAAATGTAATTCCTGGGCTACCATTTCCAGAAAGAGCTCTACAACTCTTTATTTGAAATAAGAGCTCTGAAAAAATTCTTCCATTTTTCACCCACAATAAGGTTGTCACCCAAATGTAGGGACCTGTTGGTAGAGTGGACTTGAAGCATCACTACCCATTAGTTCTGCTGAAATTCATCCACAAGTCAAGCAGCATCACCACGCAGCTGTATTCAACATTGCCTATCCTCTGTTCTCATCTCCTAGACAAGTTAGAAAACCATAGGCTGGTGTGTGGAGAGCTGAGTCAGCCTTGTTTAGCCGCTCTTTAGATATGTTCAACAAGGCTACAGAATAATATGCTCTGTAAAATCCTTCAATTTTCATGCTTCTGTATGGAGTTTTTTTGTTTTAATTTCAAGAAAGTTTCCTCCGAAACAACTTTAAAACATCAGCCTTCCATATTAACAGAATAAAATGTCATACCTGCCTCCTCTCCATGACAAGGGTATGGGGTGCAGTAAACCTAAACCTGGTTCACAACATGGGAGAGACTGGAGAGTACAGGCCAAGAGTGGGGTCGTGGGATGGTGTGGATCCACACAAATTGTTAGCATTCAGCTTCTCCCACCCACAGCATCCCACTGCGGTCATCCCTTTTCAGAAATATCCCAAAATAGTCCATCCAGTAAAGCACTTTGGGGCCACAAAAAATAGTTTTCTGAAATGTTGAAGGCACAGGAGGAGGAAGAATAAGGAATTCAATTTGATGAACTATTTTACATCCAATTATGATAGATATAAAAATATAAAGAGTATTAGGGCATATGGGGTCTAAATGTAAAGAAATGGTAGTAAACCAGGTACAGATACAAAACAAAACAGACCAACAAGCAGCAAACTAAAGAAGAAAGTGTTCTGGAAATGAAGACTAAAGATGGCTTCAGGAACTGAAATGGAAAGCATCAAAAAAGGGAAGATTGCAGAGCCTAATATTTGAGAACCTCTGAGGAACTTACATTTGGAAGGCAGAGAGGGGAGGAGGAGGAGGAGGATCCATGAAGGACACAGTACGGGAGCAATAAGAGAAACAAATGTGAAAGGAAATTTTACAAAATTCCTGGAAGTAATTTTTTAAGTTACATTCCATAGACTCAACTTATAAAGAGATTTCAAGAGTGGTGACAAGTCATTGAGTTCACTGACTTATTTGAGAGGACAGTTCCAAAAGAGTAATGTGTGTGAAGTGGAACAGTTATAGTTAGGCTAACTTTAAAGAACTCGACTAAGTACAGTTGGAAAAGGCTATCAGGGAGGGGAGTCTGGTTGCTGTTGTTAGAATAGAGAAACACTCAAGTACACTGTTAAGAGAGAAAAAAAAGAAGAACCACAGGGAACAGTGATAGCATCCGTCGCAGTCCAGAGACAGGAAGATCATCTGGGCAATGGTAAACTTTTGATGTTGTCCATTTTTTGAGGGAGAATTGAAAGGAAAATAATTCAGGAGGTTAAAACAAAAGAAGTCCTACAAAGAAAAACAAAAATAGTTCCTTTTTTTTCCTGATTTATCATATATAGTAGAAATGATGAAGGAAGGAAGGACAAAAGGAAATTGTCTTTTGGGAGCACTATTAGAAAATTCCGTTTGTCAATGTCTGAATACTAGCCACCAGTCAAAGGAGCAGAGATGCCACTATTGTAAAAATGTGCCCAAACAAAATTATTTATACCTCTGTCAAAATCGTAAACAAATCATAACAGCCATTCATCCAGCTCATTTCCCCCCACCTCTAAAGTAGTGAGTGGTACCTTATACATCAGAAAACATTTCATGTTACTTGGTTTGCCAGGCAAAATCGCAAGCCTGCTGCAAAGATTCTAGATTTAGAGACTGCAGTTTCCCTACATGTAGAACTCCTCCAAGTGGGAACGCTGGAGCTTACGGTGCCTGTGTGATGGGAGTCAGCGGAGGAGAGAAGCTCACTGTTACACAAAACGTTAGGTCCAATAGGGAGTCACTTTTCGGCTCCTTCCCAGAATTCTACACTACAGCATTACACATCATGACCTAAATGTCACAGGCAGAAAGGATGCCCTACTTACTTTGGGAAAAATTATGGGATTTAAGTCTTCCAGGCTTATCTCTTGATAGGCAGTGACTGGCTAACTAGGGTCTAGAGATTACATATGATAAGCATTAATTGGCTTATACATATAGATGTGGACAAAGATATAAAGATATGGCTACAGATACAGGTATAGATATCCTGCGTCAAGAGCATTTTCAAACACAACTTCGTTGTTCCACTTTGGGTAGGAATCAAGGATTTCTTCAGTTATATGACCCAGGATCTCAGGGTCTCATATGAGAGAACATCCAAATGCTGTGATTGATGCTCAAGAAGACAGGTTCTATCCTACCCAATTAAACTATTTCCTATCCTTTCAACAATTTCTCAGGCAATCTCCTCCACCATGTACTTTACTGGGACACTAGAAAATATTGAAAATACAGAAAATATGTAAATTGACCCCACATAATATTTTGTTTGCAGCAGCTAACTTCAAACATCATTGTTCTTTTTCTGTATGTTTAAAATTAAATTTAATTTTCAGAAAGAAAATTAATTATGCATTATTTTGGGTCATCTACTTAGACAACTAAATAAATCTTCTAATAGAACTGTATGGTAATAGATCCCCTTAAAATAAAATTTCATTTGTTTTTGTCCTAGCAAAGAAAAGAATAACTAAACATGTGGGTGATTAATCATTTAAATATTTTGGTGCTAAATGTAATATATATTTACTGTAGAAAATTTAGAAAAGAAGGAAAAGAATATGCTTAAGAAAATAAAAATCACCCATAATCCCATCACCAAGTTACTGTGTGTGAATATTATTTCAGTGTTTCTATGCATCTTCATTTTTATATAAATATGAGATACTAATCATTTTCTTTTTTGTTTGGTGAAATAACATGGACCTTTTCATGATATCAAATATTCTTCGTAAATAATAGTTTTAATCAATGTCCATAGTCCATCACTCTTTTCCAAATATCATGATCTGAAAGCAAGGCTTTGAAGAGCATTATCCCAACCAATATTTTTATACATCTCTGCTTCTTTTAGATTACTTTCTAAAATTAGAATTTTAGGATAAAATTTTGTATTTTAAGACCTTTAACAATATTGCTAAACTTTCCTCCAGTAAATTTGTAAAAAGAAAAAAATTATATTCCCATCAGTAATAGACAACATTTAGCTATCTTGCAAACTCTGGCTCTAGAATATTTTAAATATTTATCTTTGGCTGACCTCCACCCCATGACCACCTGTTTTAATGTTTATATCTTGAATGCCAACTAAATTTTGGCTAAACTTGTTTCTCTGCTTGTTAAGTCCTTGGTCATTTTATTTAACTATGTTTCACTAAGTTTTCTCATCTTTTTGTCATCGAGTATGTGTTTTTCATGTCTACCCTTTGTCATAAATGCTGCAGATATTTTCCCCAGGTCATTTGCCTTAAAAAATTCATCATCCCTAAGAGATTGGCTTAGATCCACACTGTATGATCATTTTATCCAAGATTTATATTTTTTAAAAGTTTTTACTTGTGACATGTGTGAGAACATAAACAGGAGTTCCAACAAAGTTAGTACACCGAATCTATGAGATGCCCGACACCAAAGCAAATGGAAAGTCGTGTCTGATAAGATTGGTTTGGTTAGTTATAAGCACCGTCAACTTGTTCAGCATAAAAGCACAAGGAAAAAGCTCTGAGGCTCTTTCCACGTTCCTCTCCAGTGACAGAAATGTGTGTATGTGTTTGTGGTCAAAACAAGAATGCATCACATCTTCACAGTCACAGTTTTATGAGATGTGTGAACTTCTCCGTCAGGTGGGAAGTCCAGTAAGGCTTCAAAGAGGAAGTGACATACGAGTTGGATTTTTTGAAGGATCATTTCTCATGAAAAGGCACAAAAGCATGGAAGAACCTAAAACATTCATAGACAGTGATAAATTCACTGTGGCAGTAACATGGGACACTGGAAGAGGAGGGGCAGGTGATAACCCTTAGAAAGATGAGGCTAGAAGCAGATGAAGAAGGGTCCTGTATGTAGTTCTAGAATACATATCTTGTCCTGGGGTAACTGATGAGCAGGGGAAATGGTCGACTACAGAAGTGAGACCATGAAGACGAACATGAAAACTCAGACTGCAAACTCCCTAGGTAGGAATCCAGCAGTGCAGTGTCTTTCTAATTGTCTGCTTGTTGCTAATACAAAGTTTATTGGCCTCAGTGTGTTTTATTAAAAGTGTATATGCTTGAAAAGTCAATTATGTAATATTGTATTAAATTCATATCATTATTGGCCTACCCATCAATTTTATTTTGAGCTTTTGAGATTGAAATATGAGATATTTCTTCAAGGGCAATAAAATCAATCTACAAATCAATTGCCCCATAACATAATATTTCTAACAAAATGACTGAATGAAACTACATATTGGAATACACTATACTATATCCATTGGGCTAAAATTTGCACAAATATTTTTTTCCTTTTTAATGAAGTCACAGTAACAGTGGGTCAAGTTTTAGTAAGATCAAACATTTGTGCGAGCAACTTTCTTCCTGGAAACGGTCACTAGGTTTAAAACAGCAGTGACAATAATGTAAGGGAATGTAATATACAGGTCTCCAGAAAGCAGCTGTGCAAACACAAGGGAGAGCCTTATGGAAAACCATGACATTAAGAGACTTGTTGATTACATTGCATGTCTAATTCAAGATGTTTTGCTTATACAAAATCAAGAACATAGCCTCCAATGGATAATTTGGTAGGTTACACATTGCCTTCAGATTGCTTGATTCGTGTTTTTCACTTGACAGAACACCCCTTGCAGTCTGAATCTAAAATGATTAGATTTCAGTAATGCAGATTTTGTTCCAAATGCATTAAGCTAGTTAATGCATATATATAACATTTCTATAGCTTTGTATACTTGATAATGGCATAATTTTAATCATTTTAAGATAAGAACGAAACAGGATATTTTAAAATATCATATCTGGCAAATAGCTAGCAATATTAGTCTTCTTTCCAAAAGCAAGAGATTAGCATTCTCATCATGACAACAAACTAAAATATTGTCACGAAGACAGGTAACATTTTAGTAGCCTGTAATTTACTGTGTATAAGCATTTCATGACCTTTTGCTTATTGGAAAATAAGCTTAGAGGACTTTTTTCAATAAACTACTATTAATGTCTTCACCCAAATTTCCACTAGTTTAGATGATTTTTCAAAAGATCTTCCATTTAAGAGGTAAATTTAATTCTTCTATGCCCTTTATTTTATGATTAAAAGATATTTGTCTGAGTTCCAGCGTTTTTTTCCAATATTTCTTCAAATAATCCCAGGAGAAAACAAGCTAATTATAAGTGGAGATAAACTAACTTTTAGTTATCTTATTTACCTAGTTAATATCTTCTGTTTTAAATGTACAAACTAAAAACTCTTCCTATAAGAGACATTCCTGCAATATTTTCTCTTGCAAATGTTATCTGTAATACTTTAAAAGGAATGTTGCTATTTTCCCTGAAACATTACATTGAAAGTATAAACAAAAAGTGAAAATATCTATTTAGACCTTTGCTATCACAAGTGTCTCAGATCAGGATGATTCCATTACTCTTTTACTGTTTTTCTCTCTACTTCCCAAATATTTCTATTCATAGCAAACGGGAATGGCAAATGCAGATATGTTGAAATAATTATGATGGTAATAATAACAGGCAGTATTTACTCAGTCCTTGCTATATGCATTAACTTTTTTAATGCTCTACAACAACCCTTTTCAGTAGATATTAATATTAACTCCATTTTTGTGAAGAACAATGACCTGGCCCTGTGGTCCACACACTAGGTTCAAAGGTGGATGAGAAATATTCTTTTCCATCTTTCCCTCTGGATATAGAAGGCCATGTAATTTTTGTTTCTCATTCTTTAAAGGATAAATAACCTTCAGACTCATCTCCTCTCCCTGCCCCTCCCTTGACTGCTCACCGCATCTGTTTCCAGTCATCCTCTACATACCTTCCAAGGATTTTCTCTTCATCTCTCTGACCTTGTCCCTCTGACCCAGACCTATGCACCACTTTTCTCAATTTTCACTCATTTTTCCTAACTCCTACTCCTAAACCCTTCTTCTATTTCATATCAAACTTATTGTTTTTATGTGCTTTCTCACTTAGAGTACTTCAAAAATTGCTATTGCAACAATTCTAAGTGTTTGAGGTAAAATCCAGATGTTTATGTTGAACAGCAGTGCCAAACACCAGACATTTAATATAAACAATATGTTTACAAACCCCACTTTATCGGAGAGCATATTTTTTAACTCATATACCTAGCCAGAATATTGAATGTAAGAAAGAAGAAACATTAAAATTGTTAAACCATGCTTCTAAATTAATTTCACAACTTCTTTCAGATGGATTTACCTGAAATGTCGAATGCATATTTAGCATAACGTTTGTTAAAGTTTTTATTATTTTATTTTGTCTGCTGTCTTTGTTAAAAAGCACTATATTTGTTAACAACATGTTTGTTAAAAAGCAAACATATTTATTTCTATTTTTAGTCCAATCAAAGTATAGATTATGAAAGTAATTTGATTAGAATGTGAAGTTTATCTATATTGTGAAAAATTGCAGGGAAAACATCTCGACTTTTTAATTGATTATATGATTTGATTGTACTCAGGTTTCTTTATATTAAGAAACATAATAAGACAGTATAAGAACTCATTATGCTCAGAAAGAAGATTATGCAACAGGGTTGAATGAATTTTCATACTTTTAATAGGGTATATTAAAAAAGCTAGGTTAGGTAAACCAAAATTACTGACCCAGCTCTGTTGTTTTCTACCTCTATGACCTTGAACAAATTATTTAAATTCTGTAAACCTTAGTTTCCTCATCTGCACAATAAAGACAATAATGGTGCTCATCTCACAGGTTTGCTGTGAGGAATAAATGTGAAAATGAAGTTGAAGTGCTTGGTATAATGTTTAGTAAAGCATATATGATCAATAAATTGTCATGTTTATTATTATAAAATAATTACCATAGCCCCATTATATAATAGAAACTCAAATTGTGTAAACACCTCTCCAATAACTCTTTGCTGTCAACTTGTGTTTGAGTGTTCTTGTCTAAGGGAACTTATGATAGTTTCCATTTATTTTGTAATTATAAGGAAATGAAATATTGAGATACATGCGTGAATACTCAATATAGATTTCAGAGGCCAAATAGAAATCAACAGGACCTGATTAATGTGTGTGTGTGCACATGTGTGTCCTATAGAGTGAGGCTATGTGTATCCCAATCTGGCACAGCAGGTGTATGTGAGATGTGTGGATCTTGGCCTTCCAATTCTAGTGTTGGCTTTACTGCCTAGCTATTTAATTTTTAACTTTTCTCAAGAACTATATAGTTTTTTAAACCTCAAAAATTATTTAAAAAAAAGTTTGCCTAAACTTTGTTTCTGTTTTTAAGTAAGATGGTCTTTTTTTAACTGAAATCTCTACTACATTTTAAGAAGATCATAAGAAGAAGCTAAACGTTGTAGAAAGTTCTGTAAAGATGTAGCCACATGCTGGTATTTCATTCCGACTGTTGTCGTTGAAGCATGCATTTGGATGAAAGCAAAGAGGCTTGTGTAGACTGTCAGTCCACACTGAATGAAAAAGGAAGACCCATGTCCAAATCAAAACTATGGTATCTAGATGCAGCATGACAAGTTCACAATAAGCATAAGACCATTCAATTTAAGGAAAAAAATCGTGTTCTCCACCTAAAAGATTATCTTCCAATTCATATAAGATTTTAAAAATGTACGGGAATGTTCAACAAAATATCAGGCTATTGAAACTGAAGAATCTGATAAGAAAACAGCTCTACTCTCCAAGGATTTATCCCGGCATATAATCAATCATGGAAACGCACTTTTTCACTGCTTTTTTTCCTGATACAACAGCTGAAGGAAGAAATTACCTAAAAATCAGTGAATGTAGGAGACCAAGACACATAATCTATTTAATCCCCATGTTTCTTTATTTTATTCCCACAGTAATAAAATATCCCTCTCAGCAAAAGCTAAATTATTTGAGTAGAAATATGGAGCAGGCAAGTGTTAGAAACACTTAAGTCGTCCAAACCCAGGCCATGAATAACAACAAATTTCAATCATTTCCTTGGCAAGAGATAAAGAATTAAACAAGGATATCTTAAAACAGGAAACAGCTTTACACCTTTCTGATGTGTGATTAGCTAATAGAAGTGACTTCTGCTAATATCGTGCACTGCTCCTTCCCTGAAGGACTCATAAACTTCTCTGGGCAACACCTAGGTGAATCAGGCACTTATTAAATTTTACTATCTTTTTAATTTACCTTTGAACTCTTGGAACAGGTTATTAAATGAAGCAGCCAAGTTTCCCTTTTGCACCTGCAAATAACAGTTGAATCTACAATTAGGGATCATTTCCTCTTTTTTGAAATTCAAATAATGGCATTAAAACAGTGTGTAATATTTTTATCTGCATCTGGTCAGGCAATTTCCTGGCATTTGGGATGAGGTAACAGGATGACTGCATAAAAATGCTACATAAAGACGCTGAGATAATCTCTAGGTAACTTCAGAAATGCAGACAACTTCTAGATATTAGAGTAATCAGTGTGAAAACAGACCACACACCTCTGAAGCCACTTTGGGAGTGGGAGGGGGACTTTGATTTCTACATGAAAATAAAAAATCAAAATTAAATCAATGCTAATATTTAATTTGGATGAAATGCATTAAAGAGAGTATATTTCTAGTACTCTTAGAGTTAATGATCCAGAAAGATCTAAAACATTTAATGCAATTTACCCATCCCCAAACAGTCATATATCCTTTTCTCATATCTGCTTCCATACCCATATTCCCTGGAGCAGTTCCCATTTCTTATCTACCAGAGTTGTTCTAGACATTTCCAAAGCCTCTCCCATAGAACTCGTCTTTCAAACCTGAAGATTATATTCAATACCTGTATTAATCTATAACAGGCTATTGTGTTACTAACTAAATTTTTATTGCCACTGAAACTTTTTCCAGTTAATCCAAAAAGAATCCTATCCTTAACTTCAACTAATAGTTTTCTAAATTTTATCATTTTCTGAGAACTCTTTGCCACTAACATTTCCTGCATTCACACATCCCCGAATTTAAAATCCAAAATGCAAAATATATGGTACAGTATTAACAAGAAAATAGAATAAATTTGCAATACCATCATATATTTTATAGCAGATTAAATATTTTACAGCTTTCACAAATTTTAGAACCAGAAGAAATCTCAAATGTTTAAGATTTTATTCTTTCCTTTTTCTCCCCAAAGCACCCAGGTGCATAGTTGTATATTCTTAGTTGTGGGTCCTTCTAGTTGTGGTATGTGGGACGCCACCTCAGCATGGCTCGATGGCAGTGCCACGTCTGAGCCCAGGATTTGAACCAACAAAACCCTGGACCGCTTGCAGCAGAGCGCTGGAAGTTAACCACTCAGCCACGGGGCCAGCCCCTCAAATGTTTAGTTCAAATTTGTCATCTTTGGATGAAGAAATTGAGTCCCAAAGAAATTAAATGACTTGCCTAAGATCACACAGCTAGTAACTGGGACCAGGATTTTCTAAGACTGTCCTGGTTGAATTATAGTTATCCTGTTATCTCTCAAAACTATCTCAGTTCGGAAAATAAATCATAAGGTCACCCTAGTTAATGTAACTACTCAAGTGACTACTGGAGACTGACCTCCAGTTTAGAACTTTTTCTCCCCATCCTCCGCAAAACAAATTTTTTTAAAGTAATGTATCTTAGTCCTTATGCAATTATTGACTGCCAATTCTTCTCTGATTTTTCAAAGTAACTCAACTAAAATCAAACCAGCCTGTAATAAATGTAATAAGTATTATGGAGGAATGTATCTTACCAAATCATTTTTTCATTTTATTAGAATTTGTCTTTATAATATAGACCTCAAAGTAAGTTCTATAAGAATGAAATGACGTAGAAACCTATGAGGCACAGTTCTGAGGTGTCCACATTCGACTTGTTGACAAGACATCACATTACTTAAATAACGGATGCAATAATATTGGTATCAACAGGGCAGTGGATGGAAAGTCTAAGAAAAGTGGCACATGTAAGGTGATAGAAATTGGCAGAGGTTGAAGAATGGAAGGTAGACGGAGTTAAAAAAGATTTCATGAGAAAGATGGCCATATTTGGGAAAGGCCTTTAAGGAGGCGTGATTTCAAAAGCCAGAATGACGGAGAGCAAATCAGAGCAGAGGGAAAAGCGTGAACATGCTCAGGGAGGAACAAAGCCGTTGAGGTGGATCAAGGAAGAGTTAACAGCTACGTGAGTGCAAGACAAGAGGGTGGGGGTGGACAGAGAGGAGTCTGAATGTACGCATGATCATTTCATGTAATTCAATAGCCAGTGGGAAGCTAGTCAAAGTTTTAGAGAAGGTGACAATAAATACATTTTTGTGATAATCTGATAGCAGTTTGTAGATTTACAATGGATATTATTTTAGAAACATCTAGTTGTGAAGTAGAAAGGAAAATGCTATGCCAGAATCAATAAAGAACATGAATTTGGGAATTAGTCAGATCTGGGTTTGAAATAGTCACTGCCATTTACTGAGTGTTTTGAACAATCCTCTTAGCCTTTGTAAATTCCTTTTCAAATTCCTCCTTCATAATCTAGGAAGGATTTACAGGGAACTCAGTGTTGTTATGAGGTTAAGTGAAATGGAGCATATTTAGGTCAGGACTTAGAAAATAGTAAGGGCTTGGCAAATGTAAAATGTTATTGAGATTGGTGCTGTTAAAGAAGTGAATAATAGTGGTAGCAAATTTTTAACACTGGTTTGAGATAAGTGAATAATAAATCAGTCCTTGATAATAGTAATTGAACTTGATTTTTTCTGCTAAGAATCTTGAAACATTTTAGTATTTCTAATGTTAGGAAATTATTTTGACCAGAAAAAAATTGCTAGTTTATAATTTTTGCTAAAATAATATATAACATGCATACAACATGAGATCAGATTGAAGGTGTTTAAGAATGGTTTTATAATAATATTATGATTGAAGAGTCCCTCCGTGGTCCATAATCATGGAAGTATCGCACAATTTTCTAGTTCCTAGTAAACTCCAGTCAAAGTTGAGATACAGTAGCTTCCATTTAACTGAGGGCAGTATGCCATGAATTCTGAAACACCTGCCACTAATTGAGCACAACCGTTAATGGGATTTGATTTGTTCTTTGTCAATGGCCCTCCAATAAGATAAACTCTTAGCTACCCGCAAAGCAGGCTGTGCTCTTAGAACAGACGGGCAGATAGCAGGAGACTGGTACAATGAGCATTAAATTACTTAGACACTGAATGGAAAATTGAATGAGTGTGAAGAAACTAAATTTGTCATTTACTTAAAGTTTTGAAAGAGAGTAGTTATGACCTGATAATAAAAAGGTACCAATTATTTTTTGCTCTAATGAATTAATGAAGCCATTGAATTAAGCAGTAGATTCCAAAAAATAAAATAATAAATAATAAAAATATTTAATAATAAATAATAAATAATAATAAAAATAATAAATAAAACATAAATAAACACGTTAGAGTTTTACTTTCAAGCGTATTGGACTTCAAACAACCTGGAGTAAATTCTTCCTAATCATGAACAGTAAGAATTTTGACTGGAGGACAGTGTCTCTCACACTTTCTATTTTGTAGAAAATTTTGTAAACACACACGTGTATAGAATTACAAACAGATTTGCCCCCAAATTTTAGTACTGACCATTTTATGAAGTTGATTGAGGCTTTGAGCATAACAATAGTATACCTTGCATTCTAGTTTGTTCGTTGGGTTTTCTTTCTTTTGCAATGCAATAGGTAACAAGCCAGCAAACTAACTGACTCACCAAAACTCCGTGTGCTCTCAGGACCCCGTGAGGATTTTCCTTCTTCCTGAATCATCAGATAGCGTTTACGGGAGCTACAGTTCATCAGCTTCAGACAGCTCAATGTTGTTTTAGTTACTTTAATTATGAACTTATGTAATATTTCTTTTCTTTTAAAAGTTTATACACTTTTGTATTTTATAATTAAATTTAGATTTTGTTTAAATTTCAGGAAAGGATTATGTTTAATGAAAAAGCCATCCTGTTAGCATGTTATAACTCAACCATCAGTTTGACTAAGAAATGTGGCCAGAAGGGCCTTTTAGGATCAAAGATGTTTTTTAAGAAAGAAAGAAAAAAACCTTGTTTATAATCTTTTTCAATTTATATCAGCTTTTCTGAATCCTAAAATTTTCTTGGTAGTATGTCACTTGACCTATTTTGAAATCCCTCTTAATGGTCTTGACTTTTTAAATTTCACTTAATCTAGTGTTTCAGTCCAGAATAACTGATTAAACTTTCATTCTTTCAAATGTTACCACTTAAAATTCAGAAGATATTTGGCATCTGGTAACGCATATTAGATAAAGTGTTTTACAAGGTTTAAATATAATGTGTCCCGCTGTGCTCATTTGGATAAAGTAATTCAGCTTTGAAGGAATACTGTGCAGTAAATGCCTTTTCTCTTGCATTTCCTTCCTTTCTTTTCCCTTCTATTTCCTTCTCTCTTCTCTCTCTTTCTCTTCACACTTTCCCTGATATATACATAATATGCACACTAGAGTTTATCTCAAAAAGTGTTCCATTAATTACAAGTTTCAAGATGCTCTGCTGATTCAGACCTACAATTTATGAGAACCAGATTTTCTCATTTGCCCATTTGGTTAAGAGAGCATCCACTTTAAGTCACTACAAATCCTTACCATGCGATGACGAAGTTTGGGCTTTCCATACAGTACCATATGGGCCTAGAGAATGTTCAGTTAGGATATTTTTAAAGGCTTCAAGTAACAGAAAATCCAATTTGCCTGGTGACAAATGAGGAAATATTTCAAATAGTATCAAATTCAGAGGGGCAGTGAATTCTGAGTGAAGTGACCTCTGAATCCACTTCTCTGTAAGCTTATGATTCATCTCTGCCTTCCCCCGGGTATTGGCTTATCCTCAGTTTGGGAGCCAGATGATTTTACATTATATATTCTTAGCACCTCATCTGTGCTCGCATGGATACGTTAAGAGACATTCAAGAGACCATTTTTTCGTCTTGTGTTTCTTTTTTAAGAATCATTACATTCTTCCCAGAAGCCCGTCAATGAACGTCGTCTCACATCAGGTTAGCCGGAATCAGATGGCTTGTCCATTCCTAAACGACTTTTTGTTCAGAAAGTTGGGATTACCAAAACAGGCTTATCTATTCAACTTCTAGCCTCTGAAGTTGAGAACAAAATAGGTTTTGGCATTTGGCTGAACAGAGGAGGGATGGACACTTCAACAATATTGGGAATATTCCACAATAGTCATTTAAGAAGTGGGAAGTGGGGTGGAATGGATACTGTAGGCAAACAACAGAACCTGCTTGGAATTCTGCTTTCTGAGGTGAACTCACCTTCCCATTAGCGTCCCTGGGCCCTGATCTCCTCTTAGACCACATCTGAGATGGGGCTCAATAGCTCTGACAGCCCTTTTCCTTTTAGGTGAAGTTTGGTGATGTAGGATTTGCCTTAAAGAGTGAATTTTTGAGGATTTTATCAGTCAGCCTTGGGGTTTCTTTGGCAATAAAGAAATTCATAAATACCTTAACAGGCTTTGGTCTTCCTCTAATTCCACAAGCTAGTATCTAAGGCCAAAGTGATTGCCATAGTTTTGAATCTTTAAACTTCTGTGCCCCATCAGACAGAAGCTTGTATGAGCTGCTCCTCTCCCTGAATCTCTGCCTTGAAGGAACAGTAAAAGTAGCTTTGGGGAGGAATTCCCCACCTGGAGCCTGTTTTTGCAGGTTTTAACTGTTTTTTCACAGCAACTCGGATTGCTCTTTTCAGGGAGAGAATGATTCAGAGCAGAGGCTTGTTAGAGACTTGGGAATTTAAGATTGTTTTTCCTCCAGTCAGGGCTCTTATTTCTCTGTCTTTAGTGACCCTAACTTTAGCTTGGAGAATTCAGCTTTCCCTTCTGACAGATTACGCTGTAGTACAAAGGAGATTCATAAAAAATTAAAACATAATTACTCTTAGTGGTAAGATTTTAAGATAGTTTATTTTTTACTTTACTGTTTTTTCCCCAAATGAGCTTGTACGTATTTTGAAAAATTTTATTCAATTCTTTATGCAATAAATTTCAGATAGATGATAGATAGGTTTCATATTTTCTATTTCTGCCTATATGTATTATATATGTAATTTAATTAATTTTAAGTTAAATAGAAATCAACTGAAATATGAAATTAAATAAGTTACTGACCCTTAGATAAATATTTTTCTTGGCAATAAATATCCTTTCCTAAAGCCTTCTTTTAAATTTAAAAATTGTGAAAATATTAAATGGTTGGGGTCACTAGTGTGTGTTTCTTTTAAGGTATATATTTTGCAAATGAGCATAGTTTCGTTTTTCTGCAAAAATAAGACAAAATGTCTCATTAAAAATTAGGAGGCATCTCAATTGTCTAAAAAACAAAAAAACTATTTTTAATAAAAGTGTAAAAATTTTAGAGAAGCTGAAAGGACAGATGTTGTAATATAATTAAAATAGCCTATAAAAATAGCATGCTTCTAGAAGAAAAGACACCACATCAGAGGGAAAGGGTTAGAGCCTTATCCATTATAAATCCAAAGATATTTTACTAAATTACAGTCGGTGCTCTTTTCTCTCTTGAATCATCAATACCCAACAGCTTGTTTTTCTAAAAGCACGCCACATATTTTCTACATTTTTGGAACACTTTTTTTGGAGTTTTATCTTTCCCAGAATTTCCTATTGATTTTCATTTTACTTATTAGCAGAAGACACATGTCGCCAGCTCATGAAGAATTTCCAGGACCTAGTCATGTAATTTGTGTAAAGTTTCTAACTTTACTCAAAAACCTCAAACTTATTCTAAGTTGGACTAATTTCTTACAAATTCACTGCATTTGCTGTTATTTTGGAATTTTATGTGTTATATTCCTGGATAACTTCCACTAATTCCTGAAGTCCAATTGTTATCTTTCTCAAATTGTTTTGGTAGAGTGCATCTTGAAATCCTTTTTCCAAAATTTTGAAGTCCCAGCTTTATAATCTCCTACCATTCAGTATTGCTAATATGAAGTCTAAATAGACTTTTACATGGTCATTGCTGCATTTATTAATAAAACATATTGTTTTTCTGGAAGCGTTTGAACTTTCTCAGTCTTTGGAGGCCTGAAACGTCACTACCACGTGGCTGAGCAGCGGGGAGGGAAGGACGAGTGCTGTGAGGCTTTTCCCCACATTGTTTGGATTCGTCGTTGTTATTTAATTTCTCGAGTTGCTCCTGTCTGTTAGTTTGACTTCTAAAAATTAGGAAATTCCTCTTATATTTACTTTTCTCTATTGATTTTACTTTCTACTTCTGAAATTCTTACCAGCCTCATATTGCATCCTCTATGCTTGGCCTCCATTTCTCTTGTCTGTTCTGCTTCTCTGTATCTTTGTCTCTCCTCTGTAACAGATTTTTCAGCCCTTCTATTGAATGTGACTCTTCAGCAATTGCTTTTTAATTTTTAGGAGCATTATCTTGTTATATAAGAGATACATACAAATTACATACATACAGACACATGTAGATGTGTATATGTATGAGTGTATGTATGTATGCAGATATATGGCAGCTTTTTCTTGTTCGTAGACACAATATCCTCTCAAACCTCTTTTATGGGAGTAGTTAAAACCAGTTGAAAGGTGCAGCGCTGAGCAGTGAGGAGTCTCTCTATCCTTCATTGAAAAATTAGTCATGTATGTAAAGTAGTAGCAAATTAAGATGTCAAACTGCCATGTCTTGTAGAAAAAGTCTTAGAATATGCACCTATAAAGGCAAGAGTTTAGAGGTCTATTTAGAAGAATGTCAAGCTCTAACGAGATTGGTGAATTCCTTGAAACCTTCACAAAGGCATACTAGAAAATGATAAGCTTTAGCCCAAGCTGTTACATTTGAAACCAAAAGTTATGGAGAACATAGTCTTGTTCAGAGAGCCAGCATCTAAATAGCTAGACCGAGTATCAGATCATTTTGAGGTGTGCAAATGATGCGTTCTTTGCCCTACATTAAAGTTAGTGTAAGCCAAGTCACAGTGATAAAAAGCACAGCAGGAGATAAGACTGAGAAAGAGAAGAGCCAGTGAAGTGGGAAAAGGGACCCTCACTCAGGCACTTCCCAGGTTCTTCCTGTTGGATTCCTTAATCAGGTTCTGCTGGGCACCACCTGCCCAAGAAAGTAAACAACATCAATATGAAGACTCAAGTCTTGGTACAGAGCTTAGAGCCAAATTGCCCCATTGCCCCATCGTCTCATTGCCCCAGTTCTCTGTGTAACAAGCAGAAGCTAAGGATCATGCGATAAGCAAAGAGCCAAGGCTCATGCTGGAGACTTTTTAGGTGATGACTGCATTTAAGAACCATATTTGAACAGAACTCTGGTATTGGTTATTAGCCATTGGCCTATGGAATCAAAGAATACAAACAAAGCATGAGCCTACTGAGGTTGTTATAAGAAGTGTGGCACCAATGAAACCCCAAAGCTAAAATCCAGGGCCAATATTTGCTAAACCCTCAACAGATGCTCTGACCAAAGGAGAGGTAAGCTATACCATGGTTATGATTTCAAAGGAGCTAATTATTTTATAAATTGCTTAAATGCATACAAATATTATACTTCTCTGCAGATTTTGTTAGTTAATTACTATGTTCCAATTAATTTAGAAATATAAATGCAGATAATAAAAAGGAAACAAGTTAGAAACACCTAGTCTGATCCTATGTCTCACAGATGAGGCTGCTAAGGCTCATTTGATTATGTCCTCTGCCAGACATCCTATAGTTCTAAGTAGCTGCATATTGAGCTCTCAAAATCTGCTTTTTCAATTTCCAATGTAGTTTTAACCATGCTATTTCCAACAAATCCTTGATTCATTCCCTCCTTACCTATATGGACTAATGCACAAAGAGCATAAGAATGACTTTGTGATCTTGTTCCAGCACAGATTCCATTCAGTAAGTCCGGAGTAGGCTCTGAGAATCCGCATTTTTAAGCAGCCCTCAGCTGCTGTTGCTGCTGTGGGTCCCTGGACCACATGTTAAGTAGCAAAGCTGTGAAACATTCAGTCTTCTTGCATTTACACAGACACCTTATGTAGACATTTAGAAAGTCATTTTAACTCTGACCTCTAGGGCAACCTTTACTATATTTATAATGTAAGCATAAGCAAGTTTTTAAATATTCTTGATTTTCATAGTTTTGCATAACTATCAAGAAACAACATTTTAGGAATTCCTTTGTGTTTTTTTCTTTGAAGAAAAGACTGCTTTCACTTAGGCGTAGGCATCTGTCATGTGAAAATATTTAGAATGTTTACTATGAAAATTTAATCCATATATTTTTGTTCCTTTGCAGCAACTAGCAAATTACCATCACAGTGTGTGTGTAGAATAAATGAAAGTTCAGTGACTGCATCGCTCAACTTCTCAAGATTTCAGCTTCTTCATTGGGTAAAATCAAGACTATTAACCCTTGCCTACAAAGACATGTAGCATAACAAAAGGAAGGAAAGTCTGGAAGCCAGAAACTTAGGTTGGAGTTCTACCGAGCAATCTTGCTGAAAAAGCAAACTCTGTGTCTCCAAACGGGTATCTGGAAAGTACAGATTTCATAGCGTTTTGAATATTAAATGAGGTAAGAACTATGTCAATGTGTTGTAAAACTGAAAGTATCACACGAATGCTTATTATACTGCTGCTCCTCCTACAAGTAATACTACTATGGCGCTATTGTTACTTCCATTTCGTAGCAATTAAACAGCTTTCATTATGTCTAGTTTCTTAGACCATTCAACACAGTAGCATTACCGTTGAGAGAAGATATTTTCTAAAGTCACGTTTCTATATCATTATAGAATGGACCAAAAAACTGAGTTCACTGAATAAAGTCAATCTCAATTTATATTTAGGATATCTTACTGGTGATATAAATATCTAAAATTACAATTTAAAGAATCAAAGTATAACATGTTAATTCCAACTACTGATTTTTATTACTTATTTAGCTTTGCACAAGTCTTAACATTTGGAAAGAAAGAAGAGCATATCTTACTTTGCTTTTAATCCATATTGATACAAAACAGAGAGAGAAGCCTGGTTTATTCAGAATATTAGATGTCACAGAGACCTAATTACAGTTGATTTAAACAGCATTAATAAGTTATTTTCAAATATAAATCAACTTTATCATGTGTGTTATAATACAGTTGTTACTAATCTCCAGAAAATGTGATTTTTCTGATTATGATTGTATGGTGTATAATTTTTCTTAATTAAATACATAATATTTAAAACTAGAAGAATAATTTTGGAAATAACTAAAGTAATACTTCTGAAATGAAACATTAATTATTTGCTTCTATGTTTACAAATTTTCATAGGAAGTTTCTGTTTTAACGTTTAGATTTATTCTAAGAAGAACTCAAAAGTATAACATGCATTTGAAACCCCCACATTTGCATCGTCTGCCTCTTTAGAATCATTCCGTAAGCTGGAAACATTTTTCAATTCTCCATCTCTTGTATAACCTTCTCCTTAACATGTTACATCATTATACTTCTTTAAGTTTATGTGATAGGATTTGCACATGCGGGCAAACTTTTGTTAAAAGTTGTGGCTAAATAAATAATTCATGAGGTCATAACTGGTAGACTGGTAAACACTACTTTCTCATACACCAAATATGGGAAGCCATGTTCCAATAATTGTATGTTCCTGAATTTGCTTTCCTTCACTGAGAAGAGTTAAAATAAAAAAGCAGGCATAGGTCTATGGAAAAGACAATAGCAGAGCGTTGCATACTTTGGGATAATGATATTAAGAAAATGATGGAAGTTCTCCCAGTGATGTTCTGACACACAATGACATTTTTATTTTTTATTTTTTTATTTTTGAGGAAGATCAGCCCTGAGCTAACATCCACTGCCAATCCTCCTCTTTTTGCTGACGAAGACTGGCCCTGAGCTAACATCCGCACCAATCTTTCTCTACTTTATATGTGGGATGCCTGCCATAGCATGGCTTGATAAGCGGTGTGTAGGTCCACGCCCATGATCCAAACCAGTGAACCCCAGACTGCTGAAGTGGAACGTGCAAACTTAACCACTGCGCCACCAGGCCAGCCTTAAATTTTTATTTTTTAAAGCACTTATCACTAGTTAAAGTTGCAATTGTTAGTACTTTTTTAACTGTTTCTTTCAGTTTTCATCCCTTTTGAGTTGCCCTTCAACTCTAAAGGTTTGTACCTTCAGGAGGAGTAAAACATTGTGCAGGTCACAGTATCCCAGACAGTGAAGTCCGTGCTACAGCAGATCTTGACTCAAGCTCATCAACACTGTACAAAAAGTGCTCAAGGGTTATTTCTGTGAAATGTGCTACAGGCACATGTAGTCCAACTAATGCTATTGCAATTTAACTCAGAGAAAAATATTTCAGAACAAGGGTTATTGACTCAATTAGCAAACATACATTCATTCAGTTAAACAGTGTGAAAGTCATTCAATAGGAAAGTTAGGCCTGGAGCTAAGTTTAGAAGTAGACACAAGTAAGGGCTGAAATTCTGTGCATAATAGATGAGTAAGAATTGAAAGGAAGAGTTAGGCGAATAGAGTAGAGTTGAAATGGGGAGAAAAGAGCCATCAAGATGGTAATAGCAGTCAGGCCTGTATCTATTAATAAAGCCAATGAGAAGTCCCCCCATATTAAGTAGCCAAAATGATATTAACAACAAAGATTCTAGTACGTGATTTTAAGTTTACTTGTTTGTTTTTTCCTGGTGAATTATGTGTACACTCCCTTTCCCTGAGAAGAAATAGAAGTTCTATACAATAAATAAAGTTCTAGTACATGCAAAGATTCATTTTTATAGTTATTTGGTCAAGTAAAGAGTGGATAGGCAGAATATAAGCCATAAAGTAAAAATTCCAAGATAGTAGCAAAGAACAAGAATTTAGTGGAAGTGGAAAATAAAAACCAAAGGTGACTATGATAAAGAGAGCCCTTAAAAAGTCCATGGGATGCTCCACAGGGAGATCAGAATTCACGGTAAATTTATGTGGAACCGAAGTGTGTGATTTGCTTAACTGAAATTTGAGTCCAAATCAAGCTTTAAATTTTGAGAAATATAAAGTTCCTCCAAGAATTAGTTCAACCCTTTATTATGACAGAGAAATAAGAATCTCCAAAAATAAATCCTCTCCAACATTGTTTGGGGGCTGAAGCCAGTGCTGTAAACAAAGAAACAAACAACATCCAGATTGCAAGGGAAGAAGGAAAACTGTCTTTATTTGCCAAAAACATCATCCTGTATATAGAAATCCCAAGGAATTCACAATAAACTACTAGAACTAATAAACAAGGTTAGCAAGAATACAGGATACAAGATCAACATCAAAATCAATTTTATTTCTATATTCCAGCAATGAACAATCAGAAAATGAAATTAATAAACAATTCCATTAACAATAGCATCAATAAGAATAAAACATGTAGAAATCAATTCAACAGGAAATGGGTAAAAATTGTACACTGGGAACTACAAAATGTTGGTAGGAATATTAAAGATAAAAATCAATGGAGACACATTTCATGTTCATGAATTGAAAGACTCAATATTTATTTTCGAGATGGCAATTCCCTCCAATTGATCTATAAGTTCAATGCAGTCTGTATAACCCCTTCATTATTTCCTACTGAAAAATTAAACTCAAAATCTACAGAAAGAGTTTTTCTCCCCCAGTTCTTTTCTTCTCAGTTCTAGTGAGAGGATTTCTCATGGCCTGGTGAAGTCTAAGCTCCTCCTTCAGCAGCTACAGCTGACTTAGCTCCCTATCAACTCAAAGATGCTTAATTCAATGAATATTTTCTCATTTGACATGTCCAGAGTATAACGGGTCAAATGGACTTATAAAATTACTTTAGTACCAGCTTCAGGAGAGCAGACTGAGAACTTATAAGTACTCTAGAACAAGACATGTCTGTTACAGCAGCTTGTGCATCCCTTATGCACTGTGAGTCTCAAGACAAGGCAGCATTTTCAGCACCCACTTATCCTTAAAACCCATGACTCGTCAGACAATAGTAACAGCAGTTCAAAGCTATCCAGGAAAGACTGAGGGACAAGAATTGGGAGGAAGCAGGGATAGAAAAAGACAAAAAGGAGACAAAAATTGAAAACAATCTTGATTACAGCTTTACCAAGATGTTGGTAAGGTTAAAACGCGCTTGAGAGAAATATCCCAGTAAGAGGTTAATTGTGACACTATCCTTCTACATTCTGGGAAAAAAAATTGTAAACCGCTCTCTTTTTCGAAGTGTCGCACGTAAAGCATGCTGTCTTTGGGAGAGAGGAGAGTGCCGGCTACAAGAGCGCGTGGAAACATGTCAGGTTGCTGCAGGTCGTAGGCACTCAGATTCTTGTCTATAAAATGGGATTCTTCTGTGCTATAGGGACCTGTTCTGCTGCTGGGGCCCATTTCGTCTACACCTTGCTGCCAAATAGAGTCCCCTGATCTGCCACAGAGCCTCCCAAGTCTGTGCAGTGAGGCGAAGGAAGCTTTTAATCTCTTGTAAACTTGGTCTTCCTTTATTACAATTTAGAAGAGGCCACAGCAACAGGGAGGAGACCAAAGGTGAAACAACAAACATTAGTGTGAAATCTCATTCCTATTTCTAATGCAAAAGAAATCAAGGGAGAAAACAGGATCATAAGAGGGAAATATTATAAGAAAAAGTAAATGTTCTTAAAAGCCATAAAATTCATTTCTGAAATGAGAAACAGGGACGGGGAGACAGAGAGCCCCTGCTCACCAGGCCGCATGGAATCTACCAGAACACTTTGCTTTCCTATTCGGAGAATGAAAACCAACATTGATTTGAGAATTTCCCACACTAACAATGAGACTATTCTGTCAGGAAAAGTGAGGGTGTAGTTACATGTGCCTCCCCTTATCCAATACCATTTTTTGTAATAAACTATATAAGACCCCAAAATAGAACACTAAGATATCACCCACAATTATTTTGGACCACAAGTATTAGACTTGAGGTTATTATTCAGTTCCTAATATTCTTTTGTGATTGATATCTTGAAAATCAAAGAGAATGTTACTTTTTAAATGTTTGAATTTGTCCAACAAGTAATTATTGAGCACATGCTCAACTGAGTACCAGACAGTGAGTGATGGACGCAAAATAGTAAGCAGAAACTCAGACAGACAGGGTGCCCTGCCCTCATGGAGTTTACTGTCTAAACTCTTCAACCAGCTCTAATATTTAAAACTAAACTCAACAGTTTACGTTTCTGTCCTAGAGGTTCAAAGATAGATGGAAATTCACTTGCATTGTGTTTTATTGTTTTTGTTATTTGTTTTCAAATTTACTTTCAAATGGATACAAGTCATTATAAATGTTACTTATAGAAAAACGCCTCATGAAAGTTGGTTGTAAAACTTATGCTTTGAAAGGAACATTGGTCAGAAACGCTAACTTCAAATGTGTGACCTGCAGAGCTCTCCAGGGCCTGTTCGCCTGCTAGGATGCCTTCTTGCCTCCATTCACGTGCAGCAGAAGAAGACCAAAATAAGGGAGAAACGGTAGACCAAATATTTGTTGTTTCTTAGATATGTAAAAAAGTTTTACTCTAAAATTCGTCTACATCAAATTAGCAACTGCTTTTTCTGGAATGATACCTACTTTGTTCTTTCTGATACAGCAGTTAAGCTGATAGCATTTTTAAATGTTTAATTCCAAGGCAGTATGTCTGTTTTTATTTTGTTTTATTTTTGTAGGATTGCTTTTAGGTTGTGGGTGTGGAAAAATCTTTATTTCCACATGAATGAGAAAATCTCATTAAAACCACAAAAGCAAGGGGTTACTAAATTGACATTGTCTTGTAGGAGAGGAGCAGAGAACTGGCTGGGTGTTTGTTGGTTTCTTTCTTTTTTTCTTCTTGAGGAAGATTAGCCCTGAGCTAACATCTGCCACCAATCCTCCTCTTTTTGCTGAGCAAGATTGGCCCTGAGCTGATATCCATGCCCATCTTCCTCTATTTTATATGTGGGATGCCTGCCACAGCATGGCTTGATAAGCAGTGTGTAGGTCCGCACCCAGGATCTGAACAGGTGAACCCTGGACCACAGAAGCAGAACATGTGAACTTAACCACTGTGTCACAGAGCTAGCCCATGTTAGTTTGTTTTTACGAGAAAGATAAACAGCCAAGACATCCATGGTTATGTTTAAGAACAGAAATTAAAAGATTTTTTAATCAGACTAATAAAGATACACAAGAAGTGAAAAGGAGAAAGAAAAATGAGAATGAAATGAGAAAAGGGGAATGAAAAAAGTCAAATAGATGAATATACAGGAAGATAAGGGAGAAGTGAGTGCTCTGACCATCACGGCACCCAGAAGGTCAGAAATACAGCTACAAACATATGGGTGTAAAGGAAGACCCTCAAACACGTCAAAACCAACCCACGGAGAGCCATGAAGAAAAAACAAACGTACACACACAGACATGCACTCAAACGTACAAGGAAATATTAAGAAAAAGCCCTAAAGACTGATGCAGACACATATAGTCAGATGTAGAGACATAATACTTTGCTAATTTAGGAATTAAATAGCACATGGATTCTTAGTACTGCTATGCTATTATATTTATACTTTAAATACTGTTAGAACATTATTTACATTTTTTCTAAGAAAAATATACAAACCTTTGAATAAAATTGTTTCTAGGACAGGTTCTGCTAAAAGTTGTCCTTATAAGGAAGCTTACGACACTGCTAAGGGCAAATCCTGATGGCTTTTGGGAGTTGTGATGTGTTGGTGGAGTTCAGTTTCTTGATAGAAGGTGAGAACTGCTGTCTGTCTGTAAAAGAAAAACAATTTTAAAGTACTGAATATATGAAATAAAGTGATACCAACTAAGTAGAAACTTTGAATGTAGCAAGACAACTGCTGTTGTCGATGCAGACAGTGTGCCTGGGGAGTTATGGTGGCACTAGGTGAACTCCGTGGAGGGGCTCCCCATATACACTCATATCTCCAACACTGGAAGAAGGAACCAGGACGTGGACACGACGACTTTGGCCATAATCATAAAAAGGGCTATTTCCCACTGATTAAGTTTTGGAGAAATAAAGAACAGTGTGCAAATCAGGTGGATCTAATGCTAAGGAAGAAAGTGAAACAAGGAGCTAAGACGTCTTCTGAGACAAGAGGAGGAAAAAGGACATGTTCAATGAGATAAGTTCTAAATGTACCCTGCACGAAGAGAATATGCGTTCTCTTTAAATATATTTCCTAGTGTTTAAATTTGAGGGTTTTAATAATAATTTTTATTCAAAATTTTTAACCTTTATGTCAGATGTTTTGCATATGACTTTGTGCTTTCTCCAACTTCTATTACATACGTTGCGCCCTATATAAATCAAGAAGAGATCATTTCAGATCGGACCAAACATTTCTTTCATTGGCCCCTACCAAATCATGCTGTAGTCTTCTTAATTCATCCTTTCGTATCTGTCATATACTCACATGTCGTAACCCAAGGACGCAGCCCTGGGTCTGGGCACTGAATATAACTTAAATATAGGTCTTGCTTCTCCAGGATTTTGCACTTCACTCTCCCTCTAAATTATCTTAGGTTGCCCTCATAAAAGAATCTTCTCCTGATTAATTTTTGCTGTAGAGTTTTATGAATGTTTATCCCCACTTGTTTCATAATAAATAATGAAAATATAGCTTATTGTTAATCATTGAGCATGTAAGTTTTATAAATCTCATTTCAAACACCTTTTTTGAGGAAATGTCCAGTGCTTTAACTTTTGTGCAGAAGTGGTATAAAGATTTCACATCACATGACAGCTGACTCATTAGTCATGGCTGCCTTAAATGCTGTGTTGAGAAAGATTTTGGCTAATCAGCTGCCAAGGACTATTAGGAAGGCCTGCCTTGGGCGCGGGGAGGACAGAGTGGTAGCATGGGCAGGAGAGGCCAGCCATCCAGTCTTATTGGTAAGTGACGACCCGACAGAAGATGAAAGGGTGTAGCAGTATTAAGCTAACCATTTATTAACCAACAATCATATTTTTTGAAACTTAATAAAACATCCCCACTAGTTAGAGAAGTGAGATGTCTCTCCATCAAAGTGCCTAATTCGAGGTGGAAGCTGCCAAGCGTGAGTTTTATGTTGGTGATGTTCTAAGATGGATTGATCGCTCCAGTCCCTGGCTGCACGTTAGCCCTGCCTAGGAAGATATTAAAAAACACTAATGCCCAAGCCCCATCTCAGACTAATAAACTCTGAATTCCTCTGGGAGGGGCCTGGGCATGACCAGCATGTCTTAATTCCTTCCCAGGTGATTCTGATGCAGTGGGAGTGGGAGCGCATTGGGTTCCCTCCGCCTTGATTCTGAGTGACCCCTGTAGAGCCTTCTGGACCTCAGAACAGCCTTTCAGCTGCTTGAAAAAGAATCTCAAACAGGACTTTAAAGGACAGACTTGACACTTCAACAAAAGAATTTTGTTGATGTTTGTTTTGTTATTGGGATTTATAAACGTTCTCTTTGCCATTAAGTTTTCTCCATATTCAAGAGAAAAAAAATTTAAAACACAAAGAAACAATAATAATGAGCCAAATGGCTAATGTTAAATAACATTAATCTTAGAATTTTACTTCCTTTCCTCTCACCTGCCCTTGTTAACTAAGGCTAATTCTAACTAGTAGAATTGGATTTTATGCTGGGCTGAATGTTGCCGAAGAGTAGAGGATAAAGGTGCAGAAATGGGCATTCGTGTGTGCACACACATGCACTCACACACGGACACACACAGGGACCTTCAGTTCCCTGGAGAGATTTGGATGTTGTCAGTGGTAGCATAATGACAGTCCTAAGTATTAAAATTCCTCTTCTGTGCAGAGTGCTTTTACAGTGAGTGCCGACAGGCAGGCATATGTTAACTGCACCATGGACTTTTCCTTTTCTTTTAAAATGAAATTCTTGGGCCACCCCAGTGGCACATACGCTCTCACATGTTCCAAAGGAATTACCAATAAATTCTAGTTTCGTAAGAATTCTAATGCCCTAAAGATAAATTTTATTATTCAGTTTGGTCAAGAGATTTCCTTACACCTACCTACGACTACAAAATCTACTACGGGGTCAATTTCTCATATTTTTAAAATACATAATCATATTTTCACCAATTATGAAATTCTTTACTGTATCACAAAGACGCTGTGATTAAATATTGTTAATTTGAAAATATTTCCCACATTTTCTTTTAGGTCTCAAGGAGGGCTAATCCTTGATGTTTAAGAAATAATTTCAAATGGTCTATTCTACCATGCATGTGTAAATATACACTTGTTTTAGCAGTACAAGTTGAAATGTTGCACGGTCTAACATGGGCCTCCGTGGATCATTAAAAATGTCACCTAGACAAGAGCTATGGTATAGAAAAGAAAAAGGGCTCTTTTATGTGTTTCAGGAAGAAGAACTAGGATTAGTGGGTGACAGCTACATGGAAGCAAATTTGAGGTCAATATAAATAGAACGAACAAGGGCAGCTGACTACAAATGGGCCACCTTGTTCAGCATGCCTCTTCCACTTGTGGTTGGTTCTCGGTATGTCCAATCTGGGAATTCACCATCTTTGAAAATAAAGCTACAAATGGACGGTGATATAAAGCTGAGAAGCTCCCAGTCTGCTCCCCATCCCACAGAGAGAGTGTCAAATACTCATTCTCAGATCCAACCAAGCACTAGCCCAAGCAGAAGCCCTTTTGTTTCTCCAAAGGACATGCTGCCCTCCTAACCGCCAAGGAGAGATAATTAAATATTTGGATTTTTAAATGCTTACCCTTCCAGCTCTCAGGCAACCTTCTGTTGGGGCCAGATAACCAAGGAGAAAGTACGTGCTCAAATCTTTATCTCAGGGCACAGAGGCAGTGAAAAAGACCAAACATTAAAATACCAACAAATGTGGCTATTTATTGTGTAAATAAACTAAATTGCCTCCCTATTTTTCTGTCATCACATTATTCCCTGTGCTTCAGTGAGTGAAGCATATAAATTAAGGGCAGGTCTCTTTTAGTTAAAAAAAAAATATATATATATATATATATAATATAATCTATGTCTAGTAATCCTAAATAATGCCACTTAGTTTTGATCCAGTTTACAAGAAAAAAAATTTTGTTTGATGTAAAGGGCACTGAATAATTTACGAAATATTTAACAATACAGAAACCTGGGGAGAATTCAGAAAGCCACACATGGGACTGTAATGTATGTTCATACCTTACCATTCCATATGAGCCCATACACTGAAAACTGTTAGCACGGGCAATTAAAAAGGAGAAATGCTGCCTAATTTAGAAACTAAGCAAACAAGAAAAGTTGCTCTTACTGTGAGTGACAGAATAACAGCTTTTTAATCAAGCAATTTGAATTGCAAGAACTTTTCTTGAAAAAACTAATGGGTTAGGATTTACAGTTATGTTGTCTTAAACTGAGCATCATTCCCTCTATGCACAGAAGCTGCTGACAAGGAGTCAATGTATTAAGGATGATAGATGGCTATGATTCAGTGATACAGTATAGCAAGTGTCTTGGGAGCAAAGACCTTGTAGAAGTATAATAATTTCCAGCAACCTCAAAGCTGTAACAATGTATTATTGGTCTCTCCCTGTCTCTTAATTTTAATGCTACCTTGATGTGTTTATCTGAGGTTTGAGAATGCTATTGGGTCTCCTTTTGTCATCTATGTGCTGAACTCAGGCCCATGAATCTATAGGGAATAATCTGATTCACTAGGAAGATACAAAAGCTGTACACAAAGAGCAACTGCAAGTGACATTTCCTTGCCCCTCTCATTTCCATTGCTCTGTGACTGGCTGCAGCCTCCACCATCTCACTTTGTGTAAACCTTCCAGAGAGCAGCAAGGCCAAGCTCAGCTTCTGCCTTTCAAACCTGGGCCTAGACTCTTGTTGGGTCCTCTCGATGGAACTGAAGTTCTGATGGGAAAATATTACCCTCTCAGGTTGTCACACGTGCCAAAGCGATTCAGTTCAGGTTGTAGGGACAAAGGAAACATACCTCCAGAATTTGGCTTTAGGGCTTGTAAAGCGGGCTGTATACATTAATGCATCACTTGAAGTCAGATGAACTTTGCAAGGAATTATACCCAGAGTGCCTCACAGGTCTACGAGGATTTAATGAGATTACGTATTTAAATTGAACAGCTTAAAGTTTGACACAGATGATATGGAACAAATATTGCTTTCTCAGTACCTTTCCCACTCCTTCCCTACTTTCAATATTTCATTTAAAGATCACAGTACTCTTATTTAGGTAGTATTATTCTCAATTTACAAATGGGAAAATGGAAATTCAGAGAGGTTAAAGAAAATTTCCTCAAATCATACCATGATGAACATCAGAATCAGTTCTTACCCAAGCCCCTCTGATTGCACCACACCACTATATTTCTAATAAAATGTGACACCATATTCATTGTGTTCATCCTTCAGAGTCCTTCACAAAAAACAGAGAAACAGGGGGCAGTCAGGTGGCATAGTGGTTAGGTTCCCATACTCCCTCGGCAGCCCAGGGTTCTTGGGTTTGGATCGAGGGCACAGACCTACACACCGCTCATCAAGCAAAAAGAGGAGGATTGGCAATGGATGTTAGCTGAGGGCCAATCTTCCTCACCAAAAAAAAAATAAATAAATAAATAGGAAAAAAAAGAGCAGGGAAACACCCTCACATGACACTGAACTCCTACTGTATCAGTACCTTGAGCTCATCTTCAGTATCAATTTTCTCTTTATAATCTGGACTAAGAAATAGAAATCATATTCCATTTTCAGAGAAGAACGTTGTTATGTTATTGGATATTTTATATCAGTAAATGAAATAATTGTGAGAAATTAAGGGAGAAAAAGAAAAAATTAACATCATCCATAATTCTACCATCTAAAAAACTACTGTTAATATTTTGTTACACAGCCTCCTATGTTTTTACATGAGTCAAAGTTTAAGCATTTATGTATTTTTTTATAAAATTAAGATCATACTGAACACTTTTGTTAGTAACCCTGACTTTTTCTTTTAAAAAAGTCACCTATAAATCTTTGAACACAATTTTTACTGAATCCACTGTTTCCTTATTGTATAGAAATTATGTAATTTACTTACTTAATGCCCTAACTGGGTCTATGATGGCTGTTTCTATCTTAATACTGTATTGACTAAGTGCCATTTACCATGCATTCATCATTTCTTCGAATCCTCTTAATTTTATAGGCATTATTTCATTGAATGCCTTCAATACTGCCAAGAGGCAGGCATTTTAAAAAATTTTTATTCTAAATATGAGGAAACCTAACCCAGAATCTATAATATTCTGCCTTTAAAAAAATACCCTGTTTTTAAAAATCTTCACAAGTACACTTTTACTGTTTCTGATTTTCTTAGGCTATGCTAGTACAAATTTACAAACAGTTTTCTCAAGATACTGTACTTTTATCAGCAGTTTGAGAGAATCTGTTTCCTTGGACTGCTTTATTATTTATAATTTTAGAGTATTTTATTAAACAAGAGGCAAAGTTTCTACCTTGGTATTGTATTTAAGGTCTTGCCTTTGATTATCACTGATAAAATCTTTGGTAGGTCTATTGGCCAAGTGTCTTTATTCCTCTGTCAATAACCTATTCATATTGTTTAATCATATTTCTATTAAGAAGGTCATCTTTTTCTTATTTCTCTTAAAATCTTCTTACATACTAACTTCATTAAGCATTTGTCACATATGTTGCAAATATTTGTCACTTCTGTGTTGGGGTTTGGAATTATTAATTAATCACGTTTTTCATTCCCTGTGTCACATATACATAAAAGTGCCTATGTATACATTTTTATTTTAAAAAACGTTAAATCCACTGAAAGTTTGAAAAAGCAGCACAGAAAATCCTGCATGATTCACCAACTGTCAATATACTGTCACACTTGCTATCTGTCTACAAACACAGACACACACACACACACACACACACTTGCTTTTTGTCAACTCTTCCAAAGTAGTTTGTAGATATCATCACATTTCATCCCTAAATACTTCAGCATGCATCTCCCAAGAAGTGCAACATTATTTCCTGTGAAACTACAACATCATTACCACACCTAAGATAATCAACAACAATAATATTATCCAACATCCATACACAAATTTTCTCAGTTATCCTCAAAGTATCTTTTTAGGACCCAGTAGTTCAGAGCATTTTACTTTTACGTCTCTTTAGTTTCCTCAACCTATAAAAGCTCTACCCTCCTTCCTTGGTCCTTCATGATACTGACTCCACAAAGGGTCCAGGTCAGTCAACGTGCAGAACATCCCACTTCCTAGATGTACCTGTTTTCTCATCATTAGATCTAGGTCAAACATGCCTGACAAGAGTACACACAGGAGATGAGGCATTCTTCCCAGTGCATTAAGTCATGAGTCAGTGCGTGCTAAATTAAAGTGAATTAAATTAAAGTCACATGAGGCAGATTGGGGTTAATATACTACGGGCTTTATTACCCAAACCGTTCCCCCAGGAAAACTAGATTAAAGAACATTTATTTGAAAGTCACTAGAAGACTAGATCTTAAATGTTGTCAATGCAGAAGGAAATGATAAGTATGTGATGTGATGGAGGTGTTAGCTAACACTGTGGTGGTCATCACACTGCCACATCAAAGTGTAATAAATCAACACATTGCACACCTTAAACTTACACAACGTTATATAACAATTATATCTCAATAAAATAAAACGAATTTAAAATTTAAAAAAAAGAATATAGGCTGGACCCAGAGCCAAAATAGGAATGCCTACTTCTAGTCATTGAAATATACCAATTTAATCCACCCATCCTTCCATAAGTGGCTGAAAAATCACATACCACGTCCCCCAATCCCCACTCACAGCCATGTAGATTTCACAAATTTACAATTGAAAAAGCAGATTTGTATACCCAAGTTGTTTCAAGTATACTTATATATTTCCCAATAACTGAAATTTATCACAAAACAGAAATGCAGAAAGGCAATGTGTTCCTCCAAGGAGAGAAAGATAAAGATCAGGTCGCAAGGTGAGCAACCATCTTTGATCCAGTCACAAGAATGAGGTGACCTATTCCTTCTCTATGAAAGGAATAAGGGTCCAGAAGGATGATCCAAACGCTATTGACATCTGGGAAATGAGCAGGAGAGCGTTCTGTATAGAAGGTAAGAACTACCTCCACAATATAGTGAACTATTGCTCTTTCATTTTATTCACAACAGATTATCAAAATAGACACACACAGAAACTCATGTCTTTAATTTTATCTAGTCAAAGTGACCAATATATTATTTACGATTTCTTCCTTTCTCTTAATTCTAAACCATTACCCAGCCAAAGATAAATATTTATCATCTAATTGTTTATGACATTTTTTCATACCAAACTCTTTAATTCATTTCAAATTTATTTTTACATACAGGACATATTATATTGTCCTTTCTCTTGGAATATTCTTCTAGGAGTGTTATTAAATAGAAATATATGTAAGCCACATATACAAGTTCATACTTTCTAGTCTTCCCAATAAAAAAATAGAGAAACACATTAAAATTACCTTAATAATATATTTTATTTTACCCAATCTTTCCAAAATATTATTTCAACATTTAACCCAGAAAAAGTAAATTAGTAGTATACATTCATGCTGAGCCCCCAGCCAGCAACCAAAACTTTATTACGTTTCTAGCCGGGGCAATCCCAGAAAAGGAAATCCCAGGTTGACAGGTCTGCTCTTGCCTGCTCCGCACAATATACCTGACCGCCAGCAAGATGACCCTTGGCTCCATGTAAACAAGATAACCGTGCTCTAACCAAGCAGCAAACTCCGGTGTCATCCTGGTTACTGCTCACTCTGGTCAGTAAACCTTCTCCCTCTGTACAGCTCTTTGAGGCTCCTCTCTGTTATCCAGACTGGATACTTCCCAATTCGTGAATCGCTAAATAAGAGCCAACTAATCGGAAACTTCCTTTTAACAATACTAAGTCTTTGAAATCTCGAGTGTATTTTACATTTACAAAACATCTCATTTCAGACACTAAATATTCCTCAGCAACACTTACTACATATTTAGATTGAATAAGTCTACAGTTGCAAGAGTAGATTCATGTACCCAAGTTTTCTAAACAAACTTAAAATTTTTCCAATAAGTGTTTTGAAATTGTTTTGAAACTAAACAATTAAAACTGCATAGAATTAAAAACTCACATCTTCAGTCACACAATCCACATTTCAAGTGCTCAATAACCACATGGGGCTAGTTGCTGTAGTGTCAGACAGGACTGTCTAGAGAATCCATATCTGCTTAGTGGCTGAGCAGAGATTCAACTTAGTGAATCTCTTTAGTATATAGTATTTGCTATATACTTAGTTTAATGGAGCTCATAATCCAGGCTTACAAAAATTTAATCATTTAGGGGAGACAAGGCAGAAATTATGATGATAGATAGATGATACATCGATAGAAAAATTGATAGATAAATAGATAGACAGACTAAAATGTCTGGTAAATTTCCTGTCATTTGTAGACCTTATAGAATATTCAGAAATGGAAAAAACAAGATGGCTTAAGTTTGTTTCGAAAGTAGGAGGAAGCTGATTTTTGTTCTGGGCCTCACAAAAACTACAACTTCAAAACACAATTTTCATCAGATCAGACCTCATTCTTTGATGTTTTACTCATTAGCATTAATAAAGAGAAAATTTTTATCCTCATTATGATAAAAAGTTATTTCTCTCATTCATTTAAAAATGAGCAGTAAATATAAGATTCAATTCTATATATAAAGAAATCTGCAATAAGTAATTTAAGGTAACAAGAACTTATTTTTCAATACTATACCACAAACATTTGTAATTTTAAACACTAAATACGTCTTGCCAAATCAGCAGTTAAAATGAGAAATAGCTTTATTTTTAAGACAACATGAACATTTAAATCTTGGGTACGCAAGTCAAGTGTTCATCACCAGAATCCATGCAATAAGCTACCACTGTGTAGGAACTCTTTGTGAAATTTACTTATTGTTCTTAGAGACAGGAAGTAATCAAATGGCAGCATTCGACAACAACTAAATTCATACTTAGATTTCACATGTTACAATAATGGGAATGGGGGACCAGAAATGAAAATAAAATGACTAAACTTGTAGGAAATAATTTATATTTAACTTGAAAAGACAAGTTTTAAGGATAATAACAATGTCTATAATCTCACGAACAATGATTTTGAAGATTTATTGAACAACTGTCAATCAGGTAACCACAAAAGACAAGTTCCTTTAAAGGACTTTAGTGGCAGGAGAGCCTCCTGAATGGACCAGCGGTTCCCACTGCAGCAACTCACGAAGGAAGGGGTGCACTCTTGTAATTAGGCATCTTTGCAACCGTCGGTCTCCCAGGGATAGCAAGTAGTGGTATGATTTTCACATGCCTTGACTGATTTCCACACATGCTCCAAAGAAACAGACCCTTTCCATCGACAGCTGTAGAAATGAATCGCCATACTATACAAGAAAACCCTTGCGATTTTGGAAATCTCTGGGGATGGGTCATCTTCAAGATATTCTAAACTTTGGAATTTGATTAAATTACTGCCTCACTGCAGCTTTCATGATTACATACACAGAGCATTCTTTTTGAGATCAATGAGCCACATTTTGCTGTGAAATAAAACGAACCCTCATATGTTTCTAGTCATTTGTGACAAAATTCGGACTCTTTCTATTGAAGACTTTGGAGTTTCCTGATTTACTGACTTAGTCCAGATAGGATTTCTCAACTACTGCTGGGTGAAAGGTCTCTTGTGACACACAGCAGTCCTAGTTCAGACACAGACAATGGCCCCAGGGTAGATAAAAACACGTCACTCTGAGGTATTTGTTATGGAAATTGGATATTATCATTGCTTTAAAGCTGTTCCTGAAGTAAAGGATAATTTGAGTTTTTACTGTTTCATCTTATAAGTGACCAATAAAATGAATAATATTGCATCCTGATATACAATTAAAGACAAGACCATTGACTTTACTAGGAAATATAACAAAAATAGAAATACAAAAAAAGAACCTAAAGAAAACAAAATGATCTTGTGACTAAACAACTTGTTCCTTAAAGTGTATCCACTTGTCTATAGCATTGTGCACGTGTGCTACAAGTTGTCCTAAGAGTAATTTTTGTCATTTCATACTCTGCTAAATAAGCTAATTTTTTTTCTATTTGCCTCACTTTCTATAATTTGATCCTGGGAGAATTAAGAAAACAGATTCCAGCATTTAAAGCAAAGTTTTCATTTGTTCCTTGCCACCTAGACATCGTCCCTCAATCTCTGAAGAGAGAGAAAACATCATTTTCCTGTGTAACAGAAGCAGCTGATTTCGCAGGGAATACCATCGTGCCTTAGCCAATCCCATTTGGGGCAGCTAATTTGAATAGCTGGTTAATTTCTGCAAGCAGCCTCTTCCATTTTCTCAGAAAATGAGGGTAAGCCTGGATTGGAAGAGGAGGAGGAACAGAGGAGGGAAAGACAGGCAAACACGGAAACAGAGCAACAGAGCAACAGAGCGAGTAACTGCTGAGGCATGGCTAATCAGAAAGGACATTCCACGAATATTATGGACCCATTGTGATAATAAAATTGGCATAAAATTGTGTTCCCAAACCACTGGAGACACTCTGCATCTTTAATTTTTAAAGTTATGAAGACACTTGACACAGAAGGGGATCAATTATCATGAGTTTGCGTGCAAACACTTACTTAAGCAAGGCAGTGGGTGAGCGTCAATAGGAAAATTGCAGGTTTGCAGCCATGTAATGGCAACTAATGACACTGTTCCAAGGCCCCTTTCCAACGGTCTCAGTTGGCAGTAATCATCATTACTGATTTAGCTTGAATTACTTTCAGGGGTCAGAAGTTATAGTACATTTACATATTTGCTAAAGAAAACTTGTTCTGACAATGAATCCATCAAAACATTAAAACAAAAATGAGTCCTCCAGTTACCTTGTTGGGTACTCAGATCTTTGACAGCAATAGTTTGGCACCATTTAATAATGGACTCAAGGCGTCTGGCATGGGACAGAGGCAGACCCCAGATCACAGCGGCCAGTCTTACAATAGCCACCGTGAACACAGACATTCTGGGAGACGAGAATTTCAACTGTCTCCCCTGAATGAGACAGTTAATAAAGTGCTTTATTTCATGTAATAGGGTGTTTTTCTTTATGTTAATAATAGTTTTGGGGCTGGCACCGTGGCCAAGTGGTTAAGTTTGTGCGCTCCGCTTCAGCAGCCCAGGGTTTCGCTGGTTTGGATCCTGGGCACGGACATGGCACCCCTCATCAAGCCATGCTGAAGCAGCGTCCCACATAGCACAACCAGAAGGACCTACAACTAGAATATACAACTGTGTACTGGGGGTATTTGGGAAGAAGAAGAAGAAAAAACAAAAGAATATTGGCAACAGATGTTAGCTCAGGTGCCAATCTTTAAAAAAAAAAAAAAAAAAGAATAGCTTTGAGGGCCTGTTCAGACACTGACTTGGTTCTGGATTATCAAGACAAATTCAGATTTTATTTTATTTTTTTGTAATACTATCTAAAATTAATCAGCTGATTTACTATTCTTTTTTTTTTCTTTGCCATCCTCACAAAGTCTTGAGGGATTAATATTTCCATAAAGTCAAGTCTGAGAAAAAACCCAACACACTAGTCTGATAGACAAGGAAACTGAACTTCCCTATTCAGTTCAGGAAAACAAAACAGTAGAAGCTAACCAAGCGCTGTCGGACTTGCGGTGAACAATAGAAATAAGCAAACCTTCACTGACTGCCTGCGTTTCCTTAAGGAAAACCCGGCATCTCTCGCCGTACTGCCCACGCGGAACTTCCTCCGCAGACAGGACAGGGAGACTGTGTTTCCGTTCTTTCTTCTGTTTCTTATCTATTAGCAATTTGCCCATTAAGAAGTGGAATTAGTACTGGTGAATGAATCGGTTTCTCTTTCTGTTCTACTAAATGTATTGCTTTAATATTTTTTTAAAATTAATCTATTACATACAAAAATAAATCCATTCCGTGTTATTTCCCTGAATCTCTTCCGTAAGATATCACCTTTACACTAAATAAAGCTTTGCTTGAGAAAGAAGCTCTAAGCTATAAAAAACAAAAAACAAAAACAAGTATGTGTTCTCAGCCTTCACGGCCACCTGTGTCACCACCTGCATTGCAAGTGGACCTGATGGGCTGACCTCCATCAGACGCAGCGGCTATGACACCGAACGCGGAAAGAGATTATTGTCAACACTACATATGCCACCAGATTTCAGTCAGCTTCTCATCCTCCTGGCTTGAATCTAGTAGCAGAATCTTGTTTTGTATCAATCCATAAAAATGTAAAATACACATATTCACACATTAGCATAATAAATGTTACAAGAAATGCTTTATAAATATGCATTCAGAATCGCCCTTTTTCTACCTTTTCTGAAGTTTTCTCTTTCTTGCTTTCTGAAACTTACAATCTATTTGAATTAGAAAAAGAATGTTGGCACAGTGCTGAGTAATCCCTGACTCAACGGCGCGTGAAAGATTCCACGCTGGCGGCCTGGAATCCACACAGAGTCTGAGGAGGTAAGATTGAAAAGCGACTGTTCTCTATTGATACGTGGGCCAATATGGTTAACAGAAGGAGTCGTTTTTCTTTCTTCCATCTGCTTTGTGGTCTACTTGCGAGTGGGAGGCTATTAGCAGTGGGATGGGAACTAACAGCATTACATGCTACAAAGAGCAATTGCCTGAGCAATTTTCCCAAGCCAGAGCCAAAGCGAAGCAAACGCGGCGCTCGCCCTCGCCTCCCCGTCAGCCACATGGGAGCCGCGCTGCACGGCCATCTCCACAGGGCAAATCCCGTGACAGAAACTGAATTCTGTGACCAACTGCACGGCGGCATGGGTCTGCCTCCAGTATGGAATTTAAATATGGAACACCATGTACAATTTTTTTCTTTTCAGGGGCTATCCAAAATAAGGAATTTTAATAAGACAAGTGTATTTACTTAACTTCTTTGAAAGAAAACATCTTCTAGCTAAAGAAAGATGCAAAATGTTATTTAGACATATTAGCATCATATTATGACTTGGTATTTTAATATTAAGTCCGATGAAACAATGGCCAAAAGTCCCCTCTTAAAATTATTTGGTCTTATAGCCTTCCACCAAAATATGAACAAAATATTCCCTGAGATCTGACCAGTCACTGTGAAGTGTCTCTTTCCCCTCTTTTAGGATGGTGTATATTTCAAAAAATTATCTCTTTGCTTCTAAAGAGATAAGAGGAAAATGAAATGGAAAAGTTCAACTGCCAGCTAAACCTTTTAGAGACAGCATTTAAAGTAGCTGCACTTCCTATATCCGACGCTTGAAAATACAAGTAAATTGTATGCGTTGAATCTCAAGTTCAAAGCACATCTGATCACGTGCATTAAATAAGGAACCACGTGCACTTCACTCTTCTTGTGCTCCTAGTTTTGGTTAGAATTCTTTTATTTAAAATTCAAAGCTACATAACGATGATAGCATTTATTTTGTGTTTTTATATTGGCGTTTTAATATTTTTTAATTATTCAGGTTTATTTTCTTTCATTTAAGTTTTTTTACGTATAATATAAAAAGCAATGATTTTTCACATAAAGAAATAGTCCTCATACAAAGTCATAATAAAGCATAGACTAGAGTTGAGTAATCAATAAGGTTAAGAAATTATCTATTCCTTATTTCATGAAATTATAAAATCTTAAAGCCAGAAGATAATCTTAGCGATCACCTAATTCAGCTCTCATTTTCCTGGTGAAAAGGAAAGAAAAGAGGTTCAGAGGAAAGAAGTGATCTCCTTATGGTCACACGGCTAGTAAATGGCAAAGCTAACACCACAGTGTTTAGACTTCCAGTCTTGAAGTATTTTTAATCTGCAAGCAATCTAGTGGAATTAAGACTATAAGAGGGTAATAATTACATGATAGATAAATGAGTGCCTAAAACCAATTAAATCAGGAAAGTGAGAAATAAGGAGCCTTAAAACTATTGGTTCTGTCAGAGTACAATAAGAAATAGATGACACAGTCAAACTGGGATGATTGGAAGAGGGTCTGATAAATACACTGTTTACCAGGTTGCGGACAGGGTGTAAAGGAACCCCAGAAGCTATCGCCAGAGTCCAGGGCTAGAAACAGCTGAGCCACTGCTAGTCCTAGGCCTGACCTGAGGAAGAGTGTGTAGTTCCTGGAGGCTGGAGAGGGTCCTGTGTGAAGGGCCTCCTGACAGGAGCTCTGAGCTGTGGTCAGGAGGCAGAGCCATCATGAAGTGATCCCACAGGGAAGGCAACGGGGGCCTAGACTCACTGTCCTCTCTCTCTACCCCGTGACCTCTCCCAGCAGACTTCTCGCAGTAAGCTCGCTAGAGGGTAAGAGGACCTCTTGATGTAGTGTCCCTATAGGTCCATCTCCTTGGACAGGCAGCAGATGGGAAGGGCAAGGTCTGGATCTAAAAAGGTCAGTGAAGGCATGCAGGTGAACTGTGAATAAAGCATGAAGTGACGGGGGAAGAGCTAGAAGATAAAAAGACATCCTCTTTAGAATTAGGAGCAAAACTACTAACTCCATGCAAAGGGCAGATCAGTGTAGAGTGAGAAAGTTACACTAGATAATTACTAGATTGTAAAGTCAGGTTCCTAGAAAGAGAGAAAAAGACAAGTAAATGAAGAGGAGGAGGGAAAGTTGAAGCAAAGAGAGACAAGGTTGAGGATGCAGTGGGTGTAAATAGATAAAAGTTTAAAGAAAAAAATCCTTTTCATATAAACCTGTTCCAGTTTGGCCTGGGCTAGAAAGAAATTCTATTGGGCAGCACTGTCTAAGATTTATGCAGTATTAAACATGTAGGCTTCATGCAAATATTGAGAACTTCCAAATTACCTCAGTATAGGAAATATGTTCACTTCATCTGAAATCCTTTTCCTTTCCTGGCTTGGCACAGGAGACTTTCCCAGCATTTCCCTTAGTGCTCCTGGCATTGCACTGTGTGCCTGTGCTGCTCTATCCATGACCAGCACCACATCCTTCCTCAACAGTTGTCCGTTAGCATCTTCCCCAAGACACCCCTTACAGACGCCATGCACATCCTAAACCACCCTTGGTCCACCATTTTTCTTCTGCTATTGTTCTGTCTTGCTTCTGGTTATTTAGGATTTAATTACTTCCACAGGAACCCTCAAGCTGTATAGAAAACAAAAAAGAGAAATATACCAAGTATGTGCGACTCGTCTCCCAATATTACCAGGAAAGAATAGAACCTACTTCCCTTTGCTGGAAGTCTGTATATTTCTCTGCCCCTACCACATACCCATAGTTCTCCTTTTTCTTCCACCAGCAAGCATCTTTTCCAATTTCTTTGCCAATCAAAACATAGACTTCAACCGCTGAGACATTTTCCAAACTCAGAACAAAGTATTTTTTGCTTACAATTTAATTTAGACTACATAGCCATTTGCATAGAGGTTTTATTTTCTTTGAGATTTCACTGACTCCTCTACGCATTAGTTCCTGCATCTATAAAAAGTAAATAATAATAGCTTCTTCCTCATAGGTTGTTAAAATCATATGAGATAATCCATGTAAAGTGCTGATCACAGCGCTGCAAATAATAAAAGCTCTTTAAACGTTAACTGTTATTATTATTGCTCTCTAAATGGCTGTCCCTGATGGGCCGATGATTTATTGTGAAAGATGGTAATGAAGCCAGATAAGGAGTCAAGGCTGCTCTCCCAAGGATGAAGACGAGAGAATGATGCTGCCCCCGCTATAATTCCTTGGTATCAGTGAGTAAGATCATCTCTAATGACAAGTTAGTCTTTTTCTCAGAAATGGCACAGATTTATCTCCATCAATCAGATTAGCCAGTTCAGAATGAAGTTACATTTTTTAATGATGACCTTATTTTTCCAGAGCTTGTGCTTAATGAATCATATTTGGGGTATTCAATTTAATCTTGAAAGAAAACTAACAGAAATATTGCAGAGTATAGTTCTATAGATATTTTGAAAATCGTCAATGAATAACTTTGCAAATGAATCATCAAATGCACGATGATCTTGGAAAGACCTCTGTGCTGTAAGCACACAGTCTAGGCAGGAATATAGGCCAGCTGACTGAAATGAAAAATATGGTCTGAGCCTGAAATAGGATTAACAGAACCACACAAAATAACTCAAATTAAAAACACTACCAGATTGCACATGGGATAATTAGCACATATGGTAAAATAAATATGGTCCTTTGTTTTATATTGGTTTATATTTGAAAATACAGAAAAGTATAGAAAAATAGTCTAACAAACACCATGTACCCACCTCTCAGATTTAATAAATGTTATCACGTTTTCTTTGGACAATTGTGGAAAGACATGAAACAGTAAGGGTTTGATGGCATACTGTTTCTATCCATGCCATTCCCCTTTCATCCTGGACAAACTCACCATCCTGAAATTGAAATGTGTCCTTTCCATCCATGTTTTCATACTTTTTACATGCAAATATGTATGTGTGTATGTCTACACACAACATATTTTATTCATATGTGTTTCAAATTTTAAACAGGTATCATATGGTATGAATTCTTAAGAGTTCGCCTTTTTCTCTCAATATTCTATTTTCTTTATTCATTGTGACTGCTGTATATAAAATTATTCACTTCTAACAATGGATATTTAGGTTGTTTCTAGAGTTTTACTATAAACAAAAACGTCACATTGAATACCCTTGTGAATAGTTTCTTGCGTACATATGCAAGAGTTTTTCTGAAGTAAGTACAGCACTTAGAAGTGGAATTCCGGATCCTGATCAGCTTCACTAGATATTAACAAATTGTTCTCAGAGCTTGCTGTATCCATTTATGCAACCGCCACCAAGAGAAAAGGGTCCCCTTTATTCCATATCCTCCAGTACGTGAAACTGTCAGAAGTTTTTTTAATGTTTATTGTTCTGCTGAATGTGAAATCAAATAACATTGTTTAGACCTTATTTAAAAGCCAAAGTTAAACCAAATTTTCAACTGAGTCTTTTAAGCAGTAAATGACTGGGTTATGGAGTTGAAGTAGCTTACTAAATTTCCCTTTAACCCATTTTGTACCTATTTGTAGGTACAAAATTTGGAATGTTACCATATGTGATATTTGAAATGTTACCATATGTGATATTACGATGATCTGCCCAAAGAATGATGAGTGTAACATAGCAGAGGAAGAGGTTGCTCAATCTCATTTTCCTCACTCCCCAAAGAACCTAGACCCTTAACAAGGGGGCTCACAACTAATAAATCAGACCTTTTTAACTCTTTTATACTTTTGTAAATAGTAGCGTCCTTAGAAACCCTGTGTTTTCTTTCCCTTCCTCTCCTCCTCGTCCCCCACATCTTCCTTTGCCTTTTTCTCCCGTTCGTTGGTTTTTCTCTTAATAAAAGCTGATTTAAATGTACTCAGTTGTAGAGTTGGACTGGTTAACCACTTCTGAAACGTGGGTCACAAAGGAACAGCTTCCCGCAGAGACTTTGCGTTGGAGTCTTTTCATTAACACACCAGCAGGATTTGAGGATCCATTAACTCTTGTTTAGAGTTTGACAATTCTAATAAACCTATCTTTCTCCTAAAAGGCTGACTTTATCCAGTCGTTTATACTTCCATCATAGTAATGTGAAAACTTGCTCTGAATAAAGTTTTCTGCAAAAAGTATCTCTGTTACGAATGTTAGTCCTAGAAGATAGTTTTTTTTAATTAAATGAAAGTTTGTATAAGATGCAATCCACCAACAGGAGCTACATGGACGAAGGACTCTTAACTAATAGGTTTCTGTTTCATTGTTATTGCTGATATTCATGTAATTGTGTAGGTTGTGTATGCACATGGTCATGATTTTATTTAAATAGTGATAAAGTTTGCTGGAGTCAATCATTTTAAAAATTACAAAGAAGATTGAAGCTCTTATGAATAGTCAGAATATAGTTCTTTAAATATGCATTCTATATCATTAATTTTATAAGGCTTTATATTTACCCTTATGATTTATCAAAAAGCAGACAGCAATAATATTAAATACTTTGCCTTTTCTTTCTCCTTTGAGTCAACTTACAGACTGCTCAACAACTTTTGCTAACTTCCTATTCTTTTTTATAATATAAAAAATAATGAAGTAAATGAATAGAACTCTTACCTAAATTTCAAGGCCCTTAGTAACCTAACATAATCCGTTTGCACTGATTCATCTTCTGTTAGTCCTCTTCACATACTCCAACCTTATCCAAATTTCTTACCTCTATTCATCAAAAATAGCCCGTATTTTTCTCTGTCTGCATCATGAATCTACTGTAACTACTGCATGAACATTTTTACGTTTGTTTTCTATTGCTGATACAACAAATTACCACAAATTTAGTGGCCTAGAACACCACAAATTTCTTATCTTATGGTTCTGTAGGTTGGAAGTCCAACACAGGTCTCACTGGGTTAAAGTCAAGCTGGCATCAGGGTTGTGTTCCTTTTCTAGGTTCTAGAGGCCACCCATATTCCTTGGCTTGTGTCCTTCTCCTGCCATCTTCAAAGCCAACAATGTTACATTTTTCTGACCCTTCTGTTGTAGTCATCTCTCTCTCTCTCTCTTATCACACTAAGGTAGCTTCTCCAATTTTAAAGACCCGTGTAGTCAGATTGAGTTCACAGGATAATCTCTTCATCTCAAGGTCCTTAACTTAATCATACCTGCAAAGTTACTTTTGCCCCATACAATAACATTTCATGGGTTCCAGACATTAGCACATGGACACCTTTGGGGACCGTTATTCTGCCTATCACGGTTTTCTTCTATTCCTGCCACCTAATAAAGTTTACCTTTTATCTCTAAAACTAAAGCATGAAGTAGGTGGTTCACACTAAACATCATTCAGTTCAACTTCTTATTTTACAAGTGAGGCCACCAGTCTCATTGCTACCAGATAGATTTTTAGCAAATATTTGTTAAATGCTGAGTGAAGTAATGTATCTTTCTAGGCCCAGCTCAGATAATAGCATTTCTTCAGGGCATCGTTTAATTATGTCAGCTTCAATGGATTTCTCACCCAAAGTTTCTCTAGTTATCATTTGACACTAATTTGTAATCCATCCTTCATTTTATACAAGGACAAATATTACTTTTCTACTCTCAGATATTATACTTATTATGTGTTTCGCTTTATGATGTTTCTATTATATGATGTTTTATATCTTCCCTTTATTTCATTTTTCAATCATTCGTTCTACTGTGCATTCTCCATAGTGTATGTGCCATATTTTACTAATCTGGGTTGATTTTGTGTAGCAAGACTTGCTCCCCAGTTCATTTTCCTTCCTGAGCTTGCCTTTGTAACTCTTCTCACCAGAAAATGTGCTAGAGAAGGAGATCTTGAACAGGGGTAGATTTTCCATTCTTTCTTCTCTTTTCCAGCATTTCTGACTACAATTGGGGTGGCAACTCAGGCTGGGTTAGCACCCTGGGCCTAGCCATCTTTAACCTATGAAGAAGTAGGAAACCCCATTTCAGTCGTAGGCCTATGTGCCTGTCTTTATTTTTTCTGCCAGGAAGAATCACTTTTATTCACCACTACCAGCCCAATGTCCAGCATATTACAGGCATGTAATAAGCACTTAATGAACATTTATCAAATGAGTAAATGAAATGATGAATGAAAGATTGACATGAAAATTAGACTCTTATTGGTCTGTGTCGGTGTATCCAAGCTTTGGATACAAAAGCAGAGGGAGCAGGAAGATGTGGCTACACCACTTTTCTCAATCCACTCTGGATACTCAATCCTGAAAAATCCCTTGCACTTGTAATAATATATTTTTTAGCATGTAGACATTATTTTTTCAAATGTTAAAAGTCAGTGAGTTATCTTCTACAAAATGTTAATGAAAAAGCCCAAGACAACCATTTTGGCCTAAGAATGAGGTAGAAAAATCTGTAACAGAGTTCATACTAACAGAATAATTACAAAAGTATTTCAAAAGTGCTTTCAGTCCTTGTCCTATTTTGGTGGAACGCATTCCACTAAGGTGACTTCATTCAAAAGTACCACATATATCAACACTGATGTCCTATCACCTTAGTATTTCGTTGTACTTATACCTTCGTGTATGTCTTTTTTCTCTGACAGTTCTTGAACTCCTTGGTGAGTTTGATACATTTTTGTATCCTTATAACCTGGAACTGTTTCTATTTCTTTAAAAAGACTTTAAATGAATAAATGAGTGATATCTCACTTGGTATCATGACTTCCTCAGATATCTACTGAGCATTAATATGTGCACGGGACTGCGAGCACTGCGCGTCCTCCCTGCCGTCGTGGAGTAAGAATGAAAAGCAGCTCCAAAGACAGCATCATCAATCTCCATGGGTAAGGCTCCTAGTTACAGACAAACCCAGTGTCCTTTCCAGTGTCTCAAGACTCCATCCCAGATTAGCTCTCTGTTTAGAATCGTTAAGTAAAGCCTGGGGCTTCTGGATCTGATCTCCATGGTTTCTCTTCATGTTAGAGATGCCGCCTTCCTCTATTCTTAACAACAAGCTCGTCTGGGTGGAAAGAGTTGCATTGGTAAAGATGGAACATATGTTTTGGTATGTACAGCATTTAAAATGTTTAAGTCCTGTATGCACCTAATTTATTTTAGGACTAGCTTATATAACTGGTGGTTGGATTTAAATAGATTTTAAGTTATGAAGTTTTGGCATTTATATTAGTAGGGTACTCTAGCATTATTGTTCTTTACAACTTTAAGAGTTCAAGGACAAAGAAAAAGTATATTTTCTTCCCGGTTCACTGATGATGAAACAGGAGCATGGAATTTTTAAGTATCTTATTCTAAGTCATATAACGAGTCCTGATTAAAAACACTGTTGGAAATCAAAGCTTTTTGTTCGATGGGTTCAACAATGGGCCATTCATCTTCCTTGGACATTTTGCATAAGTAATAGCAGCTCAAGTTTAAGGACAATTCCAGAGGCCATAATATCTGTATTCATTCTACATTAGAGGATTTAATTTTCTGTTTATGAATTCAGCATATTTCTCTGAAGTGGGTGTAGTTCAGCGTTTTATTATAGGAAATCATATTTTTTCCTGTAGGTTGTCAGGAAACAGTTACCCAATTTTACTAAGTTATAACAACGGTTCTTATCCAAAAAGCTGTTATAAGTCATGAAAATGAAATCAATTTACTGGCTCAGCTCCCAGATTAAGGATTGCTTTATGAATAAATAAAATAATAGATGGCATCTAAAAGGGGAAGAGACAATTTATATATTATCATCCTACTTCTTACTTTGAACATTTAGTAATGAAATAGTTACTATCTGGAACTGAGACGCTTTAAACAGTGGTGGTATTTTGCAGTCCCAGGAGCCCAGGAGGGAGAGACGAGCAGCTATTTTAATACTTTTATCCTTCTTTCCCCCGGTTTTAAGTTACAGACACAGTGCAATGCAATGGCAATGTTCTTAAGTTAAGTGGTGGGCTCACAGGTGTCCATTTTGTTTTTATGCTTCACAACTTACATATATTGTAACTCTCTCTTGTGTGCCATCTGTTGCATAATAAAAATAAAGAAAAACACACTTCATATTAAGAAATCAGAAATGTCTTAAAATAAAAGTTACCTGTAGCCTCCTGCCCCCCCAGAAAATAGAGGCTGGAAAAAAAGAACCAGATATCCTAATAATAATAAATAATTAAAAATCTGATTTTCCACAGTACTCAAATCCACTGATCCACTGGTAATTTTAATATTTTATGAATATAGACTCTATAACACATCTCATCTATTTCATTCTCAGTTTTTCTTCCCCAGCTTATTAAATTAAGGGAAACTCTTTCACATTTAACGTCTTTCTAGTGATCACTTACAAAGTGAATATGCCCACCCAGGGGTTTGTTCAGTAAACACCCATTACTTGTCAGTTTATAGCATCACGTGAGGAAGTACCAGTATCTTGACAAATTATTCTCTATCATTGTTCTTGTTATTGCTGTTTCAGTCAACAAAACTTGATTAAAAACTAACAAAAGATTAATAATGGTACAAGTGTAACATCATAAGTGAACTATTACAAATATAAGGCAAAATATAAGAAATAAAAGGAGAAAAATGGACAAGATTAGAAATTTCAGGGGGAAAAAGATAAACAGGCTAGTCGACACATTTACAACTAAAATATATTGAATTAGAATGAGGGAGAACAAGAATTGAGAGTGGCCCTCTTTCCATTCTATAATTCCTTACCTAGGTAATTTTATCTTCACCTAAGACTTCAATTGACAGCTATATTCTTTTGGGCAATAAATGTTTCTCTATTAATTAGACCTTTTTTCTGAACAAGAAACACACTTATCAACTGTCTTTTTCACATCTCCTCTTGCTTGTCTGTAAAATTTCACTGCCACACAATGCAGTCTCTACAGAAACTGATAAATAACAATATACACCTGAAATTACACAATGTTATAAACTGTTGTGACCTTAATAAAATAATTGAAAAATAAGTAAATAAAATAAAATGTCACTGCCATATGCTTGGTACGTTGATACTATTCTTTACCCTCTCCTCTCCCTTTCCTGCCATATCTAATCCATTACTAGCTCTTATTAGCTTGCATTAGTTTTATTGTCTGAATTATCTCCTGAATACGTCAACTTCTCTCCATTTCCAATTCACCACCCTATTCCAAGCCACCATCTTGGACTATCACAATATCTACTTAACTATTCTCTTGAATTCTACTATTGCTCCCCTCCAGTCCATTATCCGCATGGCAGCCACATTGACTTTTATAAAATGTAATCATCATAATGTTATGCTCCTGCCTAAAACCATTCAGGATAAAGACAATCATGGCTTCAAGATTGTGATCTAGCCACTAAAGTATCTTTCAAGCCAAATCTAGCATCATGTTTCTTCTTGCTCTCTTCTAACTACGATGATCACCTCCGGGTACCAAATCCTCACTGTGCTTCCTCCCACCACAGGATCTTTGCTCCAATTCTTCTGATTAGACTGTTCTCCTCTCCACTCTTCACCTAGCTGATTCTTGTTCATGCTTTAGCTTTCAACTGCCTTGCACTCTCACAGGGAATTTTTCTCTAACCCCCTTGCAAGGTCAAAGTGCCCAATTATGCCCTAAAGAACTAGGCACTCCTCTCTTATTGTGCTTTTTTGGTGACTGTTTTGTCAATGTCTCTCTCTTCCACTAGACTGTAAACTCTAAAAGGACAGAGGCAGCCTATGATTTTACTCACCATGGTAAGTCCAGGATAAAGCAGGTGACTGCAAATAGTAGATGCTCAAAATATTTATTAGTTAATATGATTATCAATTAAAAGTAAACTACAATAATTAGAAAATAAATTTTAAAACAATACTATTTAAATAACATCAAAATATGATACACTAAGGGTTATATTTAAAAAAAAATAAGCGAAAGACCTGTTACCTAAAAACTAGAAGAAAATTCTGAGACAAAGTAAAAGAGGAAGAAAGAGATGGAGACATATACCATTTTTGTGGATTGGACTCTCAGTATTGTTGCAAGGTCAGCTCTCCCCTAATTTATCTGTAGATTTGACTCAATTCCACCATGATCTTTTTTGTAGAAACTGGAAAACTGATTTTAGCATTAACATAGAAATGCAAAGGATTCAGAATAGCTAAAACAATTTTGAAATAGAAAAAGTTTGGAGGACTTCCATTCCCTATAAGCATGCCTAGGTCAATGGGACAGGCGAGCCCTTACCTAGACAAATGTAACTATGTTCAACTGATTTCCACAAAGGTGTTGAGGTAATTAAATGAGGAAAAGATCGTATTTTCAATAAATGATGTTATAACAATGAAAATCCATACAAAAAAATTGAACTTTGATCCTCACTTCACATACTTCTCAAAATTAGCTTAAAAATGGATCATAAACTTAAATATGAATGCTAACAATGTGAAATTTTAGAAGAAAAATTAGGAGAAAATCTTCATGGTCTCAGGATAAGCAAAAATGTTTTAGATATGAAACAAAAAGAACAATTAAAAAATTGATAAATTGGAATTCACAAAAATTTAAAACTTCCACTCTTCAAAAGACACCATTAAGAAAATGAAAAGACAGGGGCCAGCCCCATCACCTAGTGGTTAAGTTTGGCACCAGCCAAAGCTTGGCTTCAGCCACCCAAATTCGGTTCTCAGGTGCAGACCTACACCATTCATTGGTGACCATGCTGTGACAGCAACCCATATACAAAATAGAGGAAAATTGGCACAGATGTTATCTCAGGGCAAATCTTCCTCAGAAAAAAAAAAGAAAGAAAAGAAAAATCAAAAGACAACCAGGAGAAAATTTTACACACGTATGCATGTGTATTTGTGTGTGTATGAGTCTGTGTATGTGTGTGACAAAGAACTGGTATCCAGAATACATAAAGAACAATTAAAAATCAACAGGCAAACAATCTAATTTAAAAAACCAGGCAAAACACTTGAACAGACTTTTCACAAAAGAAGGTATCTGTCTAGCCAATAAATACATGAAAAGATAAATGCTCAATATCGTTATCCATCTTAGAAATGAAAATTAAAACCATGAGACCATGACCACCCACTAGTATGGCTGAACTTTAAAATACACCAAATGTCGGTGAAGATATTGATAATATTAAACTTTCATAAATTTCTAGTGGTAATGTAAAATGGCACATCCACTTTGCAAAACAGTTTGGCAGTTTTTTATAAAGGTAAAGATACACATACCGTTATGTCTACAACAGTACCCAAGAGATTTGTAGACAAATGTTTGTAGTATCTTTATTCATAATAACTCCAAACTAAACACAATCCAAATTTGCATCCACAGGTGAATCAGTAGACAAATTCTCCCGTATTCATATAGTGAAATACTCCTTTCAGACCAGTACCTTTGCTCATTTTATTTCTTCAACCCTCTGAACCCTCTGTACTGTCTACCAATCTCTTAGCCATTTTCCCTTATTCATTAATAACCTTGGCACCCAGCTCACATTGTTGCTCTCTGGCCAAACTATACTTTAAATTCTACCTTTTGAATTTTGCACCTCAAATTCTATATCTCCAGTGGCATTTCCTCCATTCCATTTCAACCACACATTTCTATAACCACAGGATAAACCAGATAATCATATTAAACTACTTCAGAAATCTGTCCGACCTCAGTCTCCCAAAATTCTGGATATGTCACTCTGCTACTGCAATTCTAATTTTTAAAAATATTGCTGAGTCCGTCAAGCCACTACCTGTTCTATCATTGTTTCTATCTATCTAGCTTGTCTATATCTGTCTATCAGTATCTCTATTTATATCCCTTCCATCTATTTTGGTTCAATGATCCATGTTGTCCACTACACACTTTCCATTCCTAAAATTCCTTTGCCCAAACGTAAATGCCAAATTCCTAACCCCAGGTGACCCTACTATGTACTTTCTCCATGCTTATAATCTAGGTGGAAGAACATCTAACTATTACACAGGTTGATATAAAAAAAAAAGTAGTGGTCTTCACTTGGGCTTTCAAAATTTTCCATGATTCTTAGTAAGTGTACCTAAGCTGCTTTCTTCCCCATTCCCCATAATAACTACATCAAACCTTCTTTAATCTGCTTGAAACTAAAACCCTCCATCTTCTTTCATATCCTCTGCAGAGATGAGATTTCTTCCAACTTTCACCACCAAAGATGTAATCCAGTGTACAACTATCCCCATCCTTTCTCCCTTTCTCCTGACACAAAGGAAAGAAGACCCTTCATCCTTTCCAAGGCCATTCCTCTCATTCTCTAGATTCCAGTTCTTTCTTCCTTCTCTGAATCTTATACTGTTAATTTTCTACCTCTGAATTGTTTCACAACCATATGTCTAACCCCCACCCCATCTGCTTTTAAGAATGCTAATATTATTCCATCTAAAAAAAAAAGTTATAAAACAGAAGCATCTTTCTTTCTTTTTTTTTTTTTTTAAAGATTTTATTTTCTCCTTTTTCTCCCCAAAGCCCCCGGTACATAGTTGTATATTCTTCGTTGTGGGTTCTTCTAGTTGTGGTATGTGGGACGCTGCCTCAGCGTGGTTTGATGAGCAGTGCCATGTCCGCACCCAGGATTCGAACCAACGAAACACTGGGCCGCCTGCAGCGGAGCGCGCGAACTTAACCACTCGGCCACGGGGCCAGCCCCCAGAAGCATCTTTCTTTGACCCACTAGTCCAGATAGAATTCTATCTCTCCCCTCTACATCCAAACTAGTTCAGTGTATTGACTGCACTTTTCTCCATTTGTTCATCCCATATTTAGTTTCCAGCACATTCCAATCTGGCTTCAACTTCCACAAATCCACTGAAACTGCTTTCATAAAAGTCACTAACATTTTCCCTGCTTCAATATTGAATCGGTATGTATTTGTTCTAACTTTGCTTAACTTTTTGGAAAATCTTAACTGTTGGCTGCTTCCTCCTTTTTGGAACTCCCTCTTTCTGAATTTTCATGTCACTACATTCTCCTGGTTTTTCTACTATTTCTCTGGCTATTACTCCTTAGTTTTCTTTGTTTCTTCTTCCTTTTCTGTCAATGAATTCCTCAAGATTTATCCTAAGCCTCCTCCTCTTCTCACCCTATACTCTATCCCTAGGATATCTCATTCCTTCCACTGAGCTTTAATTACTATTTTTGGGTGTAACAGCAACTAGCTATCTTCCATCCAAAACTATTTCCCGAATTTTGAACTACATATCCAACCATCTTCTTGACATTAACACATTCACAATTCCCAGTGAAGCAATAGGTATTATCTTCTATTGCTCTATCCTGCCCTGCATCACCTGCTCTTTTCTATATTTCCTATTCTTATAAATGGCACCCCAATTTTCTCTGATGATCCATCCAGAAATCTAGGGCTGTTCTTGGCTATGCTCTCTTTATCACTCCTGCCCATATCCAAACAACTACAAGTTCTGAAAGATTTTCTGGTTCTATCCGTTTTCCTCCATTGTAACTATCATTGTCACCATCATCTCGTGAATGAATTGCTGCAACGGCCCCCTCACTATTCCCGCTGCAACCACTCTCAGTTGCCTTCCTTCACCCTCATTATCTAGTTCCAGAATAATGTTTTTTTAAACACATATATGATCATGTTATTTTTGCCATAAATCTCTATAATGACTTCCCATGACTCAGAGTGGAGCTTTAGATGTCTCGTTTGGCTTACAAGACTGTACACAATCTCATCTTTTCCTACGTCTACAACCTCATCAATAGAACTCTCTTTACAGCTTCTGCTCTGTTGATGATGGATTTATTAGTTTCTTGAACAAAGCATTCTCTTTCTTGCCTCTGGTTCTTGGCCCTTCCTATTCCCTCTGCCAAGAATACTCCTTTTTACCATTCTTCACCTAGATATTTCCCACATAATTATACATTCTTATCTTAAATATAATTTTAAGATAATATGTTTTGTGTAACAACAACAAAAAATATTCTAGCTTAAATTTGACCTGTTATGTGCACCTTTAAAAACCTGTTTACTTCATTTTTCAGGTTTGCATTTGCTTTTTCAACATTTTAAATATGATATTCCCTATGCTGAAACATCTTTGAGTCCAAGTAGCATGCCCATTTGGATCACAGCTCTATGCGCACCGCCCTGCACATTATGAGGCACGTGCAAGGTTCTCAATATTTGTTGCATAAATAAAGGAGGGGATAGTATAATTCAATAATGCAAAAATCCAAAATCATTATTGGAAAAATTATTCTCAAGAACAATAATAGCTAGCTTTTTTTAGTGCTAGTTCTTATTATGCTTTAGGCTTTGATATTAGGAAACCTATATATCTTTATCTCTACATCTATTGATAAATCTATAGATCTTTTATAAAACTAGATAGATAAATATAGAATAAATGTAGATGTGGATATAGATTTAGTTGGTCCCTGCAGATGCCTATTAAGTATTATTATCTTCATTTTGCCTGTAAGAAAACTGGACACACAAAAAGTTAGATAATTTGTCCCAATCCCATAGCTAGAAAATGATAGCTGGGACTGAACGCAGGGAAATCTGATTCCAGGACCCAAATTCTTAGTCATCATGCAAGACTTTCTCTTAAATAAGCACTGATTGATTTTTTAAGCTTTTACACTTTTAGGAAAGAACTATAAAATAACAAAATAACGTTATTAATGCTATTGTTAAATATTAATAGTCAGATTTTCTCAGCGTACTATCATGTGCAAATCTATCAAAATACATGATGCAGAAACCTGGTTTTTCCTAGAACTTAAAATAGTCCAGGGTAAAAAAGAGAACTTGGACACTTATGTTGCTGCACTAATTGCTTCAGGCTGCTCAAGAACTCCTCATATAACACTTCATGAAATAAGTGGTACCTCTGCATCCTAACAGAATTCATGTACCTCCAAACTAATTTCTAACCAGAGAATTAACCAGACACTAAGAAATGTCTCCTTTATTTAGCTATTAATTCTTTTGTTATATTTTTATTTCATCAAATATTGTAGCTGGTATGTGCCTCTCAGAAGACTTCTAATTGGATGTGACATTTGGTCAACAGCTTAATGAAGTATTAGAATGCTTCATGACCAGTCTTTTTTATTTCCTATTTGTGTAATCATTTTCTCCTAAACATGCCACAGTGCCAGGTTAGTGCCACCAAGCCAGGGAAAATTCTGCTGCTTTCTCAGCTTGGATAAAGCTTTTACTTTCAAAGTCTCAAATCCTGAAGTTTACTCCTTAGATTGGTCAAAATATGCTACATGTAGACTAAGTTTGTGTAAGAGAGTCCTTTGTTCCTCATTCCATTCGCTAGCCTCACTTGGTTTCAGTCAAATTAATCAGATCTGTTGTAATAATTTTGAACTTATCCAAATGTATCACCCACCTTCCACATGCACACAGATTTCCCCCTCCAAAATTTAAGCTCTTTTTGCTTCTTATATCCATGAGGTGGAGGGAGAAGCTTTAAAATCCTATCCACCTTCGAAATAGAGCCTATTCTCTGATTCAGAGAAACTGTTTTTACATTATTTTTCCCCCAGAACATTGAGTACTTGTTTTATATTTGTATATTGACACAAGTTATTCTGATAATTTTCTCAGAAGAAAGGAATTGTTTGAGCATGGTTACTTTTCAATGCACAGAAACCACTTAGTATTATTATAGAACACTTCCCCAGCTTACAAAAGATAATGATTTATCAGCTTTAAAAAAGAAAAATAACAAGGTTTCCCAGTCTCTCTCCTTCCACCACCATGTACTCCAATGCTTAGATTTGTAATAGATTTCTACTGTTGACTCTATCTTTAAATTGCATACAGAATCCAACCACTCTTCATTTTTGCCCCCAACACCCTGGTATGAGTTTTATAATCTCCTACCTGGGTTATTTCAGTATATGCTAACTTTTCTTGAAACCAGAAGCAAATTTGCTTTGACTATACTCAGTTAGTTGTCTGTTTGCAAAAGTAGTTAGATAACACATTACTGAAATCCACCCTTTGGATAACATCTCTGATCTTTGGGTTGCCATGGTAATGGGTGCTTAAGATTTTCAGGAACTGAGAGCCAACTCCTTTGTCCAGTTCAGGTCGGTTAAGACCACTGGCTCATCAAGTGGGTCTGCGTGGATGACCAATAGGTGACCCTTGGATGTCAGGGGCCAAAAGCTCCACCCACAGATCATGCCCACACCACCATTTTGTGAACATGTGTCCTACAAAGAGCCATGAACCTTGACTATGCTTGCGCAATTGCCTCACGTCTCCTCTCCTCCAATCATCTATTCCTACATTTCAGACCACTCTGACCCTCCATCCCATAAATATCCCTAATTTTCAGGGAGGCAGATTTGAGATATGTTCTCCTGTCCCCCCTCTTGGCTGCCTTGTGAATAAACTCTTTCTCTGCTGCAAGCATGTGTCTTGGTGACTGGCATACTGTCAATCACCAGTCATTTGGCAGCTTGGCAAAAGGAGCCTGACTCCATAACATTCTGTTCATACCTTTGCCCTCCCTACAGTCAATTCTCAGCACAGAGTGACTCTTTTAAAACTTATGTCAGATCATCTTGTTTCTCTGCTCACAAATTTCCAGTTTCAAGCAGAGGAAGAGTCAAAGTCCTTACAATGGCTTGTAAGTCCATCAGTCATCTGACACCCTGACCTCTCTGATCTCATTTCCTTCCACTCTCATCTTCCCTCACTCCGCTTCAGCCACACTGGCTCTCCAGCTCTTCCTCAAGCCCCAACAGACAAGTTCCAACCTGATGGCCTTTGAACTTGCTGTTCCTTCTTCATGGAACAGCCTTCCTCCTGATAACACAGTTCTCATTTTCTCGTGTCGTGCAGTTTGTAATCAGATGCTCCTTTCTTGTTGAGGCCTTCCTGAGCACCCTATTTAAAATTTTTTCTTTACCCTAGTATTCCCAATTCCAATTGGGTGCTTTTATTTTTATCTGTGGAACACAAATCACCATCTAATAAACTCCTATAACTTATACATATTATCATCCATCTCCCCCGCTAGAACATAAGCTGATGAGTACAGGGGTTTCAGTGTGTTTTTTGTTTATTTGGTTCACTGATACGTGCTCAGCTCCCAGAAGAGTACAAAGGAGACTGCAGGTAATTAATGAATGTTTGTAAACCGATGAATCAATCAATACTACTATTTGGTATTAAACTGGGCAGAGAGAAGAATCTTATAGACAGAGTATATATATCCGCGGGAGACTTCTTTATGGCTAAACAAGATAACATTAATTCAGCAGATATTCAACCAACCAAAAATTAAGGATGAAGACAACTTGCCTAACTAGAAAACACTTATGTCTGTATGGGGACATGAAGGTTTTCCGGAACAACAAAGGGGAATAAATAGGATGGCAACAAACTGGACAGCCATTTTATATCTGATTACTATTAATAAACCAACTTTTTCACTTCCTGATTTGGATGCATTTATATTCTCTATCTTAATACTGAATTACAGACTTGCATTTAATTAGATAATAAATTCTGTACATTTGCACTTCCTGTAAAATAAAGAACCATTATTTTGACCTATGTAATTGACTTAATCTGCCAAGATTCTGACCAAAGACTGTAACATTTTGACACTACATTTTGCAAAAAGCTTTTATATATTGAAGCTTGAACAAATTGAATAATATATGTGCAAGGACTGGAAATATGTACTTTGCTCAATATACTCTAATTAACATAACTGGCCTAGCACCAAAAATGACTAAAAGAGTTATGTTTCTATAAACATAGATGTTAAATAGGCCACTGTTTCATGTAAAACACTAATAGTATGGGTGTCTTTGTGTGTGTGTGATTTAATCAGGAATTTATATGGAAAAGAAAAGTAATCAGTAAAGAAGTAATGGGAATTGTTGGAGCCTAAAATAGGAATGGTAAAAGAGGAATCTAATAATACAACTGCCTTCAGGAAAAAAAGGATAAGTACTATCCAGAAATGAGTAGGAAAGAGTTAATTAAGAAGCCCAACTTGGAGGAACACTATTAGAAAGTTGGATTATAAGGCTTATAGATTATCTCAAGGTAGTGCTACACGTGGGAGAAAATGAAAAGAAATAAAATTCACATACCAATATCATCCTATAGATTAAGTGTAGCAACAATGGGCTATACACAAAATTACAATGCACTCCATGAAAAAATTAGTTTAAGAGATAATGGGAATCATGGAGCTACATCTTGTCTCTACATTGGGATACAAATATGAAAACACATAAAGGTAAGGGGGATGCTTTAGTAAAAGTACATGTTTGCAGCTAATTATATTTAAAGGATAATGGTTGTTGCAATGCTGAAGTTAAAGCCAGGATTGCAAAATGACTGGATTGAGAATGGAGTTTCCAGTTTTCTTGCTCACTTTCATCTCCATGTGATTTCTCACACGCCATTTATTTGTTGAAGATTTTAGCTTCTGTTTCACTGCCTTTCCATCCTAGATCTTCCATCCATCTCCATGCCTTCTTTACTATTGGTGATATCATTATCCATGTAGATGACCCACCTTACAGCTGATCTCTCAGTTCATTGACTTTCTCATCTTTGACCGTGTTTTCCTACCCCCAACCTCAGCCACCTACTCACGTGGTCAAACCCTGGACTTCATCATCACCAATAACTATACTACATTAAAAATCTCCATTTTAGCATTCCATTCACTGACCACCACATGTTTTTCTTCCATTTCACTTACAGTTGTACATCCACTATAATACCTGAGCTCTATATGATGAACCTCACTAATTTTTCTTGATTCAGTTATTTCATTCTCCCTACATTCCATCTTTACACCTTCTTAATCCAGTTTAGAATAATTATAATCACCCCCTGAAAATGGTCTCAATTCTTTTGTCTTCTCCCTGTCACACTTGCCTGGTCAACCCTCAAACCTAGCTTAACCAAATTATCTGCTTTCTCTGTAATCTACATAAGAAATTTAATATTGCTACAAAAATGTTTCATAAATGAACTAACATATTTCACTTTCTGTTCATAAATTTCAACCCATAAATTTCAACCCAAATTGAATTCTCCACATTACTCTGTCTTACTACATTTCCCAAGTAAATCCATTTTCTTACCATCTTGTCCATATTTCACACCTTTTCTAATGTCCTCAAACAAACCCATATAACTCCTCTTCCGTTTTTAGTAAATGATCTCATACTTTACTGAGAAAGTAGAAGCCATGAAAGGTAAGTCCTTCATCTCCCATCTCCAAATCTACAAAAATCACCCTCTTATACATCCATCTTCTATCATCCATTCTTCTTATGAGAATGGTATGCTACAGCCATGACTGTGACTGACCAGGGTCAAGTCAGCTTGAGCTACTGATTTCAACTGCTCTCATCTCTGCAAGAAATTTACTCCATTGGTTGCATTTCTCTTGCCTGCTGTACCAATTTTTTCTCTCAATTATTCCCGTACAGCCTACAAATGGTTTTAGTAGCATCCTTATCTAAAAACAAACTTTCTTGACCCCCACATTCTCTTCCAGGTACTGTCTCATTTTCAGCTCATTTGAAAAATAACAGAATTTTTAAAAACTTATTTAATGAGTTGTTTACTCCTGGCATCTCCAGTTCCTCATATTCCAATTACTCTTCAACTTCCTTCAATATGGTTTCTAGCTGCCCAACATGATTTATATTCTTCCTTTCAAGGTCACCAAAGACCTCTACATTCCAAAAATTCAGCTGAATCTCTCTATTCTATTCTTATGTGATGGCTCGGTGACATTAAAGATCCTTCATCATCCCCCCTTCTTGAATACCTCTCTTCTCTTGGCATCCATTTCACTACACACTCTGAGCTTTCCTCCTGCCTCACCAGTCCCTCTTTCTTTTTCAGTGTCATTTGCTGGCTCTTCTTCCTGTGACCAATGTGAAATTATTGGATTGCATCAGGATACTATCTTGAATCACCTTTTCTCTTTGTCTTATACTTTCTCCTAAGATAGTATTATAGTATGAAATATCTTTAAGCTATTTCCAAATCTTCATCTCCATCTATTACCTTTCTTCAGTTCCAAATTCCTCTTCCTAATTGCCTAAATTTTTAATTGCTGTATCTAACTGTCCATTTTGTATCTCCAACATGGAGACATAAGCTAGGATCCTGCAATATATTTTATTAAAAAGAACTTTTGTTCCCTTTTCCCCAATATTCTTCTCCTGCAATTTTTTGCATTTCTAATTGACACATCATCTTATTTCCTCATGAGCTTGGCTCCATTTTTCCATTTTCCTCACTCTCTTCATCTAATCTCTCACCAGGTCATTTCAATTCTACCTCCTAAATATATCTCAGACTGTCCATTTCTTTCCATTTCTATTGTCTCCATTCTAGTTAAATCATCAGCATCTCCAACCTGAACAACTACAAGTCTCACTCTGATTTCCCTACTTCCATTTTTATCTCCCTGTGGGCCATTTTCCATAGCTACAAAAATGATTCACTTTTAAAACATAAGTTGAATCATTTCATTTCCTTATAAAAAAATGACTCCTGTCAGATTATTTTTATCCCCTAATATATCACTTTACCCGTCTATCACATCTCACTAAGCAACAGCCACACTGGCTTCCTTTACTCTCTTCATTCCTGACAAGTTCTTGCCAGCCTCAAACTCTTTTACTTGCTAGTCCCATGGCTTGCAGTTCTCTTCTCCTGGCTCTAACATGGCTAGCCTTTTTTAAAATTTCAAGTGTGAATGAAAGAAAAAGAAAGAAAGAAAGTTGAAAGAAAGATTCCCTGAACACTCAATCAAAAATGGACCCTATCTGCTTCTAGTTACTTGAGTTGAATAGACTATTTCTTTCTTAGCATTTTTCACAATCTGTAATTATCTTGTTTTATGCATTTGTTTCCTGGTTCATTGTCCATTTTAAGTTATTAGAACATAATTTTCGCCAGAGCAGGGACTTTATCTATCTTTTTCACCATGGTATGCCCAGTCTGGAAAAGAACCTGACACAAGATAGCCACTCTGGTAAATATTTCTGAACAAAATGAAATAATGAACGAATGAATGAGCTGTAAAAGCAAGTTTGAGAAAGTTTTTATTTTCTATGTTCTGCACCAATATCGTCACTATCAAAAGCAGAGCTATATCATGAGAACAAACAGGTTTCCATGGGCTGATCAAAGTGATGAATAACTCCCAGGATCTAGCCTGTGACTAATCAAGCACAAGAAATACCACTTAGGCAGTATGCTGATGAGTAAACAGTAGAGTGTCTCCCTAAGTGTCCATCTGGAAAGGGAGTTAAAAATAATGGAGAATTGACTGTGCACCAAAAATTGTGCTGGGTACTTTACCCATTTTATCTCTTTTAATACAACACTGAAGCAGCCATTGTCATCAACATTTTTTTTCTTTTTTTATTGCAGTAACATTGGATTATAATATTATATAGCTTTCAGATGTACATTGCAATATATTTCAAATTCTGTGTAGATTACATCATGTTCACCAGACAAAGACTAATTACAATCCATCCCACACACGTTTCTAATCCCTCCTTTTGCCCTCCCCCCTCCTCGTTTCCCCTCTGGTAACCACCAATCCAATCCTTGTTTCTATGTGTTTGTTTCTATGTGTTTGTTTGTCATTGTTTTTGTCTTCTACTTATGAGTGAGATCATATGGTATTTGACTTTCTCCCTCTGACTTAATTCACTTAGCATAATACCCTCAAGGACCATCCATGTTGTCACAAATGGCCGGATTTCATCATTTCTTCTGGCTGAATAGTATTCCATTGTGTATAAATACCATATCTTCTTTATCCATTCATCCCTTTATGGGCACCTATGTTGGTTCTAAGTCTTGGCTATGGTGAATAATGCTGCAACGAACATAGGGGTGCATGTATCTTTATGCATTTGTGTTTTCAAGTTCTTTGGATAAATATCCAGCAGTAGAATAACTGGATCATATGGTAGATCTATTCTTAATTTTCTGAGGATACCCCATACTGCTTTCCATAGTGGCTGCACCAGTTTTCACTCACACAGCGGTTCCCTTCTCTCCACATCCTCTCCAACACTAGATAAGGGGTTAATATCCAAAATATACAAATAACTCATACATCTCAACAACAAAAAAACCAACAACTCAATTAATAAATGGACAAAAGATCTGTACAGATGGCCAACAGGCACCTGAAAAGACGTTCAACAGCATTAGCTATCAGGGAAATGCAAATCAAAACTACTATGAGATATCACCTCACTCTGGTCAAAATGGCTATGATTAACAAGACAGGAAACAACAAACGCCATCACCATTTTTCAGACAAAAATTCTTATCTCAGAAGATAAGAATTTGCCTAATATTTCATAAATAGTGAATAATGGATCTTATAGTAGAGATTATGTCTGCCCAGCTCCAAAGCCCATATTCTTTCTATAACACTGCATAACTTCTCTTCTTTCTTTTCTACTTTAATCGTTTTGTTAGTCCCTTTTGAATCTGAGAATTAAGGTGTAGGCCCAGAAAAGACCTATTTTTCACCTCATAAGGGACCTCCAAAACGGAGGAAGAGGAGGAGGGAGAAGGAAAAGAGGGAGGAAACACTTGAGACTAATTTTTGATCCACAAAGGTAAACTGTCGTGCAATATCAGAGTTAGTTAATGGGAAGTGTAACATTAGAAACTGGCTTCGAGACTTAATCCAGTGCTCTCATCCAAATAGCTGACAAATATAAACTAGAAACATGCTGCTAAAAATAACGTACAAATGCACTGGGCACAAGTGAACCAAATCAGCAGTAGAATCCATTAGTTTAAAAGAATGAGAAGAAGATTGGTACTAGACCTCTTGGATATGAACCTTCAAAGACAAGAACTGCTTCCATCATGGGGACAAATTTACTCAGAGTATTGATGAGTCCATGATGCGTTTCTTCTGCATCTTCCATCTTCAAGTCTTCACAGCTGGGCCCAATGTCCCTCTCCTGCCCCACTACATGTTCAGATTTGTTCAGAAGTATTTCCTTAATGAATAAACTAAGAAGCTGCCAAGGGTTCCTGTGAGATAGAAAACACAACTGCAGAAACCACAGCAAAAAATTAAGAAAACAAAATGCTTCACAGGAAAAGTTCATAGGAACTTTTGCATATGTGTTTTGCAGATTGATATATTTTGATTACACATTCAGAAGTCCCATAATATTCTCAGCGCTTGCAGTCTCTAGAACTGTTAATGAAGCCCCATCTATTGCCAGCTTCTGACTTGCCGTTCTCAATCAGGAAGGGCTGTAATAGTATCATCCTTCTGAATCTCTTGATCACAAAGTCAAGGCACGAATTCACGGGGACCAAGTTACCCTTCAGGTTCTCAATAATGACATCTTGACTGCAGAATATTGCACCAAGGATCAGTTCCTATCTCACAGGACATCTTTCATGTAAGAAGCTAACTCTGACATGACTTAGCCCAAGAACCATATCCAATAGAAATGTTCCGTGCTAAACTGTGACTAACTGAACAAGTTAATTTCACTCTCACAAGGTGTTTGAATGAGAAAGATACAGAACAGGTCCTCATTTGGAAGGAAAATTCGGTAAAGAAGCAGAATGGAACAGAAACAAAGAAGAAAACCAGAGTGAAGGAACGTCCCGTGACCACTGTTCTCAGAATGGGTGGAATAGGCACTCACACGTGATCCTTGGCTAGTACAGGTTATCTTTCTAGTTCTACTTAATTGAATAATAGTTATTTCTACTATTATATCTAAACTATTCTGAAGTATCATGTACAATTACATCTCTTTTTACATTTTTAACTCATTGTTTGAGGCTCTGCATGTCGTATCAGAAGGAAGTCTGGTTTCTCCCAACTATGACCCACTTCTTCCTCAATTGCCCAGGAATGCTACCTGCTGAACCAAGGAATGAAAGTAAACCCTCTTCTGAAATCAGGCTTATAGGACTCTCATATTTGATCCTTTCATTACTGCCATTGTTTCTCACTTTTAAAATTGTGTTACTGCTAAAGCTTCCTTTTGCCCAATCTTGTAGAGATTTATTTTGTCTGCCAAGATAGCTGCAGCGGATGTCCATGCTGAAGTGTGGAGATACACCTCTCCTAGGAACCACTCACATATGCCAGCAACTCTTCCCCACGAAACAGTTCAGAGGTTAGGCCTGTGAGGGCCTTCCTGCCCCATTACCAAGCTGTATCTTAACCAGCAAGACCTCACTCCTTCCACAACAATAGCAGGAAAGTTGGCCCCTTGAATACCATCCACAGAACCAGCCCATAGTATTTCTTTCATTTAGGAAATTTTACTTTAGGGATCTCATTGCCCCTTGCTGTCACTGGGTCTTGACCAGGACTATTGAGTCATTCTACTTGATCTCCCATAGTAGAAATTTCCAGGTGTATTTAGGATATGTATTGACCTCCTCCCTTCTAGAAGGCCTCAAGTCTTCATTTACAAACAGGTACACCTTTCTCTCAAGGAACTGATTTCCTGAGCAGGCACTTAGGAGAGTGACAGCCTTGAGCAACAAAGCTCTGCCACTCCCTAATCCTAGCCACGCAGCTGACCCCAGCTTGGCACACATGCAAGGCCACGGAAGTGCCTTTTCCACCTTTTAGGGGCTTTTATCTCCACCTGAGACAAGCAAGAATCTGGCATTTTAAGTAACCTCTGCTACAGAGAAACAATTCAATGTCTATTTTGACTGACACCCTGTTTACACATCTATAAAGGAGACACTTTAAGCCCAAACTTTCTAATATCTAAACTCCTTGGCAGGAATAAGTTAAACACTAGCAGGAGGACATTAATTCTTAATAGCTCACCATGTGAAAGGAATAAAAATAAATCTGTGAATCCTTTGCTTCCTAAAAACTTAGAGAGTGAATCTATACCATTCGCTTTGTTTTCCTGGCACAAAGTTCTTATTTATTTTCCATCTATTTCTTACAGTTATTATGTTCATTTCTTGCCTTAATTCTGAATCTATTTTAGAAATAGTAACCTACTTTGCTCCTGTTTACATGGACATTTCCAGTCAACAAAAATATAACCTGATAGCCTTATTTTTTAAGTAGTGCTATTTAGAAATAGTTAATATTTTTCAAAAATAGTTTTATAGTTTTTAATAGTGCTATTTTAGTAGTTTTCTAAATTGTGCTATCATCCTTATCGATCTCAATAAATGATATAAAAATCAAATGTAATACTTAAGAAAGAGTTACCATGTGGTTTGAAGCCCTTGCTAACAGATCCTTTCTGTAAGCCCCAGTATTAATTGACATAATCTTACATTCCTTTCAGCTAATTCTTTTGTCTCATGTTGCAAACGTGTGTTTTCAGTGTTACTAGCTTAGTTGCCTTAGCCTACTGTCTGTGCTTGGAGTTTAGCCCAAATAGAATGGCTTACATTGTTTAAGTTGAAAATTATTTTTGCTTTCCTTTTTAAATACATTTTTCTAATCTTCTATTTGTTTCTATTGACACTTCTCTCAATAAATATTAACATCATCTATCATGTTTATAACAATGAAGAATTTCATTAGCAGTTTCAAAAGCATATATGTTTTCATAATCCCTTCACAAATTGATACTCTAGAACTATCCTAATATATTTTAGTTTTATTTAAAAGTTTTACAGACTGAAATGAAATACTACAGCCATAATAAAATGTTTAATATAGTAGCTATAATAAATACATACCTAATGTTCAACTGGATGATGAGAATCAGGGCTGAGGTATTAGTAGATATCTACATGAAATAACCCTTGCATACTAAAAACAAATAAAAAATATCTCCATGGAAAACAAAAAATGATAGTCTGCATTTCTATTACCAACAACAAACACAACTAAATGCTGGGGACCTTTTAATATGCACAAAAAATTTCAAAGTCATTCCTTTGAAACTTACAAAGATTACCAGTTATTTCTGTTGGCCTAACAACGCCAGGGACTGCCCTCACAAATTTAGGAACAATAATACGGTGATCTCAAATATGACCTTCTTTCCTTATTTTCTTTGATCTGAGTGGGTTTGCACACTGTCTTTTGTATTTTTCAACGAGTATTAATTTACAGGACTGAAGAGGGGAAGACCTACAGGATGAACTTGAGGAAGATTCAGCTAATTCAAACCCTACCAAAAAAAGCTTGTCTGTCAATTTGAAAGAAGAACTTTAAAGATGTTTTGATAGCAAGCAGAATTACCACTACTATTAGTTGCACAGGCATATTAAAAGGACCCCAGAAAGTGACCTCCTCTAAAACAGAGAATGTATGTAGAAAATACGTCTCAATCTTCTCCTCTGCACTTTAGATAAATGTCAAGTATATCTATCACCTCAATTAACCATAGGAAAAAAGCTGTCAAAATTTAATTCTTATTTTGACAAGGCGTTTATTCTGAAACCAGCAGAGGGAGAAGCAGGCAGCTGCATTAGCAAGAGATGAGCATCACAGAGCTATGAGCCACACGGGGAGCTTTCCGTGTGCAAAACGTCAATTAGAACCATGCTGACTCCAGGCAAGCACACTCAGAGTCTGCTGACTGAGCTAGGGTACATCTGGGGCTTCATAGTCTGGATGACCTTCGAACTGAGATTATCAAAATAGATGTTTTCATTTCTAGAAATGCCAGGCAAAACAAGGATGAACTGATGAAAACACTTTATCTTAAAGAATTGTATAGGCAATTGCAAAGAGGAAAGCAAGTTGTTTATTATAAGCATTTATTTTACCTTTGCTATCTTGAAAAAATTAAGTTATGGAGCAGCTTTTGATATCACTAATACACAATTAAACAAAGTTAACAGTCATCCATTTATTTAGTCATCTAAAAAATATTTATTGTGTAATTTTACACACAAAGAAATGTGCTAGCTGCATTAGAATACACACAAAAATTATAAAATCAGATCCTTTCTCCCAGGAAACTATAGATAATAAGAATATATAGTTATATCCTACTGTAATAATTTTAAAATATTTTGGTCATTCCTCAATACCAATGTATTGAATTGACAGCTTAGAGCTGTACTGTTCAGTACAGGAGCCATTAGCCATATGTGGCTATCTGGATTTAAATTTAAATTAATTAAAATTAAATAAGACTAAAAGTTTAATTCCTCAGTCTCACGAGCCATATTTCAAGTGCTCAATAGCCACATGTGGTTAATGGCAACTGAGTTGGACAGTGCATTTCCATCATTGTGAAGGCGCTTATTGGAAAGCACTGGTTTAGAACATAGAAATATCCTATCAATGTGCAGGAATCTGTTAAACCTACTCAGCTGAGTTTTCATGAGTAGAAAGAATGGATAGAATTTTGACATACTCAAAAGTTCAGTTAACAGAGTATTAAAGATAAGGAAATAGCATGAATGAAAGTCAAGAAATCAGAAAGAGTGGGGAATATACAAGGAGGACGGACTGCATTTATTTATTTTTACCAATGGTAGAATAAGTGGTAGAAGTGGGAAATAAAGTTATATATTTAAGTTGGAATAGCAACATTAATGAATCTGAATGGCAAAAAATTTTGCATAACCCCATAATGATTTTAACTTTGTTTTTCAGAAAAATATGTCTTGAAGTATGGTATGCAACATGATTTTAGGTGTTATATTGATGGCATTTTTTTTATTTTAACAGTTTCATATGCATTTTATGAGTATGTGAAAAAAACATGCTATTAGCATACAAAATCTGTTATATCACTGGTATTATTGCTTAAGACAAGACTGAATTCTTTTCAATTAAAATATAGTGAATGAATCAAATTCACAAAAGGTCACTGTGTAGACAATGCAGAGTCTTTAGGTTTTATGGCTAAAGCAGTATACCATATGTTGGCTAAAATCATCAAATACCAGCTTTAACACTTTCCAACTTTTGTGATCATGGGCATATTACATTTTTCTGCACCCCAGCTTCCTCTTCTGGAGAAAGATATTAAGAGTGAAGATATTCTTAATATCTTAGTATCTATGTTACATTATTTGTGTAAAGGCTAATTGTAAAGCACTTAAAAGGAGGGCCTAGCATGTAGTAGGCACTCGTTTCTGCTATTATTGCTATTAACACTGAAATTTGCAACATTATTAGATCTGTATTTTAAGAAAGTCAGTCCAGCAGCAGAATAAAAAGTGGATGAGAGAGGAGATGATGCAATCTGGAAAAAGTCGTTGAAATACAGATTCAGTCATTCAAAGGCCAGAGGCAGTGCTGTGCCTGAATGGAGCAGTAGTAATAGGAATGTTGAGGAGGGGACACTTTTAGAGACATAACAGAGCTAGAATACATAGGACTTGATAAATAACTCAATAGGAAGATGATAGAAAGAGAGAGGTCAAAGGAAACACCATAGTCCCCAAGTCCAGGTGGAGGGCACCAGTACAAGGTGAGAAGCAGATGTTGGGAGGAATGAGGATGGGTTCCATTTCAGAAACACTGACTTTGAGGTTACAGCAAGAGCTTCAAGTTGGAGTATCCAAAAAATAGCAGAAGTAAGGATCTGGGGCTCTACAAAAACGTCACACTACAGGTTTATAATCATCAGCACATTATTTATTATTAACCACAGACTGCAGTAGATACCCATAGCTCTGATGTGGCCCATAGTGGACAAGCAAGATCTTGCAGGCTCTGACAGTGACAGAGTTGTGAATCTAGGTGAACCTGCTCCCAGTCGCTGTGAAAGGCCATACCACCGCTGCAGATCCTGAGGAGGGAACGCACCTAGGTGGTCTGTGACAGTAGGCATCAGCAACCTGAGGCCCACTTGTGATTGTTCCCACAGCTGACGAGAGACCCCACAGGACCACTGTGACCATGAGTAGGGGTCCAGGTCCAGTCAGCAACAGCTGACAGGGATCTTGGTCACTGCAGATTAAACAGCAGCTCCCCCCCACCCCCCACTCCAGTGGAAACAAGTGGAAGCAGCAACTAAACTCTATCTCTATGTGGAGGCACAAATACACACCATCAAGCAGTATGAAAAAATATATTAAATCTCCAGAACAGAAGGAAAATAACAAGTACTCAGAAAACAATCCCAAAGACAGTGAAATTTATAACCTAAATGACAATGAATTCAAAACAGCCGTCATTAAGAAACACAATGAATTAAAAGAGAATACAGATAGACAACTCAACAAGTTCAGGAGGTATGTCACAAAAGAGCTTGGTACTATAAAGAAGAACCAATCAGAAATATTGGAGATGAAGAACACAATGGAGGAGTTTAAGAAAAATCTGGACTCTCTGAACAGTAGGGTTGATAATATGCAAGACAGAACTAGAAATTTGGAGGATAGGAATATAGAAATGCTGCAGATAGAGGAGGAGAGAGAACTAAGACTAAAAAGAAAGGAAGAAACTCTCCGAGAAATATCCGACTCAATTAGGAAATGCAACATAAGGATAATAGGTAGCCCAGAGGGAGAAGAGAAGGAGAAGGTGGCAGAAAGCCTGTTCAAAGAAATAATAGCTAAGAACTTCCCAAACATGGGGACATAGATGGAACTCCAAGTGACAGAAGCTCATAGATCTCCAAACATTATCACTGTAAAAAGATCAACCCCAAGGCATATAATAGTGAAGATTGCAAAAGTCAATGACAGAGAAAATACTAAGGGCAGCAAGGCAGAAGAAAATATCCTACAAAGGAACCCCCATAAGGCTGTCAGCAGATTTCTCAGCAGATACCTTACAAGCTAGAAGAGAGTGGAATGGTTTATTCAAAACACTGAAGGACAAAAACTTTCAGCCAAGAATACTCTATCCAGCGAAAATATCCTTCAAATATGATAGAGAAATAAAAACTTTCCCAGATAAACAAAAGTTAAGGGAGATCATTGCCACAAGACTTCCCCTACAAGAAATGCTCAGGAAGACCCTTATACCTGAAAAATCAAAAAAAGGAAAGGGGCTACAAAACCCAGAGCAGAGGAGATAAGAAGAAAGACAGAAACAGACAGCTGCAGCTCTCCATCAGAACAGGTTAGCAAAAGTGAAGTATAACATTAAAGATAAAAGGAAGGGAAACACCAAGAATAAATATAATCTTGTCATTTTGACCACAAACTCACAACACAAGAAGGAAGAAAAAAAATCTGACAATAACAACCTAGAAGGGGAAGAGGAAAGGAATGTAATGTCTTAATCTAAGGAAACAAGAGGCTATCAGAAAATGGACTATCTCACCTATGAGATGTTTTATACAAACCACATGGTAACCACTAAACAAATAACAAGAATAAAGACACAAATTACAAATAAGAAGAAAGCCAATATAGAAATCTACCTGCCTGAATTAGTAGTCCAAAGATCATGGGATGAGAAACAAAGGAAATGTAAGAGAACCGGAAAATAAGTGGTAAAATGGCAGAATTAGGCCCCCACATTTCAATAATCACTCTAAATGTAAATGGATTGAACTCTCCAATCAAAAGACACAGAGTGGCAGGATGGATTAAAGAACAAGACCCAACAATATGCTGCCTCCAGGAAACACTCCTCAGCCCGAAAGACAAACACAGACTTAGAGTGAAGGGATGGAAGACGATACTCCAAGCTAATAATGAACATAAGAAAGCAGGTGTCACCATACTTATATCAGGCAAAGGAGACTTCAAAGCAAAACAGATAAAGAAAGACAAAGAGGGGCACTTTATAAATAATAAAAGGGACACTCCACCAAGATGACATAACACTTATAAATATATACACACCCAATACAGGAGCACCAAAATTTGTAAAGGAACTACTAACAAAACTAAAAGGAGACATCAACAACAGTACAATAATAGTAGGGGAACTCACACCCCATTAACACCAATGGATAGATCATCCAGACAGAAAGTCAACAAGGATATTATAGAATTAAATGAAAAATTAGACCAGATGGACTTAATAGCTATATATAGAACACTCCATCCAAAAACAGCAGGTTACACATTCTTCTCAAATGTGCATGGAACATTCTCAAGGATAGACCATATCTTGGGACACAAAGCAAGCCTCAACAAATTCAAGAGGGTCGAAATAATATCAAGCATCTTTTTTGATCACAATGCTAGGAAACTAGAAATCAACTACAAGAATAAAGCTGGAAAAGGGGCAAAAATGTGGAGACTAAACAACATGCTACTGAAAAAACGATTGATTATTAAAGAAGTTAAAGAAGAAATCAAATATTATCTGGAGACAAATGAAAATGAAAACACGCCATACCAACTCATTTGGGACATAGGAAAAGCAATCCTAAGAGGGAAATTCATTGTAATACAGGCTCACTTCAATAAACAAGAAAAAATCTCAGATAAACAATCTCAAATCACACCTAACAGAATTAGGAGAAGAAGAAAAAACAAAGCCCAAAGTCAGTAGAAGGATGGAAATAACAAAAATTAGAGCAGAAATAAATGATATTGAAACAAAGAAAGACAGTAGAAAGGATCAATGAAACAAAGAGTTGGTTCTTCAAAATAATAAACAAAATTGACAAACCCTTAGCCAGACTCACTAAGAAAAAAGAAAGACTCAAATAAATATAATTAGAAATGAGAGAGGAGAAATCACAACGGATACCACAGAAATACAAAGGATCATAAGAGAAAACTATGAAAAACTATATGCCAACAAACTGGACAACCTAGAAGAAATGGATAAATTCTTAGACTCTTACAACCTCCCAAAACTGAAGCAGGAAGAGAGAATCTGAATAGACCAATCACAAGTAAAGGAATTGAAACAGTAAGCAAAAACTTCCCCAAAATAAAAGTCCAGGACCAGACGGCTTCTCTGGAGAATTCTACCAAACATTCAAAGAAGATTTAATACCTATCCTTCTCAAACTATTCCTGAAAATTGAGGGAGGTGGAGCACTCTCTAACACATTCTATGAAGCCAACATCACCCTGATCCCCAAACCTGACAAGGACAACACAAAGAAGGAAAACTACAGGCCAATATCACTGATGAACATCTATGCAAAAATCCTCAACAAAATTTTGGTAAACCAAATACAGCAATACATCAAAAAGATTATACACCATGATCAAGTGGGATTTATACCAGGGACACAGGGATGGTTCAACATCCACAAGTCAATCAACGTGATAAACTACATTAACAAAATGAGAAACAAAAACTACATGATCATCTCAATAGATGCAGAGAAAGCATTCAACAAGATCCAACACCCATTTATGATAAAAACCCTCAATAAAATGGGTATAGAATGAAAGTACTCAACATAATAAAGGCCATATATGACAAGCCAACAGCCAATATCATACTCAATGGACAAAAACTGAAAGCCATCCCTCTGAGAACAGGAACAAGACAAGGGTGTCCACTCTCACCACTCCTATTCAACATAGTACTGGAGGTGTTGGCCAGAGCAATTCGGCAGGAAAAAGAAATAAAAGGAATCCAAATAGGCAATGAAGAAGTAAAACTCTCACTGTTTGCAGACGACATGATCTTATATATAGAAAACCCCAAAGAATCCATAGGAAAACTATTAGAAATAGTCAAGAGCTACAGCAAAGTTGCAGGGTATAAAATCAACATACATAAATCAGTTGCATTTCTATACTCTAACAATGAACTAACAGAAAAAGAACTCAAGAACTCAATGCCATTCACAATCGCAACAAAAAGAAGAAAATAACTCGGGGTAAATTTAACCAAGGAAGTGAAAGATCTATACAATGAAAACTACAAGACTTTCCTGAAAGAAATTGATGATGACATAAAGAGATGGAAAGACATTCCATGCACATGGGTTGGAAGAATAAGCATAGTTAAAATGTCCATACTACCTAAAGCAATCTACAGATTCAACGGTAACCCAATCAGAATTCCAACGTCATTCTTTACAGAAATCTAACAAAGAATCCTAAAATTCATATGGGGCAACAAAAGACCCCGAATTGCTAAAGCAATCATGAGAAAGAAGAATAAAGCTGGAGGCATCACAATCCCTGACTTCAAAACATATTACAAAGCTACAGTAATCAAAACAGCATGGTACTGGTATAAAAACAGGTGCACAGATCAATGGAACAGAATTGAAAGCCCAAGAAATAAAACCACACATCTATGGACAGCTAATCTTTGACAAAGGAGCTGAGGGCCTACAATGGGGAAAAGAAAGTCTCTTCAACAAATGGTTCTGGGAAAACTGGACAGCCACATGTAAAACAATGAAAATTGACCATTCTTTTTCACCATTCACAAAAAGAAACTCAAAATGGATCAAAGACCTAAATAAGAGACCTGAAACCATAAGTCTTCTAGAAGAGAATATAGACAGTACGCTCTTTTACATCAATATCAAAAGGGTCTTTTTGGATACCATAACTCCTCAGATGAGGGAAACAATAGAAAGGATAAACAAATGGGACTTCATCAGACTAAAGAGCTTCTTTAAGGCAAGAGAAAACAGGATTGAAACATAAAAACAACCCAGTAGTTGGGAAAAAATATTTACAAGTTATCTATCCGACAAAGGGTTAATCTCCATAATGTATAAAGAACTCACACAGCTCAACAAAAAAAATCAAACAACCTGATCAAAAAATGGGCAGGGGACATGAACAGACATTTCTCCAGAGAAGATATACGGATGGCCAATAGGAACATGAAAAGATCGTCATCATCACTAATCATCAGGGAAACACAAATCAAAACTACACTAAGATATCACCTTACACCTGTTAGAGTGGCAAAAATAACCAAAACAAAAAGTGACAAACGTTGGAGAGATTGTGGAGAAAAAGGAACCCTCATACACTGTTGGTGGGAAAGCAAACTGGTGCAGCCACTATGGAAAATAGTATGGAGATTTCTTTAAAAATTAAAAATAGAAATACCATATGACCCAACCATCCCACTACTGGGTATCTATCCAAAGAACTTGAAATCAGCAATTCCAAAAGTCCCATACACCTCTATGTTCATTGCAGCATTATTTACAATAGTCAAGATATGGAAGCAACCTAAGTGCCCATCAACTGATGATTGGATAAAGAAGATATGGTATTTATATACAATGGAATACTACTCAACCATAAAAAAGGATAAAATCATCCTATTCACAACCACATGGATGGACCTTGAGGGTATTACGTTACGTGAAATAAACCAGATAGAGAAAGACGAAATCTTTATGACTCCACTCATAGGTGGTAGTTAACACATAGACAAAGAGAACTGATCGGTGGTTACCAGGGTAAAGGGGGTAGGGGGAAGGCACAAAGGGTGACTTGGTGCACCTACAACACGACTAACAATAATATACAACTGAAATTTCACGAGGCTGTAAACTATCATAATCTTAATAAAAAGTTAAAAAAAAAGGTAGGTGAAGATCAATAGAAAGTAGACTGAAATCAGTCATTTTAGGTAACTAAGATAAAAAGTCCTCAATATTTGTTCACTTATTCAAAAAATATTCGCTGAGCACTTAAAATGTTCCAGATAGACACTATTCTAGAAAGTGGTAATACAAAAATGAACAAGACAGGCAGGAACCTGATCTTATTCTGTTAATATATTCCAGAGTGGGGAGAAATACAATGTGCAAATAAAAGAAGGCTGAAGTCAAATCGTGCAGAACACCAATATTTAGAAATAGGGGAAAGTAGGGAAAAAGAGGAAATGAAATGACAATTAATAATCAAAATGATTTTAAATATTGATATGGTCTTGGCGAAAACTGAATCAGACAAGGGAACAGAGAGTAACGGAGGGAGCAGCTCTTTAGCCAGCAAGGGAAGGCAGGCAGGCCTCCGAGTTTGGATAATATGAGCTGGAATCTGAACATGATCAAGTCTACTCCTGGGAGACCTGTGGGAGGAAGGCTCCAGAAATAGGAAAAAGCAAATATAAAGATACGAAAGGGGAAAGATTTTAGCCTGGAGGAATAGGAAAAGCAAAGAGTGGCCTTTGCACAGTCAAAGTGAAGAAGAAGGCATAGTGTCTTGAGTGAATATGGGTGTCAGGAGTCAGTTTTGAGTGTTTGTGAAATAGAAGAATTTTGGAAGAGATATAGACAAATGAATAATATTGAATAGATAGAGAGTCACATCATTTACTGTCTTCTCCTCCTCACATATGCTTCTAAAAGACTAACGGACGTCAGCAATCTGTCCATAACAATCTTTACTCCTCCATCTATCCTCATAGCCTAGATGATCTCATCCAGTTCCTTAGTAAAATTTTTCTATATGCGGATGACTTCCAAATCCATGTCTTCCTCCAGGACAAGACGATTCCATCAATTGCCCTCTTGGCAACTCCACTTGGAGATCTCAGAAGCATCACTAACTCAACACATAAAAGCTAGAATTCTTCATTACTCCTTCACCCTCAAACACACTTCTCTCATCTCCTCTTTTGTAGTCGATAGCTCTTTCATCCACTTAATTGCTGAGGCCAAAGACTAAGGAGGCATATTGATTGTTCTCTCATGTCTCACATCTGTCAAAACTCAGTAAGTCCTATCATCTTTACCTCCAAAATATATTCCTAATTAAAACATTCTCATCAAGTCCAGAGTTACAACTCTATTTTAATTCATCTTCAATGTAATGTGCACTGTTTTAACGGACTCCTAACGAGTTTCGCTGCTTCAATTTTCACTCCTCTACAATCCGTTCTCCATCAAGCAGTCTAAGCAATCCTTTTCTAAAAGAATCTGCATAGAATTGGTATTATGTATCCCTTAAATATTTGATAGAATTTGCCAGAGAATATGGGCCTAGAGTTTCTTGGTGGAAAGATTTTAAATTACAAATTCGAATAATCTATTTTTATTGATATAGGGCTATTCAGGTTTTCTTTTTTATCATGAATCATTTTTGTAATTTTTGTCTTTCAACAACAACAAATGTTCTAATTTTTTTAAATATAGTATCTGTACTGATGTCCCATCTTTTATTCTTATTGTTGGTAATTTTTGTTTTCTAATTTTTGTTTCATTAGTTGAGCTACATGTTTATCAATTTTTTAATCTTTTCAAAGAATCAGCTTTTGGTTTCATTGAGTTCACTATTTCATTCGTTTTTTCTATTTTTATGTCAGTAATTTCCATTCTTATATTCTTTATTTCCTTCTTTTTATTTACATTTGGTTTAATTTTCTCTTCTTTTTTTAGCCTCTTAAGGTGGAAGCTTAGATAATTGACTCTCATCCTTACTTCTTTTATACAAAAAACATTTACTATTACATTTTCTTTAAACATCACTTTAGCTGCAACTCACCAATTTTGATATGGTGTGTTTTAAATTTTATTCAGTTCAAAATATTTTCTCATTTCCTTTTATATCTTCTTTAACATATGAGTTATTTAAAAGTGTATTATTTAATTTCCAAATATAAGGGGATTTTCCAGATATCTTTGATATTGATTTCTAATTCAGTTCCATTATGGTCAGAGAATATAACTTTCTATGACTTTTAAATGCCCTTTTAAATGTATTTATACTGTGCTTTAAAGCCCAGAATATGGTCTACATTACTAAATATTTCATATATTTCTGAAAAGAAATGTATTCTTCTTTTTTAGGGTATTTTATAAATATCAATTTGGTCAAATTAGCTAAGAGTATTATTTAATTCTATATCTTTACTGAATTTCTGTCACCTTGTTCTATGAGTTACTTTGTAGTAACAGTATACTCCTCACCTATAATTGTTAATTTGTCTATTATTCCTTTCATTTCTATAAAGTTTTTCTTTAAGTATTTTGGAATTCTGTTATTAGATACATTCATATTTACAATTGTTGTACCTTCCTGTTGTATTGACCCCTTTAGCATTATGAAATCTTTACCTTTGTGTCGAGTATTAATCCTTGTGTTGTCTCTCTTATCTTATATTAATATAGCTACTTCAGCTTTCACGTGCTTACTGTTTGCATATTATACTTTTTCTATTATTTTACTTTTGACATACTTATTTTTAAAATCCATCTCTTATGGTCAAAATAAATGAGGGTCTTGATTTTTATCCAGCATGACAATCTCTATTGACTACATTTAATCTTTACATTTAATGTAACTATCAATATGGTTGGGTCTATTTCTGACATTTTGCTATTCATCTTTTGTTTGCCTCACTTGTATTTTATTCCTCTGTTCTTCCTTCCCACTTTCTTTTCTGTTAAACAAATAATTTTTATTATACAATTTAATTTTTCTTTTATCTCTTTAGCTACAATTCTTCACATTTTTAAGTAGTTGCTCTAGGAATTAAAATACTGAATTTTGAATTATTTAAACTTACAGTTATGCATCACTTAATGACAGGGATATGTTCTGAGAAATTCATCATTAGGCGATTTCATACTTGTGTGAACATCATAGAGTATATTTACACAAACCTAGATGGTATAGCCTACTACACACCTAGGCTCTATGGTATAGCCTATTGCTCCTAGGCTGAAAACCAGTACAGCTTGAATGTTGTAGGCAATTCTAACACAACAGTAAATATTCGTGTATCTAAACATAGAAAAGTTACAGTAAAAATATGGTATAAAAGGTAAAAAATGGTACACCTGTATAGGGGACTTACCATGAATGGAACCTGCAAGACTGGAAGTTGCTCTGGGTGAGTCAGTGAGTGGTGAGTGAATGTGAAGGCCTAGGACTTTACTGTACACGCTGTAGACTTTATAAATGCTGTACACTTAACCTACTGTAAGTTTAGAAAAAAATTTCTTTGTTCAATAAATCAACCTTAGCTTACTGTGGCCTTTTTACTTTATAAACTTCTTATTTTTTTTTTTAATTTTTAACTCTTTGGTAATAACACAGCTTAAAACACAAACACATTGTACAGCTGTATAAACATAGTTTTTCCTTATATCCTTATTCTATAAGTTGTTTCCTGTTTTTAAATTTTTTTTTTTTTACTTTTTAAACTTTTGTTAAAAACTAAGACACAAATACATACATTAGCCTAGGCCTATACAGGGCCGGGATCATCAATGTCAATGTCTTCCACCTCCAGATCTTGTCCCACTGGAAGGTCTTCAGGGGCAATAACACACATGGGGCTGTCATCTCCCATGATGACAATGCCTTCTTCTGGAACACCTCCTGAAGGACCTGCCTGAGGCTCCTCTTGAGGAGGTGTCACTCTTTTCAGAAATATGTCCCTGGTGGTTTGCTTGGTTTGCTCTTTCTTTTTTCATCATAGATTTGCTTGTAAGAAGATAACCCACCATGAACATTCCTCTCTGTTAATGAAAACCTTTTGGTGTTGGGGTCCATGTTTTGAAACTTTTCAAGGAGCTTGTCAAGATCTGCAGAAGCTTCTGCTAAACCCTTCACTGAGAATTTTCTTGGGGGTTCTCATTTTTCTTTTCTTTTAGTTTCCTTTTCTCTTGCCTCTTATTTAGCTATGCACTCCTGTTCTAGTCCCAACAACTCCTCATTAGTCAGTTCCTCAGGAACCACCTCTAGGAGCTCCTCAGTGTCATCCTCATCCACACCCAGGTTAGAGTTGTTTGTCGTCTCAGCCTTGTTGATCTTTGCAACCTCCTCATCCTTGGAAAATCCTAGGAAGTCATGGATGAACCTCTTGAGTGTCTTCTTCCAGATGTCATTCTTACCGTCCCTGGTGATGTCGACCCAAGTCCAAGCAAGTTTCTTGATGCAGTCATAGATGTTGTAATCCTTCCAGAATTGCATTAGTGTCTTCTCAGTGTCTTCCTCAGCTTCAGCAATAGCTTGGGAAAAGGTCTTCCTTAGCTAGTAGGCCTTAAAAGCTGCTATAATTCCTTGATCCATTGGTTGGATCAAAGAGGTGATGTTTGGAGGGAATAACGCTGCTTTGATATAGGGATGAATATCACCAATAGAAGGAGCATGTCTGGGAGCATCATCAACATTAAGTAAAATCTTGAAAGTTATGTTATTCTCCAAACAGCACTTCTCTGTTTCACTGGCATAGCAATTCCAGAGGGCACCTTGAAAGAGAAGCTGGATCATCCATGATTCTTATTGCTCCTGTAGTACACAGGCAGTGTGTGCTTATTGATATGCTTGAAGACCCTGGGGTTCTCACTGTGCCAGATCACAAACGGTTTCAATTTGTAGCCTGCAACATTGCCCCCAAGCAAGACTGTTATCCTGTCCTTAAAAGCCTTCAAACCTGGCATTGACTTGGCCTCATTATGGATGAACATTCTTTCAGGCACTTGTTTCCAAAATAGGGAGGTTTTATCCACATTGAATATTTGATGTGGCGAGTAATTTTCCTCTACTATCAATTTATCTAGTGCTTATAAAAATTCTTCAGCTGCCTTCACATCAGCACTCAGAGACTCACCACTCACTTCACGCTATGTCATGACTAACGATTCTTGAACCATTTAAACCACCAAGAGCTAGCAGTAAATTCAATCTCATAGTCATGTCCAGCTTTTTCTTGGCTGTGATTGTCGTGGTGGTGAAAGGGATATGCTTGTGTGTCTGGTCTTCAGTCCAGATCATTAGAAGTTTCTCCATGTCTGATATAGGCCCTTCTTGAATTTTTGTTAGTCTCATTGCCTTCAATGAAGCAGATCCTCTGACAGCTTTAAGCACTTTGTTCCTGCCCTTTGTTCTTGTTCTTCAAGATTGTACTTATGGTGGAAAGGGACACGCTTGACTAGTGAGCAATAACCATCACTGATTTTTCACCTTCATTGCCCTTAATCACTTTTAATTTCATTTCCAGTTCAATCGCTTGACATGGTCTCTTACTAGCAATATTAGCAGTGGATTTTGTACACTTAGAGGCTATGATAAACAAAACAACATCAGATTAATCAAGCACAAGAGAAGTGATGCAATCAAGACATGCAGTAAACACGAGATGTATGAGGCGGCTGCTGGCATAACACAGTATACTGTTTTATAATAAACTTTTTTATAAGTAGAAAGAGTACCCTCTAAAATAACGATAAAAAGTATAGTATAGTGAGTACATAAAGCAGTCACATAGTTGTTTGTTATCATTTTCAAGTATTACGTACTGTACATAATTATTTGTGCTGCATTTTTATACAAACAGCAGATAGCAGGTTTGTTCACACTGGCAACCCCACAGACACATGAGGAACGTGTTTCACTAGCACATTACGATGGCTATGATGTCACTAGGGAATGGGAATTTTCCAGTTCCATTATAATCTTATGGACCACTGTCATACACGTGGCCTTTCATTGACCAAAACATTGTTATGTAGTGCATGACTGTAGTTAAATATTGATATTCTTTGCTCATATATGAGAAACTTGCAGCATTATAGTTTCATTTAACACCTTCCCATCCTTTGTGCTACTGTTATCATATATAATACATCAATATATGTTATAAACCTAACAATACAGTGTTATAAATTTGCTTTGCAGTCATAGGTCTTTTAGAGAAATTAGGAAGCATAAGAAAACTATATATATATTTATATACTTACAATTATTTACGATTTATAGTCTTCCTTACTCCTTTCTGAATAGTTGATTACTTTTCAACCTGAAGGCCTTCTTTAGTGGCATAGGTCAGCCTTTGGTAATGCAAGACATTCTCTCAATTTTTGTCTATTGGAAGTCCCTGGCATTTTTGAGAAATAGCTTGACTGAATGTAGACATCTTGGCTGACCTTTTTGTTTGTTCTCTCAGCACTTTGAGTATGCCATTCTAATGTCTCCTGCCTGCCAGTATTTCTGATAAGAAGTCAGCTTGTAATTGTATCATAGTCTTCTGCATCTAATGAGTCATTTTTCTCATGCCACCTTCAAGGTTTCCTCTTTTCTCTTTGATTTTCAACATTTTAACTATGATGTGTGTAGATGTAACTTTGCTTTATTTTCTAATTTGGGGCCATGGAGACGCCTGTATCTGTAGGTTAATGTTTGTCCTCAAATTTCAGAAGCATTCTGCTATCATTTCTGTAAATTTTTTTCTGTCCCTTTTTCTTGGTTCCTCTTGACTCCAATTACACATATGTTGGACTACATGATACTTTCCACTGGTCTCTGAAGATTCTTTGCTCATTTTTCATTAATCTATTTTTATTTCTGCCCTTTGGGCTGTATAGTGTCTTTTGAACTATCTTCAAGGTAACTGACTCTTATGCCAGCTTCATTCTGCTTTTGAACTCATCTAGGGAATTCTTATTTTCAGTTATTGTAATTTTCAGCTTTAGACTTTCCATTTTGTTATTTTAAAATTTCCATTTCTCTGTTGAAATTCCCCATCTACTCACTTACTAATAACACATTTTCTTCAATCTTTGAATATATTTTCCTTTAATTCAATGAATATTTATAATAGCTGCTTTGAAGTTTGTGTTAATTTAACATTGTGACCCACTTGTAATCAGTTTGTGTTGATGGATTTTTTCCTGTATATGAATCACACTTTCCAGTTTATTTCTATGGATGGTAATTTGTGTTGCAAACTTGTCATGCAGATAATATCATAGTTAGCTCAGGCTGCCATAACACAATATCACAGACTGGCTGGCTTAAACAACAGAAATTTATTTTCCAGTTCTCGAAGTTCTGGAGGCTGGAAGTCCAAGATGAAGTTTCAGTCCAATTCAGTTTCTGATAAGGAATCTCTTCCTGGCTTGCAGACAGCTGAACTTCCTCAGTGTGTGTGCACAGAGAGAGAGACAGAATGCTCTGGTGTCTCTTCTTACGAACACTAATCCTATTGGATCAGGGCCCCAACCTTATGTTCTCATTTGACCTTAATTACTTCCTCAGAGGCCCCACATCCAAATATAGCTACACTGGGGAGTAGAGTTTCAACTTATGAATTTTGGGGAGACACAAACATCTAGTCCATAACAGATAATATATTGTAGTGACTGAAATCTCTTTTCTTCTTACATTTATTGGTTTTTTATTCCAGTAGGCCATTAACTTGCCTGGACTCAAACTTAAATTTCTCTCCCCCATGGCATGGAAGAGCTGACATCTGTGCCAAGTTTTCTTGGCTTCCAGTTGCTGCTTTTTCAGCCTAGCCACTGTGTTGGTCTCCTCTGTACCTATTTAGTTTAGATGTTTGCCAAGGAATTTAGCTGAGTTGATGTCAAATTTTGAGGCTAACCCTTTTGGTGATTTTTTGCCTCCAAGCCCCTCTAGTAAATTTCCGGTTGCTTTTCCATCCCAGAATTATGCCCTCTGAGAAATCAGTCTAATAAGGATACTGTTTTTCTGCCACCCAAACTCTTTGTGGACCAGGAAATGCAGTTGATGAAAGCCACAACAAACTCCAATACTTCACCAGAAGCAATTCTTTCTTTCAAGAGACCCATCTCTACTTTCTCCTTGCTTTTTCACCAGACTTTCCAGGGTCACCTGAGCACATGCACACGGTACTGGTCATCCAGGGATTGGGACAAAGTTTATACACAGACTTTTGGATTTCAGCCCTTTTGTGTTGCTCCTGCTTCTAGAATTTTCCCTTAAATATCCAGTGATTTGCCTGCCCTGAAATGGAGTCATTTAGGATGAGGTACTTTTAAAAAGCTACAAAATTGTATTTTCTACCTGATGTAGTAGCAACCTTTCAGTAATAAACTCTTCTCAACTCTCTGACTGACTTTGGTAATTTTCCAGTATTTCCAAATTACTGTTTTTGATTTTTTTCCAGCTTCTGTAATTGTTTTCTGCAGGAAGAACTGCCCAAACTCGTTATACCACCTATCCTCAGGATCAATTTAACACATGAGTCATATCACACACACACATACACACAGAGGGGCTTAAAAATCTAAACATTGCTTTTCCTTTCAACTAGGATGGAATACAAATTCAATATTCTACACAACTCTGCATAATCTACCCTCTGCCTAAATGTCTGACCTCATTTCTTTCCACTCTCCTCCTTGTTCACGATACTACAGCCGTAACAGCTGGATCAGATAATCAACAGATTGCCTAACCAACAGTTTGCCCCAACCCCCTCTAAAAAGAGTTATGATTTTTTTCACGTTCTCTCTTCCATGCAGGCCGCAGATTTCAAGAATGTGGGACATATAGTGTTTCCCACCTTCCCAGACATATCCAGAGGTGGGCCTGACATACCAAAGGGTAATTCTATTCCCCTCACTGTGATTAGTTCAGGACTTGTCATTTGGAAGATTTGGGTAGCATGTAAGAAGAGGTTGACAGAGCATCTGAGAAAGTTCCTCCTCACTCTTCTAAGAGACAATTGGGAATTAATTTCCTTGCCTCTGAACCTGAATGAAGAAATTCTGATAGTTACTAGCTTCCATCCTACAACCACAAGGTACTAGTATTCAAGGGGTAGAGATCAAAGGTTAATGCAAACATATTGGGGAGGAAAACAGAAAGAAGGAAAAAACTCTGCGTTCTTGATGATGGGATCTGATGAGAAAGGCAGGCTCGTGCTTGCATCCTTCCACCTCGTCTCATCCATGTTAGAGTGGGACTCGGGCCTGGAACACTTCCTTACCAAGAGATGAAGAGCCCCCACAGCCTGTGCTGGACCGACTACCCTGTGTGGGAATGTCTTTCCCTCTTCCAGACTCATTGTGTTCTTTGTTCTGTTTAAGCTTGTGCATCCTCTGGCAGGTGGCCAACCCCACTGCTATATCTGCCCTGCAGGGAGGGGACAGGTCCTTCCTCTACAGCACAAGAGGAGTGCATGCAAGCCAGTTGCCTCGTATCAGAGGCCAGAAATGACCTGCTGGCCATGGGAGACCAATGCCCACTACAGAAGCTGACCTTGCTCTGTCCCTTGCCTGTATCCAGTTCAGTGCTTGACTTGAATTATGTTTTCCTTGATGGCTCCACTACCAAGATGCAATAGGCAGAAGTGTTTGAACTTCTCCTGATAAAATAGGCAACAGATGCCACAGGCTCGACAGGATCCAACAACCCCGAAAACTGTCTGACCTTTGCACTTAGAGTCATGTGAGCCAAAAAGTGTCCTCATCATTTTAAACTATTGGATATTTTCTCTCTCTCTCTTGTGAAAGAAAGCATGCTGGCCTTCTTTCCATTCCACAAAAATTCTAAGCTTGTTCATGCCTTCAGGCCTGTTCAACTATGATTACTTCGTTTTAAAGCTTCTCCCCCCATATCTTAATTTGCCCACCTCCTTGTGATAGTTCAGATCCCAATTCAGGTGCAACCTCTTCCGAGTGTCTTTCCCCAAGCAGCCTCACTGAAGCAGTCTCTCAATCACCGTCTAGCCAACGTCCCTATTTTATTTTCTCCTTTCAACTTACCACTATTTGATGTTGTATTACTCATATTTTTCTTTTTATTATCTATCTTTCCCAGTAAGTGTATCAACTCTTTGAAGGCAAACACCGTCTTGTTCACTACAGTATCCTCAGTGTCTAGAAGAGGGTTTGGCAGCTAATAGACCCTCAATAAATAGTCACTAACTGAAAAATAATAGAAATGTGTCAATTTGGCTGGAAGCAGTTTTGATGATGAAACTCACTTTTCATTAGAATAGAAATCTTCCAACTTTACACTATAAAACTAGCTAACTTATAAGAGAAAAATGTCACTAATATCATCTGAAGTCTGTATCGTTCAGCTCGTAGTTTTTTGCTCCTCATAATTCCTAGGAGATTTGGACTCTCCAAAATATTTGCGTTTGAATTTTTACAACACAACAGTCTCTTCCACTTGAAAAATAGGTTTAAAGGTCATTTTCCATCACTCAAATTCCTGGAAACAAATCTGTTAACTTGGGAGAAGAACCAAATACTATCATCTTTCCATTAGTCAAAAGACTTGCATTTTTATTAAATGTTATCCAAATGAGGTCTTTTCAACCAGCCTTTGCAAATTAGCACTAGATCATATGCCCAGAGAACAAAACAAATAATTTAGATAACACAGAAAGTCCTCGTTACATTAATATTCAACAGCATCAGAAGAACTATTCCTGAGAGATGGAAAGGAAAGTGGACGTTTTGTTGGTGTGAAGGGTTTGCATTGACCTTTTCAGATTCAGGGATTTGTTTTCTGAAGCGCTGTCTGCAACAAAGTTAAAAGCCAGCTTTAAAAACACAGATTTTTAACTGTTAAGAAAATGTAAGTATGAAATGCAGAGTTCTCTTAGAATTTCTCATTTTTGTTTTTATCTCTAAAAGGTTTGGACCCTTTTTTATCTTAATTACAAATAGTACAGGGTAACAATGCATGAAAAATAAAACTCGGGGCCGGCCCTGTGGCCGAGAGGGTTAAATTCACATGCTCTGCTTCAGCGGCCCAGGGTTTTGCCGATTCAGATCCTGGGTGCGGACATGGCACAGCTCATCAGGCCATGTTGAGCCGGCATCCCACATGCCACAACTAGAAGGACCCACAACTAAAACATACAGCTATGTACCGGGGGGGATTTGGGGAGAAAAAGCAGGAAAAAAAAAACAAAGATTGGCAATGGTTGTTAGCTCAGATGCCAATCTTTAAAAATAAAATAAAATAAAATAAAACTCAGCATGTGCTAAGCCACTACGCTTGAGTACTATCTTCAATGCATCCTTTCTCTACTCCCTATCTCTGTTCCCGAGACACTTTCTGTGTCTCAACTTTAACTCTCTAGGGCCCTATCCACAGTGAAGACTTGCTCTGAGCATGACTTTCACAAATGAAGCTTCAGTTTACCCAGCAACTATTTAATTCTTCTTTTCCACCTTGCTTTCCTTTTCCATTCCCTCCTGGGAATAGAAACTCCTCTTGAGGATAACAAAGGGAGAGGCTGAGGCACAAGATAAGTTTCTGAAAAGAACACTTTAACCTACAGTATTAATTAGGTGCCTATTTAAGCAACATTCCTCGTTCCTTACATTGGCCCCAATTACACATTTCACCCTTACTTTGACCTTCCTTCTCCCCTTCAGTATAACCACTACCCTTTTCTCTTCCTTAATCCTGAAAAATAGTGATCCCTTTAATAGTCCACTTAAAGTTACCCTGTAAGTACCCTTTCTCTATCAAAATATAAATGTGCTGTGGGACACAGACCTATTGTTTGAGAAAATATTTTGTTTTCAACTTCAAGATTCATTTCCAAACCAAACTTTAAGACTTGCTAACATAAAAGCTTCAAATCTCTTTTAGAAAAACACATTTTTTCTTTCTTAATTTGCCTTATAGATTGACATTATGCCTTCCTTGCCTCATTCGGTTTTTGGTCGACTCACTCTAGAACGTGATGACAACATGATAACCATGTACAACTATGGCTTGATCATTACACAAACTGACTGCATTGAGATGCCAGCACTGCCTTGTCACTAATATGTTCTGAAGCATTTTAATCAGAGGACTGTCCACAGATGGAAGTTCACAACCTGTCCCAGGTCTGTGTGTCTGTGGAACCTCAAAGCGCCGGAGCGAAATCCTCCAGTGGGGACCAAATGCTACAGAGCAGGAAACCCACACTAAACAAAATCAGGGGAAAGCGAATATTGCCAAAATGCAGTTACTTTTGGATCTATTTTCACATTACAATCCTGTCAGGTACACTGTAGAACCATGATGGTCTCCTTTCTTAGGCTGAAATTGGCACCACCTTTACCTTCAATCCTCATCAAAGAATTTATATAAATAATAAGCCTCTTAAAAGAGTTTATTGGTAAAATAATAACAATAATATGTTATATTAATATAGTATAATACTACGAGTTAAGACGACTTTGGAGGGCTGATCCTCCATGAGATTACCTGACAAATATTGAATCAACAGCCAAGAAACTGAAGGGTTCCACAAGCTTTGGCCCTTCATTATGTACTCATTCTGGTTAGTTCCTCATTGCAGCAAGAAGCTTCAGATGACCCTGCTCCTAGTAGGTGTTGGAGTTCCTATCTGGCACTGATGACGTATCTGACTAAAAGGACCAAGGGTCACTGAATAGAGATGCAGTCCCAAACATCAACCTCTGATCAAGACCTCTACTTGGGAAAGGGAGACACGAGTGAGACCCAGATTACTTCAGGGGTGATGGCAAGGAGTGGACGCAGAAAAGCAAGTGTATCCATTTATTAGATTGTCTGCTGGCAGACTGAGGACCTGGGAACCTTTCCTGACCTATCAAATAAGATGGCCAATGTTAGGTTCCTCAACATCTGAATTTTCCAAAAGGCCCAGAGAAAGCCAGCCAGTGTGACAAAATTGAAAAATAAAATTTCATTAGTCTTACTCTCCTCCTGAAATTCAGCCAGCATCATGGGTGATTTTAATATCTATGAACATGAATTACACAAAACCTTGCCTAACGGTTCTTAAATTACCTTAACTCCAATTACATTAACCTCAGCTCTACTGCAGCCACCCACCTTAGGTCCAACATCACCCAAGCAGCTCTGCCTCTGACATCTTTAACATTAACATCCTGCTTTTTGACCACAACCCTCAATCCTGCCAGCCTTCTTGTGTATTTTAATCCATTTCCATTTTAACCTCATTGGAAATATAGTCAGTGGCTAAATGTGTGGGCTTTCAAACCCATCCGCTTGGATCCACATCCTGGATGAGTTGCTTCTTAGCTGTACAAACTTAAAGAAAGCCTCAATTTCCTCATCTAAAGAAAGTGGAATTATGTTTAATCTAGCAGATACTCATGCCCCCCTAATACAGTAGTTGTGAGGATAAAATGAGAGAATCTGGAACATTTAGCACAGTGTAGATATGGAACATAGTAAGTGATAAATAAAAGCTAGTTATTGTTCACCCATTTATTTATTCCTAAATTTGTTAATTTTCTTCTAATTTCTTCCATATCCAGACAAAATCTGTGTTTCATTATTTTCTTTTCTCCACATAAGACATAGACAAATTAAGCCAACTTGCTGTTCTACTCTATGCCAGGACTGCTAAAAACCAATAGGAAAATAAAAACTTGGCATTAACTATCAAAAATGTAAGTCCTTCAAAAGCAATTCTGCTATTGCCATGGGTCAGTAAGCCTTTTATCTGCCAACAAACAGCAACAGCTCCAAATAGTGACAGCATATATTACGAACCACATTCCTCAAATATCCTATGTTATCTCCTTTCTGTAAAAATTTTGAGAGTACTAATTCCTTCCCTTTGACACTTTGTTATTATATCAATTATCTCTCTTTTTTTCCATGCATGTTAATACTCCTTTCTCTGTTTTCTCTAAACCCACTATAACATTTGCTGAGTCTGGGGCAACAGTAAAAATGGAGGCCTACATACAATATTTTTAAATATTTAAAAATATATATATATATATGTATGTATGTATATCTCAAGCTAACAGAACCTTCTGATTCTACCCAAGATGAAGTAACAGCAACTGGATTTGCTATCCCACCTGAAACAAATTCCCCTCCAAAAACACAAACAAAATATATGAAACTATATTTTTTAAGACTTTGGACACTAGTCAACAAATGACAGTGATCCCTGAGAGATGGGGAACAAATGAGTGAACCTACAGTTTCTTTAATTGACTGCCTAGGGAGAGTCCTCAGGCCACGCAGAGGAGGCAGGGTCCGGGAGGACCCAGTAGCTCCCTGACTTGAAGAGAAGGAGCTGAGTGTATAGGGAGAATAAGGCTGCTGGAGTTCACTGCTCAGACACGGAGGAGGGAGCTGCACAGAAATAGGACCCTGGGTGTCTGCAGAGGATCCTTTGAGTGTTCAGCAGAGAAATTATCAGTGCATGTACTTGATGAAACTCCCCAAAGTCCAGGGAAAACATCAGGAACCATGCCTGGCACTAACACAGGGTCAGGAAGAGTGTCTTTCTCCATCATCCAGACTAAGAAAACTCATCATTCACAGGTCATTAGGTGGACCACTCACGAAGGTCTTGCCTCAGTGGGGAGGAGAACTTAGGCTTAAACTGAGCACTAAACTAGCCCCAGCAAACAAGTCACAACAGAAAAACCAGAAAGGATCAAACTATTTCCGAATAACTGTATCCTGGGATGAAGTTCAAGATTATTTATAGGAATACAAAAGATATCTAGCACTCAAAAACATAAAATTCACAATGTATGGCATCCAGTCAAAGATTACCAAGCTTGCAAATAAGCAGGAAAACATGATCCGTAATGAAAGTAATCAAGAAAATGAAATTGACCCAGAACTAACACAGGTGTTAGAATTAGTAGAGGACAATAAAGTGGTCATAATGACTGTGCTCAACATGTTAACAAAATTAAGTAGAAACATGAAAGATATAAAAAAGACCCAGATATAGCTTCTAGGGATAAAAATTACCATGAGTGAGATGAAAAATAAACTGAATAGGACTAAAGGTAGACTAGATATCACAAAAGAGAAGATTAGTAAATTGAGAACATAATAAAAAAACTATTAAAAATGAAACACAAACATGAAAAAATAATGTAAAAAAATTAAAGAGTATCAGTTAGCTGTGGAACAACTTCAAGCAACCTAATATACAAACTCAACAAAGTATATTTCTGAAACACTCCACTCAACATCAGAAGACACATTCTTTTCAAGACGAAACAGACTATTTGCAAAGACAGACCAGAGTTGAGGCCATACGACAAGTCTCAATAAATTCAAAAGCATTGAAGTCCTAAAAATGTTACCTGACCATGATGGAATTAAAGGAGAAATTAATAACAAAACAATCTCTGGAAATCATCAACTATTTAAAAAATAATACACTTCTAAATAACCCATGGATCAAAGAAGAAAGAAGAAGGGACATTAGAAAACATTTTAACTTGAATAAAAATTTAAAAATATATCTATCAGAAAGCAGTCATAATGGGAAAATTTATAGCACTAATGATGACTATATTAGAAGAGATCGAGACAATGATCTCAGTTTCCACCTTAAGAAATTAGAAAAAGAAAAGCAAATAAAACCCAAAGTAAGTAGAAGGAAATAATAAAGACCAATATACCTCATGATCAAGGATGCAAAAATTGTAAACAAATTTTTAGTAAATAGAATCCAACTATATATATATATATATAAAGAATAATATATCATAACCAAATAGGGATTAATCCTAAAAAAGTGGAGTTGGTTTAACATTTGAAAATCAATGTAATTCATCATATTAACACAATGAAAAGAAAAAATTGTAATCTCAATAATGGTAGTAAAAACTTCTGACAAAATCTAATATCCATTCTTGATTAAAAGAAAATTAAAAAACTAGGAATATAAAATAATTCCCTCAACCTGATAAAGGATATTTACAAAAAATACAGGTAACATAACTTCTTAATAGTTAAAGACTAAATGCTTTCCTCTTAAGTTCAAGAAGAAAAACCAGCATGTCCGCTCTTCCCACATCCATTCAACATTCAACATTGTACTGGAGGTTCTAGCCATTGTAATTATCCACATGAGAAAGGCATTCATATGATAAAGAAATAAACCTGACAATTTGTAGTTGATATTATTGTCAATATAGAGTCTAATGAAATCTACCAAAAAGCTGTTAGTCATAACAGGCTGGTTTTTCAAGTTTGCAAGATACAAGATCAATATATAAAAATCATTTGTATTTCTAAATACTAGTAATGAACAATAGGAAACCACATTTTTTTACAAAACCATTTACAATAGCATCAAATGAAATTCTTAGGGATAAATCTGACAAAAGATGTGAAATGTACAGTAAAACAACAAAGTGGTGTTGAGTAAATTATTAAAAGATCTAAAAAAATGGAGAGAGATAATTTGTTCATGGGTCAGAAGACTCAATATTGTTAAGCTATCAATTCTCCCCAAATTGGTCTATATATTCAATGCAACCATAAGCAAAATTCCAGTGGCATTTCAGTAGAAATTAACAAGCCAATTTTAAAATTTATATAGAAATACAAAAGACGTAGAACAGCCAAAACAACTTTGACAAAGAAAAATAAATCTTGAGGGTTAACACTATCTGATTTCAAAACTTATAAAGCAATAGTACTCCAGATAATTTGGTACTGGCTTCAAGATAGCCACACAGATCAATGAAACACAATGGATCCCTAAAAATATTTTAAAAATTGATTTTTTTTACAAAGGTACAATAGCAGTTCAGTGGAAAAGGATTGTCTTCTCAACAAATGGTACAGAAAATTTGATCCATTCCTTGCACCGTATACAAAAAATAATTCAAAATGGATCATAAACCTAAACGTAAAACTTAAAACCATAAAATTTCTAGGATAAAACCTATTTGTGACTTTGGGTTAGGCCAATATTTCTGAGATACGATACCAAAAGGACCATTTCTAAAACAAAAAAAATAAGTTGGACTTCATTGAAATAAAAAACTTCTGCTTCTCAAATAACACTATTAAGAAAATGAAAAGGTAAGCCACAGACTGGGAGAAAATATTTGTGTAGCATATCTCTAATAAAAGACTTCCATCTAAAATACACAGAAAACTCTCAAAACTCAATAAGAAAACAAATAATCCAATTAAAATATTTTAAAAAGATTTGAATAGACGTTTTACCAAAGAAGATATATGTATGGCAAATAAGTACATGAAAAATATGCCCACATCATTATTCATTAGGGAACTGCAAATTACAGTGAGATACCACTACACGCCTATTATAATGCCTAAAATTAATGACTGATTGTACCAAATGTTGTGGAGCATGTGGAAGCATTGGAACTTTTATACACTGCTGGTCAGAATGTCAAATAGTACAACCACGTTGGAAGCCAGTTTGGCAGTTTCTTAAAAAGGTAAACATACACCTACTGTATGCTCCTACCCTTTACTTGCTAGTATTTACCTGAGAGAAAAGAAAGCATATGTCCACACAAAAACTTGTATGAAAATGTGCATAGAAGCTTTATCTTTTACAGACAAAAACTGGAAACAAATGCCTACCTACAGGTTAGTGACTAAACAAATTATAGTGTGTACATATAATGGAATACTACTCAGCAATAAAAAAGAATAAACTATCAAAAATGCAATAATGATTATTAAAATAATTATGTTGAGTGAAAGTTAGCCAGACCAAAAGCAAGCAAACAAACAAACAAAAAGCAGACATGGTATATGATTCCATTTATATGAAACTCTGGAAAATGCAAATTAATCCAGAGTGATAGGAGCAAATAAGTGGTTACCTGGGACCACAGCAGGCAGGAGGGTGTGGAGGGTGGCATTACACAGGCACAGGAGAACCTTTGAAGATAATAGATATGTTCACTATCTGGATCGTGGTAATGTCTCAGGAGTCTATAAGTACATATGTCAAAACATCAATTGTACAATCTGAATACGTGCAGATTATTGTATGTCAACTTTACCTCAATGCTTTTAAAAAATAAATCAATCGAGCTAACAAACCATTAGATATATTATATTATCTTACCTTGACAGCTTCTGCTTTATAATGACCTGGAAGTCCAGGTTTGAATTTAGAATTTCTAGACTCAGATTTCCCACCCATCCACCTCTCCTCCTTCACAATAGCTATTCTGTGGCCAGCCCCCAAACCTAGCAGCCCCGGACCTCAGGAGGACAAATTCAGGAAAGAAGTCTACATAGGTTCTGGAAGTGTGATCAGAGACATTTGGACGCAGAATTCTCTTCAGCAGGGTGTATCCCTTCAGACTGCAGATTCCTTGCCTTGGGTATAGATGTAGCAACAGGGCAAAGGGGGTCCTTTTAAAGTGTAGACCCTGGGCAGGAGCTCCATTTGCCTGGGTCTAAGAGGAACTTCCAAATCATACATATGTTCAAACCTCTCCTATTTAAAAAAAAAAAAAAAACAAAAAAACAGACTTTCTTCACTATGTCTTCACTTTTCCCCTTTTATTATAGCCGAACTTCTTGAAATTATTGTCTACACTCACCCACTTTATTTCCACACCAGCATCACCCTCCCTCATTTATTTCTTGCAATCTGGATTTAACCACCACCAATCTACCAAAATTCTTCCATGCAAATCAGCAATGACCTCCTAATCCTCACATGACTTGAAGACTCTTCAGACAGTACTTTGCTTTGCATTTCTGCTGTGTTCCACAGTGTTGGTCATCCCCTGCTCACGTTCTCCCCAACCCTGACATCCCTGATAACCAAGCCTCCTGGTTCTTACCTTTCTCCTCCTCCCTGTCCTTCTTCTCCCCAAGAATAGTTTGCTTCATGTAGCCCTTTGAATGTTATCAATATCTAGGTTTCCATTCCTAGCCCTGCCATCAAGAAATTCCTCTTTGTGAAGTGACACACATCTGTGGTGGTTTCAATTATGATCAGTATATTCCACACTCACATTTCTTCCTGGAAGACATCAGTCACTTCTTTATAGATCTTTCTGTTCCCAATCTCATGTTTTCTTCTAACCCCTCTTTCACTTTACTGCTTGAATGATCTTTCTAAAATGTTAATTTGATCTTAAAGCATTTAATGTTTTTCGCTTCATCAGGATAATCACTACTTCCTAGTCATCATAGGCAGGTCTTTTTCCCTTCAGTTCTAGCCTACTTTTCCAGCTTCACATCTCACTACTCACTTGTGCTCTATCCATAATATCTCCTCACCTAACATATTTGCCCATGCCTCTGCCTGAAATGCCTCTTTCACAGTTTACCATCTCCTCACTCCTCAGCTTTCAGGATTCTGTTCAGCATAACTTCTATGAAGCTGTGTCAGACCATTATCACCTATTCTATACCAAAAACAGATTTAGAAAATAATAATAATAATAGTAGCAGCTACCTTTTATTGAGTGCTTATCATGCAGCTCATCTACTTACTACAACTACCCTGAGAGATAGATAGATGATAGGTATATAGATAGATGGATAGATAGATCAATAGATAGATAGTAAGAGTATCCATATTCTATAACATAGAAAGGAAAACTTGGAAAGTTTAATAACTTAGATACAGCTAAAAGATAGACGAGTAAAGATTTCAGCTGAGGGCTATCTGACTCCTAAATCTGATCTCTTATCAACCTCATGAAATTCTTTCCTTAGTCCTTCCATCATATACAAGGATATTTTTATAATAGGTCTGATTAGAGTGTAAGTGCAATGTTTATCTACTCCGCTAAATTAAGAGGCTCTTGAAAGCAAGGACTTTCTATCCCTCAAGATAGGCTAAGTTAAGCTGTGGTAAAATCTCAGTAGTTTAATTCTCTCATCCGACTTGTCCAACATTGGCCAGGGGAAGAGCTATATTTGTTGTGGTCACTAAGGGACACAGATCACAAAGTTTCCCTCTTGATATGCTTCCATGGCAGGGAAACGAGAGCCGGCAGAGTCAAGCATAGACAATTAAATTGTGACAAACAAATAACAAAGTAATATCTATTGGGAAGGAGGTGGAGAAATGCAATTTAATCATATCATATACCTAGAAAGAGAAGTACTGGAATATTGAGACTAGCTCTAGGGACTACCACAAATTTCATCTTTTTACATTCGTTTCCCTTTTTACATTTGTTACACACAGTTTCAGAGCAAAGTAGCAGATGACTCAATAGATATAAGTTTGTTGAATAAATGAATGAATGCTTTTCCAGAATCCAGATATATATGGAGGTGAAAGACTAGGAAAAGAAGTTTAAGCTTAGTTCCTCTAAGTAATTTTCCCTAAATAAGGAAGTATGATAGAAGAAACAGTGTTCATCCAGATAATAAAGGGCAGTATTTCTCAATAGAAAGAGCAGAGAAGTTTATCCTCATTGTCTTAGAAAACAAGTAGTACAGGATTTCTTAAGAGGATCTTGAGGGGAAATTATCCTGAAGTAGAGTTTACTAGACTGGTGGAATTTTTAAAATTGGTTCTTTGCATGTCTCTAAATTTGTGAAAAAAATTCAGGATGAATTTGTTTTATACAAAAGTCTACATTTCAATACGGTGTTGAGTCAAGATCAATGCTGTCTGCTAGAAGACCGCCCTAATTTGAAGCTTCCCTGTAAATGCGGGACTTGAGAGGGTCCTTTAGCCTCTTAGTCACCCTATTTTTTCATTTACAAAATGAAAGGATTAGGTTAGATAATAGATAACTGACTTTTCACTTTTGGACTAGATATTCTTTTTTAGAAAAAGTTCTGATTGTGGAGTATGAAAAGGTTTTATTAAGAATTAAACAAACAAACAGGAAAACTCAAATACCTATTTCACATGACCCTACCATTCCCTTTCCTATGACCTACAATCTCAAATATAAGGTAAATTTCTTTACCCCAAAGTGACCCCTCCAAAAGAACGAACCAGCTTAAAAGCGATCCTTTCAAAAGGTGCTTTCTCAACTCCTTTTCTTGAATAGAATTGCAGGGACCGAGAGAAGATATTAGCCCCAAATAGACTTCATTGATGTTAGTTTTATGTGTGTACATATTTAGATAGATGATGATGATGATGAAGATAGATAGATAGATAGATAGATAGATAGATAGATAGATAGATGCAGAGGGAGAGAGAGTTACTAAGACAGAAATGGTAAAAAAAAAAAAACAGTGGAAATTAACATATTTAATAGTTATTCCTGGAGTCTGACCACGTAATTCCAAGTGTTGATATTGTGGTAAACAAGATCACTTTTAAAAGCAATATGATAAATGATTATATTGTGCAGAGTAATAAAAATACTGAAAGTCTTAATGTTATGTAAATGAATACTTATATCTTGGGATAAAATTTCCAGTAACAGCATCATAAACAGATACAAAAGTATAGATGATGGGCTCTGAAAAACTGTTGACTCAAAAAAATGTCTCCAATGTTAAAAATTAATGACATTTCATGAACTGTGAGATTTTTAAAAATTAACATTTTAAAATAAATTTAGTATTTGTTAAAATACGTGATTTTAAGTAAGTCTTTGTAACTAAATAAACTGGCTTTCCAATGGGAAAATAGGAGCTATCTTACATTTAGTGTTGCTTTATATTGGGCATAAAAGGTTTAGCATACATTGTAATATACATAGGAAATGACTATATATTATTAAGTGAAGAAATTTTTATTAAACAGCATATAATGTCATATTTTCATAATGAATCAATGTCTTTCTCTACAATGCTGCCTCTTGGTAAGACGTTCACCAACATATTGACTGTGATTATCACAAGTGGTGGAGTGAGATGAAAGGTAACTTTGTTGTTTCCTGTTTTTCTCCCTGTCTAAATTTTCTACAGTAAACATTGTAATAATTTTGATATTATAAAAATACAATACAAGAACACAACATCTTCTTTGAAGCTATGTCCATTTTGCACCTCATTGATCTACAAGAACAGATGTATTTGTCTAATAAGACGTCATGTATTTGTAACATCCCACTCTGGCATATTACTTTTAATTTCTATCTCTACTTTATACCTAATATAAATGAGATTTATGTTTAAATTGGTTATTAAATCATAAGAAAAATACTATAGTGTTGTATGGGGGTTCAAGTCATAAAAATACACTAGTGAACCAAATAAGTCCAATGATCAACATTTCTTCATTTTCTTATGTTAGATATGTAGTTCAATTATAGTTCTTGTCTTATTTCTAATTCTTCAGAGTTAAAGATGTTCTTAGTCTTCAGATGAGAATCCAGAGTTCCATGTTGAGGATTAGCAGAAGTATCAACCTTTATTGGCTATCCTGCTGCTCTGATTGACCTAGAAAATCAAGCTTTGTTCCCTTCCTTGGATCCTGAAAATGTAAGTGTGCATGTCTATTGGGAGAAGGGAGGCGAGAGCAAAGGACAGAGACCAGCAGATCCTGTGGGAGCAGAATGACCCAGAGCAACAGCCCTGGAGAGTGAAGGGACACATTGACAGTGGCTCCCTGGGTGTGTCTTCTGTTTTGAAATCTATAGCTCTGCACTCACCCTTCTTGTCCACTATGATTTCTTAATATTTATTTTGGTTCTTTGTTGTAATTCATCTCTTAAAGATGAAAGCTGTAGAAGACTAATCTGGTGTTTACTAAAGCTCTGTAAAATTTACTCTTTGTTTTCCTCATCTTTGAATTTAGTGTATTTATTCCCTGAAGACCAACAATTTTACAGACATTGCTATGAGATAAAATATTCATTTCCCAAATTTTCTTTTTTGCTCATCTCCTCTTTCTGCCCCCTGCCCATCCCAGTAAACATGAAGACAGTCTCAGCAAGAATCCCGCAAAGAAGGCATGTCAGTTGATCACACAATTTATACTTATAGTTGAGTCACTCGGTGAAAAAGACCTTACTTCACAAGGAGATTAATATCTTTATAAGGATTCAAAATCAGTTCAGAAAGCAAGCAGGCTGTGAATCAAAACTGAATCGATAACTCAGGACAGGGAAAAATGAAAAAAGAAAAAAAGTATCATGGGGAATGCGACCTTTCAAGAAAGGGGAAGTTTTGAATGAGAAGGCTACCAGGTCATCATAGGCTGGAGACAGAGCATGGAGGAAGGATAAAGGCATGTGTGTTGGGATGCAGTGACCAGCCCTGCCTGGAGGAAGCTGTGTTGAGTTACTGAAAGTGAAGGCACTTTATGAAAGGAAGATCATGTTACTGGCTTTATTGAGAAGTAGTGAGAAGAAGGTGCTTAGACATTGTGGATGATCCTGAAGACCAGACCTAAAAGTAAGACCTTGTATAATAAACAATTTATACCTATTGCAATGTTTCAGAAAAGATGTGTCATCATAGAATTATTATTTTCACATTATATTTGCAGTGAATTGAAGAAGAGAATGGAAAATGGAGAGAAGTCTCAAGAAAATTCATTAGAAAACTGTTAGAATAATCAAGGTATGGGGTAAGGGAACCTGGTTTAGGGTGGTGAGGATAATGGAGCAAAAAGAGTATGTCAAGAAAAAAATTAAGGAATAAAAGTAATTGGGAACAGACTGGGTTATGGGAATGGAAAAGTATAAGGGGTTGAAGATGTCCTGAAGCATAAAAGGATTGTGGTACTAATGACAGCAATGGAAACACTGGGATGGGACTCACGTCAGAGGATTTGTGCCAATCCATATTCTTCTTGCTAATTTTTGGTTCTCTAAGTAGATGCCAGCTAGTCCTAAAAAAGACATTATTGTACTGACTTAGCAGTGGTGTAAAAAATAAAGTAAAATAAAAGGGCCTTTCTGGGCCACTCATTTATAAGAGAGTGTTTACACACACACACACAAAAATACAAAAGAGTTCTTAGGAAACCCTAAAATGGTATTTCCAATACAGAGCTGAATATTCTCACTACCACTTAGATGTATTTATCAAGTCAAATGTTGCCTTTTTTGTCTTATTTAGATGACCTTAAGATTCATCATATGTTTCTAAAGATTGTTTTCACTTAGCTTTAAATAAAAAAGCAAATATGTATATTTTCCAGTTTCTTCTGGCTCCACGTGCATAGCCTCTGAGTTTTAATAGTCCTTTTGAAGTCTAAGTGGAATAGGCAATACACTGTGTTCACCCATATCGTTTTGAAACTATCTGACCCATTATTACATAAAGATGAGCGTTTCACTTAATAAAGCCTTAGAGTAACACAATTTGTTACACCATAATTAAAGATGGACACATCTGTTCCATTTTAATTCAAACCTCTTTGAACATAATTACATAAAGCTGCAAGAACAGAAATTCTCAGTCTTAGAAATTCACTATCCAAAAAAATCATCTGTCTACAGAAACTACGTTGTCAAAGGACAATTTGTAAAATGAAGTCAAATAGATGTCTCTCACTCTGTATCAAAGCACGAAATAAAGCTAAGACCCCAGATTAAAGTACTGTCCCCATATGAAATCCACTATTAATTAAGGAAACCCAGCTGAAGGACAATCTTTATAAAAGTACTAGCATTGCATCCCTGTGGAGAGGTAGTATCTTTGTATATTCTCTTAGCCCATAGATAAATAAAAAGGAAGTAATAAATACTAAAGACACTTAAAGGGAACAAATATATGGATATATTTGACATTCATGAGTTAACTTTAAGCCTTCTGCTCAATTCTAAATTTTGAGTCATACTATGGTCATAGACCTTGCTTAAAAAATAGCATATCCTCTTGATAAGGGCATAACCATTATATCCAAAGTAGTTTTTAGGCTAATAATAATCAGATGTATAAATAAAGAACGTGGAGGTAAAGGAAACTCTACGATTTCAGAATGAATTCTGAGAATTTAATCACATGAGTTAAATGGCAAGCCATGCACACAAACATCCCTAAAATGATGGCTGTTAGTCTGTTTTATTTATGTTCCCATATCCTGAAGATGGCTTAATGAGGAGACGCAATCAGGATTAGCTAAGCAGTGAGAAGTTGGAGGGAACGGGGTGGCAGGAAGATTTATATAAATATTTGCAGAGACTGGGAAGAGCAGATGCTCCTATAATCCAGACAATGTGTGTGCACTTCATTTTAAAATAAAATAAAACCGTTGAAAGCCAAAATATAATTAATCAGAGGAAATGCTTTAATCAACATCTTCCAAATCCTTAAGCACTGCTGAAAAGATTAAAGAAACATAAAAGAAATTAAAATATGATATTCAAAAGGAAACCAGAATTATTCTATTCCTGACATTCTCCTTTTATTTCAGATGTGGGATGGAGCATGCAATTAATATACATTTCCAATTGCTGCCAAGTAGTGAAATTTCCTAGGTGTTTAAGGTACTAAATAAATCACCTAAGACTTACTGTATAATTTACGATGTAGTAATGATAGCTCTCTCTTCATTATTAATTTATTATGAGAAATGTGTATGCTTGCCTTTATTTCCTGTAGTTCTAAACAGAGATCTAATGGAATAGGAGATAGCAAGTTTAAATGAGTGTCAGTTTTGTATTCAAAGTTTACTTACAAAGATGAAAGAGAAGTTATATATCAAATCCATGTAGATATCCAGTTTGGATCATATAAACCCAAAATAAATGTAATTAACTTTGAACTCAATTTTGGGCCCAGTTCTTCTAAACTCAGAATCTCTCTTGCTATTATTTCTGTTGTTTTCTGCCCAAGATTTGATGAACTGCTCAAAATGAACCTATAATTATTACTAAAGCTCAGAGAAGAACGCTTTAAACAGAAGATTTTAAAACAATATCTCAAGGAAATAAAAAGCACATGGCTTCATGGCAAATTCAAAATATATAAACATTTAAAGCTCAGAGCATTTGCCCTTTCCACAAACAAAATTTTGTTGGTGACAAGAATTATTTCATATGTATCACCCTCAAATCATATACCTGTGCAACACTGTAGCAAAAGTTTACTATAGCATATTAGTTGCTGATACTTAAAAGAAAGAAAGAAAAGACACACACACCAAAAACACCTTTCAAATAAAAAGTATCAAACAAAAACTAATACCAAAAATAACGTATTCAAGCTAGTAAAGCAAGCAATCTGAGAATGATCTAAGTTTAGTGACTTAGATTTAATAATACCTGGTTAAAGACCTATATGAGTTTATATAATACTCTATTGAGACAATGAATAAAAATATGTCAATATGTGAGTAATAACAGAGCATCACCATTGTTTTCAAACATAGCAAAATACACATATTCAAATAAATGGTGCTCAAGGAGTTACTTTTAAGAGAAATGCCTTTACATTTTCTGAAATATTCTTCTACATAACATTAGTGGTGTTAGATCAGGATACTTTGGGGACCTTTTTTGTTTTTGAAAATAATTCAAGGTCATCTAAAGCCAGATCTGGGTCATAATTTCTGGTTATAATCAAGGGGAAACTAAAAAGTAGTATGACATTTCTTCTTTGGGAATAATAAAAATAAGTCGGCATTTATGGAATGTCCATGAAATATCAAGAGTTGTTGAGTATTATGCAGAATTATTCTAGTCTTTATAATTATTTCTCCATCTTACAGATGAGGAAACAGCTGTTTGTAGAAGTTTCATAACTTGCCTAATGTCACATGGCAGGCACACTGGAGAACATGAATTTAGACTCAGAAATATCTAGCTAGTGCAAATCTGGGATGCTAAGGTTAATTCTCAATGAGAAATTCCAAAAATTGTTTTCTTATTTATAATTCTTTTTACTTCCCCAATTTCTGGTATAACAATTTATCTTACATCATGATTCAGGTCAATATCTAACTTACATTTTATGATGTTATTTTTTAAAGGAAAATAGGCTATGAACACAACTATTCCTCCAAATATATCATGATTATTTCTAATCTAGAAAGTTAAGGGGACCAGGCCATGGCTGAGGGGTTAAGTTCACATGCTCCGCTTCAGTGGTCTAGGGTTTCACCAGTTTAGATCGTGGGCGTGGACATGGCACCGCTCATCATAGCACAACCAGAGGCACTCACAACTAGAATATACAACTATGTACCAGAGGCTTTGGGGAGAAGAAGAAGAAAAAAGAAAAAAAAGATTGGCAACAGATGTGTGCATAGGTGTCAATCTTTAAAAAAAAAAAAAGAAAATCAATAAAACTCTTCAATAAATATTAAAGACTTCAAATACTTGTCTAGCATAATTAAATATTAAATCATTTGGTATAGTTTTCATAAATTTAACATGGATACTTTAATTTTAATTAAAAAGTAAATATGCCTCTGTATAAAAAATCATTTGGCTGTATAAGTTTTAGTATGTTTACAAAAGACTAACAAAATTTGATATGAAATATTAAATTTGCTGATGTAGCATACAAACATTGATTCCAATGTTTTAGTTTATGATGTTGATATCAGCTTTAAAACATAACTTAAAATGATTATCTCATATACAGTTCAATAAGACAAAGACATATAAACATCATGTACCATTGAACACTATCAATTAAGCACGTACACCTAAGATAAAGCTGCTCAGGTGGCATACTAGAGAAAGTGGAATTATCACAGACAGTTTGTATCAATTAAGAGAGTTCAAGCAGTTATTTAAATACTTGAGGCTATCCATTAGCCTTCAAAGCTCAAAGAAATCACTAAAACGTAATTATATCCAGCTTGGTGATTGGCACTTCAGTTTATGAGAGGTTAAGAAAGCTCCACAGGTCACAATTGAACAAATAGCTCCTGATCACAGCACCAGTGATACCTTGGAAGAACAAGATTATAGAGAAGAGATCTTCGTGTTTAAGAATGTCTGTGAGGTTTTTGAAAAGTGAGATTTGAAATAGCAACTACTATTTGAGAAACAATGCCAAAGAATCAGCTAAAATATATCATTTGTGAACAATTCAGTTTCTAACAACATGTACACAAACCACCTGCAACTTTAAAAAACAGTTGGTAAACGCTATAAATCTTAACTTCAATCTCAGAAGCAGTGTTAACAAATACATTCCCTCTTACTTGGAGGTTTCTTTTCTATAGACCTGTCTTAACCCCTTTAATCATCCTCCTAAATACTACCTCATGGCAGGCAATTAAGACTCTATAAGCATTCAGAATATACATCTGTGTATCCATTTCTTTTTGAGACAAGAAAAGAAAATTACTTAGCTGTAATTCTTACTCTCAATGAATTGTAATTACAATAACTCTAAATCTTTTGAACTCAAGCGTTTCCCCAATGCGTTGAGATTAAATATATTCCATCCAGCAAGCTCAAAATCATTGAATGTCCTCACAAATAGGCGAATGCACCTGCAATTCTTAAAGTCCAAAGTGTATCTAAAAATGACGACTTTACATTTTATAATAGGAAGAAAATGGTGAATGGAGACAGTTATAATGGTGACCCAGAAGATCAAGAAGAAAAGTAAAAAGAAAAAATTTACTTCGATAGATCTAAATAAAGTGTCTTTCCACTTAAGGAAACGATCATAAGTTCTTACCTCCATAACTGGGAGCAGTTCTGATTAATGCTACTGTTACTCAAGAATTATATGGTTTATCAGTATTCAAAGATTTAGTGAGTACTGAATCTATGCTGAAAATAATTTAACTATGGACGATTCAGAATTCTCTTCAGGATTTTTTCCCCGACCTGAGCATCATCATTAAACACATACATCGTTATCCCTGCACAATCTTGTAGGGGCAGAATGCATAGGAAATGGGGTTTTCCTGTACATACTTTAAATTATATGTGAGAATGAATCTGCTTTTAGTTTATTTAATAGACATTTACCTCTTAGTTATATTTGAACAAAAGTTTATTCATTGACTTTTTTATATGTTGGGTTTACAGGTCAACAAGATTTCAGTATATACAGAAATAATAGCATGAATGTGTGCACACACACACACATAATTTGTACAGCATGGAAAGACATGAACATGCCTTTACATAGATGAGTAGCCATGTGGGCGAGTACTCACCAACACTCCAGCTGCTGAAACTTTCTACATCACTATAGCCGTAGTGACTCCTGGGGCCTCACGTAGCTTTCTCTGGTGAGGAAATAAATGCCCAGGATCTCCATTACCCCATTGCTTGAATCCTTGGTGCCATGAGAACTTTGATGTCCTCCCCTCACTGCTGGAAGATGAGGGTGGGGGTCTGAATAGCAGTGGTGTTTTCACTCCCACCTTCAGGCCCACTTCATAATGGGAGATGTGTTCCAGAACCTTGGGTTAGAAATTAGAATATGTCGTCCCATAGAAACGAAAATCTGAATAGCTGAAACTTCCCAGATAATTAGTATCACAACTCAGGTACTTTATAGGATTTTGTGGACTGGTCAGGATAAACTACCTTATATAACATCAATATTATTAGAAAAATACATTTGAATTAAGTTACTTAACTTAAAAACCAATTTTTGAAATATATGCTGTTCACTATGTGGGAAACATCCATAAGTTAAAAACACAAAGGAAGAAATCAAAGTTACCACTCTATAAAATCATTGCATTTTTCCTAATTTTTAGTGGATATACTTTTCAAATGTTTTGCATTGGCAAATAACCAAATGGTAAATGGTAAAGTCTGGGGAGCAGAGAGCTCTGCCCAGTATAGAGGGGATATGAGAATTAAGTCACGTTTTCATGTGTATTATTTTTTATTCTAATTTAACTAGCTGTTTTGTTTTTTTAATCTACAGACCTGATAACACTAGACAATTCTTTCTCTTTTTATCCAAATTATCATTTTTGTTTTGCTTTTTACTGGATCATACAATTAGCATGTTAACAAACAAAACCTTCTCTTGACCCCACTCTCCACTACTCCATTTCCTCCTATGCAGCCTTGATTTATAGTTTCCAATTCCCTCCCTCCCATTCTCTCTTAAACCCGTTCCAATCAAGCCTTAAGCCCACCATTCTGCCAAACTGTTCCTGTCAAGATTATGACTGACGTCCTTGTTATTCAACCCAATGTCACTTCTCTGCTCTGGACTTAATAGCAGCATTTGACACAGTTGATCATTCTCTCCTTTCTGATATATTTTCCAAGATAACCTCCCACTCAGTTTTCCTTCTTTGTCTTATCACTTCACCTAATTTCTTGGTTTCTCTTTGCTGTCTATTTCCCTATTGATTTTGTGCAGTCCCAGGACTTAATGTTAACACTTTAAAGACATTATTCCATCATCTTGTGGAGTGTATGGTTTCTGATTAGAAGTTTGTGAATTCACGAATCATTATTCCCCTGTAGGTAATGATTTGTTTTCCTCCTGCTATTTTCAAGACATTCTCTTTAGCTTTGGTTTTCACAAGTTGGACAATGATGCCACCAGACATAATTTGATTTGTATTTACCTTGTTCTGGGCTTGCTTACTTTCTTGAATCTACAGTATTGTGTCTTTCATCATATTGGAGAAATTTTCAGCCGGTTTTTCTTCAAATACTTTTTCTGGTCTATTCTGTTTCCTCCCTTCTGGACTCCAATAATAGTTGCATTTGCTCTTTTGATATTGCCCATAGATTCTAAATATCTGTTCAAATTTCTGAATTTTTTTTTTTTTTTGCTTTTTCAGATTGAATAATTTCTACTAATCTTTCTTCAAGTTTACTGACTCTTTTCTCTGTCATCTCTACTCTGCTGTTAAGACCATCCAGGGAATTCTTTAATTCAGATACTGTGTTTTTAGTTCTAGAATTTCCACTGGATTCTTTTTTTTATGTATTCTGATTTTCTGCTGAGAGATCCTAAATTTTCATTCATTATAGGCAACTTTACTTTACCTCATTGAAGCACAGTTAAAATAGCTACTTTAAAATTCTCGTCTGCTAATTCCAACATATGCATTATCTCAGAGTTGGGCTCCATTGATTGTTATTTCTATTTAGAATGGTCACATTTTCCTGATTCTTCATATGCTGAGTAATTTCAGATTATATTTAGAGCTTTTTAAATGTTATGTTATGGAGACTCTATATTCTATTTTATTCCTCCAAAGAGTGGGAAATTTGTTTCATCAGATAGTTAGTTTAATTGGACTCAAACTACAAATGTTAATTTAATTGGACTCGAACTACAAACCATCTCACTAGAGGTAGCTCAAATGTCAGTTCACTTCTTTTGTCCTTATCTGAAATCTTTCTCAATCATGTAAGGTTCAAGTGTCAACCAGGTATTTGATAGAGTTTATACACAAAGAGTAGGGTTCCCCTTCTCTGGCTGTCTATTTCCCCATTCACTTTCTACTCTCATGGTTGCCCCAAGCTCTATCTTCTGATTCTTCAGGCCAGAAAAACTTAACCTTTTCTATTGGAGTTTAAAACATTCCTTGCAGAAACTACTGAAGATGATACTCAAGTTAAAAGTTTTAAAAATGAGAAATTCACTCATTGCCAATTACTTCTTACAAGTTTCAATTTTCCTTCATAATATGCCTGGTTTGTTAACTCCTCAGAACCTTTGAGTAGTTCTTTTTGGTATTTCGTTTACAATTTATTGTCATTATTTGCAAGATGGAAGTCTGTTAGAAGATTACTTAAACATATTAATAGGGAGCCAGCCCTCAATTCTGCCCCATAACCTTAAATATTATTTCTATGCTGAAAACTCCTTAATTAATATCTCCAGTCAAGATTCTTCCAGACTCAGGTATCTAAATGCATGTTCAACATTCCAGTTGGCTGCCAGATAGACATCTCAGACTTAACATATCCAAGATCAATCTCCTGATATTTTCTCCAATCCCAAACTTGTTTATCAGGCAGCATTCCCCCTCTCACTGGGTTGCAACTACATCCTTCTAGTAACTCAGGACAGAAAACTTAAGAGTTCCCCTGACTCTTCCCTTTCATATCCTTTATCCAGTACAGTAGAAAATACTGTTGGCTCCACCTCTAAAGTATATTCCAAATCGAGTCACTTGTGCACATCTTCATGATGGCCACTATCATCCTTTGCCTGGATTACAGCAATAATCTCCTAACTGCTCTCACTGTAGCTATGTTTGCCACCTCAGTCTATATTCACCACAGTAAACAGAATGATCCTTTGAAAAGGCAAATCAGATACTTTACTCCTCTCTTCAACACAAGTAACAGAGTCTTGTTTTACTCAAAGTAAAAGCCAATCCTATAAACTGAGCTGTAAGCCCTACAATCTGCCATCCATTATCTCTCTGACTTCGCTTACTGCTCCTCAAACACTTCTGCTTTTTCTAGAACTTTTGTTCTAACTGTTACCACTTTGAGGTCACTTTGACCACTCTATTAAATACTGCACCTATCTCACCCCATCCCACTCTCCCAATCATTTCTGTCTGTGTCACCCTGCTAGAATGAAGCTCCCTGAGGGCACAGACCTCTTCCTCCAGTATATCTCAAGTACCTAGAGCAGTGGCTGGCACATAGTTATCGTTCAATAAATATGTGTTAATAAATGAATATCAAGCCCCACCCTGCCTAATGGCAGAAAACAGAATCTTAGTGATTTCCTGCTATACTTGGTCATGTCAGGTTTAAGTATAGCTAATTCAAAATTTCCCTTCCTCTTCTTTCTCCTCAATCCGGTACCTAATTTTCAGGGGCTTACACGGAGGCTAGGGAAGTGAGGAGAGCATGTCTGGCCGATGGCTGCCACCTGTACTGCATTGTGATCTGCTGAGATAGCCTCTGCCTCTCCGGGCCTCTGTTCCTGCCTCCCTCTCCACTCTGTTCTCTGAAAATCAGTCATTACTCCATGGTCTGCAGTAACATCAACCAACCAAAACTGAGTAGTCATTTTAGACCACCGGTTCTTTCTCTCAGCCAATTTTGCACCCTCTTGAAGGCAGTGGAAAAATTTAGCTATTTTCCTATGCTCCTCTGGAGTCACAAACACCCTAAATCTTTATCAAGACTTTATTATCTTGGATTCCATTGAAAAGCCATTAGGACTCACACGCTTGTCAATATGGGAAATATCTTCAGGGGTAGAGTCTGCTGACATCCGAGAATTATCCCCTCTACCTTTGGATATCCAAACTTATGTTGGGGATTTTTATCAACACCCCTCCCATTTTGAGAGAACCCTGGGGAGGGATTAGAAGCAGAGCATGGGCCCAGCTCTAAGGGGACTTAACTGTCTGGCTTCCTTTCCTGTTCTACTCCCCTCCACAGTTCAGAGGAGCTCTTGGCAGGAGTGGGGGGATTCGGAACTGGATAACAAATTTTTTCCTAAATACTTCCTTCTTGTGTAGGAAGTGAAGCTTTTGAGTTTAAAAGCCAAGGATTTGCTGCATTTGTCTTCCCCCCAATCCTCCAATGACAGCATCCAACAACTAATTTCTGGAAGCCTGCACTGGGACAAAGGGTCTCAAGGCCCAAGAAAAGTAAATCAAAGAACTTTAAATGTGGGGGAACAACATCAGGCAGAGAGGGAGGAAGTGATGATAAGGAGGATACTTCAGTCAACACTTTAAAATAGTCACAAATACTAGCTCCAATCTTTATCACCTGAAGAACTTATTATACTTAGCTTTTTGTTAAAAAATAATCATGTAGCAAAGAGAATAAAAGAAGATGAGAAAATGCAACCAAGCTTTTCTCGTGAGGTGGATTTCCACAGTAATGCTGACCTTGTCCAATATTTTCACGACACTAAAGAATAAGCCATTTGCTAGCCTGGAAAGTCTGCTAAAGTAAGAAAAACTTCAAATTCCATGAGTGTGCGAAGGCCTCCCTGTCTGACCCTAAGTATGGTTTAGAGATTCAGGGACACGTAAGTGAAGAAAAAAAGAATTCTCCTCCTGTGACAAAAAGTATTGAGGAACAACCTGACATAACATATTAGCATCAAAAAAAGCCAAAATCTAAATGAAAATTCTTAACCTTAATGAAGGTCATATGTAAACACACAGAGACTTCTACACTAGCCTTAAAAGGGAACTTGGGAAATTAACTTCCACACATGATTGACTTTGAGGTTTTTAGTGGAAAGTAGCTGCTTATATCCTAAGTAATATTACTCAAAATTTAGTTTCTTTTATAATTAATGAAGCAATTGAAAGTAATTACTTTTTTATTGCAAGGGAGCAAATTGTTTTAAAAAGTTAAATCCTCAGGATATTTGTGCGAGCTTTTCCAGTCGCCAGGCACAGTCTCCCAGCCGAGGCCCTGTCTCAGCAAAACGGCAGAAGGACCTTCCTGGGTGACCTGTTCAAGGTCAATTCCATACCATTGCTATCACTCACTAATTCTGCAGTCTGTTTCTATAATTCTATAAACTCCACAAAACAAGCTGTGTCTTACTTAGTTCTTCACAGTATATGCATCACTTAGCATAATGCTTAGTACAGAGCGGGTAACCAATTAAATGTCTGTTAAATGAGTAAAAGACAAAAGAAATAAAATATGCAGTTATTTTATTTATATAAAGTCTATTTTATTATATAAAGTTTGAGGACTTTTTTAACTGAGATTCATAATTTTCTGAATGACAGATCTACCAATACTTATTAAATATAACAATCTTTTCTGTTTGTATCTTCTTCCAAGACTCCATTGCTTCTGAAACTGCTGTAGAGAGCTGTGCTGTAAATATTTAACAACCTGCTCTCTAAATGAAAAGTAATGCATGTATATATGTACATAAATTTATTATAAATTTTACTGACATAAAGGATGTATAGCTTACAATTTACAAATAACAATAAAATATACAATATTCTTTATTGAAAATTGCATAGAGCCCATTGATTCTTACAGAAGCTTTTGTGATTTTTGCCCTAGCCAATCTATACTTGAAAGTGACAAGTGAGAGTAATTCTAATGTGGGTATCAGTTGACATTTTTGTTTATGTTTTTGAGTACAATAAAAATGACAAAACAGAGACATACGTCAGAACATCACACATTTGTCGATAATATGAGCAACTTTTTTGCTGAGTCAGATAATAGTTTTCAAATACTGGAAGAATATTTTCTCAAATTCTTGTGGTCTTCACAGTGTAACATCTGTAACACAACACATTTTTAAGTTTAATCTGCATTATTCATATGTTCATCACTGATATATGCATCACTTTCTTGTGTGTAGACCAGGAGTAGGAAATCTTTCTTGTAAAGGGTCAGATAGTAAATATTTTAGACTATACGGGCCATATAGTCTCTGCTATAATTACACCTCTTTGCCATAATAATGCGAAAGGAGCCATAGACAGTAAATAAACAAATGGATGTGTCTGTGTTCCAGTGAAACTTGAACTATGTACAATAATCCAACTACGTACAAATACTCCAACTACGTACAAAAGCAAGCAATGGGCTGGATTTGGCCCAAAGAATGTCCTTTGCAAATCCTTTGCCTGGATATTTAACAGAACTATAAACCAGGCCTAAATTTTAGCATCCCATTTTCATGGTGTAAGTACGCCTCACATTGCTGACTTCAAACTATCAATGTGACATCACTGCATGCTGAGTTGGAAAGAGATGGACAACAGCATAGAACACCATTATGTAGCATTTCCATCACACAGACATAATATATGTAAATAACCTGAAGAGTACGGATAACAGCAATGGGTAGGAAAATAATTAGAAAGTGACGGGTTGAGAGTATTTATTAACTTTGTTTTTAATGTATTTTATTTACTTGAAGTTTCTATAATTTAATTTTTTTTAATGGCTGTGTTTAAAAACTCCTGAAAATTTAATAATCTGCCCTCTTGAGCTGGTAGTGATAGGCTTCTGCACACCGCAGCTCTCTCTCCTTCCTCGACACCCTCGCTACCCTCTGCGTCTCCTCCTCTAGTCTGGTTCTTCTCCTCTTCACTTGCCCTTGCTTATTCTCCGGTAGCTCCTTGTCCCGTGCTCACCTTCACCGACAGTTCGCAGCGTGCCTCCATTGTGTGGACGCTGCTTAGTCCCACAGCGTGGTCCTTTAGCATAACTTCAACTACTCCTTCACTGCTGATCATATTCAAAAATATACAGTTAGCTCTGCGTTGTCATTCACAATTCTAAATGGCCTGCTCTTTTATATACATATACATATTTCCATGTGGATGTTTTGATTCCTTATTGTCATTTCAAATTTAAAGAGCCTAAAACCCATCATCAAATTTTCAGTCCCGTCCCTCGTGCCTTTAATTGTTCAAGGTGTTTTTGTCAGTCAGACCAGCTGCAAATTTTTAATTCGACATCTCCTCAGCCTATATCCCTTCTCATCAATATTTCCTGATAAATATATTCTATACGTCTCTCTTTATTCACTTTCCCCCACACAGCTCACACCTGAATTACAGCCAACGGTACCTCAGTTGATCTCCCAGTCTTCAACCAGACCATTCTTCCAGGGCCTATCACAGTGTAGGGAGGTTCATTTATTCTAAATCCTGAGTTTATCATACTTAAACCCTCGATTAAGACCTAGAAATGGATTTTATTGCCTGCCTCACTAAGCCTAAATTTCATGCCTCGGTTTCAGGGGCTTCATAATTTAGCCCAACTTATCTTTCCTAAGCAATTCCATTATTCAGTATCTCCCCAAGTAGACAAAATTTTTAGATACTGTGACTTGTAATTCATTTTCATATGGATAGTCAGTAAATAGCTTGTTCATTTATCTCTTATTTGTTAATGTATTTTTAAACTATTGGAGCTGCATTAGGAAACTCAAAGGATATGCTTCCATCTGAATAATAGAAATACAATATGTTAAAGAAGATGTAGATCCTAAAGATGCTCTATAAAGAAAAACTTACCATTCATCTATTCGCCCCCCAGACCGAACAAATAGGCCAATTCCTAAGAATTGCGGGAAGTGCCAGGGACACTAGGATGAATAAGATACATTTTCTGACTTCAAAAAGCCGCAATCTACTCAAATAACAGTGTAATCAACATATTTTTAAAATAACGTTGCCTCAGAAACTTTACAAGTTTTGGTGAAAAACGTACTAAAAGCTACAACTCCACATGTCATTTCAAGGACTATCTTGAGGGCTTATTGAAGCCTAGTTCCTTCATTAAATAAATTAGATAAAAGATTCACAGGATATTTTTTAAATTAACTTTTAAAATATATATTGAATTCCAGGCAATAATAAATACTATAAGAATATTTGAAAATAATTTATCTCATTTCAAATTTTAATAAGGATTTTATGGCCTAAACATTTGATTTAATCTATTTTTATGAGAGAAACATATTTATACTTTTGTAAATTTTTGGCTGTTTTGGAGAACACCAGCAATTTTTGGTTACAACATGTATTCTGCCCAGCACATCAACACTACTCCCACAGCAACAGGCACTTTCACATGTGGCAAAAAAGAATCGTTAGTTTTCATGGTTACACACTTCAGAAGAGGAAATCAAACACTTTTAAAGCCTTCTTAAGCACCTTTTTAAAAATATTGATTTTAGACCATATTTAATCTCTTGCGCAATTATTATTACATGCAATATTACACATATAAAAAATATTGTAACAAACAGTAAAAAGTTATTACTTAGTTGGCTTCTCTAAACAAAAGTACATGCTACTCACTTTTCCATTAGTAGAATAGGACAATTGTATAGTATTGAGATTTTTTTTCCCTAATGTGAATTCAGTAAAAAGTCCTTAGTCGTAAGAAAATTTAAATTTCATTATGAACAACTGCCAAAATTTTAGAAGTGATTGTCCACTATAGAGCTGTTAGATGACACAAACAGATGTTTAACTCAGCTATAGGGAAGCACAATACATGCAATATTTCTGCATTATAAAAACAGTAGTAACGAATAATGATTAAAATCCAGAGTATGTAAATCCTCAACTATATTTTAAAGTGAAATTAAAACATGTTTAAGAAAAGGTATAAATTTTTAAGGATGTAACATAGATACTGTTTATCCACCTGGATTTCATGAAATTCTTAATCTCCATTGTTATATGAAGCCTTAAAAATTAGCTTTCCTTGGTTCAGGTGGATTAGGCAGGAATCTGTCATCACCGTGGCATTAGCTCTCGTCGTAGACGTTAAATCTCCTTGGAATTAAATGTCTTAAGAATGTGTAAAGACAGAAAAATGAATCTTTCGGTGAACATTTTCTTGAAGAACTTTGTGTTTCTAATGTGATAATCTGTGTGTTATCTTTAAACCACAATTCAACCACGTAAAGGTAACTTCAAGCTGACTAAGGAAGTTGGGCAAAGATCCATTTCAGTTCTGAAATGCTATGATCTCACACTATAAGCTCATAACACCTTTTTTTCTAAAGTCAATGTAAATGTCATATCTTTTATCCATCAAGAGTTTCTTAAATTACGCACCTCACCAAACCTTATGATAATTGTCACTGAGCAATCCAGTGTCAATTTTAGACTTGTAAGATGTGACAAGACATGAAATGAAACTCTTTCTCACATAGCTCATAAACTTATTTTGAAGGCAAATGCAGAAAGATATTCTAAATTTGTTTTGTAAAAAGTAATACTATTAGAATATCTGCACAAAGTCACTACTTTAAAGACAAAAGATACTAGCTTGAATCTATAAATTACATTTATTTTTCAAAAATAAATATCACTGCTGTGGAAAGAAGGTAGAAACAATAGTGGAAAGAAGGGTGAAAGAGAAGGACACAGGAGGAGAAAGAGAGAGAGGAGAGGATAAAAACTTGCATTCAGAGACCAACTCTGCAGCCTCCTAGTTGCTTTGCTTTGGAAAATGACTTACCTCTTCAGCATCATTTTTCTCATGATTGCTGAGAGAATGAGGAAGAAAGGTATGTAAGGCATTTAGTTTACACTGGGTTCTTTTCCATTAAAACTGAAATAAAAAGTAATTTAATTCTCATTCCTTTTTGATTGAAGCTAACTATGTACAGGCATTCTCAGTTTCAAAATTCTTTATAAAGAAGCCATGTGACTCATTGGTTCAGCAGCAAGAACCCAGAAATTTTTGTGGCATACAACCAATGAGTGTGGGTTACTTCCGTGCTGATGAATCATAAATTTATATTAAAGACAATCAAAGTGAAAAACTTCAGTAGGAACACACTGGTTAAAGATATACAAAATTTTGAGGAGAGCAGCCCCTGTAAGGTTTTGATTCTCCACTTTACGTCTCGTTGTGGGGCTTGCCCTTCTTGTCTTGCAAAATTCATCAAAGTGAGAATAAATACCCCTTCTGGAACAGCAAGTCACACCAATTCTTCTAGTGAATTTGAATTCTTCTAGAGACTTTGAAATAGATCAGTAACGAGGCATTGAAGCCACGTGGGCATCTGATCTTCGGGCTTCAGTTGTCACAGATTTCTGCTGAGCTCCCCGTTGCTCCTGCTGCCTGGCCCAGTCAGCTCCAATGGCTCTGCTGCTTCTGAGCCGTGCGTCGGGGCCACAGGACTCTGCTGAAGCTGCCCAGGATCCCTCCTGCCAAGGCACGCACAAGCCATTCTGCCCTCAGACCTTGCGGCCTCACCAGCAGTGCTGCGGGATACACGGAGTGGTTGTTACCAGTTTCAGGACCCAGAGATTTCCTCCTCAGCATCTTCCCTGAACTTCTAAAGCATGGAGAAATCTTTCCAAACTGGAGCGGAAACACCATTCTCCAATCCAACACGTTCAAGTTATTCTGTCTAAATCCACAAAACCCCTTCCTCTTAACTCCTCTATCAGCCCTCCAAATTCTTCTGAAGACTTAGCATTCAGAAAACAAAGTCCAGACAGACTTTCCATACCCTTTCCAATCTACTCATGACTGGTTTGATGACCACAGAAGAGAAATATCTCCTTAAATGGACAAAAGAATAGAAAAACAGAATACAGGAGGAAAACTATAGATTAACATCCCAAATGTTACCAGTTCACAAGGGTATCACCTCACTTTTTTTTATTTCACTGAAATCATTTGAAATATACGAAGGCTCTTAAGAAAATCCAACTGCCCTAATCCAGATTTATCACTCTTGTTTTTTTAAGTAATTATTTTAGGATCAGACATGGTGCCCTTTGTAGGGGAAACAAAGGGTGTTAGAGTCTATGACAAAAATAGTCTGTTTTTCAGTGATGACTACCTCCCCGTTTTTCACATTATAGAAATCTGTTGAAGAAGCAAAGGAGGGTCCTATTAACTGCTTCCACTGTCTCACTTTAAAATGGCATCCTGAAGGATGCTCAGTCAATCCTCTACTTCAGAAATGGTTATAATCCCTACCCTCCCCAGCTGTGGGTTTCATTGTTTAGTTCCAGACATAAGTATGTCACTGTATATTGTGACTGTCTCTCTAGCACCTTCAAACTCCCCCTCTTCTCTGATGCCTTCTAGTTAGCACTTGAACAAGCTCTACTCTCTTCAGCCTTGAAATGCAAAAGTTTTCCCTCCCAATGTAAACTCTCAGTAAACTACGTCCCACCCTCTTCAATCTTCAGAGCCAGACTCAATGAAAATGTCTGCAGTGTGTCTCCAATATCTCTCCATCCATCTTTCCTCAAATCACACACTGACTAACAGTCCACAGAAGCAGCTCCAACCCAGGCTGCCTTCTCGCTGCTAGATCCTATGGGAACTTCTCAGTTCTTGTTTCTAGTTTAAGACTGATTTTCTGGTCTGGGTCCTCCACTCCGGCTGGCACCCACCCACGTGTAGTGACTGGCACGTAGAACTCACCCAAAAATGGCACAGAAAGCAGTAGTTCTCCCTAACTCATGATTTCCAGCAAGGTACATGTATTCCACTGAAAAAAAAAGATTTAGACTTCAGCCTAAAACCAATTCAGAAATGAGGAAGATTTTAGTTTAGGTTATTTTTATTGTCTTTGTTGCTTTGTTTATTGCTATTACTACACACGTGATTTTGCAACATATTTCTTCACTGGATCTTAGGGAGGGTTTTTTGAATATTCTCTTCAAACTGATTTTCCATCCACACTATCCTTGGAAATCAATTCCAAAGTAAGAAGATAAAACCCTATCAAATAATTCAAAATATTTAGCTGTAACTAATCTTTCTCAGGCTCATCATGAAATAAATCCTCATATTATAAGATTTCAAGCTATTTTTACCTTGGTGATTATATTACTTTTACAGCAGAGAATTTTCATGGTAAGGGAATTGTTATATATTATGTTCAATTTTATAATACAAGTATCTTATTTTTGCAATAATTCAAAAACTAGCATACAATTAATGGAACCAACCTGGCTTATCTAAGAATACACTTAAATAATCTAAGGAGACAAAACAATTTTTTTCAGTGTCTGTGAAACATTATTCTTATAATTCTTTTGTGGTTATCCTTTCCATAAATAAAACCTTCACCATATCACCATTAATTTAATATTTCAAAAATAATTGAAAATAAAAATAATAGTGCATATGATGGAGAAAGAAATAAGATAATAGAAGAAAAGAGGGAGAATTAAAATTGAATGCATTTTTACTTTCTTCTGGTTTGGAAACACAGAAACCCAGGAACCCTAATGATCAATTTTGTCTCCCAGATAAAAAGGCCTCCAAACATGAATTTTTACAAATAGATCAACCGTGTCGTTCACCGTTTCTACCTCTAATTCAACCATAATCCTCTACGTCTCCCCGGGTGAGGTGTGGATGGCCAGGGGACGAGGCGGGCGAGAATTATCCGTGTCTTGGTAATGCAGCGGGCCTTTAAACACGTGGAGGCAGACACAGGCAGTGGAGGGACGAGGTCCACATAATTCATGTAATTAATACCGTCTACTATTATAGTTGAACAATTCCTGTTTATGGTTTTCATCTACAAAACAATACAGATTTGATCATCTCACTTCCATCACCAGGGCTTCCACCGTCTACGAAGACACACGGCCAGGCACAGCCCAGCAGCTGCTCCGGGCTCCGCGCCGCCTCCGCGGGCACCGCTCCGCCTCTGCTCCGCCCGCGCTCGGGCCTCCAGCGCTGTGAAGATACTCGCCTGCTCACTTCGTGCTCTCTCGCCTTCCCGTGCTTCTCCGTGAGCTAGAATCTATGTAAGACTAACATGTCAGTGTAACCAGATTAGGCCTAACACAGAGTCATTCATGGTAGGCTCCACAAAGGGTTTTGTCAGCAAGACACAACTAAGTTTCTCCTCTCAGCAGTCCCAGAAAAGGAAGGCCCGAGTCCACCCGCGGCGCTGCCTGCTCAGCACGGTGCCCGGCGCTCCGAGACGCCCCTAGTTCCGGCGAAGGGAGCAGCGCTGCTTTACCGGTCGGCAAACGCCCACGTAACGCCTTGCTCCTGCTCGCTCTGTTCTGTGAAAATCTCTGGCCTTGGGAGCTCTTAGGAGCGTCCTTCTGTTTGCTAGATGGGACGCTGTCCGATCATGAATCCCCGCGTAGGATCTTCAAAGTGCGCTCTGCTCCCCACAGACACCTGCCCTTCCTGCGGAGGCCCCCAGCCCCGCCGCCGGCGCGCCCTCTCGGTGCCCCGGAGTCTGCCGTCCCGTCGCCGTCTCATTTCAGGCTGCAGCAGGAACAGGAGTCGACTTCTAATCCGTGTCCTTGCCATCAACTGCAGCGTGCTGTATACACCTAAAGCTGTAAATGGATGAAGATAGCAAATTTATGACCCACCTCACTTCACAATTATAGTGATATGGTCTAAATCAAGGATTTATTAATAATTGAAATGTCAGTATTTGGTGAGATAAACAACAGCCAAATGTGAAGTCAATGATAAAAGCAGGCGGGTCATCGGCAGGGACTACCAGTGCTCCCGCTGCCCTTCAGTCCCGTGTCCCCTGTGCTCTCCTACTTGGCTCTTGTCCCCCGTCAGCCCTCAGAGCAGCGGTGGCCTGTTTCCAGCCATCCCCGGGGCGCGCCCGTCGGGAAAGCGCCCCGTTCCGAGGACCCCCGCCGCCCGGTCCGCAGACGACGCTCCACCGCGAGCCTGAGAACCAAGTCATAGGAGCACCTTTCAGTCGTCTTGAGCTCCCTTCACACTTTACTCAGGTGTTGAAGGAACCAAAAGACCAAGAGACAGCGCAACTGGCCCCACGACTTGGAGACGCCCACCCCGGACCTCAGCGCCGCGCCCTCCCGGGGCTGGGCGCCGCGCGGTGCTCTCCGTGCGGAGCGGGCGCACGGGGTCCCCAGCCACGCAGGACGCCCTTCCTCTTCCTTCCTCCTCTAGATCTTGCTGTGGGTAAAGAAAAGGCCTTGTCCTCTACTCACATATGTGTACCCACACGTTCTCTGACCGAATATATTCTCACTCTGGCCCCAAATGCCCCCCTCCCATCTGTCTCTTTACTGGGCGTATGATGGGAAGATTCAGCTTTACGTGAAGCGCGGGGAGAGGCCAGGCCCTGAAAGCCCCACTCACGCAAGCTCCTCCGAGAGTGTGGTCCAGGGGAATTTACAAAGCTTGAAGACTTTCTCGGCTTCCACACCCCCGCCAATCAAGGCTTACCTGTATATTCCCAGACAACACGCTCCGTCGCTCTGTTAACTTGTCTCATCTGATCTCCATAACGTCCACACTGGCTTGGAAGCTCTGTTATCCGTGCTTTCTGTATCTTTACTGTATTTTTCTACTGACCGTGATTTCATCATTTCCTTGTGCGTTCGAGCAACTCTCACCCTTCTCGGTTCTCTGGCGGTGGAACAGCATGGGCAGTGGCTCCTATCCCCATTAGCGCAATTCACATGGCACCTTGTGACTTCTGTATCACAGCCAACTTTGAAATTTACTCCAACAGGTGCCTCAACTGTCTTAGCTTGGGGAGAGCGTGGGGGTGAGGGGAGGGCTGCCCTCTGCATCAGTTCTTTCTTTTTCCATTTGTTTTTCTTTGTTCTTGCCTTTTTTTTTTTTACTGTGGTAAAATATACATAACATACAATTTACCATCTTAATTATTTTTAAGTGCACAGTTCAATGACATTAAGTTCTTTCACACAGTTGTGCGTAATTCTCTATTTCCCATCTGCCCTTAGCCCCGGGCAGTTATTCTACGGCTTGTCTCTGAATTTGACTACTTTAGGAATTTCGTGTGAGTGGAGTTATACAGTATTTGTGTGATTATTTCACTTAGCATAATGTCTAAGCTTCATCTATATTGTAGCACGTCAGAATTTTCTTCCTTTTTTAAAGCTGAATAATATTTCACTGCATGGATATACCACATTTTGTTTATCCATTTATCTGTAAGTGGACACTTGGGTTGTTTCTACTTTCAGCTATTGTGAATAATGCTGCTATGAAGATAGATGTGCAAATCTCTGAGTCCTCATTTTCAATTCTTTTGGGTATATATGTAGAAGTGGAATTGTTGGGTCACAGAGTAATTCTATGTTTAACTTTTTGAAGGACTGCCATATTGTTCATGTTAGTTCTTATATCCACCATACCCTAAAAACTTTTCTCCTTTGCTCGGATATATGCATTTGAATATAAACAATGAGGTCAGGCATAATAGTGATCTATTGCTGTGTCTCTACCCCAAAACCGGTCAGCTCAAAACAACAAACATTTATTATCTCACAGTTTTGTGGGTCAGGAATCCAGGACAACGTAGCCAACAGCCTTTGACTCAGGGTGTCTTACAAGGCTGCAGTCAAAGCCTTAGCAGAGGCTGCAGTCAACTCAAGGCTCAACTGAGGAAGGATCGCTTCTGAGTCCAGCCTCTTTGGGGAGTCTCAGCAGATGCACTTCCAAGTTCCGTGGGATGGCTGTAGGCACGCCCCAAGTCCTCCCTGGCTGTTGGTCAGAGATGTCAGTCCCTTGACAGCCCTATGGCCTGTCCATAGTGAAGCTCACAACATGGCAGACTGTTTTACCCAGGTTCCTGGAGAGAAAGGGAAAGAGAGCAGACAAAAGTTTGAGTAAGACAGAAATCACAGTCTTTCTGTGACCTAAACTCAGAATGACATCCCATTACTTTTGCCATATGATACTCTTTAGAAGTGAATCATTAAGTCCAGCAACACTCAGGGAAGGAGCTTACAGGAGACTGTGAACACCAGGAGGTTGAGGTCTTTGGGAGCCATTGTAGAGGCTCCTGGCCACAGCAAGAGACTTGTTTTGTTTGGGTTTTCACTGCTGTCGCCTAGAACAACCAGCATCTAGAAAGCGCTAAAAATATTTATTTGGTGAATGAATGAATATTAGTGTGAATGCATAAGCTGTCCTTTCACATGTTTATTTAATGATTAAAATCAGAGAAAATTTAACATAGTATATCCTAACTTATGAAGATCTTAACAACAAAAATTATTTTTTCCTCTCCTATTTTATTGTAATATTATTTATTACATTAAAACACCAGAATCAAATTTAGCAGCTCTCCCAGAAAGCATTAGGAAAACATACCACTTACTGACTCCTTTTGTATATTTCCTGGTATTCTGGTGGCAACTTCATCATTTTCTGACATTTGGGAATAGATAATATGGTTGAAGATGATGTACTCTATTTTAAGAATTTAACATCAGTTACTGAAAGGCTTTTATGCCTTTCAGTTAAGGAAAGCAAAGAATATTACAATGAAGATATGTATGATATTTATTCTTGGATTCTTTTTTTTTTAAGAAGGGATTTTTAAAATCACATCAGTAAAAACAAGGAAAAAATATCTTTAGTAAGCATAGACAGGCTGCTACGCTGGGTACCAAAGGTATATCTAAATGTGCCCTAGTCTTTTAATATTTTTAAATAATGTCATTTAGTGTTTTCTGAACTAGGTTACTTATACTCAAAATTTTAGGATGGGTGATAATTTATTAGGCTTCCGGAAAATTGTTAGCTATGTTATACCACCTATTCCTCACAAATGTGAAAGCTGCATTCTTTGATTTGTTCAAAAGACATAGGCAAGTTTAAGAAGGAACCTGGAATATTCAACAGTAATATATTGGACAATTCAGGAGAAAAAGTTCTGTGATACATTGTCAAGTCTTTCCAACAAAAAATAGACATATTTCTTAGCCAGACAAGATCATAAGCTATCTGGAGACTGTTGCACTAAGAGGAGAGAATGGTAAATAGGTTTCTTCTATTAGTCAATTCAGACCAATAGGAAGTGACTATTTTAAGGAAGATGTTGAAAGTTCTTTGAGACCACTCCCAGGTTTCAGCAGGTATATGCAGGTTTCAGCGAGTAGTGACTACTAGTGATGGGGGAGAAGAGAGTAAGTAGTAGCAAATATTTATTTATCGTGCTGTTTGCTGTGAAATAATGATAACAATAAGATGGTGTCATATATTTCTTTCACAGCTCATAGTGCCTCACATGGTTAATGATGAAAAGTATTTTGGGATTTTTTGGATTTATGCCTAAGCAACTTGGGCATGTTAAGAAATACACAAATGACTTGACTTAGATTGATGCTACCACAAAATCTTTCATGCAAATATTTTAAAAGTCTTGTCTTGCCCTCAAGGCTGGGTCAAATTAAAGCAAGGGACAAGTTTAGGCAGGCTTAGCACCCTGAGTCGGTAAAATGGGCCAGCAGATCAATTTAGACAAACAGCAGCATCTGGAATCCCAGGGAAATTACTCATAGGCTGAACTAAGGGTCATTACTGTCTTGGACAGACCAAGGTTTCTGACGGCAAATCCAGCAGTCAAAGAGGTTTCCCCCTTTCTCAGAGGATCGGGAAATGCAGACAAGGGCATTGTCCTTTCGGGAAGGAGAAGGAGCAAATAAAGTAAGAAACCACAGTGGGAAGAGGGTGCCCAGGCCTGGCCCAGTCGTCTTGGGAAAGCTGTCTGCCTCAGATGTCAGCTGCTCAATTTAATTTGGAATTCTCCAGCATTTGCACAGGACTGGATGGCAGGTGGAGCCTTCCTTAGCTGTGAGATGTGTGCCAAGACTTGGGCCCTGAAGTTTGGCTGCCATCTGGGGAGTGAGGACGACCGGGTAAGATCCTTTCCTAGGAGATTTCAAGGGCAGTAAAATTGGAAATGTTAGTTTGGAGTATCATAGCCAGACATTTAAAGAAACTAGAAGAATTTAGGATCCAGTCTAGCTTACAGGTGTAACAAAACTTTAAAGATAATTAACAGAACTAGAAATTAATATCTATAAAGGTACAAACATAATTTCTGTCTCCATAATAACCCCTATTTTTATTAAAAATAATCATAGTAAAACTAATTTGTTTGTGTTAAACTTGACCTGATTATTAATATAAATGCAGCAAAGATAGCAATTAACGATATAAGCTCTTTCCTAAGATTGCTTTGCTGGAACCCTGTAAGCAAGGTAGCAGGCCAATTTTTCAAGCAGTCCCTTAAAGCTCTCTGGTCGTATCTGAGTCTATGTACATTTTTTTATTATTATTTGCGTTCATAATAGTTTACATCATTGTGAAATTTCAAGTGTACATTATTTCTTGTCCGTCACCACATAAGTGCTTCCCTTCACCCCCTGTGCCCACCCCCACCCCTTTTCCCCTGGTAACCACTTGAACTGTTTTCTTTGTCCATGTGTTTGTTCATATTCCACATATGAGTGAAATCATCTGGTGTTTGTCTTTCTCAGTCTGGCTTATTTCGCTTAGCATAATTCCCTCCATGTCCTTCCATGTTGTTGCAAATGGGATGAATTTGTCTTTTTTATGGCTGAGTAGTATTCCATTGTATATATATACCACATCTTCTTTATCCAATCATCAATCGATGGACACATGGATTGCTCCCATGTATTTGCTATTGTGAATAGTGCAGCAATGAACATAGGGGTGCATATGTTACTTTGGGCGGTTGATTTCAAGTTGTTTGGGTAGATACCCAGTAGTAGGATAGCTGGGTCATATGGTAGTTCTATTTTTAGTTTTTTGAGGAATCTCCATACTGTTTTCCATACTAGCTGAACCAGTTTGCCTTCCCACCAGCAGTGCATGAGGGTTCCCTTTTCTCCACACCCTCTCCAACACTTATTATTTTTAATCTTAGTAATTATAGCCATTTTAACAGACATAAGGTGATATCTGAGTGTAGTTTGGATATGCATTTCCCTGATTATGAGTGATGCTGAATATATTTTCATGTGTTTACAGGCCATCTGTATATCTTCTTTGGAAAAATATCTGTTCATATCCTCTGCCCATTTTTTTATCAGGCTGGTGTTTTTTGTTGTTAAGTTGTGTGTGTTCCTTATATATTACAGAGATTAACCCCTTGTCAGATATGTGATTTGCAAATATTTTCTCCCAATTGGTGGGTTGTCTTTTTGTTTTGATCCTAGTTTCTTTTGCCTTACAGAAGCTCTTTAGTCTGATGAACTCCCACTTGTTTATTTTTTCTTTTGTTTCACTTGTCTGAGAAGACATGGCATTCAAAAAGATCCTTTTTAGTTTCATGTCAAAGAATATGCTACCTATATTTTCTTCCAAGAGTTTATCTTCCAGGAGGTTTCAGGACTTATCATGATGTCTTTGATCCACTTTGAGTTTATTTTTGTGTATGGCATTAGATAATGGTCTACTTTCATTCTTTTGGATGTGGCTGTCCAGTTTTCCCAACACCATTTATTAAAGAGACTACCTTTTCTCCATTGTATGTTCTTGGCACCTTTGTCAAACATCAGCTGTCCGTAGATGTGCGGTTTTATTTCTAGGCTTTCCCCTCTGTTCCACTGATCTGTGTGCCTGTTTTTGTACCAGCACCATGTCATTTTGATCACTATGGCTTTGTAGTACATTTTGAAGTCAGGGATTGTGATGCCTCCAGCTTTGTTCTTTTTTTCTCAGGATTGCCTTAGCAATTCGGGATCTTTGGTTGCCCCATATGAATTTTAGGATTCTTTGTTCTATTTCCATGAAGAATGTCATTGGGATTCTGATTGAGATTTCCTTGAATCTGTAGATTGCTTTGGGTAGTATGGACATTTTAACTATGTTTATTCTTCTGATCCATGTCCATGGAATGTCTTTCAATTACTTTATGTCATTATCTATTTCTTTCAATATTCTTACAGTTTTCATTGTATAAGTGCTTCACCTCCTCAGTTAAATTTATTCCTAGGTACTTTATTCTTTTTGTTGCAATTGTAAATGGAATTGTATTCTTGAGTTCTTTTTCTGTAAGTTCCTTATTAGAGTACAGAAATGCAACTGATTTTTGTAAGTTGATTTTGCACCCTGCCACTTTACTGTAGTTTATAATCATTTCTAATGGTTTTCTGATGGATTCTTTAGGGTTTTCTATTTGTAAGATTATGTCATCTGCAAACAGTGAGAGTTTCACTTCTTCACTTCCTATTTGGATTCCTTTTATTCCTTTTTCTTGCCTAATTGCTCTGGCCAAAACCTCCAGTACTATGTTGAATAAGAGTGGTGATAGTGGGCATCCTTGTCTTGTTCCTGTTCTCAGAGGGATGGCGTTAAGTTTTTCCCCATTGAGTATGATGTTGGTTGTGGGTTTGTCACATATGGCCTTTATTATGTTGAGGTAACTTCCTTCTATCCCCATTTTGGTAAAAGTTTTTATCATAAAGCGCTGTTGGATCTTGTCAAATGCTTTCTTTGCATCTATTGAGATGATCATGTGGCATCATGTGGCTTTTATTCCTCATTTTATTAATGTGGTGTATCACATTGATTGATTTGCGGATATTGAACCATCCCTGTGTCCCTGGAATAAATCTCACTCGATCATGATGTATGATCCTTTTGATGTATTGCTGAATTAGGGTTCCCAAAATTTTGTTGAGGATTTTTGCATCTATGTTCATCAGCGACATTGGCCTGTACTTTTCATTTTTTGTGTTGTCCTTCCTTGTCAGGCTTTGGTATCAGAGTGATGTTGGCCTTGTAGAATGTGTTAGGAAGCGTTCCATCTTCCCTAATTTTTTGGAATAGTTTGGGAAGGATAGGTATTAAATCCTCTCTGAAAATTTGGTAGAATTCCCCAAGGCAATTGTCTGGTCTTAGGCTTTTATTCTTTGGGATGCTGACTACTGTTTCCATCTCTTTACTTGTGATTGATCTATTCAGATTCTCTATTTCTTCTTGATTCAGCTTTCGGAGATTGTAAGAGTCTGAGAATTTACCCATTTCCTCTAGATTGTCCATTTTGTTGGCATATAGTTTTCGTGGTATTCTCTAATAATCCATTGTATTTCTTTGGTATCAATTGTTATTTCTCCTCTTTCATTTTTTTTATTTGAGCTTTCTCTCTTTTTTTCTTTTTAAGTATGGCTAGGGGTTTGTTAATTTTATTTATCTTCTCAAAGAACCAGCTCTTTGTTTCATTGATCCTTTCTACTGCCTTTTTTGTTTCAATAGTGTTTATTTCTGCTCTGATTTTAATTACTTCTCTCCTTCTGCTGACTTTGGGCTTTGTTCTTCTTCTTCTGATTCAATTAGTTGTAGTTTGAGATTGCTTATTTGGGTTTTTTCTTATTTGTTAAGGTGAGCCTGGATTGCTATAAATTTCCCTCTTAATATGGCTTTTGCTGCATTCCATATGAGTTGGTATCATGTGTTTTCATTTTCATTTGTCTCCAAATATTTTTTGATTTCTCCTTTAATCTCTTCAATGATCCATTGCTTGTTCAACAGCATGTTATTGAGTCTCCACATCTTTGTTCCTTTCTCAGCTTTTTTCTTGTAATTAATTTCCAGTTTTATAGCACTGTGATCAGAAAGGATGCTTGTTATTATTTCAATCTTCTTAAATTTATTGAGGCTTATCTTGTTTCCCAAAATATGGGCAATCCTTGAGAATGCTCCATGCACACTTGAGAAGAATGCTGTGCATTCTGCTGTTTTTGGTTGGAGTGTTCTATATATGTCTATAAAGTACAACTGGTCTAGCTTTATTTAATGCCACTGTTTCCTTGTTGATTTTCTGTCTGGATGATCTATCCATTGATGTTAGTGGAGTGCTGAGATCCCCTACTATTATTGCGTTATTATTAATATCTTCTTTTAGGTTTGTTAATAGTTGCTTTATGTACTTCAGTGCTCCTGTGTTGGATGCATAGATATTTACAAGTGTTATTTCGTTTTGATGGAATGTCCTTTGGTCATTATATCCTGCCCCTCTTTATCTCTCTTTACCTGTCTTAACTTGAAGTCTAATTTGTCTTTGAAGTATGGCACCACCTGCTTCCTTTTGTTTTCCATTAGCTTGGAGTATTGTCTTCCACCCCTTCACTCTGAGTCTGTGTTTGTTATACGAGTTGACATGTGTTTCCTGGAGGGAGCATATTGTTGGGTCTTGTTCTTTAATCCATCCTGCCTCTCTGTGTCTTTTTATTGGAGAATTCCATCCATTTACATTTAGGGTGATTATCAATATATGAAGGCTTACTGCTGCCATTTTATCACTTGTTTTCCAGATCTTCTGCATTTCCTTTGTTTCTCATCTTGTGTATTTTGGTCTGCCAGTCGAGTTATGTAGCTTTTTATGTTGTGTTTCTTTGTTTTGTCCTTATTTATTACTTGTGTCTCTGTTCTGCTTTTTTATTTAGTGGTTACCCTGAGGTTTGTATTTAAAATCTCGTGGATAAGATAGTCCCTTGTCTGATGGCCTCTTATTTCCTTAGACTAAACTAGTTCAGTTCCTTTCCTCTTCCCCTCCTAAGTTGTTTTGCTCATGTGTTATTCCATCTTGTGTTATGAGTTTGTGGTTAAAATGACAAGATTATCTTTGTTTTTGGTGTTTTCTCCCCTTTGTCTTTAATGCTAAACTTGAGTATTTACTATCCTGCTCAGATTCTGTCTACATATTTACCTCCTTTTTTTTTCAGGTATGAGGGCCTTCTTGAGGATTTCTTGTAGGGGGCAGTCTCATGGGTATGAACTCCCTTAGCTTATGTTTGTCTTGGAAAGTTTTTATTTCCACATCATATCTGAAGGATATTTTTGATGGATAGAGTATTGTTGGCTGAATGTTTTTGTCCTTCGAAGATTTGAATATGTCATTCCAATCTTTCCTAGCCTGTAAGGATTCTGCAGAGAAATCTGCTGAAAGCCTGATAGTGGTTCATTTGTAGCTCTTCTGCCTTGCTGCCCTTCGTATTCTTTCTTTGTCATTCACTTTTGCCAGTTTCACTAATATCTGCCTTGTAATAGGTCTTTTTACATTGACATATTTAGGAGATCTGATAGTGTCTTCCACATGGATTTCCATCTCCTCTCGTAGTTTTGGGAAGTTCTCTGCTATTATTTCTTTGAACAAGCTTTCAGTTCCATTCTCCTTCTCTTCTCCATCTTGAATACCTATAATTCTTATGTTGCACTTCCTAATTGAGTCGGCTATATCTTGGAGACTTTCTTCATTTCTTTTTAGTCTTATTTCTCTCTCTTCCTCTATCTGGAACATTTTAACATGTCTATCTTTGATTATGCTGATACGCTCCTGTATGATGTCCACTCGAGCATTCAGGAAATCCATATTTTGTTTTATTTCTTCCACTGTGTCTTTCATCTCTAATATTTCTGATGGATTCTTCTTTATAATTTCGATGTTTTCTGTGAAGTAGCTTCCGAACTCATTGAATTTTTTCTCTACATTCTCGTTTAACTCACTGAGTTTTTAGATTATAGCTATTTTGAATTCTTTGTCATTTAGATTACATATTTCTGTGTCCTCAGGACTGATTTCTGGGTACTTATCATTTTCTCTCTGGTCTGGAGATCTAATATAATGTTTGATATTGCTAGAGGAAGTGGCTCTCTTTTTCTCACATCCTGCTGTTATTTGGTCGCACATACACCTATCACCACTGGGTGGGTGTCAAGAGCCATGTATTCTGAGCCCTCTGCCTTCCACAAGATCTCAGACAGTGGAGCAAGGCTGCATGGGGGTGAGAGGCACCTGCATGCTCTCAGGGTTTTCTCCCTCTGCTCACATTATCTGGTCTCCTGGGGTGTTGGCCTGATGAGGTCACCCCCCCACTCCCCGCAAAAGCTTTCACCTCGTTAGAGTCTCCCTTCTAGGCTGCAAGGGCCCTGAGGGATACTTGATGTTCCCGAGGATGAACATCCCCTCCCACATTCCTTCCCTCTCAGAGGCCGCTGGTGGTCCCGGATCACAGTATTTAGGTGGGGGAGTGAAGTTTTCTCTTACCCCGTTGCACCTCCTCTGAGGGAGGCTCCAGTCCCTCTGCTCTCCATCGTATGGCTGCATGGGTCTCTCCAACATTTTTTGCATTGTATTAAGATGTCCTCTGCTGGAATATGAATGTCCTTTTCATTGTATGTTGGAGGGGAGAGATTACTGTGGAAGCTCACTCCACCATGACACTGTGCATGTTTTTTAAATATAACATTCTAGTCAAAGCCTTGGTAATGTAACCAATATTTCCAACTGTGTTTTGTTACAAGAAGAACAGGCCTTCTCTGAACCCATGCAAATACGTATTTTGTCATGAAAAGAATATTCCAAATTATGGAGAATCAGGTAGAGAGAAAAAGATAAAGGTTTCAATCCTTGTTGCAAAGATATACTTCACCAAGTTGCTGTAAGTTATAGCTAGCTCAAAGGAGAGGAGAAAAGGGGGTCCTTGACCCCTGGAAAACAAAACTTCAAAGCAATCAGTCTTTCATTCAAGTTTCAGAAACTCCCACCCAGTCAGGGTTATGATCTTAAAGTTATCAAAACCTGTATTCCAGAGTACTTGTCAAAGTCTTTTTCATGAATCTCTTTGAAAATGAAACATTTTTGTAAAAGCATCAGAGTAAAACAATAGCTGTCTATAACCGATAAAAGACTTTTAAAAAGGCAATGGGTAAATACAATTGACAAGAAAATTTGGGTATTTTTATGACATACATTTTAGGTAATAACTAAAATTACAGATAGTAACATTATACTAGAACATATCAGATTTTTAGCAATTTTATAAAGTTTCTGGGACAGTGTTTAGTAACATTCGCCCATATAATATAAACCGAAAAGCCTTATTGTAGCTTATTCAACCATGCTTCTCACATAATTTGACACACCAAATACGCCTAATTAGTGTGATATCTCTCTTTTTTACAAGGAGAGGGAATAAATCTCTTGAGATGTCCCAGATGCCCCTGGAAAATCCCAAGTTTACATCCAGGTTGAAAACACTTCATTTAGAAGTTGAATATTGAGAGAAGCTTGTCAAAAATATCAAAAGATTTGTACCCTTGACAAAATAGGATGACAGATCATTATGAAATAATACTTAAGTATCTATTTGACCAAAGTAATATAACAGGTTTTAAAGGCAAATACAAAAGGTTACATGGTTGTAAGCAAAGCTCAACCCCTTCACTACTGAGAAGACTCAGCTCTAAGTAGTTAAAGATCTGATAGAAACAGCACAGGAACTTATTTTCACAAAACACAAAATCTCTGTTTTGTAGGCAGATTGCTTAAAGGTAAAGAAGCTTTGACAGTCTGTTATCAAGAGCAGACCAATAGCCCAAGGAAGTCTTGTCCTCCTAACAGAAAAGAAAACCAATTTTTGGTTTTACATCAGCTTATTTTGATATTAAAATGTTTTCATCCCATTCTGAACCAGTCCTGACCACACATAAAGTTATTTTTCCCCAGATTCTTTCTCACAAACCTTCTACAACTTTCTTTTTACCTTCAGATTTTGTCCTATGTTTTCCTTTTCTCTATTCAAAGATAACCAGCCTCTCTTTAGGACAAAATCACTTTCTTTTTCCTCAACAAAATGCATTTACATTCCTTATACCTTCTTTTACCAAAACACACATCCTACTTTCCTTGTATACAGCGATGTTTCCCTTTTAATTTCTAGCAGCTTTAGTTACATATATTAAAATTCTTAAGCCTTAGAATCCCCACTTCCTGGTAAAAACTAAGAAGTAAGCAAACATGAACAGACAGATTTATAAATACATTTCATAATTTTAGGAGAATATGCCCTTTTGAATAGTGCAATCTTTCAATGTGGCACAACACATCCTTGCCGACAGACCTATATTTATCTTTAGTTTTTTTGCAGTAGAAAACCAAAAGTAGATAAACCGGTGTTCACTAATTAATATTTTAGTTTTTATCTTGTTTGAAAAATGATTTAGGTATTCAATGACTATTATTTAGTTTAACTTAATATAAACTTTGATCTTATTTACAATTATTTAATAACTTGCTTTTAAAAATCATGCTTGGATTAGACATTAAAAGGCCAACTATCATCTTAAGTTACTTTCTTGCTGACAAATTTTGTAACAGAGACAGCATAAGCCTGTTTGGTTAGTAAGCCCAGGCAGAGAAAAAAGTTGCACATTTGGGTTATACCCAATCTAACAACTCTGAAGATATGCCTGTTTTCTTTTTTTACTCCAAGAACTGTAAGCTAGCTTTTATTTACTAAAGATTAATCTTAGACCACGTGAACTTTTAAAAGCATTTGTGAGTTTCTATTATATTTCTGAGATTTAGGAACACTAACTTTTCAACTGCTTAATTTCAAACCATTTAAATAGAGCTTTTATAAATAAATTTAAGCAATACCATCCAGAGGTGGAAAAATACCACATCTCTGTAACATAATACATAGATACATAGAGAGACATAACGAGAGATCTCATTGCTTTCATTTTAAAACATTTAGCCGTGTCTCAGGTAAAAATTCAAAAGAATAGTTGGATCCAAATTGAAGTTCTGGCTGGTGAACTAATGTAAGGTTACTTGTTCAGATGGCCAAAGCCTTTTACTAAAGATTTTTACTTGCATGCTGTAAAGATAATTTTAGAGCTGTTTTTGGTGGTATTTTGTCTATTATCAAAAGTCTAGGATAATTGCTATTTAAATTTTTCCTGCTGGCTTTTATTTGTTCCAGTTAACTTACAAATAGTAATTAGAGATTTAGCATTTGAATCCTCAGAGGTCTGACTTTAAAGGGGCAGGTTTTTGCAGAAAGAAAGAGAGAAAGTTGGCATCTGGCGTGGAGCCTTAGACAAAGGAGGCTGGGAAGACAACAAGATGGCGCCTGAGGCAAAGACGAAAGCAGAGGGGAACATGAGGCTTCAGACGCCATTTTGCTCTCCCTCAGTTTTGTAGTTGGCTAACTTAGACAAGGAGTCTTGTAGTGAGGTGATTTTAGAGCTTTGTGGATTTCCAGAAGACTCCAGATAACAATGAAAATAGACATACCATTTGTTTTGTTTAATTTTAGAGCCATGATCTTCCGTTTGATTTTAGAAAAAGCTAGTTTGGGGAGATCAAAAGTTCCCTCATTGCAGTTTTGAACTGCTTTTGGTCTATTTGGCTGACTTAGTTAAAAATGTGCATGTTGGGGGCCCAAAGTTCTTAAACATAAACTTGGCTGGGCCTCTGAAGGAAGATTTCTCTCAGGAATTTAGATGACTGGGATCCCATTTCTGAAATTTCCTCTGAAAATCCAAGTTGGTAGAGTCCTAGCCCTGACCCCTGATGGAATCTAAAACTGAAAGAAAAGCTGCTGATCCCAGCCCAGATTCCAAAAGGAATCTGAAAAACCAAAGAAAAGCTAGATTTTCAGTAAGTCTGAGCCCCAAAGGGAACTGTGCTACCTTCAGAAAACAACCAAGTATTCACCAAGAGTGACACCGTGAATCCAGGAACAGAACATTGAACCTGGAGGACAAAATCCCCCCCTTGAGAGGACAAAGATTCTCCCAATCCCAAATAAAGTTTGAGATCTCAGAACTCAAAGTGAGCAGAGCTTGAGATCCAAGAGGAGACTTGCCAAGCTGAAAACAGGCAGCAACGCATAGCAGTGAAGACCACACGGCACTCAGTGCAGTCACCTCACTTGATTCTGGGGGTTGCCCTCTCTCAAGGGTTTCCTTCCTTGGATCCCACTTCTGACACCATGTCTGTCAACTTAAAAAGCAAATTTGTAGGGCCTGCCCTGTGGCATAGTGGTTAAGTTCGCACACTCTGCCTTGACAGTCCAGGGTTTACGGGTTTGGATCCCAGGCATGGACCTACACACTGCTCATCAACCCACACTGTGACAATGTCCCACATACAAAATAGAAGAAGATTGGCACAGATGTTAGCTCAGGGCCAATATTCCTCACCCAAAAAAGGCAAATTTGCTTGTTATTTTATCTCAAAGTGAGTTTATTTGGCAATGGCCAAAAGAATTGCAATTTGGGATGTGCATGCTGAGGCAGACGACAGGTAAATCCAGCAAACAAAGAAGGAGAGCTGCTTTTATAGAGAAAAACGGGGAGTAGGAAAGGGCTGTTCTAAATGAAAATCCACTGGGGGAAGGTAACAGTTCAGGGAGGCACTGACTTCACATTGGCTGAGCTGCTGCTGGGTCGGGAGAGAAATCTTCCTTCAGTAGTAAAGTAGTTTTACCTCCCCTCGAAGATGGGAGCATCCCTCTCTTCCTGTTTGGCGGAATTGACGGTGTGTGATGGGACATGAGAACTCCCCCTACAGGCCTGCCTGACTCTAAATTAAAGTTTCTCTTATTAATTCCCACACTGTTTTTGTTTCAGAATGATTTTACAAACACATATATGTTTTTTAGCTTCTTAAAAATTCCTGATTCACTAGGACTTTTAAAAAAATCTTTTAATTTCTTAAACCATACATTTTTCTAAAAAGTAGAATTCCGGGGCTGGCCTGGGGGCACAGCAGTTAAGTTCACACGTTCCACTTTGGCAGCCCAGGGTTCGCTGGTTCAGATCCTGGATGCGGACATGGCACTGCTTGGTAAAAGCCATGCTGTGGTAGGCGCCCCATGTATAAAGTAGAGGAAGATGGGCATAGATGTTAGCTCAGGGCCAGTCTTCCTCGGTAAAAAGGGGAGGATTGGCAGCAGTTAGTTCAGGGCTAATCTTCCTCAAAAAGAAAAGAATTCCAAGTATGTTAGCTATATTCCAAAATTTTGCTAATTATTACTAAAATTTCTTTAGAACTTCCCGACCTTGCTGTAAGAACACGAGAGTACACCTAAAAGAGTCTAAATTCAATTTGTTCTGTTCATAGTAAGTAAATTTTATCCCTGCCACCTCAGAGGGTTAATAGCCAATATTTCAACTGAAATGTTTCAATTATTGCTTTAAATTTGCAAGCATTAATTTTAAAGTTGAATTTCTCACTTATAAATGATTAAAGATTAAAGGCTTAAAATAAAAACATAATTTTGTTAGAAATAAGAATATTATAAAAGGAATGGGAAAGAGATATAACCAAGTGAAAACCATGCCCTTGATACTGCTTAAAACTTAAAATGATAAGCAGAATTCTAGGGCAATAAATAGACTTTATTATAATTTTAAGGTCAAGAACTTCTGAGAATCTCAGCCAGGGGGTTTTCACATTCAACAAAGTTTGTGTGATAACACTGCAATTTCTAATTGTACAATGAAAATCTGTTTGGTCACTGCTGATTAACTTACCAAAAAATAAGGTTCCCAGTGAGTTTTCAAAAGATTCCAATTTCTAATGTCTCTCGCTTGCCTATACGGTAGGTGGCACTCTGCATATTGCAATTTTAAGTTAAGGTTTAAAGCCTTATGAGCCACATAAACCCTATTCTTGGGTCATATTCAAGGGCTGCTCACGTCGTCTAGACTCTGGTGAAGCCAACCTGAAGACCTTTACCTGACCCTTAGACTCCTTCATGGCGGGTTCTCACATAAAGCTTGGTTACTACCAGTACTTGAAAAGAAAATGTCTCAATTAAGATATTATCTTCTATTGATTAAAAGAATCAGCTATTAAAGTACCATTTTTTTGTTGGGAAATGAATCATATTTCATTTTGTATCATTTTACAATAAAAACTTTCATTATAAAGCATAATGTGATTATAAACCTGGAAAGGGGCATTAGACGAGGGTTTTTAATCTAAAATCCATAAAGTTCTAGACTTCAGGGCATCTGTGAACCCTCTGAAGCTGTCGATGAGCATGTTTCTATTTAGAGGATCCAGAGAAACAGAAAAGGGGAGAGAGATGAGAGTGAAGAATGACTGAAGGTCTGTGGCCCGAGCAACAGGAAGAAAGGAACATGTCATGCCTGGGAAGGGAGGGTGTCACGTGGGGCCAGGAGGGTCGAGGCCACCCGTTCAGTTTTGTATGGATTAGCTTTGAGATATCTGTTAGATAAATTAAGGTAACGTGCACTAACTGGACACAGGATGATGAGAAAAGTCAAACAAGCAAGCAAAAAAACACGGTGTTCAGGTAAGTAACAATACTACAAGGAAATGCTACAGAAACCCCGGGACACACTGCTCCTGAGGGGCCATTTCCAGTTTTGTGCACATGCTAACCTAGTTTTCCTCACAAATGCATTTAAAGGCAAGATATCAGTTTTGCCTTTGAGAAAGAAACCATTTTCTTTCCATATGTATTTTTTGCTGTTGTACCAGTGATGTATGGCCATTAAATAGTTATAAATATTTAAACTATTAATGGTTGTGTTACAAATTATAAATAGCTTTATGAGCTCACCAAGCACTGTAAGTGATAGACTCTGGTTCCCCAAGGAACCCAAGGGACTGTGGATAAAGTCACCGCCGGGGTGGAGGACACAAAGTGCCTTCACCAGTGACAGATGAGTGCCATGTCAGGAACAGATGCTATGTTGAGTTTATTTTGGCCTGTGAAATTGGTGGCAAATTGACGATATTATGTAAACTGATCTCTTCTAACTGATAGTACACTAAGACTAAGAAAAAAGTTCAAAATCTTACAGAATTAACTTTACACCAGAGTAACAAAATAGCAGGGTTTTGTAAATCCTGTAATTAATGTAAAAGAATGTATCAATGGCATTCGCGTTATTCAACAACACTACACACCACATTTTGAATTTTTCTGCTCTTATCTATTTCTCCTCTTTCTGTCCTCGTGTTTTCAGACTCCTCTTTTAAGATGTTCTCCTGCTTACACTTAGGATCACTGCTACAGGGTAAAATTAACAAGCCGTCTAGGTGGGCAGCTACAGCATAAGGAGCAGAAGGGAAGATGGACTAACGTGACAGAGGCCCAGCTCCCTGGGCAAAGCTGTGTGGCCTTCCTTGGTTGCTTGCTTAATTTCCATGTGTCTTGATTGTGTTCAACATATCCATTACTCTCTCTAAGTCTCAGCTTTTTCATTTGTAAAATAGAAATAAAACACCACCTAATGGTCATTGTGAAGTTAAAGGGACAAATGTAGAGCATTGTTGAGTGTAAGGTACAACATAAATATAATTATTACAATAATAGAGATTTTCTAGTGGAGATAACACATGTAAAGGAACCGGAGGCTGGTTATATTACTTGGCATCAATCACTGAGCTCCTGACTGTATGTCAGGCTCCTCCTGGGTGCTTAGAGTACATTATCTGTAATCCTTACAGCAGCCATGAAAAGCAGCATCATTTCTCCCTTTTGTAAGGAACTGAAACTGATATTCAGAGGAGTGATGTGCTCAAAGTCACACATATAGAAAGTGACAAAGACAAACATTGGCCGCAGGCCTAGCCTGACTAGTTCCAAAACCTATGCCCAGTCCCTCACCCGCGAAGAAAAGGGGAGGTGACCATGGCGAGGGCCCTTGACTGAGCAGCCTGCAATCCACAGTCCTGAGCCCAGGCAAGTCCAGGGAATGTGTTTAAGCTCTGTTCTCGTCCGTAAGATTATGCTAGATGATCTTTAGGAACCCAGGAAAATAATTTCCAGAATGAGTGAAGATTCCAGGATCTGTATGTTTCTTAAAGTGAGGTCTGTTTTTGCAAAGTCAGTTGCCTATTTACATCCTTTACTGTTCCCAGATTATTCTCACACAAGTACTGACATCGACACAGAGAAGCAATTTCTTTAGTCTACAGAGGCAAGAGAACGCTGTCGAGATGCTAAACTCTGTGTTTGCTCTTTCACTTTGTTTATCATATGCCTTAAAATTTCCCCCAAAAGAGTGAAATTATATCATGCAACAAAGCAATATATTTTCATGTATTTACGCTATCTGTTTCAGGTATTTTTAAAGAATAGTCTATCAACTATTTTTAATAATAAAGAATTATTTTCGTTATCATTTTCTTATGTCTATATTAAATATGGATAACCTTGATTTAACTCTTCATTCCTACGCAGTGAACACAAATGTCCTGTGGGATTTAAAGAAATGAAAAAGAATTTATGTTTCTTACCTTCTTCATTATTCTATACATCTGGGCTTAGAGTCAATATGTCTGGACTATATCAAGGCCCTTTAAGACACTCTTAGACTACCTTTAGTAGAGAGAAAAGTTGTCTCATGTTACCTAAAAGCCATATTGCAAAATTCTTGCCATTTATTTTTTATTAATGCAAAGCCATTTATTACATTTTATGAAGATACAAGGATAAATTAATTGTAACTCCAGCCCTCAAATATTCTTAAAAAGAGATCGATAATACTTTTGGAAATGAAATACTGTATTCAGAATTGAGAATGGCTAAGGAGACACCAGCATAGATTATTTTATGAGTATTTTTAATACGTAAATGAAAATGGAAAGTTGAGATGAGAAATTTTACTTTTTTTGATTAAAAATTAAAATTAATAATGGAGACAAACTAAAGCACTAAATAAATAAATCAGTATAATTTTCTGATCCCTGCTGCATCTTTATAATTTATAAGTTTCTGCCAATTTTGTGATATAGTTCTAATTTTATAAGAACTCTCACATTAACTAAATTAGTATGCTGCATTTGAAGTAACGCATGAGATTCTGTACAATAAAACATTATGTTGATTGATTGTGATGCTTAACAGTGCTCAACACTTATTTACCAGTTTATATCCTCAAAGCACTTTACAAACATTAACTAATTAATCATCATGTCACTGCGATGTCAGGAAGGTGGTAGAATTCCCATTTCTGAGATGAAGGAATTAAATAAAGTGGCTCATGGCAATGAAAGACTTTAGAAAGTCTAAATATCAATACCTCAAGAAAATTTCAACTAAATTACTTGAGTAGTGAGTTGACTATGTGTATAAGATATAAGAAAAGCAGAGCATGTTAATATCATATTACAATCCTAGCCCCTTTTCAACTATGGCAGGTAGAAGAATAGATGGCCATTGCCAAGAATCCATATTTCCTTACTAACCTTTGTTATTCTCAAAGAGATATTATGTAATTAATTCTGCCCAGTATTTTAGATTTTAAAAATATAAATTTTTCATAATTAAAAACTTTCTGTGAATTAAAAAAATTGTTCAGGAATCTTCAATTTTCCATCATTCATCATGTTTGAGAAAAAACATCAACTACTGGAAATGTTGAAAAAAATCATTGAAAAAGTAACAATGTTAACTAAGAAGTTTCTGTTATTCCTAGGTCAGAATGATTATTTTTTATGGGCCTTGAGAGTATTATGCTAAGCAAAATAAGTCAGAGAAGTCAGAGGGAGAAAGTCAAATGCCATATGATCTCACTCATACGTAGGAGATAAAAACAACAACAAACAATCACATACAGACAGAGATTGGACTGGTGGTTACCAAAGGGGAAGTGAGGAGGCAGGAGGGCACGAGGGGTGATTAGGCACATGTGTGTGGTGATGGATGGTAATTAGTCTTTGGGTGGTGAACATGATGTAATCTACACAGAAATCGACATATAAAGATGTACGCTTGAAATTTATATAATGTTACAAACCACTGTTACCACAATAAAAATGTATATATGTAATTTTCAAAAATATTATCAACAAAAATTTTGCAGATTCTTAAAGAAGTGCAATTCAGAAAGTTCCACTAATTCAACTTTACTGAAGATTTTTGTTTGGCTCATGATACAGTACCGTTGATATGACTTACATTAAAATTCATAATATACAGACTCCAAAAGTATATAAACATTTGGTTGAAGTATAACATAAATATGGAAAGAAATACAAATCATACAGTTCAGGGGCCAGCCCGGTGGCTAAGTGGTTAAGTTCACACGTTCCACTTCAGCGGCCCCTGGTTCGCCAGTTTGGACCCCAGGTGTGGACCTACACACCACTTGGCATGCCACGCTGTGGTAGGCATCCCACATATAAAGTAGAGGAAGATGGGCACAGATGTTAGCTCAGGGCCAGTCTTCCTCAGCAAAAAGAGGAGGATTGGCAGCAGATGTTAGCTCAGGGCTAATCTTCCTCAAAATAATTAATTAATTAAATTTTTTAAAAATCATACAGTTTAACAAATTTTTACAAAGTAAGTACAACTGGATAACCACCAGACAGGTGGAGGAATAGAATCTCAGACGTCCCCACATCCCCCTTCTACTCGCGCCTTCCAAAGGGAATCTCTACTATGACCCTATCATAGTTGATACTTTGCCTATTTTTGAACTTTCCATAAATGTAATTACGCAGTATGTACTATTTGTAACTATTTTCTCTCAATATTTTCTGCAAAAATCATCCATGTTGTTACTGGCAACAGTATTCATTCATTTTCATTGCCTTATAATATCACATCAACATATACGTATGTGTACCTGTATGTCTATAGACAGACCACAGTTGCTTAATTGATTGATTCTAGCGTTGATGGACTTTTGTTCCAGTTAAGAACTATTACATATAGTGCTACTATGAACATTTTTGTATGCACACATATGTATAAATTTCTATTTAAATCTAAGAGCAGAATTTTTGCATCATAGGGAATGCCAAACAATTTTTCAAAATTCTTTTCCAACTCATACTCCCACCAGTAGCATATGAGACTTCTCTTGCTGCACGGTCCCTCCAAGCTTTTACAAATAAAATGCTATTGGGCTGCAGGCACACACATTAGTTTACTGTTACCTATGGCTGTCTGCATGCTACCATCACAGAGTTGAATAGCTACGACAGAGATCCCATGGCCCATGTATTCGTCTCCTTGGGCTGCTGTGACAAATGACCACAAACTGAAAGCCTTAAAACAACAGAAATTTGTCGTCCCATAGTACTGGGTGCCAGAAGTCTGAGACCAAAGTGCTGACAGGACAGCGGCTCTGAGGAGAGTCTTTCCCTGCCCCTTCCAGCTTTCGGTGCTGTTGGCATTCCTCAGCTTCTTTGGTTTGTGGCTACGACATTCCATCCTCTGCCTCGACCTCCCATGGCTTTCTCCTCTGTGTGTCTGCTCTCTTCGCTGAGTGTCTCTTATGAGGATCCTTGTTGTACTTAGGCTTACCTGAATAATCCAGAGCGAGCTCATCTTAAAATCCTAATTACATCTGAAAAGAGGTAATTTTTCCACATAAGGTAATATTCGCAGGTTCCAGACATTCCACACAGATATCTTTTTTGGGCGGTAGGTGGGGAGCAGTTTTCAGCCGACCACAGCCCACACTATTTACTATCTGGGCCTTCATATCAGAAATTTACTGACCCCACATAAAAGCATCTTTTATTACGACCATTTGGATGATCAACTTTAGTGAAATTCCCTGTTCAAGTCTTCACACATTTTTCTATACACAGATACACACACAAATATAGCAAAATTTTTATCTCATTTTGTGGCCCAAGGCTTGCCTTTTTAATCTCTAATTTGTATATTTTGATAATCAGAAGTCCTTCATTTTATTAAAGTCCAATTTAGTGTCATTTATTTTATGGTTAGTATTTTTTTATGTCTTATTTAAAAGATATTTGCCTACCTCAAGGTCAAGATGTTATTTTATGATTTTTTTACTAGAGGCTTTATTGGTTTATCCTTCATATTTAATTATAAAGTCGAGAATTTTTTTTGTGTGAGCTATGATTTAAGAATCATGATTCCATTTTTCACACAGATATCTAATTAACCTAACATCATTTATTTAAAAAAAACACCCTTTCCTCATATGACTGGAATTGCCTTCATCAAAATCAAGTGACCATGTGGTAAAGGTTTGTTCTGGATTCCATCCTTTGTCTCATTTGTCTGTTTGTCTTTGTGCAGTATCAGACTTTCTAAATTACCATAGCTCTCTAAAGCATAATATAAAACTGGCAGGGCAAGTTCTCCCAGCTTTGTTTTTATAGTTCAAGATTGCTTTAATGATTCTTGAAGCTTTGAACAGTTCAGGGAACTTTTAGAATTTAGAATGCTGGAACCCGGGCTGCCAAAGCAGAGTGCGCCCAACTTAACCACTAGGCCACAGGGCCGGTCCTGGGTATTTTTTATTAAAATTGAGAAAAAATGTTAAAGATAGGCACTAAAATATTAACTGTAGTTACTTTTGGGGGTTGAGACTTTAAGAACAAGAATGGGCAGAGAAGGTTATTCTCTTATTACATTAATTAAATTTAAGTCCTAGGATTATGGGTAATTTTTGTTTGTTTGTTTTCTTATTAAATAAATAGAAAAAAGGAAAACACTTTAGGACAACCAGATATTCCTACAGTCTACATCATTATCTTTGCAAGTTTGTTATTTGGTCAAAAAATTTCTAAATAATCACACTGATTAATATTGCTTTTTACAAATGGTAGAGGAAAAAATCTAATGGTTAATCAAGAAAGCGTAATTTGGGAATCTATAGGCTAGCTGATACTTAGAAGCATCTAAAACTAAAATTTGTAATAAGATGAAAAAACAGACCATTAGTCTATTCATCTTCTTATAGTATTTTCCACAATCACCACATTTCAATGGTCCATCCTGGTTTTATTTTAATTTCTCACTTCCCGGAGTAATAATTTTTTAATTGAATTTTAAGGGTATGTTAATATAAGGATAAAGTGCCAGGTTTCCATGGAGCAAATATATCCCATAGGACTAACTCTAGAAGACAGAGAATGTTGACATCTTCTTGCTTCTGTGAATTTCGGGTTTATGTCAGCCCTGAACTGTGCAAAACTGAGCTCCAAAGCTAAAAGTTCTGTAAAGGTATTTTTTTAAAAATGGATCATTTATTTAGTACCCACATTGAAGTTTCTGTCTTTTTGATTTTTCAAATACCAAATACCTTAAATACCAAAACCTCTGGCCCACTTTGACTTTTCAAACTCTAATATTTGTTTTAAATATAAGTGTTTTAAACATGTGTACTTGTGCATGTTACACATCTAGGGGAGAAAGAGAGACTAGATAAATTCATTGGAGCATAAGCTCATCTGAAATTTTTCAGCTTCTCCTTGATTTGCTTTCGTACGTCTTAAAATATCAAATTGAGTTTTGAGATTTGAAGTTTTTTTAATAAAGAAAAATAATTAATGCGTATCTAAGTTCTGCTCAATAGCTATTCTTTATTATTAGATTCTAAGAGAAATTGTGAAAAAATTTCTACAAATGTTTTAGAATGCACAGATTCCATAACTATAGAAAAATAGATCAATAGATATTTTGAAGAAGAAAAATAGAAAGGGGAAGATTTTTTTTCATGAACTGTCAGGAGGTTGTGTTTGTGTTAATGAGAAACATTATCTTACCAAAGAATCCTGGTATCCTCATTTCCATTTATATAGGAAATTGATTAATACTTAACTAATTGGCACATGCAAATGGGGATTAACTGAATTCACTTTTCTTCGTAACTCAACGGCTGTAATTTAGATCCTTACTTAGATTTAAATCTTTTGTTATTTTTGAAAGTAATCATCTTCCTGTTGTTAGAAATAAAACATCAAAGCACTATGCTAATTATAACTTATTTGTGTCTCACAAATTAGCTAATTAACGTTACTGAAAAGTAACTGTACAGTGAGCAAAGTTTAAACTCCGGCATTGGAGTCAAGCCTGTTACACAATATAGTGATGAGATACACACCACTGAATGCCTTTGGGTCAGATATACTTTGGAGCTAATAACTACAGTTAGATATTCAGTTTCATTTCAAAAGAATAGCTTATTCTGATGTTTCAATGCAATTACATCTGTGAACTTTTTGCAATTAGCTCTCCTAGAGAGATAAGAGATGCAAGGAGGTTGGAAAACAGAAAGATGTGCATGGCTAGGAAAGCAATCTTTTAAGTAAAATCTCAAGGGTTTGTGGCATGCATGATTTGCTTGGGGAAACTCTACAAAATCAGTATACTCATGGCTTTGGATTAGCTGACTAGTATATTTCAAAACCCAAGATTCTGGCAATGATAATTCCTTAAGGTCAGGGCAAAAATCTTGTTTAGCATTTTATTTAGAGGGAAATGGCTAGAAGTCTAACAGTTTCTGAGAGGTCTAAATCCAATTCATTCAGATGCAAATTTAATGTATGGTGAGAGAATGGAGAATCAGAGGCATGTTTGGAGGAGCAGCCCTTAGTTGGCAGTGAAGTAGTCTGTGTCAGAAGTATTGGGGACAGGACTTGGCCCTGGCTGTTTGCATATCAAATATTTATTGAGTCGGTACCATGTGTCAGGGACTGTACTACAATCTCAAGACATAAGAGTGAAAAAGGCTGGTGAAACTCTCATCTCAAAAACAACATATAGGTCTAGGTACAAGAGACAGAACAAATGTATAAACGGAAAAATAAGTTAATTGAATGTTGTGATAAGTGCCATGAATGAAAAAGCTGAAGGTTGAGATAGCACTAAAGTCAAAAGTGATAAATGCAAAGATCCGGTCATGGAAAAAATATAACAAAGGTTATTTTGGGCTGATGTTCCCAGATGCAGAAGAGCCTGATGTGGACAAGGAGCTCAAAGAAAATCATTGTGCCTGAGGCATAGCAAATAGTGAACATGAGAAAGAATGATAAGACGAAGTTCTAGAAACAGGGTCAGGTCACACCAGGCCTAGTAGGCCTTGGTAAGAAGATGATTTGATTTTATTTTAAACACAACGGTAAGATATTGAAAACCTTTAATCTAGGTGATCACATGAACCCAATTCGCATTTAGGAAGGTCATCTTTGGGACTAGATGAGAAATAGATTGTGGAAAAGTAAGAGTGGATATCAGTAGACATACAAAGAGAGTGTTCTGTAGTCAAGATAAAAGATGGTGATAGCCTTGTCTCATGGTAGCAGCGAAGGTAGAGAGGAAAGAATGGATTCAAGATGTAAAGTCAGCAGAAACCCCCAATGGATTAGAAATAGGGGTGAGTTACAGGAAGGATCATATATAAGTAGCATGAGCAGCTGAGTAAACCATGGGGCCACCTGGTAAGAGGGAAAAACCTGAGTCCTAGTCAGTGACACCAAAAAGCCTTTAGAGTGAGGAATTACGGCAGTCTTGGCCAACCCAAGAATATTACTTAATTCTAATACCCAAAGGCAAAATACTGAAGCTAATGCCACCCCATAATATGCCTCTTTGACATATGGATTATTTTGAACAAAAAGCCACTGAGATCCAGAAGAGGCTGGGAAATCTAAAAATAGGGCACAAGTTTTCCTTTTGTAAAGGAAATTCCCATTTGTAAAGATACGTCTGTCTCCAGTACCAGGAAGAGGTAGACCTTTAACAACTCTTATCAATGGAAAAGGCACTGACTTAAACTACATAACAAATCTTACTAAAGTCCCCTTGTTTACCATATATTTCCTGGTCACCTTCTCAAAACTTGCCTCCGTAGCCCAGAAGCCCAATGCCCATTTCCGTTAGCCTAAGGTGGTAGAGGAGCCTAAGTTCTAACCACCCCTTTGAGTTACTCATCTCCAGGTGCTCCCATGTGTGTGCACATGCATATGTTAATAAACTTGTGTTTGTTTTCCTCTTGTTCATCTGTGTTTGGCCAGTCTAATTTATAGGGCCCCGGCTGGAAAACCTAAGCTAGGTAGAGGAAGAGATTTTTTCCTGCTCTACACTACTGTCATTCTGTTTTCTCAGATAGTATAGTGAGGTGGAGCAAGAAATGAGCACAGAGCTAAGGAGAGATGGGAACATTGGTGGAGGCACGTGTGGGAGGTGTTTGGAATAGGAAAAGCTAGGCATACGAGGGAAGGACATATGAAGCCAGAAGTCCAGGATCATCACTGGCTCTAGCATGCTCCCTCAGAGAGGACAATGTGACAAAGGCCTGATGTTTACCTTAGTGCATGATAAGCCAGGCGATATCTGAAGGGCTCATACTTGGGAGAAGATCTAGCCCTTCTGAACTTCGAAAGGGTGCTCCAGATTTTTGCTTAAGGAAATAATATAGACTTGAATTGAATTATTTAGGTTATTCCAACTTTGCACAATGTAGCCCTAATGCCACATCTGAACTCTCAGAATCCCAGAGTAGCTGTCTCATAAGCCAAAAGTCTTGGTGAGTCAGATGTGGCCTCGCTCTAGTTACAGAACTCCAGACGGGGTCTCACTGTAATTAGAGAAAACCTCAGACAAAATTGTTATATGGATAGTTCGTTTGGGGGGTCCTCATCGCTCACCACTCTTTTCTCACTTTCTGTCTTCTCTCCCTTTATAAGGCATCCACTCGGCTGTCTCCAATAAATAGTGCTTTGTTATTTTCCATCATTCAACTGGATAATGCACCAAACTCCTGATTTTCCCACTCCTCTATAAAAGTGTATGCATCCACTGTTGAGCCCTTCATAGTCTTTCTAGATAATCTAATAAACTAATCTCTGCTCAAGCTGACGGTGGCTTAAATCAGAGAATGCTGGTAGCTGCATTCTGGAGAAGTGCAGCCTAACCAAATGTCCGGGGCTAATGCTGAGAACAGCTGCTCCTTGTATGGAAAGCAAGCTCTCTACACCTTAAAATTAGACCAAAGAAAGGACTGAGTCACCCTGCTTTACAGTGGACTTCAGGCCTTGAAAGTTGGCTTCCAAAATTATGGAATGCTCCTTTCAAATTATGGAATGCTAAGAAAGTAGTTTACATCAAATAAAGAAAAGGGCTTTAAATCGTCATGTGAGGACAGAGAAAAAAATTTGTTACTGGAAAGGGAGCAAAACTTTTTGTCTTTGACCCGGTGTCCCATAAAGTGGAAAATATTTACTTTGAGATTCCATATATAGGTCAATGTACCACAGAAGCCAAGAGTGGTTTTTAAAAACAATAACACTAACCATAAGCCACCCAAGAATCAGAGACACTTTTATGTAGACCAGTTTCTTCCTTCACTTGCTCATTTTCAAGGCCACATGGGTTGAGGGAAAATTGTGCTTCCTGTTAAAGTGGTTTTCAGCGTGTGTGTGAATGTGTTTTAGTCCTGACATACTTTCCTATTGGTAACGGTAAAAAAAGAAAAAGAAAGTCAAGGAAAAGAAAACGTAAGCTTTATTTTGGCTATTTGTACTTTAAATCCCTTTAACTAACTGAAAGGTGTTTTGTTCAAAAAGGACATAAACAGCCTTATTATAAAGCATTCAATATAAAAGGTTTATTATGCACCCTACCTTTCATACCTGACTACTTCTTAGCCGTTTTTTTCAAACTTTGACTCAGGAAGCCGTCTCTGACCAGCATAAGTCATTCGCTCTTCTTGCACCAATACTGCAGCTTTATTTTCTCGTGGCTCTATTCATTACATCTCTCTCCAAGTCAACTTCTCATTCAATCTTCTGTTATAGATGTCAGTACAATAACATGAAAAAATCCAATGAGTGAATGAGCAAATATATGAGTGAAAGGATGAGTGAATAAATACATGAAGCAAGTCCATTATCTGCCACAGACACAGGTGAACAGTTGTTTAGATAAATGTTACCCTTTGATTTAAAAAACACTAATATGAAAATAGAAATAAAACATAAGAAGACAGGACAATAGGGTCCATTCTTTCAGTGGGGTCATTAGTCAACTAACTCTCTCTTCTAGGTACATATTAGATCATTTGGAAAGTTTTTCAGACCAGAAAGTTACCATTTGGTATATTAAACTAGTCATTTACTAAATGATACCCTGTATATGTGAAAAAGTCATGCAAGATTTGACTTCTTTATAATCAGAGAGCAGTGAAGGCTCTGGAGAGTCAAAACTGCTTTTCAGAACTATGGCAGTAATCAGCCAGGAGCTGCTTTTCCAATTTTGCAGATTCGTAAGAGAAAAGGATTATCTTTTGTAAAAATGTTAATAATGCCAATGAACTTGTGTGGTTGGTACATTCAACGAAGCTTCCTTATTCATTCTCATTTTAAGAAAATGCTTATTTTTGAAGGAGATATAAATAATACCCTAATATTTTAAGGGACATAAACCACACAATAAATTCTGGAGTGTTATTAGTGTTATCTTCTTCAAATCATTATCTTATTTAATTCCAACAATAAACCTAACATGAAGGAATTACAATTATCCCTGACTTACACACGGGGAAACTGAAACATGGGAAGGGAAAGTTACTCGCCGAGCCAATTGAAGTTAGCGCAGGAACTTGACCCCAATTCTGTCCTAATTCCAAGCTCAAGCCTTTAATCATTATAATATGCTCGCATTCATCATGCATAACCACAAGGATGTCAGCTCCAGCAGGGCAGGTGTGCTTACCTGTTTGGTACCCTGATATCTCACAAGGGTTTAGTTCAATGTCCATCCCACATAGTGAATAGTCAATAAATATTTGTAGAATGAAAGAGTGATAAATACTGAGGATTATCTTACATCAACACTATCCTCTCAAATCAATCCTCTCACATCAGTCTTTGACTCAATAAAGTTAGTAGCAAGATATTAACCTGAAGCACAAAGTAGTTCAGATGTTTGCAGTTAAAGTGGAATGCCTCATGCCACCCACACATGTGATAGATGCCTCATCGTCTGCAAAGTGAAATGTTTCAGAACAATTGACAGTAGGTTGCATGCTTTATGATCTCTCACCAATATTTATGATTAAAGAAAGACTAGGACTCTTTTTGCTCCTGTTAAACACATAGTAATAATTGTCAGGCTAGGCTTAAAGTATATCTATAAAATTAAGTAATCTATTAGGCACAAAACTCAAGACAACATGCAAATAACTGCTAAGAAAGAATTTAATATATTGAACCAGAAGACTCACGTACATATTCAGATTCTTCAAGTCAAAATGATCTGCTTGCTCACATTTCTGAAAGTAGTTTTAGAGAAATGTGCTATGCATGTCATCCCTGCTCTATTTTGATTATTTCATAAAACCACAGGATAGAAGCAAAATGAGCACACATAGAATACAAGGCCGTCAGGGACCCAGGCTAAATGGACTTCAATTGTGCAGGTTATATTCAATTAATCTGCTACTGTTGTGCAAACACATCTTGTTCTTTCTTGTCTCCAGAACTTTTCTCTTGGTGTTTTCCTGCCTAAAATACTCCCTCTCTTCTTCAGGTATTCAACTGAACTTCAAGCTTCAGCTAGCCGAACCTCATTTCCATGAAGGCTTTCCCAAGAAAAATACTGAATTCAAGGTTTGAGAGCAATCTAAGGAATGAAATAACCCAACTCCTCAGCCTGAATTTATGCATAAATTTCCCCTTTACTTGTAACTCCTATTGGAGCCCAGGCTTACACATCTCAAGAAACAAAAATTTCTAACTATTAGTCCAGGCATTTAGACTTCAAAATCTAGTCATTTATCTCCAAGCTAGATAGATAAATGGTCAATAGACAGACAGATGGATGGTAGATAGGCGTCATCACATATATATGATTAAAGTCATATAAAGTAAGAGCAGTACATAAAGAGCCTCTTGGCCGGGGTTTATCTGTGAAAGCTCCATCGGAGAGACCTGTTCCAGCAAGGCCTTGAACTCATTAGAGTTGAATGGGCAGAAAATGGAAGAAAAGACTTTTTAGGAGGAAGATCATGTAAAAAGTTTCAGAAGGGGAAAACAGATAGATATGGATAAGTATTGACAAGAAGATAGATTACTGAAAGCAGGAGAAAAATAAAATGAGGGCCACAAAGTCTCTGTTGATGAAAGAACTCCAATGCCAAATAAATGAGTTAGTACTTTTTGAGATAAACTTGAAGATACATTAGGTTCTTAATTATGAGAAGAGCACGATGAAAGTGGTATTCATTTCTCAGCAGCATTCACTTCTCATCTTTCCTCTTTATCTAAATCATACCTTTTCTCAATGCAAAAACTGGGCCATTTGGAGGTTACTTTCAGAAATCATTTTGAAGACAAAAAAATTTCCAAGAAACCAACTCCAGCCAATAAAAATCTGAATTTAATTATATGAGGAAAAATAAAAACTTGTGTAAAACAAAAATAAATGTTACAACTGGCACACAGTAATACAGAAAACTCACTAATAAAAAAGCACTTTTTTTAGGCAATAAAACTTAGCCAATATTTATGCAGTGGAAAAATCTCAACCTACATCCACTTTGCCAGTATTATGGGGTAGTTCTAATTATCAAGACTCCAGAGACTTCCCTCATGTAAGGAAAATATTACTTAGAGATATAGGATATCAACTTTCCCCTTATATATTATAATGCATAGACACTATTTTCATGGGTTTTCACCATGGGAGAAAATCCTTTCAAACAAATTACTTTCCAGTTTAGAGTGTTTTTCTATACTTCAAGGGCCAACTCAATAATTCTGACTGCTTTGAGAAATGGAGCACAGGAAATTCTTTCATCTGAGTTGGCATGTTTCCTCCTCTACACCGTAATATTGCACTTAGTATTGGTAGGGTAAATCCAAGCTGGCTATCCCTCTGTCCCCGGCAAACCACAACCATGACCATATTTATCTTATTTGGGAGGCCAGATTCAAATAAAGTTTCTCAGATGAGAGTCAAACACATTAACAGGTTGGAAAAGTTGATTATGATAAAACAGAAATGCCCTGCATAAAATAACATAGAAGTAAAAAATGTCCATTTACTTTGTGATTTGGTTTAAAAATAATTTCATATGGCATACCAGTTCCTCACTAAATAGCAATAGCACATGGTAAGTAAATTCAACAAATCAGACATGATTTGAATCCTTTGATTGTTTTCCACATTCTGTTTCTTTACCAAGTCAATAACCATTGATTTATTCTTTAGTCTCAGAATTTAAAATCATATATTTTAAATGTCTTTAAGAACTTGAGGATGATTTTTGTCATCAACAAGTAGAGACGGAATTATTCCTAGAGAGAATATTTTTGTTCTACTAATTCATAAAATATTAAAATCTGTTTAGGGTTGCATGAAATTCCACAAATGCTCACATAAATAGAAAGCTTAGTAATTAAAGTAGCAGAACGAGATAGTTTAAAAAGTAGTTTTATATTACATCTTAGGGAACTGCACCTTACCCCATAGGATAAAACTGTTGCACAATCTCATAAACCTAGTCCATGTGCCATAAATACGCATTCATAGATGCCTTGTTTGAGAACTTGCTAAGGAAACAAAGTAAGGAATCAATCAAAGTCAGATTGATATTGTTTATTTTCAGGATTAAAGTAAACAATTCGACCTATAATCATTTGAATATTTTAGTTTTTTTCTGACCCTAATGGAAATTTATAGTTAATAATCAAAGATTACTACAGAATGTATTCTAAATATAGACTTCCAACTCAAAAATAATGACCCAGAAATAGTCAGAAGTCCTTCTCACTTTATTCTGACAAAAGTCATTAGCTACATACTCATTCACTTTCAATTTAGCTGCAGATTTACTTAAAGACCAAGTCTTTCTAGCGTTCTTGGGAGAATTGTTCAGCAAATAAACTCAGGTGCCCCTGCTAAATCACTGGGGCTGCATTGTGTGCCCCATTTAAGAAGTTGTTCATTTGCAAGTCAGCATCTGCAATTTGGGGCATCTGTCTTAGGATTTTCCATACAAGGCGCTCTTTGCTTTCTGTGTCCACGATGTCTCAACACAGGCTTCTACCATGGCCAGTGTCTTGGGATTTTTGCAGTACCTCAGTTCACTGCCCTTATAGATTACAAGTGACATGCAAACTTCATAGCAATATACTCATGAATCTTCTATCACATGCTCTTGAAGAAACCCTGGGAAAATTCTAGTGGAAACCTCTGCTTTAGCATCTTCAATCAAAACCGTTTGAACTAACAGTATGTTGAAAGCTATGTAAGGATATTATTTTTACAAAAAGACTTCTAAACAGAGCAATATTGGCAAAGGAAATAGAAATATAATTTGTACTTTTTAAGAACTATTTAATACATTTAAAAATAAATAGGGAGATAAGGTTTTCCAGAGGGTGGGGGTTTATAACATTTTGCAAATGACGGGAACGCTTGAGTGGTATAAAACAAAAAAAGTGGGGGAAAAAAATTTAAAGTTGCACATCAGGGCAGCATTAGCAACTTGAAAGAGAGACATTAATAAAGATTTTTAAAAGGTAAAAATCATCATATCTTTCCTGTATCTACTAGCTACCACTGAATTAGCCTTCTATGGAAGCATTAGAAATTTGCAAGACAATACATGTAAAAAATGTTTGGTGATAGAATCAGTAGATCTTCCACTCATATTCCTCTTGGAACCATCATATACACAGTTATTAAAGTCACAGCCCCAGAATTTATCCTAGACTCTTTGTCTGTCTCATCCTGATGCCAGCCCTGATATCAGTTCCCCTTCATTAAAGCCAGCATATATGGTGTTAAAACCAAAGCAAATCTTGCCCTGCTTACTCCCTGGCTCCCTGGCTCCAGAATCCATTATCCTCCATGGAGACAAACATGGCCAAGGTCAGCCACCTGGATTCCTTATCGTCTCCTCCTCCTCCCTGCAAAGTGTCCCAAGGCCGAACACAGGCTGGTGAGAAAGCTCTGACCAGCAAGGCCACTGACTCCCCACCCTCTGTACAAGTAGCCACATTCCTCACAAACTTTAAAAGCCCCTGCCTCCCCTCTTTCAAGTATAGGAGACGAACAAGACAAATTTGAGGGCTTATCTCATCTCCCAGCTCATGTCACACGAAATAAAAACCCTTTCCTGGCCATAAGCCTGTCATTCCAGTTTTTATTTGGCCCCTCTTGTGTGGTGGGTAAAGAACCTATGTCTGTAGGTGGTAACAACTTGGGGAGCCAGCCAGGAAGCTCTTGCCCGTGGCTCCGCGGCCCTGGGCTGACTGGGATTTCCTGGGAAGCAGTCCAGCAGCCGCCTAGGTGATTTGCCCTAGGGACTGTCCCAGTACTTGCCATCTGGCCTGGCACCGCTGACCCTAGGCATATTTTCTTATGCCAAGGAAACAGGTTCTAGATTTGTTTGTTTGTTTGTTCTTTGTTCTGGTGAGCCGACGGACTCTGAAATACAGTAAGTTGCCTCAGGGATGCCTGTGAACTTCCTTCCCCTCCTCTGGGGTCCCTTCCATTGGTGGAGGGGCCATCAGGGGTTCTTTCTGTTCGAGGAGGGGCCATCTGGGTATGCATTTGGAGTGGGAACAGTTGTAGGACTTTCTACCCTCCATCTGGGAACTGGTTCACTGGTGTCTGGCTTTTCTATGTCTGGATCTGTGTGTCTGTTTTTCTCTGTGTATTGGAATGAGAAACACGGTGTCTGTCCCCACGTAGAGCCCATTGGGGCTGAGTAGATGGTCCAATTATACTCGTAAGCCAATATCTAAAATGGTATGATTTTCTTTTAACACCACATGGCCACAGTATTCTTTAAACTCCAGAGAGAACACGGCTAAACGATGGATCTGAAGGTGGGAAAATCTTTAGAGCACTCTCGTCATAAACAGCTGTTTTTTTGATACCTATGAAAAGACCAAATTAAAAGGAAAATGCGATGCCTAGTCTTAAAAACTTAATCAAACTTGGGGTCTCAGCTTCTTCCCATGGTCTTACAGATGCTAATGAAAACATTAAGTTAACAAAGAGAAATCAGAAAGGGAAGAGTCACAGGACTCATCCCAACAGGATAAAAATCTTTAGCTAGTTATTAAAAAGGAAACTGGGATAAATGGAACAGACATAAATAAAGTTAAAACAAAGGTTTTAATAAAATACTGCCTAAGGTTGGATGGACTAAATGGATCCCCCTTTTTGGCCCCCTCAACATTAAAAGACATCAGAAAAATGTGTTCTATTCACTCCACTGTGAAAAAATGTAAAATGTCAAGAGGTGAAATCACAGTGAGAAACCTGACCAACAATTGTTCGAGGCAAGAGTTAGGCTGCTCAGGGTGATAAAACTATAAAGATTAAAGTGTTTAAGCTAATATTATATAAAAAGGTTCTGTCAACTTTGCCTGGATGTTTTCTTTGGGAATAAATGTTATGTCTAGCTGGGAATGCTTCCCTTACACAATATTGTAACACCAAAACTTGTTAATTAAATTCTAATACAAGTTAAAATTAGAAATATGAGATGGTAAAATTAAGATAAAGCTTTATAAAAATTGGTATATTTAAATGGTCTGTATGCATAATAATTACACCTCTTTTGCTCGATTGTAGTACAGATTATGTTGTGGGGATAAACATTATGTCTCACTAGGGAACGTCTCCCCCACGTGACATTGTAAGAGCTCATAAATCCACCCTTCAGGCAGTGTTAATTAAACATGCCAAAGGAGATCTCATTTTAAAAATGGCCAAAATGGGGCAACTTCAGTTTATTCAAACTGATATGTGCACTCTGAAAAAGCCGGCTGCAACACGGGAAGGCTGTTTGAAACAGAGGAGGCTTCTAAATGACATCGGAAATACTTTACTGCCTCCTTAAGAGAAAACAATTAAATAATTCAACATGCTAGCAGCCAAAGCCACATCTGCTGCTTCTCTCACTGAGACTCCCCACTTCAACTCCCCTGAAATTCCTGATCTAAAATTAAACAAGTGAAAATAAGTAAACCTGTGAGACAATTTGGAATCGTAATGGCCATTCTGGGGAGCCTCTGTTTCAGCTAAGTCCACCTTAGCAGTCACCCTTAAAAGGGAGGGTTCAAAATCTCTCATAGCGAAATATAGTCTTTGATTAATATACAAAACTTCTAAAAGACAAAGTTGTTTAACATAATATAAAATAGTCTTTGGTGAATAAAAACCTGTTAAAGTTTGCTGGTTTGATTTAAAATAGGCGTGTCCTCAAAGTTACCAGCATTGGATATGATGCAGACACACAGCCTGGGTTTACCGGTCAAAGGAGCTCACATTATCTCTGTAACAAAATTTGTTATCAAGAGTCATAACTTAAAATAATAGCTGATTTTGTTTAATGTCTCCTGAGATTTTTGTAGACAATCTAAGTGCAATTGTTGGGAACAAGTAAACTAAATAAATATGAAAGGATAAATGTTTTTGGAGAAATTTTTTAACAATAATTATGTGTTATGATATATGTACTTAAAACAACTTAAGATGATGGCTAACTGCTTCGATGTGACACAAAGTCTTTGAGAGTAATCTAAACATGATTGCTAAAAACAAATAGTTTAAATAGATAAAAATGGGTAAAAGTTTTTGAGTATAGTAATTATGTTTTATGGTCTGTATAATTAAAAAACCGCTTCCAAAACCTTTTTGGTAGCTTAAAACTTTAGAGTTTTACTAAGTTAAGTGACAAAACCTGTTGAATATCTGGGTCATTTTTGGATAGGACGAAACACTGAAACATTATTGTTGAACATGTCTAAGTTTATCTACTTTTGGCTTCCTGTTACAGAAAAACTAAAAAGTGTTTGGGTCTATTAATATACACACCTTGTGTTTTATTACTATAAAGTAACATGTTTCTAAAAATTATAGAAGTTATTTATAAATTTCTCAAGCCACAGAATGCTAACGTGAAAAATAGTTTATAATCACTTACTTGGTTTTTACTTAGAAATTAAGGTTTCTAAGGGTTAAAGATTCTAATTAATATCTGTAATTAAGGTTATTAAAAATTAGTAAGATAAAAAGTCTTTGTATTCAAGGAAAGTAAAATATATGTTTTCAGTAAAAAAGGTTTAAAGAAGAAATATTTTTGTTTCTGTTTTTGGGGAAGATTAGCCCTGAGCTAACTACTGCCAATCCTCCTCTTTTTGCTGAGGAAGACTGGCCCTGAGCTAACATCCATGCCCATCTTCCTCTACTTTATATGTGGGACACCTACCACAGGATGGGTTGCCAAGCGGTGCCATGTCTGCGCCTGGGATCCAAACCAGCGAACCCTGGGCCTCCGAGAAACAGACATGTGAACTTAACTGCTGCACCACCTGGCTGGCCCCTATTTTTGTTTCTTGAGTTATAAAAGATAAATTTGTCCTAAAGTACTGGGACAAATTCTAAATATAAAAAATAAGTAAAAAAAGGTTTGTGAAAGTAAAACCCTGAAGAGTTTTATGTATGCTCAAGCTGGCTGAGATTAAAAAAAAAATTAAGTAAATACATTTTTATGTCAAAAGTAAACTGGTAAAAAATTAAAACTGGGTCTTCTCTTTCTTAGAAAAATGTAATTTCCCTAAACTTTTAGTCTACTCTTGATAAAAGAAAAAATTATAAGAGGTTTCTTCTTTGAGTAGTCCACCAGAAGGATAAGGATTTTATATTTTATCAAAACAAATTTTCTGTATTTTATTTATTTATTTTTTATTCTTTTAACTGCAGTAACATTAGAGTATAACATTATATAGCTTTCGGATGTGCATCATAATATATTTTGAATTCTGTGTAGATTACATCATGTTCACAACCCAAAAACTAATTATAGTCCATCACCTCACATGTGAGCCTAATCACCCCTTTTGCCCTCCCCCGCCCTTCCCCTATGGTAACCACCAATCCAATCTCCATTGCTGTGTGTTTGTTTGTCGTTGCTTTTATCTTCTACTTATGAGTGAGATCATACGGTATTTGACTTTCTCCCTCTGACTTATTTCACTTAGCATAATATCCTCAAGTCCATCCATGTTGTCACAAATGGCTGGATTTCATCCTTTCTTATGGTTGAGTAGTATTCCATTGTGTATAAATACCACATCTTCTTTATCCATTCGTCCCTTGATAGTCGCCTAGGTTGCTTCCAAGTCTTGGCTATTGTGAATAATGCTGCAATGAACATAGGGGTGCATGTATCTGTATGCCTTTGCGTTTTCAAGTTCTTTGGATAAATACCCAGCAGTGGGATAGCTGGATCATATGGTAGATCTATCCTTAATTTTCTGAGGATACTCCATACTGCTTTCCATAGTGGTTGCACCAGTTTGCACTCCCAGCAGCAGTGAACAAGTGTTCCCTTCTCTCCACACCCTCTCCAACATGTGTTGTTTCCTGTCTTGTTAATTATAGCCATTCTGACCGGAGTGAGGTGATACCTCATTGTAGCTTTGATTTGCATTTCCCTGATAGTTAAAGATGTTGAGCATCTTTTCCTATGCCTGTTGGCCATCAATATATCTTCTTAGGAGAAATCTCTGTTCAGAGCTTTTGTCCATTTTTAAATTGGGTTGTTGGGTTTTTTTGTTGTTGAGATGTATGAATTTTTTGTATATTTTGGATAGTAACGCCTTATCTGATATATTGTTTGCAAATCTCTTCTCCCAATTGTTAGGTTGTCTTTTCATTTTGTTGATGGTTTCCTTTGCTGTGCAGAAACTTTTTAGTCTGATGTAGTCCCATTTGTTCATTTTTTCTTTTGTTTCCCTTGCCTGGGCTGACATGGTACTTGAGAATATGCTGCTCAGACCAATGTCAAAGAGCGTACTGCCTATGTTTTCTTCTAGAAGTCTCATGGTTTCGGGTCTTACATTGAAGTCTTTAAGGCATTTTGAGTTGATTTTTGTGCATGGTGTAAGGGAATGGTCTACTTTCATTCTTTTGCATGTGGCTGTCCAGTTTTCCCAACACCATTTACTGAAGAGACTCTCCTTTCTTCATTACACGCTCTTGGCTCCCTTGTCGAACATTAGCTGTTCATAAATGTGTGGGTTTATTTCTGGACTCTCTATTCTGTTCCATTGATCTGTGTGTCTGTTTTTGTGCCAGTACCATGCTGTTTTGGTTACTATGGCTTTCTAGTATATTTTGAAATCAGGGAGTGTGATACATCCAGCTTTGTTCTTTTTTCTCAGGAATCCTTTGGCTGTTCAGGGTCTTTTGTTGTTCCATATAAATTTGAGGATTCTTCATTCTATTTCTGTGAAAAATGTTGTTGGAACTTTGATAGAGATTATGTTGAATCTATAGATTGCTTTAGGAAATATGGACATTTTAACAATGTTAATTCTTCCAATCCAAGAGCAAGGAATATCTTTCCATTTCTTTGTGTCTTCTGCAATTTCTTTCAATAATGTTTTACAGTTTTCGGTGTACAGATCTTTCACCTCTTTGGTTAAGTTTATTCCTGAGTATTTTATTCTTTTTGTTGCAGTTGTAAATGGGATTGTATTTTTAATTTCTCTTTCTGATATTTCATTGTTAGCATATAGAAACACAACTGATTTTTGTATGTTGATTTTGTATCCTGTGACTTCACCATATTGATTTATTATTTCTAAGTGTTTTACTGGATTCTTCAGGGTTTTCTATATATAAAATAATGTCTGCAAGTAGTGACAGTTTCAGTTCTTTTCCAATTTGGATCCCTGTTATTTCTTTTTCTTGCCTGATTGCTCTGGCTAGGACTTCCAATACTATGTTAAATAAGAGTGATGACAGTGGACATCCTTGTCTGGTTCCTGTTCTTAGAGGGATAGCTTTCAGTTTTTTCTCTGTTGAGAATGATATTTTCTGTGGATTTGTCATATATGGCCTTTATTATGTTGAGGTATTTTCCTTCTATACCCATTTTATTGAGAGTGTTTTATCATAAATGGATGCTGTATGCTGTCAAATGCTTTCTCTGCATCTATTGAGATGATCATTTGATTTTTATTCTTCATTTTGTTAATGTGGTGTATCACGTTGATAGATTTTCAGATGTTGAACCATCTCTGCATCCCTAGAATGAAACCCACTTGGTCATGATGTATGATCTTTTTAATGTATTGTTGTAGCCAATTTGCTAGTATTTTGTTGAGGATTTTTGCATTGATGTTTATCAGTGATATTGGCCTGTAATTTTCTTTTATTGTGTTGTCTTTGTCTGCATTTGGTATCAGGATGATGTTGGCTTCGTAGAAGAAGTTAGGAAGCCTCCCCTCCTCTTCAATTTTTTGGAAGAGTTTGAGAAGGATAGGTATTAAGTCTTCTTTGAATATTTGGTAGAATTTGCCAGGGAAGCCATCTGGTCCTGGACTTTTATTTTTGGGGAGGTTTTTGATTGCTGTTTTGATCTCCTTACTGGTGATTGGTCTATTCAAATTCTCTACTTCTTCTTGGTCCAGTTTTGGAAGGTTGTATGTTTCTAAGAATTTATCCATTTCTTCTGGATTATCCAATTTGTTGGCATATAGCTTTTCATAGTATTCTCTTATTATCTTTTGTATTTCTGAGGTCTCCGTTGTAATCTCTCCTCTTTCATTTCTGATTGTATCTATTTGAGCCTTCTCTCTTTTTCTCTTGGTGAGTTTAGCTAAGGGTTTCTCAATTTTGTTTATCTTTTCAAAGAACCAGCTCTCGGTTTCATTACTTTTTCCTACTGTTTCTTTAGTCTCCATTTCATTTATTTCTGCTCTGATTTTTATTATTTCCTTCCTTCTGCTGATTTTGGGTTTTGCTTGTTCTTCTCTTTTCAGTACCTTTAGATGTGCTTTTCAATTGTCTATTTGTGATTTTTCTTCTTTGTTTAGGTAGGCCTGAATTGCTATAAACTTCCCTCTTAGAACTGCTTTTGCTGTATCCCACAGATTTTTGGCCTCCCGTATTTTCATTTTCATTTGTCTCCAGGAATTTTTTTTATTTCTCCTTTGATTTCTTCATTGACCCAATTGTTGTTCAGTAGCATTTTGTTTAATCTCCACATTTTTGTTGCTTTTCTGGTTTTCTTCCTGTAGTTGATTTCTAGTTTCATTCCTTTGTTGTAAGAAAAGATGCATGGTATTATTTCAATGTTCTTAAATTTATTGAGACTTGTTTTGTGGCCTAATATGTGATAAATCCTGGAGAATGTTCCATGTACATTTGAAAAGAATGTGTATTCTGTGGTTTTTGGATGGAATGTTCCATATATATCTACTAAGTCCATCTGGTCTAATGTGTCCTTTAAGGCCATTGTTTCCCTATTGATCTTCTGTTTGGGTGATCTATCCATTGGTGTAAGTGGAGTGTTAAAGTCCCCTACTATTATTGTGTTACTGTCTATTTCTCCTTTTATGTCTAATAGTTGCTTTATGTATTTAGGTGCTCCTATGTTGGGTGCATAGATATTTACAAGTGTTATATTTTCTTGTTGGATTGTTCCCTTTATCATTATGTAGTGCCCATCTTTGTCTCTTGTTACAGTTTTTGTTTTAAAGTCTATTTTGTCTGATATAAGTATTGCTACCCCCACTTTCTTTTCTTTGTCATTTGCATGGAATATCTTTTTCCATCCTTTCACTTTCAGTTGCTGAGTGTCTTTAGGTCTGAAGTGTGTCTCTTGTATGCAGCATATACATAGGTCTTGTTATTTTATCCAATTGGCCACCCTATGGCATTTGATTGGAGCATTTAGTCCATTTACATTTAAAGTAGCTATTGATAAATATGTATTTATTGCCATTTTGTTACTTTTTTTTCTGGGTGTTTTAGTAGTTCTTCTCTGTTCCTTTCTTTTTCTCTTAATCTCTTCCCTTGTGGTTTGATGGCTATCTTTAGTAATATGTTTGATTTCTTTTGTCTTACTTTTTGCTTACTTCTCATAGGTTTCTGATTTGTGATTACCATGAGGATCCTATTTAATATTCTATGTATATAACAGTCTATATCAACTTGATAAACTCTTTAGCTTGACCTCTTTCTAAAAGCTCTACTTTTTCACTCCCCTCCTGCCACATTTTCTTTCTGAAATCATATGTAGTCTCTATTTAGTGTGTGTCTGTTACCCTCTTATCATTGAAATAGGTGATTTTAGTACATTTGTCTTTTAACCTTCATGTTATCTTCACAGGTAGTTGATCTGTTACCTTTACTATATTTGTACCTTTACAAGCGATTTTATTGCCTGGTTTCTTTTTGGTTTGGGGGGTTTTTTTTGATAATTTTTTTTTATCTCTATTTGTGGTCACTGCTCTCCCACTTAAATAAGTCCCTTCAGCATTTCTTGTAGAACTGGTTTCTTGGTGGTAAACTCCTTTAATTTTTGCTTGTCTGGGAAGCGCTTTATGTCTCCTTCTATTCTGAATGACAACCTCGATCGATAGAGCAATCTTGGCTATAGGTTTTTTCCTTTTAGCACTTTAAATACGTCATGCCATTCTCTTCTCACCTGTAGGGTCTCAGCTGAGAAGCCTGCTGATAGCCTTATGGGCTTCCCTTTGTATGTCACTTGTGGCCTTTCTCTCTCTGCTTTTAGGATTCTCTCTTTATCTTTAATTTTGGACAGTTCAATTATAACATGTCTTGGTGTGGGCCCCTTTGGGCTTATCTTGTTTGGAGCTCTCTGTGCTTCCTGTACTGGGATGTGTGTTTCTTTCCTTGGGTTAGGAAAATTTTCATCTATTATTTATTCAAATAAATTTTCTGCCCCTTTTGTCTCTCTCTTCTCCTTCTGGGACACCTATAATATGAATGTTAGTGTGCTTGATATTGTCCCAGAGTTCCCTTAGACTGTTCTCATTCTCTCTAATTCTTTTTTCTTTTTTTTGTTCAGCTTGGGTGATTTCCTCTAGTCTTTTGTCTAGCTCGCTGATCCATTCTTCTGCATCCTCTACTCTACTATTGAGTCCCTCTAGTGAATTTTTCATTTCCAGTATTGTATTCTTCATTTCTGATTGGTTCTTTTTTATACCTTCCAGTTCTTTGCTGATGAGCTCACTGTGTTCATCCAGTCTTCTCCCAATACATGTGAGCATCCTTATGATATTTTGTTTAAACTCTTTGTCCAATAGGTCACTTATTTCTGTTTCATTTAGTTGTTTTTCTGGGGTTTTGTCCTGTTCCCTTGCTTGGAAAGTATTCCTTTGTCTCCTCATTATGTCTCTTTCTCTGTTCTTATTTCTATGTATTAGGTGTGTCAGCTATGTCTCCTGATCTTGGAGAAGTGGGCTTATGTAAGAGATGCCTTATGAGGCCCAGCAGAGTGTTTCCCTCTCATCACCAGTCCAAATGATCCAGGAGTGACCCCTTTGTGGGCTACTTGTATATTTCTGCTGTGGCAGGGTTGCTCCTAATGCAGGTACCCAGGAAGTATAGCCTTTCCTTCTCTGGTCAGCTGTTTGTAAATCCCATTTGGGGAGCCTCAGCACTGTTGGCTACAAAATCTATCAGCACACTCCTATTGCACTTTTCCTCTTAATTGGGTAGGTACCCAGTGTAGCTGGTTGCTAGGCTCAGGGGCTTACAATTTTAGTAGGCCTCAGGACTACAAGGCTGTTGTCAGTTCTCTTAGGAGTGCAGCTAAGTGGGGCTGGCCCTAGGCATGGGAGCACTCAATTGTTTCAGGCTTTGGAAGGTGGGGCTGATCTTTTTTATGGCTATTTGTGAAGCACAGGTCTTCTGCTGCTGATAAGCCTCACCCCCCACAGGACCACAGCACACCATCAACACTGTTCTGGTCCATGCACATTTCCCAACCCTCTGGAGTGTACCCCAATGCTGCACTATAGAAGTCCCCACCTCCCCACCAATGCCCTCCACAGTTCACCTGGTCCTCACACAGGCCCTGCCCCGAGAGGAGACACACTTGCCTGCCTGTGGAGGATCCAGGCACCCAGTCAATGTAGGCCGAAAAGTAGCCTGAGGGCTTGCTGTTAGGTGGGGTGGGTCCCTATGGGGGGGCTGCCTGCCCTGGCTGAACTGGATTAAATCTGTGCCCTAGTGGGTGTGGCAGACCTCTGGGCTAACAGGCCAAGGGAAGAACCTCAATGGCGCCCACCAGGGTCTGTGTCAGCCCGCCTGGACCAGGTCAAAACAATGGCCCCCACCAATGTCTCAGTCTCCAGAGAGGTCCCTCCTTTCACCAAGTTGTGCCCAGGTGAGTCTCGTTTCACCAAAGGTCTGTCAGCCTTCTCTCTGGTAATTTTAGGTTGCTGCAATGTGTGAGTTTGTGCATGGGCCCTTTAAGACCCAGGTCTTTTTGGCTTTCAGCTGATACCTTTTCTGGGTGTATCCTCACTGCAGTTAATAGCCAGTGAAGCCAGGCCATGAGATGCCCGTCTCTGTTGAGCTGAGTCTGAAGGATGCTTATAGCAGTATTCTGGTTTTATCTCAAAATGTTGTATATCATAGAAATGGTCAAATGTCTTTGTCAATTGCCATTTTTAAGTCCTTTGTTATTTACAGACAGTTGTTTTACTCTGATATTTTTGCAAATGTTTATTCTTCAGAGAAATTCATGAAAAGGGCTCTGGCGCTTACTCTAGAATACAGGTTGCTGATAAACTTTCAGATCATAAAACTGAACTGGGTAAGAAATTGCAGAACTCTAACAGAAAAATTGATGATGTCATAAAACTGCTGACAGAAAATTAAAATCAAAGAACCAATTACACAGGACTGAATGAACTGATGAAGATAATTATAATTTTTATGACTTACTTAAAATGTTGCTGATTTTTTTAATGTTTTGTGTTTTGTTTTCTCAGATTTAAGGAAATCTTTTCCTCTTTTCTCTTATGCTAACTACGACATAGAAATTTGATGAAATTACACATTTGTAAAAAGAATTAAAACATTTATCTTTTTCTCCCTATCTGATCCCTCCAGAATTTGAAACCTCCTGATGAGTAAGGATTCTTATTTTCATGACTACATAGTTGTTTACATAAGTTCTATAAGAATCTGTTCTTCTTGTAACATGACACAATTGGAAAAACTGGTTATATTACAAAGGCTTTGACTGGATTGTCATATTTGTAAAAAACATACAGATTCAGATATAACAAGACAGCTTTTGAGGAATGAAGGTTGACTTTCAAGAATAAAGCCACTTTGAAATATTTGCCTGGTACCTCACTTATCAGTTCCCAGTGACGTGGTAAGGTTGAGTAAAGAATTTCACTCCCTCTGTCAGATACAAGGAACCTCAATATTTTGGGGAACCTCATGAAGAGACAAATTCACCCAAATCTGTAGGTATTGCAGGTTGAATCTGATGACACATTCTTGGTCTGATTTTCCTGGCCTTGAGAGGCCTTTGAAGTTCAACCTGAGATTCCTTATAAAAAGTTGCAGCAAAGCAGATTTAAAAGAGCCTATATAATCAATTACTATTCTTGCTGTACTTATGTAAAGAATTGGACCAAATTTGTTAAAGCTAAACTTATTTTACAAACTGGTCAGTCTTAATTTGGCTATTTGATAAAAATGGGAGTGATTTTAGAGAGTAAAATTATGTTTCAATAGAGACTATAATACACATTCATGGATATTAGATTCTGGTTCCATTAATTGTCTTTGAGGTTTTTGTTTTATATCTATAAACTCAACTAGATTCTAAATTCTTCTAGTCTCCTAAAATATCTGAAATAACAAATCTCCAAACTAACATTTTCCATTTTTTTCTGTCATTTTCATTTGGAATCATTGCAAACTGAATCTGCCATTTTTCCTAAAGCCTTACAAAGTGGAGGTGGACAATTTGATGCAAACTTAAAAGAGATTCATGTCTGTTGCTGTGTAAGCCACTCAAAAAGATACCTGAGTGCCTGATGACATCATCAAAGACCCTTCAAACTGCAAAAGATGCTTCAACCCTGACATCTAAAAGTCTTCTTGATTGGCTGCGCCCCTGGGCTCAGGAACTGATTTATAATTTGCTCCAACTATTAACCTTGTTTTTTCTTTTTGTTTCTCTAGAAACGCTTCTTATTAAATACCTGGTTACTTACCTATGTGATACAGGCCTAACTTTGGAAGCCCACCTGCATCACTGCCTTACTAAAAGACTCGTTCAACAAGATGGAACAACCTACACCCTGATTCAGTAGGAAGTAGATAGGTCATCATCCCAAATCCCTCAAGACTGAGAAATGAACATAAAATAGGGGGTAATTGATACTGGCCCTGATATCAGTTCCCCTTCATTAAACCCAGCATAGACGGAGTTAAAACCAAAACATTCTTGCCCAGCTTACTCCCTGGCTCCCTGGCTCCAGAATCCACTATCAGCCATAGAGACAGACGGCCAAGAACAGCCACCTGGATTCCTAATCATCTTCTCCTCCTCCCTGCAAGCAGCATCCCAAGGCCGAACACAGACTTGTGGGAAAGCTCTGACCAGCAAGGCCATTGACTCCCCCACCTCTCCACATTCTTCACAAACCTTTAAAACCCCTCACCTCCTCTCTTTCAGGGAAATGAGAGGAAACAAGACAAATTTGAGGGCTCACTCTCATCTCCTGGCTGATGTCACTCTAAATAAAAACACTTTCTTTGCCATAAGCCTGATCTTCCAGCTTTTATTTGGTCCCTCTTGTGTGGTGGGTAAAGAACCTATGTTTGTAGGTGGTAACAATCCCCTACATTTAATGAATCATCAAATTCTTCTAAAAATCTTGATTCTCTCACTCATATTGTAACCACAGGACCAGGAACAGAATTTGCCGCCCCAAAATATGCCTCTTTGGCATAAGGGCTATGATAAGGCCTGATGATTACTGAAAAAAAAGAAAAAAAGCAGACGTAAGAAAAGCTCTGTAAACCTAGTAGAAATTACCCATTTGTTTAGGAAATTTACACTTATAAGAGAAATCTCCATTTGTAAGGATATTTCCCTTTCTGTGCCAGGAAGGGGAGGATGACTCCAAATCTCTAGAAACTCTTATCAATAGAGAAGGCGACGACTTAAATCTACATGTCAACTTCCCCTAGTTTACTGTGCTTTTCCTGGTAACCCCCTACAACTGACCTCAATTTAACAGGATGTTAAAAGCTATTTTTCAGGGGCGTGAGCGAGCCAGGAGCACAAGCAGAAGAGTACATTTTGATCTGCCAATCAAAATTCTTCCTGCTAGTGCTTGCAAATACCAACCTGCCCTCCATGATCCCCTACACCTTACCCTATAACCTGGATCAGGGAGACAGAGTTGAGAGCCTGTCCTTCTGTCTCCTCACCAATCAGCTGCATAATAAACTGCTTCTTCTTTCAAAGACCCATGTGCCATGGCATTGGCTTCCGTGCACACTGGGTGGTGAGCCCTGCTCAGTAACAAAGAAGTCTCTCTGCCACTGCCTACCTCACCAAGACTTATCACTGTCCTCCCTCCTGTTTCTCACTGTAACTCCTTCTTTCCCTAGATTTATACCTTCAATATTTTTTACAATTTTAAACAAGATTCTGTCACTGATGTTTAACATTCCTCGGAATCCCACTTCCTCTAGGATAAAGCCTAATTTTTTGCATTGGTGCCTTACATAGTCTGCCCCTTTGCCCAAGTCAATCTTGTCCTCCATTGCCCTACCATAGGTGCCTTCTAAGTACATTGATTGAGTTTACGATGATTTCGCAAAGACATCATTCCTGCATGTCTTTGAAAAAACGATATTTCCGTCTTTTCCTTCTTATTGCCTAACAAGTTCCTACTAGTAAGTAATGCAGCTTAGTTATCACCTCCTCTTTGAAGCCTCCTGCCCCGCCTCATGCCTGACTTCTTGCTCTTTCCTCCACCATAGCACATATTGTTTGTAATGACCTGTCATGTGTTCTCCCCTGCACCATACCCTGAGTGCCTTAGGAGCAGAAATTACTTATTACTCCACTTTGTATGAGAATGCACAATGTCTGCCATAGTTGTTTGCTAAATAAGTGTTCTAGAACTGAAGGAGTGAAATCAATGTTGACTTAGGGCCAGTTGTTACCACACAAAATGAGGTTCTCCTACCCAATGTACATAGAAAAGCCCATTAATTACTGCACCAGCTTTTGGGAAAAGAAATCAGCTTTATTCTGCAAGATCAATCTGCAGGGAGACAGGGGCTGTTTGCCCTCAGCTCTGTCTCCTGGATCCGGGACTTGGGGCACATTTTATGGGATGAAGAGCAGGGCACTCTGAAGTGTATAAATAGATGATTAAAAGCAAGGATAATGGTCTGTGTAAGTGTAGTCAACCTTCATGACTCTTCACAGGACACATGTTCATGAAATGGCAGTATTAGCATGATCTGAGGGTGGAGTTTTTAGCTTCTTGATGTTGAAAAGGTCACTTACGGAGCATTTGCACAGACCCACTTGATGGATTGGTGGTCTCAACTGGCCTGAACTGGACAAGCAGTCTCAATTCCTGGAAAACCACTCTTAATTACTCTGTTGATAAGACGGAGTCAGTTGAGCTGGTCTTGGAGGGCCCATGGTTACACAGCTGCCTCAAAACAGAGCCTAGAATTAGGTTTACATGCAAGAGATTCATTGGGAAGTGTTTTCAGGAAAAACTTGTAGGGCAGCAAGGAAACAAGACATTGCCAAAAAAATGCTAAACAAAGGTGTGGTTTTAGTTGAGTTGGTTTAGTCCTTGCCTCAGCCTGACCCCATTGGGAGCTCTGGAACATGAATGGCATACCAAAGTTGTGTTCCTTTGATCCAAGGGGGCCAGGCTTTTGGACCTCTATGTTAGTCACTGGTTGCACTTTGCCAAGCCTAAAGGGCAGTGATGGTGGGAAGCATAGCCTCCCTCTCCATCTCCAGGCTAGCAGCTACTGTCAGCCCAGGGAGGGCAATTCTCTGTAAAAGGAAATAACTGAGAGCCTCTAGCAGCCAGCACTCATTTCAGCTGAACCCTGGGTGCTGGCACCTGGGAGGAATCTAGGTAAAACACCACCGGCTGCTACTACATCACCACAATCACACATCAGCATGATCTCCTTTTCAAAAACAGGTTATCTAGAGATATTTTCCTAATTCACATCTGCCTGCTCTCCTATTCCAGTGAATTCATAGCTCCAAACCCTGAGAAACTGTCTTCTTAACCTGACAAATTATTTGAGTGTCTTCCATTGCCTGAAAAGTATGTAACTATTAACTGTGCAAAACCACACTGAGGGCTTTAGTGAGCTGGAGTGCCGGTGCACAGTAGTGGTGGCACAGTATTTCTTCCAAAGAAAACTTCTAAGCAGATCAAACAGGAGAAAACTGTGTCTCAGTATCTAGTGCTGAGTACATATTAACATAATTACAGGGGACACCAAGTCCCCAGCAAATACTAAGAATATTTCTTTAAAACATTTATTGTTTACACTTAGCATAGATTACTTTCTCTTTTTTGGGGTGGGGGAATCCCATGTGTTATGTGTGAGATTTTGTCCTTATTAACTTCTCCATACACTGCAGTATATAAATGGTTGGTCACAGAACGTGCTAAAGGCCTTGTAGGGCTATTAAGTCTGTGTGAGGCTTTATAATCTTTCCTGGACACTTGGAGCTAAATAAATGGTGTATCATCATATTCTAGGCATTTGTCTTAGGGTAGAAGTATTTTAGAGTTTTGCAGCCCATCAAAACATTATTGTGAATAGACATTTATTAATATTCATGCAACATTTATACACACCCGCTCACACATAGATAAACAAAACAAATGGAAATGATCTTTCCACTGTATTTTAGTATCTTTTCAGAATTAGTGCATTATAGTAAACAATGATTCTAAATATTTTTTTAAATGAATAGGATGGAGTACCAGAGAACACTGGAGATAAAATGAAGTCCCCAAAGGAAACTTTTCTTCTAGATTACAAATAAATAGGGCCGTTGAAAATGAGACAGAAAATCCCTGCTGGTACAGGAGCCAGTTTCAATCACCAGCAATGCAAAGATGTGAGTAACAATAGGAAGCTGCTGACCTTTTAAAATCTGACTTTGCGCATTTTCTGTTTATTGTACTGGATTCTGACCACATATTCCTATTACGATCATCACGTGTTGGTGAAATTCCACTTGTTTAAAGCTAATTTGGGGAGGCATTTGTAAAAGCACCACGGCGTTATGTGGTGGGGACGGGAAGGCGCACCACAAATGTCAGCGGCAGCCACGTGTAACTGAGGGTAGGGAAGAGTGCATATTAATTCAGGAGACTCTCGCCCCACCGCGAGAATTTTCACAATCCCTAGACTATTTTTAAGAAGTCCTCAACATTGAATCACACATTTAAAATGGAAGAAACAACTAAGTGCATCCGATTCAGGTATGAAACTAAAGATAAGGAAACAGGCAGCCCTTGGCAGTGTGGTTTGAGCAGATAAAAATGGAAAATGTCCAAACCCTCTGACTGTAGAGAAATCTCAACATTTGCATTTCATCTCATTTGATTCTTGAGGCAGTACATTGGTGCCCAGGGGGTTACTATTACAGTTTTCATTAGCGTTGAATGCCCCAGATTCCAGTTGAACACATACTGCATTATTGAAACCTTGATTTCTAATTTTTAACGGTTGAAAAATTACATCCTTCTCTAAAACAATTTTTTAAATGACCTTCTATTAAACCAGTTACACAGAAAAGAAGTAATTTAGTAGTAAGAACCAAAATCAGGCTGTTTCTATCCAGATGAAATGAGGAGACGGGTGAAATATAACAATGAAATTAGCTGGATAATCCAGACAAATAAATTTTGATTTATTGATATTGAGACGAATGCAGTAGTGGAGTGGATAGAGTTTAGAAAAGGGTTATTTGGATGAATTAAGTTTCTAACAAATGGAGATTTGATCTTGTAGTTCTGGAACATTCATTTTAATCATTGTATGAAAATGTTCCTAAAATATGTTACCCTATTCCTTATTGTATTTAAAGAAATCGAGCATACTGATCTTTCCTTAATGAGTTATCATTATTTTATAGATGAAAGATATTTTCAAGTATTAAAAGAATGTTTAGGGGCTGGCCCAGTGGCTCAGTGGTTAAGTTCGCATGTTCTGCTTCAGCAGCCTGGGGTTCGCTGGTTCAGCTCCCAGGTGCGGACATGGCACCGCTTGGCAACCCATGCTGTGGTAGGCGTCCCACATACAAAGTAGGGGAAGATGGGCATGGATGTTAGCTCAGGGGCAGCCTTCCTCAGCAAAAAGAGGATGATTGGCAGCAGTTAGCTTAGGGCTGATCTTCCTAAAAAAAAAAAAGAATTTTTAAATTTGTCCCTAGACTGATCAAATACTTAATCAAATGCTGCAGCATTTATATGTGATAAAGAGACATACTCAGAACTATTGAAGTAAGGATAATTTTCTCTTTTGATATGTCCCCAGAGCCCAATATTTTTCTGGCCAGCATTCCTTCCTTCTTTCACATGTGAGCAGCTTCTTCATCCTTTGATGTTCTTCGAAGCAGCCATCATGGCTTCTAAATTCAACTCCCCTTTCTCTGGTCTGTCAGCTTCTTCCCTTCTCCCACCCACATTATGTTTTTCCTTCTTATTTTCCTTTATGTTTCTTAAAAATTCTCGTATGTCTTCACTTTCATCTGATAAAATTGATTTTGAAAGCTAACACCACATATAATGAAGGCTGGTTATTTTTTTCTCCTGTAAGTTTTGCATTGGTAACTTTTTGGGCAATTTTTCTTGATGTTCATGCTCAGTAGCCTTATTTTCAAATTATTTCTGGTTTTTTATGATTTAAGGCAGCTGAGAATGCCAAACTCCTGAGGGGCTGTGTCTTCAGTGAATAATTTCTTACCTTTTATAATAATGTAAATGTGTGCTTCCTCCTAGGACTTTAAGGCATTTCCCAACTTTTTCCCTAGATAATTGTTTCCTCTTGGTTTTGGGGGGTTTTTCTATGACAATAATGTTTCAGATCAAAATATGAAATACAGAAAATTCCTTTCCCTTAACTATATTGCTTGTATTAGAAAAAAATATTCCTAAAAGACTTTTTTTGGCATTAAGAAGTCAGAAATATCATTTATGTTAACAAGAATTTACTACATACCAGTCATATCCTCAGAGCTAAACCAGATGCTATTTAAAAATAGGGAAATGATCCAGAGCCATGTTAGAGATTTTAAGAAATGCCAAGCTTATCTTTTCCTTTATCACTTCCTTAGAGGTAGTTTTTGTTTTAAAAAAGCTATATTCCATTGATTGATATTGGCTGATTAATTTATTGGTTGAACTTTGTTATTAAAGACAACCATTTGCTATCAAAAAAAAAAATACAGCACTACACTCAAATTATTGGGACTAAACTGGCATTCTTGTTTAGGAACTGTTAAAAAATAAACTGAGAGGGGGGCTGGCCCCGTGGCCGAGTGGTTAAGTTCGCGCGCTCCGCTGCAGGAGGACCAGTGTTTCGTTGGTTCGAATCCTGGGCGCGGACATGGCACTGCTCATCAGACCACGCTGAGGCAGCGTCCCACATGCCACAACTAGAAGGACCCACAATGAAGAATATACAACTATGTACTGGGTGGCTTTGGGGAGAAAAAGGAAAACAATAAAATCTTTAAAAAAAAATAAAATAAACTGAGACATATTAAAAGTTTTAAGAGATTATTTGAGCAAAAATGGATCGGAATCTGGCAGCGCCAAATCAGAAGTGGCTGGGAGCACTCTGCCAGCAGAACCAGGGGAAAGACTTATATAAAGGGCAGAAGCAAAGCAAAGGAATTATTGGATTAACTGTAGCTTGAAGCCCGGCTGACTGTGAGTGGGTGTCCTCAGCGTCTGGCTTTGTAACCTTGGGCATTGGAAGGCTTAGAGTTTGGTGTGCTTGAGTGGGCGAGCCACCACGGCATTAGAGCCTCTCAGTCTAACGGCCTCCTTGTTTAAGTAATTTAACAACACGTTAGTATGTTGACAGGTTGCTTCACTTCAGTGCTGTTTGCCATAAAATCCTATCCTATTAGCTAATTTAAAAGGCCTTTGAGGCTGGTTTCTGCTTCGCTGCCCCACCTGACCTCTGTCTCTATGCCCCAACCTCATTGAATCGCTTTCACTTACACTACCCTCACATGTCTGTTATCACCGATTTCTCTCTGAAATCTATTGTCTCTTTTTATCATCATTCTCCTACCTCCCACTCTCTAACTTTGGTCCTTCAGGTCAGTTTAGAAGTTATTTCTCTAAGAAACCTTCCAGATATGCCCCCACCAGAGATGCAGCATTAAGACTGCATTGTTCTCTGAACTTTCTTCATTTCATGGCCAGCACAACCAATCAAAATTAAGAGCTTTCCTGAAACGCACACTAATGACAATTTACTTAGGATTAGATTTGGTTTCTTTAAGGAAAAAGCTAGGCTAATATATACATAAACTTTTATCTATTTTATTGTAAAACAATGAAAAAGAAAAGTATAATTTTGAGCACAGAGCTGAAGCTAACATTTGCCAGTAAGGATTTTGCAAGAATAGATATCAGACAAAAAAAGGGTAGGGGTGTTAGGTGGAGAGATACATGGGAAATATTACCAACAAGGTGGCTTTTACCACATTCTGATTAAATGTAGTGGGAATACATTCCATTTTCAACTGAATCATTTATATGTTAATAAGGTATCTGGAGCAGTGATGTGGCTACCAATGGAATTAATCATCTGTTTTCTATTTAATCCAAACACACTATGGGATATGCAAATATTCAAATGTATTATTAATTGAAGCAAAATAATATGACCTTGGAAAACTGGTCAACCAGAAATTAATGGTTATATATTCTAAAACTCCATTGTTTATGAATAATATAGCAATGAAGGGAGAGGCAGAGACTTGATTCTACCACATTTAAGGATTAAAATCTGAGACTTTCTGAAGAAACACCCTAAAAAATACAATACTGCCAAAAATAAATCAGAAAGTTAGAGCCTAAGAAAAAGAAGAGTGAATATGGACTATGACTTCTTGTTAATGATATATGGAATATCTAAATTAGGCTAACATGCATAGTGCATGTCATAGTGCATAGAAATAAATAACATGAATAAAGAATGAAAATCTTCAGGGAAAAGGAGTCACTCGTGTCCATATGGACAGCAATCTGAAAAATGAAGGACAGTTATATATATTTCTTCAGAAATATCCCTAAGTATTTTTAAACTTTGGATTGGGATCAGTACGGCTACTTAATGGGATATATATATATGTGTATTTGTCTATGTACGTCCGTGGATAGGTAGATAGATGATAGATAGATAGATAGATACAGATAGGCAAATACATAGATTTTTGTATATGCGTGCATACATACATGCATATATCTTACACCTAGATAATTTCTATTGGATATGGTACAAGCCTCTCAAAGCTCAAAGAGGTAGCAAAATCTGCTCATGAGCTCACTGTTCAGATAAATCGATGTCTGTACCATGAACCTTAATCCTGGCTTTGTCTGTCTCCTTTGACTTCCACAGCTCACTAGCAGCCTCATTCCTTGGTCTGTATGCCTCTTGTCAATGTACTAGACTAAGAGGAAGCACCATTGCCCAAAGCACACACATCCACAATAGGCTCCTACAAGTGGCTGTGAACATCAATCTTTCTTCTAAATGGTTTATCACACCTGCCCCTATCAGCCCTTTGAAAGTAGGAATAATGCCTGCAAGCTGACTGTCTGCTCCCCAATCTAAGGACACTCTTGAGCTCGTAACAAGGGATTTATAAATGCTTATTGACAGATGCAGCTTGAAATTTCTGCTTAAGGATCTAGCCCAAAAAATAAAAGACTATTAAAATGATAAAATTTAGCTATGACTTTTGATTTAATAATAAAACTAGTAATCCATAGTTATAATATTTTCAGAACTTTATGTCAAATATGAAGCCAAGAAAATCTGAGCGGCTCGGCCAGAGTCCTGGGGGCGGGAGGGAAAGGAAGCCGTGGCAGCGTTTGGGGTGGGGAAGAGGAAACTGCATAAGAAGGCATTTTTCAGAGTCTAAATTGAACTGTATCTTTGTGACAGTTATTTAGGAAATTCCAAGTTTTTCATGGTTTCCCTAAGTATGGGGTCTGGCAATAAAAAATAATCTGGCATTTATTTTGTGGAACTCAGGAAGCCACAGAAGCCCGAATAAATCTAATCTCCGTGATTCCTAGATTTTAGTAGTCATTTGCAGCATGGAACTATGTGTTTGCTATTAAATTAGAACTATAAATATCATATAATCTGTACACTATAAATATGCAATTAATTCTGGAATGACCCTGTGACTTCAATTGTTACAAATATAATCAGGGCTATGAATTCTCACTATATTGAGCAATCAATGATCCACATGCTTTTTAGAGTGAGAGAGAAAAATATAAGAATGTAGCAAAATGTCACTTTCATTAAAAACTAAGTTATGTTCCTATCTGCATCTAATGTTTTAAATTAGAGGACAGAGAAGTGTTCCGGAGATGGAAACAGGACAAAAACCTGAAGATCCCACCTCATGTAAAATTCCAGAACTGCCTCATTGCTCAATACCATGCAAAAGTTGCCCGCGGAATTCTTTACACATACAGTAATGCAAACACTGAATTTCCATGTCAGCAAGTATCGTGTGCAGAGAAGAATCAGTACTTTGTATAGTGGTACTTGTAATATCCCTGAAGGAGAAAGACAGGATGAAGACTGGATGAAAACCTCTGCCCCTTTTCATAAATGTTGAGACTCAAACAGAGCTCTGTGCTGGCAGGAAAACTCTTATATAGAAACACGAGTCATTGATGTTTAGCATCATCAAGAAAAGAGGAGTTCAATTCTCCCTTAGAAGAAGTTATATTCTGCTCCCCTTATTGCACCACTTTGTGTTCCTATTCTAGCTCAGAAATTTAGACATTAGTTGTTTTTAAAAAGGCATTAATACGTCTAACGCTTCATGTAGAATCTTAATAGTTTAGTGCCAGAAGAGATCTTGGGCACTGACTGGCCTAGATCAGCAGATTAGGAGCATGTCGTGGGCCTCCATCAAGGACTCTGACTCCTAGTTACCTCCTCTTCCCAGAATGCTACCTGCCAGTTTAGTGCTGGTAAAACTGAGAAGAAGAGAAACGATGTAACAGACAGACCCTCATTCTTTCACTGATAGAAATTCAGGAGTATTAACAAAGGGCATTACCCAGAGGCCACAAAGTCAAAGCTAGATTAGGAAGGTAGAGAAAAGAACTTTGTCTATACTCACACAACACTTCTGCTATGGTCTGAATGTTTATGTCCCCCAAAATTTATACGTTATAGCTTAACACCCAATATGAAGGTGTCAAGAAGTGGGGTCTTTGGGTGGTGACAAGGTCTTTAGGACGGGGACTCATGAATGGGATTAGTGCCCTTATAAATGAGGGCCCAGGAAAATCCCTAGCTCCCTCCCACGATGCAAGGACACAGCACATAGTCAGTAGTCTGCAAGAAGGCCTTCACAGCCACCACACCGAATCTGCCAGCACCGTGGTCTCAGACTTCCAGCCTCCAGAATTGTGAGAAATAAGTTTCTGTTGTTAATAAGCCCCCTAGTCTGAGGTAATTTGTTATAGTAGCCTTAAAGGACTAAGACAACTTCTGACACCCAATATGTGTGTTTTCCACACGAAACAATTCTCCAACTCTTTGTGAACACCAACTGGGTGTCCTACAGTTTAATGAAATTCTGTCACTAACTACCTGGAGTCAGCACAGGCCTGCCCTACAGGTTAAGGGGCTCAGTCCCACAAAACTAATCCCATTTCAGATGCCAATCACAAGTCCCAAGTTGAGACCTGTACTTCTGACCAACCTCCTATGAATTGGGGGTTCCCACAACCCCATCTTCAGGTCTAACAACTTGCTAGAATGGCTAACAGAACTTAGGGAAGAACTTTACTCACCACTATCTATTTATTCTAAAGGATACAGCTCAGGAAGAGCCACACGGACGAGATGCACAGCACTAGGTACAGGGAAGAGGCTCTGAGCTTCCACACCTCCTCTCAGGGCTCACCGCCCTCCCAGCACCTCGCTGTGTTCACCAGCCCAGAAGCTCTCTGAACTCTGTTTTTTAGGGTTTCTATGGAGGCTTCATTAAGAGGTGTGATTTGTTAGATCATTGGCCATTGGTGATCGAACTGAATCTCCAGCGCCTCTCCCCTTCCCGGAAGTTGGGAGAGTGAGTGGAAAGTTCCAGCCCTCTACTTACGTGGTTGCTTCTGCTGGCAACCAGTCACACATCCTCAGAGACGTTCCAAAATTCACCTCACTGACATAAACTCGGTGTGTTTGAAAGGATCTTGTTATAAATTGCAAAAGACACTCCTTTCACCTCTCTGCCACTCCCAAGCTATTTCAGGAGCCAGGGACAAAAACCAAACATTGTAACAGAAGATGCTCTTACCACTTCAGAAGTTACAGGGTTTTAGGTGATCCGACCAAGATCCTGGGATGCAAATATGTATTTATCATTATATCACAATATTACAGGAGGTGTAAAGCAGAGAAGACATGGCATCCATCGCAATGCTTTTTTAATATTTAATAACATGTAGGGTAAAATAATTTTAATTGAACGTGTCTAATTATGATTTAAAATAAGCCATGTAGTCAAATATGATTTAAGATCCTTCTGGAAGAGAGGTGGGAGTGGGTTGCAGTGATTAGGAAAGCACACTATCAAGTCATCCCAGAAAACCAGAGGCTTGGGGTTCACCTGGTACCTGAGAAAGGACTATCCTTTCTCCTTTGGGCAATGTGTGTGCTCAGCATTAGCCAAACTGTGTGGTGAAGGGCACAGTTCTCCAGACTACCAAGCCTTCTCAAGACTTCTCATCCCAACTGCAAGGAGTTAGGGTTCAAATACAGAGTTAGAAGGAAGAGTCCATGATGCCGAGCAATGGGCTGGCTCTGCTCACTGCTGTCTGAGCCAATTAATCACAAGTTAGTTCTTGAGAAAGGAGTTTAATTAGATTAGCTGGCTAATCAGAAGATGGGTGATTAATGTCTCAAAGATCCATCTTTGAGGATTTCAGAATCCTGAGGCAGTCATATAGGAAAAGTGGGGAGTGAGGAGGGGATCCAGTGATGTTGGTCTCCAGGCACGATAGGCTCCAGGCATCACATTATTCCATTCTTCTGTGAGCTACGATGCATACATTACAGGTGTGTTTCCCGCCTGTGGTCAGCCTGTTCCTGAAGAGAAACTCCTAGGACAAAGTTTTAATTTATCAAGGTATCGGGGAGTACATATGTAAGAGGAGGCCATAAATCAGGAAATCATGTGAATTTTTTAAACTACGTGCAGAGCAGCAAGTAGTCACACAGAGGATGGGCTGGGGCCATTTAGCAAAACGAGATGGCCTCACTTTTCCTCCCTTACATACACACATGACCACTCTCACTTCTGACCCCCACCAAGTTCAGGGTTCTTCCGAGACTACCCTCAGGTACAAATTCACTAGAAAGGCTCACAGAATTCACTAAATCCATATATTCACAGTTGCATTTATTACAAGGAAAGAATACAAATTAAAACTAGCCAAAGAAAGAGATGCATAGGGCAAAGTCTGGGAGGGCTCCAGACATAAAGTTCCGTTGTCCTCAGGGGCACGTGACCTTCTCGGCATTGATGTGTGGCAGTACACACAAAGCATTGCCGATCCTGGAAGCTTACTTGATCTTCAGTGAGCTTTTATTGAGGCTTCATTACGGAGGCTTAATTGACTGATTGATTGCCCACAGAGTTGAACTTAGTCTCTGGGTTGACTAATATGGCATGACCCAAAGCCCCCACCCTAAACCCTTTCATCAATTTCTCTGGTGTGGCCAGCTCCTACCCTAAGACTATTGGGTGTGACTGGCACCACCCTAAGTCACTCACTAGCGTAAACTATCAGGTGTGGTCCAAGGGGCCCACCAGAAATAACAAAGACACTCCTGCCACTTAGGAAATTCCAAGGAGTTAGAAGTTGTCTGCCAGAAGCAGGAACAAAAGTCAGACCTCTCTTTGGACAAGGCCAAATTCCTTACTACACGGTGCATCTGTGTCTATCTCTGGACTCCACAAATGGACTGCACACAAAAGGTCCAAAATGTTAGAAATAGGAACTTGGTCAAAATTCTCACAAGAAATGAAGATTTCTTGAACCAACAAAAACCTCATTCATTGTATGAGAGACAAGAATTAGGACAAAAATGGCTTCTGGGAGCACCTAGCTGAAATCAGACAATGTGAAAAGGAGTAATGAGTTTAGGATCTAAAAGAAGCCAGGCACATTATAAGGAGATAATCAACTTTATCAATTGTCTACTTAGGCTCAAATTAAGACGTTAGAGTGGCAGTGGAAATTCTGGGGACTGGAACCAAGGAAATATGGGGAAGGGTAATATATATATATATCTCAGTACTGAACAGACTGAAAGTGCTTTTCACCCGAAGAGGCCAGAAGGTGGAACCTATATTAGGAAGGGAGAAAGCAGGGAAAATATTCTGGCATCTGGACTCTATAATCAGAACTGTCTAAAGAAGGAGCTGCAGAACATTTAGCCAAGAGAATAGGACCTACAGGCAACAGACGCCACATCTACAATGATCGAAGGGATTTTCATCATTTCTTTCTCCAAGTGATTGTTGTAAAAACCCTACAATGAAAAGGGGACTAGTGATCTTAAGGGGCTATAACCTATTTCACCTCCAGATTTTATTCAATTATGGAATCTTTTAAGAAGATGGAAAAGTATGGGAATTAATAAATGGGAGTTGGGAGGCTAAAAGGAGGAGTTCTCATGTCCTACTTTGATACCAGAGCCCAGCCAGGAAGAAGAAAGACTTCCTCTTCTTGACAGGCAAGAAGCTCAGCCCATGAGAGACTGTCACAACTCAGCCAGTGAAAAGCCACTGCACTTCAAACTTTCAATTCCTCCAGTGAACTCTTTGTTTACAATAGTCCTCTCAACTTCCTCTCCCCCTCTATAAAAGAGTTTCTCCTCCCCTTGCTGCTCAGGACTTGGACATGGCTTGCCATGGTTGCAGACCCTGAATTGCAATTCTTTGCTGATCCCAAGTAGACCTTATTTTGCTGGAGAAATAATTGGCTGCCATTTGTTTAAGGTTAACAGAAGTGAGCTGAAGTCCCGGTCCACAATAAGAAGGCTCCAGGTCTGAAAATTAAACACGACTGGGACATAAATGGTTGAAAGACCATGAGATTTTTGACAACAAAGTCCCACTTCCTGTAATTTTCTAGGATTCTCAGCAAAGAATTCAATAGTGCTCCTCTTTAATTCTACTCAGGAATTTTATTAATAACAATCACTTCTAAACTCTCTCAATTTCATTATTTACAAATTCTTCTAAACTCAGAGACTTTGACATAGACGGAAGGGTTAGAGTTTTCCACTGCAAGTTACATTAAGCTATGAAATCAAGTCAAAAACAGTTCTTTGTTAGCCGTCTTCAGAACCAAAACAGCATTTAGAATTTTTATCAGATCAAAGTTTTCAAAGGGAAGAAGAAAAGTAACTCCTACTCAGAGAAAGATCAGGGACCCCTGACATAATCTAACTCTCAAAATGAGAAAATACAAAAAAAGATTAAGTGTCTTGCCCAAGATTAGTAACATAACAAGATCTAGAAGCCAGTCTTTCTGAAATGAAACCGTCTCTCCCTAAACAAGTCATCTAAAAGTTTTATATCTATAGTTCAATGATCAATTTCCCAGCTGAAATCCTGCAGAAATATACATATGCATAAGAAACTAATCAAATGATTTTCTTACTTTGCCCCTTGCACATAAAGCTGCAAAAGGCAAGGTCAGAGTTCTCTTAACCATACGCTGAAGCACAGTAATTTGCTGCCTGTTAATGTTTATCTTCCATCTCATAACTCATATAAGGAGATATTAAAACCATGATTCATCTCCAGTTCTGGATTTCCTAAAAGTAAAATTCCGTAGAACATTCCACGTATCTTCATTTAATACACTATCACTTTACTTTATAGGGGTAGCTTTGAAAGTAACTGGCCTGCTTTCCCCACGCACAGATAGCCAAGACTGAGGATCCAGAATGAGAAGCATGACTTTAGAAGGTGCTTCTGGAACATGCCGGGTTCGGTGAGTGTTGAAATGAACATGCGTAGACAAGGGATGCGCGCACCTAAGTACAGTTCTCTGACTCCTTACCACAGTGCAAGGTCTAGTTCAAATGAAACCTGTTTCATGAAATCTTTCCCAGCAAACCCAGCCACAGCAAGCTCTCCCCACTAGAGATTCTAAGATGTTCAGTTAAGAACAGCACATTCAGCACTGCGGCTTTAGCTCAGAAACACCTCGAGTGTGCTCTTAGCTCCACCACTTCTTCCACCTCTGGTCTGCTGGGCAACTGGGCAACACTGACCCTTTCATTCTCCAAGTTTGGGGCAGGAAGAAATTATTTATCCCATAGCTCAGTTGAGATAAACTGGAACTTTCAAAATGGGCTCTCCTAAAATGCTAAAGGAAAAGCAAAACTCAAAAAGAAAAAAACCCAATAACAACATAGTAACAAAATCATAGAAACAGTCATTTACAGGGCACATTTTTTAAACCATCACATAAATTTGGTTTAACCACAGACTAGCATGGCTGGTTGAATTTCTAGGCATTACAGGCCCTTGATTCTTGTTCTCACCAACTGTCTATCCAAGATGCCATAAACCTAATTTGAAGAATATTCACACTGGAGCCTTTTGTGCTGGTCATCTCTCTGGGTCCTGGGCCAACTTGATTCTTCTTCTGATTTCAGACTGCCCTATCTTGCATTTGGACTGCTATCTCAGGATACAAACCCAAGTTCTGACTTTCTGTGCCTTAAGAAAAACTTTTTAACCCTTTGACGTGTCACCATGCCTCTTACGACTTTCCACCAACCTCTCTCCCAAAATTCGAACACTTTCACCAGATTCTGAGGGAAACTAAACCCTCACACAAGAATATTGCAAGCTCTCTCCAGGCAATCACAGACCCTTGCAGCTCATGTTGAGAGTCCACATTTTAGAGTCTGGTGATCTCATGTCCTCCAATGGGGAGCACCACTTCCCAGAAGTCTCTCGTCATGTGACTCGCTGCCACCTTGCCCCTGCACCCCATTCTTCACTCAACAGGAAGGGCAACAGATTGCTCAGGCCACTCACCCTCATCTGGCACTCTCACTGAGTTCCTCTCTGGAAAGAATATTCTTAATGTTCTGTGAATTTGTAAAGTGGAGAAGATGGACATCCTCTAGTCCGTCTTAGAAGAAGCTGACTGTTCTTCCCCTTTCTCAGGTCCTCCAAGAGGCGTCCTCCAGAGGCCATGCAAAAATCTACACATTACCATTGGCAGTGTTAAAATATACTAATAAAAAACACACATCCAGGAAGAAAAGGCTATTCTCTTAAGCTTTCTACTATTTTTTTTTAAAGATTTTATTTTTTCCTTTTTCTCCTCAAAGCCCTCCAGTACATAGTTGTATATTCTTCGTTGTGGGTCCTTCTAGTTGTAGCATGTGGGACGCTGCCTCAGCGTGGTTTGATGAGCAGTGCCATGTCCGTGCCCAGGATTCGAACCAACGAAACACTGGGCCGCCTGCAGCGGAGCGCACAGACTTAACCACTCGGCCACGGGGCCAGCCCCCTTTCTACTATTTTTTAATCATTAATCAAATCAAGTTATTCGAGGTATTAACTTTTTTTATCTTTATATTTCCCTTTTCTCTTCTTTCCATTTAAAGAAGATGACTGCCTCTATGATTCATTGCTTCAGGGGAGGCCAGCCAAGGCATAGCTTGAAAGTGTTTCTTACTTTGGAATTTCCAATGAAGAACCTAGAGAGTTCACAAACATAAACAGAGCAGCATTGCAGACCGTGAGGAGGTGATTCACTCCAGACTGAGGCTATATCCTGGGCAAAGGGAGTGGGGTGCCGTCTGCAGCTCCTCAGAGCACCTGGGTCCCTAAGGCACAGAAACACCTCGTGATCCCAGACAGTGTTGCCTGCGTGGCAGGTGTCCACATGGGCACAGGCATCCTTGGAGAAGTTCCCCATGCCCCAAACATGACAAAGAAGCAGCAGACTGGCACAGGATCTGAGCAAGCCATGCAGAGTGGACCCCTGAACTGCTTAACATCAACTTAGGTGAACTGAGAACTGCATACCAGAGTCCACCGCAGTTCAGCTTGTACAAGACCCTGGTACTGTGTGCACACAACTCTGGAGAAGGATGGGAAATCCCCCGAAGTAACTGAGATCAGGTTTTTCATACTAAATTGTTACTTTTTAGAAAACAAAAAGCTGCTTTATTTTTTGTACAGCTGAGTTCGTGGAATGAGATTTATACTTTTTAATTTACTCCTATATCCTGTTTTTCCAATTACTTTTATGATACTTGAAAATAAAGATAGTCTTTAAACTCCTGAATCACTAGAATGTGTCAAAGGGCCTCGAATTTGACTGGCACTCAGAGTTAACAAATTCTGCATGTTTAGCATTATCAAATCATAAAACCTTTGAATTGGAAGTATTAAAAAATCTTTTATTTCAATCTCTTTATTTCACAGATGAGGAAACTAAATTTAGGGGGCTAAATTTTCCATGTCATACATAAACCTTTGCTTCTGCTTCCCTTCCAGAATAAGCTTCGTCTTCTAAAGGTTGATAGCAGTCACATTGTCAGACAACTTCTTGAAGACTAGGCCACATTATCGGACACCCCAGTAAAGATACTTAAATGGTTAATGCACATTTAACATCGTCCTCCCAAATCCCACCCTAGTGTTCACACTCTTTTCAGGAATACTAAAGACATTGGTCCAGATTATCTTCTATACTTCCTGCTCCTGTAAGGATGTCCCTTCCCTCTGGACCACAGGCTGATGATCCATTGTGTGTGATTGCATCTCTAAGTCTTCCTCTCTGTCTCTATCTGCCAACGTGTATTCCACTCAGGATGCCCTAAGGGGCAGTAAAACTGGAAGGCTGAGAAAAGCCCTGGGCCTTGAGGGAGAAGATGTGGCTTTGCCAGATGGTGCTAAATGAAAGCCTGAATGGTTATTCAACACCTCTGAGAGATCGAGTGCATGGATTCACCCCAGTTTTAACTAGCATCACTTTGTCCATGGAATGCTTGCTGCTTACTTGCTGCCTTTTCACATTTTCCTTTCTCAAGGCCATGCCTGGCTTTGGAGCTTATCCCTAATATAAGGAAGTTCCCCCAAATTTTCCAGTCTTCAAGGATCTGCCTTCCCTTTGTGGGGGATCAGAATTGACCACCTCAAAATGTATCTCTTTGGCTTGATTATTTTTAAGAACAAAAGACTCTAAAAGAAACTTTGACCTCCCCTCTAACTGTCTAAAACAATTTAAGATAAAAGGCCTGTTCCCAGGACAGGCCGTCACCGTAGATAACTCAGTATCTGGTAGACTGGGAGGATCCTTGCTAAGCCCACTCTTACCAAAGTTCTGTTCACCAAACACTTGCTTTTCCATGTGAGTTGCCTTCCACCCCTTTGAAGCCCTAAACCAGTACCCCAAACACTCCTTTGTCTTTAGCTGGAGATGGTATTTAAGCTGGCAACACAGCCATTTTGGTGAGTTGCTCAGTTTTCTTGAGTCTCTCCCATGTACATGTTATAAAACTTTGTTTGATTTTCTTGTTATTCTGTCTCATGTGAATTTAATTTGTAGCCTAGACAGAAGGACTCAGAGGGTAGAGGATTTGTCTTCCTCCTCTACACTTTTAATACCTGTATAAAGTAACAGGAGCCTGGGGATGAGACGAATAGGCAGATTGCAGAGGATTTTTAGGGCAGTGAAAATACTCTGTATGATATTATAATGGTGGACACATTTTTCCAAACCCATCGAATGTACAAGACCAGGAGTGGACCCTAAAGTAACTATGGACTTTGGGTGATTATGATGTGTCAGTCTAGGTTCACCCTTGGTAAAAAATGTACATTCTGGTGAGTGATGTAGATAATGGAGGAGGCTATGTGTGTGTAGGGGCAGAGGGTAGATGAGAAATCTCTGTACCTTCCTCTCAATTTTGTTAGGAACCTAAAACTGCTATAAAAAAATAATGACACCTTTTAAAAAATAAATTTAAGAAAAAACAAGAGCCCTCTGAGCACATTACAGTGGGAAATCCAGGATTTCTACAATATTCCTTAGAGTCCTGACTCTAGCTCCAATGTTCAGGCAGGTTTAGATCTCAGTGCCCCACTGCCCCGCACGCGGCAGCTCCTGTCCCCTCTGCTTAGCCCAGAGGAAGGCGGAGCATGTCCTCCTGCTCTTCCAGAGTGCCATCACTCAAGGCTGCAATATCTGTTTTAACTAAAGGATGGCAATGATTGAAGGAGATTATGGCACAGGACCAAATGAAAAATAACTTTAAAATGAATATTTGGACATTTTTCTTTCAAGTTCGTTAGTTTCAAGCAGCACAGGGAATTTGTCTGCAGTCACTTGTCTGTTTTGGCTCCTGTCTAGTAAAATTTGCTGAGTCCCACTCTCACCTTCTGTCCCAATACTCACCTCCTCTCTGCCACCAACTTCCAGGCCCCTTCAACCTATCCCTCCTTCCAGACTCTACACTAGAATCCCAACTTCATCTTACTTAACCGCACAGCATAACTTATCTCAGATTTATTTTATTCTCCACTCCAGACTAAGTTCTAAGGCCTATTTTTATGTGACCAAAAGTCCTGTTAATGAAATTTCTTAAACAAAAGCCACACACAGCCAAGGTTAATTATCACATTCCTGTGTGAAGATAGGAATATATAGGATATAGGAGCAGCAGCAATCATTTCTTTTTTAATAGTAACTATTTTCTCCAAACATGAAAACTGTGAGCTTCTATGTGTCTAAGAGAAGCAGAGTCATTCTAGGGGAATTGGCCAATGGAAGCTCCTTCATTCAAGCTCATATTCCAGCTCAGGAATGATCAAATATCCTGAAGAGTCTCCACTATGATCTGGTTACAACTCTGCCACCCAAATCAGGTCCTGCGTGGTGGACCACAGTATGGAATGGATGCCTTAGACAATTTTAAAAGCCAATATTTTGATTTAAAACTTTTCTCCATTTTAGAAGTTTTGAGAGAGTTTAACAGAAGTCTAAAGAGGACCTTTAAAATAAGGTGGCATCTCCTTGAACGAAGGCCTATAGTGGCAGGACAGTGGACTGTGATTGGTGTGAGCTGGACAACACTAGCTGCCCCTAGGAAGTGAGCTCTTGACAAGAGGGACATTGCTAGATGGGAGGCAGGCAACCTCTACCAAGAAGTACCCTTAAAACATGGTTTTGTGTGATGAGGGTGGTGGTACCCACATATGCTGTGGGTATGCAGCAATAATATAAGGAAATCTTTGTATCAATGATAGGCAGCCAACTCCCAGGCAACTTTAATGCTGTTCTGAACGATCGGAGACAAGTGCATTCTGAGTGTGTTTTCACCTCCAGTCCTTATTATTGCTAAGGAAATTATCTGTCCATTCATTTATCTCTTTTATGAAGTAATTTTGAGCATTTTATGCATGTGGAAACCAAATAAGTTTCCATGTGAATATTTTGAGTGGCATTGTCAAATGAGCTAGCTCTAATGGTGATGTTTTAATGCACACAAGCATTGACACTTGTGTCTCCTCCCTTATCTCTCCTCAGGCTGTTAGTGAAAGGTCTCACTCCTGGGTACAATGCCCATCACACAGCAAGACTGTGTTCCTATCAATAGAACGATCTATTGGATTGGATTTTCTTATCAGTAGAATGATTACAGGTCAGCAGTCGTACTTAAACTAGTTTACAGATCAAATACATGCTGTTTAGCTAAATAAATCATTTCAATACTTTTTTCATAGAAAAGTTATTTCATAGTTTATCTAATTTTCCAAAAGGCACACAGTTACCGTGAAAGAAAAGTTCAATTCAAAAGACTGAGTCAGTTATCATCAATTTTCTTCTCTGTGGTTTAAACTCATATCTAAATCTGTCATGAATGCCACCAAACAGCCAGTGTTTGAAAGCAGCTGATTTTCTAAATTAAAATTTTCCAGAAGGTCTTTTCTAATGGGAAAAAAAGAAGAACATTTAATTTTTCTTTCCATTTTAACAAATTCTATTTTTCCTAAAACTTAATGGTTGACACAGCCAGAAATCAATTCCAGGACCTTTGCCATGGTACACCGAGTACCTTTCATTCATTCACACCTTTGATATTTATTGAGGTCCTACTACAAAGAGGATGTAACCAAGTGATTATGACAACTAGGTAGAACAATTTACTCTTGCAGTGCTGGTCACAGGACTACTCCTTCCAGACTTCAAAGGAACAATTCTCTTGCCCAAATCTAAGTTTGGGAATGCATTAATTACACTGATATAACTAGGATTGGTTATTCAATCAGAGCGGTGGGAAACGAGAGAATGAAGAGGGGAAAATTGTTGCTTGTACTGTCCTTACTAATATAAAGTCAATAATCAAAACTACAAGCATTGAAGAAATGTTCAAGTATTTTTGAAACAGGTGGCAAGTTAACCACTAAACATTAGGTAGCTAGTAACTAAAGTTTTTTCAGGCAATTGCTAACTGTAGCCTTTAGCTGTTCACCTGCCCATTGTTAGCTGTGCTGCTTATTCTTTAAAAAAAAAAGTCATGTAGATAGGCATGATATTATCCAGCTCCCACTAGGTTCCTCACAGATAACGTCTCTGACACTGTCCCCATGGTAAGAGGTGCTTGAGATGTTCTTCATGAACTGAGGGTTGACTCCTTGTCCAGTTCAGGATGGTCAAGACCACCAACCCACCAACTGGGCCTGGGTAAGTGTCCGATAGGTGACCTCCTGATGTCAGGGAGCTAAAAACTCCACCCTCAGATCATGCCAACACCACCATTTTGTGAACACGCGTCCTCTGAAGAGCCATGAAGCTTGACTATGCTTGCGCAGATCATCAATTATCTCACTTCTCCTTACCTCCAATCATCTGTCTCCACACTTCAAACCACCCCTCCCTTTTATCCCATAAATATCCCTAATCCCCATTTTTGGAGAAGTGGATTTGAAATTTGTTCTTGCATCTCCTCACTTGGCTGACTTGTGAATAAACCCTTTCTCTGCTGCAAACTGGTCATCTTGGTGGTTGGCATTTCGTGTGGTTGCCAAAACGAATCTGGTTCGGTGACATTTTCACCTTACCTCCCGCTGAAAGCCTGAGGGGTGAACTTTTTGGTGGTGGTTTCTTTTTGTCTGAGCAAGTGGAAACAAACGTGGTGGCAAACTTACAAGCCATGTATTTGTGCAGCATGATTCATAAAACACAGTGTTTAAGGAACGTTAGTCTAGATAGGACACAGGCATCAGGGACAGAAAGGATCCAAAAGTAAAGTGATAAACGCTAATGTTCTCAAATGAGAGTTTCTCATTGCTTCAGTTTGTGAAATAAAATCACAATTTTAAACATATCAAACACACAACATAAACACATGAGCAAAACTGCATGGCTTAACAAACGCATGTCACTTATAAACGAGAACTTATTGTTTACGCACTTGTGTGAAAACATGATTTGGTGATACTGCTGCTGAATGGCTTTACCCTCATTTTTAATTGCATTTAGACAAGGATATGTGGTACGAGTATCATGATTAAGTCTAGTTCTGCTTGAATTAACACTCAATACCTCAAGCTTGATTGTTCTAGCCTCCTGATTGCCTTCCAGCCTCCCCACTACAATAGATACTCAGATCACTGCCAGACTTATCTAACCAAAACATGCTTACTCTAAGATATGCCCGTGGACTGCTCCCCGTGGTCAAATAAATAAAGTAAGAAGTCTCCATCCCGGCATTTGAGGTTCTCCGCAATACGGCACCAATCTAACTCTATCTGTTACGTGATCCCTCCGCTCCGACTGCATTCGGTTACTCTCTGTTCCCCAAATAAACAATGCTGATTCCCTTCCCCATTACTTTGTTTATTCTCTGTTTCTCCAGATGTAAACATGTGAGAGGTTCATGGCAAAACACAGCTCCTGCATGAAACTTTCCTGATCTTTCCTTCCCACAATGATTTTTCCTCTAAGCTTCTAGAGCAGTTTCTCAATCTCAACATTACTGATATTTTGGTCCAGGTAATGTTTGTGTAAGAAGCTGTCCTGTGCACTGCAGGATATTTAGCAGCATTCTTGGCCTCTACTCTATTGATGACTCTACCAATAGGAGTTACCTGCAAGTAGTGACAAGTGAAAGTGTCTCCAGACATTGTCAAAGGCCCCTAGGGGAAGGGGAGCAAAATCGTCTGGAGTTGTGCCAGATCATTATTGTCTGCATCACATATATTGGCATTTTAAAATACTTCAAATGTATTTTTCTTGCCTCCTAAGCTAGATGGTTTTAGTACAAATATTGTGTTACTTTTTTTGAATCCCTGATAGAGCACTGTAGTGAACACTCAATAAGTATTTAAAATTTAAATTCTCAGTATCAAAAAGTTAGAAAGAATGTGGAAGATCGTTTGACCTAACCTCATTTTTGTAAATGTGGAAACTGAAAACCAGAAAGTAAAGCTATTTTCCCAGAATGAAGATGTGTTGGTAGAAATGTTCTCTTCCCAGTCAGGTAGCATTAACACTATAGTAATCTTTCATTCAATCTATAATGAGAGACTTACTCAACTTCACATCAGCGTAAACAAATAATGGTTTATAGTTCTCTTGTGGGTTCTTTATATGATTCTGCTTTAATAAATGCATATGTTTTATTAATACCCTTTATTTTTATATTTAATGAAAAAAATTCTAAAGTGTTATGGTAGAAGAAAGAGACCCTGAAACTGTGGCTGGAAGATTAGAGTTTAGCATGTACAACTGTGTGATCTTCAGTGAGCCACTTAACTTCACTGTGTCTCTACATCTCATCTTTAAAATTATTATTCTGCTAAAAATAAAATAAAACAAACTCCTTGACAGAGGGGACATGGTTCTGTTGCTGCCATACCCCCAGTGCCTGGCACAAAGTATGGCAATCACCAAATACTCGCATTGAATAACTGACTGTTCCACTGGGGATATATTAAGGGCCTGTGTTAACTGATTCTGAGAATAAAATGAGGTAAAATGCTACTTTTTAAATCCTGGGAAATGTAAAGTCTTAGACAAATTCAAGATATTATTGTGCTTTAAAATGCTTAAGGAATTTAAAAGTTGAAAAATAGAGAAATCAAAATTAAAATTTGTGACATGTCACCAACGCAGTACTTTGGGGAAATTTTCAGGATTAAATGCCTGAATTAGAAAAGAAGAATGGTCTTGAATCAATGAACTCAATTTTCACGTTAAAAACCTAGAAAAAGAACAAAAAATGAAATCCAGAGTAAGAAGGAAGGAAATAATAAAGATCAGAACAGAAATCAATAAAATAAAAAATCAGGAGCGAAAATTAATGAGATCAAAAGCTCGTTCTTAAAAAGACGCTCCACATCATATGTCATCAGGGAAATACAAATTATAACAACAATGAGATACCACTCATGGTACACTCATGAGATACACCTATTGGAATGGCCAGGTGCCAGCTCGGTGGCCCAGCAGTTAAGTCTGCACATTCAGCTTCAGTGGCCTGAGGTTCACTGGTTCCGATCCCACGTGCAGACATGGCACCACTTGGCAAGCCATGCTGTGGTAGGCATCCCATATATAAAGTAGAGGAAGATGGGCATGGATGTTAGCTCAGGACCAGCTTTCCTCAACAAAAAGAGGAGGATTGGCAGCAGTTAGCTCAGGGCTAATCTTCCTCAAATAAATAAATAAATAAATAGAACGGCCAAAATTCAGAACACTGGATAACACCAAATGCAGTAAAGGCTGTGAAACAACAGGAACTTGCATACATGGTTGATGGGAATGAAAAATGATACAGCCATTTGGAAGACACTTTGGTAGTTTCTTGCAAAACTAAACATATTCTTACCATATGATCCAGCAATTGTACTTTTTGGTATTTACCCAAAGGAGTTCACAACATATGACCACACAAAAACCTGCACATGGATGTTTATAGCAGCTTTCTTCATCATCATTGCCAAAACTTGGAAGCAACCAAGATGTCCTTCAGTAGGTGAATGGATAAACAAACTGTGGTACATCCAGACAATGGAACATTATTCAGCACTAAAAAGAAATGAGCCATCAAACCATGAAAAGACATAGAGGAAAAGTAAATGCATTTTACTAAGTGAAAGAAGGCAGTCTTAAAAGGCTACACACTGCATGATTCCTACTATATGACATTCTAGAAAAGGCAAAACTAAAGGAGAATAAAAAAATCAGGGATTGGGTTGGGGAAGGAATAGGTGGAACACAGAATATTTTTAGAGCAGTGAAAATACTTTGTATGATATTATAATGATGAATATCTGTCATTATGTTTTTGTCCAAACCCATAGAATATACATCACCAAGAGTGAACGTTAAGGTAAACTGTGAACTTTGGGTGATTATGTGTCAATGTGGGTTCATCCTTGGTAAAAAAAAGATGTGCCATTCTGGTGAGTGATGTTGATAATGGGGGGGACTACGCATATGTGGAGGCAGGGGGTATATGGGACATCTCTGTACCTCCTTCTCAGTTCTGTTGTAAACCTAAAACTGCTCTAAAAATGATGCCTTTTTTTAAAAGAAAAAAGGCTGCTTCTTTGAGGTATCAATAAATAGATAAAACTCTAGCTAGCCTGGTTGGAGGAAAAAGAGAAAATGCACAAATTACCAATATCAAAATGAAACATATCACTACAGTTTCTATAGATATTAAAAAGATAGTAGGGGAATATTATAAATATTATATATATGAGTATATTTATGCCTATAAACGCAGCAGCTTAAATGAAATGAACAATTTCTTTGATAGACAAAAACTATAAAAGCTCATTCAAGAAGAAATAGACAACTGGAATAATTCTTTATCTATTAAAGAATTGAATTTATAGTTAAAAACCTTCCCACAAAGAAAATTTCAGGCTCCAGAGCTTTACTGGTGATAGTAAACATTTAAGAAGAAATAATTCCAATTCCATATAAATTTTTCCAGAAAACTGAAAAGAAAGGAAGGCTTCCTACTCCATGCTAGGAGGCCAGTATTACTCTGATATCAAATCAAGACAAATGCATTCCAAAGAACGAAAGCTACAGATTAATATGCCTCATGAACATAAATGCAAACTTTCTAAAGAAGATTTTAGCAAATAGATTGCAGTAACATATAAAAAAGATAATACATCCTAGTGGGTTTATTCCAGGAATGCAAGGCAGTTTTAAAATTTGAAAATCAACTTATTTAGAGTAACAGCAAACTAAAAAAAAAAACCATATGATCAACTCTATTGCCACAAAAATAGACTAAAAATTTTTTTTAAACTCTTAGAAAACTCATAATTAAAGGAAATTTCCTGGAGTGACATCAGCATCATAGCAAAGTGAGTTGTTCCCTTATCTCACCCCTCTAAGTTACAACTAAACAGACATCTATTAACCAACAGAGGATTCACTACATAGCAAACCAGGACTCCTGAGAGATCCATGCAGCTATACGTCTGAAGGTGGTTGGACTGGACCCCCAAGAAGCAGTGGAAATAAGGGAGTGGCCCCTCCCCCTCCCTGGCAACAGGGATGCAGGACACGGATCCTCACATAGTGGCCAGCATGACTGTGAGTGGAGGTGGGGGCAGCCTGGCCCATGTGGGAAGGCAGCCACACTGGAACGGCAGGCCTGTCAGAGCAGTGGCCCGGCCACATGAGAGCAACCTGCCCACCAAGCATGGTGGCCCACCTGTGTGAAGGCAACTTGCCAAGTGGCCACAGCCAGCCCACACAAATACAGAGCAGCTGACTGACACAACTACAAGCAGACAGTGTGGAAACAGAGAAAACAGCCCCTGGCCCCACAACAGTGGTGGGGGAATCTGCAACCAGAACCACTGCAGAACTGGTGACCCAGGCCCCTGTGACAGCAACCCAGGCACCAGCTCTAACAGCAGTGAGGGCTGTATACAAGTCCCCAGGCCCCCACCAGCAACAGTGACACTCATGAACCCAACACCTCTGCCAGTGGTGCAACTAGCACTCCAAGACAATCTGGCAACTGCAGCAAAGATGGAGCATGAGACATCATCATTCAAGCCCATGGAGAGCCAGTGGAGGAACATGAGACCCAAGTGACCAGAACCAAAGTAACCAAAGCTGTACCCAAACAAAAGAAGGTGGTTACTACCACAAATGCACCAGTAGAGGATCAGTTAATCAAACATCATGAAGAACTACAATAACACCGCAGAACTGAAGGAAAATGACAACTCTCTAGAAACCAGATCTGAAGTCATAGAAGACTACAATCTAACTGACAGAGAATTCAAAATATCTATCAATCATAAAGAAACTCAATGATTGTGAGAAAACTCACAAAGACAGTTCAATGAGCTCAGAAATAAAATTAATGAACAGAAGTAATACTTCACCAAAGAGACTGAAGCTCCAAAAAAAACACCAAACAGAAATTCCCGATATGAAGAATGTAATTAATGAGATAAAAAAATAATGTAGAAAGCATAAAAAAAAAGGAGTGGACCTTATGGAGCAGAGAATTAATGAGCTCAAAGATAGAAACCTAGAAAAGCTTCAGGTGGAGGAGGGGAGAGAACTAAGATCTAAAAAAAAAGAAGAAATTCTTCAAAAAATATCCAACTGAATTAGCAAAAGTAATATAAAGATTATAGGTATCCCAGAAGGAGAAGAGCAGGAGAAAGGAGCAGAGAGTTTGTTCAAAGAAATTAATAGCTGAGAATTTTCCAAACCTGGAAAAGGAACTGGACATATGAGCACATGAAGCCAATAGAACTCCCAATTACATCAATTCAAAAAACCTTGTCCAAGGCATATAATACTTAAACTGTCAAAAGTCAGTAACAAAGAAACAATATTAAGGGTAGCAAGAGACAAGAAAACAACCTACAAAGGAACCCCCATCAGGCTTCCAGTGGACTTATCAGCAGAAACTTTACAGGCTAGGAAAGAATGGAATGAAATATTCAAAATACTGAAAGATGAAAACTATCAGCCAGGAATCCTCTATCCAGCAAAACTATCCTTCAGATATGATGGAGAAATAAAAGCTTTCCAAGATAAACAAAAGCTGAGGGAGTTTATCACCACTACACCTGCTTTACTAGAAATGAAGAAGGGAGCCTCCTTACTTGAAACAAAAAGGCAAAGGTTTACAAAACTTTGAGCAAGGAGATAAGTAGACAGACAAAATCAAAAAACTGCAGCTGTCTATCAGAATAGATTAGCAAACACTTAATTATAACATAAAAGATAAAGGGAAAGACAGCATCAAAACTAACTATAAACTTCTCAATTTAGTCACAAACCCACAACACAAAAAAGAATAATTAGTGACAACAAAAACATAGAAGGGGAAGAGGAAAAAGATGGAACCTGCTTAGGCTAATGGAGACAAGAGGCTATCAGAAAAAAAGACTATCTCATCTATGAGATCTTTTATACAAACCTCATGGGAACTACAGAATGAAAATTCAGATCAGAGTCACAAATCATAAATAAAAAGAAAACTGAGAAAACCATCACAGAAAACCACCAAACTGAAATGGCAGTCAGAAATACAAGGGAAAAGAAACAATGGAAATATAAAACAACCAGAACACAAGAGATAAAATGGCAGTATTAAGTCCTCATATATCAATAATCACTCTAAATGTAAATGGATTGAATTCTCCAATCAAAAGACACAAAGTGGCTGGATGGATTAAAAACAAAATCCAAAAATATGCTGTCCCCAGAAAACACATCTTAGCTCTAAAGACAAACATAAGCCCCAAGTGAAGGAATGGAAGATAATACTCCAGGCTAATGGCAAACAAAAGAAAGCAGGCATTGCCATACTTATATCAGACAAAGCTGACTTCAAGATAAAAAAGGCAATGAGAGACAAAGAGGGGCAGTATATAATGATACAAGGGACATTCCACCAAGAGAACATAATACTTATTAATATATATGCCCCTAACACAGGAGCGCCAAAGTATATAAAGCAACCATTAACAGACCTAAAGGGAGAAATTGACAGCAACACAATAATAGTAGGGCACCTCAATACCCCACTTACATCAATGCATAGATCACCCAGACAGAAAGTCAACAGGGAAACAGTAGACTTAAATGAAAGACAAGATGGACTTAATGGATATATATAGAACACTTCATCCAAAAACAACAGAATACACATTCTTCTCAGGTGCCCATGGAACACTCTCAAAGATAGACCATATGTTGGGAAATAAGGCAAGTCTCAATAAATTTAAGAAGATTGAAATCATATCATGTCTCTTCTAACCACAATGCTATGAAACTAGAAATCAACTACAAGAAAAAAGCTAGGAAAGTCACAAATATATGAGACTAGACAACAACATGCTACTGAATAACCATCAGATCAATAAAGAAATCAAAGGAGAAATCAAAAAATACCTGGAGACAAATGAAGATGAAAATATAATATACCAACTCTTATGAAATGCAGCAAAAGGGGTTCTAAGAGGGAAATTTATAGCAATACAGGCCCACCTCAACAAACAAGAAAAATCTCAAATAAGTAATCTTAAACTATACCTAACAGAACTAGAAAAAGAACAGACAAAGCCCAAAATCAACAGAAGGGGGGAAATAATAAAAATTAGAGCAGAAATAAATGAAATAGAGATTAAAAAAAAAGTATAAAGGATGAATGAAAATAAGAGCTGGTTCCTTGAGAAGATAAACAAACTTGACAAATCTTTAGCCAGACTCACTAAGAAAAAAAAGAGAGATGACAAATAAATAAAACTAAAAATGAAAGGAGAAATTGTAACAAATACCACAGAAATACAAAGGAATAAAAGAGAATATTGAAAAACTGTATACCAACAAATTGGATAACCTAGAAGAAATGGACAAATTCTTAGAAGAAATACAGAATATGAATAGACCAATCACAAGTAAAGAGGTTGAAACAGTAATCAAAAATCTCCCGGAAAACAAAAGTCCAGGGCCAGATGGCTTCTCTGGAGAATTCTACTAAACATTTAAAGAAGATTTAATACCTATCCTTCTCAAACTACTCCAGAAAATTAAAGAAGATGGGACACTTCCTAATTCATTCTATGAGGGGAAAAAGGAAAAAATAAATAAATGGGACTGCATCAGACTAAAGAGTTTCTGCTTGGCAAAGGAAACCAGGAACAAAAAGAAAAGACAACCTACAAACTGGGAGAAAATATTTGCAAATCATATATCTGACAAGGGTTCATTTCCAAAATGCATAAATAACTCATACAACTCAACAAGAAAAAAGGAAACAACTTGATCAAAAAGTGCTCAGAGGACATGAATGGAAATTTTTCCAAAGAAGATCCACAGATGGCCAATAGGCACATGAAAAGATGTTCAACATCACCAATTATTAAGGAAATGCAAATTAAAACTACAATGAGATATTACCTTACACCTGTCAGAATGCCTATAATTAACAAGACAAAAAATAACAAATAGTGGAGAGGCTGTTAAGAAAAGGGAACCTTCATACACTGCTGGTGGGAGTGCAAACTGGTGCAGCCACTATGGAAAACAGTATGGAGATTTCTCAAAGAATTAAAATTAGAAATACCATATGATCCAGTTGGGTATTTATCCAAAGAATATGAAATCAACAATTCAAAGAGATTTATGCACCCCTGTGTTCATTGCATTTTTCACAATAGCTAGGACGTAAAAGCAATCCAAGTACCCATCAACAAATGAATGGATAAAGAAGATATGAGATATATATATACACAATGGAATGCTCCTCAGCCATAAAAAAAGACAAAATGGTGCCATTTGTGACAACATGGATGGACCTTGAGGGTATTATGCTAAGCAAAATAAGGCAGACAGAGAAAGACAAACACCATATGATTTCACTCATATATGGAAGATAAACAAACAGATAAAGAGAACGGGTTAGTGGTTATCAGAGGGGAAGGTGGGGGGAAGGCAAAACAGGTAAAGGGGCACACATATATGGTGGTGGATAAAAACTAGACTATTGGTGGTGAGCACGATGCAGTCTATACAGAAACTGATATATAATAACATACACCTGAAATTACACAATGTTATAAATGAACAGGACCTCAATAAAATAATTAATAAATAAATATGAGAAAGGGAATTTTCTCAATTTGGTAAGGTGCATCTGAGGAAAGCCTGCAGCTAACATCATATTTAATGGTGAAAGATTGAATGTTTTCCTCTTCAGATCATCAACAAGACAAGAATATCTGCTCTCACCACCTCTGTTCAATGTTGGGCTGGAGGAGGTTCTGACCAATGTAATTAGGCAAGATAAAGAAATACCACATACCCAGGTTGGAAAAAAGAAGTAAATCTGTTTTTACTCACAGACAGCATAAATTTTTATACAGAAAATCAGATGGAATCTACAAAATAGTTGCAAGAATCAATAAGTGAGTTTAGCAATGTTGCAGGATACAACATCAAAATTGAAAATCTTTTCTATTTCTATGTACTAGAAATGAACAATAAGAAAGTGAAATTTTAAAAAAATGTCACTTACAATAGTATAAGTAAATAAGATATACTTGGGGATAAATCTGCTAAAAAATGTGCAAGATCTATATACTACAAACTTCAAAACATTGCTGAGAGAAATCTTAAAAGACAAATAAATGGAGAGACATACCACGTTCAAGGATCAAATGAGCCAATATTGTTAAGAGTCAATACTTCCCATATGATCTATAGAAACAATGAACTAGGGATACAAGGAAACTGGGGCGGCGGGGGTATTGCTATTTTGGTTATAATGATGGTTTCACAGGCATGTACATATGTTAAAACTAATGAAATTATACGCTTTAAAAATGTGCAGCTTCTTGTACATAAATTATACTTCAACAAACCTGTTAAAAATAATTTTAAAAAATGTTTAAATGCAAATATGTATCAACATGTTTAAATATATTCACACATTTGCTGCAGACTTTATATTTTGGGATCTATTCCAGTAAAACATGGCTGATTGAAGATACTTTCACTCTATTCCCTAACTGCACTTTGCCGAAAAGACAGTTATGAAATTTTAAGAGCATGGCAGAGGATAGTGATCCCAGGGAAAAGAGAACTGAAGAAAAGAAAACCAGCAAAATTCTGAAATCTGGAAATGGTTTAGTTGCAATGGATTTTGCATGCCAGAGAAAGAAAGAAACAAGGCCTGTGTGGAGTAGTCTTAGATGCCAGCTGATTGACCATACAGAACTCCAGGAAGTCCCAGGGATTGGAGGGGCCAGGCAGCTCACAAAGGGATAAGTGCCCTGCACCTGTCAGACCTCTCAATCTCGTCTCCTATGCCCCTGCATGCAGCTGGGTGACCGAGCTTCTTCCACCATACAAGTGGTGAGAGCGTTCTGTAGAGAAGCTGAAGACACTAGGACACTAAGCACAGCTGAGGGTGTGCCACGGAGTGAGTGTTTATGCCCCCTCCAGATTCATATGTTAAAGCCTAACCCCCAGTGGGATGGTATTTGGAGGTGGTAGGTCATAAGGGTGGAGCTCTCATGAATGAGATTAGTGCCCTTCTAAGAAGCGACTGAGAGATGATCTCTCGCTATCTCTCTCTCCATCTCTCTCTGCCATGTGACGATTCAGTGAGAAGGCAGCGCTCTACAAGCCACAAAGCAGGCCTCACCAGACACCGGCTCTGCCAGGGCCTTGAACGTGGACTTCCCAGCCTCCAGGACTGTGAGAAATAAATGCTTGCTGTTTAAGTGCATAGTCTATGGTATTTTTGTTACAGCCGCCTACCCTGACTAAGACACGGTGGGATATCACACTGAAAATGAGGTGATTAAGAGAAGGCCCACAGCGGAAGGAATGATTTGAAAGTCCCTTTCTCCCAGTTTGCACTGAGGACAATGAAAGCCAGGCTTACGTATCTCAGATGTTAGACTGGAAGGCTCCTTTCTGAGGAAACTATCTCAAAAGAAAAGCAAAAGAACAAAAGTCTTCTGATAATGAAATAGTTAAGTGGAACAGTCCAAGCTGAGCCCACCATACTGAAGCCCATTACTCAATAAAATATCCCCTTGGCATAACACACACACACACTCACACACACACAAACACACATTCACACACAAATTCACACACACACATACACAAATTCACACACACAGCTTCCAATCAGCTTTCACTGCTGTACTCTCAAACATAAACAGACAGTCAAAGACCACCTGACAGTCGAGAAAACTTTCTCACAAATAAAAAAAAGCCACTGGAGACAAGGCAGGAAGTAGAGCAAACTTAATAAACTATACTGAATATCCTCAGAGATCAAAGATAAGATCCTTGAAATAAGGAAAGAAAAAAAATTGAGAAAAAATATAAAACTAAATTTTAAAAAGTTCTCATTAAAAAATAGGAGGTAAGAAATAAAATATTCAGAAATATATGTAAAGATAAAGTTTAAGAAGTCTCTTGGGAAATGATGGAAATAAGGAAAAGGAGATACAAATAATAGAATATCGCTGGGGGAATTTAACGAACAGTAAGAGCTCCAGTAGAAAAAAACCAAAAAGCCGGAGAAAATGAGATTCAAAAAAATGATTCAAAAAATTTCCCAGAACTGAGGAATTGGAGTTTGAAATTGCAAGAGTCCATCAAGTGAACAAACCAGTGGGTGAAATAAATAGGCCAACACCAGAGCCTGTAACTGTGGACTTTTGGAATATGAGCACACCATAATGGAGAAAACAAATCTTTTTTTTCCCTAAAGATTGGCACCTGAGCTAACAACTGTTGCCAATCTTCTTCTCTTTTTTTTTCTGCTTTTTCTATCCAAATCCCCCCAGCACATAGCTGTATATTCTAGTTGTGGATCCTTCCATGTGTGGCATGTGGGACGCCGCCTCAATGTGGCCTAAGGAGTGGTGCCATGTCCACACCCAGGATCTGAACCAGCGAAACCCTGGGCTGTTGACACGAAGCACGCGAACTTAACCTCTCGGCCACCGGGCTGGCCCGGGAGAAAACAAATTTAATGTACCTGACCAAGTATTTATAACACAAGGCATCACACAAGGTACCATCACAGAGACAAAAACAAGCTAGAGGCCATCCTTCTCTCCAAACGTCAAAAAAAATTAAATAATACAGATAGGCGACAGTCTCATTATCTAACTATAGTCACAGGCCATCAAGCACTACATTGTCCTCATCTTCGTTCCTGTCTTCAGATTTTTTTGTTTTTAAAAGGAGCCACTTTGCTGTCTCAGCCTACGTATGCAGCGTGTTCACCGGCCGAGGAAAGCCAGCCCTGTTTTCCTCTGAGCCCTCTTCACTGATACACACATGCTCACACACACTCACACACCCTCATATGCATACATACGTGCACAAAAATTGTACACACATTTTCACCCGCTCACAAGTGTACACACACGTTCACACACCCCCACACACAGACAATTTGGGGCCTTGCCCACAACCCATTCCGCTAGTCAGGGAAGGTGGCTTAGCTTCTTAGTTTCCCAGAGTAGAAGAGGATCTGGGCAGCTGAGAATAGAAATGAGGTCTGTAACTGACACTCTTATTTCCTATCTCCTCCTATATTTTGCTGGACTTTCAAAAGTTTACTTGATATTCAGGCGAGCCGGTAGTGACCTGTAATTGTTTTATACTCTGCCTCTTTAACAGTTAACAATTTTCCCCCAGTGCTTCCACCGCTAGCTTTTCAGCAGCAACCGAAATCAGTTCCTCCCTTCTCTGGGCACTGCCCACGGTCCCACTGCCACCAAGCTTCCCTCTGCCACGCCACTCTCCACCACGGGAGCAACTCAAGCCCGGCAGCGCCAGCGGTGGGGAGAGCAGCTCCCAGGGCCTCTGAAGGAGGACTGCATGCTTTCCTGTGGAGGGAGCCAGCGGGTGCACCACGACTTCATCAGGCAGCCGGCTCTGGTTTCCTTTCCTGGCTGCAATCTGGAGGAGGGGTGCCGGTCAGACTTAGGGGTGACTGTGAAACCAGGACCTGAAAGTGTTTGAGAAGCCAGCAGTGCCAGCTGGACGTGTGGAATGCTTTGTACCTAAAGCTAACATAATTCATATTCTTGTCAATTTGTGTCTCTTTCTTTACAATCTAACTTTTCTTTATATGAAAGGGAGAGGGGGAGAGGTAGTATCTTTATTATTATTATTATCATACAACTTCTATAGGAGACAACTCTCAAGATCCTGGGCAGTGGACTGTTTTTATTTTTTCAACATCAATCACTCAGTTATTTATGAACACAGCACACGAGGTGAACTTGACATGCTGTCCAGCCTTCCATCTGTTTCCACAGAGACAACCCCTACGCTATAGATAATGCCACCGTCCTCCAAGCCTATGGTGGTGCTTTTGGGGTCTTCCACATTTGTCACTACTTTCGATTATGCCTTGAACCCTAGGCCCTTGTTAAATGCACATCTGTTATCCAGGAGGTTAACAGAGGCGCCCATCTGTTTGTCCGGAAACAGGCCCCAGGCAGCCCATCCCATCACGGGGTTTATTGGGAAGACGGCTGGGTGTCGTAATCAGGGCTGGGTTCCAGGCCTCTCTTAGCTACTCATTTGGTGATTATAAGCCTCAGTTTCCCTAGATGTGTTTCCCTATCAAGAAGAAATTGTGCTTACAGAATTGTATTCACTGACCTCTAAGATTCCACCTCATCTTAAAATTCAGTGATGCTATGTTCTGAATACAATATATATTCTGATACCTCAGCCACCAAGAACTAGGTTTGATTTTCTTAAAATAAATATTGTATTTTAAATATCCATACAACATATCCGCATAAATAATTTCTTTAAAAAAATGCAAATAATCCCAGCTGGTTAAATTTAGAAAGCTTGTATTAAAACCAATTCGGCAATACTCTCTGGCATTGTTCCCAGAACATTTTCATCTGATTGGAAATTGTTTAAATTTTAATCCGTTTCAAATTCCTCTCTCTCACCCAATTGTGCCCCTCTTGGAACGTCGAATTTGAAATATTGACTGCAATTGCACCGACTCGCTTATTCTTCAACCACGGATCTGAGTAGCGTTACTGCCCTTCATCCGGGTGCTCCTGGGCAACGTGTGGACCTGGCGGAGCGCAGGGAATGCATTTCTGCGCCTGTAGGTGTGTCCCTGTGGATTCCCACGTCCTTCCAAGTGCGCCTGCCCGAGGCCACTTCTCTCCCGTCAGGATCGACGCTACCTTCTTCTGCGCTCTGCTCTTGTTTTTCCCTTTTCCTTTTAAAACATTTAAGATAATAGCAAAACTGTGTTCCTAAACACCCTGCCAGCACAAACTCTAGAAAAACGAATAAACAAAAAACAAATCAAATTGCTCAGCTTCCCTCTATCAAACAAGCTCATTCCTCTAAATTCATAACCAGCACTGCTTCTCCTTTCCTGACTAGTGCTTCACTGCTGTTCCCAAATTTCAGGCCGATTCCAGCCTTCAGTGGCCTTGGGAGGAGAAAGCGCAGCCGGCGCAGCAGCGGCTGAGAGAGGGGCGTCCACCGGGACCCTGGAGGACCACCGAGCCCCATCTGTACAGACCCCTCCCCACCTTTCTTCGCTTTTACCCCTTCTTACAACAACCAACTCACACTTCTTCCCAGCAGCTTTCTCTCCTCCCCTCCCTTACTGACCCAGCCACTGCTGGAGGCTGCTGTCACCCTTTTATAGTGAGAGCTAACTTACTTCCAGCAACACCACACACCAGGCACTGAGTTACCCATCTCATTTAAATTGCGTCACTTAATCCTTACACAATCTCACAAGTCAGGCCCTGCCTTGCTTGTTTTAAAACCAGGGAAACTGCAGGTACGATGTTAAATAACTTGCATCATGTCCACAGACAACAAGGAATTGAGCCTAGATGTGTACCCAGCTCTGGCTCATTGTTTGAAGCATGTATTTGTTTAAAAGGAAGAATAACCAGAAGGTAGTATTGGATGAGCACTAAAGTGGTAAATCCTGCACTGTGGTTGGATCAAAACTACAACAACACCGTCGAGGGCTTCCCTAACCCTCATCCTCTGTGACAGCAAATGGCATTTGGTAGTAAGCAGGAAGATTTCAGCCATAAGGACGCATCAGCCTGACTCTTATTGGCCTAAACATATCTTTCTCACACACAAAAAGGCGAGAGCCGTGTTGTCCAATAGAAACAATGTGACAAACAAATTCAGGCCTCATATACGATAGAAAAGGTTCTAGTAGCCGCATTAAAACATAAAAGGAAACAAAGTTAATATTAACAAAATATTCTATTTAACCCAATATATCCAACATATTATCATTTCAACGTGCAATCGATATTAAAATGTCTTCCTTTTTTTTTCATACCAAGTCTTTGAAGCTTCATACGGAGTCTTCGAAGTCCTTGTGGTTTTACACCAACAGCACATCTCGATTCAGACTGGTCACATTTCACATGCTCTGAGCCACATGTGGCTGGTGACCACCATACTAGGCCACCCACAGGAGGAAAGTGGCTGCTGGAGTTGGATTCCCAGCTCTCGGGTCCTTTCCTCACATTTACCCTCTCAAATTCACAAAATGGTGACGAAATAACAGACATCATATCAGGATCGACAGCACGAACAGAGAAGGGGCGCCAGCAGCAAGGCCTTTCCCAGAATTCCTCTACTTACGTCTGTCGCTGTGTCCCGTGACCTTTCAGCACAAAGAGGGCTGGGAAAGTGAGAAGGTAGGTGTTTCTGATTTCCAGTGGAAGTATAAGAGGAAGGAAGTTGGAAACAGAACTACATTTGCTAACTGTCTAGGTCAGCCACAGGCACTGATTTGAAAAAAAAAAAAAAAATAGATTGTATGTTGAACCAATAAAAATTTCAAGATTGGGCCAGCCTGGTGGTGTGGTGCTTAAGTCCCTGAGCTCTGCTTCAGCAGCTAGGGGTTCACAGGGTTTAGATCCCGGGTGCCAACCTAGCACTATCCATCAAGCCACGCTGTGGCAGCATCCCACATATAATAGAGGAAGATGGGCACAGATGTTAGCTCAGGGCCAATCTTCCTCAAGCAAAAAGAGGAAGATTGGCAACAGATGTTAGCTCCTCACACACACACACACATACACACACACAAATCAAAATTCACAGAACACGCTCTTCTTCATTTTGTAGTATTTATATCATATTTAACTAAATAATAAATAGGTTTTTCTTTCAGAATAATACCTATCTAGCTTGCTTATGTCATTTGCAGCTAACATATTTGAAAGGAGCGAGAGCAATGGAGCATCAAGAATGAAGCATCTCTGGAGAAAAGTTCTCAGAAGACGAGGGTACCAACATCGTTTCCCCACAGAGCCTTCCATGGTGAGCCCTCTGTGAATGCATGTAGGAGTGCACATATTGAACACCAAATATAGCACTATTTGCTTAAGTATTGAGCAATGTTCAATGTTCGCTTAAAAACATCACAATGTAAACATATGTTTCTCTTAACAGTTTATAATTCCTCCTAATCATCTCTTTCCAAAACCAAGTTATAGCAATAAATAGGTCCAAAATAATACAATCTTATTATCAACAAAAATTGCATACCTACCTTAATGGAAAGCAAAAAGATCTTCAGCTTCAAAAATAATGTGTAATATATGAATTTGACATAAAAAATTGGAGTTTAATTAATACAAAATGGAAATAAATTATCCAATACTTTATACTATAGATCATTTGAATCCCTCTGTACAATTGTACCGACACTAAATGTTGTGGTAAACTAAGTATTGTATTCTAGTATTTCTGCATGATCCCTCTTCTCACAAAAATGCCAAAAATATTTTCAATTATCTTGAAGCATGAAATGACATGGCATATTTTATTTGATAGTAGAAAACTAATTGATAATGAAGTCATTCCGTACAATAAAAACTAAAGCTGGCATTTTGTTTACTCAGTTTTGAGTGTGTATCCATACACGTATATGCAGGCATTCATATAGTTAACTCTGTAATTACTCAAACACCTCTCTAGGTCATCTAATGGGATTGTCTGAGGCAAAGTTGCCATGAACTAGAATATAGGGCACTTTGCATGAGCTTACAATTATAAGCATAAAGTTCCTCAGATGAGAACATAAATGAATTTAAACCATCAGAGAAATTAGGTCACTAGCATAGCCTTTAACTGTAATCTCCCGAGACTTGTGCTTTGAAAAGGAGTGGAAATCCTTGGATTCTGCATGAAAAAGAGTAATCCCATTATAACTTCGTTGCACTATAGCAACTGAGATGAACTTTGTACCACATTATATGAAGGACACGTGTTGAGCTCACCACAACGAAGCCCCAGTGTCAAGAGACTTTATTGTTGTTGGTTAATACATTAAAAATCAAACAAAAGAGGGGGCCAGCCCAGTGGCACAGCGATTAAGTTTGCGCTCTCTGCTTGGCAGCCCCATGTTCACTGGTTTGGATCCTGGGTGCAGACCTACATACTGCTTATCAAGCTATGCTGTGGCAGGCGTCCCACATATAAAGTAGAGGAAGATGGGCACGGATGTTAGCTCAGGGCCAGTCTTCCTCAGAAAAAAACGGGAAGATTGGCAACAGATGTCAGCCCAGGGCTAATCTTCTCAAAAAGAAAATCAAATAAAAGAATAGTTTGTGCAGCCTAATATTACCACTAATATTACTACTAATAATACCATTAATATCACTTGAAATCCTCTTATTTTTGAAATGCTTGATGGCGTGTCAAATGGTTGCATAGCCCCTATACATACATGGGTGCCTGACTTCTATGTTCTGTGACACAGGATAATAATCGCTCACAGTATACACCAGTCGGTGACTCCTTAGTGACATAACCTCAGTGCACGAATTGCCGATGGGTCATGCTTCCCCGTCATTAAGCTACTTTGTAAATGTGCACTCAGAGCTGTTAACACCACTCTGGGAGTTGACACACACCATCACACAGGATACTGATGACCAACTACATGAACACTATGTATAGATTGACTGTATCGCCATTGCCATGGACTCCTGGGAGACCTTAAAATGACACGTGTCACTTGAAAATGACATAAGATCATAGTGTTCTATTTGAGAATTCTGTCGAATTGGTGATTAGTTCAAAATTTGATATAAAAAATGGAATATTTTAATTCTAATTAACAAAAGAGAATGAGCCAACTAATTCAAAAACTCAAATAATAGCTATGACTTCACCTCCAGCCCCTCTCCTTGGTTTACACACATGCAAAGACCCTTGGTGCTGCAGACTTGGGTGAAAGCTGGGAGAGAGGAAGGCATATTCAAAGCATCAAATATTTAAAATTCAATGTTGGATCCTTATTCCTAAGTGCCCTTCAGGCTCCCCATTGTGTGACTCACCCCTCCTCTATACTATTTCCTCTCTCCCCTCCCCTTACCTGCTCTTTTCTTTGCCCACCCCTTCAGGAGAAAAAGATTCTCCTATCTTTGTACAGAGTAATTCAGCTGTCACCAGCCCCTGTACCCAATTCAGCAAGCAATACCCTTTGCATATCCAAAGTCACGCTAATGAGCTGTGTTCACTCCTTCACTTCCTATGAACATTTGAGGAAATAAAGGAAAAATATAGTGATTTTATATCCCCACTGATATGATTTATAACACCATCCCTTAGAAAGCAGATGTTGACAGGTTTGTTTTCTTTTTTTTTTTTATTGAGTTAATGATGGGTTACAATCTTGTGTGATTTCAGTTGTATATTAATGTTTGTCATTTGTGTTGTAGGTGCACCACTTCACCCTTTGTGCCCACCCCCCATGCCACCTTTCCCCTGGTAGCCACTAATCTATTCTCTTTGTCCACATTTTTAAATTCATAATATGAGTGGAGTCATACAGAGATTATCCTTCTCTAACTGGCTTATTTCACTTAACATAATTCCCTCAAGGTCCATCCATGTTGTTGCAAATGGGATGATTTTGTTCTGTTTTGCAGCTGAGTAGTATTCCATTGTATATATACACCACAACTTCTTTATCCATTCATCTGTTGATGGGCACTTACGTTGCCTCCAGGTCTTGGCTATTGTAAATAATGCTGCAATGAACATTGAGGTGCATAGGACTTTTGGAATTGCAGACTTCAAGCTTTTTGGATAGATACCCAGTAGTGGCATGGCTGGATCGTATGGTAGTTCTATTTTTAATTTTTTGAGGAATCTCCATACTGTTTTCCATAGTGGCTGCACCAGTTTGCATTCCCACCAGCAGTGTATGAGGGTTCCATTCTCTCCACAACCTCTCCAACATTTGTTACTATTAGATTTCGATACTTTTGTCATTCTAAGGGGTGTAAGGTGATATCTTAGTGTATTTTTTTTAAAAGATTTTATTTTTTTCCCAAAGCCCCCTGGTACATAGTTGTATATTCTTTGTTGTGGGTCCTTCTAGTTGTGGCATGTGGGACGCTGCCTCAGCGTGGTTTGATGAGCAGTGCCATGTCCGTGCCCAGGATTCGAACCAACGAAACACTGGGCCGCCTGCAGTAGAGTGCGCGAACTTAACCACTCGGCCACGGGACCAGCCCCTATCTTAGTGTAGTTCTGATTTGCATTTCCCTGATGATGAGTGATGATGAGCATCTTTTCATGTGCCTATTGGCCATCCATATATCTTCTTTGGAGAAATGTCTGTTCATGTCTCCAGCCCATTTTTTGATTGAGTTGTTTGATTTTTTGTTGTTGAGTTGTGAGAGTTCTTTATATATTATGGATATTAAGCCTTTGTCAGATATATGACTTGCAAATATTTTTTCCCAGTTAGTGGGTTGTTTTTTTGTTTCAATCCTGTTTTCATTTGCCTTGAAGAAGCTCTTTAGTCTGATGAAGTCCGATTTGTTTATGATTTCTACTGTTTCCCTTGTCTGAGAAGACATGTTGTCCGAAAAGGTCCTTTTAATACTGATGTCAAAGAGTGTACTGCCTACATTTTCTTCTAGAAGCCTTATGGTTTCAGGTCTCACCTTTAGGTCTTTGATCCATTTTGAGTTTATTTTGGTGAATGGTGAAAAAGAATGGTCAATTTTCGTTCTTTTAGATATGGCTTTCCAGTTTTCCCAGCACCATTTGTTGAAAAGCCTTTCTTTTCTCCATTGTGTGCTCTCAGCTCCTTTGTCGAAGATAAGCTGTCCATAGATGTGTGGTTTTATTTCTGGGCTTTCAATTCTGTTCCATTGATCTGTGCACCTGTTTCTGTACCAGTACCATGCTGTTTTGATTACTGTAGCTTTGTAGTAAGTTTTGAAGTCAGACATTGTGATGCCTCCCGTTTTGTTCTTTTTTCTCAGGATTGCTTTAACAATTCGGGGTCTTTTGTTGCCCCATATAAATTTTAGGATTCTTTGTTCTAATTCTTTAAAGAATGTCATTGGGATTCTGATTGGGATAATGTTGAATCTGTAGGTTGCTTTAGGTAGAACGGACATTTTAACTATGTTTATTCTTCCAATCCATGTACATGGAATGTCTTTCCATCTCCTTATGTCGTCATCCAATTCTCTCAGAAAGGCCTTGTAATTTTCATTATATAGGTCCTTCACTTCCTTAGTTAAATTTACCCCAAGGTATTCTATTCTTTTTGTTGCGATTGCGAATGGTATTGTGTTCCTGAGTTCTTTTTCTGTTAGTTCGTTATTAGACTATAGAAATGCTACTGACTTATGCAAATTGATTTTATATCCTGCAACTTTGCTGTAGTTGTTAATTAGTTCTAACAGTTTTCCAATGGATTCTTTGGGGTTTTCTATATATAAGATCATGTCATCTGCAAACAGCGAGAGTTTCACTTCTTCCCTCCCTATTTGGATTTTATTCCTTTTTCTTGTCTGATTGCTCTGGCCAGGACCTCCAGTACTATGTTAAATAAGAGTGGTGATAGAGGGCATGCTTGTCTCGTTCCTGTTCTCAGGGGGATGGCGCTCAGTTTTTGCCCATTGAGTATGATGTTGTCTGTGGGTTTGTCATATATGGCCTTTATTATGTTGAGGTAGTTCCCTTCTGTACCCATTTTGTTCAGAGTTTTTATCATAAATGGCTGTTGCATCTTGTCAAATGCTTTCTCTGCATCTATTGAGATGATCATGTGCTATTTATTCCTCAGTTTGTTGATGTGGTGTATCACGTTGATTGATTTGCAGATGTTGAACCATCCCTGTGTCTCTGGTATGAATCCCACTTGATCATGATGTATGATCCTTTTGATGAATTGCTGAATTCTGGTGGCCAAAATTTTGTTTAGAATTTTTGCATCTATGTTCATCAGTGACATTGGCCTCTAGTTCTCTTTTTTCGTGGTGTCCTTGTCAGGCTTTGGTATCAGCGTGATGTTGGCCTCATAGAATGTATTAGGAAGTGTTCCATCCTCCCTAATTTTTTGGAATAGCTTGAAAAGGATAGGTATTAAATCCTCTCTGAAAGTTTGGTAGAATTCCCCAAGGAAGCCATCTGGTCCTGGGGTTTTATTCTTTGGGATGTTTTTGATTGCTGTTTCAATCTCTTTCCTTGTGATTGGTCTGTTCAAATTGTCTGCTTCTTCTTGAGTGAGATTTGGGAGACTGTAGGAGTCCAAGAATTTATCCATTTCCTCTAGGTTATCCATTCTGTTAGCGTAGAATTTTTCATAGTATTCTCTTATAATCTGTTGTATTTCTGCACAGTCTGCTGTTATTTCTCCTCTTTCATTTCTGATTTTGTTTATTTGAGCTTTCTCCCTTTTTTGCTTTGTAAGTCTGGCTAGGGGTTTGTCAATTTTATTTATCTTCTCAAAGAACCAGCTCTTTGTTTCATTGATCCTTTCTACCGCCTTTTTTGTTTCAATAGTATTTATTTCTGCTCTGATTTTTATTATTTCTCTCCTTCTGCTGACTTTGGGCTTTATTTGTTCTTCTTTCTCTATTTCAGTTAGGTGTAGTTTAAGATTGCTTATTTGGGATTTTTCTTGTTTGTTAAGATGTGCCTGTATTGCGATGAATTTCCCTCTTAATACAGCTTTTGCTGTATCCCATATGAGTTGGTATAGCATGTTATCATTTTCATTTGTTTCCAGCTATTTTTTGATTTCTTCAATTTCTTCAATGATCCATTGCTTGTTCAGTAGTGTATTGTTTAGTCTCCACATCTTTTGTGCCTTTCTCAGCTTTTTTCTTGTAATTGATTTCTAGCCTTATAGCATTATGATCAGAGAAGATGCTTGTTATTATTTCAATTTTTTTAAATTTGTAGAGGCTTGCCTTGTTTCCCAACATATGATCTATCCTTGAGAATGTTCTATGCGCACTTGAGAAGAATATGTATTCTGCTGTTTTAGGATGAAGTGATCTATATATGTCTATTAAGTCCAATTGTTTCAGTTTTTCATTTAACTCCACTATTTCTTTGTTGATTTTCTGTCTGGATGATCAGTCCATTGATGTGAGTGGGGTGTTGAGGTCCCCTACTATTATTGTGTTGTTTTTAGCATCTTTCTTTAAGTCTGTTAATAGTTGCTTTATGAACCTTGGTGCTCCTGTGTTGGGTGCATAGATATTTATAAGCATTATTTCTTCTTGATGAAGTGTCCCTTTGATCATTATATATTGTCCCTCTGTGTCTCTCTTTACCTGTCTTATTTTGAAATTCACTTTGTCTGATATAAGAATTGCAACACCTGCTTTTTTTTCCTTGCTATTTGCTTGAAGTATTGTCCTCCACCCCTTCATTCTGAGCCTGTGTTTGTCCTTGGGGCTGAGGTGTGTTTCCTGGAGGCAACAAATTGTTGGATCTTGTTCTTTAATCCATTTTGCCACTCTGTGTCTTTTTATTGGAGAGTTCAATCCAGTTACATTGAGGGTGATTATTGATGCATGAGGGCTTAATGCTGTCAATCTGTTGCTCATCTGGCTTTCCTGCTTTTCTCTTCCTGTGTGCTTTATCCTACCCATTTGATACTGCAATTTCTTATGCTGGGTTTCTTAGATTTTTGCCTATTTATGTTTTGTGTCTCTGTTCTGTTTTGTAGTTTAGTGGCTACCCTGAAGTTTGTATTTAGAATCTCGTGTATAATATAGTCTATTCTCTGGTGGTCTCTTACTTACTTGGCCTAGACTAATTTAGTCCCTTTGCTCTTCCCCTCCTAAATTATTATTTTCATTTCTTATTCCACCTTGTGTTATGAGTTTGTAGTTAGAGTGATAAGATCGTCTTCGCTTTGGTAGTTTCCTTACCTTTATCCTAATGCTATAGTTGAATATTTGCTATCCTATTCTGGTTCTATTTATCAGTCTCCCTACTCTGTGGTTTGTGACCCCTTTCTCCCTTTTTTCTTTTTTCAGGTATGAGAGCCTTCTTGAGGATTTCTTGTAGTGGAGGACTTTTGGTTACAAATTCCCTTAACTTTTGTTTGTCTGGAAAAGATTTAATTTCTCTCTCATAGCTGAAGGATATTCTTGCTGGATAGAGTATTAGTGGCTGAAGATTTTTATCTTTTAAAATTTTGAATATGTCATTCTAATCTCTCCTAGCTTGTAAGGTTTCTGCAGAGAAATCTGCTGAAAGTCTGATAGGAGCTCCTTTGTAGGTTATTCTCTTTTGTCTTGCAGCCCTGAGTATTCTTTCTTTGTCATTCATTTTTGCCATTTGTACTACTATATGCCTTGCAGTAGGTCTTTTTACATTGACAAATCTAGGAATCTGAAAACTTCCTCTACACACTTTTCTCCCTCAATCCTTAGATTTGGGAAGTGCTCTTCTATAATTTCATCAAGCACACTTTCTGCTCCATTTTCCTTTTCCACGTTCTCGGGAATTCCTATGATCCTTAAATTCTTTCTCCTTATTGAATCTGCTATCTCTCTAATACTTTCCTCATTCCTTTTAATCCTTAGTTCTCTTTCTTCCTCTGTCTGGAGCCATTCAGCCTGTCTGTCTTCGATTATGCTAATTTGCTCTTCTATGGAGTCTACCCGGGCATTCAGGGAATCTGTATTCTGTTTTATCTGGTCCATTGTGTTTTTCATCTCTAGTAATTCTGTTTGATTCTTCTTTATAATTTCAGTCTCTTTTGTGATGTAACTCCAGAACTCGGCTTGTTTCTCTATCTTTCTCTCTGCCTCATTGAGTTTTTGGATTATAGCTGCTCTGAATTCATTTTCACTTAGTTTACCTATTTCCAAGTCCTCAGGACTTAATTCTGTGTTTTTATTGTTTTCCTTCTGGTCTGGGGCTTTTATAAATTGCTGGATGGTAGTGGAGTGGGTTTTTACATGATGGTAGAATTCGGTTGCTGTTACAGCCTGTCGCCACTAGATGGGGGTCACTGCCGCGTGTTCTGAGCTCTTGGGCTTCGGGCAAGATGGCGGCACCCAGTGCGGTTTGCCGGGGCTGGGGGCGGGGGGGGGGGGGGGGGGGGGGCGCTGCGGGGGCAGTTTCTTTCATGCACTGATCTGGATTCGATCAGTTCTGGTCTCCCGGGGCCCTGGGTTTATGGGGTCCCCGTGCACGGAAGCTTTCCACCGTCAGTGGGTTTCCAGTGTACTGGTGGCGGGAGTCCTAGACGATCCCCTGGTCACGTGGCCCCTCCCCCGTTCCTTCCCGGACCCACACAGCAATCCCAGTTTCCAGGGGAGGGAACGAAGTTCTCTCCTACCCCGTTCCAGCTCCTCCGAGGGGGCAGCAGGGCTCCATCCTCTCTCTTTTGATACTGTAGGTCTCTGAGTCCTGGCATTAGGTTCATTAGCTGAAATTCAGGGTTTTTTCTCAGTCCTTTGTTGTACTTTGGAGAGGAGAGAGTCCCAGGTCAGCTCACCCCGCCATTTTGCTCCACCTCTCCAACAGGTTTGTTTTCTTAAATGGATTTTTCTATTATAAATGGATCAGATGTTTAAATAAACAACCTAAAATCTAATTGTCTGTGGTTTAGAGTTGTATTCATGTAAAGAAATTTATTGACCTAAAATGTAAATCAATAATTGTGTCACTTTAAAAGAAATCTAAACAAATATGAAAAATAAATAACTTATAACGTCTATAGTCTGAGATATTTTAAAACTCAAAATTAGAATAAAGCAACTGATTTTTATATATCAATCTTCAGAAAAACAATTTACCCAGTCCTTTTCCTATAAATGAGACAAATTGAAATAATACTTGGTAACATGTGAGGATGGAGATCTATGGAAACTTCAAAACCTAAGCCATGTATGACATTTTCATAGTTTACGTTGAGTTTATCATATAGAGGTAGATGATTTTATAACTAGCCCTACAAGCCCAAACCCTGGTAGAATTTAAAAATCATTAGCCAGATGAACGTTCCAACAAACACGTGTCCATATTGATTTCTAGCTCCTGTCTATAAATTCCTTGTGCTTTTTGATCCAAAACATGTCCACAGATTTCATATTGCTTTATGAAAGAAATGAAAATAAATTGCCTAGTAGAATTTCACTTCCTCTGATTCCCAAGATACTCAGACCTAAATTAATCACTTGGAAATGTCATCTTGGAGTAGGTGGCACGTAAGGCATCCAAATGTGAATTAGTCACTTTTCTGTAAAGGCACGGAAGTATAAATAATATTATTTTGCTTAAAATATTCATATTTGTGGCAAACAGCAGAAAATTTTGGATTCAAGAGAAAATGCAAACATACATAATGTTTTATAATCTACAACAGATAAAATCCACTTATATACAAAAATTGCTATTTATAAAAGTGGCTAAATCTTATTTTAAAAATTCTGAATAAGCATTACATGCAGCACAAGACCATAAATTATCTTGGGATTTAGGAAATTAAAGAGTCATTATCAGCTACTACTTCAACCAGAGTTTTAAAGAGCTACCTAAAATGGAGATGATTCCTGTAGTCTACCAATAATATTGACATCTTTTCACAAACTTTAAGAAATGCCAGATCACTTGATTGCATCAAACTCTAATGCCCAGTACAGATTTTAAGGCCTAACTAGCAATCCATAAAAAATTATGCATATCACAAGCAATTTAACAATCATATGAATTATATCTTTCCTATTTCCTTACATGAGTGTCCATATTTGAAACTTGAACAAATTTTACACTTAATCTTATGACTTGGAAGACAGTAAACTACAATACATCTACCAACTAAAGAAACAAACAACAAACCCAAGCATTAAAAAAGAGCCATTAAGTATAATTTCACAAATAATGAAGGAAATGTGTGTTCTTTATTCATTACTAAATTTTAGTCAATAAATTTAGCACATACTCTGTTTTGGAAAATACATATGATTCTATTTAATTTTTTAAATAATCCCATATGTTAATTCCCCTTATCTCTGTGAGGTTTTGAAGCTCAGAAAGTTTAGGCAACTTTCCCACATTCACGTAGCAAGCCACTGTGGGGAGTCAGGAGACTGATTCCGTCACTGATGTCCTTAGTCACTCTTCCAGAATCCCTCACATAAGATTATGAGAAATAGAAGCTTGAAATAGCTGTTCTGAAGGTAATGCATTCTGAATATATGTGTGTAACAACTAGCAGTTCCGGTTCCCAATAACGTAATGTCACCAGAAGACATGTACAGTATAATTTATGAACTGATAATCTAGATCTATCAGATACCCTCGATTTTATGACATATGTGTTAAGGTCCAGCATTTTCTGAATTTTGTCTTGTGATCAAAGTCAAAGAACGCTTCCCACTCCCAGGCAGAGAACTTCTGGAGCTTTCGAGAACTCACCCAGTGTAAGAGGCATCTCCTTATCTGGTGATCGTCGTGGTAGCACAATGCGTGGTTACATTTTAACTAAAATTTGCATTAGTAATTATGAGGTAAAATATCCCCCAAATATTTCATTTTCATTAAAATGCAGCATTGAAATAAAAATCATCTCAGTTTCCTCACCTGTGAAAAGGTTATAGGGCAGTTTCATCAGACTGTTGTAAAGATTAAGTGTAAAGACTTTGAATGGTGCTGGGCATGTGACAGGCTCAGTAAATGCTTGCCAGTCTGTGACGATGCTAATTATGAGGAAGAGGAGGATGCAGAAGGGCGTGAAAAACAGCTGCAGGACGTGAACTTATCAACAAGAAAAAAGTACATTTCATCAGAGAAATAATCTACTTAATTTTTTGTATGGCAGTAACCAAATGCTTTACAGTACCTGGAAATAGGTGATACTTCCAAGGAAAGAAAGCTGTTTCATATTGTCATTGAAACATATCCAAAAATGTCACTTCAGACTCTGTAGTTTAAAGTACAACTCAGGTTCCTCCCGCTCAGAGATCTCCCACTTACTGCCTTTTCTCAGAGGGCATGGCACTCACACTCTTCCCTGTGCTGTTACCACTTACAGTGTCCTCCCAAAATTCATGTCCACCTCAGAGAGTGACCTTATTGAAAACAGGGTCTTTGCAGATGGAATTAGTTAAGATGAGGCCATACTGGATTAGCGTGGGCCCTAAATCCAATGACTAGTGTCCTCAGAAGAAGAGGAGAGGACACAGAGGCACAGGAAAGAGCCACGTGGAGACGGAGGCAGAGATTGCAGTGATGCAGCTGTAAGCCAAGGAACGCAGGAATGTCTGGAGGCACCGGAAGCTAAGAAGAGGCCAGGAAGGATGCTCCCCTAGAGGCTGCAGCGAGAGCGTGGCCCTGCCCATTCCTTGATCTCAGACTTTTAGCCTCCTCCACCGTGAAGAATAAATTTCTGTTGTTTTCAGCCACCAAGTTTGTGGTATTTCTTTACGGCAGCCCTAGAAAATGAATGCACTGCCGGCATGTTGTCTCCCATGGGCACCTGCCTACATGAGTCCCAGCAGATTATCCAGCTCCTCTGACCCTCAGCGCAGACCTCACTGACTCTCCTGATCCCATTCATCTCTCTCCTCAGCAGCTAAGGCCTATGAATCCATCCCTCACATTTTGACAGCAAGGTGTCAGCTCTCTAAGGGTGGAGCCTATCTCCTGTTTGTTTAGCCCCACAGTGTCCACCACTTACGAGATGCCCAACAAAAGTGCCTAGGTGACTGAGTGCAGGACACAAGGTCTGCGTAAGATGAAGAGCGCAATGTCTGGGACCAGGCAGCTAGGGATCAGATCTCGGCTTTGCCAATCACAGGTCTGTAATGTTGACTAACCTCTCGCATATCCTCTTTGTGCCTCACTTGCCTTATGTGCAAATTGGCGATAATATGCCTTATGTCGTAAGGCTGTTCTAAGGGACTGAGTGAGGTAACACGTGTCAAGCACTTACAGCAGTTCCCAGCACACAGTAAGTCCTTGAAGCTCATTGTTTTTGTTATAATTATTACTTTATCTAGAGAAAATACATATTAAAATACATCTGTTTAAGAGTGTGTGTGGACAGATAGCTAGAAAGGAGCCATAAATGAACAAAGTAAGCATAAAGAGTTAGTCAAGTATCTCGTTCTCCAAAACTCCCAAGTACATCCTGTAATAATCAGAAAAGGCATTGTTTTTGTAGGAATCACCTAAACATTTCTTTTTCTAGAAGTGTGATGTCAACTGGACTGGGCTAAGGGGTGCCCAGAGGGCTGGTAAAACACTGTTTCTGGGTGTGTCCATGAGGGTATTTCTGGAAGAGATCAGCATTTGATTGGTGAACTGAGGAAAGATGGCCCTCACCAGCCCTCAGTAATTCGGGTGAGCTTCACCCAATCTGTTGAAAGCCTGAATAGAGCAAAAAGGTGGAGGAAGGCCGAACTTGCTCTCTTTGATTGAGCCAGGATACCCAGTCTTCTCCTGCCCTCGGATATGACACTCCTGGTTCTTGGGCCTTTGGATTGGGACCAGAATTTACACCATTGGCTCCCTGGTTCTCAGTTTTTTCAACTTGGCCTGAATTATACCACCGGTTTTCCTGGGTCTCCAGCTTGCAGAGAGCAGATAGTGGTACTTCTCAGCCTCCATAATCACATGAAACTATTCCTGTGATGAATCTTTTCATAGATAGATGGATAGATCCTATTGGTTCTGTTTCTTTGGAGAACCCTGATTAATACAAGGAATAACTTGGTCCTTCTCAGAGGATATTAGTCAAAATTCCAAGTATTCTCTTATGGCTTGTTAATCCCAAGACCCCTTGTCTCTACTCAGGAATTTCCCTTCTCTGTAATTCCTTTTCTCTTCTCCCCGGGTAAATCTTACTCGTTCTTCTGAGCCCAAACTCCTGCCTGCAGCATCATTCCTTCCCCAATTACTCAGGCTCCCCTAATCCTTTCTTCCTGTGCAGACCTCTAATGCATCACAGCACATAATTTAGCACATAGTCAAATGCTGATCATCTATTATTTTTCATGTACTTATATTATCTTCCCACTAGGCTATAAGTTTAAGAGAAGAGAGAGCAACTTAGCAACAGATTGACTCCAAAATCCATTCTCTTGATTATACTTATGTGTTTAAATCTGTATTTCTTACATAATTGTAATTTAATACAGTCAGAATGTCCTAGACATTATAATACCTAATAATACCCTCCTAGACCATTTAAAGTCAAGTTTACTAAAAAAAAAACCAAAAAAAAAAAAAATGGGAGAGTGGTCATTTATCTGCTGTATTTGGTCCAAATAAAAATTTTTTTTATAATAAATACAGTGATATTATGCTATTTGATAGTTGAGTCTGTAGAGAAGTGATGAGAAAGAGAAAGTTGTGAGAAAAAGCCCAAAAGGAAAGTTTCAGAGAAATGAAATCATATAGACTAAAGAAAGGAAGTCAGATGGATGAAATACATGAGGTTACTGCTATATTTGATGAAAACTTGAGCTTAAATTTCTGAAGAAAAGAGCCAGGTAAGACATAAGAAAAAATTCATATATTCAAAAATTCATATATATATTGGTGCAAATTTACAAAACACAAAACCAAGACGGAAAGAGACAAAGATTCTGCTCCTTTAAGACTTCTGGAGAGACCAGCTGCCTATCCGGACGGGAGAGCTTCCCACTCGGCCTGCCAGCCGGCCCAGGGAGGGTCTAGTCCACAGCCCTGAAATTCGCTGACAGAAGCAGACAGTAAACATGCTTGGTCTTAAAAAACTCTCATCTCTAATTTTATTCCTGCTGCTTTTCCTCAGAGAGTGATGATTACAATCAATTCTTTAACCTTTTTAATTACAGGAAAATGGCAGTTTAATCACACGTCATGGGGTAAAGTACGGTGGGAAGCAGTGGCCGTGGCTGGAATTCAGGTAAGAGAGCAATAAAGATGTTATAAGAAAAACAATATTCATCAAACCAAATAGACAAGCAGAAAGGGAAAATGTCCATCTATATTTACTTAATTTGATATTTTAATTAATTAACAAACTTAGGGAAAGACTCAGAATGCTTCAAAACCTGAAATTAAATTTTGAACAGAATAGTGCTTCGCCTCACTAAAATGCAAAGTTTTGACAACAGAGATGTTGTGATGTCACCTCTTCCATCCTCATCCCCTAGTGCAGCCCTTGGAACTTTTGTTCCAATCAAAGGGAATTCAGGTATACAGCAGCCACATCCACTTGAACCCAGAGAGAAGCATGAGAGCCTTGGGACAGTGACAGAGAGGTCACTCAAAGCTCAGCCTTTTATTCACCAGACATCCCTTGGATCTATGTCAACCAAGGAAAAAGTGGCATTCATTCATTCATTTGTAAGTATTTATCACAAACTCATTATGTACCGAGCGCAGCACTAAGTACTGGGGATGCAACAGGGCACAGGTGGAAGGGCTGGCCTCAGGGACCAACACCGCGCATTTGTCCATATTGACAAGAGAGATGGCGAGTTTATGGGCACAGATGCACGGAGGCTGGTGGATTGGATGGTGTGGAGATGGGGAATATCTCTTCAACCTGCCTCTGTTTTCTCAGTGATACAGGAAGCAGACTCATCAGCTGAGAGAACAAGAGAGAAGGAAATATTGAAAGTTTGAGGAGAGAGGAGAAAGTGTGAAACAGCCGTCACAGAGAGGGGTATGAAGTCCAACTGCAGACAGTGCCAAGGGCCCAAGGAGTCGTGAATTAATGAGAAATCACTCAAAACCATTAGTTATTTCCCTCCAGCCACATCCAGTTGTTCAGGGGCCAGCACAGAGAGCCAGAGAGACAGCTTTAACCAGAATTTTGGTTTTACCAGACAATTACTACCACAGATGGAAAGAGGAGTAAATAGTCCATGTGTAACAAAAGTGTCTCTTAAATGGAAAGGATAGCTCTAACATTATGTGTAAATTCACTCAACAATACACATTTATTAACATCACTTCCTATTTTTATTTATTGGCTTATATTTATTTAACATTATATATAGTTGGCACTTGATGCCTTCTCGTGTGTAAGGGAGGAAGGCAAGTACAAGAAGAAATCAAGCACTCAGTTTAAAATCACACAGAAATTTTGGAAAGAGCAGAGCTGAAGTGAATGGCAGGAGTTGGAGAAACTACTATTTCGTGGAGAAATTAAGAAAAGTGACGAAGTCCTGTGTGATTCAGGAGCATGCACATGAGAGGGCAAGACGACCTCATCAAAGCTAGTTTGGGCAGGAAGTCGGGACCAGAGTGCACTTGATAGTTTACAGAAACCTTGGGCCCACCAATGGTCTTTCTGCAAAGAGGGAAATGGCAGTTTATGTTAATCTTATGTAGATCATAACACCAGTATGACATTATTTTTCCCTGAAGTTACGTGTTTCACATTTATGAAACTGTATTTTTACCCACAAAATGAAGGTTATTAGACTAAATCTAAGTCCATTTTCGGCTCTAACATTCTGTGAAACAGGTTTTCCAGAAAAAAAGAACTTTAAATTAACCCTTACCCCCTCACCCCCAACCTAAAAGCAACAAATTGAATATAACCCAACTTGAGTTTATGGTGACATCCTTAACTGCTCCCAGTTCCCACTGGGATCTATGTCTTAATGGAGAAAGGGCAACCATCCAGCTGTCCCCGAAGCTTGTTTGACGTGACCATCACTCAGTGAAAGGGCCATCAGGAGGCAATCACACGGATGGTGCTCTGCAGAAGACAGGGCTCCCAAATCAAGTCACACGGCTGTGTGGACAGTACTCTCTGCTGGCCCTAACCAGTCACTTCTGCCCTGTAGGTATAATTTTCCTGCCTTGAGTAATTAAATGAATATGAACACTGTGTTCTAAAAGGTTAATTGTATGGTACAGGAATAAATGTTATATCACTGGCTCTTTGTTTATCTTGGAATTTTAACACCACATTTGAAAATATAAAGCTGCATATTTTCCATTACTAATTAACAAAGAAGTTGATTAAAAGTTATGTTCTTCTACTAGACGCAGCATCTGGGTGAAGGATTTAAGAATTCAGATAGTTTCCAGGTGAAATGAAACAGATTCTTTAAGGGAAGGAATCTTATACAGCTATAATATTTACAACACTTTTATCAAGACATTAAAACAGAAGCAGATGCTTCTCTATAATTCTAAAATATTAGTTACACGTGGTATAATGCATCGCAGAAAACATAATATAATGGATGATAGTCGGACAGAGCAGTTTTCTCTTGGAGCTGGATAGAGAACAGATCCCAGATATTTTTGAAGTTAAACTTAACACAGATGGGACAATCCTAAATATGTTGCAAAGTAAATACCACACTAGAGAGATAAAAGAAAGCATCAGTATTTTTACAAATATCTAGGTTGAGGGGGATGGTATAACATACATACATACTCATTCTTAATAAGTATGAATTATTTAAAGCATCGATCATGTAACCATACTTCAAATATTCCTGATGATGCACTTATAGTTCTTCTACTTAAAAGCCGATTCTAAATCTGTCTGTGGATTCTTGCAATGGAACAGCCTTATAGCAACGACTGGATTGAGTGAGGGTGGGTGGGCTCCATATTCCAAGCACTTGACCCCAGTGCTTGTTATGCATGCAACACAAATTGAAAAACCATTCTGTGCCAGGCACCATGCTAAGTAGGAGGAATATAAATACACAGTAAACTCCTTTTGCTCTGTGCCCTGTGTTATTCAGGACAGAACACGTGAGGGGGCAAGGTGATCGTCAGCAAATTCCATTTGGGCAGGAAATTGGGGCCACAAGTGAAATTGACAGTTCACAGAAATCTTAAACATACCAATAGTGTTTCCACAAAGAATGAAATGGCAATTTGTGGAATTAATGGTCTGGTGGAAAACAGCTGTAGACAGGAATAAGCAGACAGTAATGTGATAGAGACCTTATTTCAGGTGTATAGAAGACACCATGGGGGCAAAGACAAAGCAATTAAGTACCACTGGACCCGGATACAGCTTTACCAAGGAGGACGTAGCCTGCAGAGTGTATTAGGAAGGTTGAGGAAGGAGAAGAAGGACATCCTAGAAAGAAGGGGCAGCACCATAAGCAAAAGCACAGCCTGAAAGAGCAGGACATTGTCTACCTCATAAAACCTTCTGAAGCCATAATTTGCCTGTTTAAAGCAAAGCAACAAGGGAAAAGGAAAAAAGGCTTGATGCGCACAATCCGTTTCTAACACATGTCAAACGCCAGACTGAATTTGCAAAGAAGGCCTAAGGTAGTTTCATGATATTGCTCCATTCTTGAAAAAGTCAGCCTCCGTATGATGAAGTTTTGTTCTAAAAGCAAAGCAAAATTATTTTTTTCAAATACAAGTATCTTTGTTTTCTGATTTGAAAAGCAAGAAATGTTAATTGTAAAAAAATTTTGAGCCACAAGAAAATATAAAGAAGAACGTTAAATCCAACCTTCCAGAAACAAGCACCGTTTACATGTGGGCATCCAGTGTCATCCTGCATGTTTGTGAACGCGTGTGTGAACATGTGTGCGAATGCGTGTGTGTGCTTCAGTGGAGCCTCAACTTAGTACAGAAAGGTACTAGCATTCGAATTAAGTTACGTAGTACGTAGGGAATGGCAATCTCAGCGCCACTCGGCTGCATCAGAGTGGGCCTCGGGTCCGGAGCACCTTCTCACCAGGAGACAGAGAGCGCTCACAGTCTGTGCTGGGCTGATCACCTTATGTAAGATCTTTCCCTATTGCAAGTTCAACGTACGTTCCTTTGTTCTGTTTAAGTGTTGTGTCATGAGGCGTCTGCCAACCCCATGGCAATGTCTCTTTCCCACTATGGCACAAGAGGGGTGAGCAAATTACCCTGCATTAGCTGCCTGGGAAGACCCACTGGCCTTGGGGCACTGACCCCCACCGCTGAAGTTGATCTGGCTCTGTCTCTTCTTTAAGTAAAGCGTTGTTCCCTCTAGGCTTGATTGTGTTGTGTTTTCCTTAGCAACTCCAATACTGAGATGCAATGGGCAGAAGTGTTTAGATTTCTGCTCCTGGTGGTGGGCGTGGTGATGATCTCTGCAATCCTCCATGCAGTTGGAGTACTCCCCTGGGATTGGTAACTGGTGCCCGGCATCCGGCTGACACTATATATCATGTCAGATAGTGTCAGCTAATGCCTCCTTGCTCTGTAAGATCTAAATAACATTGCCTCAAGCCTAAAATCCACACCCCGTGGCTGAACTTGTGCAGAATCCTCAACCCAGGTCCCAGCTGCTCTCCTGAGCACCTCTGCCTCCAGGCTCCAGCTTTACACGTTTGCTTCCTTGTGCGATATCAAACTCAGACGCTTTTTTGCTTTCCACAAAAAGACCCACTTTGCACAAAGCATCAGGGAGTAGAGTTGACTTCACTGAGGGTTTATCAGGAAAATGAAAAACAAGTTTACGTCATAGCAACACCAGCATTTAAATCAAACATCAGACGTCCAAAGCTCCCAAATGGACCTTTGGTAAAGCCACTGCTGGGGAATTTGCACTGGTCCTTGATTGTGAGCAATCCCTTTCTCACAATATCTCACTGGATCTTCTGTTCTCTCACCCCCTTCACTGTCCTCTGCTCCCATGTGGTCACGCAGAGCAGATGGAATAGTCCTTTTGAGTCTTCTGTTCTCTCCATTCATTCCACCAGTTCTCACTTTCTACCCTGAGCCTTCTCACAAACAAAGACAGTACCTTTCCAAACGGGAAAACTGGTGTGCCTTACTAGTGCATGTTAACTTCATAGATAGGTAGGTTTAGCATCATGTCATGTCATTAGAGATCAACAGCATCGTTTTTAATGACTGCAGAATATTCCACAATTATTTATTTAATCAATCACGTTTTAGAGCTATATAATTTGTTTTAAGCTGTCTCTGCTTCAATTAACATCTTTGCACAAATACTGAAAGTATATTCTTAGATTATTTGGAAAGTCGATGAAAATTCTTACTTGATAAATCCCTGTTCTAAAACAGAGTAGGCAGAGGTTTGTTCCTCCAGATGAAATTGTCTGGTCGGTTATCTCTGCACACAGATTTTAAAGCATGCACCTCGCTCTTCTTCCCATATTTAAGTCTGTTTATCGACCCCCAAGGCCAAGCCAAACACTTGTGAAGTTGTGATCAGACATCAGGATTCTATACTAACAGTATTTCCATTGAAGCGTTGGTGATACATATTTCTCCAGCTCTTCACTTTTTCTTTGAAAATGTGAAACTTTAATAATAGTACAAACATTTAAATATTGACCATTAAATTTGTTCAGATAAAATGGAACCACTTCTATTCGAAATGGTAAATCGATCTTCTTAAATTTCAGCCAAATCAATCACTATTTAATCTAGGCTTGAGTTTTCCAAGGTCTAAGTTGCAGACTTTTCTTTACTTTTTTTCAAAAACACAGAACTTTCAAGGCCAACCTCACTATTTTTTTAATGACCTGTCTTAGTGAGAGTTCTGCAGAGAAACAGAACCAATGGGGATTAGACACATACACGTATAGGATCCTGTAGAGAGACGGATGGCCCCAACTTCAGAAGTCATTGTAGATCCCACCTCTACTTCTCCACATCCATTTTTGTTATTTGTTTAACAGTGTTCACTTTTCACATTCCTCTTTAAACACAGAGTGCAAATTTAAAATAGTTAAAACTCATCACTGTTAATAAATACTGATTGTATATGTTTCTTTAATTCCAATGCAGATTTGATAAGTTTGCTTCTTCTTTCTTCTACAATTTAGGCATCGGTTGAGTCTAACATCAACGTTATCCCAGCCAGCCTTCCAATTCTTTCTGATTTTGAAACATGCCTATTTCATAAAGAGGCTTTGCAAGAAAATATCGAACCTGTTTTAAATCTTCGAAAATTTTGTAGAGCAAATGTCTCAAAGAATTTTGTTAAAAAATGTTTAGATGATTATGATTTTCCTGGTCACCACACCCCAACGGTCCAAAGAAGCATCCCTTTGCCAATTACTCATAATTACTTCCAGGATCTGTAATCATCCAAATCCAACATGGCCAAAATTAAATCAATCTCTCTCCTCCTCATCTTTACTCCTTTTCCAGTATTCTCATGTCTGTGAAATGCACCACCACTCACATTTGACCAGGACAGAAACTGGAAACTGCCTTGGATTCCGCCTCTCCTTCACCGCCTTATTCAATCATTCACCAACAGATGCTGATTCACTACTTGAAAAGTCTAAATCTGTTCTCTTTCTCTAACCCACTGTCACTGATTCAGTTCAGGTCTGTCTGTGTTATCGTTTGTCTGTATTTTAACACCAGCAACCTGCCCTCCATGCCTCTGATACTTATGCGTTATCCCCATCCCACCTTCCATCCACTCCTGACCCAATAACAAAGGTGATTTTTCAAAAAATCAAAAAGAAGAAACAAAAAATGAACTCAGATCATGCAATTCTATTAAAAATTCTTGAATTGTTCTCCATTTTTCACAGAATCAAGTTCAATGTCCTCAGCATAGAGAGAAACTCCCTTACAACTTAGCCACTATTGATACCTTCAGTCGCAACATTCAGTATTATCCATTCCTAGTTTTGATCCACAATTATTGAGAAATCTGTGCCCAAAGATCACGAATGACTCCTTTATCCTTTCAGAGTCTAAAATAATCAACTGACCCCATTCACAAGCCAAAAATTTAAATGTATACATCCGTAAAAGTTTTGCCAACGAATCTCCTTCTATTTTATATGCCTTAAGTAATAGTCAGGTTTTATGTTACTGCTTTCTCAGCCTATTTATTTAGTAATGTTTCTTTCTTTAAATTATTTTATAAGTCAAAAATAAAGTTATCGCCTCCTCTTGCATCATCTTAAAAGAGGTGGACTCAGAGTGCTGGTTCACGGCAGTCTCCCTGGGGAAATCGGATACTACCCTTCACACACAAAGGGCAAGAAGAGACCCAAGAAAGAGGCAGACCACTCTAGATCGGTAGGCAGCAAGGGAATTCACATACGAGGCTTGTCCTGAAAGCCACAGTACAAGCAGATCCCCACACCCGCCCATCAGAATCCTAAATCTTTATGTAATTCATAAGCCATATTGGCCTGTAATTTTCCTTTTCTGTGTTGTCCTTGTCTGACGTTGGGGTCAGCGTAATGTTGGCCTCGTAAAATGAGTTAGGAAGTGTCCCATCCTCTTCAATCTAGGGAAATGCAAATCAAAACTACAATGAGGGGCCCACCCCATGGCACAGTGCTTAAGTTCATGCACTCTGCTTCTGCGGCCTGAAGTCATGGGTTCAAATCCTGGGCACAGACCTAAACCATTTGGCAACCCACATAGAAAATAGTGGAAGACTGGCACAGATATTAGCTCAGTGCAACTCTTCCTTAAGTAAAAAGAGGAAGATTGGCAACAGATGTTAGCTCAGGGCCAATCTTCCCCCCAAAAAAACAACAAAAAAAACCCCACAATGAGATATCACCTCACACCCATCAGAAGGGCTATTATTAAAAAGACAAGAAATAACAAGTGTTGGAGAGAATGTGGAGAAAAAGGAACACTCATACACTGCTGGTAGGAGTGCAAACTGGTGCAGCCACTATGGAAAATAGTATGGAGATTCCTCAAAAAATTAAAAATAAAAATACCATGTGATCCAGCTATTCCACTACTGGGTATTTATCCAAAGAACATGAAATCAACAATTCAAATAGATTTATGCACCCCTATGTTCATCACAGCATTATTCATGATAGCCAAGATGTAGCAGCAACCTAAGTGCCCAAACAATGGATGATTGGATAGAGAAGATGTGGTATATATACACAATGGAATACTTCTCAGCCATAAGTAAAGACAAATCATCCCATTTGCAACAACACGAATGGACCTGGAGGGTATTATGCTAAGCGAAGTAATCCAGAGAAAGACAAATACCGCATAATTTCACTCATATGAAAGATAAACAAACAAAAACATAGATAAGGAGAACAGATTGGTGGTTACCAGAGGGGAGGGAGTAGGGGTAGGGAAAGGGGTAAAGGGGCACATATATGCAGTGATGGATGGCAACTAGACTCTTGGTGGTGAACACGATGCAGTCTACACACACACAGAAATACAATGATGTACACCGCAATTTACACAATGTTACAAACCAATGTGACCTCAATAAAAAAAGAAATTTTATATAGAGGCCTTAACGGGGTTCAGTCACAGATACCGTCCAGATGGTCTCAACAATATATTGCCCTCTCAAGGCTGCGTCCTTGAAAACAGGCATGTGATCACTCCCCATGGCTGTGCCCACCAGGCTTTGTGGGAGGGAGCACACTAAAGCTCCCTGTCCCAGTTTTTCCTTGAAGGGATTTGACTGCAGACGTCACCAGTGGCCGCCTGAGGGTCTGGCTGCTAATTAGACCACATCTAGGTGCTGGCTGGGATCCTCCCCAGAGCCCAAAAGAACAGGTGGGCACTTCCCCACCTTATCTGTCTGGCTCGCTCCAACAATCCAACCAAGTCACCAGCTTCATTCTAGAAGGAAGGAGCTTTTCCACACATCTAGTTCTCCAACTTTTATAGTTCTCATCGGAGGGGTGGGTCCCCAAATCACCTGGCTCTGAAAGCCAACAGGGCTTGCATTCATAAGTCCCATGGGACTATAGCAAGGAAGCAGTTATTAAATGGACACCTGAGCACTCCCCACAGCTATCTCCCTGGGGCCAAGCACAGACAGATTGGACAAAAACACCTATCTCCCAGTTCTCTCTGGAAGGGATTTGACTACACACTTTCCCAGCTGCTGCCTGAGAATCTGGCTTCTAATCAGCCTGCATGTGGAAGCTGACGAGGATCCTCTCGGGATAGAGCTGGTGGGCACAGCAGCGGCTGTCTCCTCCTCATAGCTCCAACAGGAAAACCAGGTCTCAAGCTTCTCCCTGGAAGGATCTTGTCTGCACATTTAGCACCCCAACTGTTACAGCTGCCACCTGAGGACTGGCTCCAAAATCACCTAGCTCTGGAAGCTAATGGGGCTGGGCATTTACAGATCCTCTGGGACCATACAAAATGAAGAGACAGTTCTGTTTGGGCGCACAAGCACTCTCAGCAGCTATTCCCTGTGGCTCAGCACAGAGAAAGCAAGCAAAAGCTCCCCGCTCTGGATTTCTCCTGTGAGGGGCTAGACTATATGTAACGTCTGACTTTCCCAGCTGCTGCCTGAATTAGCCTGCATCAGAGAGCTGAGGGCACAGGGAATTAGCAATCCTCTGGGAGCAAAATCAACATACAAAAATCAGGTGCATTTCTGTACACCAACAACTAACTCAGAAAGAGAAATTAAGAATACAATCCCACACAATAGCAACAAAAACAATAAAATATAGGAATAAGTTTAATCAAGGAGGTGAAAGAGCTGTACATGGAAAAATGTAAGGCACTGATGAAAGAAATTGAAAAGGACACAAATAAATGGAAAGATATCCCATGCTCATAGATCAGAAGAATTATTATTATTAAAATGTCCATACTACCCAAAGCGATCTATAGATTCAATGCAATCCTCATAAAAAGTCCAATGGCATTTTTTACAGAAATAGAAAAAAATCCTAAAATTAGTATGGAACCATAAAAGACCCCAAATTGTCAAAGCAATTCTGAGAGTGGAAAACAAAACTGGAGGCATGACATTTCTTGATTTCAAACTATGTAACAAAGCTATGTAATCAAAATACTATGGTATTGACATTAAAACAGACACAGAGATCAATAGAAGACAATCAAGAGCTCAGAAAAAAGTCCACACTTATTTGGTCACTTTTTGACAAAATTGCCAAGAATATACAATGGGGAAAGTCTCTTCAATAAATAGTGTTGGGAAAACTGGATATCCGCATGCAAAAGAATGGAACTGAATTCTTATCTCACACCACACATAAATCAACTCAAGATGGATTAAAACCTTGAGTGTAAGATCTAAAACCATAAAACTCCTAGAAGAAAACATAAGTGGTAAGCTCCTTAACATCAGTCTTGACGATGATTTTTTGGATTTGACAACAAAAGCAAAGGCAACAAAAACAAAGATAAATAAACGGGACTACATCAAACTAAAAAGCTTCTGCACAGCAAAGGAAACCATCAACAAAATGAAAGCCAACCTGTGGAATGGGAAAAAAATATTTGCAAACCACGTATCTAATAAGGGGTTAATATCCAAACTATACAACGAACTCATACAACTCGAAAGCAAAAAATCAAATAATCCAATCTAAAAATGGGCAAAGTACCTTAATAGACATTTTTCCAGAGGAGACATGCAAATGACCAACAGGTATGTGAAAAGGTGCCCAACAACACTAATCATTAATCATCAGGAAAATGCAATTTGAAACCACAATTCAATATCACCTCATACCTGTTAGGAAGTGTATTATCAGAAAGACAAGAGATAACAAATGTTGGCAAGAATGTGGAGTAAAGGGAACCCTGGTACACGGTGGGTGGGAATGTAAACTGGTGCAGCCACTATGGAAAACAATATGGAGGCCCCTCAAAAAATTAAAAATAGAACTACCATATGATCCAGCAATCCCACTTCTTGGAATATATCCAAAAGAAACATAATCACTATCTTAAAGAACTGTCTGCACTCCCATGTTCATAGCAGCCAGCCCTGGTGGTCTAGTTGTTAAGATCTGGTCCTCTTGCTGCTATGAATTCGTTTCCCTGTCAGGGAACCACACTACCCCTCTTTTGGTTGTCATACTGTGGTGGCTGTGTGTTGCTGAGATGCTGAAAGCTACGCCACCAGTATTTCAAAAACCAGCAAGGTCACCCATCGTGGACAGGTTTCAGTGGAGCTTCCAAACTAAGAAAGACTAGGACAAAGGACCTGGCCACCCACTTATGAAAAAAGTTGGTCATGAAAACCCTGTGAACAAGAGGGTAACCCTGTATAGAGCAGAGCAGAATCTGCCTGGTCTTTTTGCACCATCCTCTCACCTTCCAGTGCTCTACCACACGGTTGCTGGGAGTTGAAACCCACTCACAGCACTAACATGTTCACTGCAGCATTATTCACGATAGCCAAGGTATGGAAACAACCTAAGTGTCTGTCAAGAAGTGAATAATAAAGGAAATGTGGTATTCGTATACAGTGAAATATTATTTAGTCTTAAAGAGGAAAAAAGAATCCTTCAATTGACAACATGGAGGAGGCTGGAGGACATTATGCTAAATGAAACAAGCCAGACAGAAAGAGGTAAATACTCCATAGTAGCACTTATATGTGGAATCTCAAGAAAAAAAACAGTCAAATTCCTAGAGTAAGAATGCTGGTTGTCAGGGGTAGCATGCGTAAGATGGATGAAGTCTGAGGATCTCATGTAAGACACAGTGACTGTAGCTGATAAGACCATACTGTATAATTGAAATTTGCTAAGAGAGGAGACGGTAAGTGTCTCACCAAAAAAAAAGAGGTAAATATGTGAGGTGGTGAGTGTGTTAATTAACTCACTTGTGGAAATCCTTTCACAATATATACATATATTAAACCATCACGTTGTAGACTTTAAATATACTACAATTTTATTTGTCAAAAAATAAATAAATACATCATTCTGGTAACTTAAAAATATGAATTCTCCTCCTGATTTAATCAGTGATTTCACATCAAACTGTTGCCCCAGATTTTATTAATAAGAATGCACTAACAGACCACATCAGCATTATTCATAATACCTCAAAAGTGGAAATGACCCAAATATCCATCAACAGTTGAATGGATAAACAAAATGTAGTGTATATATATACATACATACATATATATATATATATATACACACACACACACACAATAGAATATTATTCAGCCTTAAAAAGGAATTAAATTCTGATACATGCTACAAAAAAAAAAAAGAATGCACTAACAGATTTCATGTTATTTTTTAAATTAATGGTTCTTTTCAAATCCAATAAACAAGGCAAATTGACTTCCATCTCTTTATGTTTTAAATAGTAAGAAGGTAAGTTACAGAATGTCTAATGTCCATTTTATTGGGTACTTCATGATAGGTTGACCAAATATACTAGGATATCTGGCCCACTTATTGGCTAGGTGTCACCTGTGCCATATCCATTTTTCTACCCTGTGATCTTGTCTGTCATAGAGGATTGTAATGGGAGAAATAGCACCATTAATTGAATTCCGAGCAAACATCCAGAGATTTACTGTGATTGTACCAGCTTGGGTCCCAGGCCAACAACTAAACCAGAGAGATAGGATACGATGATTAGTTTACCATGAGCTTCCCCCAAATATCATGGTTGTACTAAACAGTACTAAGAAAAGAGAGGAGACAATTTGATGCTAGGAGGCAATCAAATAACGTCTGCTACTCAAGTATTTCCTAACTATCAACTGTAGGCATGTTGTCTAATTCACTACCATATTTCCAGATCATGGTACAGAGCACGTAACACTGTAGGCCCTCCCTAAATGTCTTACCTGATGTAGGTATGCATATATGGGTGAATGGATGGATGGATGGCTGATGGAATAACGAGGCTAATCATCTCTGTCCTGGTAAAGTACCTTTCAAAAACCTAGGATAGACAGACTAGATAAATCACGTCTCATCACTATAATTAATTGAGCTTCTCAACTACTACTGGAAAATAATCAAAATGATCTATTTTCCATAAGTAAGTCTAGACATAAATAAATTTAGAATTAATGTCCCAACTCAATGGCTTATATAGGTTAACATTAGCTGAGGTCATGGTCCATGATCCTACTTACACCTTACCTCATATTATATTCTTTCACTTGATCATCAACCACACCTTAGAACAGCCTGTGGTGAACTGAGCAGTTTCCTTATAGGAGCACTATTAGTAGGAAATACCCTGTCCTTTTGAAGAAGGATGATATCTGACACAGATCAATGATGGATTCTAGTTGACTTAACTGTCGTAAGACTATGCAATACAGAAATAGGCAATTTCATTTTCACTAGAGGATCAGACTTCAGTTAGATAATTAGATAATTGGCAAAACGGATTTCTCTGGGCCACATTCAGGACCTCAAATATCCTCAAGTAACTTCAGAGAGTTGGGAATCAGAGAAAATGCTTGTGTGGGGAGTGTGACACTCTTTTCTCCTGAGGTTCTTACAAAAACTGGGACTCTCCTGACCATTGTGGAACCCTTCACACATAATGAGAACACAGCCTTAGACTGGTAGATAACTGGTTTAGAAGCAAGACGTCAAGCTATTAGTTTTAATACTTTATTTAGGATCTCAGTACCCTTTCTGGACAGTAGCAGCTGTGGAATTTAATCTCATGTAAAATGGACATAGTGAAACATTTCTCCTCAGTCTTGTTGTTGATATACTGTGGAAAATAGAAGACCTAATATTGAAGGGGGTCAATTATAAGGGTAGTGCTGAGTGCAAACATGAAGAGTAGGTTTGAGATCCAGACCCCACCTGGGGCACCAGTGTGGAACATTTCTCTGTGTGGGGCAAATGGAATAGAACCTGTGATGTGAATAAGGAGATTTCACGTTCTCTTTAGACTATTTTGGAGCTCTCATGGTGTTAGGAATGGGGGTTTGTTTCACATAATCAACACTTGCAGAATTGGTGTGACCCCAAGAGCCCTAAGGCAGACCGAGAGGTTACAGAGCAGATTAAAGAGCCCAAAGATCCTCCTCAGGGGAGGGGTCTACCTCCAGGGTGTAAACAGGTTGCTGATTAAATAGTTTCCAGTAGTCCCGAAATTATGCTTTCTTCTTCATTGACAAACTTTTCCACATGTGGGATTCACCTTCATGAATCACCTAACAGTCTCTGTAATAATCTGCATTAACTTTATTTACACCTTTAGACTTGACCCAGGCAGCCCTGTGAGAAACAGAGAACAGAGCTCTGTCTGGGGGTGGAGGCAAAGGAAATTCTCACACATTTGCTTTGATCTCCAGGGGCAGGGGAGAAGTTAGTAGAGAATAGGAAGGTCAGAGTTAGAAGTCCCCGCAGTTTCCTGGGTTGAAGTCCTTCTGGCCAAACCTGGCCTCATCCTAAAAGTCAACGCTAGTGCTATTGACTCTGAAGCTCAAATAACGGCCAACTTTTACTTTTCATCTTCCTACTCAGTGGTTTGGTGTGTCTTCTCCCTTGGTGTCTTGACCTAACTTTGTCTCCGGCATCCACTTTATTGGTGGAAATCAAACAGCCCATTCCAAGGTGCAGAGGGCAAGTGATTTTTATGGTCCTTCAACTAAAAGTGCCTTGAAGTTCACCATCAGCACAACTTGCTCTCCATTCCATCCATTTTGTAGGAGGCAGGCCAAGGGGCTAATCTTATGACTACAAGATATTGAAATAACCTCAAAGTTATTGGCAGATGGGATACAGTGTCGTGCTTCAGAAAGGTAGCATCTCTTTTTTATTTTACTGAAGTTGTTTCTATTCCTAAGAATAAATGGATGGCCTTCTTATATGTCATTTTTTTATTCATTCTTATACACATAATTACGTTAAATTAGTGATATGTATTACTTACAAGATGTCTATATTTAGCAAACACATAAAACTTTAAAATCTATAATACCCATTTACAGCAAAACAACATACTGTCTTGATTTGTAACTCTAATTTCTAGCATTATCCCTTTTGATGTTTATGACCAAAAAATCTTATACCGAATAAGAGTTGTAAGCTTCTAAATAGAACAGTAACTCAGAGTGTAAGAAAACATGTGAAATCATTCATTTCATTTGGTTTGAAACACCATAGAAAAGCTTGCCATGAGTACTTAATCTGAGCCTGAGGAATAATGAAGTCAACCATCCTTGTCAACATAGTTTCTTTTTCAGTGTGTGTGTGTGTGTGTGTGTGTGTGTGTGTGTGTAAAAAGAAAGTATGGCCAAGAAAATGAGTAAAACATTCATAAACGCCTAGAGAAAAACCTAGAGGAATTGATCATATTTTAAAAATTGAAGCAATAGAACTAACATTTATAAATGAAAATAATTCTTACCAAATACATAATTTCTGTTCATCTTCCCTATACAATATAACAGAATCAATGTAATTATCCCAAACCCATTGCTTTTGACTACAACATAAGACAGGCTTTTAAATGCATAGCATCAACATCTTAAAGAAGTCGTACAGTGATCTTTTGTATGTCTTAATTTTAATTAAAAAAACAAATGAATAGCATAATTGAAGCAAAGAATGAACATTAATCTTTAAATCAAAAGGATTTACAGTGAGATTATAATTAATTACATGCCAAAAATATCTTATCGAGTAGGGTGGTAACCTCAGTTACTTTGTATAATCACTAAAACAATTCAATCTCCAAATAAGAATTTGGATCAATTCCAAATATATCCAATTAAGATTATCAATTCACTAACAACAGTGACAATAAACCTCAAAAATAAACTGTTTAAAAACTTCTCTTTTTGATTAATGTGTCTGCACCAATTTTTATTAGTACTTAGGTCCTTGAGGAAAACAATCTTGGCAGTAGGTGCCTGCTATCTCCAGAATGCCTGGGGGCCAACATTTCCATAAATAATCATGTTGATTTTCTGTTCTATTACTGAGCACATCCGTTGGCACCTATTAGACTCATTTGTGGCAAACCAAAGTCAAAGAATGCTATTCTTGTTATCTCGAAAACATTCTGGAAAGCAGGAGATTAATAGAATTTTTTCCTAAAGATTTGGAAAAAGCCCTCAGAATTTTTTTTTTTTTAAAGATTTTATTTTTTCCTTTTTCTCCCCAAAGCCCCCGGTACATAGTTGTATATTCTTCGTTGTGGGTCCTTCTAGTTGTGGCATGTGGGACGCTGCCTCAGCGTGCTTTGATGAGCAGTGGCATGTCGGCGCCCAGGATTCGAACCAACGAAACACTGGGCCGCCTGCAGCGGAGCGCGCGAACTTAACCACTTGGCCACAGGGCCAGCCCCAAAAGCCCTCAGAATTTTGATATATTCCTACATGCATGATTATATGCTTCTAACTCAGACAGATTTTGTCTCTCAAGTTCGTCAACAATACCACAAGGGTGTTCTAGACAATACTTGTATTGCCAAAAGATTATAATTCACTTTTCTGGATACTTACAGGACAGTTACATAGAGATGACCCAGAAACTGAAAATAAGGATCAATCATTTCCGGCATCTTATAAATAAAATGTATTTTACTAATGCAAAGCAATTTTCCACTTACCATTGAGTGATCCTGAAACTATGAAAAGACGTTTTAGGTTTTCAAATGTCTATTGTTCTTTCACATGAAATGACAAGTGCTTCCTCGGTCCTCTAACTGCTACCAAATGCCAAATGCTGATTATGAAGTTTCCAAGCAGTCTTTCAATGAACCTCAGAGGGAAATGAAACAAGTCCCGTCTAAACAAGACTGGGGTTGAGGAAGTCAGTCTATTCCTCTCAACGTTTATACTTGCTGATACACATTATATAGCTTTGAGACTGCACCTATTGTTTGTAAATCAAAGTTAATATCCTCAACTAGTCCGAAAGTCAGTGTTTCTCGAGTTCCCCACTATGCACAGCACTCTCAGGATGCTTCTCCCCAGAATTCTGCCAAAATCTTCTCTTTGACTGTCGCTTCAGCCTAGGCATTTGAACCATCAAAAAACTAAAGAAATGTCGGCATTCTTCAAGTTGTGCATAATCAACCAATGACAGGTGTTTGATAAGTTACCAACATACTTAATCAGTATAACAACGTCAGTAATATAAATAAGACGTGTCATTCAGATTTATTATTATGCTTTGAAAATTTACATTCAATGTAGATAAAAGCATTCTACACATAACCTGAACAAAAATATCTTAATTCTGTCACTCAGCTGAAGTACATTATTATTGTCAAAATTAATTGCAGAAATAATAATCAATGATAATAGCTGAGAAATTCATTAAAAAAAGTTGAGAAATTTCCAATGGTTGAATAGAAAATAGACTGACAGCTAAATTAACATTAGGAGAAATTACATTAATTAGATAAATTTAGAAAAAACGCATTATTTTGGAGGCAAGAAATGCTTATAAAAATATAAATAATAATAAAAAATTTGTTAATAGAGGTTAGAATAAAACTGGATAAGTCCAAGTTTGATCATAAAAAGAGAGTCACTATAAGAATTATGGAAGCGAGGAATGTGATACAGAAATTGGAGCTCATATGACGGAAGGAGGACCTGGGGAGTCAAGGTCTGCAAGGATGAAGCCAAGTGATCAGGAACAGTTACAAATGACGCCAGCCTGGAGCCGTGGAGCGTGGAGAAGCTGCAGCTCGCAGGGAAGTTTGAGAAACCACCAGCACCCTGACCAAGAAGTGAGGGCTCATACAGCGGTCTACAAACCCATCCTGTCTTAATGCGACGATTTCTCAAGAATGTGTCGTCCACTTCACTTCTGTCTTCACAGCTCACACAGTTACTCTCAACAGGAAACTGAGCAGAGACACACAGCAACGAGGATTCTGAAAAGCTGGTTCTCAGTCTCAGGTGGGAGGCCTTAGTGCCAGGTGAAGAACAGGCAACTCACCACTGTCATACTCTAATCACAGCAGAGCCGCTTATTGTGTGAGCAGTTAAAACATGAAAGAAAATAATCTTTAAGAATTATATTTAATTATCAGTTACCTAATTCCATGGAAGCCTTAAAATTTTCAAGAAAAAGATTTACTTGAAGAATTTTCATAGTTTATGAGATAAATTAAAACCAGAATGTCAATTTTGCCACATTGATACTTCACAAAGAGGAAAATATCCAAAATCCTGTATACCCACTTCCATCATAAATTCTCTTCAAGCTAAATATGATAAAGAATGTAAATATAAACAAAGAAGAAAATGTTAAAGGTTTCCCAAATTACATTTTATTTTCACTAATTAAACTTCAGAATAATAATTTCGTAAGAATGCTTTAAGATTTGAGTCTATGGGGTTGAAAATTAAATAAAAACTAACTTAAATGATTATTATACATATATTGAAGATAAAGGCTCTTTTAAGACTTGACAAGTTCATTTTATAAAATACATTTTAATGTATTTTATACAATGTATTTTATACAATGTATTTTATACAATGTATTTATAAAATGTATTTTATAAAATGTATTTATAAAATGTATTTTATAAAATGTATTTTATAAAATGTATTTATAAAATGTATTTTATAAAATGTATTTTATAAAATGTAACTAAAAAACATTTCCCTGAATTATATACTTCTGGATACAAAAAAGATTAATGACATCACTAAATATGCCAGTGGAAAGCAAGTATGCATTTAGTCCCTCAAACAGGAGGCCAGAACGCCAGAATGAGCCATCCAGTAACTAAGAGGTTAGAGAAATGACCATTCTGGGTCCACAGTACCAAACTTTTAAAATTTGACTCCCCCAAGTTTTAATGATCATAATATTAAATAATATTTAAATAAAATTTCAGATCTAGTCTTATATTTCACAAGTTCATTCTAGTATGGTGATATTTGCATCTGGCTTTGGCGTTGGGAAATTATTGATCTTATCACTCTATCACTGAGCACTTAGCCAAAAATTGCATTTTAGAGTACATCTCTAAAATCATAACACAGTTCAACTAGATTTTTAGGTGCTTTATGTGGCTATAAATGTCCTACTCTCTTTCTTTTTAGAACAGAATTATTTCTTCAAGGCCAGCACCTTCACGACACCTTTCCCCTGATCACGTGGCCAGAGCTTCCTACTGTCAGAACCCTCTCCTTATAATTATTTATGTCTATCTGTTCATCTCTCCTCCTAATATGATGGTGATTTAATGGCAAGAGCATCTGTTCTTGTCTTTTTCCATCCCCAAGAGGAACCATGAATCAACGACCTGCACGGCAAATCAGTCTGCAAATACATTTAGTTTGGTTGGCAACACGTGTTTGTGCGTGTGTGTATATTTCCCACACAGTTGTTTTTCAAGTATATCCAAGGCATTGTGTAACCATCATTTCAGAACAATTTTGTCACTCCAAAAAGAAACCTATCAACAGATACTCCCCATCCCTCCCCGATAGCCATAGGCAACCACTAATCTATTTTCAATCTCCATAAATTTGACTATTCTGGCTATTCCATATAATCCATAATCCTACCAGATGGCTTCGTCTGGTATTGGCCTCTTTCAATGAGCATATTGTGTTCAAGATCCACCCATGTTGTATCATATATCAGTACCTTATAACTTTATATTGCAAAATAATGTTCTATTTATGGATAGGCCACAGTTTATTTATCCATTCATTAGTTAATGGACATTTAGTTTGTTTCCACTTTTTGGCATTATTGATAATGCTGCTGTGAACACCTGTGTGTGAAGTCTTGCGTGGACATATGTTTTCATTTCTCCTGGTCATATACCTAGGAGTGGAATTGCTGGGTCACATGGTAACTCTATGTTTCACCCTTTGAGAACTGGCCAGACTGTTTTAAAAATGGCTGCAGCATTTTACCGTCCTACCAGCAGTGTATGAGGGCTCCAATTTCTCCAAACCCTTGCCAACTCTTGTTATTGTCTGACTTTTTTGATTCTAGCTATTTCAGTGCATGTGAAGTGGTCTCCGTGATTTTGATTTTCATTTCCCTAATGATTAATAACCTTAAGCATGCTTTGATGCGCTTATTGGCCATTTACGTATCTTCTTTGGAAAAATGTCTATCGAGATCCCTTGGCCAATTTTTAATTGGATTGTTTCTTTTCAACATCGAGTCGTAACAATTCTTTACGTGTTGTAGATACAAGTCTCTTGCCAGATACATGATTTGCAAGTATTTTCTCCCATTCTGTGGGTTGTGCTTTCACTCTCTTGATGGTATTATCTGCCACACAATATTTTAAAGTTTTGATGAGGGCCAGTGTATCTATTTTTTCTTTCATCACTTATGCTTTTGATGTCATATCTAAGAAAGTATTACCTAACCCAAAGCCACAAAGATTTACTGCTATGCTTTCTCCTAAGTTTTAACTCTCTCATTTAGGTCTCATTAGGTCTCATTTTAACTCTCTCCATTTTGAGTTAATTTTTTTTCCATTTTGAGTTAATTTTTGTATATGATGTGATAGAGGAGTCTAATGTTATTCTTTTCCATGGAAATATCTAATTGTCCCAGTACCATTTGTTGAAAGATTTCTTTCTCCATTGAATTGTCTTGGCACCCATTCCAAAAATCAATTGACCAAAGTGTGAGGGTCGGTTTCCACACTCTCAATTTTATTTCACTGATATAAATGTCCATCCCTATGGCAGTACCACACTGTCTTGAGTACTGTAGCTTTGTGGTAAGTTTTGAAATCAGAAGTGTGAGCCATCAAACTTTGTTATTCTTTTTCAAGATTGTTTGGGCTATCCTGGATATTCTGCATTTCCAAAGGAATTTTAGAATTAGCTTGCCACTTTCACAAAGAAGTCAGCCAGAAGTTTGATACGGATTATGTTGATTTTGAATATCAATTTGGGGAGTATTATCATCTTAAGAATATTAAGTCTTACAGTACATTAACATGTCCTTTCCACTATTTAGGACTTCTTGAATTTCTTTCAATGATGTTTTTTAGTTCTCATGTACAAGTCTTGAACTTCTCTTGTTAAATTTATTCCTACATCTTTTATTCTTTTTAATGGTATTGTAAATAGAGTCGTTTTCTTAATTTCATGTTCAGATTGTCCATTACAAGTGTATATAAATACAATTAATTTTTGTACATTGACATTGTATTCTGTAACTTTTCTGGAGACTCATTTATTAGTACTAGCAACTTTATTTTTTAGTGGATCCCTTAGTATTTTCTGTATAAAAAAATTATGTTATATGCAAATACAGATAGTTTTACTTCTTTCTCTCCAACTTGGCTGCCTTTTATTTCTTTTTCTTGCTTAATTACAGTGGCTAGAACCACCAGTATTATGTTGAATGGACAACATGTCATTTCAAAATCAAGAAATTTTACACACACACACAAATCTGAAATTCCATATGCTTTTGAAAAATCAGAAGACTTGGAAAATATTGGACTTAACGGGAGTTGAGCAGTGGCCGCCCATCCAGTGTGGGGTGAAGTCCACCTGACAAAGTCCCCCTGTTCTCTACGCCTAATACTGGCCAGTTTCACTAACCTGTCCACTGCCTGATGCTGCAGACATCTGAGTCTATAAATTTTGCCTTGTAAAGATTAACACGGTACCGGATTCATATTAGACATTTAGTGTATATTTATTAACTGATGCACAGGAAGACTGTCATAAACGAATGAACAAAGGAACAAATGAATTTTTACATCTGAATGTAAGAAGTTCTACTTGCCCTAACTGTAGTCTCCCAATAGCTGGATCCAAATGTAACTCCCCATTTCTCATCCTGTCATATCTCTCGGATCAGATTCATAGATTAGCCTCAGTCCACTGTGACAGTTTTCATTAGTATCTTCTCTTTGTTTATATTAGCAAACTTAACTGAGACAGCATCTTTTTTTAATATGAATTTTTTTTTGATATTGGAAGAGTGGAATGAAGTGGTTTGTGGTTGAAACAACCTTCACGGGAAAGAAAACTGGAGTGCTCATCCAACAAAAGAACAAACCCCAAAAGTCTGAGCCAGCTGCCCCACGTCTCTGGAACAAGGCAAAGAACAGATTAAAGGATGGGAGGAAGTGGGCAGTGAAAACCTGAGTGGTGATGGCTGGGAGATTTCCTGTAAAGTACAATGTTCAAAGTCGCCATAACTACAGAATAGTGTAGCACTTATTTTTAAAAACAATCCCAAGCAGGAGTGCCCCCTCCAGCCCTCACCCTGATTCCCACTCATAAAAATGAATTCTTCACTATCCTGAACAAGCGATGTACCAGGACTGGATACTAATTAATTTACCTCAGTGGAGGGGTCTCTTCTGACTTATTCTGGTTTCTGGGATCAGGATGAAGATTCTTTTTTTTTTTTTTTAAAGATTTTACTTTTCCTTTTTCTCTCCAAATCCCCCCAGTACATAGCTGCATATCTTAGTTGTGGGTTCTTCCAGTTGTGGCACGTGGGACGCCGCCTCAGCATGGCCTGATGAGCAGTGCCATGTCTGTGCCCAGAATCTGAACGGGCGAAACTCTGGGCTGCCGAAGCGGAGCACACAAACCTAACCACTCAAGACTGGGGCCGGCCCCAGGATGAAGACTCTTGAGAAAGGCGGCAATCCAAATGGTGGTGCAGGATGTTTATTCATTATGCTAATGCATTACCTGCTGAAATTCATTTTGAACATCTTCACATAGCAGTGGGTTACATAAAATTTGCACAGAAATGCTACAAAGAGCCCTTTGACCCCTAAAGGGAGAAATAGTGAGTTAAGATAAGCAGCCCCAACACACACAAAGCTTGGCTCTTGGTAGTGGTCACTGAAGTCACCTGGCTGGGAGGGCAATGGAGTGAGAAGCATATAGGACTCACTGGCGGCAATGGGACTGGGGGGGAAGCAAGCTGGGGGCAGACTCTGAAAGCTGTGCCTGTTAGAATGGCACATTATCTTAAACGAGTGAAGAAAGTTGTCAACAACTGGAACCTACTTACAGGGGAAAAAAGAGAAAAGTTTAGGAAATTAAAATAATCAATGGCCACTGGAAAAGGTCTCCCACTATTTTTTTTTAAGTAATCCAAAATTTTTAAAGTAATATATTTTTTTCCCTTTGGAAAAAAAAATCATTTCTCCCCACAACATAAGCAAGTGGAGTTGCCACTCCTAATTTATCTCTACAGTTTTGCTAAGAGGCAGATAAAACAAAAGTGAAATGTGGCTTCTATGAGGAGACCCGTCAGTGGGTGCGGAGGGGCTGGATGGTCCAGTGAAACTCCCTGACTACAAAGACGGCTGAGCGAGTGCAGAGGACCCACCCTTGGACACTCCCAGGGCAAATGATCCTGCCCCACCTCTTCTCCTTCTAGAGCCACTGTCCCCTCGAAGACTGAGAAGAAGGTACAGCGAAGGTAGAGCATCTCAAAGAGACCCAGTTGAAGCAGTCTTAGCTCTGGCTTCTCCAGGCTTCCTGACTTTGTGGTTGAGTAGTGAGCTCCAGGCCAAACCCCAGATTTCACTGCCAGCCAGCCCCCTCTGGAAGGAGGCAAGAGGCGATTCCTTTCCTCACCCTCTGGTCCAATAAAAGCTATAGTACATGAGAGAGGGACATGCTAGAGGGAAAGAGTGAAACAGGGGACCCCATGGCAAGAAAGGCAGAAAGGGAGGACTGAATAGCCATCTTCCCAATCCAACTACTATGAGTAGGGGATGCTGGCAGGCCTGCCTGTTCCCTACGGGCAGACTTCTCTGGCACAAGCCTCGACCCACTTCTCATCCTGCCTGGGATTCACACCTCTACACACGAGTTCCTGCTCTTGGTTCCAGTCTTATTGTGAGCAGTGAGGCAGTCAATCCATTTATACTGGTGGCATCCATCACCTGTGTTTACTCAACACACAGGCTCCCAAGGAGCTTCTTCCTATTTCCTTTAAGGGAAAAGAATTCTTTTCTTTTGTCTTCTCAGTCCAGATTCAACCATATTAAGGCACCAGTAATGGCGCCATCAGTTCGTGCCCCAGGGAGGGGCACAGGACCAAGGGTCAAGGGTGGGGCTTTTGCCCTCTACGAATGCCTTTGGTCGTCAGGCCTCTTCCCTCCCCTGCACCCCAAGAGAGAAGCCTTGTGTATCCAAAGGAAAGAAACTGGAGTTTTCAGCTGACTTTAAGTCTAAATACAGGAGAAATGTTTGGCATCTAAATCATCATGATATTTGGAAGGGAAGTAGCTTTCATGTCCCCTGATGTCGGTGCAGATTTTCTTTCAGTCTTCCTACAGTTACTGTGTCAGGCTGTGCTGTTTTCCTTCTACTAGTTTTCAACAAACGGGCAAACAGTTGCATGGTTTCAATGTCAAAGCCACTAGGATCTTCCCATAAACACTTCAGGGGAAAGAAAGGATCCAGCCCTGGACGAGCAGTGGGAGGAAAGTGTTGACTCCAGGCACTGGCCCTCTTGTGAATGGAGGAGCTCAGGTGGTCCTCTGGGGCTGAATGAGGTAGTTGCATGGCACTGGTGGTTCCCAGTTTGGCAGGGCATATGTCTGGGGAGGGAGGAGTGGAAAGAGCTCTTGAGAGCTAACTGATGTCTCTCCTCACTGGGTAGCATCATTTTCACTATCTGAGCAAAATCTTGCTGGTGAGATTACAACTAAATACTGCTCTCTTACACAAGCCACTACGGCAATCCGCATACTGCCCTTACTGTCCAGGTACCAAACATGTGTTTGAAATTATTGCTTCACTCCTTGAGGATAGGACAAATTATTCATTGTAGATTAGATACTTAAAACACATTTGTTTTACCAGAGTCACATCTTTATGGAAACTCTCCCAGGATTGAATTTGCAAGAATCCATGACTGGCATTTATCACAGTTATTAAGCATAATGAAATCCAAGCCAGCCTGAGCTCATCGGCGTGTCAGCCTCAAGGGCTCCATGGCACGTGCTGGAGCTCTGGGTCGTGAACAGCACTTTTAGCCCCGACCCAGTTACTATCAGTTAGACATTCCAGCACAGGGAAGTCAGTTTAGCTTATTTCAAAGACATCTTATGTTCAATTGGTCAGTTTTTGCTTCATTTAAAATAAAATCTCTTTAAAACCATTTAACTTTAAATCTTTAAAGATTTTACTTTCAAGAAAAGAAAATAGTCAAGGCTACATTTAATAAAACTATTGTCATTCTAAAACGTAGTATTAAAGAGTTATACTTCAGGAGGGGGAATTGGAGGAAGGGGTCAAAAGGCCCAAACTTCCGGTTATGAAACCCATAAATACTAGGGACGTAACGTGCAGCATGAGGACTACATTAACACTGCTGTGTGGTACATTTGAAAGTTTTCAAGAGAGTAGACCCTAAGAGTTCTCATCATAAGGCAAAAAACTTTTTCTTCTTTTTTTGTGTCTATACGAGATGATGGATTTTAACTAAACTTAGTGTGGTAATAATTTCACAACATATGTAAGTCAAATCATTACACTGTACACCTGAAACTTATACAGTGAACTGTGTCAATTATATCTCAATAAAACTGGGGGGAAAAGAATTATACTTCATTACTTAGGCATAATCCTATTAGGCATAATCCTATAAACCCAAAAGTCTGAGCCAGGCCAATACTAGCTGTATTCTAAGGCAGGGCTTCCCGACAGCAGTACTATTGACGTCTTCGTTGTGAGGACCTGTCCTCTGCATTGTTGGTGATTAGCAGCATCACTGGCCTCTACCCAGCAGATGCCAGTAACGTCCCCTGTCCAGTGTGACAGCTTGAAATGTCTCCAGGCTCTGCCAGACGTCCCTGAGCGGTCAGAATCACCAGCAGTGAGAATCCTGTCTAGAGAAAGAATAATACCAAGACTATCTCAGAGTAGGTCAGACCATATGCGTGAACAATGGCCCACCGCAATGGCCTATCGTGAAATAATCCTACAGCAGACACGTCTCAACAGGGTTGAGTCATTTGTCTAATCTGGATGGTTCTTCCTGAGTCCAGTGTCATCTCCCACTAACCCCAGTGGTTTGGACAGACTCCAGAAAGCGATGTAGTTTCCGATCCTCACCTCTAAGGCAGCCCATAGAGCGCAGGGAAAGTTCGATAACATCTCATGCTTCGTGTTCATGGCAAGAAAGCCTGTGTTCCTTGTCTGACCTGGAACTGGGTACTAAATTGATGATCTTTGCATTCATCCCACAGATATAGTTTTTTTGCAGTGTTATTTCAGGTGTGCTGCAAGGTACAATGTGCTAACAATAACAAAAAAACATAGAAAAATGGTCAGATATTGTCACCACCTTCAAGGAGCAAATAGTCAACTAATGAACTGTGCTAGTCTGGTTTCCTTTCAGCATCATTCCAGCCAACCTCCACCCTCCACTGCCCCTCTTGAAAGACCCGGGCCTCACATGGAGAAGCGTACATATTCCTGTGGCAGCTGTCCGTTTATTCTGAAAGACGGAGTTTGTTTTTCTGACACCTCAGTCTGCTTGAATTGACCCCACAGGTGCCTTCACGTCACTGAGCATCCTGATCATGCACTTATTTCAACTCTTACCACTAAAGAGTGATCCTTCACTCTGTGCCAATCTCTTGGTTTATGTTCTTGTGTAACAGTGTGCATAGAAAGCATTCAAAAAATATAAAAAAGGGAGAAGGGGCGGAGCAAAATGGCGGGCTGAGCTGACCCGGGATTCTCTCCCCTCCAAAATACAACAAAAGATTGGAAGAACTGAATTTCAGAGAATAAACATAATGCCAGCTCGTTAGAGACCTACAATACCAAGAAGGCGGAGATCATAACCTTGTTTACACCCTCGGAGGCGCTGGAACGGTAGGAGAGAACATCGCTCCCTCCCCTAGAGTCTGCGATCGCTGCAGCGCGGGTCGGGAAGGAGCGGGGGAGGGGCCGCGCGACCGGGGGATCATCCAGGACTCCTGCCGCTGATTCAGTGGAGACCCGCTGACGGGGGGGAAAGCTTCCGTCCGCGGGGACCCCATAAATCAAGGGCCTTGGGAGACCAGAGAACAGAACTGATCTGAACCCAGACCGGCGCGTGAGTAACAGCCCCTCCCCCCTAACAAAGCCTGTGGGCGCAGCCATCTTGCCCCAAGGCGGAGAGCTAACATGCCGCTCTCGACCCCCATCTAGTGGCGGCAGGCTGTCACTGCAACTGAATTCTACCACCATGAGAAAAAACCGCTCCTCTACTATCCAGCAATTTATAAAAGCCCCAGACCAGAAGGAAAACAATAAAAACACAGAATTAAGTCCTGAGGACTTGGAATTAGGAAAACTAAGTGATAATGAATTCAGAGCAGCTATAATCAAAAAACTCAATGAGGTAGAGAGAAAGATAGAGAAACAAGCCGAGTTCTGGAGTTACTTCACAAAAGAGATTGAAATCATAAAGAAGAATCAAACAGAATTACTTGAGATGAAAAACACAATGGACCAGATAAAACAGAATACGGATTCCCTGAATGCCCGTGTAGACAATCTAGAGGAGCAAATCAGCATAATCGAGGACAGACAGGCTGAATGGCGCCAGACAGAGGAAGAAAGAGAACTAAGAATTAAAAAAAATGAGGAAAATCTCTGAGAGATAATGGATTCAATGAGGAGTAAGAACATAAGGATCATAGGAATTCCTGAGAATATGGAAAAGGAAAATGGAGCAGAGAGTGTGCTTAATGAAATTATTGAAGAGAACTTCCCAAATCTAGGGATCAACGGAGAAATGTGTGTAGAGGAGGGTTTTAGATCTCCTAGATTTGTCAATGTAAAAAGACCCACCGCAAGGCACATAATAGTAAAGTTGGCAAATAGGAATGATAATGAAAGAATACTCAGGGAAGTAAGAAAAAAAAGAGAATAACCTATAAAAGAGCCCCTATCAGACTGTCAGCGGATTTCTCTACAGAAACCCTACAAGCTAGGAGAGAATGGAGTGATATATTCAAAGCTTTAAAGGATAAAAACCTTCAGCCAAGAATACTCTATCCAGCAAGGATTTCCTTCAGATATGAGGGAGAAATTAAATCTTTTCCAGACAAACAAAAGTTAAGGGAATTTGTAACTAAAAGCCCTCCATTACAAGAAATCCTCAAGAAGGCTCTCATACTTGAAAAAAGAAAAAAGGGAGAAAGGGGACACAAGCCACAGACTAGGGAGACCGATGGATAGAACCAGAACAGGATAGCAAATATTCAACTATGGCATTAGGGTAAAAATAAGGAAACTACCAAAACAAGGACGATCTTAGCACTCTAACTACAAATTAATAAGATGAGTTGGAATAAAAAATGAAAATAATTATTTAGGAGGGGAAGAGCAAAGGGTCTAAATCAGTATTGGTCGAGTAAGTAAGAGACCACCAGAGAATAGACTATATTATACACGAGATTCTAAATACAAACTTCAAGGTAGACACTAAAATAAAGTACAGAACAGAGTCACAAATCATAGATAAGGAAAAATCTAAGAAACCCAGCATAAGAAATTGCAGTATTAAATGGGTAGTCTAAAGTACACAGGAAAAGAAACACAGGAAAACAAGATAATGAGCGACAGATTGACAGCATTAAGTCCACATGCATCAATAATCACTCTCAATGTGAACGGATTGAACTCTCCAATAAAAAGACACAGAGTGGCAAAATGGATTAAAGAACAAGATCCAACAATTTGTTGCCTCCAGGAAACACACCTCAGACCCAAGGACAAACACAGACTCAGGGTGAAGGGGTGGAGGACAATACTTCAAGCAAATAGCAAGGAAAAAAAGGCAGGTGTTGCAATTCTCATATCAGACCAAGTGGATTTCAAAATAAGACAGGTAAAGAGAGACACAGAGGGACAATATATAATGATCAAAGGGACACTTCATCAAGAAGAAATAACGCTTATAAATATCTATGCACCCAACACAGGAGCACCAAGATTCATAAAGCAACTATTAACAGACCTGAAGGAAGATGTTAATAACAACACAATAATAGTAGGGGACCTCAACACCCCACTCACATCAATGGACAGATCATCCAGACAGAAAATCAACAAGGAAATAGTGGAGCTGAATGAAAAACTAAAACAATTGGACTTAATAGACATATATAGATCACTCCACCCTGAAGGAGCTGAATACACATTCTTCTCAAGTGCACATGGAACATTCTCTAGGATAGACCATATGTTGGGAAACAAGGCAAGCCTCTACAAATTTAAAAAAATTGAAATAATAACAAGCATCTTCTCAGATCATAGTGCTATAAGGCTAGACATTAATTACAAGAAAAAAGCTGAGAAAGGCACAAAGATGTGGAGACTAAACAACACACTACTGAACAAGCAATGGATCATTGAAGAAATTACAGAAGAAATAAAAAAATACCTGGAAACAAATGAAAATGATAGCATGCCATACCAACTCATATGGGATACAGCAAAAGCTGTATTAAGAGGAAAATTCATCGCAATACAGGCACATCTTAACAAACAAGAAAAATCCCAAATAAGCAACCTTAAAGCATACCTAACTGAACTAGAGAAAAAAGAACAAATGAAGCCCAAAGTCAGCAGAAGGAGAGAAATAATAAAAATCAGAGCAGAAATAAATACTATTGAAAAAGGCAGTAGAAAGGATCAATGAGACAGAGCTGGTTTTTTGAGAAGATAAATAAAATTGACAAACCACTAGCCAGACTCACAAAGAAAAAAAGGGAGAAAGCTCAAATAAACAAAATCAGAAATGAGCGAGGAGAAATAACAACAGACTCTGCAGAAATACAACAGATTATAAGAGAATACTACAAAAAACTATATGCCAACAGAATGGATAAACTAGAGGAAATGGATAAATTCTTGGACTCTTACAATCTCCCAAAGCTCACTCAAGAAGAGGCAGACAATTTGAACAGACCAATCACAAGGAAAGAGATTGAAACAGCAATCAAAAGCATCCCAAAGAATAAAACCCCAGGACCAGATGGCTTTCCTGGGGAATTCTACCAAACTTTCAGAGAGGATTTAATACCTATCCTTTTCAAGCTATTCCAAAAAATTAGGGAAGATGGAACACTTCCTAACACATTCTATGAGGCCAACATCACACTGATACCAAAACCTGACAAGGACACCATGAAAAAAGAGAACTACAGACCAATATCACTGATGAACATAGATGAAAAAATTCTAAACAAAATTTTGGCAACCATAATTCAGCAATTCATCAAAAGCATCATACATCAGGATCAGGTGGGATTCATACCAGGGACACAGGATGGTTCAACATCCACAAATCAATCAACGTGATAGACCACATCAACAAACTGAGGAATAAAAACCACATGATCATCTCAATAGATGCAGAGAAGGCATTTGACAAGACCCAACAGCCATTTATGATAAAAACTCTGAACAAAATGAGCATAGAAGGAAACTACCTCAACATAATAAAGGTCATATACGACAAACCCATAGCCAATATCATACTCAATGGGCACAAACTGAACCCCATCCCCCTGAAAACAGGAACAAGACAAGGATGCCCTCTATCACCACTCTTATTTAACATAGTACTTGAGGTCCTGGCCGGAGCAATCAGGCAAGAAAAAGGAATAAAAGGAATCCAAATAGGGAAGGAAGAAGTGAAACTCTCGCTGTTTGCAGACGACATGATCTTATATATAGAAAACCCCAAAGAATCCATTGGAAAACTCTTAGAAGTAATTAACAACTACAGCAAAGTTGCAGGGTATAAAATCAATTTGCATAAATCAGTAGCATTTCTATACTCCAGTAATGAACCAACAGAAAAAGAACTCAAGAATACAATACCATTCACAATCGCAACAAAAAGAATAAAATACCTTGGGGTAAATTTAACTAAGGAAGTGAAGGACTTATATAATGAAAATTACAAGGCCTTTCTGAGAGAATTGGATGACGACATAAGGAGATGGAAAGACATTCCATGTACATGGATTGGAAGAATAAACATAGTTAAAATGTCTATTCTACCTAAAGCAATCTACAGATTCAACGCCATCCCAATCAGAATCCCAATGACATTCTTTACAGAATTAGAATCCTAAAATTCATATGGGGCAACAAAAGACCCCGAATTGCTAAAGCAATCCTGAGAAAAAAGAACAAAATGGGAGGCATCACAATCCCTGACTTCAAAACATACTACAAAGCTACAGTAATCAAAACAGCATGGTACTGGTACAAAAACAGGTGCACAGATCAATGGAACAAAATTGAAAGCCCAGGAATAAAACCACACATCTATGGACAGCTTATCTTTGACAAAGGAGCTGAGGGCATACAATGGAGAAAAGAAAGTCTTTTCAACAAATGGTGCTGGGAAAACTGGAAAGCCACATGTAAAAGAATGAAAATTGACCATTCTTTTTCACCATTCACCAAAATAAACTCAAAATGGATTAAAGACCTAAAGGTGAGACCTGAAACCATAAGGCTTCTGGAAGAAAACGTAGGCAGTACACTCTTTGACATCAGTATTAAAAGGATCTTTTCGGACACCATGCCTTCTCAGAGAAGGGAAACAATAGAAAGAATAAACAAATGGGACTTCATCAGATTAAAGAGCTTCTTCAAGGCAAATGAAAACAGGATTGAAACAAAAAAACAACCCACTAACTGGGAAAAAATATTTGCAAGTCATATATCTGACAAAGGCTTAATATCCTTAATATATAAAGAACTCTCACAACTCAATCACAAAACATCAAACAACCCAATCAAAAAATGGGCTGGAGACATGAACAGACATTTCTCCAAAGAAGATATACGGATGGCCAATAGGCACATGAAAAGATGCTCATCATCGCTGATCATCAGGGAAATGCAAATCAAAGCTACACTAAGATATCACCTTACACCCGTTAGAATGACAAAAATATCTAAAACTAATAGCAACAAATGTTGGAGAGGTTTCGGAGAAAAAGGAACCTCATACACTGCTGGTGGGAATGCAAACTGGTGCAGCCACTATGGAAAACAGTATGGAGATTCCTCAAAAAACTAAAAATAGAACTACCATACGATCCAGCCATCCCAATACTGGGTATTTATCCAAAGAGCCTGAAGTCAGCAATCCCAAAAGTGCTATGCACCCCAATGTTTATTGCAGCACTGTTTACAATAGCCAAGATGTGGAAGCAACCTAAGTGCCCATCAACAGACGAATGGATAAAGAAGATGTGGTACATATATACAATGGAATACTACTCAGCTGCAAAACAGAACAAAATCATTCCATTTGCAATAACATGGATGGACCTTGAGAGAATTATGTTAAGTGAAATAAGCCAGCGAGAGAAAGATAATCTGTGTATGACTCCACTCATATGAGGAATTTAAAACTATGGACCAAGAACAGTTTAGTGGATACCAGGGGAAAGGTGGGGTGGGGGGTGGGCACAAAGGGTGAAGTGGTGCACCTACAACATGACTGACAAACATTAATGTACAATTGAAATTGCACAAGATTGTAACCTATCAATAACTCAATAAAAAAATATAAAAAAGGATATGCTCATGACAGTCAGAATCCAGCCTTACATTGTAAGTACATGTGTTGAACAGTTAAATGTTAGTAGCTACCTAAAGTACTGTGTTGAAAAGGATTCTTTTTTTCTGGCCAAAGGAAATATGGGTTAAGTTTCTGGCATGTGCAGAATGCTATGGAAACGCAGAAAAGCCTGTCCTCTCTGAAGGAGATGTGGGGGACAGTCTGCTAAAAACATGACATTTCAAAAAGTACAATTCTCTAGGTGAGACTGCAGAACGTTCCAGGCAGAAGGAAATGCATTTGCAAAAAGTTCCAGCAAGTTCCAACAGTAACTCAAGGCATGTGGATGGGGCTTGAGGGCAGGCTGAGCATACTGTGGAAAATGGGGCCAGAAAGTTAGAAATTAAATGGGAGAAAATTCCGACTTTTTAAATTTATCACTCTGGCGGCAGTGTGGAAGATGAACTGAACAATGATGAGAAATGTTTTGTTTTGTTTTGTTCTGTAATGACCATGTTACTCACCCTCTTAAAGTGAGTCTACATGGAGAATATTTGCAACGGATTCAGAAACTGAAGACCAGAATTTCAACAGCATCTAAACTGATATAATTTCTCATTTACCTATAAAAGAGATACCTACCCAAAACCTGCTCTAATGGCAAGAGCTAAGTGTGACAATCATGCTAGTCACGAACATGGTGAAGCTGATAACAGAAAGCACCTATCTGAACTCTTAACTGATTCTAAGCGCTTTACTCTTGGCACTACTAATGTGGCCTCCTCATGTGGCAAATTGCAAAAAGGCCACCAATTCCACTCATCCTTGAATGTCTGCATCTTCGCAATGTGAATTTTCACTCTGCTCATCAAGGGGAGGAGTTTTCCTCTCCACCCCTTAAATGTGGGCTTGCCCTGTGGTTTGCTTTAGTCAGGAAGTGTTAGCAAACACGAAACAAGCCGAGACTTGAAAGTGGACTTGCTCTCTTTTGCCACCCAGAGAGCACTGTGGGAAAGAGCCGGGGACAGCCTGTTGGATGGTGAGACCCACTGCCCACGTGGTAGATGGTGTCTGCTCATCTGGATGACATGAGGTCAGGCCTCTTCAGAACACCCAGCGTGCCAACCACCAACGTTTAAATAAAACCACCCAAAACCATCCTTCTCCAGCCAAGCCTCTCCAGATCAGAAGAACCTCCTAGCCAATCCATAAAGTTATAGACATAATAAATGCTTACTATATTAAGCCAATAGGTTTGGGATAGTTTGTTACATAGCAGAAGAAGTGATAAACCTCATGCAGTTCTAGCAGATGGGTACTAACACTATTGCCATTTGAGGGAAAATTTAAGATGTATAAAAACTAAGTGACTTGCCCATGGTTATAGAGTTAATAAAAAATAAAGACCAGGGTTCGAACCCAGGCTCTAGATTAATGCATATTTTTTGGTGTTTGGTCTGCTTAGCTAGAAGAATGTGGGTAGTGTTCTCTCAATTAAAGAAACTAAGATTTTGCTATTACTTTAAAAGAAAATGGAAGTGGGGAAGACATGAGAACAAGAACTGCTGGGAAAACATAATTCACCAGGTTTTTACCAAGGAATACATAAGTTAAAGAGCAGAATGGCAACTGTATCACAGTGATTGGCAAAAACAGTAAATCACAGCCTATCCATCGACTACAAGACTCAGTAGTCTGCAGGGGCTTCTAGCTGGTCCACCTGGCAGTCCACGGACCTATTACCATGCATGATGTTACAATCTGGCATGAATGTATTTATTATATACCTCCGTGAAATGTTATCAGAATGCCTCTCAGTTCTTCATATTCATTCTTTCTTTCTTTCTTATTTGGCAGTGGCAAGTGAGAGGGATTTATTACCATGCCAAGGTCCCTAGACCCAAAATGTTTGAGGTCTACTGCAACACAGGATACAGCAAAAGTCCCCCCAAATCCTAACCTGCTGGAACAGGAAGCAAGAAGTTCCATGATAGTTAAAAAGAGAGCAGTAGGAATGTTGTAAAGCATAGGCCCCACATAGAATGCAGAGGTCTGTTATAAAGGTAAAAAGGAGCATTTTGATTTATTGAGCTGTAATTCCCTTGAGGGTTTCTGGTGACTCCAGCTTCACACTTGTGGTTACAGTATTCCCAGAACCCCTCAGTGGAGTGATTTCCTGAAATGCACAGCTGCCTCTTATTTATTAACTTTACATAAAAACCATGGGAGCACAGCTTTTCTGGTATTTGACTGTGATTGGCCTTGTCTCTTCAAGTTTGGGGTGGAAGGGTAAAAAAACATAAAATGCAATGAGAACACCACTTAAAAACTAAAACTTTCAAAGGAGTGATAAGTAGAAAGACTCTTTGCCTCAGGTTATAATTTAGCAATGAAATTTCCTCAGACTAGTATATGGTAATTGATTATATTTCAAAACAAATCAAAACCCAGATTTTATACCATGAAGGACAGTCATACAATATGCAAATACCTAGACAAAAAGAAAATTGGAAAATAGGAAAACCGCTGAACTTCTTGGTTATAATCTTCTTATTAATAAGCAGTAAGGTAATGTGTTATAGAATCTATTATGATCCACTCAATTTTTTTCAAATGTCTAGATTACATCTAAAAAGATCCTTTGAAGTAATTGTACTTATTCAAAACTTTCATTGTAAAGACTATTGTTTTTAATACACAAGCTGTTGGAGTCTGACCTCAGACCCCAGAGCTAAAGCAGACACCAGAGCAGAGAAGTCAGCTCACTGAGGAGGAAACTTAAGTTAAAGATATATAACTGTTCACTAAACTAATGACTTTTTTAATAGTTTTGGGATAAATTTGCATCTTTTAATAAACTCCTGAAGAAGCTCTTTTGAATAAGTGCTTTAACCATTCAGTATAATTATAAAATATTAAGTGCAAATAAACCAAGATATAGTGTTAATGTCAAAGCATTTTCTTACTTAACTGAACAAGGATATAATCAGAAATTCTTCAGAAAGTCCAACATATGGAGCGTAAAGCTCTTCAATTATGTCAACATTTATTAGTTAAATAGAAATCACAAATCTTCTTTAAGGAAGTGAGCCCAGATGCCTGCAATTAATATTTCTCAGCCCCACAGAAGATACTATAACTTAATTTCCAATGTCTTTACTTTCAAGGACTAAAAACTCACAGATTGCGTCATTAGAAACAGCAATGGCTATCCAGAGGTTTATTGTAATATATTTTCGTTAGCTGAAGCTAATTGGAGCCAAATGAGCAGAACAACGTTGTAAAGACACTAGAGAAATTCCGGGTCTTTAGTAACTGAAATAAATGAGGGTAATCAGCAGTGCATGCCAAATACACTGCGTGCCATTAATATGAAGAGGATGGCAGTCAGCTGGGAAGTGCCCCGATCGCGATGGGTTCTGGTGGACAGCAGATGTCTTACTACACTGAATAAACACAAACAACATGCCAGACTGAACCAGCTCAAACAACGGGGAAGTAGGGAACCAGGAGCTTAAATGGAGCCTTTGCACATTTCTCTGGTGCAGTTTTACAGAGCACGGTCGGCTTTAGATTGTTGATTTGTGTGTGTTGGGTGGTAGGAGGTGCAGGATGCACAGAGGTTCTCCTCTCAAAGACAGAAAAAGTAGCTCAAGCAAGGGAAAGCTATGACTGTATTTCAACCATGGCAACAATTATTTTTACCCACAAAGCCGTATAATAAGCCCAAGAATTATTTTAATCTTGTATTTGATTTTTACAGTAAATTTTTATCTAAAATATAACAATTGCTGAGAAGACTCTCTTGGTATAGTGTCACTCCATTCTTAAGGTGTAAAGTTTACAGCTTGAGTTTTGTTAGCACAGTATCTTCAGGGAGACTCTCTTTTTGTAATGGACATTTTTGATGAGTTGCCCTTTCAAAATGAAATAACGTTCAACTCACAATTTGAAGCTGTTTTGAGCACAGCATATCTAAATTTGTCACACTTACATTGGAATTATGACTTTTTCTTCCATTTTAAATATTCTGATTTAGAGACGCCAACCCTGTTGACATTATTAAGCGTGTATGTATTAGGTATGTGTGTTTTCCGACAGCCACTGAAGTAAAACAACAGTTTCAAACAAGTTCATATTGTAGTCATCAAAGCATCGTACAGTGGGAATCTCGGGCTCACCGCCAACTCTGTCACTGCTCATGTCGCCTTCACTGAGCGTCAGCCTCTCTGGGTTTCAGTTTACTCCTCTTAAAATGAGGGACTGGTTTGAATAACCTCTAAGGTTTTCCTAGTTCTCAGAGTCTGTGTAAACTGAGAACCAGTCAAACCGTATGAAACCACTAATAATTCAGACAGAATGGTCTTTTTGTATTGTAATCCTTATAGCTAAGAATATTTTTGAGGCTTCTGAAGTTCTAACCATGAATCATTATAGGAAGTCATGTAAAGAGTCATAGAGCAAACCAAATTATATACAATTATTATAAGAAAATTACAAAATACAGGCAAGAAGAAAGAAGAAAATGTAAACCAGCCATAATCTTAATTCCAAGATAGTAACATTCTTAAGATTTTAGTGGGTAGAAGAGTGGAGAAGGGTAAATGAGTGGTGGAGGAGATGGCGGGGTGGAAGAAGAGACATGATGAGGGTGACAGAGCTCAAAATGATGGGGCTGGGATGGCTGCGGAGACAGACACCGCGCACGCGGGCGCAGATGAGGAGGCTGGGATGGCTGCGGAGACAGACACCGCGCACGCGGGCGCAGATGATGGGGCTGGGATGGCTGCGGAGACAGACACCGCGCACGCGGGTACAGATGACGGGGCCGGGATGGCTGCGGAGACAGACACCGCGCACGCGGGCACAGATGAGGAGGCCGGGATGGCTGCGGAGACAGACACCGCGCACGCGGGTACAGATGACGGGGCCGGGATGGCTGCGGAGACAGACACCGCGCACGCGGGTACAGATGACGGGGCCGGGATGGCTGCGGAGACAGACACCGCGCACGCGGGCACAGATGAGGAGGCCGGGATGGCTGCGGAGACAGACACCGCGCACGCGGGTACAGATGACGGGGCCGGGATGGCTGCGGAGACAGACACCGCGCACGCGGGCACAGATGAGGAGGCCGGGATGGCTGCGGAGACAGACACCGCGCACACGGGCACAAATGATGGGAGATGACGTAGTACAGCGTACAGTCCTCATTTTTTAACTTGATTTGACACTTCACAAGAAATATTTTCTTAGATTAAATATTTTTCAAAGGCAACATGATTAAGGACTACTATACATGTATGTGCTATATATATATTTCATATATATTTATATGTTGATTTTTGCAATTTTATAATAAATATTCTGTAGCTAAATTTTTATATACATCTATAACTTTTAGGTTAAATCTCTGGACACAAAAAATAGTATGGGAATGCTATGCAAAATTTTAAGACTTGACAACAATTGATAAGTCAAGCATTCTAATTAATACTTTATTAAGGACCTGAGGCACAATTATGATAAAGTTATGTAGGCCCTAGTACAAAGGGAAGTGGGAAGCGAAGAAGCTTCTCGTCCTATCTTGACCTGAATGGTTTTGAGATTCGAGGCCTCTCTCCTGAAGAGAGATTCAGGATCGGCCACGCTGAGACGAGAGAAGATCGCTTGTCAAGTGTCCCGATACAGGGCAACAGCAGCTGTCCGCATTTGATTCATTGCCTTCAGTTCTGCAGGGAATGAGGCAGGGCACTTCTGGACGGAAGCAGAAGAGGGCGCAGATCCCAATCTGCAATGTCACTTTAGGAGTTCTTCATTTCCTTCCAAAGAGAAAAGGAGCAAAGATAACAGAAGCAAGGACTCTAAGCGTGCAAACCTTTCAATAAATTCACAAAAGGAAGCTACACGCTTGATTTTTAATTTTCAGCCTCCTCGCCCCCATTGTTAAATGAAGAGCTTCTCAAACTCAGCTCTGGAGTTTTGTGTTAACACCTCTGAAGGCTTCTATGACTTTCAAGGAGGTACGTTCTGTGACATTTATTTTTCTCATTTTTAGAAACCAATTATCAAGACATTTTCTGATCAGATCCTCAGTTACGATAATTTTGCACTGCAGGGTTGAGAAGGAAATGTAGAGGTACTGTTCATCAGGGGGTGGCTTGTTGAGGGATTCTGGCTTTGGGGGTTCACAACTCCATGTTGAGGGGTCCTTTCCTCTCACACCCCACTAGACATCCAGTGTTGCACCTCACTTTCTTAGACTTGAGCATTGCAGGGGTGAGGCACTGAAGGTGGGCACTAAGAGGAAGTCCTGTTTTTTCCTCCTACTCTTCTCTTGGCCTTTAAACCTTATCCAAGTCCTGAATCCTATTTCTTTTGAGACAAACACCAAAGTAAATTTTCCACATTGGCAGTCGGAGCCTTCCTTTCCTGTAAGGCAGTGATGTTTAGTAGCAGTCAGACTGCCCATGAGAAAAATGTGCATTATTCTCTAGAAGCTGTGTGCCAGTTGGAAATGTTTTTATCCAGGCTACCAGTTCGGTGGGGGGGGGGGGGGGGGGGGGGGGGGGGGGGAGGTTCAGGGACGCTGGGTCCCCCAAAGCCCAGGATGGAAGCAGTGCTTTCAAGGAGCGCAGAGTGAGCCACTCTATGAGGAAGAAGAGAGAAAAAGACCCAGCTCATTGACAAGATCTCGGCATTAAGAGACAGCAGAGTGAGAATCAGATTCATTCTCTGATCCAGGGGTGGGAGGTTGAGGAAATGGACTGGATGGGGTGGGATGGGTGAATTATTTTAAGATTTTTTTCTTCCACAGAAAAAGTTACAATCGTTCCCTCCAGTGGGGCTGGGCTGGAGAAACCTAGAGTGCTGGGACACGTTTCCGAAAAGCCTCAGAGAAGACATGGTATGCAAAGGGGACCCCAGGAAGCACACGCTGGAAACAGCAGAGCGCCCGGGCCAGGCGGGGTCGGAGCACGGCGCACGCGCGGCCACGGGGCGGTCGCTGTCCCGCAGCCCCGGGAGGTCCGTGCCCACAGCCCGCGCGGCCCGGGACAGTCTTCCTGCGGGTCGAGGACCAAACGGATATGCACCGGCTACGGGACACAGGCAGTGTAAGACAACAGGCTTTATTTACAGTCCTGTATTTCTTTTTAAATTTTCTTTTATGTGTATATTATTAATTCTAAATACATTAATTCCACGTAGATTTACACTGAAGCATCATACCCAGCCTCACGCAAGTAGGGAAGCTGGACGTCGCAGAGGCGTCTGCTTTCCAGAAGACACGCTACGTTTCTGAGGAAGGACTGGTTTAGGTGTTTTAGTCTCACAAAAATAACACACAGGGACTTCATGTCAATGGCCTTTTTGCTATAAAAACTGATAGAAATTCAACATAATCAGGAAGGAAAACTGAAATAAAAAGAAGAGATGCCTGTGATTTTACGACGTGAGGAACTGGTCTGTGTGTGGCAGTGAAGGGAAACAGCATCTCCAGGGTCACGACAGCGAAGGTGTCCGGCTTTGACTAATCAAGATTTACCTGCCTAGGGCTGCAGAGGCCCTCCTTTCCGGAGCCGAGGCCCAGAGGCCAGGTCGGCTCCGCCCTCGGGAAGAAGCCTGAGAATGGACGGCGAATGGGCGACAACGGCCAGCGCGTGCTGGCCTGCCTTCTGTTTCCACGGTTTGGGATGCCGCCGGAAATGAATAGCACTAGAGGCCATCTTCTCCTAAAACATAAGAAAGTGCTCTCTAAAACATAATAACTATAGCAAAATCATCTGAAAGCAGATGATACCAGTGAACAGAATCTTGTAATATTTAAATAGCTGAGTTAGAAGGCTTTAAGTTTTTCATGGTGTGAAAATTATCGTTGTCTAGAAACTAAGGCTTCTTATAAGGGAAAATGTTAATCTTTGCTTGAAATGAAAAGAGAATGGGAGAAAACTTCGATCACCCATCAATAAGTTTCCGTAATCCTCACTTAGAGAAATCTCCAGAAGCTATTTCGTTATCTAACCGCCTTCATCCCGGCCCTCTGGCAGAACCTGGCTTTTGTTTGTTACTTGCTCATCTCCCCTCCACCGTTGCACACTGGCCTTGAGTGGCCTCATCTTCCTCTTCATTGACATGCTTCCTCCATACGATAAATTCACATTTACCACCATACACATTTATAGCCAAACCTTCTGTCCCCGTGCAAAGGGAGTTCCAGCAAAGGCATGCCCAATGGTGAGGGTGGTGTTGGTCACAAATGTTATTATTCTAGAAATTACATCTGCTTAATCCAAAACATTAACTGAAAACATTATTTGGTGAATAGTGCTCTTACCTGCAAAAAGAAATAGATGCATGGGAGAACATATACTGTATTCTACATACAATTCATTTTTTAAAAGATATTTTCATTTCATATACCATCACTTTCAATGGGATAAAGTCAACCTTATAAAAAAATTTCAAGTTGCTTTTCCTCCTAAAGAAGTATCTCCTGCTAGCTCAATCAGTAGTCACCTCTAACACATAATGCTTCTCCTGATGGGAGTAATCCATTTAGAGAAAGTTACAAGAATCCACCACTCAGAGTCATACTTCTGTGTAACACGACACAAAAGTTTGGTAGCAGTTCAATGTCATTTGCTTGAAGGTTAATGTGGAATACTGTTGCTAAGGAATATTCGAAAACTGCCAAGACCTTCCTGAAGAACAGTTCAGCACCTTTATTTCTGCAATTATGCCTACTTTGGGAGAAGGGGGTTGTATTTATTTGTAAATATTGGATATTGAGTATATGTGAGACTGCAAAGCTTAACAATTAAGTTCTATTTGGATGTGTGACAATATTCAGACCTCATATATTGCATAACTAAAATGTCCATGAAGCTCTGAGTAAAACTGGTCTGAGAGATTTTATATTGGAGCAGATAGGAAATCGTAAACGCATCCTGGAACTGAAGGGCTCAGCACATAATCCCTGGGGTGCGGGTGGCAGGTCAGACCTAGGCTGAGATAGAAAGGGGAAGCTTCCTTGTTCATCTCTCTGGTCAAGTACCTCCTTCTCCCTTAGGTTCTCACTGTTATAGCCAGTCTGAGAAGTGCTCCTAGTTCCAGAATTTTCTTTCACTTTCCTCCCATCTTGATGGTCACGCACTCCAATCTCAAACAGACGTGAGAGGGAAGGACCCAAACAACATGTGTGTGGGGTTGGGGGAGGGAAGGACTGTCACTGCTTTAAGAAAACCAGGCAGCCTTTGTCATGTAGCTGAGCAGTTAAAACACCAGCTCTGGAGCCTGTGGCTGGCTAGATTCAAACCCCTGTTTGATCAAGTATTAGCTGTATGACCTTGATGGTATTATTTAACTTCTTTGTGCTTCACTTTGCTCTTGTGTAAAATGCAGATAAAAATCATACCCACCTGGCATTACTGTTCTTCGTTTAAATGAGTTGATACACATGAAGCCCTAGGATAATGCCTGGGACAAAGTAAGTGTATGTCAAGTCAACGCAGAATGCTTTTCAACATTTGGGGATAAAAAAAGCTGCTTGAAATATACATGAAATTTAAATAATTTCAGTGTAAATAATTTATGAATATAAAAGTTTTCACTAATTTTGAGTAGTATGGCAAATGATCAACTAAACGATTGAAATGCTGAATTTTATATTATATTAAGCAAATTTTAATTTGTACATAATTCTATGTCCAATTTTGGCATGTGTTTCTGCAAAATTTTAAATACATTGAATTTTTGTGAATTGTACTATTCAATTAAATGAATATTTATTGAACGACTACTATATGGTAAGGTTGTTCCAATTATCTATTATTGTGGGAAAAACTTCCCCAACCCTTAGTGACATAAAGTTTTATTGTGCTTATTATAGTGTGGATCAGAGCACAGTGGTAATGGTCTGCCTCTGCTCCGTAATAACTGAGGTCTCAGCTGGGTTAAGATGGTTGACACAATTCTGCTGAGGCCCTATGTCTGGAGCCTCATTTCTGGCTGTCTGCTGGGTTTCTCAGTTCTCCACGTTGCATTTGCTGAGGCTGCAATGTTAAAGATGGCTTCTTCATTCAAGGCCTGCTGCCTGCACTGGGATGGCCAGAGCAGACGGGGCCAGTCAGCTATCTCTCTCTTCATGTTGCCTCTGTGTGGCTAGCTTGGGCTTCTGAGAGCATGGCCTTGTCGGTTCTTAGACTTTTCAGGTGATGGTTCATGGCTCCAAGAGCAAGTTTTCCAAGAAGCCCAGCTAGAAGCTGCAAGGCTTTTAATGACATCCTCGGAAGCCCCAGAACATCACTTTTGCCACATTCTATTGGTCAGTAAGTCAGTAAAGCCAACCCTAAATCAAGGAGAGGGAAATTAGAAATGGGAGAAATAGCAAATAATTTGTGCCCTTTAATATATCTCTAGTCAATAAGTCATTGACTTTATAGCCTTTTCTAGCTATTGCCCTTGACAGTCAACCTTCTCAAAAGAATTGTTTACCCAGGCTGTCTGCACTCACTCCTTAACTGCCTCTAATCTGGTGTTCGCTCCCATTATTCCACTAAAACTCTTCATGTAAAAGCCATTAGTGACCTCCATGTTAGCAAATATGATGGAAAATTTTCAGTATCCTTTTCCTTGATTTCTAAGGGGTTTTTGACACAACTGAACACTTTCTTTAAACACTAGGCTTTTTGATCCCATACTTTCTGGTTTTCCTCCTATCCCTCTGGCTGTTTCTTCTTGGTTTTCTGTACTTCCTCCATTTTTTCCACCCATGTCCCTCTTCCTTATCACCACCACCATCCCCACACACATTCACATCAATTGTTACCTTTGTTTTAACTAGTACTCAAATTCATTTATTTATCTTTATTTCTACTGCTGCTAATCTAGTCAAAGCCAAACTCTCTTGTACCTGATCTCCTGCAGTAGCATCCTAATTGGCTTTCTGAATGCCCTCTTTCCCCTTCTAATCTGTTCTTCAAATTACGCCCTGAACAATGATGTAAAGCTTGAAAATTTTGGATTATTTTCCAAAGAAAATTTAACATTTAAGTTCCAAAGAACTTAAAATAAAATCTTACAAAGTCCTGCCTCACCTCATTTCATGCCGTTCTCCTCTTTGCTGCCTTTCTTTCAGTTCCTCAACCTCCCATGTTCTCAACACCTTAGTATCCTTCTCCATACTCATCTCCCCAGATGTGAAATGCCATCCCTCCTTCTCATTTGTGTCCTGCCTAACTCCCACCATCCTGCTCCAAGTCTCAGCTTAAATACCATTGCCACAGAGACACCTTCCCTTACCTCGCCACCTAAAGTAGGTCTTTTCATAATTCTTTATCATTTTTTTCATAAAGTATATTGCTAATTGTAATTACATATTTGCTTGTTTATTTCCTTAACGTTGTCTCCAGTAAGTAGGATGGAAGTTAGATGAGGGCAGGAATACTATTTTTCCTTGCACTATTGTTAGTTTAATGGTGATAATTTTTCCCTCTGGAGTCAGACTACCTCATGTATATTCTGGATCTAGCACTAGCTGTGACTTTGAGCAAGTTATTGCATCTCTGACACTCAGTCCCCTTATCAGACAAATGGGGATAAAAATAGCACCTATCTTGGGACGGCCTGATGGTGCAGCGGTTAAGTTCGCCCGTTCTGCTTCGACAGCCTGGGGTTCGCCAGTTCGGATCCCGGGTGCAGACATGGAAGTGCTTGGCAAGCCACGCTGTGGTAGGCATCCCACATATAAAAACTAGAGGAAGATGGGCATGGATGTTAGCTCAGTGCCAGTCTTCCTCAGCAAAAAGAGGAGGACTGGCTGCAGATGTTAGCTCGGGGCTACTCTTCCTAAAAAAACAAAAATAGCCCTATCTAAGAGGGTTGTGGGAAAGCCTCAATAACACATGTTAAGAGCTTAGCAAGTGATCTGGCGCATAACAGCTGCTCAGTAAATATTTTCCATTGGTATTTCTATTATTATTATTACCTCCTTCCCAGTGCCTGGAACATAGTTGGTGTGCAGTAAGTACTTAATGATTGGATGAATGAATGAGGAAAGTTAAACATTGCTTTAGAGAAAGATAATACATTTCTATGTGATGTTCTATATTTTATACATTTCAAAAGATACATTTTGAAAGATAAGTTAGTAGAATGTAAGAGAACTAAGGAAAAATTATTCTTTTTATATCAGGCTAAACATGTCCCTTGCCTCAATGCCTGCTCTGTATAAAAATAAAATACGGCGGAGCTGGCCTGGAGGTGTAGTGGTTAAGCTTGCGTGCTCTGCTTCAGTGGCCTGGGGTTCGCAGGTTCGGATCCTGGGAGCCGACCTGCACACCACTCATCAAGCCATGCTGTGGCAGCATCCCACATGCAAAATAGAGGGAGATTGCCACAGATGTTAGCTCAGTGACAATCTTCCTCAAGCAAAAAGAGGAAGATTGGCAACAGATGTTAGCTCAGGGCCAATCTTCTGCACCAAAAAAAAAAAAGTATTAATTATCTCTTTACAATCATAAAAGGTTAATTCCAATTAATCCAGGTTGACTACTTACACATTTTGAATTAATCACATTCTGACTAATGAGTTTTTCTGTACTTAGACTTTATCCTAAACTGGAAGTAAATAATACGTGCTCATAAACCATTAAATTTGATTCATTTAAGCATTTTTAAAATAATTGAATAAAATTTCTCATGAATAAGAATATATTATGGTATTATGTATTATGATAAAAAAATTGACCTGCGAAATTAAAAGAAAAAAGTTACCAATTTAAGAATAAAAAGGGAAAAGAAGGAAGAGGGTTCTGTGCCTCCATAATGTTCCCAATTTATGATATAATTTGGCTTTAATATTCTAGGAAAAGATTCATAGATGATAATCAGGCTACATTTGTAAGGACCAGTATAATAACAATATTAAAATTTAAAAAGCACTAATAATTATACAATATTCCTTAAAAATCTTAAAAAATTGAATAATAAATTGATCCTCATAAAATTAGTTTGTTTTACATTACAATCACATGTGATACACATTACAACTCTCTTCCAAAAACTCCTAATTTTCCAACTCATAACTTTCTAATAACTTTTGTCCTTTTCTCTTACCACCAAATTTCCTAGGAGAAAATGAAAATGGGAATTCATTCAATTTCAGCTCAATATCTTAAAATGTTTCCAATAAATTATTCGTCCATTGTTAAAGCAGAAAAAATAAGATTCCTCTTTATGGTTAAGTTCAGAAATCGAGTTACTCTTTCTTTTTCAGTAATTCAATTTCATATTTTCCCTTAGAACGAAACATCCATTCCCATTCCCAAAGGGATCGAATCATGTGTGTGGATTTGAATGTGTCCTATATGAAGTTTTGTTAAATTATAATGGTTTATATAATTAACAATAATCTGCCCAAACTTTTTGCAAAAAAGTTCTTTCTAGGAGAGTTTTTTAATAGCATTCATAAGAACACAATGTATGTGTATACAGGGAGGAGACAGTGTATACACATGTTGCTAAGGAAATTTAGAAAAGACCCACTAATTTTATTAGGAAATGTTTTCTTAAGAAAGCAATATTTCCAATTCACTGTTTTTCTATTAAACCATAAAAAATTATGGCAATACAAGGTTTTATTCTTATGCTTCTCCTTGAAAATATCTAAGAATGATAAATTATTTTCTCTCTCTTCAGTCCTTTGGCCAACATGTATGCAATTTAGTGGCATCATGAAACTTGTTGCATAAAATATTGGTGACTTCATTGTCTTCAAATTTACCAAAGATGTCTTCAAATTCATTTTGTCAAATATCATCTTAAGTGAATTTTACTCTAATTCTTTGAAAATTATTAATTCCTGCATTAACTCTCATTCCCAAGGCATTCTGGTCTTTGGAATAGAATTTATTTTGCTTTTCTGCTGCAATTTGTTTTTATTTAAATTAACTTAAAGTGAGACAAGAATATACCTACAGACCCAGCAGGAAGAACCGTTCCATTCTATCTTTCCTGCAGGATCGCATTGCAACCCACAACCTCATTATCCTATTGCTGACATTACACAGGTGTGAAGGCAAATTTCTGAAAAGCCTCCTGTGAGGGAAAGATGCCCCCCTTACCCCCAGAGCCTGTGAATATGATGAGATATCATTATTGTGATTATCTTATGCTTGTGGCACAGCTGACTTTAAGATGGGGACATTACCTGGGTGGGCCTGATCTGATCACATGAGCCCTTAAAAGCAGAGAGCTTTCTCCAGCTGATGGCAGAAGAGGAAGTCAGAGAGATCTGAAGCATGAAAAGGTCTTGCTGCTATGAGGATGGAAGGAGTCACTTAGGAAGGAATGCCTTCAGGAGATAAGAGCAGCCACCCACTCATGGGTGGAAATGGGAACCTCTCTACTATAACTGCAAGGAACTGAATTCTGCCAACAACAGGAATTATGGGGAGAGGCCCAGCTCCAGATGAGAACAAAGCCAGCCAATACCCTGCATTCAGCCTGTGAGACCCTGAGCAAAGAACCCACCACGCCATCCCAGACTTCTGACTTACAGAGTTCTGAGTAATAAATAGGTTTTAAGCTGCTAAATTTGTGGCAATTTGTTATACAGCAATAGAAAACTAATACAACATAGAACAAGCCTAGCATCCATCGAGTGACTCACTGAACTTGCAGTATGATTTAGCTCTCGAACAAAGTACTTCAATTTGTCATATGTTGACATCCAAATGACTGAGCCAGCATGCACATTCATACAGCTGTAGATCGCATTGGTCTTTTAAGTTCCTTTTCAGCAACAATAAAAATTTTATCGTTATTTGAAAAAAAACACTTTGAACAAAATCTCCAGAATTATATTCTAACAACTAAACAATTTACTAATAATATATCTGAAGGTTGAAGAAACATTGATTGAGCCTACTTTCTTCAAAGGGAGATTCCATTTCCACCCTAGATAGACCCATACTTGGAATCATTTCTATAGTTTGATACTACTACTTGTCAACAGCAGTATACGCTCTTGTTCTAAAGTGCACCTCTATCATCCAAAAATATTATTCATGATTACCCACATATGCCTGCCACACATCTGTTTTTAGCTGTTCTATCCCTACTGGATTCCACTCTAGCTTTTCAATTCATTGATTTCTTAAAATTTCACCAACCGCGAATTAGCCACTCTGCCAGCCCTCCTCCCATTCCCAAGTGATTATGCACACCTGAAGACTCTGCAACTTCACGGTCCTTCTCTGCAGGCCTGGCATTTCTTTTAGTAGTATTTTCAATAATCCCAACATCTTAAAACAATTTAATAAAGAGATATCAATGTGAATGACCCATTCGCAGCAGAGTTGAAAGAAATTAACAATTGATTTAACATGGATGATGACGAGAAGGAGAAATAAAAAATAACACCAAAATTTCAAGATTAGATGACTTGAAGGGAGATGACACCAGTAACAACAACACAAAAGGATATACAGAAGCAGCAGCAAATCTGGAAGGAAATGATGAGTTGATTTTGGATATATGGAGACATTTATTCAAATACTAAAAAGAGATTTGTACCACAAGACTTTTAAAACGTTACCTTATTTTACAACTTTATACCAAATCCTAATCTCCCCTCCTGGATTTTGCATTCTTCAGCCCTTTATTATTAAATATGTCTCTATTTTTCTTTACACCTTGAAACTTATTTTCACTTGTACATAATCAACTATTCTTAATGTGAGAATAAGCCCCTACTCTCATTTAAGAAATCATCTTCTATTATGTTTCTCTTTGTAATTCAGGAAGTAACAATCTTCTTTAGGGAATATTCTTCCAAACTTTATAGCTAGTTTGCTATTATGACCAAGCAAGGGAATTTCACTTCCAAATGTAACCACAAAGCCTGCTACTTTCCTCTGTAAACTATTGGCCCAACATATTTCAGCCTGAAGTTTTCCAGCTGTGCTCGAGGGCTTCTCGCCACCACATGGAAACTATTTCTTGGGGCTTATTTTTAATTATAGCCTTTACTCTCCTTTGGTTCTTCAGATATTTCTGCTCCCAAGGTTACAAGATGCTCCAGAGACATAACATTTGTGACACCACCACTGTGTGATATTCTACAATAATGAATATCATAGGACAGATAGAGGCACTGCCCCAGAATTTGGATTTGTTTTTGTAGTTTATTCAGAAAGATGTCCAAACTACCATTAATGTGTGTGCTTTGAACTCATCAGATGTTATTCATCCGGTTAGATGCCTATAAATATACCACACAACTAGGACCCCACAAAATGTCATGCTAAGCAAGATCCATACCCTTAATGACAGAAGTGGTAACATACATTACACATCCCTCCAGCAGGAAAATGTAGTAAAGAACATTGTGTGCCATGTCTATCTGGAGAAGTAACCTCCTAAGGACTGATGCATCTTACTGGCAAAAGCTTTCAAGTAAACTCTCAAGCGAAGTCATTCATTTCTCCAGAATGAGCAAAAGTAAACCAGAAAGTCCAATAAAGTAGATATAAATGTTTTCAGTTCAGTGTGAAATAATCATGGTGGACATATCTGTAATTCTGCCTCAAATTATTAGAATATCAAAAGTTCTGGTTAATTCTAAAGTAAATCTGGAATTTGTGTATTCCAAGAAGAAGCTAAAGAGATCCAAGATGTAATCTCTACAGCCAGACCTCAGGGCCCAATGTCCTTCTTAGAGACTATTCCAGAACTGACCAAGAAGATTAAAATGATTATTACGCTCCAGATCCCCTGATAAAAGTTCCTCCAGGGACTTTTGCCTTAACTGATTAGAACCTTTGCAGTTAAAATGAGTCCATACGCTATTGTCAGTATAATTTTTTTTCAGTGAAGTGTGTATGAGGAAAGAGGTGGAGCAAAAGTAGTGTTTATTATTGAATATTAATTAATTTAAAGGTTACTTATGCATGGAAGCTAATCCTATATTACACTTCCCTTTCTATAGATGATTGATCTGAGATTCAGAGACACAATATAACTTTCTGGTAAGGGTTGAGCAAGATGTAAACCAAGGTGTTTTGTTTCCACTTTAATTCCAGTTCTCATATTTCTTTGACTTATACCATATGGTCATCTCAAATTTATCACATTAACAAAATCTTTTGTTTGAAAAATTGCTAATACCAGGGTTAAATGGCACAAATGACTATGCTATGTAACAGTGGTTCTCAAAGTATGGTTCCAGGACTTGCAGCAGCTGAATCACCTGGGCAATTGTTAGAAATGCACAGTCCTAGGCCCTGGTCAGAACTAATGAATCCATGTCTCAAGGAGTGAGCCTTGGCAATCTGTGTTGTAACGAGGCCTCTAGCTGATCGATGCACACTCAAGTTTGAGCTCCAGAACATCGTTTCAGCATTTGATGCATAATCATCACCTGTACAACTTTTAAACTCAGACGCATTCCCTACGCTTGCACCTGTGTAATTCTCACTGGCACAAAAGTTTGAGTGACACTGCTATAGAATGTTCATGAGATCAGTGAAATTCAATTGTTAACAAAGAGCTTCATTATTTTCACGTTTGGTCAATCTAAGGCTTCATTATAGCAGTGGTTCTCAACTAGGGGCAATTTTTCACAATATTTTCACTACTGCGAGACTGAATTTTTCATTTGATAGGGATTTTAGGTTAGATACTAACTGAATATAATTTTCAGTATTTTCGGGCTGTAATTGGAACCAGTATGACTTAATATATCTAGATTGACAAGATAGATACATCTAGACTTGCCTTCTGGATAGAACTAGTGTATATACACACACACACACACACACATATATATATCATATATGTACATATATAAACTATATATATATTATATACATATATTCTATATATATCCTAGATACATCTAGACTTGCCTTCTGGATAGAACTAGTGTATATATATACACACACACACACATATATATATCATATATGTACATATATAAACTATATATATATTATATACATATATTCTATATATATCCTAGATATATCTAGACTTGCCTTCTGGATAGAACTAGTGTATATATACACACACACACACATACATATATATATCATATATGTACATATATAAACTATATATATATTATATACATATATTCTATATATATCCTAGATATATCTAGACTTGCCTTCTGGATAGAACTAGTGTATATATATACACACACACACACATATATATATCATATATGTACATATATAAACTATATATATATTATATACATATATTCTATATATATCCTAGATACATCTAGACTTGCCTTCTGGATAGAACTAGTGTATATATACACACACACACACATATATATATCATATATGTACATATATAAACTATATATATATTATATACATATATTCTATATATATCCTAGATACATCTAGACTTGCCTTCTGGATAGAACTAGTGTATATACACACACACACACACACATACATATATATATCATATATGTACATATATAAACTATATATATATTATATACATATATTCTATATATATCCTAGATATATCTAGACTTGCCTTCTGGATAGAACTAGTGTATATATATACACACACACACACATACATATATATATCATATATGTACATATATAAACTATATATATATTATATACATATATTCTATATATATCCTAGATATATCTAGAAGGCAAGTCTTAATATTATCATCTACTTATGAAAAACATTAGTCACAAATTTTAATTTTACAAGGGTAAATTAAAAGGACTTCTGCTTCAGTCTGTGAAAGAGTCACTGCTATGTATGAGATTTTACATCCGCCAAAAACAAGTAGAAAACTGGAAAAATATATGATACCTCTTTCCAGAAACTAGACAACAGGCAGAAGAGAACTATGAAGCTGAGAGGAGAGGAACCAATGTAAGTCCTATAGCTATACCCATATCTACACCAGCCTTCTGTCTGTGAGAAACTTCCAGGTGCGGAACATGGGGGAACACAGAGTGTGGTGGTCTCACTGAGGTCAGAAAACATAGAAAGCTAGAATTTATGAGGCAGAGGATGAAGAAAGGGCTCCAGACATCTGCATGGGGTTTTCTGGAGTCTTTGAATGAAGAACAATATGAGCATGTGCAGGATGAAACTCCACAAAACGAGGCCAAAAAAAAAAAAACCACTGAAGGGCAGGAATGACTCCTGGGTACCCATAAGACAGAGAATTTGACAGCTTTCACAGAGCTGAGAATCATCCATTCAGCTTCCCACCAGCCAGAGTGCAGAAACCTCATTGAATATGCTGGGTGCAATGGACTGAACCTCGATCCCCCAATATGCCTGTGTTGAATCTCTACCCGCAGTGTGACTGTATGTGGAGACAGAGCATTGAAGGAGGGAATTAAGGTTAAACGAGGTCAGAAGAGTGGGACCCTAATCCAATAGAACTGGTGTCATTTTATATAAGAAGAAGAAGAGCACCAGAGTCCAGTCTCACTGGGCATGTGCACGGAAAAGGCCCTGTGAGGACACGGTGAGAAGAATTCATCTGCAAGCCAGGAAGAGGGCTCTCACCAGAAACCAGCTATGCCGGCACCTTGATCTTGGACTTCTAGGCTCCAGAACTGTGAGAAAATACATCTCTGTTATTCAAGACACCCAGTTTGTAGTATTTGTATCGCAGCCCAAGCAGACTAAGACACTGGGGTCTCTAGAGTCCTCAGAAAAGACTGCGCTTTACACTGAGGATGAACCAGCCCTGAGAAGGGCTACATTTACCCCTCAAAATGGTTTAAAAGCAAGTCTTGAATGGATCACACTTATTGCAAGTAAGGTAACTCCCTGTCAGAACAAAGGATAGAACTTATTAAAGGAATCCAATGAAATCTAGCACTTGACAATGAGAAATTACTATGTCTAGCATCCACTCAAAAATTACTAAATGCACCAAGAAACAGGAAAATAGAAACCTTGTCTTGGAAAAAAAAATCAACGAATATGTACAGAGCAAGGAGTAATAGAGATGATGAATTTAGTGGACAAAGACTTAAAAGGAGTTACAATAAATATTGTAAATAGGCTCACAATTTAAAAGAGAACATAAGTGTAATGAGGAAAGAACTGGAAGATATAAAAAATAATCAAATGAGATTTCCAGAAATTAAAAATACATTATCTGTCATGAAAATTTCACTAGATGGGGTTGTCAGCAAATTAAATACTTCAGGGGGGAAAGAAGAGAAGTAAACTGGAAGACAGCAACAGAAACCATCCAAAGTGAAGCACAGAAACAAAAGTGGAAACCATGAGCAGAGCCCCAGCGCCTGTGGGACGGCACCGAGCGAATGCCTAACCCTCGCGTCTAGGGGCCAGGGGGAGCAAATGGGGGAGAGGGGCAGGATAGGAAAAGTACTTGAAGAAATGACTGCACAAATTTTTCCAAATTTGATAAAAACTATAAACCCACAGACTCAAAAAGTTTAACAAATCTGAAGGAAGATAAAAAAAAGCAAAGAAAAATACACTGAGAACATCATAATCAAATTGCTAAAAACAAGCAATAAATCTTTTTTTATTGTTAGTTAATTCATATTATGATTTAATTTTTCACGTGTTTTCTTTTTTTTTTTTGAGGTGACATTGGTTTATAACGTTATACAATAAACAAACACATAGATACGGAGAACAGATTGGTGATTACCAGAGGAGAAGGGAGTAGGGGAGGGTGGAAGGGGTAAAGGGGCACATTTGTGCGGTGATGAATGGCAACCAGACTTCTGGGGTGAACACAATGCAGTCTATACAGAAGCTGAAATACAATGATGACACCTGAAATCCATATAATGTCATAAAGAGAAAAATCTTAAAAGCAACCAGAGGCGGGGAAAAGATACATTACATATAGAGGGTAATGATAAGAAAGACTTTAGACTTCCCACTATCAGAAATAAGAGAATGGAGGTACATCTTTAAAATGCTGAAAGAAAACAAAAAGTCAACCTAGAATCCTGTACCCAGAGTAAATGTCTTTTAAAATAAAAAGTGAAATGAAGAACTTTTCAAAAAAAGCTGAGAGAATTCATAGTTAGTAGACCCGGACTAGGGAAAAAAATGATAATGGAAGTTCTATAGGCAGAAGAAAAACGATACCGAATGAAAACTTGAATCTACAAGAAGAAAAGAAGTATAACAAAATGGCATGCAGGTAAAGACAAAAGATCTTCATCTCCAACTTAATTTCTTTAAAACGTCATTTTAAATCCCTCCAAACCTGTGTATTTTTGAACAAGTTTCCCATGCATCCATTTCTGTAAATTTTCTGCCTTCTGTCCTGAGGGTGGGTTACAAGTGGACTCAGTTGAGAGAATTCCGCATCTTAGTTTCTTCCCTGTGGTGAACATCCTCTCTCCATCATTCTGTTCTTCTCCCCTGTGTTGCAGCTTTACAGTTGGTGAGTGTGGATGATATATAACTTATTAAAAAACATGTAGCCAATGCTGATGCACCTTCTGTCACTTCAGCACACAACAATCACTCTCCAGGACACACTGTGGGGTAACGTAGGTGCTGGAATTCTTAAAGAATGCAAAATAATGGTAAATAGTTTGCAAAGGGTGACATAGCAAATTTATTGTGCGAAGAACCTACGTTTTGTCGCTTCCTGCCGAAAGATACTCAGCTCAGCTTAAAGGATCTACAGTCCTACAAATTATGTATTGAACATAATCTTTGGGATTTTTTTCTTTTGCTCTTCTTTTCTCCTAAATAATAAATTTGGTAACACTGCTAAAATATAGTTTAGTAGTTTAATGATCCAAACTTTTTTCAAATAAAGATAAATTCCTTTCAACGATCAAATTACCCAAACCACTGCTGAATGGAGAATTGTGTTGCAATATAAGAGTGGAATATTATCACCAGAATCATACATATTTTCAAAGGGATTTTTTTTTTTTTTTTACCTAAAAGCTCTATTCCTTAAACTTCAAGAATTCCCCATCCAAAGTATTTTCTGGAAAAGAAATAGAAAATGAGAGAAAAAAGAAAGCTAGTAAAAATCCTTGAAGTTCTTAATGTTTAGAGTTGGAATTTACATGGTATAGCAAGAAGCAAAAAGCTAATCTTCTTGCTCTCTCTTACAAACTTTCCAATGGTTTCCCACAAAACTTGGAATAAAATCTACAGCCCTTGTCATTTCACTCACAGGCCTGAATGTTCTGGCCCCTGCTGACTTACTTGGCAAGTTCACCTTATGCCACTCTCACCCCACTCTCTAACAGCTCGAGCCCTGTTAACCTGGTAACATTGTTTCAGGCTCTTGACCTTGCCAAACTCCTTCCCCTTCAGGACCTTCCCAAATGCTGTTCCCTCCGCCTGGGAGCACTCTCCACCTGGCTAACTTATCACCTCCCTCCTTCCTCTCTTTCATCTGAATCAGCTTATAATATCTCCTTATTTTCCCTTCACTGCATTTATCTTACAGAGTAATTATGTGTTTGTGTATCTTTTTAATGTCACTCTATTCCTGTAGGTAGGTATCAAGTCTATTTTGTCTCTCTCCAAATACCCAGAAAGAGTGCCTGGCACGGAGTCGGCACTTGACCTTTGTAGAAAGAATGAACAGCTAGATTTGCACGTGAATTCATGAACGCTTTTTACAGAGAATGCCACTTCATTGTTAGATGAAACCCATGAACTGTGGTGGTATTTGCTATTGTTTTATATGCTCTAGTGGGTCTCTCAAGAGCACTATATACTGAAATTGGTTTATTTAGCATTACGTGGATTCCTAGTTTCAGTATGGAGGATCAGTTCAAAGCATCATATTACATGTGAACATTTAGGGGCACCAGATGCATAGAAATTCTAATGTTCCCTCCAAAAATAAGTGTGCCACACACACTTATGAACTTATGCTAGAAAATGGGAGCACTAGTTTATGATAAGATGTTATAAATGGAAAGGAAAATCAGTGCAGGCAATGGAAATCCATGTTTCCATGTAAGAACTCAGCATTCCTGGGTATGGCAAGGTGAATCTGTGTTGCAACATCTCCACACTGTGGCCAGATCCAGAATCATTTCCTATTCCATGGGAAAGCATGCTTTTCAGGTCTTAAGCAAGGGTAACACACCCAAGCATTTATTCAATACTCAATGGAACTAATTTGAATAGTTTCCTGGAAATTAACCTTACTCCAGAATTTTACTAGTGTCCCTTAATCATAATGGCTTAATGTCATGCTGGCACAGTTTACTGTGGTTTCCTTCCTAATAGTCCTTTCCTCTGCCTTTCGTCCTACACACATCCAAAAGAATTTTTGTTAATTCAAATACATTATTTAGAAGAAAAAAAATAAAGGGGAACTATACTATATCTCTCTTCCTCTATTTTAGCATTCAGTTCCTTTATTAACCATTATCCCTTTCCCACAAAATTTGTCTAATTTACAATAACCTGAGATGCTAACCTGAATTAAATTTTAGTTTTTTCAAAATTTTGTGGCATTAGATTGAATACCTAAGATCTACTGTTTTCACATATACCCACTTCAAAGTGCCTTTGTGCATAAGCCTCTTTTTCCAGTATTGAGTGAGAGGTAAAGAGTTTTCCTAAATGAAGGACAAAGGGGTACAAATCTAACTAATTTCCCAATCCTCCTTGGTCAAGACTTTTTAACAACAAGTTTTTTGGTTGAAGTGAACTCTCAAAGTATCTGGTACTTGATAATGGGTTTGATGGCTTTGTTTAAAAAACACTAATCTATAAAATCCCTTGACTGGCTTGTCTATTAGTAATTTTACCAAGTAACAGAGAAAAGACATTTTGTTAGCTAAAATCATTCATTCGTTCTTCCTTCTTCCAACACTGACAATTTTCTATATTAGATTCTATGGATCGCACAGCACAGATTCCCCCAAATGTCTACCTCCTAGAGGGAAGGGACAGTCTCATCACCTCCTTTTGTTTCCTCATCAGCTCCTAACATGGTGTGATGTTCATAGTGGGAATCTAATAATATTTAGAATGACTGAAATAGGCAAGCAATTGTTAATCACTTCATTATGTGCTGGTCCTTGTAACTGCACAACTCGAGTCATGTATGATGTGCTAACAAGTCATGTGATTTGTACTTAGTCCTCTAATTTTTCTGAGATTTTCATTCCTCATGTGTCAAATGATGCAGGTTAATTTTCTCTAAGGCCTCGTCCAGATTTAAGAGTCTATGATGACTCTGCATGTGAAAATAAGAATGAAACAAATATAGATTTTTTTATCCAAATGCTAAATATTTAGGATTTACTAGGACTTTTTAAAAAAATACTTTAAGGAGAAAGTAACTGCGTGTCTGTAAAGACATGAATTAGGCCATATAAATGTTCTACATAAAGGACTTGAGTACAGGAACATCACCAATATATTGTTATATCTGAGGGACTGGGTATGTCATGAGACAGACAAATTGATTACTTGAGTTAAAAAGAAAAACATACACTAATTCCATTATTCAATGGATGTCCCTAAAACAGGTAAACATAATAGGCATTACCACCAAAATCACTGGAACAAAGTCATTTTTAAAACCTTCGGACTTTGGAAGATGCCCTTGTCAATGGAAGAAATGAAGTTCGACTGTTTCACTACATTTCCTTTGTCCTGTAATTATTTCTGCAAACTATTGTTTGGTAAATGCCCTTAAGATGAGAAAGTCCCTGGAAGAGTGATGAACAGGAAAAGAAGTAGGAAACAATCAGTAAAGGAATTGGAGCCAAATGCCATAATTAAAATAGCATTAGAAATTTTATGTTTACAAACTAAGCTATAATCAGAACTTCATTAGAGATTTTAAATAATGCATTACATTTTTAGCCATATTTTTAAAACCACTCTCAATAGGCACAGTGACGTGTGAATCATTAAATTCAGTTCTAGTTCCTCAGCTCAAGTCAGCACGATGCTGTGACCACTTACTTAGTCCCTTCTTGGGAATGGTTACGCAACTCTTCCTGCTTCTCTTGCAGCATCCTAAGAGTAGTCATTCCAGAAGATTCTATTTTGACCAACATTTTCTTTACTTGTTGCCTTGGGATGGAATCATAACTACTGCACATGTCTTCTAATATCACCATTGAGCAGATAAATGGTTCTAAGCTGCCTTCTCCATATCTCTATAGGGAATACACAAAATTCAATGTGTGTAAAACTGAACTTTTGTTTTCAAAACCAGTGCATTATCCTGATATTTGTTTCTATTAATGCCGTAACTATTCTGCCATCTAGCTCAGAAGCTTGGAGTTACCTGTGATCCTTACATATCGTCCCTACACTCCACGCTCAGTCACACTCTGAATTTGTCCCTCTTACCTCAATACTATTTCTGATGTCCATCTCTTCTTTTCCACTTTCAGTGCCACCTACTAGGTACAGGTAACTATCCATCACCTCCTGCCTGGAATATTGCAATGGTTTCTTAAGTATCTTCACTTATCAGATTCATCACTTGTACATTCCAAGTCTTGATGAATTCTGTGCCATTTTAGTATTTCTAAAGTGCACACCAAATCTTACAGTTCCCTGCTAATAAGCTTTAAATATCTCCCTATTGAATATGAACACAATACAAAACCCTAATAGTCAAAGCTTTTCCTGAAGCATCCTATATTACATTTCCTCCTGTTCTCTCCCCATCTCCATGTTCCCGTGGAAGCAGGCCACCCTCAGTGTTCTGAGTTTGCTCCTGGCTTCAGGGCAGATTTTTCTTCAAAAAACATATATTTTGAAACACGTCAAATATATAAGAAGGTATAGAGAGAAATGTAACTAACAAAAAAAGAATTAAAAACATGGTGAGGATCTCAGCGCACCCTTTGAATTCCATAAAGGGATGCCTCCCCTCTCACAGAGGGAACCGTGAACAGAATTTTGGTATTTTCCATTCATGCGCATTCTTTATAATTTGGCTACATAGGTATGTAATGCTACATAATGTATAATACGGTTTTTCATTTTTCAGAATATATTGAAACAATATCATGCTATATATTTTGTCCTGTGACTTAGGACTATTTGTGGGGGAGAAGTGTTTGCTCAACAGTTAGCCTTGCTGACACATGTAATTCTAACTCATTTATTTTTACCAGTATAGAGTATTCCATCATAATACATAATTGTATTATACATATATATACATAATACATGTCCCTTCCCCATGTTGCTAGACATTTAAATTGCGTCATTTTTCTTACTATTGCAAGCAATGTTGCTAAAATCATTTCCTTGTATGTATATCCCAGAGTTTTTTCTGAGTTTATATACCTAGAAGTTGAATTACTGGGATGTAGGATTTTTCTCCAATATTCACTCCCAGTATTGTTGCACATTCTCACCAAAACTTGGTATTTTCAGGGCTTTCTAATTTTTGCTAATCTGAGAGATACCACTTGTTTCTTACAGTGGTTTTAATTTGTACTCTCCAGATTACATAGGAACTTGAATAAGTTTATTAGTCACTTGTCTTTCTCCTCCCAAAAAAGTGCTTGTTCATCTATTTTACCAATTTTTCAATTGAATTATCTTTTCCTTACATATAGTTTCAGAGATTTTTAAAATTCTGGATGCTGGCCTTCATCACTCTTATACTTTCAAATATCTTTGCTCAACCTTGGCTTGTCTTTGTCGTTTTTTGTTTTCATTAAGTGAACAGAATTTTTTAAATAATACTGTTGTAACTAATGTATATTGTCTAATTATGCTTCACACAAATTAAATAATTTTATGCATGTGTACTCAATTTAATCATCTTTCCCACTTGTGGTTTGTGCTATTATGTCTTGTCTAAGAAATACTTCATCTTGTGGTCACATGTGTTCTCCTTTATTTTCTTCTAAGACTGAAAATTTTGCTTTTCTCATTTAGTTCAATAAACCATATAGAAGTGATTTCTAGAGGGAGGATCCAAGATGGCGCCGTGAGTAGTCCTCTTTGTCTCTCCCACTTCGAGTCTACAATTATTTGGACACTTATCGCTTAACAAAGGATATCCAGACAGCATCTCAGGATGTCTGAGAGACCCACGCGACTATACATCGGAAGGCGGATGGACTTTCCTCCGGGAGGATGTGGAAATAGGCGAAAACTCTCCGACCCCGACTGAACAGCCTAGTACCCGCAAGCGGCTTTCTTCCAATGGACGCCCCCAGAAGATCAACACACATCTAGGGCAGGAGCGAGCACACAACAGAGGAGCGACGGTGGAAACAGGTGACCAGAACCCTACCTAAACCCCCGCAATTACTCCTAAACGCAGAGGGAGACTCTAGAGTTACACACCTGAGCCCGCGGGGAGATCCCGCCTAGTGTTCACGGCACCCTGAGGGTCCCAGAGAGAATCACTGAGGGTACGGAGGTCCCCCGGCTGCCACTGCCTGCACGGTGGGGCTAGGGATTGCCGGAGATCTCGGAGCGGACTGGGGCTGGGTGAAGCTCCAGAGTTCTGCCCGGGCAGCAGACAAAACTCTCTGTCTGCCATTAGTGGAGGGGCTACGCCCAGCATTCACAGCTCCGGGAAAGTCCCGGAGAGAATCCCAGAGGGCGAGGTGACCTCCAGCTGCTGTTGCCCGCCCTGTGGGGCTAGGGTTTGCCAGAGATCTCGGAGAGGACTGGGGCTGGGTGAAGCTCCAGAGGCCGGCTCTGCGCCCCGGAGGGGAAGCTCCAGAGTTCTGCCCGGGCAGCAGACAAAACTCTCTGTCTGCCATTAGCGGAGGGGCTACGCCCAGCATTCACAACTCCGGGAAAGTCCCGGAGAGAATCCCAGAGGGCGAGGTGACCTCCAGCTGCCGTTGCCCGCCCCGTGGGACTAAGGATTGCCAGAGATCTCGGAGCGGACTGGGGCTGGGTGAAGCTCCAGAGGCCGGCTCTGCGCCCCGGAGGGGAAGCTCCAGAGTTCTGCCCGGGCAGCAGACAAAACTCTGTCTGCTATTAGCAGAGGGGCCACTCCCAGCATCCACAATACTGGGAGGGTCCCGGAGAGGAGAATATCAGGCAGGGCAGCAGCTGACCAGCTACCACTGAAATCAGGATCTCCAGCTATCCCCCAAGACAGGGCAAAGGGCTCCCCAAGTTCCTGGGGAACAGGACTTGGGCTGGGTGGAGTTCCAGCGACCCAGCTCCGTAGCCTAGGGGGAAACCCTACAGGCTCACAGCAGCCTCAGGGAAAACCTCTGCACAGCACTAGTAGAAAGCACCCATCCAGCAGCCACAAGGCTGGAAGACCCCGGGACAAAAGTAGCATAGCTAGGTGAACTAACCACAGACTGTAGAAGATGCCAATAGCTCTCCTGCGACCCATAGTGGACAAGTGAGATTTTGTGGGTGCCGACAGTGACGGAGCGACAAATATAAGTGATCCCACCCCTGGCCGCTGGAAAAGCCAATAACACCATTGCAGACCCCAAGGAGGGAGCACGTCTAGGTGGGCTGCAACAGTAGGCACCAGCAGCCTGAAGCCCCCCTGTAACGGCCCCCACGGCAGAGGAGGGAATCCAAAGGACCACTATGACTACGAGGAGGGGCCCAGGCCCAGTTAGCAACTGCGGATAGGGTTCCTGGTTGGTGCAGTATAAACAGCTGCTCCCCCACCGCAACAGCAGAAACAAGTGAAAGGAGCAACTAAACTCTATCTCTATGCAGAGGCACAAATCAACAACATCAAGCAATATGAAAAAATACATTAAATCTCCAGAACAGAAGGACAATAACAAATACACAGAAAACAATCCCAAAGAAAATGAGATATATAACCTAAATGATGATGACTTCAAAACAGCCATCATTAAAATACTCAATGAGTTAAGAGAGAATTCTGACCGACAACTCAACGAGTTCAGGAGCTATGTCACAAAAGAGTTTGATACGATAAAGAAGAACCAAACAGAAATATTGGAAATGAAGAACACAATAGAGGAGATTAAGAAAAATCTAGATGCACTGAACAGTAGGGCCGATAATATGGAGGAAAGAATTAGCAATTTGGAAGATGACAATATAGAATTGCTGCAGGCAGAGGAGGAGAGAGAAGACTAAAAAGAAATGAAGAAACTCTCCGAGAATTATCAGACACAATTAGGAGATGCAACGTAAGGATTATAGGTATACCAGAGGGAGAAGAGAAGGAGAAAGGGGCAGAAAGCCTATTCAAAGAAATAATGGCTGAGAACTTCCCAAATCTGGTGAGGGAGATGGATCTTCAGGTGACAGAAGCCAATAGATCTCCAAACTTTATCAATGCAAGAAGATCAACTCCACGGCATATAGTAGTGAAGCTAGCAAAAGTCAATGACAAGGAGAAAATACTAAGGACAGCCAGGCAGAAGAAAATAACCTACAAAGGAACCCCCATCAGGCTATCAGAAGATTTCTCAGCAGAAACTTTACAGGCTAGAAGAGAGTGGGATGATATATTCAAAAATCTGAAGGACAAAAATCTACAGCTGAGAATTCTCTACCCAGCGAAAATATCCTTCAAATACGATGGAGAAATAAAAACTTTCCCAGATAAACAAAAATTAAGGGAGTTCATTGCCACAAAACCTCCTCTTCAGGAAATCCTCAGGAAAACCCTCATTCCTGAAAAATCCAAAAAAGGAAAGGGGCTACAAAACCAAGAGCAGAGGAGATAAGTAGAAGGACAACAACAGAGAGTAGCAGCTCTTCATCAGAACAGATTAAACCATGGGACGAGAAACAAAGGAAATTGAAGAAAACCGGAAAACAAGACACAAAATGGTAGTGGTAGGCCCCCACGTCTCAATAATCACTCTAAATGTAAACGGATTGAACTCCCCAATCAAAAGACACAGAGCGGCAGGATGGATCAAAGAACAAGACCCAACAATATGCTGTCTCCAGGAAACACAGCTCAGCCCCAAAGACAAACACAGACTCAGAGTGAAGGGATGGAGAACAATACTCCAAGCTAATAATGAACAAAAGAAAGCAGGTGTCACCATACTAATATCAGACAAGGTAGATTTCAAAGCAAAACAGATAAAGAAAGACAAAGAGGGACAGTATATAATGATAAAAGGGACTCTCCACCAAGAAGACATAACACTTATAAATATATACGCACCCAACACAGGAGCACCAAAATTTGTAAAGCAACTCTTAATACAACTAAAAGAAGACATCAACAACAATACAATAATAGTAGGGGACCTCAACACACCATTAACACCAATGGACAGAACATCCAGACAGAAAATCAACAAGGAAATAATAGAATTAAATGAAAAATTAGACCAGATGGACTTAATAGATATATATAGAACACTTCATCCAAAAACAGCAGGTTACACATTCTTCTCAAGTGCACATGGAACATTCTCAAGGATTGACCATATTTTGGGAAACAAAGCAAACATCAATAAATACAAGAGAGTTGAAATAATATCAAGCATCTTTTCTGATCATAATGCTATGAAACTAGAAATCAACTACAAGAAAAAAGCAGAGAAAGGTGCAAAAATGTGGAGACTAAACAACACGCTTCTGAACAAACAATGGATCATTGAAGAAATTAAAGAAGAAATCAAATATTATCTGGAGACAAATGAAAATGAGAACACGACATACCAAATCATTTGGGATGCAGCAAAAGCAGTCCTAAGAGGGAAATTCATCGCAATACAGGCTCACCTCACTAAAGAAGAAAAAGCTCACATAAGCAACCTCAAATGACACCTAACAGAACTAGAAAAAGAAGAACAAACAAAGCCCAGAGTCAGTAGAAGGAGGGAAATAATAAAAATAAGAGGAGAAATAAATGATATTGAAACAAAAAAGACAATAGAAAGGATCCATGGAACAAAGAGTTGATTCTTCAAAAGAATTAACAAAATTGACAAACCTTTAGCCAGACTCACCAAGAAAAGAAGAGAGAAATCACAAATAAATAAAATTAGGAATGAGAGAGGAGAAATCACACCAGATACCAATGAAATACAAGAGATCATAAGAGAATACTATGAAAAACTATATGCCAACAAATTGAACAACCTGGAAGAAATGGACAAATTCCTAGACTCCTACAATCTCCCCAAACTGAATCAGGAAGAAATGGAGAATCTGAATAGGCCAATCACAAGTAAGGAAATAGAAACGGTAATCAAAAACCTCCCTAAAAATAAGAGTCCAGGACCAGACGGCTTCTCTGGAGAATTCTACCAAACATTCAAAGAAGACTTAATACCTATTCTTCTCAAACTGTTCCAGAAAATTGAGAAAGATGGAGTACTCCCTAACACACTCTATGAAGCCAACATCACTCTGATCCCCAAACCTGACAAGGACAACACAAAGAAGGAGAACTACAGGCCGATATCACTGATGAACATAGATGCAAAAATCCTCAACAAAATTTTGGCAAACCGAATACAGCAATACATCAAAAAGATTATACACCATGATCAAGTGGGATTTATACCAGGGACACAGGGATGGTTCAACATCCGCAAGTCAATCAACGTGATACACTACATCAACAAAATGAAAAACAAAAACCACATGATCATCTCAATAGATGCAGAGAAAGCATTCGACAAGATCCAACATCCATTTATGATAAAAACCCTCAATAAAATGGGTATAGAAGGAAAGTACCTCAACATAATAAAGGCCATATATGACAGACCCACAGCCAACATCATACACAATGGACAAAAACTGAAAGCCATCCCTCTGAGGACAGGAACAAGACAAGGGTGCCCACTTTCACCACTCCTATTCAACATAGTACTGGAGGTGCTGGCCAGAGCAATTTGGCAGGAAAAAGAAATAAAAGGAATCCAAATAGGTAACGAAGAAGTAAAACTCTCACTGTCTGCAGACGACATGATCTTATATATAGAAAACCCCAAAGAATCCATAGAAAAACTATTAGAAATAATCAACAACTACAGCAAAGTAGCAGGGAATAAAATTAACGTGCATAAATCAGTAGCATTTCTATACACTAACAATGAACTAACAGAAAAAGAACTCAAGAACTCAATCCCATTCACAATCGCAACGAAAAGAATAAAATACCTTGGGATAAACTTAACCAAGGAAGTGAAGGATCTATACAATGAAAACTACAAGACTTTCTTGAAAGAAATTGACGATGACATAAAGAGATGGAAAGACATTCCTTGCACATGGATTGGAAGAATAAACATAATTAAAATGTCCATTCTACCTAAAGCAATCTACAGATTCAATGCTATCCCAATCAGAATCCCAAGAACATTGTTCACAGAAATTGAACAAACAATCCTAAAATTCATATGGGGCAACAAAAGACCGCGAATTGCTAAAGCAATCCTGAGCAAGAAAAACAAAGCTGGCGGAATCACAATCCCCGATTTCAAAACATACTACAAAGCTACAGTGATCAAAACAGCATGGTACTGGTACAAAAACAGGTCCACAGATCAATGGAACAGAATTGAAAGCCCAGAGATAAAACCACACATCTATGGACAGCTAATCTTCGACAAAGGAGCAGAGGGCCTACAATGGAGAAAAGAAAGTCTCTTCAACAAATGGTGCTGGGAAAACTGGACAGCCACATGCAAAAGATTGAAAATTGACCATTCTTTTTCACCACACACCAAAATAAACTCAAAATGGATCAAAGACCTAAAGATTAGGCCTGAGGCAATAAGTCTTTTGGAAGAGAATATAGGCAGTACACTCTTTGACATCAGTTTTAAAAGAATCTTTTCAGACACTATAACTCCTCAGTTGAGGGAAACAATAGAAAGAATAAACAAATGGGACTTCATCAGACTAAAGAGCTTCTTCAAGGCAAGGGAAAACAGGATTGAAACAAAAAAACAGCTCACTAATTGGGAAAAAATATTTACAAGCCACTTATCCGACAAAGGGTTAATCTCCATAATATACAAAGAACTCACACTGCTTAACAACAAAAAAACAAACAACCCGATCAAAAAATGGGCAGAGGACATGAACAGACATTTCTCAAAAGAAGATATGAACATGGCCAATAGACACATGAAAAGATGTTCATCATCGCTAATCATCAGGGAAATGCAAATCAAAACTACACTAAGATATCACCTTACACCCGTTAGATTGGCAAAAACATCCAAAACCAAGAGTGACAAATGTTGGAGAGGTTGTGGAGAAAAAGGAACCCTCATACACTGTTGGTGGGAATGCAAACTGGTACAGCCACTATGGAAAACAGTATGGAGATTTCTCAAAAAGTTAAAAATAGAAATACCCTATGACCCAGCCATCCCATTACTGGGTATCTATCCTAAGAACCTGAAATCAGAAATCTCAAGAGTCCGTTGCACCCCTATGTTCATCGCAGCATTATTTACAATAGCCAAGACATGGAACCAACCTACATGCCCAGAAACTGATGATTGGATAAAGAAGATGTGGTATATATACACAATGAATACTACTCAGCCATAAAAAAAGACAAAATTGGCCCATTCACAGCAACGTGGATGGACCTCGAGGGTATTATGTTAAGCGAAATAAGCCAGTCAGAGAAAGACGAACTCTATATGACTCCACTCATAGGTGGAAGTTAGTATATTGATAAGGAGATCTGATCGGTGGTTACCAGGGAAAAGGGGGGGTAGGGGGAGGGCACAAAGGGGGAAGTGGTGTACCCACAACATGACTAACAAAAATGTACAACTGAAATCTCACAAGGTTGTAATCTATCATAACATTAATAAAAAAAAAAAAAAAGAAGTGATTTCTATAGGATCTGGTGTGGTAATTTGTTTCCATATGGATCATCACTGGTACTAATAGCTAAAAAAAATTTTTTATCAAGTCTGATCATCTTTTGCTTTTAACTTGCAATTTAATCCATTTATATTTATTATGGCTACTGATATATTTAGATTTACTGCTGACATCTTATTTTGTGCTTTCTAATTGTCCTGCTTTCTTCATGAGTTTTAACTTCATTTTCTGTTAACTTCATGCTTCTCCTTTATTTTGCTTTCTAGAGATTATAAATTCAATTTACTTTAATAGTCACCCTTAAAATTGTAACATGCATGATTACATAAAGTCTAATGTTAATCAATATCTCTACCCTCTTCCTAAAAAACTAAAGGGTTTTGGGGCTGGCCTGGTGGTACAGTGGTTAAGTTTGCATGCTCTACTTCAGTGGCCTGGGGTTTGCAGGTTCAGATCCCCAGCACAGACCTAGGATCATCATCAAGCCACACTGTGGCAGCATCCTGCATAAAATAGAGGAAGACTGGCACCGAAGTTAGCTCAGCAACAATCTTCCTCAAGCAAAAAGCAGACTGGCAACAGATGTTAACTAAGGGCCAATCTTCCTCACAAAAAAACAAAACTAAAGGACTTTAACTGTCTACTTGGCCATATTTCCAAAAAAGAAACTGTAAATAGTACTTGTTACTTCTTTTACAGCTTCTGCCTTAAACTTCTGAATCGTGTGCTTATTTGATTACACTGTATCCTATAGATTGTAAACTCCTTTAGAATACACATATGTCCTCCTCATTTTTTCTCTCATGGTGCCTTTAAAGAACACTTGCATGAGGAAAGTGTCCAGAACACATTTGCTGTTGAAGACTCTAATTTCTCCTGGAGGACATCAAATCTGTAATGTGCCAAGCTTTGGGTGATACAAAAATAAACGATTGAACAGATTAGGTTGCTGTCATTAAGATATTACTCACTATAGTCACCTAGAGTAAAAGCAGCAGGAGAGCAGGATGTCATGGATTTCCGGGGAATAAAAAATTTCAGGAAAATTTACCAACCCTATTAAGTAACCAAAAAAAAATCTAGTAAGATTAAAAAATTTCTAAACTTTTTTTTTTAATTTGTGATTAAAATGGTCACTAATGACCTCGTGAAGAGGAATTTTCAGGAGAATAATTTGAGCAGAAGCCAACTTGCAGTCATTTAAGAAGTAAATGGGAGATAAGAAAGACAAGAAAACAGATAGCGTTTCCAGAAACTTAAGTGTGACAGGAGAGAAATAAGGAATTAGAACTGGGAATATCTAATAGCTTTATTTTCAGATGTTGAGCATATCTTGAGTTCAGTAAACAGCATCTTTTGTGGAACTCTCTGAGCATGGAAGATCATTTGAAGTTACTTGCATTCACATTATAACTTTCTTACTTGCTGGGACCATGAAAGCAAAATCTATGTTTATTCATCTTTGTGTTGTCTATATACCTAACATACTATCTTATAGACAGACAGAGCTCAATACGTATTTGATGAGGGAACCAAAGTCTCCTCAAGATGTCCTTATCCCAAATGATTCCTAAACTGAGCATTTTAAATGCTTTGCTAATTACGAGTAAAGTCAGTTTCTTCAGGTTTCTAATCTGAAGCTATTGTGAAGGGAAAACTTCTTTCAACACTTAGAATAACATAAAAGTGAAATATATATATATCATTTCTAAATTACATTTTCACCTATATCTTCCAGATGAGTAAATGAGTTTCTAAGAGTAACAGTGAGCAGCAAACATAACCAGCACTGAAATGCTTACTGGGCCTACAGGGGTGCCAACCTAGTCAGTCCACCATGCCACCACAATTATTCACCTATCCCAATTAAATTCAGGGATCAGAATAATTGGTTTTTCCATAGAAATAAAAGTATTTTAAACTCTCATTTGCATGGTAAAAGTTACTTGTTCCTATATAGAATTCATAATTATACCTAGTCACAAGCTCAGTTCAGGTGGGCAGGTTGTATAAAGTTCCTGTGTATCTATATTTGGAAATGTAAAGGGATGCAGGAGAACACGGCATAGAAGCTGACTTGCTCCCTGTTTCTTATTTAAGCATCTCAAGCACTAACATTTCTACCCCTCATGGCACTCAGTAATTATGTCTTCAGGTACTGGGGCCATAGCATTGGCTCCACTAGACCTAACACGGGCCAATGGTTCTCAAAGTGAGGCCCTCGACCTTGGTATCACTACACTAAGACATGCCAGTTTCTTGGGGTCTGTGGAGGGCAGCAATCTGTGTTACTACAATCCCTCCAGATAATCTAAATGCACACTAAAGTTTGAGAACCACTGCTCTAGTGGGTGAAATGGGTTTAAATCCATTGAATGTAAGATTGTTTTTTTATGAAATACATATTTTTCTTTTGGCTACTTCTAGTAATATTTTTAAAATCATTTCATTAGGAAACCTTCCAAATTGAAAATAAGAGAGCATAATGATCCCCATGTACCACTCATCCAGCTAAAACAACCATAATTTTTTTCCATAATTATTTAATCTATTTTCCCTTTTTAAATTTTATTAGATGTAACAATAGTGTAATTGTTTTGTTAGCAAATCCCTCCTCCATTACAAAAAAAAATATTTGCTGAACTACTTAAGGGTGAAATAACGTATCTGGGATTTGCTTTTAAAAAAGACAACTTCTAATAATTACAGTTGAGCCCATACTAAATGAGCTATCTAGGGAGATGCTACCCTCTCTCTCACTGAAGATGTCCTGAGAAATCTGACTGACTATCTGTAAGAAATGTCATAGAGGAAATTTCTGCATTACTTTTTAGGGTGGAATAATCTCTAAGATCTCTCCAAACTCTAAACCATATAATTATATGATGAAATGCATTATTCATATTAAATTGGATTTTAACTAAAGATATTTAAATTACTGAGATAAATTTCTCACTGAAATCACTAGTAGAAAAATATAAACAAATATCTATTCATATGTAAATCCTAGACATAAATAATATTATTAACTAAAAAGTCTATTTACATATTATAATTATATTAGAAATACAGGTTTCAAATTATTAAACCCAATCTTATATATAATCACCATAATCACCACAGAGGATTTACTGCATAAATAATCATCTCCCCTTACCAGAGGCACTATATAAACATATGTACATTACAAACTGTTGAAGGCTATATATATCCCTATTATGAGACACAATAAAATTCATAGTCAGAATATAAAATAAACGTTATTGAATAATCGACCATATTTACAAATGCCGACTTTGTGGCTCAAGGACACAGCTCCCTTTGAAGAACATAACAAGGAGATTGCATTTCCCATGAAACACAGAAGACATCTAGACCTGAGATGATGGTTGGATTTTACCTTGCTTTCTGACACCAATTGATTAGGACTGGTGCCTGGAAAAGTGTATTCAAGAATGTGCGACCTCCTTTGAGCTCAGCGGGAAGAATGAGAAGCCTGATGATTCCTGTCCCCTGTGGTTTGGTGGTGAAGGAGGGGGAGGAGTTTGGAATCAAGTATTCGCCATCCTTATTGCAGACCATTAAACATTTACATTCTACACACCTTTTTCCCCTGCCTCCACCATCTTGGTGGAGCTATAAAATCTGTACTCATTTATATTTAAATTGTTAGCCATTCTTCCAGAACACATCCTCTTCCAGCAATGTAATGGTTATTTTTGGTGGGCAAAATCACTTTTTTTCAGATTTACATAAGACAGAATAGCATTTCAGAACTTTCTTTCAGCAGATAGCCATTATTTGATGTATATTAATGAAGAGTGAATGTACGATAAACCCAGAAAATGTTAATTTGGAAAAGAGGAACCAGAATGACAGGGATAAACAGTGCCAAAAAAAAAAATGCTGATTCAGTGTCCCTCCCCCTGACTGGGTCCAGCTATGCCGCTTGACTCCTCCTGAGTAGTAATTAAAATTCCCCTTGCTGTAGTCATCAGCACAGCTAACTCCCACTGCTGGCATCTGCCCCAGAACCCCACCCTAGTCCTCACACAGCCAGCCCCTTCTGGCATAGGCGATTCCTCTTATCACAATCATAGCTGTGGTGGACCTGTCACTGAAAAGAGAACACGGGAAATTTGGTTCATAAAGACACAGCGCTCCCCCGAAAGATTTACCATTGTGCTTCTTTAAATAATAGACTCCCCGACTGCACTTAATATCTTACTTATTAGAATTGTAACTATACACAATTCCAAGAAACTTACATATTGCTAAAAGAAAAATCAGACAATAAGGCAACTCTTACATAATTGTGAAAGCATGGCCAAGACTTTCCAAGTTAAGGTTGACTGATCTCTCAAGGCCAGTGAAGCTTTTTGTACAGGTAAATAAAATACCTTTTTTGGTAAACGTCCCATTGGGCTTCTGCTATGAATGTTCTCTCCCCACCTTCTTGTCAGAGTCTAACTTGAGAATTTTGCTTTCTCTGAAGCCTCTTCAAATAGAAGCTATTTTCTCTCCCATATTCCCCTTATGAGTTGGCATGAAGGTGACCACTCTTACTCACTCTTTCCTGAAAATGCTCAGCTCTGAATCTCATGCCGTCAGACTGTGCCAAACAATGACCTCCTTGTTGCAATCATCTATAGATCCTAGGTTACTTCTCTTCTTTAAGAATTTTAAATCCTGGTTCACTGTTACTTTCTCTGACATTGTTCTTGTGGTTTCATAGATGATCACACCAATAACCAATAACTACGCAGTTCCTTGTCCTCCTCTACTCCTGTTATCAGGATCCTCCTCTCCCTCCCCATCTGCCACGGGTTAAGGAGATGGTATTTGGAGATGGGCCTTTGGGAGGTAATTAGGTTTGGATGAGGTCATGCATGTGGAGCCCTCCTGATGGGTTTAGTGCCCTTATAAGAAGACACCAGGAAGCTTGCTTTCTCTTTTTCTCCACCCACATTCACCAAGGAAAGGCCTTCTGAGCACAACAAAAGTGACCCTCTGCACTGACCCTGCTGGCACTTTGATCTTGGAGTTCCAGTCTCCAAAACTATGACAAATAAATTCCTGTTGCTGAAACCACCCAGTCTATGTTATTTTGTCATGGAAGCCTGTTTAGGTTCTGCACCCAATTCCAATGTGTGCAGAGGGGTTTGTTTTCACACCAACAAGCATTTCTCTGACACCAATTGAGTATCTTAGAATTCAACTCAATTCTGACACTATCTATCTATAGATAGCATCGGATTCCACAGGTTAAAGGCTCAGTCCCACAAGATCGCCCTCCACCACAGATGCCAATCATAAGCCCAGGGCATTACCTGTGGTGTGTTACGAGGGTGTTACTTCTGACCAACTGGTTATAAATCAGAGGTTCCCATGACCCCCTCCTTGGATTAGATTAATTTGCTAGAGCAACTCACAGAACACAGGAAACCCATTTACTCACTAGATTACAGGTTTATTACAAAGGATATTAAAGGATATGAATTAACAGCCAGATGAAGAGATACATAGGGTGTAGTCCTGAACAAAGGAGCTTCTGTCCTCGTGGATTTTGGGGCCCAGCACAGTGATATGTGGAATCGTTCTGGTTCCCCAATGAGGATGCCTTCCAAATCCTATCCTTTTGGGTTTTTATGGAGTCTTCATTACATAGGAATGGTTGATTAAATCATTGCCACAGGTGGTTGAATTCAATCTCCACCTCCTCTCCCCTCCCTAGAGGTTGGGTGGTAGGGCTGAAAATTCCAACCCTCTATTCAAGGTTGGTTCCCCTGGCAACCAGCTCCCACCCTTAGGTGCTTTCCAAAGGTCACCTCATTAACATAAACCCAATGTTGTGGAAAGGGGCTTGTTATCAATAACAAGGCACCCATTTCACTATTATGGCTCTGAAGTGTTTTCAGAAACTGAGAACAAAAGGCCAAATATTATAGCAAAAGAAGCTCCCGTTTCTCTTATTGCTCAGGAAATTGGGGAGTTGTGAGCCAGGAACCATGAAGACCAAACACATATGAGAAATATATGTTAGTCATCTGACTGACCCAATAAATATTTCTGATAAATCACAATATTGCACAGCCCTAGCTGACTAAGACACCATCCACTCCCATCAGCATACCTTCCACCTGTTACCTATGACTACATCCCCTTCTTAATAGCAATTTCAGCTATCCTATTTTGCAACAACTACTTCTTATGTTTCCATCTCACTCCTTTTAATGCCATGATGCCAAAGATTCTTAGACCTACAGTCCATTAACCCTACAGTCTTTTCACTGTCTGGCTTTTAGTCCCTTGCTTCTTCCTTTGTACTTTTGGGGAGGAAAAATTTTCCTTCTACCCTTCTACGTTCTGTGCCTGGTCAAACAATTAAAATGACATAAGAGATTAACAGAGAAAAACAAATTTAATTTTGTATGTACATGAACCCCAAAGATATGAGACTCAAAAGGCAGCCAAGTAATTGAGGCTTATATAACATGCTGAGCTAAGGGAAGGACTTTGGGTCTGTGACACAAAGGGGAGGAAGACAGGGGAGATATTTGGGAAAAAAGGTTGCCCAGTTATGCAGACGAGTTTCTTAGGAAAAAGGTATCTCTGTTAATAGCTCTTTCCTAGTACAAGCCCCCTTTCCACTGTAATTCAGGCAGCTGAAGGGGAGGTAGCAGCTTCTCCTGAACCGGCTGGAGTTTGACTGCCTGGAGCTCAAAACAAGCCTCATGCCAAAGAGGCATGTTTTGAGGTGACAAATTCTGCTGTCTTCAGCACCAACCAAGGGTCCACTGTCTATCATTATAATCACCCTGAACTCCCTTACCTCTCCCTTCATTGTACTATTCCAGCAAAACTCCAACCTCCATTTAATCCTCTCTGCCTACTCTAGGCAAGCTTGTTCTCTTAAGTTCTTCACTATATTGCTTCCTGCTATGTTGCATTTATGAGAATGAACTGTCTGTGCTCCTCTCTAAGACCAATCCTGCCGTGGTACCGTAGATCCCATCCCCACTTGACATTCTGGGACATCATGCCAGTAGTTCTACCCTCTCTCCTGCACCTTGGTTTATCTATCTCTACTGGATCCTTCCCATAAAACACACATTTTCCCTTATCTTTAAAAACCCTGCCATGATCCCACATCTCTCTCAAACTACTCTCACTTCTCTGCTCCCCTTTAGACCAGAACTCTTGTAAAGAGAGTTTATTACTCCAATATCTTCCTTCTATTCTCTCTTGAACCCATACAATTCAGGCTTCTACCCTCTGTCACCAAAGTGGCCTTGGTCAAGGTCACCAATGTATTGTCATTTAAAACAGTTGCTTACTCCTTCCTTGAAACACCTTCTTCAAGGGTCTTCTAGCACACCACCCTCCTTTGGTTTTCTTCGTAGCTAACTGGCTAACATTTTTCTATTTGTCTTACTGACTCCTCTTAACACTGGAGAAACCCAAAACTCAGTCCTCAGACTTCTTCAGTACCTAAATTCTTACCTTGATGGTCTCAGCCATTCTTGGGGCACTAAATAGCATAAAGATAATGATTTCTGAATTTCTACCTTTGGTTGGAATCTGTTCTCCAAACACATGCTTTAGGCCTCCTTGGCAGTTTCCAGACACTCCTTGAGAAACTCAAGAGATGTCATTATTTCATCATCAATGGCAAATCTGACATCTCCACTTGGATATCTAATAAGCATATCAAATTAGCATATTCAAAAACAAACTCCTGGTCTCTTTCCACGTCACTCCTACCCCAAGGCTGTTCCTCCGCTGCTTCCTCCATCTTAGTTAATTGCAACTCCATCCTTCAAGGGGCTTGGGCCAGAAACTGTGGAGTCACTGCTGTCTCATTTCTTTGTCTTGCCATCAGGAAATTCTATCAGCTCTCCCTTCAAACAATTATCTTGAGTCTGACTGGTTCTCACAAGCTCTACTGCTACTGCCCTGGTCTAAGCCACCATCATCTCTCACCTGGTTTACTACAAATAGCTTCCTAGCTGGTCTTGCTGCTTTCACACACCCTTGCCCTTACTCATTCTCATCACAAGGGTCCATTTAAAAAATCAGATTATACCACTTCTCTGCTCAAAATCCTCCAATGGCTTCACAGTTTATTTGGGTGTAATCCAAAGCTCTTATGATGACCTAGAAGGCTCTGGCTTTGTGCCCCTTTGCTACTTCTCATTTTCATTACTCTGCTTCTTGCTCACTGATTCATTGTGGCCACATTGGTCTCCTTGACGTCCCTCAAACCTGGTGACCACGCTCCCACTCAAAGCTGTTGTACTTGCTCTTCCCTCTACCTGGACAGTCACATGATTCCCTCCTGCTCTGCATTCAACTCTGTTTAAGTGGTGCCTCCTCAGGGAAGTTTTCCCTCACTGTGCTATATAAAAAAATACCCCCTTCACAATTGTGTATATGTAGCTTACTTCTTTAATCTTAAGACACTTCCTTACGCCCACAGTCTTTTTTTTTTTTTTAAAGATTGGCACCTGAGCTAACATCTGTTGCCAATCTTTTTTTTTTCTTCTTCTCCTCGAAGCCCCCCAGTATATAGTTGTATATAGTAATTGTAGGTCCCTCTGGTCTGCTGTGTGGGATGCCACCTCAGCATGGCTTGATGAGTGGCACTAAGTCTGTGCCCAGGATCCGAACTGGCAAAACTGTGGGCTGCCAAAGCAGAGCATGAGTACTTAACCAGTAGGCCACAGGGCTAGCCCCCCCGACAGTTGTATTTTAACATTTCTGACACAGGATTTTTTTTTTTTTTACTCTATATATCCATTGAGCATGATGCTAATTTTTAGCACCAAAAGGTAATTGAACCAACAGTGCAGCTTACAATCAATGGAATCTTACAATCAGACAAATACAGGACATTTCAATCCTAATCAAAAGAAGAAAAAAAAATTCCTCCTGGAAATTTTTCTCGTTTTGATTTCTAGCTTATGATATAATGACCACAGCGTCCTAGATCTAGCAATATTGTTTTAATGTGAAATATCCTATAGAGTACTCAGACTTTGTCCTAATTTTAGTTTCAGAAAATATTACCATATATCTAAAAGACAAGTGAAAGTTTTCCTCCCAAACATCGGAGTCAGTGGCCTGTGGCCAAGTTACGTAATAGCAAGTCTTGCTCTGCAAACTTGTGTCTTGCATATCCCCTAAAAGAATGTTTGCAAACTTTATCCCCTCACAAATTCTGAGTCAACATCTCAAATATTTCTTTATATTATTATATAGTTGAAAAGGAGTAATTTCCATTTTTAAAAGTAAATGTTAAATAACTCTTTAAAATGTATCCAATTTCATTGAATTCTATACACCTCAATATCTATTTAGATGTTTACAAACAAGCTCCTCTTTACAGTTAGAAATTTTACTTGTACGCTTTTAATTTGTACTTCTATTCCAGTTGACCCACGGAATTTTATCCTAATGTGATGTATTTTGTGCTTAAAAGACTTATTGATCACTGTACACTTCCATGTAAGAAAAATATCGTAATCTCCCTATAACGTTTTAAGTGCTAAATATTTCTTCCAGATTGAATTACTACAATTTTTAGTATTATATAATTGATTAAAACAACATAACTAGTTCACATATTTTACTGGGAACCCGTAATTTAATGAGATGGGTTTATTGCTTGTATAAGTCAGAGCTCATCATCAATTCTATTTCTTTTTTTATATAAACAAGAGTCATGCTTACATTAATAAGTAGGGAAGACTAAAACTATAATATCACCCAATATTTTGACCATATTCCTAAGTAAGATTTGTACACTTTAGTGTAGGTAAATTTTACATCAAAAGGGAAAAATCAGATAGTGATTTACTGCCAAGATATATTTTTGGTGAATGATCTATCAGATGAAAACTTAATTTGGTTTTTCTTTAATTTTGTTGAAACCAAATAATTTTAAAGAAAGTTTAGCAGCCACCTGACTTGCAAGCTTTTGTTGAAGTGTCGTAGTGATTCCCCTTCTCACCAACACCAATAATTCAAAGTTCTCTGTGTTTAGCACACAGAGGTTTTGATACACAGCAATGCACGATGCACGCACCATGCTCAGGGTGGGAGAGAAGGAGGTCTTTCTTCTGTAAAGTGGGAGAACGGCAACTGTAAAAGGAAGGTTGAATAAAAAGGAGATGGTATAGGGGCTGGCCCCGTGGCTGAGTGGTTAAGTTCGCGCGCTCCACTGCAGGCGGCCCAGTGTTTCGTTGGCCCGAATCCTGGGCGCGGACATGGCACTGCTCATCAAAACACGCTGAGGCAGCGTCCCACATGCCACAACTAGAAGGACCTACAACGAAGAATATACAACTGTGTACCCGGGGGCTTTGGGGAGAAAAAGGAAAAAAATAAATTCTTAAAAAAAAACAAAAAAAAAGGGATGGTATAGTGCCTAGACCACCGGCATGGTCAAGTTCATGTAGGGAGACGGCAGGAGACTGAGGACAAGGAAATGGATTCCCTTAAAATTCTTTACACCAGCTTAAATTCTCAGTCTTCGGGTACTCTCAGAAGTACGTGTTTTCTGGTTGGAAGTCCACTAGTACGAAGCCAACTCTGTGACATAGACACAGAACACTCAGAGAAAAACCTTGGCCACAAGATGTCACTAGAATTCTAAATTCTACTTTAAGATGCTATTGCAAGCTTCTTTCCTTCAAAATAATCACCAGGGGCATTTGGGTTCTAAACAAGAGGATGATAAAGTCTGCTTGATTCCTTCTTAATTTTAAAAGGAAAAAAATGTGATGTGGAAAGAGAGGATGATGAAGGAAGACAAGGTAGTTTTGCCGTACTATCTCATGCTATCTGGGCCTTTACAGTTTGTTTCTAGCAAAATATAATCCAATATGTTTAAGTGGAATTAAAACTTAGTAATTTAAAGTAAGTATTTTAAAATGGAATAACTTGTGAAAATAAAAATTTAATTAAAATCCTCAGAAAATTAATAAGTTTTGTGGATAAAAATAAACCTATCCATTCAAGCAAATTTATCTTAGAAAATTTAATGTAGTTGTTTTTCATCTACATAGTTCTATGCAGCCCCTAAAACTTTTTATAATTCAAGTTCACTAGTCTTGAAAAACTTCGCTATTGCTTAGTTATTGAAGGGTGGCCTATATGTAGAGTACGCGCTGTACTTTACGTGTCTTGACAGCTTGTCTATTGGCATGCTACATTTACTGCAAGTTAAACTCACTAGGCAAAGTCCAGCAATTGGAACCAGAAGTATTTTAAAGGCACATGTGTACAACTCTTGGGACTTTCCCTAATGGGCAAATCCAAGAGCTTCAGAAGTGCCAGCCTTACAGAGACTAACCTATAAAATGAAGAAAAACATCACAGCAAGCCATCTGAATACAAGTATAGAACTATGACATATCTACCCACTTACCAAATATGATAATAAATAAAAGCTTTATTTGAAATAGGAAATAAAAAATATAAAAATCACCTGATGAGAATCTCCCCTCCCTCCAATATACTGTGTAAAACATGTCGTTGTTAGACATACTTCCACAAGAAAAACTGTCTACTGAGAAACGACAAGTCATTCTGAAAATGTCAGTGATTGTAATTCATAGAATGTGAAAAGAAATTTTTGTTTAAGTTTTTTCAATGAAGTACTGAAAATGTTTCAATTGAATCTTATTTGGGTGTAAAGTAAAAGGAGATAGTGAAATGATCTCTGACAAATTGCCAGAATCCTGGAGTCATGAAAGGACGAAAACAAGGGCATTGAATGGTTGCTAAAAAATGCAGATTTCAGTTAAATTGCTTGTGTGAAAAGGTGACTACTGCTTTTTCTTTTTCTCTTTTTTTAGAAAAGAACAATATATAAAGTCAGATCGTCATAAGCTTTTAGTGTACAATTTGTTGAACCTCTACAAGAATGTGATATAAGTAGTTTCATTTTCCCTCACAATTCTGTTCTACATTATTACATTCCTATAGAAAGAGGAAGCTTGTCACTGTTCCAGAATTCTAAGAACAAGCATGTGATTTACAAAACTTATTTTCTTATTGATCTACGTATAAAATTCTTTTTTGAGTTATATATGTTCTCCCACAATAATCTTCTCATCTAGAGTCACCAAAAGAAAATTCCACCTGCAGATGGTGTTAAATGGGCTCCCGATCTGTCCTTTGCACTCAGCTCAGGAAAGTATTCTTTCATTTTAGGTTGCAGTATTTGGATGCGGTTTTAAATAAGCCCCCGAATATATCATGCTTCTGCAGTAAGCCAAGAGAACGGGATGGGGGAAGGGCAGGGGATGAAGCTCTGGAGAATGGAGCCATTTGCACGAGGGTTGTGTAATCTTAATCTTATTTCCTTGCCATTACAGTTCACATTATGGACCTGTAGAGATGTCTCTTTGAGACAGAATAAAGGCAAGGCATCTAAAATCAAGGAAACGCCATTTACTGGCATTAACAATATCCCAGAGAAATGTTTTTAGTCTTTGCTCTTATCTCAAAACGTCAAGCGAACACCTTTCCTTTGAACAGGCAATATCGGAGGAAGTTTTGTAACTTCCTGACCAGTTTTTCATACAGCAGTATAAAAATGATGTAGACCCAAGTGATAACATTTGATGGTATTTCCTATTCCCTTCAACACTGAATCAACATCTTGACAGTTTACCATTGATAATTAGTTGCTCTCTTTTAAGGAGGGGATGAGTCGATTGGCTTTTTGTATAACCCTTTTATTTACCTAACAACAACCTTCACTGCCGCCCAGTCAGCTGGTGTTCCATCGTGAAAGACTGTGATGCATTCTTTCTAGTCCTCACCAAAAACCTACTTTCCAGTGTCATTTTGTTTTCTACATTCATGGGTTTCCAGGGATGAATAGAATAGGAAGTTAAAGACTTCTCACTTATATACACACATATACATACTCATATACACACGTATGCCAAATGATTTGACACTGCATATCAGTGGTTCTGTTTGCAAAATATCCTCTAGGAAATACGATAGGAATTGCTCTTCCATGTTGTCACCGAATTATGCAACTTTTTTGATAGAACTTGTCTAACAGCTTGTTTTGTTCTGACATTTGTTATTAATGTTGAGAGTGTTTTTACAAGCTTCTCAGCAAGTGTCTTTTTTTATTACTTTGTAACAGATTTGATATTTGAACAATCTACAAGTTTGCTTCATGGTTGTCACAGGCTAGTGTACATTAGTTCGGAGGATTCCAAATGATGAAACGACACAGAAAACATAAAGGACAAATAGACATAATCACTAAGACAAGAAATGCAAAAACGTGCCTTAGTGTCCAAGTGATTGCTCTAAGGCTGGGCACCGGTGATTGATCTTGAGAGGTGGCTTCATGCATCCCAGGGCTGAGTGGGCTGTGTGCGTCCCAGGTGCTTGGGACAGAAGCTGGGAACAACGGCTCATACTTGGTTTGCTTTAAGGAATGCAACTCTAGATGATGCTTCTATATTTTTGGACTCTTTTCCATCTTGATGACAAATTTTAAACTGAGATGTATCGTTTTACACTTGTTCAGGAAAAATAAAATTACCTAACTAAATTCATTTACCAGACATATCAATGTGCTTTTAAAATGATGTGAAAACTGATGGTGACATACAAATATTTGACAGGCCATTGCTAGTACTGATCAGGGATGAATGGATCGCAGGCCAGAAAAACAGTCCAGATATTCATCATTGTCCTTCCTTATATGGTTCAACTGATGTTTTGAAAACATCACACTCACAGAATCTCTTGCACAGCACACACAGATTCTAATTCTGTATTCACACTAAAGTTCTGTCTACTATTTACATTATGGCGTTTTTATGATGGTGGTATTTGTTACTACTCTCACCATTTTTCAATAAGCCATTTTTGTGAACTAGGAATAAGAGTAGCAACTGTAAAATGAAAATTTAACAAACATCAAAATTAATAGGAAAGTACATTAGTGAAGACAAACACCCTGTTGACTTCATGTTCGCTGAGGTAAACTGACCAACACAGTCCTTGTCGTGTACATATGCACCTAATGACTGTACCTTAAGGACATAACACTGTCAAAAAGTTGAGATTTTAATGAAAACCCTATCTTACATTTAAAATCTACAAAATATGTGAACAATGTGCATGAAATTTGCAAAATATATAAGGAAAAAATGTTTCAGTGTGTTTTTTTCCCCTCTGGAACTGCAAAACTACCAAATTCGCCATTCTTTGAGTGACCTTGCTCTAATGCGAAGGCCAGGATTTTACCTACAGCTCAGATCAAGTGCCAAAAGATGACAATGGTTCAAGCAGTAAGAAGGGCATCAATGAGAGTCACAGAGAAGCACTTTCCAACAAAATAAACCCTTTATTAAACAGGAAATATTATTTTATACAAGTTAAAGTGAAAATAGTACTAAGAAAGTACAAGCTACTTTAGGTAGCAAGTGTTGTCCATTAAAACACCTGGTACGTAGTAAGCAGTCAAGAAATGTTTACCAAATTGAAAGAAGACATTTAAGAGAAAACACAGATACACTAGTTAAAATCCACTTTTTTCTCAGTCCTGAAGTCTTGTTCTAGCATAAGGTTGCTCTCAGAATTAAAATTACGGCTTTCTCTGAGATTTGTCTTACTGCCTAGGAGTCTATTGTTGTTCAATGGTTTTACGATTGTTCTATTACTAGTTCCCCCACTAAAGTCCCTGAGATGCTTCAATTTTCCACTGTTACCTTGTTTCTGCACTCAAAGCTCGTTTTATCAAGATGCTGTACTTCTCCAATCAGTGCAGTCAGTACAGCAAAACCACCTGTCTTTGTTAAACCAATATTTTCCACTTCCTGGAATAACTTTCAATGACCTCATGAGTAGCACCCATCCAAGGCCATGCTTCCTACAGAAAAATGCCATCCCGAATTTGCCATGTCTCCAATTTCATTCCTAAATATTTGTCAACTCCTATTGCTCAGTTTCTTTGAAGGAATTACCTATAATTGATTTTATTAACATCTTTATTTTTACTGGGGATTACTAGCAGTCTACAATTTGGCCTTCCATCAACCACTTTCCACTTTTCTTGACTAAAACATGTAAACATATTTTGAACATATGCAACAAAGCAAAAAACTTTAATAGAACAGTAGCTTCAAACAACTTCAGAATTTTTAGTGGTCAAAAAATAGGAAAATATTTTAAAGGCTTCATACTTTTCTTTTCTAGTCTAGATATGATGTGTTAATATTTTCATTCTTTTCTGTTTTTTTCCCTCTGTAAGCAGAAATACACACACTAAACACAAATACTTAAAAATGTGTATTTGTTTGAAAAAAACAAAGAATGAAGTGTTTTCAATGAGCATGATTTATGAAGAAGCAAAATAATAACTTCCTGAATGAACTACAAATTACTTTAAAAAATATTCTTGAGTAGCTGTCCCAGGGGCGTAGCAGTTAGGTTCGTGTGCTCTGCTTCAGCAGCCAGGGGTTTACAGGTTCAGTTCCCGGGCACGGACCAAGCACCGCTCATCAAGCCACACTGTGGCAGTGTCCCACATAAAGGAGAGGAAGATGGGCACAGAGCACAGATGTTAGCTCAGCGACAGTCTTCCTCAAGCAAAAAGAGGAAGACTGGCAACAGATGTTAGCTCAGAGTCAATCTTCCTCACCAAAAAAAAAAATTCTTGATTTGCTAAGAAGACAATCACAAAACCATGTAAGTTCGAAATCACAGCAGACCTTAGAAATCATCTAATCTAACTGGTTCAGTTTTATATGTGAAGAAATTGAGGATTAAGAGTTTAAACTCCTTCAAAATAAGGTAGCAGCAGCAGTCAGACTGGAAATAAAGTGCAAGAAAAACAGGCTTTGTGGCTTAAAAAGGAAATACAACCAAAACAAAAATGCCAAAGGAAAAAAATGTCTACAACAAAACTATGTGAACTTCAGCACATTACTTAGCTTTTGGGGCTTCAGTTTAATAAAACTTTAGTAATCCCATCTACCAAAGAGCATTGTTGACTGTATCAGAGCTCATAATCACCACTCAGGAAGGTAACTTTTGCTTTATTCGTTAAACAAAGATTTACTGAGCACCTAATACAAACACTAGACATTGTCTTTAGCAGATATATGGAGGAACATGTGAGGCTTTGAACAAAAAGCAGCATTTGTTCCCTTATTTATAGCTTTAATAGACAGCTACTGAATGCCTAGTCTCTGTGGAAAGCAACGGAAATACAATGAAAGTGAAACAGTTCTAGTCCCTGCTCTCAGCTAAAATATAGTGGGGCAAAATTAATAAATTAGTAAATTAACAGTCATATCTAAAGTGCTAGGACTGAAACAAACAAGGTGCTCTGATAAACATTAAGAAGCAGCTCCACTTAGAGAGGAGAAAACAGTTAAAGCAAATCCTCCAAGATGAAAACGAAGCAGCCATGCAAAAAGCTGAGGAAGCAATATTCTAGACGATGTATACAAAACTCTTGAAAAGAAAAAGTGCTTGACTTATTGAAAAAATTTCCAGTTTTTAAGCTCCATTTCGATCATAGTCCTTTCCTTTCTAAAACATACTATCAGTCTGTCTGCAACAACAAAAAAATTAAATTCTACAATTTTGGATACTTGCCAGTAAAAGCAGAGGGCTAACTAAGCACAGGATAAATACACAGACTACTTAGTAGTAGATGTTGGCTAGACCAAACAATGTGTGCAAATAAGTGGAGTCAAACCCATACGGTGACGAAAAGCAGATTATGACATCTTGACTTTATTTTGGAGGTTAACGGAACATCACTAAAAGTTCTGACCTTGGAGGATATGATGAAAGTTGTCCTTTAAGGAAATTTTAATCTGTCACAAATATGTAAAAAATACTAAAGCAAAGAAAGAAGAAATTATTGCCTAAGTCAAGGTTTAGGCAAAGAGGGTCTAATTACAGCAGCAGCTGAAAGAAAAAAAAAGTACTGCAGATATGCTATATCTGGAAACGGCACGAAAGTGAAGGTGTGAAACAAAGCCTACTTCTGAGGCTGCAGGCACATCAGTGTCATAAACAGAAAGGGAAGAGGACTAGAGATTGTGACGAGACAGCGAGCTCAAGAAATCTGACATAAATTGTTACATATATATTACCCAATTACCTTTTTTCTTTTTCATAAGTAATACTGTCCTACATGAATATTCTGTATCTTTTCTCCAAGCAGTTTTAAATCACTAAATAAGCAATTTAAGAGATTTAATTACAAGAGGATACAGTATGCATCAACACTCCTACTCTGTACATAGATAAACAATATAGATTAAAGGCATCTTTCCTTTGGAAATGACAACCTTCATACTGAAGATGATTAGTCAAAAAGGATTCATCAAAAACCTACTGCATATGAGGCAATACAGTGTATTAGTTACCACATGGCTCTCGGGCTGGAAAACCTGGGTTTAAATTGAGGCTCTCCCTTTAACTCTGAAAGCTTGGGAAGTTACTCAACCCTGTTTTCCAGTAAAAGAGGGATAATAGTAACTACATCGTTTAGCTGTCCACAGGACTGAATGAGTTAATACACACAATGTGCACAGAAAAGTAACTGGCATAAAATAAGCATCCAAACCATAAATAACTATTATTTGTCCTGTGCAAGGCATTGGGGGAAAGAAGGTTGCAAAATAAGTAAGAATCACCAGATCTAGGAATTTACCATCTATTTAGCAAGGCAAAGGTACCTTACCTTACATGTGCCAATTTGAGAACAATTAAGTGTGATACTAACCATTAATACAGTAAAAGATGAGAGATGGAAAAGATTAATGCAAAGTATGAAACCAAATGCTTCAAGAAAAAAGGCTTTCCTGAGTAGCTATTGGTTTTATTTTTTGTTCAGAAAACATCAGATCAGACAATTAACACAACTGGTAACAGGCAGCAGGCATTTCTTCAATCCTTAAATTCATTAATTTAAATGTAACTAATTTCATACTGGAGATTTAGGGTATCTAAAAAGTGAAGATGAAAGCTGCCAACCAAAGAACCCTTAAAAAGCGACTCACCAAAAAGGGCAACGAGATCTGGTAGTCCCGGTGGGAGGAGAAATTAAGAGATACCAAATCCAGGCCAGTGATTCTTTATAACATTTCATGACTAATACAAGTAATTCTGGAATTTCTGGTTTAATGTTTTGGGATACATTATAACTCACAGTAAATATCACACTAAATTTTATTATTAAAGCTTTACTGAAAGACTAGTGGAAAGGTTCCAAACTAGAAAAAATAAAGCTACAAGTATTTAGTGCACTCTGATACAGTTCTGCAATAGTTTCCTCCCAACTCTAAATAAAGTGGTCTGTCAAAAATCCTGTATTCTGTATTGATAAAATCTCTATGGCTTAGATAGAGCCATAAAGCTATTTAAAATTTCACTTAAATGTTCGTTTTTCTGACCATATAATAGGATCTAACCGAATCCTTCTGCAAAGGGCCTAAAGTAGTTCTCACTTTAAGAAATCTAAACCCAGAGACTGAGACTTGAATTGAACATAAGAAGTTTAGGTAAATAACCTATTGATCTATTATTTCATCTTGTGCTTGATTCAGTGACTTACAAATTGTAGATGCTCAATAAATACACGCCAAATAAACGTGAAGAGAACCCAGACCCGGGAAGTCTGTTTCCCAGCACCGTAGCTGTGCTGCCTGCAGTCCAGCTGGCTATAGACAAAGGGCGCAAGCAGGGCTGGGGGTGAGAGGCGGTGAGAGGGAGCGGTGTAAAGTGAGATCATCACACACACAGGTCTTTCAGAGGAAATGTTCATATTTCTAAAATCCTTCATCAGAATTAGTCATCTACAAGCATTACCAAATAAACATCTTCTTAGGGTAAAGTTTTTGAGAATTTTTTTTAAATATTTTTTCTTTTCACATTTTTATCATTTTCTCCATCGCATGTTCATTGTTCTTCATTAAATTTATTTTGTCAAAATAACATGAATTCTGAATTACTACTGTTATGTTTCACTTGACAGTACTGCTGTAGGTTTTAATATCGGATATCTTTTGCAAAACAAAATTCACAAGTTAACAACCACAATAAACTAACAGATTTCCTAGATTATCCTTTAATTCATAAGAAAGATTTAGTCCTCCAGCTTAGGGACTCTGCCAAGGGGACAGAATTTTGCAAAAATACTTTTAACGTTCTAACACAGTAGTAGTAAGCTAGGGCAAATGTAAGTATGACGGCAGGATGTCAACATAGCTGAGGAGTCCACTGGACTCGCAGATGTGCTTTAGGGAAGACTGTGGATTCACTGAAATATACAAAAATTGTACTATTACACACAAACTTTTTTTTCTGGGGAGAATAGAGCTCTCATTTCTCAAAAGGTCAATGACTACCCCCACAACCCAAATTAACAACCAGTGAAAAAGAGGCATCTAAATTTGTGAAAACAGACGCTAAGAAAAACGTTAAGGCACGGTTTTCACTCATTTTATGATCTACTTCACCATTAGAGCCATTTTGTTGAAACACAATGTTTCTGATTATCTTTTTCTTTTCCTTAAATCCTTGTCTGGCACTATTACAATTTCTTCCTGGGCCTAGGTAATTAGCCTTCCTTTAGCATAAAATTGTTACCTTTCTGAAAACCCAGGAACATTTTCCTATGTTTGTAATTTGCAAGTTGATTTAATAAATTAGAGATAGCTTTTTTCCTATTATTTGGTATTTTAGTTAATAAGACACATCAAATGTTTTTTGGCATTCTTAATAAAACATCCCAATGTAACTATTACTTTAAGATTTTTTTCATTTTAACAAAAAAGGGTAATTGCGGTATAACGTTATGAGGCTACAAATTAGCCTAGAGTAATAAAGTCCAGATGCCCCCATGGTCTACCAGATTACCATGAACTGTGTGTAGAGTGTTGCATTCTTTACTACTTGACTCCAGACTTTCCAAATACCAGCCAAGTGTAATGAAGCAAAGGGACACAAAGCTGGGGTCTCTGCCATGCCCTAACACACACAGCAGTGGGCACGGTAAAGAGCTCACTGTGCACCGTGCTTCCAGACCACCTCACGCTTTAATCTTCCTGAACAAACTTCAATTCCTTTAGGGCTTCCTTCTCTGAACAGGGAAGTCTATCCCTCCCCTATCATGGTTTCCAGGTAGTCTTAGGGCGCTCTAGTATATCCCATTGTGACCTCGGGCTTTTGAAATTCAGTAAATTCTAAAGAAAAGTTAAAATTTTCCCCAAATCTGACTGAGTTTTGGGCCTAAAGGTTTCCATGTATCCACATATGAAATTCAACCAGACGATATGATCAAAACACCACCACTGATGAGAAGAACCAAAGACCAAATCCAGACGCAGAAAAGTCTTTTATACAGTATGTAAGCTGCTTCTGCTCATTCATTCACCCATTCAGTTAAACATCAGACCTACTGTGTGCCCAGCTGTGGAGACGCAAAGGAAATAAAACATAGCTCGGATCCTTAACAGACTTAGCCTATCAGGTCGATTTCAAATTTTCGGGGCAATTGGAGCAGCATGCAGAGACTGCAGCCTTACTTGAACATTACACAAATTCAAAAACTTAATCCTCGAGACAGCCAGAGGCACTTCCTGCCCATCCTGAGTAGGATTTCTGCAGTACTTGACATCAGCAGCACAAAGAAAACAGATGGGAATGTTTTTAATTTTATCCTTTACTTAGGATATTTATCAATTACATGTTATAATGACACTTCAAACTTAAGAAAAAGATAACTTGGCTTTAAATCTAAACAATACACTATTCTTGCAGCAGACAAAAGGGATTTCCCTCCTTCATTAAGTTCTTATTTAAGGACATGCCAGTTTGTAGTCCTCATAAGAGGCATGGCATTAAAAAAACAAAAAAGATGAGTTTTCTCCTGTTTCCAAATTCTTGTCAGTCACCCTAGATAATCACAAGTAGAGTGAAAGGAAAAAATTAATATGTACAGAACACCATCACATCTCCCAGTTGAATGTTTTTCCAAATGGCATTTTTGTAAATTAAAATTACTAACTAAATCCAAGATCAGCAAGCAGCTGCTAAGTGATGAAGAATTTAAACTTTAAAGCAACTATGTAATTAATCGGGGAACTTAACCTTGTAACTCAAACCTAGTAAAACAAACTAAAGGTGAAAAAGATCCTAATAATTTTAATTTATGAGTGGGAGTATATCTCTATCTATATAGGTGTTTATGCCCACATTATAAATTTGTGGGGGTTTTTTGGGTCACCTCTTCCAAGATCAATCAAGAGGAAAGACAGTAACATACAAAAGTTGGGAACTGGGGACACTTTCTTAAAGATTTCAGCAGTATGTTTCCTTCATACGGTATTACAACAAATGCTCTACAGAACTGTGAGCTGAGGCCTTTGATATGAATGAGACCTGTCTTGAGAAGAGCACTCATCGTTGCCCAAAACAGTTCAGAAATGTTACAGATTATAAGATTTTTGGCTTGGATTACAGTAGATAACTTTGAAAAATGTCCTTCAAATATTTAAAAAGGCAAAGTATATTTTTCTCCACCTGCTAAATTATTGAACTTTTTGCATAAGAACGTCATTCAAGTTTTCTAAAATGAGAAATGAGTTTACATTAAACATCTCTAAAATATGTACCTTTTTTTTTAACAATACTGCCATGAGACATATTTGTAAAATTATCCAGACTTAGATAAAAGTAAATGAGAAATTTAAAAAGGGGAAGCCTTGAACACTATTAATTCTTTCCCATATGAAAAATACAGACATTAGCAGAATATTCATGAAATAAAATGAAAACATTACCTGGTTTCTAAGGCACACCGCTAGTTATAACACCTACAATGGGATTTATTTGATGAACTGCATTAAGCTTTCAGAACATGTGCTGCAACTCAGGTAGGAGGCAACTATTCACATGTCAGTGTAGTCAAGAAAGGCATTTCAACTCATCTGCAATCACTCAGACATTACTGATGCAGTATTTGGAAGAGTTCTGCATGGCAGATTTTTTCAGACTGGCATACGGTGCTCAATGTTTTAGAGGGTTAGGTAAACTCAGCTCTCTTTTGTTCAACACTGCCTCATTTCCACTGCATAAAGCTTGGTCTCTAGTTCCATTATCCAATGCCTGCCTTACATCAAGCCGTATACTTCGTTGGTACCACATAAAGTGATTACATTATGAAAGGCCTCTAGATCACTTGGTTCAAATGTAATAGCTGGTTCCATTAATTTTCCAGGAGCAAGGGAACCCTCTCCAATAATTCTCAGGTTGATAAATTTGATTTTCCAAGTATTCTCCACAAAAGGACAGCGGATAAGTCCAAAAATTTGTTCAAAAATGCCCAAACAAGAGTTCCCTCGGTGAACAGTCCCAGCAACTCCAACCATAACGAGACCATGGGGAGAAGAGGCACATTTCAGTCCACGGGAATCCAGGTTGGGACTAAGAAAAAGATATTCTTCTTTCACTAGTGACAGCAGACGAAGGCTCACAATGTCTGCTCCATGGTAGTCTATCACATTTTGTTCAGAAGTCTTGTAATAAAACCTAAGCTTGACATCATGCCAGAAGTGCTGTGGCCCCCATTCATCTTGAGGAGGTCCCAGAAAAGGATTCTGAGAATTAAGAAGTTGAAAGAACCAGTGACAGAATTCTTCTCCTAATCGATGAAAATCAACTTTTTCAGCTTTTTTATCTTCTTTTTCCTGCTGATTAAGATAAAGAAAGTAAATATAAAATAAAACCAAGGTTAATTCTTGTACCTATTTTTCTATCTAGCCTGTTTCAGAGCTAAGTTTTAAGGTACTGATTATAGCAGAAAGGAAATGAAAACATGTGAACTCAGTGAGTCCATCATGTATAGTAAATTCTTCTTTACAAAAAGGGGAAAAATCATTTCAGGATTTCCCAGCTTAAACACCTGAAAATTCAGCTAAGAAATTAAGATTTAACAAAGCCTCTTAAAATATCAGCATAAACCGTCAATAATAATGATTATATAAGCATTTTCTCTTGATCACATGTGGCAGTGGTTTCACAGATAATATCTGTCAAAACCTTCAAACAGTATGCTTTAAATGGATACATTTTGTTGCACATAAATTATATCACAATAAAGTGGATAAATAAATTAGCATTTTCACTGTCTTTAAACAGATACTTCTAATATGATTGAAATAGGTCATATTCTATGATTGGGATTAATTTTATAATATTATTTTTCTGTTTTTCAAAAGAAATGTTATTGCAAAAATATATCTGCTAGGCTAGATTTCATTCATCTCTGTATTCCAGAACACAGTACCTCGTTTAGATGGTAAGGGATCTTGTATTTACTGAGCACATGCTATTGAATATACTGGGCACTGTGCTTGACACTTAAATACTATTTCCTTGTACCTTCACAAGCCTTATGACAGATATTATCATTATGCCCATTTTACAAAGAAAACAAAGCTCAGAGAAGTCAAGTTAATTGCTCAAGTTCACACCTAGCATAAGGGCAGATTTGAAGTCACATCTGTCTGATTTCAAAGTCAATGTTCTTTTCAGTACATTAAGAAAACTTCTGGAAGACATTTTCCTAATGTAAAAGCAAATATCTCTCACTATAAAACCTCATTAATTCAAAGTATGTGGTACGTAGTTTAAAACTCCGCAAATTACAGGTTCATTCGATCAACATTTAAATATTCAGACAATACCTAAAATGTACACTAAAGATACAAAGAAACAGGAATAGCCAATGTCAGCCAGAGGAAATTACATCAGGGTTTTTTCCAGCTAAAAAAAAATCAAACGTAAAAACATTTAAGTTTCTTTCATGGGATTTTTGCAATTTAATACCAAAGAAAGTCTTCAAAGTGAGAAAGGGCTTACGATAGCACTCTTTTAAAGTGGAAAAAACATTACAGAGAACTAGAGGCTAAATTAAAATTAAATTGATCTTGCAGCTTATCTACTCTGTTTAATAATCCAAGGGTCCTTATTCGATAAAGAGAAAAATATTGTTTTCTCACAAATCAATAGATTACGTATACATTACTAAATGCCAGAAATATTTTGTCTCTTAGGTGCTTTAGTAGTCTTCCTTTAGGTTGCAAAAGATATGAAGTAAAGCTAAAATTAGAAAAAACAAGTAAAATATTATTATTAACCAAGCTATCCCAGGTCTAGGATTATCTAAAGAGTTTCAGACAGAACTACGGTTCAGGATGTAACTATAGCATCTATTTTACCTGCTGAAAGACTCTAACATTCTCCGTCTTTACTGGCTCTGGAGTTTCCTTCAATTTCAGTTGTAATTGCTTTTTCCAGTAATCCTTTGCATGCTGAATAAGGTTGTGTTTTTCAGTAGCTGGAGGTATAATAACCCCCTGTGCTGCCAAGTACTTAAAGATGACTTCTCGGTGGACTTTCCTACGCCTCAAAAGTTCTTCTGCACTTTGACTGTACACTAATATTGCACGAATGGCATCTAGAAGGAAATTGTAAAGATTAATAGAAAATCACGAGCCACTTTGTAAATCTGTCCAGGGTCAGCAGAAACTGCATCAAATATTTATAAACTCTTGTTACGGCATTGGTGCTTCTGCATGACGTGTTTAAATACCAGAAAGTGGGTTGTCAGGTTTTGGGTCTAAAAAAAAATTCTTTATGCTTTAAAATTCCCTACCTAACATTTCCTCTTTCTTTTGCTTCTCATAAGAAACAGTGAAATTCAAGCATTTTCTTTTAAAGAAGTGTGTTTTAAGAAAAAAATTAAGCCAGAGGAAAAAAAATTAATTTTCTAGTCAGGTCAGTGGATCTAAATTCATTTACAATCCCTAAAAATAGGTGAAATGACAATATTTTAGATGTGCAAGGGCTTTCAGTTCAATCTCCTCACTCTACAGACAATGAAAAGTCAAGGATACACCAAGAACTGGCAGAACCAAGACTTGTATTCTCTTTTCAATTAAAAAAATTTTACATTACACAACAAAGATTATTTTTAACATGCATGAAGTACAGAGAATGGCGATAAAATGAACTCCCATATGAACACCTCGGAGCTTAAGACGCAGGAAATTCCTGTACCTCTGGGGCCTCATATCGCCCGTCCCTCCTGCCCAGTCCCTCTCGCCCCTCACCCACCCCTCGCAGGGCGCTGGGCGCTGCAACCCCGAGCGCGCCGCGGCAGCCCTGCTTTTCCGCGCGGACGCACAGCACGGCTGCGGCCCCCACACGGGGCAGCCTGGGCTCTTCCGAGCGTTCTGCAAGTTCAAGGCATCAATCTGCCGTCTTGAGTAACCAGCTGTTCACGCAGCGCTGCTTGGAGGTCAGTCTACGTGGATATACACAGCTCGAGTTCATGCGTTTCCCCTGTTGTACCAGTTTATCACACGACCAGACCCCAGGCTGCTCATCCGGCTGTTGACAGGATGTGTGGGTGAGGCCCGGGGAGGGCGGGGAGACCGGGGAAGCCGGGGAGGGCGGGCAGACCGGGGACGGCGGAGCAGGGCGGGGAGGCCGAGGAGGGCGGGGAGGCCGGGGAGGCCGGGGACAGCGGAGAGGCCAGGGAGGTCCGGGAGACAAGGGACGGCGGAGAGAGCGGCCGTACCTTGGCGGTCGTCAGGCTGCACCAGGCGGTTGGTGACGGTGTCGCACAGGGCCGTGATCTCGTCGTTGTCCAGGAGGCCGAGCAGGTTACGACAGCCCTCCATCTCCGGGTAGCTGAGCCCAGACATCTCGACCCCCAGGCGGCGGGAGAGGACGACGCCAACAACGTCGCCCCCACGCCCGCCGGCCGGCGCCTCGGCAACAGACACCGGAAGTGCCTGCCGGTGTTCGCCGCCAGGGGCCTCGGGTATTCCGGAGCCACGCCGGAAGTGGTCGCCAGTGAGGTCACGCAGGAACGCGGCGCCGCGCACGGCCTGCCGGGCTGCCGGGACAGAGAGGCGTCGCGCGCGCCCCGCTTTCTGCAGCGCCGCGTCCGCGCTGAGGCGCCGCCTGCCGTAGCGGAGCGCGGGCGTCGGGAGCCTGTCCTGCGGCGGGGCGCCCCGGAGGCTGCGCGGGCCAGGGAGTGCCGGCTGGCTCCCGCGACGCCGGCGGCCCACGGCACAGGCTGCGTCCCCGCCCGGCGCGCCGGATCCCCGCGGAGCGCCCCCAGGGACACCGGCCGCGCTCCGACTGCGCCGTCCCGCCCGCCCTGCGCGGGGGCCTCGGGACCCGTAGGCTGCCGGGCCGCCCTGTGCTCCCGTGCCCACGGGCGAGCGCCACCGTCCGTCCCCGGCCTCCGTCGCGGAGGCTCGGCGGAGACGCCCACGGGCCCTCGTCGGGCCGGCGCCGGGGAAGCCTGGGCGCCGCCGCGGGCCTGTGGCCGGAGGGCGACAGCCGACAGGGCCGCAGCGGGGACCCGCCGGCGGCGCGTTGTCGCTTGCCTGTCTCCTCCCGTGTTCCCGCCATATTAGACTCGTTAACATTTCATTAGGGTATTGCCAGTTAGTGGCTGAAAAGTACACATCTGCAAATCCAGGTGAGCGTATAACATCTTAAAAATATGACAGCTAAACGCCAGTCATAAAGTGCGCTGTAAGCATAGTCTTTAAAACAAGGCGTTCAAAACGTGGTTAAGCTAATTTGCCAGTGGATGTTACGTGGGGTTTCGTTTACTCAACAGATAGCAGTTTTTCGTTAAACATTAATGAGTGCCCACTATGCTAAGGATTGAAGATTAGAGAAACGGCACACACCCTCCTCCAGGGAGCTTTAGGAGTGTTGTAAGTAAAGAAATGACACGTAAATGCTCATATTGGGCGTGAGACGACAAGGAAGGCATGCCCAACTTCGTCTTTCATTCATTAAAAAAAAAATGTATTGATTGAGCACCTAAGAGTTGCCAGGCACTGTTGTGATGCTGGGAACAAATGCAGGTCCTTTGGAGCTTGCTTTCTAGTGGGAGGAGAGACAATAGACATGTGAGGGACGACAGACTAGGCCGGGAGATGCTGTGGGGAACCCCAAAGGAGGGGTCTGGGGAGGATGCTGCTCCTTTATACAGGCTGTCAGGAAAGGCTTCCCTCGGTGACACTAAGGGACAGAGCGAAGGGAGAGAGGGAAGCGCAGGAGTGCAGGAGGAGGCCTCAGGGGCTCTGCGGGAGGCGCGCGCAGTGAGGGCGGAGCTGCGGTCGAGGCTGACGTGGAGCAGAGTTCCCGGCTGCGGCGCCGCTGGCACTTGGTGCGGCGCAGTTCTTTGTTGTTCGGCCTGTCCTGTGCATTGTAGGATGCTCACAGCATCCCTGGCCGCTACCCAGTGGATGCCAGTAGCACCTCCTCCCCCAGGTTGTGTCTACCAAAAGCATATCCAATTTGCCAAATGTCCGCTGGGTGGCAAAGCCACCACCGGTTGCGAACCACTAACAGAGAACCACCTGTCCAAAAATGCTGTCTGAGACGATGAAAATGTTCTGTATCTGTGCTGTCCACTCCAGTCACCATCGCCACATGTGGCTATTGAGCTCTTCTAATGTGGCTAATACAACTGACGAACTGAATTTTAAGTTGTATTTGAATTTTAATAGCCACATGTGGGTAGTGGCTGCTGTATTGGATAGTGCAGATCTAGAGCCTTCCGGGCCATTATCAAGCCTTGACTTTTATCTTTTACCTCTCTGTCTTCATTTTGTGTTATTTCTCAGTCTCTCACACCGGACTAGTCTCCGTGGCCCCCTCACTATGTGTTCAGGAAACTTGCCATGCAGGTCCCTGCCTCGGAGCCTTTGCTCGTGCTGTTCCTGCCTGGCACACTCTTCCCTCGGATGTCTGAATGGCTCTTTCCCTTCCTCACTCACGTTCCTGCTCAAAGATCACCTGTGACAGAGGCCTTCCCTCCTCGCCCTGTTGCGTCGCCACCAGCGATGCCTTCTTACTTCCGCCTCCCCCTCGCTTACTGTTCTCCAGCACTTACTGCATACTCCGTGTGTGCTGCCTGTCAGTAACATGTGAGTTCTGTGAGCCAGGGAGTTTCATCTGTTTTGGTTTTTTTTCTTCATTGCCTCTCACAGAGCCTGGTCCACGGTCGGTGTGCAATGAATATTTGTTGAATAAATGAATGAGTTGTAAAGCCATTGGAGGATTTTCAGCTGAGGAACGGCATTCTCGGAATTGCTTCAGACAGGATGGTTTTGGCTGCTGGTGTGAAGAGCAGACTGCGGCAGGCCAAGGGGAGAGGCAGGGAGCCTGATCTGGAGACTGCTACAACAGGCCAGGCGAGAGGGGAGAGGGCCTGAGTTCAAGTAGAGGGCACCGTAACAAGTCAGCGGTGACTGCAGGGTTGGGTGTGGGCAGCTGGAGCTGCTCTTTACTGAGAGAAGACTGGGAGAAGTAGGTTTCAATGGAGAAATCTGGAGTTATCAAGAGGTATCAGGCTTTCCGGAGAAAGTGGTGATGCCGAAGAAAGATTAAGCAAAGAATGAGGAGTGGGGCAGAGGGTGAAGAATACAGGTAAAGGGAACAGCAGTGAAAAATGCATGGAACAAAACAGCATGGCTCTTTTTGGCTGGAGCCAAAGACAGTACAGGAGCCATAAGGTGAAGAAAAATTCAGTAAAATCCTAACAGGAAGGGCTCAGCAGCAGGCCCTTCACAGACTTCATTCTTACAACCTTGCAAGAACAGGTGTCTGCTTGTAACAGGTGAGGAAGTCTGACTGAGCTCACCTCAGGGGTGCACTTAATTGCTTAAGGTTCCACAACCATACAACTATCATGCTGGAATTTGAATACAACTCTTTGAGCTGTTTCCATTAAATCAAGTTCTGGTAGTTTCACTTAATACTTTTTTTTTTTTTTTTTGAGGAAGGTTAGCCCTGAGCTAACATCTGCCACCAATCCTCCTCTTTTTGCTGAGGAAGACTGGCCCTGAGCTAACGTCTGTGCCCATGTTCCTCTACTTTATATGTGGTACGCCTGCCAGTGGAGGGCTTGCCAAGCGGTGCCATTTTCGCACCCAGGATCCGCACCAGTGAGCCCCTGGCCGAAGCAGAACATGCAAACTTAACCACTGCACCACGGGGCTGGCCCTCTGAATACTTAAGAAAAAAAATTTCCCTAGATTAGAGTGGTTTGGGGCCTTAGATCTTACTATTAAAATATCCATTCACCCAAGAGTAGTTATTTAAGTACTTATTAATAGGGGACTTCTTTAAATACCCTGGAAACAGAGTTTCCAAGAATGCTCTATGAATGTAAGAGGAAATCGTTTACCTTCTAGGGACATAGGATGTCCCAAATGTTGCTTGAGATCTGTGGTTTTCAAGCCTTAGTATCAGAATCATCTGGAGGACTTGTTAAACGACAGACTGGTGCCACATCTGACCAAACTTGAGCACTTCTAACAAGTTCTCAGGCGATGCCGCTCCCGCCGCTCCCAGGCCCACACTAAGAATCGTGCTAGTGGAGGATGACATCCACCAGCCGTCTCCACCAGCCTTCCTTCTGTCCCTAATCGCTGACCCTCAGGCAAGTCTGACCCCCTCCTGGGATGGACTGCATGCACTCATGCTCTACATCTCTAGGGAAAACCTCACTGCAGAATGGAAACTGCATGGCATTATGGTTTTAGGAGGACACCTGATTTTTCAGTCCCACCTCTCCATTTATTAGCTGTGTGATTTCAGTCATTTTTTTAACGTCTCTGAGCCTTGGCGTCTAAAATGCAGTGTTATCTACCTTTAAGTTGTTTTAACAATTAGACGTTAACACGTATAAAGTAGCTGGTTCTTCTCCAGTGTGCAGCACTCATAAATAAGGCATGAACCTCTCTCCCATTTTTAGTTTTTATTCCATGTAACATTGGATTGCCTCTATTTCCTATCTTGATATACAGCCAAAACTTCTGCCCGTTATCAGTTGATTCTTGAAATCAGTATGGATCTTATGCCAGGAAAAGCAATCTAATCTGTTTACCTTGGAAGCGTATTTAGTAATATCTGATTGCTTCCCAGAATTCCTCAAGTTTCAGAAAAGAAAAGTACAAAGTCTAGATAATTCCAATAACTTTATCTAAATACCTCAATACCTTTAATAGTCTCAGATCACACTACTGTAAATCAGACTGAGAATTCCAGATCTCAGCTCTAGAATGCTTCAGTAACTGTTTTTCAAAGATTTGTAATATGTGCAAATTACTGTATTTAACACAATATCCATTCTTTCACTTGCAGTGCTGTCTCATCGCATCAGAGGCTCTTTTTCTACTTCAGCCCGTTTTTTCTAGTTGTGAGTTATATAGCCAATAGTGTGTGTGTGGGGGGGGTTTCCTTTTATTGAACCAAAAAAGGAGGAGTCCTCATGCCCAAGGACCTCACTTTTAGAGAGATTATTAATTGGCTCAAACGTTTTCCCATTGAAAAGCTTTTGTAGGAAGTAATTTTCATCATCATTTACATATTTCAAAGTGACCTCACAGTCTTTGTTTTTCGTTTTAAGTTCCACCAGATTCTTCATCTTCGCAGAATTACCAATGTAGACAAATCCACCCAGTCTTACTTTGGGGAAGTGCTGGTACTTGTCTTCCACCTACGAAGTTTGCAGAGGATACCGTATCACACTGAAACCATTCACCTAAAATGACTTAGCAACCAGCCTGTCACCAACTTGTAATTCCTGCGTATGGACATTAGTTGAAATAATGTCTATTTTGTGTAAATTTTTAGAGTTTTGTTTTTCTGTAATGTTTTAAAAAAAATCAATCTGAATATGGTAATAATATTAAGTGAAATATATCATTCTCTTATGAGACATAATAGAAATTACTTAGTATCTTAAGCCTGACTCCTTTTGAAGCAAGGTGCTACATAAAAGTGAACACTTCATTACCAAGGACAAAGTTTTATTGAACAAATCTATGTACAGTACAAAAAATTCTTGAAATGAGACACTACTGTTGATTTATTGCAGTTCAATGGCTCAGTTTTAATTTGTACTCTTATAAAATGCAAAGTAAAATAATTTAATGTTCAACAAGGAAGCACAAATTTCCTTTCTTGCTGAATCTGTAATATCTTTCACATATTAACAATTCCAAAATGCATATGCAGCATTTAGTCATTCTGAAAAGGTGTTTTACAGTACCAAATAAATTAAAAAATAAACACTATCATCCCTTTTAGGTTTTTCATCCATACAACAGTTTAAACCAAACGTGAAAGGAGTACGGCTGAACCTTCAAGTGTGATTTGAAAAGAATCACAAGCTCAATGTTATAAATTATCTACCTATTATATAGTTGGTGGTTTAAAAAAAAAATGAACATGGCTAAAGCCCAAAGTACCAGTGTCCTTGTCCACGGAGATTCCCCTTTTCTACCTTCTCCATAATATCTGAGCAGCAAAAATTCAGATTTGCTATTTCTTGACCTTACTGAAGCATAGCAGAAAGTTAATATTTAATGTTGTGAAGGAAATTTTTATTTAAAAGCAAAGGATTGAAACTTGGTCCATGTAAGATAATACATGCTCAAACTAAAAGGAATAGAAGCGAAAAAGAGACCAATCTGAGGAATAAGAAGAAAGCTTCCTTTTCTTCTCAATCTCAAATCAGAACTGTTGGAAGTTTATGCACCCCATAAAAGCAAAATGATGTAAGTTTATGTTTTATAGGACATACATAATAAAGTGTACATATTCTTTCAATAGCAATTATTTGAGAAGTATATAAAGAGGTTAGAACAGTGTGGTCAAACAGAATTTTATAAAATACTCCTTGATTTAGTTATGTATAAATCGATTTGATCTCAGTCTTTCAGAAACAGTTTTCCCTTAGCAACACGAAAGTAGAAATAAAACCTCAAAGACAAAAGAATAACAAGTAGACTATGTTTAAAACATCTTGCAAGATGATGAGAATAACAATTTGCAGACATGGATTTATGTCAATCGTTAACAACTTATAAAAAATAAAAGGTTAAAAATGTGGTAAAATGTTAAGTTGTAATTTTAAACTTCTGGAAAATGTACAAAGCAGAAATTATCTTAAAAAAAAAACCCCTCCATTGTCCAAATGAAGTAGTTTTTAAACAGACTTTTTATTACATGATGTATTTTAGACTGAACTGAAATATCACCCAACTGTTCTATTTTTAGTATCAGGAAGTATGGAAAACATGTTCTTTTTAAGTTGACCTCAAATGATTTAAAAATCTGAGTTGTGTTTACTTATCTATTATTTAAATATAAATTCCACAGCCTAATGTAGGCTATATGACAAAACAAAAACCTAAATTTGACTAGAATGGACTTACGACTCTCAATTGCATAGTAGTGAATGCCCATTAAAAATAAACTAGTGAAACTGGAAAATTTTTTTTTAGATATCTGACCTATCATGACCTGAAAATCCTAATTTAATAAAGTCTGGAGGCTACCCTGGAAGAAATGTTCCACTTTCTTAGTAACTTCATTCAAGAAGCTTTAATATCAAAAAATTTGTAACAGTAGGGTCTGATGAGATTAACTGCTTTGAACAAAAATGTATCAGCTGGAATAACTGGAATATTTGGTTGACATTGGTACACCAGTAGCTCCATTTCTGAAGAATTTGCCTTTGCATTTTTGTTTATTTTATTCCTGCTATAGATTAACAGACTACTATTAGGTAAAAGATCTTTAAGCTTCCTCTTTTAGAGAATGTACAAGTGGAACACATCTAAGAGGGTATTTTAAAAAACATTTTTTGTTTTAACAATTTATTGACTATTAAGATAAAATCTTCCTTAGGAAAATTACTGGTCATCAAGGAAAATAAACGCATCAATATATCTTTATCATGTTCTTGCTGTGCAAATTTTTGTGTAAATTTTTCCTTTTATATATAAAAATTACTCTTCAGACCAAATTCATCATTAATAAATAAAGTATGAGTCATATGGCTTATTTTAGAATTAACTCTTCTAATTGAATAAAACCAATGAATTCTTGACCTGATTCTTAGCTGATATATTTTCTTACAGCAAGTTATTTTTATAGGACTTTACTTAGATAACTCACATTAATGTCTAAAGGACCTTACTATGAATCATCAAGCAATGTCCTAACACAACTCTATATACAAATAGAAATATCCCAGTGTGCTTATACCATTATTCACATTGAGGAATTTGCAATTCAGTGTTTTCCTTCAACTAGATAGCCTTTAATGGTCTTAGATGCCTCCCATCGCTCCCCAAAGTTACTGATGGTACTTTTGCCATTTAATTGACACTGCTGCCTTTTAAATATAACTCATTGGTATTACAAAAATGGAAAGTGGAGCACTATTGTCATTTTCTTTTGTTTTGTAATTTTCAATGCTGGCGTGCCATTCATTGAACTTTGACCTGTCTAATTAACCACCTGGAAACAACTTACAATCTTTTATGGATAGCATGATGGTAACTCAAGTTTTATTTCCATGTATCAGTTTCCAAATTATAATAAACCAAATAGCAAGGTTCCTTAACCCATGTTTGACCAGAAGGGAGGACAGAACCTCATTATGCATGACAAGAAAACAAATCTCATTTGTAGAACACTTTAAGTTGTTTATTGTAAACCAACCGTACCCCCTTTTTTATAATGGGTTAACTTTTCCCTTTCGGTAAGGCCATAGCTGGTTTTTCTTTCTGACTAGTTGTCTGAATATATTTCTCACATAAGCGAAACTGAACATGCTGCTATTAATCATCATCTACTTTTTTAAAAGTGTGGTTTTCTGGATAACTGGTACTTTGGGAGTTTTGTAATAACCCTTTTGGAGTCTAAACCAGCACATCTCTGGGAGTTATTCTAGAAAATGTGCTTTATCTTTATCTCTAGAAATCCGAGACCGCTCTAAAATTAAGGCCATCAAGGAAAGAGCAAACTGATGATGCATTTTCTTGTAGTGCTTTGTTCACACTACGGCTTGATCGACAGATCTTTCTGAAACATTTTTATCAGGCACCTGTAAAACAGAACATGTCTGTTAATTCAAATTTTATAGATGTTCAACTGGAATTCTACGTCAGATTCCTGTTTAATTTATACTTTTACTCATTCAAAGAATATTTATAATTAGAAAGGCAAGCTCTTCTTTTGCTCAATTTTGTTTTTCAATTATTTTCTGGTTCTTTCTTAGTTCTGTTTTTGTAACAGAGACTCAACTTTCTTCAGTTGATATTCTGGCATGCAGATGAAAAACATTTCCCTCATAATGACTTTGTTTCTGGAACTTTTATTATATGAAACTCAGAATGAAGAAAAGCCTTAGACACAGTGAAACAGTATGATCAGAGTATGAAACACTTGTGTTCAAGTTCTGGCTTCCACAAGTTCATAGGCCTGTGCCTATACAAATTAGTTAACTTGTGAATTCAGTTGCTTGATCTATAAAACAGGAATAGTAATATCACCTCATAGTGGTTGTATGAATTAAAGGAAATAAAGTATGGGGTAGTGCTTTATTAACTGACATACAAATGTTAATTTTTTAACCTTATAAAGATCTATGGCATTTTCTATTTCTACAGATATACCTACTGAGAAGACAGAAGACTTACTTTCATCATCTGAATCAAATCCAAAGAGTGTCTGACATTTCTTTTGTGCAAGGTGAGCCTCAAGTGCTTCTGCATTACAGTAGGTGGTCAGGCATTTGCCACATCTCAATCTTTTCACTGATTTTTTACAAACATTATCTTGATCAGAACAGGCATCTACTCTATCAGTCAGAAATTTTCTGCGTTTTGGCATACTAAGGTACCGTTCATCAAGGTAACTGGGAGGCAATGGTCTGACATATGGCTTTGTTAAAATTAAGCCATATGAAGTGTGTTCAGTTGTCAGATTTGGTTTGGAGGGTGCCTGAGATGCTGGCAGGGTATTGTGTTCTTGTGGTACAACACTGGGTAAAATGGAGCCATTTTCTGTCCTGATTCTATTTGTATCAGTTTTCAAAGCAGGATCTGATGAAACTAAAGGTGTCTGCTCTATTCCACTGTGTCCATTGACTAAATCACTAATACTACAGTTATTTTCAGCATTTGGCTCTATGTCAGGCATCTTTTGGTCTATCAAGCTTATATCAGAAACAGTGTCATCAGAATGTTCATTTCCATTCTGAACTAAACTGTCTGTTTTCTTTTCCATACTTTCTATACACGTCTTTGGTTCTGCAGAATCTTTCCTTGATTTGCTAGTAGAAACTGGCAGACTAACAGTTTGTTTCTCATTACTAGATGAGTCTTTTTCCTGACGATTAGGATTTGTGTCTGTAAGAACATCCCAAAGAATTGCTTCACTTGGCTGTGCAGATGATTCTGGTGTTTTACTTAAATAGTGCTGAGCTTCATGTTCATATAGCAGAGGAAGATCTTCGAAAAGCTCATGGCATTCTGGAAAACTACACTGAGCTTGAAAAATCCTGTGACTTTTTGTGTGCTGAGCCAGCTGGAATGGCAGCTTAAATGACTCATTGCAATTAAAATGCAAACAAAAGTACGCATTTGGATAGCTGTGTCTATTAAGGTGATCTATAAAATGTTGAGAATCTTCAAACTGCCTCTGACAAAATTTGCATTTTCCTTTGCTCCACTTCATTACTGTTTGCCGCACATTTAAATCAGTTGGGTGAACAGTCCTTGCATGTTTATTTAGAAATCCAATTCTTTTAAATATCCTAACACAGCCAAGAGCAGGGCACTTAAAGTTTCCTTCTTGGTCTGTAGCATATATGTCTTTCGGGTGGCACACAGTTCCATTGATTTTATGAAGCACTGAAGTTTCTTGATTCAGGTCATAATCATCTTCTTCATAATCACCTTCTTCGTCCTCTTCCTCCTCATAGTCATCCTCACATACAGGTAAAGGTTCTGCGACTTTATTTAAAGAAGTATCAGGACTGCCATTTTCAATAATGTTTTCAATGTCTTCTGATACACTTATGGGAATTTCAGTGAATTCAGCCACATGTGCAGGGATGACTTCTTTGTTTCCATCACTGGAAACAGTAATAGTTTCTACTTCCAAATCCTTATTATGAGAATTCCCATTTTCAAATGAAATGAAAGAATTGGAACAATTTATTTCTTCCAAAGCAGGGATTTCCTGATCCTCCTGCTGAGGTGCAGCAATTTGCTGTCTCTGTATTTTCTTAACATGATTCTTTAAATGCTTCTGCATAAGTCCTCTGTTTCGAAATTTCCTACCACATATTACACATGAAAAACTGCCCTTTTTCTGATGAGCCTGGGCATGCCTTACAATGTGCCCACCTAGAAATTCTTTGTTACATAACATACACCGATGTCTTGGGACACTGTGATCTACTTTGGAAGCATTAAGAGCTGTGAAGTTTTTCTTTGTATTAATATGACCTTTAGGTTGCACTCCAGGTATCTCATCAGAATCAAGCTCTCCAGTGCTCTGATCTGTAAGAGAGTCAAGCCCTTTATCTAAGCCTTGCTGTTCCACCGCCTTTTTTAGATTACCTGTACAATTTTCCAGTGTACTTTCATTTAGAAATCTAACTGCTGATTTATCACTCAGTAAAGCCACACAGTTTTTCTTAATCATTACGAAGTTCCAGAATTCAGGATCAAAAAACAATCCCTTTTTCAAAATTGGAAGTAATTCAAAACGAACACGATTTTGAACACTACTTGTGCCTTCATTATATTCTTCATCTGGACGTTTGTAAAGCTCTTCAACAGTATGATAAGCTTCCAAGGAGCGCTCAAGAAAAAATATTGAGAGTGCACAAATCCTGAGAATCTCCAAATCATTTGGCAAAAAATGTGCAATTGTTTTATAAATTAGACATTTAGTTTTGGGATCATCATGAAGGTCTAGCTGTAGAGCACAACCACATATTTCAACACAAATTTGTAAGCCTTCTTCTTCAACCTGTAAAAAGAAAAATATTACTACTAAATACCTTTTTAAAAAATTATTACACTAACTAGTTTATCTTTTTAAAATACAACTCTGAAATGAAAGCTGAATAAACAGTTTTCCAAATGTGCAGTTTTCCTCATTGGGTAACTCTATTTTTTGATATATAAATAAATCTTTTTTTTTGAACTTGAGAATAATCTGGAAAAGATGGGATTTTAGCTTCCAAATTAATCAATTTTCAAGTTTGACAAGCCCTACTAACTATAATTCAAAATGCTTCAGAACCATATGGTGATTCAAATACAAAATGCTTCCATAAATTTATGGTGATTCAAGTTTCTTACAAATCTTGCCCCTATTTATTATTTTAGGTATCCAACCTCACATTCTGTGGCAGAAGGGTTAAATTATATGTATTTAACCACATTTATCAAAGTTTGATGTAAAAATAAAAATAGATTTTGAAAAAACTGCTTATGGAAACTCTTTCATGAAGCTGTAGTAAATAATATGACTTATTTTATGTTTTCAGTAATATTATTTATCCAACTAAGGGAAAAGTGTGGCCCACATGAAGAGGGCAAGTACAATCTTTACAAATCTAATAAAGTATCAGAATAATGAACCTACTGGAAGTTATCTGAAAATCATTCAAGCTTTGAAACTTCTACTGATGGCTGAAAGATAACTGCATCAGCTTTTACTTAGGAACTTCTTGTCTATCCATCTTAATTCAAGTTATAGATAATGCCTCCAATGATTTGGAATGATATAAATGCTTGTTTGAACAGAAAGAGACACAGTAATAATATGTCTTTAACATTGTGTGTGTGAGCATCATACTGTTTGCATATGGTATATTAGAGAGGACAGGGAGGAACACTACCTTTCCAGCCTCATGTCCTCTTAGTCCCTGACATGCTGGGTAACCTGGCTTAACTACTTACAGCTCCACAAGCAGACCTTAACCATCGTATTCCCACTTTATCTAGCTGGTAAATTCCTGCTCATTTCCTCTTCATTCTTTGTGAATCACTTCTACTCTGAAAATTTCTCTCCTCATGCATTCTGGCCCCGGCCCTGGCCTAGAATTAAACATTCCCTATTCTGTCCACTGAGAATAACATACTTATTTCTAAAATGCATGTACATATTGTTTTATAACTATCTGTGTATGCCCCAATCCCCTGACTTTGAATTTCCAAATCTCTGGGACAATATCTCATTTTTTGTATCCTCTTATGGTTAACACAGAAGTTGGCATATAGTGTGACCTTGGAATAAATGTTTGCAGAATGAATGGGATCAAATCTATTCCATTGACTTTAGTTTTCTCCTAGAAATCCATCATTTCCAGCTTGGAATCCTTTTCTGAATTCAAATTTCTTATTTCTAATTGTCTCTTACAATTAGATATTCCCACCTAGATTTTCCAGATATAGCAAATTCAAAATCCACTGCTTCAAAACAGAATTCCTTTTCTTTATCCAAAGTTCTATCTACACCCTCTCTCTTGACTCATGAAATTATAATGTACCCAGTTGCCCAAGTTTAAAAGTTTTAGAATTGGGGGACAACCTCATGGCCAAGTGGTTAAGTTCATGTTCCACTTCAGCGGCCCAGGCTTTCCCCAGTTTGGATCCTGGGCACGACATGGCACCGCTCATCAGGCCATGCTGAGGGAACGTTCCACAGAGCAGAACCAGAGGCACTCACAACTAGAATATACAACTATGTACGGGGGGGGTTTGGGGAGAAGAAGAAGAAGAAAAAAATATTAATGAATAAATAAATAAATAAAGGGCCATCCCAGTGGCGCAGCAGTTAAGTGCGCATGTTCTGCTTCAGCGGCCTGGGGTTCACCGGTTCGGATCCCGGGTGTGGACATGGCACCATGTGGCAAGCCATGCTGTGGTAGGCGTCCCACATATAAAGTAGAGGAAGATAGGCATGGATGTTAGCTCAGAGCCAGCATTCCTCAGCAAAAAGAGGAGGATTGGCAGCAGTTAGCTCAGGGCTAATCTTCCTCAAAAAAAAAGATTGGCAACAGATGTTAGCTCAGGTGCCAATCTTTAAAAAGAAAAAGTTTCAGAATCATCACAAAAAAAGGAAACAGGCTTCTTCCTTACCTGAAATCTTTTAATGATTCCTATGTATATTTAGTGACCGAAGTTCCAACTTTTAGTATAGCACTCAAGTCCCTTTAGGATCTCCAGCAATTCTTACCCCCAACCCCTGCAGTCTCTCTGAATAGTTTCATCTCCTACACACTTCCCCATGTTTCACTGCTACCCTATTAATGCCACTGGACAGTTCTGAGAAACAAAAATGAGGCAAAAGTACTCTATAAACTACAAAATCCTCTACAAATGTTAGTATTATCTTCATCTAGCATTCAAAACCCAGCTTAAAGCATCCTCCTCTGTGAAGCCATCTGTAATATCTCCTTCTTCTGAACTCGCATAGCATTATCTGTTCCTCTCTTCACAACACCAAGGGATGCAAATGATCTATTCCATCAGATAAAAACGTTTTTAGTACACTGTAAACAATTAAGCACATTTTTAATATTTATTTCATCTTTGAATTTTTCCTCTTATAATATATTCTTAGGTTGACCAGAAATATACAACAAGAAAGCTCTATGATAATTGCCTGAACTTCACCTATATTGTAAACTTTCTATAACGAAGTCTCTCAATTTTTGGTGCAAATATAAGAATCACATGTAAAAAAAGATATATGTACGGCTACATCTTTATTTTTTGTCAAGTCTTACAGGTGATTCTGATGCACTTCAAATGTTGAGAAGCATTCTATAGCATAGTTTGTTTTTTTCCCCTTTTTGGTGGGGAGAGAGGTTAACTTTGATGATGCATTTCAATGACAATTCACTATTTAATAATGGAGCTATTAATGTAGTCAACAAAATAAACAGGAAACAAAATAAAAAAACCTTCTGATACAATGCTGCCAACTTTCTGTCATGGGAATATGATTACTATGTGGTCATACCTCTAATGAGTGATGTGATAATGAATATGATAAACATAAATATATAAGAAAAAATTAAAATCTATTATTATGGATGCCTCCTTATGTATTTAAAAGTGACCCACATAAAGATTCAGGTAAACAGAGCTACTTAAAATGTAGGCTAGGTCTGTCTGTTCTATCTTTGCGCTCAAAGTTCTGCTAATATCCGAGGGGAAAATGTTAGAGGGTCTGCAGAATCTACTTTCACATCTATGTAACAGTCATACATAGAATTGTACGCACCTACAAGTGGCCCATGAAAAACTTGCTTCAGAACTATTTTTAAAAACAGGTAATGTGTTTTTACTATAACTTCAAATAAACTTTTTAAAACTTTATCCTTAAGTTTCAAAAGTACCTCAGAATTCATTATTTCTTTTCACCTAAACAACAGACTTAAAACTATGAATTCTATTTCTCTACGACAGGGAGCAAGTGTTACTTATAGATATACAAAGTTCATTTGCAAATTAGTTAAGATTCTACAAACAGGACTTAAGATAATGTTAAAAGTGAAACTTATTTAATTACAAGAAAAGATAATAGCTTTTTATAGAAGCAACTATTCCCATGTTAAATTTTAAGTAACACTAAATTGGCTTCCTCTTTTTTCGGTTATTTTCATTTATGTATACTCTTTGTACCATGTTAGGAGTTTGAGGTTTCGGGGGAAGGGAGGATGTAATATACGGAGAATGCGGCCTTCAAATCCTCCTTTCTCTTCAATTTTATAATCAAACAAATTTTATAAGAGATTCAAGTTTCAGTGAACTGTCATTTAAATTTCATTTAAAATGAAGGGATAAATATATCCTATTTACCTCATCTTTAATGATTTTCATGAAAGGAAATATGACTCTCACATTAGTTGCTGTTCTTAAAAGCTGGTAGCATTGATCTACAAAAACTTGTTTTGAAGGATTAGACTTAAGCTGAAGTTTACTCCATATGAAAATCAACTCCCTGTAAATGAGAAAAAAAAAGAGAAATATCAAAAATACAGCTTATTCAAATACAGACATTAGCTATCTTTCCCTGATTCAGTAGTGCCCTGACTGGGAGGTACACAAAATGAGCATAAATGGATGCTATGCTAACCTCCAAGTACTTCTGCTACCTACGTGGGACTAACAGAAGTTGGTTCAAGATCAGAAATGGCAATTCTGCAGTGGTAAGGGATGAATTCCAATCATATCATGACAAACCTAAGGCATCTCTAGTACTCAATCAAAACAAATTCTAATTCTAGTGTACCAATATTAATGATATTACTTTAAAAAAATAAACTTTGGCCTTTAATTAATACCCTATTTGCAAATTTAGAAATCACTGTTGTAGACTTTCTGCAACGAAGAAATGGTTCCTATTTTTCATTTCAATCTATTAAGTTACCAATAGTACTACAGATTAAAAATATAAGTATATTATAGTACCGATTCTAAAATTTTTTTTTGCCCACTTTTTAAAATTAACGTAACAAATAATTTCTTCCATAATAGCAACTGTGCTAAAACCCCAATAACATTAGCCAACTTGCTGTCATGTTCTATGGTCTTCTAATTAATATAGCACACAGACATTTATAAACTACAGAGCCACATCAGTTTGTAAGCAACTAATAGAAATGTTAGGAATATAGTAAAACTACATTCTAAATAGTTTTAACTTTCCCTTTTTCCTTAAATTTCCTTTTGTATATTCAAGCTTTCCACTAATTTTTTCACTAGACTCAATTAAATCCTACATTTAAATATGGCCAAAGAGAAAACAACAATATTGAGATGGGTGTCAACAAAATAGCTGACTTTTATCAGAGTCTAAGCCACTTAAAGCTATTCTCCAAAAGAAAACTTATTCACCCCAGGCTTACAGGGAAAAAGCTAGCCTCGAATCTCAGGTTCTTCATTCCTGACCTGTCAGTACAAGGGAACGTCCGAGGCTCAAGGCTGGAAGGGCTAAATGCCAAAGGCTGTGTCACCAGTGGAATGTCCCTCAGCTGAAGAAAAGACCTGACACACTGGGCAATGTGTTCAACTTGCAGAAGACAGGAGTCTGCACTGGTACCAATCAAGTTAACAAGGTTTAAGCCCTAGTCACAGATAACAAAATGTTACCACACCTGAATAATAACCTCTAAGCAACTTCCAGCTTACACTGCACGGACTCTCGCCACTACATGAACTTAGGGAACAGCTGCGTAGTCTTGAGTAGAAGCACAAGCTGTTGAATCAATTCTCTGCAGTGACTGATTAGACTGACTTCCTGTCAGCTGGAGACTATACTATGTTCACAATCATGATCATTACAACATGCAGTCAACAAATACGCAGTGACAAACCAAGTACAAGGTGGTGGACCCAATGTTGAATTATCTCCTAACTTTTCCTCAAATCCCTTTACTGCCACTAAAAAATCTAGACCCACCACTTCTAGTCCTATATGAAGCTGAAGTATGACTGTTGCTATATGATTATTTTTCTACATTGTGGTTCTATTTCTGCTAAATTACTCTTACAGTCTTTATCAACTTAAATTGTTTTTTTTTTAAACTATCTTTTTGGAACTCTGGAAAGATATTAAATTCACTGAATAAAATTTTTTCAATTTTGTTCCTCAAATATAATAAAAGTGATATATGTTAGACAAGTTAACTCCATTCTCCTAATATTAATGTTGTAATGAGGTTCAACTGAACTTTTCTTAGTGAGGCAAGTTTCAACTATCCTAAAAAAGGTAAATGATCTATTATTTGTGTGTGAATCTAAAGTGTGTCCCTTATGAAATTATTTATCTGTAGGTAAAAAAAAAAAATTTAGGCAGACTGTTAAATATAATGTTAACAGGTATGGTGGGCAATAAATTCAAACTTTTTATTTAACTTACATCTGCTTAGCTTTTTTTTAAGTATAAAGGCTCAGTTAATCAACTCATTAGACTAGTCAAGGCAAGACGAACTACATAAAGGATTTAAAAAGTGGTTGGTCTTTTAGTAATTCTCTAGTAATCACACACATACACACACACATACACACAAACTGGTAGGAGTACTCTGGATATAAGATTTCCCCCTATAATCGTGTATAATGCACTGTTCAGTCTGCAGTATTTTGAAAACTATATAAATTGGACATGACCAAATTAGAGATCTCTAATAAACTCTTATAAAGTATTTTGGGACTTCAGCTGTAATCCCCAGATGACTGATTTTAAACTATAAAAAAGGAAAATTCATATAAAATCACAACAGATTTAACAGACATCTTCAAAAAGAAATCAAACTGTAACTCAATTTTCTATTTTTTAAAATATGACTAAGAAAAAGGGTAAGTGGCAATGTCTACATTTTAAAAAAATTATTAACTGAGTGGATTTGGAGAAGACAAAAAATGCTATACAGTATTACTGCACTCCATGAATGTGCAGAATTCCAAAATGTGCCAGCACTAAAAAACTGTCTTGCATTGAGGTTTTCCAAGAGGTACAACGAGCCTGCCAAGAAAGCATCGGGTCTGTGCTAATAGCTTGCTGTCTTCAGTACAGGCCTTCATAATGTCAGTCACACTGCTCTTGCAAAAATCCCTTAATGTAAAAGGGTTTTCAGTGCTGATAGGTGGGGCTATGATCGATGATGTGGGATTGGATCCATATGCACACTCAGCTTCATTTCATTGTCAAGAATTTGAACAAGCTGTTGCATGGATGGCAGGTGACCAGATTCCAGCTTAGACCACACAGGTACATCATTCAAAGTTATCTAAATGCACCTGTTGACTTACACTGGTTCTCAATCGTGTTGCTCAAGAAGAAGACCATCATACACACATAGACCTTATTTTCTTGGCGCCACTGCCAGATGCTAGGAGCTTATATGCCAAAGAAAGCAAAAGGATCCTTGCCAACAATTAAGCCAATTAATACTATTTTGAAGACTGACAGGAAAGATGCTGTGTGTCTATATATTGGTTGAGGGAGGTAATTCTCTCCTTCAATGCGGATGTCCGGGTACCGCTGGCTAATAACTCGCATGTACTCCTCAAACACCTGCCTGTAACCTCAGGAAACACAAATCTGGAACTTGAGCAGCGGCCCCGTGGTGTACTGCATCTTCAATCTCTTGCCAGGCATGCTGCCCAGGCTGCCTGACACATCACCGCTGCGGAGCACGGCCGACACCACCACCACGAGCAGCAGCAGGAGCCTCATGGCACCGGAGCCACCTCGGCTGCCCGTGGACAGAGACTGCCTGATTCTAAAATTTTGTTTTGGATCATCTATTCTTCCATTAAGATGCAGTACTTTTAAATGGACAAACTACTGGCCATTCAATGTTTTTCACAGGTAGATCCTTTCTAAAATATGGCCAAGGTTATCAGATGAACAAAGTAGGAGCAGTGGGTTTTGAGGCAAAGAAGATCAGAAGATAATAGTTGATATATTTGGATATCACATTTTACAAAATTAGAATTCTTTAAAACGTATCAAAAGTTATATAAATCATAATTTAAAAAGCATTAAATTAATTGATGAAAATGTTTTTAACACAATGTGATTTACTGAGTATGTACTTTGAGCCCAGAACATACAGCTATTAAATCTAAGAACAGCCTCACCACTATCGTGAAGGTGCACATAGGCTACTTAGTGAGCCAATACAGAAAACACAAAACAGAAAATGATGTCAAGTAACAGAAGAGGTAAAACCAAAATTCCACCTCCATTTCATATTAGCTGTGAGGATATCCATAAGTTTCAGTCCACTACTCACTTTTTTTGTACACATAGTCCTTTAGAAAGCTCACTAGGTTTCACACCTTGCTCCCAAGTCCCCAGCTGACTTCTTTCCCAATTTCTATGCCTGGGTATTTCAATTAAGACTTCCTTCTCTCACCTTAACCCATACAGAAGAAATAATATTCTTGCAAAATTGATTATCTTTTCCTACATCATTCAAAGACACTAAACATTCCTCTAAGCTGTTTATTTTCTGCAGTCTTTATATTTCGATTATATGTTTTTGTTGCTGTTGTTGAGGAAGAGTCGTCCTGAGCTAACATCTGTTGCCAATCCTTTTTTTTTTTTTTGAGGAAGATTAGCCTTGAGCCAACATCTGCTGCCAATCCTCCTCTTTTTGCTAAGGAAGACTGGCCCTGAGCTAACATCTGTGCCCATCTTCTTCTATTTTTCTTATATGTGGGATGCCTGCCACAGCATGACCTGACAAGCCGTGCGTAGGTCTGCACCTGGGATCTGAACTTGCGAACCCCAGGCGCCAAAGCAGAATGTGCAAACTTAACCACTGTGCCACAGGGCTGGCCCCTAATCTTCCTCTTTTTTGCTCAGGAAGATTCGCCCTGAGCTAACATCTGTTGCCAATCTTCCTCTATTTTATATGCGCACCACTGCCACAGCATGGCCACTGACAAGTGGTGTCAGTCCATGCCTGGGAACCGAACCCGGGCTGCTGAAGCACAAGCACACTGAACTTAACCACTAGGTCACCAGGGCTGGCCCTCGATTATATTTTTGCCCACAGCCATGCCATTCTTTCTCAGTGCTACCACCTTTAATTTTATATACAAACTTTGACAGGAGTTGCTAAACTTATCTGTTTCCAGCCTTCCAAATAATTTCATTTAGTGCTCATTCAATATGCTGTATATAGTGTTAACAGCAACAGAAACACAGGTTTTAAAGTCAGAAGGACCAGGATTTGAATCCTGGGCACTCTTCCAGTGGTCTCCTCACTGTCAGTTAATGTGCTTCATTTATTCTCACTTTTGTTTATGATGACCACTCTACATGGAAAGTATTTCTTCATTTCTAAGATGAGCTTATTTTTCAAAGTCCATCTCAAGTGCCTCTTCTTCATGAATACCCCAAACTAAAGTAATAACTACTTTAGAACAGATCTTACCCCTTGTACCGATTTCACACCCATCATACACTTCCTTGTTTATATTTTGTAGGTCCTATTTCCCCAACTATTAATATACTGTACATCTCAATGACACATTATAGAGTGGAGGGAGTGGCAAGAACATGAGACTGGAAATAAGAGAGACCTACATCTCAATAGGGCATTATAGACTAACTGGCGTGGCACTACCCAGTTGACAGTGAGCCAGCTTTTTCTGGGAATAGCCCTAAAACACAGGGTTGGAACCCAGTGGCCATGTCTCCTATGTGACCTTCCTCATCCTCCTTAAGGTATTAATTCAGGGGTAGGAAACTGACCTGTCAGGCCAGTCAGAGTCCCTGGAATGTTCTCAAGTCTAAACTAGTTAATTAGACATAAGATGGGGACTGCTGGCATTCCTTCTGGTCTCCAACAGGAAAGACTGAAACCAACTGGCAGAAAAGAGAAACAACTTTTTAAAAAAATCCTAGCAATCTCAATGTCCCTGGTAGCAGTTGTCTTTGAGGACCAACTATATCCCTGCTCTTTTTGTAGCTCATGTCATATGTCAGTACCATTTCAATAAATACTACCTGCTCCCTAAACTAGTTAATTAGACATAAGATGCTATCACCTGCAAACTGACTAGTATAGATTCCAACTCCAGTTTATTATTAGCTGTGTGACTTTTATCTCTTTTATCCACAGTTTTCTTATATAAAAAGAATTAAGAGAGATAAGTGAAAACATGTAGGTGAAATGTCTGGTATACACTGATGTTTAATAAAGTGCTAGTTTCCTTATTCTTTCCCTATCTTGATAATCTTCATAGTACCAAGCAGTGACATTTATTCAATAAATATGTTAATCATCTGAAAGCATTTAAAGGAAGCCTCTTGAGGAAATACATTAAGGGAAATTCTAGACATGGAATGAGGTAAAAGATGATGTTACACGTTCTAAATAAGGGTTGTGTTATGTACAAAGGGATACAGATGGAAGAAGGCAAACAAATCAACTGTGTTTAAGACACTATGGCATATCTCTGCAACAGATTTAAAGATAAAATATGATTGTTGGAAATTATGGCACAGTATTCCATTGAATATTACACAAATTAATGTTTAACATATAAGAAATATATATATTTATTCTCCAACTTGTTCCAAAAAATAATTTGAGACACCTTACGGTGTACGATATATTTTTTTCTTTTATGAAGAGAGAGATCTTATTTCCCTTTGTTTCTGTTAACTCAGGAGGAAACCTGTAAACAAATGTTAATTCCAAGATCCTAATAAACTTGCCAGGAGAGGGCTACCATTATGGATTTTAGCTTTCCAGCAGGAAAAGCAAAAATCTCAGGATTTGGTTATGAAGCTCTATTTTGATTGAACTTATTACAAAAGGGATCTCAGGTTTTACTTGTATACTAGATTTTGAAGGAAAAGAAAAAAACAAAAAGCAAAACACCCTGAAAACCACTGAGAGTCGTCTTTGTTAAGACCAAAGGAATGTTTAATGAAGCTCACATTTTCTTTTCAAACAGAGGGTCCTTTAGAAAACACAGCACCAATTTGTTATACAAACACATTTCCCAGGTACTAACTACTAATACAATCATCAAGTTATCTAGTTGCGGGAAACAGGCTATCATGGGGTCTATGGCCACCCTTAAAACATAGGTTTTTTTCATATTTGACCCATTTATAGTAAGTAATGTTTAATAACTGAGGCTGTGAGTAAGGCTGTCTGGGTTTGAATCCTGGGTTAGTTATTTACTAGTTGAACAGCTTGGGCATGATATTATCTACCCCACAGGACTGTTGGAATAAATGAGATAATGCATATATAAAGCAAAGACTATAGGAAGCACTCTGCAAATATTAGCAGCTACTACTATTATTAGTATTAGTGATGGTGAGAGAAATACAGTTGGTGTCTTACTCCACTGGCTTGAGCTAGAACAAAACTGGATTGTCAATCAGGTTCTATCCACAGAGAGGGGAGATGAAGGGTAAGCTGGTTTCATAAGGAAGGCCAAGATGAAACAGACAACACAGACGTGGAGGCTGAAAAGAATCCTGCTCTTCAAGTTACAGTGAAAATCAACTTTTAGAAGCAGGAAAAAGGATGCCAGTATTCAAAAATATAGAGAAGAGGTAGAAGAAATAAGAGGGCAGGCAATGAGAACTCAGCCTACTCAAAAGGAAAGGCAAAGAGGCAGGCTAAAGATTCCTTTCCAGTTAGGCAGCTCGGAGTCACACACCCAGCTTCTATTCTCAGACAGTGACTATGGCCAGAAGCAGGAAAGATAGGTACTGTTCTATTTTTAAGGTCCTTCCCTAGAGAGTAGAAATTGGTTGGCCAAGGGAAGAAGAAAATAAAATATGTTTTCCTGGTTTTTATTTGTTTATACTTGATTCTAGTTTACTTATGAGTATATTAAAATGAAATGACTAAAGATACCCTGTTTAAATAGTTTAATACAGCCAAGGGCAGAGAATATTCATATCCCTGTAGGAAAAGATCTACTATAAGAGTCATGACTATATTCCGTTTCGGAATAACTACATATCAAGAAATGATAATACTTTGAAAACTATTTTTAAAAAAGTACGTCTTACCACCGCCTCTTGATCCTCTTCTCTAGTTGAAATTCCAATTTACACAGTAAATTTCTGAATAAGACTTTGCATAATCTAACTAAAAGTATACTCCCCTAAAAGATAAGTCCACTAGTCTCTAGACCCAGCTCTGCTACTAATTAGCTATTTGACTCTGAGTCCGAAGATTTTAATCTATAAAACAAGAATATTAAATAAGTTCATCTTTAAATCCTCCTTCAAGTTATTGTTTTAACTATCTAAGAATTTAAAATTTGAAAGCTTTGATTAAAAAATGTTTATAGACCATATCATTTCAGATTATTATGTTCAGCAAATGAACCCTAGTTTTCCCTTAAGAATTAATGAAATGTCAAAGTGGTAGGGTTTTTTTTGTGTGTGTGTACTAGGGGAGGGGAGGCAGAAGTTATTAGAATCTTTTATACTTATTATTCATGATTTCACTGAATAGCACTTGAAGGATAGGTACTAAAAACACTCATACCACATTCTAAATTACATGATTTATCCTACTAATAACATATCCTACTAATAACATTTAAGTAGTTGTTAAAATGTTGAAAAAAACTAGTATTCACACAATACCATTTACATCAGAACCAAAAAAATGAAATACTTAGGTATAAACCTAACAAAATATGTACAAAATCTTTATGAGGAAAACTACAAATCTCTGATGAATGAAACTAAAGAACTAAACAAACAGAGAGATAATCCATGTCCATGGATAGGAAGACTCAATACTGTCAAGATGTCAGTTCTTCCCAACATGATCCCAGACTCAATGGAATCCCAATCAAAACCCCAGCAGGTTATTTTATGGATATCAACAAACTGATCCTAAAGTTTATGTGGACAGGCAAAGACCCAAATTAACCAACACAATACTGAAGAAGAACAAAGTTGGAGAACTGACACTACCCAACTTCAAAACTTACTATAAAGCTGAAGTATTAAAGACAGCGTGGTATTGGTGAAAGCATAGACATATTGATCAATGGAACTGAATAGAGAGCCCAGAAATAGACCCACATAAATACAGTCAACTGATCTGTGACAAAGGAGCAAAGGTTAGACAATAGAGCAAAGACAGTCCTCTCAACAAATGGTGCTGGAACAACTGGACGTCCACATGCAAAACAATGAATCCAGTCACAGACCCTACATCCTTCACGAAAATTAACTCAAAATGGATTATAGACCTAAACATAAAATGCAAAACTATAAAACTCCAAGAAGATAATGTAAGAGAATACTTAGATGACCTTAGGTATGGTGATGCCTTTTTAGATATGACACCAAAGACATGATCCGTGAAAGAAATAATTCAGTAGCTGGACTTCACTAAAATTAAAAACTTCAGCTCTGTGAAAGACAATGTCAAGAAAATTAAAAGACAAGCCACAGACTGGGAAAAAATATTTAGAAAAGACACATTTGATAAAGGCTGTTATCCACAGTATGCAAAGAACTCTCAAAACTCAGTAAGAAAACAAACAACTCGATTAAAAAATGGGCCAAAAACCTTAACAGACACCTCACCAAAGAAGGTATATAGATAATAACTATATACAAATAAACATATGAAATATGCATATAAACATATGCAAATAAACATATGAAAAGATGCTCTACATCATATGTGATCAGGAAAATGCAAATTAAAACAATAGGATACCACTACACACCTAACAGAATGGCCAAAATCTGGAACACTGACAACACCAAATGCTGGTGAGGATGTGGAGAATGGGAACTCTCATACATTGCTAGTGGGAATGCAAAATGGTACACTCACTTTGGAAGACAGTTTGATGGTTTCTCACAAAATTAAACATAGTCTTACCATACATTCCAGCAATCATGCTCTTTGATATTGACCCAAAGGAGCTGAAAACTCATGTCCACACAAAAACCTGCACACAGATGCTTATAGCAGCTTTATCCATAATTGCTAAAACTTGGAAGCAAGCAAGATGTCCTTCAGTAGGTGAACAGGTAAATAAATTGTGGTTCATCCAGACAATAGAATATTATTCAGCACTAAAAAGAAATGAGTTACCAAGCTATGAAAAGACACAGAGGAACCTTAAATGTATATTACTAAATGAAAGAAGCCAATCTAACACACTGTACGGTTCCAACTATATGACATTCTGGAAAAGGCAAAACTACAGAGACAGTAAAAAGATCAGTGGTTTGCAGGGGTAGGGGTAGGGGTGGCGATGGGGGTTGGGGGAGATGAACAGGCAGAGCACAGAGGATTTTTAGGGCACTGAAAAGACTGTATAATATTATAATGATGGATATATGACATTATACAATTGTCCAAACCCATAGAACATGGAACACCAAGAGTGAACCCTAAGGTAAACTGTGGACTTTGCGTGATTAAGTGTCAATGTAGGTTAAAATTCATAAAAATGTACCATTCTGGGGAGTGATGTTGATAATGGGAGAGACTATGCATGATGTGTGGAGGCAGGGGATATATGAGATATCCCTGTACCTCCTCAATTTTGTTGTAAACCTAAACTGCTCTAAAAAATAAAGTCGTAAAAAAAACCTAACATTCCAAATTTAATTTAAAACATAACTGTTTCATTAAAACACAAACATTTACCCTATCAATTACTGGTACATGATCATATTCTTTTGTAATCTTTAGGTCTTACAACCTACTTTGTTTCTTACACAGTAAATGAAAAAAAAAAGTGTCAACATTTTCACATAACTTTTTAAAAAATATAAAGTCCAAATTCTGCCAACCAATTCTCCTTCTGTTCCTCATCTTACCATTTCAGTTTCTTCATTAGGAACACTTACCAGATACAATACATATCCCCATTCTGGAGCTGTGGAATAAGAAAGGATTCACAGAGTTGCAAGGCTAACATAGTCTTGCCTTCTTTTTCAGTGTTACAGATGATATCAATTCCACTCTTACAATCAGTTTTCAATAAATGCTATAAGAGGAAAAGAAAAATCAGTTCATACCATTAAAAACATCTAAAAAGCTAGCTGCAATAACTGTTTAAACATTCAGAAGAAATTAGATTTCCAGTTTTATTCTATAAAAATGATGAATTATACAGAAACATTTTCATGATTTCATAGTTTCACTATATAGCACCTACAGTTTACAATCACTGCTTTTAATCTCATTTATGTCCACAACTTATAGGTAAGTAGGGTCCATATTAGGAAAAGACTAATTCTTTTATCTTAAAAAAGCAAAATAACAAACATGAGCATTTAATTTCTTAATATTTTATTTAAAAGGCAAAATCATAATGCTCCTCAGTTTATGTGACCTCTGTCTCACAAGAAGCTCAACATGAATAATGCTTATTAATGAATGTTTTGTTAATTTCATCATTTGTTAACATCAGATTCTGTCTAATTCAGTGAGCTTAAAGAATGGCCAAAGAGAACACATCTAGATAACATAATTTTAAAACCTTTGGTATTACTCTAAAAGGAATTTAACACAAGAATGGGCTACATTTCTTTTTTTATTGTAAGGTTAGAATAGGCAAATATAAATCTCAAACAATACCTCCCGGAATAGCTGATCTTCTACAGGTGACATAAACAGACATGTGAAGAGTGCTTGATGGAAGTACAAGTCTTTACTGATTTCTGGATGGTTTATGCAAGATTTAATAAGAGCCATTGCTTCAGGTATGCGTTCACAAGCAATTAGGTATCTGGCACGTAGTTCAAAGAACAGTGGATTTTCAGAACTTAAATATTTGTTCACTATATTAAAAAGAAAACAGATTCTTATTACTCTTAAGAAAAGATTCTCTCAAGTTTTGATTTGTTGTTTGAAACATCACCACTAACGTGGTATCTAATTTGGTTAACTATTTATTTAATTAAATAGCACTTTCTGCAGTAGGGGTTTATTTGTGAAAAGAATATTCACAGTTATATGATTGGAAAAATGGAAATGAGTGACACCAAAACAGGGCTCAAGAAATATCTGCTGATTTCTTCTCAGTCTAAAAATTAAAAAAGAAAATTTAAAATAGAAAAAATATGAAATATTCTTTTTTCAGTTCATTAATATGTTAAAATGTTTCAAATAACATGGGGTCTGGAATTTCTTTCTAGTCTAAAATTATGTACTTTATCTTCTTACTGCTCAATATTTTCATTACTGTAAGATTAAAAGGCTGAATCCTAATATGTCATTAAAACTACATTAATTCAGATTAATTATGGAGAAATGTAATCTGAATTAATGAAAAACTTAAATCATAAAAGAAATATATTTTATTACTTTTCAACAAAAAATTAAGTCAAAAGTAGTGCCAAAAAGGACTGCTTATTAACATATGCTTATGTATCACTAAGGATAATTACTAATACTTGCATTTACACAATTTAAAAATATATAAACACCTTTATCTACATAAGTTTATTTAGACCTAACAATAACCTTATGACAGGTGTCATAATACTTGTTTTACAGATCACAAAAGTGAGTCTCAGAGAGGTCAAATGACTTGCCCAAGGACAAAGAATCAGTAAGAGGCAGAGCACGAACTGGAACCCCTATTTCATGATTTCAAATCAAAAAGTGTTTTAATTACTTATATATGTTTAATCAGTAGCCTCTAAAATGCCTGTGGGTAATGTTTTATTTGGGCTTCAACATTTGCCTTGCATTTCTGTTTACGATATACGGTAAGCAGACACTGTGCACAGTTGATACAAAGACAAACTTCAGACTGGTCTTTACCCTCCTAGAGGACTAGGAGGGTCAACTAGAGGAGAGGCATCCACATTAACGAGGCTCTAGAGCAGCTTTTCCCAAAATGAGGTATGCTAATCTAAGTATGAAGGGGTGTGTACATAGAGAGAGGCCATCAGCACTCATCGGCCAACAACGGGTTTGTTCTAGCTCCTAGTCAGAGAAGCTAAAACCTCCCCTTAAAAGCCTAAACTTTCTTCTCCCCTGTTCTCACTCCTTCTGAAGCTCTATTTTTGTCTAGTTCCTGTCCCCTCTGGCCAGAGTCCCCAGTCTCCTCAATTTGCTTCAGTCTGTCACCTTGCCTTCCCTATATTTTACTCTTCATACTTTTCTTCAGTAATCCAATTCTTCCTCCTCAGTTTCCACTGCCTTCCTCTTTAGTCTTTTCATTTCCTTCCGAGACCATCATATCAAGTGCCAGTCTTCCTTGCATCCTTTCACTATATACCACTGTGCCACTTCACATATACCTTAGCCCTTTCCTCCTAGTCGTGTCTTACCTCCCATCTCTTCCCATTGCTTTGCACTACTTCTCCTGGGCTTACCTCCTTCATCTTCTCTCACATCTCTGCTGTAGTCCTCCACGCTTGTATCTGGGGTTGGCTTGCTCTGAAGCCTGAGAATCATAGCCCATTCTCTACTCAACTCTACTCCCAACCCACCCCCACCCCTTAACCTGGGACAAGTGGAAAGATCCTAACCTGCTCAGCACAATCTGTGGTGTGCCGCCTCTTTTTCACCAGACCAAGGTCTGAACAGTTCCAGAGCTGAGAGGTCTTTTCTTTTCCCTTTGGCCATCTTATAATTGCACTCCATTGGCTCTGTCCATGCTTTCAACTGTTTTCCACACTTTTGTGCTTATTCACTACTGCTGAGCTTACATTCTAAGTTTTGGTGATCCAAAATGTTCTGGGGCTCAGGAATAATTATGTCAAATATTTTCTAAAAGAATTAACTAGAAGTAGTAGACCGAGCTTCCTGCCTCAAAAGGAAATTGTAGCCGACAGGAACCAGTGTGGATCTAGGTTTGAGAGGAGGTGATGTCAAAGAAGTATGCAGGTGGTAAGGGGATGAGACAAAAACGTAACTTCTATTAATGGATGAAGTTTGGGAAATACTGCTCTAGAGTATCTGGAATTGAAATTTACTTATTCATTCAATTAGTCACTCATTCATTTAATCAACAAATACTTAAATTGAGCACCTACTCTGTGCCATGCACTGGGCTAGGTGTAGGATATGCAGCAGTCGTGACAAAAACTGAAAGAGTTCCAGCCCTCAAAGAGTTTCCTATATAAGGGAGATTCCATGTGCTTAAGCAGGGGGTTTGTTGTTTTTTTTAAAGGGTGATCCTACTTAAATAAGATTTTAAAAATATGACTGAAGTGATAAAAACAAATAAACTCTCTGTAAATAAGTAACAACTGGATAGTAAATGTGTTAACACTCTGAATTCTCATTAGAATAAATGGGAAGTTACTAGAAATAAATGTATTTAGTCTAGTATTAAAAATCACTCGGGCTGGGTTAGTATATAACAAATTAAACATACTTTATGTGAAAAGACATCACTCTTATTCAGTATTACAAAATAAAGAAGTATCACTATTACTAATCTAGTTAGGAAACGAAGCTGAGTCTGCTTCCCACGAATGCTGGTTTGGCTTTGAGTCTCCTGAAGTACCTATCTCCTGAGAGGCTGGCTGGGCTTTAAGAACAGCTTGCAACACTGGATCTTCCCATGGGCCACCATCTCTAATGATTCGAGTCACCAGTTCCAGATTCACATTTCCATATCTGCGGAGGTGATTCTGGCATTCCTAGGAGAGAAAAATCATTTTGGCTTTGTGAATTTAAAGGGGTTAAAAACTAAACTTGATCATCATTGTCAATAAAATGACTGATGGTCAATGAGGCAGCTATTAAATTATGAAAGAGAAAGAACTGTATAGTAACCTAAGTAGGGTGTCAAAACCCCATTAGTATACAAACAGGCTTTAATGCCAAAGGTTACATGGTTTGTACATAATTTGACTTAGAAAATCCCATTATAATAGGGATGAAGTATAACCTAAGGGGAAAATTTAAGGGATGCATCATTTCTAGGAAAGAACCAGGTTGCAAAAACCTAAGGGAAAAACTTACAGGATGCATCACTTCCAGGAAAAGAACCAGGTTGCAAAAATCTAAAACTTACATGTTCAGTTAAATTTATGTGAAGGCTCATAAAGTTTCTGTTAACAGTAGTAGGCAAGAGGCTGACAGTAAGAAGTGGATAGGGGCAAGGGTCCCTTCCAATGCAGACTCTGGTTGGCAGGTAGACCCAGGTCCCCTGCCCTGATCCCAAATGTGTAATTTTAGTCGTGGTAGGCGGCTAGAAGATGGGAACTCTATTCCACTTTATTGTGTAAGTAGATCTGTAGTCTTAGGATGAAGAAATGATAGGTTGAAGAAATGAAGACTTTCAATTAGGTTTAAGATAAAGATGTATTGATAAGACGGCCATTAACTGATAATTCATGCATTTTGTGGGATTTTTTAATAGATATTTGAAATGTTTTTAGAGAATCTAGTATCTTAGACTTGTGATTATAATATGAATTATGTAACAGAAGTTTGTAAACAGTGTAATATTTAGGAGAACTTGGTTTAGTGAATTTATAAATTTGACTTATTAGATTTAGATTTGAAAGATTTAATTGTCTGATTATGCTTTTTTATTTGTTATATGCTTTGTTAGGTGGTGTTTTTAAAAATATTTCTGGGGAATTTAATTTGATAATTTAAAAAGTTTACCTGAAGGTCTAGTCAAGGTATGAATAGATTTATTTTTTAAAAGCATAAATGGAGCTTAAAGCCTTAAGAAAAAACTAGATATTGAAATTGGCAATATTAAAAATCTGAATAAATTGCACATCAATCAAAATACAGTTGCCAGAATTTCCTTCTGTGTTCAAAAAAATCCCTCAGACATAAAAATCTTAATAACAGTTATAAAGCAAACTTTAGGATAAAATAATATATATTCACAAACTTTTACTTATCAGATGATTCATCAGGCTACATACTCAAAGTGGCAGTGTTTAATTGTCAACATTTGAACGTTCCAAAGTGATATCTATATGCCACTTTTCATTCCTTGTTAAAATACACAAAAGAGGTTTTATTTGTTTTATAAGAAAACAAGACAATAGAAGAAATCAAGTTTCAAGACAAAGATTCATTCAGTCAAAGCAGTCAAAATATGAAAATAAGTATCTTCTAAAAGTTATTTAGGGCATTCCCAAATTAAAAGAAGCAAACAAACAAAACTGCTATAAACAAAGGGCAAGTTATTTAACCTCTCTGTGCTCTTTTAGTTAACTCCTCAGAAAAATGGATACCAAAAACACCTACTTCATAGGATTATTGCGAGGATTAAATAATAGAGTGTCTTGAAAAGTGCTTGGGACAGTGCCTGGCATATAGTAGGCACTTAATAATGTTAGCTATTATTTCTTCTAGTATTTTTTAACACTTTGAATAAATATTTTAGGACGACCAATTGCCTTAGCATAAAATTAATTTCTGTATTTCCATGTATCAACATGTTATAACATTCATAAAAATAACATATAAAGTTATTCATCAGCCATGATTTTTTTAACACATGGAACATAGTAACAATATGTGGCAACAGCTTCATGGTTAAAAACAATCATCAATTTCAAACCTCAAGGTAAACAAACTATTTAATTACTCTAGACACACATATTTCTGCCCCTAAATTTCCACAACTATAAGCTGGCTTTTGGTCCAAGCAAAGCACAAGAAATAAGATGAGCTGGATGCTAGTCCTTGCATCACTGATGAGCTTTAACCCTTGGACAAGCCTGCTTTCTAGCTGTCTTAGGGTAGGTGAGGCCCCACCATACAGCCACTGGCACTGTGGGATCTGGAACTGGGCTCAGGCCTAAATCAAGATTTCGTGAAACAGTCTACTGCTAATTTCCTAAACTTGGCTGAAAACAAAAAACACTTGGCGGTCTTGTTAAAAACAGATTCCTAGGCCCCAATTCAAACCTACTGAATCAAAATTTCTAGGGGAAAGCCCTGATAATCCATATATTTAACAAGCCCCACCCCACGGTCAACTTCAGCATACTTTTTGACTGTACCTCCTACATTTAGAGTGCACTTTCATAAATGTTTATACTGTAAATTATATACATGGACTATTATCAATCCTTCTATTAAAAATTAGTAAATTAGCTTAAGTTCTTTTTTCTAAGATAAAAATTATAAATGAGAGTTTTGTTTTTTGTATGCGTGCACTTCTTGAGTTAAATACACCGTATTTTGGAGACCACTTCTATGGGAAATAGCTCTGGATAGGAAAGAGAGAAGGAGTATTTCATTTTGGTCCATTTAAAAAGACACAGGATGAAAGAGAATAAGTTTGTAAGTATCTTTTGGTTCCTCCTTCCTTACATAGCAGGGTGGCTTTTTCGGATGATATTCAATTTAAAAGCCTCCGAAGTGAAAAAGGAGGTACTTAAATCACTGTAAAATTTACAACTTATCTTTTCTAGAATATATACATATTGTATTTTTTTAAGAATGTTTACTTAATTAAAAAATTTGGACCTGTATATTAACCTAATCCTTTATTTAAGTCATTTGTCTACTATCATTGACACCCACAGCACTGAGCTAAATATAATTCCCTCAGAGACTTCCATTCAACTTGTGTCTTTGACAAAGGTAGAGAGAAAACACCACTCCTTCCCTCACTCTTCTTTCAGAATCCATTGTGGCCTGGGCTTCATGTCTTGCTACAGAAGTTCTTCCTCTCTGACTCACTGCCACTTTAGAGTTGGCTACTACAGCACATATGTGAAGGGGCAGTTCAGTGTTCCGACCTGATCTCAACCCTTCGGCTGCTTATCACAGGATGAGAGTCTTAACAACTCCAACTTCCTATTTAAGGACCTCTACACCTAAGGACCTATGCATTCACCTGTTGCACTTCATGAATCCCTTTCTTCAGCCTGGTCACTTCCATCTCCCAAATTCTTCTTGTACTTTCTTGCCTATGCCTTTTCTCATATTATTGTCTTTCTCCTACAACTTCCTGTAAACCTATCTAAACCTTCCCAAAAAACGATCTAAATCCTTTCCTATCAATCTTCCCACAGTCCCACTTTTCCTTGAGAAGCCTCCACTAGCTACCTCAATCCATAATAAACTTAATTCCTTCTCCTGCAGTATTGAAAATCTGTACCAGTCCATTCTCTGGTACTTATCATATAAGAGTAGGGTCTTGCATTATGAAGTGCTGACATCTTACTTCCTCGGTAGTTAAAAGTTTCTTCAAACAGGTACACTTTTCCTTTCAGGAAAGGAAAGGTGTATCAGAAGACATATTCTCAATAATAAATAACTTCTTTTTTTTAGGAAGATTGGCCCTCGGGGCCGGCCCCGTGGCCGAGTGGTTAAGTTTGCACGCTCCGCTTCGGCAGCCCAGGGTTTCACTGGTTCAGATCCTGGGTGCGGACATGGCACCACTCATCAGGCCATGTTGAGGCAGCATCCCCCATGCCACAACTAGAAGGACCCACAACTAAAAGTATACATCTATCTACTGGGGGGAATTTGGGGAGAAAAAGCAAACAAAAAAAAAAAGAGATTGGCAAGTTGTTAGCTCAGGTGCCAATCTTTAAAAAAAAAAAAAAGCAAAAACATAAGATTGGCCCTGAGCTAAGATCCGCTGCCAATCCTCCTCTTTTTGCTGAGGAAGATTGGTCCTGAGCTAAGTTCTGTGCCCATCTTCCTCTATATTTTATATGTGGGATGCCTGCCACAGCATGGCTTGATGAACAGTACTAGGTCTGTGCCCGGGATCCAAACCGGTGAACCCCAGGCCACAGAAGCAGAGTGCTTAACCACTTAACCACTGCGCCACTGGACCAGCCCCAATAATAAATAACTTTTTAAATCAAAATAGAGTTTTATGGAAATCTGTGTAAGTAGAAGTACTATGCAATATCTGTCTTTTTTTTAATGAAATGTAGATTCCAGAGTAAAATTACAGAATACCACATGTCAAATTCATCCATAAGCAAGCTATTTCAGCAAATCAAAGCAAAAATATAAAAGGTCTTCAATGTGGTCAATTTTATAAAAACAAAGTCTGTTTTCTATGGCTGAGTAAAAGGGGACAGGGGAGGGTGAAAGGGATAAAGGGGCACATGTATGGTGACAGATGGCAACTAGACTTTTAGTGGTGAACACGATGCAGCACATACAGAAGCTGAAATATAATGACATACACCTGAAATTTATAAAATGTTGTAAACCAATGCAACCTCAATAAAAAAATAAATACAAGAAAAAATACAAAGCCTTGAAAATATAGTAAAATCTTTACAATATGTTGAAATGAGATGATGAAATGAGAATGACCATGATATCTTTTATTATTACACTTTCTTTTGTTATCTTATGGCAAAGCACTTCAAAAAGTTGTAAAGTGTAAAGAAGTTATGCAGTTTTCTTTTACAAAAAGATAATTATCACAAATCTGATGTTCTTTTCTGTGATAAGTTCCTAAGGAGTATTTACCTGAAGTTTTTGAAAAAATTAACATTCTGAGTTTGCCTACATAAAGAGGACAGTATAACAATGAAAATGTTACTGCTTTTCAATAAAGTCCTTATGTAGAAAATCAATTAAAATGAATGTTTGGAAGTGTTAGCATCCTTACATGATTGTTGTGCCAAAAATCAATACATCACCTAGAATGCTTGTATCTATGCCATTAAAAAACTAAACTAGAATTTTCTGTTGAAAAATCTTTCAACGGGAGCATTTGAATAAGTTTTCAATTCATTTGTTAAAAATGGTTAGTATTCAAGAAAGCAGTGATTGATTTCTGGAACAACTGAAATTCAGTAGTCAAATTTCAAAAAGAATCTTTGTAAATTTGGTGGAAGACATTTAAAACTGGACATCATAATTTAGAAAATAAAATTTTTCCATTTGGATCTACTAAAGGTATCTTTTTCATCTATGACAGCTATTACAACCAAGTATCAAAGTAAATTAAAATCCACCTTCGAATTATTATATGACCGAGTGTTAAAAATTTTCAAAAATAAAGCACATTCAATCACTGGTGTCATTAAAGTTTTTACACTGTTAAAACATTATTTTACTTTTATCTTTTTTAAGTGTATTTTTGTTTCATAATGTATACAGTACTAGTACATGTACATAAATAACAAATATACCTACATTGGGGATAAGGGCTCAAACTTTTTTTAAAAAAGCTGGATGGGTATGATATCAGAGGTCGAGAGACTGCTGGTTTAGGGTATTATTGGTTTTTACATTTGTGTTTGGAATCAAATATAAAACTCGCCTTCCTCTGCTGATCCTAATGTCATGTCCTGATGTGCCTCTTCCCTGTGTTTCTACAGCCTACACTTCAGTCTTCATCTGCTATCACTCAGATAACCACACTAAAGGTTCTTCTCCCTTTCTCTCTCCAGCAAGGCAGTCTTTAGAAGGTTTCAAAATGCCAGACCACGAAGCATTTAAGACAGTCGTATAAATAAAGCATCTCTTTGACACATCCGTTAATTGCAAACACATGATGCATATAATAGATTAGGGAATGCTGAAAAGAACGCTGGCTTGAGAGTAAGACTCAGGCCCTTGTTCTACTTCTCTAAATCTCAGCTCCATGGGAGCATAATTTTCTGATCTGTAAAATAAGGGATTATCAGATTAAGCAATTTCTAAGGTGACTCCCAGTCTCAAAATTATAAAAATACATGAATACCTATAAATTATACTTTTGATTTTTAAAAATAACTAGAATCACACACTTAGTGAACTATTTAAGATACCCCTTCTTGAGACCTTTGAAAAAAATGAGTATTTAACTATAAATAATTGTTCCTTGTTTAATAAACACAATTACATTTTTATACATTTAAAAAATTTTATGTAATAAATGTATGTTACTTAAATTTGCAGAGTTTTATCTGAAGGGGAAGCCAATCACAAATACAGTAAAATCATCAACTAAGAGCAAAATCAAATTCCAAAATTAACTGGTGGTTGCCATGCTAATGAAAGCACAACCCTACCATTAACATTTTTAAATAAGTAATGAAATAATATGGCCTACAGAGAAGTGCTGTTGTTACAGTTCTCACCTGTAAGACAGATCCTGAAGCAGAATGAACGTGGATGCAAGACTTATTTGATTCCCATGCAAAGAAATAAATATGAAATCTGATTCAGCAGAACAAACACTGGAGTCAGTCAAGAGAACAGGTCACAGTACTGGCTATGCTACCAACTGGGCAAGTCACTTAATCTTCAGTAAATACTGTTGAATGGATGAATCAATGAATCTCTTTAGTCATCATTTATTAAAAAATTAGATTAGACTTTATGTCCTCTTACAGTTCTTTACAGCTAAATTTTCTATGATCTAATACTTTAGGAAAATACAAACTTCAAGCACTAATATGCTGATAATTCTAGTTATTATGTATTAGGACACTCTATAGAATCAGTTTTCAGTGAACAATGAACGCCTCAATGATCCTGATGTGCTTTCAGAAATGGTTTCAAAGTGTTAATCCTACCACTGATTTTGAAGGCACTTACATGCCTGCTCCTAACAACCTAAGACTGCACGATGCTCAGAATATAAGATCTTTCTTTATGGTTGGATACTATGGCGGGAATAACTATCAATGCACAATGTTTAGTACCCTCTTTCGAGATGACTGGCGTTCCATGTGGCAGGGTACACTGACCTTTCCTGACACAGGCCGCTTACTGACGCTGACAGCCCTAGCTTTTAGAGGCTTGCTCTTGGTCCCTTGAGTTTAACTGTCTCAAGTTTATTATTACATATTTTATGCTTGAAATAACTCTAGCTCTTATATCAATTCAAAGTGATCACAGAACTTCAACAGCTGAACTGAAGTAAGCCTTCTCTAATTAATTATTTTAAAAAATACACAGAGAAACTGAAAATATTTCTGAGGTGGTGATATACAAGAATTACTAATCAGAAGCAACAATTTCAAAAAGTTAAATGCCAGTGGAAAAATATGAAAGCTTTACCCATTTCAACACAAGATTTATCTAAGGAATACAATCTTTACCAAATGATTTCAGAATCTGAAACTTTCATTTTAACATCAATCCTTTTCACTCCCAGTGCTAAATACGTGGCACACTTGTCAAGTATGTTTTTCTCATAGACAGTGAAATCTTTTCCTGTAGACTTTTCTCACAATGAAGCATACTTCAGTTTCTTTTTTCCTACACATTGTCAAAGTAAAAGCCACAGTAAATATTTGTTGGTTTCATCCCATGAATACATTTATTGACTTCTCCCCCATCTCACTGTATATAGAGGTAACCAACAGACCATGAGGTAAACAGTTTCAGACAAGATGCCTCATTGTTTCTTATCTTCTAGAGTTAAGCAAGGGAGATACATCTCTAAAAGGGAATTTTCTTTTCTGTTTTTTTAGTGAGGAAGAGTGGCCCTGAGCTAACAGCTGTTGTCAATCTTCCTCTATTTTGCATGTGGGATGCCACCACAGCATGGCTTGATGAGCAGTGTGTAGATCCATGCCTGGGATCTGAATCTGCGAACCTCAGGCAGCTGAAGTGGAACATGCAAACTTAACCACTACACCACCAGGCCAACCTAAAAGGGATTTTTTTAAAAGAAAGAAATGGCCAGACATCATATAGAAATCTCTGTGGACTTATCTATCCTTCACTTATATTGGCAAACATATCAGTACTGTGAGACTAAGACTACTAAGACTTGGAAACACAAGGATGAAAGTCGGTCTTTGCCCATCAGATCTAACAGCATAGTTGGAGAGACTATGCAACTACAGACAGAACACAGATGGATTAGTGCTTTGGTAACAGTGGAAAAACTAGGGGGGGAAATCATATGTAGTCAAAATGTAGTTGAACAGAGACAGAAGAGAACTCCTATTAGAGCAGAAAACATGGGGACACAATTTTGAAACTGCTCCTCACAAAATGTCTTGCTATTAAGCGCATATGGTTGTATTCTTTAAAAGCCTTTTAACTAGCCCTGTAAAGGTGGTTTTGAATACCATAATTAGGACTTTGGCAAATTAAGTCCTTGGGCAACTTATTCCAAGTAGTCTAGGGAGACCTGGTCCAAGATTTGAGAAAGTTTTACTGGAAAGTGAATAGCTCTGAACTTCTTCATATTAGATAAAAATAAAACCTAGGGGGCGTGCTCATTTATGATGATGATGAATATATACAGTAACTGCTTAGGGGAGATGAACACTTGCCCCTGTGTGCATAACCATCTATTTAACTCCTTTCTTGTAGCCAGTTCTTTTACTTTTGATGACTTTTTGCTCTTCTCTTACAATGCTATATAGCACTGAGAGAGCTCTGGGCCGCCTCCTGTTTCTGAAGTTATGTTCCCTACTTCATCCCACCTCCTTCCCCCACTCACCCAAAGAAGGACAAGCAGATTAAAAAATGGGGTGGAATCCTAGGAAAGATAGCTTAACTAAGGCCTACTTCTAGTCTGAACAGAAAAGATCTTCGTGACTTATACACTGACCCCAGGGACCTTTCTCTGAGGTCAGGGCAGGCTCATTAAAACATACACAGAGCTCTGCAGTGGGCTTTTAAGGCATTGGCATTTTGCTGACTACCCCAGGATCTTTTTTTTTCCCTAAATTAAAAGTATATATATAACACCTATTTTTCTCTTGAGTTATAAAAGGAATACATGTTCTTGGTTTAAAGAAAAACAAACTGGGAAGATACAAATGTAGACCCATGAATCTAACCATTGTTGGGCATTAGTACTTGGATGTTCCAAAGATATTTAAAACTCCGTGTCTAGAATGGAACCTTTCTTCTTTCTATATCTGCTCTTCCTGCTATAATCACTGCCCACTTAGTGAATAGCACTAGTCTGTGTGGTTACTTCGGCTCAGAGGCCCAAGAATGTACTTGATTCTTCCCTGTTGTCCTTACCCCCACCCAATCAATACCACGATCTGAGAATTTTAGTTCCTGATTATTATGTGTGTGCTTTTACTTACAACTTGTATTTTCTTTTTACAGAATCATTTCTGACATTAACAGAATTTTCATAATAGCCATATTAACAATATTCTAATTTTTACTTGTTTCCTCAGGTCTGTCTTATTTCTTTTATTCTGTAACAACTCTATTTGTAAATTCTTTGTTTTGATCATTTCTAAATCAGCTGGCATACTACTTTTATTTGTTTTCCTGATAAAAAGACATGTAGTTTGTTTGTTTTCCAAGTATTGGGACTATTTATCTCTGTTGTCTTCTCTCATAAGCTATAGGGCTTGGCAGCTGTATTATTAAATAATATTTTTCCCTTGAAAAACTCTAGACTTTATTCATTCTGACATTTGTTACGATGGAGAAGTTTGTTGCTGGCCTGATTTTATTTTTTCCTTCGTGGGAATCCTGTTTATTCTACACGAGCCCTGCATTTGTAGGAACTTTCCTTTATCCTGAAAATGGAAGGCTATAACAAGATATGACTGTATGTTACTATGAATTGAAAATTAAGGTTTAGAGATTTTTTCCTTCACTGATTTATTTTTTCCTGGAGCTAATCTGCTGTTGATTGCCTTCACTACACTTTTTATTTAGCAGTTTCAGCTCCATACAATATTTCACCTCCATACATTCTTTGGGGTTGTCCCTTCTTTACAATTTCACTTCCAGTTTCATGGAAGACTGCCTGAATTCAACCACAGCAACAACATAATTAATCCTTTTTGTTTTTAACTGTCTTATCTTACCATGTAATTGATGGTAACTGGTGTTCTTCTCTTTATTTATCTTTACCTAGAATATCTAGAAACAGAGCTGTTTTACTAATGGGTACATAGGTCTCTGTGAATCCTTCAAACCCAAACAAAGAGAGAAGGGAAAAGTTTTTCAGTTTAATTTGTGAGATCAACGGCCCATGAGGCTTAAAGAGGAAGCTACAGTGGGAGACAACCACATCTCTTTACAAAACTTTCCTACCTTTGGGTATTTAGGCAGGCTGCATTTAGTTTGGATCATACCTTCATTCTCTCAATGGAAGGAAAACTCTCATGCAGAGTGATACGTCCCATTTTTAATGTAGGTACAAGGGTCACATCATGATTCCTGTTCTGTAGACTCTGCTGCACACCTGGTGCGCTTTTGAAAGCACTAACGACAATGAGGTTGGCCAAACGCACCCGCCGGTGACCTGCTATTTCCTCTTGCCCCTGGTGGTGGGGAGGCACTACTGGATTGCAACAGAAGGTCTCTCTTTATCGCTCCCTCCCCTCTCCCTCTTGCATTTCCCTATTTAATCACATTCAGTTTATCATGTATTATTTGGCCCATCCCTCAATCTGGTTTTGATATAGGTTCTCGTCCTGGTTTCCAGTATTCACAGGGAATTTTATATTATTTTTATCATTTCATTGAGAATCCAGAAGACCGAACTAAAATTAATGGGTTTTGGAGACCCATCATATGAATTCAATCACTAGGCTATGGAAGGCTCACCAATGAACAGACTAAAAATAATAATGAGGTAACTGTATCATATAAGAAATGTGTCACTTCCTTATGTTGAGGTCAAGAACAATGATAAGAAGCCAAGGGCTAAGAAAGCAAGCTTTCAGAAGCCAGTACATGGAACATCTACTCTAAAAATGAAGCTTCCTTTTGGAATAAAAAAGCAGAGGAAAAATTATAGTCAGTGGTCTACTTGAACACCTCAGGTTTTAGATTAGAAATTCATGGAAGAATAGAATAGGCTGGGTTTTGGTCTTACTGTGAAAACAGAAATCCAGGTAGTGTGACTTCAGGATGCACACCCTTCATCAGACAGGCAATAAGGCCTGCCTTAAGCCTTAAGCCTGGTCATTTTACTAAGAATGATGTCAAGCTGATGACCCTATGCAGCAAGCACAATTACTGTCCCCATTTTACAAATGAGGAAACTGACACAGAAATTATGTAATTTGTCCAAGATGACAGAAAGTGAGTGGCTGAGCTAGGATAGTCACATTTGGAAAACGGGGGGAGAAGAAGAGGAAGACAGGAAAATTAACTCAAATCCAGCAAACAATGTTAGTCCCTTGCTAACTCAACTATGATCCAGGGACCAGCACCATAGGCATCACTGCAGAGCCTGTTACAAATGCAGACTCTCAGGCCCCACCCCAGACCTACTGAATCATAATCTGCATCTTAACAAGATCCCCAGGTGAGCTTTATATACTTTAAAGTATGAGCAGTACTGTTTGTCCTACTTATGTAGAAGAGAAAGAGCATGACCTTAAGCTGGTATGAATCTGCATGAAAGGAGGATAGAAATGAACCACCTGGAGAAACAGGGTTTACACTAGTAGAAAATATTTAGAATTTTGAAAGATGACATTGGGATTGTCACTGGATTATCAAAGGTCAGTCAAAAGCCTGGAGAATCCACAAAGCTTAGCAAATGCAAGGTTTTAGAGGGGTATGCATCATGGACTACATACTGGCCCTTCCTGGGTCCCTAGGGAGAAGGCCTGGAAGCACTAAAAGCAGCAGCTCAGTGCAGAACACAGAAGACAATTCTCCAAACAAAGCTAAAACGGGAACAGAAGGTAAAATCTCTCCTAGGAGGCAAGAGTTGCTCAAGAAAATTCAGAGTAGGAAGAAGCCACAGCAACAGAAGTGGCAGAAATGGCAGAGAGATTTAAAAACAAAACAAAGAGAAGAAGAGGTGGGCTTTAGAATTTGAGCAGGATAGAAAAGGATGCAAAACTATGAACTCTCCCTTGAGGAACTGATTATTTTAACAACTGAATGGACACCCTGCTCACAAGAAAAAAAGTGAAGGACGTGTCTTTTCACAAATGTTATGATTTCACACATTTAAGCAGAAGTCAAACACAGTCTCTCATCTACTCTATGAGCCTCCAGGGTTCCATCGTCAGTGCTCAGCTGACAGCTCCATGAGGCATTCCCCAAGACCCCATTTCAAACCACAGTCTCCTCCCCCAACACCACGACCTCCTGGCCTGCTTCATTTTTGCTAAGTCATTTGTTGCTTTCTAAAACACTCTCAATTTACAAAGGTTTGACTTACTGTCTTTCTGCTTCTACACTAGAATTAAACTCCACAACAGCAGGGGTTTTCTGCTTTTGCTTTCTGCTGTTTTTCCCAGAGCTTAGTGTCAGCACACAGTGAAGACTCAATAAATAGTGCTGAGTAAAAGTTCAAGAATGGACTGCCAAGAACACAGGTGTCAGAGGAGAAATGGAGTGGAATTAAGACTCGAATACAGACTCTAATTAGAACAGAGCTCCATGAGAACAGGTGTTTTTACCTCTTTTGCTGAATGTAAGAATGGATAAAGTAGAATGTTGAATATAATGTACCTAATTTCACTGATCCTAAGATACATTTTTTTTCATATTTTTACAGCTTTCAAGTCAAAATATGTTTTATATTCAATACTATCTTAGAATCCACGTTGCCTGGTAATGGTGATGATGTAGCTGCCATTCTGCATGGATGGACATTCCAAGAGACAGCATGAAAACTTGCAAAAGGGTATAGTGGTGACTCAGAATAAAATCTAAGAGACTAGCAGACCATTCTTTTAACTCTTGGGAACTAAACAGTGTGGGGAGGGTGCAGGGCCATTAATCTAGTTTAAAAACACCCCTGAAGCAGGAATCAAAAATTGGCTAAACAGAAGCATGAAGACAGCTTAAGCTTTTAAAAGCCCAGTACCAATGGCTTTTAGTTTGTTTATTAATTATTTTAGGAAATGCTGCATCACCAACACTTTTGATACCACTAAAGACAAAATGGTGTAGAAAAACAGACACTGATGACTGAGCGGAAAAGCAATTCTAGAGTCAGATTCTGAATGTGAAGAAGTCTTAGATATAACTTAGCCAATTAAGTTTGTTTATAATTTTTGCTATTCTATGTATGCACCAGAGTGATCGATCATAAAAATCTATTTTAATTCAGTCTAAAAGCTTTTTCAATAAATATGAAATAAAAATTCTAGGTGAGAGAAAGCACTGTATGACTTTTCTGTTACTCTGCTGCTCTCCTTTCTCAAGGTGGACAGCAATACTCCTGGTTGACCATAAGCCTTTCTTGTTACCACCACAGGAATAAATGTCAGATACACTGTCTAAACACTTTACCCCTAGGGGGAGCTCAAAGTTTATCTTCCTTTATTCCACCCCAGAGAAGTACTGATGGAGATAACGGCAAGGATATACCAGTGAGCCACAGTCTTAGGTATTGCTGCTTAAGTAAATGGTAAAAAGAGAAAATGTTCTTGCATCTACAGCAGAGGTCTTGGATCTTTTGTCATCCCCTTCTGGATTTACTCTCTTCTCTCATATAGCAAGTGCAAAAAATCTGCCTCCTATCTTGAGAAAATAGATGAGAAAATCAGGGTACAGCAAAGGGACAAAGTGGCATGGGACAGACAGCCTGCTCCTAGAGTAGGCAAGAAGAGTCCTTTTTCACTAGGGCCAAGTTCTATACGTGCCTTTGGAATCAAAGGCTGTAGCAGTAAAATGTGTATGTCTAGGGTGTGCTTAGGAATCCACAAGGGTGGTGGCACCAGTCTGGTCTAGCAAACGTGGAACTGGAATCCTAGGAACTGCTGAAATACAGCTGAAAGTCAATTTTAAGAACTTTCTTTTTCTGCCAGTATAATAGGATGTTAAGCACTGCCACCTTAGTAAATATAAAAACTTATAAACAATAAATAACCAATATACTACTTTTAGGGGGAAATAAAGGCCTGTTTTAAATGTACACAATGTGAAGTAGTAAACTATTTTACCTGGAAGGATCCAAGAATATCCTTTAAGGGCTCTTCATAGAACTCATCTCTTCCAAAGAACAGCAGCAATTCAAAGAAACTCCTAGAAAGAAGAAGTGAATAACTTTGATTGCTTCTTTGAGTTTTTTGCCCCAAATTAAAAGATTCTTAAAGAGATAACAGCTATGTAATATTAGATATTTAAACTGGTTGGTTTTGAAAAATTATATTGATCATTCGTCATTCATGTAATGTTCTCAATAAAATTTTGATAGAAGATACAGTAGAATGAACAGTACATTACTTATGCCTACCAGTGTTCACAGTGCCAAACAATGCAATGGCATACCAGGTAGCAACAATGTTACTACAGATGTCAAGATGATCCAAAATGGGCATATAGTCTGGCTTCACCCTAGCACAGTGGAGCCCAGAGAAAATTCAAAATCCAATTTTTTTCACAGGGATATAAGGGATGGATAAAATTGACACAAAAATATAAGAAAGTTAGAGACATCATGAGACTCGCAGCCAACACTTATATTACAGCAATACCAACAATTACGTATCTAATAAATGACACATAGGTCCTCACACTCTAGGTTTATCTTGATCATCCCATGACAGACTGCCCAAATTCTGTGGTTCCTCCTTTTTAAACAAGTCGTTTGGAAAATACTGTTACTAAATACTTCATATGCCTTTAACAATTCATAAGTTTACACAAGAAGAAACATGATTGATTTCCTAATCATGAACATGGAAAATTATAAAATTATCTAACACTGTTTAGCAATCCTGAAGTAGCACAAAGGACAAATCCCTTAAAATCTTTAAATTTTAATTCTTCTAGAAGATACTCAACTAGGAAGACCTAAAGTTGTATTTTTTTATAAACATTTTTTGCCTTTTTTTTCTTACTGAGGTATAACTGACCTACATTATATTAGTTTCAGGCATACAACATAATGATTTGACACTTGTACCTACTGCAAAACGATCACTCTAAGTCTAGTTAACATCCATCACCATACATATTTACAGAATTTTTTTTCTTGTGATGAGAATTTTTAAGATTACTCTCTTAGGAACTTTCAAATATGCAATACAGTATTATTAACCATAATTACATCCCCATGACTAACTTATATCTGGAAGTTTGTGTCTTTTGACTCCCTTTACCCCTTTCGCTCACCTCTGGCAACCACCCATTCTCTGTATCTATGAGCTTGTTTTTCTTAAGATTCCATATATAACTGAGATCATACAGTATTTGTCTTTCTCTAACTTATTTCACTTAGCTTAAAGCCCTAGAGGTCCATCTATGTTACCACAAATGGCAAGATTTTGTTCATTTTTTATCACTGAATAACATTCCATTGTATACAACTTCTTTATCCATTCATTGTCTTCTGTACTACCAAGGCACTGTACTTTGTATATATCTTTATTATAACATGTTAAAACAAGGAGACATTAAATTTGCATTAGGCAGAAGTGAGTAGGATTGCATCATTATATTGAGTAGATAGTATTTGACTGGTAGGGCAATTAATTGTATTGAAGGAGGGAGAGATACAAAGGTTAGTAGTAGAAATAAAATACGCTAATGGCAGTAAATTTAGAAATGAGCATGCCGATCAACATGACCTTGTAGAGAATCAAACAAAATATACAGAATTATACAGTATCTGCATTATGTGAACATGAAAGGGGAGCCAACATTACAGAAAGAGAAATGTATAAGGCCCACTATCAGTAACCTCAACAACAAGGCCCAACTCCATGATAATGATAGTAAAATGACAAAAACCACACACAAAATAAGTAAAGAGTAAATAAAGATAAAACAACATGGTCTAGTTAGCTCTGCCTTAGGGTAAAATTCAGGAAAATCAACAAGTCATTACACAGTAGTGAAATCACTAGGAGAAAAACCTAGATTATATGTAGAAGTAGAAAGTTCATGTTTGAAACCTGTTCATTTCCTATTGACTAATTAAGGGATCAACTAAATGTTTAGAGATCAAGTTTTTTAGCCCTCAGGGAAGCAAATGCTACAAGGTGCAGGGTAACAGAGCCCAAAATAGAAGAAAGCAGGACCCCAAAATATATGTAGCAGTCTAGAGTAGGTCTGGCAAACTACTGTCCATGGGCCATATCTGGCCCACGGAAGGCCTGTTATTGTATAATGCTTGAGATAAGAATAGTTAGTCACGTTAAATTGTTAAAAAATCAAGAGAATAATATTTCACAACAGGTAAAAGTTATATGAAATTCAAATATGTCAATAAATAAGTTATTATTGGAATACAACCACACCCATCTATTTACACACTGACTATGGCTGCTTTCACACTACAGTGACAGAACTGAGTAGAGGCTACAGAGACCTCATAGGCTAAGCATAAAATATTTGCTATCTGGCCCTTTACTCACCCATGGTCCAGAGCCACATTAGGTTTGAATCTCAGCTGCATCACTTACTTGATATGTAATCCTGAGCAAATCACTTAGTATCTCTATGCCTCATTTTCCTTATTTATAAAATAGAAACAAGAATAGTAGCCACCTCTTGTAAAGCACTTAGAACAATCCCTGGTAGTGCTGTGGTGTTGCTAATAATAATACAGCACTACTATTTTTATTAACACTGTCATCAGTTTCCTTCAAGACTAAGAGAAAACATGACATCTTCACAGATTTGTTCTTCTCAGCTGTGCATGTGTCAATTTTGTTAAAATATAAAATACCAATTTCTCTTCACTTAAATTATGAAGATTTTTAGGACATCTGACTAAATTCATTGAAAGGTTTCTTTCTAAAAATTTACTATTATATAATGTTTATATTGGTTTTTAAGGTTGAATATGTTGCATATAATGTTCACTATGTAATAGTCTATTATTAATCAATGAACCTTAGTCCAAATTACGGGTTACCTACAGTTCAATTACATAAATTGAAATAATTATTCAAAATAGGATTACCTAAAAAAAATGATTTATATAAAAACATAAATTATTTGTAGTGGGACAAATACATTATAGATGGTATGCCTTTTCTTTTTTTTTTTTTTTTTTTTTTTTAAAGATTTTATTTTTTCCTTTTTCTCCCCAAAGCCCCCCCGGTACATAGTTGTGTATTCTTCGTTGTGGGTTCTTCTAGTTGCAGCATGTGGGACGCTGCCTCAGCGTGGTCTGATGAGCAGTGCCATGTCCGCGCCCAGGATTCGAACTAACGAAACACTGGGCCGCCTGCAGCGGAGCGCGCGAACTTAACCACTCGGCCACGGGGCCAGCCCCGATGGTATGCCTTTTCAATTAAAAGAATTATTCCATATATAATCATACTTATTCGACTTTCATCAAACAGTATTTTCCTATTAGCTATGCAAGCTTAAAGAAACAGAGTACCACTAGAGTACCTATTTATTAAACAAACTACTTTCTATCATTGGGGATGCTTGGAATTCAGACCATGTTTTTCCATATATTACAAATGATTATAAGGTATCAGACTTCCTTAAAATACACAGACACACATAAATAGACTGTTTGGTAGTTATAATCAGAATTACTACTCTTTTGGGGTCTCTATAGCATCGAAGTAATTTTCACACTGAAAAACAAGAATGTGGATTTGTGAATTTATAAATTATAATGCCTAACTATCCAAATATAAGAAATTCATTTACCAATTTAAGCCAAAGAAGATTAGGTCTCCTCTACATGAATTAAATAAGAACAGAATAAAATCTTATTACCCACACTTTATTTTATGAATTCGTAACAATTTCTTCTACACTTATTAACATTGTATCTTTGATACCACAGAGAAACTTCAACTCAGTGCTACTTAATCTTAACAAAGAGATCTACTTTGACATACTCAAGCATTCCAATGCATTTATCTTCAAAATAGTTTCTTCAGCAATATGTCTTTACTGAGGAAGAAAAAGGTTCAAAGTTTTTTTCAAATATATACTGATAAAGAAACTATACATTACATTTTCTAAGTATGACAGAGTAGGTACCCTTAATGATTCTCCCCCCTGAAAACAATTAAAATGCTCAATAAAAGAGCTGGCTTTTACCTTGACTAAACATTCAAATTAGCTACACTATTATACTCCTCCCACCCCCTTCACCACATTTCTAGATTACAAGGAAAACTGCCTGTCTGCACTTGGAGCTAAGTAGAAAAAAGAGAAAAGAAAATCTACTTTTAAAATCTTCTGATGTAGGCTGTAAACGGAATTCATATTACTTATGTGGTTGAAACATTTTCAAGCCCAGAATTTAACTAATATTGGTCCTCATCTAGTAACATCCCCAGGCCCCTGGCAGAAACAAATGCAGATCCTCTCTGAATACCCACTTCCGATCCATGCTTCAATTATCACAAATAAATTTATTTCAAGAAAATACAAATTCACAAAGTAAATAAAAATAATGACAATAACAAGAAAAACCACAACGTACAAGGAAATGAAACACCATGAGCAAGAACCAACAGAAAATCCACAAAGACTTTATATTTAAAACCAGACCCAGAACATAAAATGAGTATAATATAGTTCAAGGAATAAAGAAATATTGAAAATATAAAGAACAAGATAATCAACAGTAGTCAAAAAACTTTTAGAAATAAAAAGTAAAATCACTGAAGTAAAAAGTCAATGGACAGATTTAATTGCAAATTAGACACAGCTGACGAAAAAACCTAGTGAACTGAAAGATGTGAAAAAATTATCTAGAGTGCAATAGAGAGACAAAGAAATGGAAGATACATACAAGCAAGAGTTACAGACATGGGGAACGGACTGTACAAGTCTAACATGTCTAATTGCACTTCTACAAAAAACAGATCAAGAATGAGGCAGACAAAAACTGGGTAAGAATTTTTCATACTTGATGAAAGCTATCAATCCTCATATCCAACAAGCCCAGAAAATCCCAGTAAGGAATGATAAATATAAATCTACACCTAGTTAAACACAGTAAACTATAAAATACCAAATACAAAGAGCAATGTCTAAACAACCAAAGAAAAATATAGACTGTTCACAAATAAATGGAAAATTAAATTGCCAAGAAGGGTCTAAGATGAAAATTAGTAAAAATATGGGCTAAAAACTTTGATAGCATGAAGCGATAATAATAATCTCATCTGGGCTTTGAAAAAATATAGCAAAAATATATGATATCAATTACATTTAAGTTGGAAGGAGGAGTTTCAGCATTAATGTTGCAGTGTCCTTAGACTAAAGGAAGACGAAGTATATATAAAGTATACAGTTCAATATGTTAAGTACTAAATTCTCCTTAACTAATTTATGAATTTACATATAGTAAAGTTACTTTCAAGTTTTTCTAGAAGTAGATAGTTGATTACAAAATTGAATATCTAGAAAAACCATGTAGCAGAAAGAGCAATGAGAAGGAACTAACCAATATTAAAACATTTTGTAAAAACTTTATAACTGAACCACCCTTGTATTGACACATGGAAAAATAGCCTAATAAAATCAAATGAAGTCCAAAAACAGAGCAATTGCATGTGAAAAATGAATACATAAGAAAAGCAGCATCTCAGATCAATAGGGAAAACGTTGACTTCATTACTGGATAGCCAAATGTTAAAAGACAAAATTGATTCATCCAACTTCCAAACGTAAGAAAAAATTCAAAATGGATCAAAAACTTTAAAAGATCAAACAGTACAAATATCAGAAAAACATCCCACATAACCTGCTTATAGAGAAATCTTTCTTAACTATGATTCAAAATTCAGAAGCAATAGATAAATACTGATAAATTTTAGTTACATTAAAAATATCTAAAAAGTAAATGCCATAAGAAAAACAAAAGATAAATGAAAAAATACTCATTTGCAACTAACCTCTCAGGAAGGGGTTAATATCCCTAATACATAAAGAGGTTATGAAAATTGAGAAGAACAAGTTCAACTAACTTATAGAAAATGAGCTTGAGATATAAACAGGTAGCTCATGAAAAATGAAATACAGATAGTCTTTAAGAACATGCAAAAAGATGTTCAACTTCACTCACAATAACAAAAATACAAACTAAAACTACATTGAGATGCTATTTCTCTTCCATTAGATTAACAAAAAATCAAAAGTCGGACAAAACTGTGGTGAGGTTCGAGGTAAACAAAGCCTCATTTTGTGTAAGAATGTAAATTGGTACAAGCTGTATAGAGGGAACTTAGGACTACTTAGCAAAATTACATATCTATTCATTTTTTGACACAGATTCTAGGAAACTTCCCTAAAAATCTACTGGCAAAAATACAAAAACATGTATGCAAAATGTATTAATCATAGCACTATTTGTAATAGGAAAAGAATGGAAACAATCCAAATACTTACCATTAGAAGATATGTTCACTGAACTATCACTATCGTACACCTACATGAAAGAATACTGAGTTGTAAAAAGGAATTTGGACTATGTCTACATCACTATGGAGTGACCTCCAAGATACATTATTAAGTGAAAAGAGCAGAGCAGAGCAAAGTGTGTTTCTGTTTATCTAAAAAAGGGCATAGGGGTATGGATATACATCTGTTAGTTGGATCTTCCTTGTCTATCTAACCAATTTCTTTTTTAATAGGTTTAGACTATTTACGTGTAATGTAAATTTTTGATATGTTTGGATTAAAACCTACTATCTTAATAGTTATTTTCTATTTTTTGATCTGTTCATTGTTCCTTTTGACCTACTCTTCCACTTTCTTTTGGATTGAGTAATTTTATGGCTCCATTTTATCTCCACTTTGGCTTAATATATTCATTTCTATATCCAACGTTTTTAGTGATTACCCTAGGATTTACAATACATATCTTTAATAAGTTCTATCCCACCTTCAAATAATATTATATGCTGCTTTGGGTAAAATAATCTTTGTGCTACTTTTGGTCATTCATTTTAATTTTGAATATGCTCTAAACCAACAATACTTCACTACAAGTTTTCTTTAGTCTCGGCATTTAGAAAGTATGACACACAGGATGGCTGACAGTTTCTGTAAAAGCTTTATTGGAACAAAGCCACATGCATTCATTTATGTATTATCTACGGCTGCTTTGATGCTACAAAAGCAAAGCTGAATAGTACAACAAACACTCTACGGTCTGCAAGTCTGAAACATCTGACCCTTTAAAAAAAATGTTTTTCAACCCCTGCTTTAGACAGTTACGTTTCACAGTGATTAAAAATACGAAAAATTCAATTTTATATTTGTCTTCAGCTTTTAGCATTTCCAGCTCTCTTCATTTCTTTAGGTAGATTTTCTGTCTGGCATCATATTTGTGCTAGATTTTCTGGTAATTCAGGTCTTCTGGGAACGCATTCTTTCAGTTTTTGCTCCCAAAAAAATAACTCCATTTCTCCTCAAATTTAGAGTTAAAAGTTTTTTTTGGTTTCAGCACTTTAAAGATGTCACTTCATTGTGTTCTGGCTTGCATAGTTTGAGATGTCTACTGTATTTCTTATCGTTAGCTTTCTAAATGGTAATACATTGGAACAAGAGGTTGGAACAAAAACAGCAACAGATTGGAACAAAAACTAAATACCCATCAATAGGATACTTGTTAATTAAGTTTCCATATATCCGTAAGTGTGAAATACTCTTCTGTCATTTTAATGACTGATAAACCTTTCTCTATGTTAATGGGGAAAGATATCTAGGTGAAAAAAAGGAAGTACAAAACAGTGCGCACACTACACTGGCATTTTTATAAAATGGGGGAAAAGGAAATATGGATTTTCTTCTTCTTGTATATGTACAAAATATCTCTGTAAGGAAACCCAAGAAAATAATTACATTGGTTGCCTACAGATAGGGTCATGGATAAATAATTTGCAGGATACCTCATTGTATATTCATAATACTTTTTGAATTCTGAACCATGAGAAGGAAAAAAAAAAAAGACAACGTAAAAAAGAGAAAATCTTAAAAGCAGTCTCCCAAAAGGGCACATTATACACAGGGAAACAGAAATAAGAATAACAGTAGGAGTCACATCAGCATCATGGTGGAATGAGCTCTCTCCTTGAACTCCCCCTTCTAAAGTACAAAAGGACATTCATACACTAACAGAGCACATTCACAAAATACAAAAGACATCTGAGAGACCCAAGCAGCCATAAGTCTGAAGGTGTTGGGGCTGGATGCGCTGCAGGAAGTGGAAGCCAGTAAAGGGACTTTTCTCTTCCCAAGAACAGCCAGCGACCTCAGGACAGGAAAGGTGGGAGTGGCCACCCACCATGGGAACACCACGCCCTCTGAGTTCCCTCACAGCCTGAAGGAAAGCCCCACACATACAGGAAGCTGAGTTGTTGTAGGGGTGTCTCCATCAAGCGAGGACCCCAGAAGAGCAGTTGGTGGGGGCCCAGGGAAAACACTGGGAGTGCACAGAAGGGAGTGCCCCTCCCCTCCACCTGCCTGGCACTGCAACCCTGAAGTCACCCAGAGCACACCGTGGGGAGACAAAAGTACTGGCTTGGAAAGGTGTGCAGGTTAAGAAGGTGCCCCTTCCCCCACCCAGCACTCCAGCCCTTCGACGGCCCAGAGCTCCGCAGAGAGGGAAAAGAAGAGGCTGGGGGAAGCGCAGGTGAAAGGAAGCACCCCTCCCCCGACCGAGCACCCCAGACCTGCCATTGGTCAGAGCGTCATACAGAGAGAAAAGGAGTCAGCAGCTGGAGCTAGGGAGTGCCAGATGATGCTGGGCCCAGAATACCCAGTGCCTGATGCCCACCCAGTAGCAGCAGGTGAAAGCTGCAACCAGATAATAACTATGTGGAGGCAAAAATCCACACCATCAAGCAGTATGAAAAAGTATATTAACTCTCCAGACCAAAGGGAAAGTGACAAGTACTCAGAAACCAACCCTGAAGACGCAAAAATTCATAACCTAAATGACAAAGAATTCAAAATAGCTACCATAAAAAAATTCATTAAGTTACAAGAAAACACAGAAAGACAAATCAACAAATTCAGGAGCTTCTTCACAAAAGAGATTGAAAATATAAAGAAGAACCAATCAGAATTGTTGGAGATGAAAAACACAATGAATGAGATTTAAAACATCTGGATTCCCTGAACGACAGAGCTGACAATATGGGGGACAGAATTAGCAACTTAGAGGACAGTAATATAGAAATGCTTCAGATAGAGAAGAAGAGAGAATTAAGACTAAAAGAAATGAAGAAATTCTCAGAGAAATATGACTCAATTAGGAAATGCAAAATAAGGATTATAGGTATTCCAGAGGGGGGAAGAAGGAGAATGGAGCAGAAAGCTTCTTGCAAGAAATAATAGTTGAGAACTTTCCAAACCTGGGGAGGAAGCTAGAAATACAAGTGAACAAAGCCAGTATATGTTCTAATTACATCAACGTAAAAAGACCTACTGCAAGGCATATAGTAGTAAAGCTGGCAAAAGTCAATGACAAAGAAAACTACTAAGGACAGCAAAGCAGAAGTAAATAACCTACAAAGGAACTCCCATCAGGCTTTCAGCAGATTTCTCAGCAGAAACTTTACAGGCTAGGAGAGAGCACAATGACTTATTCAAAATTCTAAAAGACAAAAACTTTCAGCAAAGAATACTCTATCCACTGAGAATATCCTTGAGATATGACAAAGAAATAAAAACTCTCCTAGATAAACAAAAGCTAAGGGAGTTCCTCACCACAAGACACCCCCATAAGAAATCCTCAAGAAGGCACTCATACCTGAAAAAAAATAGGTAAAGTGGTACAAAGCCCTGAGCAAGGAGATGAATAGGAAGGTAATGATCAGAAAATGGCAGTTCTCTATCAGATCAGGTTAGTAAACAATTACCTTTGACATTAAGGATAAAGAGAAGGAAAATGCCAAAATAAAAATAATCTCATCTTTTAACCACAAACTCACAACACAAGAGGTAATAAGATATGACAAAAATAACTTAGAGGGGAAGAGGACAGGGATGGAATTGGCATAGTCTAAGGAAATAAGAGTCTATCAGAAAATGGACTATCTCACCTACGAGATTTTTTTATACAAACCTAATGGTAATCACTAAATAATTAGAACACAGACATATATGATAAAGAAGGAGAAAATGAAGAAATCCATCAAAGAAAACTACTTAATCAAATTAGGAGTACGAAATACACAAGATGAGAAAAAAAAAGGGAATGTAGAAGAACCATAAAACAAGCAATAAGACGGCAGTATTAAGACCTCATACATCCATAATCACTCTAAATGTAAATGGATTGAATTCTCCAATCAAACGGCACAGAGAGGCAGGATGGATTCAAGAACAAGAACCAACAATATGCTCCCTCCAAGAAACACATCTCAGCTCCAAAGACAAACACAGGCTTAGAGTGAAGGGATGAAAGATGATACTGCAAGCTAATGGCAAACAAAAGAAAGCAGATATTGCCAATCTTATAGCAGACAAAGGAGACTTCAAGATAAAACAGGCAAAAGAGACAAAGAGGGGCAGTATATAATGATAACAGGGATACTCCACCAAGAAGACATAACACTTATAAACATACATGCACCCAACACAGGAGTACCAAAGTACATAAAGCAACTATTAACAAACCTAAAAGTAGATATCAACGACAACACAGTAATAGTAGGGGACCTCAATACACTTACATCAATGGATTGGTCATCCATACAAAAAGTCAACAAAGAATAGTGGAATTAAATGAAAAACTAGACCAAATGGACTTAGTAGATATATACGGAACACTCCATCCAAAAACAGAATATATATTCTTCTCAAGTGCACATGGAACATTCTCAAGGATAGACCCCGTATTGGGAAACAAGGCAAACCGCAATAAATTTAAGAAGATTGAAATCTAGTATCTTTTCCGACCATAATGCTATGAAACTGGAAATCAACTACAAAAAAAGAGCTGAGAAGGAACAAAAATGTGGAGACTAAACAACATGCTACTGAACAATTGATGGATCATCGAAGAAATAAAAGGAGAAATCAAAAAATATCTGGAGACAAATGACAATGACGACACAACATACCAACTCACCTGGGATGCAGCAAAAGCAGTCCTAAGAGGGAAATTTATAGCAATACAGGCCCATGTTAACAAACAAGAAAAAGCTCCAATAAGCAATCTTAAACTATGCCTAACATAATTAAAAGAACAGACAAAGCCCAAATTCAGCAGAAAGAGGGAAATAATAAAAATTAGAGCAGAAATAAATGAAATTGAAACAAAAAAGACTGTAGAAAGAATCAATGAAACAAGGAACTGGTTCTTGGAGAAGATAAACAGAATTGACAAACTCTTAGCCAGACTCACTAAGAAAAAAGGAGAGAAGGCTCAAATGTATAAAATTAGAAATGAAAGAGAAGAAATTACAACAGATACCACAGAAATACAAAATATTATAATCAAATATTATGAAAAACTACATGCCAACAAACTGGGCAATCTTCAAGAAATGAATAAACTCTTAGAGTCATACAACCTCCCAAAACTGAATCAAGAAGAAATAGAGAACCTGAATAGACCAATCACAAGTAAAGAGATTGAAACAGTAATCAAAAACCTACCAAAAAATAAAAGCCCAGGACCAGATGGCTCTCTGGAGAATTCTATGAAACATTCAAAGAAGATTTATCATCTGTCCCTCTCAAACTATTCCAAAAAATTGAGGAAGATGGAAAAATTCCTAATACATTCTAAGAGGCCAACATCACTCTGATACCAAAGCCAGACAAGGACAATACGAAGAAAGAAAATTACAGGCCAATATTGCTGATGAACATAAATGCAAAAATTCTCAACAAAATATTGGTAAACTGAATACAGCAATACATTAAAAAGATCATACACCATGATCAAGTGGGTTTCAATGCCTGGGACACAGGGATGCTTCAACATCCACAAATCAATCAATATGATAGATCACAGTAAAAAAATGAGGAACAAAAACCACATGATAATCTCCATAGATGCAGAGAAAGCATTCGACAAGATCCAACATCCATTCATGATAAAAACTCAATAAAATGGCTATAAGAGGAAAGTACCTCAACATAATAAAGGCCATGTACGATAAGCCCACAGCCAACATCATACTCAAGGGGGATAAACTGAAAGCCATCCCTCTGAGAACAGGAACAAGACAAGGGTGCCCAATCTCACCACTCTCATTCAACATAGTACTAGAGGTTTTGGCCAGAGCAATTAGGTAAGAAAAAGAAATAAAAGGAATCCAAACAGGCAGTGAAGAAGTGAAACTCTCACTGTTTGCAGATGACATGACCTCATCTATAGAAAACTCTAAAGAATCCATCAGAAAACTATTAGAAACAATTAACAACTACAGCAAAGTCGCAGAGTACAAAGTTAACTTACAAAAATCAGTGGCATTTCTATACTCCAATAACAAACTAACAAAAGAACTCAAGAATACAATCCCATTTGCAATTGCAACAAAAAGAATAAAGTATCTAGGAATAAATTTAACCAAAGAGGTGAAAGACCTATACAAGGAACTTAAGACATTACTGAAAGAAATCGATAATGACATAGACAAATGGAAAGATATTCCATGTATATGGATTGGAAAAATAAAAATAGTTAAAAATGTCCATACTACGTAAAAAACAATCTACAGATTCAGTGTAATCGCAGTAAGAATCCCATTGCCATTCTTCACAGAAATAAAACAAAGAATCTTAAAATTCATTTGGGGCAAGAAAAGACCCCAAATAGCCAAAGCAATCCTGAAAACCAAGCAGAAAGCTGATAGCATTGCAATCCTGAACTTCAAAATATATTACAAAGCCATAGTAACCAAAACAACATGGTAGTGCTACAAAAACAGACACACAGATCAGTGGAATAGAACTCAAAAGGCCAGAAATAAAATCACACATCTATGGACAGCTAATCTTCGACAAAGGAGCCAAGAACATACAATAGAGAAAGGAAAGCCTCTTCAATAGTGCTGGGAAAACTGGATAGCCACAAGCAAAAGAATGAAAGTAGACCACCATCTTTCGCCAAACACAAAAATAGACTCAAAATGGATCAAAGACTTGAAGGTAAGACCTAAAACCATAAAACTTCTGGAAGAAAATATAGGCAGTACATACACTCTTTGACATCAGCATTAAAAGGATCTTTTCTAATACAATGTCTACTCAGACAATGGAAACAAAAGAAAAAATAAACAATTGAGACTTCATCAGAGTAAAGAGCTTCTGGAAGGTAAAGGAAACCAGGATCAAAATGAAAAAACAATCCCCAACTAGGAGAAAATATTGCAAATCATATATCTGACAAAGTGTTAGTCTCCAGAATATATAAAGAACTCATACAACTGAACTACAAAAAACCAACCTAATCAAAAAATGAGCAGAGGATATGAACACTTTTCCAAAGAAGACATACAAATGGCCAATAGGCACACAAAAAGATTCTCAATATCACTAATTATCAGGGAGATGCAAATCAAAACTACACTTAGAAATCACCTTACACCCGTTAGAATGGCTATAATCACCAAGACAAAAAAATAACATACGTTGGAGAGGTTGTAGAGAAAAGGGAACCCTCATACTCTGCTGGTGGGAATGCAAACTGGTGCAGCCACTATGGAAAACAGTATGGAGATTTCTCAAAAAATTAAAAATAGAAATACCATATGACCCAGCTATCCCACTGGGTATTTATCCAAAGAACTTGAAATGAACGATACAAAGAGGTTTATGCACCCCTATGTTCACTGCAGCATAATCCACAATAGCCAAGATGTAGAAGCAACCCAAGTGCCCATCAACTGATGATTGGATAAAGATGTGGTATATACATACAATGGAATACTACTCAACCATAAAAAAAAGACAAAATCATCCCATTCGCAACCACATGGATGGACCCTGAGGGTACTATGTTAAGTGAAATAAGCCAGACAGAGAAGGACAAACCCTATTTGTGGAACATAAACAAATTTAGGGACAAAGAGAACAGTTTAGGTTATCAGGGGAAAGGGGGGTGCGGGATGGGCACAAGGGGTAAAGCGTCACATTTATATGGTGTCTGACAAATTATAATGTACAAATGAAATTTCACAATGTTACAAACTATTATGACCACAATAAAAAAATTTTAAAAAAGAATGACAGTAGGCTTTGTGTCAGAAAAAAAAAAAAAATTCAAGTCATGAACCAGAGGATGAACATTTTTAAAGTACTAAGGGAAAAAAAACCCTGTCAACCCAGAATTCAATAATCAGTGGAAATATCTTTCAAAAACAGAGGTCTCTGTCAATTATACAGAAGTCGACTGGCTTCTGGTTGAGTTTGGCCAAAGAAGGCAAAGCTGGAAAATTGAAAGTTAGGAGGAAGGGAGCAATGTGGGGTCTTTTCTCCCTGCCATTCTTCTTCTGGGTCCTCTTTAGCAGTAACTATATCTCTTCCAAGTTCCTGTCTCACACATATCAGTGCCCTTCCACCCAGCAACTATCTCCACTCTCTGGGCTCTAGCAATACCTCCTCCTTCCATTTCTACGGCTAACAACAACTTACTAAAGTTGCTACATCTGCGTTCATCATCATCTTCTTGTCTATGCTCTCAGTCTAACAACTATGAAAGTGGCTCTATGAATTAAATTCCCTCTACTGAATTATCTAGGATGACTTGCACTTCCCTAACTAGATGTTAATTGAAATAACCTATATATCTTCATCAAAAAGAAAATAAACAAGGAAACAAAAACAAAAATAAACTTACTGATTATTTTCTAAAAGACAAGCAGGAAGTTATTTTCTATTCCCCATTTCCAAAATTGGAATGGAAAACGTTTTCAAAATATCATGGCTAAAGAAAACTATACCTAATACAGCCAATACGAGTTACATCTTTTATTTTTATTAAATATTAAAAAAATATGTTTGTCTTGGTGCCTTGATTTTCGGGTAATTGTTTTTTATTGAATATAATCGACATATTACATTAGTTTCAAGTGTACAATATAATAATTTGATATTTGCATATATTGTAAAATTATCACAAGTCTAGTTAAAATCTATCACCACACGGTCATAAATTTTTTTTTCTTGTGATAAGGACTTTCAAGATCTACCCTCTTAGCAACTGTCAAATACAGAATACAGTATTATTAATTATAGTCACCATGCTGTATAGTATATCCCACTGACCTATTTATTTTATAATTGGAAGTCTGTACCTTTTGACCACCCTCACTTATTTGACCCACCCCTTAACCCCCACCTACAGCAACTGCCAATCTGTTCTCTGTATTTATGAGTTCGGTATTGTCTTGTTTTATATTGCACATACAAGTGAGATCATATGGTAATTGTCTTTCTCTGTCTGACCTATTTCACTTAGCATAATACTCTCAGGTCCATCTATGTTGTCACAAATGGGAAGATTTTCTTCTTTTCTATGGCTGATAATATTCAATTATTTATTTTTATATATATGCCACATTTTCTTTATTCATTCATCCATTGATAAGACACTTAGGTTGCTTCCATGTCTTGGCTATTGTAAACAATGCTGCAATGAACACAGGGGTGCAGATATCTTTTCAAGTTAATTTTTGTTTCCTTTGAATAAATACCCAGAAGTGGTATTGCTGGACCATAAGGTAGTTCTATTTTTAGTTCTTTCAGGAACCTCCATACTGTTTTCCATAGTGACTGCACTAATTTACATTCCTACCAATACTGGACAAGGGTTCCCCTCTCTCCACAGCTTTGACAACACTTGTTATCTCTTGTCTTTTCAATAGCCATTCTAACAGGTGTGAGGTGATATCTCATTGTGGTTTTGATGTGCAATTACCTGATGATTACTGATGTCGAGCACTTTTTCATGTACCTGTTGGCCATGCCTTCTTCGGAAAAACGTTCATTCAGATCCTCTGCCTATTTTTTAATTGGATTGTTCATTTTTTTGCTATTGAGTTGTGTGAATTCTTTATATATCTTAGATATTAAACTCACCAGACATATGATTTGCAAATATTTTCTCCCATTAGGTAGGTTGCTTTTCATTTTGTTGATGGCTTCCTTTGCTGTGCAGAAGCTTTTTAGTTTGATGTAGTCCCACTTGTTTATTTTTGCTTTTGTTGCTTTTGCTTTTGGTGTCAAATCCAAAGAATCACCACCAAGACTGATGTTAAGGAGCTCACTGCCTCTGTTTTCTTCTAGGAGTTTCAAGGTTTCAGGTCTGAAGTTCAAGTCTTTAATCCATTTTGAGTTGATTTTTGTGTGTGGTGTAAGACAGTGGTCCAGTTTCATTCTTTTGCATGTGGCTGTCCAGTTTTCCCAATATCACTTATTGAGAAGACTGTCCATTCTCCACTGTATATTCTTGGCTCCTTTGTCATAAATACATTGACCATATGTTCATGGGTTTATTTCCAGGCTCTCTATTCTGTTCCATGACCTGTGTGTCTGTTTTTATGCCAATACCATAAAGTTTTGATTACTATAGCTTTGTAATATAGTTTGAAATCAGGAAGCATGATGCCTCAAGTTTTGTCCATCTTTCTCCACATTGCCTTGGATAGTCAGGGTATTCTGTGGTTCCACACACATTTTAGAACTGTGAAACTGGAAAATTCCATTAGAAATTTCTTAGACATTGCAATGAATCTGTAGATTGCTTTGGGTAGTATGGACATTTTAACAATATTAATTCCTTGAATCCATGAGCATAGAATATCTTTTAATGTATCTTCTTTAACTTCTTTTATTAAAAAAATCTCATATTCAGTATAAGATATATTTTATATGCATATATTATATATGGAATATATACTATACATACACCATATATATTTATACTACATACTATAAGACAGAATCTTATAGATAGTACCTAATTCTTTAGCTCACCTATAAATTTTTAGTATGTCAAGTGATGAAAAATTAAAAATACACAGTATATATCTCATAACAAGAATTCTATAGACAGAAATGAATTATAATGAAATCCATTAATATCCTGACATTCTGCTCAGGCACCTTGAACATTCTGTTTGCCATCCCTGGGAGTCTCCTCTGCTCCCTCATCTAATTTATTCCTATCATTCTTTCAGATCTCAGCTCAAATGTCAGCTCACCCTGCAAATTTTTCCTGCCTTCCTAGACCATGTCAAGTCCCCTGTTATATTCTCTCATTGTACCCTGTAATTCTTTCATAATTACAATTACATAATAGTGTGAATGCTTGTTTAATATATTTTAGTTCTATAAGGTCTTTGAGAACAAGGACTTATTTATCTTATTTTCTATTTTATCCCTAGAACCAAGCAAAATTTACAAAATGAATAATTATGGAATAATTGTTAGAAGAATTTTCTGGCTTAAATATTCATTTAAAAAAATAGAATACTGTTAACAGACTTACTACTCCTTCTGTAGTACCACCATGCTGCTATTTCCCCATTTTTCTTCTAGTATTAAAAATACAATTAACTTTTCTGTTAAAGTAAATTCAAATAATATAGAAAGTTTTCCTTATAAGAAACGTTACTATTTGACAAACCACTTTTACCTAGCACTGTCCATATCAGATAAGATTTGCTTCTGCTTAATAAATTATTCTTTTCATGAGCAGTAGTAAAAGAACTAGCAAGCAATGAAACAAAAGTCAACAAATAACTTAAGTTTTTTAAAAAAGTACTTTTGAAAGCCTTAAAAGCATTTTCACATTACAACACTAAAGTTAACAAAGATTATACAGATGAAAAAGGAAAAAAATCCAAATAGGCACTGAAACGAGAATAATACTTCTTGCTTACAAATAACGTATTTCTTTTAATACTTAATTTACTTTCCTTAGAAATCAGTAGAGAATAAATAAAACTGTTATGTTGGCTTTCAAAATAACATAAAAATATTCTTTGTAGTGGACATCTATTATTTTTGTCCCCCTAGCCAGCTCTGTTTCATGCTATCTCACTCAGTTCTTAAGGGAATTGTTTGCCCCTCCAATATTTCTACGGTTCTGGTGAGGATGCCAATGTAGTATCCTCATTTCCCATGGGCAGGGTGGGGGAGGGTAGGGTGGAGGACTGGGGAGGTTGTCATCAAACTGAGCCAAAAAGCTTACCATACATTCCTCAACACAGTGATGAGTCTAAGCAGCGGGCACATAACCTCTGCTGAGCCCGAGTTCCCAAAATATGTTGGGGATCAGAAGTGGAGGGAGGAAGTTTCTTCTCCCTTGGTTAATAAACTAAGCCTAGATACAGAATTGTCAGCAGCCCTGAGAGAATGAGACCAAGAGGAAAGATGGAAAGAGAGAACAGTTGCAGAAGATATTTTATTCTCCAGATTCAGAAAATCCTGAAACTAGTTCTAGTCCTTGCTTTTCCACAGTTTAGTCGTCTAATCCCTCCACTCCCTTTTTTTGCTTAAAGTAGCTTGAATAAGATTTGTCAATTATAATCCAAAAGTCTTAATACATTTCCCATATTCATTTAGGTATCATAAAATAAATATAAAAACAATAGATTTTTTAAAATAATATAGTTTTTAAAAACTGCCTGGCTCTTACAAATCTAAGTAATATTATATTCTAAACTTTCCTTCCCTCTTACAACTTTTTTTTCAGCTTTATTGGGGTATAATTGACAAATAGAAATTGTATATATTTAAGGTGTACAACTTGATGTTTTGATATATACATACATAGTGAAAAGATCACCAAAATCAAGCTGGTTAACACATCCATCACCTCATCTAGTTCCCTCCTACAATATACACACAAACTTTAAAAGAAGTACAATGTGCATGCACTCTTTTAAATTTTTATACATATACATAAAACAAAAAACATAGTTTATGTACATGAAATTAACACATCTTCAAGATTTAAAAATGCTTAGTGTACACAGTGGCTTCAACCCTCTCTCTCACTAGCCCAATGCCCCAGACTTAACAACTTTCAATATTTTTAATAGCTGTTGACAATAAGTTCTGCTAGTATTTCTTGATTTGCCAATTTTAAACATTATCTCTTGACTTCCTGTTGTGAGAGAAGAGAATCTAACTCCTCACACAACCAATTCCACCTTCCCAATAGTTACTCATTATTATTATTTGCTCTATTATTTACCTTTCTAACACCTTTATTTATGGTTTCATCTACTACTGATACTCCATTTTTTAAAATAAGAATTAAAGGAAGGATATTAGTGCCCTTGTCCTTAACTTTCAACTCACAACTTTCATCAAATACGCTTATATTGAAAGGTTAGTAATTTCCCTCTGTTCTATAACTATACTTCACCTAAAAGTTTAAAGTCAATACACATCATTTACATTAAGAAACTATATAAATAACATTTAGTGAACATGTCAATTTGCTCACTCAGTGTCCTCTCCTGTTCAGATTATTTTCAATTTTTCTGGAGTATCTAATTGCCTTTTTATTTCTTTTGGCTTGTCTACCTTCATCACTACCTTAAAGAGTCCCAAATTCTCAAGATTAGTCTCAAGTTTCCATTTTTACTGGATATTTCCCTCTTGGAGGCGACATATCTGTAAGACCTACTACTTGGCAGTGATTCTGGGACTTCTCTTCCTTCTATCTTAAGTAAAACCACTTAAAACTTACCATACTTTTTCTACTTTTCGCACTTTACCACTGTCATAAGCTCTCTTATACTACACCCTTATTTTCCTGGAGCACATTCTCTAACAACTTCCCAAGAAAGGGCATGTTGACAGGCCAATGTTCTAGGTCCTTACATGCCTGGAACGTTCTTTCTACTCACACTTCGCTGACAGTTTGGACGAGTATAAAATTCTACAATGAAAACAATTTCCCCTTAAATCTTCAGAAACATGGATTCATTATATTCTACCACTAACTGTTGACTGTATGAAGACTCATATCAATCTGATATTTGTTCCTTTGGAGGTTACCTAGTTTTTCCCCTTTACAAGGTGCTCAAATCTGTTTTCTCATTCTTGGTATTTTGAAATTGCAAAATGATGTATTTAGCTGAGTATCTTTTATATTCATTGTGCTAGGCACTTCTTGGGCTTTTTCAATCTAGAAGTTCATGACTTTCAGTTCTGGGAAATTCTTTTATGATGCCTTTGAAAATTGCCTCCAATGTATTTTCTCCAAGTTCTTTTTCCAGAACTCCAACTAGTTAAATAACAAACCTCCTACATGGAGCCACCATGTCATTTTTTTTTGACACATTCCTTCTCTTTGGTTTTGTTCTACATCATGGATTACTTCTTCAACTTTACCTTCCAAACTTCATACAGAACTTTAAATTTTAATTTCTACAAACTCATTTTTGTTATCTCATCATTCCTTTCACACATGATGGTATGTTGATGGTTTAATGTTATACATATCTTAATTCTCTCCTAAAATGCTAATTACAAATTTTATATTTCTCAATTTTTTTCTGTTTTCAATATTAATACTATTTCTTCCAGAATATTTTTAGTTTGTTTTCCTTGTATTTTTTTCATGTTGAAGGCATTCCTCAAATGTCTGATGACTCTTGAATACCCATTAATATTTAAGAACAAGCCCATAAGCAGGTTAATTGGGAGCCCTATGAGGAGCATGTCTAGAGTTTGGTGACTGATGAGTTTTTCCTTAGGGTAATTAAGTGATTAGCTAGCTGTATCAAAGAGAAAGCTTTCATTGCCAGAATGCAAAGGTCATTCCTCCCAAGTTATTTAATTTCTTTAGAGAAAAAAAGCAGCAAATACTGTTTCCCCACCCTACCCTGGCCCTAAGGCCTGGTGATTGGCCTGAATGGAAAAACTGCAATTAACTCCTTTATCTGCATTCTCCCAAAGTATCTCATTTCCTAGTCTCTATCTCATACCTTGCATGTTCAAATTCTACACCTCTCTAGGATTCTGTGGGGAGGGAGGCAGGACAGACTGTCTTCCTCCTATCTTACAAGGCAGAAATTAATTTTGTTTTAACTGCTACCCACAGTTTTAAAAAACGTTTTACAAATAACCAAGTATACACATACATAAAAATAAATATACAAAACGAGTTTCACAAAATAATGCTTGTCATATGAAACATACTCTGATGCTTTCTATCATATTTTGTAATGTTAGTAAATGATTTCACAACCCACTATTGTAATGTGAGTGCAATTTGAGGCACAAGAAAAAAATCAAGTTGTGACGTGCTCTGCCATGATGTTTCAATAACCAGTCCTCTGTTTTCCGTCCTCCAAAACTTTGTTGAAATCTTTCATTCACTGATGACTCTTTTTCTATTTTCTTTTCACTCTACTTCTCTTACTTCTTTACTATAATTTTAGTAGGATCTAAGAGGGCAAAAAGGATATGCACAAGTGCTCAGTTTCTGAGCTTTAATTCAAAGTCCTCTGCAAGCATTTTTTTTTTTTTTAAAGACTGGCACCTGAGCTAACATCTGTTGCCAATCTTCTTTTTTTCCCTTTTTTTTTCTTTCTCCTCTCCAAAGCCCCCCAGTTCAAAAATGTGTCTTCTAGTCGTGAGTGCCTCTGGTTGTGCTATGTGGGATGCCACCTCAGCACAGCCCCACGAACAGTCCATGTCCACACCCAGGATCCAAACCAGCAAAAGCCCAGGCTGCCAAAGCGGAGTGCGCGAACCCAAACACTCGGCCACGAGGCTGGCCCCCTTTACAAGTATTTTTAAAAACCAGGAGTTTCCTAATTTCTTTCTGGCCTGATTTAAGGTCCCTCTGCTAACTATGATGGCCTCAATTACTGTATTCTGGGAGTTAGCATTAGAGCTTGCCAAGGCAATCTGGGAAATTAAAAAGGAAAGTAAAGTGCTGGTGGTGACCATAAGAATCTATAACAATTCCAATTAACACTAAAATTGTAGTTACATGTTCAAAGTTAAATTTAAATACTTAAATGAAGAAATGGAAATTTCTTTTTGAAGGAAGGCTTTAAGAAAGCTTCCTTCCGCAGAGAAAATAATCAAAAAACAATTCTCAAATACATCAAGAAAAGTAATACTTCGATAAGACGGAAAGAGTACTTACAAAGCAAGGCTACTCAAAACGTATTGTACGTGCTCACATTCATCTGGGAATGATGCACTGGCTGATGTAAAACAGCAAAGTGCAGTCTGAAGAACCTGAAGCTGTGGCAAAGGGACCTGCCATCTTCCAGCATAATCTTCAACCACCTGATAGGGAAGCAATCCAAAAAGTACATTATTACAGAAAATGTTCCCAACATCTCAAGTTTAAAAATTTGGATAAAACTTACTAAATAAATTAAAACCTTAGTTCACCACGAACATAAATGATTTAGGGGGTAAAAAGTTCTATATTGTTTATTTTCATGGTGTACATGTGAAAATAAAATTAACTATTATCTTTGAAAATGTGGAAAATAAACAGAGTATATGAATGACTGTACTGTCCAACCTCCAAAACTTTACCAAACTTTGTAACAAATACCCTTCACCTCCCATATCTAGCTTTTGTCAAAAAACAATTATTAAATATTAAAATAGCTAGACATTAGAATATAGTAATAAAGAAAATTAGAAATGCACATGCATTATTATTGTCATTATTACTTATTAAACTGAACTCTAAGCATTCTGGCAACAAATGAATATTAAAAATATAGTGGCATAATGCTCTGATTATGAAAGTTTAAACTATACCATATATTGGAGAAAAGAGTCCAGAATATAAGCAGTCTTGGCTGTGTCACTTAACTAGTTTTGGTCATCTTCCTTCTCTATGCATTAGCTTCCTCACCATGAAATGGATATAATAATGCTTATCTTGCAGGTTTACCCTGAAACTAACTTGGGATAATTTATGAGAAAACCTTTTAGAACTATCAGTCACTATAAATTACAATCTCTCATATGCAAGACTGCTGTACTAAAACAATGAATTATATTTTAAAAATTTATCACATAAAACAGGTCGGAAAACTACAGCCTGCAGGCCAAATTTGGCCTGCCACCTGTTTTTGTACTACCCACGAGCTAAGAATGGATGTTACATTTTTAAATGGTTGAAAAAATATTATGTGATGTGTGAAAATCATATGAAATTCAAATTTCAATGTCCACAAAGTTTAACTGGAACATAGCCAGGTTCATCCATTTACGTATTATCAATGGCTGCTTTCCTGCTACAATAGCTGAGTAGAGTAGTTTTGACAGAAGTTATACGGCTCATAAAGCCTAAAATATTTAATATCTGTCCCTTTACAGGAAAAGTTTGCCAACTCCTGATTTAAAAGCTGGGAAAACTAGAGCAGAGTACAAAAGCCAAGAACACCCAGAGCTCAAGTACTTTTCACACTAATCACTTCCTGTTGGGAAGACAATTTTCCATGAGTCTCTTGTATTTCTACAGGGTCTCAAAGAGAGGCCTTGTCTGCTTTCATCTTTTCAAAGTTATTTATAGGAAACAGCCTCAAAAAACAGAGAAGGTGTCTCCCTCCAAAGCAGTGAGCCTGTCTATACTGTCCAGTATAATCATGATAAGGTCTCCCTCTGGAGCAATGGTCAGACATATACACTCATAGACCATTATAAAAGATTAGGGTTCCCTAAACTTGGGGTTCCTCCTCTGTGATGAAAACCTACTGTGAGGACAGGATCCACCTGGGCCACTTGCATCACTTTTGTGAAACTTGATGGGCAAGGGGAACCATCGTGAACATGAAGTTTACGCTGCATACTGTGCCATGAGTAATAAAGTCCCCAGGAGTTTCATGTCTTCTGCCAGCATCCATGAAACTGTGACAGGCTAACTTAGATAAAATCTGACACTTCATAGTTCTTTGACAATTCCAAATTACAATACCAGGTAGCTAGCACACGTTTCCAATGTTTCTAACAACATGGGATAAAAAAGAAAGCTAGAGGGTATTATCTCTATGAACTAGTATCCCTTCCAGATCTTACAGTCCTTACTAACTGGAAAGTAAAAGTTACTACTACGACAACCCCAAGCAGGACAGACTTTTCCAAATCATCACAAGTCTGTCTGACCAGCTCTATTGCCTCTTTTTTGGCCACCACAACACCATTCTGGTGCCACATAAAAAATAGGTACCTGACAGTCACATTTTTCCTGTCCTCAGTCCCAAATAGCTTGCCTTAATCCATATCTACTTACAACCTAATTCATTTCCTATTTATAGGCTGAGTTTATCTCCTTAGAAGAGAAGCTTTCTACTTTCTCAGTTTCTATTCTCATAGCTTCCCTCATTCACCAAGATTCAGTTACTAATACCCTTCCTGATCTAGCTGAACCCAAACCTAATACAAGAAAACTCCTTGTGGGCAACATTTCCAATAGGTTTGCCACAATACCCTTGAAGGGACATAAACAAAACTGGTTGAAATTTATGTATCTTCTTACACTGTTTAATGTCATGCCAGACACTGCTAATTCATTATAACATTAACGTAACACTATAACATTCACTAAAACACTATTTCTCTTTTAAATATTTTCCTTAAAATATATAAAACTGTATGTTACATTGCCCTTTTATTTTGAACTTTTTCTCCTCTGTGTAAGTGCTATCATAAGCACTCAGCTAATGAGAGCTGATACCACAACATCATAATCTGAATGTGCTCTGCTAGGCCAGGGTACAGCAAGCAACACATCTTCCATTTTTCTTTTTCTTTTGTATTCTATTAAGTAACAGTCTTAACGACCAGAATAAGGCTAAAGTTTCTGCAAACAAACAAAGGAATAGTATTTACCTGTTTCTTTAAAATCAACTATTACCACAGTTCTAAATTTTTTCAAGAAAATGGTCTAAGAAACAGGGGATCAAGATTAGCAGTTTATTAGGGATTGGTAGAAATCTTTTTTTCATTTTGAAGGGAATAACAGACACCACTGCAACGCAATTTACTGTAATTTACAGAAACTGTACGAATACTGCTGAAAGAAGTTATGACCAAGGCCAAAAGCGTGCGATGACATAAGGGGAGTTGAAGAGAAGGGCAGAGATATTACCAAAGAAAGATTTCTCTTACCAAGGCAAATTATTGTGAGAATGAGCACAGATTCATTCTCTGTCAAAACTATTAAAGCATAGACTTAATGTAAACCTATTAAGGTAAAATTACATTCATGATTTAGGAATAGTAAAAGACATCATCCAAAGTACTAAGGACTGAAACGCGTCCCCCAAAATTCATGTGTTGAAGTCTTAAACCCCAACTGACTGTATTTAGAGATAGGGCTTCTAGGAGGTAATTAAGGTTAAATGACATCATAAGGGAGGGGTCCTAGTCAGATAGGATTGGTGGCTTTGTAAGAAGAGGATACACATACACTGAGGAAAGGCCACGGTCAGGCCACAGAGAGAAAGCAGCTGTCTACAAGCCAGGAAGAGAGTCTTCACCAGAACCAAGCAATACTGGCACCTTGATCTCAGACTTCCAGCCTCCAGAACTGTGAGAAAACAAATGTCTGTTGTTTAAGCTGCCAAGTCTGTGGTATTTTGTTATGGCAGCTGGAGCTAATACACAAATGTATAAAAATAATACAAATGTAGCAGTTTAGGAACCCAAAAAACATCACATGAAGTGATCAACTAAAATATGGTCATCTGTTTCTCAAATGCATTCTACTTTTTTCTAACATAAGAAGGAAACACTAGTTTGTCACTGAGCAAACAATCCTCTTCCTGAATTTCTGGATTTCTAAATCTAGGTAATACTAGACTAGATCATTAACACAGTACCAAGCATGACTTTATTTCTATTAGTTGGTGTTCACATCCTTGTCATTTTCCTCCCTGAAATCTCCCACTGTCTTCAACTTTCATTACTGCAAACACCTCACAGTTCACAGGTGGCAAGCTGTTCACTAATGTTAATTTCATCACTTGTTTACAGTGAATCCATCCACTTTTTAAATCTGATTAACAAACCAGAAGATACATCACAATTATCTTCCATTCTAAGAGCTTCAAAAAATGGCTATAATACATGCCTGTACTAATCTGTTGAACACAGACTAATGCAATCTATGCATTAAAATCTGCTAATTTTCTAAAAACCTAAAATAAACACTGTTAGTCGTTTCCCCATACCCTTCAGTACGATTATGTTATTCATTTGTAATGTAGCTACATATATACACATATTTCTTAGCCAGGTCCACTGAGAGGGGCTAGGAGGGATGAACCTGAGTAGCAATATACACACTTAAGGCCCAAACAGTTTCTAAACACTGTTCTCCAATAAAAGGAACTTGGGCTTTTCAAGCCATCCTCCAGCAGGTCTGTAGCAGGGAAAATATAAGGTAAGACTGGAACACTTTCTGGTGCTAGAAAGTAAAATGCTGGAAAAAATGATGGGCTATAAAAGAACACAGAAGCCAACCAGAAAGAGCTCCTAATGGCTAAAGCTGAAACAATCTGAGCGACAAAATAAATGATGATAGCAGTGGACTTTAATCCATGGAACCAGATAAATATCCATGAGTCCATACTGATTGAAATAAATACTCAAATGAACAAATGCTAGAGATGAGTCAGCTCTTCCTCACAGTAGAATCCCAATTAATAAACACAGAAGGAAAGAGAGAAACAGAGAACCACCATTAGGCAAACATACAATAATAAATGTTACAGATAAGATCCACAGATCAACACTAATATGAGTGGGCAAAAATTTGAGGAGATTCAGGATTTACAATCTCAAAGTATCTCCCCCAAGACATTTATCAACTACAAATAGAAAGATAGTAACTTCAGAGAAGAGAAACCCCACAGACATAAACTTAACCAAGCCATGAAGGTAACTATCACTAGTAAGTAACGAAACATATCATTATCATAAATTTCTTGAGAAGACACACCAAGAAAGACACAATGGCATTTTTGTGGTACTTTTTCCAAAAATACATAAACCTATTCCAATGATGAGAAATCATCAGACAAACCCAAACTGAGGGATACTCTACCAAAAAACCTGATCAGTACTCTTCAAACATGTCAAGGTCATGAAGACAAGAAAAAACTGAAGAACTGTTACAGACTGGATGAGACTAAGAAGAAATAATTAAATACAATGTGAGATTAGAAATAACATCCTGGGACAGGAAAAGAGCATTATTAGCGGAAAAACTGGTAAATTTCTAATAAAGTCTATAATTTAGTGATTATACCAATGTTACTTTCCTGTTGTTAACTGTACTATGTTTTCTTTAAGTATAAAATTCGCTTAATTTGTAAAAGTTTAAAAACAAAACTATTTTGTTCCAACCCTTTTCCTCAAATTTTAATGTTCTCATTTATTTTCCGGAGGCTACTTTATAGGTGTAATTCTACACTTACATTCCCTACTTTGTTACCTAACTACACATCAAGATTTACCTTGCCTATGGGTATTTTTTAGAGTCATATGGAAAAATAAAGCAGGTAGACTGGCAGCACCATGGAAACAGTATAGATTTTGGAATCAGACAGACCTAACTTTGTCATTTATTAGCTGTGTAACCTTAGCAAAGTTATTACACTTCTCAGTATAAGTTTCCTGTAAAACGAATTTAACATCACCTCAATCACAGAGCTATTGAAGTACTAAGTAAGATAATATATTAAAATCCAGGATAATTCCTGGCACATAAGAAATAAGAGCTATTATTACCAGTACACTTTTTTTTAAGAAAACAGTGAGGTTAATCTTACTTTGGTGACTCTTTCATTGCATCAGTATGAACTGGTTAATTATTTGTTTCCAAATGTGATTAATTACAAATTTTACCACTGTTAGCAGGCAAATAGGCCATTCCCAAATAAAGTCTACTCAAAAGCTACTGCTGAGTTTCAACTATTTAGTTCAATACTCGTTGACAAACGAAGCATTCCCTAGATATAGCAAACACAATGCTTCGTGCCTGAACAGATACGAGGATTCATTTTTTCAATTTTTTTTAGTTTTCCATTGAGAATGCAGAAGATAAAGAAAAGCTCTGTTCAAAAAAAGAAAAGTTACTTGTCATTTGACTTTTTCTATCAGGATAATCATATAAAGAAAATCTAAAATTAAAGTCATATATAAAAAAATGCCAGAATGGTTTAGAAATAGATTCTAATAAGCTAAAAGTTGTTTAGAATCTGCAAAGGACATAATCTTTAGTAGCAAGCAACCTAAAATCCACTTCTTTTGGGGGCTCAATAAAGCATATTGTTTGTTTAGCTCACTACTCCTTAAGGTGGTATTTCTGCAACATTAAGGTCTTCAACAGGTGCTGTGAATGCAATGAAAAATGGAGTAAGCATCTCTAATTCTTACTATTCTATACAATCTTACTATTAAAAGAAATCTTCATGATTATCTAGTCGAAGCTACCAACCACAGCAGGAATATCCATTACAATATCACCCCCAGAAGGCTCTCATCTCCTTTATTTTTTCTGAGGAAGATCAGCCCTGAGCTAACATCTGCGCCAATCTCCCTCTATTTTATACGTGAGACACTGCCACAGCATGGCTTGATAGGTGGTGCATAGGTCCGCCCCAAGATCCAAACTGGTGAACCCTGGGCTGCCAAAGCACAGCATGCAAACTTAACCACTACACTACCGGGCCAGCCCACTCATCTGCTTCTTGAGTTTTTTGCATGCATATGATGTGAGGCAGGACAGAGTCCTCCACGCGGCTGCCTGAGTATCTGCTTAAAGACCCAACTTTCTTAAGTAGGTCTAAAGAAGGTAAATAGTAGGCTCATTTAAAGGCTTTAGATAAAGTTTGATCCCTGTCAACTTTTCACTTGATTCTAAACTTACTAGGGAGAGTAATATATTAAACGCTTCCCTTATAAACATTAAAATTGGCACACAGACAAGGGAACCCCAAAAGATATGCACAAGGAAATTCATATGAACATCAAATGAAAATGTGGGGTAAACAAGCTTCTTCGTGTGTCTGCAGCTGATGATATTCACAGATGAGTGCACACATGATAGTGTCGTGACTGGTATGGGCTAAGCAGAACTGTGCATCTGACTTCAACTAAGCATGGCCTGGCCACTGATGGTACTGCAGGTATGGCTGAGGCATTGATTATATTATTTAATTTTTTTAAATTGCTTTTAGTTATACAGGCTTTTTAGACATGAGCAGGTAGAAATTTTTTTGTCCCTTCAGCCTCGTTTCTCAATAAAGACTACAAGCCAGAGAACGAAACTAAAAAGTTGGTTAAGTTCATAAGGGTCTTAGAAGACTAGTATGTGAATGTCTAGCCTTTAAATTGTCAGAATTAGCCCTAGATCAGTTGACCTAATTCTGTCCCTCTCTCTCTTAATTTTGCTCTCAAAGAGCAGCTCTTAGATTCATGTGACTTGTCCAAAAGCTTCTAGAGTCGCTATCTTAATAATGTGGTCTCAAGTAGTTTCTGGGACTGATAAGGACATAAATCTAATCAAAGCTGTAGATGTCAAGATTTTATCTGAGTTCAACAAAGATGGCTGATGGATTTTATCCAGTGAACAGTTAAAGGGCCAGGTTCCTTATTACATAGGGCATAAATCACTTTCTTAGGCTGAGGCAGAAGAAAAACTCAATGGAATTATTACAAATCCAAAAGCCAAAAGGGAAATTTAAAAGGCCTCTGTGTCAAACACTAGCTTTAAGTACCTGTTTGCTCAGTCTCAAGAACTAAATTTGTTTAAAAAAAGATGACACACATAATAACAGGGGCAGACTTGAAAAAAATTTAAAAAGTAAAAGGTCATGTTGATTAAGATGGAAGAAGAGAGGGACTTCTTTAAGAATAAGTCCACTCTTAAAAGTTAGACTAGACGGATATGAAAAAAGGAAAAGGAAATACATACACCAGAACCATGTGTTCTTAAAGACAGAATTAGGAGGAAAAGTATTTTAGTTGTTCTTCCTTAGGAAGGAAGGGTTACTGGTTCCAAAGGGCTCTAACAGAGGGACAGAGGGTAACCGCAGGGTAGAAATCTCAGAGTGAACCAGACTAGAAATCCACCTGTGACAAGATGCTCCTTTAGAGACACAGATGAAGTCCACAGTAAGAGCAAGTGAAAAGACATACCCTGAAGACTAAGACTGCTATAGAAGGTAACATAAAATCTGTACAGATCTAAAAGATTAAAAAAGCTGGGAGACTACCTTAAAACACCTGAAGCATTTCAGGTGTATTTCAAACTACTAGTTATTACAGATTGCAATGTATGGTATGGCATGGTACTGCAAAGGAAAGTGACCCAGGAACTCAAAGTTAGGCCTCAAGGAGTGAATAAGGAAAAGTGACACTGAAAAACAACAAAATAAGAGGTCAGTTGTAGGTTTGATGTTGAGCTGGTTAGATTTTCTTATGTCAGGGAGATGAGAGTGGACAAAATCTGTTTGATTTGATGAATGCTTTTTGATGAACCCAGAATTCCTTGACTTTTACCTCTGACATGGGAAATCTTACAAGAGATCATGAAGAACATGAAGGTCTGTGCCCAAAAGCAGAGAAAGGAGAAGGAAGACAGGAGGGGCCAACTTAATAACAGCCCACAATGTAAACAAAAATAAAAACCAGCTATGTTTATCTGAAACAGCACATCCTACACTGCTGAAAGTGACAAAAATGAACGTTTGCACTGCCAATGAAGTCAAGCAAATTAGGCACGGCTAGAATAGCTAAAAGCAAAGAAAAGGTCCAGAGGAGCAAGTGTCAGAAGAAATACTGTCTTCACTGGGCTCCTCTGAGCACACATGCCAGAATCATCAAAAGCAGGTCATTGTAGGTACCTGTTTACAGTTATTAGCAGAATAATACAAACATGGGGCCAACAGGAATGCTTCTATGATTTTAATTCAGTGGGACCAAGAATTCCAGGGGCAGTGGCAACAGCCAAGGTAGCACAGGACTAAAAATGTTTTGGCACAAGGTTGAAGACGGAGAAATCCAGAGACAAGGGCTGAACTCCGGGGCTGTGGAGAGTGCAAGGCTGGAGTCTTATGCAGAGTGTTCGGGTTAAGTGCTCCCACCCCTCAAAATAATATGTTAAACATACAGTGGCACAATTAACCAACTGATGAATTCCCCAATAAAATTTAAGTACAAGTTATAGACTCTGGCAATGGGCACAACTGACTGATACCCTGGTGACGTTGAAACCAAAACTAACTGCGACTCTGTGTTCTGCAGACCCATCTTTCCTCTGATATCACTAAATCCTACTGGCAAAAGTAATGTGAGTCAACTGTACCATATACTACACTCAAGGAATTGCTGGTGTTTCTAAATTTAATGGGAGTTGGGCTGGTGGAGTAACAAACATTTGCTCTACTGCTCTTCTGGATTCTTGAAAAAGACCCAAAAGAGACTGGGGTTAAGTAACTCATTTAGAGGTGAGAAGGAAGCCACTCTCAGTTGGAGGAAGACAACCCAAGCTACAAGTCCTGAAAATTCCCCAGCTCTAACGACAGAGGCACACTGAGACCCACTGGCTCTGATTAACCAATTTTCTGGGAAGGGAGGAATTCGGGATCTTAACCTCTGTGAACTCTAGACTAATTTCTCTTTGTGAACTTGATAATGAGAGACAACTCATTTGATCAAATTGGACACATTATTACTTTTGTTGACATTTGGTCCCCTGTCCCCAAATTAAAACCTGAAAGGAAATTTTAAATTTAAAACCATCATAGGTAAATTAACTCTCAAACACAGAAGCATCCTCCCTTAAAAAGAAGTCTTATATTTTAAGTACTGAAGAATTGCTAAAAAGGGAAAAGAAATTATGGGTTCTCTATTTCAACAAATTTTATCATCAGTTACTTGAAAATGCATTGTTCTTAAATGAGGATGAGTATCCTCAAGATTAATAAAAATGTCCACTGTGGCTAATGATTAATAATTTCTGTTCTTTTTTTTAGAATCCACTAACTCTTCATACTTAATAGACAAAATTCTACTGTTAATTTAGATCCCCTAACTGTTCCTTCTACCTTTTACTGTTAATATTACCACCATATTCCCAGACATCTGGACTACACCCCAACGCCATTTCATAAAATTCTTTGGGCCTTGTCTCTAGACAAGATCTGTCAACCAGATACTACATAATTTATTTCCATATTTCTTTAAACTGTTCCTGTCTCTACATTTTCATTGCCACTACCCAGCCAGGCCCTCAATTACTCCTTTTCTGAAATACTCCAATAGTTTCCTTTTTATGTCTAGGCTTTCATTCTTTACCTCCTCTAATCTATCTTAAAGCAATTATTTTAAGAGTAATTAATAACAGCACTTCTTTGCCCTTAAACATACAAATCCTCCTACGAAATTCAAATTCCTAAGTCAGGCTCTGGACCAATCCATTTTTCCAATCGTAATACCTACCAATACTTTTCTGAGTATATGTTCTAGTTCAGTGGTTCTCAAACTTTAGTAGGAGAATCACCCGGAAGGCTTGTGAAAAATACACATTGCTAGGCCCCAGCCCCAGTTTCAGATTCTGTAGGTCTAGTGTGGGGCCAAAAATATGCATTGCTAATAGCGTTCAGGTGAGTTCGGGGGAATCCCTTTTAAGAAGCACAGCTCGAGTAATTAACTACTCCCATTCATAAATACACCTTGCCATCTACCTTTTCACAAATTATCTGCTCCACTAATATCCTCCTACCCATATCACTTCCTTTTTCATGCCTATATTTTAATACTAACAATTTTTTAATACTCAATTCAAACATCTCATCCATTAAAACCTTCCCAAATTCTGTTAGGAGTAGTCTCTTCAGGTGAACTTGCAGAGGACTTACAATACATCACATTAGTGGCACTGATCACCATTTCCCTGTTTTAGAGTTTATTTGTATTTACCCGTTCATTTATTCAGATCTTAATGAGTGCTTACTATGTACCAAGTACCCTATTGCTTTTATTTTTAGTGGGAGGAAAACAGGTAAACAAATATAAATTAAATGGTGTTAAGTACCCTGGAAAACAATAAAACACAAGGTAAAGGGAAAAGGGAACACTGGAGGCGGGATGCTACTTTACACTTTATCTGAGGTGCTCAGGGAAGGCCTCTCTCTCTGATAAAAGGATATTTGAGCAGAGTCCTGGAGCGAACCACAGAGATATCCAAATGAAAACTGTTTCTGGCAGACAAAAACAAAAGCCCAGTGCAAAGGCCAAGGGGCAGGAGAGTACTTATTCAAGGTGCAGGAAGGGCAGAAACGCTGGGATAGGTGCAGGTAAGTAGTGGAGGCAAAGAGTAAAGGAGCCAAGTCAAAGAGCTGGACAGGGCAGGTTCAGGAAGCCTGCAGTCCACTGTAAGGATTCTGGCTTTGACTGTGAGATGGAGAAAGCATGGAACATTTAGGAGAGATCTCACTCATGTCTTTAAAAGGATCACTTCGGGAGTGTGGAGAATAAAATGAGAAAAACTGGAAGCAGGGAGATAAAATAATCCAGGGGAAAGATGACTGTGGTCTGGATCAAGGTCCTAAGAGCCGACTCAGTAGTCAGATATGCCTTTTCTCCCCTACTAGAAGATTCAGCTCCCTGAGGGCAGGAGTTGTGACTTTTTCCTCCTTAAATGCCCTATAATCACTAGGATGAAGTTTTTCACATAGTACAAGTCTTTCTTTCAGGAGTACGTTCTAGATACTTTATGTGTCTAGATCTACGACTGAAATAATTCAATTGACTGAGATTTAAAAAAAGCAAGTTATATACTATCAGACACATATGCAGCATTTTATGAGCACCTATAAAATTATGAGTACTCAATAGTTGCTGAAGTTAATTTCAAAACATAAAACAGAGGACAAAGAATCTTAAGAGTTAAAGGACAAAATGGCTTCAGTTAACATATAAAGTTTTTAGGAAACTATAAGTAGAATAATTTCTTATCTTTTTCATAAAATCAAGAGTTAAGAAGGGGCTCATGATAAGAATTAAGTGCCAAGGCGGCAACTAAAAATTGCATACCACTCTTAACTTTATCAACACAGGATGACGGGTAGGAAATCAATAAGAAAGGATGAATGAGTTTCAAGATTCTCGCAACTCAGTTCTACCTAATTTTTAAAAAACTTCCTCCCCTCTTGATTATAAGTTATGTATACCCACTGTAGTAAATTTGAGTAATATATTAAAAAAATCATCCATCGTTGTACTGCCCACATACAACCACTATTAACATCTCAGTATATTTCCCTTTTCTAGCTGTGTGACTTGAGGGTAGTTGCTTAGCCTCTCTGAGTCTCAGCTGCATCATTCATAAAATGGCGATAAAAATAGTACCTATCTTACATGGTAGCTGCAAAAAATAAACGAGAATGTAGGACATGGGCTGACACACTTTTTCTTAAAGAGCCAATAAGCAGCTTATGGGCCATATATTCCCCACCCCAACTACTCAACCCTGCTGCTGGATCATGAAAGCAGCCATAGAAAATGTAGAAATGAATGGACATACTCCAATAAAGTTTTATTTGTAAGAACAGGCAGTGCTGCTTGTGTCACAATGAATTACAGCAAAGGTTCATAAGGTTCGGGAGTGTCTGGATTGTTGTTGGGTTATGTGTGTTTAGCAAGTTTTGAAATTCTTAAGAGAAGCTGATAAGAACAAAAAACAAAAAAACCTTAAACCTGCTCACCAAGAAAATGCAAATACAACTTTTTGCAAATAATTTCAGAGAGTTAACAGACTTCCTGAAGAACATGAATGGACCCTACAGATTATCGTCAAGAAATCCTGTTTCTAGTGAAGCAGCTCATTTGATTTTTCTTTACAGCACTTCCCCCTCTAAAATCCACATGTGAATACAGTGGGAACGGACCAGTCTCTCTTCAATTGCGTCATCCTGCTACAAACAAACTTTTCTACGTAATTTTTTTATCATAATATTGTATTTTCCTAGGTCACTGCATAGTCAGTGAAAACATCATTTTCTAAGGCTAAATAATACTTCAGCTTACGAGGGTTGAAAAGTTTTCAACTATTTTAGATGTTCTGCTTGCTTTTCCATTTTCAATTCATTCCTTTCATTAATTATAATTAATGCTATGATGAATACCTTTATGTCCAAATTTATATTTCCTCAGAAGTTAATGCTATAAGGAAAATCACTAAGTCAAAAGAGGTACAAATTGTTTTTAACATTTCTAGTATGGTTTGATGAATTACGGTCCAGAAAGGTTGCGGTGATTTTTACTCCCCCCAGCTGAAAATGAGATATCCATTTCACTGCACCTTCATGAACACAGAATATAAATTTTAGACTTTACTAATGAGTTCTATAACCCAAGAGATATTTGATTTTTTTTTATTGAGGTCACACTGGCTTATAACACTTTGTAAATTTCAGGTGTACATTACTATATTTCAGGTTCTGTACAGACCACATTATGTTCACTGTCCATAGTCTAGGTTTTATCTGTCATCATACATCTGTGGCCCTTTATCCCTTTCGCTCCTCCCACTCGCTTCTCCTCTGGTAACCACTAATCTGTTAACCTGAGAAATCTCTGGCAAGAATTTTCAAAGCATGGTAAAAGGATAGATAACAAAGTCTAAAAATGCACATCTACTGTACTCTGGATTAGTAAGATTTCTGGATATTCAAGGTTAAATTTAAAAAATATGGAGAGACATCTTTAAAATTTAATCATTTAAGATAAACATCTAAAACATATTCTACACCTTCTTGCCTTCAAAACACAATAACCTAATGTCTACTGGTTTGTAATCATCATAACTCTTGCATCTTAAGAATAACCACGACACTGAGCCACTGCTTGTGAAAGAAGTATATCCCATCCAGGTGGGTTGGAGGAAAAAATAAAAGGGTTGAGGACCACTTCCTTCAGGGAACTTCTGATAGCTTAAATTCTATTTTTTTCTTTTACATCTATGAACATCTTTAACTTCTGCTGCCTTAAGTCTTTTTTAATCACTACTTCTACTCAGTCAATAACTTCTTTAGTATACTACAGTATATATCAAATACATATGCACAGATGCTATAATAGATACCCAATGCATATTCTTAGATACAATAAAATATATGTATATATCGGAATGGCTAAGTACACATGCTACCATCAGTCAGACTGGCCAGACAGTCCAATCCAACTATCACATAGTAGCCACACTGACTTAACCAAGCCATTTAATCTCTCTCGGTCTTAGTTTTCTGATCTGTAAAAGAAGAATAATGGTACATACCCTGTAGGGTAGTGGATTAAATGAGATAAAATAGGTAAAGGATTTATCACAGTACCGGATACATGAAAAACACTCAAAATTAGTTATATACAGAGCATTCCAATAAAATAAGTAAACCTTCCAAATATTAAAAATCTAACATACACATATGAAATCATTCATTGGCAACAGTGATTAGTGAGTATTTAGAACATTTCAACTTTAAGGTAACCAAAAAAGACACTGGTTAACTTTAGTAAGCTCTAGTTATAGAAACGTATATTGATAAACTAGGTACATATTTTATTGGGACATTATACATACCCACAAATATACGTATACATTTTCATGGTACACAGAACAATGCTGTGCACCTACCTATTAATAAACCACTTCTCTTCCTTCTCTATCTGTTCTCCTTTCACTTCTCTGTAGTATGTTTTACCACAAATGGAGTCAGAAAATCAGCCTGTCCCCTTCTTTCTCAAAGTCAGCTAACTGATCGATCAATTACAGTGTGTCACTTGACCCTGAATGCATATAACTAATCATGTTCCCCACACCTTCACCCACACAGTCACGCTGCTGGACCAAAGCACAGTCCAGGAGTCACTCCACCTTCAGAATCAGCACACTCAAACGTTTCTGCAGGCCACTTCCATCTGCCCCTCTAAGCAGCTCCATCTTAGACCTCCATGCCCCTCAGATCTCCACCTACTCCCCTGCACTCTCAACAGATGAACTCCCCTCCCACCCCAAAGCTCCTACAGAAAGCAGTCCCTCCATCCGTGCTTTGAATCTTGCCCTTCCTTCGCTTTTCGGAATCTTATTTATAAATTATTCTTTCTTTCTTTCATAGATTTACCGCTTCCTTTCAAATGAATCATTCTCATTAGATTTTAACATGCCAAATTCTCACCTATTTAAAACAAAATCCTCGCCTTCAATCCACAACCTCCCCAGCTTCCACCCATCTTTCCTCCTCCTTTATAAGTCATCTATACTTACTGTCTCTATTTCTCTGGCTCCCACTCCTCAAAGTTCTCCAGTGTGACTCCTGCTCCCATCACTACGCCAAAACAGCCCTGCATGTTAATTCAGTGGTTGAATCTCAACAGCTTTTGATGCCAGGAACCATCCACTCCATCCGGAAACAGTCTTCCCTTGTCTTCTGTGACACTCAGATCCTTGATTTTCTCCAACCTCTTTAGTTAATCCTTCTCAGACTTCATTTAAAGACTCAACCTTACCTCCCAGGTCATTTAACTGTGGAGTTCCTGAAGCTTCACTTCTAAGTCCTCTTCTTTTCCCACTCTATATTATCTCCTATGTGAGCTCCTTCACACACGGCTTCACATACCATCGACACAGCCATGACGACCAGACCTCACCTCTGAGCTCTGGCTCACCTCCAGCTATCTTTAAGATCTCTCCTTGGGTGAGCAAAGGCACCTTAAATTCAACATGTTCAAACTAAACCAAAGAATCTCAGCAGAGCTCAACGTGCCCAAGAATCCAAAAACAGGGGGACCTCATATCAGCCCCATTTTATAGTGTTATTCACCTTTTCTTCACAGAACTTATCAAGGTTCTGACTATACACAAAACAGGGACAGTCCCTGTCTGCTTGCCACTGTCTGCCAAGCGCTTTACAGGACAACAAGCTTCAACCCTGACAGCAACGACTCTTTTCTCCTGGTAAGATGGAGTCAGCCAGCTATCTTCACATTCACTGCTGCTTTAAAGAGCTGAGGGTACTGAGTGTTGGTACAGTGTCAATGCACTGGACTGTAAGGTCTTATGTAATACCATGCAGCTCGGCCTCCTCTCCTATTCAGTGTGCCACCAGTGTTCCACTATGGCTCTCACCAGGTGGAACTGACTGGGTGTCATCCCAGAGAGAAGATCCACATTGAATAGTGGCTGCTCAAACCACAAACTGACCTGCCAGAGAAAGAGGGAGCTAAGAAATCAATGTGGTAACAATAACACGAAAACTGAAGGTTACACCTAGTATTAGATTGACTAGAAATTACAAAACTTAAAAATACTCTCCAATTTAGATTAGGTACTACTGTAATTGATTTACAACATAACTAGAACTAATATTTGACTAGATAAGTTACTTTAGATTTTAAATGGCCTAATATCCTTACCATTACATATTAATGTACATTTAAAAAGGCATATCAATTGATCATATTTTACTGATCATATTTCACTTTTTCAAATACCTCACCAGACACATATTTTACCATAACTTTCTTAAATTTAATTTGAAGTTCTCTTTTTTGCTTTTGTTTGTAGTTGTTAAGGTGTAGTTTAGCACACTTTTGCAGGAAAATTGAAAAGACCCCGTGCCAACAACAACAGTACAACTGGTGCCTTACTTCTGTTTGGCAGACCTACAAAATTATGGTATCATTAAAAAACTTAAAAGCAATGAACTTCATTTAAAAATAGTTTCTCCCATCAATTTATCTACATAATTAAAACTGAGATAGATATTTTTTAAACCAATGTGATGGGTGGTTATTAGAAAGCAATAACAGACATATATCTAATGTAAGACTGTGTACAAACAAGTTATGTAAGTTTAGGATCTCACTGGTTAACCTAAAATGACCTTCATAAGCTCACTTAACAAATTCTTTTTTCCCCCCAAAAAAACCATTTCACATACTTTTGAGAAGGAAGGAGTTAAATTTCATCATACTCAAAATAATCTTGGATTTTCTCACAGAAAAGCAATCTGTGAGGAAGGAAGAGAAAAAAATAAAATGTATTTCTTATACTTTATTTTTCTTCTGATTATAAAGGTAGTAGGTTTAATCAAGAAAATATAAAAAAATAAATAAATGTAAAGAAAAAAATAAAATTCAGCTACAAACATATCACTAAGAAGTAAACCACTGTTAACAATTTGGTATATTTCTTTTCAGTCTTTTTCATCACAAAAGTGAAACCACCTGTCTCCTGTGTCTTTTCAGTAGTTATTATACCATGAACAGTTTCCCATGTGAATAAATCTTTAAAAACAACAGAGGATTCCATTATATGTAACTACTCCCCTAACTCTAGTCATTCAGGTTATTTTTAATGATTTGCTATTACAAATAATGTCATTATGAACAATCACTACAATTCAATTCTGAAAGTCAACCTAAAAAAGTATCAAACAACAACAACAACAAAGCATTTAGCTCCTCAAATACAGCTATCAAAATCCAGGGTTCATTTTGTTTTGTTTTTCCTAACTATAATAAATAAAATGTCTTTCCATGGAATTCACCTTTTATGAACACTGGAAATGTCCCAAATGTGTCAAAGTTTGAAAACCATCTTAAAAAAGGTAACATCTCAATTTGCAATTTAGTGATAAAAATAATTTTGCCAAAAGGAAGACATGACTTCAGGGGATGAAATTACTTCTAGTTCTGACTATGTGCCACAGAGCAGATCAGGAAGCAGGCTGCTCTTTTTCAAAAGTCAATAAATCACTTGAATTATCTTCAACACCTTCCTTTTCATCATCTTTCGTACCTATTATTCTTTATGGAGGTGAGCAACTAATTTGAGACTTCTAGTTAAATACCGCAGATTGAACACACATTTACTTCTGCTCCCACTTGAAAACTTGCCTAAAAAAAACCAGTAAAAATATTTTTATTCTAAAAGACCTAAACCGACAAGGAAGAAAACAATGAAAACAGAGAGATGACAACATTTGGACAGCTATTATTTAGAAAGGAGAGAACAAGCTGATTTGTGCTGAAGAACCCCAGAAAACCTCAGGAATCTGAAAGGCCACACACCTCTAAAAGAGGAGAGAGAAGTATGGTCAAAAACAGAAAGATGGGAACTCCTAACCCTCTGGAGGGACTCAGAAGTAAAGGGGCAGGAGAGCAAGGGGTCAGAGGGAAGGGAGGGGCTGAGAGAGAACACAGGTAAGATCAAAGTGTATGGTGAGACAGGAAGGTGGTCCCAATCTCCTCTGTCAACCAGGCTAACTGAGCATGCCTACAGTTAGGGGAAAAAACTACTGATAAACATGGAGGGAAACATCACAAGAGCTAACAGAGCTGCAAGTGCCTGCCTCTGGGAATACATGGGGAAGGAAAGGGACAGAGCATGACCACTGTTTTTTATTACAAGCTGTTGGGGAAAAAGACCCAAAACTGGTTGCCTCTACAATATCCATTCTTGTTGTCTTCCCTCCTTACTAACAGAATCACACACGTGTTTACTAAGGAAAAAAAAAATACAAAAAAAATTTCCTAACATACTTTTCAGATGGGGATAGCTAACAAGATGGAAGTAGAAGTTACTGAGTAGGATTTAGGGCAAGATGTTTTTGGCTTACCCCAGAGACACACTGTTCCTGCTACTTAGAACTCAGATGTGATGCCTGGAACTCTAGCAACTATCTTGGATTATGAGGCAAACTTGAGATGAGAAAACAAGGATGACTGATAAGAAAGAGCAAATGATGGTACAATAATGATAAAGCCACCATATCATCCCTACACTGTCCATTCAACAGTTCTCACATGAAAAATAAATATGTACTACTGTTTAAGCTATTTAAGTCAGGTCTCATTATTAACAGCAAAACTAAATCCCTGATATTTAAGTCTTCTATGACTTTTTAAACTAAGTACATATAAAACATTTATAAAAATCAAAAGTAAATCAGGGACTGGCCCAGTGGCGTAGTGGTTAAGTTTGCGTGCTATGCTTCGGCAGCCCAGGGTTCGCAGGTTCAGATCCGAAGCACAGACCTACACACCACTCATCAAGCCACACTGTGGCGGCATCCCACATAAAATAGAGGAAGATTGGCACAGATGTTAGCTCAGGGGCAATCTTCCTCACCAAAAAAAAAAAAAAAAGTAAATTAAAAAATAATTCCAAATAATAGCAAGAATTGGTAAAAATGTATTATTATACTCTAAGAAACTACTCAAAGAACTATAAATGTTATGTAAACTCTACGCCAAGACTAAGAGATAAACATCGTATTTTCTGAAAACAAAGTTTAGTTTCTCTAAATAAGAGACATTAGCATGTATTCTATAAAACCATGAGGGAAACCCTTTTTTCTGTCAGACTGTCTCTTAGGCACCTATTAAAGTGTCTGGTACATAGAAGTTGCTTAAAATTATTTCAGGATCATTAAATACTTGTTTCCATTTATAACATTACAGACATAAAGTATCCACTAAGAATTCCAAAATAAAGTTTCTCAACCTCAGCACTATGTACTGATATTGTAGATCAGATAATTCTTTGTTGTTGGTGGTGTGCTGTGCATTGTATGATGTTCAACAGCATCCCTGGCCTCTGCCCAGAAGATGCCAGTAGCAACCCCCAATTAAGTCAATCAAAATATCTCCAGACATTGCCAAATGTCCCCTGCGGGAAACAAACTCTCTGAGAAAATGTAATTGTTTTTGCAAATAATTTAATGTTTCATCAGGAGCATTCGGCTTTTCTAGTTAAACAAGAGAATTTCAGAACTGTAACATTTCTAAATTTTCTCTGAAGTTTATTGTGGGATACAAACTGTAAGTGACCTACAGATTAGATTATCACTAATGTCCCTCTTAAGCCTTCAGAGGACTTCTAATGAGGTAAACATTAATAGCCTCTTTCAATTTAAGCCCTTCCATGTGCTAGGTAGAGTACTGAGCACTTCATGTTCATTCTCTCATTTTATACTCACGACGTCCTCATGGGACGGCTATTAACCCCATTGTAGTAAGAAATAATTTTAAAGTCTCTTTTAATCAACACATCAAAGTGTTTCCAGAAATACTTATTTATCATTCACTATATTCATTCTGGCACTAAACAAGAAGAAAATACCTTAACTTGCTTAGCTTACAATTAATTTATGATCAAAACATTTCAATATATCTAGCAACAAAATAATTGAATTACTAAAACCTTCAGGAACTAGGGAAATGTTCACAGCACCTAACAAGTCAGAGAAAGAACTATTATTTGATTGTTTCCTGAAACATTTTTTACACTGTGGCGTAATGAAAGAGTACTTTCTAAATTTTTCATCCATGATTCCCTGAGTACTTCCAGTAACTTTTTTTTCCCCTTTGCCCAACTTGCCAAAAAAATTCACTTTATAATTATTTGAGGATTTATTGTCATTTCAATGTGCCTTTCAGCAGAAATTGAAAGCTGGGTTCCAACCCCAGCTTGTCCATTTGCAGGAACTGAAGACAAGTTAACCTATTAAGGCCTCAATTTCAACTATGCAACCTGCATAATAAGGTATATATGAAGGCCTTAAGAGTTAGTAGGCCCTCAACAAAAACTACTTTCCCCTTCCTTTCATCCTCAAAGCAAATTAAGTATCAGTTAAGGGCCAATTCCATTTCAGCATTTGTTTCGAGTCCACTAGCGACAGCCAAGGAAGGATGTGATCGGGCAGTCTGTCCAACATTACACATGGAACCACTTGGAAATCAACAACACTTTCAATCTCCCAAATCCATCGTCTCACACATCAGCTGAAGCCTAGGGACAATCCTGTACTCCCTAAGTTGAAGATTTTATCATTACTGGTACTGTTTCTCAAATAGAAAAGCATACCATCAAATGCACTGAGTGCATGCATAATTTAGCACATATTTATCTATTGTCTTCTGTTTTACTTTTCTTTGTGGTAAGACACAAGAACTTCTCTTGCAAAGAAGTGTTCCTTCCTCTCTCCCTTCACCCACACAACCAACTGCCAAGAAATTTTGATTCATATTTCTCTCTAAAAGGAGGAAGATAAATTGGAGCCTTTCTTCTCAATGCCACAAGGCTGTGCGTATAATTCATGTATTTAGTTAACTGTCAGCCATCCAAGTGCATATTACACATTTTATGGATTACTCACAATTAAGTCATTTACTAATGAATGAAAGTTACTTAATTTTACCCTTGGTAAATATTAGGAAACCAAATGTTCAAAAAGAAACAATCACTGGGAATTAGATTATATAATCCACTGCTTCCCTTAAAGGCAAATAAAACAGAACTATTACCCTAGAATTCTATTAATCAATGGATAAAATTCAACTTAATACAAGTAATATTTTATTCCAGCTTAAAGTTTTAACACAAAATAGGACTTCACAAAGCTCACCCACAAGGTGGAACGAGGACACGATCTCTAAGACCAGATCTACTGGTAAGCTAGAGTATTACAAAGTATGTAATGAGGCTTCAGGTAAAAGCTGGTAACGTGAAAGTACGTCAGCATAACACTCATCATTTACCAAGATAAAATAAAAGTTCACTAAGTTCTTCCAGTTTAGTCTTATTTCCTTGAATATTTAGGAGGTAGTGGAGTTTTACAAAATAGTCAACTTCATTTGTTCTCAATTTACTGTCACTCTTCAGATACTGTACTTCATAGGCTAAATTTACTCATTTGTTCTTAAAATTGATTTCAAGAAACAGAATAAGAATACTTAAAAGTCCTCCAAAAATATCCTGGTCCTCAAATAAAATTTCAAATTCTGTAGCAATTAAGGGTTATCTGATAAAGTAAATTAACAAGCCTATCATTTATATTAATGATATAAAAAGCAAAACATAGAAAGAAATAAAAAGCCTTTCTGCCTGTGAATATATTTAAAAGATCAACTGAAACCTAATTTTCAAAAACTTAAGTTTCCGATAGATACAAAGTCTGCCCATAATATGGTTTCTAGGTGTAAAATGTCGTCAGAAAACAAGCACTGTAAAGACCCCGAACCTCTAAATCCAGTGAATGCCAACACCAAAAAGAAAGCAAACACGTGGTCAAGAAAGTCACTAAAGAGAGAGCGATGCTAAAGAAAACTGACATACCCTTTATACCAAGACAATTTCCACCTTCAAACCAACTTATCTATTGAGAGGGGAGTTTGAAATCAAGACAACTCAAACTAAAGCACTAAAAACTTACCTGAAAATGTCAACTCCATCCTTTTTCTTTCAATGCTTGGAAAGGCATAAAATCAAATTTCAGCAAACATGATGACCATTTCTTGTTAACTTTATTTTCTACTTGTTACCAGAATGAAATTAATAGCTAACTTTAACTAAATATTTAAAGGATCCAAACTCTTTACATATTCACTCATTTAATTACTATCCTTATTTGACAGAAGAGGAAACTAAGGCACAGAGAAGTAACTTGTCCAAGGTAACACAGCTAAGAAGTGGTGGAGCCATGATTTGAATCCTATACATCCAAGATAAATTTAAAAACAGGAATGAGGTAGAAAAGGTGTAATTAAAATTTATTCCAAAACAGTTTGCAAAATAAGAGTGTGGTAAGAGAGAACAAAAACATGAAAACTATAAATATATGTAGATATAAATGTAAATTACACATATCTCACCCCCAGACAAGTACTGTGGCACTATAATATTTGATTATGGTCACAGACTTTAAACTACATCAAATCGTAGCAGCAGTAGAACAAGTAGATAATTTACTGTCACTGTCCAAACGCTGCATTTTACGAGCTAAATAAAACAGGCCTTAATGTAAAGGGGCAGGGCAGCGGGGGGTAGCCCCAGCAGGAGTTGAAGGAAGCTGCTCTCTCCCTTAGTGGGTCCTCAGACCTGGCATGCACTGCTGGGGGCCACTCCCTGGCCCCCCCTCCCAAAGGAACAACCGCCACACTGCCCAATCGCCCTCGCAAGGGAGAGCCCACCACACTGCCCACCCCACCTCCCAAAAGAACAACCACCACACTGCCCACCCCACTTCCCAAAGAAACAACCACCAACTACCCGGCCCCACCTCCCAAAGGAGCAACCACCACACTGCCAACCGAAACTCCCAAATGAGCAACTACCACACTGCCCACCCAAACTCCCAAAGGAGCAACCACCACACTGCCCACCCAAACTCCCAAAGGAGCGCCCACCACACTGCCCACCCAAACTCCCAAAAGAACAACCACCACACTGCCCACCCCACTTCCCAAAGGAGCAACCACCACACTGCCCACCCCATCTCCCAAACGAGCAACCACCACACTGCCCACCCCATCTCCCAAACGAGCAACCACCACACTGCCCACCCAAACTCCCAAACGAGCAACCACCACACTGCCCACCCAAACTCCCAAAGGAGCAACCACCACACTGCCCACCCCACCTCCCAAAGGAGCCACCACCACACTGCCCACCCTACCTCCCAAAGGAGCCACCACCACACTGCCCACCCCACCTCCCAAAGGAACAACCACCAACTACCCGGCCCCACCTCCCAAAGGAACCACCACCACACTGCCCACCACACCTCCCAAAGGAACAACCACCAACTACCCGGCCCCACCTCTCAAAGGAACAACCACCACACTGCCCACCCCACTTCCCAAAGGAACCACCACCACACTGCCCACCCCACTTCCCAAAGGAACCACCACCACACTGCCCACCCCACCTCCCAAAGGAACAACCACCAACTACCCGGCCCCACCTCCCAAAGGAACCACCACCACACTGCCCACCACACCTCCCAAAGGAACAACCACCAACTACCCGGCCCCACCTCTCAAAGGAACAACCACCACACTGCCCACCCCACTTCCCAAAGGAACCACCACCACACTGCCCACCCCACTTCCCAAAGGAACCACCACCACACTGCCCACCCCACTTCCCAAAGGAACCAGCACCACACTGCCCACCCCACTTCCCAAAGGAACTACCACCACACTGCCCACCCCACTTCCCAAAGGAACCACCACCACACTGCCCACCCCACTTCCCAAAGGAACCACCACCACACTGCCCACCCCACTTCCCAAAGGAACCACCACCACACTGCCCACCCCATCTCCCAAAGGAACGACCACCACACTGCCCACCCCACTTTCCAAAGGAACCACCACCACACTGCCCACCCCACTTCCCAAAGGAACCACCACCACACTGCCCACCCCACTTCCCGAAGGAACGACCACCACACTGCCCACCCCACCTCGCAAGGGAGCAACCACCACACTACCCGGCCCACCTCGCAAAGAAACAACCACCACACTGCCCGGCCGCACCTCCCAAAAGAGCAACGCGCTGCCACGGCGCCAGGCGGGGTAGTGGGGCCAGGCTCGAGGGGACGACAGGCCACCACGGCCTGCGGAGGAGCGGGCCGGCCTCGACAAGACGACAGGCCACCCCGACGGGGACGGGAGGCGCGCGGCGGCGGGGACGGCCTGCCCCTCCCCTCTCGGAACCGGGCAGCGGGGCCCGGGGGGCGGGCGGAGAGAACTGCAGCACAGAGCGGCGGCCCGGCAGACGGGCGGCGGGGCCGGCGCGTGTCAGCGGACGCCCTCCCGCCGGCGACCCTGCCTGTCCGCCCGCGGCCCCGACAGACTCTCCCGCACCCCGCGCCCAGGCCCGACAGCCTTGCGGCGCTGCCCCCCCGGCGGCCAGGTCGGGGCCGGGCCGGGCGGCCCGGCGCGGTGACAGGCGGCGCGGCCGCGGCGCTCACCTGACAGAAGCGTCGGCAGTAATCCCGACTGCTGATGCCGCCGCCGCCACCGCCGCCCCGGCCGCCGCCCGCCGCCCGCGGCCCCGCGGGGCCTGGCGGGGCCTCCACGATGGCCACGAGCTCTTCCCCGAGGCGTTCGGCCTCCTGGTCGCTCTCTTCCTCCGCCATGAGGCTCTCGCCGCCCAGCGCGTACCAGCCGCTGCGCCGCCGCCGCCGTAGCTGCCTCGGCGAACCTCCTCCTCCTCCTCCAGTTCCTCCCCTGCCCCCGCCCCAGCCGGACGGGGGCCTCTCGGCGGGCTCTACTTCCGGCTCCGCCCACCCACGCCCCCAGCCTTCATTGGATAGCTCTCGCTGCCAATCATGCCCATGCCCGCCCTTGCACTACTATTGGCCAAATCAGCCGTCTGTTTGCGAGACCCGCGGCCCGTTGGTCACTGCCGCTCGGCGGCTGCTGGGGACCGCCTACGAGCTTCGCCAGAGGCGGCGCAGGAGGACGGGGCGCGGCGGGGGACACGGCGGCCGCCGCGGGGCTCGCTCGGGCGACGGCGGCGGCGGCGGCGGCGGCGACGCGTCCTCCTCCCTCACCCCTCGCTCCTCCCTTTCTTCCTCCTGCTCTCCTCTCCGGCCGGGCCTGGTCCACTTCCCCTAGCGGCGGCCCCGACCCCACGGTACCGAGCGGCGAGGGAGGCCGAGGGTGGGCCCGGCCGTTGGTGCGGGCTGGGCCCGGGGCCTGCTGTCCCGGAGCGGGGCGGGGGCGGGGCCGGGGCGCGGGGCCGCGGGAGGAAGAGGGAGGAGACGGGAAGCTGACAGCGGCCGCGTCGGCCGCGCCTGCCGCCTGCCCCCCTCGGTCGTCGAGCGCGGGGCCCGCGGCCGGCGCCGGGGCCGGGCCGGCGCGCGCAGAGAGCCAGCCCCGGCCCGTCCGTGCCCCGTCCCCGCCCGGGCGGGCCTTCGGCGCGGAGGCAGCCCGGCGGCCGCCTGGAGGCCCGGGCGCGGCGCGGTCCCCCCGAGGGCGCGGTCTGCAGACGGCGGTGTGCGGCGGCGCTACGTTCCTCTCCGTCCGCCCCTGTGCCGCCCCCTCCCCCATGTTTCTTTCTGTTTGTTTTCCGTGTTTTACAGTAAAGGCATGACTTCCTGGCATCGCAGGGAAAATAGGGTGCAAGCCCAGAAACTATTTCCCCACCACCACTTGTTGAAAAACTGATTGGAGGGCATCTCCGGGCTCGAACAAACGAAAAGTGCCGGGGTTTCCTGCGTCTCTGGATTTGCGCTGGAGACGCTTCGCTGTTAGGTATCAAGACGATAAAAACTGGAAACTAATCCGGTAAACATTTAAACTTGAAAACTTCTGATGAGTTTTATTTTGATCTAGTAAATGATTTGCTGCTTCTCCTTTGTTGGCTAATTCCTGTTCTTAACTTTTTAACTTCTTCGTTTAAAGTATCTTCACCTTCTGTTGAAAAAAACTTGTTCTTCGGGTCTGTAAACTCGAGCATCCTCTACTGGGTGGATACTTGCCTCTGCAGCTACACAAACAGACTTTTGAAAGTTGCAAGACGTTGGAATGTATAGGCCTTTCACGTTAGCACAAGTAATTGAGCATTTTATGCTTCAAAGAATAACGAACGTGTTTATTGTTTTAAAGTTTGAAATCCAAATTTATAGACAAAAGACTTTTCACACAGATTTAGGCATTATTGGACACAAATATTTAATGTTTTTCATAACTGGTTTAGAGCCATTAATCCTAAATGGATCTGATTTGCTATAGGAGTAGAAGACACTACTAACTTTAAAGTACAAACGTGTAATGGTAATTCGCTAACTGCTTACTAGGCAGGATTCCTATGTCTTGTCTGCTGTCGAAAACCTACAGCCTAACACAGTCTTTAGCACATGAGAGTCATGCGTTAAACAAATTTTTAATGGAAAAAAATAGAATTAAACCTAACCTTTACCATTTGTTCCAGAATAAGTCCGTCTCTGAGTTTATGTCCACAGGTGTCTAACACATCAGCAATTTAAAGTTCTTTTGAGAGAGATTTCATGTCTCCCAACTGTGAATTCTCTAGTATGGATTAATGGAATACTCCATTGTTTCTGTTACACTTATAAAGCATAGTTCTTCAGAGCACACTTAGGAATTTCTCTCTAATGTATTTATACAGAAGAGAATTCCATCAAATTCATTTTAATTTCTTATGTCTAGGTTAATGTAAGAGCTCAGCCCAAAGGCGTGGCCCAGGGAACAAGTGGTCATCACCAATAGCGTTTGTTCATATCTCAAGTTTTCGTGATTTTGGCAATGATCATAAAAATTTGTTATTAGGATAAATTAAGATATTAATAAGCTGTGTCTGAGTCAAATATGTGGAGAAATAGTGAGGATAATCGTTTACTTAACAAATTGTGATTGAGCATCTATCATATACTAGGCACTATGTAAGATTCTTGGTTTTGTTCTAACTTAATTGTTAAGTGAAGTAAATATTGACAAATGTAAGTATTAGTCTTTAGTGGAAAAAACAAAAACTATTAGAAAAAGCGCTCTGCATATCTTGATTATCATCTTTTGGAAAACTTAGTAGAGGTATAGAGAGAGAGAGAGAGAGGCATTAAAAAATGAGTCACTTGGGGCCAGCCCCGTGGCAGAGTGGTTAAGTCCACTCGCTCTGCTTCCGAGGCCCAGGGTTTCGCAGGTTCGGATCCTGGGCGCGGACATGGCACTGTTCATCAGGCCATGCTTAGGTGGCGTCCCACATGGCACAACCAGAGGCATTCACAACTAGAATCTACAGCTGTGTACTGGGGGACTTTGGGGAGAAAAAGGAAAAATAAAATCTTAAAAAAAATTTGACTCACTTTGAGCTCTATATTTTGGCTCTGAATTTTAATGTCATTGTTGCTGCTGTTAATTGCATTTGGTCTTGTTCTTTCTTGGTTTTTACTTTTTTTCTTCTAAAAACAATTTAGGAAATTATGTCCATCTTCGTAACAGAATTATGCCAGTTTAGTGGCCCACCTGTTTGAACAAACTTTGTACACAATTCCCTATAATTGTGTTCCTAAAATCAATTGGCCCAGAACTGTGAAGGGAAAGAAGCTCTTTTAAACTTAAATACACATCTAAATGGGATGAAACTAATATAATTAATACTCGAAATATTGACCTGTGATTAGGTTTTTCTAAAAGATATTGACATGGAGGATAATTGGAGTTCTTTTTTATAGCTCTAATTCCTTTGAATTTTATAAAAATCAAGGAATGGACCTAATTGTTACTAGTAACTTGCTCTGGTTTTGCCTGCCTTTACATATTTCAGGTAAGTTAAGACTTCATGGACACATAGTCTATTAATTTGAATTAAGTTTTCTCAAGTCTTTAATCTTAAAATGTTTATACTTGCCTTTTATTGTTAATTACTTCTCGAGTGAACTGTTGTGATAACACTTGTTTCTCTTGTCTTGAAAGAATCTTATTCAAAGTCAGAATGGAGAGATTTGTAGTAACAGCACCACCTGCTCGAAACCGTTCTAAGACTGCTTTGTATGTGACTCCCCTGGATCGAGTCACGGAGTTTGGAGGCGAGCTGCACGAAGATGGAGGAAAACTCTTCTGCACTTCTTGCAATGTGGTTCTGAATCATGTTCGCAAGTCTGCCATTAGTGACCACCTCAAGTCAAAGACTCATACCAAGAGGAAGGCAGAATTTGAAGAGCAGAATGTGAGAAAGAAGCAGAGGCCCCTAACTGCATCGCTTCAGTGCAACAGTACTGCGCAAACCGAGAAAGTCAGTGTTATCCAGGACTTTGTGAAAATGTGCCTGGAGGCCAACATCCCACTTGAGAAGGCTGATCACCCAGCCGTCCGTGCTTTCCTGTCTCGCCACGTGAAGAATGGAGGCTCCATACCTAAGTCAGACCAGCTGAGGAGAGCATATCTGCCTGATGGATACGAGAATGAGAATCAGCTCCTCAACTCACAAGATTGTTGACAAGGAGGCTACCACCATTGTGATCAAGATAAATAATGTGGAGTATTAAAGTTATGTGTTGATTGTGTGGTTCATTTTTATATTTATTTCATTTAAAATCATGTGATGCAGAATAGTTTTGCAATGTGTATATAGTTGCAGGCAAAACAAAACAAAAACCTCACTGCAAACTTCTTGTTAATTTTAGTCACCAGTGGTGTAAAGCAAAACTTAGGGTTTAGAGTGTGCTAGGATACCTGAAACCTGATGGTTATCTTTCAAATTGATGGTTTTTCTCCTGAAATGTTTGTGCATGGAAGAACTGCCCTGCTTTTTTACCCTGTTGCCATGTATGATTATTCCTTGTGAGATTACTTAATTACTTGGATTGAAGACTAGCCTAGGAAATTGAAGCTGCTGCCAGGCAACACCACTCACAATAACTTAAAGGAATTATTTCTGATCAGAGGATCCTCTTCAAAAAGGAAGGGCTGGTGGGAAACTTGTATCTTCAGATCCCTAGCAGAAAATGTGTTCATTTCAGGCTATGCTTTACTTGTATATGATGTAGTTACCTTGACTGTCCCTCAGTTCCTCACTGTCTTTTTCCTCTTTTGTAAAGGTTTATTGTATTTAGTAGCAGCTTCAAGTGACCAAAAGACTAAAATCTTTATTTTAATGTCAGTGCCAAAAACCATGGGGAATTTTGCAGTGACATGATTTTAGTCTCTTATTGTAAACGCATTCTTGATCAACAGCTTTCATTTCAAGCATCATCTTGAATTTGCAAGCTTTTTTTGTGTGTGTCTTGATGTTAAAAGACTTCAGGATTGGCATTTTAATTTAAACAGACCTTTTATGATTGAGTTTCCTGTTTTTGCAGAGAAGTATTAATTACTTTCTGGCTGACAGATCAGATAATAAGGAAATTACCTTCTATACATTAATTTTTCCATAGGGTTTTATAAGAGTTTATTTAGGTAAATAGACTAGAAAGAAAGTATACTTACTTTCACTTTCATGTGCTTTGCCTCTGGTGGTGCAGAGTTTTTAAACATGGATGGTAAACAATTGTCTAGAAATACAAGGTTTTTGTAGTAGAGATCCGGCAGTATCCTGCATAACTGTTTGGGTGAGGAAATAGTTCTGTTAAAGGTCAGCCACGTTCAGGAAATGATCTCCATCTGAACCTCACTGTCCTGTCAGTAGCTCAGCCCAGTTGTGTCCTGTATATCAGAGACCGGAATTAGATTTTTAAAAAACTAAACAGCTGAAAACTTGGACTGGAGCTTTAAAAAAAAGTCAATTTCTTTGAAAACATTCAAGTTAAAAATATAAAATATATTTCTGTTACAAAGCACTGACAAATGATGCCCTATGTGACTTGGAGTTATCTTTGAGGTCATTTTACCACAAATCATTTTTTAAAAAACTGAAGTGAATAAGGAAAAAGGTGGATTTTATATTTTTCAGAAACAGCTCTCCGTGTCTCAGTCTCCCTTACAGACTTGAAGTCCCTAGTTCAGGTTGTCAAACTGCTCATCTGATTTTAGATTTTATGTGGGGTTTTTTGTTTTTATTTTGAACGACCAGTGTTTCTCATGTCCAGTTATGTTAAAGTAGCACAATAAATGCCCAGAGCAGTGCTCTCGTTGATAAGGCACATCCGTGAGGACGCCAGCAGTAAAACAGTCAAATATTCTTTGCTTTTACTTCCTTTAGTAAAGAATTTGTAGGCAACCATGTTTGAATTATCTAAAGATAGAAGATCTAAGAAGCTAGGAAAATAATTGAGTTTTATAGCACTATTTTCAGAATACAAAAACAAGGTTAGATATACAATCACTTTAATTTTTTGAAGTTCCATGTGATTCAGACTGCTCCCTGTTTGAATATGAATTTGCGCTAACAGCAAACACACAGTAGCAGAACAGCTTTGAGTAGTCCTGAGCAGTAAATTGGACGATGTTGCGCTGGGAAAACAGCAATAGTTCACATTTGAGTTTCTATTGTTATTACTGATTTGATGATCGTTTAGGTCCCATGTATCTTGATGTGTTTCTCCAGGCTCCTAACTATTGCCATGTACACTATCTAGGGGCATAATCCATCCTCCCGTTGGGATTGTATCATGTCCTTAGAAGCGTTTTCCAGCCTGTTGTGGAGGTTTAGTGTGTTTCTTTACTGATTATGAAACTGTTCATTCCCTGAAACTGGTTAACTTTGTCTCATGGTGAAATAGATAAAGCAGAATGATTGTTATAGCCTGCTCAAACTGGTACAAATCGGTGAAACCACGGTTGGCATATGTTAGATAACAGATGAGAATGTCTAAGAGGCATATGCTGCTGTGGAGGTGTAGTGGACGTGTGTACAGAAGCTTTCAATCTTTATAGTGTTAGTGTAATGCTATACTATTGGAAAAATAGCAGTTTTTTCTATTTTATAAGTTGTATGCAGAAACTTAAGATTTGTAATGTTTCATTTATAAACTGCCTTCTTCAACACATGCTTACCTGTTAATAGTGTTTTCTTGAGGTATAGTAGTATGTCTTCCAGAATTTCACTATATGCTCACAGTAAGTAGTTCCTAGCTTGTTGAAATGTTAAATTCCCTGTTGGTTTCTTTTGATTCTGTGGGGCATATAGCAAGCGTGAAGGACATTGTGATCATTTCTTACAGGGTGAAAATTTAGAAAGATCGTGTATGAGAGCCTAAACAGTTATTTTATTCATTGTCATCTTTGAGTAAGACTTTTTTTTTTCTTTAAACAAATGCTACTTCCAGTTAATGCATTTAGCCCTACGGAATTTTCAGGGACCAGAAAACTTTAAAGAAAAAGTTCTGCATCTTACACTTGTAAGCAATTAAATATCGGCTTGGGATTGTTCTGTAGTATTCATTGCTTAAAAACTATTGTAAGTAACAGTTGGCAAGATCTCCAAGCAGAAAATTCCATGTTAAAACTTTGGCTTGAAAGAATTTGTGTGTGAATGTTAATGGAAAACACATTTAAACAGAATAAAATTTAAGGTGGCCCAGAACGAAAGCCACAAATGAGTGGTCATTTGGTGCTTAGTCTTTGTAAGGGCTCTCCATGGTTTGACTTGCTCCAACTGCCTTTCAATGAGGACACGTCCACTTAAAGCATGTTCATCAAATACAAGACTCGTTCTACAATTTCATTGGCAATCTTAGCCTGAAATGAATTGCTTTAGCACTGATTGAAGTGTGAATAGTGGAGTGGCTATCCTAAACCTTGGTTTATCTCAGTTCACGCTATCAGATTTCTGAGGTAACACAGTTCTTACCCAGTGGTAATCTACTTGTAGCCAGAATACTGTATTCATTAAAATTGGACTATGTTCATTTTTGTATTCCTGTGCTTTTTTTTTGCGCACGCGTGTATCCCTAGTATAAATGTGTCACTTTTAAAGTTTTGTCTCTGTGACTTTTAGAAATAAATTTTTTTAAAAATTGTTTCATAACTTTCGGAAAGCACATTTTGTTTTATGAGTCAATAACATTTCATAATTCCAAAAGATGAACAGAATTTTATTAATAATTTTTTCCTACTAGTTATCTCTCTGTAGGATTATTAATCCTTAATGACCAATGTAAAAGGATATATTGTCAAGTCAGATTCACATCATAGCTGCAGATAGCACTTTTCCCAAAAAATTATATAGGTATTATATAAACAAGCTTCATCAGTGCTTTTAATTGGAAGCATTTTAATTTTCTACTTTTAGAAGTATTATGAAAGACAAAGGCCTAATTTGCGTCTCATACGTTTAACTGGTTTCGGAAAGCTTTACTATATTATTTGCCACTGGGGGCAGAAAGGAAAAATGCATAGAAGTTGAAAATTGTCTTTCATTTTAGTAGTTTTATGTAGTTCTGAGGGCAAGTGTTCCTCCTCCTATTTCCTTGTATTGGCAAAAAATTAATGAATTTATAAAGTAATTAACTTTTTTCTTCCTGGAATCAAAATGATAGAAAAGCCCCTAAGAAATCGGGCAGTACTTCCACTTTCAGTTTAATATCTCCAAATCCTCAGAGCTCTGTCTTCATTTTTCCTAAAGACTCTACTCTCATCATTACCTTGATTAAACGTAAACCAATTGAACGTATGTGCCTCTGGGTCTCATAACAGTTCTTTTTTCTGACTGTGTGTGTAAATTGAGTTGTATAATGTACCTGTAATTTGTATGTCATGATGCAGAGATGCTCCTGGGGTCAGACTAGCTAACCTTGCCCTGTGAAACCTAAAACTAGGAAGTAGAATAGGAGTGACTTTTGATGTAAGGCATGACTTCTATCTGATTAGGCCCCTAATATGTTACTTGATTTCAATTGTTTTATATGCAAACATTTTCTTTTTCTTTTTAATTTTTTTGGTGAGGAAAATGGGCCCTGAGCTAACATCTGTTGCCAATCTTCTTCATTTTGCTTGAGGAAGGTTGTTGCTGACCTAACATCTATGCCAGTCTTCCTCTATTTTTTGAATGTGGGCTGCTGCCACAGCATGGCTTGATGAGTGGTGTGTAGGTCCATGCCTAGGATCTGAACCCCTGAACCCTGGGTGACTGAAGCAGAGTACACAAACTTAACCACTATGTCATTGGGCCAGCCCCAATAAATGCATGCTATTTACAGTGAATGCTACTTAGCTCTCGTTAAAATGTTGGAATCATAATTTAAAAATTCATGTCCTCAAGTTCTTGGTTAAGTTTGAATAATATGCAATCAATTAGTATTATTGAGTTCCTATCATCTGCCTGATACTACTCTGGCCACTGGGGACACATCAGAGAAAATTTGAAATCCATGCCTTTAAGAAACATACATTCTAGTGATGACTCATTGTCATAATACAGTGATGGGATGCGGGGGGGTGCCACATAGCGATTTTTCTAGGCAACTCCCTTAAGCATTCCTCATGAGACTAGTTAGTTACCAGCTGAATAGTTGTCACAGGTTTCATCTTGATTCTAAAAGTCTTATGTTATACAAGAAGAGTAATAAAACTTGAAAATTTGCAGATTAAACATATCCTTTGAAAACCTAGTATTCTACATAATCCATAAAATATGTTTCCAGATTAAAATCTATTAAGCAGTGGGATTGACCGATTTAAATGCCTGAAAGATAAGAACCTGCCCCATGATCTAATGCAATGCCCATGGTAAATCAAGAGCCTCACTGAATATTGAATGTCCAGATAGTCACTGGTGTACCTAATCATGCTAACTAATGATCTTCATAATCCTCCCCCAGGGCTGGTGCATGCGTTAGATGACAGACTCTCCAAACTTTTCTGTTTAAGCATAAAAGGAATCAATGTGTAATGGAAGACGTTGTTTTTTATATGGCTTTTCCTCTTTCAATTTTTTCTTCCCATGCTTATGTAGTACATATTCAATAATAATAATTTTATGTATTCTTTTTAATTTAGCAAATTTCACTTTGTTGTTGTTGTTGAGGAAGATTGTCCCTGAGCTAACGTCCATGCCAGTCTTCCTCTATTTTGTATATGGGATGCCACCACAGCATGGCCCCCAAAAGTGGTGTAGGTCCACGCCTGGGAACTGAATTCTGGCCTCCAAAGCAGAGCGCATCAAACTTAACCACTAGGCCACAGGGCTGTCCCTGGAAAATTCCACTTTTGTGAGTATATTCTGCAGAAGCAATAGCCAATATGTAAAGATATATGTAAAAGGAAGTTCATTTTAAAATTATAATAGTAAACAACTGCGAATACTATGAGTGTCCAACAATAAAGGAATGGTCCAAAAATTATGACACATCCATATTATGGAGCCATTCAAGTGATCTAAAAGTATGGACCAGAAGAGATGTCTACAATATTGCTAAGTTAAAAGATAATTACACAGTGTTTTTCTTATTTTTGAGAAAAAAAGAACAATGCTATATAAGTGTACTACGTTTGTATGAGACGATAATACACACCAAATGTTAAGATTACTGACAAGTGGTGATATTGAATGGGGCAGGGGAGAATATTTGCCTTTTTTTTATGTACTTTGTATGTAAAGAGGAAGATTAGCCCTGAGCTAACATCTGCTGCCAATCCTCCTCTTTTTGCAGAGGAAGACTGGCCCTGAGCTAACATCCGTGCCCATCTTCCTCTACTTTATACATGGGATGCCTACCACAGAATGGCTTGCCAAGCAGTGCCATGTCCACGCCCGGGATCTGAACCAGCGAACCCTGGGCCGCCGAAGCAGAACGTGCGCACTTAACCACTGTGCCACAGGGTCAGCCCTGATTATTATTTGTTTTTTAATTTATTTTTATAAAATTTAGTTGCACATTCAGAAAGTTAAATCATCTTTCTTTTTCCCAAGTTATTCATTGCTAAGAATGTAATGGGGAGTTAATTTCAAAGCTATGACTTTAGTATCCCTGTACTTCTATAAATAGCCTGAACTTTCTAGTTGTTTACAGTAGTTGTATACATTACTCTGTGTAATGTATACTATATACTGTGCATTGGTAATGCCTATAAGAAACATAAATTTAACCACTGCTAAGACTCTGTAGACATGTTTCAAAATCTGTCAGTTAATTGGAATAAGAGGAAGGTCCTTAAATATCTTCAGGTAATTCTATATCACTTATGGCTTCTATATAACACCTTAATTTCCTCTTTCAGAAAACCAGCATTAGATCAGGACTGCAACTCCATGTCTGGTAATCATTTGTCACCTAATTCTATTCCTCTCCGAGAAGGTTGCTATTCCAGAACTTTGTCTTTTGGATACTCTTTTTCTACTGGGGGATGCCCTGGCATCTCCTTTCTTACTGACACAACAGTAATTTCTTTACTACTCGGTATAGTAGTAACATTGAACAATCAGAGCGCAATCTTTCCCTGTACCAATGGCCATCTATTCTTAATCTTTCTTTCCTGTCTGATTTTTCTACTTTCTCCTATAATGCCTCCTCATCTCTTCCCCTTGTAGACTCTTAATGCTACACCTTTGGCTAATATAAAATATTATCAACTCACCATGGGATCGCAAGAGTTGCAAGTAGAAAATTCTATAATCCCATAGTCATTAATCCACGTTTTTCACGTGCCCACAAAATGAAGCAGATTTTTGTAATTCAAGCTGCAAATACTGCCAGAATGCTGCATCTAGTACCTTCACTGAGTCAAACGTGCACGTGACTCTGGAGTCTACATTTCTGTAGAAGTAGGTTTTACAATAAAATTCTCTGCCACTGCAATTAAACTCAGTAGGTATATATTAAAGTGTCTGTCACATTGACTTTTGTGTTTGTTAACCAATATTGATGATGGAGCTAATACTATAAATATCTGATCAACTTAATTGTTTTCTTAAGGCTATATAGAGTATCAATCATCATACTACATTTAGGAAAGAAATAACATTTATAGATATATTTTCAAATTCAGCGTATTTTGTTGTCATTTTATTTGCTTCTGTATTCTTTTGTTAATTTATTTTTGTCAAAGTAATACATGCTCCTGGTTTAAAATATCAGATAATGCTAAATGATTGATAGGCATTAATCCCTGCCCCTCTCTCTCACCCTCTCTGGTCTTCAATTCCCCATCACCTTTAAATTCTTTAAACTGTTTCTTTTATACGTACTTTCATATTTCTGAATAGCATGCTTATACTAGAATTTTGATTGATCAACTTTAGACATGATGCTTAACAATGAAGAGTTGTTCTTTCCACTATCATCATCCTACACTTGGCCTCACCATAGGATTTTTATGTAGTTAAAATCAATAGAAAATTTTCTCATTTTTATGACCATGTAAATGATTGTTTGCCACTAAACCAAATAGTGTACTGAGATTCTTTCCTTTTTCATACAATTTTTAAATTTTTCTTAAAGTTAATAATTTTATCATTTTTTCATGTGCTTGACTTCTCTTTCTTTCCAAATGCACCAAGATATGGCAAATACCTATATATTGCAGGTAACTTTCAAATAGTTAAAGATGTCAAATAAACTATCAATTCCATTTATTTTCCTGGAGACTACCTTTCCAGCCTTCTTTCCTCGTGCTCCAATCTGAACTTGTTTTTCTGTAGGTCCAAAGCAGTGGTCATTCTGGGTTGTCTTTTGCTTTTCTGCTTAGATCCTTCCTTTCCCGTATTCGAGATCCCGTGCCTTGCCTAGTCCACTGCTTGACTTAAGCACATCCTCCAAAAGCTTCCTAAGGAATGTGGAAAGTTTATTTCTTGATATCATGCATGACTAAAAATAACTTCATCATTCCCTCACAATTAATTGAAACTTTGGCTAAGAAGGTTGAAAATAATTTTCTTTGATAATTTGAAGGCATTACATTGTTCCATTGTCTTTTAGTATCTAGTGTTGTGTTAAGAAGTCTAGAGCTTTTCTCAGTCTTGTTCTTTAGCTTATAAGATGGTTTTATGTTTAGATATTTATAGCATAATTATTTACCTCCAGAAAAGCAGCAAAGTAAAAAGATATCCCAGGATGACCACTCTGTTGGACCTAGAGAACTGCAGGCTCAGACTGGAGCACAAGAAAAGAGGGCTGGGAAGGTAGGCTCCAGGAAAATAGCTGGAATTATATTAGTTTGTATTATATTTATATTATTGCTTTGATAATCGTCTCCATTTATTCTATCCTGCTTTTGATTTCTAAGAACTCTTTCTTGTTTTCTGAACATTTCCTTTTCATCCCGTTTTAGGTTTATGATTGCAGTATTTTCTTTTATCTCTCTGTGACTATTAATTATAATTTTGTAAAAGCTTTCTTCTGCTCCTGCATTGTGTCTATTTCCTCCAGGCCTCTCTGTTTCTGACTGTTTCAGTCTGTCTCTTTCTCGTTATTTGTCTAGTGCTTTTTGGATGCTCATTCATATTTAAGAACTAAGTAGCTGGTAAGAGTCCCTGTGTGCTTGGGTGGGACTTGGCAACAGGGAGAGCAATAAGAAGCAAAATACCAAGAAAACCTTTTCGTGTTTGCAAAATGGTGTGCCAAAGAAAGGAATAAATCAAAGTTCATTATGACAGTCCCAGTATCGACAGCCTGTGAAAGGTCATTATGAAAATCCAGGAAAGAGAACACCGTTAGGTAAAATGAAAACAGGGTTTTGATTATTTTAGAAACTTCTTTTAATGTACTTTATGAGGTAGAATTTAATCCCCACCCAAAGGCAGCTCTAAACCCTGATGGAAAACCCTGGGCTTAATAGAGATGAAGGGGACAGATGAAGGAATATTTGACCCTAAAGAGACGTCTTTTGTCCCTAAGATAAGAGGAAGCAATGATACAAGTGATTTGGTAAGAAATACAATGGGAGTAGGTATAGCTGACTAAGAACCATTTAAGTGAAATATATAGAAGCCATCAACTCTAAAGTATCTTAATCAGTAAGAAAGTTCTTTTGCTGAAGTCTTATCAGTTGGTACACTGTTCAGCCTCGTGGAATGTCTAAGGAGCGCTGCCTCATGCCGCTCGTGGGGAAAGAAAAAAAAAGAAGCAAAACAGAATCGATGAAGAACCCCAAAAGCTAGTTTTTGAAAATCATTTATCTAAGTGCTTTCAGTTTCTTCCAATTCACGAGGAAAGGGATGACAAGGATGCGGAGTTACTAGAATTCTTAAAAAAGGATGGGTAAGAAAGCTATTATAGGTGGAACTGTGTTCCCTCAAAATTCATATGTTCAAGGCCTGATCCCTAGCACCTCAGGATGTGACCTTATTTGGACATAGGAGCATCGCAGGTGTATTTAGTTAGGATCAGGTCATGCTGGAATAGGATGGACCCCTAATCCAGCAGGACTGGTGCCATGTGGAGAAGGAGATTTGAACATAGACACGCACACACAGGGAGAGTATCCTGTGAAGACGAAGGCAGAAATTGAGGTGAGGCAGCAGAAGCCAAGGAACATCAAAAACTGCCAGCAAACCCCCAGCAGGTGAGAGAGACACATGAAATGGATTCTCCTTCACAGCCTCAGAAGGAACCAATCCCGCCTACACCTTGATCTTGGACTTTTAGCCTGCAGAACTGTGAGGCAATACATTTCTGTTGCTTAAGCCACCAAGTTTGTGGTTAGTGGTAATTTGTTACAGCAGTGTGAGGAATGTATGGTTCAATATGTAATAATTCTTTTAATTCCATGTTGTTAGCCCCTCCCTCATTACAACCCTCTGTTCAACTGGCTTTCCTGAGTCTGGAGCATTTCTGGTTCAAATTATCCAGAGAATAATCTTCCGGTCCTTTTCTTGGTGAGAGGTGTGATGTGTGAGTGGGAAATAGTTGCCTACTTGTGTGGTCTAGGGAATGGGCCTGGAGCATGTCAAGAGCATCCTTGCAGCTGGCAAGTGCTGAGCTTCTGAGGTGTTCCCTAGGGTGACTTGACTCACTCTGTGTATCTTCTCCACCCCAGTCAGTCACTTATTTTCAGTCAACTACATATACTTTAAACTATATTTTGAAAGTTGAGGAAATTTCTCATACATTATGTGTGTCCTTTTCCATTTCATTTGTCCTTGAGTTTTATATGCACACACATGTTTTTAACTCATGTATTTTTATTTTGGTAAAGTTTTATGAGAGAAAAGAGATAAATACATGCTAATTCACCATTTTTAACCAGAAGTCCTTTGCTTCTGGTCTCAATATGTTACATTTGAACATCAAAGCCAGAGAGTGCAGGCTAAACACATGTTTACTTCCCTTTATGCCCCAAATCCCTTAAAATTTGAGAAGAGATGCATAATAGCATTATGAAATAAGAAAGGGTTCCATGAATGGATAAGATGCCTTGAGGAATTTCTGGATGACGGAAATATTGATTGTATGGGAGAGTTCATTGTATGGATGATGAAAAGTAGGTTGTATTAGATTGATGGAGAAGTGAAAGCATGAGAAAGACCAAAGCCCAAAGGCTTCGAAGAAAACCACATCCTGAAGAAGACCACTTCCAAATTCAGAGCAGATCCAGAAAAACGGCAATCACAAAGTGAGCAAATATGAAGAGTAAGGGACACTCTCTGAGTAATCATCAGGGTAAAGGGCTAATGAGGCCAGCTACGTGGCAGTGACTTGCAGGCCTCAGGCAAGGTTCTCCAGAAGGCTGTATATACTTGGAGGGAAACAACATCCAATTTATGGTGCTGTTTCTCTCATAGCCAGTGCAGGAATCAAGGGGCGGATGTGGGACTGGCACCCCTCACTATGACCCCTAGTGACCCACTAGCAAAATTTGTGCCTCTTTTTCCTGTGACTTCATGCTGTGCTGGCCTAGAAGCCTTAGTTCCAAAGGGAGGAATGCTTCCACCATTAGACACAACAATGATTTTCTATTGAACTGGAAGTTAAGACTGCCACCCAGGGGCCGGCCCTGTGGCCTAGTGGTTAAGTTCGTGCGCTCTGCTTCTGCAGCCCAGGGTTTCACAGTTCAGATCCTGGGGGTGGACATGGCACCGCTCATCAAGCCATGCTGAGGCAGTGTCCCACATAGCACGACCAGAGGCACTCACAACTAGAATATACAACTATGTACTGGGGGACTTTGGGGAGAAGAATAAGGAAAAAAAAGAAGAAGATTGGCAACAGATGTTAGCTCAGGTACCAATCTTTAAAAAAACCTCCTGATTGAAAAAAAAAAAAAAAGAGAGACTGCCACCCAGCCGTTTTGGACTCCTCATGCCTCTAAGGGAACTACTGTGGTGGCTGGGGTGATTGATCCAGACAACCAAAGGGAAATTGGACTCCTACTCCACAATGGAGGTAAGAAAGAGTTTGTGTGGAATATGGAGATCCTTTAGAATGTCTGTGATATTTTGATTTATAAGAAAAATATATATTTGGTCATTCAGATAACCAAAATATATTTCTCATATACATTTGGTCTTCGTCCATGGTTCCTGGCTCACAGCTCCAAAAACCTTGGAATTTCCTAAGTTTTGAGAGTGATAAAGTTTTGTTAGTGAGGTGACTTTTGGAAAGCACTATTAAGGCTGGTTGCCAGTGGAGCCAATCATGTGATTAGAGGTTTGGAACTTTCAGTCCTACTTCCTGACCTGCAGGGAGGGGAGAAGTGCTGGAGATTAAGTTCAATTGCCAATGGCCAATGATTTAATCAATCATGCCTATGTAATGAAGCCTCCATAAAACCTCAAAAGGGTCGGGATCAGAGAGCTTCCAAGTTGGTGAACACATGGAGATTTGGGGAGAATGGCATGCTCCTTGAGGGCATGGAAGTCCTGTGCCCCTTGCCACATACCTTGCCCTATGCATCTCTTCCATTTGGCTATTCCTGAGTTATATCCTTTTATAATAAACCAGTGATCTAGTAAGTAAAATGTTTCTCTGAGTTCTGTGAGCCACTCTAGCAAATTAATCAAAGCTGAGAAGGATGTCATGGGAATCTGTGATTTATAGCCAGTTGGTCAGAAGGACAGATAACAGCCTGGGTTTCTGACTGGCATCTGAAGTGGGGGGAGGGGGGCAGCTATCTTATAGAACTGTACCCTTAACCTGTAGAATCTGATGCTATCTCTGGGTAGATGGTGTCAGAATTGAGTTAAATTCTCAGACACCCTACTCATGTCCGAGAATTGTTTATTGTTGGTGTAGGGAACCCCCTACCCACACACACACACACACACACACACACACATTGAAATTGGGTCCAGAAACTCTAGAAACCCATTTACTCTCTCGGTATTACCATGCCCTGTGATTGAAATCAATGGAAATCTACAACAACTCAATCCAGGCAGGACTACTGATGGCCCATCCCCTTCAGGAGTGAAGGTTTGGATTGCTCCACCAGGTAAAGAAACACGACCAGCTTTGCTTGCTGAAGGCAAAAGGAATACAGAGTGAGTAGTGGAAGAAAGTTGTCATAAATACCAGCTATGACCACACAACCAATTTTGGAAATGAGAATGGTAATTGTCATTGAGTATTTCCTCCTTACTTTGCTATGAATACATTTGTGAGTGTATATATCTATATCTATACCTGTATCTATACTTTTGCCTTCTTTTCTCTCCTATTCCCTTATATAACATGTGTATTGACTTTATATCACAGTATTTAAGTATTATTAATTTTACATCATAGTATTCAAATTACAAGATACCAAGGAGAAAACATGAGTCAAGGACTTTATCTCCTTTTCTAGGGAAGGGGTTAGTACATTTTCAGTTGTATGCAGAGTGATTGTATCACGTTAGTTGGAATTATGATCTTATTATTGTCTTTATTTGAAGATTAAGTATGGCTTAATGAGATGTGTATTGGTGCCAAATTTATATGGGGTGGATTTGTGATGGTCAATTTTATGTGTCAACTTAACTGGGCCATGGTGTGCCCAGATATTTAGTTCAACATTATTCTGGATGTGTCTGTGAGGGTGTTTCTGGAGATTAACATTTGAATCAGTAGAACAGAACAAGTAAAACGTATTCTCTCACAGTTCTGGAGGCTACATGTTTGAAACCAAGCTTGTCAGCTGGGCCGTGCTCCTTCTGAAACCTATAGGGAGAATCCTTCCCTGATTTGTCCTAGCTTCTGGGGGTTGTGGCAATCTTTTGACCTGTAGCTGCACTTCAATCTCAGCCTCTGTTGTCACATGGCATTCTCCCTGTGTGCCTGTAGCCAAATTTCCCTCTTATAAGGACACCCTAATCATCTTATCTTAACTTGATTACATCTGAAGAAATCCTATTCCAAAATAAACTCACATTCACAGGTACTGGGGTTAGCACTTCAACATGTCTTTTTGGAGGACACGGTTCAACCCATAATACCACCTTACCTCATCTATTTAGTGCATCAATCAAAAAGTTTACCAAGTATTTGACAAAATAAAAGGCATTAACAAGAGTGACTAAGATGACCAATCAGGTAATCCAAGGAACCAAAAGAGAACATTTTAAAAATGAGTTGACTATCATCAGGGAGGATATCATTCAAGAGAATACTGTAGCCACAAAAGAAGAGCAGGCTGCAACAAAAGATTGCACTCAGAGGGAAACATAGTTCCTACAAATTAAATATAATAAAATTTAATAAATGGACAATTGATACCAAATGATTGATTTGGAAGATAAGGTCACAGAACTGTCCCCAATTGTTGAGCTAAAGGCAAAGAGATAGTTACTGTGAGAAAATAAAGCTAAGAAACATGAAGGAGTAATTTAGCATATCATATACTGTCTATCAAATATAAGTTCTGGAAAAACAGAAAAAGAGAAAATGAAGGGGACAAAATCAAGTATGTAACTGAAGAAAATTTTGTATAATGCCCAAACCACAAGAGTGCTCCAAATGATAAGACAACAAAAATCTTTGCCTTAGACAATTATCTGTGAAATTTCAGAACACTTGGGACTCAGAGAAATTACCAAAAACTTCCAAAAAGGAAAAATACTATTCACACAGGAACTGATACATTGCAAACTCCAGGAGGCACCATGCACATGACATTCCCTGGCATTGTGTTCCAAATTCAGAAAATGCCTCCTGGACCTGAGCAGTGCTTTAGTATTGGATGGGTATTAGAAGTCAGTCAATCAATACTGTGGTATAATAAGTAGTATATTTGGTCTTTATCCCTGGGTCATAGCTCAGACCCTTAAAACCCCTGTAACTTCCTAAGTGGTAGAAGTGTCTTTTGTTATTCCTGACAAGCCCTTTTGAACACACTCAAGTTTGTGCTAATGAGGTGACTGAGAGTGGGGTCCCTAGATAGCTTTAGCATGGGGCTGATCACCAGAGGGACCAAGTGATTACAAGTTTGGAACTTTCAGCCCTACCCACCAACCTCTGGGAAAGGGAAGAAAGGTGCTGCAGACTAAGCTCTATAAACACTCTTAAACAACAAGATTTGATGAGCTTCCAGGTTGGTGAATGCAGCCACATGCCAGGAGGGTGGTGCACCCCATTTCACAGGGACATAGGTTCCTGCCCCTGGGACCCTTTTGGCTTGCATGTGTATCTCTTCATCTGGCTATTCATCTATATCCTTTATAATAAGCTAGTAAACATAAGGAAGTGTTTCTCTGAGTTCTGTGAGCTGCTCTAGCAAATTAACAGAACCGAGGAGGGGATTGTGGGAACCTCCAATTTATAGCCAGTGGGTCAGAAGCACAATTGACAAGCTGGACTTGTGATTGGCGTCTGATATAGCATCAGTCTCATGGGACTGAGTCCTTAACTGGTCGGATCTAATACTATCTCCAGGCAGATAGTGTCAGAATTGAGTTAACTTTGTAGGACACCCAGTCAGTGTCCACTGAGAATCAGAGAATTGCTTGAGAGTGCTAGAAAATACTCCAGAAATAACTTCCAAATGCTAAGTATGAATTGTTTTGAAAACATAAGTATATACTCGAGAATATTAATAAACAGAGGCCAGAAAGGGGAGCTCTCATACTCTGCCTCTAAAGCAGAGCCCAACAGGAAGAAGAAAGACTTCCTCTTCTTGACAGGCAAGAAGCTCGGCCCATGAGAGACTGTCACAACTCAGTCAGTGAAATGCCACTGCACTTCAAACTTTCAATTCCTCCAGTGGACTCTTTGTTTACAATAGCCCTCTCAACTTCCTCTCCCCCTCTATAAAACAGTTTCTCCTCCCCTTGCTGCTCAGGACTTGGACATGGCTTGCCATGGTTGCAGACCCTGAATTGCAATTCTTTGCTGATCCCAAATAAACCTATTTTTTTTGGAGAAATAACTGATTATCTATTTACTTAAAGTCAATATACTTATCCAAACTAGAATTTAAATGTGAGATCAAAATAAACTGATGCTCTGCCCTGCAAAGGCTCCAAAAGTTGTCACCCACAGAACGTCTCTGAAATAATTACATGAGAATACACTAAAGAAAAACTTTAAATGAATACATGAAAGCAGAAGATGTGATACACAAGAAAGAGCATAACACAAATATACAGTCGTCTTAGTATTGTTGATGTATAATGCTTAAACACAGTGAAAAGTGTGGCCATAAAATTCCTGATGATGACAATACTTAGTGATTGGAATGAAGGAATGGGACAAAAACCCAAGTAAATCAAACCTAAAACTGTGCTAAGATTAACTCTAGATATTGCTAAAATTATAACTTTTAAAGGTTGCTGGAATTAACTATAGATATTGCTAAAAATATATTTTTATATAAATAAAAAAAGAACATAAATTGGATATGTAACTTCCAATCCCATCAGTGGAAAACAAGCTTAGAAAAAGAAATTCTATCAATCAACAAATCAAGAAAGGAATAAAAGAAGAAAAAGTAGTTCAAAAGACAAAACATGAGATGGCAGGAATAAGTCCGAATGTATCCGTCTTTGTCACAGATAAAATTCTATTAAAAGAATACTGGATTAAAAAAATAACTCTATGTATGATTGAAAAGAACAGTACTTACAACAAAATTGCACCAAACGTTTGAAAATAATATATTAATCAAATACTAAGAAAATAAGGACAATTTGACAATATTACAATCAAGAACAGATAAAATTCACAGTTATAAAATGGGAAGAATACTTTTTTGATATTGATAAAATATATACTTTGCCTCTTTCTATCCCTTGCTAATCTCCCTTTTCAACAAAGAGCCAGCCTCAGCTTAAAAGCTTCTGCAGGCAATGATATTGCCTTAGAATTTATAACTGTTTTGTTTTTTAGTACATTTATTTTTATAGTTCAGTTCTATTCATAGATATTTCACTTTGGTTTTCTAATTATAGTTTTGACACCTTTCTTTTTAAATAAATCTTTTGAAGTATAAAAAGCAAGTGAGGGGCCGGCCCTCTGGCCAAGTGATTAAGTTCACGTGCTCCACTTTGGTGGCCCAGGGTTTTGCCACTTCAGATCCTGGGTGCAGACATAGCACCACTCATCAGGCCATGCTGAGGTGGCATCGCACCTGCCACAACTAGAAAGACCCACAACTAAAATGTGCAACTATGTACTGGGGGGTTTTGGTGAGAAAAAGCAGGAAAAAAAGCAAGTGAATGTAAAATATACCAAGTAAATAATAGCATATATGAGACTTGGGTAGAGTCAACTACTTAAAGGCTTCACGTGAAGCAAAATAGACATGATGAAATCCAAAAGGTGATGTGGCACAGCATGGCTAGCTGCTCACCAAACCTGCACAGAGCTAGAATGCATTTCCCAGCCTCCTTTTCCAGGTGATAGAGTGCTGGCCAATGGAGTGGGAGTGGAAGTGAAATGTTAACCTCTTCCATGCAATCCTCCATTCTCTGCCGGCTGAACCCTAGGCTCTAGTGAAAGGAAGACTGACAAAACAAAAGGAGCTTTTGGTTGAACTGTGCTCACACAGGGGTAACAGCAAACATTGATACTGTTTTGGAGAGTGACATCAGCATCATAGTGGAGTGAGCTCTTCCCTTAGACTCTCCCCACTAAGATACAATGAAAAGGACATTCATAAACCAACAGAGGATATTCACACAACACAAAAGATATCTGAGAGACCCACACAGCCATACATCTGAAGGTGGAGGTGCTGGAACCCTTGGAGGAAGTGGAAGGAAGTAAGGAGATCTCCTCTCCCTCCTGAACAGTGGTGGCCCAGGGTGCAGGACTGCGTGTGGCTCTGAGAAAAGATGGGGGAGGGGTGGCTCTCCACAGGAACACTTGTGCTCTCCAAGTTCCCTCACAGCCCGTGAGAAAGCCCCACACAGAGGTGGCTAAGCTATTTCAAGTGTGTCTTCATCAATCTAGCACCCCAGGAGAGCAGGTAGTGAAGGTAGAGCGAGAATGCCCCTGGGATCACACAGAGGAAAGAAAGCACCCCTCCCCAGCCCGGCGCTCCAGCTCAGCCAGTCAGCCAGAGTGACTGCATGCAGTTTAGAAAAGCAACAGCTGTGAGCAAGCGAACCAGCAATCACAGATGGGACATGTCAGCATATATTCCAAAGGACAGGCACAGACACTAGGGATCATGGTAGGCTCAGAATATACAGCTCTTAAAACCCCACCCCCACCCCCTGCCAAGTGGTGGCTGGTGGAAGCTGGACCAAATACTCTCACTATGTGAAGCCACAAATCCAAACCATCAAACAGTATAAAGAAATATATTAACACTCCAGACCAGAAGGAAAATGACAAGTACTTAGAAAGCAATCCCGAAGTCACAGAAATTTATAATCTAAATAACAGAGAATTCAAAATAGCTATAGTAAATAAAACTCAATGAGTTACAACAAAATACAGATAGACAGTTCAATGAAATCAGGGACAAAATTAATGAATAAAGGGAAATTTTCACAAAAGAGATTGAAACTATATAGAAATACCAATCAGAAATGTTGAAGCTGAAAAACACCTTGCATGAGATAAAGAAAAATCTGGGCTTCCTGAATAACAGAGCTGATAATATGGAGGACAGAATTAGCAGTTTAGAGGACAGAAATATGCTTCAGATGGAGGAGGAGATAGAACTAAGACTGAAAAGAAATGAAGAAATTCTCTGAGAAATATCCAACTCAATTAGGAAATGCAACATAAGGATTGTATGTATTCCAGAGGGACAAGAGAAGGAGAAAGGAGCAGAAAGCTTGTTCAAAGAAATAATGGCTGAGAACTTCCCAAACCTGGGGAAGGAGATTTAAATACAAGTAAAAGAAGCTAACAGAACTCCTAGTTATATCAATGTAAAAAGACCTTCTCCAAAGCATGTAAAGCTGGCAAAAGTCAATGACAAAGAAAAAATATTAAAGGCAAGAAGGTAGAGGAAAATAACTTACAAAGGAAGCCCTTTCAGGCTCTCAGCAGATTTCTAAGCAGAAACCTTACAGGCTAGGAGAGAGTGGAAGGCTGTACTCAAAATTCTGAAATACCAAAACCTTCAGCCAAGAATACTCTATCCAGTGAAAATATCCTTCAGATGTAATGGAGAAATAAAAACTTTTCCAGATGAACAAAAACTAAGAGAGTTTATCACCAGATGGACTTAATAGATATATATAGAACACTCAATGCAACAAACAGCAGAAAACAGATTCTTCTCAAGTGCACATGGAACAGTCTCAAGGATAGACCATATGTTGGGAAACAAGGCAAACCACAATAAATTTAAGAAGATTGAAATCATATCAAGCATCTTTTCTGACCATAATGCTATTAAACTAGAAATCAATTACAAGAAAAAAGCTGGGAAAGTCACAAATATGTGGAGACTAAACAATGTCCTACTGAACAACAAATGGATCATTGAAGAAATTAAAGGAGAAATCAAAAAAATATCTGGAGACAAAAATGAAAATGAAAATACACCATACCAACTCATATGGGATGCAGCAAAAGCAGTCCTAAGCGGGAAATTTATAGCAATACAGGCCCACATTAATAAACAAGAAAAATCTCAAATAAGCAATCTTAAACTACACCTAAGAGAATTAGAAAAAGAAGAACAAACAAAGTCAGCATAAGGAGGGAAATAATAAAAAAGTAGAGCAGAAATAAATGAAATTGAAACCAAAAAAGAAAAACAACAGTAGAAAGGATCAATGAAACAAAGAGGTGGTTCTTTGAGAAGATAAACAAAATTGACAAACCCTTAGCCAGACTCACTAAGGAAAAAAGAGAGAAGGCTCAAATAAATAAAATTAGAGGGGCTGGCTCAGTGACGCAGCGGTTAAGTGCACACGTTCCATTTTGGCAGCCTGGGGTTTACCGGTTCGGATCCCAGATGGCACCACTTGGCAAGCCATGCTGTGGTAGGTGTCCCACATATAAAGTAGAGGAAGACGGGCACACATATTAGTTCAGGGCCAGCCTTCCTCAGCAAAAAGAGGAGGATTGGCAGCAGATGTTAGCTCAGGGCTAATCTTCCTCAAAAAAAATAAAATAAAATAAATAAAATTAGAAATGAAAGAGGAGCAATTACAACACATACCACAGAAATACAAAGGATTATAAGAGAATACTATGAAAAACTATTTGTCAACAAATTGGATAACCTAGAAGACATGGATAAATTCTTAGACTCATACAATCTACCACAACTGAATCAAGAAGAAATAGAGAATCTGAATAGAGCAATCACAAGTAAAGAGATTGAAAGAGTAATCAAAAACCACCCAAAAAATAAAAGTCCATGACCGGATGACTTCTCTGGAGCATTGTAGCAAACATTCAAAGATTTAATACCTATCTTCAAACTATTCCAAAAAGTTGAAGGAGACAGAACATTTCCTGACATGTTTTATGAGGCCAACATCACTCTGATCCCAAAGCTAGACAATGACATCACAAAGAAGGAAAATTATAGGCCGATATCACTGATGAACATGGATGCAAAAATCTTCAACAAAATATTGGCGAATGGAATATAGCAATACATTGAAAAGATCATACACCCATGATCAAGTGGGATTTATACTAAGGATGCAGGGGTGGTTCATGGTCCACAAACCAATCAATGTGATACACCACATTAGTAAAATGAGGAATAAAAACCACATTGTCATCTCAAAAGACACAGAGAAAGCATTTGACAAGATCCAGCATCCATTTATGATAAAAACTCTAGATTCTGTTTTGTCATCAAGGTAGAATTCCCTCTAGAAGGTCTTCAGAGCAATGAACTTTTTCTTTCCTTCCATCAGTCGTGGTATCGTGAAGAGACACACATACAGATACACACCCACTGGTTCCACATACATATACATTGCATTTTGCTGGTTTGAATTATCTTCCTTGATCTAAATAAGGTTTTTGTTATATTATGTATGATAACTAGATTTTTTCTTTTATCAGCTTTTGGGTGATCAACAGAATTCATATTACTTAAGAGAATATACGTTTTTTTTTGAGGCTTTGGTAATGAATTTTACATGGGCAAGGCAAAGCTCTAAGAATATCTTCTCATCTGTTCATTGCAGCAAGCCCATAAATAGGCCTTGAAAGGATTTGGAAGCTCCTAGTTCACGCTGTGAGGGTATATTCATAAACTAGTAAAACCATATTAAAAATTCCTAAGTTAAGGATTTTCACTACTTTAGACTTATCTTTTACTAATTAGTTCCAAATAAAGTACTACGCTTATGAGAGAATGAATTTCTTATTAGTATTATTTATTTATGTGTGAATTGTTCCATTGAGTATTTGTGTGGGTATGTGTGTGTAACCAATTCCTAATCATGGGTGACACATTCTCACTACCTATTACGTTTGCCGTCTAATTTGTTCTCATGTCACCTTCATTTATTCAACAAACATTATTGGGTACAAACTCTGGTTTGGATTCGTGAGAGACACTCTTTGCTCTAGACCTGAGAGACACAAGACTAGGTTTCTGTTCTCAAGAGGTGCTAATAGGGAAAAAATAAAAATCTTCGTATAGTATAATAACTTCACTCTAGTCCAATAAATGAAAATTGAAATATCAGTGAGATAACTTATTTTTGGCTAGTAAATATGGCCATTATATTTTAATGTAGTCAGTGTTTGAGAAAAATGGATATCTCAGACAATGCTAAGAGAATAAAAATTGCTAGATTTTGGATACAATTTGGGAATATGCAGCAAAAAAACTTAAAATGTGTAAACCTTTTGGCTCAGAGATTCCACTTCTTTGATTCTGCCATGAAGACATGGTCAGGAACGTCTGCAATGCATATGCTTCTAGGATATTCAGGACAGCATTTTCTAATTAGCAAAAAATTGGGATTAATTTAAATGCTCAACAATTGGTACATTTTTATGTACCAGCCATAGGGCAGAATGCTACACAGCTCTTAGAAAAAGACGCTGAAGAAGAGGACCTAGACTTGAACAATGTTCACATTATTCTTATAATAAATGAAAAAATAAATTACAAAATCATCCATCCTTAGGTCTTCATGTTTGTGTCTAGGGAACAGAATCTCAGGGATTGTTATTTTCCAATATATGCATATTCATCCTTTCTAACCTGGAAATGTGAGGCAGTTAATGTCCCTGGAGCAAGCAGTTGACCAGAGGGAAATGAGAGCCCATCAAACCCATCACAAAGAGATTCTGTTCTGTATGTGCTACTTTCTGAGTGTGAGGATGTCCAGGTTATGTTGGTCATATTAATTTAGAGTTAAAATCTTTAGGATGTGTGTGAAAAGTGTCAATTGTTTCATTGTGTGCCAGATACTCTGATCCTTAAGGAGTCCCTGATAACCTTTTGGCGTCCTCCCTCTTTACCTAACTGCCACAAAGACACACCAGCATGTGTCTGGTGCTTAACAGCTTTGGCAAGTGGAGTGGTGTGTTCACTGATTTATTTAATGAATTTTGTCTGCATTTTCAGTAGTACAACAGCTAGAGCTTATTTACAGTGATCACATTAAGGCAGGTGTTAGTTCCTCAGTCAGGAGAATAGACTACAGGAAAAGCACTATAAAAAATTGTTCAACTTCCTTGTGTGGTTTGAGAGGGTTGGCTGTCAACTTGACTGAATGGGATTTATAGTTTCCTTGGAGTGTGATATGCCACAAGGACTGAATTTCTTTTAGTTATTTATAAAATTAATTAAATAAATATATGTATTAATTACCAACCTTGGCGTTGTAATTTTATTTAGTTAAGTGCTATTTATCTCCTATATCCTCAGTATCACATAAGCAGTTTGAGGAAGTTCGGGAAAGCTGTGTTTGCCAATGAGTTAAGACGGAATCTGAAGTTGATTTGCCTTTTATAGGTTCTCTACCAGATATTGGAGATAGGGACTAAAATGTTAGCACATTCCAGCACAAGGGAATGCATTCTGTTTTTTACAAGAAATTATCTTGTAAACAATTAAGAGCCAGTGGTCCCATTAAGCTAAAGTGCCCAGAATTATCTTGGAGAGAGAAAGAACCGAGAACAGCAACCAGAGAAAGGACAAAGGACTAGGAAGATGCCTTTGAAGAAGGGGAAGGAGATGGAGCTGAGGAAAAGAAAGTTAGTTTTTAAAAAGAAAGAGCGTGCTGGCCTGTGGCCAGTTCTTGCCCTCTGTTTGGGCAGCCTGGGGTTCGCTGGTTGGGATCCTGGGCATGGACCTATGCACCGCTCATCAAGCCGTGCTGTGGTGGTGTCCCACATAGAAGAACTAGAATGACTTACAACTAGAATATACAACTATGTGCTGAGGCTTTGGGGAGAAAAAAGAAAGAAAGAGGAAGATTGGCAACAGATGTTAGCTCAGGACCAATCTTCCTCACCAAAAACAAAAACAAAAACAAAAAACAAGAGATATGAACAGCATTTAGAATGAGCCATAAGACTCTTATTAACCAATGATTAATAGTTTTGGTTAAGTTTTTTTAAAAACCTGCCTTTGGGAAATTCAATAGTTTCTATGGTTTGGTATTTTGCATTTGGTTAATTTGGCATTTTAAAAATAATGTCTCCTTTTTAGTTTCCTAATAAAATTCCTCTTGAAAAAATACCAACACAAATACATATGCCATCAGTACAACTGAAGAGGATCAATGAGCCCTGGGTGTTAGTTCTGGCCAACTTAAGAACTATTTGCATGTTTTTTACTATATAAACTTCTTTGAACCTTGGTTTTCACTTCTGTGAAATGTGAAGTTTGGTCTATATTTGGTCCCCCAAATACTTTTTGGCTTTACATTCTATTATTTAATGATAATGAGAAAAATTCCGTGCACACTGAGATGCTGGTAATAGCAGTGCACTCAGCTTGCTCTTGGAAGAGCGCAGTCTAGAAATACTTCAACAGTTAGAGGTCAAGAAGGGAAGAGTGGGGGGCGCAACAAGAAGCATTGTGAAATTTCCGCCTGAACTATTCATTCATATTGTTGTATAGACAAACTGGGCATAAATGTAAAAATATCTTAGTGTAAACTTTGGACGTGGTGATAAAACATTTCCAGTAGCCATGATATAAGGTAGCATGTGAGATGGTGAGGAATAGTAATCTGAGAAGACAGGAACAAAGAGGTTTCTTCCTTTTGGATTTTGAAAAAAATATATTGAAATATGTCATTTACAAACAGAATTGTGCTGTGTAGTGGGTTAAAAATGGCCTCAAATTCTTTGACATTCCTCCCATCCAGAAGTGAGTGTCTATGTCCCCTCACCTTAAAACCACAGCGGACTCTGCGCCTGCTTTGACCAATAGAATATGGCAGAAACAACATTGTGCCAGTTTCCAGGACCGGATCTTGAGAAACTGCCAGCTTCTATTTCCCATTTCTTGAAAAACTCTTTCTGGGAGCCCTGGGCTTTCTTGTAAGAAATCTGACTACCTTGCAACTGTCATGCTAGAAACTTTACAAGCTGGTGCTTTGGTCAACAGTTCCAGCTGAACTCAGCTTTCTAGACTTTCCCACCAAGGTACCAGCCATGTGAGTGAAAGGTCTTGGGCTTTCCAGACCATCCCACCCACCTGTTTATACAATGATGATCTCAGCCAATCCAACCTGGGACAGATGAGTCTCTCAGCTGAGACCTGCCCTACTTCCTTACCCACAAAATTGTGAGACACGTTAAAATTGTTGTTTGATGCTGCTGAATCTTGGGGTAATTTGTTATGCACCAACAGGTAACTGAAACAATATGGTAAAAGATTCTTAGAAGTAGGTCTTTCTTCCCTGAAGTTTTACTTGGTTTGTGATATACTGGGGAGACAGTTTATGAAATCAGAACTTTTAGAAAAAATTTTTGAGGAAGATTAGCCCTGAGCTAACCGCTGCCAATCTTCCTCTTTGGGCTGAGGAAGACTGGCCCTGAGCTAACATCCATGCCCATCTTCCTCTACTTTATATGTGGGACACCTGCCACAGCATGGCTTGCCAAGGGGTGCCATGTCCGCACCCGGGATCCGAACCGGCGAACGCTGGGCCACGGAGAAGCGGAAGGTGCGAACTTAACCACCGCGCCACTGGGCCGGCCCTAAAATCAGAACTTCTAATCTTGGATCTTTTCGATGACTTCTTGAATGTCACACCTAGAGAGGACTGCATTACTCCTACACTGCTTGCTCCTTCTCCGTTCTATTTGTGGGTGGCTGCATGCCAGTTAAAGCACCAGAATTCCTTTAGGACTGTTGAATGGTAATCCAAGCTCTAATAGGTAAGATCCAACAACTTCTTGTTTTAAACAAGCAATTTACCCTCAAATATTTCTGCCTTCCATGTTTGATGCCATGTTGGGATTGGGAGAAACTCCATAGCTGGATTTGGACGGAAAAGCTCTGACTTTTTGAAAGAGAATTTTTTACTACTTATCTTAACCCTGTTTCACTTCAGGCAAGTTAAACTCTCTAAGCACTAGATTTGCTGTTTGTATTTAAATAAAATGAGGATAATAATTCCTATTTTGTTGTAAGATTGGTAGCAAGTATATATACAAAAAGCATCTCCTATAAAATAACTCAGCCATAAAATATGACATACAGTATAGCATGGAATAAATTTGATGATTAGAATAAATTTCTCCCAGATTCAACTCTGGGAGATTGCTTCTCTTTCTACTCACTTCAACAATTAGTGGGCGTCTGCCTTATTTCAGGCCCTGATCTAGATACTGGAGATACAAAGATGGGTAAGTCACAGCTTCTGGCCTTGAGGAGCTCAGAGATCAAGGAGGAATTTGGACATTGTCAGTTATGTAAAACCATATAGCTCACACCTGAGGAATTCTAAGGGCTCATTTATACATTGTGACAGCTAAAAGAACAGAATGCAGAATCCAGGGAAGCTGTTAAGATCCAGAAGTAATGTGAAACTCAGCAGGAAAGATTCTCTACAAGCACTGAGTGAAGCAGGAGACAAATCATGTTCTCAAAATCACAATCAAAGTTGAGAACAAGTGAAATATTGGTAAATAAAATCTGAACAACAAAACCCCAAGTGAATTAAATATGCAGAGTTAGCATAAGCCTCTGAATGGGATTGTGTAAAAGGCTTGGTACAGGATGCTGCTTTTTGTTAGAGAGGTTTAAAGAAAGGTAAATTTGAACAGTTAGTTCAGGTGGTAGAACACACATTGCCAAAGCAGACCATTACATGTGAGAAACTGCAAATGAAACTAATCTGAATAAACTCCCAGTGGCCCACCTAGTATCAGGAGCGCATGCATATGTATATTTACATCTTGTCTACAACAGCGCTAAAAGGCAGTGGGTCTGTCCTCTCAAGGAGATACCACACTTCCTGATACATATTCAGAGGCCTGTTATAGGCAACACGAGGAGCATTACTAGGGAAAATGAACGAGCAGGCAAACTTTCACTGGCCCATCTGCACCACCCTGCAGGCCCCTCTCCTGCCTCCTGAACCTTCCTGTTTCTTCTCCAGACAAAGGAGTTCAATGAAGCGTATTTCAAAGGAAAAGACATGCTGTGGTAATATATGCTAGCACTTCATTCATTCAAAAGTATTAACTGAGTACCAGCTGTATTTCCAGTATACTAAATCATGTAAATTTTATTTTTAACACAAATGATTCTTTTAGCAAATGATTTTCATGAACTATCTTAAGGCCTCTTCCAGCCTTAACACCCTGTGGTTCTGGAGCCAAGATTTCTTTGGGACAATTATTTTCGCATAGAAGATCCTTTTATTTTACCTCCACTCCAAAATTGACTACCAAACTTAAAATGTCTGTTTTTGTACAAATCTGTTCGGCTTAGGACAAAGCTATTATCAGTATTCAAAACAATGGAAAATGCATGAATTTGGTTACTATGTTCTCAAAGTATCCAAAACAGAGATAAATTAATATCTCTGTTAAAGATCTTTATAGTTATAAAATGTATTCTTTAAAATGTATTCTTTATAACATAAGTAAATTAATATTTAGATCTGACCTAAAACTCTTTTAAGGTACATCAACTTTAAAAAAATCATTAAAATATTTTAAGGTTAAAAAAAGTAATCAAAACATTAAAAATGTCAATCTAAAACTAGGATTTTAGGATCAGGTAATGCAATACATTATTTTTAGGATATTTTGATATTTAACTGTATACTTTTCCATGATTTCCAACTTTCATATTTAGATACAAAATTTTTAAAAAATGTGTAATGATAAAATTGATTCTGATCCTATTTAGGGAATGTTTTATTCTGCTGAGTACTTATTTTTAGATTTTTATTTTGATGTTTACTAAAAACATATTTCCTCTCTGATTACATGAATAAATGCTGAGAATTCAAAAATCTAGAAATTTCTGCCTAGAACATTTGATACATAGGAAGAAATATATTTTGTTTAGGTACCTTTAAGTACAAGACATTTTTGAAATTTTCTATTTATGAATCATACTATTGACCTTTTTTCTCTGAACGTTATTATTTTAATTAACTCATCCAGAATGCCAATATTCTATGAAGTTTTAAGTTGGATAAATATTTGAATTCCTTAGGGACTGAGAATATTACAGCCAAACTTGCAAGATAAAACGTGAATCAGAAATTAAATCTCCAAATTTTTCAGAGAGGTGTCTACTTGGCTCTATGAAAGAATGTGATCTCTACATTATACAAAAGACAGCTTCCATGTCATACAATTAGTAGTTAATAGTGACATACAATTTTTCTCAGCTTCACGTGAAAATAGTTGCCAGTCTCACTTTTTGGTTCATGATACATTACTATTATTAGCATAGCACTTCTCTTGTTTGATTTCGCCTAATTTAATTTTATTATATTTCCTCTTCAGATCCTATTCCAATTCATATCGGCTCCCCTTCCCCCACAGTATATACTAATGTGTTTTATCTCCTAGAAAACTTTTGCATCCCCGAAACGCACAATGTTTCTTTTGTATTCATGGTTTTTAATTTACACAAATGATATCACACTATGTATTTTTTTTCACTTATCATATTTGCAAGACCTGTCTGTGTGGCTTTGGTTACAGTTAGTTCATTATTTCTAACTACTTTACTACGGTGGTGAGGGGAAATCCTCCCAGAGGACAGAGCTTTAAGCAGCCCACTAGGTCACCACCTTTGTGTGGACAGAAGAATAGTCTGAAAGAAGACTAGACATAAGATCTTGAGAAATGCCACATGGCTTGGCTGGTGGGTCAGGAGTCTAGAAGGAACAAGATTGAAAGAACAGAATCAAGGAAGACTCAGAAAGAGACATGTGGATAGATCTTTGGAATGAGCATAAAATGAAGAGGAGGAACTGAACAACCAAGTATATGGGAAAACTCATCCAGGGAGGTTAGCTAGCCTCTGTCCTTGGCCATGCCAGTGCTCACAATGGACTCATAAATAGTAATCATAGTGGTAGAGTTGGAGGTTGTATATTGCTCAACAGCATAGCTTCTTCCTACCAATGCTAACCCAACTGCTACTGCTGTTGAATACCAGATCTGCCAGCCGCAGAGACTGATGCAGAGCCCTAAAATAGTACTGTCACTCAAGGAGATCAATCAACAACTTGGTGGCAAGTTGGTCGCATCAGACCCCTTTACAGCAAAGGAAGCATAACAATATGCAGATGACCAGGAACTGCCAGTCCTACCATACACCACATTATCTGAATCTGCCACTGTGATAGAATGTTGAAATGGCATCTTTACAGGTATAATCTAAGGCTTCAGCTTGTGGATGACACTGTGGCATTGGAGTGCTATCCTTCAGAATGTGATGTATACTTTGAACCAAGGGTCATTATATGTGCTGTGACTGACAGCTAGAACATGAGGGGCCAGGAATCAAAGGATAGAAGAAGGATGGCTCTTATCGTTACTCACAATGAGCCACTTTGGATGTTTGTACTTTTATCTGTAAAACTTGGGTTATGCTAGACTCCAGGGGACCAGCAAAGTTCTACTAAATCTGAAGCTGTGGCAGCTGCCTGGTCATTTTTGACAACTTGGGCCAATAGGCTAGCAAGCAAAGAAGGATTTATTACAAAGGAAGGTGTAATTGACTTATTATCATGAGGAGATAGAACTACTACCACCTAATGAGGACAAGGAGACATATGACTGGAACTTAGAAGATTCACTGGATTCCCCTTGGTGCTTCTATTTCTAATGATAAAGTGAAAAGGAAATTGCAGCAACTGTGGATGGGTTAGAAAACAGTAAAAAGGGAATCAGATCCCTCAGGGATAAGGGTCTGAGTTTCATCAAAGTGAAGCAACCTAGACTACCAGAAATGCTAGCCAAGGATCTGTGGCATGTAAACAGCTGCTAAAGAAGGAAGGTGATGACCAGCAGTCATGGCCTCAGGACCAACTGCAGCAACAGAGATTGCGTTTGTCCCATTAGCTCACTATTGTTAGTATTTCGTTTTATTTTATTTTAAAATTGTGACTGGTCACTAATTTGAAGAATTGTGATTAGACAGAGGGAATTTAATGTTAGGCATAAGTAGATCCATGTAGTGCAAGTGGTAGACTGCAGCAGTTGCTGTTGGTGCAATTATGTTTTCCATACATGCCAATAGCTTCTTATTCCACGCACTGTGACCCTTAGCTATAGGGTTTCCTGGCTCGCAAGAGGGTGCCTGGCCATATGTGGGGCAGATTAGAATCTTCAGGGAGCTAATGCCTATGGCAACAGTTAACTAGTAAGGGGTAGGTGTTGGTAGGTAAACACTCCAGCGTTTTTGCTCTTTGAATGGGACAAATCTGAGGCTCAGAGGACCCCAGTGTGGTTAAGTCTCATTGCCCAAAGTGACAACTATTCCTTAACATACATATCCTATACTGACTTTATTCTCTTCCCTGTTTCACTGCTGTGTTTCCCTATTGATGCTTCTTGGGTCACCACCAAAATAAAATATTTCACTCAAATCCTTGGCTCGGGTTCTGATTTTTGGAAAATCCAATCTAAAACAATATTGATATGTTCCCTTCAAAGAAGATTAGCATCTTAGCCCTCTCTCAGCTCCCACCAGTCTATCACTCGCCAACCATGTTGACATTGTTATTAATTTATCTCAGAATCCTTATCGATGCATCTTTTTCTCTCTTTTTATTGTTTGATCTCTCTTTTTTGGGATAATGATTATATTTAAAAAACAGTAAATATTATTAATTGTTCCTTCCTCTTCTTTCTGGAATGCTTCTTCCAAAAGTAGTTTTGATAATGGCTATGTGTGGTAAAACTTCTGAGACGTTGTATGCTGGAGAACATCTTCATCTTATCCTCACATTTAAATGATTCCTAGATATAAAATTCTAACTCACAGGTCCTTCAGCACTTTCAAATAAGTACTCTTTTGTTCCCTTGCTTCTGCTGCTGCTGTTGAGAAGCCAGATGTCATTTTTATTCTTGCTCCATTGTAGATGTCTTGGTCCATCTCTCTGAAACCTTTTAGAGTATTTTTTTCCTTGCAAACATTTTATTTTCACAATAACTGAGAGGTCGAATAGTCCATATGACATATTATTAAGATAGCATTTATTATATTTGGCATTTAAAAATGATCTATCTTATCATTAAAGAGAAAGAGAGATTTACGGATCACTATAACTTGAATGGGAAGTGTGGCAGCCATGACAGTGTGCTGCTTAGATCTCCCCTCAAGAGACAAGCAGGCACAAGGAGGGCAGTGAGCTGACAGTCTCCAACAGCAGTGCCTTCAGGATCTGCCCCAGAGTTCAAATCAAGGTCAAGCTCTCTCCAAGCAGCTCCCTGGAGAGATGGAGCACAGCAAGGGTTCTAAGCACGGCAATTTCCTCCCAACTTGAAACTCCACTGTGGGCAGTCTGCACCCGTGCTCTGGGGCTGACTGAGACTTCCTCAGAGCTGCAGCATAGTCTGAGGCTCTTCCTCCTCAGTCTTTCATCCTTCCCCTTTCACTGTCACAGGTGTCAGACTTGCATTGTGGGCTGTAGGCTTTCTCGGCCCACTTTCGCTCCCTCTGCTCTTGATCTTGTGCAGGTGTTACCTCTACTGGAACTCTTGTATTTCTAATTCTATCTTGGTGTCTGCTTCCAGGATGACCCAGGCTGAGAGGAAAGAATGAGTGTGTGTGTGCTATTTAGTCAAGTAGAAAACCATTGCAAGCCTGGAAGACTTGCAATCTGATCATTCTCTTCGTGCTGCTGTGGGAGTGTACTACTGTTACCCAGCATGCTCTGCTTTTCCTATTCCTGCCTCATCAAAACTTACAGTAAAATGAATTTTGGGCTCTCAGAAATAGATATGTTTCTATTATAGATTAATAGATTTTTTTGTATAGCCTTCCCTGGCTTGAGACAACATATTTTACGTTTATAGTATAAAAAGAATACAAATTCTTACTATGATCTCATTAACCCATTCATAGTTTACCAAACAGATGCAATTTGCCACAGTAGACCACAACTTGGATGTTGGTTTCACAGTACTGATGAGGTCGTTCCTGTTTACTTTTCTGGCTTTAAGAAATCTGTGAGTGGTTTCTAACTCATTTAGAGTGAACATTTTCCATCTTTAGTGTGTTACTACTTTACCAAACACTAAAACTTAAGAATTCAGATATCAATAATTTAGAATGTCTTTGTAGGTTGTACAAACAAGTTTATAAGGAACACAGAAGAATGCATGTTTAAAATAATAAAATAAGAAGATGAGAGTTGTTTTTAAAAACCTATTGGTTTTGGAAACACTTCTTACAAATACAAATGTTAAATTTTATATTAAAGCATATTGCTTTGGTAAAATGTAAAGAACCTTTCCAGCTATACTATTTTAGTTTAGCTGTGGTAATTTGAATTTGTTAAAACACCAAAAAATTTATAGCTACTCTTTTACTTCAATCAATTCAAATTACTGAAGTTTATGGTAGAAAGATTATATTTCTTTAGTCTGAAGCCTTTCTCCAATTACAGGTACTCAGCCTGTCAATATGAAAATTGGAGACATTTTATGAAAAACGTTGTTTGTAGTGGTGTGATTATGATTATTCACATTTCAATTTGTACCATATATTGATCTGCATACTGACTATCTGGCTTTGTAGTTAGCATCAAACGTTTGGTATCAGTGTACTTATACAGAACAGACTACTGGGCTAGTGATTTTCTCAGTTCACTGTTTATTTTTTGTGTCCATGAAAACCACAGAGCTACCAGGTGTTGCGTAACAGCTGCATTGCAGGAAATTTTTGCTGGAAGCCACACTTACTTTTGTCCTGGGGTAGCGGATTCTTCCTCTATGTATCTGAAGCCTTGTCCTGGCAAGAAGAATGCCTGGCGCATCACAGGCACTTTTCTAGGCACTTTTTTTGAAATTGTAAATGTTGAATTTAATTTCAGTATAATAAAAACAAAAAACTAGCAACTAGCTTGTCACCTTGCAAAGTAATTTTTAACCTAAAAGGTTTAAACTTATTTATTTTGCCAACATTTTCTTCATTGCGTATAGACTTAAAAAATGACATCAGAAATCTGTGGGATACATTTTATAAATAAAGTAAGAAAGTAAGCTTTTAAATTTCTGGTGGAGGAGTTAATCCTGCCTTAAAGGGGCTCAAGCTATTGGTAATAAAACAGAAATTGTAAGAAATCCCTTGATAAGAGTAAGAAAAAATTTTTTAGTCACTGGAAACGTGCTAGGGATGCAGTGGTCCGTGAAGCAAAGTCTTTGCTCTCATTGGACTTGTATTCTCATGGAGGAGACAGACTATGAGCAAAAAAATAGATGATTAAGGTCAAATAGTGATAGGAGCTATTATTAATAAACCATATACTCAGACAGAGAGAAACCATTCCAAGTGACTTAAGAAAAACAAGAGGTCCCTGAAGAAACGACTGAACAAGATCTTCGGCAGTAAGAGTAAAAGATGACTTTAGAATATCTTTTTACACCAGGAAGTAAGTGAGTTATCAAAGACTGCACATGCTGTGCCAAAAGGACTCAGGAGCCTACTTGAAGAAACTCTTTATCAGCCTGGATTCAAACAAGAGAAGAGCCACAACAACTATTGTAGAGATAAAAGGGTTTATTATAAGAATTTGAATTTACGTTGAGTGTGGAAAAGCTGGGACAGAAGCTAGAGGATCACATCGCTAATGTCTGCAGCTTGAAGCTTGGAGTGGTTTGAAAGGCAAGAATTCTAGAAGAGTTTGAGATGCTGTCAATCTGCCTACGATGGCTCCAAAGTGTTTCCACGTAAACACTGGCTCCCACTGTCCTAATACGGGCAATTTGAATATCAGTAAGCATAACTGCAATTGACTACAATACATCAAAATGGTTAAATCTATGGTTTAATAATCATTCTAAGTTAGATTAATTGCAAAAATAGCCTCAGTTAGTCCCTTCTCTGTATCTCTCCCCCTTTACAACATGACTGCAGCTCCTCTCGTCGAGAGGCAGAGTGTTTCACCCATCCCTTGAATCTGGACTCGCCCGTACCTTGCTTTGACCCACAGAATGCAGCAGAGGCGTCAGCATGCCCGTGCAGAGCCTAGCCCAGCAGCAGCCTTACGTGCTTCTGCTTGCTCCTTACACAGTTGTGCTTTCTCGTTTTTGCAACCCTGCTACCACACTGTAAAAAAGTCCAGGCCAGCCCTCTGGCCAATGAGAGATTACATGGAACAGAAGGAAGTCATCTCAGCTAAAGGCATTCGAGACCAGCCAGCCACCTGCGGACCAACAAAGCTCAGCTCAGAGAAGTTAAACTGCCTCGCTTATTTTTAATGCCTTTTTTTAAAAAAAAAGTTTTATTGAAGTACAACAGATATATGATAAACTGCACATATCTAACATGGATAACTTGGTAAGTTTTGACATATGTGTGCACACGTGATACCATCACTATGAGGATTTGACAGATGTGCGCATCTGCCCCATTTAATTCCACTGTGATCAGAGAACATAGTTGTATGACTTTAATTCTTTTGAATTAATTGAGACTTGCTTTTTGGATCAGAATATGGTCTTTCTTGGTAAGTTCCATGCGCACTTGAAAAGAATGTGTGTTCTGCTACTGCTGAATGGAGTGTTTGATAAATGTCTGTTAGGTCAAAGTGGTTGTACTCTGTCAATCTTCTATGTTAGACAACAGTAAACTTTTCTTTAAAGAGAAAGATAGGAACATTTTAGGCTTTGGAGGCCATAGAATCTCGGTCACAATTATGCTCTCTTAAGGTGGAAGTTGAAGTCATTTATTTGAGATATTTTTTCTTTTTTATATTGGCACTTAGTGCTATAAATTTACCTCTAAGTAGTGCTTTAGTGATATTTCACAAAGTTTGATGTGTCAGTTTTTATTTTCATTCTGCACAAAATATCAGCACCTGGTGCTATAAATTTCTCCCTAAACACTACTTTTCTGTTACAATGTGAAAGCAGCCACTGACAATACATAAGTGAATGAGCTTGTCTCTCGCCCAGTCACATGTTATTTACAAGGACAGGTGGCACAGGGGGAAGGGGTGGATTGAGCTCTCAGGCCCTCCATTGCTGACCTCTGAGAACAGAAGGCATTACTGATTTTCCATCTACCTGTTCCATCAATCATTGAGAGAATGGGATTGACCTCTCTGAATATCCTCGTGGATTTGCCTATTTCTCCTTACAGTTCTATAAATTTCTGCTTCATGTATTTTGAAGCTCTATTATTAGGTGAATAAACATTTAGGAATGTTTTGTCCTCTTGATAAATTGACAACTTTGCCATGGTGAAATGACATTCTTCACCCTGGTAAACTTCTTTGCTCTGAAATCTGCTTAGTATGATACTAATATGGCTGTTATAACTTTCTTTGATTAGTAATAGCATGATATATCTCGTTCCATTCTTTTACTCTTAGCCTATTTGTACCTTTATATTTGAAGTGTGTTTTCTGTAGGCAGTATAAAGTTGGGTCTTGGTTTATTAATCCAATCTGACAATTTCCTCCTTTTAATTTGGATATTTAGACAATTTACATTTAATGTGATTATTAGTGTGGGTAGGTTAAATTTATCATCTTGTTGTTTTGTATTTGATTCATGTAGTCCTTGCTCCCTTTTCCATCTTTTTCTTCTTTTATTTGGTTTAATTAAATATTTTTTTATGATTTCATTTTATTTCCATTGTTTCCTTCTTAGCTGTAACATTGTTGTGTTATTTTAGTTGTTGTTTTAGGTTCTGTGGCATACACCTTTCTCTATCACCCTCTACCTTCAAATAGGTCACGGAACTCTAAATAGAATACTCGCCTTCCTCCCCTCCTGACCTTCGCGCTATTGTTGCCATAGGACGTTACTTATATATATGCCATAAACTCCGTGTTATATTGATACTATTTTTGTTTGAAAACTGAATTATCTTCAAAAAGATTTAAATAATCAGGAGAGAATCCTATATTTACCCACGAATTTACGATTTCCAGAGCTCTTTATTCCTTGGTATGGATTATATTTCCATCATCGTTCTTCTAACTGAAGGATTTCCTTTCATGTCTCTCATGGTGTGGGTATGTTGGAGATCTTTCAGCATTTGTATGTCTGAAGATGTCTTTATTTCACCTTCCTTTCTGAAACTTTTTCACTGGGTGTAGACTTGACAAGTGTTTTTCTTTCAGCACTTGAAAATTGTTGCTTCACGGTCTTGCTTGCGTTGTTTCTGACAGGGAATCTGCTGTCATCTGAATTTTTCTCCCTCTGCATATATTGTGTCTGTTTTGTCTGGTTGCTTTTAAGATTACCCTGGTTTGGAGCAATTTGATTATGGTGAGCCTTGGTGTAGTTTTCTTCACAATTTTGGTGCTTGGGGTTTGTTGAGCTTTCTGGATCTGTGGCTTTATTGTTTTCATCAAATTTCGAAAAATTTCAGCTGTATTTCTTCAGACAATTTTTCTGTCCTCTCCTCTCCCTCCTCTCGTTCAGGAGCTACAAGTGTGTGTAGATTAGTCTGCTTGAATGTGCCACAGCTCACAGCTTTGTTCATTTTTTAAAAATTCCCTGTTCCCTGTATGTTTTAATTTGGGTAGTTCCATTGCTGTGTCTTCAAGTTTACTAATCTTCTAATCTTTTCTTCTGAAATGTCTAATCTGCCATTAATCCCATTCAACATTTTCATTTCACACATTGTAGTTTTAATCTCTAAAAGTTTGCCTTTGGTCTTTTTAAATATCTTTCATGTCTCTACTTAACTTTTTGAAATGAATGAACTACAGTTATAATAACGTTTTTAATGTTCTTGTTTGCTAATTCTAACACGTGTCCATCTGGATGGGTTTTGATTGAGCAGCTCATTCTTCATAATGTCTCTTATTCGCCAGCTTCTTTCCATGCTCAGTAATTTTTTATTGGATCTTAGACTATGTAAATTTCACCTGGTTGGTTGTTGGATATTTTTACATTCTTATAAGGATTTTTGAGCTTTGTTTTGAGTTATAATATATTACGTGAAAACAGTTTGACCTTTTTTTTATTAAGGTTATGAAAGTTAACATCCTTGTGAAATTACAGTTGTACATCATTATTAGTCATGTTGTAGGTACACCACTTCACCCCTAGTGCCCTCCCCCGACCCCCCTTTCCCCTGGCAACCACCAATCAGTTCTCTTTGTCCATATGTTAACTACCACCTATGAGTGGAGTCATACAGAGTTCATCTTTGTCTGGCTTATTTCACTCAACATAATACCCTCAAGGTCTATCCATGTTGTTGTGAATGTGACGACTTTGTCCTTTTTTACGGCTGAGTAGTATTCCATTGTGTATATATACCACATCTTCTTTATCCAATCATCAGTTGCTGGGCACTTAGGTTGGTTCCGTGACTTGGCTATTGTGAATAATGCTGCGATGAACATAGGGGTACATGGAATTTTTGGAATTGCTGATTTCAGGTTCTTAAGATAGATATCCAGTAATGGGATGGCTGGGTCATAGGGTATTTCTATTTTTAGTTTTTTGAGGAATCTCCATACTGTTTTCCATAGTGGCTGCACCAGTTTGCATTCCCACCAACCGTGTATGAGGGTTCCCTTTTCTCCACAACCTCTCCAACATTTGTCACTCTTGGTTTTGGATATTTTTGCCAATCTAACAGGTGTAAGGTGATATCTTAGTGTAGTTTTGATTTGCATTTCCCTGATGATTAGTGATGATGAGCATCTTTTCATGTGTCTATTGGCCATCCATATGTCTTCTTTGGAGAAATGTCTGTTCATGTCCCCTGCCCATTTTGTAATTGGGTTGTTTGATTTTTTATTGTTGAGTTGTGTGAGTTCTTTGTATATTATGGAGATTAACCCTTTGTCTGATAAATAACTTGCGAATATTTTTTCCCAATTAGTGGGCTGTTTCTTTGTTTCAATCCTGTTTTCCCTTGCCTTGAAGAAGCTCTTTAGTCTGATGAAGTCCCATTTGTTTATACTTTCTATTGTTTCCCTCATGTGAGGGGTTATGGTGTCCAAAAAGATTCTTTTGAAGCTGATGTCAAAGAGTGTACTGCCGATATTCTCTTCTAGAAGACTTATTGTTTCAGGCCTAATCTTTAGGTCTTTGATCCATTTTGAGTTTATTTTAGTAAATGGTGAAAAAGAATGGTTGATTTTCATTCTTTTACATGTGGCTGTCCAGTTTTCCCAGCACCATTTGTTGAAGAGACTTTCTTTCCTCCATTGTAGGCCCTCAGCTCTTTTGTCAAAGATTAGCTGTCCATAGGTGGGTGGTTTTATTTCTGGGCTTTCAATTCTGTTCCATTGATCTGTGCATCTGTTTTTGTACCAGTACCATGCTGTTTTGATTACTGTAGCTTTGTAGTATGTTTTGAAGTCAGGGATTGTGATGCCTCCAGCTTTGTTCTTTTTTCTCAGGATTGCTTTAGCAATTCGGGGTCTTTTGTTGCCCCATATGAATTTTAGGATTCTTTGTTCAATTTCTGTAAAGAATGACATTGGAATTCTGATTGGGATAGCGTTGAATCTGTAGATTGCTTTAGGTAGTATGGACATTTTAACTATGTTTATTCTTCCAATCCATGTGCATGGAATGTCTTTCCATCTCTTTATGTCGTTGTCAATTTCTTTCAAGAAGGTCTTGTAGTTTTTGTTGTATAGATCTTTCACTTCCTTGGTTAAATTTATCCCAAGGTATTTTATTCTTTTTGTTGCGATCGCAAATGGGATTGAGTTCTTGAGATCTTTTTCTGTTAGTTCATTGTTAGCATATAGAAATGCTACTGATTTATGTATGTTAATTTTATACCCTGCAACTTTGCTGTAGCTGTTGATTGTTTCTAATAGTTTTCCTATGGATTCTTTGGGGTTTTCTATATATAAGATCATGTTGTCTGCAAACAGCGAGAGTTTTACTTCTTCATTGCCTATTTGGATTCCTTTTATTTCTTTTTCCTGCCGAATTGCTCTGGCCAACACCTCCAGTACTATGTTGAATAGGAGTGGTGAAAGTGGGCACTCTTGTCTTGTTCCTGTCCTCAGAGGGATGGGTTTCAGTTTTTGTCCGTTGAGTATGATGTTGGCTGTGGGTTTGTCATATATGGCCTTTATTATGTTGAGGTACTTTCCTTCTACACCTATTTTATTGAGGGTTTTTATCATAAATGGATGTTGGATCTTGTCGAATGCTTTCTCTGCATCTATTGAGATGATCATGTGGTTTTTGTTTCTCAGTTTGTTAATGTAGTGAATCATGTTGATTGACTTGCAGATATTGAACCATCCCTGTGTCCCTGGTATAAATCCCACTTGATCATGGTGTATAATCTTTTTGATGTATTGCTGTATTCGGTTTGCCAGAATTTTGTTGAGGATTTTTGCATCTATGTTCATCAGTGATATTGGCCTGTAGTTTTCCTTCTTTGTGTTGTCCTTGTCAGGTTTGGGGATCAGGGTGATGTTGGCTTCATAGAATGTGTTAGGGAGTGCTCCATCTTCCTCTATTTTCTGGAATAGTTTGAGAAGGATAGGTATTAAGTCTTCTTTGAATGTTTGGTAGAATTCTCCAGAGACGCCGTCTGGTCCTGGACTCTTATTTTTGGGGAGATTTTTGATTACTGTTTCTATTTCTTTACTTGTGATTGGTCTATTCAGATTCTCTATTTCTTCCTGATTCAGTTTGGGTAGGTTGTATGAGTCTAGGAATTTATCCATTTCTTCTAAGTTGTTCAATTTGTTGGCATATAGTTTTTCATGGTATTCTCTTATGATCCTTTGTATTTCTTCGGTATCTGTTGTGATTTCTCCTCTCTCGTTTCTAATTTTATTTATTTGAGACTTCTCTCTTTTTTTTTTAGTGAGTCTGGCTAAGGGTTTGTCGATTTGGTTAATTTTTTCGAAGAACCAACTCTTTGTTTCATTGATCCTTTCTACTGTCTTTTTTGTTTCAATATCATTTATTTCTGCTTTAATTTTTATTATTTCCCTCCTTCTACTGACTTTGGGCTTTGTTTGTTCTTCTTTTCTAATTCCATTAGGTGTCGTTTGAGGTTGTTTATGTAAGATTTTTCTTGCTTATTGAGGTGAGCCTGTATTGCAATGAATTTCCCTCTTAGGGCTGCCTTTGCTGCATCCCAAATCATTTGATATGGTGTGTTTTCATTTTCATTTGTCTCCAGATAATGTTTGATTTCTTCTTTAATTTATTCAATAATCCATTGTTTGTTCAGTAGCATGTTGTTTAGTCTCCACATTTTTGGCCCTTTCCCAGCTTTATTCTTGTAGTTGATTTCTAGTTTCATAGCATTATGATCAGAAAAGATGCTTGATATTATTTCAACCCTCTTGAACTTATTGATGCTTGCTTTGTTTCCCAAGATATGGTCTATCCTTGAGAATGTTCCATGCATACTTGAGAAGAATGTGTAACCTGCTGTTTTTGGATGAAGTGTCCTATATATATCTATTAGGTCCATCTGATCTAATTTTTCATTTAATTCTATAATTTCCTTGTTGATTTTCTGTCTGGATGATCTGTCCATTGGTGTTAATGGGGTGTTGAGGTCCCCTACTATTATTGTATTGCTGTTGATGTCTCATTTTAGTTTTGTTAATAGTTTCTTTACGAATTTTGGTGCTCCTGTGTTGGGTGCATATATATTTATAAGTGTTATGTCATCTTGGTGGAGCATCCCTTTTATCATTATATACTGCCCCTCTTTGTCTTTCTTTATCTGTTTTGCTTTGAAGTCTACTTTGTCTGATATAAGTATGGCAACACCTGCTTTCTTTTGTTCATTATTAGCTTGGAGTATTGTCTTCCATCCCTTCACTTTGAGTCTGTGCTTGTCTTTGGGGCTGAGGTGTGTTTCCTGGAGGCAGCATATTGTTAGGCCCTGTTCTTTGATCCATCCTGCCACTCTGTGACTTTTGATTGGAGAGTTCAATCCATTCACCTTTAGAGTGAGTATGGGAACATGGGGGCCTACTGTTGCCATTTTATCACTTGTTTTCCAGTTCTTTTGCATTTTGTCCTGATGGAGAGCTGTTACTTTGTGTTATTGTCCTTCTGCTTATCTCCTTTGTGCTGGATTTTGTAACCCCTTTCCTTTTTTTGATTTTTCAGGAATGAGGTTCTTCCTGAGCATTTCTTGAAGAGGAGGTTTTGTGGCGATGAACTCCCTTAACTTTTGTTTATCTGGGAAAGTTTTTATTTCTCCATCGTATTTGAAGGATATTTTTGCTGGGTGGAGTATTCTTGGCTGCAGGTTTTTGTCCTTCAGAGTTTTGAATATTTCATTCCAATCTCTTCTAGCCTGTAAGGTCTCCTGAGAAATCTGCTGATAGCCTTATGGGGGTTTCCTTTGTAAGTTATTTTCTTCTGCCTGGCTGCCCTTAGTATTTTCTCTTTGTCGTTGACTTTTGCTAGTCTCACTACTATATGCCTTGGGGTTGGTCTTCTTGCGTTAATAAAGTTTGGAGATCTATTGGCTTCTGTCACATGAAGTTCCATCTCTGTTCCCAAATTTGGAAAGTTCTCAGCTATTATTTCTTTGAACCGACCTTCTGCCCCCTTCTCCTTCTCTTCTCCCACTGGTATACCTATAATCCTCATGTTGCATCTCCTAAATGAGTCGGATAATTCTCAGAGAGTTTCTTCCTTTCTTTTTAGTCTTAGTTCTCTCTCCTCCTCTATCTGCAGCATTTCTATATTCCTATCCTCCAAATTGCTAATTCTGTCCTCCATATTATCGACCCTACTGTTCAGAGAGTCCAGATTTTTCTTAATCTCCTCCATTGTGTTCTTCATCTCCAGTATTTCTAATTGGTTCTTCTTTATAGCGTGAAGCTCTTTTGTGACATAGCTCCTGAACTCATTGAGTTGTCTATCTGAATTCTCTTTTAACTCGTTGAGTTTTTTTTAATAATGGCAGTTTTGAAATCATCGTCATTTAGGTTATAGATTTCTTTGTCTTTGGGGTTGTTTTCTGGTTGCTTATCATTTTCCTTCTGTTCTGGAGATTTAATACATTTTTTCATACTGCGTGATGGCGTGGATTTGTGCCTCTGCATAGAGATAGAGTTTAGCTGCCGCTTCCACTTGTTGTGACTGGTGTAGGGGGGTGGGCAGCTGTTTAGACTGCACCAACCAGGAACCCTGTCAGCTGTTACTGACTGGACCTGGACCCCTCCTCGTAGTCACAGTGGTCCTGTGGGGTCCCTCGTCAGTTGTGGGGGCAATTGCAAGGGGACCTCAGGCTGCTGGTGCCTACTGTTGCAGCCCACTTAGACGCGCTCCCTCCTTGTGGTCTGCAGCGGTGTTGTGGGCTTTCCCAGCAGCCAGGAGCAGGATCACCTATAATTGCCGCTTTGTCCCTAACAGAGCCCACAAGATCACACTTGTCCACTATAGGTCCAAGCAGAGCTATGGGTATCTTCTGCAGTCTGTTGTTAGCTCACCTAGCTATGCTACTTTTGCCCCAGGGCCTTCCCGCCTTGCGATTGCCAGTCGGAACCTCTCCACTAGTGCTGTGCAGAGGCTTTCGCTGAGGCTGCTGTAGGAACCTGGAGTTCCCCCTGGGCTACGTAGCTGTTTCACCGGAGCTCCACTCTGCCCCATTCAACTCTCACGGGATCTCTGGGAGCCCCTTACCTCGTCTGGGACACAGCCAGAGTCCGTGGGCCTGGCGGTGGCTTGTCAGCTGCTGCCTTGTGGGGAATTCTGCTCTAGGGAGCTTCCTGGTGTTCTCAATGCTGGGCGGGGCCTCCCTGCCAATGGCGAGCAGAGGCCCTCCCTGCTAGAGGGGTGTGGGACCCTGGAGCATCCCCCTGGGCGGCAGAGCTGGGAGCTGGACCTCCAACCATGTCCCCAAGCACGTCCACGGGAAGTCCGGGCGCCCCCTGCACTGACCCGTGCACCGGAGACTGTGGGCCCAGCAGCAGCTTGTGGTCTGGTGCCGTGCCAGGGAATCCGCCTGCCAGGAGCTTCCCTTTGTACTGGATTCTGGGCGGAGTCTCCCTGCTAATGGCGAGCGGAGGCCTTCCCTGCTGGGGATTCCCCCTGGGCTTAGGTGTAATCACAGGGGGCTTGAGTAGGGCTGTTGTCACCTGTTTCCACCGTCGCTCCGCTGGTGAGTGCACACTCCCACCTTTGGTGTGTGGCGATGCTATGGGGGATTCTGCTGGAAGAGAGCCTCCTGCACGAACTAGGCTGTCTGGGGGTCGGGGGTCGGGGGTTGGAGAGTTTTCACCTATTTCCACCTCCTCCTGGGTGGGGGGAAGTCCGTCCACCTTCCGAAGTATAGCAGCAGGAGACTCTTAGGCGTCTTGAGATGCAATCTGGATATCCTTAGGTTGGCTCCCGCCTGGCTGGCTGAGAAGCTCTGCTGCTCCCAAAGGTGGCTTTTTTTCTCTCTGGCCGGAGTTACTGCCTCTTCTGCTTTCGTCAGGACTGTCCCTTGTTGTGGGGGTTCTTTTTATCCAGTTTTCAGTTTTCAATCCAGAGTGATTCTTCCTAAAATTGTTGTAACCTGGTTGTGTTTGTGGGAGGAGGCGAGTTCAATGTCTGCTCACAATGCCATCTTGATGAGAACTCTCCCAGTTTGACCTTTTGACTCTTGAATTTAAGATTCTTAGGTGGGACCAGCTCAGTGCTTAGTCCAGTACTAATGAATCCCTACTGTGGAGATAAGACCCTTCCATGTACTATTCCCAATGCTTTAAGAATCATGGGATTTTCTCGCCTGGCTAGTGGGGACAAGCACTATGCCTGGCTCTATGTGAGTGGCCGGCACTGTTGCCTCTAATCCAGCCTCAGGTAGCTTCCTCACGTGCACTTGCTAATCAGTACTCAGCTGATACTCGAGGAGGTACTTCTGCATATCTCTAGGGTTCTCTCTATGAGCAGTTCTCTCCTCTCTGGTACTGTGTCCTGTGAACTCTAGATTCTTGGGACTCCCTAGAATCTCCACTACATGTCTTCAACTCAGGCAGTGCTCTGGGATCTGCCTCAGGGCCCCCTCCCTGGGCCAGGGCTATAAATTCCTTCACGTCAGTGTGGTGGGGCAGGCATTGGGCCTGCCTTGCTTGCTTCCCATCTCTCAGGCATAGCTGTCCCTTGTTGCCTAATGTCCAGTCTCTTGCAAACTGTTATTTCATATATTTTGTATATTTTAAAAAATTATTTTAGGCAGGAGGGTAATCTGGGCCTCATTGCTCCATCTTGACAGGAAACAGAAGTGCTTTATTGTTTTAAGCTATTAGTTTGTACGGGTAGCAGATGAGGAGTTTTTTACCTAACAATAACTAACTGAGACCAATAACAACACTATCTGGCCAATGTTGCAGGGTGCTAGTTAACTTATTATTTTGAAACTTAATTTAAAAAAGGGGAGCCAATTAAGCATTTATCTTTTCTTTCCTATATGAACTCTATTACTGGGTAACCAAACGGTTGATGGGGGAAGTTTCTGTTTATAGAAATACTCTAGTTAATAAGTTAAGATGGAACAACAGAATTGGAATATATCACCTTCAACTCCTAATGCATTAATGCATCCAGGCAATGCCCGCCAATGTCTGCCTACATCACAAAAGCTGATAGTATACTTTCTGTTGGAAGAATGGTCCACCCCCTATAAGCAGTTTCACCATGAAGACCTCAGATGATCCAACCAACACCACACAGGAAATACGGAAAATGGGAACACAGTCATGAAACTCATCCACAAGATGCAGACTGTGGGGAACTCTATGGGATAGATAAGTTTTTTTGATAAATAGATTGCAGGGGAAAAAAGAGGGGAGAGCGCTAGAGAGGGAGCCTATAGATTAAAAGGGAATTAAGAAACTTATCAACCAGTCAGTTATATACCTCATTTAAATACTGATTTGAACTAGGAAGAAAATGACATTCATGAGTAAACTCGTAATTTGAATACTGACTGGATATTTGCTATATGAAAGAATTATTATTTTGTTCTCAGTTGTGACAATGGTATTGTGATTATTCAACAAAAAGAGTCCTTCTCTTGTAGAGATACATATGAAATATTTATGGATGACAGGCTATGATGTCTGGGAATTACTTCAAAATAGTGTGGGACGGGAAAGCGGTGTCGATCGAGATAAAACCACTTTGCCTAGGTTGGTAATTTTTGAAGCTATTCTGTCTACTTTCCTAGGTTTGAAATTTTCTGTAATAAAAGTAAAAAGAGGATAACATCAGGGAGAGTGTGTGTGAGACAATGAGCACAATTTTCTTAGGCATATCAGGGAAGGCCTCGCTTAGGGACTCTTGAGAAGAGGCTCCATAGGAATGAAGCAGCAAAATGAGGACTAAAACAAGTAAGTCCATAGGATGTTTCAGTTAAGAAGCCATTGGTGGCCTTTACTATTTTTGGTGGAGTGTGGGGGATGAAGTTTGAATGTCCTGGCTGACAATGAGCAAGAGGAGACAGCGCTATTCTTCCCAGCAGCTTGCTGAAAAGGAAGAGGAGAGCCGGCGGCAGCTCCCTTCCCTGAGCAGGAGGACACGAGGCATATCGGAGCCAGCACAGGACCCGCTCTGTCCCTGCTGGAGCTACCGTCTTGCCCTTAGTTCCCTTTCTGGGGCTGCTTTTTCTGATCCTATTTCCTTTTGGCTTCAAGTGGATTTTTTCCTGCCTAGCGGTCCTCTTTGGCCCTGCACAGATCTCTAGGGAGCTGCCTTGAACTCCATGTCACATACCAGATACCACATAGAGGGGATTGCTGGACTTTTGTGCTGTTGGAGGCTTTTATTTCTTCAGCTTTTGCACAGATTCGTTCTTCAATTGCTTCCTCCTTCTGTCTGTTCGCCCCTTTCCTGACTTCTGACTTCCTGGTTCACTTTCCACTTTCAACCTTGCCTTGCCTTTTAGACTAGACTTTCAGCATTGTTTTCTTATCTATAATCTTGTCTACTTGTTTATCAAGAACTAGGTCCCTTCTGTACACTGCCTTGGGCTGCTTATCTCAACCCAGCCACAGGACCCATGGTGCTTATTGAAGCTGTAGCAGAGGAAGCCACACGTGAGGTTGTTACCCTGCGGTTCTGGATCACCTCCTTGGTAAAGCCATGGCCATTTCATGCCTAGAGGAAAGTCCTCCATGGCAAGCCAACCTGGCACTAGAGGTAGACATTGATAATTGGACTCCTTGAACTCATTAACCATTATAGCTGCTGCTTTTCATGGAATGCCATTTTTAGAGGCAAGAGTGACTGGCAGACAAACCATGGTTATTCAGATGTGGGCATTCGGCAGATCTCTTCTCAGTAATGAATGAAATGAGCTTGCCACTTCAAGGAAAGCGACTGACAGTATTTGTTGCCAATGATAACTTCTAAGTTTTCAAGCAAGGCAGAGCACCTTATACATATGGGAGTTGTTTTAGCATTTTTCCTACTTAACTTTTCTCTACAATTATCCAAATTGAAACCCCAAAACCTGCCTTCCATTCAGTGACTCTTCTCATATGGTGTTCAATATTTGCGATGGTTCACTTTTATAATTCTTGTTGTAGTAAAGGGACTATTTCCTGTAAAATCGTATTTCAGTGCCAGGAAGTACACTTTTAAGATGTGACTTAGCAATTTTATTATTTAACCAGTAAGGGGCAGCAAACAACAATGTTTGTTCGAAATACTAAGCTATTACCTGAAGTTAATTTGGAATTTGTCCTCCAGTTCTTTTGTTCAATGCATACATCTCTGACCCCTTTCCCACTCCCCCTAGTGATGCTAAGTTAGAGAGACTGAGGATGAAAGCAACACTCAAAAGGGAAAAGAGTAAATGCTAAAGTTTAAATTACAATTCCAGAACAAGGATACCATCTGCCAGCCCTTTGTGCTGACAAGTGGTGAGTCTCTTATAATTTCTGAGTTGGGTCCTAGTAACTGCATATACCAAGGTAAGTAGCCACAAAAATTATTCCTACGGCATTACCAAGAAGGAAAGGGTGAAAATAATATCTTGTATTAATTCTGCGTTTCTCACAAAAGACAAGTTTCTCATCTGAGCTTTAGTCATCTAGTGTTTTAAAAAGGTCATTTCATTTGAATGAGTATTTATGGAGCATGCACCATAGCTAGGAGCCCTTCTGCATACTGAGGACAAACGACAAAACTGACGCTCCCCATCCTCCCGCTGCTGTCCTTTTAGTTGGGAAGTTGCCACATGGAGAAAGGGCTCGAGGTAGATGAGAAGAGGAGAAATTCTGAACTCTGGGCGTGAACAGCAAGCGAGATGCTGTGAGGGGATGAACGCCGAGTCTCAGCCCTGGGGAGATCTCTTCAGAAGCTTCTTTGGAATCTTTCACTGGTTTTTTCCAAGCGCAAATGCTGGTGTGAACAATGTAATTTTGTTTTTCTTATGTCTGGATGAAATCTCTATCTTAAGATCCTATTCTGTCTGAAAGGTAAAGCTTAATTATTTCTAATACGCTTTATTGCTCCAGGGATTTCTGAGTATTTCATGCTTTATTCAAATTCAGAATCTGCCCTCTGCACACCCTTTCTTCCCAGGTTTGGGAAAGCACATCTACTTCTCTTGTCTGAGCCATCTCAATGCTGTGTTGCAATCTTTGAAATGTAACTTATTTCATACAGAACTCACATGTTCTCTTTCCATGCTGCTATCATCATCAAGATATGATTGCAACCAAGATGCCATCTGCTGTCGTGTCTTCTTGTGCCCTGAAGGGCCCTGCAGGGCAGTTAGTTCTCTCTCTAACTTCTGCCTCCTATCTGGGGTCTCTGGGGAAAACTCTCATGCCACCACAGGCCACAGGATGTTCACTGGGCCTCCATCAGTCCCATTTCTGTCCCCGTATCTTATGCAACTATATTTACAATATTGCTACTGTACCCTTCTAGAATAGAAAATTCTGTGGGAACTCTTAGCTGCTCAGGACCCAGAGGAAAGCAAGCTCAGAAACCCTTCACTTTCAGAGTTCCCTCAATACTGTCTGGGTTTTTTACTATCCACTCCCATACTTTGCAACTTAATCATTGGAGGGACTGAATGAGACAAATATATATTTTTAAATTTCTTCTATGTTATAATTGCATCAAGGCTTCCAAATCTGAAGGCCAATATTTAACATTTATTCCAGAGAAGTTTCCTTGCATGAGGGAGGGTCAACTAATGAAAGAAAATGCAGGGAAAAACGTGTCATGTTTCACATGTTGACCCCTATGTTCAACTCTGCTGTTATTTAAGAATCAAAATCAAGCCGACACCTTACTCCTACCTCAAGCGTATTTCTCTTTTCCTTTTAATGCTAAACTCCTCAAAAGAGGTCTCCATTTCTCAATCATCTAATGAGTAATAGTTCCAAGTCATAAGGCATCTCTGCAAAAGAAACAGAAATAGTTTGAGATTTCATGAGCATTCATGTTTTAAGTTCACTAATGTACATCCACATTGGAATATAAGGGGTTTTGTTTTTTCCAGAATTCCAATATGATCTGTGAGTTTTAAATTAGCCTGCAGAGGGCAGCAAATAGTAGTGCAAATCCCTGGGTTTTAAACCTCAGGCTCGCAGTAGCAGATGATTACAAATAAGCATGAATGTTACTTAGTTCACATTATTTAAAGTCAACACTGAAAAATTTTCTTGATATAGGAAGATTTTTGTAGCTACTTTTTTTTCTTTTTGATAAAAATAAGTGTTGGGCTGATTGTTAGTGAAAAAGAAGTAGTCAAATTTGTTTTTGGTAGTCTATTCCTCTGGTACTTCTAGATCTTTCTTCCAGACAACTGAGACCCGCTCACTGGCTCCAGGTGCTGGAAACCCTGGCTGTCCCAGTGGGCTGTCACATAAGTCCAGCACCCAGAATGACACCCCCTCCCACATAAATAATCATCTTGTATTTCATTCCTACTTGTGTTTTCTTCTATGGGTAGTGCTAATTTATACAGAATAAATACTCTTTTTACATGTATACTATTCTTCACAGATATATATTATTGAAACCTAAATATCTAAAATGGAGCTATTCATAAAAAATAATTTTTATTGCAGGATGGTATTTTTAAGGTAAGTTTTACTTGGCTGAGGACAGGGGAATGAAGCAAGATTCCTCAATACCTAAGCCAATGATCAAATAAATCACTACAAAAACCTACAAAAGGGGGAGAGGTTAAAATTTATCAGCACCGACAAAACAAATAAAGGGTCACAACCTAATACCTTAGAGGAATGGGGTTGAAGCAAGATGCAGAAAACACCGTCATACTGTAATCACACTTTCTAACCTGACCTTCACTTCCCCGAAGAATTATTGGGAAAAATGAGTCTAGACTATCTTGAAAATTCTCACTAACGTCATATAATTTGGAAATATGTAGACTGAGGATTTAAGTAGGTAGCTCTGAGAAAAATAAAGGAGAGACCCACCAAAACACAACCCTGACTTGAGGCTTCCTTCATCCGAGATGAGAAGCACCGATAGGCTTGCTGTCCTAAATGGAACTCCGCAACGCTGGACCGACAGCCCGTCTAAGAGCCCGCCCGCGACGGGATCTCAGAAGACACGGGGTCGGCCCGGAGCCTGGGTCCCGCCGCCGCGCCCCGGGCCCGCACCCACGGGCTCGCGGGGAGACCAGCGCTTACGGCCAGGACGGCAGCGAGGCAAGCAACCATCTGTTGTATTTTGAACTGGGCGGTAATGCCTAATGATGAATGTGATCCAAGTAAAAATAAATCACATGGTGATTATGAGACTATAGTAGAGGAAAAAGAAGAAACAGGAAGGAAGGAAGACGGATAGAATTATGGTTCATAAGATGCAAGCCTGGAAGAAAGTGTAACAGACTTCAGAGGGAGAGTCCCCAGGAGTGTTTTAGGCTATGCAATAACATAACAAAATAGATAATCCAAGAAAAACAGAGCTAAAAACCAAAACGATTAAAATTAAAAGGTTAAAAGGAGATTTTAGGATAAGAAAATCTGAGAACTGACTCAATTGAGATCTAAAAACTAAATCATAATACAGGCTCCCCTGCTATCTGAAAGTTCGCTTTATGCCACTTTGCTTTTACGAAGGACCTATATTGGTACCTGTTTTCGCTAACTGTAAGAAATTGGAAGAGATTTTGGCTTTTTCGCGAAGCAGAAGCCGCGCCCCGCGTGTCTGGCGGCGAGTCAGCACAGCGGCCCGCACGGGGCTATGCTCAGCATCTCCGCGTCCAGCGGCCGCGGCTTTGAACTGTGTCTGACAGCACCTGTGCTTTATCTCGATTTCTTTGGTAGATTATTTTTTGGGTCTTAAAACGCTCAAAGAATTTTCCCATATAAATAAATGGTAATTGCTTTTGCTTTGCCATTTCGGCTTAGGAAAGGTTTCAAAGGACTACTCTGCTTCTGGATAGCGGAGGAAACCTGCATCAGAAGCAGCAAGGGGAAAATATAAATTATCATAAAATGGAGAAAAGGCTTGAGATAATTGTAGTGAATGCAGAAGAAAAAGCAAACTTACAGCAATTTTACTTCCGTTCCTGGTAACATGGTGAACTAAGTACCTGAACTGATCCTATTGCTGAAAACAACTAAAATGGCTGATAAAAATATTTTAAACATCTTAAATGCATGCAAATGCTGCAAAAAAAGAGAGTAAATGCTACTTAGGCCAAAAATAAAGTCAGGGACTCTGAGAGGTAAGTAAAGCCCTGAGGTTGGCTTTCTGCCTTAATGGCACTTCCTGAGCTCAGATGATCTCATGAATTAATTTTTAAGGTTTCAGGGATGGGACACAAAGCCTACACCCCACTTGAGTTACGGATTATATTAGGAGATGCCTTTAAATAACAGTAGACCCCAAACTGTCCAGTTTAAAAATGAACTAGAAATACACCCTGACACCAATTTGAAACTGAGAAAAACAGAAAATTGCCTATCTTGAAACTTGGACATTGAATCTTGATTCTGATTGAAGGTGGAAAAATGATTTCTCCTGAAAATTCATAGTCACAGTCTCGCTTCCATTTAGTTTGTGTCCTGAATTCACATCCCCTGGTATTATGAAACACACACACACACACACACACACACACACAAAAGCAAACAACCTCAAGGCAATAATTTAGTTTAAGTTGTACAGCATTGATAACACCCACAGGTACTTAACAGAAGCAAATGTTAATTCTTCTACAAAGGAATCCAACTTCAACCCATGCGTCAAGGAATTTCCACGAAGTTCAAATGAAAGTGAAAGCTCAAAGTAAGGGGAAAAAACAAAATCGATGAACACCTGGGGAAATAAGTCGCCATGAATAAGGGCGAGCGTAAACAACATGAAGGCTCAGTCTTCAGGTATGGGTATCGTCAGACAGAAAGAGTGAAAATAAGTTGGTTCAGAATGCTTCAAAATATAAAAAGGTATAAAATCATGAGTAAAGCATAAATAAATAGATGTGTGAAAAACCCGGCACTTCTAGGAATGAACAATTAATAGAAATTTAAAACTCAATGGATGGTTTACATCAAATTGGCTATAACTGAAGTCCAGACACAGAAAGAAGTAGAAAATATGAAAGAGACATGAAGGACAGAATAAGATGGTCTAACATATATCTCATTGGAATTCTAGAAGGAGGAAAGAGACAGAGGGAGAGAGAGAGGGGGGGATGAATGGAGTGTAGGGGTTGTATTTGAAGACACTGACAAGTTTTCAGAACTTGGGAAAGCAAGCAGGCATTAGATCGAGGAACTTCCATGAACACCAAGGAAGGTAACAAAATAAATCCAAATTTAAGATCCACCCTAGTTAAATTGCAGATCATTTAAAGAAGAAGAAAAAAAGGAAATTCTTAAAAGTTCTATAGCAGTTTTTTCAGAGGAAGAAATTTATCCAAGTCTCATTTCCTGCCATGTCTCTAAGAAATACTTTGTCTTATTCTTCCCCCAAATACTTGGAAAAGAGCTTAGAGAAACCCATGCTGTAAATCCTATTCCTGAGTGAGGCTTTTTCTTTCTCTCTCTCTCTTTCTTTCTTTTTGGAAAGGTTCTATTTTAGTTGACAGCTGTAAGATCCTTTAAGACCAGTGTCAAGACATGATGTTAGCATCTATATCTTCAAAAGGCAAACATGGTATTCCCAGTGTGCTGGTATCACAAAATCTAATTCAGCTGAGTTAAGCTTACAAAGTACAAGATACAATTTGCTCTGAAGATTCAACAAAAAGGTCCACTGTGTGGCAAGATCGTTACCTCAAGCTGAGTAGTAGGAGATAAACACCCCACTCTTTGGACAGTTAAGTTAGTTCTGCATGAACCCTGTTGCTGATGCCCAGCACAGGTCAGCATCCTCTGTGATTGCCCATGCTCCAACTCCAAATGGGCATTCTTCTTGAATGGGGCCAACCCCCAAAGCGAACGCTGAGGGCAGAAGCGGCTGCAGGCTTTCTGTCTGCCCAGGTAAGACGGATCTTTGGCTCCGGCTTCCATTTAAGCCTCAGCAATCAAGTGGCAGAAACTCTCTAGAGCTCCACTGTCTAAATCGCAGTTGTATATACTAAACTGATACTATAATCAAAAGAAGGAGGAGCATAGAGAGAGGGGAGGAGGAGAAGGAGAGACGAAGAACCCGATAAAACCAAACAAACTCACGTCTCTCCAGGTAATACAGTATCCATTCACAGACATTTGGGAATAGATGCAAATGTTTGTTTTCCTGTTTCCTTCGAATAGTTTCCTTAATTAATGAAGATCTATCTTTCTCTGTAGAATATGTGCAAACATTTTGTTTAACTCCATCTATAACCCTTTCTTCTCTTCCTCTTCAGGTGCCCACACTTCTTTCATTTCGTCTCTGTCAGGATTTATTTTGAGAGGGAAAAGTTCAAAGAAGCTGTTTCTCAAAATCTAGTACATAATTCTATGTGATTGCACTCAAAACTGTTCTTGAAAGATTGGACCTCAGAATAAAACAATGCAGGATGAAGAAAACTCCCATCGTTCTTTTCCATGTGCACTTGAATGTTATTTAGTAACAGTATTTCAATAACTATTTTTTACTGATTTTCTTTCTCATTCAGGAAAGTAAAAGGAATTGTCTTTGTTCTAAATGGACTTTTAAAACTGAGAATGTAAACTCTTTCAGTGAAGTGAGGTGAAGGACCAGAAGTGAACTGATTCTAGGTCATACAGTCAAATAAGAGAGACTCATTTTACAGCTCAGGCTTCCACAAACACTGTGGGAAAACACATGGACACTTAAAATCCATGTCTGCTGCCTATTTTTATTCTTCTTTTATAGTTTTTTTAATAGAATGCTATAGATATTTTGAAATGATAAAATTAAAGCCAACATTCATTATTTGAAGAATATGGTTTATTTCACATTTTACTATGTTTTTGGGCTAAGCAATATCAAATTCTAACATACATTTATTTTTATTACGCTCTTAACAGCAACAAACTGAGTAGATTCTCATATTTCACAGACTATGAAAATTCATGCTTGAATGTTTTCTATAGTTTGGGCAATTGCTATTAAAACTGTTAAGTAGTTTTTCATGTCTTTTTGTTTTTCTTTTACTAAAGATGATTGCTATATGTTATTTTTCATTAATGGGAAGATTTTGAGAAAGAAAACACATTTAAAGTTTTGGCTCAGGTTCACATACAACTCTAGGTCAGCCCTTGTCAATGGAAAATACAAACATACGAAGTTGGTTATCTAACCTGAACCTCCACATGTTGGCTTATGACATACCGTGAGAACAGGGAAAAGGACAGAAGCTTCCTAAAGGATGTGTGCATTTATAATCTGAGTTATTTTTGTATAAGTATGGCAAGTAGAACAAATAGCATTTAAACTTTTAGATTGGTAGGAAGATATAATAGAAAAGAAAATCAGGCTTAACACAAAAAGTCATTGCTGAGTTCAGGTTTTATATTCTGAAGCATCAACATAAATGAAAACACAAGAGATAAAAATATGAACTTGCAATTCACCTTTTATTCCCTCTTATTAGGAGTGTGTAATTAGAACCCGAGTTTGTGGATTAGAGGACAATCATAACAGACAGGTCCTTTGGAGAACAAAGGGAGTTCATTTGGTTCCCAGAGCTGACACCCTGTGTCTCCCACGCTGGAGAGAGTCTCAAGTACTTGCTGCAGAGTCAGGCAATTTTAAAGAGTTGGCATTTCCATCTGTGGTCAGCCGAAGAGTGCTTGTACCACAGTCACCTGGGATAGTGAGCTGGGTGTGGGCCCGGATTCCTCATTACCTCTTTTAAGATGCTTGAGCTGAATGAAACTGATAAGAAATGTTCTTTCTCCAGCTTTTCAATATACTTAGAATGATTTCTAGAATTCCCCAGGATGCAAGGACTGTTCCTTTTGAGTTGAAGAACATCTTGCGTTTTCTAGTTCATGGCAGAGAGACTTCCTGCTATAAAGTGCTGTCCTCTTTTCATCCACATACAAATTGTGGAGCAGACGGAGACTGGGGCCAGCGAGCGGGTGCAAGGAGGAGTGATTTCACAGCAGGAGGCCAACAGCCAATAGCCAATATTTTAATATGACCAACTGTATTTATTTATTTCTGTTTTAGAATAGCAATCAAAATGCTATCTTTAGAAACAGGCAATTTAAAGCATTTTTATATAGTGCATATATGATATATAATTACCAAACAGCTTACTGAAATTTATCATTATGCAAGAACATTTCTGAAAAATTAATGTTCTATGAATCTCATGTACTTCATTGTCAGTAAAATAGTCCCCAATCATTGAAAAATAAGGACTGGTTTTCTACTTTTAGCAAAACACACATTACCTCTTAGTTTCCTTTTTGATAATAATACACTTGTATTTCTTTATATTGACTTTAGGAATAAAGATAAATCAACTGTAACTATACTTCAGTTACTAGGACACAGTGAAATGGACCAGGCTCACTTAGACAAGGAGATCAGTATTAAAAAATATTAGAGATAGGTATGGAAGGAATAGAGAGAACATATATCCTTTAAGTAACTTACACTATTATTTTTAGTTGGCATAAAAACCAAACGCTCATGAAGAAATTAGAGATATTAAAAATAAGTAGGGAATATTGAAGACAATATTGTGTCTTTGCAATAGTGAAGCTGAATGCAGATTCAGTTTCAAGGAAGTAGAATTTAATCTGTGTTTTGGAGGATAAGTTGCTTAAACATCAAGGGCACTTCAGGTAGGAGGGGAAAACAAAGTGAAAAGAGCAATGGAGACATGAATGAGCAAGGCATATTGTGAGGACAATGAAGAGAGGGGCCAGACTGGAGAAAGCATTTGTTGGAGCGAGGGAGGATAGTGGGAAATAGGACTTTCCAGATGGATGTCTTTTGTTATTAACATTTAGACCCTAAAAGCCAAGCCAGAGAGTTTGGATGCAAAGAATAAGCAATAGGGAGCCATCATTGAGTAGTTTCCTTGAATATTAATTTTCTTGTATAAATTAGTACTGTTTTGTTCTTACACTCAATACAGCCTAAAAGTAAGCCTCCAGTCTTGTTTTCATCAGCTTCGAATTCTCATTTCAAATGGAAGTTTCCCCTTTAATATTTAAAGAATTAAAATAAAACCCTAATCCTGAAACATATGGGAAATCACCTCTGAATATATCGATGGAAGACATTAATGCTGGACTTAATTGCAGTTATGATTTTAATAGAGTAGGAGGATTGCACTGCATCCTTCCAGAAAGCTAAACAACCTTGGAAGAAGCCAGGCTTTTACTAACAGGGGAGGCAGGACAGAGCGGGGCAGAGACTGGCGAGCGCCCAGCCCCATGACTGTAGCTGCCGCTAGGGGTCTTGGGAGTTACTGCTCACCAAGGAGAGAGGCAGCCCGGGAGGCCATCAACAGCTTGGCTTCTCTCCAGGCTCAGAAAAAGACAGCGCATGATGCAGAGCACCAGCTTCGGTGTCAGGTGCACTCTGACTCATTCCAGACCTACCGTAGAGAATAATAACAGTGCTCCCCTGCATTTTGTAGTCCTTTAGCATTTGTCAAGAGCGTTTGCCTTATCTCACTTTATCTCCTTAGTCTTTCAGCTCTAATCTGAGGCAAGCAAGGTCCCTGAGACTTGCTCAGCGTCAAGTTAATGTTTAGCAGAGTCAGGACTCCTAGTTAGCCTTTCTGATCTCAAATCTGGAGAACTCTACTCCAAATGGCTGCCTCAGATGTGATGAAAAGCTTTTATTCTTTGCCCTCACAAAACTTAAAGAATATACGGATTGAAAACGGATTTTAGTAGGTTTTTTTTTTAATAAATGCTTTGTAATCCACTCAGCAATGTTGATGTGATTTTTACTTCTGTTCAGTTTTGCATTAAGCACTTTTTTTTTTTAAGATTTTATTTTTTTCCTTTTTCTCCCCAAAGCCCCCCGGTACATAGTTGTATATTCTTTGTTGTGGGTCCTTCTAGTTGTGGCATGTGGGACGCTGCCTCAGCGTGGCTTGACGAGCAGTGCCATGTCCGCGCCCAGGATTCGAACCAACGAAACACCGGGCGCGCGAACTTAACCACTCGGCCACGGGGCCAGCCCTAAGCACTTTTCATTTAGTAGCAAAATAATTTTCTGGTTTCTGACTGGGACTCTGCTAGTAAAATGGTGGTGAAATTTCATTTTCAGTTGTTATAACTATGTCCCACAAAACATTTAACTAGCTAGCTGGGAGCATTCAAGCCATGCTCCGTAGAAAGGCTCCAAACTCCACCTTTGTTAAGGAACGGGAGAACCTTGCTGAAGACTCTGATTCCGGAGCTCCGCTCTGGACTCGCAGACTCAGAATCTCGGGCATCTGCCTTTGTCACCAGCATCTCAGGGGGTTCTTCTGCACGCTGGTTTTAAAATCTGATATTACTCCTCTTCCTTCCTGTTGAAAAAGCCCCTCCTCCTCCTCTTCCTCCTTCATCTTCAAGCTCCACAGAGTGCTGTGCTAAGAAGATCGTTTCTTTTTCCAGTTCAGTGCTTCCTAATATCTGCAAAATCTCTCTCTCTCACAGACTCTCTCTCTCACACAGGCACACACACACTCTCTCTCTCTCTCACAGGCACACACACACTCTCTTTCTCTCTCATAGGTACACACGCACTCTCTCTCTCACAGACACACACTCTCTCTCTCTCTCACAGACACACTCTCTCTCTTAGGGTCACAGATCCACTAGAATCCTAGCCAGGCCAACTAACACAAAGAGGAAATGTGTGTGTGTCTGGGAGGATGGGGTGGGCATGAGTAAAATTTTCCCTTATTATTTGGATTGCAGTATAATATAATAATAATGATGACACAATATATACAATATAATATAATGATATAATAAGTATAAATTTTAGGAATGAATATTAGTTACATATAGTTTAGAAATATTAATTGAATATAATGAAGAGGATATTGGAAGGCATAGGAAGGTAGACCCAGCAAGCTTTGCTTTGTCTGCATAAACGAACAAGGTCATTTTATTGCCCTTGCAGAAGTGGAAACGTTCCATGTGGGAACTGGAACTGTGACTAGACACAAGCTTTATTGGAAGGCTGCTTTGACAAGATTTATTGTTGCTGCTGTTGATAAAGATAATATTAAACATTTTTTCTCAGAATATTTATGATTTGTGGCCTAACCAGAGAGTGTAACTTCTCTGAAAAATTTTTATCCTTCTCAGGTGGATTTCAAATACTAATGTTTTGTACACAGATCTTCCATATCAATAACCAGATATTTATTATAATGTTGGAAAATATTTCTCTTAGCAATAAGTTCCTCATTTTAAATAATGGGAGAAAACATATTGATTCATAAGACCATGAAAAATTATCACAATGTCGTAAGAAAATATTTACTTTATTCAAGACAGAGATATGTTCCAGCAAAATAAAGGTCTGAATATAATCATTTAGTTATTAGGAGAATGTTAGAAACACATTTTCTTAAACAAATTACTTTACTGTGGACACATTTAGAATTGAGCAGATTATTTTTGAAAGACTTTAGAATGTATTAAGGAAATTTGATGGAGCAAGTCAACACATTTCCTAGTAATTGGCTTCCAATTAATTCTTCATTTCTTTTTGACACAAAACTCTTGGATACAGAGGGGCAAGCTTACGACTGAGCCTGTGATATGGGGATTATACTCTGCTAAGGGACTTTTAACATTTAGAGCTGACATAGCTGATATAAGCAAGAATTCAAAAGAGGCCTCAAGAAGCTTTTCTTCACTTGCAAGCAGGGAACGTGGGCGCCCTTGAGCACGGAGGAGGGGCTCAAGTTCACCAGAAAAGGGAGAGAAAAAGTGGGTTTGGAGTGTCAGTATGGAAATTGGTCCTACATAAGGATTGCCCCATCCACTGCCAGTACCTAGATGACCTGCGCATGCTATGGATTTGACCCTGTGGGCCTATTGGGAGACGAAACAAACAAACAAAACTCTTAGGTTAGGCAATCCACATTCTTACAGCAGTCCTGTAACAAAGACCATGTTTCATAGCAGAAGTGGGTTTTCAAATATGATGTGTACATAGCTATGCTGAATAGTGGGGTATTGGACTAGATTTAGTATCCAGTACTTTGACTTTCTTTCTCTGGTATTTTGTCCTCACCTTTCACACATCCTTCACTTGAAAATATTTAGAAGAATCAGAGCAAAAATGAACCCCTACTTACGTTGCTGGTGCTGGCATATTTAAAATTGTAGCAGGAAGTTAACCTTCATTATATAACATTTACCCACTCTCTGTGATATTTATGTTTTCTCCCTCTACCTTATCAGTTATCATCATTATATTGTTACATTTGTTATAAATGAAGGTAACAATAAATGTGAAACTGTATTTTTTTCTGTACAGGTTTTCAGCTTTTAGTTACTCCGACAATTTTCAGTGAGAGAATAAATCCTATGTATTCAGGGAATTGTCTCACGTTACGCATAATCTGTTCTTCATAAATTTCCAAGAAAGTGCAAATTGTAGGTTATTAGCCCCATATTACATACCGTTTAAAGAAATTAGAGGGAAATCACTCATATTTGCTCCTGAGGGCTGGCGGGACCAGTGCCTTCAGCACGTGAGGGAGACGCGTGGATGCAGTAATAATTGCTGTGCTGTGCTGTGCCCCTTTGGATTAAAACATGCTTCGTACACTCAGAAACAATAGACCTCATTCTCCCCGGAGCTATGAAGGGAGAGTTGACTTCCCTGTCACTAGCAGTATTATTTTCCTGGATTGGAGCTTCTGCCTGACTCAGAGTAGAGGGTAGAATGCGCATTGTGCAAGCCTCACCCTGCTTGAGATTCGTTCCTTTGGGTTGGTGGGCTGTTGCTTAGAGTTCTACAATATAAGTATATATACTTCTGAGGTGGGTGTAAATTAATTAATTGAACAGATTATTTTCATTTTAGCAAGGCCTTTGGATGAATAAATCAAAGAATCAAATTTTCATGAGGAGGGGAAAGAGAAGTCAGCAGAGAATGATGAGCAGCCTTTGGACTGTCAACACAGCATAAAGGCCCTGGGAGATAAAGAGAGGAGAAGAGGACAAAAGAGGTGGCAGGAGCCTTAGATAAATCTCATCTACTGGTTGGTTTTGCCTGGACCAGACTGCTCAGTAGTGTCTGTGACCTCTGATGTCTTTATGTGTGTAACATACCCAAAACAGAAGTCACCAGCTCACCAACAGGTCACTTCTCTCGAGTTCCTCATTTCATTTGAGGACTAGTTATCTCAGTGTCTCTCCATCTCATGTTTCCCTGTCTGTTTATTAATGTATTTGCTCTATCCTGTAGATTTGGCCTCCATACTATCTCTCACTCATTTCTTCCTTTACATTCCCATTGCCAGAATCAAGTTCAAGACTTCATCACCTCTTGCCTGGATTATTGATTTGCTCTCTAACAAGAAGTCATTATCTCTAGCACTCCCTATTCAAATCCATTCATATATATATATATATATATATATATATATATTTAGAATTACCCTAAACTTGTAATATTTCTGCTAAAAAGCATCAATGATAATCCGTTGACATGTAACAACCAAATTGACTATAGAATTCTTTTTCTGATATTCAAAGTCAGCCACAATAATGGCCAATTTCTCTTTTAATCTCTTTTTCTATTGTTCTAAATGGCTGCCAAACTCATTGCTATTTCATGAACATGCTCCACCAAATCTTGCAGAATTCAATCTTAACTCTTGATGTTACCACCACTTCTTTCCCAAATGCTGTTTAATATCTATTTTATGTACATTCTTTATGAAATTTTGCGGATTTTTTCACAACCAGGTGTGATCAATTTTTCCTTTGAACCATCATAGCTGTGTAAACAACTTCCATGCCAGATCTTTGTGGGTTTTTTCTATTAAAGTTTTCATTTTTTTGTTTCACTTTTTAGATTGTAAACATGTTAAGGGGAGAAACTGTATTTTATTATTTCCCGTATCTTCTGTGTAGTACGTCTCAATGCCTTATATAAAATGAGAACTGTAAATATTTGTTAGATTGAGAGTAATGTGTCATAGATACATAAAAAATTGATGTAATGGACTCTTAAGCACCCCACTAGGAAAGAATGTTTCGAATACACGTAAAAGTGCAGCTTAAAAACAAAAAGGAATGTATTATTTTTCAAATTATCTTGGTCAATGGTATGCCTTCCAAAATGTGGTCTATGACCTTGTTGGTTTAAAGAAAATGAAATCTCAGAAGCACGATTCTTCCATTTTCAAATCCCTATACAAAGATGGAAGAGAAACTTATGGAATTGCTTTGGCTCACTGAACTAGTGGTGTGATTGGGATATATACATATAATTATATATATTAAAGTTATACTATATATAATACACATGTAATTAGCATAATATGAATCTGCCTATTCATTTCTACCAGTTGGAAAAGTAGAGATATTTTTGAAGTCAGAGGAAAGTTCTAAGACTTTCTATCACATTCTGTCTAATAAAAAGGAAATTATGTGTAAACTGAAGCTATGGAGCTGCTGAAGTACAAAGCACCACGGACATTTTAGTTAGCAGCTGAGCTTATTTACGTTACAAAGGAGGAAGTGTATTTTACGCTCTTAAAAAGATGTTAGGAGCATAATAACTATGGTGAGTAACTCAGGGAACTTGGTGCCTTAAATTTGATTCCTAAATAGACATGGGGCAGTTATAACATGCCCCCCACCCCACTCCCTGAGTTATTGCTACTAGGGTAAGGCCTTGATTTCAAATGTTGATAACATATGGTTAAGAAAATATCCTTCTAGGAATTCATATTAAACAAAAAGAATATGTTAAATACGCACAAGTACAGCATCCAAAATTATTTTGCAGTACCTAACTTACTTTATGAGTACTCTTTCCTAGCTAAATACAAAAACAGTATCAACTTCTGACTTTTATGTCTCCTCCTGTCATACTAAGTTACAATCTTTTGTAACAAACTAAGGAGCTCCTTCCTCCGCCCCTTTTGCACAGGGGAAGATGGAGAAGGGACAAGAGTGGTTAGTAGCAGAAATGTGTGTTCTGTGGTGAATTATATCCTTTCTATAAAATAACAGAATTACCTAATAAAACAATAGGATTATATAGAAATTATGGATGGAGGTATGTTGTTAATTGAACACTCTTCTGTCATGGTTGTAAGACATAAGCTTGGAAAATTACTGTTCTTAATAATATATACATTTCTAGATAGCCTTTTAGGAAATTTGCATAGGCAAAATATTGTTTATAAACAATAAATTATTCAAATTTGGAGTCGTCTACAATGATGGTTAAAAGAAACATCTTTAAATCAGTAAATTTTATATTCATGTTGCTATTAAAATATAAATCATATTTCTATCACTTTAGCAGTTTTATTTCTTCTTCCAAAAGATTAAATGTTTTATTATTCAGCATTCATTGAATTACTTCACCTCAAAAAGCTCCCAACCTTTTAATAATGAACTTTCTTTAACATCGACATCGCGCAAGTTTTTGGAATGCTTTCTTGAAGTCTTCATTAAAGGCTGTATAAATCAGTGGATTTATAAGGGAATTGAGATATCCAAGCCATGTCAAAAAATTGGACATTTCTTCAGAAATTTTACACTTTTCACAGACATTAACAACCAATTCTTTTACAAAAAAAGGGAGCCAACATATTACAAATGCACCCAAGATCAACCCCAGGGTAGTGGCTGCTTTGCGCTCTCTTGTGCCTGAGATCTTTTGCCTTCTCCAAGATTTGTCATGCTTGAATTCAGACTTGGGACTCTTCACTGCGCTGTGAATTTTATCAAGGTCTGTTGATGGATCAGATAGAGACTTTTCTAGTGTATATGGTGTGGAGACCAGCCTTGTGCTTTTCTCACCACTCTCCAAAAGGACCTGGCCATTCAGCTCCTCCTTGGCAATCCTACTTGCTTGTCTCTTGTGGTATAACATCTTTGCTGCTTTATATATTTTGTAGTAGAGGATCAAAATCAATGTTAATGGAATGTAGAAAGCTCCAAATGTTGAGTAAATAGTGGAAACAATGTGGTCGTGTTTGATGATGCATTCATCTTCTCGGCTAGTTCCTTGGTGCCTCCAGAATAGAGGAGGCATAGAGATAAAAATAGATATAATCCAAACAACGGTAATCATAATGCCAGCATGCTTGGGAGTCCTTTTCCTGGCATACTCAACAGCATCTGTGATTGCCCGGTACCGATCCAGAGCTATAGCAGAGAGATGCAAGATGGAGCATGTGCAGCACGTAATGTCAACACTCAGCCAAATGTCACAGACCACTTGCCCCATAATCCAGCTCTCTCTCACAATGTACACAATGCTGAAAGGCATCACCAGGACAGCTACAAGAAAATCTGTGACTGCAAGGGAACAGATTAAATAGTTGGCTGGGTGGTGCAGCTTCCGGGTCACAATAATTGCAGCTATCACAAGAGAGTTGATGGTCGTTGTCATCAGTGCCAGCCCAGAGAGAGTGAGGGACACCAGGATTTTGGATGGCATTCTGTATAACATTTCTTCTGTGGTCAAGTTTTGATCAGATGAGTTTAAGAAATCCATCTTTTTTGTTTTGAAAGATTAATTTAGCTGAAAACATGGATACCTATAATAAAGGAGGGAAAAAACAATTCAGAGAAGTGTTCAAAGATTTTACTTTCCTTTCGGAATAATTTTTTAAAAAGTATATATATGTGTGTGTGTGTTTTCCAAGGAGATTCTATGGATTGAAAAAATGGAGTTCAGATTGCAGATTTTCTTTTTCTTTTCATTTAATTTAATAAATCCAATGAGAATAGCAACTTTAAAAAATATGGCTCAAATGAAACAATTTTTATGAGTAAACTACCTTTTACTCAGTAAACTCTCTACCATTATAGAATTATGTTTAAAAACTATATTAACCCTAGCTATGTTTTCTCTTTATCTACAGCAGAAAAAGTTTAAAAGCATGTCGTTAATGTGTATTTGTGCATTATATAATCTAATACAAGAAAGTATCATACTTAAGGCAGTATTTAAAATCATAAACAATTTTGTACTTGCTTCAAAGTTACATTGAGAACATTATCATTGGGCTTGTGGATACTAAAGGAACTTTCAATGTATTTTATGTCAGGATATAAAGGTTGTAAAAAAGGAAATAAACAAAAATAAAATATTTTTAGTATATCATAGCATTCCATGATCATTTTATGAAATTAGGAAAATGTCAGAGTGTTTAGCAGTCTTTGTGGATATAAGCAGTTCATTTGGTTTAAAAAGATGAAATAAAATTAGTTGGAGTCAAATAACTGTAAAACACTGCCCTTTATTACAATGACATATATGACCAAATAACCCACTTAACAAGGTGAGCTTGCCAGCGAGGAGAGCTCGCAATGGCCTCACACTGAAGTAGAAATTATTCTTCTTTACAAGTCATCATTGTGATGACCATGTTACCTTACTTCTGAAAGAGGACCCTATGAGCATGGCTTATAATTTTTATTTCAGTCCGTGTTATTACTTAATTACAAGTCAAATAAGAGCAATTGGAGTGTAATGAAATAAGATCAATCATTTTTATGTGATAGCTTTTGTTTTGCATCAGCTCTTTGTTTCTTTAATAATTTTTAGCAGATACCAATATCTTGGAAAAAGACAGAGAGAAGATGGAAAACTGAAAATTCATTCTTATTTATAACTACTATTATACCTCCACAATCTTTAAATTATTTTTACTTTAAAGTGGTTATGTTTCATTTGTTGGAACTGATAGAACAACAATTTTAAATACTTGATGTTTTTATGTCAAGTGCTTTCTATGAAGTGTATGTGTGTGTGTGTGTATTATAAAACCTTGGAGTGCAGCATATTTAATATTCTACTTGTGTTTGGGTTACCAGTACTAAATTTAATTTTTATTTTCTCATATTCATTGAAGGCACGTGCTGATGACTTACTCCTAAATAAATTGAGTGGCAGGAGAAATTTGAATACCTGCTACCCAGAAAATAAGTAGCTGTCCTGTGTGTACTTGAAAAGGAGTTGTATATCTATGTTATTTATATTGACACTTGCCCATTTGTAAAGGGCAACTAAGACAACTCCAGATAAGGAATGGAGGCTAAAATCTCCTTAGAAATTCTAAACCAGTGGTTCTGAACCTTAGTTTGCCTCAGTATCACCTGGAGGGTTTGTGGAAACACAGAGTACTCAGTCCCACCCAACGGAGTGTGAGATTTGGTAGGTCTAGGGTGGTACCCTCAAATCTGCATTTGTAACAAGACCCCAGGTGATGCTGATGCCATTGGTCCCAGGACACAGGTTTCGGGAGAAATCAACATGGTTGTCCCTCAGCTGTCTGTCTATTCCTGTCACTGCTATGGCTTTATCAGTTCCTCTCTATTGAGAGCAGCTCAAACGTTTCTGCTGTACAACTTTCTTAGCATCTCCTCTTCTCACATTCTTAACTTGTGTCTTGGAGTTTCTCAAATAAATGATCTTACTCTAGCTTTGCTTCTGATGTTTCCCTATGTTTACTGTCGTCTTCATGCAGCTCTTGGACCTCTGGCTTAGGTCTATTAACATCCTTCTCCTACACTGTTTCCACTCTTTCAGCCTATTATGGGAGTTATGCATTATGACCGTATTTCCTAAATCAATGTTGGATCACAGGGCCTGTGACGCAGGGGTGTGCTCGTCAGCACCGTCAGGACTGTCAGAAAGATCCTCGATATGTGCTGTCAACATTAGTGAACCTTGCGCTCTTTAGCTATTTTCCCTGGAAACATCCTTTAGGGCATCAGTGGTCACGGGTGAAATACTGCAAAGCCAATTAGACATATTAGAAACGTGGCAGGTTAAGTAATTTATACCTTCCAATTTTTCCTCATTCTCTCATCATAAATTTAGCATTTTTGTCTTAATTGGTTAATTCCTTTGCAGCAATGTTTATTTATCTTTATGGGAATTGATTTAAAAGTGCTGACACTTTCCATATTATAAGAAAAAATAACTTTCCACTTTAATTTGCCCGTAAACAGGTTTGGCATAAGAGCCTCTTCAAGAGATAATCCTGAAATTACATTTTGAATAGACTATTAAACAAGAGAAACTGTTTGGAAATAGTTATGTGGGTTTTTATAATAAAAATAAATTCTGTAGGAAAATAGACCAGCTTAAAATTAGAAGGTAAATTATTTGATAATTCATCTGATTTCTCTAAACATTAGACTTTAGCATTTAAATTAGCCTCAGTAAAATGGTACCTAATGCTAAGGAAAAGTCTAAATGTATCATATAATTCTATTGCAGTTTACAAGAAATCTCTCATTATTAAATTTAGAAAACTAATTAATTTGCTGATAGTTGTGTTTCTAGAAAACAAAGAAATTGGAGAACAAATACAGTCAATCACAATTGGGTTTCTTTTTCTTTTTGTCTTATTTTCCTTGCCACTTATAATTAGGATTTCAATAAAACATCTACCTTCATTAATTCAGACATAGCATCTAATCATATTCTTTCATATCCTTTACGTTTCCCACTGCGAGTTCTCATGGTGCTGGGGACCACCTCTGGGTTACTGGACACAGGCCATGTCACACATGGTTCTCCTCCTCTTAGAATCCAGATTGCCTCCTGTAGTTTGAATGTCTTCACTGGGAAATAGCCAGGCTTCCTCTTTAAGCAGGGCCTGTAGCCCCATCAATTAAATGTAGCCTTCTTGATAATAACAGAGGGAAAAAAACTTCCCCAGGCTTTACTCAGCATGAATATTTACCAATTTATTGACTAGCCACACAATGCATTTTACTCCTCTGCTTATACACAGTGTTCTTAATCTAACGTTAATTTATATTCAGGTGTCTGTTTGATTTTGATGTCCAATTAAATTGTTCCCATTCAGATTAAACTATAAGCTCATAGGGGCGTAGTTTAATTTACTATATATTGTAAATAACCTGGGGGGGGGTCATACCCAAATAGTTTTAATAATAACATTGTAGAGAGGCAAGAAAGTAAAATTCAATTCTGTTGAGACCTCATGAGAACCTACAAATTGCCTGTTTCAATTAGAGTAATAATATTTATCTTTTCTGAGTGTTTACTTCTGTACGGACTGTGCTAAGCGCTTTACACATCTAAACCCATTGAATCGTCACTGCTAATCTACAAGGTGGGTACAGTTATTGTCTCCCATTTCACGAGATCTATAAAAAAACTACTTTTTCTGTAAAAAAGATTATATTATAGAGTAAGAAATATGTTCAAACTGAGGCAAATATCCAATAGAATGAATTGCTTATTTCTTGCTGGAAATGTTTAAGATGGTGAACAGGTCTAAATATGTAAATTGTAAGGGTAGGAACATGTTCAACATGTTTCCAAAATTTTTTTCACTACGTTTCCAACTCTGAGTCTTCCCTTCAGCTCTTATTATATTTCTTTGTTCCCATTTATTCCTTTAAGAACTATTTACTGTGTGTTATTTATGTTCTGATTAATTTGCTAAATGTAAAAGATGCCAAACAAACAAACCAACCCACCTCTGAACAAAATCAAACAGCAAAGCAACACATTGTTCTTGTCTTTAAGAAACCAGCATGGTCATGAGACAGCTAAACAAGTAATTATGATACAGTAATAGGATGCAATAAGGGCACTATAGAGGTATGTATAAAGTGTCCCAGAAATACTGGTAGAGGAGAAGTATCCCACCATGGTGAAACAGTGAAAGCCTTTCCAGGTGGGGGGAAAAATATGAACAAAAGCAGAGGCGTAAAAATGCAGGATGCATTCAGACATGTGAAGTAAGTAGTCGGATGTGGATATTGCAAAGGTGCATTCGGCCCAGGGTTGGAGGTGAGGGCATGAAAGTTACCTAGGGAAGATAATGAAGGGGCTGTCGTACCATGATAAGGGCACAGGGTTTTATTTTACAGGCAATCAGAAGTCTTCAAAATGTTTAACGAGGTTAAGTGAGAGGATAAGATCTTTGGCGGAGTCTTAATAAAGGATTTTACAGCCATATCCTTTATCTATTCTTTCCCCCTAGGCCATTTTTACTTTGAGAATCTTTTGCTATCTGGACAGATGGGTGACGTGAAATAGCTTTGTTTTCCTATCTAGGAAGTCCTAGCTCTTATATATTTCTTCTAAATTTTGCTTGCAAACTTTAATTCCTTTTTTTCTTTCCACACCTTATTATACACAACTAAAAAACTGTTAATTGACATTTTAAACATTCTGCCTGGAAATCCTCTTGGTCAGATCCACGAGTTCATCAAACTCATTTTATCTTTCAAGTTACTGGAGGCCACACTTTTACAGATTGTTTTGCTACTAGGAAATATGGGCTGCCCTATTTCTAGTCTTCAAGATAGTTTCATCACCTCCTGTCCAGGCTCCACTAAGTTTGCTCACTATAGTCTCCTCATTGTTTTTTCAGTCTCTGCATGCCACCTGGTCCCAAAGCCAATATCATATCTATTGATGCTAAATTGACAAGGATGGACTGTGCTGTATTCTTTGTTGTCAATTCAGCATCACTGTGAGCTCCCAATCCCTGCAACATAAAGGAGAAGTAGGGAACTACATCTCCCAGAATCCCCTTCTCTAAAGAGTCTGCTTTAGAGTTTGATAATGAGAGGAATTCCCACAAGGCAGAAGAGGGGGAGAGTTGATAACTCTTTCAAGGTGGTTGCAGCCAGATGTGTGGGCAGACATTGACAGCAGCTTCTGTGTGCTCTTGGAAATAGTTGCTTGGAATTTTCTCAGGTATGTTTGATAACCACAACAATTTCCAAGTAAGTCTTTGAGCACTATCTACTTTGGGGCTATAGGCTGAGGTTCTCTAGAGTCTGCTTCTTTGATTTGGGGCAACAATTGAATTGAATTGAATTTAGACTTTCTTGACTTTTTCCCCCTAGTTTTTCAAACAATGTAAAATCCAATATCTTCATTAAATCTCTTTATTCCAGGAAAATTTTGAGAGTCTCTGTTTCCCTGACCAGTCCCAGACTGTCACAAGCAGATGCATTGCTAAGTGACTATTGGAAATTAATAACCAAGGCAGCTTTAACCAAATCTTAAAAATATTAAGCAATATTTTCCTTAAAACCATTGATGAAAGCAGCTTTAAAGATTAAAGCATTTACCAACTTTAACCAAATCTTAAAAATATTTAGAAAGAAGAAAGAAATTCTGATTTTAAGTGAAATTTATGTATTCACACATTTCATTGCTCCAACAATCCTGGTTATTGTTTTCAAGAGACATCTGCTTGGTAGTCTGCTAAAGTCAGGAAAATAATTAAATTGCAACAATGAAAATCTTAGGGAAAACTGCACTACATTCAATGAACACTGTGAAATGAGCTATAGAAGCACCTGCTATGGAAAAGGAAGCAAACACACATGTGCAAACGGTATGCTGCACCACTTCCTTTGAGGCTGAAATCTAAAGAGGGAGGAAGCTGAGTGTGTGTGAAGGGAGGAGGGATGTGGGATGTGGGAGGAGTGGGGTTGTGAGCGCAGTAAGAACTGATGCTTAGGCTTGAGACTGGGACTTCGGTTTGTTAAGAGACTATCAGGTATTGTGTATAAAAGCCACAAGTAGTGGAGTTAAACAGAACTTCACGTGAAGCCTATCTTGCCCACGTACTAGCATGAGCTTGGGAAAGTCATTTCAACTTTCAAAGACTCAACTTCTTCCATGAAGTGAAGATGGTAAGAGTCAAACCTTAGAAAGCATTGTTGAAGGATAAGTATAAATCCTGTAGGTGCCCAGCAGCTAGTAAACTCGGTATGTCTATCTGTCATCTGTAGCATGGGGCTAGCAACCTCTACCTTTAGGATCATTGTAAGCATTGGAGAAATCATGAAATGGGTCTAACAGGGTAAAAAGTTTATTTTTACCTCAGTCTTCATTTTATAGTAGCTATAGGACCACCATTGTCTAATACCAAGTTTTCTAATTCCACTATAAGAAGGTGGTGGTGGGAGGAGACATGTACAATTATCATCAATGAGAAATGAGGTACTCTCCCAATATTTGAGTTAAAATGGAAAATGAGTAATATGTTAGCAAGCCAGAGATGGAAATTTTGAAAGAACACGTTCATGATCTTTCTCTCCTCCTTGTTGAACATTCCCTCTCCTTGAGTATTCAGTAAGGCAGATAGTTCACTCCATAGTGACGCTGGCTATAATAATGTCCTGTTAAGTGGTTATTGCCAGGAACTAGATAAATTTCTTTTTCAAGTTAGTTAATTATTAACAATATGGTAAATATCTTATCTAGATGCTTATTTTTTAATTCTTAATCTAGAATAAAATATTGGATTGGACAAAGTCTATCTTAAAATTTGGGGAGACAGTATCTAAGTTCGCCTAAACATGAATAAAAGTGTCATGGTAAATTAGTTGGAAAAAAAATAGTGTGCTTAGGCTGTGTTAAAACTCAATAAAAGCTGTTGTTGTGAGGTTAAAAGAGATCTAATTTTAGTGATGATATCTCACTTAGCAACTTTATTTTTTTTATGTGTAATAACTAGTTAACCAAGCCAAGGTCACCAGGGTCAAGCAGTGTCAAGTACAGCAATCTCCTTTTTTCTCTCTTTACCTTTTATTTTCCTACCAGCACTTGAAAGGCATTAGACTATTACTTATATTTTATGCAAATGTAGCTAATGGAATGAAAGGTATTTCACTTAATTGTGATACATGCTCCTCCATTTTTTTCTATTTTTCTTTTGTAAATATGTTATATTGAACGTATTTCTCTTCCTTTTCTTTCATCTTTAATTCACTTTCTCTCTTTTGACCCCCTTAAGCTCTATAAAGTACATCTTTACATCTAATAGGTTTAGTAAGTACTAACTGATTAACTGAGTATCATAAATAAAACAAATGATTAATACTGATATTTACTGGGCACCATTGGCTTGGTAGGCCTGGTATACAAAGCAGAAGTCTAGCAGCATCGTGTGAGTGCTGAATGGCTGCCAGTTGAAATTGGGTAGTTGATTTGTCGCCTTAAATTAACGACATTATGGAATGTTCAGCACTGAAACACAGGGCAGATGTTATATAGCCATGATTTGGAGCTCTGCTCAAGTGCAATCTGTCTTCCAGGCTACTGGTTAACCAAGGCTAGTAACTAAAATATGAAGAAAAACTTAACTTTTAAATTTGGATAAGACAGGCAGTGATCGACTGAGACATATTTAGCCTAAATATACTGGCTTTATATAAATATAAGGTGTAAAGTATCCACAATTTTAAATAAGATGTGTATCTTTCTATTTTTATTTTATTTAGTTGGCTCTACTTAATGCTGTGGAATATCATATCTTGTTTGTGTCTGTTTTACACAGTAATTTATCCTAGAATGCCAAGATACAAATTGAAGCACAGAGTATGGTTAAGATAGTGACATTTTGTGATTTAATCCCAAGATAATTATGAGAAACTTGTCCATATTTGAATGACAAGGAAGGAGAACTCTTCTTAACGCACTTTGACTTAACATTTTTTTCCATCTGAGAATGTCGAAATTACTACCAAATAGTTTTTATATTCTCCAAGATTTTTGGGCCAGCTTTTTATAACTTAAAAAACAAGTTCTCATTCAGTAACTTCAATTACTCCTATCCTTCTTTCGCTATGGTGACTACTATAGTAGTGGCTATTATTATCTCACTTTAATAAATGTGCTTGGAACTGATATTAGTCAAGACATTTATTTTAAAGAAAATTATAAAAAACTTGTAAAGAGTGTGTTGGGTATTTCAGAGATGACATGGTTACCTGATGATGATTTATATGTTACCTAGTGGTTACTTAGCATAAAACAAATCTGAGCTGTCATTTGAACAGAATGACAAAATATTGGAGAATATAATGCCTGAACCTCCTGATTTGTTTCCGAAGTTTTAAACGTCAATCAATAAATATTTATTAAGCAACGCAGTGTGTGCTAGATCCTACATGTGATACATATGCATAAAAGATGCAGCCCATACCACAAAGGAGTACATTGTTTATCAGAAGTTAGGGAGAAGAGACATACAATAAGAGACCTATTCAACAAACATTTATTTGTTTTCAGCATTGCAATTGGCACTCTGGATATAGAAACGAATATGTCATAAACATTTTCTCAAAGAGCTTACTATCAGGTTACACAAACCATTGCACTATGGGAAATAAGTACATTATGGCAGCTATCTAAAAAATTTTTTCAGGCATCCTAACCTTTTCTTTCTTATAATAAGAGTGATGTCAACAGCCATATTTGTTGGATATTCAAAATTGATAATATGGAAATGCTTCTATACCAGTTGGCAAATAAAATATCAAAAACTATGATAAGCAGAATATCTAAAACATACATTCTAACATAAGCTCATTAGTTCAAAGCAATCAACTCAGCTATCGAAAATTGTCCTCTTGTTTTACCGAGAATTGATAACACAGGTAATAAATATGGAAAAATCTCAGGCAGGATTTTGAATATAATTGCTGTTAGTTCAGCAGAAGTTGAGGGAGGATTCGGCATGATGAACAATATTGTTGCTGTTAGGAAATCTCTTCTACTTCTTGAGACCACAAGTTTGGCAAAGATGTTGCCCATTGGCACCACTGAGGTGGTTTCTACAGGCCGCTGGTTCCCCTGGTTGGCTGCTGAGCAGACCGAGGTGGCAGCAGGGACAGGAGCAGTTGCTTCCTGCTGCTCTACAGCTGTTCAGCATGCCAAGGTGGCACTGGTGGCATTGTTGTCGTTGAGACCCGTCTCTGGGTCCAGGTCACGTGAGAATCTAGCATCTAGGTTCATCCCCGGCCACGGTGCACAGACAGGATGCCTAGAGCACTGATCATGCTTCCCCTTGTACCCAGTCCCTTTGTAAATGAATTCTATTTGAATTCTCCTAATTTGATTGTGCATCTATTTCCTGTTGGGAACCTGACTGCTAATAAACATTGTAACTCCCTGGCAATGATTGTATCTAACAGTGATTAGTCTGGCAGTGGGCATATATCCAAAGACAAGTGAATTTTAGTAATTCTGTGGGAGCCCCTGGGAAGGGGAATTTTTATTTTTCCACTGGATATATAGCTGTGATTATTTAAGCTTGGATTACTTGAAATGCTTTTGCCACCACATGAAGCCTGAGAATAAAGCCAGTACTTATAACCTGAAAAGCACTGTGATACGTGATTTGTAAATGTGTAAGAACGAAGCCATGATTATTCATGGGAGGTTGCAGCAGTTCTGCCTGGGAAGATCAGAAAAGACCTCACACTCAAGTTGAAATTTCAACTAAGACTTGAAGAATGAGTTTACTGGGCTGACAGACATTTGGGGAGAGTAGGCTGCAGAGAAGGCCTTTTGAGGGAGGAAACAGAATTTGCAAAGGTACAATAGCAGGAAGAATTCGGTAGGAGAATAATTTGAATGGGTATGACAGTTGAGGCTGAAAAGCTGGACAGGAAGTAAGAGGTTTATATACCACATCCTGGAGGCTACGGAGAGCTGCTGGGGAATGCCAAGCAGAATCCGTAAAGATTAGAGGCCACGAGAGGAGAGGATTAAGCAGTCTAGAGATAATGAGTCTCCAGCCGAGGAATGAGACAAAGGGCTGAGGAGAGAAAGCAATTTTCAACCCTTTTTTAGTGTATGACAGGATTTGACAGTTAATTTGATTTTGGAGAAGGTGAAGCTGGAGGGAGGAGGAGGAGTCTAGGGTGACTCCTGTGTTTTGTGATGGGCAAGCAGTTGGAAGATGACATCACATATGTGACAGGGAACACAGGAAAAGGAGGTTTGTAGGGACTGAAAAGGATAAGGAGATGGTGAAAGTACTAGAGAGTTTCTAACACATTGAGACTAACATATCAGACAGCCCATATTTAGTTGTCTAGAAGGCACATCTGGATTTAAAATTTAATTTATAATTCATGCGTTATAGTTGACACCCTGTAGATCTATAAAGTCACCAGAGATTGGTAAAGACAATGCATTGAAGAATGAATGGAAGATGAAGAATTGGAGAAAGTCAGTGTGAAGTATTCATTTAAGAGGTTTGATCACTAATGCAAAACTTGAAAATTTAGAAACTTTTAAAAGACAAAACGTAGATGAAAACTCTAGTTGAGAAATTTGACTTTTTTAAAACACAAAGATAATTTGGTATGTATGCAGCATGGAAGCTAAAGCTCCCAAGCAGAGTAAAAAGTTAAATTATAAACTTAACTGACATTTATTTATTTATGACGCGTCTCCTCATTAGAGTGTAAGCTATATAGAAGCAGAAACTTTAATACCAGGGCCTAGGAGAAAATTTGGCTCACAATAGTCACTCAGAAAATATTTGACGAACGAACAAATAACAAACACTCTATGTTAATTGAGGATGAGGGAGCATGGAGTCTTACACATTGCTGACGTAAGTTGGTACAACCCCATGGAGACCATATGACCATGATCTTTGATACAATCATTTTATTTCTAAGAGTTTATCCTATGCATGTAGTTCTATATGTGAGAAATGAATATGTACATCATCAGATACAAATAAATTATTGTATATGCTTATAATGAACAAGGAAGCTCTTTATATTTTGATATGAAAAACTTCCAAAGCATATTTTAAAATAAAAAGTCAGAGTGCAGAAACGTATATATAGTATTACTGCTCTTGTAACATAAAGGATATTTATGAATACACTTGCTGATTTCCACATAGACTGTCTCTGGAAGGATACAGAAGAAACAGTAACTGTGGTTGTCTCTGGGGAATAGAAATAGGGAGATGGGGTTTGGGAAGAGGCTCGAAAATTTTACACTCATTATGAATTTGTTATCTGCTTTTAAAAGGAATAAAATTAAAACTAACAAAATAAACAAAACTTATTGAGTACATCAGTTTGTGTCAAACACTTACCTAAATACTTTGTCTGTATGGTCTTATTTTAGACAAGGGAAAGGAGATAAAGGAAGGAAATGTGTTTGTAGCCAGTGAACATGTGAGCACATGTGCATGGGGGGTGGGGGTGGAAAATGGCAAGAACTTGGAGGTTTTCATGTGTCGCAGACTGTTTTCTCTTTGACTAGGAGACCATGTCATCTGTTGAGGAGGAGGAGGCAGGGATCCTGAAGGGTAAGATCAACATTTGGCACGGTTGCTATAGAGAGTAGGAGGGAGGTGATCAAAGGAAGAAAAAGAATTCTGTGTACTGTTTACAGCATCAGTCTTGACTGCAGTGCAATTTTTCATTGGAAATGCTCAGGAGCCTTGGTAGAAGAGTGGAAAACGAACTGTTGGATCATATATCTTGTAGTGGGAGAAGCACAGGGTAGAAAGAGGGTTGAGGATATTAGGAGAAAAGTAGCTAGAGTCAAATGATCAAGACCCCAACTGGGAAATAAGTTTAGGTTACAGGTGGAGGAAGTAGTGTCTTGAAAGAAGGGGTGAGTTTAATTAAGTGAAAATTTCAAGGCAGAGCTCTTATCTTGCCCAGTTAGTCCTGAAAATTCTCCCGAGCCCATGGTTTTCTGTTGCTCAGCCCACAGTCCGGGATGGTACGCTCAAGTTAGACCCAACTGCTGGGGCTGTTCCCTCTGCCTGAAATAGGCTTACCTGAGACAACCACTTGGTTAATTAACTCCATCACCTCCTTCACGTCTTTGCTTGAATTCCCACCACTCTACTTAATATTTCAACCCATATTTACCTCTCTTCCTCCTTACAGTACCACTTCTCCCATCTTCCTAATCAGCTTAAATTTTCTTTTTTCCTTATTTTGTATAATCTCCTATGCTATATACTTATTTCATATGAATGTTTCGTCTGTCTCTACGCACTAGGCTTGTAATTGACTCGAGGGCAGGGATCTTTGTTTTGCTCATTGACATATTCCAAGTTCCCAGAACGGGGCCTGATGGATAGAAGGAGATCAATAAATGTTTGTTGAATGAATATTTGTCCATTATCTCAACAAAGAGCCATTTCCAAAGCAGTCTGTCACCTTTGCTGGATTGTGATGAAGCACCTGGCCAGCAACAGGCTCTTAGTCTTAGGCCTTTCCAGGTGTAGGTCCCTCACCACCCCCATTCTCCAGACTCTAGGATTCATAAATTGTGCTCTTTGAGTAATTTCCTTGAAGCTCCTCTCTCTCAGTGTGAGGTGAGGGGAAAGCACTAACCATCTTCCCCTCTAAACACACTGCTATACAGAAAAGGGTGTGAGCTCTCAGCACACCTGCAGCTTTCTCCAAAGATCATCCTCACCCTCTTCCCGTTCCTCCCTCTGCGACTTCCCCACTGTAGCAAACTAGAGGTGGGGAAGGCCAGGAGACATAACATGGCTTCCCCCTGCTGTCTCGGTCCCGACGGGGGCAGGGTTCAGCATAGCGTCTCGTACTAGAATGTGGGGGCGTTGGCATCTATTTGCTTAGGGCGTCAGCCCAAACCAGAATGTTTAATTTTTATTATGTGTTGCATGGTCTTCTTGCTTGGCTTTTGTAGTTCGTTCTTCTTATTCTGGACAAAGTGAGCCTTTACAAACATGACTAGATGATTTTGCTGTGCCCTTCAGAATTCTCAATGACTTCCCACTGCACTTAGAGTACAGTCTTGGTCCCTAACCACGCCCTCCGGGCCCTGCGGGAGTCGCTCCTTGTCCACCTGTCAGCCTTCTGCGGCGTCAGCCTCCGCACTCTCACTGTCCTTCAGCCACACAGGCCTTCTTAGTTTTGCTACTTGATAAAATCAAACTGCCCCTTAAATTATAGCCTTCGGATTTACTCTTTCCTCCGCTTGGAAGTTTCTCTCCTAGAGAACTGGCTCTTTTCCTCATTAAATTTTCAGACACTACCATATTATCTTATTTTTTTTATAGTACTTATCACTCTCTGAAATTCTGAGAGATTTTTACTTGTGTATTTTCTTATTCCCCGACTAAAACGTAAGATTCATGAAAGCATGGCTCTAGACTTTTTGGTTCAATGATGAAACTTCAGTTCCAGGAACAACATCGAGTATGTAAGCTTTCAACAAATACTTTGACAAACATGTTAATGCATGCCCCCTAGATAGATGCCAGGCTTTAAGCTGGTAACATGATTTTGACACAAAAAAACTCAGTCCCTTCCCGTAAGAAACTTCCAGTTAGAGTGGGAGAAAGACAAGAAAAGAGACAGATTTTCATGTGGTCTGATAGGTGTCATATAAGAGCAAAGTGTAGGGGGTTCTACCAGAGTAGAGAGCAGATCCAATCTGGCAGTGGGGACCTGGGGGTCAGAGGATGTGGGGAAGGGTTTCAGTGTACAGAGACCGTTTCCTGATGTCTCAAGTAGAGCTGAATGAAGGATGAAAAGCGCCGGGAGCAGAGGAAAGGAGGTAGTTGGGTGGAGGAGAAGGTGGCCTTTTCTCTCATTTCTGGTGCCTCTACCCTGTCTGAAGGGCCTGGTGTTGATATGGGACCCCAGGTAACCTTGTCTTCCATACTCTGTTCACTTCTGTCACTGCCTATTTTGCATATATCCATATTTCTACACATCTAAACTACAACAGCCTAAGACGAAATTTACTTGTGTGTGACGAAATTCTTCTGTGATAGAACGTCTGTAATGCTCAGGAAACTAATAGTCTAAAATTTGTTTATTTCCTAGACGTTTGTTTCCAGCACACTTGATTATTAAAGTATTGATCTTTTTGCTCAAAAAGGTTTTAAAAACAACCAATATGTGTACTATAAACAAATAAATGCCATTTAACACATTTCTATTTAAATTTTATTATTACTAGGATAGACTTAGGTTAACATTTTAATGGTTGTAACAGGAGTTTTCAAAGTCAATGCAGCATGTAAATTATTCTGGAAGCAAACCCCATTTCCAGGTTCAGCAAGCAGAATAATTAATTAGAGTATATGAGTTAATGTACTGGAAAGATTTTTCTAAGCACTGTCAAAGCAGAGTTGTATTTTACGAGTTTTAAAAGCATATAAAATAATCCTATCATTCCACAAACATTTATTTTAATTCTTACATCACTCATAAAGTTTGTTTTTTTTTGTAATTTGGATTGAATCATCAACTTAAAATTTAACTTATTTACCATTTTCTGTCAGATGTCAATTGTTATAAAATGATGAAAAGAAATTACAATGTGAAAGATGTCCATGTGACAGACTGTTATTTTTCTACCAAAGCTGAAGTTTAACATGCAGTAGAAAAGAAACACCATATTTACCAATTAATTTTCTCCTTTGGATGAAAAAACTCACGAAAGTGGCAGAAAGAATGATTCAGAAGTTAATTACACAGCTGTTCCAATGCTTCTCTTGGTGTCCAACTCTTGTGTAGGGAGAGGAGGACGTAATACGAAGTCCTGAAAGGACGTTTGTTTTAGTGGAGATTTCACAAGGTCGTCTGAGATGAGGGGAACTGGAGGAAAGAGCGGGATGTTAGCAGTTTCCCCCCATGCAGCTTTAACTTGGGCAGGGACGGCCTTGGTCACTAACCTCTGGCATCGACCTGAAGAACAATTCATGGGCACGTGGATATTCCTGCCTTGATCATTCCTGGCTAAATTTTGTATTGCGCGAGCCAGCTAAAATTAGTGTCTTGCGAGTAGAATCCTTGGCATTTGTGTTAATTCTACGCTTGTTTAGTATCCTCAAAATGCCTTCCAAAACTTATTATTCACAGGTACATTGCCAGGTATTCTCCTAAAGATATCATTATTATCTAGTGTCCCTGGAATGTGCCTATTGACTTTACTTTTAAGAAGGCAGCATATGATCAAAATGCTTTTTGTCTGTGTGGAAGGTCCAGAATGAAATGACGTCTTCTCTCAAGTCTTGCCTTGGTTTTATATAGTCCTGTTCAGTCTTATAATTTGCATTCTCTTATTTTATACTTTGACATTACTCATCTCATTTGGACTGAAGTTTACTTTTGTGATATATATGAAAAAGTAAGTGAGTAGTGCAAAAACTGATAAGAAATATCTATTAAACAGCTCTTGGAACATCTTTCTAAAGGCCATATAATGTAGTATATTATTTGCATAGAAACATATGTTGCTAATTCAGAGTTTCCGCAAATTCATGTCATTAACTGAATCAATATTTATTATTAAAGGGATTAATCTGGGTTGATGAAGAGCATAACTGCTTATCATAAAAATAAATCAATCAAGTCAGCTTAAGAAGAGGGGGTCATTAGAACAAGTGACTTTATACCACATGAGGTCAGGAGGTGACATATAGCTGGGCTACACAGGGGACTGGCGAGGGAAAGGGGAGAGAGGACCATCTTACTTTCTTTCCAGATTCAAGTGGTCTCTCCCATCTGCATTTTCTCTGCTCTTTTCTTTACTAACTTTTTCTGCTTGCATGTCAACCAACATGAGTCCTGGCTCCAGGGTTGTACAACCTTTCCATTCAAGTGCCTCCTTCATCCAGCAGTTAATTAACTGCCCCACTGATACATTCTGAGGAGAGAGTTTAAATCAGTTTTAGACTAAGGTGTCATTTGGGCGATTACTCCAAACCATGTAAACTAAATCTAAATGCTAAATAGCATTGAAGAATTAAATTATTGATTACTCTATGTTGGTAATTTTTATTGGTATGTTTATGGCCAGGGAAAATAAATGAGATCAGAACCCTAGGAGTGACTGACTTTGGCCTAATGTATACTGAGTTGAAGATGAGAAGATTCAGATAAGGGTCAGGGCTATACTGCATTTTTATACTCTAATATTTGTGGACAATTTTATGGCATTTTAATGCTTACCTGCCATTAGAAGATTCCTGAAAGAGACTTCCAAGGCAGGGAGGAACCAGATCTGAGTTGTACCTGATGGCCACGATGTTTTGGGCAGTTGGTACAGATGCTGCCCAATCTCTTTGAGATGTGGTTTATTCTTCCTCTCTAGGTCTTTGCAGGACTGTATCAAGGCAGCGCCAGAGGAAACCACTCTAGTTAAATTGCTTTGTGCCAGCCTTCTTGCCTGCCCTCCCTCCCTGTCTTGCTCTTTGGGAAGAATTAATCTGAGACTTGAAATAGAAGAGAGTAAGCAGAGCACTGTGATGACTGTGTCCTACGGCGCAATCAATTTTAGGGGAAAAGAACCTCAAGGAGCTGGTGTGGGTGTTGGGGTAAAAGGCATTGGTTTGAGTTCCTGGGGCCCACTGCAAGGAAAGAAAAGCCAAGAAAACTGGCCTGGACTGGGGGACGGTCCTGGAGGTAAACAGAAGAAAGATGACCTTGACTCCTGAGTAGTAATCTCTGAATGCTTAATGAGCTCCTAGCAAGCACGAAGTCTGGAGCTCTGGGGTTATGAAAACTAAGAACCAATTATAGACCTTACTTTCAAAGGGTTCACAACTCAGGGGTCAGCCCATGGTGAGTGGTTAAGTTTGCATGCTCCACTTCTGTGGCCTGAGGTTCACCAGGTCGGATTCTGGGCGCAGACCTAGCACTGCTCATCAAGCCGTGCTGAGGCGGCGTCCCACGCAGCAGAACTAGAAGAACCTACAACTAGGATGTGCAACTATGTACTGGGGCTTTGGGGAGAAGCGGGGAAAAAAGAGGAAGACTGGCAACAGATGTTAGCTCAGGGACAATCTTCCTCACCAAAAAAAAGAGGTAATATGATTTAAAAAACAAATGGTTTACAATTCAATCTGAAAGACAAAGCAACTTATTGTTAGATAGGTTTAGCTAAGATGTACCATGAATTTAGGGGGGCAAGCATAGATGCTTTCTCCCAAATCCTTTCAACTGCGTGGAGTTTGAGGAGCCATAAACCCAGAAGATCTTCATCTAAACTACAGAATCAGGGACTGCCTACACAGGACCAGTGTTGTAGATAACGCGTTGAAGCTGACAGAAATATCAAAAAGCACAGAGTCTGGGGTTGCAGCCTTCAGGGGAAAGGTGAGAGTTCAGTGTCACCGTGGAGGATGCAGCACATGGCCATGGCTGATTCTCTGTGAGCTTCCCTTTAAGGACAAACAAGATTTTGTGAGGGTGACTAGGTTTCTCAAATTCCTCGTATTTGGGTAATTGGGCAGGTCAGGACAAATCGGCACCTCCTTTCTGCCTGATGTTCCTTTGTGTTCTGGGGAGCTTTCCAGAGACTTGTGGCAGGAACTGGTTTTCCATAATGCAGTATTTTTTCAGAAATAGTATAAATGCTTCTGAATATTGTCCAAAAACAATATTTACTGAGGAGCCACTGCATGTTAGTTCTAGACATATGTTCCAAACGTTTGAAGCAAATTAAAATGTTCTTAGGGTAAATTCGGCTTATTCATTAAATAATCAACTATGAAAAACAAGTTGAGAAAGCAAGGATGCTTCAATGAATAAGAAGACCAATAATTCACATTGGTAGATTTATTTGGTTAGAAAGGTTAAATGTGTCACTAACTTTTACCAAGGACTACTCATTTTCTATTTATTGAAAACTTAGTAATTAACCTTGAGCAAACTACTGAAAAAGATGAAATCACACACAATTATTGGATCGATTAGGAATTTGTGAAGAAAGTCAAAAAAGGAAACATAATTTTTTGGTGTTATTAAAGAGACATTTCTCGTGCATAAGGATCAGTAGGTTAAACTGTAGGACTGAAGAGAAAATATTTGGTGGTGGGATTGTCTGCATTTCCTTAGGAGCTACTTGGAAACGATTTAATTTTGATTGTTTTTAAAATGATCTTTCCGAACAAGGCCAAATCAAATTCTTAGCTATATTCTGTGTTTCTGGTTTTTTTCCCCCTATTGGTTAGATACTATAGAGATTCTGTTGATATAAATCTGAGGAGTGTTGAATATAATATAATACTGAAATAAAATGCCAACCAATGCAATTGACATAATCATTTGCAAAAGAATTTCTGATTATTTCTTATCTTGCTAATTTGAATATAAAGGGAAAATCAATTATGGTTGTAATGAATTAATTCATAATACAGATACGTATTTAGCTTCCATATTTCTTTTCAGAAACAGCTCTCTGAGAGTACAATTCTCATATGTTGACTTAAGTAGAATGAAGTGCTTGTTTTCTTTTCGGATAAAAATTTCTCTCTTGGTTTATCTTTAGTTTTATGCTGAAGGAATTTTACATTTATTTTATGACTTAAAAAAATTGCAATTTAAAATAGCCTTTGTGGCTGTTTCTCACACTACAATCTTCATTTCCCAAAGCAGTTTCTGCAAAGTTTAATTAAGATTTGCTTATTAGTTTTCCATCTTTTTCCCTTTTAACACTGCTGTCCTAAATAGTTGCCAAATCAGCTTATTCTGAATTCCTAGACAGATCTTAATTTATATCATATGTTTGCAAAAAATCAAAGCTGTCTTTCTTTCTTTCTCTTTGTCTCTTTTTCACTGTGGCACGTCAATATTTGACAGCTAAAAAATCATCTGTTTTCATTGCTTGCATTCTGTGCATGTCATTTTTGATGCAATTTAGATATTTAGCACATTTAGGCTGCCAGATTTAGCAAATAAAAAAGTAAAGAATATTCAGTTAAATTTGAATTCCAGAGACATAATGAAGTATTTTTTAGTATGTCTAAAATACTTGTACTGACAAAAATACTTGTTGTTTATCTGGAATTCAAATTTAACTTGGTGTCCTGTATTTTATCAGGCAACCTTAACACATTTTACCATATTTGGCAGGATTTGTGTAAACATTCCATTACTTTTTAGATCCTATCTCTTCTCTTTTATACTATTTCCTTTCTTTCTCATTTTTTAGATTACAAAATGAAAAAACAGTAAATTCAGTTGTATAATTTTTGCCATACAGAGAAGTTGTCTTGCTAGGTATGACTCTAGATACTATGTTTACATGTAATACATGATGAGAATAATAATTTTCATATATTGAAGTATATAGGGAAGCCATTCTGGTTTGAATTTGCTCCAGTTTTAGCAGCCTGACCTATGGCCACCAAACATGTATGTACATCTGCTTCCAACATTTTCCCAAAGCAAAGAATGCCCTCTTTAAAGATGGGGACGTAGTGTCTCCCCCTCTGATGCTGATGCCAGTACTTCTTTGAAGATAAGCTTTTCTTCCCAGAGAACTACGGTCAAGTTGACCTGCTGTGTACGTGCTGAACTTTGGCAAAACATCTCCTGTGACTTTGGGAAAAAAAATTATATTCCTGTCATGCTTGATGTGTGTTCTTTGCCCTGAAATGGCCTATAACCATGCTGTGAACCACGCTTCCCTGGAGTGCTTCCTTCCCCGGGTTAAGGGAGCACTTCTGGACTACTCCTCACATTAGGCCCAATAAATATCGTTCTATCTTTCTTATCTATGGATTGGTTATTGATTATTTGTGTCAACATACATTAAAGTTATAAAAAAAATTCAATAGTACAAGTAGCCACAATCTTGATGACACTTTCAGCTCTAAATCTCTAGTTTAAAATTTCATCTCAGAATTTATTTTAAAACCCCCTCGGCAGCTCTTAGGCTTTCTCTCTTGATCAGAGTTGGCTGAGATGGGCTTTCTTCCAGTGACAAGGAGGGGCACGTTAGAATTAGTTTTCTGACCTCTGACTGTCATCAGTAACTTCACTCAGCAGCATTTCTCAAGCGCTGCTCCTCGGATGTGGACCATTAAAGCTAACGGGTGTCTCTGGGGGAGAAGGGTGGTCTGATCCAGTTAGGGCGTTCTGAGTTAAAGGCACACGTCTACTGCAGAACTTCTCTGAAGCTTCAGTGTGCTGTTTCGTGCATCTGTAAGAGGGGACCGCAGTATACTGCTTTTCCCTAATTGTTTTGACCATAGACCTTTCTGTGTGTTTGGCACACCAAGTACGTTTTGTGAGACACCAGAGTTCTGGAAGCACAGTTTGGGAGTTCTGGAGAAGGTTTAAACTCATTTTCATCTGATTTCCAGATCACAGGTGGTTTGACACTAGAAACCAGTCCAGCACAATCTCCGTCAGGCTGCATCAACAGGGCAGATTTCAAACGGTCCACTGTGATCATTGGTGGGTCAATTTAAACAGAATAAACTCAATTAGCAAGTAACAGGGAATAGGGAATAGGAAAGGCATAGGGATTGGAGAAAAGGAAATTTGGAAATAACTTTTGCTGAACACCTACTGTGGTAGTAGAAACCACACGAAATGCCTTCCATGGCTTGTTTACATGATTTTCATAATATGCTCACAACAATAGTGTTATACCCTTTTATAGATGAAGAAACAGGCTCAGAGAAGTCTAGTGATTTGTTTATCGTCACATCTAGTTAAGTTGGCACAACTGTCATCTGATATAGGTTTTTTAGCCTTCAATCCCATACGCTTTCCCTACTCATAGGAATCTACCTAAAGTCAGTTTCTTTTGGCTTCTGCTGTGCCTAAAACTACTCAGACTACTCCTTCAGTTTTGAGAATTACCACTCTCTGGCAGCAATGATTCTTCTCTTTATGAATCACCCGGACAGCTGCTATTTCTGGTAACTTGCAATGACCTCCTCTTTTTGTGATTGATTAATCTGGGATGTTTTACAAATTGCAGATCAGTAACCATTCACGAGGTACGTAAAAGCTCATCAAGTAGGGAAAAGGCAGCTCTTCTCAGTTTGCTGGCTGCCATTTTGAAATCACCTGGGGATTTTCAAAACTACTGGTGTCTAGGTCTTAGCCCCAGAAATCCTGGTTTAACTGATCTGGGGTGTGGCGTGGGCATTGGGATTTTAAAACACTACCTAGGTGATTCTAATGTGCAGTCAGGCTGAAAACCACTGATTTTAGGGATCAAGGTGAACATTATAAGCATTTCCATAAAGAAAAAAGGAAATGTATTAATGATACTTTTTATTTGACAAACTCAGTTTTTCAAATCCCTGCTGAGTCAAAGAATTTTTTCAAATGGACATGAGCAAGTGGAAACTTGGTATCTTTTCTTATTTAAATCATATTTGTAATCAGTTGGGGTACTGTGTAAAATATGTATTTATTTCATTAGTTAGGTTACTGAGTCATTCCCATTTAATCTATAAAACTCATAATCCTCCCCAAACCATGATGGTCTCACATCACATCTCAGTATAGATTTAATTATCGCACTAAGAAAATCACATTATCACAACAGCAGGAAATGTCCCCACAGCAGTGTCTTAAATCTTTTTACTAACGCACTCTTTTCATCTCATATTTGTCTCTCATACCAACACTGTTAGAAATCTCATAAAGTGGACTTAAGCAAACTATTGCCTTCTAATGTAACTACAACAGTTTTCAAACTATTCTTTAATTTTGAATGTTATTTTGTTCTTTTCTAACTTGAAAAATGGAAGAAAAAAGATTCTATTAGATTTTTTTCTAGAAACAATATAGTATAACTTTTATTTTAAAAGCAAATGCTAAAGTGATAGTAACAATAACAACGAGTCTTTATTGAAAAGACCCATTGCCAAATTGCCAAACCGTGACACTGACTGGATATAGTAAGCAAGGGAGAATTTGGATATAATAAAGCTGGTAAACATTTATGGTGCACTAATTGCATCACAGTCATGATCTCATTTAACCCTCCCATCGGTAGTAGGACTTAGATACTATCCCAACTATACAGATGGGGTAATTGAGTCTCAGACAGTAGGCTTGGAACTCAAAGAGTCTGGCTCTAGAGCCTGTAGTCCTAACCTCTATTCCTTATTGCTTTCCTCAAAATGTTAATGTTTTCAGCTTTAGCGACTGAGAGGTTGGTTATGTCAAACAACATACACATATAATTAAGGTAAATTAATAGTTTCAGGGTAGGTGTCAAGGTAATGAGCTTGTACTTAGATATATGTAATTTGGGGTACTGGAATTTTACCTTGAGGTACGTACTTACTCATCAGGCAGCTAACAAAAGGGGTCTGAAATTCAGGAGAAAGCTGAGACTGGAGAAGAAGATGTGGGTACTATACGTATGGAGGTGGTGGTTAAGAAAGTGGTGGTGGGTGAAATAACCAAGTGAGGAAGTATAAAATAAGAAGAGGCTTGAACACTGGATCCTGGAGGAACACCTCTAATTGTGAAGCAGACCAAGCACAGGTGGACTGGGGAGAAGGATGGCAAAATAACTGGAAATAACTGGGAATACATCATTCAGAAACCAAGGGAAGAGATTTTAAGAAAGAAATCACTAATCACTACCAGTGTCAAGTGCAGCAGAAATGTAGTAGAATAAGGTATAGATGAAGGGATCCTGGACTTGCCTTTTAGTAAATTATTAGCAATCTTCCAAGGAATGACTTTAGTATCTTTGTAGGGCTGGAATAGAGATTGTGTGAGCTTATTGAGTAAATGAAAAGTGTTAGTTCAGAAGTAGCTAATGTTTGTGGAGTGCTTCCAATGGGCCATGCACTATCGAAGGGTTTGCATGTTTTTAAATGAGTTAGCTCCACTTAGGGATTCTGTGTGCTCAAGAGCTCACGAGCACACGGAATTAAAGAACTAAAGAGAGAAATAGAGAACATAGAGGCTTAAAAAACCCTTCTTTCAGCAAATGATAGAACAATTAGACCAAAAAAAAAAAAAAAGAGAAAGAAAAAGAGGAAGAACACAGAGAAGCTAAACAACACAATTTTCTACTTTGGTCTAATTTATGTTTACAGAGCACCCAGCAACTGCAAAATACATGTAAGGTGTCCAGCAACACCCTAAGTATTGGAAATTGAACAACACACTTCTAAGTAATCCTTGGTCAAATGAGGAATTTGCAAAGGAAATTAAAAATATTTTGAACTAAATGACAATAAAAATACTATATATCAAAATTTCTGGAGACAACTAAACAGTTCTTCGAGGAAAATTTAGAGCTTGTGGCTTATATTAAAAATCAGTGACTTAAGGTTCCATCTCAATAAATTAGAGACGAGCAAACTAAACTGAAGTAAGTAGAAGGAAGGAAATAATACATGTAAGAGCAGAAAGGAATGACACAAAAATAGACAAAAATAAAGAAAATTAAAGTCAAAGATGGCTCTTTGAAAAGATCAACAAATTTGATAAAATTCTAGATTGATCAAGGAAAATGAAAGACTAAACCCAAATCAGCAATATCAGAAATGAAAGAAGGGTTTTCCATATAAATCATACAGATATTAAAAGGATAAAAGAATAATAAAAACAATAATGTCAACAAATTAGACAATTCAGATAAATTAGACAAATTCCCTGAAAGACACAAATTACCAAAGCTCACTTAAGAAAAAAACAGATAACACAAAGAGCCCTCAATTAGTGAAAGAAATTGAATTAGTCACTTCGCACAAGGAAAACTCTCATTCCACATGGTTTCACTGGTAAATTATACTAAATATTTAAAGAAGAAATAATATAAATTTAATGAAAATGCTTTCAGTAAATGGAAGAGGTGGGAATGTTCTCAAACAATTTCGTAGAGTCAACATTATCCTGAAACCAAAACCAGAGAAGGATGTTGAAACTAAAACCCCCACAATATCCCCATCAACCTAGATGTTCAAATCCTTACCAAAATACTAGCAACTGGATCCTGCAATATGTAAAAAGGAAAACACATCATGACCAAGTGTGATTTATCTCAGGAATGCAAAGTTACATTAACATTAAAAAAAATGTAATTAAATATATTAACAGAATAAAGGAGAAAAACCATGTTATCATTTCAATAGAAGCAGAAAAAATATTTGATAGAACTCAACACCCATTCATGGTAAAAACTCTCAGAAAAGTACGAATAGAAGCGGCATTTCTCCATCTAATAAAAGGTGTCTGTAAGAAATCTACAGCTGACATCATACTTCCTTGGGCAAGTCTGAATATTACTCTCTTGAAACTGGGGACAGGCAAAGAGGCTTGCTCACACTGCTCAACATTGTATGTCACAGACATGGAAAAAAAGGCCAGAAAAAAAATTCATAAGGATCTGAAAGGAAGAGGTAAAACTTTCTTTACTTGCACATGGCACATGTTGTTCACTTAGAAAATCTACATGAATCAAAAATCAACTATTATAATAAATTAATTTTGCCAAGTTGCAGGATACAAAGTTAATAAAATTAATTGTAGTTTTCTATACTGGTAAGTGAAAATTTAAAAAGTCATTTCCAAGAACACTAAAAACATAAAGTATTTGGGAATCAATTTTACAAAAGACGTGCAAACCATCTGCTCTGAAAGTTACAGAACACGGTTGAAAGAAATTTAAAGACAGGCTAAATAAATGAAGAGACATGGATTTGAAGACTCAGTATAATGAAGATGTTATTTATCCCCAAATTTAACTACAGATTCAACATAGTCCAGGTCAAAATTCAAGTAGGATCAGTTTTAGAAATTGGCAAGGTGATTCTAAAATTTATATGGAAAGTAAATCTATTTTAAAAAAGATTATAGTTTAAGAATGTACAGATCATCACTTCAAGACTTACTCTAAAGTTATTGTTATAAAGACAGTGTAGTATTGGTGAAAAGATAGACATATAGATCATAGGAATACCTTAAAAAGTCTGGAAATAGACCCAGACATATGTGGTCAATTGATTTTTGAAGAAGTGCCAAGGTAATCCATCTGGGGAAAGAAAAGTCTCTTCAATAAATCATGTTGAAATACCTGTTATCCATGTGGAAAAAAAAATGAATATCGATCATTCACAGATATACAAAAAAAAAACTGGAAATGGATCATACATAAAAGTAAAAGCCCAAACTTTAAAACTTCTTAAATAAAACATAGCAGAAAAATCTTAGTCACGTTAGATTAATGAACACTTTCTTTGCTAGGATAAATTAGTATAAACCATAGTGTAAGAAAATCATTAAATTGGGCTTTATCAATGTTTTAACCTTTTGATTCCTGAAAAACACTGTCAAGAAATAAAAAGTCCAGCCACAGAATGAGAGGCAATATCCATTCCATACATGAATGACAAAAACAGTTGTATCTAGAATATGTGAAGATCTCTTATAACTTGATAATAAGAAGGCAAGGAAATTTTAAAAAGTGGATACAAGGTTTAAACAGACACTTCACAAAAGAAAATATTTGATTAGCCCATGAAATACTGTCAACATCACAGACATTGGAGAGATGTAATGTAAAATGATAATGAAATTATCATCAGAATGGTTAATACTAAAAAAGATGAAATATACCAATTGTTAGTGAGAATATGGAGCAAGTGAAATTCTAATGCACTATTCAAGGGAGTATAAAATGATACAACCACTTTGGAAAACTATCTGCATTTTTTTTTAAAGTTAAAAATGTACAAGTCATATGACCCAGCCACTCCATTGCTAGGTCTTTACTCATGAGAAATGAAAATTATGTCCACAAAAAGACTTGTACATGAATGTTCAATCCACTTTGTTCACAATATCACTTTTCCCTCCACACATGTATGAGGTTTGAAGGAATTTGGCAGTCCTTTACAGGAGCCTGTCTTTCTGAAGGAGTTCTCCTTCCCCAAGGACTGGGGCAAAAGAGGCATGAATTCATTTCTTGAAATGTGGATTCGTATATTCAGGCTGCCGCTCTACTTAGTAACTGACTGATCCGTCAGTAGTAGAGGCCCTTAATTTCTTAATTATTTCCTAAGTATTTTGAGTGGAGTTATTTGTAAGTCAGTGTTAGAAACGACCCCAAAGTATTACTACTTGGCAAAACAATTAATTTCTGTTTGTGTGTGTGTGTGTGTGTGGGTGTACACAAACTCTTTTGGTTCTGAAGAACAAATTCACAAACACACTTTAGCAAGTTAGGAATATGGTTTGAGAAGTGTCTTTAAAAACTGTCATTTCCAAAATCTAAGCAGTGCTGAGGTAAACACTGATCGAATTTAAAGAAATATGAAATTTGCTTTAAAACAATAGTTTATGTGACCAATCTGAGAATACATATACTTCCTCTTTTAGAGACCTTAGCAAATACGCTCAGAGTGAGGTTTTGGTGTTCAACAACATGGAGAGTGCTGTGATTGTGGTTTATTAAGTACTTCTAAAGTAAGGTTTTATGACATGGCTATCAGTATTGCTGTTGAAAAGGAAACATAATATTAAAAGTTAAAGTCTTTACAGAATAGTTCTAAAATGATGATGTTAAAAGAGTAGTATATAAAAAAGGATGCCAGCTGGCAGAAGAGCTGAAATGTGACTTTCCTTAACAAAGAAGTAATTTAACAGGACAAAGATAAGAAGTTTTACACACACAGTACAATGTCGTGGAAACTTTTTATCCCAGCGATGGCTTCCTTTTTAAGTAACAGGAGCTGCCTTTTGGCTTTTCGAATCTATTTTGTTAACAGAAGGTACTGTAACAATTAACCAGGCTGCTCTAAAAATTGGGGGCAGGCCAGGCAAAATGAGTGAAGCAGTGAAAACAGTCAACCTGAAATTCAGAGTCTTTAAAATTGAAGGTCAGCTATATTTACTTTCTTTATTTCTCTAAGATGTTAGGGTAAGCCTTAATGTTTTATAATGTTTTTCTGAATGTAATTTTTTTCAGGGAAGTAAGCATCTAGCAAGATTAGTATTACTAGATAAGAATTGTTTTTCACACTTTGACAAACCATATGTATGAGTGGTTTAATAAATTTTAAAACATAGCAGATAACCTCAAACTTTAATTTTGCAGTATTAAGGCAAATTTAAAGTAATACATCATTATTCTAATTGAGAGTATTAAAGGAGAGACATTAGCATTTCATTAATCAAGTTCACTGGTAACTATACTTGTTAACTAATAAATATAATAATAATTATAATAAGTATAAAGATGGCTAATATTTCTTGAGCAGTTGCTTTGTGCCAGACATTTTAGTTTTCACATATTTTATCTCCATTAACTTTCACCAAAATTCTTGGTGGTAGTCGTTATTTTACAGATGGAGTAAATAAATAAACGCAGATCAAAGTCTATGTACGTAGTTCCCGAGCCTGCAGTGCGGAGCGGCTGTTTTGGCTTTCTAGCCTCCAAAACTCGAGCTTTTAAACACCATCCTATAGAGCTTCTCTAATATTTTCTGTACCTTTGACGTTGGTGCTCATAGCCAGCAAAAATATTTCCATGTTTCTAAACGTTGCAATTTTATGTAATATCATACGTGAAAATAGTTCTAAAATTCATGGAAAAAAAGAAAAGCATCAATAATTTCCTCTTAGACTTACAATTATAATGCAATAATCTGAGAGGATGAATTTAGTTTTCATTTGGAAATTAAAAGAGAGAGCTCTTTGGGATTCCACACAATCATGTTGTCTTAAGTTTAGCCAAGCCATGTTTTTTTCCTGTACTTTAACAGCTAACGTGAACACAATTTGAAACTGAAAGAGCTCCAGTTAGCGCAGTCTTTCCAGTGAAAAGAACTTCAAATTACTCTGAATGAATAACAGGAAATATTGTGATGGCTTAATAATACTTTGAGGGCAAAAATAATTGTATTAAATAATACTGTGAACTGCTGATTTTAAAATACAAATTTCATTTTAAAAGAGGTTCAAAGATACTCATTGAAAGAAATGCTTGAAGAGAAAAGCCAAATGTGCTCCTAGAGTCAAAATGTCCATGACCATTTTCAACACAGCCATTCAATTATAAAATTAACAATTCAGAATATTTAGGGACAGAACTATATTGTTTCTTTCCTTTTCACTCCTCTTAGGCGTACTAGTATATATGTGAATGATCTCTATCCTTTTGTCCACGTTTATCAGGAACATTCGACATTTTGTTTTTAGTGTAAATAAACATTTATTTTAGAAAAGTTAGAAAAACCTGCATTTGCTTTATTCTTATAGATAACAGTGAACTACATGCAGCTTCTCTCGTGTGCTGTATTCTTTGTGGCAAGACTACAGATTATTTTATTTGATTATATTTCTTTAGTAGTTTTCAAAATTCTTCTTAGAACTTAAAGTAAGAACAGAATAAATCAGCAGACTAGGAAAGATAAATAAAAAATGAGCATCGCAGTTTTAGCTTTATCTTTGTTTACTTTCTGTATCTACAGAAAAATATAATAGTAACTGATTTTTACAATGATAACTTTGAGACATTTCAAATTCTAAGTAGCGCATTAGAACAGAGTATTTGTTACGTGAGATCAAGAATAATCCTTTGAATCTCACTGGCGCTAATGTTCAACATTTTCAAGTTGCCTTTCTTTGCTTCTCATTCAAATACTATACAAATGCTGATATTTGCATAGTTCATATGAACTAATATATGAAAGAATTTCCCCAAATATGAATAAATTAATATTCCATGAGTCTTTTCTCTTTTTAACTTTGTGACTCAGTCAATCATACTTCACATTTTTTACAAGTATTTTTTTCTGGTTCTTAAAGATATTTTTATTATAAAAAGTATGGAAATCACAGATCAAGGGAAGGAAGAAATAAATTTCTCATAATCAACGTTATGATTTACTTTCAAGACAAAATGAGCATCTCAGTCACATGAACAGATTTGTGTGTTTATATGTCCTCCTGTCGTAAACGGGCTGCTCTGAACCCCACACAAAACATTTCCGTTCTTTCTGTTCCATGATTTGATGCATGACACCGCCTTTAAATTATGTATTTTTGTGCTTCGAAATTCACTCTAGCTCTTCTTTGTTTTATATTTTATAACTTAACTATCTTTCAGAAGTTTTGCTGCAACGTTTGGTCGGAAACATCACAGGCTTTGCCTCCATTCTGTGGTCCGTCTCTTGCTGGAGTGTTATATAAAAGGAAAATTATTAATTTTTTCTAAGTCATTCATGGATTTATTTAAATACAGTAAATCCCTATGACACTCTCCAGTGGAATCAGTGACTAGACGATGAATTAAGAAAACATCCAAAGCTGGAATGCAAGTGGGCGTGAAGACTCAGATTGCTGAGAGAAAAAAAATTATTAATCTGTCAATCAAAATACAGTGTATTCTATGGTGTCAATTACAAATTATTCACTTTTATTTTCTTAATTTGCCATATGAAAAAGTTATAACAGAAGAGAGGACATTTAATTTTACATACTGAATGCGCAACTGTATTCTTTTAAAAAATTCTCCGTTGTGTAAAACTTGTCAGAGTAGTAACACATTATTTAGAGTATGCACTAGACAGGGCACATCAGCAAACATTGAAAAACCCTACAAATGTGGGATATTGTTGTTAAGCCTAAACTTCTTAAAGATGGTAATGTTTTTGCCTAAATCTTTTCATTTGCAGCCATTAAATCAATTTCTAATGTGGAGATATTTAATGAAATCTCTCACAATTTTATGACTTGAGAATATTTTCCAACAAAACAGAAAATTAATGAAGCACCAAAATGGTTATTTCTAGATTATTCAATAGTTCTAAATTTTAATTGGAGTACATTTGGTAGAATATTTTAACCCAGTCAGGAGTTTTCAGGTTGCAGATTTCCAGTTCCAGAGTAGGTCTTTTAACAAAGCTGAGCCATTTGACATGGTGGGAAATCCTTAGTGAGGATAGGCCAATCGCAGGAGCCTCACCCTGGCAGAATTATTTAGGTGAAAACCGGGGGACATGGAGATAAGTTTCCTGCCCTCCTCTCTTCTGGGAGAGGAGAAGACGGTGAAGTTGGCTCTTAAGGAACAGTCAGGGTGATGGCAAGCTGCCTCCTGGTGGAGTCTGCTGTTGACAGGCAGTGACATGAGAAAGGAGTCAGGTGCTACCCGCATTCCTGTTCTTTTTTCTGTTAGGTTTTTGGCTCCTAGTCAGCAGCTCTCACATTGTTGTTCTCTGCATTTAGGGTTCCACTTTTGTGCAGTAATTGTTAGGAGCATGAGCTTTAAAGCCAGACTTACTGAATTTTTAATCCAACTTTGTGCTTCTTTTTTTTTTTTTTTTTAAACATTTTATTTTTTCCTTTTTCTCCCCAAAGCCCCCCGGTACATAGTTGTGTATTCTTCGTTGTGGGTTCTTCTAGTTGTGGCATGTGGGACGCTGCCTCAGCGTGGTCTGATGAGCAGTGCCATGTCCGCGCCCAGGATTCGAACTAACGAAACACTGGGCCGCCTGCAGCGGAGCGCGCGAACTTAACCACTCGGCCACGGGGCCAGCCCCCAACTTTGTGCTTCTTAAGGTAAATTGCTTATCTTCCCTTTCAGGGCCGACGTGAGTTAGAGCCATCCAAATAAAGCATATTTGAATCACATATTTCACCACATAGCTGAAGAAACCGTATCTGTATTCTTCCATTAGAAGTAAATGAAGGTTACCTGAACTACTGATATTTGCACACACAATTCAAGGCACAGAGAGTGATTTTAGAAAATCACTTATTAAGGCACTAGTGGAGATTATTTACACATTTCATGATTACCTCTGATGCAAATTTTTAAAAAATGCTTTAAAATTAATGCACTGTAGAATCACCACTTGTAAAATTAACTATGTTAATGTGTGTTCAGGTCATTGAGGGCTTGTTTGCTGTGCACTGTGCCCCATCTCATTTGCTTTTGTGTCTCCAGTATCCAGCCCTATGCTCTGCACAAAGTAGGCATCAATAAACGTCTGCTGCACAATAAACGAGTCAATGCAAGAATTCAGTTGAGGTATTTGTAAATCCAGATTGGTATGTGCACAAATAGCACAAGTGGTTAGAAGGAAAAATCAGAATAAATTTGCAACATAAAGGCTCATATTAATTTTTTATTTCCTTATTCAAAGAGCATGTAGTTTATAAAATGTAGCATTTGAGATTTCCAAGCACGATATACCTTCTGGAGTTTCCAAATAGTCCAGAATACAAAGATCAATGAGCGGTCCATAGATTAGGGGACATGTAAATAAACTAATAATTAAAATGTTATAAATCTTCTGATAAAGAGAAAAATGAGGTGCTATGGGAGCAGACAGAAGAGGCACCCACCTGAGGCTGTGCTGACAAGTGGCAGACAGGAAAAATATTGTTCCAGGAAGAGTCTTGTCTACATTCCTATCCTAATTTGATCCACTGTCAAAGGTAAATCTGGTCAATCTGGGTAATGCGGTGAATCTGAAGTCCCTGCTAAACTTGAGAGTCAGCACGGGGTCACCTGCTGGGGTGCCTTCTCAGGGAATCCTGGCCATAACCTCCAAGGCTCAACTTCGTGTAGAAGACCTGTCAATACCAGCTTTATCCACCTAGACACCCTCATTTCAAGAATGTCAAAGGAATGTGAATATATGAATATGATTGTATTGCTATGAAAGGAATTCATATACACTTTGCCTTAAAATATGAAATGACTGTACCTGCTTTTTTAAAAAGCAAATAATAAATAATATAACTCAAATTAAATTGTTGATGACCTTCTGGGACTTTCCTTGCACAGGAATTAAACTAATATTACTTAATATCTGCCTTTGTGGCAAATTTGCAACAAAACCCTATTCTTATGATAAATTGTAATCTCCTTGCATGAAAGAATGTAAGTTAAGTCCAATCAATATATACTTAAACGCTAGGTGCTCTGTCATTTTCTGTTTGTTATATGCTGTTAACACAACAAACAGAATTATGTTCTGATATTTTATATTGGTTTATTCTTTCTTTTCTTTTTTTAAGTTAATTTTTATTAAGTTTATAATAGGTTACAATCTTGTGAAATTTCAGTTGTACATTATTGTTTGTCAGTCGTGCTGTAGGTGCACCCCTTTACCCTTTGTGTCCAAACCCACCCTCCTTTCCCCTGGTAGCCGCTAATCTGTTCTCTTTGTCTACAGGTTTCAATTCCTCATATGAGTGGAGTCGTTTTGATTTGCATTTCCCTGATGATGAGTGATGATGAGCATCTTTTCATGTGCCTATTGGCCATCCGTATATCTTCTTTGGAGAAACGTCTGTTCATGTCTCCTGCCCATTTTTTGATCAGGTTGTTTGATTTTTTGTTGTTGAGTTGTGTGAGTTATTTATGTATTATGGAGATTAACCCTTTGTCAGATATATGACTTGCAAATATTTTTTCCAAATTAGTAGGTTGTTTTATTGTTTCAATCCTGTTTTCCCTTGCCTTTAATCTGATGAGATTCTTTAGAAGAATCTCTTTAATCTGATGAGGTCCCATTTGTTTATTCTTTCTACTGTTTCCCTTGTCTGAGAAGACATGGTGTCCAAAAAGATCCTTTTAATACTGATGTCAAAGAGTGTACTGCCTATATTTTCTTCTAGAAGCCTTATGGTTTCAGCTCTTACCTTTAGGTCTTTGATCAATTTTGAGTTTATTTTTGTGAATGGTGAAAAAGGATAGTCAATTTTCATTCTTTTACATATGGCTTTCCAGTTTTCCCGGCACCATTTGTTGAAAAGACTTTCTTTTCTCCATTGTATGCCCTCAGCTGATTTGTTGAAGATTAGCTGTCCATAGATGTGTGGTTTTATTTCTGGGCTTTCAATTCTGTTCAATTGAACTGTGCATCTGTTTTTGTACCAGTACCATGCTGTTTTGATTACTATAGCTTTGTAGTATGTTTTGAAGTCAGGGATTGTGATGCCTCCAGCTTTGTTCTTTTTTCTCAGGATTGCTTTAGCAATTCGGGTCTTTTGTTGTCCCACATGAATTTTAGGATTCTTTATTCTATTTCTGTAAAGAATGTCGTTGGGATTGTGATTGGGATTGCATTGAATCTGTAGATTGCTTTAGGTAGTATGGACATTTTAACTATGTTTATTCTTCCAATCCATGTACATGGAATGTCTTGCCATCTCTTTATGTCATCATCCATTTCTTTCAGGAAAGCCTTGTAATTTTCGTTGTATAGGTCTTTCACTTCCTTAGTTAAATCCACCCTGAGGTATTTTATTCTTTTTGTTGCAATCGTGAATGGTATTCTGTTCTTGACTTCTTTTTCTGTTAGTTCATTATTAGAGTATAGAAATGCTACTGATTTATGTAAGTTGATTTTATACCCTGCAACTTTGCTGTAGTTGTTTATTTCTAAAAGTTTTCCAATGGATTCTTTGGGGTTTCCTATATATAAGATCATGTCATCTGCAAACAGCGATAGTTTCACTTCTTCCCTTCCTATTTGGATTCCTTTTATTCCTTTCTCTTGCCTAATTGCTCTGGCCAAAACCTCCAGTACTATGTTGAATAAGAGTGGTGATAGAGGGCATCCTTGTCTCGTTCCTGTTTTCAGGGGGATGGTGCTAAGTTATTGCCCATTGAGTATGATGTTGGCTGTGGGTTTGTCATATATGTCCTTTATTATGTTCAGGTAATTTCCTTCTATCCCCATTTTGTTCAGAGTTTTTATCATAAATGGCTGTTGGATCTTGTCAAATGCTTTCTCTGCATCTATTGAGATGATCATGTGGATTTTATTTCTCAGTTTGTTGATGTGGTGTATCACGTTGGTTGATTTGCAGATGTTGAACCATCCCTGTGTCCTTGGTATGAATCCAATTTTATCATGATGTATGATCCTTTCGATGTATTGCTGAATTCGAGTTGCCAAAATTTTGTTGAGAATTTTTGCATCTATGTTCATCAGCGATATTGGCCTGTAGTTCTCCTTTTCCATGCTGTTCTTGTCAGGCTTTGGTATCAGCATGATGTTGGCCTCATAGAATGTGTTGGGAAGTGTTCCAGCCTCCCTAATTTTTTGTAATAGCTTGAAAAGTACAGGTGTTAAATCCTCTTTGAAAGTTTGGTAAAATTCCCCAGGAAAGCCGTGTGGTCCTGGGGTTTTAATCTTTGGGATGCTTTTGATTGCTGTTTCAATCTCCTTCCTTGTGATTGGTCTGTTCAGATTGTCTGCTTCTTCTTGACTTAGCTTTGGGAGATTGTAAGAGTCGAAGAATTTATCCATTTCCTCTAGGTTATCCATTCTGTTGGCATACAGTTTTTTGTAGTATTCTCTTATAATCCATTGTATTCCTGCAGAGTCTGTTGTTATTTCTCCTCTTTCATTTCTGATTCTTTTTTATTTGAGCTTTCTCTCTTTTTTTCTTTGTAAGTCTGGCTAGGGGTTTGTCAATTTTATTTATCTTCTCAAAGAACAAGCTCTTTGTTTCATTGATCCTTTCTACTGCCTTTTTTGTTTCAATAGCATTTATTTCTACTCTGATTTTTATTATTTCTCTCCTGCTGACTTTGGGCTTTGTTTGTTCTTTCTCTAATTCAGTTAGGTGTAATTTGAGATTGCTTATTTGGGATTTTTATTGTTTGTTAAGGTGTGCCTGTATTGTGATGAATTTCCCTCTTAATACAGCTTTTGCTGTATCCCATATGGGTTGGTATGGCGTATTATCATTTTCATTTGTCTCCAGATATTTTTTGATTTCTTCTTTAGTTTCTTCAATGATCCATTGTTTGTTCAATAGCATATTGTTTAGGCTCCACATCTTTGTCGCTTTCTCAGTTTTTTTCTTGTAATTAATTTCTAGCTTTATAGCATTATGATCAGAGAAGATGCTTGTTATTATTTCAATTTTTTCAAATTTATAGAGGCTTGCCTTGTTTCCCAACATATGGGCTATTCTTGAGAATGTTCCGTGCGCACTTGAGAAGAATGTGTATTCTGCTGTTTTTGGATGGAGTGTTCTATATATGTTTATTAAGCCCAACTGTTTTAGCTTTTCATTTAATTCCACTGTTTCCTTGTTGATTTTCTGTCTGGATGATCTGTCCAATGATGTGCGTAGGGTGTTGAGGTCCCCTACTAGTATTGTGTTATTTTTGATGTCTTCTTTTAGGTTTGTTAATAGTTTCTTTATGAACTTTGGTGCTTCTGTGTTGGCTGCATAGATATTTATAAGCATTATTTCTTCTTGATGAAGTGTCCCTTTGATCATTATATACTGACCCTCTATGTCTCTCTTTACCTGCCTTATCTTGAAATGTCTGATGCAAGTATTGCCACACCTGCTTTCTTTTGTTTGCCATTAGCTTGGATTATCATCTTCCACCCCTTCACTCTAAGCCTGTAGTTTTCATTGGAGCTGAGGTGTGTTTCCTGGAGTCAACAGATTGTTGGATCTTGTTCTTTAATCCATCTTGCCACTCTGTTTCTTTTTATTGGAGAGTTCAATCCATTTACATTGAGGGAGATTATTGATGCATGAGGGTTTAATGCTGTCATACTGTCACTCATTTTCTGGTTTTCCCGCATTTCCTTTGTTTCTCGTCCTGTGTGTTTTGGCCTACCCATTGACTTCTGCAGTTTCTTAAGCTGGGTTTCTTTGTTTTTTCCTTATTTATTTTTTGTGTCTCTGTTTTGTTTTTTAGTTTAGTGGCTAACATGAAGTTTGTATTCAGAATATCATGCATAATATAGTCCATTTTCTGGTGGCCCCTTATTTCCTTAGCCTAAACTGATTCAGTCCCTTTCCTCCTCCCCTCCTAAGTTATTATTGTCATCTCTTATTCCAACCAGTATTGTGAGTTTGTGGCTAAAGTGACAAGAGTGTCTTCTTTTTGGTGTTTCCCTTCCCTTTATCCTAATGCTATAGTTGAATATTTGCTATCCTATTCTGATTCTATTAGTCTCCTTACTCTGTGTTTTGTGAACCCTTTCTTTCTTTTTTCAGGTATGAGGGCCTTCTTGAGGATTTCTTGTAAGGAGGTCTCGTGGCTATGATGTCTCTTAGCTTTTGTTTGTCTGGGAAAGATTTAATGTCTCCCTCATATGTGAAGGATATCTTTGCTAGATAGAGTATTCTTGGCTGAAGATTTTTATCTTTTAAAGTTTTGAATATGTCATTTCAATCTCTCTTAGCTTGTAAGATTTCTGCAGAGAAATCTGCTGAAAGTCTGATAGGGTTTCCTTTGTAGGTTATTTACTTCTGCCTTGCTGCCCTGAGTATTCTTTCTTTGTCATTCACTTTTGCCAGTTTTACTCTATGTGTCTTGCAGTAGGTCTTTTTACATTGACAAATCTAGGAGATCTGAAAGCTTCCTCCACACACATTTCTCTCTCAATCCCTAGATTTGGGAAGTCCTCTGCTATTATTTCTTTGAGCACACTTTTTGCTCCATTCTCCTTTTCTTTGCCCTTGGGGCTACCTATAATTCTTATGTTGCATTTCCTCATTGAGTCAGCTATTTCACAGAGATTTTTTTCATTTCTTTTTATTCTTAGTTCTCTCTCTTCCTCTCTCTGGAGCCATTCAACCTGTCTATCTTCGATTATCCTGATTTGCTCCTCTATGGCATCCACACAGGCATTCAGGGAATCCATATTATGTTTTATTTCTTCCATTGTATTTTTCATCTCTACTATTTCTGATTGATTCTTTATAATTTCAATCTCTTTTGTGAAGTAACTCCAGAAGTCATTGACTTGTTTCTCTATATTTTCCTTTACCTCATTGAGTTTTTTGATAATAGCTACTCTGAATTTGTTGTCGTTTAGTTTACTTATTTCTGAGTCCTCAGGACATAATTCTGGGTGCTTGTTTTCCCTCTGGTCTCGAGTTTCTATGAACTGTCTGATACTAGAACAGTTTTTCCCCATAGTGATATTATTCGCTTGTAGGTACAGCCTGTTGTCACTAGTTGGGGGTTGAGAGATGCTTATTCTTAGCCCCTCACCTTTAGCCAAGATGGTGTGGCACAGTGTGCACTGGCTGGGGCACTTTCTCTTGTGCACAGACCCGGGTTTCCTAACCAGCTCTCGCTATCTGGTCTCCTTGGATCTTGGCTTGATGAGGTCACCCCACATGAAAGATTTTGGCCTGTCAGAGGTTTTCCATCTGGGCTGCAAGGGCGTGAGGGAGTCCTGGGTGATCCTGCAGATGCGTGACCCCTCCACCGCTCCTTCCCTTATGGAGCCTCCCATGGCAACGATCCCAGTCTTTAAGGGAGGGAGTGAAGTTCTCTCTTACCCCATTCTAGCTCCTCTGAGGGAGGTTCCAGCCTCTCCACCCTCCGTGGTTTGGCTGCCGTGACTCTCCAAGGATTCCTGTGCTATTAGGATTTTTTTTTTTTTTGGAATATGGTTGCTCCTTTTTGTTGTATGTTGGAGGGGAGAGAGTCCCCAGCAAGCTCACTCTGCCGTGATGCTGACGTCACTCTATATAGGTTTATTCTTAATTTTAATGATTCCTCCAAATACCCAGCAGTGGTATCTTCTATTCGTGTTTTATCTTCAAATATAAAAGATAGGCTTACTTTTTCAGTGATAATGAAAAACTCAATTGTGTATATAATACGTAGAATTACACCAAAGACTAAGTATTGAGTTGTGGTGGACACCATGTGAGACAGCAAATTAAAACAGAAGGAAAGGCACAATCTGAGAGGGAAGAGAAAAAGCAGAAGTGAGGAGTATCATTTCAATGTGGAAGAGTTTCAAGTTGTAATAGATGCCAATAGAATTTGGAGTAAAAAAAGATCATCGAATTTATCAACAAAAGAAAAAAGGTATAAAACTTAAAGAGAGTAATGTTAACATGTATATGAAGAATGACTAAGGATAGAAGTTAGATCTTAAGGGGTTAGAAGAATGTTTACATAGAAAATTATAGCCAACATAGGCTAGAATCCTTGGCAATTAGTGTGGCCCAGATTGTAGTTGCCATCTAACATTCACACCCCTCTTACTTCTGGCTAAAAGACTATATTTACAAGCCACATTTGCAGGTTGGTGACCAAGTTCTGGCCAATGTGATGTAACAGGGAGTGTTTGGGGAATTTCTAGGGAGAACCAGGAAGGCAGCTTAAAGAAAGCTGGATAGGACACTGCGTTATCATTTTCCTCTTTCTCCTACTTCATGTCTGGATGCCGGTGCAATGGCTGGAGCTATAGTAGCTGTCTTAGACTAAAGGGGTGACCTTGAAGATAAAATCTGAGGAAGGTAGAACAGAAAAATAAGAACCTGGATTTCAGAAGCCACTGTGGATTTGCCATACAAGCCATAGATTTCAAGCACATCTTCTTTTATTTAAAATAAAAATAAAGTTCTATCATGTTTAAGGAAATATTATTTTTCATTTCTGTTTACAGCTGAACTTAATCCTTCTCAAAGAGACTGATTCTGTAGCTCCAGAGCCCTTGAATTTCTGTGAAGTAGGCTTCTAAAGGGAAAGAGAAAGGAAAACTACGATTTGATAATTTGAATCTTTTCAATACATATCAATGAATTGTTCTGCTTTAAATTAAGAAGATGAAGCCGATCATGAGCTGTTTTTCATTGTTAGTGAACATACGTGTGGTCTTGAAGGAAGACTTTGCATACAGAGATTGACCACAGGTTTCCTGAAGCACATGAGCTAGGTTACACTGTGGCAAGGACAAAGACCAAAATTTCAATACCTTAAAACCACAGGATTTATTTCTTGCTCAAAGAACATGTCCAACTTGGGTTTATGGCAGCTCTTTTCCGTGTAGTCCCTTCATACCTTTGCACAGAAAGAGAAGAAAGAGCTGGGTAGTTGGGCACCAGTATTCACTGCTGGGGACACACATCTCCCCCCACATTTCATTGTCAGTACTACTTCTATGGCTACAACTGACTTCAAGGGGTAGGGAAGTAGAGTCCTCCTTGTATCCAGAAGTAGAAGAAAAGTGGGTATTGGGGAACATTGGTAATATCTTCTAGTGCCCTACTAAAATGTGAAAGAATCTATATGAAAATGTTTAATGCACAATAATACCTTTTTTTTTTTAACCTTTGGTTACAAAAGTTCATTATAATTAGTTTAATTTCCTAAAAAAGATTATCCTGTATAAAGAAAAAAATAAAACATTTCCAGATAATTTCTATAAAACTAAACTCTTTGGCAAGTGTAAGGCAATTTAACTAAAAGTAACAAATATCTTTGCTTGAGAAGGAGATGAGCACTAAGCCATAAGGATTCACAGGTTCCCACGTGTGTTTATTCATCTGTTCATTCAGTAGTCAGGGATGGAGCATCTCCTAAGTACAGTTCAGAGAAGACCTATTGAAACCAAGGCATACGGAGAAGGATTTGAGAAGGGAACTGGACGTGACTCCAAATATTTCTAGAATTCTCACTCAAAATATAATTTTATTCAGAATATACCAACTAAATTATAGCCTCCAAATACATTTAAGTTATCAGGTAGTTCTTGGAAACTAATGACATCACCATGATTAAAATATTGCAGTGATATTTATCCCAATTGGAGAATTTTAAAAAGAATATATCTAAGTATACAAATAAGATTTCTCTGTGGGTAGGGTCCTGAGAAGACTTTCCTGGCCAGCTAATGCTAGCTAGCTGCATAAAAATTTTATAACAACAATGCGACAATGTGGCTATTTTTCACAAAATACAAGATTCACTGGCATTTTAATTCAAAAGTCATCAAGCTAATTATTTTGTTTCCTTAAAATGGTATTTATTGAGCTGCTCTAAGTAAAGTATCACTGTACCAGAATTTCTCATGACAGATTCATGGCAATATAAGGCAACATTTTAAATAACAACTTGGGAAAAATCTATGATGGAAAATATCTCAGTAAAAAAGTTGACAATTATGCTTTATGTTCTAAATGTGTTGGCATAACAATTTTGGAAATATGTGAAAAGTATTTTTCCCATTCTGATTATTCCTTCAGGATAGATAACTTGAAATGGAAATATTAGTTCAAAGGGTATGAAAACAAATTTAAATGAACAAGTTCAATATACACTTTCAAATTGCTTTCAGAAACTGATACTAATTTATACTGCAATATGTAATCAGTCTATTGATAGCTCTTTAATTTGGTTTAGTAATCTTATCAAAAATTACTGTATTTTTTTGCTATTTCTTCCACTGCTTTTATAATAAGAAAATCTCTCCTCATTCAGAAACCACATTATTATTTATCTATATTTAATTCTAGTGTTACAATTTGTTTTACTCTCTTGCCTCTTGATCTAGTTATTTAGTATTTACTTGTCTTACTTGTTCTTTCCTTCACACCTTTGAACCTAGAATAGTGCATTCTCATGGTCATGGTAGATATGGTATAAATATTTCCAGAATAAATGGTCATTATGGTTGTTTTTATCTTTAAAACATCTAATGAATTTACTATGGCTTAGCATGTTCCAAATCAATTTTGTTTTATGCAGCTTATTATTTTTTATTATGAAAACATAGCTGCTTTAATTTTGTGGGGTTTTCTCTGTTGTGTTCAAACCATTTGGTTAAAAATGTCATTAACACTTCATTCCCTACTAATTAAAACTATAATACTTCAGTTTGCCAAGCAACATTATCAGTAGACTGTCAACAGAAAAGGATTTTTACTTCAAAATTGAATGTGAAAAAACAATTTTGGCATGGCATTCCTACAATGAGTTGTTCTATTGTCATTATTTCTGGTTCCCTAAAAGTGGTTGCTTTTTACAAAACACACAGTTTGATAATGATACAGATAGAAAAGAGCAGGTGTTTCATGAGACCCTATAATGAAACAGTTGCAATGAATGCTAGTTACAGAAGAACAATTTTGAAAAATTTGTCTATAGCCTTAGTCCTTGGTATTTTTCTCTGAAGTATATATTGGGGTACTTTTTTTTCCAAGTGATAATTTAAGTATTTTATTTTATTTTTCCCTTTTTATTGTAAAATAAAACAAAAAATAAATGTATACTTCACTGAATTTTTTTAAGGTGAACACTCTTGTAACATCATCCAGGTCAAGAAATAGGACCTTGCCAGCAATCCCAGAAGCCCCTCATTGTTCTGATCCCAACCATGGTCCTCATTCTCCCTCTGACAATAACTATTATCTTGGTTTCCACAGATTTCAAATTCCGGTGTTTCTTTGCGGTTTATCCCCCAAATATGCATCCTTAAATCCACAATTTAGCCTTTACACATTATATGTTAAAGCTTTACAAAATGTTATCTTTGTTCCAGTTTCTCAGAGGGAAGAGTGGAGTGACAGTTTCCATTTCTTGCTAAATAGAAAATCTTTAAAATAGAAAAGGTTATACTTCTAAGTCCTTCTTGAATGGAATTTACATTGCTCTCCTACTCACCCAAAATAGAGACAATCACTAATAACACTTTTTAGAAGAAATTCATTTAAAAAAGGTTTCAATGACAGTCAATATTGTCATAGAAGGAATCAAAACTTTTTATAATTTATTTTTTATAGCACATTTCTTTGTGCAGGCCACACAAAATTTTTGTCACTACCAATGATCTCAACCTATATACCCATGAGGGAAAAGAAAACATGTATGTTTTAAACATCAAGGGACAGTGGAGAAAAGAAGTCAGAGAAAACTGTCCGGTTTTGAGTAGGGAGCATTAGATAAGCTCAGGCCAAAAATTAATGTAAGTGGTACCAATTTCTTTTTCTTTATTTTTTGGACAAATATTTTTATTGAAGAATAAAACAATATGGAAAAGTGCACACATTACCAGTGTATAGCTTTATAAATTTTTATAATGGGATGATTTTGTCTTTATTTATGGCTGAGTAGTATTTCATTGAATATATTTACCACATCTTCTTTATCTATTCATCAGTTGATGGGCACTTGGGTTGCTTCCACATCTTGGCTATTGTGAATAATGCTGCAATGAACATAGTGGTGCATAAGTTTCTTTGAATTGTTGATTTCAAGTTTTTTAGATAAATACACAGTAGTGGGATAGCTGGATGGTATGGTATTTCTATTTTTAATTTTTTGAGGACTCTCCATACTATTTTCTATAGTGGTTGCACAAGTTTGCGTTCCCACCAGGAGTCTATGAGGGTTCCCTTTTCTCCACATCCTCCCTAACATTTGCTATTTTTTGTCTGGGTAATTATAGCCATTCTGACCAGTGTAAGGTGATATCTCATTGTAGTTTGATTTGCATTTCCTTAATATTAGTGATGTTGAACATCTTTTCATGTGTTCATTGGCCATCTGTATATCTTTTTTGGAAAAATGTCTGTTCATATCCTCTGCCCATTTTTTGATTGGGTTGTTTGTTTTTTTTGTTGTTGAGTGATATGAGTTCTTTATATATTTTAGATATTAACCCCTTGTCAGATATATAATCCGCAAATATTTTCTCCCAGTTTGTGGGTTGTCTGTTCATTTTGTTCCTGGTTTACTTTGCCTGGCAGAAGCTCTTTAGTCTGATGTAGCCCCATTTGTTTACTTTTTCTTTAGTTTCCCTTCCCTGAGTAGACATAGTATTCAAAAAGATGCTGCTAAGACTGACATCAAAGAATGTACTGCCTATATTTTCTTCTAGGAGTTTTATGGTTTCAAGTCTTACCTTCAAGTCTTTAATCTATTTTGTGTTAATTTTTGTGTATAGCATACGATAATGGTCTACTTTCATGTTCACAGAAACGATTTTGATTAAAATTACTTTGCTCAATTTAGGGAAGAATTAATATCCTTATAATCATGAGGATTCTAATCATGATTTATCATTCCATTTATTTATATCTTCTTCACTTTATCTCAGTAATGTTTGGCAATTATTTTATAGAGGACTTGCTGGTCTTTTGTTAGATTTAACTCTAAGTATTTGAACTAGCCCACTTAAGACTAAATAAAACATATCAGTAGAAAGGTCATTCCTGGCTGGAAACAAATGACAGAGGAAACTAGCCATGGTATTATGTAAGTAGTTACTCTCTTCGAATACTAAGAAAAGAACTCCTCCCACCATTTTTGATGAGTATATATAAATTGCAAATATTTAAGGAACAATCATACCTATCTAATGCACATTCAAGTAGCTGCCTTAATTTCATTGTTCACATCTGTTTTAATATAGTCATCTAATAATAGAAAGTGGGAGCTGGAAGAAAGCCCCTTCAAAGGTCTAGAAAGTCTCTGGCACTACTAATTTTTTAGGGCATTGTATTAGTTTGCTAGGGCTGCCATAACAAAGTGCCATGGACTGGGAAGCTTGAACAGACATTTATTTTCTCACTCCTCTAGAGGCTGCAAGTCTGAGATGAAGGTGTCGGCAGGGCAGTTTCTTCTGAATCTTCTTTGCTTGGCTTGTTGATGGCTGTCTTCCTCTGGTGTTTTCCCATGGTCTTCCCTCTGTGTCTGTGTCCTAGTCTTCCTTTCTTATAAGGAGACTGGCCATACTGGATTGGGGCCCACCCCTCATTTTACCTTCATTACCTCTTTAACGGCCCATCTCCAAACACAGTCACATTCTGAGGCACGGCGGGTTGGAACAGGTATCTTGCCATAATTTTTTAAAATGATGGTGCATGAAAACAGTAAAAAAACAGAATACTCTTAATTTTTTTTATTGTGCCAGTGTAACTGTAATCCAGCTACAACTGTGCTATTGTAAAAAAATTGCTTTTTTTGCAAAGTCACTCGATATTGTGCTTCTGCTCTCTTCCAATGGTGTGTCTGTTCCAGACCTGGTTCTTGGACATCTTTCTTCTCTACTTTACTCATTTCCTTGATAGCAGTTCTACTGCTTTCCTTACCATGTATGTACATGTCCTGAGGACTTCCAAATTTATATCTCCAGATCTTTCCCCAGGATTCCTTACGTATGAACACCACTACCCACTCAAAATCTCTCCATGGAGGTCTGAAATGCATCTCAGACTGAACATGTCCCAAACCAAATTCCTTTCCTTTCTTCCAAACCTGCTTCTCTTTCTGTCTTCCATATATCAGTTAGTGACAGCTCCATTCTTCCAGCTGCTCAGGATAAAACCATTGGGTGCCCTCTTCAACTCCTTTCCTATTCTTTTGACTTGTATTTAATCCAACAGCAAATTCTATTGATTCTAACTTTAAAATACAGTCAGAAACTAATTCTTGCTACCTACTCCATAATTTCTCTAGCTCATGCCTCCTTTACCTCTTGCCCAGGTTATTGTTGATGTCCTCATTGTTTGCCCTGCTTCCACCCTTGCTACCTTCATGAGTTCAGCAGTCAGGGTGATCCTGCTGAAACCAAAGTCAGATCATGCCAGTCCATTGCTGCAGCCCCTCCAGTGACTTCCCCCTTATTTCAATAAACCTGAGCCAGCATAATGATCTACAAAAGTTGGTTCTCAAATACCTGTATGGCCTCATCTCTGACAGCTCTCCCCCTCACCCATTCAGCTCCAGCTACATGGGCCCCTTTGCTATTCTCTGGACAGAGACAGGGAAAACACTGTGGTTCCCCTGCCTTGAAAGTCCTTTCCCCGTATATGTGTATGGCTTAGTTTCTATGCTTCCTTCAGGTCTTTATTCAAATGGCATCCTCTCCATGAGACTTTCCTTGACTGTGCTATTTATGCTCCTCCCTGTATTCCCTCTTTTTTCTTTATACCACTTATCACCATTTAAAATACTATACAAGGAAGTTATTTATTTTGTTTTATATCTGTCCTCTGCACACCAGTGTAGGACCTATGTAGATAGGAACTTTCATTTATTTGATTCAGTGATGGATTCCATGCATCTAAAAATGATGTACTCAGTCTTAATCCAAATATTTGGATTAAGCTTTTTAAGATTAAAATGTATACTGTGAAAAATTGTAAAATTATTTACTTTTCCTATATCAGCTTTAATTTTTATAAACATACAATTAATTCCTTTGTAAATTAACAGGTATTCAGCTGTTTTTCACTTTATCACAAGTAAAACAAAAATTTAGGAACTGGCTACCAAGAATGCATAAGTGAAATCATTTTTAAAAAGATCTATTAATGAAAGAATTTTGGTAGTATTTATTGAGGTGAAAGGAAAGTTGGTCTAAAATATACCATGGTATATTAACAATATGATGACATAAAAATACATGGGGCATTTGACTTTCTGTATCTCACTTATTTCACTTAGCACAAGTGGAAGATAAAAACAACAACAATAACGACAAACACATACATACAAACAGAGATTGTTAGACTAGTGGTTACCAGAGGGGAAGGGGGGAAGGAGGAGGGAAAAATGGATGATTAGGCACATGTGTGTGGTGATGGATTGTAATTAGTCTTTGGGTGGTGAACATGATGTAATCTACACAGAAATCAAAATATAATGATGTACACCTGAAATTTACAAAATGCTATAAACCACAATAAAGAAATACATAGGGCATTTTCTCCTTTGTGTCTGAGACTGAGAAAATTAGTTGTTTTGGTTTTCTTTCTTCCTTTCTTCTTCCTTTTTTCATTGAGGTTACATTGCTTTATAATATTATATAAACTTCAGGTGTACATCATCATGTTTCTGCTTCTGTATAGATTGCATAGTGTTCACTGCCAAAAGTCTAGCTTCCATCTGTCACCATACATATGTGCCCCTTTACCCCTTTTGCCCTCCCCCTGCCCTCTTCCCCTCTGGTAACCTCCAATCTGTTATCTTTGTGTGTGTTTGTTTATCTTGAAGATATGAATGAAGTCATACAGTATTTGTCTTTCTCCGTCTGACTTATTTCCCCCAGCATACCCTCCAGACCCATTTGTGTTGTTGCAAAGGGCAAGATTTCATATTTTTTTTATGGCTGAGTGGCATTCCATTGTAGATATATATAGACCACATCTTCTTTTTCTATTCATCCGTTGATGGACACTTAGGTTTCTTCCAAGTCTTGGGTATTGTGAATAATGCTGCAATGAACTCAGGGGTGCATATGGCTCTTTGAATCAGTGTTTTCATGTTTTTTGGATAAATATCCAGAAGTGGAATAGCTGGATCATATATTTCTATTTTAAATTTTTTGAGGAATCTCCGTACTGTTTTCCATAGTGGTTGCACTCGTTTACATTCCCTCTAGCAGGGTATGAGGGTTCCTTTTTTTTCACATCCTTTCCAATACTTGTTATTTCTTGTCATTTTTTGTGTGTGTAAGGAAGATTTGCCCTGAGCTAACATCTGTGCCAATCTTCCCCTACTTTGTATGTGGGAAGCTTCCACAGCATGGCCAATGAGTGGAGTAGGTCTGCACCCGGGATCCAAACCTGTGAACCCCAGGGCCACCGAAGTGGAGTGCATGGAACTTTAACCACTCTGCCATGGGGCCAGCCCCCTATTTCTTGTCTTTTTAATAACAGACATTCTGACGGACATGAGGTAATATTGCAGTGCAGTTTTGATTTGCATTTCCCTAATAATTAGTGATGTAGGAACATCTTTTTCATGTGCCTGTTGGCCATCTCTCTCTCTTTGGAAAAATTTCTGTTCATATCTGCTGCCCAGTTTTTGATCTAGTTGCTCATTTTTTTTGTTGTTGAGTTGTATGAGTTCTTTATATATTTTGGAGATTAACCCTTTACTGGATATATGGTTTTCAAATATTTTCTCCCAGTTGATGAGTTGTGTTTTCATCTCATTGATGGTTCCCTTTGCTGTGCAGAAGCTCTTTAGTCTGATGTAGTCCTATCTGTTTATTTTTTCTTTTGTTTCCCTTTCCTGAGGAGACACCGTGTTCAAAAAGATGCTGCTAGGACTGATGTTGAAGAGTGTACTGCTTACATTTTCTTCCGGGAGTTTTATAGTTCAGGTCTTACATTCAAGTCTTTAATCCATTTTGAGTTAATTTTTGTGTCTGATGTAAGATAATGGTCTACTTTCATTTTTCGCATGTGGCTGTCCAGTTTTCCCAGTACCATTTATTGAAGAGAATTTTCTTTCTTCATTGTATGTTCTTGGCTCCTCTGTTGAAAATTAGCTGTCCATAGGTTATGGGTTTATTTCTGGGCTCTGAATTCTGTTCCATTAATCTGTGTGTCCGTTTTTGTGCCAGTATCATGCTGTTTTGATTACTATAGCTTTGTAGTATATTTTGAAATCAGGGAGGGTGATACCTCCAGCATCGCTCTTTTTTCTCAGGATTGCTTTTGATATTTAGGGTCTTTTGTTGTTACTTTGGTTTTTTTAATACATTATTTGGCTTGGTTAGCATTGTTGACAGCAATGCTTACTTGTGTTACTTATATTAATTTTGATAAATGAAAAATTCATAAGGCTAAAAGAGGAACATATAAGATAAAAATTAGCTCTGTCACAGAAAATTTAACACATCAGTGCTTGCTTCCTGGAGCATATTAATTATACATAGTCCATGTTTCATTTCTCACAGCAAAATCTTGTTACCATTTCACAGAAAAAAGGGAAATAGTTTCCTTATAAAGGCACTGCCCATATTTCTTAGGTAGGGGAAACACACACAGTAAGCAAAGGTTTTGCTTCAGAAATAACTGCTGAATCAGGCTTTCAAATATATAACATCTATTTTTAAATATAAATTTGAATTTCTCTGAGTTATTAATAACCAACATTTCCTAGAAGAATAATTTCAGTGGGCAAATAATTATAACTCAGAAGAATGTATAAAAAACATGATATTTATGTAGATCAAAAGCATTAAAAAACAGGTAAAATGAAATAGCCTTAAGCAAAAGGTGGTCAGTTACTGTATCTCTGCAGTTATATCAGCCATCCTAGCACACAGTAGGTACTGATGTCATGTTTTTAAATGAAAAAATAAATTCATCTTCCATATCAAATCAATTTTTTTTTAGTAAAAACTAAAATGTTAGAGAACTGAATCATACTGCAATAATATACTACCTTGATCTTACTAACAGTTAACGTCTTCAGGCAAGACTTACTATTTAGCTTTATGACATTTGCCAGTTTATTCCTGTCCGTTCTCTGAGAGCCAATATGAAAAACACCAGCCATGAGCTGAGACCTATAAAGGCCAAGTGACCTACCCAAGGCCTCAAGAGCTCTATTATTTCTGCATCTCCTTTCCTATGTCTTAAAATGAGACAGTAGGACTAGAAGACCTAGCATGAATTCCGGGCTCTACCATCCACGATTTTAAGACTACGCAGTTAACCCACCTGATACAGATCTGCGTTAATCTCTCTCACAGCTCTTATCACACTGTATTGTAATTTCGGCTCTTTCACTTATTATTTTGTTTTTAGCCCATCTTGTTTCCCAGTAAGAATTTAAAGCAGCTTATTTTGTCTACATTCTCCTTGGGATTGTGACCACCCGGAAGGTGAGGACCGTGTCGGACACATGCTTGCCCCTAGTGCTTGACGCCTTACCCGGTACATGAGACATGGTTATTTGTCAGTAACCCACACTCGCAGCAGAGTGTGTTGGTTACTCTCTTAAATTCTTTGTGCTTGGTCTTATGTTTTTTAGTTTATTTTTGTTTCGTTGCCTTAAGTATAGGAAACGCCATTAGAAACTTCTATGTCACTAGATATTTTAGGGCAGATTTCAACACTGCCATGTGCAAAGTAACAATGAAAAGATGATAAACTGAGGCTCCTGATATATTGAAGTCTCTGGATTAGTCACAGATAATTACTAATTCTAGAAACCCAAGTGCCTCACTTAGGACAATGAGGCATGGATAACATTCACAGATGATAATAACATTATATAAAATATAGTGATAACGTAATGGAATTTATAAGTAATGGACACACAGCATGTTATTTTAATTCTAATAAATATACAGTACAGTTAATCTGGCACATATTTAATGATGTGTATAATCATTTTTTCTTGAAAGATAGATACAAATAAGCAGTTCATACAAATTACTATAATTAGAATAATTTTTCTCCTCTTTTGCAAAAATTTTTCCAGGGCATAAAATCAGTATTGACCTTTTTTCTGATATTATTAAACATTTGATTATCATGCATACTTCTACATGTTGCCTCTCATTTAGAGAGTGGACTCTCTGGTCTCCCTTCAAAATAAATGAGGTTGCTTTGTGTCTGGCAGTTCCACTCCGTCTTGCTTACACCCATCCAGTTGTGCATCCAGTCATACCTTCATCTATTTTTTCATCCATCTATTCATTTATGCAACCATGCACCCATCATCCATTACTGATCTATCCATCTGCTCACTCACTCATCAACAAGTTATTAAGCAGTTAATCTGTGCCAGGCTTACAATGTTGGAGAGACACAAATTTAATTCAATTATAACATACTGAGATGAGTATAATAACAGGTTGTATAAAATTATGTGCATCAAAAAATTGGTTGGGCATAGATAGGGAAAATGTCAAATAAGAGGTATGAGTGAGAGTTTCAGGATGGTGTGGGAAAATAGAATGGAAGAGAAGAAATGACATGTGCAGGGGTGTGAAAGAACACGAAGCACGGATAAAGCAAATTTGTTGCTTCCATGAGACTCCATATGTGTTGTTCAGGGGGAGGCAGGAAAGAGGGAAGTAACAGGAATTGAGGCTGGAAAAATTGGTGCCATCAGATCACAAAGGGTTGTATATGCCATACTGGGTGCTATTGAGTTAAGGTAAAATCTTTATAGGACAGAGATGAGCTAATAAGCTCAAAAAACTAATATTTTCATGGGATCACTATATTCATTAAGAAATTAAAAATAGTTTTTTATTTTTACTTTTAACAAAAACTGAATAGGCCCTCTTGTCTGATAAGGTTGAACTGATTATATGGTCTGTTCATTGAAGAAGTTATTTAAAATAAGGGAATTATAAAAAATCACCCATACACATATAAGCATTCTTAGTATGCATACACATACGTTTGCATACTAAGTTAAGGGATTTAACTAATAAAAATAAACAAACTGAATATTGGACTGAAAAGACTGATTGACCACGGTTATTTCTCTGGAGATGGAATATAGAGAACTTTTGCATTCTTATACATCCCTATAGTATTCATATTTCTATATCAACAATATCATGTTGATTTAATAATAGAAAAAGTGAAATTATTTTCGATTTGAGGAAACGCTTGAAGAAAAATATTACTTACCACAAAGGGATATTCTAAAAGCTGAAACTTCAGCTTAATTACATTTCAGAGAATTTGTTAAATTTTCCGTATTTGATGAAACCCTTGTAGCCTTCATAATTTCAGCAGCACTGCAATCACGAGTCCTCTGTGTAACAGAGCTATGCACTTAACAATTTTAATTAAAATTCACCTTAGAGAGCATTCAATATTATTTGCTATAGAAATACGAATTCAGAAATCTAAAGGCAGGACACAAATCCCTTGCTTAATTAAAATGATGAGAGCAAACATCCACCAATATGATGAACCAGCACAAACTAATTTAAACAAAACTCTTGTTAATTTCATTGGAAAATCAAAATTACTTTCCAGATCCCTTTCAGATGAACAAACTGTTTCTACAACAGGATATTCTAAAATAAATGTGCAACAGCCAGCAGAGAATAGATCAGATTTTAAAATTACAATTTTGATGCCAAGAATTTTTTTTCTTTTGGGGGAACACTAGCCCTGAGCTAACATCTGCTGCCAATCCTTCTCTCATTGCTGAGGAGGACTGGCTCTGAGCTAACATCTGTGCCCATCTTCTTCTACTTTATATGTGGGATGCCCACCACAGCATCGCCTGACAAGTGGTGCATAGGCCCGCACTCGGGATCCGAACTGGTGAACCCTGGGCTGCCAAAGTGGAACGTGCAAACAACCTCTGTGCCACCGGGCTGACCCCCAAGAATGTTTTTTATGTCGTTTACAGAGTTCAAAAATTTAAGTCACGTAAACCTACTTTTAAATTTAAATCACTCAGTGTTCTTTTAGCTAATTAATTTGAATAAAGATAGAAAGAATGTTCTATCTTGGGCAATATAATATAGTAATGTCTAGCACAGTGCCTGGTACACATTAGGCAATCAGACAAAATGGTAGATGGACTGTAAGCCCCTTCCCTGAAGCCTGGTTAGGTTCCAGGTCCCTTCCCATGCTCTAGGAGGATGCCCAGGTGGCTGCCACAGCCTTTAGCATAGGCATTGACCAGGTAAGTCCCCTTTTAGCTAATGGCTCTGGGGTGAAGTAGATTGACAGGCAAATAGTCAAAGAGGTCCTAGCTGAGCAGCTCCAGGAGAAAGCAGCATCCAGAGACCAGTAGGCCATCTGCTGTTCTCTACCAGTGTCATTGTCCCAAAGTGGAGGAAATAAAGGTTTCATAGCAGTCTCTTTCCTATTTTATTTTTTAAAGTATTTATAATTTAGCAATATAGGTGACTTTTAAAGAACGCTTCCGGTAAATACATCTTTTGGAAGAGCTTCAATTCATTATTACTATAAGTCACTTACTCATCACACCACCAGCCAGTGTTTTCTCCCCCCATCTCTCTTTTTTAGTGCCAGTGCTGTTAACGTATATCTTACTTGTACCAAATTTTACGAACTGTTAGAAAGATGCAAAAATTCATCAAAGTCTTAACTTTGATGAATTTTTTAAAATTATGAATGTTCACTAAATAAAAAGCAGCTGTTTATCTACAAGTACAATATATTCACTCACTTAATCAGGCAAATAACAGGCAATTTAAAGATGAGAGTTAGTCAAAAACTATAATGAGTAAGAATCACTTAGTTGAACTTAGATCTCTTTCTCCTATAAACTGAACTTGCTATTAATTTGGTAAAATCCAGAGATGTATTTTGTACAGTGGGGAAATCAGTCCTAACAAACAAAATTTTTTGAAGGGAAAGGGTGGGAAATAACATTGATGGAATACCTATTCTCTGCTGATATTTCATATGTATTATTTCATTTAATTTTCACAAGAATCTCTTGGGATAGGTATTTTTAACTTCACATTATCTATAGAGAAGCCAGTGTTATCTAACTAGTAAATGTAAACCCACATCTGTTTGACATCAAGTCTGTGCCCTTTTCACCACTGCAGCTTCTGAGTAGATGCTCTTTAAAATAGTCTTTGAATTTGGAAACTATTTAACTTCCTTTATTCCCTTAGCACTAATACCTAATTCACTACTTCAAATCTACAGTAGTGATAATGTTATCATCCACTGGGCCTCAATGATGCTACTGGTGCTGTGCATGCTATCCTATTCTATCCTCTCAAAAACCGTTAGAGGTGGTTAATAATAAAGAACATTTGTGCATCCCTTCTGGTGTGCTATTGACTATCCTTAGCACTTTACATATGTTAACTCACTTAATCTCACGTGGTGGTGATTATTTCATCCCCATTTTACAGTTGAGGAAACTGAGGCACAAGGACATGAAGTATCTTGGTAAAGGGAATCCAGCTGACAAATTCAGAAATGAGATCGACATCCAGAGTCTGGCTCCAGAGTCTTTGCTCTTTACTTTTTTTATTTTGAAGAGCAAAGAATTCAGAAAAGTTAAGTACCTTGAGGAAGATGATTCAGGGAGAAGGAACGCCTATAATATGATGTGTATAGACAAGTGACTGGTTTCAAGGAACTAGAGTGCCACAGCATAACAAAATTAACGACACGAATTGTCATCATTTTGGATGAACATATTCCTTGTCTTCTTAGAGGAAGAATGCAGAGCATAACTTTCTGAGATGACTTAGGACAAGTCTCACAGAAGAGCACTGGTTACTGTCATGTATTGCTGAGCAGTGGTGCCTTAAAGGGTCACTGGCCTGGGTCAGATTTTTGTACTAAGCACAAATTTGTACTAACAGGCTAAAAAGTCCCAGGCCACCATGCTTCAACACTCCTTCCAGCGGTGAGGTGCTGGGGCAGCTACTTGCTGCTGTTGACATTGTGTTTCTATCCAGCAGGCTTCTAGTTTGGTTTGTTGGAGTGAAGTGTCAAAAAGATGAGTCAATTGGTTGGTGTTTCTCAAATACAAATCCACAAAACTCTGGAGTCTAAGGATTATTAGGATTCTTTGAGGATTTTTTTTTATTTAAAAGGAATTAATGAATTGCTCAAATTTATGCATTGTGAATTAAGGACAACACTGAATATTTTTTGAGGAATGATGAAGGATGTGAACAGACACGTGCATGTGCTACTATTAGTGCTTGGGTGCGGGACCAGCAATTCTGACTGCTCAGAGATTGTCTCATTTCTTTTAGTTATGCTTGATAGTTTGCAGGTTCCGAATAAGTGACTTCCAGGTGAAAAACACTGCTAATGCTTATTATAGATCACCCAGTCCCCAGGTGCACTGTTCCTGGACTACAAATAAAAGAGCATCTGGATCAAAACCTTTTATATTTTTAGCCAATTCTATCTACGAGTTAAGAAAATGTGTCAACTGTATTACAAATATTTTTAATCCACATTGTAGAACATTCTTTCATATTTATAAGAATCATATTTAATTTAATATGGCCAAGAATTTCCAAGTTCAGCAATGCTCCTGGATGTTTGGCTTTGCCTAAAGAGTACGAATGATGTTTTGTAGATAAACTTAGTCAACCTGATCAATTTATTTTTGCTCATTTTAGTGACTAACACTAAGATTTTACGTTACACAAAAGAGATTTAGATAAATCTGTTCAAATATATAATTCTAAGACTGAAAATTTTTTAATTTTAGCCCTATGCCATAAAACATTCTTATTATTGATATTGATCACCTGAAAATTAGATTATTTTGGGGGAAGATCAAGGAAAATCTCGTGGCATTTGCAAAAGAAACTCCAGCAGAAGCGTATAGGAGAACCAGCAGCTGAAGAGCCCCAAGACGCAAGCCAGCCCTTCACATCTCTGTCCAAACTGTGGCTTCAGGGTGGCTCGGTGGCGCAGCGGTTAGGTTCATGTGCTCTGCTTCGGTGGCCCAAGGTTCTTGAGCCTAGACCCTGGGCACGGACATACACACTGCTCATAAAGCCACGCTGTGGTGGCGTCCTACATACAAACTAGAGGAAGCCTGGCACATATGTTAACTCAACAACAATCTTCCTCAAAAAACAAACCAGTGTGGTTTCTTGACTCTGTTTGCTGTCAGCGCAACTGCTTTATTTTCCCTTGGCTGATTGTCTTCCTTTTCTCTACGTGAATATAAATATTGCTATCCTGCCCCCAAAGCCTCACCACCTCCAAGCTCACGTACATTCTAACCACAATTCTGTGCTCCAAATTCAAATACAGAGAAGAAAGAATCTGATTGGTCAGTTGGGCTTGGTCCTGAGTCCAGGGTCCTGTCATCCTGTGGTCCCTCAGCCACTGAGGTGGGCTATGGAGGCAGTCTGAGAAGGGAGCTTGGACAGGGCAATAGACTGATTTATATGGTCACTATAGTGAGAGCTGGTGCCAGAGTATTCAGACCAAATGGTGCCTACATACCATCCACTGCTCACAGCCAAAGAATGCCTCCTGAGACATTTTTTACATAAAAACGACAAAATAAGATGGCTGTTTCAACTCTGTCAGTTAGCACTTTGCATTTGGGTGTTTTTTTCATAATCCTTTTAAATAAGTCAGAGTTAAATGTTCTTACTTTTAAACCAATAAGGATAAATCTGAAATTACACTTAGGGCTTGAGTCAGCTACTTGAGTAAATGGACATTAGAAAGAGAAAATCTGGGTTTAATAAGATCTGGAGTTAAAAGGTTGACTGGTTAATCACTGCTCAGGAGAATTCTGGTTGGAGACTACAGATGAGGGAAGCATCTTACCAAGGCTGCGTGGCTTAATGCACAGCCAGTCAAACTGGAAGCAGGAGATCTGACGTCAGTCGCTGATTTGCCATGCAAACTGAGAGCTGCGCCATATCTGATCTCCAGCTTCCTTTTTAGTGAAGTTTGTAAGTTGGAAGAGGCTTTTTGAGATGTCAAATACCTATAATCTAATAATCTGTCATAGTTCTGCAATAAAGGCAATGATAACACTGGTCTTTTGTCTTTTTAGTATGTCAGTGACCCTTCTCCTTTTTAGAGATTTAATCAATTATTCCCAAAATCTTTGCTAAAGATGGTGCTGACTGGTGATAACAGCATATCCTTCTTTATTAAACAATTGTGATAGTGTCTCCATCACAAAAATATTTGCAACTCTGCCCTAGAGATCCAGATGCAAACTGACTGCTCTTCGTTGCAGTGTAAATGAGAACAAGAGAAAGCTAAAAAAAAAGTGCACAATAATATAATTGTGCTTTATTTAAAAATGCATTTAGAGCCAGCCCTGATGGCCTAGTGGTTAAAATTCAGCATGATCCACTCCGGCGGCCCAGCTTCAGCTCACGGGTGCAGAACCACACCGCTCATCTGTGGTGGCAGCTCACACAGCAGAACTAGAAGGACTTACAACTAGAATACACAACTAGGTACTGGGGCTTTGGGGAGAAGAAAGAGAGAGGAAGATTGGCAACAGATATCAGCTCAGAGAGAACCTTTACGAGCAAAAAAAAAATGTTGTATTTGAATATGCAACATTTTCTATATAATTAATACCACAAGTGAATCTAAGTTGAAAAGCAATGTTATAAAAAATACTAATATTTCTGGAACACCTACTATGTGCCAGCAACTATACTGGATGGCATTACAAATGTCATCTCGTTTCAAGCCAGATTTTACCCCGTTGTTGAAGATGAGAAAAGTGCAAAGAGAGCTGGAATCTGAATCTAGGTCTGTGACTTTGTAGCTCAAGTTCTTCCTTACCTTTGTGGTAATCATAAAGCAAGCAAACGGTACAGTGGATCTGGATATTAAAATGGGAAATTCTAATGGTCACCGGAAATAGAAATGTTAGATGAAAGATATCTAGGCATTTAATTCTTCTAGGGAAAATGCCATTAACAGAATTTAACTTTGGCTATTTTGCAGCATATTTCATTTTTTATTTTCAATGCTTTTTATCAATGTCTTTGAAGTAGCATAACAACATCCTCCAGGTTACAAATCCTTGGCTTATTATCTAAGTTAAATAAAATTTTACCAGTGAGATGATTCATCCCCAATCATCGGAATTGAAGTCACAGAGCTGTTGGTGGGCTCTGACAAGAAACAAGGGTGCTGACAGCAGAGATGGGGTTGAAACACTCATGTGAGTTTAACACAATCCTTCCCCTTTACGTTTGTACAAGATCAGGGGAGGAGGGGAAGATATTGCATGGGTGAGTGAAAATATGTGTTGAGTTGGCAGTTCAACAGAAAAGTGAGCTTGACTTAAATGGGCTGTGTTTCCCCCACCCCCTTCTATTCTACAGTAGACAGAGAGATTAATTACAAATGATAACAATCATGGAGTTGATAACTGAGTTGAAAAGTTCCCCAAAATAATTATGTCTTAGTGAACAGAAAAAAGAATTTGAGAGACATGGCATAATGACTAATTGGAGACTGGCATAGGTAATTTTATGGGCATTCCTCCATGAAAAAGAGCTAAACGGGTGACATATCTTGAGAAGCAGCAGTGTATCAATAAAATGACCACTTTTAAGTGATGATGGGTCTGACAGTTAAGAAAGTAAAACATAAAGGGGGTCCAGAAACCAAGCAGGTAGTAAGTAGATTATTTGCAGAGTGCCCAGGAATACCAAATTTCAATTCTATTCAGACAAAGGTCATGGAGGGCTTTTGCAAGAAAAGGACAGTGTTCAGCACGTTCCATTTTTATAAGAAAGGAACCTTATAAAAAATTGCTGGCTAAATCATTCTGACAGATGAACCCAGATTCCCATGTGCTGGCATCTTTGCTTACCAACACCCTAAACCTGGCCTGACTGGCACTCTTGCCCCTGAGGTCTGCAAACTACTCCCCATCATTCACAACAATGGGAGCGCTTATACATTAGCATAGAGAAAATGTGGAAGTAAGGCATATAAAACATTTATGTTACGGTTAGGGATAGGCTTTACAGTCCTCACCATTACTCGTGTGTGCTTCGTTCATTGTTTGTAAATGTTGAAGATAATTGGACATTAAAGAATCTGTCATGTTAGATTTGTCATTCAACTTAAACGGTTAAGAAAATGTGATCGATATTAAATTTATGGTTTTTCGTTTGGATTTTTCAGGATTATTTATTTGATGTTAGAATTTTGATTTTAAGATGAAATAATTAAGAGATGCACATTCTGTACTTATGATTTTAAATTGATAACTGTAAGAAAAGAGAAGCTGTATACAATACAATATTTGATTATTTAAATATTTGATTCTTTAATACCCTAGACATTTGGATTGTTTTAGGATTTATAAATATTGGTTAACTGTTTAAGAGATTGTCATTTATTAGATTTAGAAATCTTTCTTGTTAGGCATTTGAAATGCTTGAGAGATTTGGATGTGTCAAAATTTGTAATTGTAATTTAAAATGTCTAAGGATGGGGCCAGCGCCGTGGCCAAGTGGTTAAGTTTGTGTGCTCCACTTTGGTGGCCCAGGATTTAGCCAGTTGGGATACTGGACAAGGACATGGTACCGCTCGTCAGGCCATGTTGAGGTGGCGTCCTGCATAGCAGAATCAGAAGGATTTGCAACTAGAATATACAATTGTGTACCGGGGGGCTGTGGGGAGAAGAAGAAGGAGGGAAAAAAAACACACTGGAATCAGATGTTAGGGCAGGTGCCAATCTTTAAAATGTCTAAGGAAATTGAATTAATCAGGTTTATAAATGGCACAGAATGTTTAGGGGAAATTAATCGGTCAAACATAAGCTAACTGAGTATTGATCAAAGAACAAGGGAGAACTGCAAGTTTTTTATTTTAACAAAAATGCTAGATTTATATGTGTATTTATTAGATGAAATTTCTCTTTGAAGATTTAAGAAGAATTAATTTAAATTGTAAGTTTAATAAATTGAATGCAAATTAAAATATGTTCCACTGTAAGCATTCTTTTTTGTATATGCACAATTTGTTTTTTTCCTGGACATTAAGAAATCATTGATTTGCATGCAGTCGGGGAACACCTTCAGTAGGAACTCACTTTAGTCCTAGCACTGGCATCAATATGTAAGTACTTTCCTAAAACATTAAACTTTATTTTGAAATAATCTGAAATAATAAGAACTGCCCTCCTCAACGCATCACATCGGAAGGCACATGACATCCAGGACATTACTGGTGATGTCAATCATGACCACTTAGTTAAAGGAGTTTTGCCAGGTTTCTCCACTGTAAAGTTACTCTTTTTTGCCTTTCAATATTCTAGTGTAAGTCCAGCCTAGACCCAAAGGAAGGGGCTGGGTGTTAAGCTTCTCCTCCTGGAGGGTGACTTATCTACGCATATACTTGGAATTATTCTGTAAGGAAGATTTGTCTCTTCTCTTCCAATTATTTATTAATCTCTCAAAAATTCCAATCTCTAAAATGACCTGTCCTTTGTTCCTAAAAGGGATGCTAGAGGATCCATAATAGATATGAGTAGATAGGAAGTTTTATGAAAACTGCAAAGTTTTAAGCAATTGTATTCCCTCAGGTATAATTTTGAGGTTAAGCTTTAAAGTATATATTTAAAAATAGGAGTAAATTTTATCTAATTGTGTTAATGTCCTGAATATCACCTTGAATTATTTTTGCTTCCTTGAGATGCCACAAACAGCAAACTTTTCAAGGATAAAATGCAGATTTTGGATCATCTGTTGGATGACACTGGCCTTCAAAGGCTCACGCTGCATAGTGGTTATCTGTGACTGCATTACGTTACCCGGGGCTGTGCTGTGCAGTTTAGGACATAAGGTATGTATAAGGAAAAGCCACACAACGTAACACAAGATTCCAAACTTCCCATTGAAATCATAACATCACCTTTGTTATAGTTGTCTTTTGACAATTTGATACCAGGAAAAATTTATACAATATTTTATTTAGGGGCCGGCCTGGTAGCTCAGCGGTTAAGTTCCCACGTTCTGCTTCTCGGAGGCCTGAGGTTCACCGGTTCGGATCCCGGGTGCAGACATGGCACGTATAAAGTAGAGGAAGATGAGCACGATGTTAGCTCAGGGCCAGTCTTCCTCAGCAAAAAGAGGAGGACTGGCAGTAGTTAGCTCAATCTTCCTCAAAAAAAAATTTTTTTATTTAAAATTTAAAATATTTTTGTAACTTCAATGAAATCCAAATGATAGTTTCAGCAGAGATCCCTAGTGTAAGACTTGTGATCTAAATTCAAAGGCTCTCATGTCTAAATCACAGTTAAATTATTAATCTCATTTTCATATGATACGTTCACTTGTCAGACTCAGCAGGCTGGCAATTACTGAGTGCAATAGGCTTCCAGTTATTAAATAATCAAATGCTAAACGTCAAATGATTGAATATGGGCTCATTTAAAGGAGACGGAAAACAGTCAGCTTTGCTCTCGTTCGGATCAGCAGACAGCACAACCTTGTTTTCATAGGACCTTTTAAATGCCTAACATTTTCCTTGTATCATCTCTAACCTAGAAATATGAGTTTTTTTCACCTCCTAATCTTCTCAGTCAGAAAAGTTGTCTTAATTTGGAGGAAAAAGAAGATGTTTTCTAGACTTTAATAAAATTAGATCTTTTGTGTTTTAGAAACCTCCGTGTTTTCTTGGAACAACCTAAAATTTAAAAATGAAATAGTGTTCCATTATAATTGGGAAACAGCAGGTGGTAGGAGGGAAAATATGAATTATTTTTGTATCATAAATTTAGCCAGTGGCAGGCCCCGTGGCCGAGTGGTTAAGTTCACACGCTCCGCTTCAGAGACCCAGGGTTTCGCTGGTTTGGATCCTCGGCGCGCACATGACACTGCTCATCAGGCAACGTTGAGGCAGGGTCCCACATGCCACAACTAGAATATACAACTATGGACTGGGGGGATTTGGGGAGAAAAAGCAGAAAAAAAAGATGAAGATTGGCAACAGTTGTTAGCTCAGGTGCCAATCTTTAAAAAAAAACATACTTCTTAAAAAAAAAATGTAGCCATTCACAATTTTATGAATACATCTCCTTCAGTTCCTTCTAAAATAATCCTAATTATAGATGTTAACATTTCTTTTTTGTGAGGCAGATTAGCACTAAACTAACATCTGCTGCCAATCCTCCTCTTTTTGCTGAGGAAGACTGGCCCTTAGCTAACACCTGTGCCTATCTTCCTCTACTTTACATGCGGAACGCCTGCCAGAGCATGGCTTGATAAGCAGAGCGTAGGTCCAAACCCGGGATCTGAACTGGCAAACCCTGGGCCGCCAAAGCAGAATGTGCAAACTTAACCGCTGCGCCACCGGGCCAGCCCCAGATACTAACATTTCTTGAGTGCTTATTTTATTTAGCACTGAGAGCTGTGCTAAACACTTTACGCTCGTTATCACATTTAATCTTTACAATGTCCTTGAGGTAAGCACTTTTATTTTCCCATTTTACATACGAGGACATTAATTTTTATAGAAGTTATATAGTTAGTAAGGGATCAAGAAGGAATAGATGAGAAATCCTATGCTCATAGCCATTAATTATTTTATTCTCCTAAAATAGTTAAATAATCAGAGCTCCTGATGTGAAATTTGTGAGAGTAGATGGATTTTTTCTGACAGTTCATAAAGTCCATGTTCTTTGTCTCACAGCGTTTTCCTCATCCTCAAGGTGTTTCGTCATTTCATGCTTCTACTTCAATGCTTTACACAACATTACGCACACCATATGTACTCACACCACAGTGTTACTTTTCCTGGTTTATTAAAATTTCAGTGGGCGGACTCATTGAAGCAAATTTGATAAGTCTCTGATTAAGTTTTACCTTAACTGTTTATTTTGACAATTTCAAAACTAGAAGAACATTGAAAGAATAGTAAAATGAGAACCCGTCCCGGCTCACCTATATTTATCTATTGTTCACATGTTGCTACATTTCCTTTCTCTCTCATTCTTTTTCTCTCTCCCGACACACACATGGAGATACTCGTCAAGGCATGTACGTATATACACACATACACACACACGTTAATGCTGAACCATTAAAAGTTCATTGCAGATTTTAATATTAGGTACTAATGAATAAATTGGAGAAGTATTTTTTTAAATGAGCTTTCTTCTATAAATGGAGCAATCCAGTTAACATTTCTAAAATCAACACTTTGACTCATATCATGTTTTCAATAACCACTATTTATCAGAAGAAAATGAGTTTTTCTTTATTCAACTTAAATTTTTGATATTTTCCGTTTGTCTTCTTTGATGATGTCTTTCAAGGAGTTGGCTAATTTTGCTGAAATTGTATCTTTTTCAAAAAGTCAATTTTATTGAAGTGTAATCTATGTACAGTAAGCTGTATTACCTTAAAGTGTATAATTTGATATATTTTGACAGACATATACACCTGAAAACCACTCCACAATCAAGACACAGAGCTGTCTGATCACTCCACAGTGCTTCCTCAGGCCCTTTGTGGTCTATCCATCCCTTTGCCCTGGGCTCAGGCCACCACTTATCTGCGTTTCTGTCACTATAGATTAGTTTGCATTTCTTAGAATCTTATATAAATGTAATCATTCAGTATGGACTTTTTTGTGCCTGGCTTCTTACATGCAGCACGGTGACACTGAGATTCATCTATGGTGTTGAGCATATTAGTAGTCTCTCCTTTTTACTGTTGTATGGATATACCACACTTGTGTATCCATTCACTGATTGATGAACGTTTAAATTGTTTCCAATTTTTGGCTATTGTGAATAAATCAGCTTTGAACACTCTGTACAAGACTGTGTTTTCATTATTTCGGATTAAATACCTAAGGGTGGGAGGGTTAAGTAGTACAGTAGATGTATTTTTAATATTTTAAGAAACTTTGAAACAACTTTCCAAAGTGACTGTACCATTTTACATCCTCACCAGCAATGTCTGAGAATTCTAGTCGCTCTACATGCTCTCCAGCACTTGGTATTGTCAGCCTGCTAATTTTAGCCATCCTAATATGTGTGTGGTGTTATCTCCTTGTCAATTTAAACTGTATTTCCTTAGCACTAATGACGTTGAGAATCTTACTATGTGCTAATTGGTCAATCATCTTCTCTTGCGAGGTGTCTTCTCAAATCTTTTGTCCAACGTTCATTGAGCCATTTCTCTTATGGTCACAGCACGTATTGTGCATGTGCTCAGTCCTTTTAAATATAACAAGATGTATTTTCCATCACATGTTGTAGCTTTATAAATGAAACGTGTGTATCCTGCAGTTGTTGTGTATAATAATCTATAAATACCAATGACATCAAGGTCATTGATAGTATTGTTCAGATCATCTATGTCTTAACGGCTATTTTTAGCTAGTTGTCTAGTGGTTGATGAAAGAAGAGTTAAAATCTCCAGCAAAGATTGCAGAACTATTTCCTCCTTTAATTATGTCAATATTTGTTTCACATAATCTGATGCTCTCATTATTGTATACTTTCATGATTGCTTTGTGTTTCTGATGAATTGATCTTCTTTATCACTCCGAAATGACCTTGACTTCAGGTAGTAATCATTATCATGAAGCCTATTTTATCTGATGTTAATATCATATTTCCAGCCTTCTTATGCTCATGATAGATCTTTTTTCTTTGTTTACTTTCAACTATCTTTGTTTTTATATTTAAAGTACATCTCTTGTAAACAGAATATATTTGGGTATTGCTTTCATATCTATTGTGAAAATCTTCACCTTTGAACCAGACTATTTCGTCCATTAATATAGTTATTGATAGATTTAGGCCTACCATCTTGGCGTTTGTAAAATGCGTTATCCATCAACCTAGGATTGGGTAGTTATAATTGTCATACATGTTACATCTGCATTACAAATCTCAAAATGCAATGCTATAATTTTTGCCTCAAATGGTTATACATATTTTTTAAATTAAGAAGAAAAAAAATCCTTTTATTTTATCTAGATAGTTATCATTTCCAATGCTGTTCATTTCTTCTTGAAAAACATTTCCCTTCAACCTGAAAACTTCCTTTGCATTTCTAGTCATGTACGTTTGCCGGCAACAAATCCTCTTATTGAAAGGTTTTTTTCTGCTTTTGTACTCGAAGAATGTTTTCACTGGAACTAGAATTTTAAGTTACCTGGATTTTTAAAAATTTTTTATTTTTAGCCTTTAAAAAATTTTCCCCCCCACTGTCTTTTGGCCTACATGGTTTCCAACAAGAAATCCACGGTTTTGAATCATCGTTTCCCTGTTTGTAAAATGTTGGTTACTCTGGCTGCTTCCAAGACTTTCTTTTTATCTTTGTTTTCGGGAGTTTGAGTATAATATTCAGGAGTTTGAGTGTAATAAGACAAGTTGACATGGTAAGTAAGCATAGAGGCTAAACAAATCTTGTGTATCTAAATTCTACTTACAAATAAATGTATTGGTTAAGCTCTACAAGAAATGAATAATTCATATTATGGAAGTGATAATATTTTACAATATATTAGAATGAAATCATGAGAAATCTGTTTCTTTAACTGAAATTTTAGGAATCTTGAGAAATTGTCATCCTTTTCTTTAATTCTACATATACTAGAATGCTGTTCTGATTCTATTACAGAAAAATTTAATTAAAGATACTATCCAAGGTGGGGATTGTGTGTGTGTGTGTGTGTGTGTGTGTATGTGTGGTTTGCGTCTTGGCAGTGGTGGCTGGCAAATGAACTACCAACTTGACATTAAAATAAAGTGATTTCACTTATAAGGCATCTTGCAAAGTTATGGGTTAAGACCTAGTGAAATAACAAAACGTTAGTGACATTTAATATTATGATATACATCAGTATTAAGAATTATATAGGTAAAAATAAGAAATAAAATATGATTAAAAATATTATAGCTGTCCAGGTGAATTTTTTTTTTAAAGATTGGCACCTGACCTAACATGTTGCCAATCTTCTCTCTCTCTTTTTTCTTCTTCTTCCCAAAGCCCCCAGGACATAGCTGTATATTCTAGTTGTAGGTCCTTCTGGCTCTGCTATGCGGGATGCTGCTTCAGCATGGCTTGATGAATGGTGTTGGGCCCACTCCCAGGATCCATACAGGTGAAACCCTGGGGCACTGAAGCAGAGTGTGCTAACTTCACCACTTGGCCATGGAGCCGGCCCCTTAAAGTGAATATTTTAATTGAGAATTTTCAGAAATGTTTATTGTGATAAGATTTCAGTTCTATTTAACAGTAATTAATGATGTATATCACATTTCCACCTAGATTGCAGCTCATATCACCATTTTTGTCTTCCAACACACTTTCAGATTTAAAAAAAGGAACTACTTTGTTGAAATCTACAGGTTGCCAAGAACAGATTCATATCATATATGATTTCAAAGGTTCTATATGATTACTGCATGCATACTTAAAAAGCACAGATCAAAAACCATTTTTCACTTTCTACTTAAAAATATTTATATCTCTAGCTATGTAGCAGGTTTTTTGGGGGTGTTAATTACATATTTCTACTGAAAGATGAAAAGAATAACAGACTTCCTACTGTGTTTCATAGCATTAACAAACTGAATATTATTCTTCTCAATTACAACGTGATAGTGTACAATAAACTTTTAATAAGGCTCAAGTTCAAGCAAAGACCTAGGTCAAGATATAAACCAGCCAGCAACACATTACTTTTATGTAATGTTTGGAAACAGCCTACAAGTATTTTCCTTATTTTTATTTTTCTCTCCACTCCTGTCCATTAATAACAACAACAACAAAAAAATCTGTGTGTGTGTGTATATGTGTGTGTGTGTGTATATAAAGAGCAGGATTGATACAAAAGAGGAGATCTGAAGGCACAATGCCTCATTTCTACTAAGAGACACAATGAGCACGTCTAAAAAGATACTGCCTCTGCCTCATCCTACACTTTTAGACGAAACAAAACTGTGAGTGAAAGAGAGTCGGATTCAGCTGAGAAGGGCAAAAAGCCTCTTTTGTTCTGTCACTGTCCTGCTGGAAATCATACTTGTCAACATTTCTGGTCCAATTAGACCTTTCAAACATGAATCAAATGATTTAGCGGTTACTTAGTGTGTCTACCGGGCTCCGCCTGGGAGATAAGCAATGATCTGGGTCACGAATGGTCTAGGTTCTACACTGAGCTCCGTACATGCTCCAGCTTAATCTTTCGAAGCAGAAGCTCTGCTCTAGAAGGTCTAATCTTATTATTGTCCACAAAAAGTCCTGTTAATTCCTACCTCTGAGCCTTCCCCTGTTTTCTCAGTCTACTCACACTTAACCCATTTCCCAAGGTGAGCTCACTCTCCCTCTCCTCAGAGCTAATATCGATTGTTCGAGTCCATGCTGTTTCCCATTTGTAAAGCATTTTAGAGAGCCTTACTTACCAAGATAATAAAACTGAGAGCGAAACTGAGGAAACTATAAAATTCACTTTACTTGAAGTCTGGAGAGTGGTGGAAATTGAGAACCATAAAAAGGGAAGCAACTGTGCCAGCCACCTCCCCTTCCCTCATCCTCACTTAGAGGTAAAGACTATTCCCATTTGACTGACTCGTGTGTTTCTCTTTGAGCTGCTCACACATTTGAGCGCCTCCTCTCTATGCTGTATGGAGAGTACAGTTGGGAGCTTGAACTTCAGAGTCAGACTTGGCGTCTGTTCCGGGCACTATTCTCACCAGCTGGAGTCCTGGATAGGCAACTTAGATTCTCTAAACCTCAGGTTCCTTATTGGGAAAGTGGGAATAATAACAGTGCCCTCCACATATTTGTTGTCAATAATGTATATAAAGAGCCTGGCATATGGAAATAACTTAATAATCATTACTTTTTATGTTAAAATTAATACTTTCTTAAATAATTTGTCACACAATTAAAAAATCCTTCACCTATATTTTTGGAATGGTTTTCCAGTATTATACATCAGTGGACTCCCAATCAATATTTAGTAAATTCAAAGGAAAAAGGAAGGGAATGAGAAATTTCATTATCTACTATATAGTCAGGAACTGGGATAGATAATTTAGGCACATTATCTCATTTAATCCTTACAACATACTATGTGGTAGGTAACATTATTTTATTTTCTTTTAATACAAATGAAAAAATCAGCTTGGAGTCATAATGTAATTTGACCATGTCCTAGAATTTATAAATGGAAAAACTATGGTTACTTTATAGCAATTTTAACTCATTCCAAATCTTTTATTTCTTTCTACTCTAGCAATTTGCTTTTCTATTTTAAATGAAATCTATAGACTAACCTCAACGAAAAATGATGCTTGCTAAATAACTTTGTAGACATATATTTAATATTACTAAACCTAGAATTACCTTTTGAAACTTTGATTTCTTTTATTTTATTGTGGTTAAAAACACGTAACATAAAATTTGCCCTATTAGCCATTTTTAAGTGCACAGGATAGTGCACATTGTTGTGCAATGGATCTCTAGAACTTTTTCTTCTTGCAAAACTGAAACTCTGTACCCCTTAAACAACAACTATATTTTTCCCCTTCTGGCAACCAACATTCTACTCTTGATTTCTAAGAGTTTGACTACTTGAGATGTATCATATAAGTGGAATCATGTAGTATTTGTCTTTTCTGACTGGCTCATGTTACTCAGCGTACTGTCCTTAAGATTCATCCATGTTGTAGCATATGACAGGATTTCCTTCTTTTTTACTGCTGAATACTATTCCTTTGTATGTATATACCACATTTTCTTTATCCATTAAATCATCCATTGACCGGTAGGTTGTTCTAACTCTTGGCTATTGTGAATAATGCTTTAATGAATTTAATGAATAATGAATGGTATCTTGAATCTCTTCAAGATCCTGTTTTCAATTCTTTTGGATGAATACCAAGAAGTAAGATTGCAGGATCATATGGTAGTTCTATTTTTAGTTTATAGAGTAACCTCCATACTGTTTTCCATAGTGGTTGCATCACTTCATACTCTCACCGTCAGTGCATAAAGCTTCCAATTTCTCTACGTCCTCACCGACACTTTCTTAATGATTTTAAAATTAAAAACCTGGGGCTGGCCCGTGCCAGAGTGGTTAAGTTTACGTGCTCTGCCTCAGCGGCCGTGGGTTTCACCGGTTTGGATCCTGGGTGCGGACACAGCACCACTCATCAGGCCATGTTGAGGTGGTGTCCCACATGCCACAACTAGAAGGACCCACAACTAAAAGATACAACTATGTACTGGGGGGATTCGGGGAGAAAAAGCAGAAAAAACAAAGAAGCTTGGCAATAGTTGTTAGCTCAGGTGCCAATCTTAAAAAAAAAAATTAGAAACCTAATGATTAGTGACATTGAGCATCTTTTCATATGCTTTTTGGCCATGTGTATATCTTGGGAAAATGCTTATTTAAATCCTTTGCCCATTTTTAAATAAGGTTATTTGTTTTCCTTTCTATTGAGTTGTAGGAGTTGTCCCACGTATGTGGTGACAGTCAAGTAATATTGTACAACTGAAATCTCACATTGATGTAAACTATTATGAACTAAATTAAAAAAGAAGAAACAAAAAAAACCCAGAAAACAATACGAACAAAATAATATATTTTGGTTATAAACCCTTTACCAAATATAGTTTGCAAATGTTTTCTCCCATTCCATAGGCTGTCTTTTCAGTCTGCTGGTAGTTTCCCTTGCTGCATAGAAGTTTTTAAGTTTGATACAGTCCCATCTGTCTACTTTTGCTTTTATTACCTGTGCTGTTGCTCTCACATTGAAGAAATCATTGCCAATCCAATGTAATGCAGCTTTTCACCTGCGTTTTCTTCTGGGAGCTATAACTTCAGCTTTTATATTTAGGTCTTTAATCCATTTTGAGTTAATTTTTGTATAGAGTAAAAGGTAAAGGTCCAACTTCATTCTTTGTATGTGGACCTCTAGTTTTCCCAGTACGTTTGTTGAAGAGACATCCTTTCCCCATTGTGTGGCCTTGGCACCCTTGTTGAAAATCATTTCACCATGTTGGAAGGCTTATTTCTGGGTCCTCCATTCTGTTTCAATGATCTATATGTGTGTCTTTATGCCAGTACCGTACTGTTCTGGTTAATGTAGCTTTGTAATATCCTTTGAAATCAGGGAGTTTGAGGCTTCCAGCTTTGTTTACCTTTCTCAAGATTCTTTTTGGCTATTCGAAGTCTTTAAAATTCCATATGAATTGTAGGAGTTGTTTCTATTTCTGAAAAACATGCCACTGGGATTTCGATAAGGACTGCATTGAATCTTGCTTTGGGTAGTGTGGAGATTTTAATAACATTAAGTCTTCCAATCCACAAACATGAGATGTTTTTCCACTTATTTGTGTCTTTAATTTCTTTCAGCAACATTCTATAGCTTTCAGTGTTCAAGTCTTTTACTTCTTTAGTTAAGCTTATTCCTAAATATTTTATATTCTTTTTGGTGCTATTGCAAATGAGATTGTTTTCTTAATTTCCTTTACAGATTATTTGTTGTTAGTGCATAGAAGCTGGGTGGATTTTTGTGTATTGACTTTGTATGTGCAACTTTACTGATTTTGTTTATTAGTTCTAATAGTCTCATGTGGAATCTTTAGGGTTTTCCAAAAGAAGATCATGCCATCTGCAAACAAAAGTAATTTTATGTCATCCTTTCTGATTTGAATACCTTTGTCTTACCTAATTGCTCTGGCCAGGATTTCCAGTATTACGTTTAATAGAAGTGGCTTTATTCCTGACCTTAGAGGAAATGCTTTCAGTGTTTCACTGTTGAGTATGATGTTATCCATGGGCTTTTCATATATAGCCTTTATTTTATATATAGCCTTTATTATGTTGAGACAATTTCCTTCAATTCCTAATTTGTTGAGGTTTTTTGTTTTTATCATGAAAAGATGCTACATTTTGTCAAATGATTTTTCTGCATCAGATGAGATGATCATGTGGTTTCTGTCCTTTGTTTTGTTAATTTGGTGTATTACATTGATTGATTTTCATATATTGAAACATCCTTGCATTCCAGGAATAAATCCCATTTGGTTATGGTGTATGATCCTTTTAACGTGCTGTTGAATTCAGTTTGCTACTATTTTTTTTTTTTGAGGATTTTTGCATCAATATTCATCAGGGATATTGATTTGCAGTTTTCTTCTCTTGTGATATGGTTGTCTGGTTTTGGTATCAGGGTAATGCTGGCCTCATATAAAGAATTTGAAAGTGTTTCCTCCTCTTCATTTTTGGGAAGAATTAGAGAAGGACAGGTGTTAATTCTTCTTTAAGTATTTGGTAGATTTCTCCAGCGAAGTCATCTGGTCTTGGGCTTTTCTTTATTGAGAGGTTTGTGACTACTGACTCAATCCCCTTACTAGTTATAGGTTTGTCCTGATTTTCTATTTCTTTATGTTTTAGTCATGGTAGGTTGTATGTTTCTAGGACTTATCCATTTCTTCTGGGTTAACTGATATTTTGGTGTATAATTCTTCACAGTAGCCCTTTATAATCCTTTCTTTAAAAATTTGCTTTATTGAGGTTTCATTTGCTTGAAACATTATATAAACTTCAGGTGTACATCATTATACTTTGAATTCTGTATAGACTGCATCATGTTCACCAACAAAAGTCCAGCTTCCATCCATTCAAAAACAGCAGAATACACATTCCTCTAAAGTACACATGGAATGTTCTCGAAGATAGACCATGTGTTGCGAAACAAAACAAGCCTCAATAAATTTAAGAAGATTGAAATCATATCAAGCATCTTTAATGACCACAATGTTGTGAAACTAGAAATTAACTACAAGAAGAAAGCTAGAGGGGCCGGCTCCATGGCTGAGTGGTTAAGTTCGCACACTCCGCTGTGGCGGCCCAGGGTTCAGATCCTGGGTGTCGACAGGGCACCACTCGTCAGGCCATGTTGAGTCAGCGTCCCACATCTCACAACTAGAAGGACCTGCAACTAAGATATACAACTGTGTACGGGGGGGTTTGGGGAGATAAAGCAGAAAAAAAAAAAAGATTGGCAACAGCTGTTAGCCCAGGTGCCAATAAAAAAAAAAAAAGAAGAAAGCTAGAAAAGCCACAAATATGTGGAGACTAAACAACATGTTACTGAACAACTATTGAATCAAAGAAATCCAAGGAGAAATCAAAAAATACCTGGAGACAAATGAAAATGAAAAACCACCTACCAAACCTTGTGGGATGCAGCAAAAGTGGTACTAAGAGGGAATTATATAGCAAAACAGGCCTACCTAAAGAAACAAGAAAAATCTCAAATAAACAATCTAAAATTATACCTAAAATAACTAGAAAAAAAAATGAAGCCCAAAGTCAGCAGAAGGAAGGAAATAATAAAAATCAGAGTGGAAATAGATGAAATTGAGACTAAAAAGACAACAGAAAAGATTAATGAAACTAAGAGCTGGTTCTTTGAAAAGATAAACAAAATTGACAAACCATTAGCCAGACTCACTAAGAAAAAAAAGAGATGGCTCAAATAAACAAAATTAGAAATGAAAAAGGTGAAATTACAACAGAGTCCACAGAAATATGAAGGATTGTAAGAGAATACTGTGAAAAGCTACACCAACAAATTGGATAACCTAGGAGAAATGGGTAAATTCTTAGAAGCATGCAACCTCCCAAAACTGAATTGAGAAGAAATAGAGAATCTGAATAGACCAATCACAAGTAAAGAGATTGAAACAGTCATCAAAAACCTCCCAAAAAACAAAAGTCCAGGACCAGATGGCTTCTCTGGAGAATTATAATCCTTTTTATTTCTGTGGCATCAGTTGTCAAGTCTGTTCTTTCATTTATAATTCTTATATTTTGTCTCCTTTTTCTTCTTAGTTAATCTAGCTAAAGGTTTGTCAACTGTGTTGATCTTTTCAAAAAACCAACTCTTAGTTTTGTTTATTTTTTCTATTGTTTTTCTATTCTCTAGGTCATTTATTTTTGCTCTATTCTTTACTACTTCTTCCTTCTGCCAACTTGGGCTTACTTTGTTTTTATTTTTCTAATTCCTTAATGTATAAAATTAGGTGTTTATTTGCATGGCATGTCTTTTTCCATTCTTTCATTTTTAGCCTGTGTGTCATTAAATCTAAAGTGGGTCTTATAGACAGCATATATTTGGATATTGGTTTTCATCTATTTAGCCACTTTATGTCTTTAGATTGTGGAGTTTACTTAATTTACATTTGAGGTAATTATTGATAGGTAAGGATTTACTATTGCCATTTTGTTAATTATTTTCTATATTTCTTGTAGCTATTTTGTCTTTCTTTTCCTCTCTTGCTATCTTCCTTTGTGTTTTTTGTAGTGCCATACTTTATTCCTTTCATGTATCTTGTATAGGTATTTTCTTTGTGGTTACCATGGGGATTACATAAAACATCTTATAGTAACAATATATTCTAAACTAATAACAACTTAACATCAGTTACATACAAAAACTCTACTTCTTTATATCTCCCCTATTTTATGATATCGATATCACAAATTACATATTTTTTATATTTTGTACCCATTAACCTAATAATATAGTTGTAGTTACAGGCATACCTCGTTTTATTGTGCTTCCCTTTGTTGTGCTTCACAGATATTGTGTTTTTTACAAATTGAAGGTTTGTGGCAACCCTGTGTTGGGCAAGTCTATTGGTGCCATTTTTCTAACAGCATTTGCCACTTCGTGTCTCTGTGTCAAATTTTGGTAAGGCATATACATTGTTTTTCTAGACATAATCCTACTTCAACTTAATAGACTACAGCAGAGTGTAAACATAACTTTTATATGCACTGGGAAACCAAAAAATTCGTATGACTTGCTTTATTGTGATATCTGCTTTATTGTGGTGGTCTGGCATCAAGCCTGCAAGATCTCTGAGCTACGCCTATATTTTTTTATGTTTTATCTTTTAAGTTCTATACTAGAATTAAAGTGATCTGCACATCACCATTACTGTGTTACAGGATTCTGTATTTGTCTATACGTTTACCTTTCCAGAAAGCTTTGTATTTTTACATGCTTTCATGTTGCTGTTTAGCATCCTTTCATTTTGACCTGAAGGACTCCTTGTGGCATTTCTTGTAAAACAAATCTAGCGATGAACTCACTCAGCTTTTGTTTATCTGGTAAAGTCTTTAGTTCTCCTTCATTTTTAGAGTATGATTTGCTAGATATACTTGTATCTATTATTTCTCTGGTTTACTAATAATTTTAAAAGGCAAGACCCTATGAGGTCCATCAAATGATAGACCAGAATGTTTCTCACAAGTAAATGTGCACTGATGCTCAGTGAGGTAAAGCTAACTCCATATGGAATGCTAGATCCTTAAACACATTTAATTGAACTCTACACTATTTAAAGTAGAAAATGCTAATAATAAATAAAATCTTTGTTTTCACTTTACAGACACAGCCTTAACACCAGATAGAGGTTTTTCTCTAACTCTCTGGTGAGCCTATCTATTTTGGAGTTACATTTTATTTACTCCTTACCTAAAATACATACTTTGAGAAATTTCAATCATTTTATGATAATATAGGTAGATAATATTTCACGTACAAAAACAAAATGTAATAAAAACTATCAATATCAAACATCAGTAAGGTTAAAAAAATATTTTAAGAAAAGCTGCTCCCAAGATTTGTGTCGCACTAGTGCTTTTCTCTATGTGTATCCTCGTTAGCCAAGTGCTTCTTTGCGTCTTCCTCATTTTCTAAGCAGATCACTTGATGTGTTATCTATCACATGTAAAAGAAACCCGCCTGCTGACTCAAATCCCATCAAGAGAAAAAGACTACAGGATTAATCTGATTAGTTCTTCATAATATTTCCTGAATTTATTAAATGTTAATCTGAGCAAAATTCATTTACTTCATTATAAAAAAAAAAAGAACCCCAAAAAACCAAAGTAAAAAGAGCTAGAACAAACAATGAGATCCAACAAGTGTCAGAAACCTCCAAGCGAAAAGCCACGTGGAAACCAATTCATCTTCTACAGAAAGTGTCAGAAACTGTACATGTTTTGCTTGATGAATTGATGTGGCTGATTAATCTGGTAAGATGAGAAGAGTGAGCAAAATGCTAGAGTTAGAGCAAGAACACCAGAGAGGAAAATACCAAACAGAAACAGAACTAATGAGACTTCTAAGACAAACCAGATCATAAACCACAGCAAAATTGTTATATTTACTCTGGCCTGTAGTTTATTCCACTTGTGCAGCAGAACCGCTATTTAAGTATAAGCCTTTATTTAATGATTTAGACAAGAGAAAAGGGCAGCTATAAACTCCACATGTGGAAAAGTTTTCTGATGAAACTACAAATGAAGGCCAGTATTATTTTGTACAAAGTGGTACCATTTGAATTCTTCACCATACTGCATTTCCTCCAGTGAGCAGAATTAAAGCACTTAGAGCAACAGGAAGTAGAATTTGACATGATTTAACCAAAGAAACTCCAAGCAGCATGGAAGAATTGACACATCTTCTTGGATAGTACGTGTCCAGCTTCTCACAGTGAGCCATTTATGCTCCTTGGGCATAAATACTGTCTGCTGGGCACTTAGAGGTATAGGGTGTAATTGATCTTCTTGGAGTATCTATTTTACTTTGAGGTTTTTGAATAAGTGTTTGCAGTTTTTGCCACCTTAAGACATTTTGTCCCATATTAGAGCAGATAAAATGAATTACATTTTTTTTTCCATTTTAACTATTCTGGAGATTCTGTGTGGGTGTGTGAGAAGACAGAGAATGTGAGAGACAGAGGGGCTAAGGCAAAATATTTTAATGCGCATTTTAATGAGAAATTAGAAAATTTGGCACCTCTATGTTCTCTAAGAGCTGCCACATTCTCATCAAGTGGAAAAATCCTGATGTATATTTCGCCAGCATCACTGACCCAACAGAAAGTGTTAATGTGCTGCCACCGGTTGAGATGAACTCAAACAAGAGAATTTCATCTTGTATAAAAGATTCCATGACCTGGTGTTTGAAAAAATACCTTGAGATATTACAAGCTAGTACTAAAATTGTTTTTCTTGTATTCTATATTAAAACAACTCTCAAGTGTTCACTTCTTGCAACAGTCATATTGCATCAATATTTTGTTTATAAACTGAATTGTCTAAGCTTTCACTTCAAGTTCAACTGGTATTCTTTACAGAAATATCGCTCAGAGTGGGGTGGGGACAAAGAAACTTAGAAAAGTGATGTACGTTCCATGCTTTACACTTCAGTACCCCTGCCCCCTGACACACACACACACATGCATGCACACATGCAAACACACTTACCCTGTGCACACCTCTCCTAACCCAAACATTTCCCCTCCCTTTTGAAATCACTGGCCTAAGAGAAACTCTAGCGAACAACTGTAAAAAGTCAATCACCCATATTTTACATAAAAACCATAAAAGTCTTTTTTTACAAGTACAGACAGAGAAATCTTGGCTATAAGAAACAAAATAGTAGAAAGCATATGAAACTGGCAAGCACCTTGGTTTTTGAAATGCCCCTCTAGGTCGCTTTCTGAATTCCCTTGTAATGCGAAGGTCATACAGCATTGGAGTAAATCTGATGTCCTGCAGTATAGATGAGGATGTGTTTTAACATGCTCAAAAGACATTTTGAAGCAGCTGGTTGTTTTTATGTTCAAAGTATTTATGATTTTGCTTATGGATGCATTATAACCAAAATTAATTGCCTTGACTCGTCTTTCTCCAGCCAGGCTCTGATTCCAAAGTTATGTTCTGACTAGCAGCAAAATCTTTACCCAACGCATAAACATTCGGACTCTATGTCAGATGGCACTAGCTCAGAACATCTCAGTGCAAAAGATCTGCTTTTGCATTGGAGGCTCTTACTTTGAACATTCTAATCAGGAATAGTGGGCAATTATTTGACACTTCTTCAGGACAATGGATTATTGATTTATTGGAGTTATTTAAAAAATTGTTCTTAGTTCTCATTTTAGTGAGAAACTGCCTGGATTAAGCAAGCTAGGAAAAGAAAATTTAATTGGAAAAATGTTCTTGGTTTACACGATAATGGTAACTAAGTATTGGCACGGATGTGGAGCAAATGACCCTCTCATCCACTGCTGGTGACTGTCATCAACTTTCTGGTGAGCCATCTGTCAGCATCAACTGAACCTGAGCATCCGCAAACCCCAGGTTACAGTGGGTCCACCCCAGATATATATGCAACAGCAATTTGTACGCATCAGCACTAAGAGCCACACACTAAAATATTTATAGTAGTTTGTCTGTAACAGTCCCAAACTGGAAACAATCCAAATATCCACTCAAAGTAGAACAGATAAATAAAGTATATTTTTGTATGCAAGAGAACACAATACACAATGAAAATAAATGAGCTACTGCTACACGTAAACAATATGGATGATTCTGACAAATATAATGTTGGGTGAAAGGAGCGAGACACACAAAAATCAGTGTGTTATGTGATTCTATTTACATAGCTCTAGAAGAAGCAAACTAATTGGTGATAGAAGTCAAGACAATTATTAGCTTTAGGGAAGAGGGTTTATAGTGACTGGAAGACAGAATAAGGTGATTGTCAGTGGACTAATATTCTATGCCCTGATCTGGATGCTGGCTACCATGGTATGTTTACTTTGAGAGAACACTTTCATCAAGTGGTAGATATGTGATTTGTGCATTTCATTATATATATATAGAATTTCAATGAAAATATTTTCCTAAAAACATCCAATAGAAAGAGAATGCATCAGGTATGAAGAAATAAAGTTAATATTATTCAAAGTAAGTCATACAAATGGTGATGCAAGGTAAAAAGGAAACATTGTTCTAGTGGAAGTTAACATATTGAAGCAAGTAAATAAGGTCATCAACAGTTTTACAAACGAATATCAAGGCTTCTGGTATCACTAGAGAGCTGAGGCCAACCCTCAGATCAAACTTCATACCAACCTTCACACAGTTAACAAGTACATAGTTTCTGTGAAGAAAAAAAGCATCTACATGAAGACACTGGAGAGTGTCCAAAAGCAGACAGATACTGGAAGGAAATAGACACTTGGTAGAAGGGAATCACATTAAGTGAGTTTCCCCATATATATGACTTTTCAAACGACAACAGGCACCAGACTTCACCGTGTAAGGCAGCTAAAACTTTATTAGAAAATCCAGTCTTACTGGCTTGAAAAAGCCGAGAACAGAGTTTGGATCAACCATAGTCACTCCCAGAGGTGAGGCGAGATCTCAGAAACGAGAGGGCCCACGAGAGAGAGCCCTGAAGCCTACATGCACACCTAACCAGTTCTTTGGTTGATCTGAACAACACATCTGTGGGGAAACCCCTAGCAGCACAGCTAAGGCTCGAAGGAATGAACTGAGATTTGGGCTGTTGCCATTGCAAGGGAGAGAGTTGGCAGTTTAAACCGGCTATGGTTGGCTGAATAATGGCCTTTCAAAGACGTCCACGTCCTAACCCTTGGAACCTGTGAATATGCTATGTCACATGCCGGAGGGGAACTGAGGCAGCAGATGGAAGTAAGGCTGCTAGTCTTCTGACCTTAAAAAAGGAGATTTTTCTGGATTATGTGGGTGGGTCCAATGTAATGACAAGGGTTCTAAAATGTGGAAGAGGGCAGCAGGAGAGTCTGTTTGAGAGATGCAATATGAGGAAAATTAGACAGCCATAACTAGCTTTGAACATGGAAGAGGGCTATGAGCCAAGGAATTCAGGTAGCTTCAAGACACTAGAAAAAGAAAAAAATAGATTCTCCCTTGGGGGCCTCTAGAAAATACTGCAGTCTTGCCAACACCTTTGTTTTAGTCCAGTGAGAACCATTTCAGACTTCTGATGTCCAGAACTGTAAAATAAATTTGCATTGTTTAATCTGTTAGGCTTGTAGTAATTTGCTATAAAAGGCATAGAAATCTAATACAGATTTTGGTACTGGAAGTGGGGTACTGCTATAACAAATACCTAAAAATAAGGAAGTTGTCTTAAATTTGGGTAATGGGTTGAGCCTGGAAAAATTTTCAGGAGCATTATAGGAAAAGCCTAGATTGCCTTGAGCAGACTGTTAGTAAATATGGATGTTAAAGACCTTGCTAAAGAGGACTCAGAAGGAAATAAGAAACATGTTATTGGAAACCGGAAAAAAGGGGATAGATAGTGGCAGAAAACAATAGAATTGTGTTCTGTGGCTATATGGAAAGTAGAACTTGCAAGTAATGAGCTAAAATATTCAGCCGAGGAGATTTTCAAGCAAAGTATTGAAGCTGTGGCCTGGTTTCTTCTTGCTTCTTAGAGTAAAATGTGAAAGGACAGAGATAAGATGATGGAAAACTATGAAACAGAAAGAATTAGGATTCGATGACTTGGGACATTCTCAGCCTATCCAGATTGCAACAGACACTAAAATTAAGAGATTCACTGTCAGGAAGGTGTGCTCTAGCAAAAACCAAACAACTGAGAGTGTGCCTGGACAACCTTTTGCTAATCCTTCCGAAAGACTGAAAACTATTCCTACACATTGAAAATGGAGTTTGCTGGTTGGATTTCCAAATTGCCCAGGACTGGTGACCTAGCAAGAATTCTATATCCATTGAAAATATTCTTAAAGAATGAAGACAAATTAAAGACATTTTCAGATAAAGAAAAACCAGGAAAGTGTGTTGCAAGCAGACCTGCATTATAGGAAAATGCAGAAGGACATTCTTCTGGCAAATGGAAAGTGATATCTGATAGAAGCTTTAATCTTTAGACAGGAATAAAGCAAATCAGACATGGTAAATATGTTGATAAATATAAGAGTCTATTCTGTCCTCTCTTAATTTATTTAAAACATAAATAAATGTTTAAAGGAAAATGATGACATTGGATTGTGCTGGTTGTAATATATAAACGTAACACTTATGAATAATGTAAAGGATAGGGGAGTAGATGGACCTATATGGTCACATGGCTTTGACCTTTTACATGCAGTGTACTATATTAACTTGAACTAGAAGGTGAAAAGTTAAGGAGGGAGGCCCTAGAAGCGCTCATCTAAAAGTAACCCAAAGAAGTATACCTAAAAAACAATAGATAAAAATGAATCTCACCAAAGGCTTAGGGAAACACAAATTCATGTAACTAGAGCATCTGTTGACAGGAATCAGCCATCTAACTTTCACAGTGCAATAAGAAAGAGCTATTTTCGTGTTTTCTAAAATATTTATGAGCTCTATGGCCTTAAACTCTAGCAAGAGAAATTTGAATCTGATATAATAAAGACTGTAAGGCATACTGAATACCGCCACCCTACACAAGGGCAGCAAATGGCTTAAGAGGCTACCAAAAGTCAATCATGATTGTCATCTATTGATGGCAATGTGGCCCTTTTAAAGGCAATCATTTTGACTTTTTCTTCTAACCGAAGATTAAAGAAACTTGTCATTTCCAGGAGGTAAAATTCTTCATCCTAATTTTTGTGACTCTTTTTCAAAATTTAATTATTTAAGCTTCATTCAAAACAGATTTAGTATTCACAGTGATAAGAAGAGTGAAAAAATGTTCTTCTTAATAGGTGAACAAAATTCCTACTAAAACCCGTGCAGCCAGCTTCTCAATGTTTTGCCCACAAGCAAAAGCCCAAATTTCATAGTTTCTCGGGTTCTGAGTTGATAATAGTATTTTATATGTAAGTCAGAGTAAGTCACTCTGGCAGTTTCTTTGCAGTTATTTATTTGACTTCTCAGTTAAATTACATATGAGTCCAGAGGTTTCTGAGCACAACATTCAAATATTGCAATTATATACCATGCCCTCATGCAATCAAACCAAGGCTGTACTGTGGTTAGACTGAGATAAAAATTCAATAGCTTATTCTGATTCTAAGCCTGGATCTTAAAACTGAACAAATGCGTATCTCGCTCTGTGTATTTATTACATCACTGATGCTTTAGAGGGAAAAGTTGAATATACAATTCAATCTATAGTTTAGTTTATCAAAGCAACCGAGAATGACTCTGAATCTAGGAAATAGCAGCAATCAGTAGAGGAATAAAGGGAAAATTCTAAAGAAGGAGGCCTGTCTGAGAGCAGATGGGGCCTGATGTCAGAGTCCCAAGAGAGAGAGAGCACTGAAGAATTCCTAGTTCAACCTAATGTTCTCCCAAAATTACAGCCCAAGTACATTATGCCTCAATTAAATAATAACGAAAACTGTCAGCCACTATTTCAGTGGCACTCATGCATTAACACATTATAGAAGTACCCTTGTCCTTATCAACTGGCATAGTAAGTTAAAAAATACAGCTGCTGGTTTCAATCTGGACAAGAGAGTTGATTTCACAATCACTTATATTTCATAAAAAATTTTCTATTTTTCACTTTAAAAATGCGTATGTTACCTAAAATGTTAACGCAAAATAATATATTCAGAATAATTATTGAGATACACATTCTCAGAAAGGTTCTATATCTACGCAAAAAATTTTCTAAGTTATCTTCAGTATCAAATATGTACTTTACATAAGTGGTCCCGTCTGAAAGCCTACGTCCTTAATAACCCCGCTTTTAGTGAAAATTCTTCATATTCCTCTGTTTTTGTTGTTGTTTTCATGTTTGGTTTGGAATCTATTGGGTTTCTAAAGAGTTATCAGTTTAGGCCAAAGCATTATAAATATTCATGATTTTGGTCTCTGGATGAAAATTTACAGAGTAAGAAATCTACTTTTTTCCAGGTTTATTAGGGACCAGACTTGGAATGTGAATGGAAATTGAGCTTATCTCAGTCACAATTCAGCATCCTTTTGCTTTCACCAGGATGAGGCCTCGGCTGACGGGATAAGTTTGAGCTCAGTGGTGCATGCCTGTGTAAATGCAGTGAGAGAGGCAGAGCCACGACCGATACGGAACCCACTCTGCCTGCAAACCCTGTGCCTCTCGTGTGCTGGCCACACCAATGTCACAACCTCAGCAGCTTTTGACTTCACTGAGCACTGCTGACCTACAAGCAGTGTGCCAGGCTGCTCTGACACACAAAGGTAATTTCCTGAGAGGGTCACAGTTTAGTCAATATGCTTTCATTGTGCGGTTGTTTGAATGAAATTAGATTTGGTAAATATTAAGTGCCTTATTATGGGCAACCATGCCGGGGTGCTCAAAGATAAAGTGATATAATCCATCTCTAAGTAGCTTCCAAACCAACTGTACTAGTTATAGCAGAGTTTTAAAATCAGGGTGAATTTAACTATATATGAAGCAACAATGTCAATCATATGTACCGGTCACCTAGTCAACTATATGTAAGATACCTCTTTGAGTACTACCAGCAGATACACACGAAGTCGGTAGAAATAATAGAACAGCATGTAATTTACTTGCAAAAGTAATTATGCAGAAAATAATTCCAGGAGTTTAGAGAAAGAGGAGAATCTTCGATGTTAAAGCACCTGTTGAGCCGGGCAGTGGTTAGCACATGCCGGCGAAGAAAGGCCTTGTTCCTCTGACAGAAGGACATGCATGGCAGAAGGGCTTTCTAGAGCAGTGCTGGCCAAATTCTAATGTGCTGAACCAAGCTCCTAGGGATCCTGTTACCGTGCAGAGTCTGATGTAGCAGGGCTGGGCTGGGTGGAGGGTTTATCCGTCTAACAAACTCCCAGGTAAGGCCAATGGTGCTGGGTACACAGACTACCCTTTAGAGAAATTTACATCACAACCCCTTTCCAGCCTGTCCTCTCTGTAGAATATAGAGTTAGACTGCTGTCTGGCACGTGAACAATGGTGTTGCTTTGGGAGTAAATATGAGAGCAGTAGGTGACATAATTCCCTAGCTGCAGAGCATGGAGGAAAGATTTGCCTCCTTTAATCTTTGCTCCAGTGATTCCATGGGATTGTAGCTAGAAAAAAACCAATCAATGTCATATGGCTCTAAAGATGGTGATTTTGGGTTCTACTGGAGAAGCAGAAACTTTCTGTTGGTACCTCATTCCTGTTGTCTGCGTAGTGACACACAGCATACTAAGAAACCAGCTGGACTGGTTGGCCACCTCCAGAAAGCTGAGTCCGGCCAGTTAAGCAGCAGGCTGTCCCTTTGCCATGGACTGACCATTTGCGTGAGAATAACATGCTATAGCAATGGGCAGCAACAATACATTCTTGTGACAAAACTTGTAAACCCAATGAAGGAAATGCACCGTTGAAGAGGGAAATTCACCAAAATCTAAGTGTTGTAACCACTTGTCTCAGATCCATGATTTTCACAGCCTTGGTTTGCAAAGGAACCAGAAGTTGTTTGACCTATTATAAAGTGCTTTTGCGATAAATCATCTCTATCATTCTTAGTAAAGATATCATGCTTGGTTTTAGTAAAAAGGAGGAAGTCTACACAGAATGTATCATTGTTGTAAAAAACACAGAACATCGATTTTTCTTAGGTAAAATTCATTTTACAGGTAATTGCAGTGTTTGAAAGAACTGAAATTACATCCACAAACATGGTACTTCAGGGTCCTAAAATATAGTGACATTCAAGAAAGAGGTCATGGGGAACATGAGATTGGAAAAAATCTTTAATGGGTAAAATATGGACAGGCAAACAGGTGAAATGATGTGAGGGCATTTTATGTTCATAGGAAGACAAGCCCAAGAGGCAGCAAAGCACAAAGAAAAACGCTGTCTTCCCTGCTAACCAATGTGACACGCTGGCTGAGAGGGAGGATCCACCTCCAATACAGACAGTTACGACTGAGCAGATGTTCATAGGGCATCACAAGCCTCAGTAAAATAGGCCTGCTCGGGCTTGGGCACAGGCCTGAGGTACCTAGACTTCGACAGTGTTCTGTACTGGGCTTTGCTCAGTGAAAGTGGAAAGAGGGAAAGGAAAGTTGTCTCCTTTTACCACTGCATTCCTTACCAAAGCAGAAATAGAGGAACAGTGCACTTTATCATTTTTCTTGTCTCTTCTTCTTTCCTTTCTTCTTCCTCCCTCCCTTTCTTTCTCCTTTACAGCATTAGAATGCTGAGGAAATTTAGTTTAATAATAAAAATAATAATGATATTATCACACTTTGTGATAGGCACAAGATAACCGAAAGATGCGCACGCTGTAATCTTCAGATCCTGTGAACATGTTACTTTACTTGGCAAGAGGGACTTTGCAGACGTGACTAAGGGGACAGACCTTGAGATGGGAAGATTATCCTGGATTATCTGGGTGGGCCCAATCTAACCACAGAACCTTTCCCAGGTCAGAAAAAGCAGGAGAAAGTTGAAGTGTGAAGAGGACTCAGCTGCCGTTCCTGGTTTTGAAGATGGAGGAAGAGGCGCGGGAGCCGAGGAAGGTGGGTGGCCTCCAGAAGCTGGAAAAAAGGCAGGGAAACACATTCTTCCCTGAGCGTGGAGATGGAATGCAGCCCTGCCAAAACTTTTACTCTAGCTTAGTGAGGTCTTGTTGGACTTCTCACCTACAAAACTATAAAATAATAAGTTTGTCTTGTTTAAGCTGCTAAATTTGGGGTAATTTGTTACAGCAACAATTGAAAATGAATACGCACTTCTTCCACATATATTGTCTGACAAGAAGAAAAGAAACTGATATTGTTTACAAAATTAGTTTACTTCAGCCCTACCATTTACACTGGACTTTTACAATGACCTTATGAAATATGTATTAATATCCCCAATTTAAAGATGAAGAAATATAGGATAATTTGCCTAGCCTTTATTCACTCACTCACCTATTCATTCACTCTATAAAAAGTATTAATAGTCTATAATATGTAAGATGCTACATTAGATGCTAGGGCATATGGTAGTAAAAGACTGATGCTAACATAATTTATCCCCAATTGCCCTTACATTTTGTTGGAGAAGAAAGGCATTGAGCATGTAATTAGGGGCTAGAGCAGATGAAGCAAGAGAAGCTGGGTAGGAGAAAAATGTCCCTGGGCAAATCTATACCATGTCTAGAGATAATGGCAAGTTTAGAGTATTTTAGTAACTGAAACAAGTACAGAATGACTGAAAGAAGGGAGGAGTGGTTTGGGGTGGGGCCGAAGAAGCAGGCAAACAGTGGCTCTGGATCTTAGTGACAATGAAAAATGTTATTTATCTTATCTTAATAGCAAAGAAAAATGACTGAAGGATTTAAAGCTAATGTGTGACTCAAAATGGTTGACATTTTAGAGTATTCCTCTGGTTGCAAGAGGATAAATGGATTGGAAAAGAGATAGTGTGGAGTCTTCCTGGACAATTGAAAGGCTGTAGTGGTGACCGGGAAAGGGTGATAGCAATGAGGAGAGAGAAATCGATACATTCAAGAGACATTTAGGATCGGCATGGACTTGACGTGGCATGGGGCGCTTGGAGTTAAACAATAGTTTCAAAATTCTGGCATGGAAAACAGGAGACATGGAGCCATCCACCGTGAAGGGCAATGTTCCAGAAGACGTTTATTTGAGAAGAACGATTATGAGTTCTGTTGGATATATTGCCTTGGAGATGCCTTGGAGACACCCATGCAAGGACACTGAGTGCCATTAGATATGTGGGTATGGAATTTGGAAGACAGGCCTGGGCTTGAGAAACATAGTTGGGAGTCATTGACAAAGAAAGAGTATACCAAGGAAGAAGAAAAGTGCCTGTGACAGAACCCTAAGGAATGCTCTTCCAACGATCAATGAAACAGAGCTGGAGAAACTGACACAGTTTCAGAGCTCCTGAGAGTCCAGGTTTGTATCAAGTTTGTATGACTCTGAAGTCCAGAATCCAAGACATCTTATTCTGTTAAAGAACAATTTCTAAAGGCATGAAGGGGTTCTGCCTTCTTCTGAATGAAATAAAGATCATGGATATTTAAAAGACATATTAAAATAACTTCTTCAAAATTAGTCATCCTCAAGTTTTCTAGTTTGGCTCTATTTATTATGGACAAAAATCACGAGGATCATTGTTTCTTTTGCACGGTACTTGTCGTGTGCTATGAACTGTATGGCTAGGTTTCGATAGGGCAATTAATTTTGAAAACATGGATTATACACTTGATATTCTTTCTATTCATCATAGTCTGCATATGAAATATAAATTATGATGATTTAGTAATTGTTATTCATTCTCTACCAGAACTAGACAAGTTTGCCTAGGATTTTCTCCCTCTATTGGAAAATATTTTAATTTGGTGCAACATAAAACTATTTGCCAAATTGTATTCCTGAAAATCCAGAGACAATTTCTCCTGCTTGTCTCCATTCTGCCTCATTGTGCCTTCAAGCAGCAAAAGTGAACATGATAAAATAGTTTCTTGGTTTCGCCAAACAGTCCCATGTAGCGCAATCCCACAAAGGAAGCGAGGCGGATGCAAAAAGCACTGTCTGGAGAAATACAAGGGTCACACAGACTCTCTATGAAAGCTTTGCCAGAATCAATGGAAGCTCATCATTTTTACTAATAATGCCCCAAGGACTGTGTGATGAGATCTTCGGAGGGCAAAATCTTACTTTGAGGACATACAGATCGAGCTTTATAAGAGCAGTTTACAAGACTTTTATTCCATTTTCGGAGGTACGACACAGGCTGCACTATTCTCTTCAACATCACATTTGTCTAAATGCACATATTTACATTGGCACATATTGAGGAGAAAATCGGTTAGCTGCATATTCTGCAAGGTTTTTTTAACTTAACCCTTGTGGTTTGCTAACTACGTATTAGCAACTGATTGGAGATTTGTCTTCCTCAGTGACATCAGGAGAAATTCTTTGCAGAAAGCAGTTGCATTTTGGGTATGCTACAAAGAACACGTACAAACGTCAAATCCATGCCATACAAGACAGGTGTAAGCTCTCCTTTTGGATACTTGAAACTTTTAAGTCATGTTCAAATATATTTACTTCTACATATTTCATTTTTTAAATAAATAGATTTTATTTTTTAGAGCAGTTTTAGGGTCACTGCAAAACTAAGTGGAGGGTACAGAGGTTTTACATATACTCCCTGCCCCCCATACCTACTTTACATGCTACTTTATTCTGATTACAGGTAATACAATGGATGGAGAAAGAGGATTATCGAAATGTGGTAACTAAACACATCCCACCTTTCTCTCACTCTCAATATCAAGTTAAATTCATTCTCTTTTCTGAGTCTGCCATTCAGACCAGCTGAGGGATTTGGAGAAAAAGCTGTTGTAGAGCTGTCAGTCTCTGCTTTGGAGAAAGGCCTGAAAGGCAGCCTTGGAGAGCTCTGGGGTGCAAATCTGCACAAAGTTGATTCTAGGAAAAGTGTGACCCATGGAGACCCCTGGAATATCAGGCAAAAGAGAAGATTGATATTTACAGTGAGAGTTGATCATGTTTCCATGGTTGGTCTCCAAAGGGCCAAGAGTAGCTCCACAAGTGGGCTAAATTCCTTCTGCCCCTAAGGCTAGGGGAGCACAAGGGCACAGAGGAGTGGGGAATTGCCTCCAGATGCCTTGGAAGACCGAGGAGCTGACTGCTAACATACCCCAGCCTGCGAGAGAAGAGACCATAGCAGCATCCATCACTGATTGTCTGGGCTTCTAGTTTTGAGGGAATCTCAGCAGATACAGCAGAACCCGTTAAACATGTACAGAAAAGCAGCAACGCCTCTGGGGGAGAGGCAGCAGCGGTGAGCAGGGAGGGTGGATGAAGCATTCCAAAAGATGTCCTAAGAAAACAGCTGCTTGAAGAGATATGATGCAATTTGACCAAACGACAACAATATTTAAAACATTCAAGAATAAAACAGCCTTATTTCTAGAACTACAAACACTCAATGTTTAAACATAAAAAGATCAGTAGATGAATGAATGGCAGCTTAAGTCTTAAATTAGTGGGCTCGCATTTCAAGAGGGAAAATGTCTCAAACACAGATCAAAAATGCAAAAAGATAGTGTAATTAGCAGTTAATTTTATCTATTGCAAGTAAATGTTTATTTTTTCTGATTATAAAGAGTAAAAATAAATACTAAACTGGGTGCCTTAGAAATTAAGATGTACCATCAAAGACCATCTTAGATAGAAGAGGAAATCAAAAGTGGTATTAAATTTTTAAGAAATTAATGAAAAGTTTAACCCTTTACACCAAAATGAATGGAAACTAACAAAAGCTATCCTAAGAAACAAAGATATAGCCATGGTTGCCCTAATTAGTAAAGAAGAAAGATGAAGAAATAATGGAAATTTAGAAAAAAGAACAAAAATTAACAAAAGAGGGATCAATAAAGATAAAAGCTAAAATCAGCTAGAAAAGGAAAATGTTAGAAATAAAAAATGAATCTCAAATATGATTCTTCTAACTCTAAACAACCAACAAAGTAGATAAAGCACTAATAAAATATATTCAAGCAAATAGAATCGACAAACATAAGAATAAGAAAGGAGTCGTAAAACTATAGATTTTTTTATAGAAAAACTGTAAGAATCATTAGGAAACATTACATGTAACATTTTGGCAGACATAAATTATGAAGAAAAATATAAATTGTGAAGATTTACATGAGGAACAAACTTAAATGGATCAATTACTATAGATACAAATGCAAAGGTACTAAAAAATGACATTAAAAAAGCACCAAGGGGGCCAGCCCAGTGGCATAGCAGTTAAGTTTGTGTGCTCAGCTTCAGTGGCCCGGGGTTTACGGGTTGAGATCCTGGGCACGACCCTATGACTGCTTATCAAGCCATCCTGCGCAGCATCACACATACAAAATAGAGGAAGATTGGCAACAAATGTTTGCTCAAGATCAATATTCCTCACCAAAAACACCCCACAAAAACCCACCAAGATAAGATGGATTCACAGCCAAATTTTACTAGCTTTTAAAAGGCAGGCATTAAAATATTACTTAAACTATGTCAGATTATGGGAAAACTATAAAACTTTATTGAGGGACCTAAAAATATGAACAATGAGAGTAAATGTCTAAGAATAGCCAAGTGAATATAAAAAAAGATTACTAAGGAAGAATTTGCTTTAGTAAGTAGTCCATATTAAAAATATATAGTTGTGAGGTAAGAATGAAAAGAAATCAATATAGTAGAACAAATATTCTACAAATTGTTAGACTATATAAAAATGTAATGCATGACACTGGTAGTATCAATTCAATAGGGAAAAATGTGGTTCATTTAATAAACATGTCTGAGTATTATTTCAGGATGGACCTAAGTTGAATCTCTACCTCACATCATGTGCAAAATAAATTCTAGATGGATTAAGGGGCAGCAATTTTAGAAGTAAACCTTAGAGCCTACATATAAAGGCTAAGGATGAGAGAGACTTCCTAAAGACAGAAATGTATAACCTATAAAAACAAATAGAGACTTTTTGTTATAAAATTTGTCGTGAGAATTGTAGATTAAAGGTTAAAATCTAATGAAAAATTGTTGAATTGACAAGATGATGACAAAATGCAATAGAAACTTGGACTGGAAAAAAAATTATAGATAATAAGGTCACACTAAAGAAAATCCAAAAGCCAATAAACATGGTGAAACTCATTATCAGTCAGGGGAATGCACAAGAAATCAACAATAAAATACCATTTCATAGCTATCAGACTGGCAATACCATATATTGCTAGGGGGATATTGGGGAAAATATATTCTCATCTCTCGCTTGGAGAAATGTACATTGTTAGAGCTTTTTGGGGGATGGGAGAGAGGAATCTAGCACCATCTATTTCAGTTTAAGAGATACACATCCTTAGACCCAGGAAGGCCGCTTCTGTAGATCCACCCCAGGAAAGCCCTAATTCCTTAGGTTAAATGCTCAAGGACGTTGACAGTGTCATGGTAAAAAGAATGTTATAGAGAAATAATTGGATTAATTGTAGTGCATCAACAACATGGAATTAGCATAGAGTGAATTAGCATAGTTGACTTGAAGATTCTCCTGAAGCGGTATTAAGCAATAAAAGTAAGATGCAAATAAGTGTATATAATGGGTAATTATATAAGCAGATTTTGACAGATTACTATCTGGGAGTGGGAATGAAATGGCTGGAGGATTATAGAATTGAGTGAGAGGAAGTTAAAAAGATTTAAAGAAATGCACATGACATGCTTTTGTTTCAGTAAAATCGTACCTGTGTATGGCATATGCATCAAGAAATCTGAACATTTCTGCTTGTCAGATGATCACGATATACCGTTAAGTGAAAAAAGAACCGCAAAATAATGGGCATAACAGACTTTTATTTTGGTAAAAAAGAAATTAGAAACAAACATTTGTAAGTTTGTATCAACTATGAGAAAAATATGGAAAGATGTACCCCAAACTTGTTAATATTTTCTTTCAGTGGGATGAGAGCAGAGAGGGAGGCTGGAGGGCAAATAGAAATGGTTAACTGCGTTTAAATATAGCTATTTTTCACTTATGACAAAACAATCAAATAAAGACATATTTTAGAAAGGTAGTGCCTACCTATTACAGACAACCATAGAAACTTTAGGTAAGTAGAAAACTAAATCACTTAATTTCAGAACACAGAAATACGTATTGCTAACATCATTTTTGGTTAACTTTTTCTACTTTTTTTTCTGCTCCTATGTATAGTTAAATGCGTATACAAAACTTACATATGCCATTTTGCATTTTCATAGTACATATATTTTTCTTTATTTTTTTGTGTAATAAAATTGTGAGATTTTCTATATCACGAAGAAATCTTTGAAAATATTTCTTATACTATCATAACATTTAGTTTTATGAATGTATCATAATTCATAGATTTTTAAAGCTGTTTTCTCATTTTAAAACATATGTATTATTTGTTTTTGAAATTCTAAACATCTTCTTGAACCTAATATCTGCTTTAAAAAAACACACTCTTTATATATTACTTGAAATTCCAGACTTCTATGAAGCTCAGTAACCTGAACAACTAAAATAAAACAAATTTTATCCCTTGAAAATTTCCTAAGACCTGCTGCTTATGCCTCATTCCTGGTCACTTTTTCCCCCCTCTTCTAAAAAATCAGAAGTTGATTAGATCAGAAAAGAATCAGTTTCCACTCAGGTTACACTGTATACTCTCTCTTCTGGAAAATGAGGAATCTTTGAATATTTAACTATGCAAAATCCTAAAACAAAAAAGGACTCAACACATTGCAATGAGTTATAAAACATTTTGGACTTTATAAGATTTTTTCCTAAGAATACATTTCTGGAAGTGGAATTCCTCAGTCCAAGCTACAGAATTTTTTAAGGTACTTGATATTTATCGTCAAATAGAACTCTAGAAAATTTGTGCCAATTAACCGTCTTGCCAGCAACCTAAGATACAGTCACCTCCCTCAAGGGGCCGCCGCCCTGGCCGCGAGGTTACAGTTCTGCGCGGGGTTCTGCGGCTGGTTCGCAGGTCCGGCTACTGGGCACCGACATACTCCACTATCCGCCGTGCTGTGGAGGCCTCCCACGTACAAAGTGGGGGAAGACTGGCACAGACGTTAGCTCGGGGCTGATCTTCCTCGAGTAAAGAAAAGAGGAGGATTGGCAACAGATGTTAGCTCAGGGTGAATCTTCCTCACACACAAAATTACCTCCTTCAAATCATCGTTATTACTACTTACAAATCTTTGTTAATGTGAAAGGCTAACCCCCCTAAAAGCATTTCATTAATCTTTTAATCTGCATTTGTTTGATTTTTTTTTTTTTTTGAGGAAGATTAGCCCTGAGCTAACATCTGCTGCCAATCCTACTCCTTTTGCTGAGGAAGACTGGCCCTGAGCTAACATCCCTGCCCATCTTCCTCCATTTTGTATGCGGGACGCCTACCACAGCATAGCTTGACAAACAGTGTATAGGTTCGCACCTAGGATCCAAATCCTCAAACTCCGGGCTGCGGAAACAGAACGTCTGAACTTAACCACTGCACCACTGGGCCAGCCCCTGCATTTCTTTGATTTTGAGTGAAGATGTACATTTTTCATATGTTAAATGATCATTTGTAAATTTTTTTGAGTGAATTTTATATTCATGTTTTTTCCCATTTTTATTTGGCTGTGTGTGCTATATATCTTAAAAAAAAATCTGGAAACACTAACATTTTTGAATATACTTACCATGAGATTATTTTAATTTTAACAAAAGCGAATTAATAGCGTAATTAACCATAAAATGACATTTCACCGTCCACTAGAAAATTCCTATAAACTTCTATAAAATTCAACTTCAGCATGAAAAACTTGGAATTTCTGTTTCAAAAGCAATAAATCATTTTATGTAATTAAGATACAATTGTATCCTTGAAGAATTTATATTTAAACAGAAAGATGTTCATTTAAACTTCATTCTCAAGAGATGGAGCTGTGATATTACAGAACAAGGTCTTCCCCAGTCCAATGCTGAAAGCCAGGGCTTAAGCATGGAAACGACATTGAATTTATAGTTCAACAAAACAAATGCAAATGCTGACTATGTTGCTATTTAGCTGAGTGATTTAGAAAAGTCCTTTAACCTTTCATGAGCCTTATTTTTGTCATTTATTAAATTACAAAGTTGTATAAAGTTGGCATTCTCTCTTGTGTATCCTGCTTCGTCCTCATATCACCTTTACGTAACTCACTACAAGTTCATTTAATTATCTGTTTCTTGCCCGTCTCCTCCCCAGTGGGATGTCAGCCCCACGGGACTGAGGACTTGTTCCTGCGTATCCGCAGAGCTTAGAGGAGCCGCAGCGCATCGTGAAAGCTCCATTAAAAAACGGCAAAAGAGTTAGCTGCACGCTAAGTGTTGGGGATTTGATGATGAATAAAACCCAGGCTCCTCGGGAATTTATAATCCAGTGGATGAATTCCTGAATGAAAATGCCAAAATTATCTCTTCAGGGAAGAGAATATATTCCATCTCTAAATAAGAAATTGGGACTTAAAAATTGAAATATATAAAATATCCAACCATTTGAAAAATATATTAACTCAAATAGTAAGAATAACAAGTGAGCATTTGAGCAATGCACGGAGGCAGGTTTCTTTTTGGTAAGTAGAACGTACACCATGCCTTGTCTTGTTTGAAAAGGAAAGTCAGGACAGTGAAGGACCAGCAATATGTTTACATGATATCTATGGCAAGAAATTCATTGCATTTGGTCACGAGCTACTTCAAAACAAGAAACATAATTATAAACAACACTCAGGAAGAATTCACATTTAATATCTTAGAATGAAAAATACAAAATACTGAAGAAATAACATCACAGACAGAATCCAAGTAAACATATCAATGTTTACAAACAAATCAATCAAATAATTTTAGCCTCTATTATTGAGACCACCAGCACAAACAAAAGATTTTACAGGTTTTCACTTCTGCTTTCATTAATATTTTTAATTCTGAGATTATTCTTGAGTGAATGGAAACTATAACTACTTGTAGAAAAATGTCTGGCATAATTCCAGAAGCACGGGTGGAGCTGAAACCTCAAGGGCTTAATTACACAGGTCCACCTGAATAATGGAGTCCGCCGGCCATGCTTCGGAGGCAGAGGGTCAGGAAAGCTTGTCTGAGCTTGGAAACCTTGGTCGTGACACCCCGCTTCAGTGAGACCCAACCCCGCATCTACAGAGCACGTCCTCTCACTCCTGTAGGTGAATGTGTGCCTCTTGTTTTACGGTTCTTTGAGGAATTTTTCAGCTTTTAAAAATTACTTGACTCTGGTCTCTGGTGGAGGAAAATTTATTTCTTCCCAGGTCAGACATGCTGATGCACTAGCGACTAAGTGCCACAAGTTTGTTTCATAAGAAGTAAGTCTGACAAAGTTTCCTGATCTATAATCCACAGAGATTGCCAGTGTCTTGTTCTTCCCCCAGAAAGAACTCGGGAACTGTTTCGCTCTAAGAATTTTAGAGCCATCATATATGTGGTAATATTTCATTATGAGTTCTCTGACTTCAGAGTTTGTTTGCCAGGAAACTATTTTATTAAAACAAAATCCTAGATATTTGAAGTTCTGTTATAGCTCATTTCAATGTGTTGAGACTCTATAAAAATTGTTTTGCGTTGTTGAATTGTTAATATTCAAATATTCTTCAATTTCCAGAAGAGTGAGTATGCCTTGTAATCTTAATGGGAATGCAGAGATTCTTCCACTATCTGATCAAGTTCTAATTTTACAAGCAGAGAAAAGAAAAGTGACTAGGAGTGAGGCATGAGCAGCAGTTCTTGGGAAATCTTCAAAAGATGAGATTCATTTTATTTTATTTTTTATGTTATTGAATTTCGTAGAAGTCATATATTTGCTATCACAATTAGTGGGATAATGGGTTAATATTTTAGTTCCTCCATGTCCTTTCAAACATATAATGCAATTGTAAGCAGAGAAGAGCTTTCATTGCCAGGCATGATTCAAAGGACCGATCAATGGTGGAGATTTCAGGGACTAAGGCAAACCAGAGAAGTATTTCTTTAAGGAAGGAAGCTTTTAGGTCCACTCAGATTGTTGCATGCAGCAAGCCACCCCCTCAGCTTAGGCACAGGTTACGTCCTTTCTAGTTTTTCCCATCAAAGAGACTGTTAGATTTTAAGAAGGTGGAGTTACCTCAATTCCTTTTCTGATCTGTTACTTCCGTAATGAGCGTGTACAGTTCAACCAGTTTTCATTTCAGTCCATTACTGAGTTATATTGCAACAATTTAAATGGAAAATGCTTCAACTACAAAGCAACAAGAGGCAATCACAGCAATAAAAAGGAACAAACTATTGATACTGATTGATATTGATTGATTGATTGACTGATATTGATCCATACAACTTGATGGATCTCAAGGGCATTACATTGAGTGAAAAAAGCCAATCTCCACATATAACCTTCTCAAAATCACAAAATATTTATAGAGATGGAAAACAGAGTGCTGGCTGTCCGGGGCTCAGGGTTGTGGGAGAGAGAGTGCGGGTAGCATGAGGCAGAGCTTTGTGGTGAGCGAATAGTTCTGTAATCTTGCTTGTGGTTGTACTTATGTGAACCTACACCTTTGATAAAATGGCATAGAAATATGCAAGGGCACTTCACCAAAGCAAATTTCCTGATTTTGATATTATATTATAGTTATGTAAAATGTAAGCATCAGGTTTACTGGGTGAAGGGCACGTGGGATCTCTGTACTATTTTGCAACTTCTTGTGAATCTATTAATTATTTCAAAGTAATTTTTAAAGGAATCATTATTATTACAAAATAATCAAGGTATTTTAATCACTTGAAACTCTCACCCATGAATATCATTTTTATGATAGATTTTAAAAATATTCTGTCATATATTAGAGATACCACATACACCCAAATTTGAAGTCTTAAAGTCTGTCTTTCATAAAATAGAAAATGTCTTGTGTTCAATCACCTCCCCTGCATATTATATTTTAGTAACAAATTTACAATTTCAAAATATAAAGGCAAGAATCAGAATTCCAGAAAACTTAATCTAATAAGTGTACCAGCCAAATGATGTAGGAGGTGTCAGAGAGTGAGATGGGATAAAAGGATTACAGTTGTTTCACGGATTGTTACTGGGTTTTATGCATAGCCTTCTAAAAACCCTTTGTGTCTTATTCAGTAAAAGGACTGCAACCATTTATCTTCTGCTTTAAAGCCCCTATGTAGATTGAGGATTTAAAATGATGAAAGTGATATTATATTTTCTATAGAATAACAGAAGAGAAATGGCATGAGCTTTGGACCAGTTCAACTTCTGGCTGTGATTCCATCGATTATAATGGAGTGAGAGAGTAAAAACCACGCTGAAGTGGGTTGAGGGGTGAAGACAGGAAAAAGAATGAAGTCAGATGGATAGTTAAATCCTTGTTTATGGAAATCAAGAGTGAAAAGTATTGAAGAATACATGTGAGATCAGTCTAAAGAGCCAAATATCTAATGTGTTCAAATGGTGTGAGGATCCACAGCATCTGCTGGAATTGGCAAATGCATGGCCACTCTAATTTTGATAAAAGTCATTTAAGTTTAATGGTGGTAACAGCTGAGGAATAAATAAAAGATGAAAAACTGGAAAATATCAAGTGAAATCATTCTCATGATTATAGATGCCAAGGAAAGGAGAGATGTGGGCAGTAGTTAGAAAAAAGTACTGTATACACGTAGAGTAAGGGAGATCTTATGAGCTGAAGAAACGATCACAGAGAGAGATTGAAGAGAGAGAGGCATAGTGGATAGTTGGATGGAGGTCCCTGATACGGCTGGAAGGAACGGAATACGGAACAAAGAGAAAATGTTTATCCTGGCACCGAAAGCATCCCTCTTCCATTGAGAGGAGATAGAAAATTGTAGGGATGGTGTTTTGATTAGTAGTCGCTTCCTCCAGCATTGATTCCAGCTAACTCAGCCCTTAACATCTCTATTCTCTAATGCTCAGTTGCTATTAGGAATTATTAAATCATTACCGTTCTTTCTGTGTGGGCCTTTTTTAAAGCTTAAACCTGGTTTCTTTCCAGAGATCTCAAAATAAATAATCCTTTTACCTTCTGAAAGAAATTGTTCAATAATCTGTTACTATTTCCTGACAGTATTCTCACAGATAAAATAAATTCTAGAAAAATCTTAATAACTAAATAGAAAACAACACACTGATTTTGTGTAAAAGGTAAAATAAAAAGATTCTTCAATAGCGATGACTATAATGTGGTAATAACATTTTATCTGCCTTAATTAAGTCAAGCGAGCAGTTGAGCACGTTCAATGTAATTTAATCCAGGGTAATGGGTGAAGAACTGCTCAGCTCAAAAATATGTGATATTTACAAAAGACAATGTGAGGCAAGAAGTTCGAAAATTGTTTCCAAATATATAATATGGGTTCAAAATATCTAATAATAAATTATCAAGATGTGTTGGGATCTTCCACGTTCATCTATTTCTATTGTTAAACTATGGAGGACATCTCTTGTTTTTCCCTGTGGAGTATCCATTATCCTTGCTCCCAGTAACGGCATCCTGATTTTCCTTAGGAAACTACTCCTCTTCACTCTTTCCCACTGTGATTCAAGTGAAGTCTGGGTTGTCAACATGCCTCAGGTTGGCTATAAAAGAAATGCAATGATGCTCAATCCCAAGGGTTTTGCTGGAACTATTGGAAAAGAGATTTTTCTGTTCTGGTGGCATTGCTAAACTAGTCAAATATAACCCTGGAGTTGCTGGTGACTGTCTTATTTTTGTAAAGATAATGAAGGCTTGATAATGAAGCTGTCATGGAGGAAAGCAGAGCTGAGAATATGGAGAAAAACAGAGCCTTTACAACACTGTGTGAGGTCCTGAACCCCTGGCCTGTTCAGATATGTGCATCAAGTAATTTTTCTTCTTTATTAAAAGAAGACTGTTTGAGTTGTTGATACTGTATCTAAAAAAAATTCCTATTTAATACTCTTGAGAGTGAATATCCATGAAATTTTGGCAATATCGACTAATAAATTATCTTAAGGAATCCATATCTTCCCGAACTTTTTGTAAACATGACAAATCCAAAAAAGTTGATGTTTCCTATCACGAAAAAATTAGCACAATATGTCATTGATTGGACAGTATAAAATGTTCTTCCTACAATCTACCAAGTATTATGTTGTTGTAATGATCCTATGTTAACAACTCAAAATTAAGATTTACCATCATTAATTTATAATTATAGCACTAAGAATAAGAAGGAGTAGATATTGGAGTGCAAAAGTATCTGAAGATCAGTGAGTTACTTCTGTACAGTGCTGTCAGCTTCTCAGAGTTGGGGGCATTACGAATACAATTTGGAGCTATAATTTGATGGGCTATATTGATATAACATAGCAATAATATCAGTTCTTAATAAGTTGAAACTAATTAAATTTAAAGTATTGAGGAATTCTATAGCTTCACCTTAACTGAATACTTATTGAATGCTTCTATTATTCAAAACAAATGACCAGTTTTTATGAAAAAACAAACCAGTTATGAATACTAAAATTATTTTCCAAATAAAAGTCAAGTGTGTCTCAATACAAAGAGCAAAATCTGCTCGGAAATTATTATTAATAGGACACATCATTATGTGACTCCTAGGACAAAAGACAAAAACTAAAAGAGGAAATGACCTTCCTCATGTTGAACAGAATCAACATCTCAACAGGTGAGATCATCTTCTTGCTAATGGTACTTTTATGAATACATTGAGTTTATTTACAATCCTAGTTCTCTGTGGTAACAGACTAGAATTATTGTCTTCTTTCCCAAAGCTGTGAGTTGGGGGGCCGGCCAGGTGGCACAGCAGTTAAGTTCGAAAGTTCCACTTCGGCAGCCTGGAGTTCGCCGATTCAGATCCCGGGTGCAGACCTACATACTGCGTGGCAAGCCATGCTGTGGCAGGCGTCCCACATATAAAGTAGAGGAAGATGGGCATGGATGTTAGCTCAGGGCCAGTCTTCCTCAGCAAAAAGAGGAGGATTGGCAGCAGATGTTAGCTCAGGGCTAATTTTCCTCAAAAAAAAAAAAAAAAGCTGTGAGTTGTTGCATAGAATCACAAAGACCCCCAAGAGAAGCTGAACACTAGTATGGAATCCATCTGACCAAGTCAGCAGTAAATCCACTGGAGACCATAAAATGCATGCTGACTGCTTTGCTGAAGGAAGAGGAACAAACGACACTTCCTTTTCTGAAGGGGTAGAATCCTGGAGAATAACCAGGGTAAACATTATAAGTGTTGGTGCAGGTTTAATGCTTGTGACCATAAAAGTGTCAAGCTAGGATCCCTTACAGTGGCACACTACAACTAATACACAGGTCCGAAAGTACCCTGGGGAAGGTTTCTCATTTGCTTTCCAAGGGTAGACCCAGAGGGTATAGACTAGCTAACGAGTGTCCAGAGAAAGACTTATTCACAAGGAGCCAAAATGGCTCTAACTAATGGCTCAATTTACTTTTAGTCTGGACATCTCTTTAGGGTAACATACGATCCACCCATTGATGAAGTTCACAATGGGAAGGAGTTTGGTTTCAACGTAAGCCTAATGAAGTGACATTTAGTCTTTTTTGATAGGGGTAATACTTCTTGAGTCAGTCCTGGAAAAAGGTATAGGAAACTGAAAAATAAATAGCCAAGAACATTGCTAATTGTTTTCTATATGTGGTCTACTGAGACTTCCCAACTTTTTGGGATAGATACCACCAAGTACATTGCACCACTGTGTAAACTGGGTCTCAGACAGATTCTTTAACTTGTGAAGGCATCCTGTCTAGTTATGTGGTAGGGTCAGGGCTGGCTTCATGGAAGTACAACCTGTGTGACCCTGCTCAGAAAGGGCCTGCGCTTGGGGTTTAATGCTCTGTGGCTGCTACCTTGAGATTCTTAGCAATTTTATCTTCAAATTTATATTTTGTGAGTGAAGTCTGATGGGACAATGGAGCATGAGGCAGGGGCTTCGAGTCTCAGCTCATGTGTCACCCCGCCTTCCCTCCCGGCCCCCAGGTGCTCTGGATCCCAACTAATTGTCTATCCCTCCCTGATCACTGACACCCTCCATCCTGGATGGCCAGGGTCAGCAAGTGTCCCACGGGTCTCGGGAGATGGGGGGAGACAGTGGCCATCCCTGCCTGAGGTGGGCAGCTCCATTGCACTTTAGGCTGGGGACTGGGTGGCCCACCCTGTACTTAGCATTTCCCAGAGCAGAAGGGTTCCTGTCTGCCATGGGATGGCGCTGCAGGTCCGGGGCATTTTCATTTTGCACTAGATCCACAAGTAATGTAGCCAGTACTGAGTAAAGTTAAGATTTAAATCCAGTTCTGCCTAACAAGAAACTCTAGAATTGGAAGCAAGCGTTAATGGTCTAGAACTAAAATCAGTTTTCCGGGCTGGCAAAGTATGGAGGAAAAAGCATTAAATTTGAGGTCAAAACATCTGACTTTGATTCCAGATCTATCATTTACTTTTTGTAGCATCCGGGGTAAGACAATGAATCTGTCTAATCCGGAGAATCAGTAAACTTTCTGTAAAAGGCCAAATAGTAAATATTTTCAATTTTGCAGGCCATATGATCTCTGTTGCTAATACTCAACTCTGTCATTGGAGCACAAAAGCAGCCATTGACAATATCTAAACAAATGAGCATGTTTGTTTTCTCATAAATGTCATTCATGGGGCTGACTGGTGGCGTAGTGGTTAAGTTGGCACACTCCACTCCAGCAGCCTGGGGCTCTCAGGTTCGGATCCCAGACGCAGACCTAACACCACTTGTCAAGCCACGCTGTGGTGTCATCTCACATAAAATAGAGGAAGATTGGCACAGATGTTAGCTCAGGGCTGATTTCCCCAACACACACACACACACACATAATCTTATTCATGGACACTGAAATTTGAATTTCCTACAATTTTTATGTGTCATGAAATATTATCATACTTTTGATTTTTTAAAATAATTTAAAAATGTAAAAACCATTTCTAGTTTCTGGGTTATCCAAAAACAGGTGGCAGAACAAGTACATGAAAACGTGCTCTCCAACACTAATCATCAGGGAAATGCAAATCAAAACCACCAAGAGGTATCACCTCACACCTGTTAGAATGGCTATTATCCAAAGACAACAAATAACAAATGTTGGCGAGGATGTGGAGAAAAGGGAACCCTTGTGCACTGTTGGTGGGAATGTAAATTGTTGAAACCACTATGGAAAACAGTATAAAGGTTCCTCAAAAAATTAAGAATAGAACCACTATTCAAGTAGTAGTTCGATAGAACCACAGAAGTAGATTTAGCAATACCACTTCTGGTATTTATCTGAAGAAAATGAAAATACTAATTTGAAAAGATATATGCACTCCTATGTTCATTGTAGCATTGCTTAACAATAGCCAAGATATGGAAGTAACTTACGTATCCGTCGGTAGATGAATGGATAAAGAAGATGTGGTATACATATGTAATGGTATATTATTCAGCCATAAAAAAGAGTGAAATCCTTCCATTTGTGACAACAGGGATGGACCTAGAGGGTATTATGCTAAGTGAAATAAGTCAGACAGAGAAAGAAGAATACCGTATGATTTCACTTATATGTGGAATCTAAACAAAACAAATGAACAAATAAATCAAATCAGAAATAGACTCATACATACAGAGAACGAATTGGTGGTTGCCAGAGGGGAGGAGGTAGAGGGAGGCGAAATAGGTGAAGGGGATAAGAGGTGCAAACTTCCAGTCACAAAATAAATAAGTTGTGGGGATGAAAACACAGCATAGGGAATATAGTCAATAATACTGTAATAACTTTGTTATTGATGACAGATGGTTATTAGTCTTATCAATGTGACCGTTTTGTAAATAAATGTTGAATCACTGTGTTGTATACCTAAACTGATACAACATTCTATGTCAACTATACTTTAATAAGAAGAAAAAACCCCAAAAGCAGTGGCAGGATGGATTTGGCCTGCAGGCCATAGTTTGCAGATCCTCAGTCTAAGCCATTGTTTTCTTACTCATTCATTCATTCATACATTCACTTATTCATTCATCACTGTTCAATGATATGTGCTTATCACTGTACTAGGCATCACAGATTAAAAGACATGGTTCCATTTCTCAAAGAACCCAGAGTCTCATGGAGGGGACACACTTACACAGATGATTATCACCCTATAGAATAAATGCACCTTATAGTCTGCATGAAGTGACATAGTAATATGAGGGGAGGATGGAACTGGAGGGCTAAGGAGGATGAAGACAGCATGTACATTAGTTACTATTACTGTCATCAAAAGCAACAGTAATATCCATTAAGAGGGTTAAATATGAAATAGAAATTACTTTGTAAAGGCTAAAGATCTATACAGATGTTAGTAGCTATTTTCCCCAGAAATTTAACATTTATTAAGTATTGGTTCTTTAAAAATATAAAAGGAAAGACTCTAAAACAACATCGGCATAACACTATTTGTTATGGTGTATATGTATACACACACACACACTCACACACACACACTAGGTTACAGTTCTAATTGAGAAATTCAATCACACATCACTTGTAATTTACTGATTAGCGGCATCCCAAGTTGGGTTTTACATCCAAATATATCATCTCTGTCCCAGAAATACAGCCATTGAAACACATCAGGAATGTGATTATCAGGTAATTTGCAACAGTTAGGATACTCATCTTACTAAGTATTTTCTTGCCAAACAAAACAAAATACCCTCCTGAGTTAAACAGCCAATCTAAGTGTTTTTTTGAAGTTGGAACAAAATAATTTTCCTTGAAAATTGATCAGAATTTAACACCCAAGCTCTGATTCCCAAGTTGCTTATTTAAAATACAAGTAGATGCTTTTTTCAGAGTCAAAAGTTAAGATGTGTACAAGTCCAAGGTGTGTAACTGTAAGGAGGACTGCTTTCAAAGAGCTTTATAGGCTGCAGGGGTCAGCTGAGTGGTTCGTTGAAATTCTCTTTCCCTGATCGCAGCTGAGAGGCTCTGATCCAGCAGGTCAGGAGTGAGGCCAAGAGGTATGCATGTTTTTAAACAAGCAGATTCGCTTATGTTGATATAATGGGCTCAAGGACAACACTTGGGAAGTGGCTTTAAGAGGACCACAGTTAAGGCTTTTATTTTTTCCTAGGACCAGTTTGAGAACATTCCAGACACCTAAGGGAGGCAGAAGGCTGTTGGTTCTATCTGCTTTTATTTACAGACAACTCTCAAAGGAAGCAGACCCCACTAGGGCGGGAGCTTAGCAGCTCGGGGCCACAGTGCAGAACGCTGCAGACAAAGACAAACTGCGTGTTACCTTTTGCAGCTTAAAAGTCGGACTGAGATGCAAAAACCTCTCATACGTGGCCTTTCGTTGATGGCCGAAGGAAAGCTGTTGTTGATTCAGACCCTGCTGTCCTAAAGAAGAACCTTCAGGTAAGAAAATGGTGATTTCAAGACGCATAATCCCTGTTAGACCAGTTTGAAGACAAAAACAAAACAACAAAGGAAACAAAACCTCACAAATATTTTCTCTATTCATCCACTATCCAGAATGCTTTCTGTTCTGGGACTCTTGATAAAAGTTTCAAACATTTTGAATATAACTTTCAAACCCCACTGTTTTGCCCATATGTACAATGTGAAACCCTGGGGCAATCGACAATGATGCAGCTGGATTTCCGAAAGGGACAAAGGTTTTGCCTTGATTATGACTCACGTGCAGAATATGCCTATGATGACCATTTCTTACATGAGGCAGTATTTCTGTGTATGCCTGTGTGTGCCAATTCATATATATATCATACATATGCATTATACGTTATTAATAGCTTCTCCCATCACATTAATTTCATGAAGTACTTTTATAAATTCACTTTGCCTTTAACAGTGCTTTTCAGACTCATGCAGACACAGCTTTCAGCTCCAGTCTTTCAGCGTGAGCTTTCTTCCCGCCTCCGGGCAGTGTCGCAGGACAGTGAGGGGCATGGGTTGTTGGCATTAGAGAGTTTGCAATCCCATTCACCTGTGTGACCTCGGACAAGCCACTTAACCTCCCTAATGCTCAGATTCTCTACAGGGTTGACAATAAGACGCATGGTACTATCAGTAATAATAACAGTGCATGGGACAATTTTAGTACTTATTTCCTGTGGTTGTGAAGATTACAATAATCCATTCTTTAAGTATCATTTTCAGAACGTTAATAACATGTCTCATTCAAATATAAAATAAAGATGTGCAAAGATTTTATTAAACTCATTAATTAACAAATAAACCAATCAGATGGCAAGGCTGATTCAGAGTATTTTGAGGATTTGGGTATTTATAGGCATTTTGAAACAATACTAGTAAAGATTTCTAGGTAAGATTCAAAACTGATTAACATCTTATGGGATAATAATCTGTAACACTTGGGTTTATTTTTCTCCTGTATAGAAATCGTTTCTAATAATCTGTATCAATTGAGTTTCTTTTTCTCCTGGACAGAAATTATTTCTGTTAGAAAAAATTTACAAGTTAACATGTAATGTCATTAAGTCTGGACTTTTCATCAATAGCCAACAGTGAATTTAACAAGCACATTCTCTAGATTACTAAATAATTTGGAGTGGACCTGTTAGACATTAAAAGCACGCCCCTTTGCCTTGTTTACACTTCTTAAATAACTTTTCTTAATACCATTTAACATGCAAAGGAGCTATGAAAGTTAGTTAGTAATGTTTTTATCACTATTACGTAGTTTGTAGGCCAAAATGTTTTGTTATCTCCAATTAGTTTATCACTTTACTGTAACATAACGCTTGTCCATCGTATTGGGAAATTCCTCCCCTGTATAGAAGAACATCTAGAGAGGTATTTAGACTATCCCAGAGTCATGCACCACTCTTAGTACTCACAGAAACCAGAAAGATAACTATGGATTTACAGCATATATGGATTGACTGATTTTTCAATCTTTGACTATTGGTTGAATGTCAGACTCTAAAGATACCGCACTGAAGAGGAGCTAGCTCCTTCTCCCGTGGAACTGTATCTAATAGTTATTTATATGGAATATTTATTTGAAACTCATTTCTAATTCAAATGTCAATACATGTGCCCTAGGCATTGATTACAAAAAGACCCATGGCAAAGCATTTTTGTTAAGTGATGTCAATTTTTACCCAGAAACTTCTTTACACAACTTAAATTATCTGGAGCAAGTCCATCAGAGTCCCCCAATTCAAGGTACAGGTGGCAATTAATGTCAGCGCTCACAGAGGCAGCTCTCCAGCTCTGCAATTCATTTTTTAAACATCCAAAATATTTTTCTGCATTTTAAAGTAAGCAAAGTTCAGTGAGATGTCACTAAATGCACATTAAACAGATCTTCTCAAATTTATTTTGCTGCCATTAATTTCAAGATATTTATTTTTCAATAAAGGAATTTTTCCATAAAGTGAACAAGAGAAATCATGAGAAATTAATATCTTTATGATGATAAATGAAATCATAATGAGCTAATGAATAATAAAATTGTATCATTTTAATACATATCATTTATGTTATGACCAGAAATATTCCTGTTGCTCTGAAAATATACCTATGTGCATGTGCCGATGGTCTTACTGATATTCTTCATACACTTCAGTGAGTCCATACACACGGGTATTTTTCGTTCTTTAAAAACACACAAGCATAGAGGAATTTACACAACGAATGAGTTTTGTTTTATGCCGTGGTTCTGAGGAAAGCTGTTTTAACTTTTCCATCAAAATGATATACACAAAGACGTACGTTTTTGCTCATAATTTCAAAGGGCTCACAGACCCTCTAGTACGGTGCTCTAGAGTCGCAAGAATGCTGTAGAAGACTTGTGTCTACACTAAATATTTCAATGCCTGGGGAGAATTCCTCTTTTCATGCTCTGCCAAATTATTTTCAAAATAAAAAATTCATTTTCAAATCAAATATTAGGACTCAATTTATTGTGCAAATAAGACTAATGGTTAAGTTTGCTTACATTAGGGGACCTCAATGGAAATGTCATACTAAAGACTATTTTAGCTTAAAAATTTTAAACAAGGAATAGTGGTTAGTCATTTCATTGAGTTCATTTCATTTACACTTTTATTGCAATTTTAATTATTGGTTTTAACTGAGGATATCAGTTATTTCCAAAGTATTTCCAAATTTTGTACGCCTTTGATTAAGTAGCAAAGTTTCTATCATTATTTCCACAAACAGTTCAAACAAATGATTCTCTTTCCAAAGGAGGATCTATGTATTATCTCCATGAGAATAATGCTGTGTCTTGCATGAGTGGCTGGATTACCTGAGGCAACGAACAGTCAGCCAGTGGAGGTGCAGGTGGAACCAAGAGACCCCTCAGGAAGTGGGAAATCCCCAGAGAACGATTATGGGGGGGCGGTGTGCATGCCTTCTGAAAATGTCACACTTTGGAGGATTTGGATTTTCGCTTCTTAAAAAGATGAAAATCTCTTTAGGCACATCTAACGTATCACTTATGCTTCATTTGACAATTTCAGTGCCGGATTTCAGATTCTGCATGTTACATACAAGTATAGAATATTACTTATCCTCAAATGATAATAAATGAAAATGAATACCCTTTTAGAAATTATTGGATAATTCTCATGAAGTCAGCCAGCCAAAATATCAGAGTTTGGAGACAAAACTGAGGTTTTGCAACAGGCAGAAGGAGGTGTCAACGAGGCTGCAAAGGAAGCCATCTGTGGTTGCTGCTTGTTTCCTGTATGGTACTGGCTGGTTGGGTGGTGAGCATTTTGAAACGGAGAGGCAGAACCAAAGAGAGCATCAGAACAGATCTTACTGACTCTTTTTTTTTGCATTCTGACTCTGCACAACATCTAAAAAGCATTAGTTGGGGCCTGCCTTGTGATGTAGTAGTTAAGTTCGTGTGCTCTGCTTTCAGTGGCCCAAGGTTTGCAGGTTCAGATCCTGGGCGTGGACCTACACACTGCTCATCAAGCCATGCTAAGGTGGCATCCCGTGTGCAAAATAGACGAAGATTGGCACAGATGTTAGCTCAGGGCCAATCTTCCTCACCAAAAGAAAAAAAAATACTCAAAAACTTTACTTGCCCACCTTCAAAATGGAATCCCATCTGTAAATGATTTTCTGAGCAGCACTTGAAAAATCCATTAAGTAAATAGAAAATGTGTTTTCTTTTATTGTTGTTGCTTAGAAAGCAATGGATTTGACAAAGTTTGAAATAGTTCTTTGCTCTCCTTGATGTAGATGAATCAAAGTATTAATCTATATTTTCAAATGACAAGAGACGATCCTTTCTAGAAAATTCACACACTCAAAATGGTTTCTATCTAGTTCTTAGAATGTCTATTTCTATTATAAAACCAAAACAAAGATTTATTTCACTTACTATTTTCAAGATTTAGATATGAATTTTCTGGTTGATTCAAGTCCTTTGGTTTCTGATTTTGCTCTTTTTCTGCTCTTCTCTACTTAGAGTCTAATTTACTGCTGATCAACCCCTCCTCCATGATGAGGTGTCAAAAAAAGAAGATAGAGTCCAAGCAAATTAAGGCTCAGCTCTGAGCAATGTTAAGAAGCTCAGTGGGAAGCTCTTTAGAATAAAATTTTGAATTATCTGTAGATTTCAATTTTCCATTCCCCATTGTCACAGGTAATTAAGAGTTGTATTTATACTTAAACTGACTTTGCTATAAAACTTCTTTTAAAGTAATAAAAAGGGCCTAAAAATATTATCTTTCCCCAGGCATGAGACTGATATTTTTTAATGCTTAACTAATCAAACTTGAATGACAGTCTCAGTTCATGTTATGTCAGAAAGTATAAGTTCCTCACTTTGTCAGTTATCTCATAAAGTAGGTTTTTGAAATTCTCATGAGCAAACTAAAGAATGTAAAGACATATGATAACCTATCAGATTTCTTAAGAGATGGACAGAATTTACAAAAGGATCTTAAAGTAATGTAAATAATATGAAACATACCACAAACATGGGAAAGGATGGTACAATTACCCTCCCCCTTCCCAGATGACATTACAGAAATCTTCACACCTTCTGGTCTAGATCTGCCATAGACGAGGCGCAGTGGCTAGACGTTTAAGTGCTCACCTCTCTCTGATTTTCACCTCAGTGATGAAAAGCCTATGCAGGGAACCACAGAAGTCCATGAAGTTACCCTAGGAGAGAAGGATGTAGATCCTGGGTATGTGTGGTCCCTTTTGGCCTGCTTGTACTGAGCTAAATGTGGTGGATAACTGGATGCCAGCTGCTCCTTATCTCCTGATGCTTTTCCAAGTAAGGAGTCTTTTTAATGGTAGGGATGTATTTTTTGGCACTAATTTGCAATATGAAAGAACTTTGGAAGTAAGGTGAGTGTTTATTTTGAAGGTTGTTAAAATTATGCTTCTTTGCTTTTCAATTTATTTATTTAACAAACTGGCTAAAACATGATTAATTTTTCTAAGGTTATTTTTTCTTTAAACAGGGCTTTGAAATTTCTCAACCATGAAATCTCAATTGCAGAATGTCATTTTTATGCAAATGAGAGAAGTATACATACCAGAGTGTTCATCTAGGTTTTCAAATCTTGGTGTTCAGAATTATATGAAAATAGCATTTGCATAACGATCATATTAGTTTATGACATAGAATACAAAATGGTAGCATAGTTTGACAAAAAAATCTAGGAAAAGAAAAATTTTTAAATAGGTAAAGGCAATAGGAATAATGATAATAATACCTTCCATTATCAATTAATTATTTATGGACCTTAAAGCGCATACTAGGTGCTGTGGTACTGTCATCCATTCAAGGAATTTACATGATAGTGGTAAGAGAAACAGTACACAATAGTACCAATATGACCAGAGACATATCAAAGTTCCATGGAAAGACTAAGCTGGGAAAAACTGACGTCCTGAGATGAGGTCAAGGTTGACAGAGCTTTACAGAGAACTTCACCCAAGAATATGAGGTGCTTACTGGACATTCAAGCAGAGAAAGGCATTCTCATGAGAGAGGGCAACGTAGGGCACAGAAAAGTGAAAGACCATGAACTTGACAAGGAAGCCAAGCAACTAAAAAGAATGAGTGTCAGAGCTGAGTTTGTAAAAATATGCAAGGGTAGGACAGAGAAGGCTAAGAAATCTGTATTTTTGTTTGTAACTTAGGGGGAGTTATTGATATATATTAAAGCAAGAAAATAGCTTGAAGAGAAATAGTTTCTAGTTATTCTAGAATGAGGATTTGCAGAAGCATCGAAAGAAACAGGTTCCCTGAGACAGAACAGAGTCTCACTCAGGTTCCCTTATCCTGGCTGAGAAATAAGGGAATCCTTGCTACCCAAAGAGATCAGTATAAGACGGCAAGAAAAGAAGGCAGGATTTCTGCAGGTGTGTTCTGGGTAACATATGATGGTGCCTAGAAGCGGTAGGAGAATGCAAGAAGAGAACTAATGTCTGGTGAGCATCCAACACGTCAGGAAATACCTTTTAGTACACATGATCTTATTTAGGTTTCACAGCAACCCTATGAAGTGTGAATTATTACCTCAAAGTCAAATATGGCTGACTTAAGTTCCAGAGAGGTGAACTTGCCCAGGATGATACCCCTGCTAGAGGCAGAGACAGGATCTGAAACCCTCCCTGTCTGATATCACAGCTCACACTCTTTGTGTAGTCTCTTACCTCAAGCCGCCTCTTCACAGTTGAGCTTGCAGTAACAGATGACTGGCCATTCCCAAACCCTACACCTTTCAGGGAGAGGGCTCTGGGACAGGATTCGGAGCTCTCTGGTTTTATGGGGAAGGTGTAGTACAGTCAGAAGCCAGGTCAATACATCTCTGTGAGGCTAGGATGGGTTCACCTTTAATAGGGGCCACAGTGCTGGAGAAAAGGGAATAGATGCCAGAGATGTTCTGTAAGCAGAACTGAGAGGATACAGCGACCCATACTATGTGAAATGAAGAGGAGCCGGGCATTACGGAATGACTCTTCTGGCTTGGGAGAGCAGGTAAAAGAAGGTACCATCAACCAACGTATAGAATATAGGAGGAGCTATAAGCTCCATGATTAACAGATTAAATCTGGCCTGAAAACAATAAACATACATTAGTAATTACTCAAATATATTCTGGAGAGGGAAACCAGGATTTTACAGCAGCACATTTCATACATTTCCTGGTAGTTGATTTATTGCAGGCCCAGGCAAATGAACATATATAATTCATTATCAGTCAGGTCAAGACAACTCTGAAGTTTATTATTGAGGGTCATTTAAATACATCAAATAGAACTTAAAGATCTGAAACAGACACTACTTTTCTGGTGATAGATATGAAAATCACAATGGAAAGTTAATTTATTATGGCTATTGCTTGAAAAGTTGTTAGAGTAAATAAGACAGATTTATTACCATGACATACTTGTATGTACTTTGGCTACTGCACAATTTGAAATGATTTGGCATAGTAATGCTTCCTATGATCACTATCATCGAGTCTGAACATCATTTTTGACTATGGGAGGAGACACAAAGTATGTTCCCAAGTATAGAAATTCCGGAGGTAGAGAAGGATGATTGGAGAGATGGATAGTTCAAATAAAAACAAAACGACTTTCCTTTGCCTCGTTTTTGAGAGCTTTCATTCTTATAGAATTATCTTGAGTTGAAAATAAGTAGAATTATTTATTTGAATCAATATGACATTTTTGGCTTTCTGTATTCAAAAGAAAAGCCAAGAATGTATTTCATAAACAAACAACGTGATTGTGAATGCACACCTGGCACATTGGCAGTTGTGTGCAGCTGTCAATCTGATTCTGAGCCAACCCAAGCCTGTTTCTGCTGAGGGACTCATGTGATGGCTATGAATTCACTCATTCAAAGTGTTATTGAGTGTCTACAGTGTTCCAGGCAGCATTTTAGGTATGGGCCTGAGAATAAAAATGGAAAGGTCCTTCCTTAATAGGGGAAAGAGACAATAAATAGATAAACAGATAAGTATAAATATAATTCCCAGGGCGGCTTTGTGCTATGAAGAGTGATAAGGGAAAAGGCCTGTTTTACACGGATGAGCTTGAAATAGTGGCCAGGATCCAATGATGCAGCATTTCACAGGCTTGTTAAGGGATATATATTAGAGCAGAACCAGGAAGACTTGCTGATGGATTGGATGCAAGTGGGAGGGAAAAAGAGGGGTCAAGAATGACATCCATATTTTTGGCCCAAGCAACCAGGGGTTTAGTGGTACCAGAAGAAAAACAGGCAAGATTTGGGGAGGAACAAGTTCAGATGGAACATAGAGCGGTTGCCTTGGGACCTGTGTATTCTGAGATGTGGATTAGACATGCAAAGGAAGATGTGGTAGAGCCATTGGATAGCCATGTCTAGAGGCCATGGGAATTCAGGGTGCCGGCTACATAAATCTGGAGAACTTCTGAATATGTACATTTTTTTAAGCCATGGGAACAGTAGAGACAACCTGAGTGTGGATAAAGAAGGGACGAGGGCTGAAGAGAGACCAGAGGGCGCCCCAGCATCTTGAGGTCCTGACGAGGAGGACGAGCTGCAGAGTAGACTGCGCGTGGCAGGAGGGTCATGAATCCGGACACCTCTGCTCTCTGCATTACTTCCCTCCAACTCAAGCTGGCAATCCACCACAGCTTGTAAACTGCTGACATTCTCCATGACAATCAAAAATCAATGCACTGGGAAAATAAAAACCCTTTGAAAGGAATACCAGGCAGAATTGGGACCACTGGAATTTCTAAATCTAAAATATAGAGAAGAAATTAGCATAAACTTAAAAATATTTCTCATAGATGGTAACATATGCTATTTAACAAAAAAATAGTTCATTTATTAAACAGGTACTTCTAACTTTGTAGCTTACATAATATAGTATACTACGTTGTCTCTTTAAAAATATTAAATCCATATATGTGCAACACAAGTATATTAATCTTCTAAATAATAAGGTGTATTTCTATAAAACTAGAAATTTTTAAAACATTCTTTGATTAACTCAGACAACTGTGTAAAGTTTGGAAGGTATTATTACCACCATTTTGCTAATAAGCACAGTGGGATTCAGAGATTAATTGATTTGAAGAATGACATCCAGCTAGGAGCTAGCAGATGTGCGACCCAAACAAGGATCTTATGACTCTTAATCCACTATTTTTCCCCGAGATCACCATTTACTATGGAGTTCGATTTCTTATTTACACTTAGAATCAGAGGATGTGTGTGGGTTGTGCAAGTTGTGTATTGCATGGTGAGCTATGCATGGTCCCCTCACACCGGGCAGCAAGCAGCTTGAGCAACACTGGAAGTGGCTGTGATGGAAATAGCACTCTACATTGACTGTAACTTCAAACAACCTCAGAAACATGGAGGGAGAAGAGCTAAAGCCAATTTGTCAACACATCAGGGATAATGATCATCCCTCCAAATAATAAAAAAAGGAAAATTAGATTTTCCAAATAATAACGATTATTTGTTAAATCTAAAATTCTGCAGGTTTTCTTTCTGATATAGCATTTTACATCTATTTTTCATTTTCTGGAAGCAGTTCTCTTAATTTGCTTTATCCTTAATTCATGTTTACTCACTTAAATGCTCCATTCCCTAAGGAAAATTCTAAGTTTCCACCCTATCTTCTTCCAGCAGGTTCTTGGGCCCCTCCTTCCTTTCACTTTTAAACACTACTGGCCATTAGTGACCCAATCAACCAATGGTGGTGGCCTTTCCTGGAAACTGTTCTCATACTGACTTTTGTCACCTCAGTGTCACTTCTGCTCTCCGTTCCTGATTTACCACATTGTCTTTTCGTTTTAACCCTAATTCTCAACTTATTTTTCCCCATCATTTAAATCTGAGAATGCTCACCATGTTGTGATAGACTGGCTTATTGGTTTTCATCACCACTCCACCTCCTCATGCTCCTGCTCTTGTGAGAAGTTAAGGAAAAGCTCACAGTCCAATAATCTCACTCTCTCTTCTTAGGGCCTCCCTAAAAGAGAAAAAAAGAATGAAACAAATTATTTCTTTTCTATTCTCCTGAAACTTTTCCAGCCATATGATACCCCGGCTCTGGTGTCCTGATGAAACTGGAGCCCTTCCTCCCTCCCCCACCAATAGCCACTTTTTAAAGTGAAACAACAGGTTTAGAAGTCAAAGAAAAGAAAAAGACTTGTGTGTGTGTGAAGATAAATTGTAATCGCTGCGTTATGAACTGCATACTAAATGAGGACATTTGGCTAGTTCTTTTTGTAATTAATATTTATCAATATCTATCAGACATTTGATTAAAGATCAAATAGAGAACTGGACGTAAACTGAATTACAACACTTGGGACAGTGGTTTCATTGACCTGTTCATCTATCTGTTCTACAATGGGGAGCAGGACTAGTGTTATCAATAACAGAAAGGCAATGATGAATATTTCAGGATTTAAGGGGTTATGGGAAGACTCTATTTCTACCAGGTGTGGGACATCAAATCGCTAACATTTTAATCTAGAATAAGCTAATGGCATACTACATTCCATGCTTTGTGGGATTAAGGGTAGAATGCCATAAGGTCACTGGCTATATAGTCTGTCATCAATTTCTCATGAAAAAAAGGAACCCATAATATTGGCCTGTTCTATATCATAGAGTTGATAAGATGAAAAGAGATAATGTACTTGGAAGTACTTGGGAAAGTATAAAGATTACATAAACATAACTTATTATGAGTTCCTAGAATTCTTTACAGTAGCTTTCAATAAAAGAACATAATGCAGAAAACGTGGATATAAAATCCAAAGGAAAATTTTTCATAGAATTTAATTTAAACAATCTCTGTGCACCAAAAGCATACATCATTCAATATCTTTAAGCCTGAATAAAATGTTGAAAAAGCACTATTGATAGGAAATGTTAAATATTACCTTAGGATTGGTTTACTCATTGGCGATACTATTATTACTTCTCTGAATCAGTTAGTTAGGAAATCAATGCACATTACCCTCAACTGAAAAGTAACTGTTTATTTGACATGTTCTAGAATGCTTATACTGACTTCTGGTTTAGTCATATTTAGTATCCTTCAAGATAAATTTAAAACTTGCTTTGCCTGAGTTATATTCAAATAGTCATGAAAAAATTTACAAAACATAAATACTGCTGGTTGAACCGTAAATCTTAGCCACTTTATTTTGGCTCATTCCTTTTGCATTAAGGTAGAAAACTAGCAATATTAATAATAATAAATTTATGAGATTGACTTTAACCAAGTGTACCAATATTAACTCCCAAATTTATTGCTTAGAATTTACCTTTTGAATTAAAAAAATGTAAAAATATGATCAATTACTTTACGAAGCATTAAGTAAATATTCTAAAACAACGTTAGTATATTTCCAAGCATCTAATTGCATCTTTGATCATATATGACCATCCTATCACATATTTCTCAACATCTTAGAGATGTTGGCAGTAAACAACAGATCCTACTCTCTGCATTTGAGCACAAATCATGTTAAAATGGCTCGTAATTCTAGTGGACTAGAGACATTTAAATCTTTACTCTTGCCTATTTCTTTCACTTTTTTCTATCAGATTTTAGGATTTAGACTTGCTCATTATTACTACCTTTCAAAGTTGGGTTAAAGTATTTCTACTGCTCAAAAAGAAATGTAAATATTCACGTAGAAATGTAAAAAAAGCAGAATATTAAAGTTAAAAATTGAAATTATATATCAGTGCAATAGCCTTGAAAACAATCTCAATAAGTTGAAGAGTTAAACTGTTCACATTCCATATTTATTTTTTTCCTCATTTTGGTTGAGTCTGTATTTGTCAATATTAAGCATGAATTTTGTTTGAAATACTGATTAATATTGAATCTCACTTTGGGGAATTTATAAAATATAAAAAAGGTTTGGCTTGATATTAGTTAATGTTATTTTATTACTATATACATTAAAATTTTATAATCTTATACGCTGGCATGATGGAGATACTGGTCAACTATAAAGTTTTTAAATTAATAAATGATCATATTCCCCAATTTTATTTCTTTATATATCTTTGCCACATCTCAGCATAAATATAAACGTGGAAAACTAAAAGCGGAAGGTATTTTGAAAAGGAATAGCATTATAATGATGATCTCAAAGAAAAAAAAAGGCAAGAGAAAAATTAAACAGGAAGAATCTAATTAACATGAGGTAGTTTACAAAAATTATTCTAGCCTTCTTCCATGAATTTAGAAGATCCAAACTCACAAACTAGATGAAAAATAAAACTGCCCTATAAAAGTCAAAAAATTAAATAATTGACACAAATATATAAAAATATTCAAGACTTCAGAAGAAAAATCTTACCATCTTGTGCAAACTGGATTAGCAATTAAAATATTTATATGTGTGTCAGGTTGTGGAGAAATGAACACAACCGTACAAATTTACCGTGACAATTGGTAAAATTCTTTCATCCCAAACATGTCCATATCATTTGACTAGTAATCCTATTGCTGGATATCTATCATGCAGAAATAATTTAAATGAAGTAATACGCACAAGAGACAATTCATTGAATTGTTTATAACAGTGAAAAACTGGAAGAAAATTCTCTGTTGTTCTACATGTAACAGGATGTTGAAGAATATTTTTTCTGTTTCCTTGAATTTCAGCCAAAGCTGAAGACAGGAGGCAAGAAGAACCCAATATGTAAGTTTAAAAGTCTACCAAAAAGGTTCTAGTTACTGAGGCAAATTCCTGCAGAGCTGATGGAGAGGATTCCAAGGTTACCCGGTGCTATAGACCGAATGTTTATGTCCCCCCAAATTCATTATATTGAAACCTAATTCCCAAAGTGATAATATTTGGAGGTGGGGCCTTTGGGAGGTGATAGGTCGTGAAGGTAGACCCCTCACAAATGGGATTAGTGCGCTTATAAAAAAGACCCCAGAGAGCTCCCTCTCCCCTTTCACCCTGTGAGGACACAGACAGAAGATGGCTATCTATGAACTTGGAAGTGGCTCTCACCAGACACTGAATCTGCCAGCACTTTGATCTCAGACTTCTCAGCCTACAAACTGCATGAAATAAATTTCTATTGTTTATAAACCACCCAGTCTATGGCATTTTTGTTATAGCAGCCTGAACTAAGACACCCTGTTATACCCTCCCCTCACACCTGGGTCTAGGGTGAGGCAAGTAAGCTTTCTGGAGTGCAGAATTGAAGGAGGTACTTGCACAGCCCTGAGAGTAAATGCCTCCTTAAATATGCACTCTAGGCTTCTTTCCTACTGGATATTGGTTTAGACTGTAGACTTAATGGTATGTCTGTGTGACACATAAACAAGGGAAACCATAAATAGAGAGAGGCAGAGATAGGGTGGTGGGGAATGGGGTGCTGAAAGAGGGGCGGCAGTGGAGGAGCTTACAAGCCCCCCATTTGGCATGACAGGGTATCTGTCTCCTGTAGATCAAGCGGAAGCCCAGGATGACATTTAGGTCTGAGCCATCATCTCCCACCATTCCTCCTGCTCTCTACATCTTTTGCTTCTGGAGTTGACTCGCTCCATGAGCAGGCTTCATGGCAGGGTGCTGGCAGGATGGCTCAAATACAAGTATCTTCTAGATTTTCCCTTGACACACCGGAAACATATAGCCTTGCTATTCTCAACAGTGGGTTTGACTCTTCACTGTCACCCTTCTATCAGCCCCATTGCCTTGTACATAGAAGTTCCTCTCACAAACTCTCTGGTCTGTACGTCAATTGGTATCAATACTGTCAATAATGAAAAAAAACTGAAGATTTTTGTGGTTATGTATGTATTTAGTGCAGCTCTTTTCAGGTTCTCTGATTCATTCAGATGGCTGCTTTACATCTGAGCTGAGGTTTCTCTGTTGAGAGCTCTTCAGACATGAGAAAATAAATAAGTGCAGAATTTACAGAGTTACACTGCATTTGTGTACTTCTTTAGAGCAACCAAGAACAAATCACAAGAACTCTTGTTTTCCTTCCTGATAGTGGTGTCTTCTTGGGATTCTACGAAAGTAGAATGCAATTTCTGAAGGTTATCAGTTTCCACAGAATCTGTACTTGTCGATTCCATTTCTCACAAAGAATATCTTTCTACTAACTCTCCTGAGTCTGACAGAGGTGTACTTTATATAGCATGGCTTCATCAGCAACGAGAGCAATAGTACCGAGGCAGCATCTGCAAAACCAAGGAATGATGATAACCTTGACGTATATTTAAAACACCTTGGTAATCTTACCATTTGTCTTCTTTAACTTTTTAAATGTAAACTTCCTGTAAGTCACTTGGAGTAAAGGCATCTGAAATACTGCTGGAATCAGAAGTCAAGACACATTCTAGCTGTGATCTCATTTGCAAAATTTAACAGTTTGCAGGATGCCAAAAGTGTTGCTTAGTTCATATACAGAACAATAATGAAATGCCAGAACTCTCAGAAATCCAAGTGTATCATTCCAAACTGGTACAGTTTCAAGGACTCATAAATCATGTTTTGCCAGCTAAAATGCATAACAACCTGTGTAGGAATTTTGCAATGTGAACGGTAAGAACCATTGCCTAACTTTTCTTATTGTGTATTTATTGCTTCTAATCCTGTTTACAAACATTAAAAAATCATTATCACTATCAAAAATGCCTCTTTTTTTATTTTTTGTATGTGACATGCCTCCACAGCATGGCTTGATGAGCAGTGTGTACGTCTGTGCCTGGGATCTGAATCCACGAACCCAGGGCCACTGAAGTGGAGCGCACAAACTTAACCACTACGTGACTGGGCTGACCCCCTAAAATGCCTCTTTATTGACTATTTATGTATAATGATATATTATGTACTACATAGAGATGCACTTCTCATCTTTTGGGAACTTAAAGTCTAAGAGAACAATAATGACGTAGACTAAGATGATTCAGAAAGCTCTGTTGAATGAAGTTAATACCTCCCCCTTGATGGCATTCATTTGTAGGGCTACCAATTCAGCACAGCTGATACTTTTTCTACACATTGGGAAATATAAGAATTAGTAATAATAAGAAATTGGGTAGCATTTAATTTCATTTGTGTGTGTGTGTCTGTGTGCACACACACACCCCTGCATGCATGTAGGTGGTTATTTGGAAGTTCAAAAAAACTATGGTCTCATAACATTCAAGTTGGTCTACTTTGTACACATAATACTTTATATTTATAAAGTATTTCTGTAATGCATTTTCTTATTTTGATAACAACAACAGTTGTGAGATTTTTAAGGAGGCCAAGAATTATTATACATTTCTGGCAGCTCAACAAACAAAGACAAAAAGATGTTTGAGACTTGACCAAGATGACACTACTAATAAGGGGCCTAGGGAGGATTACTTCATCAAGCTTTCATTGCTTACTAAATATGAATTTGTTGATATTTTTAAACCTTATTTTAGTCACTAGTCACTGGGTACACGATGATTAAAGATGTGTTCCTTGCCCTTCAGAAGTTCATGGTATAGTGAGGGTGGTGGCAGAGATATTTTTATACGTGAACTATATGTAAATGTAACAAGTTCAACTATAAATATATACAAATAAGAGCTGTGAGAGGCTGGTAAACTGAATAACAATTTCTAGAGAGACTCTAGGCGTATTCTGTTGAGGATGTGATTGCTAAGTGGTTCTCAGTTGAAAAATCCAGAATGGTGAGCTAATCTGGTTTAGAGATGACATTGAAAATATAGATAAGGCCAGACTGTGAAGCATCTTTACACCAGGTTAAAAGCACTTGATTCTATCACTCTTCTAAGCCTTGCTTTCACCACACTCCATCAACCCCCAAGTCCCACCAAAACAAAATCAAACAAATTAACAAATTATGAAAAATATAGAAATAAATAGTTAAAACGAAAAATCAGGAGAGTTTTGATGTAGAAACTAAAGAGAGAGTTTTAAGAAGTAGTTTCTGGGATTAACGTCAGCAACATGGTGGAGTGAACTGTTCTCTTTGTCTCTCTCCATTTTGAACTACAACTAAATGGACATTCATTGACTAATGGAGGAAGCCCACATAGCACAACAGGATGCCTGAGAGAGAGACCCATGCAGCTATACATCTGAGAGTGGATGGACTGGCCCCCTGGGAAGTGGCGGAGATAGGTGAGTACACTCTGATCTCCCCTGGTAGCCCTGTGCACGCACAAGAACACTTTCCAACCTGATGCAAATGCCCTGAAAGTGGGAACACATGCCAGGGCGACCATAGGAGGAGGCAGCAGTAACCCATAGCCTGCACTCATGTTTGTTCTCCTGGTGGGGAGAGGGAGCCCACTGCACTCCTGTGCTACCAAGGAGCAGCCCTAGCTTGGCTCCTAGCAAGGAAGCCCTGCCCACCAAGCACAGCAGCCCTGCAGACTGTAAACAGAGACTGCAGTAGACCTGTGTGCTAGGGGATAGACTTTCCAGCCCTGTGCACAAGCAGTCATAGTGCTCCTGAGCCTCCAAAGAGGGAACGCGTCCTGGGCAGCTGTGAGAAGAGGTGCAGCACCCTTAAGCCCACTAGGGTTCACTTTCCTGGTGGGGACGAGGAGCTCTCCATGCCCCTGCGTCACCATGGAGCAGCTCTAGCTTGGGTCCCAGTGAGGGAGCCCCACCCACAAAGCATAGTGGCCCTGCACATCACAAAGACTGTAAACAGAGACCACAGCAGATCTACGCACTGGGGCAAATGCTCCCCAGGTGTGCATGCAAGTGCTTATAGTGCTGCTGAGCCCCCAAAGAGGGAACGTGTCCTGGACAGCTGTGGGAAGAGGTATGGTAGCTTTGAGCCCACTCGGGTTCACTTTCCTGGCAAGGAGAGGGAGCCCACCATGCCCCTGTGCCACCAAGGAGCAGACCTAGCTCACTTCCCAGCAAGGAAGCCCTGTCTGCGGAGCACAGCGGCCCTGTGGACCGTAAACAGAGACAGCAACAGATCTACGTGCTAGGGCAAACATTCCCCAGGCCCGTGCATGAGTGTTCATGGTGCCACTGAGCCCCCAAAGAGGGAATGTGTCCTGGGTGGCTGTGGGAAGAGGTGCAGCAGCTTTTAGCCCACTGTTGATCACTTTCTGGCAGGAAGGGGGAGCTCAGAGTGCCCCTGAGGTGCCAAAGAGTGGCCCTAGCCCAGCAAGGAAGCCTCGCCCACTAAGGACAGCCCACACAAGTGCCTGAATGCACCCCAGCCTGGGGCCAGCACCCATAATACCCTGCAGCTTCCAGCAGATGGGGTGGTCCCAGAAATGCTGCCCCTGCTTGCTCCTAGTGTTAACAGGAGGAATCGACGTCTTAAGAATACCACAGATGCCCCGACAAAAGAGTAGTTCATCAAACACCATGAGAAACTGCAGCAACAATTCAGACCAGAAGGAAAATGACAATTCTCCAGAAACCAAGATTGAAGACGTAGAAATTTATGATCTAAATGACAGAGAATTCAAAATAGCTGTCATAAGGAAATTCAATGACTTACAAGAAAACCCAGATAGACAATTCAAGAAGCTCAGCAATAAAATGAATCTCTTCACCAAAGAGATTGAAACTACAAAAAAAATGAAGCAGAAATTCTGGATATGAAAAGCAGAATTAATGAAATAAAAAATAATCTGGAATCATTAAGAAATAAAACAGATCTTATGGAGGAAAGAATTAGTCTTCTAGAGGACAAATATGTAGAAATTCTGCAGGTGGAGGAGGAGACAGAACTAAGATTTAAAAAAACCCAAACTCTTCAAGAAATATCCAACTCAATTATGAAAAGCAACATAAGGATTATAGGTACTCCAGAGCGAGAAGAGAGGGAGAAAGGAGCAGAGAGCTTGTTCAAAGAAATAATTTCGAGAACTTACCAAACCTGGGGATGGTGTCAGATTTACAGATAGATGAAGCTAATTGAATGCTCTACATTATCAATGCTAAAAGACCTTCTCCAAGGCATGTAATAGTAAAAATAGCAAAAGTTAATGATAGGGAAAAATATTAGGAGCAGCAAGGCAAAAGAAAATAACCTACAAAAGAAACCCTTTGAGGCTTTCAGTGGATTTCTCAGCAGAAACCCCACAGGCTAGAAGAGAATAGAATGATATATTCAAAATACTGAAAGACAAAAACTTTCAGCCCAGAATACTCTATCCAGTGAAACTTTCCTTCAGATACAATGGAGAAATAAAAGCTTTCCCAGATAAACAAAAGCTGAGGGAGTTTATTGCCACTGACCTCCCATACAAGAAATAATTAAAGATGCTCTCACACAAGCAACAAAAAGCCAAAGATCTACAAAGCTCTGAGCAAGAAGATAAATAGGCAGACATGATCAGGAACCTGCAGCTTTCTACCAGAACAGAGAGACAAGGACTCAATTACAACTTAAAAGAGAAAGGGAAAGAAAGCATGCAAAGTAATGATAAACACTTCAACTTAGCCACAAACTCACAAGATTAAAATCAGAACAATTTGTAACAGTAATTACTCAGAAGGGGAGAGGAAAGGGAAGGAATCTGCTTAGGTTAACGGAGATAAGAGGCTAAGAGGAAACGGTCTATCTCATCTCTAATATCTTCCATACAATCCCCATGGTAACCACTAAACAAAAAATCAGAGCAGAACTACAATTCACAAAAGGAGAGAAAACTGAGAAATCCACCTCAGAAAACCACCAAAATGAAATGGCAGTTAGAAATACAAAGCAAGAGAAGCAGTGGAAACATAGAACAACCAGAAAACAAGAGGTAACATGGCAGCATTAAGCTCTCATATAACAATAATCACTCTAAATGTAAATGGATTGAATTCTCCAATGAAAAGACACAGTGTAGCTGGATGGATTAAAAAATAAGACCCAAAAATATGCCGCCTCCAGGAAACGCACCTCAGACCTCAGCTCCAAAGACAAACATAGGCCCAGAGTGAAGGGATGGAAGACAATACTCCAAGCTAATGTCCAAGAAAAGAAAGCAGGTGTTGCCGTAATTATATCAGACAAAGCAGACTTCAAATTAAAAAGACAATGAGAGGCAAAGAGGGGCCGTATATAATGATAAAGGGGACATTCCACCAAGAGGACATAACACTTATTAACATATATGCACCTAACACAGGGGCACCAAAGTACATAAAGCAATTATTAACAGACCTAAAGGGAGAAATTAACAGCAACATAATAATAGTGGGGAACCTCAACATCCCACACACATCAATGGACAGATGATCCAGACAAAAAGTCAACAAAGACAGAGTAGATTTAAATGAAACACTTGACCAGATGGACTTAATGGAGCATTCAATCCAAAAACAGCAGAACATACTTTCTTCTAAAGTGCCCATGGAACATTCTCAAAGATAGGTAATACGTTGGGTAACTAGGCAAGCCTCAATAAATATAAGAAGGTTGAAATCATCCCAAACATCTTTTCTGACCACAGTGCTGTGAAGCTAGAAATCAACCACAAGAACAAAACTGGGAAAGTCAGAAATATGTGGAGACTAAACAATATGCTATTGAACAACAATTGGATCATTGAAGAAATCAAAGGGGAAATTAAAAAATACCTGGAGACAAACAAAACTGAAAATAGAACATACCAACTCTTATGGGATGCAGCAATATGGTCATAAGAGGGAAATTCATAGCAATACAGATTCAGCCAAACCACCAAGAAAAACCTGAAATAAATAATCTTAAAATGCACCTAACAAAGCTAGAAAAAGAAGAACAAAGCCCAAAGTCAGCAGGAAAGAATAATAAAAATTAGAGAAGAAATAAATGAAATAGAGACTAAAAAAACAGTAGAAAGGATTAATGAAACTAAGAGCTGGTTCTTTGAGAAGATAAACAAAATTGACAAACCCTTAGCCAGACTCACAAGAAAAAAAGAGAGAAGGCTCAAACAAATAAAATTAGAAATGAAAGAGAAGAAATTACATCAGATACAGCAGAAAAACACAGGATTATAATAGAATACTATGAAAAACTATATGCCCAGAAATTAGATAACCTAGAAGAATGAATTTTCTTTTTGTTTTTAGGAAGATTAGCCCTAAGCTAACATCTGCCATCAATCCTCCTCTTTTTTTACTGAGGAAGATCATCCTGAGCTAACATCCATGCCTATCTTCCTCTACTTTATATGTGGGACGCCTGCCACAGCATGGCTTGACAAGCAGTGCTAGGTCTGAACCTGGGATCTCAACTGGCAAACCCCTGGCTGCCGACGTGGAATGTGCAGACTTAACCACTGTGACACTGGGCCGGCCCAATAACCTAGAAGAAATGGATGAATTCCTGGACTCATACAACCTCCCAAAACTGAATCAAGAGAAAATAAAGAATTTGAATAGACCAATCACAAGTACAGAGATTTAAACAGTAATCAAAAACCTCCCAAAAAACAAAGGTCCAGGTCCAGATGGCTTCTCTGGAGAATTCTACCGAACATTCAAAGATTCAGTACCTATCCTTCTCAAACTACTCTGAAAAAGTGAAGAAGATGGAACACTTCCTAATTCATTCTATGAGGCCAACATTACCCTGATACCAAAACCAAACAAGGACAACATGAAGAAGGAAAACTATAGGTCAATATCACTGATGAACTCAGAAGCAAAAATCCTTGACAAAATATTGGCAAACCAATACAGCAATACATTAAAAGAATCGTACACCACGATCAAGTGGAATTTATTCCAAGGACTCAGGGATGGTTCAACATCCACAAATCAATCAATGTGATACACCACATTAACAAAATGAGGAATAAGAATCACATGATCATCTCAATAGATGCAGAGAAAGCATTTGACAAGCTCCAACATCCATTTATGATAAAAAAAAAAACTCTCAATAAAATGGGTATTGAAGGAAAACACCTCAACATACTAAACGTTGTATATGACAAACCAATAGCCAACATCATACTCAATGGGGAAAAACTAAAAGCTATCCCTCGGAGAACAGTAACAAGAAAAGGGCGCCCACTCTCATCACTCCTATTCAACATAGTAATGGAGGTATTGGCCAGAGCAATTAGGCAAGAAAAAGAAATAAAAGGAATCCAAATTCGAAAGGAGGAAATGAAACTTTCAGTATTTGAAGATATGTTTCTACATATAGAAAACTCTACAGAATCCACCAGAAAACTATTAGAAATAATCAACAACTACAGGGTACAGAATCAATTTAAAACGATCAGTTGCATTCCTATACACTACCAATGAACTAGTAGAAAAAGAAATCAAGAATACAATCCCATTTCCAATAGCAACATAAAGAATAAAATATCTAGGAATAAACTTAACCAAAGTGTTGAAAGACCTGTACACTGAAAACTGTAAGACATTATTGAAACAAGTTGAAGAAGACATAAAAAAATGGAAAGATATTCCATGTTCATGGGTTGGAAGAATAAAATGTAATTAAAATGTCCCATACTACCTACATCAATCTACAGATTCAATGCAATCCCAATCAAAATCCCAAAGACATCATTCACAGAAATAGAACAAAGAATCCAAAAATTTATATGGAGCAACAAAAGACCCTGAATAGCCAAAGCAATCCTGAGAAAAAAGAACAAAGCTGGAGGATCACAATCCCTGACTTCAAAACATCCTACAAAGCTATAATAATCTAAACAGCATGGTACTGGCACAAAAAACAGACAAACAGATCAATGTATCAGAATCAGGAGCCCAGAAATAAAACCACACATCTATTGACAGTCAATCTTTGACAAGGGAGCCAAGAACATACAATGAAGAAAGGAAAGTCTCTTCAATAAATGCTATTGGGAAAACTGGACAGCTACATGCAAAAGAATGAAAGTAGACCACTATCTTGCACCATACACAAAAATTAACTCTAAATGTATTACAGATTTCAATGTAAGACCTGAAACCATAAAAATCCTAGAAGAAAATATAGGCAGTATAGTCTTTGACATTGGTCTTAGCCACATCTTTTCGAATACTGTGTCTACTCAGGTAAGGGAAACAAAAGAAAAAGTTAACAAATGGGACTACATCAGACTAAAAAGCTTCTTCAAAGCAAAGGAACCATGAACAAAATGGGAAGACAACCCAGAAACTGGGAGAAAATATTTGCAAATCATTTATCAGACAAGGAGTTGATCTTCAAAGCATATACAGAACTCATACAACTCACAACAAAAAAACCCCACAAACAACCCAATCAAAAAATGGGCAGAGGATATGAACAGACATTTTTCCAAGGAAGATATACAGGTGGCTAACAGACATGTGAAACAATGCTCAACATCACTAATCATCAGGGAAATGAAAATCAAAACTACACTGAGATATCACTTTACACCCATTAGAATGACTATAATTACTAAGACAAAAAGCAACAAGTGTTGGAGAGGATGTGGAGAAAAGGGAACACTCATACACTGCTCGTTGGAATGCAAACTATTGCAGCCACTATGGAAACAAGTATGGACATTCCTCAAAAAACTAAAAATAGAAATACTATATGACCCAGCTATCCCACTACTGGGTATCTACCCAAACAACTTGAAATCAACAATCCAAAGTAATATATGCACCCCTATGTTTATTACAGCATTATTCACAATAGCCAAGACATGGAAACAATCCAAGTGTCCATCAACCGATGATTGGATAAAGAAGATGTGGTATACATATACAATGGAATACTACTCAACCCTAAAACAGATGAAATCATTCCATTTACAACAACATGGATGGATCTGGAGGGTATTGTGCTAAGCAAAATAAGCCATACTGAGAAAGACAAACACCATATGATTTCACTCATATAATATAAACAAACACATGGACAAAGAAAATATTTGTTCAGTGGTTACCAGAGGAAGGGGGTGAGGGGTGGGTACAGGGGGTGAAGGGGAACACTTATGTAGTAACAGACAAGAAATAAGGTACAACTGAAATTTCACAATGATGTAAACTATTGTGAATTCAATTAAAACATTCAAAAAATTAAAGGTTGATTAACCTTAGTATTCCTAAAAAGAAAGAAGTAGTCTCTGAAGACAAAAGTGTTAAAAATGACTATAACCACAAAAATTTGCTTATAGATACACAACACAAAAAGAAGTAAATTCTGACATCAATAACCTAAAATAGGGGGAGTGAACATGTAGAATTTTTGTATGTGATTGAAGTTAGATTGTTATCAGCCTACAATAGACTGTTACAATTATAAGAAGTTTTATGCAAGCCTCATGGTAACCATAAAGAAAAAAACTACAGTAGATATAAAAATGATATGCAGAAAAGAATCAAAGTTCTCACTCCAAAAAGCTTCATCACAACCCAAAGGACAACAGCAAGAGAGGAACAAAAGAATTACAAAACAGACAGAAAACAATTAACAAAATGGCAATAGTGAGTCCTTTTCTATCAACAATTACTTTAAATGTAAATTGATTAAACTCCATAATCTAAAGACGTAGAATGGCTGAAGGGATAGAAAACAATTTCCAACTATATGGTATCTATAAGTGACTCACTTTCTATTTAAAGATACATATAGGTTGAAAGCGAAAAGATGGAAAAAGATAATCCATGCAAATGGTAACCAAAAGAGAGCAGAGGTAAATCAGACAAGACAGATTTTAAGTCAAAAACTGTCTCTAGAGGCAAAACAGTCATTACGTTATGATAAAAGGGTCAATTCACCAGGAAACTATAACAGTTAAAATATATATGCATCCAACATTGGAGCACGTAATATATAAAGCAAATATGGACATTTTGAAGGGAGAAATAGACAACAACACAAGAATAGTTTGCAGTTGTCAGTGCAGTCAACTCAATTCTGACTCCTGGCAACCTTAGTATGGCAGAGCAGAAGTCAGTCTGGTCTTCTTGAGCCATCCTCTCATCTTCCAGAACTATATCAGAGAATGCTCCCCTGCTATTTATAGGATTTTCATGGCCAATTATTTTGGAAGTGGATATCCAGTTCCTTCTTCCTAGTCTGTCTTAGTTTGGAAGTTCTGCTGAAATATGTCCACCATGGCTGACCCTGCTGATATTTGAGATCTGGGTGGCAGAGCCTTTAGTATCACAGCAACATGCAGCTACCACAGTGTGACAACTGACAGCAGGGTGGAATGGTTTCCTGACTGGGAAACAAACCTGGTCCATGGTGGTGAGAGTGCTGAATCTTAACCACTAGACCGCCAGGGCTGTCTATAATAATAGTAGGAAACTTCAAACCCCACTTTCAATACTGGATAGATCATCCAGAGAGAAAATCTATAAGGAAACAACAGATTTGAACAACATTAGAACAAATGGACCTAACAGATGTATACAGAATGTTCTATTCAACAGCAGCAGAATACACATTCTTCTCAGGCACACAAGAACGTCCTCCAGGATAAATCACATATAGGTCACAAAACAAGTCTCACCAAATTTAAGAACATGGAAATCATTCAAAGTATGTTTTCTAACCACAATGGTATAGACCTAGAATAACAAAAGGGAAATAGAAAAACTTATGAATACATGAAAATCAAACAACATACTCTTGAACAATCATTGGGTGAAAGAAGAAATCAGAAGGAAAATTAGAAAATAGCTTGAGACATATACATTGCTGTATTATGGAATGCAGCAAAAGCAGTAATAAGAGGGAATTTTATAGTGATAAACACATGTGGTAAAAAATAAGAAAGATCTCAGGGCTGGCTGAGTGGCGTAGTGGTTAAGTTCACGCACTCCCCATTGGTGGCCTGGGGTTTGCTGGTTTGGACCCCGGGCATGCACCTACACACTGCTTGTCAAGCCATGCTGTGGTAGGCGTCCCACACATAAAGTAGAGGAAGATGGGCATGGATGTTAGCTCAGGGCCAGTCTTCTTCAGCAAAAAGAGGAGGATTCCCAGCAGATGTTAGCTCAGGGCTAATCTTCCTTGAAAAAAAGAAGAAGAAGAAAGATCTCAAGTGAACAACCTAACTTACACTTCAAGGAATTATGAAAAAGAAGAACAAACTAAGCTCAAAGTTAGCAGAAGGAAGGAAATAATAAAGAGTAGAGAAGAAATAAATGAAAACGAGAATAGAAAAAATAGAAAAAAATCAATGAAATTAAGAGTTGATTTTTTTGGAAAAGATCAACAAGATTGACAAAACTTTAGCAAGACTAACCAAGAGAAAAGAAAGAATATTCAAATAAATAAAATCAGAAGTGAAAAAGGAGACATTATAACTGATGACACAGGGAAAAAAAAGATCATAAGAAACTACTATTTATAATTATACATCAACAAATCAGAAATCTAGAAGAAATGGATAAATTCCTAGCAGCATACTGACTGACCTAGCAGGAAAACTGACTGAGACTGAATCAAGAAGAAATAGAGAGCAAGAACAGATCAATAACAAGTAAGGAGACTTCAGTGGAAATTAAAAATCTCCTATTAAAAAAAAGAAGTCCTTGAGCCAGTCCTGATGGCCCAGTGGTTAAAGCTCGGCGCGCTCCACATCAGCAGCCCGGGTTCGGTTCCCAGGCGCAGAACCACACCACTCATCTGTCAGTAGCCATGCTGTAGCAGTGGCTCACATAGAAAAACGGGAAGGACCTACAACTAGAATATACAACTATGTACTGGGGCTTTGGGGAGGAACAACAAAAGAGAGGAATATTGTCAACAGATCTTAGCTCAGGGTGAATCTTTCCCAGCAAAGAAAAAAGAAAAGAGAGAAAAGACCAATTACATTCAGCTCTGCCTTTAAAAAAGCCCAGGATCAGATGGCTTCACAGGTGAATTCTACCAAACATTTAAAGAATTAATACCAATGCCTCTCAAACACTTCCAAAAACAGAAGGAACATTTGCAAACTTATTTTATGAAGCTAGCATCACCCTGATTATTAAAGCTCTACAAAGACACCATAAGAAAAGAAAAATATAGGCCAAATCCCAGATGAATATGAATGTAAAATCTCCAACAAGATGTTACCAAACTGATGGGCCAGCCCTGTGGCCTAGTGGTTAAGTTCAGTGTGCTTTGCTTTGGCTGCCTGGATTCACAGGTCTGGATCCTAAGCACAGACCCACACCACTTGTCAACCATGCTGTGGCAGCAACCCACATATAAAGTGGAGGAAGATTGGCACAGATATTTGCTCAGGGCTAATCTTCCTCAGCAAGAAAAACAAAATTAGCAAACCGAATTCAACAGCACATTAAAAGGATCATACACCATGACCAAGTGGGGTTTATCCCTGGGATACAAGAAGCTTCAACATAGGCAAATCACTTAATGTTAGATACTACATTCGCAGAATGAAGAGTAAAGGTCACAGAGTCATCTCAATAGATACAGAAAAAGCATTTCACAAGATTGACACCCTTTCCTGGTAAAAATTCTCAAGAAGTTAGGAACAGAGGGACTTACCTCAACACCATAAAGGCCATATATGAAAAGCCCACAGCTAACATACTCAGTGGTGAAAAACTGAAAGATTTCCTGAAAGATCTGGAAGAAACAAGGACACTCGCTCTTGCCACTTCTGTTCAATATAGTCCTGGGAGTCCCAGCCAGAGGAATTAGGCAAGAAAAGGAAATAAAAGCCATCCAAATCAGAAAGGAGGAAGTAAAACTATCAGTTTGCAGATGACATGATCTTATATGTAGAAAACCTTAAAGACTCCAAAAAAAAAAAAAAAAAGAAAACCTGTTGGAACTGAAAAATGAATTCAGTAAAGTTGCAGAATACAAAATCAACATCCAAAATCAGATGTGTTTCTCTACACCAACAATGTACTATCTGGAAAGGAAATTAAGAAAACAATCCCATTGACAATAGTATCAAAAAGAACAAAACACTTATGAATAAACTTAACCAACGAGGTGAAAGACCTGTAGTCTGAAAAACTATAAAACACTGATAAAGAAAATTAAAGCAGACACAAATACCTGGAAAGACATTTAGTGCTCACGGATTGGAGACTTAATATTGTCAAAATGCTCATGCTGCCCCAGCAATCTACAGATTCAACACAATCCCTATCAAAATCCCAATGGCATTTTTTACAGAAATAGGGAAAACAATTTGAAAATTCCTATGGAACCACAAAAGATCCTAAATGGGCAAAGCAATTTTGTGCAAGAAGAACAAAACTGGAGGCATTACACTTCCTGAGTTCAAAATATATTGCAAAGCTACACTAATTAAAACAGTATGGTACTAGCATAAAAACAAACATACTGACCAATGGGACAGAATAGAGACCCCAGAAATAAATCCAACATGTATATTGTCAACTGATCTTTGATAAAGGTGCCAAGAATGCACAATGGGGAAAGGGTAGTCTCTTCAATAAATGGTATTGGGAAAACTGGATATCTACATGCAAAAGAATGAAATTGGACCCTTATCTTACACTACACAAAAAATTAACTAAAGATGGATTAAAGACTTAAAGATAAGACCTGAAACTGCAAAACTTCTAGAAGAAAACATAGGGTAAAATCTTCTTGACATTGGGATTGGCAATGATTTCTTGGACATGACACCAAAATCACAGGCAACAAAAGCAAAAACAGACAAGTGGGACTACGTCAAGCTACAAAGCTTCTGCACAGCAAAGGAAGTAATAAACAGAATGAAAAGGCAGTCTATGGGATGGGAGGAAATATTTGCAAGCCATATATTTGATAAAGAGTTAATATCCAAAATGTATAGGGAACTCCTACAACTGAACAGCACAAAACCCCCAAATAACTTGATTTAAAAATGGAACTGAATAGACGTTTCTCCAAAGAAGGCATACAAATGGCCAACAGGTGTATGAAAAAGTGCTCAACATTGCTATTCATCAGAGAAATGCAAATCAAAACCACAATGATACCACCTCATATCTGTTAAGATGGCTATTATCAAACAGATGAGAGATAGCAAATGTTGGAGAGGATGTGAAGAAAACACTCACAAGGTTGATGGGACTGTAAATTGTTGCAGACACTATGGAAAGCAATGTGAGGATTCCTCAGAAAATTAAAGATAGAACTACCATATGATCCAGCAAACTCATTTCTGGGTCTATACCTAAAGGAATTAAAATCCTCATCTCAGAATGATCTCTGCACTCCTATGTTCATTGCAGCATTATTCACAATACCCAAGATAAAGAAACAGCCCAAATGTCCAATCAACAGATGAATGGATAAAGAATATGTGACATATACACATAATGGAGTATTATTCACCATTAAAAAGAAGGAAATGCTGCCATTTGTGACAACATGGAGGACCTGGAGGATACTATCTTAACTGAAATACACCAGTCACAAAAAGACAAATACTACATGATCACTCATATGAAGAGTCTAAAACAAATGCATAGAAGCAGAGAGTAGCATGGTGACTGCTAGGGGCGAGTGGAAGGGGGAAATGGGGAGGTGTTAGTCAAAGAGTACAAAGTGTCATGTGAGATGAATAAGGCCTAGAGATCTATTGTACAACATAGCACCTATATTTAATAATACCATATTGCACTCTCAAAAATTTGCTAAAAGTGTACATCTTTTGTGTTGTGTTCTTATCACAAAAAAATAATAAATAAATGGGGCAAGAGACAACTCTTGGAAGTGATGGATGTGTTTATGGCATAGATTGTGGTGATGGTTTCACAGATATATACTTATCTCCAAACTTACTAAGTTGCATATATTAAATAGGTACAGTTTTTTGCATATCCATCATACTTCAATAAAGTGGTTTAAAAAAAGGAGGAGTAGGGGCCAGCCCAGTGGCGCAGCAGATAAGTTTGCATGTTCCGCTTCTCGGCGGCCCAAGGTTTACTGGTTTGGATCCCGGGTGCAGACATGGCACTGCTTGGTAAAAGCCATGCTGTGGTAGGCATCCCACGTATAAAGTAGAGGAAGATGGGCACGGATGTTAGCTCAGGGCCAGGCTTCCTCAGAGAAAAGAGGTGGATTGGCAGTAGTTAGCTCAGGGCTAATATTTATCAAAAAAAAAAAAAAGTAGTAGTAGTTTCTGTAGGTTATAATCAAACTCTGCCAAGCGATAAGAGAAGATGAGGGTTGAAGACTGTTTTTGGAGTTATCAACTTGGAGGTCACTGGTGATTTCAGTAAGACTAATTACAGGAGAATGATATCTCCATGGCCGTTCTACTAAGTCCTTCCCCTCAACTAGAATCATATGCTTGCAAAAGTTGTCCTTTCCATAATCAATATTTTTTTCTGTCATGTTTCAAATTTCCTCAAGCCTCAGTTCTCTGAAAAATTAATCCAAACTCATGCATTGCATGAGAGTAGATGGGTTAACTCATTCCTCAATGAAAGCCTGGATAAAAAGTCTGAAATAATCACCAAGGTAACTTTTTCTTTTTGAGGAAGATTAGCCCTGAGCTAACATCTGCCACCAGTTCTCCTCTTTTTGCTGAGGAAGACTGGCCCTGAGCTAACATCCATGCCCATCTTCCTCTGCTTTATATGTGGGATGCCTACCACAGCATGGCTTGCCAAGCGGTGCCACGTCCGCACTCGGGATCTGAACTGGTGAACCCCAGGCCGCCCAAGTGGAACGTGCGCACTTAACACTGCACCACCAGGCCAGCCCCTAACTTTTGTTTTATATAACAGAAAGAGGAAAAGCACCTTCACCGATCTGTTGCAAAGAGGGAAGGCGGTAAGTGAATGCTAGGGAGGTCACTCCTGCTTTCATAAGAAAAGCTACTAAGACATTATCATCTGCTACATGAAGAACAACCCTTCCACATCTGTAGGAATCAATAGCTTCTGACTTCACCTTCGGCATAGAGCAAGTTAAGAATTTCAATTAGTGATTATGAAATAACTGTAGGAATTTACACTTCCCATCGTGTTACCTTCCTGGTCGAAAACTGTCAGTGTCTCTCTGGTGATAAGTTGTATAACTGGGCTGCAGTTCTTTTTCTATAAAATGAGATGATGCTTTATTTTTAGTGTTTTTGGGAATTAAACAGAAAGATATATAAAGCAGCTAGTATAGCATATGCATCTTTAAATGTGTTAATTAAATAGGAAATCAAACTCTCATTTGGTAATATGGTACCAACCTACTTTTGTAATATATATGCTTAATCTACCCTAGGTTTATTTTGCACTTGGAATATATTACTTTAATTACTTTTTAATTTAGAAAATTAATCTCATCTACTTCTGTCTCAGCTCATTTTTTTTTGACTCACCCAAAATGTTCTAAATCTGACTGTCTTCATCCATCAAAATCCCGCACATATCACTTTAAATGTCAGGCTTTTAAATCTTCCCTGTTTATTATAGCCAAAAGTTATTTTTTTCTATGAATTGTCATGACACATTTTTTCTACCTTTTCCACAATTGTATTTTTGTGGCCAATACCATGGGCTAGCCCACTCAATACCCCTTCCACATTCCTTCCTTCTTTTTCCATAGAGACTGCAAAACGATAAGTGACAAAATTGAGTTATGAATGTTATCCATGTGCCATTGCCCCAAAGTGTCTTCAAAATTTTGTGCTTATTTTATTTTGACACTTCAAAGATAGAAAGAACAACAAATGTAGGTAATTCTTCCCGAATTCTCCCTGGTGTCTGCATTTCTCAAGAACTCTCCCTCCTATAAGGGGATAATTTTCAGGTAGTTACATAAGTGTGTCAATACTAGAGGCTTGATCATCTCCTTACTAATTACGCTACATCAATTATGACCTCATTTTACTACTTTCAGATGAGTAAAGACAGGAAGAAGAAATTGAGTAATATAGATGGAAGGAAACAGTTATTATTTATTATCTATTTATATGCCAACTACATTGTTATCTGTTGTGTCTTTTAATCATCAAAGATGTCCATGAGATAGCTTTCATCATTCAGAATTTTACTGATGAATATATTAAGGCTTAGATAAATTAGGTAATTTTGCCAAAATCACACACTAAGTGATGGTGCTTGGATTCAAACCCACGAATATCTGATCCTATGGTCTCAGTCACTCTGAATTAAACACACACTACCAGGCACAAGATATCCTTTACCTTTATGAGTTAGATCTTACATAGGCTGGTAACCATTTTTTAAAATGTTATAAAGATTATACCAGTGGGACACTGGAGTTGGCTCCCATTGGCTCATGAGAGTCATTGGGCACGTTTCTTCCCAACTATAAGTTCAGTGACTTCACCTTGATATTTGAAATTGTTCATGCCAGGAGTATTTACACCATGAAAACTGGCAAACGCTACAAATCAGGGCTCTTGCTCTCCCTCCTCAAGTTGGTTGTTAAACATTCGCCAGAACACTACTACTCAAAACACTTTCATACAGAATCTTTAAAAGCATCTTTTTATAATTTTAACATTACTATCTTTCCTTTGCTACCATAAATCTTTCAGAGCTAGATGTTCATCTGTTGACATTTGAAATATCATTGTTGTGCCCTTTATGTTTCAAAGACTTCCCACTATTACAAAATAAAACACACCAATTTCCCTTTTTCCCCTTAATTACTCATGGACCTTCCTTCCCTCTTTTTTAAAATTGCAATTTCAATGTGTAGTCATGCCAAGAGCTATCACATTCAAGTAGTTTGAGTGCTTGTCTGTAGGAATGCTTCTTTTCACAACAGAACTCTATTGAATGCTCTGAAAATAAGTTAACTGCCAGGGAAGATTTATGGGTAATCATTTAGAGAAGCCAATGAGCCAGAGTATTGGATAATTCCATTTTGTGATCAGGGTTCATACGTAATTTAAAATATTTCCTAAGTGAGAATCTAAGAAGTATAAAGCGAGGAGCCTTTCTAAACTACACTTCTGGCTAAGTGCTTCTTAAAATTAATATCTCCTGTGCAAAGTTTCTATTTATCCTTGTTCACATGATATGTAAACTAGGTCAAAAGCCACAACTCAAGGAATTTCTTTATAAGACTGCACACAGTTCATCACCCACTTGAGTTCTATTGAAAAAATTTATAAACCAATAAAGGAAACAACTGAGCTATTGTTAGAAACTAGTAATATCTGACATCTTATTGGCCAAAATTTCAGGAGTTTCTGCTTAAAAGTGTAAACCAGTTTGATGAAACACATAGAGGATGGGAATATAACAATTTTCAATTTTACCTCCTTCAATAAAGCTGTATAGCTGGGAGTAAGTAAAGATGATCCCGCTGACTCGACCTGCCACACTCTAAACGAATGGGCAAAGGAAGGGCAGTAAGAGACAGTCTGGGCAGGAATGGAAGGTGTTCCTATGCTTGTTGTCTGCTTGCAGCCCTGGGAGGCACGCCAACATCCAGGATTGTGTGGTCTGGCAAAGTACGGAACTGCACTGCTGAAGTTTATTTGGCAAGGACAGTAACATCAAAAGAGGGAATGATGACACCTTGATGAAAGAAGTTTCTTTGGGAACTCTGCATTCCCTCCATTTCCTATCAGTGTACAGGGTCTGGGAAATGATAAGGAATTCAAACAATGGCCTATACCAGTTTCTTACAGAATCCATATAAACTCCATTTGCCTATAATCCCAAATTGAATAAACACGCATTTTTCTCCAAAAGAATAAATTACCAATCAATGCCAAAGACAAGGAGAAAATAGAAAAGAAGTGACAAAATGGAAAGAAAAGACAAGAAAACACTGAAAATTGTTCGGTCCAGGCAAAATGGAACCTGATATTTATAGTAGTTAATTTAAAAAACAAGGTGAGTTCATCTATTAAAAGGGAAAAATACCCAGATCAGGTAAGAACAAAACCTAATATTTTGCTTGTAAGAAAAATCCAAATATAAAATGACTCAAGCCAACAAACTTTAGGCAAACCTAAAGAAAGGAAGGATAATAAGGCTAATATTAGGCAAGATGAATTCAATGAAGAAAAGATAAAATAAATTTCACATAGAAAAACCAGATGATTATACATCTTTAAGTGCCCCCAAATCAAGCACCACAATATACAAATAATCCTCAGTTGGCTATCCAATGGGATACAGACAAATACAATTGTAGACAGAGACTTGAATGGATCTCTCTAATACATCAATCATATAAAACAACATAAGAATATAGAAGTTGTGGATATAATGTTGAATTTTAGTGTTATACACAGCACGTGATTCATTGTTTTTCAAGTGTGCGCTGGCATTTTACACAAATTAAACATATGTAAACCAAAAATAAAACCTTACTTAAGCATGTCAAATAGGAATTGTGCTGGCCACTTTTTCTGGCCACAATATATTAAAAATAAACATCAACTAAAAATATTTAAACACGAAACCCCCAAATCTTGTCATTTATAATAGCTTCTTCGAAATAACTTTTCGTTTTTGAGGAAGATTAGCCCTGAGCTAACTACTGCCAGTCCTTCTCTATTTGCTGAGGAAGACTGGCCGTGAGCTAACATCCATGCCCATTTTCCTCTACTTTATACGTGGGATGCCTACCACAGCATGGCGTGCCAAGCGGTGCCATGTCCGCACCCGGGATCCGAACCGGCGAACCCCGGGCCACCGAGAAGCGGAATGTGCGAACTTTACACCTGCGCCACCAGGCTGGCCCCTGAAACAACTTTTGAATCAAAGAGGAACACTAGAATTCAACAGTACATTATCTAGTTTGCACTATTGAGAATGCTATACAGTAATTCTAGTGCAATAGCTCTATAAATACAGTTATATACTATTGTTTTCTTAAAATATGAAACAAGATTTTTAGATTCAGAATATGTAATTGTCTATTTTAAATAGCCAAGAGAATAAACTAAAAGTTAATTCTTATCAATAAGAATTTAGCAAATCAAATAAAGATAAATGAATAAAAATGTGACTCTTCTGTGAACTAGCTATAGCCACAAGTAGATGTAATGAGAAATAATTGTCCATATTAATATTCTATAATATGAAATACCGTGGAAAAACCCACATAAGAAATGTGTGGAACCCAGAAGTCAATTATAAAACTTCATTGACAAACATAAAATAAGTTCTAAATAAATTCAAAGATACATTCCTCCATGGGAAATCCAGTCAGTCCTTTCACATTAATTTTTACTCAAAATTCTACAAGGAAAATCTGTTTTTGATGTCTGACACAATTACCCATGCTCATTGAGGGGGAAGAAATGGAAAAGAATAAACAAAATTTTGGGGAAGAGCTGTAAAAAATCCTTGCCCTACAGTTGATAAAATATTGTAAAATTTACTGTAACTAAAAGGAGTGCCGGTCTGTTGCAACAATTAAGAGAGAGAGCAATTAAAGAGAACTGATCACCGCCTACAGAAGCACCTTGTGGACGATAAATTGAATATTTCATACCAGTGGGATGGAATGACTTTTCAAGACATGGCATTAAGGCAATAGGCTAAGTCTTCAGAAAAAAGATCAAGATGGTAACTTGTCACACATGACATTTAAAAATGAATTACAGCTTGATGAAAGAACTAAACAATAAATAAGACCATTAAAATTGGAAAATAGGAACAAATATCCAACTGATCTTGGAATGGAAAGTTGTAAACTTACTTCTGGTTTCATGAAACCAAAAGCAAACCAAAGTAAAAAAATTGAAATGTTGAATCACATAAAATGTAAACTTATGTGCCATTAATAATTACCATGGAACAAGTTCAAAGACAGTAACAAAGGGAGAAATTTGCAATATATGGCAGATACAGCTTTGGGAAAACATAAACATGTCTATAGTAATAGAACCGAAAAGCAATGCAGAAAATTCTAAAAGGAAAAATTCAAATAACCATAGGAATATTAAAAATTATATTGTCTTACAGGTAATCAAATGAAAAATATATGATATCAACAAGAATTGAGATGTATAATTTTGGCTATCAGTTCAGCAAAAATTTGTTAAAAACTAAGATATAATACATAATTCTTATGATAATGTGATAGAATTATGGAGATTTTCATTTTATTCTTTAAATAGTTTTATATATTCATATTTTTAACAATGAAGAAAATGTTATTAGAGTAAAATCCCAATTTTGTGTATTAGAAGCATCTGTAAAATAAGTAATAAGAAAGAAAATACCTTTTAGTTTAAAGTGTAAAGTTTGCAATTCATTTTTCTTTAAACTTAACAATAAAAATGGCAAAATGCATCTTAAAAATGAATCCAGAGGAGGATGCAGTTTTTTTCTCAAATTCTTTAGGGTCAAAGGGCAACATGTCCTATAGTTGGCAGCTGACTGAACCCCAGGCGAACATGGATCTGCGCCCCTCACTTCCTGCATTTCTGAGCTATAGGAAACCATGTAGGCTCTGGGGATCACTTCCATCTTCTGTAAAGTGGGGATAAACATTCCTGTCTGGATGTGAAGATAAAAGGCAATACTATATTGGAATGCAACTGTAAAAACTATCAAACAGTTTGTTTTCAAGCCATTATGATTGTGCTCATGGAATTAGGTACAGTTCTAATTTTGTCAATTATTTTTCCACTTAAGTTAGTTTGTATCCACGGCAGAGGCATTCCTTCTACTCTTCATTTAGTGAAGTACAACACCACTTTTGTATGCTACAGATAATCATAAATTTATTCATTCAGAAAGCACTTACTTCTCTCCAGTTTCACTACGAATTCTACATATTCGTATCTTACATCAAATTATCTGTTTTTCTGAGAAAACAAATGTTCCAACATTTGACAGTGGTTTTAATGTAACCTTCTTCAGCCACTGCAGAATTATTGTCTATCTACAATTTTACAATGGTGTGGTGCATTTATGTACTTTTTAAAAAGTGCGACACTCTTGACAGATTTTCTCCACTTAGGTTCTGAGGTAGCAATGATGCTCAATGAAAGGTCCATCTGCATTTAGTGAGAGGGTATTCTGGGAGGAGAAGCACACAAAGGAAATGTGCACAGATTTAAGCTAAATCTTGGTAAACTTCTTTAGGACAAAAATGAAGTGTGTCAGGATTTTGTCCTACTCATTTGAAAGCCCTTTTCACAATTATGACTATGATGGCAAGAATATTAGTTCCTCTCTTCTGATACGTTCTTGGACTAATGGTGGCTGATTGAACCTAATCAGAGAAGAGGGGAAAGAAAGATCCACATATGAATTTGAGAGAAAATGGTTCTTTGAGCATTTGAAATCCAGGCTCGTTTTCTCAAAACAGAAAGGTTCCAAATCATGCAGTCTAGACTTTAGTTATGAAAGGTAAAGTCAGAGAGCTCCACTGCTTTTATTTCAACAAGAATTATAAAGACTGAAGGGTCCTTGCTTTGTCAAGCACAGCTCCACGATCCCAAAGAAGAGCTAAAAGATGACTTGAGTTATCAGTGCTGTGTTGCAGTGGCTGCACTGGATGAGATGCAGACAAAATGTTGAAATGACCACTTGCCAAATCTGGAACTCATTATTTCAAACATTACTTAATAAGAAGGTATGAAAATATGTGACTAACTCATCATTATTACTTGTACCATAACTAAAGCACCCTTGCTTGTAAGCATGAGCCAAATTAGTCTTCTCCTGAAATTATCATAGCTATTAATGCAGTAGTAAGGAATCCTGTTGCTATGGTAATTAGAAAACAAAATCATACTTTATCTACTTTTCAAAATATCACAAATGCCTCAGAAAGCAAATTATTATAAGACTAAATCATGACTATAAAATTAGGGCTTTTGATGGTAGGTATTTGCAGATAACCTTGACTATTTTAACGCATATACCAGTTTCTATTTATATAAAACATCTATCTCAAAGACGAATTTATTCCAATAATTCTCACTATGAGCGTATTAATACACTGATATATACTAATTACAAGATGGGGAAATAACACAAAAAGAGAAGAAAATTCAAGTTGAACTGGAGCCAAAGACCTCTGTATCTTGGATAAGGTTGAAAGTTAAACACTTGCACAAGATAAATGAATATCAACAACTCTTGATTTAATTGAGATATTTTTGTTTAATATTAGTTGACATTGTTTTGAAATGGATGAAAGATTGATATAAGGAAAATGTAACCGCATAGTGTCCATTTCAAAAAGGAATAGAAATGACTACAGCAATGCCAATTTATATTCTATAAAAAATGAAGGTAGTTGAACACAAAAGTGGGTTATTGAGTGAAGTTACATAATTTTCTTCCCTTGAGGTTTTAGTATATGAGAAAAATAGCCATTTGTCTTCAAGATTGTAGGTATAGAAGATTACATTAGAAAGCTTCTCTGAGGGTTTTTTGGCCTTTTAATTTTATGAAACAGTTTGAAAGAGTGAAATGCCATACAGAGAGCCACCGCTGAATAGACAAAGAGAAGTTTTTGAAATGATGTATAGAAAATCACTCTCACCCAAAAGCTTGTGGACTGCTCGGTGCCATGGCCTGTCAACAGGCACACCTACCCCCGGCAGCATGAGAGTCAGACAAGTTTCCCTTTGATGCCCTTTGTGCCAAGCACTGGGCTCATTCAGTCTGGGGAAAAGAGATGAGAAAGACTCAATTCCTGCCTCGAAGGACTCAGTGGTCCAAGTGGAGAGAAGACACATGTAAATAAATAAAATACAAACAGCCTAGAGAGTGCAGTATGGACCCTTGCAAATGGTTCATAATTAGTGTACAGGAGGGGTGCTTTTCTGGTTAAGGAAGGGGTCTGGAAAGGAAAACAAATAAATTTGAATTTTGACAAGTGACTAAGAATTTGTCAGGCGGACCTCAACACACCATTAACACCAATGGACAGAACATCCAGACAGAAAATCAACAAGGAAATAATAGAATTAAATGAAAAATTAGACCAGATGGACTTAATAGATATATATAGAACACTTCATCCAAAAACAGCAGGTTACACATTCTTCTCAAGTGCACATGGAACATTCTCAAGGATTGACCACATTTTGGGAACCAAAGCAAACATCAATAAATACAAGAGAGTTGAAATAATATCAAGCATCTTTTCTGATCATAACGCTATTAAACTAGAAATCAACTACAAGAAAAAAGCAGAGAAAGGTGCAAAAATGTGGAGACTAAACAACACGCTTCTCAACAAACAATGGATCATTGAAGAAATTAAAGAAGAAATCAAATATTATCTGGAGACAAATGAAAATGAGAACACAACATACCAAATCATTTGGGATGCAGCAAAAGCAGTCCTAAGAGGGAAATTCATCGCAATACAGGCTCACCTCACTAAACAAGAAAAAGCTCACGTAAGCAACCTCAAACGACACCTAACGGAACTAGAAAAAGAAGAACAAACAAAGCCCAGAGTCAGTAGAAGGAGGGAAATAATAAAAATAAGAGCAGAAATAAACGATATTGAAACAAAAAAGACAATAGAAAGGCTCAATGAAACAAAGAGTTGGTTCTTCGAAAGAATTAACAAAATTGACAAACCCCTAGCCAGACTCACCAAGAAAAGAAGAGAGAAAGCGCAAATTAATAAAATCAGGAATGACAGAGGAGAAATCACAACAGATACCAATGAAATACAAGAGATCATAAGAGAATACTATGAAAAACTATATGCCAACAAATTGAACAACTTGGAAGAAATGGACAAATTCCTAGACTCCTACAATCTCCCCAAACTGAATCAGGAAGAAATGGAGAATCTGAATAGACCAATCACAAGTAAGGAAATAGAAACGGTAATCAAAAACCCCCCCAAAAACAAGAGTCCAGGACCAGACGGCTTCTCTGGAGAATTCTACCAAACATTCAAAGAAGACTTAATACCTATTCTCCTCAAACTGTTCCAGAAAATTGAGAAAGATGGAGAACTCCCTAACACATTCTATGAAGCCAACATCACTCTGATCCCCAAACCTGACAAGGACAACACAAAGAAGGAGAACTACAGGCCGATATCACTGATGAACATAGATGCAAAAATCCTCAACAAAATTTTGGCAAACCGATTACAGCAATACATCAAAAAGATTATACACCAGGATCAAGTGGGATTTATACCAGGGACACAGGGATGGTTCAACATCCGCAAGTCAATCAACGTGATACACTACATCAACAAAATGAAAAACAAAAACCACATGATCATCTCAATAGACGCAGAGAAAGCATTCGACAAGATCCAACACCCATTTATGATAAAAACCCTCAGTAAAATGGGTATAGAAGGAAAGTACCTCAACATAATAAAGGCCATATATGATAGACCCACAGCCAACATCATACTCAATGGACAAAAGCTGAAAGCCATCCCTCTGAGGACAGGAACAAGACAAGGGTGCCCACTTTCACCACTCCTATTCAACATAGTACTGGAGGTGCTGGCCAGAGCAATTCGGCAGGAAAAAAAAATAAAAGGAATCCAAATAGGTAACGAAGAAGTAAAACTCGCGTTGTTTGCAGACGACATGATCTTATACATAGAAACCCCCAAAGAATCCACAGAAAAACTATTAGAAATAATCAACAACTACAGCAAAGTAGCAGGGTATAAAATTAACGTGCATAAATCAGTAGCATTTCTATACACTAACAATAAACTAACAGAAAAAGAACTCAAGAACTCTATCCCATTCACAATCGCAACGAAAAGAATAAAATACCTTGGGATAAACTTAACCAAGGAAGTGAAGGATCTATACAATGAAAACTACAAGACTTTCTTGAAAGAAATAGGCGATGACATAAAGAGATGGAAAAACATTCCTTGCACATGGATTGGAAGAATAAACATAGTTAAAATGTCCATACTACCTAAAGCAATATACAGATTCAATGCTATCCCAATCAGAATCCCAAGAACATTCTTCACAGAAATTGAACAAACAATCCTAAAATTCATATGGGGGAACAAAAGACCATGAATTGCTAAAGCAATCCTGAGCAAGAAAAACAAAGCCGGCGGAATCACAATCCCCGATTTCAAAACATACTACAAAGCTACAGTGATCAAAACAGCATGGTACTGGTACAAAAACAGGTCCACAGATCAATGGAACAGAATTGAAAGCCCAGAGATAAAACCACACATCTATGGACAGCTAATCTTCGACAAAGGAGCAGAGGGCCTACAATGGAGAAAAGAAAGTCTCTTCAACAAATGGTGCTGGGAAAACTGGACAGCCACATGCAAAAGATTGAAAATTGACCATTCTTTTTCACCACACACCAAAATAAACTCAAAATGGATCAAAGACCTAAAGATTAGGCCTGAGACAATAAGTCTTTTGGAAGAGAATATAGGCAGTACACTCTTTGACATCAGTTTCAAAAGAATCTTTTCGGACACTGTAACTCCTCAGTTGAGGGAAACAATAGAAAGAATAAACAAATGGGACTTCATCAGACTAAAGAGCTTCTTCAAGGCAAGGGAAAACAGAATTGAAACAAAAAAACAGCTCACTAATTGGGAAAAAATATTTACAAGCCACTTATCCGACAAAGGGTTAATCTCCATAATATACAAAGAACTCACACTGCTTAACAACAAAAAAACAAACAACCCGATCAAAAAATGGGCAGAGGACATGAACAGACATTTCTCAAAAGAAGATATGAATATGGCCAATAGACACATGAAAAGATGTTCATCATCGCTAATCATCAGGGAAATGCAAATCAAAACTACACTAAGATATCACCTTACCCCCGTTAGATTGGCAAAAACATCCAAAACCAAGAACGACAAATGTTGGAGAAAGAGGAACCCTCATACACTGTTGGTGGGAATGCAAACTGGTATAGCCACTATGGAAAACAGTATGGAGATTTCTCAAAAAGTTAAAAATAGAAATACCCTATGACCCAGCCATCCCATTACTGGGTATCTATCCTAAGAACCTGATATCAGATATCTCAAGAGTCCGTTGCACCCCTATGTTCATCGCAGCATTATTTACAATAGCCAAGACGTGGAACCAGCCTACATGCCCAGAAACTGATGATTGGATAAAGAAGATGTGGTATATATACACAATGGAATACTACTCAGCCATAAAAAAAGACGAAATTGGCCCATTCACAACAATGTGGATGGACCTCGAGGGCATTATGTTAAGCGAAATAAGTCAGTCAGAGAAAGACGAACTCTATATGACTCCACTCATAGGTGGAAATTAGTATATTGAGAAGGAGATCTGATCGGTGGTTACCAGGGAAAAGGGGGGGTGGGGGGAGGGTACGGAGGGGGAAGTAGTGTACCCACAACATGACTAACAAAAATGTACAACTGAAATTTCACAAGCTTGTAATCCATCATAACATTAATAAAAAAAAAAAAAAAAAAAGAATTTGTCAGGCGGAAGGAAGGACATTCAGAACCAAATGAAGAACAGAAGGAAAACCTCATGTGTCAGAGAAGGGTCAGTAGTTCCCTAAGGCTGAAGCATAGCTGGCAAGGGGGCAAGGTGGAGTGGCAACAAGTAAGCTGGACAGAAATCCAAATAAAGGAGGGCTGGAAGAGTGAGCTACATGGCTTGGCTTGTTCCCAGAAGGAAATGGGGAGCCACTGAAAGATACTATGCACAGGACAGAACAAATCTCTAAAATTAATTTGGTGACAGTATGGCAAAAATGATTCATGGGGGCAAGGCTAGATCTAGGAAGATGGGGTTGAAGGTATTTAAAAGAGTCCTGGCCAGGTATATTGTGTTAAAGTAAATTAATGGATGATCAGGAAAGTCTACCATCGAGTGTAGACTAACTGAATTTGGCCGGGTATGGAGAAAAACTTAAAAGGAAATTTGGGAGTTTCTCTAATGGGTTATGGAATATATGAGGCTTAAACATTTAAGGGAAAAAGAAAATGAGTTTAATTATGAACCTTTTGACTGGGCCTGGAGGTCGTTTATCTGTCCATATGGCAATCACCAGGGTCTGCAGCTTAGTGAGGAAGTTTGGGCTGGCTATGCAGAAGAGGGGAATTTTCCCAACTCAGTCCCACTGGTGGTATTCGACATGACCTGACTTGTATTAGGTCATGGCCCTAAATATCACTGTATCATGTAGTATCATTCCCTCTTCAATTTTTCTTCCTCTTGGATTAACCCCTTGAGAGAGCTTCAGTTTGGTGAAAATTTGTTTTCAGCTTTTGCTATTTCCCTTATAAGCCACTGGAAAGTAGGCCTCAGGCTCAAGGCTCTTAACTGGCGATAAATATCTGATTAAAATTTTATAAGCTTGTATTTTTTGCTATATTCCTTTTTAAATCATTGCCTCTTATTTGTGGAAGTAATTTTGATTTTTCTGTTAACAACAGTGATAAGAATTTTATTTTTATTTATTTATATTTTAAAATGTGATTCAACTTAAAGAGAAATTACGTAAAGAAGAAATAATATGTTGTGAATATATCAAAAAATTCAGGAAGGCCGTAGGTGTTGGGACTTGGCTACCACAAAGGCAGACCATTAACGGGCAGTGTTAGAACTGAGGTTCATCCTCACATTTGGAACAACCAGGATTCATCATCTCATCTGGAGGTAACTGAAAACACAGTAGCTAATGAGATTATTTTATACGAAGGGCTAGGAAGGATTCCTACTTCCCATGGATGGGCTTCAGTGAGTCTGTTAGTTGACAAAAATGATCTGCATATATTTGTATCTATGTGCTTTTTTTTCTGGGGAGAGATACCATAGTTGTTTGTTTTTGTTTTTAGATTCTCAGAGGGATCTTTGATCAAGAGAGAATAAGAAAAATGGAAGTGAATGGAGAAGAGAGTTAAGAATGGACAGTGGAGGAGGAACACGAAATGAATGGAGAAATTCAAAGATATAGGAAGTGGACCACGAGAGTGCCGCCACTGACGTTCTTCAAGAGGAAGGAGGGTAACTTTGAGTCTAAGGAAGGAGAGAGAAGGCGCGAGAGATTAACGGCTAGCCCTGTCAAATGCTTCTACATAATTCAGCGAGCTAGAGTTTCCGTCATCATTAGCCTCTAATTTAATAATGTGGTGCCCACGGCCAGAGCAAGTTTATGGGGTGGTAAGGGTGGAAGCCAGACTGTAGTGAGAGGAGTTAATGGAGGGGAGGAGATGGTGACAAGAAGTAAAAATTCATTTTTTTCTTGAAGCTGGCTGAGAAAAGGAGTGAGTGGGAGACTAGATGTAGGGGTGTTCAGGATCATGAGAGGCTTTTCTGTTTGCTTGTTTTATGTATTGGGGTGGTATGATCTTAAAAATACACCTAAATGATGGAGTCATTAAATAAAGAGGACAACACTGCAAGTGATGGAAAGAACAGTTTCTGAAGCAAGGTTCAGATTGGAGTGGGATCCAGGGCAGTAAGGGAGGCCAGCTTGACTATAGGATGGGAGGGCAGGAGAGCAGCTGAGCAGATAAACATGCAGCGATTAGAAGCAGTGAGGGAGTGTCATTCCTGGGAGTCTCTGAGTTCCACTAGAGAAGAATCAGCCTGAGAGTGAAGGGCCAAGGCAGAGACTTCGTTTTGAGAAGAGTGGTAAGCTGTGCTCCAGCTGCTAAGGTGAACTAGAGAGGACGCCACCCGATGGTAAGAAAAGATTTGAGGAGAGATTGAGGGTCCAAATGACATTCGACCTAAGATTTTACAATAGCATCGACTGGAACAGCTCCTACAAATGTCCCAGGTAGCAACTAACTTTGGGAATGAGAAAGCTGACCAAAGGACTGATCCAGATGTGGGGGTTTGTAGGAAAGGGCACTGCCTCTCTTCCCAGTCATGCTAGTTTCCTCCCTCACTAGCACCTGGAACTCCATCCCCTTCCACTTATTAAAGAATTTTGCTGCCATAGTTGTCCTTTCTTTTTTTCCAGATCAACTTTTCCTTCTGTCTGGTTCATTCTCATTGATCTAATTCTGACATTATAAGCCCCATGTTAAAGACAAATCTCCACGGTCTGCTTCAGCTACCTTTAATCCTCTTCTTGAAAACTTCTTGAAACAGTTATTTTATACAGAGTATTTACTTCCTCACCTCCCATTCTTTCTTTTCTCTACAATTAAACTATTTTAAACTATAATTGTTTTGATTCATGCATAAAGTTTTATTTAATATTTTGAATAGCTTATCTATGAGCACGTATCTCAAAGGCATTCAGTATACACAAGGCAATCTCCCTCCCGTTACTGTACTCTATCAGTCAGGTTCCTTCCCTGTAGGCAACCACCATTATCCAGTTTTTTGTATATACTTGCGTACATAGGCTTCCTAAGGGCAACTATATCTGTAAGATAAATTCCCAGGATTGGAATCACTAGGTCACCAGTCTTTGTTCAATCCTTATTTGGTCAATCTTTTGTCACCACCATTTCAACTGAAGTAGCTCTTATCAGGGTCAAGTAAAATTCCAAGGTAATTCTCTGTCCTCACTCAATTTAACTCTTCTGCAGCACTGGAGATAGCTGGTCATCACTTCCTCCTTCTTAACATACTTTCTTCTCTTGGCTTCCATGGTATTACACCTTCCATATTTCCCCCTAATTCACTGACTGCTCCTTCTCTGCTTCCTTTTCTGACTCTCACTCTTTTCACTGTCCATATTTTGGGCTGTTCTAGTGCTCTTTTCTCAGTCCAATCCTCTGAATACATTCCGTCTTTAAATCATTTAATTAAGTCCCACTCTTCTGAATACCGTTGATACACTGATGACTCACTCGTTGTTGTCTCCAACTTTGACTTCTCCCCTGAGCTCTGTCCCAACCACCCTCTGACGCCTGCAACTGAATATCGAGGAGGCTGCTCAAAACTGAGCTGCTTCTCCTTGGTTTTCCTATATTAGCTGCTGACAAGAGCATCCTTCCAATTGCTCTGGTCAGAAGTCTAGGCATGAGTCTTGATTCCCTTCCTTCCATCAGCAACCATATCTAACCCATCAGCAAGTTTTGTCACCTTTAACTCCAAAAATATTCAGAATTTGGCCACTTCTCACCATCTCCACCGCTACCACTCTGGCGAAAGACGAGGCTAGGAAACTAGTAGCTTCCTCACAGCCAGCTTACTCTCCCTCTTGTCTTTCAACAGATCACCTCGAAACGATAGCAAGAGGATCCTGGTAAAACAGTTTACTCCTAGAAACACTTTAATGGCTTCCCATCGTACATAGAGGCAAGTAGAAACTCTGCACCATGAGTTAGTTAAAGGCCACCTATTGCTTCTGAGAGAGGGAAATACAGCCAAAGAGGTGGAGAAATTATCAGATGAGTACAGTCCCCGCTTTAATGCTCATGTGAGCTCACTGATACAATCTCTGCTTAAATTTATGCTATTCCTAGGTTCTGAAAGGTCTTTGTACCTTTTCAAGTGGAAGCAATAATTTCTGTTACAGATGCCAATTCCAAGTTTCCCTACAGCACTTCAAGGGTTCTTCACTTTTAGAGCAGAAATTAGTATTTCTTGCCTACCTAATTTAAGGCTGAGGGAATGGAAAAGCAAGCTTCCCAGTGTGGGCACAGGAGCTGTGGTTCTGTGTGAGATGCTTCCCTGGGGGTCTTGGGACTCCCTCACCTTAGGGTTATCAGAGCTTTCAGTTAATGGCAGTCAGGAAGCTACACACTGCATCTTGTTTACTCGGCTCAAATAGCATCTCTCCCACCTCAAATTAATATTGAAGAAAAGGGAACCCTGCCGCGGCCTTTCAAATATTACCTTATCCATGTTGCTTTGTATTAACCACTAATTACTAATATACTAGAAAGCGCCCTTCAAAAAGTGATTTCCATAATAGTTAACTTCAAAAGGGACCACACTTACTAGATAATTCAAACTATCACTCTTCTCATTTCCCATTAAGAACTGAGCTATAATTTTGCAAGTCTTTGTTAAGAAATATGTACCCAATTTTAAATTAAAAACAAAAACTTCTTAAGAAAGGTGTTTCGTATTATTTTTATTAGCAGCTTTATGGTAGTCTTTACAACAACACTATGCCTACAAAGTTTACAAAACTTAGGCAATACATTTATTTATTTAAAATAATGAAAAAACTGCCTTTACAAATGTGCTATTGCTCAATCCAAGCCATTTATACAATTTGCCTAATGAGGTAAAGTGGCAAAAATTGCATTATTCCTTAAGTCTTCACCTCAACAGAGACCTTTACACACTGGGGCAAGGGAACGATCCGTTCATGTAACTTAAGCTCCTTAGCTCTGTAACAAGCCTCCGCCGAGGAGGCGTAACAAATGATTTACACTGACCAAACGGAGTGCAGGTAACATATACCGAAACTTCTTGGACAAAATAAGTAAAATAAATTATTTTTCATATCTGGGGACTCCTAAGCTAATATTAGGCAAGTAAAGCATTAGTTCTAGAAACATCTGAGTTTAATGAAAAATCTACCCAAAGCATAGAAAACTACATCTGACTGGAGGAGTGAATAACGACTTTCATTATCCTGACACACAGGTTCCAGTGGGGGGAGAGGAGCAAGAGCTGCACTTTCCTTGGAGGAGACACAAAGTGATGACGACTGAACTTGCTTCAGGGTTTGGCGAGGGAGAAAGGGAAAGAGGCGGAGGAAGGGCCGCTGCAAGCCCAGAGGGACGGCAGGGCGCTCCCGCTGCGGGAGGGAAAGCCAGCTGAGTGCAGTCCGCCTCCCCCAACGCACACACAAACGAGGCAACTCAAACTTAGGGGTGATTAGACTTGATCACCAAATCAAATGTCAAAGATTTGTACGGAAATGGAGCCAGACTGAACCCATTTCGAACTGGTTTCATTTTCCTGGCTTTTAGTATAGCACACCCACTAAAATTTCATCAGACTGCACTGGCTACACACATATTCCAGAAAAACTGAGGGAAGGGGCAGGTGACGCTCCCTACTTGTGTCATCTTAAATCTTCGCTTAACAAATCCGCTGAACTCTTCACAACCGTCAGGTGCCTGGGAAGTACTTCACATGCAGAAAGCGAAGCCTTCTCAAGGTCTCTTCCAAGTGCAGGGCAGCGCACCTCCTGTTTCCACCCAGTGCCCGATCAGAGGCCACCTCTTACACGAAAACGAAAATAACCAAAACCCAAACCCACCCTGTGGGGCACCCAAAGTGCTATCTCCGTGTGTATTCTTTCTCCTCTCCTCCTCCAGTTCATTCCTTAACTTCAGGGGACGGAGACGCGGCTCTCCCAGCCCCTTCGGGGACAGGAACCCTGAGGCTGAAGCCTCACTGGGTCCCTCTCTCCCTTGCTCCACCGCCCTCGACAGCGGCAGGCGCCTCCCTGCTGGCAGGACCCGCGGCAGGTCGGGGTGGAAACTGCAGCCTCTTCTCCGACCCACGCCTCCGCCCGGCTCCTCATTTATTTCTCATTTTCCCTAGGATCCTCCCCAGGTCCCACCGAGGGATGGGTTCAAAGACTCTCCTGTCCCTCCAGTGCTGGCTTCGGGCCCGGGCCCGTCTCTCTCCGCCCGGCGGCTCCTCAAGGCAGGAGCTCCGGGAGCTGCGCCCTAAGTGGCTGTCGCAGGCTCCGAAAGCCACCTCTAGCCCTTGGGCCGCGGCCGAACCCTCCTTCCCCACCTGAACCACCGCCCCGCCCAGGACCGCGCCTGCTCCCCGCGACTTCGCCCCCGGGGGAGAGCAGAGGTCGCGAGCAAGCGGAAAAGGGCGACCTTTGAATGCCAGCACTGCTCGCTCGCCCCAAAGAAGCGTGGGAAACGAACGACGCTCCAGACCGCAGGGCTCCCGGCGCCCCCGCCGAGGGCAGGAGCCACTCCCCGGGCCCCCGCCCTCTCCGCGCGCCCCCGGGGCCCCCGCCCCCCTGCCCCTCTTCCCCCGCCGCGCGCCCCCGCGTCCCCTCTCCGGGCGCCAGTTCTCCGGACCGGCGCGGCGCCGCACACTCACCGCGAGCGCTGCCCGCCGCAGTCCGGAGCGGGAAGGCGGCTCGCGGGCCGGGCCGGGCCGGGCCGGGCAGGGGCTGCGACTGCTCCGGGGCCGCGGAGCTGGCTGCGCGCTGCGGGACCGGGTCCCGTGCCCGGGCAGACGCCCCGGGCTCTCCACCAGCCCTAATCGTCCTCTCTCCCTGCCCTCCTCTCATCCTTCCTTCCACACCCCTTTCTCATCTTGCTTTTCTCACTTTGCCCCCCCTCCTTCTTCTGTCCGCCGTCTCCTCCCTCCCCTCCACTGATGCGTGGAGACGGGTGGGGAGGGAAGAAGTCCCGTCTCTTTAACTTGAGTGATACCTTGGAGATTATCTGTTCATGGAATCTGGAAATGACGTGGACAACCTTTCGGAAAGCATCTAAAGTAAAACGACTTTAGTCTCCTTTTCCTTTTCATCTTTGCGTGTTCTGAGTGGCTCTTTTTATCCGGTTGGGTGGCTGGGAATGAGGTGAGGTCAGACCAGGGAGTGGAGGGGCAGGGGCACCCCTGTTCCGAAGGGGGACTGAGAACCAGCCCTTGAGTGGGCCCGAGATCCGTTTACCCAGAGTTTCACCAAGCAGGCGTGTCCTGAGGAAGAGGTGAGGTTGCGGTGAGAGAAGAGCGAGAGGCAGTGTTGTGGATCCAGGCTTTACTCAGATCTTTATTCTAAGGCATCCATAGCGGTTTGCTCTTGAGATGCCTTAGAATACATATCTAGTGTTTTGACCTGGCTTTGGCCTTGAGAAAATACTTGGCCTTTCCTGTTTCTGGCCTCAAATCTTTTTTCCAGATTAACGTTTCACAGCCCAGAAGACAGAGATCCTTCAGCTGTAGTTTACCAAGAACTCCCCAAACCGGGGCTTTGACTGACCCTAGAAACTTGAGTGCTTCTTGGAAGGTGGCAGTGTTCCAGCAGGTCTCCAAAGCTGGGAAGGGCAGGACAAAGTTTTTGTGCAGAGCACCACCCGCACAGCCCACGGGGGTTGACCCTCCCAGGGCTGTTTCACCCTGGACCCGACTGTTCTAGATTCTTTTTCGCAGAAGGGAACTCTTGTCGCTGAAGATGCTTTCCGCCCTCCCACCTCCCAGGACTTTCTGTCATCCAGAGATGATCTGATATAAATCTTTCTGATGCACTAAATCTGTATTTTCCAGCCCATCTTTCTTTTGTTGGTGAGGCCAACCTTGTTCTCTGGCATCATATATTTAAATGAGATACTGTGTATGAAACACTAAACATAATGCTTGGCACTTAGTCCTCAAGAAATGTTAGCTGAATTATTATGGGTAATGACTTCAGATTATTATTAGCATTTGTTTCACGTTTTTATTCTCCCACGTAATTCTGAAACCTTGATTCCCTGTGCCCTTGTAAATATGTGACTCTGGTTATGGCTACTCATTTAGGAAAGCATCATGAAAATAATCCCAGAGGAAGTCAAGATGTATAACTTTCCTAATAGAACACAGTAATTTCCCTAAAAGATATGATATTGACCACCTTGATTTTACACTTGTACCCAGAGTAATTTGTAACAAATCTTGTAGATGACAACCATGGAGAGAGTCCAAGGTTATACTACCTCAATAAGCAGATTGGGAATGTCTCCACCCTTATCTAGAGGATGTTTCCAGATGCCATGTTTGGACTTGTGCAATTAGAGCTAACAATTCTAAATTACATCTAGAGCATAGATTAAGTGAAGATGTGGGAAAGACCTCACTTAGGATGCAAAGGGGATCTAAGGTTTCAGGTGTTTCTGCTATTGCTACTGCAGCGAACAAATTTGCTTAGATAACAGTGATGAAAAGCCGTCTTGCCTGCTGCACCGGGACGTTCTGCCCTAGTGTATTCCACTTGCTGTTCAGTATACAGGTACTTCACCAGCAGGCAAGACATAGTCACAGCACTCAGCAAGCATTACTCTCAGTAAGCAGAGGATGAGTAACTAGTCTGCTGCTTTAGATGTCTTACTGCATGTTAGAAGGCTGAATCTCAGACAGAAAGAGACCAGGATCTCAGTCAGTTTTTAAGTTCATGGCTTTTAATTTGTTTAGGATGAATTAAATCATCACAAATTCTTTTTGAAAGCTTAGACAAAAGATCCAGAAAGTGTCTGCGCTTGAAGGTCTTGTTTTGTTTTTAATCTTAAGTATTTGGAGACATGTGTATTAATAGGCAAGGCACTAATAGTCTATTTCTTGAGCTTTTGCCAGAAAGGAGATTTTCATTGAGGGCAAATTGCCCTATTTTGATAATATGGATCTCAGTTTAAGACTGAGTTGAAGTTCCCTATTCCTTTCAATTAAGCCGACTGCATTGTTAGGATAACTGTAAAAGCCAGCCGTAAGGCAAAAATTAAGGAAAATGATAAGAAGTTGTACAAAGATGTAAGGAGAGTAGACAGAATTAGTACAAATACTGCAGGCCTGAATAATGTAGCCCTTCCTCAATGGCTTATGTTTCCCTGAGTTAGTTGCTAACTACAGGTGATTGACCTGGCCTAGTAAACCTCACAGGTGAGATCCACCGACACATTCCACGGCATCAAAAGGCACTTTTTAGAAGCGTTCAGTACTGTTTTTTTTTTTTTCTATTTGGAGAAAATACTGCAGAGTAAACTGAAAACTCATAAAGCAAATTAAAGCAATCAAATAAGCAACCTCTCCCTAAGTTTATGGAAAAAGCATTTTACTTCTTCATAATCATTCAGACTGACTTCATTCATTCATTCAGTTCATCAGATAATTTCTTAGTTCTTTTGCAAGGAAGTCAAATAGAAAGGTATGAAAAGGTTGAGTAAATGTAATTTAATAATTCCATGATATGCAGGGGAGGACTGGATTGGAAAATAATCCCTATTATACAATAATGCTTATTTTCTTGTAAGTAGAAAATATGCCTAGGCAACTCTTGAGAGAATATCACCATATCTAAAATAACAACAGAGAAATTAGGTTCACAATTTAGATTGGTTCTTTCATATAAATCATTACAATTCCCATTCTAGTTAGCTTAATCATGAGTTATTTTCCAAATATGCAGTACGATGTAGCAGAAAGATCACTTAACTAGAAAGTTCTGGTCTGTCGCTATAGAACAATCTTACTGTAGGTGAAGTGGGCCACACTTAGTCCGCCTCTGAAATTGGGTAGAGAAATAGTGGCGAAGGTGAACACAAACACTGAAATGATGCTCTCATCTGCTGCCACCTTGTTCTTTGGTTCCACAGCTGAAAGAATTGTGCACAGTGTTTTCACACTACGATACGCAATATGGATGGGCAAAAATGCTGAAGACTGTAAGACATAAAAACAAGCAGTGACTAAGTCTACTATGATGGTATGATAGAAAAACAACTGTTGCTCAAATTCAATTAAAGGGACACTAACAACGTAATCTGCTATGTAATCAAACCCCCCAGCTAAAAACCCTAGTTATTTCAAGAGATAGTCTATACTAATAAATCCGTGTTTCTTAATAATTTTGATACTATTCTCAGTTATAACTGTGTTTTACCTACAGTCATCATTTATATTAGTCTTTTTTAAAAGATTTTATTTTTCCTTTTTCTCCCAAAGCCCCCCGGTACATAGTTGTATATTTTAGTTGTGGGTCCTTCTAGTCGTGGCATGTGGGACACTGCCTCAGCGTGGCCTGATGAGCAGTGCCATGTCCGCACTGGGGGATTCGAACCGGCGAAACCCTGGGCTGCTGATGAAGAGCGTGCGACCTTAACCACTCAGCCATGGGGCCAGCCCCTATATTAGTCTTGATATTTTCAATATCATTGCACAATTTCTCATTTATTCTGAATTTTGGTAAGGCAACAGGAAAATTGCAGTTATCTCTCTGCGTTCATGAGAGAACTAGGCATAAAGATCCTGAAGGAGCTGTGCATTAGAATTGAACCAACAACTCTTAATTTCATCTAGCCATTAAACAGTTTGGTAACTTAAAGAGGATATTTAATTTCTCCCAATTTCAGCTTCCTGAAATTTCTTAGGGGAATAATGCCAAATCTATCTCCAGAAGTTTCCCTGAGTATAGAAGTGTATAGTATATGAACTTTCATTGAAAGGTGTAAAGTGTTACACAGTATAGGATCAAATTTATGTGAAGAAAGTTAGTAAGGAAATCAGAACAAAACCATTAGGTTTTGACCCTTATGGAGATTCTTCAAGGTTGCTCCTCTTTTCATCAGAATCGTGTTATGTCAACTACAAACCAAATTTTAAAGTGAAGGTATTTTGTAGAAATGTAATTTTGCAATTAGAGTAGTCCCTCCTTATCTGCGGTTTCACTTTCCGAGGTTTCAGTTACCCAAGGTCAAACGCAGTCAATAATATTAAATGGAAAGTTCCAGAAATAAGCAATTCATAAGTTTTAAATTGTGCGCATTCTGAGTAGCATGATGAAATCTCATGCCATCCTGCTCCGTCCGGCCAGGGATGTGAATCATCCCTTTATTGGATCACCCAGGCCATAGAAGTCCTCTGCTCCTGACATCCAACCACTGACATCTTCAGGGATCGATGATCCTCTTTCTGACATAAGGTCAGAAGTTCACAGAAGTTCATCATGATGTGCGTGTCATTCACCTCACTTCATCTCATCATGTAGACACTGTATCATCTCACATCATCAGAAGAAGAAGGGTAAGTACAGTGCAATAAGATATTTTGAGAGAGAGACCACATTTATATATTTTATTTATTATATTATATATAATATATATTTATATATTTTATTACAGTATTTGTTATAATTGTTCTATTTTATTATTGTTGTTGTTAATCTCATACTGTGCCTAATTAATAAATCAAACTTTTATTATAGATAGTTATGCATAGGAAAAAACATAGGGTTTGGTGCTATCCAAGGGTTCTGGCATCCACTGGGAATCCTGGAATGTATCTCCCGCAGATAAGGGGGGACTACTGTATACAGCTCCTGGTCGGCCAGATAGCGTGCTTTTGCATGCATTTGTACCAGTGACTGCTCAACCAACTGGGGTACCAACGGGCAACATTGGAAAACCAGTATGTACTTGAGATGTACATGTCTTTCTCTTTTGTCCTCACAATGTCCTGCTTGTTATTTCTCTATCGATGTGCTAATAGAGAAAATGCCAATGAAAACAAGGTTGCTTTTGAAAAATCGGGTAAAACCCTCTACTGGATCATTGCCAGTTCTTAATAATATATGTAAAATAGGATTTACTGTAATTAATGTCTACTCTTGGAAATTTACTAGGACAACAAAGTAGACTACAAGTATTTAAAATAGAACAAAATTATCCCAAAACATTAGTATTTAGGAGATTGATTAATATGTGTCCTTGATGGAGAAAAAATTTTGATTCTTTTAAAAGTAATATGTTTGTTATATCTTTATGTGTATGCTTCTTCTTATGAATGTGAAATGAGACTAATTAACTAACAGCTTGGTAAAGCTGTTGATGAATTATTATTGCTTAATTAAATACAATTCTCAAAGAATCTTAACACAATTTGTTGAAAGATCCATGCCAATTCTCTCACCCTTTAAAGTGCCTTCGCAATAATAGCCCAAAGTTGAAAATAAAGAGCCCAGCGCAGCAGTGGAGTAATATGGGAAAGTCTTGTGTTATAACTGGAATCTTACTAAGAACAGCCAATGCAGTAGACAGTTTCTTTGAAATAGGACTCATTCATAAATCTTTTAGTTTTCAAAGACAGACAAATTTCTAAACATTTTTTAGTTATAAATTTTCCTTATATTACTTTAAAAAGCATATCATTTTTGCTTACCCTTGGTAATTTGCCCTGTGCCTAGAAACTGGAAGATGCTAAGTAATTTTTGAAATGTATACGTGAATAAATATATCAAGTACGTATTTTTAACTTTTATATTAAATAAAATTTATTCACTTGTTTTTCAAAATTGGCATTTCTTGAATGGTAGAAGTTATTCAGTGCCTTTTACAGTGTCCTCCAATGACGCCATATAAAATACCCTCCTCTCTTCCCCTACTGTCGTGCTCTGCTTTTCATGTTGAAGGTGTCTTCAAATGACTGATGTTCTTTGGATGTTTTTTAATATTTAAAAGTGGGACACAGGAGCTCTGTGTTCCAGGTTGTACCTACCTAAGAGTGGGCTTCGTTGAAATTGATGGATCAGTGAACTGTATATTCCTTGGAAAGGCAGAATCTATTCTCTGGGGCTGTTCAGTTATGCCAGACAAGAATCCTTCAGTCCGTTTTCTGGAGGCGTTCCAGGAATAGTAAGGAGTAAGGGACCTAAGGTTTGCACTCTTTATTATGTAAGTTTTCACTTAATCCTCCTATGCTGTCCCTTGTGTCTAGTGTTTTCCACGCAGAACATCTCTGGTGCAATTTTTCTAGAGAATAAATCCAATCTCTCTTCTGGGGTGAGGATAGAGAAATTATTGGCCAGCTACAAAGAATGGTCAGGGGACCTAGCCATAGTTTTCCATTACGCATACAAGACTTATAACCAGTGCACCTGTTTCTGGTATTATGCTACACCCACCTTCCAAGACTCCTGTGCTTTCCAGTTCTGAGCCTTTCACGGATGTGAGAGCCCGCTACCATTCATCTATCTGCTTTCAGTTTTCCCATCTCCTAATAAAATAAGGAAATCTCATGTGTGCTCTCTTGTTTTTTCATTTGTTGTAGCTCAACACCAATTTTATTTCTTAACTGCCATGTTAGCAGGGGTAAATGTACAAATACATGATGTGTAATTAACCTTTCAAAGTTAAAGGAAGGTGTCTCTGTAAAATAGATAGGCAAATGTTTGGCCCTAATTATTATATATTATTATATATTGTAATATGTTACAATACGGTATTACAACATATAAAATTTACATCATTTTTGCCTTTTCTATGTTATTGTCATAAGTGAAATTGTCCTTTTTTTAAGTTTATGGAATAATAATACAGAATTATTTTCCTTTAGGTGTATATGATTTTCTTGTTCTTTTTGAGATTCCAATCTCTATCAGTCTCCTATTTTCTATACCTCTAACTCTATTTTCCTTTCACTTTACTTTTCTAAATAGTGATACCATAGTGAGAGAGTTAGATTATTGTGTAATAATATACTGTTAGGCTTCAGGTCACTTATTTATGTTTATTGTCTTTTTCCAATGTTTTCTTGTATATATTGAAAAATATTTGCTATTCTATAATTGTTTGATATGAAATAGAAAGGAAAAGCTTTTTTAGCTACGTCCTCCTATAGAACCTAGAAACAATACTCCAGTAAGTATCAAGGTTTAGATTATCCTATGTGCAAAACTTTCAGTAGACTATGGCAAACCGTCACTGTAACTTAGCAATTGTCGCTTAATGGTAATGATTATTACTACTACTTCCACCAACAACTACCATTTATTGAGTCCAAACCATGCCAGGCACAAGCACCTTACATGTATTGTGAGAATAAGAGAAATGTGTGAATTCCTATTTCACAAATAGAGAAACTAAGGCTTAGAGAAGCCAAATAACTTTCATAGGGTCAACCAGCTAGTAAGTGGCATATATTGGATTAAATCCATCTTATGACTGATTTAAAAGTATGCTTTTCCTCCCAAAACACTATTAATGGAAAACAGTTGTGTACATTGACTGATTTAAAAGTATGCTTTTCCTCCCAAAACACTATGAATGGAAAACAGTTGTGTATATTGATTTAATTTTAAAGTCAAAGGTACTGCTAAGAATAGTTATGTAGTGCTCTACAGTAAGTATTTTAAAGTTTGAATTTGAGTTTTTATAAAATCTCTGGGACAATCCTACCAGCTCCAATTCCAGCCCTTTCTTTATTGTTCAGCCCTGTCTCTAGGCCTGTTCTCTCCCTCCTACCCCTGCCCTGCTTCTTTGCTCTTTCACTAACACAATTCATACCTTAGTTATAGTCTTTTTTAAACAACTTTATTGAGCTGTAATTCATGTCTCATAAAATTCACCCTTTTGAAGTTTACAATTTAATGGTTTTTAGTTTATTTAGAGTGGTGCAACCATCTCATAATCAATCTTAGAATATATACAGCATCTCCTGAAGAACACCATAACCATTGACACTCAATCCCCATTTCCCCAACCCCAGCCCCTTGTCCTAGGTAACCACTAATTTACTATCTCTATAAATTTGCCTCTTATAGACATTTAATGCAAGTGGAACATGCAATACATAGTTTTTTATGATTGACTTCTTTTACTTAGCATGTTTTCAAGGATCATCTATGTTACAGTATGTAGCAGTACTTTGTTCCTTTTGATTGCAGAATGGTCTTCCACTGTAGGGGTATACACATCACATTTTATTTATCCAGTCATCAGATGAATGACATTTGGTTTATTTCATTTTTCACTGTTATGAATAATGGTGCTATGTGCACTAATGTACAAGTTTTTGCATAGTCATGTTTTCATTTCATTTCTCTCCATACCTAAGAGTAGAATTGCTGGTCTTATGATAATTTCATGTTTAACCTTTCCAGGAACTTCCAGATTGTTTTCCAAAGCATCTGTAGCATTTTACATTCAATATGAGGGTTCCAGTTTCTCCATTTCCTTGCCAAGCTTGCTATCTGCCTTTTTGATTATAGCCATCCTACTGGGTATGACGTGGTATCACACTGATGTTTTGATTTGCTTTTTCTTAATCACTAATGATGCCGAACTTATTTTCATGCGTTTATTGGCCATTTGTGTATCTTTGGAGAAGTATCTATTCAGATCCTTCACTCATTTTTAGTTGTGTTGTTTTTGTATTATTGAGTTATAAGAGTTTTTATACATTTTTACATACAACTCCTTTATTTGATATATGATCTTCAATTATTTTCTCTCATTCTGTGGGTGTTTTTTAACTTTCTTGGTTGGTGTCCTGTGAAGTTTTTAATTTTGGTAAAGTCCGAATTACCTATTTTCTCTTTTGTTGATTGTGCCTTTGGTGTCATAGCTAAGAAGGCTTCACCTAATCCATGGTCAATAAGATTTATTCCTATATTTTCTTCCAAGAATTTTAGCTCTTACGTTTAGGTATTTAATCTATTTTGATTAGTTTTTGTATATGGTGTGAGACAAGAGTCCACTTTCAATTGGGTATTCAGTTGTCTCAGCATCATTTGTTCAAAAGATTATTTTTTTTCTCCATTGAATTATCCTGGCACCTTGTGGAAAACCAATATTGTAAATGTCAGTGTTTATATCTGGACTCTCAATATTATTCCATTGATCTATATGTTTATCCTTTTATGCCAATAGTAAATTTTCTTGATTTCTGTAAGCTTTGTAGTAAGTTTTGAAATTGGGAAATGTGAGTTCTTTTTCAAAATAGTGTTGACTATCCTCAATCCCTTGAATTTTCATTTAAATTTTAGGATGAGCTTGTAAATTTATTCAGTGAAGCCAACCAGGTTTTTGATAGGTATTGTGATAAATCTGTAAGTCAATTTGGGGTGTATTGCCATCTTACTCATGTTAGTGTTTCTAATCTTGAAAAAAGAATATCTTTCCAATTATTTATGTCTTCTTTAATTTCTTTCAATACTGTTTTGTGGTTTTCAGACTATACATTTTGTATTTCTTTTGTTTAGTTTATTCCTAAGTATTTTCTCTTTTTTCATGTTATTGGAAATGGAATTGTTTTTCTTAATTTCTCTTTTTTTGGATTATTCACTGCTAATGTCTAGAAATACAATTGAATTTTATGGATTGATCATATAACCCTTAATTTGCTGAACTTGTTCAACAGTTCTAATAGATTTTTAGTGAATGAAAGATGAATTATCACTGCACATTCTTTAGGCATCATAATCATATAATGCTAATGCCTCATAAGCAGGTAGGGTTTATTCCAGGAATGGCTTAACATTCTAATATGAATGAATGTAATCTCTTGTATGAACAGTATATAGAAGAAAACTGTATAATCATGGGAGTAAATGCAGAAAAATCTTTTGGCAAAATTCAACCTCTCAGCAAACTGAAACGAGATACTTCTATCAGTTTTGGGAAGTGACGTTCTATTCTTAATTTGCTTATTTGGTATAGATCCTCTACGCCTACCATGATTTTCCCTTCTACTAGTCTGTTAGTTCCCTGAGACATAAGCGGACCTTACTAGACATGAGCCCATTTGGAGTGGTGAGGGCTGCTCATAAACCATCTCTTCAATAAAGCTTGCTTTACGAGACTTTAAAAACTCAAAGAGAATTCTTGTTTATTATATAAAGATTATGGAATATGGATAAAAATATGTTTAAAATCACCACAAATTCTCCTATAAATATTAGAAAATTTTCTACACATTTTATCTTTCAATGAACTTTTTCTACACATTTCATTGTCCAACAAATTTACATCTAAACACACACCACACAAACAAGAAATATTTATTAAACATTCCATGCTCATATAGTTGTCTACAGAGTTACCTTTATAGACTGCAAAGTGTTCTATAGCATGGAGACAGGATAATTTGCATAATAATTTATCATTGGTTATTTAGGTTGTTTCTAGTTTTTTGATATTATAAACAGGGCTGAAATGAGCATTCATATGTATGTATAGCCTTTTTCTTATATAATACAAACTTTTCTAATATCTTTATTAGAATCACTGTCAAGATATTTAAAAATTATATTTTTAATTTTGATAACTCACTTCTTCCCCTTTTTCTAGATTTTAGGATTTTTTCCCTTTTTATATTTCTAAATTACCATTTATAGTTTCCCCATTTTCTTATTTTAGGTTTCCTTAATACCCTAAGATGTAACTTGTCTGTGCCCAAGTGACTAACTCATTTAAAGTGGATTTTCAAATCTCTTCTCCATCTCAAGTTTATCTGCCTTTCTAAAACTGTTTGTTCTACCACTTTCAGTAAAGAGATTATTGCCATTTTCAGGGAAGACAGCCACAAAATCAGAACTGAAGAAGTTTGCTATTTTCTTCCTCCATCAGCAATTATACTTTTGGGCCCAAACACTGAGACTATCTCTTTCTTGATCTTCTTTTATTCAAACTCAGTTCAACAGAAAGGAAAAGAAAGGCCTTTGTGTTATATGTAGACGTCACAAACCTCACTTTGGTTTTAAGACTGTGAAACGCTATAGTCACAGATCAGTTCAAATGTCTTATGACTTTCATAGGGAAGAGATTTGTTTTTAGATTTGAAACTTGCCTCCAAAATGAATCAGCTATTTATACTTGGGGTATTTGTTCAACTTCTTTGTTTCTCAGTGTTTCCATCTAAACGTTGGAGACAGCATTCCCTCACACTGCATGGGTTTAATGTAATTAATCAATTATTAAGGGAGAAATAGGTTAATTCATATAACAGCCTAGAACAGCATCTGGCATGTAGAAAGCTTTCATTAAATATTAGCTGTTACACTAGTTATTTTGAAAACCTGAACTCACAGAGAACTCCCGTTCAACATCATTTTGATATTTCTTTTGTTGTTATATACCACACTCTTTTATTCATCATCAGAATTAGTTTTAAAGTCAAAATATCACTTCCTAGAGCTCCCCAACTTTCATTTGTTGCTTTAATCCCTCCCAGGCATTCATGTAATAAAATTACACATATTACTTTTGATGAACTCTTTTGAATCTGCCTATCTAAAGTCTGGAGGACATGCAAAATCTATCCCAGTGCTTCTTGAGCTTTAAAACGCATAGGAATCATTTGAGGATCCTGTTAAGATGTAGATTTTCATCCAGTTGGTTTGCATGGGTCTGAGATTATGACTTTCTATTAAGACCCTAGAGCAAGGCAAAGCTGCTGCTGGTCCCAGGATCACACTTCTGTGACAAGGGGCTAGCCTTTCCCCTGTGATCAACACTCGTTCACACACTCACTCACTCATCCGTAAAATATTTACTGAGGAGCAGCTCTTTGCCAGTCATTGCACAAGAGACAGGGGATACAATGGTGAATAGAATCTGAGGAAATGGACATTAGTCGAATATTTACAAAAATCTAATGTTGGATTTTCAGAAAACATGGTTATAACTTCAGAAATGAAATAGTTATAGTTTCATTATAATAAACTGCATCAGACTTGCTTTGATATGTTCAATAAGATAACGTTCAGCTAATTTTCTCAATAAAACATGAAGATATTCTTCCAAAAAACAAAGAAAAACCTAATCTGCAGGAAACTGTATGTTACTAATTAAATAAAACCATTGCCATGATATTTATTGTGCCACCCTTCATATAATACCAGATAATTAAGAAAACATTCGATACCCAGTTAGGGAAGTTGGCATGGTAGGGCAGTGTTTGTGATCAGCACATACAATTTCAATGGAAATATTAACTTTTTATCTAGTCTGTGGCAACCACATACGCAATTTGGATGGATTTTAAATGAATGCAAATCTGCAGCAATGCTTTTCTATTCAGACAAAAGTTATGTGCAATTAACTTGCAGGCAGGTAGCCACATCTTTGATTTTACCAGCTGCAGCATAACATTGACAGACTTCACTCCAGGGTTAATGTCCACATTATGCATGTTAGAATTTCACAGGCAAGTATGTATGCAAACTTCCACACATTAATTTTTATATGCATAATAATTTTGCATAACAAAAGCCAAGAACCCTCATTTAATATGGACAATTTTAAAATTCATAATCACATTAGCCATTAGGCAAATCAAGGTAGTCAACAAAAATCTGTCAAACTGGTTTTTGGGTTAACTTCAGCTATTTACATATAAATTTGCTTACATATCTGATGGTCCCCATGATAAACTCAATCAAGAGACAGTCATATACTTTCCAGAAATTTACAGCATGATGAAATGGATTAATTTCATGCCGTTGGATACCTAGGTTTAGTCTGACTTCTGCCATCCACTTATATAGCTTTAAATATGAGTTTATTCTGCATTAAAATGAGGAGGTTAGATTCATTGTTCTCGAAGGTCTATTTTGCTTTAAACTTTTATGGTTCTGTTGAATTTGCCCTTACTTGATTGATTTGTATTTGCACAGAATTGTGACATTTACAGTGCTATTTGTCTCCTCCTTCATATTTGCCTTGCAGTTGAAACACCTCTCACTTGGAGGGCACAGTCCCATGAGCTTAACAAGTCTTTTCATTTGTGGTTAAGAGAAATAGAGTATTGGATACTTTTCAACCTTATTTTTTTCCTGCAAAAATTAAGATCTATGAAAAATAGCTGCAAAAAAAGGGTAGTTTCTCATTTGCACCTTCTACAAGGTTGTGGAGGTAGCTTATTTCCAGCAAGAAACACTTACTATTATCTATCATAGGCTCATATAGAGTCCAGAAAATAGTGTGAAATTTTCTCTCACTTTCCTACTGACAGTTTCTTAGTTTGGTACTGGGCAATCTAGGAGGCTCTTCTCAATCTAGCCAGTGACTCCCTTTTGCCAAAAGTGGAAGACTGGGGAGAGGGTTGGACAATAGAGAAAGGGATTTACAGGGAGAAGAAAATCCTCGCTTACCTCATACTATTTAATACTGTTTAAAAAGACAGAACTATCTTTCTGAGTATTATTTAAAGAGCTTCTAATGTCCCGGTATAATTAAGGACTTTTTCTATTATACTTTATCATCAAAGACTACTTAATCTAATCCTAGTTTTATTCTTAGACTTGAAAAGACAAAGCTAAGTCAACCTATACTTTTTCGTTGTTATTTCCAGGACTTTAGATGATGTTGCATTTCACTCTTGGACCTCTGGCTGTCATCCAAAGCCTGACAATCTTTTGATAGCTTGAGCACTTCCTTTCCTTTTTCTTTTCTGTGCTTCTCTTCCTCCTTTACCTCTCCTTCCCTCCTTCCTACCAATTACTATGGATGTTTACTCTATTGTTTATCCTTATACACTTAATATCTACATTTAATATCTAAATAACTTAGCATCTCCATATTTTTTTAAACACTCAAGAACACCAAGTTACCAAGTTGTTTTTTTTTTTAAAGATTGGCACCTGAGCTAACAACTGTTGCCAATCTTGTTTTTTTCTTCTTCTTTTTCTGCCCAATGCCCCCCAGTACATAGTTGTATATTCTAGTGGTGAGTGTCTCTGGTCGTGCTATATGGGACGCCACCTCAACATAGTCTGATGAGCAATGCCATGTTCGCGCCCAGGATCCAAACCAGTGAGACCCTGGGCCCCCAAAGGGCAGTGTACGAACTTAACCACTCGGCCACAAGGCTGGCCCAGGCATCTCCATTTTGAGAAAGGAAACTGCCTTTACATTTCTGGCTTTGCAGAAGTTAAAAACTTGTAAGAAGAATAAACTAAGCCCAAAGTTAGTAAAAGGATAGAAATGACAAAGACCAGATTAATTTACAACAAAGGAGCCAAGAATACACAATGGAGGAAAGATAGTATCTTCAATAAATGGTGGTGGAAAAACTGGACAGCCACATGCAAAAGAATGAAACTGGACCCCTATCTTACACCATATACAAAAATCAACTCAAAATGGATAAGAGACTTGGATGTGAAAGCTGAAACCATAAAGCTCCTAGAAGAAAACATAGGGAGTAAGTTCCTTGACATTAGTCTTGGTGATGATTCTTTGGATTTGACACCAAAAGCAAAGGCAACAAAAGGAAAAATAAACAAGTGGGACTACATCAAGATAAAAAGCTCCTGCACAGCAAAGGAAACCATCAACAAAATGAAAAGACAACTTATGGAGTGGGTGAAAATATTTGCAAATCATATATCTGATAAAACGTTTATGTTCATATATAAAGAATTCATACGACTCAGTAACAAAAAAATAAACAATCTGATTTAAAAACTGGGCAGAGGAACTGATGAGATATTTTTACCAAGAAGACATCCAAATGGCCAACAGATACATAAAAAGGTACTCAACATCACTAATCATGAGAGAAATGCAAATTAAAACCACAATGAGATACCACATCACACGTGTTAGAATGGTTATCATCAAAAAAATAAGAGAGTAAAAGTATTGGTGAGACTATGGAGAAAAGGGAACTCTTCTGCACTGTTGGTGGGAAAGTAAGTTGGTGCAGACACTATGGAAAGCAGTATGGAAGTTCCTCAAGAAATTAAAAATAGAACTACCATATAATCCAGCAATCCCACTTTTGGGCATATATCTAAAGAAAATGAAAATAGGATCTCAAAGAGATATCTGTATTCCTATGTTCATTGCAGCATTATTCACAATAGCAAGATACGGAAACAACCTCAGTGTCTGTGGATGGAAGAATAGATAAAGAAATTGTGGTGTATATGCACAATGGAATATTATTCAGCCAAAAAAAAGAAGGAACCTGCTGTTTGGGACGACATGGATGGACCTTGAGGGGATTATGCTAAGTGAAATAAGTCAGACAGAGAAAGACAAATACTACGGTTATACATCACTTAGCGACAGGGATACATCCTGAGAAATACATTGTTAGGCAATTTCATCATTATGTGAACATCGTAGTGTACTAAAGGAGAGCAAAATTTGCCAACCCAAAATTTGTCTCTATAACATGAGGATTATTTTAGGCTGATTGTTTTTGAGAAACAAAAGACTCAGAAAGTTTTTCTTGTTACCTTCCCCTTAACTGCCTAAAAGAATTCAGACTAAAAATCCTGTCTCAGGAGTTATCACCCTAGCATAACATGAATCAGGTGTTAGACTGGAAGGAACCTAGAAAAGGCCATTTTTTAGGTTCCCCTCTATGTTCTGTTTCTGTGGCCAAATACTTGTTTTCCAAACATTTGCTACTTTTCCCTACCTGTGAATTGCTGTCCTTCCCTTTGAAGTCTCTGACTCTTCCCACTCCCAAAATCTTCTTGTGTCTTCAGCTGAGGATGCATTTTAGGTGAGAGTTTTGACCATTTTGGCCAGTTACTCAGTTTTCCTGGACATCTCACATGTATACATACTGTTAATCTTTTCTTTGTTTTTCTGCTGTTAATTTGTTTCATGTCATTTTAATTCTTAGACTAACCAGAAGAATCTAGAAGATTAGAGAAAAATTTCTTCCTCCCCTATGGTACTTATACAAACTTAGATGGAATAGCCTACTATACACGTAGACTATATGATACTAATCCTATGGGACCACCATCTGTGTGTAGTCAGTCGTTGACCAAGATGCCATTCTGTGATACGTGACTGGATATGAAATCACCGATATTGGCATCTAAAAAAGCTGAACTCATAGAGACAGGGACTAGAATGGTGGTTACCAGGAGCTAGGAGGTGGGGGAAACACATGTTAGTTAAAGCATACAAACTTATTAATAAGTTTGTTATAAGATGAGTAAGTTCTGGGATCTAATGTACAGCACAGTTATTATGGTTAATCATACTTAGCATATACTTTAAAGTTGCTAAGGGAGTAGATCTTAAATGTTCTCACCAGAAAAAAGAAACTGCAGTTAAGTGACATGATGGAGGTGTTAGCTGATGCTATGGTGGTACTCAGTTTGCCATATATAAGTGTATCAAATCCACTTGTTGCATACATTAAACTTACACAATGTTATATGTCAATTGCATCTCAATAAAGCTGGAAAAATTAAATTTAAAAGGAAGTTAAAAACATGAGGGGATCACAATTATATAATGTGTCATAAAATATCTATTATTCAATGTAATTTTAGTACTGAATGATGTCATGACACTCAAGTTTCTGAAAGTCAGTAATTTACGTATGGTTGCAGTCGTCCATTCATTTATGTATCCATTCATCCACAGAAGTTTGTTGGATGTCTGCTATATATCAGTTATTGTATCTGTGTGGTAACAAAGTAATGAGAAAATCACAGGCGCTGCTCTTGAGGGGCTTATATATAGTCGAGTTGTTACTACCTAAACTTTTTGTAACTAGAAAAAGTAGAACTGTATTTTCTAAACATAATAGAAACTTTATTATGTACTGTGGCAGACATGCTTAGTTGTCTACCCCAAATCCATCTCCTCCCTTTTCTTCTTTCGTTGTTCTTTTGTTTTGCTTGTAACAACAGTGAGCATGGCCCTAGGCAGTGCACGTTTGGTTTAGTCCAATCTCTAGAATGCTGTTCTCTGCTTTCCTGGTCGCTCTTACAGCTAGGAATGGCCAGTGAGACCGAAATGACCATATGTGGAGGGATTTCCAAAAAGGCTTTTCCTTTCTTGAAATAGAGAGCAGTGGTGGCCAGCATCTTCCATCCCCATCTTTTTCCGTTTTGAAAACCAACAGGTATTTGTAGCAGACACACTGTGATCATAAGCTGGCATTCATGAGAAACAAATGAACATATTAAAGATGGTGCCGCAGAGAGCCAGATGGTGTTACTGAGCAGCCGACCAGCTGCAGCCACCTCCTTCACTCGAACTTCTAATTATGTGAGAAAAATAAACTATTAGTGTAAGTCGTTACAAATTGGGTTTTCTGTCACTTAGAGTGGAACAGATTCCTAGTAGGTACATATATACAAAAGGATCAATAGGGCTGTAACAGAGTAACATAAATTAAAGTCAACACTTAGAGGGCAAATTTTGTATTCCTAACATTCATGTGAATTAAGTGGGTCATTGGTAAGAGCTTGGAAATCAATATTGCATTAATCTTTGGTTGTAATGACATTTGAAATGTGGTACAAAATGTCAAGAATTTATTCTTAATAGAAGGTGTAATCTCTTCTGTAGAAGTCAATGGCAGCGGCTTCACACTCGCATCTTGTTTCCTGCAGTCTCTCCTTCAGAACTTAAACCAAGTCATCAACTAAGGATGAAGAAAGTTCAGTTACTCGAACTTCGAAGATATTCAAGGTCTCTCTGAAATAAGATTTTCAAAAGTAAGGCATCTTATTCTTGTTCACTGATCATGAACTATGGTCCTTTGTTTATATGATTAGAGACATTTTGGGAAGAGAGAAAGGGCAAGAACGGTGATCACAATTGTGTGCTTACTTGTATAAAGGGAAAGACCCCGTTTGTATTTTAAACCCCATTCCTTCATAGAGAATATTGATTATGTGAGTCGCTGGGGAATTCTTGCTTAACTAAACACGGTTCTGACTTTATCATCAGTACAAAGGACTCTGTGGAGTTTCTTTAGTTATTTATGCTTTAGAGAGAATAGTGCTATACGGAGTCTAAGTAGCAGCGATAATTCTGAGGTCACGTAACAGGAGAATTTTTCACATCTTTGAAAGAATTAATTGCAAATAAGCATATCCCATTTGGAGGACCTTTATTCAATGAAGGTAGGTGACAATTGTGAGAGTAGGTTGAGGGCATATGGAGCTGTTTGTAATGTTATTTACAGCTCTGATGGTAAGAAAATCCAATACAATCTAGAAAGAAAACTCAAATATAACTTTGAAGTGTTTTATTTTATTCATGTTACTTAATCCTGAGACCCCATGGGAATAAAGTGAGAGCTAAGTGAAGTTATTCGTAAGTTCCTTCACCTTTAGAGCGCGTCCTTTAAGTCAGGAGGGCTCAGTCCTGCTCTGGGAGCGCCGGTTACGAACACACGTTTCTTCAGCGCGCGTCACGTCCCAGGCGCGGTTCTCAGGCCTGGAAACAGATGATACACACCAAGACGGGCTGCACAGAGCTCACGGTTCATGGGGAGAAAAGCACTGAAAAGTAACCACCGCAGTAAAATGGAGGCGTGTGCCTGGCTCTGCCAGACCACGAGCCCAGCCCGCACTCCGCCTTGGGGGTCAAAGATGTCCAACCACCTCCTTGCGTTGACGTCCCCTTTCTCATTCATGGCTCACTTCTACATTTGTGCTCTTGATTCAAACTCACCCCATCTCTTCTAGGACATTGCCAGCGACATTTGTTGTTCCCTTCCTTATCTGTATTTTCAAATGTTTCTTCTAGTGTTGTTTCCTCCCAGTGGGCTACTGACCGGGTTTTGGACAGGCTGCCCTGACCGCGATCGTGTGCTTTACTAATCCCTTCTATGCCTGTGGCTTCAACGGTCTTTCTAAAGCATAAAACTGGTAATATTACCTCTCTAACCAAACGTTTCAATGGCTTCCATAGGGTACTGTATCAGAAAATTGACACGAACTCTGTCTAGATGGTAAAGCCAATTGACTGGATCATCTCACTAAACGGTAAGGCGGGCTTCGTGCACTTTCTTCCTGCTTTTCCTTTGACTCTCCCTCCCACTGCATTAGCTTCATTCTTGGACTGACCTTATTCGGCTACAAATGGGACAAGGAGCTTCCTTCTCCAGAGGAAAGGAGGTTACAGTCAATTCCCACCATCATATAAAAAAGGTCTTTAGCTTCACGCGGATTGGACCTTCTTCGAACAAATCCCTTTGGGTAGGAAATTGCAGTGCATTGGCTCATTTAGGCTGCGGTTATTGTCTCTCACTGCACCCATCACTGTGGCAGGGGGAGTGGGATTACCCTGATGGTTGACGTCAATCGTGGCCCATCCCTGAGATTGGAGAGGAGTGACTCCCACTCAGACCACACAGCTGCGGCATAAGGTGGATAGGTGGGTGGGTGTAGGACAGGAAAGCATGATGCCCCCAGACGTGTCATAGGTCTCCTGTAAAGTGAGTTCTGCCTGCCTGTCCATTTTTATCTCTTGTAGAATACTTTTCTGCACTGTTGTTTTATACATACTAGTCTGCTTGCCATTCCTTGAGCACGAGTCTGTTTGCTTCATCTCTACCTATACTCACCTGTTCTCTCTGTATGAGATGCAAACACCTATTCCTTGTTCAAAAGTGGGTAGAGGCATCGCCTCTGTGAAGCCATTTGTGATACCTGGTTCTCTGGGTAGAATTTGTGAATTCCCCATGGACATCTTTTCCGTTCCTTTTTATCATGCACCTGCCATATTGTGTGCTATTTACTTTTTTGCATGTTTAAATTTTAAGCCTTTTGGGACAGGGAGGTTTTCTCATTTGCCATGGAACCCCCAGTGCTGGTACGGTGTCTGGACTCACAGTGGGTAGGGCTCAGAGTCAGGGACAAGAAATTACATTTCTTGTAACACTTTAGGCATATGTGACTTTCAAAGGAGACTGTTTCCCAGTGAAAAGCTTTCAAGTTTCCAGTTTCAAGTGTATAGTCAATATCTGGAAGAAAAGACCTGCTTTCAGGTAAGGCAGCACAGAGAAAAAAAGTCTAAACTGTTTCGGCAAATGAAGGCAAAAAGCACTCTAAAATAGACAGAAACTCAGAAAGGGTGGTTAGGACAGTTCTGATTTCTTCCTCTCAGTTTCTCGATTGTTTGCGGACAGCGCAGAAACTTCAAAAAATGTTCCAGAACCCAAGCTGGCAGCAAACTTTTCAGTAAGGCAACTGTGCAACAGATGATTATCACTTGTAAGAATAAATAAATTCTTACCCCATTTCTGCTGGTAACCAAAGTCTTCAGCTTCTCCGTATCTGAATGCCGTCATCTTCCCTGCCGGCAATATCAAATAAATCGTTAAGTCCTAGTGATTCTTGCTCACAAATGTCTCTCATGTTTGTATTTGACAAACAAGGCTCTGTGAAGGGACAGCAAGGCAGTACACAGTCCTCCTGCAGGAAAAGTAAATTATGAAAGAGGAGAAATTTTCAGGAAATGGAGTCACAAGCAGAGAAAGTATCAGGATTGGGAGGCCACAGTCAGAGTTTAAAGGGAAGAAATGTAATAAATGCCTTACTAATATCTTCCTCAATTCACTGAAACCCTTCCACTATTTATATCAAGAGAACAGTGCGGTAGCATTTTTCCTAGAGAAATTAACGTATCCATTTTTCAGGGTATTTGAGAATTTTGGAAATATTATATCAGGAAATCTAGAACACTTCCTTCAGATTCCTACTGATGTCCTGCTGCTTACTGAAATGCAGTTTCTATGCAAAACAAACAAAATCACCACTACCAACACTCTGGCATATAATCATTCCCTAAATGTCCTTTAGTGTGTTCATACATTAAAACAAAGAAGATAAAAAATTGATCAGTTTTTGAAAAAATACTTTAAAAATCTTTTTTTGATTTTTGTTTTTTTTTTCAGGTGTACATCATTATATTTTGACTTCTCTGTAGATTACATCATGTTCACCACCCAAAAACTAATTATAATCCTTCACCACACACATGTGCCTAATTACCCCTTTCTCCCCCCTTCCCCTCTGGTAACCACCAATCCAATCTCTGTTTTTATGTGTTTGTTTATTGTTGTTTTTAACTTCTTCTTATGAGTGAGATTATACAGTATTTGACTTTCTCCCTCTGACTTATTTCTCTTAGCATAATACCCTCAAGGTCCATCTATGTTGTCACCGGTGGCCAGATTTCATCATTTCTCATGGCTGAGTAGTATTCCATTGTGTATATATACCACATCTTCTTTATCCATTTGTCCCTTGATGGGCACCTAGGTTGCTTCCAAGTCTTGGCCATTGTGAATAATGCTTCAATGAACAAAGAGGTGCATGCATCTTTATCCATTCAAGTTTTCACGTTCTTGGGATAAATACTCAGCAGTGGAGTAGCTAGATCATATGGTAGCTCTAGTCTTAATTTTTTTGAGGAATCTCCATATTGTTTTCCATCATGGCTATACCAGTTTGCACTCCCACGAGCAGTGTTATGAGAGTTGCCTTCTCTCCACATCCTCTCCAACACTTGTTATTTCCTGTCTTGTTAATTAAGCCGTTTTGACAGGAGTGAGGTGATATCTCTTTGTAGTTTAGATTGCATTTCCCTGATAGTTAATGATGTTGAGCATCTTTTCATGTACCTCTTGGCAATCTGCGTATCTTCTTTGGAGAAATGTCAGTTCAGATCTTTTGGCCATTTTTTAATTGGGTTGTTAGTTTTTTTGTTGTGCAGATGTATGAGTTCTTTATATACTTTGGATGTTAACCCCTTATCAGATATATGGTTTGCAAATATTTTCTCCCAGTTGTTAGGTTGCCTTTTGTTTAGTTAATGGTTTCCTTTGCTGTGTGGAAGCTTTTTAGTTTGATGTGGTCCCATTTGCTTATTTTTTCTAGTTTCCCTTGCATAGTCAGACATGGTACTTGAAAATGTGCTGCTAAGAGCAATGTCGAAGAGCGTACTGCCTGTTTTCTTCTAGAAATTTCAGGGTTTCAGGTCTTATGTTCAAGTCTTTAATACATTTTGAGTTAACTTTTGTGTATGTTGTAAGATAATGGTTTATTTTCATTATTCTGCATGTGGCTGTCCAGTTTTCCCAACACCATTTATTGAAGGACTCTCTTTTCTCCATTGTATGTTCTTGGTTCCCTTGTCAAAAGTTAGCTATCCATAGATCTGTGGGTTTATTTTTGGGCTCCGGATTCTGTTCCGTTGATCTGTGTATCTGTTTTTGTGCCAGTACCATGCTGTTTTGGTTTCTATAGTTTTGTAGTATATTTTGAAATCAGGGAGTGTGATACTTCCAGCTTTGTTCTTTTTTCTTAGAGTCCTTTGGCTGATTGGGGTTTTTTCTTGTTCCACATAAATTTTAGGATTCTTTGTTCTATTTCTGTGAAAAATGTTGTAGAACTTTGAAAAGGATTGCATTGAATCTGTAGATTGCTTTAGGAAGTATGGACACTTTAACTAGGTTAATTCTTCCATTCCAAGAGCATGGAATATCTTTCCATTTCTTTGTGTCTTCTTCAATATCTTTCAACAATCTTTTATAGTTTCAGTGTACAGATCTTTTACTTCTTTGGTTAAATTTGTTCCTAGGTATTTCATTCTTTTTGTTGCAATTGTAAATGAGATTGTATTCTTAATTTTTCTCTCTGCCACTTTGTTGTTAGTGTATAGAAATGCAACTGATTTTTATATATTGATTTTGTATCCTGCAACTTTACCGTGTTCATTTATTATTTCTAAAAGTTTTTGTTGGATTCTTTAGGGTTTTCTACATCTAAAATCCGGTCATCTGCAAATGGTGACAATTTCACTGCACTGTTGAATCCCTTTTATTTCTTTTTCTTGCCTGATTGCTCTGGCTAAGATTTCCAATACTGTGTTAGATGAGAGCAGTGAAAGTGGGCATCCTTGCCTGGTTCCTGTTCTTAGAGAGATAGCTTTCAGTTTTTCTCTGTCGAGAATGATATTAGCTGTGGGTTTGTCATATTTGGCCTTTATTATGTTGAAGAATTTTCCTTCTATGAGCATTGTATTGAGTTTTTCTCATAAATGGATGCTGTATCTTGTCAAATGCTTTCTCTGCATCTATTGAGATGATCATGTGATTTTTAGTCTTCACTTTGTTAATGTGGTGTATCACATTGATTTGCAGATGTTGAACCATCCCTGAATCCCTGGAATAAATCCCACATGAACGTAATGTATGATCCTTTTAATGTATTATATTCAATTTGTTAGTAATTTGTTGAGGATTTTGGCATCAATGTTCATCAGTGATATTGGCCTGTAATTTTCCTTTTTTGTGTTAACCTTGTCTGGTTTTGGTATCAGGATAATGTTGGCTTTGAAGAATGAGTTAGGAAGCCTCCTCTCCTCTTCAACTTTTTGGAATAGTTTGAGAAGGACAGGTAGTAAGCCTTCTTTGAATCTTTGGTAAAATGCACCAGGGAAGCCATCTGGTCCTGGACTTTTATTTTTTGGGAAGTTTTTGATTGTTGTTTCCATCTCCTTACTGGTGATTGGTCTATTCAAATTCTCTATTTCTTCTTGAATTTTTTGGAAGCTTGTATAATTATAAGAATTTATCCATTTCTTCTAGATTATTTAGTTGGTGCATAGCTTTTCATAGTATTCTCTTATAATCTTTTGTATTTCCCGGGTGTCTGCTGTAATTTCTCCTCTTTCATTTCTGATTTCATTTATTTGAGGCTTCGCTCTCTTTTTCTTGGCGAGTCTAGCTAAAGATTTGTCAATTGTGTTTATCTTTTCAAAGAACAAGCTTTTGGTTTCACTAATGTTTTTCTATTGTTTTCTTTTTTTTTTTTTTTTTTTTGAGGAAGAGTAGCCCTGAGCTAACTGCTGCCAATCCTCCTCTTTTTGCTGAGGAAGGCTGGTCCTGAGCTAACATCCATGCCCATCTTCCTCTACTTTATATGTGGGATGCCTACCACAGCATGGTGTGCCAAGTGGTGCTGTGTCCGCACCTGGCATCTGAACCGGCGAACCCCGGGCTGTCGAAGCAGATTGTGCACACTTAACAGCTGCATCACTGGGCCAGCCCCTCTATTGTTTTTTTAAGTCTCTATTTCATTTATTTCTGCTGTGATTTTTATTATTTCCTTCCTTCTGCTGATTTGTGCTTTGTTTGTTCTTCTTTTACCAGTTCCTTTAGTTGCACTGTTAGATTGTTTATTTGAGATTTGTCTTGTTTGTTGAGGTGGATCTGTATTGGTATTGCTGTAAACTTCCTTCTTACAACTGCTTTTGCTGTATCTTATGAGTTTTGGCATGTTGTGTTTTCATTTTCCTTTGTCTCCAGGCATTTTTTGATTTCTCCTTTGATTTGTTCATTGGCCCAATTGTTGTTCAGTAGCATTTTGTTTAATCTCCACATTTTTGTGGCTTTTCTGGTTTCCCTCCTGTAGTTGATTTCTAGTTTCATACCGTTGTATGATGCTTGGTATTATTTCAATCTTCTTAAATTTATTGAGACTTGTTTTGTGGCCTAATATGTGGTCAATCCTGGAGAATGTTCCATGTGCATTTGGAAATAATGTCTATTCTGTGGTTTTTGGATGGAATGTTCTATATATATCTACTAAGTTCTTCTGATCTAATGTGTCATTTAAGACCAGTGATTCCCTGTTGATCTCCTGTTTGGATGATCTATCCATTGATGTAAGTGGAGTGTTAAAGTCCTCTACTATTATTATGTTGCTGTCTATTTCTCCTTTTATGTCTGTTAATAATTGCTTTGTATATTTAGGTGCTCCTATGATGGGTGCATTGACATTTACAAGTGTTATATCCTCTTGTTGGATTGTCCCCTTTATCATTATGTTGTGCCCTTCTTTCTCTCCTGTTACAGTTTTCATTTTAAAGTCTATTTTGTGTGACTTAAGTTTTGCTACCTCCACTTTCTTTTCATTGTCATTTTCTTGGAGTATCTTTTTTCACCACTTCACTTTCAGTTTGTGAGTGTCTTTAGGTCTGAAATGTGTCTCTTCTATGCAGCATATGTATGGGTCTTGTATTTTTATCCAATTGGCCACCTTATGACTTTCGATTGGAGCAGTAAGTCCATTGACATTTAAAGTAGCTAATGATAAGTACGTATTTATTGCCATTTTCTTACTTTTTATGTGGGTGTTTTAGTAGTTCTTCTCTTGCTCTCTTCCCTTGTGCTTTGATGGCTTTCTTTAGTATTATGTTTGGGTTCTTTTCTCTTGACTATTTGTGTATTTATTATAGGTTTATGGTTTGTGCTTACCATGAGGTTCATATATAATGACCTACATATATAGGAATCTATATTAAGTTGATGGCCTCTTTAGTTTGACCTCTTTCTAAAAGCTCTACTCTTTTACTCCTCTCCTCCTACATTTTATGTTTTGGATATCAGATCTAATCTCTTTTTGTGTGTGTGTGTGTCTACCTGCTACCTCTTATCATGGAAATAGGTAATTTTAGTACTTTTGTCTTTTGACCTTCATATTATCTTCATAGATGGTTGATCTACTATCTTTACTGTATTTTGGCCTTTACCCATGATTTTATTGCTTTTTTTAAAGTAATTTTTTATTCCTGTTTGTAGTCTTCTCTTTCCCATTTAAATAAGTCCCTTTAGCATTTCTTGAGAAACTGGTTTCTTGGTGATAAACTCCTTTAATTTTTTCTTGTCTGGGAAACTCTTTATCTTTCCTTCCATTCTGAATGATAACCTTGCTGGGTACAATGTTCTTGGCTGTAGGTTTTTTCCTTTCAGCACTTTAGTTATATCATACCGCTCCCTTCTGCCTATAAGGTTTTGGCTGAGAAGTCAGCTGATAGTCCTATGGGGTTTCCTTTGTATGTCATTAGTTGCCTTTATCTTGTGGCTTTTAGGATTCTCTCTTTATCTTTAAGTTTGGACATTTTAATTACAATGTGTCTTGGCATAGGCCTCTTTGGGTTTATCTTGTTTGGTGCTCTTGTGCTTCCTGTACCTGGATGTCTGTTTACTTCCTTAGGTTAGGAAAGCTTTCAGTTATTATTTCTAGATACCTGGGGTTGGTAGGTGTTGCAGGAGAGCATAGTAACTTTATTGCAAGGCTTTAAGCTTAGTAAGAACAAATTACAAAATTGGTGACTGAGAAATATGCAACTTGCTGATTCTCATAAATTGCTGTGTTAGATTGTTTGTGTTTTGGAATCAAAGGCCGGAAGGTAGTATCTTATCAAACATGAAGGCAAGGGGCTTAAGAATGCTAGGCCCTTGCAGGAACAGAACGCCATCTGCATAACTTGCCAGATTGTTTGTTGCCAGGATACTCCCTCAGAGAATGGCCTTGTGTAGGGCCGGGGTACATTGAAGAGGGGAAGACTAGAATTGCTGAGCTTTGACTTACATATTCCTGCTGGCATGAATTCCTGCTATGCTTGTATTTCTTGGTCTGCAGATAAATATGTGGTGATCAGAGGGATGTCACCTCAGTCCTAGAGGGTGATGGTCTCCTGTCCCATTAAATAATATAGAGTGTGTTTTCTCTATTATATAGACGTGTTCTGTATATTCATTCCGTCCGCCCCTTCAGCTGGCTACCTAGCTGGTCTCGGCAGCAGGTGGGCAGTGTAAAGATACATCAAATACCTATCATGGCATTGTTAAGACTGTTGAATAACTTTTGTAATGAAAGGATCACCATTGTCAGACTGCAAATGGTCCAGAGTGTCAAACACATAATAGAGATTAATTTCAAGGGCCACAATGGTGTGACTGGAGTCAGCTTTGGAATCAGCTATTAACAGCCTCAATAAGGACATCAGGGGTCTGATGCAATCAGTCTGTAAGGATTGGGTGGGGGCCAAGTCTCATGCAACTTGGTTCCCCCCTCCTCGAGACAATAGGCCAACTTTTGGCAAGAGTTTGGCATGCAGTGGTAGCCTCCACCTCAGACACATAGAATCCTTTCCTTTGAGCCCAGTTCATGACAGAGGGTCAGTGCTATATCTGGTATGGGGATGAATCCATGCAGTGATTGTGGCAATTTAGTCAGTGTAGGCCCAGTCAGGGGTGTGATTCCAATTGGCCTCATCAGAGAATGGACTTTTATCATGGCCACTTAAACAAGTGACCCAGATAGTTTAATTAGTAGCCTCGATTTGTTTTCATACTTCATGGCCCCAAGGAAAGTTGTCTTTAATCTAACAATCTGAGGTTTTCATATAGCTGACCAAAGCTCTAGGCCTTTTCCAACAGCTCAAGAGTCAGTGAAAATATAACAAAATTCATCAAGGGGATTATTTTTCTGAGTTATGAGAATGGTTTGAGATCTGCCTATTGAGTAAAACACCCACAGTCCTTTTCAGTTTGACACAGCTGGTCCTGAGGCTGAACCTGCAGAAGCCCTGTATACAGCATCAGGTTTCAGTTTAGCAGAGCCATCAGTAAACCAGGCCCAGGCATTCTGGGAATCTCAGTGGCATGAGGACTCATTGAGTAGGCAGCTTTGCTTCAGACAATGGAGTGGGGAATAAAGTGTCCCTCACGGGTACAGCTGCCACTTTCTCATGTAAAGGCAAAATGTTACTGGGACCAGGATGAATATGCTATTTTCATTTGACAAGTGAGTGTTGTTGAACACATCTCATCTTGTTAGTCATAGACTCTGAGTTGACACGTCCTCAAATGAAGTGTTATGTTGGAGATTCAGGAGGCCCTTCTGGGTAAGGTGTTCAGTTTCAGACAAAGCCCAATAGCATGCTAATAGTTATTAATAAAAATGCTATATTTAGTAACTGTGTCAGGGTAACAATGATTCCAAAACCCTAAAGTGGACCTCCAAGGAGAGACTACCTCCCATGGCTAGGGACATCAATAGGCAAAACTATCAGTGATAGAAATTTGTAGCTCAAAAGGGTTATTGGAATTGTGAAATCCAAAGGCAAAGGGCATGTTCTAATCTGCTGGAAAGTTTCCAAAGAGCCTTTCATTTGGATCTGACAAGAAATTTTCACATATTGAGGTATATGGGGTAGTTATTCTCATTTAAGCATCAAGCCACCTGAACTAAATCAGCCTGACTTATGGCCTGTCAGACATACATTGTACATCTGCTTTAACCATTAAAGATACGGATGCATTAAAAATTATCTCAAAGTAAAGGAATGCACTCTTTGAAGATAACAATGCATTCTTCCCCTACTATGATGCCAGTATCAGTACTCCTGAAGGTCAGTTTTCTTTCCCAGGCATCAGGGTCACATTGACCTGCTAATTTGTAACTAAATATCTATTTGAATATGTATGCTGGACATGCTTGATATATGTTCTTTGTTCTAAAGAGGTATAAAACTGTCCTGAAACCCATGCTTCTCTGGAATACCTTCTTCCTTTATGGAGACTGCCTTCCTGGGCTAGTCCTCATCTTGGCTCATGTAAAATTCACCTTATCTCTCTTATCTATAAAATGGTTATTAGTTCTTTGAGTCAACATTTCTTGGCATAGTCAGCAGGATTTCAGAGAAACCCACCTGAGACCGCCTGGAATCTACTTTGAACTGGCACTCGGGACCAGCATGAGTCCATTGAGCTCCTCCAGCTTCACTGTACACTTCAGGTGGCTTGATGAGTTCTCCTGAAATCCAGACCTCCTTATTTAACTTGTAGGTCCTGACTTTACTTCAGCTGTTTCACTAGGTGTCTTAAGGGGGTACTGGTACATACCCTAGGTAAGAGGAACCTGGAGAATTTTCCTAGGCCAGGGGAGTCTGGGGGAACTTTGGAGAGATTGGGGCTGGTCTTTTTAATTTGGCTTTAAGTTGGAAAAAATTATGTCTATAAAAAATTTATGTCTAAAAGTTGATAGCAAAATGAGAGACTGAACTTGAATCAGCACTGATGTCCAGGTGGTTAAGTCAGTGTACCCTGCTTTGGCAGCCCAGGTTAGGTTCCTGGGCATGGAACCATACCACTCGTCTGTCTGTAGCCATGCTGTGGTGGTGGCTCACATAGAAGAACTAGAAGGACTTACAATTAGAATATACAACTATGTATTGAGGCTTTGGGAAGGGTGAAAAAAAGACAGAGAGGAACATTGGCAACAGATGTCAGCTCGGGGGAGTCTTTCCAAGGAAAAAAAATAAGAGAGAGGGACTGAACTCATTCAGCCCTTAAGAGAAGGGACACCGGCTCCTTCCAGTCAAAAGGCATTCTCAAGTGACTGAGAACCTAGTGGAAGTGTCTGAGGTGGATCTTCATGACATGCAGTGGTCCCATAGTGAATTCAATTGTGATGGTTCACTTTAAGTAATTGATGGCTTATTCAGGAATGCAAACATGAGTATTGGCTATCCAGTGCTCTGAGCTGCCATGATAATTTTAGACAATTGGCAGGGGAACTGAGACATGTAAGAGAGTGTTCATGGCTTTTTAGGAAGTGACACAAAAAGCACACTTCTGACCCTCTACACTGTCCTTAGAAATTGTTCAGACTTTATAGTAAAACAAAACTAAAAGAAAATGGGAAATCATGCTTCTAAAGCAGACCAGCTCCTGAACGGGCAGCCTCCCTCTGGAACTCCAGCCGGCTTCATGTACAATATGCATGGAGGTGATACTTGCAATTGCTTAAGAAAGTGAGAAAATTTTACAGAGGATAACTTGAGTCTTAAATGGCCAAAATGTGGAATGTTGAATTTACCCAAATTAGTTTATCTGCATGCACAATTGGAAAAACTATCTATAAAATCAAACAAACAGAATGGGAAGCATATTTTAAGTGGTATTTAGAAGATTCAAAGCATGGTAATGATAAAATGACATCTTTATAGGAAACTAATTAAAAATTATTAAAAAATATTGCTAAATTGAAGAAAAGTTCAGAAGCTGCCCTGCCTCCTCCACCTCTTCTTCACCTTCCTCTCCTTCTCCTCCTCCAGCACTTTTGTATTTTCTCTTTTCTGAACTTTCATATCCCAACTTATCTACTTTACCTCTTCCTCCTCCTTCATCTCCAAAGGAGAAACTAACTGAATCCCAAGGAACTAATTACTCAAAGTCCTAAAACCATTGCAGCTCCCTTTAAGAGAAACCTACTAGGACGAGCATGCACTTGATGTATACTCCTTGGACTAGAACTGAACTTAAAAATTTAGCTAAGGACTTTCCAGATTCTTTACTAGACCCTTTAGGGTTTGCTCAAGAGTTTGAACTGTTGTAGCATATGGACCAGGATACTCACTTACATCAGTGTGTGAATTTGCTACTCCTGAAAGTGAAGCTAAGGAATGGCTAAAGGAGGCAAATTGGAAAGCATCCATGGAAGATTTTCACAAACACGAGCCTGAAGACCTTGAGAAACTATGCTGCTCATAGTTTACACCAAGCCATTCCTAATATTTTTCTTAAGAAAATAGATGATTAGACAAAGACCCATCAATGTAAACAAAAACTTGGAGAAACTATCTTTGACTATTTTGAAAGGTATGAAAAAACCTTCAAGCAGATCTCCAGGATTGCTCCTAAAAGTTTTCAGCACCATCAAAATGATACAATTTTAAATTCAATCTTTTTGGGAGGATTAGAAGAGTAATTGACAACACTAATTTTAAGACATGAATTGGACTGGGCTGCATTGTGCACTAGTGCACTTGTCACTATTGTAGATAAACTTTCTAAAACTCTACAAAAGAAAGAAAAGTAAAGAGCCACTAAAGTTATGAATGTACAATTACAACAGGCTATTGGTCCGATAAAGATACTCTTTCCCAAATCTGACCAAAGACGGAATGACCACTTTTTACTATTGCAAAAAATTTGTCATTTCAAACAAGATTGCCAGAAACTTAAATGGGATCAAGAATATGACAAACTCAAAAAGGAATAGGAGTTCTCCAAGGATTATAGGAGGGCATTTCCCCTCCTCCTTATCAATACCTTAGGGGTGATTGAAATAACTACTGGAGGGGAAAATTTGAAGGCCCTTGAAGATAGTAGGGCTATATTATCTGTTCTTAACTCTACCCTTATTCATTGCTCTTCCCCTCAGAGTAATCAATCAATTCAAATGGTAAAGGTTTCTGATTTACCAATGCAAGTTTTTAAATCAGAGCCAATAACCTTTCAATTAAGAATCATGATAGAGAAACATGTGTTTCTCCTAGTAAAATGTGCCCCAGTTCATTTGATAAGATGAGACCTTTTAGAAGCATACAGTGAAATGCTTCTAGAATTAGAAAATGTGGATGCTGACCAAAATTTAGCTACTGAAAATTGATGGTTATAAAATCAGTGGCTCAAGTAGACCAAGAGAAAATTGATGACCTGTTATTACAAGTGTCTAAAGAATTATGGTCTTCGTCCTCCCATATTGGAAAAATTAAATCAGCTGCTCCTAATAAGGTGATTGTTGACAACTTTAAGCCTTTATAAACTATTCAATAATATTCACTTAAGCCAGAGGCATTAAATGAAATATTTTCAGGAATTTATTGAGAAGGGAGTTATAATTCCTTGAACTAATCTTTGAAATACACCTGTCTTACCAGTAAGAAAGCCAACCTGGAGAGGATGGAGATTTGGTCAAGATCTGAGAGCTGTAAATAATATTGTGATTCCTCACCAACCTGTGGTCCCAAATCCACACACACTGCTCTCAGCTATTTCAGCTGATAGCTGCTATTTTTCAGTAACTGATTTTCAGAGCCTTCTTTAGTATTCCAGTAGAAAAAGAAAGTCAGTGTCCTTTTGCTTTTATGTGGGAAGATCACCAATCTAGCTGGACAGTCATGGCACAGGACATACAGAAAGTCCTGCTTACTTTTCTCAAATACTTAAGGCTGATTTAGCTAATGCATATTTTTATAATGGCTCTACTTTAATTCACTATGTAGATAACTTGCTTTTATGCTCCAAGGCTGAATTAAACTCCCAAAAGGACACCATCTATCTATTACAACAAGTAAAGGACATAGGAGGCAGACGTCCAAAGATAAATTCTAATTTTGTTTGGCTGTTGTAAAATATCAGGGGCACCTAACATCAAAGGATGGGCTATTGATTGACTCCAAAAGCGTTAAAGGAATTTTGGCTTTTTCTCTCCCACAAACAAAAAAAACAATTGTGGGGATTTATAGGACAGACTGGATATTGCAGGAGTTGGATGCCTAACTTTTTGCTCATTGCTCAACATTTTTATATGCTGCTTTAGTCTGACCAGCCTGATTTGATTGAATAGATATCAGAAGGAGAAAAAACCACAAGTGCCTTAAAGTCCATCTTGGCTCAGGCCCCAGCTTTAGGTCATCCTAATTCCAACTTGCCATTTTCCCTCATTGTACTTGAAGACAAAGGAAATGCTTTAGGTGTATTAACTCAAAAACATGATGACCAGCATCGACCTAGAGGATATTATAGTCAGCACTTAGTCTTGGGAGCAAAAGGACTTCCACCATGCATGAGGACTATTTCAGCAACAGCTCTTTTGTGTAAGGCTACTGAAGAAATGGTAACATGATCTCCTTTAACTATTTATGTCCACACTCAGCTGAATCTCTTCTAAATTCTCATCACACTCAGCACTATTCTGAAAGCTTATTAGCCTTTTATGAAATACTGTTTCTTTCTGCACCTAATATTACCTTAGCTTAATGTAAAACCTTAATCCTGCAAACTTGCTTCCAGCATTACAGGAGGGAAATGACCACGACTACATTTTATTAGCAGGTTATCTTTTCACTCCTAGGAATGAACCACAAGAGACTCCTATTGATAATGCTGATCTAATTGGGCTTACTTATGGATCCTTGTATGGACGTTACCAGGATGGATATGCAACAACATCCACAGTGGACATAATTAAAAGCTCTTATTTATCGGGAATAAAATCAGCACAGCAGGCTGAATGAGTTGCCTTAACTCAAGCTTGTCAACTAGCTAGGAATCAAGTAGCTAATGTTTATACTGACAATCATTATGTCTTTGGAGTGGTGCATGACTTTGGAATGCTATGGAAATAAGGAGAGTTCTTAACTTCTTCAAGACAACCTGTAAAAAATGGAAAAGACAGTTACAGAATTGTTAAATGTTATACAACTACAAAAATAATTAGCAATTAGAGATCTCATCAAGTTGGCAGTGTAAGCAGATGCTGAACTCATCTCCTCCCATGAACACAATCAGGTTACAACTATTTTTGGAAAAATTACCCTGGATAGAAAACTGAAAACTGTATAAAAAGAACCCCCACAACAAGGGACAGTCCTGACTAAGGCAGAAGAGGCACAAATTCCTTCTGGAGAGAAAAAATACACCTTCAGGAGCAGTGGACTTTCTCAGCTGGCCAGGCAGGAGCAACTCTAAGGTACACAGCCCTCCTTGGAGGAGTGAGGTCCGGAGCAGGGCTAATACTGCTATAAGCATCCTTCAAACTCAGCACAACTGAGACGAAGGTCTCACTATCTGGCTTTGCTGGCTATTAACTTCAGTGGGGATACACCCAGAAAAGCTATCAGAGGAAAGCAAAAAAGACCTGGGTCTTAAAGGGCCCACACGCAAACTCACCCATCTCAGCAACCTAAAATCACCAGAGAGAAGTGTGACAGTCCTTTGGTGAAAAAAGACTCACCTGGTAGGCTCTGGGTGCACCTTGGTGAGAGGAGAGACCTCTCCAGAGACTGAGACATTGATGGCGGCTATTGTTGTGACTTATTCCAGGTGTGCTGACACGGACCCCAGCATATACCATTGAAATTCTTCCCCTGGCCTGTTAGCCCAGGGGTCTGCCACACCCAATAGAGCACAGATTTAATCCAGTTCAGCCAGGGCAGGCAACCCGACCTAGGGACCAGCGCCACCCAATAGCAAGCTCTCACGCTATGCTGCTTGTCAGGCCTGCATTGACTGGGTGCCTTGATCATTTATGGGCAGGCGAGTGTGTCCACCTCTGTGGGGCAAGGCCTGTGTGAGGACCAGGTGAACTGTGGGGGGCATTGGTGGAGAGGTGGGGGCCCCTGCAGTGGGGCATTGGGGTATGCTCCAGGGAGTTGGGAAGTGTGCATGGACAAGGACTGTGTTGATGGTGTGTGTGGTGCTGTGGAGGGTGAGGTTTATCAGCAGCAGAAGACCTGTACTTCACAAATAGCCATGAAAGGATCAGCCCCACCTTCCAAAACCTGAAACAATTGAGTGCTTCCATGCTTAGGGCCAGCCCCACTCAGCTGCACTCCTAACAGAACTTACAACAGCCTTGGAGGCCTGAGGCCTATAGCAACTGTAAGCCTCTGATGCTAGCAAGCAGCTACACTGGATACCTACCCAATTAAGAGGAAAACTGCAACAGGAGCATGCTGTTAGACCTTGTAGCCAATGGTGCTGAGGCTCCCCAAACTGAATTTACAAACAACTGGCCAGGGAAGGAAAGACTAGACTCCCTGGGTACCTGCATTAAGAGCAACCCTGCTACAGCAGAAGGACAGAAGTAGCCCACAAAGGAGTCACTCCTGGATCATTTGGACCAGTGACAAGAGGGAAGCACACTGTTAGGCCTCAAAAGGCATGTCTTACATAAGGTCACTTCTCCAAAATCAGGAGACATAGCTGGCTCACCTAATATATAGAAATAAGTACAAAGAAAGAGGCATAATGAGGAGACAAAGGAATACATTCCAAGCAAGGGAACAAGACAAAACCCCAGAAAATTTAGAAAAAGGACTAAATGAAAGAGAAATAAGTGATCTAACTGACAAAGTGTTCAAACAAAAACTTGTAACGATGCTCACAGATATTGAGAGAAAACTGGATGAACACAGTGAGCTCATCAACAAAGCAGTGGAAAATATAAAAAAGAACCAATGAGAAATGAAGAATACAATACTGGAAATGAAAAGTTCACTAAAGGGAGTCAATAGCAGAGTAAATGATACACAAGAATGGATCAGAGAGCTAGACGAAAGGCTAGAGGAAATTACCCAAGTTGAACAGAAAAAAGAAAAAAGAATTAGACATAATGAGAGCAGTCTAAGGGAACTCTGGGACAATATCAAGCACACCATCATTTGTATTATAGGTGTCCCAGAAGGAGAAGAGAGAGATAAAGAGGAAGAAAATTTATTTGAATAAATAATAGATGAAAATTTTCCTAACCTGAGGAAGGAAACAGACATCCAAGTACAGGAAGCACAGAGAGCTCCAAACAAGATAAGCCCAAAGAAGCCCACACAAAGACACATTATAATTAAAATATCCAAAATTAAGGATAAATAGAGAATTCTAAAAGCAGCAAGAAAAAGGCAACAAGTGACACAGAAAGGAAAGCCCAAAAGGCAATCAGCAGACTTCTCAGCCGAAACCCTATAGGCAAGAAGAGAATGGCATGGCATAGTTAAAGTGCTAAAATGAAAAAAACCTACAGCCAAGAATACTCCATCCATCAAGGTTGTCATTCATATTGGAAGGAGAGATAAAGAGCTTCCAAGACAAGTAAAAATTACAGGAGTTTATCACCACAAAACCAGTTCAACAAGAAATAGTGAAAGGTCTTTAATTGAGAAAGCCATGACCACAAATAGATATAAAAAAATTATCACAAAACCAGGCTATAAGATCACTGGTAAAGGTAAAAGTATAGTAAAGGTAGCAGATCAACAGCCAGTGAAAATGATATGAAGGTTAAAAGACAAAAGTACTAAAATTGTCTATTTCAATGATAAGATGGTAATGGATAGACCCACACAAAACAAGAGATTAGATGTGATTTGAAAAACATAAAATGTGGGCGGAGGGGAGTGAAAAACTAGAGATTTTAGAGATAGCTAAAGATTCTATCAACTCAATATAGACTATTATATAAATAGAATATTATATAGGATAGACATGATCATCACAAATCAGAGACCTATAATAAGTAAGCAAATAAGTAAGACAAAAGAAATCAAACATATTACTACAGAAAGCCATCAAACCACAAGGGAAGTGAGTAAGAGAAAAAGAAAGGAAGAGAGAAGAACTACTAAAACAGCCAGAAAAAAGTAACAAAATGGCAATAAATACATATTTATCAATAGCTGCTTCAAATGTCAATAGAATAAATGCTCCAATCAAAAGGCAAAGGATGGCAAATTGGATAAAAAAACAATACCCATATATATGGTACATACAAGAGACTGACTTCAGACCTAAAGATACTCACAAACTGAAAGTGAAAGGATGGAAAAAGATATTCCATGCAAATGGCAAAGAAAAGAAAATGGGGTAGTAATACTTATATGAGACAAAATAGATTTTAAAACAAAAACTGTAAGAAGAGATAAAGATGGGCACTACATAACAATAAAGGAAACAATCAAACAAGAAAATAGAACATTTGTAAATATCTATGCACCCAACATAGGAGCACCTAAATATATTAAGCAATTATTAACAAACATAAAAGGAGAAATAGACAGTAACATAATAATAGTAGGGGACGTTAACACTCCACTTACACCAAAGAATAGATCATCCAAGCAGAAGATCAATAAGGAAACAGTGGCTTTAAATGACACATTAGACCAGATGGACTTAGTAGACATATAGCAAACATTCCATCCAAAAATCACAGACTGCACATTCTTTTCAAATGCCCATGGAACATTCTCCAGGATTGATCACATATTAGGCCACAAAACAAGTCTCAATAAATTTAAGAAGATTGAAATAATACCATGCATCTTTTCTGACCATAAAGGTATCAAACTGGAAATCAACTACAGGAAGAAAACCAGAAAAGCCACAAAAATGTGGAGATTAAACAAAATGCTACTGAACAACGATTGGGTCAATGAAGAAATCAAAGAAATCAAAAAATTCCCGGAGACAAATGAAAATAAAAACATGACATGCCAAAATCTGTGGGATACAGCAAAAGCAGTTCTAAGAGGGAAGTTTATAGCAATTCAGGCCTACCTCAACAAAGAAGAAAAATCCCAAATAGACACTCTAAAAGTGCATCTAAAGGTACCAGAAAAAGGACAACAAACAAGGCTCAAAATCAGCAGAAGGAAGGAAATAATAAAAATCAGAGCAGCAATAAATGAAATAGAGACTTAAAAAAATAGAAAAAATTAATGAAACCAAGAGCTGGTTCTTTGAAAAGATAAACAAAATTGACAAACCCTTAGCTAGACTCACCAAGAAAAAAAGAGAGAAGGCTCAAATAAATAAAATCAGAAATGAAAGAGGAGGGATTACAACGGACACCTCAGAAATACAAAAGATTATAAGAGAATGCTATGAAAAGCTATACGCCAACAAATTGGATAATCTAGAAGAAATGGATAAATTCTTAGAATTATACAACCTTCCAAAACTGGACCAAGAAGCAGCAGAAAGTTTGAATAGACTAATCACCAGTAAGGAGATTGAAACAGCAATCAAAAACCTCCCAAAAAATAAAAGTCCAGGACCAGATGGATTCCCTGGTGAATTCTACCAAACATTCAAAGAAGATTTAATACCTATCCTTCTCAAACTCTTCCAAAAAATTGAAAATAGAGGAGGTTTCCTAACTCCTTCTACGAAGCCAACATTACCCTGATACAAAAACCAGACAAGGACAACACAAAAAAAGAAAATTACAGGCTAATATCACTGATGAACATGGATGCAAAAATCCTCAACAAAATAATAGCAAATTGAATACAACAATACGTTAAAAAGATCATACATCATGATCAAGTGGGTTTCACTCCAGGGACACAGGGATGGTTCAACATCCGCAAATCTATCAATGTGATACACCATGTTAACAAAATGAAGAATAAAAATCACATGATCATCTCAATAGATGCAGAGAAGGCATTTGACAAGATGCAGCATCCACTTATGATAAAAACTCTAAATAAAATGGGTATAGAAGGAAAATACCTCAACATAATAAAGGCCATATATGACAAACCCACAGCAAATATCATTCTCAATGGAGAAAAACTGAAAGCTATCCCTCTAAGAACTGGAACCAGACAACGATGCCCACTGTCACCACTCTTATTTAACATAGTATTGGAAGTCTTAGCCAGAGCAGTCAGGCAAGAAAAAGAAATAAAAGAGATCCAAATTGGAAAAGAAGAAGTGAAACTGTCACTCTTTGCAGATGACATGATTTTATATCTAGAAAACCCTAAAGAGTCCACTGAAAAACGTTTAGAAATAATAAAGGATTGCAGTCAAGTTGCGGGATACAAAATCAATGTACAAAAATCGGTTACGTTTCTATACACTAACAATGAAGTAGCAGAAAGAGAAATTAGGAATACAATCCCATTTACAATTGCAACAAAAAGAATGAAATACCTAGGAATAAACTTAACGAAAAAGGTGAAAGATCTGTACATTGCAAACTATAAAACATTGTTGAAAGAAATCGCAGAAGACACAAAGAAATGGAAAGATATTCTGGCTCTTGGATTGGAAGAATTAACATCGTTAAAATGTCCATACTTCCTAAAGCAATCTATAGATTCACTGCAATCCGTATCAAAGTTCCAAGAACATTTTTCGCAGAAATAGAACAAAGAATCCTAAAATTTATATGGAACAACAAAAGACCACGAATAGCCAAAGGATTCCTGAGAAAAAAGAACAAAGCTGGAGGTATCACACTCCCTGATTTCAAATTATACTACAAAGCCATAGTAACCAAAACAACATGGTACTGGTACAAAAACAGACACACAGATCAATGGAACAAAATTGAGAGCCCGGAAGTAAACCCACACATTGATGGACAGCTAATATTCGACAAGGGAGCCAAGAGCATACGATGGAGAAAGAAGAGTCTCTTCAATAAATGGTGTTGGGAAAACTGGACAGCCACATGCAAAAGAATGAAAGTAGACCATTCCCTTACACCATGCACAAAAATTAACTCAAAGTGGATTAAAGACTTGAATGTAAGACCAGAAACCATGAGACTTCTAGAAGAAAACATAGGCAGTACGCTCTTTGACATTGGTCTGAGCAGCATATTTTCAAGTCCCATGTCTGACCGGGCAAGGGAAACAATAGAAAAAATGAATAAATGGGACTACATCAAACTAAAAAGCTTATACATAGCAAAGGAAACCATCAACAAAATGAAAAGACAACCTAACAACTGGGAGAAGATATTTGCAAACCATATATCTGATAAGGGGTTAATATCTAAAATGTACAAAGAACTAATACAGCTCAACAACAAAAAACCAAGAATCCAATTAGAAAATGGGCAAAATATCTGAACAGAGATTTCTCCAAAGAAGATATACGGATGGCCAACAGGCATAGGAAAAGATGCTCAACATCATTAGCTATCAGGGACATACAAATCAAAACTACAATGAGGTATCACCTCATTCCGGTCAGAATGGCTATAATTAACAAGACAGGAAACAACAAATGTTACAGAGGATGTGGAGAGAAGGGAACACTTGTTCACTGCTGGTGGGAGTGCAAACTGGTGCAGCCACTATGGAAAGCAGTTTGGAGTATCCTCAGAAAATTAAGGATAGATCTACCATATGATCCAGCTATCCCACTGCTGGGTATTTGTCCAAAGAACTTGAAAACACAAAGGCATAAAGATACTTGCACCCCTATGTTCATTGCAGCATTATTCACAATAGCGAAGACTTGGAAGCAACCTAGCTGCCCATCAAGGGACAAATGGATAAAGAAGATGTGGTATTTATACACGATGGACTACTACTCAGCCATAAGAAATGATGAGATCCGGCCATTTGTGACAACATGGATGGACCTTGAGGGTATTATGCTGAGTGAAATAAGTCAGAGGGAGAAAGTCAAATTCCATATGATCTCACTCATAAGTAGAAGATAAAAACAATGAGGAACAAACACATAACCTTGGAGATTGGACTGGTGGTTACCATAGGGGACCACCTATGGGTGGGAGGGCATAAGGGGTGAATAGGCTCACATGTGAGGGGGTGGACTTAGTTTTTGGGTGGTGAACATGATGTAATCTACACAGAATTCAAAATATATTATGATGTACATCCGAAAATAAATCAAAAAAAGATTTAGATTTACAGACAAATTAAAAAATAAATAAATAATATATTCTAAAAATTAAAAAAAAAAGAAATTTTCACGTATTGAGGTATCTGGTGTAGCTATTCTTGTTTAAGTGTCATTCAACCTGAACTAAATCAGCCTGATTTATGGCCTCTCAGACATAAATTGTACATCTGCTTTAACCTTTAAAGATAAGGGTGCATTAAACATTATCTCAAAGTAAAGGAATGCATTCTTTGAAGATAAGAATGCATACTTCCCCTACTATGATGCCAGTATCAGTACTCCCAAAGATTTTTCCTTTCCTAGACATCAGGGTCATCTTGACCTGCTATTCTGTAACTAAATATCTCTTTGAATAGGTATCCTGGATATTTTGATGCATGTTTTTTGTTCTAAAAAGGTATAAAACCGTACTGAAAACCATACCTCTCTGGAACACTTTCTTCCTTTGTGGAGACTGACTTCCCGGGCTAGTCCTCAACATGGCTCAAGTAAAATTCAGCTTATCTCTCTTATCTATAGAATGGTTACTGGTTATTTGTGTTGACAGATCCAATTTAAATCAAGCTGATTTGTAGGTCTGTCAATTAAAAGGGTCAAGTAGAAATTTCAAGTGGGGCACATACAGCCTCCAATACCCAGAGGTCAAGGATACGTTAGGCCCCTCTTGGGTGGAAGCGGGGGTTGCCAAAGAGAGCAGACCTTAACTGCTGAAGGAATTGATGGTTGTGAATACCCAAAATAGTTCCAAGGCCCTAAATTTTATCAGTGTTTATCTGCCACCCCTGATGGCAGAGGTATTAAGTGATTGATGAATTGGGCAGCATACTATATAGCTACTAGAAGGGTGCACCAAGGCGTTGTACAAAATGTATAGGAAGGAGGGTGGGGCAAGGAAGTCATCAGCAAAAGGAACGAGAGGGCTATTTGGGGCCAGGACACCTTATTTGGGGGGGGAGGGGAAGGGAACTGATATGAATTTTATTTTGCAGATTACCTTGCTAGTGCAACTCAGGAAGTTTCAGGTTGTTTAAAGATCACATTCTTGGGAAGGAATGAAACTGTAGTTAAGTCTTGGTTTGCTGTTGTAGGAACCATTTTAGGTCTGTTATTTATTTTTTGTTTTTTGATGTGTCTCATATTGAATTTTGTGAGGCCAGCCCAGAGGCCAAGTGGTTAAGATCTTGCACTCTGCTTTGGTGGCCCAGGGTTCGCCGGTTCAGATCCTGGGTGTGGACAATGCTCATCAACCCATGCTGTGGCAGCACCCCACACGGAAGAACTAGAATGACCTACAACTCGGACATACAAGTATGTGCTGGGGCTTTTTTTTTAAAAATTAGTGTAAAATCTTTAAAATATGTGTTAATTTTGATCTCCCTGTTTTCTTCTCTTGGTAGTTCAACAGTATGTATAAATGTTAGCTGTTCCACATGAGTCTTGTTCCAAGTTTTATCCAGTTAAATCAACTAATATTCAATTATTTTTATTTTATTTTAGTTTCTTTACCCCTTTTATTACCCAATAAATTAATCTCATTTAGAAATCTCCATTCTAGATAGTGATTATTTAGTTCATTATTAATATCATGTTAACATCTTAGCCAATCGAGCATCACATTTTGAAATCATTTCTACTAAATCTAGATATTTTCTGCCTGTCTGTATATATTGTATACAAAATCATTGTCATACTTGATAAATAATGGACATATAATTTATTCTTTCAATAACTTCAAGCCTTCAAATTGATATTCTGTTTTGGAATTCTCTTGTAATTATTCTATACTATGAGTTGCTGTTCATTCAGCCTTCTTTTTGTTCTAATAATTGCCCACGTTCATTTTTGTATGCCAGTGATATGCTTCATGTTGTTGTAATCAAGAATGATTAAATGAAATTACGGGGTTTTCATCTGACCTGTTCAAGTTTTGAATTTGATGAGACACTTTCTTCTCATTTTCATAAGAAATTAAATCTTCATTAAGTTAATCATTTGCAGGGTCCCTTATGCTCAATTTAGGTTGGGTGTGCTTAAATAAAATCTACTCTCCTTCATTTTTTTAGCTTTTACTTCTCTGAAGACTTCCCTCATTTTTCAGCTTTTTTTTAGCTCCACTTTTATGTAGTCTGTCATGACTCCAATTTGAATTCATTTTCAATCATCTAGTAAAACATAACTGTTTTCAAAGTGTGAGAAATTAAGTATATTTTAATAAAAATCTATTAAAAGTAAAATTATTTTCACATTTGTTTTCAAAAAAGTTTTTTCTTGAAATTAAAATGCAAAATATAATTTATAATAACCTTAAACAATTTAGTTTAAGATTATTTTAATAAAGCTGAAATGTTTAATTTAATCTTTTTGAATATTTAATTAAGTCCCATTAGATGTTTTCCTAAAATAAAACTCTTTACAAGTGTAGTATTTAATGCACATCTGATATCAAGGTGAAGTATTAAAATCATGGTAAGTCTAGATCTACATAAATACAAATTTAAGAGTAATACGACTTGTTTAACATAGTAAATTCATCTCAGCTACCTTCTGCAACTATTGGGGTTCTATCTGCTGATAGGAAATTGTTTGCTATGTGAGGATCTTTTGCGTTCATGTTGAAGGAAGGAGCTTACTAGTAATTAGACTTTTGCTTTCACTTAAGCACTCCTGCCTCTCACATCTGCCTCTCACTCTCAGCTTCTGTGTCTGGTGAGGCAGTCACACAATCCACAGCCTTCCTGGCACTTGGGTGTAATCACCTTTTGTTTAGGAGGACGCGGGGTAAGAGAGTTTTAGAAGGTTTTTCCTGGGGCCTGAACAGTTTTCAGTTGTGAGAACTAGTGTTTAGTGTTATAAGGCCTGCTATCAGCATTGAGTGTTGAATTCTGTGAGGCACAATCCATGTTTTCTTTAATAAATAATGTATATGACGTGGGACTCTTAAAAGGTTAGGACCCAGGCGGAGAATCTGTCTTGCCCAGCTCTAAGGCCAATACTGAGGAAAATACTTAATTATATTTTTTCTAAAATATAGATGAATAAATTGACCTTTTTATTTTGCCTTTCTTATTTGTTTATCAGTTTAATATTAACCATACCAAAGAGAACATCTTTATACTTTTCAAGAATTTATATTCAGAGAAATAGTAAAGAATCATTTCAAAGAGTGAGAAGTTAAGTACATACAGATGGATTGTCAAATCTGACTTTTCTTTCCTCATTTCAAAGAAAAATCCTTGCAAATTTTGGCTAACATGAAATGTTTTTAGTATGTTTTATTAAGTTAAATTGTATTACTATGTTCAATTCAGTTGAATAAAAGTTCAATAAAATTTAGTCAAAAATAGTCTGGGATGTGCTTGTTCTTTTCTGGTTGGTATTGGTTGTGCAAGTACAAATCAGCTTTGATATGAAAGGTAATCAAGAAATTCTGTAAAAGCAAAAATTTTACAGTTTTAATTGGCAGCTGTTATTCAAATTGACCTGGCAAGTTGCACATATAGAAACTAGCCCAGGTAGAAATATGAATGGCCAAAGTGCAAAGTAAGTTTTATCGATTACGTGAATTAGAGATGGCTATTGTAAATTCTTCAAGAAACAAAAGGAAAAAGTATAGACAAGGGATAATAAGGTAATACTGTAGAAATAAAGATTGCATTTAAGAAAATCATGAGAAAGGGGACCAGGGTTAAGAATGATGTTTATAGGCTAGTATTGTTAAAAAATAATAGTATCAAAGGATAAGCCCACTGCTCAATAACCAAAACAAACACACAAAGCTGAATTTATTGCTCCCTTAAGTAAGGGATAGTATGGGAGCCTGGCATAGTCTTTTCAAGCAAAGCAAGGAATTAATCTCGTCTTGTACAGAGGTTAGGGGGAAGCACAGTGCTCAGGAATTGTAAGCTTTAGAAGTGTGGTTACTCAGAAGAGAAGGTGGTGATCGGCTGCTTTCGGACTCAGGTTTACTGGAGCATGTCTGGTGCAGGTAGATTAAATTGTTTCAAGAGGTCTTTGGGTGGTTGTCTGTAGTCCTAGGAAAAGATTAATTGTTCCATCTCCATGTTAACAAATAACTACCACAACCAGTCTTAAACCTATTTTATCATTATTTTTTAAGAAATAACTTATTTATCAGTGACTGGGAAAATTTCTGGGCTAACTAATTTTTCCAGGATAAAGATTTTTGCGTAAAGATGTATTCCAAATATTTCATAATAACAAAAACCCAAAGTTTTTATTTTTTGATTAGACTTGAGCAAGTGCAGTAAAAAATCCACAGATCTCAGGACTTGTAACATTGAGAAGGGACTATAGAGAAGAAATTAAGAAATATACCCTTTGTTGAGGGGCTGGCCCCGTCGCCGAGTGGTTAAGTTTGTGTGCTCTGCTGCAGGCGGCCCGGTGTTTCGTTGGTTCGAATCCTGGGCGTGGACATGGCACTGCTCATCAAACCACGATGAGGCAGCGTCCCACATACCACAACTAGAAAAACCCACAAGGAAGAATATACAACTATGTACCGGGGGCTTTGGGGAGAAAAAGGAAAAAATAGAATCTTAAAAAAAAAAAGAAATATCCCCTTTGTTGATATGAGAGGAGAAATTTTGTTATTTATATAACCTAAGATGCATTTTTATCACAGAGAAGTGAGTTCCTGTATCACTGATTTCCCTTTCACAACCAAAAAATTTCAAGGCTGTTTTAAGAAATAAAAAACAGTTTTGAGAAGTGTGAATTGAGGATATCATTAACGCAAAAACCACAGGACAGTGACCTTTATTGCTCCTACAATACCTTAAGGGTCTTTTAAAAGAAATCTTCTGAGGAGGTTGTTTTGATTTGAGTATTAGCAGATATATAGTGATATATCCATAATTATCTATGGCAAGGAAACAATCTATGTTCTTTCATAGTCTGTCTTTTGTTTATTCTGATTGCAGAAGTGATTTGTTTGTTTTATTCTATCTTCATTTTATTGATGTCTTTACCATCATGTATCATTCTAAAGAAATTTATATTAGTATCAATATTTAACCATTTACTAATTTATTTATACGACCTGGTGAAGTTGGTCACTATAGTTTTTGCACAAATTTACTATTTGTCTTAATTTGAGAAATTTTAGCAGATAATTCAGACAATTTTCCTAAGATGCATATAAGACAATAAAATGTTTTGACATTTTTTTCCAGAGTCTTCAACAGGTTTTCAAAAGTAAGGTACTCTAAAATTTGCTGGGTTACATGTCTGGTATAAAACGAGCTCTCTATTCATGAAATTATGTGGTATATTAGGAATTGGTCTCATAATAAAAGAGGTTTTATCAATATTCTCTTCTTCAGTCATTTGACTCACAGAGTATGGGTGGTCCACAACCTGCCCATGAAAAGTTTGGCCATTGTCCCTTGTTCCTGGAGGTTAACCCCCAAGCCCCTGGAATAGCCCGTCTATTAAGAGTGTCTTTGTTTACTTGGGGTCTTGGGCCATGCCAGATAGTCTATGTCAAGTGTGTCATTATTGGGGAGATTTTGGACCATGCAGCAGCAAATGGACCTCTGGAGGGGCTGGAGACTTAGGGCAGCCACGTGGGCAGTCAGCAGTGCTCACGTGATAAACCCCCAATAAGATCCCTGGACAGCAATGCTCAGGGGATCTTTCCCCGGCTGAAAGTCTCTGTATGTGTTGTCACGCATCATTGCTGGGACCAGTAAGCACTGTCCACAGGCCTCCACTAGGAGAGGACAACTGGAAGCTCACACTTGAAACTCTCTCGGCCCCTGTCCTACGCACCTCTTCCCTTCGCTGATTTTAATCTGAATCCTTTCACTGTGACAAACAATAACTGAGTGTATAATGGCTTTTCTCAATTATATGAGTCTTTCTAGCAAATCATTGAACCCAAGGGGTTGTGGATCTGTGAACGACATGGTCTGTTCTCAACTTTTGATGTTTTCCTAACTAAGGAGTAACTGTAGTTAAAAATCCCCCAAAGATCCAACACCCATTTATGATAAAAACCCTCAATAAAATGGGTATAGAAGGAAAGTACCTCAACATAATAAAGGCCATATATGACAGACCCACAGCCAACATCATAGTCAATGGACAAAAACTGAAAGCCATCCCTCTGAGGACAGGAACAAGACAAGGGTGCCCACTTTCACCACTCCTATTCAACATAGTACTGGAGGTGTTGGCTAGAGCAATTCATCAGGAAAAAGAAATAAAAGGAATCCAAATAGGTAGTGAAGAGGTAAAACTCTCGCTGTTTGCAGATGACATGATCTTATATGTAGAAAACCCCAAAGAATCCATAGAAAAACTATTAGAAATAATCAACAACTACAGCAAAGTAGCAGGGTATAAAATCAACATACATAAATCAGTAGCATTTCTATACACTAACAATGAACTAACAGAAAAAGAACTCAAGAACTCAATCCCATTCACAATCGCAATGAAAAGAATAAAATACCTTGGGATAAACTTAACCAAGGAAGTGAAGGATCTATACAATGAAAACTACAAGACTTTCTTGAAAGAAATTGACGACAACATAAAGAGATGGAAAGACATTCCATGCACATGGATTGGAAGAATAAACAGTTAAAATGTCCATACTACCTAGAGCAATCTACAGATTCAATGCTATCCCAATCAGAATCCCAAGAACATTCTTTACAGAACTTGAACAAAGAATCCTAAAATTCATATGGGGCAACAAAAGACCCCGAATTGCTAAAGCAATCCTGAGCAAGAAAAACAAAGCCGGCGGAATCACAATCCCCAATTTCAAAACATACTACATAGCTACAGTGATCAAAACAGCATGGTACTGGTACAAAAACAAGTCCATAGATCAATGGAACAGAATTGAAAGCCCGGAGATAAAACCACACATCTATGGACAGCTAATCTTCTACAAAGGAGCAGAGGGCCTACAATGGAGAAAGGAAAGTCTCTTCAACAAATGGTGCTGGGAAAACTGGACAGCCACATGCAAAAGATTGAAAATTGACCATTCTTTTTCACCACACACCAAAATAAACTCAAAATGGATCAAAGACCTAAAGATTAGGCCTGAAACAATAAGTCTTCTAGAAGAGAATATAGGCAGTACACTCTTTGACATCAGTTTCAAAAGAATCTTTTTGGACACTATAACTCCTCAGTTGAGGGAAACAATAGAAAGAATAAACAAATGGGACTTCATCAGACTAAAGAGCTTCTTCAAGGCAAGGGAAAACAGGATTGAAACAAAAAAACGGCTCACTAATTGGGAAAAAATATTTACAAGCCACTTATCCGACAAAGGGTTAATCTCCATAATATTAAAGGGTTAATCTCCAAAGAACTCACATGGCTTAACAACAAAAAAACAAACAACCCGATCAAAAAATGGGCAGAGGACGTGAACAGACATTTCTCAAAAGAAGATATAAATATGGCCAATAGACACATGAAGAGATGTTCACCATCACTAATCATCAGGGAATGCAAATCAAAACTACACTAAGATATCACCTTACACCCGTTAGATTGGCAAAAACATCCAAAACCAAGAGCGACAAATGTTGGAGAGGTTGTGGAGAAAAAGGAACCCTCATACACTGTTGGTGGGAATGCAAACTGGTACAGCCACTATGGAAAACAGTATGGAGATTTCTCAAAAAGTTAAAAATAGAAATACCCTATGACCCTGCCATCCCATTACTGGGTATCCATCCTAAGAACCTGAAATCAGAAATCCCAAGAGTCCCTTGCACCCCTATGTTCATCACAGCATTATTTACAATAGCCAAGACGTGGAACCAACCTACATGCCCAGAAACTGATGATTGGATAAAGAAGATGTGGTATATATACACAATGGAATACTACTCAGCCATAAAAAAGTACCAAATTGGCCCATTCGCAGCAACATGGAATGGACCTCGAGGGTATTATGTTCAGCAAAATAAGCCAGTCAGAGAAAGACGAACTCTATATGACTCCACTCATAGGTGGAAGTTAATATATTGACAAGGAGATCTGATCGGTGGTTACCAGGGAAAAGGGGGGATGGGGGGAGGGCACAAAGGGGGAAGTGGTGTACCTACAACATGACTAACAATAATGTACAACTGAAATCTCACAAAGTTGTAATCTATCATAACATTAATAAAAAAAAAAAAATCCCCCAAAAACCTAAAATGATCACTGCTTGTAAAAACCAGCCAACCAGCCAACCAACCAAACACTGCTTTTCAGGCTTAAAGAAAGGCTTAATATTAGGCTTTTTATCCCTGTTTCTTGGAAGTTATAGGCCTGTGGAACTAAGTCTTACATTCCATGTGAAATTTAAAAGTAACACAAAAATATTTATTATCTTTATTCCATTTCAGAATAGAATTGAAGAAAAACCATACTAAATATTGATTGCTTGGAAATTTTGCAACTGAAATTTGCATATGTTTCCCTATAAATATTTGCTTTGTATTATGACATATTCAGTTCTCAGACATATAAAATAATTGAAATGTATTAGTTCCAGTTTTACATATATCTTAAGTAACTTTTGTAAAAGGTAAGTTTGTAGAATATCTAGTACTTTCGGTTTTCTATTTGCTTCTTAAAAATACTTTTCCACTATGTTTCTTTAGAAGTTAATGGTAACATTTCAGTGGAGCAACTATAGAAAGAATCTTGGTTTTTTTCCTGATTAATTTGAAAGACTTTAAATGTGATATAGAGTTTTTTTCTTAGTCCTCTGCTAGCTACAGAGCACACGTTGGGGTTCAGTTATTCATATGTGAACATAAATCCTTCCTGATACAAATTTTAAAACAAAAAGGAACAAAATATTAACATAGTTAAATTCACAGTTTGGGAATTTAAGGCATATAGACCATAAAGAGTAACTCATGTGAAAGAAAGATAAGGACAATGTCTCATATTTCTGTTCTGTGAACATTGACATCGATCAGAAGGGGTGTGTTGCTTGTTGTCATCTACCTTCCTAAAAATATGACTTTCCCTGCTTGACCAAATTTAGTGGATTAAATAATATCCATCACAAACATCACAATATATCTTATGACTGCACTAAATACTCAAGGAGACACTCTAAGTGAATTTTTTTTTGTGCTAAATCTTTAACATCTTGGTTATTTTATAGAAGTGTGGGCTAGATGATTCCTGGCTAAGGGTGCTTTTGTTATATTTACATGATGTAAACAACAAAATAAGGCATGTTTTATATTTCCTTTTTTGCAAAATAATTTTAAGTTCAAAATAGGAATTTGTAGAATTCTAAGTCTTTTCACAGAGTGCAGAAATATTTAATCTGACTATTCAATTTAAATTTATAAAATAATGTTAGAAAGCTCTCTCTGGAGGAGATGATGAATAACTATTAAGAAAACTTTTGATTCAATAAAATACAATGCTAGGATTTTACGTAGGTCAATACCATCACATTATTATATACTTTCTCTGTTTTTTGCTTTTTTGTAAGTAAAAAAAAGAGAAAGGGAAAGAGACATAGAGGAATTAGAAAAGTAAATAGGGCTTTCCCTCTGAGAAATAAATGGAGGAAACTGAACCTGACATTAAAAGTGATGGTCCTTGCAGTTCCATCAGAACTGTCTCTCTCCCATGTTAGTTCGTAGAGCTGTCATCACAAAATACCACAAACTGGCTGGCTTAAAACAATGGATATTTATTCTCTCACAATTCTGGGGGCTACGAGTCCAAAGCCAAGGTGTCAGTGATTGATTCCTTCTGCAGGCTCTGAGGAAGAATCTGTTCCAAGCCTCTCTCTCAGCTTCTGGTGGTTGCTGGCCATCCTTGGCATGTTTTGGCTGTAGATACATTATTCTCATGTATGGCTCCTTCTTCACACAGGCTTCTCCCTCTGTGTGTCTCTGTATCCAAATCTCTCTTCTCCTGTAAGGACACTAGTCATTGGGTTAGGGCCTATCCCAGTCCAGTATGACCTCATTTTAACTTGATTACATCTGCAAAGACCCTATTGCCAAATAAGGTCACGTTTACAGGTTTCTGGTGAACATGGATTTTTGGAGGACACTATTCAATCCAGTACATCTCCCAAAGTCTTCTGATTTTAGTAATGAGTTTAGCATGAATTATCTATGAATAATTCAGCCCTGAAGGAAGCCATAGTTAAAGAATCAGTGAGTCATTGGATATTAATGACAGTTTTTAGACTAAGGTCTATTCTTTTCTTCATAATCTCTTTATGACATAATATTCAGCAATTATTTAATATTCATTGCTTTAGTAAATAATAAAAAAGGTCAATTCAATGGAAAACATGTGACTTCTTAATGCAATTCACTATATATTAGTAAAGCCCAACTCTCAAATCAGGAGCAAACCTGTCCAAGTTGGAAGAACTTATTTCAATGTCAGAGATAGCCTAGAGAAGGACTGAGCCTTTTCAGTGGCAAACTCACAAATCTCACTTTCTGAAACTACTACAAATGTTGTGCTAAAACTGTGTTTCACATTTACCCCAAACTGTAACGTGTTTCTATATCTACTTCCAGGGACACTGTACAACTAAGTGAATAAACTCCGATAGTTGTTTTCAACTATTTGAATCATGCTACAATTGTGCATTGATTACTTATGTTTACCCCTTTCACTGTACTTTTGAGAATACTCAAAAATGCATTCTTCATTGAGTAATGAGAAGAGATCTTATGGTTATCACTCTAAGAATGAATCTCAATATTGTTTGATGGAGAGATACAAATTAAATGTAAATTACTGGTAAAAAAATGTTAGAAGAGTTGCCTTGGCCTTACCAAAACTGCCTTAGTAATACAATATTGCTGTCTGATTCTAGTAAGGAATATTACTAAGGCACATTAGGCTAAAAATATAGTCATGTGTTGCTTAACGACAGAGGTAGGTTGTGAGGAATGCATCATTAGGCTATTTTGTCATTGTACGAACACCACAGAGTGTACTTTCACAAACTTACATGGGATAGCCAACTACACATCTAGGCTATATGCTACTAATCTTATGGGACCCCTGTCATATATGCAGTCCATCATTGACCTAACTTTGTTATGTGGAGTGTGACTGTATTTTGAAAGTGTAAGGCAATTACAGAAATAATATAAAACCAACACCATAAAGGAAAGTAAAAAGTAAACCTGAATTCAGTGCTTTAGATACAAGCCACTAACAAACTGAGCATTTTGAAGCACTTAGAAAAGTAATAATTTTTAAAGTAACAAAAATTTATATGTACCTTTTAATAATAGTATGGCTTCTTTTTTGTACTGTATTGTACATCCATATACACATACAATGGCCCTTCTCCTTTTCCCAAACTATTCTTGCTCATGAGTCTTAAATCTTTTAGGAGAAACAGGATTATTCATTCTGTATATCAACCAGATAATTTCTTACATCATTACTATCAACGAAGAAAATTAATGCAGTCTCAGAGAGATGGAGATTGCAGATCCAATGTCTGTGCATCAATGAAATGTCTATTGATATGGACATCCATAGTTAAACTAAATATCAACGTGTTCAAAAGCAAACTTCAACTAGATTGAATAGGTTAAGCCACGAATGTGGATGTGTTAATTAATATTAATAACATAGATATCTTACCTCACTACTTAAATTTTTGTTTAAGGTAAATATTTAACACTAAGTGCACAAACAAATTGAAAGTGTAACCTACTAAAATTCCTACACATGAGAAAATGTCTTAAAAATACTTAGTTCATTACTGATCAAACTTTTACACACTAGGTGTTAAAGAAGCCACTGTACTCCTGAGAATTACATCTCTCATGTTTTCTGCGTAGTTTTAAGAGTTTTTCGAATCTTACTTCTCATCACTGTTTCAAAGATACTAGTTTCATGACGAAGTGACTGGCCCTGGGCCCTGAATCCCGGCTCTTCCTCACTCTCCCCAGGATGAGCGTCTCCACTCCTGAACTCCACCCCAGGAGGTGACAGTGAGAAAGGCAGGTGATCTGAGTTTGACTGCTAGCTATATCACTGTTTTCTGTGTGCACTTGATAACTGCTCTTCCCCTTTCTGGGCTTACATCTCCTCAACTGGCATAAAAGGGCCATAAAGGGGATATATAATCTACCTGTCCCCAGCCATTCTCACTGCACTATTCAGAATCCAAGACACCGGGGATATGTGGCTGTTGGAGGAGGTCCTCGACAGAGGCTCCTCACTGCTCTCCTCTGTCCTTGCAGTGTGTGTACTGCTGACCTTCCCTGCACTAGAGGCTGCCTCAGGGGCACAGCCCTGGGAGAGCAAGGTGTTGTTGAGACCACCCAGACTTTGTTACATGACTGACCCCAGTTAAGTCCTCCATGTAAACTTTTAAGGTTCTGGTGGGCAGATGAGGAGATCTGTTTGTCCTGCAGCTGCCCAGAACAAGCCTCGTGAGGAAGTTCCCTTTACTTGTTAAAGCTGCCACCTGCCAGTCTGGAACGGTCTGCCTCTGTCTTTGGTCTCTCCTTGCCTTCCATGTATGGGGACCAGTTTACCAACCAACAGAGGCATAGACAAATGAGCCAACAGGTACCTAGTGGCCCAGGATCACATGAAAAGACTTGATTTATTTTAAAAACTATGCTTGCAATCAAAATTATAAGGAAGATTTATAATAAAATATGTTTTTAAAAAATTCTTCTCTCACACTGACTAGCAATTTAGCTTTTAAAATGCCTGAAAATAAAGTATTTCTGAGCCCAAGATTAGTGTTTGGCCCCGCAAATTAAACATACTTTCTCTCACTACTGATTTTCGTTATAAGCCTATATGAGGGTTTATTTTTTGACGTGTTCTGAGGCTATAATCCTATGGGTACAATGTATTTATATTGTTTTGTAATGACTAAAACCTAAACTAGGATTTTCAACTTAGAATTCTGGTTTTATGATAACTGAGCTGTTTTGAATTTTGTATTTAAAACAAATGATTTAGGTTCAACACAATTGAAAACGCTGTATATGATTCTGGTATTTTTTTATTGATTTATGTCATTGAGGTCACTTTGGTTTACAACATTACATAAATTTCAAGCTTACATCACTTTATTTTGACTTCTGTATAGACCGCATTGTGTTTACCCCAAAAAGTCTAGACTCCGTCTGTCACTATACCTATCTGCTACTTACTCCTTTTGCTCTCCCACCTTCCTCTCTGGTAATCACCAATCTATTCTCTGTATTTGTGTTTGTTTGTTTAACTTCCACATATGAGTGAAGTCAGATGGTAACTGTCTTTCTCCATCTGACTTATGTTGCTTAGCATAATGCCCTCAAGGTCCATCAACATTGTCACAAATGGCAAGATTTCATCATTTTTTATGGCTGAAGAGTATTCCATTGTATATGTATACCACATCTTTATCCATTCATTTGTTGATGGGCACTTAGGTTGTTTCCATACCTTGGCTATTGTGAATAATGATGTAATGAACATAGGAGTGCATGTGTCTTTTTTAATTGGTATTTTCATGTTCTTTGGATAAATACCCAGAAATGGATAGCTGGATCATATGGTATTTCTATTTTTAATTTTTCAAGAAATCTCCATACTGTTTTCCATCGTGGCTACACCAGTTTGCATTCCCACTGGCAGTGTATGAGGATTGCTTTTTCTCCATATCCTCTTCAACACTTATATTTTCTCATCTTTTTAATAATAGCCATTCTGATGGGCATGAGATGATATCTCATTGTAGTTTTGATTTGCATTTCCCTAATAACTAATGATGTTGAATGTCTTTTCATGTTCCCATTGTCCATCTGTGTATCTTCTTCGGAAAAATGTCTGTTCAAATCTTCTGCCCATCTTTTGATGATTGTTTGTTTATTTCTTGTTGAGTTGTATGAATCTTTTATATATTTTGGATATTAACTGCTTATTGGATATATGATTTGCAAATATTTTCTCCCAAATGGTTGGCTGTCTTCCTGTTTTGTTGATGGTTTTTTTGCCATGCGGAGGTTTGTAGTTTGATGTAGTCTCATTTGTTTATTTTTATTTTGTTTCCTTTGCCTGTGGAGACATGATATTCAAAAAGATGCTCCAAAGACTGATATCAAAGAGTGTACTGCCTATGTTTTCTTCGAGGAGCTTTATGGTTTCAGCTCTTACATTCAAGCTTTCCATCCATTTTGAGTTGATTTTTGTGTATGTTGTAAAATAATAGTCTACTTTCGTTCTTTTGCATGTGGCTGTCCAGTTTTCCCAACACTGTTTACTGAGGAGACTATCCTTTTTCTGTTGTATGTTCTTGGCTCCCTTGTTGAAAATTAGCTATGCATAGATGAGTGGGTTTATTTCTGGGCTCTGAATTCTGTTCCACTGATCTGTGTGTCTGTTTTGGTGCCAGTACCATGCTATTTTGATTATTATAGCGTTGTATTATATTTTGAAGTCAGGGAGTGTGACACTTCCAGCTTTATTCTTTTTTCTCAGGATTTCTTTGGCTATTTGGGGTCTTTTGTTGTTTCATTTAAATTGAAGGATTCTTTGTTCTATTTTGTGAAAAATGTCATTGGGATTCTGACTGGGATTGCACTGGATCTATAGATTGCTTTAAATAATATGGATATTGTAATTACGTTTATTCTTCCAATCTTTTGTGCTCACGCTCAGAATATCTTCCCATTTCTTTATGTCTTCAATTTCTTTCAATAGTTTTCAGTGTACAGGTCTTTCACCTCCTTGGTTCAGTTTATTCCTAGGTATTTTATTGTTTTTATTGTGATTGTAAATGGGATTGTATTCTTGATTTCTCTTTCTGCCAGTTTGCTGTAAGTGTATAGAAATGCCACTGAGTGTTTTATGTTGGTTGTGTACACTGTAACCTTACTGTATTCGTTAATGATTTCTAATATTTTTTTGATAGATTCTTTAGTGTTTTCTATATAGAGAATCATGTTATCCACAAATAGTGACAATTTTACTTCTTCTTTTCCAATTTGGATACCTTTTATTTCTCTTTCTTGCCAACTGCTCTGGCTAGGACCTCCAACACTATGTTGAATCAGAGTGGTCAGAGTAGGCATCCTTGTCTTTTTCCCTGTTCTCAGGGCAATAGTTTTCAGTTTTTCACCATTGAGTATGATGTTGGCTGTGGGTTTGTCATATACAGGCTTTATTATGTTGAGGTACTTTCCTTCAATACTCATTTTATCTAGAGTTTTTGTCATTAATGGATGTTGAATCTTGTCAAATGCTTTCTCTGCATCTATTGAGATGATCATATGATTTTTATTCTTCATTTTGTTAATGTGGTGTATCAAATTTATTGATTTGTGGTTGTTGTACCATCTCTGTGTCCTTCGAATAAATTCTACTTCATCACGGTATGTGATCCTTTTAATATATTGTTGTATTCGGTTTGCTAATATTTTGTTGAGGATTTTTGCATGTATGTTAATTAGTGATATTGGCCTGTAATTTTCCTTTTCTGTGTTGTCTGGTCTGGATTTTGTTTACGGTTAATGTTAATTAGTGATATTGGCCTGTAATTTTCCTTTTCTGTGTTGTCCTGGTCTGGATTTTGTTTACGGTTAATGTTGGCATTGTATAATGAGTTAGGAAGTGTCCTGCTCTTTTCAACTTTTTGGAAGAGTTTGAGAAGGATAGGTAGTAAATCTTCTTTGAATGCCTGGTAGGATTCATCAGAGAAGCTTTCTGATTCTGGACTTTTGTTTTAGGGGGAGGTTTTTGCTTACTGTTGCAATCTTTTTACTTTCTCTCAGCACTTTAAAGATGTTCCTCTAATGGCTTCTTGCCTGCATTACTTCTGATGAGAAATCTCTTCTCAACACTATCTTTACTCCTCTCTATGCAGTATGTCTTTCTTCTCTGGCTGCCCTTGAATTTTTCTCTGTGATACTGGTTTTCAGCAATTTTATTATGCTATGCCTTGCTTTAATTTTCTTCAAATTTAGTTTCCTTTGGAATCTGTTAAGCTTCTTGGATCTATGGGTTTCTAGTTTAAGCAAATTTCGTAAAATATTGTCCATTATTTATTCACATATTTTTTCCATGCACTGCTCCTCTCACCAAAAAATTTGGAGACTCCAATTACACTTATATTAGCCTTCTTAAAGTTGTCCTACAGCTTACTGATGCTCTGTCCCTTTTTTCAATTCTATTTTTTTCTCTCCATAATTCTTTTTAGTTTATATCACTACATATTCAAGTTCATTATTTTTTTTCTTCTGCAAATTCTAATAAATGATTAATCCCATCCTACGTATTTTTCACCTCCAACATTATAGTTTTGATCACTAGATTGTATATATTCTAGATTATACATCTGTATATTTTATATTCTATATTCAATATTCTACATTATATATTCTTCATCTCTATTTCATTTTTGGATATAACTATATAGTTATAATAGCTATTTTAATTTTCTTGATTGTTAATTCTAACATCTAATTTCTGAGTCAGTTTTGATTGGCTAGTTCTTTTCCTCATTATGGGTCACATTTTCCTGTATAACCAATAATTTTTGTTTGGGTGTTAGATATGAATTTTTCCTTTTGGGTCCTATGTGTTTTTGTATTTCTCTGAATATTCTTGAATCATGTGGTGACCCCCCTCATGAATTTTGAACTGTACTGTCCAACATGACAGTCACAAATTACAGATGGTTACTGAGCGCTTGAAATTTGACCAGTTTCAATTTAAAGTATATGTAAAGTACACACTGGGCTTCCAAAATTTAGTATGAAAAATGAATGTAAAATATCTTGTTAATAATTTCTCACTAATTGCATGTAGAAATAATATTTTAGATAAATTGGGTTAATTAAAAATATAGATAAAAATTAATTTCACCTGTATCTTTTATACTTTTTAAAATGTGGCTACTAGAAAATTTAGAAACATATGTGTGACTCATATTTGTGTCTCACATTCTATTTCTATTCATCAGCAATTGTTTTTAAAGCATGAGTTGACAAACTTTTTCTGTAAAGAGTCAGACTGTAAATATGTTCGGCTTTGTGGACCATATACAATCTCTCTCACATATATTTTCATTTCTCTTTTTTAAATGATCTTTTAAATATATAAAAACCTTTTTAGCTTGTGGGCCAAAAACAAGAGGCTCCACGATATATACAATCCATGGACCATAGTTTTCCCACCTGTGGCTTAGAATATCACCTCTTCTTCCAAAGGCAAGAAAATAGGGCTGACAAAACTAAAGAGAAAGTTTCATGTTAATTAAAATTATATCATTTAGACTTGTTTTTTCCTGAGGAAGTTTGGAAGTGGCCTTTGAAGGCCATTTGCTGAAAATGATTTCATGTTATCATATGTAACAATTATATTGTACTTGGTATCAGCCATGCTTCCAAGCACTTCATGCGTACTGAGTCAATCACCACAATGTGAGGAAGTAATATTATTTCTTAGGTGAGAAAACTGAGGCAGAGAAAAGCTGTCGTTTTCCTAATTTACACAACTAGTAAGTGATGGTCATGGGATTTGAAACCAGGGAAGTGTCCATGCTTTTAACTAATACCGTATACTTTCTGTGGAGGCTTTGTAATGTGGCAAAAAGGCTAAAGCAAATTACACTCCCCAGACTTCTCTCTTATATGTTGCCATTTAGGTGGGTTATAAGGGAGATTCTTGGGAAATTTGAAGGGCAAAAGAGAAGCAACAGTCGTTTTGTAGCTCAGGTCCATTGCTGCTGATTTACAGACTCACCTCGGTGGCCTACCATCCCCTGCATCCTTCTTTAACTTCTGTGACGACTAAGTCAAGGTATATGTATTTAGCTTTGTGAGGAAGGGCCTCAGTTTCTTTAGAACACCGTATGGCTACTGTTTGGTGAAACAAGAACTGGTGTGTATTTTTGGCCTTCCTCGTGGAGTCCCACCTCACGTGTGTGGTCTCCAGCCTGCTCTTTGTCTCCCTTGCTTTACATCCACCTTTTTGACTGTGAGCTCTGTGGACCAGCATCAATATTCTGGCAAATCAAAAGAAAAGTTCTTTTTCCAAAGTAATCTTGTTATAAGCCCAAAGTATTGCATAGAATGACTCTGACACAATTTATTTAATTATTCTCTCATTGATAGGCTTTCAACTGATGGGTTTTCTTCTCCAAAAACAAGTATATCAATTTGGAGTCCCACCAATAAGGTATGAGAAAGCAATTTTCATCCTATTTATTCGTCAGCATTAAATGCAATTGTGCTTTCATTTTCTGAATTGATAACTAAAATATGATATGCTTTGGTTGCTTTAATTTGCATTTCCCTGAATAATGCCAGGGTCAAGCATCTTCCACTTTGTTTGTTATTAGTTGTTTGGGTGTCTGCTTCTTGAGTGGCTGACTGTCTTTGTAGATAAATCATAATAGTTTTCTTTTTTCTTTATTTTTTCTTTTAGAAAGATTAGCCCTGAGCTAACATCTGCCACCGATCCTTCTCTTTTTGCTGAGGAAGATTGGCCCTGAGCTAACATCCGTGCCCATCTTCCTCTACTTTATATGTGGGATGCCTGCCACAGCATGGCTTGACAAGTGGTGCCATGTCTGCACCTGGGACCCAAACTGGCAAAACCCAGGCCGCCCAAGCAGAATGTGCAAACTTAACCACTGCATCACTGGGCCAGCCCTATTTTTCCTCTTTAACATGGGTTTCTGAGACAGTATTCCTTAGTGTCTAAGTATTTTGCTCATATTTTGCAATTCTTTCATTGATGAATGACTAGTTAAACTAAAATGTGGCCCATCCACATACAATGGAATACTATCTTTGGATATAGAATACCCAGAAGTGGGATTGCTGGGTAGTATGGTGGTTGTATTTTTAGTTTTTTGAGGAACCTCCATACTGCTTTCCGTAACAGCTGCACTATTTTACATTCCTACCAACAGTGTACAATAGTTTCAGTATCTCCACATCCTTGCCAATGCTTATTATCTTTGGTTTTTTGGATAATGACCACTGTTGAGAAACTTGTTCTAAGGTAATCTAGACGAGAAACTTATTGGAAACTCTCTGTGTCTGTATTTTTAGGTATTTTCTCTTGAGCTTGTCAGATTTCCCATAGAAAATTTTTCCGATGTTTTACGCGGAGACTAAGAGTTTGGCCATCAGCTTTTTGAGTGTCAAGTTGTAGAAAGGATATGGGGTCCTCAGCTTTCAGCATTCAGAATGTGTATGTTCAGTAATTCCCCTGTTTTCAGTGTGGAGCCATATCCTAAACTGTATCTAGCATATCTACCACAAAGACTCGTCATTATATCCTCGCTAATGAAAAAATTTCCAGACAAAGTAGTGGGGTGAAGGAAGTGGTGGGGGAGTGCTTTATCCAGGAGTATAAAATGGCAACCTAAATGCTGCTCACACGGCTTTCACCCAATCCACCTGACTTTTTGGCTTTCTTGCTCCCCAGTTATAGCAATAGCTGGTGCTATAGATACATGAAATTTCTGAGCATTCTGTGGTGGAAACTACATCATTTCTCAGCTTTCTTCACTTGCTGAATTAAGGTTTTGTTTTTCGGATATTCCATATCCATTATCTGTTCTCTTCTTTGTCTTCTGTTATATCTTGTGCTGTTCTTCCATGCTTATCAGGTTATGTCTTTAAAATCCCTTTACTGTAGATTTATCGGATTTTCAGGGGAAAGTGACATATTGTCATTTAGCGCAGAAACTCAAAGTTCAATTTAAATGCCAGAGTTTTACCCAAGGAAATCTAGAGGACATTTGTTCCCTCCAATTTGCTCTGAAAAATGCTTGCTGCATGTTTCACAGAGTTGACTTTACCTCTGTTTGTGTATCTCAAGTGTTTTCCTTTCACTTTATCTAAGTGCTCCATGGTCACTGCTCATTGCCTCTGCATCCTGCCCAAGCCGGTGTTGGGCAGGATGGCGTTCCACCATTTTGCAGGGAAAGTATCCCCTGACTCAGCTTTGCAGGGCAAAAGAACCCCTCTTTGAGCTAACATATGGCTGACATCACTTTTCCTCTGTGTTTTAAGTATTCTTCCTGCTCACAGTAACTCAGGATGCTCCTAATCAATCATTTCAAGTTCCATCCACCATGAGCTGTAAAAGCTTAGGACAGGTTAATCTAAATGCTAGAACTTCAGGTAGCCGTTTGAGGAAAATTGTGAGATGAAAGTCATATCAATATCTCTCAAATTATGGAATACAAGTGACAACTGACTCCGTAAGAACATACGTTTTGTGTGCATGCATGTGTGTAAATTTCTGCCTAATTGGGAGAGTTTCCCTTTCTACTTGTATAAACTTTTGAAAATCAATAAAAATTTTAAACAAAATTTTGCTTATGTTAGTCTCATGTGATACCATGTCTGACACACACACACACACACACACACACACACAACATGTATCATATAGTATATATTTATCTGAAATCTGTGTGATTGGAAATGTATAAGGGAAATTATAGGTAATTATTAGGATGAATCTCAATAGTTAATTGGGAATATTGCAGTTTCTATTATTTAGATTTGCCTTCTGATTCAGCCCTGAGTTCTATACAGTGCAGAGAAATTACAGGAAAGCTCTCTAAAATTTTGATGAACAAGCATCAGGGTTTTGAGATTCTCTTAGCAGAGTGGAAAACACAAGTCAGAAAGGCATTCTCCCAAGATTGAGCACAGCATCTCCCCACACGAACAGTCTTCTTGGGTCTCTGGTAGTATCTGGTGGTAGCTGGTGTCCTTGCAGAACTGTGGCACAACTTGTGAGAGGAATGGAAGCACCTGGCAGGAACTGGCTGCATTATGCACTAATTGTGAGAGCTTTTCTGGCCACCTGCAGAATAATTGTACCGGGGAGGGATGAGCCATTTTCAAATTGCTGAAATTCTTACAATACTAGGTGGAGGTAAGATCCAGTGAAATTTGAATTGTTATTAGAAATGTGATGTCACCTCTATGAATAGGTTGAGGAAGTTCCTGTTATGCTAAAGGGAGATGTGATTATTACTTACGAGAAACTTGTTCCTCGGTTGACGGTGCTTCTTTCAGTAGAGAAGCATTTACATGATAAGGCATCCTTCTATGGGGTTTACAAACAAATGTTTTTCTATTGGGGGGGTCTTTCCTTTTACTTCAATGTCATCATTGCCTGTGAGGATGTTTATTAGCAGATTCTTCCTAGGATTATAACAAAAAGAGTAAAATATTGGAGTATGTAATCGAATGGAAAGTTATTTCCCCAACAACAACAAAAAAGTTAGACATGAAGTGTTAAAAGATAGTAACATAGGAAAAATATCAACTACTTAAGAGGAAGTCTAATAAAATATTTGCAAGAATTTTACAGAGAAAACGTTATTGAAATTAGTCTAAATCCTTGCATTAGAGATTATGAAAAGTCGAAAAATCAATGTTCTAAGCTTCCACCATAAGAAGCTAGAAAAAGAAGGACCAAATAATCCTAAAGTAAGTAGAAGAAAAAATTAGCAACTAATCTTCCACAATGTTTTCCCTGAACAACTGCTTTGTGCTGCTGTAGTATTCGGATGTTGAGCATATATTTGGATTTAGAAATTTTCTTCACGTAGAAGTCTCTGTTCCTTCCCTCTCTTTTTCCCACACAAATAGAGAAGTGGTTACACCCTGAGGAAATCCCACTCCAGGTCTGCAAGTCCTGTATCAGTGCAGGTGCTTAAGTCAGAACACAAACACATAATCAAGACGAGAGAGACAGTACTGGGGCGTGACTTATCTTTCTGCCTTATATATGTATACATATACCCTTCCTAACCTGCAACAACTGCCATGGCATTCTTGATGCACTTCTCTCCAGAATGCAACTCACAAACACTATTATCACATTTGCCATGTGTGTAGTAACACAGCTGCTTATGCTAGGTCCATATTAGGTTGTGATTTTTCTTGAAATGGTCAATCTTTAAATTTTGTAAAATATGGTATAATATAGAAATAAGCAATTTGTAGTGACTTGTCTATCTGGAGTCCCTTATTACCAGAAATTATGAACTCTAAATCTGACTAATAATTTGGGAAATTTTGTAGGGACCGTCTTATGCTGTGTATCACCTGATAATGCAAACAAGAGGAATGTCCAACCTATGCATTCGAGTTTGGCTTTTAGTAACCAGACGTATTCTTTGCTGTCCAACTAAGCTCTTCAGCCTGCTGAGTACATCCCTTCACAGCAGTCTGCAAGCTAACTGCCACAGAGTGCTGGACAGAGGGATCGAGCAACTGATTTCTCTCCGTGGGGAATTCTGAGGACTTTCTTCATTTCCTTATTCAAATATTAACAGTTTATTTATTCTTTTTGCTTTGCCTCTAACTTTTCCAAAGAAGTATATGCATAACTTTAGGGATAAGGAAAAGATTATCTAAACAATAAACAAGATGATGAAAAATTCTACCTACATTTAAGTTCATTATACATACTTGCTTTGGGTAGTTAGGATTCTGGAAACAAAGACAATGCCATACCAAAGGTACCCGTTCATTGCTCAAACCTGAAAGAGAAGGAGCACAAGAGAAAACAGGAAGAATGTTACTCAATCACTATATCACTGTAAAATTGCACTTGATTTTACTTGGGAAACAAATTCATATTCTTGTTAGTTCGTTTAGATGACTAACAACGCCATACTGTTATATTATTAGTATCAACATCTGTGGCCATTGTCAGCCCACTAGACAAATTCAGCAGCCAGGGCTTTCTTCTTTCTAGGTCTTAGTATAGGCAAATAGGACTGTAAATTGTCATAATAGTTATGACTGCGATATGTGAAGAATGTCTCCTGAATGCAACAAAAATGTTAGCATTTAACACTTTGAAGTGCTTTTAGTTTTTTGAGAGATGAATTTGGAGGAGTGAATGTACTTTGAAGAAAATTATATTGGAAAGGCATTACATATTTTTCTTATAGATAGGCATACTAACAAAAAAATAAATATTGAGGAATCTCATCATGTGTGGGTGTAGGACACAGGGCATGCAAGGTACATTGTAAATCTCAGTTGGTGACAGAGTGAGCAACAAGTCTTCACTCTGAAAACCTGTGGAATGCTTATACAGAATACATTGTCTTTCAACCTACTACCTAGCTGAATGATGGATTATAGATACAGTATGTGAGTTTTAACTATAATACATTTGCAGAAGAATAATTTATAATTTATATCTATTAAACTTTCTAACAAATTATGCTAAGGTCAGCTTTATGTAGCAGACACTAGAGCACACAACAGTCCATCTTACATTTTTACTCTCTTTTAAGTTCAGGTGATCATATTCTGAAGAGCTTATTGATTTAAATCTTTCAACACATTCTAGACAAGGACTATGGGACCATCTCTGATGAACTCAAACCCTCCTTGTGAAAGTCGATCCTACCACTCCCAAACAAAACAAGATGAGATAGTTCTTTCCTCAAATACAGAGGGAGAAAGTCCTAGATGATTTAGATTATTTATATTTGGTAAATCTGAGCTACTATAACCATAGTCTTTTAAGATCATGTAGTTTTGCTCATAAGCGAAGTTGATGTAATAATATGATTAAAAGTATCTGACTGCGAAACTTCATTTGTCCTAACTATTTACACCAAATGAAGCTTTTTCTTTTAAGTTTTTGGCCTTAGACACAGTCTTAGTCTATCTCTCATGCGATCATTCATTAGAACATTCACCCTGTTTCTATCCGTATCTGATACTTCCGACCTCTGATTGCCATCCCCCTAGTTGTCTGCCTCAGTCATGGCACCAATTTAAATTTCACTTGGCTGCTCTCTCTGGATTTCTCTGTTAAGAGAATTTATTAGGGAATGCAATTTGGCACTTTATGGTTTTTTCCAATCAGTCTGTTGTGGCTGGCAGAGATATTTCATCTGTGGTGGCAATTTAGATCATTTGGAAAGCTGTTGAGAATCGTAAACAGACATTTTTTGGACATTGAAACCATGCTTCATTGGCAGAGGATTTTAATCAAACTCTTAATACTTGTTAGATGAGGTTCTGGAGACTTGTTTCTGATTTCCAGGTCCTAGGTTGATATCTCTGCATCCATTTTGTTCCATTTCTTCTTTTCTCGCAAAACCTTATAGGCTGGTTTTGTTTTTCTTTTGGAAAATTTTAAGATTTAGAAATATTGGCATTGCACAAATTTTCCTTGAAAAGAATCAGGTAATATGAAGAGATAAATGGTGTCTGTGACAATTTTCTCTCTATGCAAATACAATAAGAGAAGTCTAGATTAATTCCTCAATTTTGAGTTCTTAGCTAATGAGGATGACTGCAATTTAAAGAGAAATGAATTATTTTGGAATAAAAAGAGCAGAGTTGAAGAAACTCAATTTTAAATATTTTTCTACAGTGGGCTAAATGTAGAGTAAAACTTCTAGAATCATTGACTTTTAAAAGTGGGAATTTAACTCAGTAGTGATACACTCTGAGCCCTATTTTATAGATGTATGAATTCTGTCTTCAGCAAACTCAACAAACTCAAGTTTGTCTTCAACAAACAACTTATCGCGAAGTCATCTAGTTTTGTCCTGAGTACGTTCAGTGGAGGGAGACTTGTGAAACATATGCTTTTCATAGAATATTACTCATGATGTAAGCATAATAATCTCTAAGTGTAATTTTGTCATTAGGCACTAACTTCACTGCTAAAGCCGTGGTTCTCAAACTTTGGTTTGCAACAGGTTACCTGAGTGGCGCGCTGAAATGCCCCGAGCCCCAGTGTTTTGGACGCAGTAGTTCTCAGGTGGGGCTAAGGATTTGAATTTCTAACAAGTGTTCATGAGATACTGATCCTGCTGGCCCTGGGCTACACTTTGAGAACTACTACTGTAAAAGTAACTTCCACGTCTGTACTCTTCTAGCATCTCTTATCTGACTGAATCTGACTCTCATATCAGGCATTTTTATGACATATTTCTTGGACTTTAAATACTTCCTCATTTTTTTTTTTTTTTTTTTTTGCTTTAATCACACTCTGCACCACTCTCTAATCCTGGCTTATCCCAATCGCCAGCTTTTGAGAATGCTCCATTAAGATTGCCGAATTAAGGGGCAAAGTCATAAAACAGCTTCCATTCCTTTAACAAATATTCTTTGGGCTCATATCATGTACCAAACATTGTTCTAGGCACCAGGGATATGTAGTAGGAAAGATATACGTGTTATTGACTCTCCTGGATTGTATAAATTAGTGATGGTAGAGAGAGAGGAAACAAATAAATGAACAAACTAGATAATTTCAAATACAGAGTGGCATGGAACAGGGTGATGGAAATCAAGGAGAGGGGATGGATAGTATGGAGTGTGATATGTTAGAGGGTGGTATTTTAAACTGATGCCTGAATTATAAGAACACAATTTCCTGTTTGAAGCAAAAAAAAATAACCCCAATGAGTGCTGGCTGATTGGCCTCTTCTATTGGAAACGTTTCTATTTTAAATTCTCTAAATTCCTCAGTCTTTTAATCTTTACACTTTCCTCTTTACCATTTCAAATGTCCTCCTGTTGTACCTTGTTGAGAATAGAAAACCCTTTCAGATTAATAACATTGGAAGTTTCTATGTGCCGTTTTCATCTGTATCTTTTTTTCATGGTAAAGAGGATCTGTATCTTCACTTTTGTTTTTCTTCTTTCCTCTTCTAACAGTGGGAGAATAAACAACCTTCCTTTCCCCAGCTCAGCCAGATACTTGTGCTGCTGATCTCTTCTGCCTTTTTGAATACTACATACCATCAAGTTTTCCTCCTAATTTTTTCCTTTTCATTTTTTCTCCTTCAGTTTACAAGCATACCTAATCTCCTGTGCCTTCTCATCCATCTATCTGTCTCCTAGCTGGTCTGTTTATCCATCCTGCCCTTGAACTTGCTACATTGAGTTACCATTTTATCACTTTTCTTTCCTTTTCCTAAAGCATTTGGAAAATGGAGGAATGCAAAAAGCAAATTGTGGGGTCAGGATGACCAGTGTTTAGAATCCCACCTCTGGAACATATTAGCTGTAGAAGTTTAGGGAAGATAATTTCTAGATTGAACTTCTTAAAACACAGAAATGAGTATATGTCTACTTTGTTAAAATATTAATTAGCACTCCAGTTCTTATAATAAATGTCCAATGCACTTAGTTTCACCCTTCACTATTGGTCTGTAACCCATTTTTCTAATCTTATTTTCATTCTTCCATTCTCAAAACTGTAATGAATTACCCAACTAACCTGTCCCTTTGATAGTCTTATATTTCTCTTATTTTATACTCAGTCCTTCTTCACCCTAAGAATACCTTCCCCATAAAATTCTAGCAGTGCAAATTCTACCCATAGTTTGTTACAAGCACAATGTCGACTCCTCCCCAAATTCCACTTCAATCATTCAGTTGGAAAGAATGTATTCACATTTTGAAGACCAATAGTATTTACTTTTAAATTTCTCTTTGATTATCACTTTCTGTGTCTTACACATATTTGTGTAGTCATTGTAGCTGTCCAAGAAGAGTGTAGGTTTCTAGAGGAAAGAAATAGTATCTAATTCATCAAATACCCAGTATAATGCCAGCATCTTCAAAGCCAGTGGTTCTCAGAGTGTAGGCCCCAGACTAGTAGCACCAACACCACATGGATACTTGTTACAAATGTACTGCCTCGGAAACTGTGGGGGTGGGGCCCAGCAAGTCGTGTTTTAGCAAACCTTCCAGGTGATTCTGATGCCAGCAAATTTGGGGACCCACTCTTGTATGCATTCAGCAAGTACTTGTTGAATGGAGGCATGGATAAACAATAATGAATAAATTTAGTTGATTTTTAAATAAAACATATGGTTACTGTAATTATTTTGGAAAATGCATACTGTTCAGATTTTGACATTAAATTATGAAACACCTGAACTTTGATTGGGACAAGTATGACAGACTTTATTTCCCAGTGATGCTCTCCAACATGATGCTTTTCTCAAGCACCTTCTCTGAATTTGTACATTACTTATATTTGAAAGTGTGAATGCTGGAATTTCTTTCCTAAATGTTTACGTGTAAGTCACTGACTTTAATTCTCTTGTGAGATAAAGCGTATCCATAAGGATCTCTTAAATTATTTCCCAATGAGGTAGAGCATTGTGTAGTGTTTCTTCAATTGAATGTGCATATGACTCATGTGGGGAACTTGTTCAAATGAAGATTTGATCCAGTGGGTCTGGAGTGGTGCCTGACTTCCTGCATTTTAAGCAAGTTCCTGAGTGATGCCATTGCTGTTGCTCCAGGGACCATTTTGTGATGTGGTTTCCAATCTAACAGGCCAATTCAAACTACTGTGTAGGTGGGGAAGGAGTTTGAGGATTTAAACAGATTATTTATCTCCTGTGAGCTTCACTTTCTTCATTTGTGAACCATAAGCAACATGTAAAACATCTAATACAATACCTGACACACAATAAGTACTCAATAAAAGGTAACTATTATTATGCAAATAAAAACAAATAACAAAAATTAAAAGGAGTGTCAAAATATTGTGGCTTCATCTGGTAGTAATGTATACAGACTTGGATGCGACTGGTTCACCCTATTCCTGACGTGCTCACTCTGGAATGTGAGGGCAATAAAATTGAGTTCTGCTGTCAACAGTTTTATAGCTTCTGCAATTTCAGCTTGCATGTCTGCCGTTGATCCCAGCAGCTGAAATCACACTGTAACTTCCTGAAAACTGAGCCCTCCTTCGGGCATTATCCTGCTTATCAGTTATTCCCCATAAAAACAGAGAGAGCTGCAACCCATTCAAAGGAGGCATTTTGATTTCTTCATTGTACACCTAAGATCATTTTTTCATCCTTGGATCTATCTTGTCTCACGTGAATATTAGTTAACTGAGATTTAAATAACAAAACTATAATTAAGAGATTTCTCATTAATATCAGGCACTAGCTGAAGAATTTGATTCACTTATCACATATACCAGTTAGCATACTATTGAAAAACTAGGTACTTAAATTATATAGCTTAATAAAATGTCTTTCTTTTCAGTTTATAAAATTAAAAGCAATAAATCTAGCAGACTCTTTTATTGTTTACTGAAGCAGACTTACCACTCATACAGATGAATTCCTGAGTGACTGTCAGATTAGATCATATCCTAAGGAGCTCTTTCAAACTTCTTTTGGGAATTGAAGACGTTTAAATATAACAGCTAAATACTCCATTTAAGATACAATGATTCATCAGAAAATGTATACTTCAAAGCAGATCCAAAGAAGAATAGATTTATCTCCAAAGACTACTTTTAAAGACATTGTATTAAATATTTAAGGAATGATACATCATCTTATGTCAGCTTATCCCTTTACAAATATTGGAAAAGAACAGAAAAACAGTTTTCTGGATTTGAGGTAGCAGTGGGGTTTAGAAACAGAGAGGATAAATGGAATGTAGAACATGATTTTAAGTTTGCTATTCATAGTCAACGACCCACCAAATGCTATGGAATGCTTTGAGTGCGTGTTGAATTTTCCACAGCTTTTTATTGTGAGAAACTGAATTTGTTTTTCTATTAAAATATATTAGTAATTAAGTCCTGGTGCTAGGTATAATGAAAACAGGTTATTGATAAACATTTGGTTGAAGTTCAGAAACAATTCTCTAAGCAGTCAGTGCCTACTGTATCAAGATCAAGTAACAATAGCTAATTGATCACCCTGGTGGTAGACGGGTTGATTATCACCTCCAGATGTTAGGTCAGCAGATAATGGTTTTCTGATAGCAGGACAATTGGAGGCATTAAAATTAATAGGGCACATTTTGACCTTTTGTATAACTTATTGAAATGAAAAAAAGGAAAATCAAATAAGAGAGTTTGGTTTTCCTCCTTCACTTTTAATGGCTTCACTTGACTTTAGGAACATGAGGATTAAAATGGGAATTCAAAGTTTTTCTTTTGTCATTGCATCTCCTTAACTTCATGTCACTCATACTGAGGATATTTTTATTCCTTAGTTTTCATATTTTTCTAACTTATTTTGAAATTAATTCTGTAAAGCTTTTCAGAATTAAAAAATATTTTTAAAAGCAATCAAGTTTTAAAAGTCCATTATGATTTCTGTAAGATAAACTTTATTTTCATACATCAGTTGATTTCTCCCCGTAAAAAATGTCTCACTGGAAACCATTTCCTTACTTTTTAAATTCTCTCCCTCCCTCTCTCCTCCAGTCTGCCCTCTCTATCCTCAATTCCGCTTTTCTGACATACACCTCCTACTTAGCAGAAGTAAGGTGGCAACACCAACAGCTAAATAACTAAGGGAAAGAGTGTGTGTCTCCGCGTGAAACAACCATTCATGGTACCATAGAGAGCTCACTGTCAGTCTCTGAGACAGAGCTTGAAAAACTGGCACTTCTTTTAGCTCACTGCCTCCCACGAGCACACATTGTCTAACAGGGCCAAATGTAGCTTATCCCAGTAGGTTCCACACCTCCATTGCCCTCAAGGCACCACTAGAAAGTTTCAAGCCCATACTCTTGACAGGGAGTATGGATGCTGCTGTCTGGTAAGCAGAGGTGGGTCCAGAAGCTTACAGAATTTTGAGGGTCTTCTTTAAGAAAAAAGAATACATTTTTTTTTTCCAAAAAATATTGCAAAGCATTTGACCATGGGAACATGTTGCTAGGGCCTCTCATAAGAGGCTGGGGCAAAAAAGGAGCCTGAGACATAAGCTTTGTTAGCTTCATTGTAAATGGCTTTTTGCAGAATGTGGATAGAACATATCAGGATACCTGATTCTGACTATTTCAGAGAGAAAATCCAAATATTTTCTGATGGTCCATGGTTGGCCCAGCTGATTCCATATATATATTTTATAGTTAGGCTTTTACTTGTTCACTCACTTATTCACCCATTAGTTCAATGTTCAGTCAATGAGTTGGCAAATGCCTTTTCTAAGATTAGCTTGAATTATCATGTAAATTCCCCACAACCTGTTACAATAGTGCTCTTTGAAAATGCTCAGTAAAAGCCAATACAAGGGCAGTGTGACCAGTGGATTTTGCTTTTCCTTTTTCTTATTGCATAGTGCCATATTTACAGTTACTTTTCAAGTGTGCTTTCAGTGTGCCCTGTAAGAACTCAGTAAGATTCTAGCATCCAAAACAATATCCAACTCCCCCTGTACCCTGCAAAGTCCTCAATGCGTGACATATCCCCACTGCGAGGTGGTGTTTTGTGGATTATAAAATGCCTTCACTCAGAAGTCCTCATTTTAATTGCATCTACTCATGGAAAGGGTAGCTTGGGAAATTCCTAACATCAAACATACTGAAATGGAGAGAAAGGAAATAAAACATATAGAACAAAATTCAAACTCCTTTTATAGAATTTTGCTCAAGGGCCATTCAGAATAAAGGAAACTCTGTTCATACACAAATGAAAATACATTTTCATCTCAGGTTTTTATCCAGGCAGTTTGCATTGTTTGGATGCTTTTACAGCCTTCCCAACTTCATTCATCAGGTTAATATCTATATATCTTTCAGCTCTCACCTAGAATAGTATTTCTTGAGCAGAGCCTTCCCTGGCTTAGGCCTTCTAGTGTTCTCTCTCATCGGACACTGTAACTTTCCATTGTCTCTGTCTTCTGTAAGATTCTTGAAGTCAGGGAGCAAATGGTAATTCCTGCACCCAGCACAGTGCCTGACATAGCAGGGATAACACTGTGAAGGTGCTAATAAGCTGGCAGTGCATTCTGTTTACTCTCGTGAAGTGAGGTCAAGCGAGGTCAACCTCTATAATCACATTACCAATCACGGTTCCAGGCTTTGGACTGACTCTCTTGAACTTGTAGTCTCCCATTGTTCCCAAGAGATGTCAGAGGCGTTTTTTCAATTCACTTACTCTCTTCAAAATATTACTTCTTCCCCTGTTATTATTTCTTGAAATATCTCAAGAAATTTGAAAGTATTTGAAAGCATTCAACCATTTGTTCTTCTTACAGGTTTTTAGTTTTTCTCTGTATGATGGAAGCACGGAGTGTAGAGACTCTCATAGAGCGTTATTCTGACGCCCACACAATTTGATCCCCTAGAGTAAACACTTGCTAACCCTCACTTCATATGTAAGCGTCAGAGCAAGGTGGAGCCCCTAGTGTTGAGCAGGGACATAGACAGACAGCTTTGTCCTTGGCACAGTTTCCAGGAAGGTGCAGGTGACTAGAATGTGCATCTCTGTCCCACTGCAGCTTTTCTGTTTGAGGAAAGGGATGGATGGAGTCTCAGGGAATGCAGGATACAACTCACGGCTGTATTTCCCTTGAGAGGCTCTCACCTTCCTTGCTGTAGCACACATGGGGTATGTGTGCAGCCAGACTTTCTGTGCATTCACTGCTAAGAATATGGATTTAAAATACCTTCAGGAACATCATTTTAGACATTTCAACCTACTTCAGGCTTGAGATCCAAGCATATGATTAGAACGCAGAGATGATAAAGGACTGGATATCCACCACAAACAGTGTCTGCATTCTGCTGCTACCCTGGGCTGTTCCAGGGAGGATTGGCACAGATCCGAGAGAAATTATCTCATATTTAGGTTACTACGACCAATGTCTTCTTTTCAGTTTAACTACTTTTTATGAAGTTTCTTATGATTAGATTCATGCAGAACGTGAAACAAAAGTTAAAGCCAGGGGAAGATCCAAGATGGCAGTGTCAGTAGTCTTCTTTGTCTCTCCCCCTTTGAATCTACAACTAATTGGACATTCATCACTTAACAAACGATATCCATATAGCATCTCTAGGACGCCTGAGAGACCCATGCTGCTATACATCGGAAGGCGGATGGACTTCCCTCTGGGAGGAGGTGGAGATAGGTGAAAACTCTCCTACCCCGACCCCCGAACAGCCTAGTACCTGCAAGCAGCTTTCTTCCAGTGGATGCCCCCAGAACATCGCCACACAACAAGGGCAGGAGGGAGTGCACACCAGAGGAGTGACGGTGGAAACAGGTGACCGGAGCCCTACCTAAGCCCCCCGCAATTACACCTAAGCCCAGAGGGAAGCTCCAGAGTTACACACCTGAGGTGGCAGGGAAAACCCCTACCCACCATTAGCGGAGAGGCCCCGTCTAGCATCCACAATGCCGGGAGGCTCCTGGAGAGAATCCCAAACAGTGCAGCAGCCCACCAGCTGATGCTGCCGGCTCCACTGACCGGGCTTTCGCCTGGGAGTGGCTCGGGACTACCGGAGATCTCCTGGGAGAGGACTGGGGCTGGGTGGAGCTCCAGCGGCCAGCTCCGCGGCCCAGGGGGGAAACTCCACAGTTCTGTCTGGGCAGCAGGCAAAGTCTCTACCTGCCATTAGCGGAGAGGCCCTGCCCAGCATTCACAATACCAGGAGGTTCCCGAAGAGGAGAATCCCAGGCAGGGCAGCAGCCGGCCAGCTGCCACTGAACACAAGGTCTCCGGTTATCCCCTAGACAGAGCAAGGGGCTCCCCGAGATCCTAGGCGAGAGGACTGGGGCTGGGTGGAGTTCCAGTGACCCAGCTCGGTGGCCCAGGGGGAAACTCTACAGTCTCACAGCAGCCTCAGTGATAGCCTCTGCACAGCACTAGTAGAGAGCACCCACCCAGCAACCACAAGGCTGGAAGACCCTGGGACAAAAGTAGCATAGCTAGGTGAGCTAACCACAGACTGCAGAAGATGCCCGTAGCTCTGCTGTGACCCATAGTGGACAAGTGAGATTTTGTGGGTGCCAACAGTGACAGAGCTGCAAATATAAGTGATCCTGCCCCTGGCCACTGGGAAAGCCCATAACACCACTGCAGACCCTAAGGAGGGAGCACGTCTAGGTGGTCTGCAACAGTAGGCACCAGCAGCCTGAAGCCCCCTTGTGACGGCCCCCACAGCTGAAGAGGGAACCCACAGGATCACTGTGACTGCGAGGAGGGGCCCAGGCCCAGTTAGCAACAGCTGATAGGGTCCCTGGTTGGTGCAGTATAAACAGCTGTCCTCCCACCACACCAGTAGAAACAAGTGGAAGCAGTAACTGAACTCTATCTCTATGTGGAGGCACAAATATACACCATCAAGCAATATGAAAAAATATATTAAATCTCCAGAACAGAAGGAAAATGACAAACACATGGAAAACAATCCCAAAGACAATGAAATATATAACCTAAATGATGATGATTTCAAAACAGCCATCATTAAAAAACTCAGTGAGTTAAAAGAGAATTCAGATAGACAACTCAACGAGTTCAGGAGCTATGTCACAAAAGAGTTAGATACTATAAAGAAGAACCAAACAGAAATACTGGAAATGAAGAGCACAATAGAGGAGATTAAGAAAAATCTAGATGCACTGAAAAGTAGGGCCAATAATATGGAGGAAAGAATCAGCAATTTGGAAGATAGGAACCTAGAAATGCTGCAGGCAGAGGAGGAGAGAGAACTAAGACTAAAAAGAAATGAAGAAACTCTCCAAGAATTATCTGATGCAATTAGGAGATGCAACCTAAGGATTATAGGTATACCAGAGGAAGAAGAGAGGGAGAAGGGGGCAGAAAGCCTATTCAAAGAAATAATGGCTGAGAACTTCCCAAACCTGGGGAGAGAGATGGAACTTCATGTGACAGAAGCCAATAGATCTCCAAACTTTATCAATGCAAGTAGACCAACCCCAAGGCATATAGTAGTGAAGCTAGCAAAAGTCAACAACAAGGAGAGAATACTAAGGGCAGCCAGGCAGAAGAAATTAACCTACAAAGGAACCCACATCAGGCTATCAGCAGATTTATCAGCAGAAACTTTACAGACTAGAAGAGAGTGGAATGATATATTCGAAAATCTGAAGGACAAAAACCTGCAGCCGAGAACTCTCTACCCAGCGAAAATATCCTTCAAATACGATGGAGAAATAAAAACTTTCCCAGATAAACAAAAATTAAGGGAGTTCATTGCCACAAAACCTCCTCTTCAAGAAATGCTCAGGAAAACCCCCATTCCTGAAAAATCCAAAAAAGGAAAGGGGCTACAAAACCAAGAGCAAAGGAGATAAGTAGAAGGACAACAACAGAGAATAGCAGCTCTCCATCAGAACAGACTAAACCATGGGACTAGAAACAAAGGAAATTGAAGAGAACTGGAAAACAAGACATAAAATGGAAGCGGTAGGCCCCCACATTTCAATAATCACTCTAAATGTAAATGGATTGAACTCTCCAATCAAAAGACACAGAGCAGCAGGATGGATCAAAGAACAAGACCGAACAATATGCTGCCTCCAGGAAACACACTTCAGCCCCAAAGACAGACACAGACTCTGAGTGAAGGGATGGAAGACAATACTCCAAGCTAATAATGAACAAAAGAAAGCAGGTGTCACTATACTAATATCAGACAAAGTCGACTTCAAAGCAAAGCAGATAAAGAAAGACAAAGAGGGACAGTATATAATGATAAAAGGGACTCTCCACCAAGAAGATATAACACTTATAAATATATACGCACCCAACACAGGAGCACCAAAATTTGTAAAGCAACTCTTAACAGAACTAAAAGAAGACATCAACAACAATACAATAATAGTAGGGGACCTCAACACCCCATTAACACCAATGGATAGAACATCCAGACAGAAAATCAACAAGGAAATTATAGAATTAAATGAAAAATTAGACCAGATGGACCTAATAGATATATATAGAACACTTCATCCAAACACAGCAGGCTACACATTCTTCTCAAGTGCGCATGGAACATTCTCAAGAATAGACCATATTTTGGAAACAAAGCAAGCATCAATAAATACAAGAGAGTTGAAATAATATCAAGCATCTTTTCTGATCATAATGGTATGAAACTAGAAATCAACTACAAGAACAAAGCAGAGAAGGTGCAAAAATGTGGAGACTAAACAACATGCTACTGAACAAACAATGGATTATTGAAGAAATTAAAGAAGACATCAAATATTATCAGGAGACAAATGAAAATGAGAACACGTCATACCAAATCATTTGGGATGCAGCAAAAGCAGTCCTAAGAGGGAAATTCATTGCAATACAGGCTCACCTCACTAAACAAGAAAAAGCTCACATAAGCAACCTCAAACGACAACTAACAGAATTAGAAAAAGAAGAACAAACAAAGCCCAGAGTCAGTAGAAGGAGGGAAATAATAAAAATAAGAGCAGAAATAAACGATATTGAAACAAAAAAGACAGTAGAAAGGATCAAAGAAACAAAGAGTTGGTTCTTCAAAAAAATTAACAAAATCGACAAACCCTTAGCCAGACTCACCAAGAAAAGAAGAGAGAAATCTCAAATAAATAAAATTAGGAATGAGAGAGGAGAAATCACAACAGATACCAAAGAAATACAAGGGATCATAAGAGAATACTATGAAAAACTATATGCCAACAAATTGAACAACCTAGAAGAAATGGACAAATTCCTGGACTCTTACAACCTCCCCAAACTGAACCAGGAAGAAATGGAGAATCTGAATAGGCCAATCACAAGTAAAGAAATAGAAACAGTTATCAAAAACCTCCCCAAAAATAAGAGTCCAGGACCAGATGGCTTCTCTGGAGACTTATACCAAACATTCAAAGAAGATTTAATACCTATCCTTCTCAAACTATTCCAGAAAATAGAGGAAGATGGAGTACTCCCTAACACATTCTATGAAGCCAACATCACTCTGATCCCCAAACCTGACAAGGACAACGCAAAGAAGGAGAACTACAGGCCGATATCACTGATGAACATAGATGCAAAAATCCTCAACGAAATTCTGGCAAACCGAATACAGTAATACATCAAAAAGATTATACACCATGATCAAGTGGGATTTATACCAGGGACACAGGAATGGTTCAACATCCACAAGTCAATCAACGTGATACACTACATTAACAAAATGAGAAACAAAAACCACATGATCATCTCAATAGATGCAGAGAAAGCATTCGACAAGATCCAACACCCATTTATGATAAAAACCCTCAATAAAATGGGTATAGAAGGAAAGTACCTCAACATAATAAAGGCCATATATGACAAACCCACAGCCAACATCATACTCAATGGACAAAAACTGAAAGCCATCCCTCTGAGGACAGGAACAAGACAAGGGTGCCCACTTTCACCACTCCTATTCAACATAGTACTGGAGGTGTTGGCCAGAGCAATTCGGCAGGAAAAAGAAATAAAAGGAATCCAAATAGGCAATGAAGAAGTAAAACTCTCAGTGTTTGCAGACGACATGATCTTATATATAGAAAACCCCAAAGAATCCATAGGAAAACTATTAGAAACAATCAACAGCTACAGCAAAGTTGCAGGGCATAAAATCAACATACATAAATCAGTAGCATTTCTATACACTAACAATGAACCAACAGAAAAAGAACTCAAGAACTCAATCCCATTCACAATCGCAACAAAAAGAATAAAATACCTTGGGATAAATTTAACCAAGGAAGTGAAAGATTTATACAATGAAAACTACAAGACTTTCTTGAAAGAAATTGACGACGACATAAAGAGATGGAAAGACATTCCATGCACATGGATTGGAAGAATAAACATAGTTAAAACGTCCATACTACCTAAAGCAATCTACAGATTCAACACTACCCCAATCAGAATCCCAAGGACATTCTTTACAGAAATTGAACAAAGAATCCTAAAATTCACATGGGGCAGCAAAAGACTGCGAATTGCTAAAGCAATCCTGAGTAAGAAAAACAAATCCGGAGGCATCACAATCCCCAACTTCAAAACATACTACAAAGCTATAGTGATCAAAACAGCATGGTACTGGTACAAAAACAGGTCCACAGATCAATGGAACAGAATTGAAAGCCCAGAGATAAAACCACACATCTATGGACAGCTAATATTTGACAAAGGAGCTGAGGGCCTACAATGGAGAAAAGAAAGTCTCTTTAACAAATGTTGCTGGGAAAACTGGACAGCCACATGTAAAAGAAGGAAAATTGACCATTCTTTTTCAGCATTCACAAAAATAAACTCAAAATGGATCAAAGACCTAAAGATTAGGCCTGAAACAATAAGTCTTCTAGAAGAGAATATAGGCAGTACACTCTTTGACATCAGTTTCAAAAGAATTTTTTGGACACTGTAACTCCTCAGATGAGGGAAACACTAGAAAGAATAAACAAATGGGACTCCATCAGACTAAAGAGCTTCTTCAAGGCAAGGGAAAACAGGATTGAAACAAAAAAACAGCCCACTAACTGGGAAAAAATATTTACAAGCTACTTATCCAACAAAGGATTAATCTCCATAATATACAAAGAACTCACACAGCTTAACAACAAAAAAACAAACAACCCGATCAAAAAACGGGCAGAGGACATGAACAGACATTTCTCCAAAGAAGATATAAGTATGGCCAATAGACACATGAAAAGATCTTCATCATCACTAATCATCAGGGAAATGCAAATCAAAACTACGCTAAGATATCACCTTACACCCGTTAGATTGGCAAAAATAAACAAAACCAAGAGTGACAAATGTTGGAGAGGTTGTGGAGAAAAAGGAACCCTCATACACTGGTGGTAGGAATGCAAACTAGTGCAGCCACTGTGGAAAACAGTATGGAGATTTCTCACAAAGTTAAAAATAGAAATACCCTACGATCCAGCCATCGCACTACTGGGTATCTATCCTAAGAACCTGAAATCAGCAATCCCAAGCGTCCCATGCACCCCTATGTTCATCGCAGCATTATTTACAATAGCCAAGACGTGGAATCAACCTAAATGCTCAGAAGCTGATGATTGGATAAAGAAGATGTGGTATATATGTACAATGGAATACTACTCAGCCATAAAAAAGTACCAAATTGTTCCATTCGCATCAACATGGATGGACCTTGAGGGTATTATGTTAAGTGAAATAAGCCACACAGAGAAAGACGAACTCTATATGACTCCACTTATAGGTGGAAGTTAACGTATAGACAAGGAGAACCGATCAGTGGTTACCAGGGAAAAGGGGGGGGTGGGGGGAGGGCACAAAGGGTGAAGTGGTGTACCCACAACATTACTAACAATAATGTGCAACTGAAATCTCACAAGGTTATAATCTCTCATAATCTTAATAAAAAAAATGTTAAAGCCAAACCCACAGTGTCAACACAAGAACCTAGAATGGGAAGATGCTGCTCATTTCAGTAATCTAAAATATAAACGTGAGGGCAGATTGTCAGCACACCACTGCTCCCTCTGTTGGCTCAACAGCACGCACAGTCCATGAAACCAATTTTATTAAAACCAATCATCTGAGGGCTGGCCAGGTGGCCCAGTGGTTAAGTTCACATGCTCTGCTTTAGCAGCCTGGGGTTCACAGGTTCAGATCATCAAGCCACACTGTGGAAGCATCCCACATACAAAATAGAGGAAGACTCGCACAGATGTTAGCCCAGGGACAATTTTCCTCAAGCAAAAAGAGGAAGATTGGCAATGGATGTTAGCTCAGGGCCAATCTTCTTCACCAAAACAAAAAAGTTATCTTTCATAGGGTGCAAAATCCAGACAGATTATAGACCCTTTCATGTGATGAGTGGATAGATCTTACAATTATTATCTTGACCCTTTTAGCCTAACAGTGGTGAGTTACTTGCACTGTGATAGATATTGTGTCTGAATATTTATGACAAAACTGTTCTAGATCCTTCAATATCAGGCATTTTTCACATCTTTTTTGGTAATTATCTAAATGTATGAATGGTCTTCTGAAAATATTATAGCTAAGCCCCAAAATAATATCCTGTTCCAAGAGTAAATAAAACATAAAGTGATATTTTTTGATGTAGGAAAGAAAGATTATTTGATTAATAGTCAATATTCATAGCAATGTTCTGTTTTACATGTTTTTGGCAATATTTACACATAACCTAAATGGCCTAATATATTTTTAAGTGTGTGTAAAGCTCATATTCTTCTGAGTATACTAGTTGCCATAAGATGTCTGAACCTCTTTGACAAGGACAAATAGGATGTCAATATAAAATAAATGACATCATTGCAAGGCAGTGCCAGTCAGCTCAGGTCATCAAATGTTCAGTCTGCTTTGTAACAGGAGAAAAACGAAAGACTCGGGGTAATAGCAGTTCAATAATCACATCAAGTACGTGTTTTGGTCATTTTCTTGGGGCCTATAGACTGGCATATGATTAACCACTTCCTAATATCATGTTCAATCTGAAACTTTAATTAATTTTACTGAAGAAATGCACACTTGAGGCTGAACACCTCAGTTCTCCAGTGTCCATCAGACCCCTCTGACAACTGAAAAAATAAAATAAATCAACAGATGCTATAACTTTTCATCTCAAGGAACAAAATAAAACAGGCTTAGGGAAATTGTGGGCACAGTCTGAGGAAACAACAGAAATTTGCAGAACAAAGTCCAAACTACTAGAAATTGAGAGGGTTCCTCTTACACAGGGTTCTTATTAATAGGAAGCGGGATCTTATAGGAATGAAAACTGGTGTCTGTACCATTTCAGGACATTCGTAGCCAGTGCCATAAGAAGTATGTTTTCTTATGAAATGGTTATGTCATATCTAGGACAATCAACCCTAAGTGCAGAGAAAGGCTTAATCTTAGATTAATTTCAAGCACATAATGAAGACTTTTCTAGTTGTGAAAACTGACGTTAGTGGAGTTAAAACTGACTTTTAAGGGGCTGGCCCCGTGGCCGAGTGGTTAAGTTTGCGTGCTCTGCTGCAGGCGGCCCAGTGTTTCGTTGGTTCGAATCCTGGGCGCGGACATGGCACTGCTCATCAAACCACGCTGAGGCAGTGTCCCACATGCCACAACTAGAAGGACCCACAACGAAGAAGATACAACTATGTACTGGGGGGCTTTGGGGAGAAAAAGGAAAAAAAATAAAATCTTTAAAACTGACTTTTAAAATGGAGTCAGAGGGGCCTGTCCAGAGAAACTGCTTCGCTATCCTGAATCTTGGGCTGGGCTAAACCTTTGGACTGGACCAAAGTGACTATTGTTTTACAAGCAATTGTTCGAGAAGTTAGCAGGAGAATGGACATCTTGATCACAAAGACTGAAGACTGTGGTCTTTCTGAGGATCGAATCAATAGTCAACCAACATTTAGACAAGACTAGCTTCTGCCTCCAACTCCAGTTAAAATTCTTTGTAATACAACTTCCCTTCCTTCTTTCCTTTTAAAAACCCCTGACTTTTACCCCCTAGTGGAACACTATTTGAGTTTCTACCTGAATCTGTGCTCCCAAATTGCAATTCTTTGATCTCAAATAAATGTGTTGACTCTTAAACTGTTTTCTGTTTTTGTAGGTCAATATATGGCATCAGGAAGAGAGACCTTCATGTGTTTGCACTGCCTGGCTCACAGCAGCTCATGGCTGGTGCTGCCTATTGGTAACCAGTCAAATTCTGTCTTTTGTGTCATTTGTCCAACCAGCTGTAGGCAGGAGTCAAAAGCACAGGTAACAACCTGGAGCTTGCCACACCTGGGGCATCTCTTTGTCTGGTCATGCTTTAACATGGGAATTTCATTTTCTGTGAGTTCCTGAGAAGTTTCTCCCTCGGGAACTCCAGCTGGATTTATGTTTAAGAATTACGGTCCTTTGGCTTATAAATTTTTGTTTCAGAGGACCAATAACACAAAAGATATTTAAAATTACAGTGGCCAATTTAGGGCTCATTTGAGCTTCTAAAACTTGTCTTTGTATGCACTCAACTTCAGAACCACAAAACACACAAATTGAATGCAATCACTAATTTCTAAAGAGTCAAGCATGCTACATTCTAGCACATCTGCTTAAAACTATGGTCCTGGAAGCTGTAAATATTTACAAGAACAGAATAACCTTCCTAAGCTTGTTTTGTGTCCTGAGAGATTGGTTTGGTAACCATTAGATTGGGGACCCCAAAATATGTTTGGACAAAAATATGGCTTGCACTCCGTTTGTGGTCAGAGGTAGCCGGACAGAAATGTAGGTTAAACTGCATTTGCAGCTCGGGTCCTCCCAAACTGCTGCCAGCCTCAGGGGAATTACACTGACTATTAGAAGAAACTTTCCAATTAGTAAGAGCATTTAGAAAGTGTACTTATAAACAAAGACGTCAAAATTCCAAAATACCTTCATCGACAGTTTCATTGCAAAAGGATAATGAAAATTAAAGATATAAAAGGTATCTAAGAAGAAACACTATACAACTGTAAACAAAAGTCCATTAAGTTAATGGCTTTATAAACACCCCAATATCTACCTTTGAAGGAGGGCCCCCATATGGGCCACTCCCAGAATTAATGAGAGATTTTCTGGTAAACTACTGCATTAGTCCCTTAAACAGCCAAGGGGAATCTAAAATAAAAAATTAGTGGACTTGTTTAATACTGCCAGGAATATTTCGCTTGTCCTGGCTGAAACCTGACAAAACATTTGAAAGGCTTTAGTAAATTGCGATCAGAAATTTGGCCAAATTGGAAGCTGATATCCAGAGCCTGATAGAAATCTTTCTTTTCTAGGCTTTCCCCCAACTAAGATAAAATAAAGCTATGTACCCAGAGGGAAAGAAACAAATTAAGGATAATGTAATTGGATAGGTATGTCAGTCCTTTGATAAGCAGCTACTAATCTCCCTATTTATCTAAAAAAATTGGTAACCTTTCTGGGAACTCTTATCTAGACCACTCCTGACTCCTAAGACTGAAGGAGAAAAAAGGGGAAAAGAAGCTTTTGGAGACACAGACTGCTATGGAAGCACCCCATCTGTAGGTGGGGGTATTGGATCCCCAGGAAGCCATGGAAGGACACAAGCAGATGCCTTCCCTCTCCCCAGTGGCAGTGATCTAGGTCACAGGTCCTCACACAGCAGCTGGTAGTGTGCAACTGGAACAGGAGAAGGGGGCGGGGCAGGCAGGCCTGAAAGTGAACACTTTTGCTTTAGGAGTTACAGCCCAGCCCCAAAGAATGCTCCACACTGAGTGACATGGCTCAGTCACTGCATGGGCATCCCCACTAAGTTCAGCAGCCCAGGCGAACCACCTGTGAGTGCAGAGCAGGCCCACATACATGAGAGAAAGCACCCCTCCCCTCCTTCCTAGAGCACCAGCTTAGCCAGTCCTTGGCCAAGCCAGCAGTTCCACACCAGAGTGCCTGTGTGTGTGTGTGTGTGTGTGTGTGTGTGTGATCCACCAAGCAGCTACGGACAGCAGGCAAAAGCAGACGAGCTCTATCAGCACAACTTCCAGCAGATGTGGTGAGTTCAGAAAACACAGCTCCTGCCACACTCTAACCAGAGGTGGCAGGTGGAATCTGCCGCCTGATACTACTGTAAATGCCTCTGTGCAGGGTCACTTCATCAAACACCATGAAGAACTACGGTAAGACTTAAGAGCAGAAGGAAAATGACAAGTCTCTAGAAACCAATCCTGAAGTCACAGAAATTTACAATCTAAATGTCAAAATTCAAAATAGTGTCATAAACAAACTCAATAAGTTACAAGAAAATTTAGAAAGACAGTTCAATGAACTCAGGAATAAAATTAATGAGCAGAAGGAATTCTTCACAAAAGAGATCGAAACAGAGCTGATGTTATGGAGGATGGAATTAGTAATTTAGAGGACAGAAATAGAAATGCTTCAGGCAGGGGGGAGAGAGAAATAAGACTTAAAAACAATAAAGAAATTCTTTGAGAAATATCTGATTCAATTAGGAAATGCAACATAAGGATTATGGGCATTCCAGAAGAAGAAGAGATGGACAAAGGAGCAGAGAGGTTGTTCAAAGAAATAATAGCTGAGAACTTCCCAAACCTGGAGAAGGAACTGGACTTACAAGTATATTAAATAGACAGAATTCCTAATTACATCAATGCAAAAAGAACTTCTCCAAGGCATATGATAGTAAAACTGGCAAAAGTCAATGACAAAGAAAAATTATTAAGGACAGCAAGGCAGAGGAGAGTAATCTACAAAGGAACCTGTATCAGGCTTTCAGTGGATTTCTCAGCAGAAAACTTACAGGCTAAGATATATTGGAATGATATATCCAAAATACTGAAAGACAAAAACTTTCAACCAAGAATACTCTATCCATTGAATGTATCCTTCAGATACAATGGAGAAATAAATGCTTTCCCAGATAAACAAAAGCTGAGGGAGTTCATCACCACTAGATCTCCCTTACAAGAAATAATCAAGGATGCCTTCACACCTGAAACAAAAAGGCAAAGGTTTACAAAGCCTTGAGCAAGGAGAAAAATAGACAGGCAAAATCAGAAAACTGCAGCTCTCTATCAGAACAAGTTGGCAAACACATAATTAACATAGAATATAAAGAGCAGGAAAACATCAAAAATAACTATGAATAGTTCATTTTAGTCACAAACTGACAACATAAAGCAGAATAATTTGTGACAATGATAACTTAGAAGGGGAAGAGGAAAGGAGTGGAACCTGGGTAGGCTAATGGAGATAAGAGGCTATCAGAAACTGGACTATCTCAACGGTGAGATCTTTTATACAAACCTCATGATAACCACTAAGCAAAAACTCAGAGCAGAGACACAAATCATAAATAAAGAGAAAAACTGAGAAAATCATCACAGAAAACCACCAAACTGAAATGGCAGTCTGAAATACAATGGAAGAGAAATGAGGGAAATATAAAACAGCTGGAAAACAAAAGATAAAATGACAGTCTTAAGTCATCATCTATTAATAATCACTCTAAATGTACATGGATTGAATTCTCCAATCAAAAGACACAAAGTTCTGGATGGATTAAAAAAACAAGACCCAACAATAGCCGCCTCCAGGAAATACATCTCAGCTCTAAAGACAAACATAGGCTCAGAGTGAAGGGATGGAAGATATCAGACTTAATTTCTTCCTCAAAGGGAGCTTATAATTTAAAGTAAGAGACAGATAGACAATCTCTCATGAACACACATACACATACCATCCTGTGCCAAATGCTACAAAGGAAAAACAGTTGATGCTATCAGAACAGATAATACAGGGAACCTGTCTAATCTGGGCGGGGATGGGTGATGTCTAGGAAGAAGGGATATCTTAGCTCTGTGAAGAAGTAATATTTAAACTGGACTGTGGAGACTGTGTAAGGATTAACTAGGAACAGGAGGGAAGACCACTCTCTCGGGGAGGGCTCAGCATGTGCACAGATCTTGAGCAGAAGTGAAGAGAACAAAGAGGGGTGTGGATCGAGAGGATCTGGGAAGCCAGTGGAGGTCAGATCCTACAGGGCTTGTGGGGCCATGTTTAGTATTTGAGACTATCTTTAGAACAATGGATGTCAATGAGCAGGAGAGTTACATGACAAATTCGTGTCCTTAAACAGAAATATCGTACCTAGCAAAATAAAAAGTTAATAAAATTTATGCTTACTCTTTATATTTTCTCCTTCCATCAATCTCATTCCACGTCTGTGCAATCAAGAAGGCTTGAACTATATTCTAGTACCAGAGTTTTTAGACACAAAGATCTGTCTTCGAGGGTGGTCTGCTTTAGTGATCTACAGACACTCAAGCATTCATTCATGACAGAAAGGTGCCAGTAGGGATCTGATGCTCTCAGTAGGTTGAAAAAGTCAACGATTGTATGACATTCTCTAGGAATCAGTTTTATCAACTTGACAGTGGCAGAAGCAGAGTGGAGCAGCTTACAGTGTTACAATACTCGGGGTCACAACTAATAAAAGATAGAGAGGGTTTGTGTGCCTCCTGTGCCTGTGTCATCACTGCCAAGCAGATGAGCAATTTTGGTCAAACTGGCCAACAGTGAACAAGGAAATCGCAAGAAAAATGTCTGGACTTGGACACTGAAAGAGTCTGGCCTGGACTCAGGAGATGTTGAGGGGTGACATGAGAAAGCAATGAGGTTCCTCCGATGGACCAGGGCAAGAAGACCAATCACTCCAAACCTGCTTCTCTCCCGAAGGGCCTCTGTATCTATTTTTCCCTTCCATCTCTCTGATTATTTCCCTTCTCTCATTTTTCCTCTCTTTCTCTGTTTGTCTCACACTTCATTTTTCAATTTATTCTCCCCATCTCTCCTCTCCATCACTCCTTTCATTTTTTCTCTTTTTCGTAATTGACGATCATATGCAACAGAGGTACTTTGAGATATTTGCTATACTGTATTTATTAAAAATGAGTTTTATGATTTCTACACACAGTTTATAATTTATCTAAAACTACACAACCACATAGTTAAAATCAATTATAAATTGCTGTATTTGCACAAAATCATTTTTCTCAGATGTCAAGGGTCCATTTCACAATAACAAAAACTCGATTAACACTGTCCTGTATTTAGAGGGACTGGTTTTAATCAGTATCCAAGCAGTAGGTGAGTGATGGTGTTGACTGATGAATCCTTAGCGGAAACAAGTTGACCAAGAGTTATTGAGAAATTACACTGATCATATTAATAGTAGTGAATATCTAAAAAGTGCTGGGTTTAGGATTTTGCATGAGTTAGCCTCATTAAATGCTCACAATAATCTCACAGTAGAGAAACTGGCATGTTACAACTTGATAAAATGGGAAGCTGAAGTTACCAAGGTCAAATGAACTGCCTAAGGTTCTGAATAGGCATTTGGAGAGCTGGGGTTCAAACCCAGGTAGTCTTACACCAAAACTAGAGCCAAACTTCTTTGCTAATCTGGCCAACTCCTACATATCTAATGTTGCATCAACTTTGCAAAACAGTGAGTGGTAGTAAGTTGCAGATAAAAAAATACTCTCAATTTATAAATTAAATTGGACTTTCTTTAGGTAACTATAGTATTCATTCCTAAAACAATCTTTCTCTACTTCACTTTTTTTTTTTTTGAGGAAGATTAGCCCTGAGCTAACTACTGCCAATCCTCCTCTTTTTGCTGAGGAAGACTGGCCCTGAGCTAACATCCGGGCCCATCTTCCTCTACTTTATGTGTAGGATGCCTACCACAGCATGGCTTTTGCCAAGCGGTGCCATGTCCGCACCAGGGATCTGAACCGGTGAATCCTGGGCTGCTGAGAAGCGGAACGTGCAAACTTAACTGCTGCGCCACCAGGCCGGCCCCTACTTCACTTTAGTTTCATTAGCAATAAATAATGTCTTTGTAAATTGATATAAAAACTGTGAAACATAAAATTATAGCCCCCCCAATTTTTTTTTTAATTAAAGAAATGATTTGAAAATAGATGCTGAAAGCAAAGCAACATTCAAATCTGATTTTGCATCATCACATTTCTTTGGAATTTCCTAAATATGCAAAGTTGTTGTAAATCTTTTTTGAACGTATTTGTAGTGAGTATAACATTATTTGTAGTAAGCAGAACCTGCTCCTGGTGATGTGTTTGCTCGTTTATTTTTTATTGTCCTGCTGTTAGCATAAGGTGTGTTGTTAGTTTACATAATTGGTAAATTGTCAGGAGTGAGGCCAGTTCTCATTCAGAAATTGCCAAACCGTCTAAACTGGCAAGGGGGTTTTCAGGTTTCTGAAAGTGTCAGTATGTTGAAGATTGGCTGCTGTCCAATGCCCCTGCAGACGTTGGATTAGAATAACCAATATGCCTGGAAAGAATTACAGGCTCTGTTGTGAGAAATCTTGTGAGCCTGCAGGCTGAAAAAGGTCTGGGTCTTTGATCTCTTCTTCTTACCAGCAGGTGGGCTGGCCCACGATGGCTCCTGCTGCTGGAAGACAGTGAACTCTCACTTTGCCATTCATTTTGGGTCTTTCCTATCTCTAGATGGCATTATTCTCTGGGTTTTCACATATCTACCACAATGCGGAAGACATACCAAGAAGTAAAGGGAAATCACAAAATTCAAGGTCGGAATACTCTGAGTCTAATTCTCTTCAGGGGTTTGTGAACACCAGTGAGCTGGTCCTATAATTGTTTTGGTTCTCAGTTACCACATTTGTAAAACAGAGCTTGCAGGAGAAGCATCAGAGCAAAGACTAAATGAAATATGCCTCACTACGAATCCTCCCATCACTTGAAAAAAAGGATTGGAGACATATAATATAAAATAAACACGCAATAGATCAGAACAGCCATTGGTCAAGTCGTCTTACAAAAATAGAATGGCTATAGGATGAAGATCCAATGAAATATTAAGTAGTCTATAGATGTAACGTGTCCTCAGAAAGAGATTTCAAGGCTATAGAAAAAGAGAAAAGGAAAGAAATCACAGAGGCACGCCTTGAAAAGCTGTGCATTTTTACAGGTGGGTGGGAGAAGTGATTTAAAGTGTATGAATCATTCCCTATTTTCTACCTCAAATATCTGGTTTGAAATAAGCAGTTTGAACTTGAAATGGTCTGTGTGTAGCTCTGTGCCACATTCAACAGGAGGAGTTGCTCTGCCAGGCGATTGCAGAAATTTTGGGGTCTACCTGATTGGACTCTGTAAACTTGCTTACCCAGAAAGAAAGTCCTAACAGGCCAGTGTGGATGTTTGGTCTTTTATCTCATTTAAAAAAACTGTTCTCAATAGAAGCCAAAGATGAGGGCATGTTATGAATACAACCAAGTACTGAGAATTATTATTATTTTTTTTTACTGGGGAAGACTCACCCTGAGCTGACATCTGTTGCCAATCTTCCTCTCTTTTTTCTCCCCAAAGCCCCAGTACACAGTTGTATATCCTACTTGTAAGTCCTTCTAGTTTTTCTATGTGAGCTGCCACCACAGCATGGCTACTGAGAGGCATGTGGTGTGGTTCTGCACCCAGGAACCAAACCCAGGCCTCCAAAGCGGAGTGCACCGAACTTCAACGACTAGGCCATGAGGGCTGGCTCTCATTTTAAATTATTGTTGAAAATTTAGATTTATCCATCAGTGTTTGGGTTAGCCCCAGTCAGCATCTTGAAGCCCAATGACACATTACTAAAGTGGCAGAGAAAGGATAATACCAGGCACATAGCAGACGCTTTATAAATGTTCATTGAATGAATAAGTGACTTAATCTAGTTTATTAGATTAAACGAAGGCGATAGAATATGGCTGCTAAAAAGAAAAATCTTTACAGCAGTGATTTTTCCTAAAGTGAGACAAAGTATTTTAAAGGAAGGAATTAAAGGCTTACAGGTCAGAATTTTTAATGTGAGAATATTCTTTTTTCTATGTGAACGATCTACAAACATATCCACTCCTAAAAATATTTTCTGATTGAACAATTTACAGCTGGAAAATAATGGTGAAAAAAATGAGCATTTCTTCTAAAATAAACCTCTAACCCTTTCTTTTCTTCTTTCTCTTTCTTTTTATAAAAATGAAGTATTATTTATCTATTTCTCTCCTATGTTTTCTCTTAGAAGAAGGAAGCAAAATTTGTTAACACCAAACTCCAGATGCACTATTAAATAACTCTTCACACCTAAATATGTCCCAAGGTTTTTCTTCCATATTGTTATGTTTCTGCATTCATTTTTCATGAAAACAAGATTTCAAGCACAAAGCATTCTGTTAATGAGCTCGGAATGTCAGTACCTTAAGCCAACAGAAATAACTTCTGCCTAAATATTATATTATAGTAACAGGGACAAAATCACAATCTAACTACTAAAGTATTAAAATCGTAAATTCTTTGTTATGTTTCCATGTTTATCTAAGACTCCTTGGAATTTTCACTATTGCAATTCATTCATGACATGAGGCAAAAGGAGTTAAATAAGATTATTTCATTATTTATTGTGTTCTAACGAAAATAAATTGGTAAATAATTAAATTCTGTGTCTTATGTGGCAGCCCAGGGTTTTTATTTTGCTTTCCTGGCCTGGGCACCTGCCAAACTAAGATGAAAGAAGGGACTTGTTTTAAATTCAACTCACAGTGGAGAAATGAGAGGCTCTTTTAGCATGAAAATTTACAATAATTACTTAAGAAAGAGCTATCTTTTACAGAGTAAAACAGATTCTGTAGAGACTGAACTTGGAGTCAGGCTGGTGAGCATGGCCACTGCCACTTTCCCTCCTCTCTTGACCACCAACAAACTAGAAACCATGGGATGAGTGGTGGTGGGGCGCTGGCGCCAGGAACCTGTGGGAAAGGCGTGAAGGGAGGGGATGTTCACCAGACAGACTTAGCTCCCTCATGACACTGGAGAGTGGGGAACTGGGCTGGAAGGAATAATTGTGTTATTCAAAAATGGGGTTTTTTTTGATCAGTCTGCTGCCTACATGGAATAACACCACAGAGAGGCTATGGAAGTGAAAGCGATTTGTTATATTCACAGGTCCTGGCGGGCAGTGCACATGCCTCAGAGCGGGCCATCTGAGAGAATCCCAAGGGGCCAAAAGAGAGTGAGGACCACGGGCAAGTGCCTCCATGCGGTGGGGGCAGGATGGAGTACAGAAACAGGGGGCGGGAGGGGATTTCATAGCTGCGTTTGAGCATCCTTAGGTCTCAGTTGAGGGAGGACAAGAAGGGAAACTTGTGGCAGGGTTCCGGCGAGCCGAGCAGGTGGCTCCGGCGCGCTCGGCAGGTGCTTCCGGGGTGTCCGGCAGGTGGTTCTTATCACACGGGTGCACCTGGTCTCCTAGCTGGGGTGCTCACAGCCTGTTTGTGGTGATGTTGAGGTGTCGGGAAATTAGGAAGTTTAAAAAATTTACAATTCAGGAACATACGACTAGATTCTTGAGATTTTATTCTTATATTTTAGGGAAAAGGTTTCTGTGCTTGTGAAGAGTGGATAATAATTTCCCACCCAAAGTAGATCTCTACAGGTTGAAACAGGCCATTCGAGCTTGAAGAACAGAATGCTCTGCACATGGCTCTGACGGCCCAGTGTCACTGATGGATTTGTTTTCATAATGGACAGAGCCTCCCACATTTCTGATATTGAAAAAATTGTACGGATTATGTTTTTTGAACAAAATAAGGAGTTATTGATAGGTAATTTCCCATACAGGGAAATGGAACTTTGGCTCTGGGCAGGATCATTAAGGCTGCAGATGAGGAAATGGAAGTTCAGAGAGGGGCTGTGGCTTGTTCGAGCACATGGGAGCTAGTAACAGGGCCAGAACTAGAAGACGAAACATTCTGAATGCCATTTTTATACCACCTATCCTTTATGCCTTGATTTTTCTTTTTTTAGTTTGAGCAAAATAATAGTGAATTCTTCTTTCATCAAAAATATGCTTTATATATTTACTCCAAGATGTATATAAATCTATGATTAAGTTAGACATTGTTACCCTGTAAAGTACTTTTTTCCCGAGAAATAATAAAACCTACAGATGTACTCGCTACAGAGCCTGCCTACGGATAAAAGCACTACAGCACCCAGTGTCTTTAATGCCGTAGGGTCCTGAATTGAGCAATATCTTATGGAATCTCGAAGTTGGTAGCAATTTTTTTAAAGTTTTTTTTTTTATTTGTGTTTTGGTCTTTTTCTCCCCAAGGAAGGAAGAGACTTAGAGACATGTCCAAGGTGATAAAAGGATATTGGAGACTATGTCTTTATACCACTTTAATCCTCAGATATTCTTAAGTTGTAAAACTTTGTTCATGTAAAAATAACAAGAGATGGGTTTATTATTTTCCTCGTTTAGCAGATAAAGAGTAACTCCCCCCAAATAGCAGTTTGGGAATTCAAATTCAGATATCTGGCCTTTAAGGATTGCATTCTTAGGTTCTACACAATTCTGCTGCATAAACAGCTAAACCTACGAAAAGGTCAATGCTATGTTTTTAGTAGCATTCTTCTATCCTCTGGATTTCATTCTAGTTTTGGATTCCTCCATGGCAGGCAATGCCCTGTTCTGATTAACATGGCTGCTAGACCCCACATCTATCTCCTTGCTTACTCTGAAAGTCTATTTTAGTTACCCTTCTCTTCTGGAACTAATTCCTGGGACCCAGCATTTGTCTTGTGTAGCCCTGGTAGCTTGGCATCTGCTGTGCACACATGCTATTTCCATAATCAACATTCTGTCTATTTGGATTTCTAAATATCACACTCCAAATCCTCTGCTGATTTTCTCTATATCCTGTGCTATCATATCTCATCCTTATATCTTATTTCCTTGCTACCAAAAATCTACTTGGAGAATTTTTGACCTTAGTCTTTTGCCAAATCCATTGGACACTGGCCCATACTTCACTGATTGGACTTCCACTATTGGTCTAAACCAACCTAGAGGTCTCATTGTACATCTCCTGGCTTGTAGTGTTCACTATTGGCCCATAGCTTGTCTAATTAATGAATTTGGAGATATAATATTATCCTCGTTTATTAGTTTTGATTTCAGAAAATATACTTAGGAAGCTAGATGGTAAGATATACGCCAAAAATGGTTCTGCTATGTATTTTTAAAGAGCTGTAATACAGTACTGTGTAGTCAGATGAAATACTGAAAGAAAAAAGCCAAGCTCACATTAGAACAATTAAGAGAGCCCCCAACCCTGCAGCTCCAAGTCAAAATCTGCTTCTTTGAAAGACAAACCAATTGCAATCTAAAGAGATGAGGAGACTCAATTCAAATTTTCTAGTGTTAGCTATCATTCATTCACTTCATCTGCCAAGAACAAATCACTGAGAGTAACTTGAGCAGAACTGAGCTCAGGAGTTCTTAAGCTGAGCTGCAAAGTAGGTTCGCCCAGGGAGCTTTTAAAAATACTGATGGCTGGGCCTCACTTCCAAAGGTCCTGATCTAATTTAATTGGTCTGAGACGGGACACAGACATTGGGATTTTTTTTAAAGCTTCTCAGCTGATTGTATTATACAACGAGTTGAGCACATGTAATGAGCCCTTGGCAAAGTTACTGACAAAGTCCAGTGCGTTTTGCTGCCCCGCCTCCCTGCAGTCTGCTAGCTAGGCACGTGGCAATCTGTCTGCTGGGGTCTTTGCTCCAGGGGACCCTGACCTCAGTCTTTCCTGTGTCTGCCCACTTTTCAATCTGAGCCTTTCTCAAGTGATGAACTTGCCTCTCTGCTCTTTGAAATGGCAGGAAAGCTGCTTGCTGAACCAAGTTGTCTAAGATGTGAATAGACAATCATCCTTTAACAGGATTAGTGGTATTATAGGATATTCTCTTCACTCCAAATGAAAAGCCTCTTTACTGGAACTGAGTAGATTTGGAGACGGGAGTGATTATCTCACTTCTTGTGTTCTGGCTTCTTCGTTGTCTGGTCAAAAGCCTGTCTCTGAAAGCTGGGAGTGGTGTGGCTTGCTCTCCCCAGAGGGCTCAATTGCTTCTACCGATAGGAATAACTGCGGAAAAACAGCCACATTTCCTGTGCACTTGGTCCTTCTGTGGTTGCATTTATTAGGAGGGAATATAAAAACAGCAACAGCAACAGCAACAATGAAACAACTCAACCATGATTTGGAAAAATACTGAATAGAAATATGGTTATTCTCCATATAGATGTTTTCCCTTTCATCAAAGAAAGCAAGACAACATTTACAATTTTAGGACATTGGATGAATTTTTAAAATATGTGTCATCAGATAAAAGGCTTAATTTGTTGAGATTCTAAAGATTAATACTTTAGCTATTACTTTATTCTGATCACAGTTGGGAACCTAACAATGCTAATTATATTGAGATTTAACAGAGAGTCTATGTTAAGAATTAGTACTATGGAGACATCTGAGAGAAAATAAAACCTGAGGGGAGGCTGTTTGCTGTTTGTTTGTTTATTTGCTTTTAGGTAAATAGAATGACTTTCGGCAGAGATTTGGTGGTCTTAGAATGGACCTACTATGTGTGAGTGCATGTGGGGGAAGATATCTTTGTAAAAGTATCAGTTATTTCAACACTGATCTCATGGAAGATAATTGTAATGTTGATATTATAGGAGATAATATTCCTAAAGTAGGCATTTAACTAGGAAATTTAAAGCTAGGCAAAACATAACTATTAATGATAGATGCTATAAGAAACAGAAAGACACTCCAGCTGAGTGGAAAATACAAAGTCCTAGGAATCTAAAGGTTTGGCATAAGGTGGCTGTAGGACCTTTAGCAAACTGACTTCTTTCTATTCTGTTCCTTTAAAAGTGGCATTTGAGGAAATCATGTGTTAAAAACGTTAAAGCTCTCTTAGGACATAAGAAAATATAAAAATGTTTTGAATAATTACAAGAAATTAAATAGCTTTTTTGTTGAACAGAAACTCAAAACTGAAACTACAATATATTTAGAAAACTGTTGCCTTTAGCTTAAGCAACAATCAGAAATCATAGCCTTTATCTTTTTTATAAACAAAAAATTTAAAAATAATCAAATGATGTCAATTCAAGATTAGGGAAAAAAATGCAACAAAAGCAACCAGATATAGATGTAAGAAATTAATCTAGAAGCAAAACTCATGAAACAAAATTGTAAACACCACACAACAACAAAATAACTGCGCCCTCCCTGGTGGAATTTATGAATATAAGAATGGGTTCTCTCCAGAGTATTGTCCTGAGGGGAATAAAGAGGGGAAAAATAAAGAGGGGAAACACAGACAAAAATTTTACAGACAGAGAAGGGAATATGCCCACAGTTAGAGAGCATATTAAACTAAATAAGAATGAATCATGCACAGCTTTTCACACATATGAAAAATAAAAATCTAAGTGGAATGGGAGTTTTCCTAGGAAACGAGTGAAGAACACTGGAACTAAAAGAAAAACTAAAGTACTTTTCATGCCCTATTTCAACTGAGACAATTCTCCATGTTTGTAACAGTACTATCAGAATGGGTATGCAAATGAAGCTGAAATTAGAGACTGAACCACGTTTAGTTTAATCGAATCCACTTTTGGGGAGAAATCATGGAAGATTTTGGGAGGGGTTTATAATACGGACCAAGGAAAAGAATTTTAGTCACAGAGGCAAAGATTGGCTGGAGTCTATATCTCATAGCTTCCGGACCCTACAGCTCTGTGGCTCTGACAGAGTCTCTGAGCAGATGTGCTTTGGACATAAATTGTGCAGTGGCACAGGTATGATGTGCACCCGCTGTACTCATCGGAAGTGCTGCTGTTTTGAGGAGAACTGCAGAAATCATGATCATACACCTAGGAAATAACAGTTCACTCCTGAGGCAGCCCATGTGAGAGGAATCCCGGCTGTGTGTGGTACAAGTTCTCCTGCGCTTTACTACCACTTCAGTTCTTGATGGTGACACTAACTATTGAACTCCCTCGAGGAATGTAGCATTGCTGTTGGTTTAATATTTGTTGACTAGCAGCAGTTCCATGGCCTCTACCTCTCCCATCATAACAGCCCTTCTTCCACGGGTCAAGAAGACAACATGGAAATTCCATCAGGAGCTGGGAATGCCTATTACAATTTTGCATTCTGAAACAGAGGAAATAACCACAGGATGGTTTTAAGGACACTCTGGGCTTGTTGAACCCAAACTTTGTTGACCACCTGATCTCTCTAAGTCCTTATTTTCACTGTTGAACCACAGCAGTGCTTTGAGTCTCCAGGAATTAGTGTCAACTCAGAACCAGTGGCCAGCAATCTGAAAACTTTGATTATTCCATCTCTCCAATGTGCAGTTATCCTGTTGACCTTAGGAGAGTAGAAAGGAAAACATACAGTAGAAATTTTTGGCCTTGGAGCAGGATATCAGGAGAGCCCTGCCTCCCTTTCATTTGAAGAGCTCTGGGCCTGTAAATTGCTAAAGTCTGGGAGAACTGGTGAAGCACTGCAGCTTTTGAGGGTAGTGATACAAGTCAGACTTCTGTTCACCGAACATAGAGCTTTTCTACTTACATAAATTCATTAAGATTTTATTAGATCGTCCATCTATTTCAGTTCTAGAGACATTATGATCAGTTGGTCAAAGCTAGAGCTCTATGCAGGTCCAAATATTCTGGTGCTTCCATTCTGTTGCTCATTACGGTAACCATGTTGTTCGCCTCTCTCAGGCAGTTAGGTGCTGCCCCTTGGTCCCTCCACTCTGGAATCTCATCATCGCCCTCAAATTCAGGGAGCTTATTTTGATAATAGCAGTTCCCTTTGTCAATCCTGGCATACAGAGAATCATAGCCACCACAGAGCTTTTCAAGGACTCTGGGGTTCCCTTCACAAATGTATGCAGTAAAGAGAGTCCCTCTGGACACTTCCAGGACGTGGAGTTAGTGAACGGGTGAACAAGGCTTCTGATAAATCCATTCTAACATGCTGACCTCCTTCAGCCTTTGGATAACTTCCATTACAGCAGAGTTTCTCAACTTTGACACTATTGGCATTGGGGCCAATAACTCCTTGTCGAGGGGATTTATCTGCAAGAGGATTCCTAAGTTCTTCATTCCCACACGACCTGTGTCTATAGGCAGCAACTTTGGGAAAGAATAAAGTAGAAGACTTTTCTATGATGAAACAAATTCCTGAAAATAAAATGTTAGTCTGAACTATATTTCCAAAATGATGCTCTAATAGGCTGAATTAAAAACATTTTGATTTTTAATTGTATGGAAATAAAATAACATTATTCATTTCATCTTTCACTATTACTGCTTAAAGTATATATAGAACTTCAAAGGAAAGTTACTGGACAAAGTTGGGATACTAGAATTCTACAAGTATCTCCAAGACAGCTCTCAAAACTTTTACAGATATCTGAATTTGCTCATAATTGTGATTAAATATACCCTGTAAATACACTGAATAACAATAAATATTGCTTATACTTTAATAAATCTAAAATGGTTTTATAGTACAAACTACGTCAAGGAGTGCCAGAGCTGACATTAACACTTTGGCACAAAGGAAAATATGAATATTTCCGTTTCAAAGTTCAGCAGTGGTAGAAAAGTGAATGACACAATTTGTATTTCTAATTTTTAAATTTATATTTACATTTCACAAATAATCTTCAATATGTTCAAATTATATTTGTGATTTCTGCTTTTTCCCATGAAGGTGTACAGATCTCCCATAGGACATACCCTCCTGCTCTAAATAACAACCAAGAGAGCTGCAGGAATCATCTGAAACAGTTGTTTTCATACTGGATAACTAGCAGCACACGTTCAACAACAAAATTATTAAAAATTTCAAGTCAGTGACAGCAGAACATTAAATAAAATGCAAGGCCTTCTTCATTCAAACCCCGCGTGACCTCCCAGGTTGTGTGGCCATGAAGCTGGCCCAGGGTGTTAGTCCTGAGGATAGACTGGCTCCAGAAGAAAGGGTAACCTAGACTCACCTGTGAGAAGCTTAGACACCAGCCTCAGAAGAGTCAGGCTGACCTGTAAGTGACTTAGAACAACGTCCAGCATTCTTTAAAGGAGGAATATAAATCCAACAGTTATAACATAAAATTCACAGTATCTAGCATGCAAAAAACAAAATTTCTAGATGTGAGAAAAAGCAGGAAAACTGACCTATAATCAGGAGAAATATAAGTTAATAGAACAGATCCCAAAATGGAATTAGCAAGCAAGGACATTAAAACAACTCTTATACATACTATGAATATGTTCAAGGATCTAAAGCCAAGAAATGGAAGATATAAAAAAGAACCAAAGAGACAGAAAAAGAAAAAACAACAGAGAAAATTGGTACAATCAAATGCTGATTCTTTGAAAATGTTAAAAAAATTTATAAACTCCCAGTAACACTGATTATGAAAAGATAGAGAGAAGGCATAAATTATCAATGTTAGAAATTTTAGAAAACATTTTTATTAACCATAGAAAACTTAAAATGATAAAATGGAATATTATGAATAACTTTATTTCCACTAACTTTCACAACTTAGATGAAATAGACAAATTTCTTGAAAGATGAAAAATAAACTATTAATGGCCTTATATTTATCAAAGAAATTGAATTATATACTAAACACCTTATCAAAGAGAAAATTCCAGGTACAGATGTGTACACTAGCAAATTCTCTTAAAAATTAAGGGAGAAATAATAATGCAAAATATCACTGAAAATAGAGAAGGAATGTTTCCCAACTCATAAGGCCAGCATTATCTTGAAGCCAAAAGCTGACAAAAACATTACAAGAAAAGAAAATTACATGCAAAAGTCTCTCATGAATATAGATTCAAAACTCCTAAACAAAATATTAGCAAATAATTCAGGAATATATGAAAAGGGATAATACATCACGACCAAGCAGAGTTTATTCCAGGATATAAGAATGTTTATATTTCAAAATCATTCAATGCAATTCATCACATCAACAAAATAAAGAAGAATAATCATATGAGTTCCTCAATATATGCAGAAAAAGCATTTGACATAATTTAATACCCATTATTCATAAAAAGTCTCAGCTAACTAGAAAGGAACTTTACTGAAATCAAAAGGTCACTTGAACAGGTAACCTCATACTTCATGGTGAAGACTAAACTCGGTCCCCAAAAGATCAGGAGTAAGGCAAGGATGTCTGCCCTCACCACTTCTTTTCATCAGCTACTGGAGAACCCATCCAGGGCAACAAGGGAAAATGAAAAAGAAAATTAAATCAGAGACATACAGATTTAAAAGAAAATAGTCTCTATCACATTTGATAACATCACTTACATGGGAATCATAAAGAATTAACTGCAAACACTTTTTAGAACTAAGTTTTTAGCAAGGTCTCTAATAAGTGAGATACAAAATCAATATATGAAATCAATTGCATTTCTGTATATAAGGAGGAAACAATTGGAAAATGAAAAAATTGTAAAAGCTAAAATTATAAAGCTTTTGGGGGAAACATGGGAGAATGGTTTTTTTTGCAACTTGGTAAAGATTTCTGAAATAGGACACAGGAAAATAAAACACCAAATTTCATCAAAGTTATAATGTCTGATCATCAAAAGACACCATTAGGAAAAAAATGAATAAGCTAGTCAAAGACTGAAACAAAATTCTTGCAAAACATATCCGACAAAGGACTTGTACCAGACTATAAATATTAAAAAAAATTTTTAACTCAACGATAGTGTAATAAAAAAACTAAATAAAAATGGCAGACATTTCCCAAAGAAAGATAAAAATGGCCAAAAAGCACAAGAAAAAGTGCATACCATTAGTTATTAAGAAAATGCAAATTAAAATCACATTAAAATACCACTATACACCTATCAGAATGGCTGAAAGTCAAAAGACTAATCACTTTAAATAATGGTGAAAATGTGGAGAAACTAGTATATCTTGCATCAAAAATAAAATGGTACAATAATTTCATTAAAAGATTTGGCAGTTTCATAGTAAGTTAAATATGCATCTACTTTGTGACACAACAATTCCACTTTAAGGTATCTATCGAAGAGAAATAAATACATGTATCTATAAAAAGACTTGTTCAAGAATGTTCAGAGGAGTTTTATACACAGCTCAAAACTGGAGACAACCCAAATAACCACCAAGAAAGAATAGCGTAAATACATTTTTGTGTATTTATAAAATGCAAGGTGACTCAGCAAATAACAGGGAATGAACTAATGATGCACACATCAACATAGACAAATCTCATGGACAAAACGCTGGAGAAAAAGCTGCACACAAAGCAATACATACTATACATCCATTTATGTGATGACTCAGAGTACACAATAATCATTTGATTTGAACCAGTTAAAAGAGTAGTTGCCTCTGAGGACCAGATTGACCGGGAAGGGACAAGGTAAACTTCTTGGAAGATAGAAATAGGACAGGGTTGTGTTCTTTAGCGGGAAATTCATTTTTCAAAGTTGCACATTTAAGTTTTGTGCATTTCAATGTACATCAATGCTACTACAAAGAAATCACTGTAATCATCATCATTGTCATCACTGCCATGTTAGGGAGTGGGGAGTGGGGAGAGGGGAGAGGTATAGACCAGTCAAGAAGGGTAGAACAGAGGTAATTTTTGCAGGTGAGAAAAGGACACACGAGAGTCTATTATGCTATTTAATTTACTCTATGCCTATTTAAATTTTCTATAATAAAATATAAAATGTATAACCAAACAATATAAAATCCTCAACAGAGGGCCAAAGAAACTTGGGATCAGTCTCAATTGTGAATGAAAATGTGCCTGAAGAAATAATAGAAAAATGCCAGTGCAAAACATTGATTGAAAAATAATTTGTATTGTCTTCTTGTTTTCTCCTTTTGTCCTTAAGAAAGTCAGAGAATAATTCTTTCACAGAATTAAGAACTTATCACTGAGGCATATGTTGTGTCTTAGAATAGGTATTTACTACAAAATAAAGCCTCTTTCCTAAGCACTGAGTCAAAAAGATATAATTCCTTGTCTAAAACATAGAAGAAGCTCAGAAGTAGAATTTCCCAGAAACAAATATTCGTGTTTCACGGAAGATATTAGTGTTTATGCGAAAGACAAATTGCTGATAATTCTCAAGTAAAATATTAATAAAATTGAGCAATGAGGCAAACAGATCTATCTAATTGTATTTTGAAAAGAAATTTACTGATCAATAGATCTTATATTTACCAATTTTCTAAAGATTCCTATTAAATGAATAGTTGTTTTTAATTTATAAGGCAGTTAGATCTTGCCTAGTGCTTAAATTTAGTTATGAATGATGAATTAATACTGTTTTTCAAAAAGTATACACATTATATTGTAGTGCTCACACAAGTTAAATCAAACCATGAAAGGCAGAGATTGGAGGTCCAAATTTATATAAAGATTATGATATAATAAAAGAGCCTGGCCATGCTCTTTGAGGGGATTGTCTTGAACATTATCATGATTTACCTAGATGGTATTAATTGCTAAAGTAAGATGCAGAGCTGCATACGTTTTATGATATTGCACAGGAAATAATCACTTCAATGCAAAAATCAACAGAATAAAATTAAAGTTAAATCACATCTCATGTCTTTTTGAAAAATTTATCCCCAAATGACAGCAAAATCACGATACGCTCTCTACTCGTTCAGATGGGGATTTCATTTTTGTTTGTCTGTTTTAGACAGTTGTGCTTATATATACACTTTTGTAATTTTAAAATATTGAATTATAACATAAATACCTAATAACATAAGTTTTGGAGAATGCACATTTTCACAGTATATATACTATGGCTTATTTTTTCCTACAAATCTTCATTCTTTTGAGCTTTTTCTAATTTTTCTTAGAATAACTAACGCTATTAAGACTTTCTTCATGAAGAAAGTATCTTTCTCTCTCTTTCTCTCACTGTCAATCTATTTATGATGTTTATCCATATATATGAAGCTAATTTTTAATCTAATAGGCTGAAAATTATAACATAAAATATATACTAAGAACATGAATTCTATTGGTGATGTTGATGCTGCCGCATGTATCCGTATATCTTCAATGTTTTGCATTTATCCACACATTCTTTCAACAAGTATTTCTTGAGCACCTTGCACTATGAACTATGCTGAGGGATTCAAAATACATGTGCTCCATAGGTGTATATACAAGTGTGCACATGAAAAGACATAGATATATCTTTCTTGAGGTTTTGTGAGTTTTTTGTCCGAGATTTTATTGCATGTAACATTTTTGAAATTTGTATTTTTCTCCTTCAGAAAGAAGATATGTTGGGAAATTCTCCTTGTTCTGAACTCCCTTTATAACAGAGTTTAGTAGAAATAGTTGCCTGACAATACCTTGATTAAACTTTTTCCACACAGAGTAAATTCAAAAAATCATTTGGTGGTGTTAGAATTCAAATACATTGGGGATGCTTTTTGTTGTCTATTTCTCTTTACGAGGCATCCTGTACCTGTTATGCCTGTAAGGAAATTCTGCCCATTACTAACTGGTTTATCTGACTTTTGTGTCAGTTCCCAGGAGACAGACACATGAATGTAAATGTAGTTTAAAAGAAGGCCCAAGTTTTAGTATAAAGGTCTAATACAGTTCTCTGCCCAGCATAAAATAATTTTCGACTTTGCAACCCTGTCCACCAACCAAATTCCAAAGTGAAGATATTTCATACCATTGAAACGTAAAAGATCCCCCCAAATCCTGAATAGACTGAAAGAATGAATTTAGTGCTTTAACCTATGTTTTTAATATTTTCTAAAATTTTTGCCAGCTGTAATTAAAGTTTATTTTCGATGTGATTTAAATTATACACAGCTCTTAGCCTTAGTCGGGCTTCTAATTCCAGTAGTTACTGAATAATTAGTGTTTGTTACATTCTTGGAATACATCGTGAGGTAGTCTACTGGTACATAAGGGGTATAGTGTTACAAGTTTAAATATCATAAATGCAACATAGACACTTTAATGACTGCTCTAAAACAATTTGAAATATGATAAATGAGTGTTAAAGAGAAAATGGCTAGAGTATTAACTGTAACTCCTTCAACAAACTGATAAACTGCAGTGACACGAAAAATAGCTCCTTGTCACATTCCATCTCTAGGGAGAGATTTTATTGTGTTCCCTTATATGTCAGACCCCATAAGTGAAAAATGCTTTTATTTCTAAGTCAAGGAAAGTGTTTTCATTAGAGAATGCACTAAATTAGAAACATTAATTTTAGGTATATAAATATTAAGTAGATAATTTATTTTCTGAGCAACTGGATCTTGCGGAAACTATTCTCAGGTCTTTCTAAAGCCCAGACCTCTGTTTAATTGACAGGACAGAAAAAAACAGAGAGATTAAACAATGAAAAATACAAAAGTTTTACAAATTTCTGATACTTTTATTTTTATCTTTCAATGTAGCAACTTTTGATCAAAGTTGCACTTTAAGTGAACATTCATTATCTAAATTACTGAAAACCTGTTACAGAGGCAGATTTAAGAGCATTCTCCTTAGAGGTAGTCCTGGAGCATCGGCAAGATGGAAAATGATCCTACAGTGAGTGACAATTGCTGGGGTGGATATCTGTTTTGTTGGTAAATTCAGCATCTGGAATATAGCATTGGAATTCTCCTCTTACCAACTTTTCTTCTTGAGTTATGTGCCTATTTCTTATTTTATTATCCTCCGTTATGCTTTTTGTACTTTATTTAAATCATGGATTCATTTTCTAGAGAAATGATTCTACTCTTGGCCCTAATTTCAATTGAATGCTTTTCATTCAAATCAATTTAATTCAATTTAATAAATACATACCATGAAGGAGACATTGCACTGTGTTTGTAAAACAATGGTGAACATTTTAGACCCAAACGCTGCTTTAGGAGCTTATAGTCTTGCAGAGAAGATAGATTTTAAAATGGTAAATAAATATTTATTATGGAAAGGACAATAAGAATATACTGCAAAAGAAATGGACTAATCAAATGGATTAGGGATGGGCTCTCTATAAAAGTGTCATTAAAACTGATTTGAAGTTTGCTAAATTAAGAATGGAAAGAAAGACTTGTTCTAACTGAAGGGAAACATATTTTTGAAGACCCTGGACAAGCTGAGATCCTCAATATTAAAGGCAGTGAATAGAGCACATACGTGATTAGTGGTGAAATTTTCTTTGACGGAAACCGCGGGAGGAACAGAGTAGGTGGGGATATAGGAGGTGAGTAATAGGTTTAAGACAAGCCTGTTCCCAATATTTGTAACACTTGTGAAGAGTACAGATGGAGGCTTATTTACAATGTAAGTAGTAATCAAATATTACAAGTGAAGATAGTAATATTATATCATACATGTTCCATCCTCTTACTGTGACAACTACAAGTATATTACAAATATCCAAAAATGTAAAATTATAGTTTTATATTACTGAAAGTGTGCAAAATATCAAAATAGAATTTAATTATTGCACATATCTCAGTGTTCTGTGGATGAACAGCAGTGTTTGGACACATAGAAAGATAGATATATAATTCCTAAACAATTACTTTTTATTACTTGAAATTTCTTTTCCTGATTTTATTTCAGCAAATCCACTAATAATGTTGTAATAATCATAGTTTCCACACAGTTCATATTCTTTTGACATAGCAATTGACACTAATGCCAAATAGGATCTTTCTTTTGTTTTTTTTTTTAAAGATTGGCCATGAGCTAACATCTGTTGCCAATCTTCCTTTTTTTTTTATTTCTTTTCCCCAGAGCTCCCCAATACGTAGTTGTATATTCTAGTTGGAGGTCCTTCTAGTTCCGCCACGTGGGACATGCCTCAGCATGGCCTGAAGAGAAGTGCTAGGTCCACACCCAGGATCTGAACTAGTGAAACCCTGGGCTACCAGAGTGGAGCACGCGGATGTAACCACTAGACCACAGGGCCAGCCCCAAGATTTCTCTTGAATCACCATAATTCCTAGATAACTTCTTAAAATTAATTTCTCATTAGCAAAACTGCACTTTTGAATAATCAGGAAACTTAACTGTCAAAAAATTTCTTAAGATAATATTCAGACTCCAAACAAACTGAGTTTAAACATTCCAACAGCATCTTACACAATAAATGATCATTATTACAGAAAAATATTGCAAAATATTTTTATTTCTTTACATGTTACTATTAATTATACCATAATTTTAACCATCTTTTGAAGTAACATATAGTTCCATACGGAAATATAAAGAATGTGCTTCACACATATTATAACTAGAAATAATTTAATGGAATTAAAGTATTTTTAAAGAATAATATGAATTTTTAAATACCGTCAATGGGTCTTCATCTGCCACATGCAACTCTCGTGAATACTATGCTAAACCTTGAGCACCTCCAGAACTACAAATTAAAAGATGAAGAAAAACCATCAACAGTTGGCACTATTGGCAAACACTACTTTATTAAGAAAGAACACTTCGCATCTGGCTGAGAGGAAGAATTTGATAAATTAATTTGTAGGCATTTTCTCTACCACTGTTCAAAATTGGACCCACCCTATGAAGTACTGTCTGTTCAGATGTTGGCGGCAGCAAATCCTCAAAGTGTCATTGCATTTGGCCACAGTCATATTTTGTTTCAAGGACACAGGGGAGGCATGTGAAGAAAAATTTCCCCAGGGCCTAAGCAGTTTTAGTCATGAGAATAAATGTTTAAGATTATGGGGTGTTCTGTGCTGCTGTGGAATGCTAAATCCTGAGTTGTGGAGGCACTCACATGTTCTTTAGTCAATTCACTTTCAGTATGTCTTTGGTTATGTGGGGCCTCTAAAATGCAGGACCCAGAGAAGGGACCCTTCGTACTAGATCTAAGTTGTACTTATTTAATTTATGTTGACCTTGAGCGCACTGGAAACATTCAATTAGAAAAACCAAGAAGCAGCTAGCCAAACATATGGGTCTGGGACTAAAGAGAATTAGAAATTGTCAGCATGCCAGTGGTTACTCCAGCCAGCCAGCTGTTTGAAGTTCTCATTACGAAGGTCACTAACCAGGCTCGCACAGAATGAGAGAAGTGTTGTGTTGCTGACTGAAGCATTTCTCTCTGTCATTGTGAAGACTGCAGTCTAGCAGGAGCGCAGGTATTGAGTGCTAAAGGGAGGAAATAAAATAAAGGGCTAACTTAGTTTGGGATATTTAGGGAAGCTCTTCCTGAAAGAATAATGTAGAGACTGACGCTTGAAAAATGAATAGAACTTATCTAGGTGAAAAAGCAGGCAGCAGCATATTCGGAAAATGCTGTGAAGCTTGAGTTATTCAAAGGATAGAAAACAGACACGGATAGAGTGCAAAGGTTAGAGTGATAAGTAAGTGTTACATTGAGTAACTCGTGAGTTCTTGTAGGGATTTTAGAAACTATATTAAAGGCAATCAGAAGTCACGAAAGTATATTGGAGGGAGTAAAATGATCAGATTTGAGTTTTAAAAATGTTTACTCTAGCTACCGTATTGACGGCAGTAAGAGTGAAGAACTCCTAGAAAATAATTAGGATGTTGTGAAAGTAGAGAAAATGTTGAGTTTTGGATGAAGGTGGTGATAGTAAAAATAGAGACAAGCGAGCAGAGGGAAGAAGTTATTTACGAAGTAGCATTGATAAGACTTGATGATTGTTTAAGAGGGAGACATTCAATATGGCACCCGGTTTCCCGCCTCAAGCTGCTGTGTGGACGGGGTTCTCATTTGCTAAGTAAGAGGCACTGGAGGAGCTGGATAACTGGGTCAGATGTGTCTGTGTAATTTTTGGTGACTCTGTGACATCTAAGTCGAGATGTCAGCAGGTAATTACACATGTGTTCTGAAGAACAAGAGAGATTTTTAACTAAAGATATCAGTGTACTGATCAAGAGAATAAAATGTAGTTAAGAGGGAGATGTAAGAGGGAGATGTTCAAGGTGATGTCTGGTCAATTCTTGACTCAGTCCTACTATGCTCATTGCTTGTTTTACTATATAGTCACAAAAGTGCTGGAATAGCTTCATATTTTGCACAGTTCTCATACATCTAGCTGATCCATATACTTCTGATTTAATATGTTTCATTTTTGTCAACGGTACACATAAAAGATTCCCAAAAATATAGTGTCACTCTGATGCCTCTTACAAACGCACTTAATGGTTTAACCTAACAATTTCTTTTTCCTATCTTTTCCTCCTCATTAGCACTATCCTTTATATATCAGAAAGACAATCAAAATAGTTAAAATAAAAGACCTGAAAGAGCTAAAATTGGTTGATTTTAGTTTTCTAAAAAACTGTTATTTAATATTTTGTTTACTTGAAAAAAAGTAAAATGATACTCTACATAGAAGGATAAAATAAGATATACATTCATGAAACAATTAGATGACAGATTTAGAGCTCAAAATCTAATGATTTGTTAAATGTCTTTTTCTAATATGTTTAAGTGTCTTAGAGAATTCTTTTTGCTAATTCTCTATTTCACAGAAGGTAGTCATTTTGTATCTAATAGAAAGGAAAAAAATCACATTATTGTAAGACTCTATGCTGTTATTATCTATTTTAAAATTCCAGCCAAACCAGCTGAAAGACATTAAAAATAAATTACCAGCATGCAATTACCATAGGTAGATATTGTACTGTCACAAAAAAATAACGGGTGAATGGCAGATGAAACGCACAGTTGATGAAGTGCTATTTGTAACCCAGAACATGGTTCCTGATAAGTCACACACTGTATAATTAAGACAACAGAAATATGCATTTTGAGAGATAGGCTTGTCTGTAATACATCAAGTGAGGATGGGTATATTTGGTTTATCATGTCTTTACTAAATAATTAAACTATTTCGGTTTTAAACAACACTTGTCTCTTAATCAGGGAAATGAAGTCTATTTTTATGCTTCCAGTTGTGGAAGCAGCTATGGCTTTTGTGCAGAAAGTATTTGTCGAGGCTTTAGGCTCTAACAGACCAACTTCTCTGACATCGCCACCGCCGCCATCCTCACCTTCCTGTCATGTGAATCCTATTCCTTTTTTAGACATCATTTCTGCACCTCTGTAGGAGTAAACTTGGAAGTTTTTCAGCTTTTTTTAAACCCAAATTCTGATAGTATAAAATACCATCTTTTAGAAAAAGAAAATGTTCCTAGTTCTCAGCAAGCACTTAAACATTCTAATTTGCATCTCTTCCATTATTATTAATTTAGCAAACATTGGTAAGGCAAAAGCCTGCCAGCATTCCTACCCCTGGGGATTCATTGACAAGAGAGGAAGACCAACATGTAAATAATATGAGCACTTACACATAACAGGAATAAAAGGGCAGGCAAGCAAAAGAATATGGGAGCAGAGAAAGGGGGCCTTCGAGATAAGCTTCACAAAGAGGTGGTTGGGGACTGAACTGAGTTTGAAGAGCGAGTACCAGTTCCTAGGGGTTTTCCTGGGGGAGGGATGTTGTAGATAGAGGCAGTATGACGGTACAGAGGTGAGAGAAGGTGGCACACATGAGGCTTGCAAGTAGTTCAAAATGCCTGCCTGGTCAAGTGTGGGTAAGTGACACAAGATGGAGCAGGAGGGGTCAACATGGTAGATCATAAAAGTATTGTTGGTAAGTCCATGCTTCTTGTATGGAGAATGCAGAAAACAACACTGCATATATTCTTTGAGCGTCAAATTAAGTTAACATTTTAGGGGAGAAATGTCTAAATGAGCTTGGAAGGTGCTTTGCTACATGCACTTAAAATCAAAAGATGGGACTCTTATTTCTCCATGTTAGTTAATCAGATTGTGTATGTGTGACTTTGTGTGAGTGTGTATGTATGTGGGTAATTGCTGAGGGAAGAAAACTCAATAACATTTCTATCTACATGTTTATCTCATATTGAGTTTTCACTGTATTGTGACGAATTTAACACAATTCATGATTATAAGTGTCAGGCACTGTTCTAAGTCTTTTATAAGCAATAATTCATATAATCCTATCAAATAAGAACTATTACTATAGCCATTTTACTATTGATGAAACTGGGCCTCAGAGAAGTTAGTAACTTAGCTGTGTGTGAGCACACCACTCATAAGTATGCATAAGAATCATCAAGAGTGAACATTTAAATGGCAGTTCCTTGGGTCTCACAAGCAGAGATTCTCGTTCATGGGGTCTGTGATAGGGGAGTAGCAATTTTCATATTTAAGAAATAATTGTGATGGAGTTAGTTAAAGGATTTCATCTGAGAAATGGTGTTGTGAGAGTTTTGACAATTAAACAAATAAGAATAGAGAAACTTTTGAGACTTTGAAATAAAAATAAAAAGATAAGAAATGTAAAAGACAAAGTAATTGCCTTATATGACATTAGTTTGTCTAATCTTAACTTGCTGGGTTCTACAAAGAGAGAAGAGAGAGTAGGGAATTTGGGAAGCAATAACTCAGGACATTTTCTCGTAATAAAAAAGGTTTCTAATTAACAAATATTTTGTGAGGGTGACTGAAAAAAGATACACCCCTGGGGAATTTTCCAGTTTCAGTATGCTCACAGATACTAGGTCAGTTCAGGTTTCTCTCCTCACAATTTCCATTTTCTCTTCTATGTTGTGATTCCAACAAATAAACCAGAGCATCTGCCATTTCGCAGTACTTGAGATCCTGAAAACCAAGCAAAAAAGACCACTTCTTCAAAGGAATGAGAATTTGACATTTCATTGCCAGCTCCAGATTCCAGGACACGGAAGGATGCCTTCAGGATTCTTAGGGGACATATTTTCAACTTGGAATTCTACACTCAGATTATCAAGCAAAGCGAGAGCAGAAAAAGTCATGTCAAAACTCAGAAAGTGACCTCCAGGGGCCGGCCCAGTGGTGTAGTTTAAATTTGAGTGCTCCACTTCGGTTGCCCAGGGTTCACGGGTTTGTATCCCAGGCGCAGATCTACACATGGCTCATCAAGCAATGCTGTGACAGCATCCTGCATACAAAATAGAGGAAGATTGTCAACAGATGTTAGCTCAGGGCCAATCTTCCTCACCAAAAAAAGAAAAGAGAGAGAGAGAGAAGAAAAAAAGTAACCTCGAAAAACTGAAATAATAATCAGGAAATATATAGAATATAATAATGGATATGGAGTATACCCATATTCCATATGTATCAGTTATAAAAGCCCAAATAAACTACATATCTATGTTTATAGTGCAGCTTGAATGAAAGAATATTCAAGGTAGAATGTTTCTTTGAATGGAAAAGCTTGGAAAATTCCATGACCTTCAAATCCTCTTTTGTTTTTTTTTCTGATTTCTTTTCTCAACTTATTTCTTAAATAGCTATTTGCTGTGGTGATTGTTTTAGAATCAGTTCAGTTTTGCCTATTTACTGCCTGCCAATCACTTGTTCCACTAATAGCAAGAGAAGCAAATGCCTCTTTACTTATGTATGTTATGCTACCGGATATTTACTAACATCTGATATTAGTATATAATTAATGTTTTCTTTAAAAAGAAGCAAATCAAATTAAACGCAACTTCTAAAAAATGTTGCTTACTTCTACAGCTTAATTTATCTCTTTCAGAAATGCTTTTAAGGACGAAGACTTTACATCTGGTCACATATTTCAATAAATATTGTTCCATTTGATATCATCTAAAAGATATGTTCATATATTCTAAAACCAGCAGGCTGTGTTCAACGTTATAATTGAATTTTATCTATATAATTTTGCATAAACTCAAAAGAAAAATTAACATTTGATATATTTAAAAATAAAACAAAAATTTATCTTTGGATTGAAATAATATACATTATATATGCTATGTTTTACAAAATGGTACAATATTTATTTCCATGACCACATAAGAAAAAGAGCTGACTTTGTTTCTTTCAAGTGATAAAATAGTAAATTTCAAGTTGTCTGAGATCTCACCAATATTAGGTTCCTCTAGCTTCTTGTTTAAACTCAAAGTCGAAAAATGAAACACTGTCATGAAAAGTGTGTTCAATGTACTTGGTATGCTTTTGAAGTGCTCTTCGGGTCTGCAGACTGCTGCTTGTTACTCCATGGTCAGTCACATTTTTCTTTAACAGGTGGCAGCAATTTGGCAAGGGCTTTGAGGCAAAGGGAAAAGAAAAGAAAAGCAGATTATATTGAAAATAGTCTTGAGGGGCTGGCCCCATGGCCGAGTGGTTAAGTTGTCGCGCTCTGCTTCGGTAGCCCGGGGTTTTGCAGGTTCAGATCTTGGGCATTCACCTGGCACTGCTCATCAGGCCATGCTGATGCGGCGTCCCATATGCCATAACTAGAAGGACCCGCAACTACAATATACAACTATGTACTGGGGGGCTTTGGGGAGAAGAAGAAAAAAAAGAAAGAAAATAGTCTTGAGTAAAATAATAAAATGCACCAAGTAGTCTTGAGTAAAATAATAAAATGCACCAAGTAATTCTGTATAGATCTTGACACGGAAAGGCAGCTCTTTCTCTTTTTTTGGTCCTATGAGTATTCTTGGGGATGGAGGATGAAGCTTATTTTAATCTTTCCTTTTTCAGGCTTAAAATTCTCCCTCAAATCCTTTTTTGTTAGATCCTATGTTCTTTTAACTGGGGTCCTTAGGCACACATTGAAGAAACAGTACAATTTGTGGCAGACGTTCCACAGAAGAATACTTTTATTTTCAATTATTTCTTGTAGCCATGCCTTATCTGAGAACCACAGCTTTACTTAAGACATCCTTTGTATTCCGGTTTTGAAGAGCTCTTCCCCTGGGAAGCAAACAATTATAGAAGCAGCGTAATTTTCTGTGTTTCTACAAAAGTTTAAGAGAAGACACTAAGTCACGTTTGAGTAATCAGAAAATGTACTTTTATGTTTACAAATATGGCTTCTCTCCTCTAAAATCAATACCAGTGGGAAAAACTCTTAAACTTCCTTGATAAAAATTAAAATAAAAAAGTGATACTCCAATACTATACTAAAATCAATTTAAAAACAAACATTTCTCAAATTTTGAAACCTCCTCGATGTCTTAGGGGTTAAAAAAATTTCCCCACGTGAAAGCAGGTCCTGTCATATGATTCCTATGGTTAAATGTCTTCAATGCGGTTTGTTTTGGTCCCGTAAGTGTGTTTGACCAGAGGGCCGGTGATGTAGAATGAAGCTTATTTTAATCTTTCTTTTTTGTGTGTGAGGAAGATTGGCCCTGAGCTAACTTCTGTCTCCAATCTTCCTCTTTTTCCTTGAGGAAGATTGTTGCTGAGCTAAAATCTGTGCCAATCTTCCTCTATTCTATGCAGGATGCCACCACAGCGTGGCTTGATGAACGGCACTAGGTCTGCACCCAGGATCCGAACCTGCAAACCCTGGGCCTCTGGAAGCAGAGTGCTCAAACTTAATTACTATGCCACTAGGCTGACCCCCTTATTTTAATCTTTCTTTTTTCCGCCTTACGAAGTGTAACATTTATAAAATCCTATTATATGGTAGATATAATTCTCTTTTTATTAGCTTCCAAAATTTCTCCATTAAGTTATGGATACTTTTGTGCTTAAAAAAGAAGGAGAAAGAGAGAGAGGGAGAGTGATACAGAGAGATAAAAAGGAAAAAGAGAGGGATAGAGTGTGCTATGACCCTATGATTTGTTTTATAACAATATATCTTAGTCACTGTTGTTTCAAAATTCCATAGCATAAATGTATCGTGTTTTAACCATTGGTCAGTCTGTTAATGGACAAGAACTATTCTTCTGTCTCCCTACAATTTTAAATAGCATTGCAATAAATATTCTCCTGTCAAATAAATGCACATTTCTTAGTCTTTCATTCAAATTTTTTCATGCTTGCCACCATAACTTTAGTGGCTTAATTTTCCCTGTTCACTTATACACACCAAACGTTCTGATTAAACTGATTTAATCACTATCATTGTGCGCATCTTGTTATCTCAGTTCATTGCTTGCTTCAAATAGTCAAGCCCTCTGTGCCTCTCTCTGCACTGATGAATCTTGTGCATCTCTCAGGTTCTAGCTCTATGACTTGTGGTCAGCAGTGACTCATTCCTCTTCTATAACTCATAGTTCTTTGCCCCATGCATTGGCTCAGGTATATGATATAAGACAGCCTGTATTCATTGATGTGCAAACCTATCATTTTGGCTCTAGCTTTAGATCCTTTAAATACATTGGGTTAGCCTTTGAGTTTCTAGCATGATTGTATAGTTTCCTACTCATGGGCCACACTCCAAATTACAAAAACTTGAGAGACTATCGATTCCTAGATTTCCTTCCTAGTCAGAAATAACATCAAAAATTCTTAAAAAGTGAGGGGCTGGCCCCGTGGCCGAGTGGTTAAGTTCATGTGCTCCACTGCAGGAGGCCCAGTGTTTCGTTGGTTCGAATCCTGGGCACTGACATGACACTGCTCATCAAACCACGCTGAGGCGGCATCCCACATGCCACAACTAGAAGGACCCACAACGAAGAATATACAACTATGTACCAGGGGGCTTTGGGGAGAAAAAGGAAAAAAAAATATAATCTTAAAAAAAAATTCTTAAAAAGTGAAACAACACACAGGCAGCAACAAATGAGAATCTATGTCGACTACAGTGTTAGGGCAAATTCCTGCAGCTCTTTTGCAATATCAGGTATTTATCTTTTAGTTCCTTGATTATGGGGAGATCCAGAGGTTCCAAGGAAAGACCTTGGCAGCTGTGATCATGGGGAAGACACTTGGGGACTCACCACACTGATTGGTTTATTATAAAATCAGAATGAAACTATTTCGACATTTTAACAACAGGCCATACAGGTGCTGGAGGAGGGCATTGAGGGGACATGACCACCGGTTGACCCGTAAGCTGGAACGCAACAATTGCGTGCTCTGCCCATCTTCCCTGTCCTTGGAATATACCTCTGTCCACTGTTTCCACAGCCCGAGCCACACTGAGGATGCAGCCTTGAGAGAGCTACGCATTGTTAAGACCACCTGGACTATATAGGAGACTGAACACAGTCAAGGCCTCTATAAACTTTTAAGATTTGATGTGGAGATCTACTCATCCTACAGCCGCCCAAGACAAGCCTTCTATGTAAGTTCCCTTGCTTGTTAAACCTGCTACCTACCAACGTGGAGTGCACTGCCTCTTCCTTTGGTCTCTCCTTGCCCTCCGCCTGCAAGCTGCCAGTTTGGAATTTTACCACGGAATTCTCCAGGTTGCAAACCAGCAACAGGTGAGTGATGCATGAATATTAGCACTATTTAGTATGTAAACATTCATCATTATCAATAAGAACTGATGGGGGAAGATGTCAGATTGAGTGATATTTGAATTATTTATTGAAAGATGAATAGTTTGTCATTAAACAAGGAGAATGAATAGCAGGATGGTGCTGTGTATTCCAGGTTGAAATCCTGTGAGTGAAGTAAATTTCTATTTAGCTGGAGGCGGTGGGCAGTGGGGTGGAGGGAGCTGGAGGCTTCAGAGGAGATTATAGATAGATTTGTATGTCATCAAGAATAATTTGCCCTTAGCCTGTGAGTGTGGAATTCTAGAAATTTTCTAGGTCGGGGGATGGAATGAGTGGATTTATGTTTTGGAAAGGACTCAGGAATCACTGGCTATGCTCCGAGTCATGGGACTTGGGAGCTGAGAAACTCAGGTTATCCTTTGCAATTGATCAAATAAGAGGCAAGGGGTACCGCAACGAAGGCAGTGGTGGCAATAAGGCAGACAGGTGGAGAGAACGTAATGGATTCAAGAGATATTCAGGAGGTAAGATCCATAGGATTCTATAAATCACTGGATGTGGAGCAGGTTAAAGAAGGAGAAGAATGAAATGGCAGATTTCCACTTTTCAATGGGTAACGATGTCATTAGCAGAGACAAGCAATATGCGAGGAGCATAATTGAACCCAGTAGCATTTAGTGCTCTTTGAAGAAGAAGGGAAAGAAAATTGATATGATCTAACTATAAAGTGACACGATAAAAATAAAAATAGGAAAAATCATTGTTAGCATATATGAAGGTATGTATTCCTATGTAGATTTTTATGGTTTAGGAATCCATTTTAATTTCAGTTGCTTACAGACTTTCTGTATAAAATAACATTCAGATTGTAATTGCTGTGCTGAGGGTATATTTTATGTGTAGTCTCAACCATTTATTTGATTGACAATAGCTGTTTCTGCCACTTTCCTAATTAGAGCTGAAAAATAAAACAACTGTTGCTAATTGAGTATGCTTCAAATACTATAAGTGCAATATATTTTCATTCAAGAGACAACATATCTATAAGATGAATAAAGTGTTACCATGTCTGATGGGCTAATTAAAGAGAAATTCATGAGCAAAATTAATCTAAGTGTAGTGGGCCGAATGGTGGCCCTCCCAAAAATATATCCTTGTCTTAATCCCTAGAGACCGGGAATGGAAGAAAGGTCCTTGTGCTTGTGATTAAGTTACAGAATTTGAGATCAGGATGTAAGGAGATCCGTGTTATGCAGGTGGGCCCTGAACAATGACAATGGTCCTTGTCAGAGTCACACCGGAAAGAGGAGAAAGCCCTGTGACCACAGAGGCAGAGATTGGAGTGATGTGGCCACAAGTCAAGGAACAGGAACAGCCAACAGAAGCTGAGAGAGCGAAGAACAGATCCTGGCCTCTCTCCTCCGGAGGGAGTGCGGCCCTGACACCTTTATTTCTGCCTTTCGGCCTCCACAACTGTGAGAGCATACATTTCTGTTTTAAGTGACCAAGTGTGCAGTAATTTGTTACAGCAGCCATAGGAAACTAATCTCGAAGTTTTGAGGGTAAAGAGTTAAATATCTAGGGCCAAGATAACAGTTGAATAATTATCCTGTGGACAGTAGACAAAACAGTTATTTGAACAAATCAGGATCCATTTGCATGTTATCTAAAGAATTGCTATGACAAATGAATCACCATCTTACCGTCTTGCTGCGCTCACGCTGGCCCCGAGGGAAAGTCTGACAGTCTCACTGGGCTCAATCTGGCCCTGAATGAAAGTCTGCTGCTGCTACTTGGGATTTCCTTTTATGCTCTAAGGACGCGGCTCCTCTAAAGCTGAGGGAATCGTATAATCCCAGATAGAGTCCGGTAGGTTGGGTACAAACTGCTTGAAAGGTAAAGGTGTTAATTAGTTTAGAAAATGTTGACTTTTCCCAAATGTCCTTTCTGCTGCTGCATTTTTTAATCTGTTTTCTCTGAGAGGATCTGACAGAATTATGGGTTTCTTGGTAGAATGTAAAACTGGATGTGGGGCATTTTTCACGCGTACTTTTGAATAAGTACATGTCGCCCCTGCCAACTCTAGTAGAGGGCCATGCATGCAATGGAAGCTTTTACAGTGATAATGTTTACTTGAGACCACTAACTTGTATAGTTTTTAGTTTAATTGTTCATAGAGACCATTAAAAATCATTGTTTACACATTGATATAATAGGATTAATAATTTACCTAAGTATAAAAATTATTAGGACTCTAAAACGTTATCATGTGTTCCAGTTATCTTTGCAACCTAACAAATGACTCTCAAACTTAACAACTTAAGACAACATTGTGATGCTCACAGATTCAGTGGTCAGGAATTTGAACAGGGGATAGCAGGAAAGACTTGTGTTTGCTTCATAGTGCCTGGAGCTGGGGAGGCCCAAGGTCTGGAGATGAATCTATGACCAAGGATGGAATCATCTGAAGACTTGTTCACTCACATGTCTGGTGCCTGGGCTGGGTGACTGAGTGGCTGAAGTCTAGGACCAGTGTGTAGACTGGAAGTTAGGTAATATTTGGTTCAGTTTAAAATGCACATATCTCTTGCCATAGGAATCCCACTTCAAATCTCAAGCAACTCTTTCAAAGAGCACGTGAGTCAGGATCATCATTGCTGCCACAGCCTGGAGCACACGACTTCCAAGCAAGACAAAAGCTGGTAGGAGCAAGCCTTGGAAAGGCACTCAGCATCACTTCTTCCCAACTGCATTTGTCAATGCCATCACAAGTCTTTCCAGGTTCAAGAGGAAAGCAAGGAGACACTAACACTTGGTAAGAGACTTACAAGATTGTCCTTATAGAAGGATATGTGGGGAGGAAGATAACGTGATTGCTATCTGGGGAAAATGCAATCTGGTACAACATGTAGAATATTTAGCACAGTGTCTACCATGCAACAAGCATTTAATAATGTTAATTATTGTTAACATTACAAGATAATAGTTAGAAAATGTATTTAAAAAGCTACAGTCCAACTCAAGTTTTTTAATTATTTTATGTCATTTGTTATAACAAAAGCTTTTCAAATAAGAAACCTCAGATTCCAGAAGAGAAATCTGCATGAGACCTATGTTTTCAGTTGGTGAGAAAATTCAATCCATTTATTGAAGCATAATAATTAGACTTAAATATTACTGAAACATAATTTTTGGTATTTTCCACATTTTTGAAAGTAAAAGTGACTGCTTTTAAAATAATATTAAAAAACCATAAACTCCACAATTTTTAGAGCTGCTTCACTGTTTGAAAAAGGAAGTATAAAAAGCAACAAATGAAATAGTTTTGACCCCTGGAAAAACTTGTCGTAATCAACTTCACATGAAATTTTTGGAGATAATGTGTAAATGAAGGGGACAGCCCTCAAAATAGTGCAACAGTAATTAATTCTGTCACTAGCGATCAGGTCCTTTCCACATGAGGTCGCTAAAAATAAAATGGCACAGTCTTTACAAAAAGGAATGTAAATGTAAGAACTGATTGAAATAACTAGGATAATGTTTAAAAATTAATTTATACTATTATATCACATAATTAAAAGCTGAAATATTGTGAATTAATGAATTGACTTTTGACTGGGTCAACTTTTAAATGTAAGTTGACTCTAGAAAGCAATTTGGCAGTATTTGATTGATTGAAAATGAACATATCCCATGCCACAGAAATCCCACTTCAAGATATATCTTGAGTAATTCTCGCAAGGAAGAGGTGTGTAGAGATGCTTACTGCATCATTGCTTGCAATCGAGAAAAAGTGGAAACAGTCCAATATGCATCAGTGAGGGAGTATATAAAAAAAAAGGAAGAATATTCATTTGAAGAGATGTTATCTAAATTTTAAAATGTTTGACCAGTGTGTATTGCCTTAAATGTCCAGAATAAAGATTGAATAAGAAAGGCTATTTGCTGAAAAATATCTACAATAAAATATAATTTATGTAAACTTTCCATTATCCATGACATAACATTGTGTTACTATGGAAGCATACATGTGACACATATGTACAAAACTTATTTGCATACAAAGCTAAATCTTGTTAGTGTTCACTATTGGAGAAAGAGAAAGAATAGACTGTAGAGGGAAATTTAGGGTTAGAACTGTATCTGTAATTTAAAAAATATTTTGATTAAGGTATGACAAAAAGTAATCTTTATTTTGTCTGCAGCACATTACTACTTGCTTTATTATCTATTTTTCTGTATTAAAAGTTAAAATGGTATTGGCTCAGAAAGACAATTTTGCATCAGTTATTGATGATATCTTAATAATCTGGCATCATTGTGATTATAATTACAGTTGAAGAACTTGCATTTGATATATGATCAATTTCAGTCCTTTGTTTTAAGGGTCTTGATGATTTTTAAATGAGTATGCTATATCTATTTTAATAAGAAATTGGAAAGGGGGTAAAGTAGCACTAATTTGTGTTCTTAATTTGCTGTCTAAAGAATTTCTATGCAACCATATATCAAAGCTCTATGCTTCGCAGTTCTAAACTGGATGGATACCTACCTATGGTAAATTTACCCCTGGAGTCCCGTGGTAAATACAGATAAGAAAAATGTGTCAGGAAAATCAAGAAGGACTATATGGAATGCTAAAAAGTAAAAATTAAATGGGACGTTGTGATTCTTTAGTTATTAGAGGTGTGAAATATTATTTAACTTCTGTGGACTCTGTATGAAAGGGGCATAAACATGGAAGTTCTCCAGTAAAGCTCCTTCTGCTTTGCTGTTAGCTTGGCAAGGGCCAGCACACTTGAGGCCATCTCATCGTGCTGTGTGTGTGTGTGTTCTCAGCCTTAGTCCTCTGAAACAGTGCTTCTCAAAGGGTACCCCACAGACTGACAGCCAGTTGATAGACTGTTACCAGTCCACAACGAGATAAGGAACTCATACCAGAAATTGAATCCACCATGACACTGAGCACACTGTTTATTTCAGTTCATTTTTTGTAACTTAGAATTCTCAATGAAGGAAGCAGTGCATTGATTTCCATTCTGGATTATGGATTAAGACTTGGAATAGTAGGGAAAAAAAAGCAGAACTTGAGGCAAGGATAAAACTCTGATACCGTTTTTAGGGAGAGCACGTCCAGGGCAGTGAGGTTAAGGGTAAAAGGGAAGTGAGGCAGATAGGAAGTGATGCAATGCGATGCATCACGACATTCGGCACTGCTTCACAAGGAGCTCTGAGAGATGCAGCAGGGCACTTGGCAGGCATGCTCCCTTGGTCCACAGTACTTTCCTAGAAGAGTTACAAAGAGGTACTGAGGTACCCCACTGGAGCAAGAATGGAAGAATTTGTCTTCCCAGGTTGTTTCCATCTTGCATTAACCAAAGTCTACCCCACAGGGAGCTAATTCCCCTGACCTTACAGTTTGTTTCACCCAATCTCTTGATGGCCATGCAGGAAGCCCTGAAAAGTTTGTTTCCAAACCAGCTTGTATGTGTGTGTGCTTGTTTAAATATGTGTATGTGCATGCATTTGAGCTCATGTAAATATAATTTTGTCTGCTGAAATCAGAGTTTAGAGAGTAATTTTCCCTATATTATGACCTCTAAAATATCATTACAAAGTTATTCATGGTTATAGTTGACATTTCTATACATGTTATAACACAGTGAAAATAGATTATACAAATATTTATTGAAATGAACTTTGTGAATGAATATGGAAGAACAGTAGGAGAATTGGCCTCTCAAACCATTACAAATCTTTTCAGAATTTCTTCAGTATTAATAAATGACAAAGTTTTGAGTCAAGTATATGTTACATCCAAAAATGTTACCTGAGTTTCATAGTGGACTCTTGGTGCCCCACCCAGATCAAACTTATCGGATGGAAGCACCCATCCCCCAGCTATGGGCAATGTTGGCTGCTAATAACTCACAGCTGCTCCTCCTTTAGAGAATTACTCTTGGTAGAATAGGAGCTTCCTTACCTGGGAGGTTATGTGCCTACAACCAATGACTGACATGGAGATACAGATGGCAGGTTCCTCACCTCAAGGTGGGGCCATTTCTGTGCCATTATTCACACTCCACAGGCCCCATGGCACCAGCCTTAAGCTAGACTCTAGCCAAAAACTCATCCTTGCTTAGCTCCTTCCCCAGGCGTAACTCCTTCGTTCCCCGCCTCCTGAGGGCACTGCCACCATAAGCCGCAGTGCCCAAATCTCTGTCTCAGCTTCTGCTTCTGGGGAAATTAACCTAACATTGGTAGTTTGGAAAAACTAATTTATAGAGCTTTTGAAAGAGGAATCATCAGAAACGTTTTATTGACTGGATAACTGAGAAGTGGATTCATTTAAAAATGACTCCAAAGGGGGCCGGTCCCTTGGCTGAGTGGTTAAGTTCATGAGCTCTGCTTGGGCAGCCCAGGGTTTCGCCGGTTCAGATCCTGGGTGTGGACATAGGACTGCTCATCAGGCCAGGCTGAGATGGCGTCCCACATAGCAGAACTAAAAGGACCTGCAACTAGAATACACAACTATGTACTGGGGGGCTTTGGGGAGAAGAAGAAGAAAAGATTGGCAACAAATGTTAGCTAAGGTGCCAATCTTTTTCTTTTTTTTGAGGATGATTAGCCCTGAGCTAACTGCTGCCAATCCTCCTCTTTTGCTGAGGAAGACTGGCCTTGAGGTAACATCCGTGCCCATCTTCCTCTCTTTATATGTGGGAAGCATACCACAGCATGGCTTGCCAAGCTGTGCCATGTCTGCACCGGGCATCCGAACCGGTGAACCCCAGGCCATCAAAATGGAACACTCACACTTAACCCCTGTGCCACCAGGCCCGCCCACTAAGGTGCCAATCTTTAAGAAAAAAATAATGACCCCAAAGTTTAAATTTTGCTAACAAGAGAGGGTTTATGAGACCTCTGTGGAGAAAGACATTAGAAGAGGGCATAGATGACCATTTTAGATATCCTGCATTAGAGATGATAATGAGGCACCAAATGGAAAAGAGTGAACAGAATATTTAGATCAGTGGACAGGATGGAAAGTTATCAGCAAGGAAGGGACTTTTGAAGAGATAAGAATGTACAACAATTCTAAGAGAAAAAATCTTAAAGAAAGAACAGAAGACAAATGAATGTGTCTTTATAGGAAAGGATAAATGTTCTTATTAAAGGAATTCTTGTGAAATCTATATCTGCTCTTCAGATTGTGAGCCTTATTTGAACTTTTGAATTGAAAGTACACGTACTTATATAAAATGTACTGTCTATTTGTAAAATAAATTTGCGTTCAGCTTTTAAATCTGTGTAACACTATGGGGTTGGGCCCTGCATTGATCACAGAGCCTTGGACACATTTTAAACGTAAGTTTTAAAGCCTTTATAAGTTCAATTTCAGCGTTTGTTTTTCAAGTTCAATATTATTGCTTTTGAGGTTTAACTCAGGTTAGTGAAAGACTCAGTAGCTAAGAAGAGCATCTTTCCGGCCTCGTCCAGTTGGCACAGTAATGCCCACAGCACGGCCGCCTCCGCACACTCAGAGACTTACCTTAAAACACCCGCCCTGCACAAAATGTTCTCATCTTTCCTCCAAGTCTGCATGAATGTTAAATATATATATGTATTTTCTAAAATAAAATACTGTCTTTTATGTGTCTCTTCTTACTGAAAAACTGGTTTGATTGTGCCATTTCTTTAACTTAAACCGTTTGTAGTCAGATTTCACATGTCCCGATCTGAGGCATGGGTAATAGTGCTTTTGAAACAGAGCATGAAAAAATCGACAAGGGTAGTTTGTTATAAGGATAAGTGTGAAATTAGGGTATAATAATTGGATTCCTCTAAGAGAATGTTTGTCAAATCTGATAGATTATCAGGTTCAACAAATCATTCAATAAATGCGCTGGGCACAGCACTATCCAGTGTCATACCGTGTGAATCGAAGAGTCATGGCAATAAAGCACCATTGTCTTTACGTGAATTTCTTGTTAGATTTTAAAATAAGTATATGAGAGCCAATGAGTTATTAGACACCATAAGTTAAGAGTCAAGAAAGAAACATCTAAATGAGGGAAAGTTCCAATCTGGAACCTCCATATTTTTCTTATATTTTGTTGACTCTTGTTTGTTAAACAGTTACACAGGAGAGCTCCCTTACAATAAAGTCATTAGGTGAACAACTGACAGAAGAGCCTCTTTCCCTTTCCTACATGATTAGGAGGCAATTGGTTAGTATGTTTTTATTGTTGATTTTCTGAGGAATAAGAGAACAGAGCAGCAGTTAGAATGGGGAATATGTGATGAACTCTTGGAGGCGGGGGGTAAAAAGGAAATGTGGTACAATGCAGTATATAGTTTTTAGTCTTCCAAAATCATTGTTTCAGTTTACACAAACTAGTAAAATGACAAGCAAAAACTGTAAGTTTAGAATGGAATGTATTCCTGGACCACAATACGTATGACATCATAAATCTCATCTACTCTCAGAGAAGTAGACCTGAAAGGAGAAAAATGCTCAGTATAATTCCTGCCAGCTAGCTTGCCCGCCGCCTCCTTTACCCAACTCATAGGGCAAAGTACATCCACCAGCTGGCGTCACTGCATCTTGCGCTGTGAGCTGTCGTTCTGTCTTTAATTCTGGCTCTCTGATTTCTTCAACCAAAGAAGATTTCAGTTTAACTGTGCACATGTGAAGAATTTTGAAAGGAATAATTTACATACACAAAGAAACTAATATCTCAGAATCAGCAAACACAACAAATTAATTGTCAATTCTTTATCAGAGCCTGAAACATAAGTGTATACACACTTGGGTGTGAACTCATCTCTTATTATGTGTTGTTTCTCTCTAGATTCAAACATTTACTTGATCATGCCTAAAAGAAAGGCATTCGTTAGTCTGAACAGCATTTATTATACACTTTTAGACTAAATGCAATTGTCTGCTTAGCACATTTCGAACTTAATCGAAGAACACATATACAAATGTATACTATTCATTTTTCTAACACATTTACATTACTATATCTTATTTAAAGTACCATTTAGTCTTGATTTTCAAGTGAGTTCTCTGAAGAACAAATTATTCTCATCTATTGATAAACTGTGTTTCCAAATTTGATTCATAAAGATGAAAAATATTTCACAAATGATGTAACAAATTATTCCATGACAACTTTCATGTTAATTCTGTAATTATGGAAAGTTTTAAAGGTCCAATTTTTTAGGTCATTATGTGTCATATAGCCATGATTAGGCAGGAATAAATATTGAAACAGAATGATTCTTACCCACAGACTAGTGTGGAAGGCATCAACAATTTCAATACAATTTGCTAAGTGCAATCAGTAGAATCCAAGATGCCTTGAGAGCAAGCATTGAAGATCCCTATTCCAGTGTGCATTTTAGGGGGAGGCAGGGTGAGGTGGGGTCCACTGCAAGTGAAGTATATGTACCCCAAACCACATGGAGCATTAATTATAAGCTTCAGGTGTACATGGTAGATTTTTTTTGGTCTGCTTTGTTTGCTATTTTATTTCCAGTGCCTATAACAGTGCCTGGGATACATTGGTTGCTCAAAAATATGTTTGGTGGAAAAAATTTAATTACTTTTTCCTTTGATGCTACACTAATTATTCATTTAAATGATTGACTCCACCTGCTAATATTATAAATTTGGAATCTACACAGTTGTTCGTTGGAATGGGGCAAATTATAAATTTTTATACTAAACCAAGCAGCCAATAACCTCTGGAAACATCAACTCATGAAGTGGAAAATGTTCGTGGGCCGTTATTGCTTTAGTCCCATACAAGAATGCACTGATAAATTATAAATACAAACCAGAACTGCACAGGTTCATCGGGATTTGTAGATAAGGGATGAACTAGATTCAGTACAAAAACAACTGTGAGCTCACCTTGCAACTGCACAGCTGAGCTGAGATCAGAGAGGTCTCCAAAGCAAAGACAAAGGCACCAGCCACTCAATTAGCTGCTCTTTTATGTTTGTTTACTCGGTGTTTCTCTGTTTGGTGTCAATACAAATTAGAATGAAAGAGATAACTGAAAATTTATAAAAACTTTCCCCCTCAATGCCAGAGAACAAATAATTACTGGACACTCTCCTGGTCCCTATTAAGCCTAAGAGATTCTTAACAGAAATACGTGAGCCCTCAATCATGGTGGCATTGCAGAATTATTAAGAAATATGAAATTGTTGGAAAACAGGAAAAGGCAAGATGGGCAAATAGCCTTTCCTTTAATGACTTCTTTATATGTATTTAGTTTCAGTGGGGAATAAATTTTAAGACTCCATTTCTGCCTGAAGGAGGTCATCATGGCCTTATAAAAACTGTGATTTTTTTTGAGTTTAGAAATCTCAAGAGTTCTTTCTTACTGCCTATGAGTTCACCTATCATTTCCCCTCACAGTCCCATTTTTATACATGACTTCTGTATGCACTTTAGAAAGTATCAGACAAGTCTCTGATAGTTGGCTTTTAGATAACATTTTCTAAGTAAGTGTTGAACTAGAACCTAAGGTGAAAGATACGCATCTATCTTGCCTAGGTATTTGGTGCGCTCTCGGCACTTTTGAAACTGAAGCCAGAATAACTGCAATGTCTTATCAGTGATATGCTTGGGAACACTGTCTAAAGCACTAATTTAAAGAAATGAGCATAATAAGTCTCTTTTGTGGGTGCATATATTGCTCTTTATTTAGAGGAAAAAACTTCCACGTTCTCATATGTTGTACTAGACCACTAATTCATCACATGACATCCTAGGGGCATATAAAACTCATGTTCAATAAAATTTGGCTTCATATTTTATCACATTAAAATTCAGCTTTCCTGATTGCAAAGATGTTAATAATTATTAAGTTTAACAGAAAATCCTTGAATTTAGGAATTATAGATATTTCATCTAAACCAAAACAAAAAATTACAGTACACATGCTGTGACCTTAGTTAACTTGTAATTCCACCCTAAAAATTCTTCAGTGACTCATGCAAATCCTTCCTGCTCAGATTCTACTTTACCATCTAATTAGGGAAGTCGTAACTGCAGGTCGTCCTACCAGAGACAATAAAACCACTTCCAGCCATGTGTAGTTAGCAAAGTCGGTTTTCAGTCCTTTAGTAAACCACATTTTCTAAGCAAGCAAACAATTTATGTTGATTCTATAGTCAGGAACAAGTTTTTGTTTGTATCATGTCATAAATGGACATGATGACAAATTTCTCTTGAAGTATGCAATTCTTTCAAACTTTGAGAAAATGGCTGCCCTTGACCTCATAGACAGAATACAGAAAAAGCTCTCAGTTGGGTTTCTGGTTAGGCCAGTGTAGTCCAAAAGGAATGAGGAGGTTGAAAGATGGATCCTGGACCAGCTCCTGGCCTTTGATTTTTGTTTTGTTTTCTCGCAACAGCCAAACGAGACAAACTTTTAAAACCAAGAGAGTTCAGAATTAAAATCAAATAGACTAACATGTCATTGTCACCAGCCTCCAAGTTTCCATTTCTCCTGTCTGTCTGACTGGCTCACTGGGACTGAACACTGATTAAACAGCAGTCTTTGTCCTATGAGTATTGTCTTCTTCCAAGACTTGATACTTCAGTAGTTTGATCTCATACTTAAGAAAGTATTTTAACATATTAAAAGCACAAGTTAATAAAAATATTAGCTTTCTCCACAAATTTTACATACCTTTTTCCTTTCTTAAAGTAAAAACGGACAAAATTATAAAATTAAGGAAAAATTAGAAACATAAAACACTGATCAAACTTAATAAATACATTTCATTTACCAGTGGGCAAAAAGATTTGTTTCAGAAATACACAGACTACTTTATTGGAACACCACTTTTTCTCAGAGGAAAGTGGAATTTGGAATAAGAGCATCCTACCCCAAAGTCATAGATTGAAAACTGTGTGCTATAATATGCATAGATATTGAACACAGAGAGAACAGCATCTGATCTCTGGCAAAACTGACAAGCAAATTTAACTTAATAAGTATATTGGAATCATCATCATTTACGAGAGTAAGCTAGAATAAATTCAAAAGAATTAATCACTCCTGTGTGTCTCTCTCCAGGACTTAAAAGGTGATTCCCTCATTGTCTCAGGATACAGACTATATGCTAGTCTCTACTTTCGTATTCCTCTCGCCTTCACCACGTATCATACTGTGAGAGCTCATCAAATGCTCGATGTACTGGCTTGAACTGACCTCTCAAACTCTGAACGATTAATTACGGCTAGTCAGTGTAGTCAGCCTTCTTTATCCCACCACGTCCCATTGCTTGTTGTCAAGTGTCAGTCTGAGTCACTTTTTCCCTTTCTGTTGTTGCTGTTCGTTTGTTGAATATTTTTGACTTGGCTTTATCAAGAAATGAAATCAGAGAAACTTTGGAAAGAACTTCTTAAAAACTGCTTGTCAATGTGGTAAATTCATTAAACTTTAGAGGCGGAAGTGTCAGTGAATCTCATCTAGTCCAACTGCTTTATTTTATAAATAATTGAACTGAAATTCTGAGACATCATGATACTTAAGGACACACAGCTGGTTAAAATTAAGAATAGAAACCAGGTTCTTCACATTTAGTACAGAAAACTCTTCATTACAGTCATGCAACCCTTAACGACAGGGATACGTTCTGACAAATGCATTTTTAGGTGATTTTGTCATTGTGCGAACAGCTAGAGTGTACTTACATAAACCTAGACGGTATAATCTATACACCCAGGCTATACGGTACTAATCTTATGAGACCACCGTCTTATATGTGGTCTGTCGTGGACCAAAATGTTGTCAAGCAGCGTATGACCATATTCCTATATTATTTCCGATCTGACAAGTTTTTTCGGGGTTTTGCTTTGTTTCTGAGGAAGATTAGCCCTGAGCTAACATCTGCTGCCAATCCTCCTATTTTTGCTGAGGAAGATTGGCCTGAGCTAACATCCATGCCCATCTTCCTCCACTTTATATGTGGATGCCCGCCTCAGCATGGCTTGACAAGCAGTGAGTAGGTCCACGCCCAAGATCCAAACCGGTGAACCCCAGGCCACTGAGGCAGAGCACGAACTTAACCACTGTGCTACCAGGCCAGCCCCTGATGGTTTGAGGTTTGTTTTGCTTCGTTTAACAAAACAAATAATCACCAGTTTGAAAATTGTATAGCAGTTTCTATGTTGTAGAAAGGCTTTGATATCCATTCTATTTACCAATAAATCATTTACCAGTCTAATTCATTCATATTTACCAGTCTAATTCATTCATATTTACAAATCTAATTCCTCCCCGTCCCCACTGCTTAGTGCAGCACCTAGAAAGAGTAGAGTTTCATAGTCTTTTAGTTGAATGGTCAATCCCATTTGGTTTAATTTCTCATGGTTACTGGTCAATTATATAACCTCCTAAAAACAACTAAAATTCTAATGCCTCTTCAAGAAACTTTCCCATCCCATCATTAGTGCTGTGTAAAGCCTAATCTAATATTCATTTTTTTTTTTATCTTACAGAGGATTCTTGTCATACAATTAATATGAGATTTTTCTCTTTGTGACTTCTTAGGAATATACATCATCCCAATGTATGTCATTACTCACAGTTACATTTTTTATGAGCTGTTAGTGACAACTAATCTTTATGTAAGCTAGATGTTTCTTTGAATACTAAAACAATTCAAACCTACCTTCTTATTATATTTGTGATATTGAAACATGGAAAATTAAGTAAGGCAATAATTAAGACTATAAGCTAAGTGGAATATAAAATATCAATGAACAATTTAGACTCTACGCTTAATGAAACAAGTGAAGTAAAATTGAAATGCATTTGTAATGTTTACCTGTTATTTTAAAATAGGAATATGAGAGTATCAGTAAGTTATGGTGTTCTTTTTCTAGGGCTTGAATTTTCATGTAACACGAGTCTCAAATGCTCTTACAATTTTACATGAAGCAGAAAAGATAATAAATTACTGAAATACCCTAGAACATTGAAGTAAAGAACATTAAGCCAAGAAAACAGGAGCAATCTTCCAGACAGTAAGCCTGAGTAAGAGAAAACTCATTTGAACTTCAGATCCAACCACATAAAGAATTATATTCTGTTCATGACAAATGGAAGCATAAAACTAATTTGAGAGATCATTGGCTGGACCACCATTAAGCCAATATTTAAAGTATATTTTTTGTTAGTAATCCCTTTTTTTCTTCTCTTAGGCTCTTGCTTTTATTCATTTTCTATTGATACCCACCTCTTCCCAAGGTCCTGTGTTCTTTCATTTATCTTGATACGTTCAATGTTTCCTACTTCTTCTCTTATTACCTCATTTTAAAGGCTTTAGCAAATAAAAGCACATGAGAATCAGACTTCCTCAAGAGTGAGAAACCACATTCTATGAGAATAATGGGGATGCTTGCTCCCAGAAGAGAGAGAGGATTTGAAAACCACCTGCAAATAAACAAGGAGTTTTCACAAGAAAGGAAGTTCATGTGCTCTACAGTGATCCCTGAGGATGAGCGAGAATCAGAGTGGACAGTAGACAGGAAAACCTACAGGGGGACTATGTTGTGCCTTCATACTAGGTGAGGCTTCAGAAATAGCTGGCCATTTCTTGGAATTTTACTTTTGAATATTTGCATCAAAAGTACAATGATGAAGAAACTATTGTTTCCTCAACTTTGCCTCTTAGAGTTATTGTCTAGATCTCTCCAAAGAGATCTTGGGCAAGCTGTGTAATCTTTAGAAAGTCTCATTTTCCCCATATGTAAAATGGTGTAATAACAGTAGCTATATTATAAGATCGACTTGAGGAATAAATGAAATCATTTATGTATACTTCATTGCACAGTGCCTGGAATATAGTGAACGCTCCCTAAGTATTTCATGTATGATTATGGTTATAAAGTTTCAAAGGAATGAGTCTTTTATACAGGTCTGAGTAGAGCCTGTTGACTAAGATTCCTTAAGGCATCTCATTATGCAATGCCTATGAAGCTAAGACGTCACAATGGGCCAGACCTGGACCAGAGCTTATGAAGATTTCAGTGAAAATCTTTGTTCTCTGGATCCTAGTTTGCAAGGCTCAAAACACCTTTCCATACAATCTAAATTGTCAAACAACTGATTATGTCTAAACCCAGAAATCTATAAGCATAAAATTTCACTATATTTTGGATCTTTTGTTAAAATCAAATATTAATTTTAACATTGATTATTACATATATGGAATTTAAAAGTATATGCTATTTTCATTAATTATATTACATAAATATCAACTTCAGAAAGGAAAAATTGTGAAGTAAGTTATATAATTATGTGAATATGCAAAAATGTATCCATTAGAATGGTGAAAATATAAAAAGGGGATTCTAGATGCTACAAAAGTATATGATATCTGAAGTTGTATGTATCTACAGAAACCAAAATCAAAGAGGTAAATAATAGCAATGGTATTAGTTCCTTTTGAGGAAGCATTTATGACTCATGGTCATAAATAATGATCATATTATTGAAGAAAGACTTTCACTGAAGCCTGAGCTACTGAGCCTATGCTCTCAGGTGGATTTTGGCCTCATCTTGGATTGGTCTCTGTCTACAGTAGGCAAAGAGGTTAAAGAAAGAAATACAATGTCCCAAGAAGTTGTATATTTAAAAAAGGCTCTTTTTTCACACACAAATAAGTCATCCTCTAATTTTCCATAACTGATTTAATTATTAATAACATACAGGAAACTAACAATATCAGGACAACTAAAAAAACATTGAGAACATGTAATTTGAACCATTTCTCTTAAGTATGGTCTTATTTATCTATTTATTTATTTATCTATGGCTGCAGGATATCTATTTACTTATCTGTGGTAAGAACATTAACATGAGATCTACCTTCTTAACAAATTTTTAAGCGCACAATATAGTATTGTTAACTATAGGCATTATGTGTACAGCAGATCTCTAGAATTTATCCATCTTACACAACTGCCACTTTTTTCTTCTTCTTCTTTTTTTTTTTTTCGGTGAAGAAGATTGTCCCTGTGCTGACATCTGTGCCAATCTTCCTCTATTTTGTGTGTGGGATGCTGCCACAGCATGACTTGTGGACTCGGGATCTGAACCCATGAACCCTGGGCCACCAAAGTAGAGTGTATGAGCCCAACCACTATGCCACAACATGGGGCTGGCCCCCATAACTGCCACTCTTTACCCAGTGAACAGCAACTCCACTATCCTCCCACCCCAGTGCCTTTCAATCACCATTCTACTCTCTGTTTTTATGAGTTTGAGTATTTTAGATACCTCATATAAGTAGAATCATGCAACATTTGAACTTCTGTGACTGGCTTATTTTATTTACATAATGTCCTCCAAGTTCATTCATGTTTCAACTATTGCAGAACTTTCTTCTTTTATAATGTTGAATAATATTCCATTGTATGTGTATGCCACATTTTCTTTATCCATTCCTCTGTTGATGAACATTTAGGTAGTCTCCATATCTTGGCTATTGTGAATAATACTGCAATGAACATGGGAGTGTGTATATCTCTTTGAGATCCTGATTATAATTCTTTTGGACATATGCCCAGAAGCGGGATGGCTGGATCATGTGGTAGTCCTATTTTTAAATTTTTGAGGAACTGCCCTACTGTTTTCCATTGTGGCTGCACTATTTTACATTCCTACCAAAAGTGCACAAGGGTCTCAATTTCTCCACACCCTCACCAGCACTTTTTTTAAAATAATATTCATTTTAACATGTGTAAAGTGATATCTCATTGTAGTTTTGATTTGTATTTCCTGATGATTGGTGAAGTTGATCATCTTTTCATGTACCTATTGGCCATTCATAGGTCTTCTTTGGAGAAATATCCGTTCAGCCCTTCCCTGATTTTTCAATCGGGTTCTTTGCGTTTTCGCTATTGATTTGTGGGAGTTCTTTATATATTTTGGATATTAATTACTTATCAGATATATTGTTTGTAAATGCTTTCTCCTTTTCTGTAGGTTGCCTTTTCATTCTGTTGATTGTTTCCTTTGCTGTGCAGAAGCTTTTTAGTTTGATGTGGTCCCACTTGTTGATTGTGCTTTTGATGCTTATGCTTTTGGTGTCATATCCAAGAAATCATTGCCAAGCCAAATGTCATGAAGCTTTTCCCTTAAGTTTTCTTCTAGAAGTTTTATAGTTTCAGGTCTTATATTTAAATCTTTAGTCCATTTGGAGTTGATTTTTGTGTATGATATAAGGGTCTAACTTCATTCTTTTACTTGTGGATATCCAGTTTTCTCACCATTTATTGAACAGATTAGTTGACTGTGTATGTGTAGGTTTATTTCTGGGCTCTTTATCCTGTTTCATTGGTGTATATATTTGTTTTTATGCCAGTAAGATTCGTTTTAATTTACAGCTTTGTAACAGTTTTAAATCAGGAAGTGTGATGCCTCCAGCTTTGTTCTTTCTCAAGATTACCTTGGCTATTTAGGGTCTTTTGTGGTTCCATATGAATTTTAGGATTGTTTTTTCTATTTCTGTAAATAATGTCATTGGGATTTTGATAGGGATTGCATTGAATTTGTAGATTTCCTGGAGAGTATGGACATTTTAACAATATTAAGTCTTCCAGTCCATGAACATGAAATGTCTTTGCAGTTATTTTTATCTTCTTTAATTTCTTTTATTAATGACGTAGTGTTCAGTGTAGAATTCTTTCACCTCCTTAGGTAAATTTATTCCTAAGTATTTTATTCTTTTTTTGTTAAAGATTTTTTATTTTTTCATTTTTCTCCCCAAAGCCCCACAGTACGTAGTTGTATATTCTTCGTTGTGGGTCCTTCTAGTTGTGGCATGTGGGACGCTGCCTCAGCGTGGTTTGATGAGCAGTGCCATGTTCGCCCCCAATGATTCGAACCAACAAAACACTGGGCCGCCTGCAGCAGAGTGCGTGAACTTAACCACTCGGCCACAGGTCCAGCCCCAGTATTTTATTCTTTTTGATGCTATTGTTAATGAGATTGTTTTCTATATTTCCTTTTTGAATAGTTTGTTGTTAGAAGGTAAGTAGACCTAATTTAGAATCAGAATGTTATAAACAAAAATAACATGATAGACAAAATTGAATTTGTACTTAGTCAAAACTTTCATGGCACCAATGGAATTTAGAAAAACTCTTCACAAGTTTTGACAGAATTTTTCTAATTACGCCCCCTAAGTCTATCTAGGAACTGTTACTACTTTTTTCCTGAATTTTTCAGATATTTAATTTTAAGTCATTATTATTAAAAGAGAAAATTTACATATCAAGTTTTAGTTTAGATTTTTGTTGTTGTTGTTAAATGAACACCATTCTTAACTATTGGTTACAGAATGCATTAATCAGCACTTGCTGTGACAATTCCAAAATTGCAGTGGATTACAATACATGTTTATTTAGTGCTCATCGTACATGAAGGCTCTGGGCCAAGTGCGGCTCTACTCCATGTGTTTTCGCATTCCTGAACCCATACTGGAGGACCACCTTCTATTCTGGGCATGCTAGTCTCATGGCAGAGGGTAAAAATTCAAGAAGTTGAGCGAAACGATTGCATTTAAGCTACTTGATTGGCACATATCACGTCCTTGTGATTACACTAGCCAAAGCAAAGCAAGTGGTTAAGCCTGAAAATCATTTGAGTGGAAGGGTAAATAAAATTTACCCTCTTATTTACACATATTCACTTCTCTCCTGTGTACACACTTACACACACACACAGAAACACACTAAAACTCTAGGGTGTTGAAGTCTACCTCAGATCTGGATGTGGCTGCCCAAGTTTCCTAAGAAGACAAGTTATCTGGGTCCACATACCCAATAAATGCCCCCAAGAAATAGCGATGGATCAACACAGAGCAACTGCAATAAACCTATGGATTCAGAAAGGGAAGAATGACAATTTCCCTGGATAAATAATGTGAGGATTGCTCACCCTGATGATGGCAATGGCAGAAGTTCTTTGAGTCGGCCAGAATCTTCTCCCTGAGAATCACTCCGTGCATCATTGTTGTCTGGAGCTCCTGGATCCAGTTTGAAGAGAACTTCTTTTGCATCTTCTTTCTTGGCCACAGCTGATAGGGACTTCAGGGAAATGGGCTTTCCTTGGGGGGATAGACAACTTTCCCAGACTGCTTCCTGCCCTAGAGGGCTGAGTGCCTTGAAGGATCATTTTACAAATCTAGCAGTTTCTTTTCACCATGCTGATGTGAAAGGAAATCTCTCAAAAACTTTCAAAAAACAAATCTCTTTGATTTCATCAAGCTCTGTGTGCCAATAGCCATTTTTTTTTTAAGAACTGCTTTACTCTAAAGACATAATTAGATGTACTTTGAACTTACATGACTTTCTCACTTTGGACTCCTGTGGCACCAGGCCCTTGGTCTCTTTTCCCTGAGCTACTTTATCCAACTGTAAGCTTCAATGGGGCCATCTTAAAACAATCAGAGATTTTGACAAAACATCTCTTTCCTGAGCCTGAGTTTTACTGAGAATGAGTCTTAATCAGCTTTAATAGCCCAAAGCATTTCTCTTTTTCACATTTTTCTCTGATAGTAGATGAGAAACAGTCCCATTTTCAAGCTTTACTAGTCTCAGATTGTCTGGGCTTGTGATTTTTTTCTTTCATGCCTATTTGCAAATAGGGTGATTCTTTTCTGAGTTTATCAGTCATCGAAATGCCTATCAATGCTGGTAACATTTGGTTTCAAATCTCTTTGCCCAAAGTCAAAACTTCATCAGGTGCATTTTCTGCCTTCCAGATTATCATAGGAAAGTGTCATACTGCCCTGCATAATAATGTTTGCCACTTTTTTTCTAGGCTCAGAATACAATCTGCAGCCCAGCACCACTTTTTGTGGTTTCCCAAAATAACAAAATTCCAGTGTTAGGCACCAATTCTGGGGTACCAAACAACTCCAAAATCCCAGTGGCTTATAAGGAAGAACATTTATTTCTTGCTCTCCTCATGTGAGGACTACAGTCAACTCCATAGGTCTTCTCATTCAAAAACCCAGGCTGAAGCAATAGTGCTTATTCAGGTTAAGCTGTTCTCATAGAAGAAAGCAAAAGCTAGAGAAACTGAGCTGAACCATGAAGTTCTATTTACAGCTTCTGTTTGGAAGGGTATGGCATATATTATTTGCTCACATTTCATTGGTCAAAGCAATTTATGTAGCCAAGGCTGACTATAGGTAGGGAAAGTTTATGCAGAGGCAAGAGGGTATGTGACTATTCAGGAACAGTAGTATAATCTTCCCTCATTATGTTAACCTTGCATCATGAGGAATGTTTTTGTAGATCTCCAGACAGCAATGCTGTGGAGAGATCAATACACTCAGTGGGAAATGGGACAATCAGATCTGTATATCCAGGTTGAAATAATTTAGATGGATATTTGTGTGCTAAGAATGTTAGGTAGATTAAGCATGACAAAGACCTGGGTGCTATTTTTAACCACATTTTTAAGATTGAGAGTAGAAAAAAATATTTTTCTATAAGCAATTTTGTTGGTTTCTAGAGCCTAGGTAGATTAAGGTTTGTCTCATAAGGGAGAATGGCTAGATAATGTGTTTCTCTCTTTCCTTTTTTGTTTCTCAGGAATTGAGAGATGTTAAGAAAAAAAGAGAAAGAGAGAAACCCAGCTATAGTCTTTCTGGAACAAAAAAAGAGAGAGAGGGGATGGAGAATAAAATATTCTAATAACTCTAAACAATCTATGAAATGGACCAAAATAATTACTGCTACTGTATCAGTGGCCATATGCGTGTTATAATATGTGATACTAGCTTGGTAACACAAAAAGTTGTTCTCCTGGATGATGTGAAAATGATTCTCTGAGACTATGCAAACGTGCACAGAAAGGAGACAGAACATACTTGCTCTTGCTTGCTAGAGACTAGGTATTAGGAAAGCTAAACGAGTCTTATTGTTCCTTTCAACTCCTAGTTAGTACTCCTTCCATTCTATTAGGAGAATGGCATTTTCCCCACTTGATTTTAGGGGCTGTTAACGATTGCATGGAAACATCATCTCTACTTTGAAGGTAGATTAAGAAGACAAATAAAATGTATATGTATAATAAATTCAGTGATGTTAAAAGCTTTTTCCCAGGAAAATGAATAATTATGCTGCTTGCTTGATAAGATTTTGATTGAAAAACAGTCTAATCACCCATTATCTCTTGAAGTAGACGAACAGACTTGTGTTGGTCCTGAAGACATTTTACGTACCCTGCACCCTTACTCTTTGTGCTTTCTACTCTCTTCTTCTTCTCTGTTTAATAATCATTTTTGGAGTGATTGCTTGTTCTAATAAGCAAAAAAACTTCAGAAGCAAATGGCAGATCTTTCATGAGCTAGTTGAGGATCAGCTATTCCTTTTCTAATTCTTGCTTCTTCTCTTTTATTCTCGAAATAGGTGAAAGGGTTTTATCTGCTATTTCCTGTGAGAAAGAGTTATAGATTTATAATGCTTTGGAGATACATTCTAATTTTCTATTTTTATATATTTTTTGATAAACTGATATAATGAGAACAGAAATGCTACAAAATTAGTCTTTTCTTAAGACACACTGAAGACTATAATATCATGATTCTATTTGGTTCCTGATTCAAAGCTGATTACTTCTCTGGCTCTTGGTGATGTGGATAAAGGCTGCTCTGTCATAATGTTTTAATTTGTTTCAATCATAAGAAAAACTGACCTAAACACTGTAAGCCAAGGGCTGATGTCAACATCTCCAGTAATAATTGAATAATCTTTTAGTTATCTTTAAAAAAACAAATATACAAGTGAGATCTGAACCTAGCTAGAATAAATTAGAAACATTGTTGTTAAAAGACATTATTTCCAGTGTGTGTATGATTTATGGTTGAAGGTGTTTATGTCTTAGGAGGAAATTAAAGGAAATGCCAAACTATGATTCAAGTTTCACTGTACAGCCAGTGTAGATGGAAGATTTATTAAATGAAGGTCAAAAAAAAATTAAAACAAAATGCAGACATGAGTTTAGAACTCAAATTAAATCACAGAAAATATAATTATTCCTTAATAAGCCAGACTCTGTCAAATCAGGGTTGCTCCCTGGTAGAAAATAGGAAGCTTATTAACCAACAGCAGTAATTCTCTCAGGCTTCTGAGAAAGCTTCTTTCAGAACTCATGGCTTGGCTTCAATTCAGAAAGCAAGAATATTAAGAATCTGGTACACCTGTTATTCAGTGTGAGTCTGCCCTTTTCAGTTTCATTTCTTATAATGCCAGTGGGAACTTTAAATGTAATTTTATCTCCATGACTGACCAACTCCATAATTTATGTGAAACCAAGCTGGAGTTTTATATTTAACTTGCGCTGACTTTATAGGAAAAAATGCTTTGAAATCACTGTCTTCAGAATGCCACAATAATAGTCTTCTGACATCATATGCACAACTCATAATTACCCCACGCTTATTGTATCTCCACGTATATAATGTTGCACAGAGATTCATGTGGAGAAGGGGAAAACATCTGTTGTTCTTTGGGCTTCTGTAAAAGCATTGCTTTTTATCAACATTGGTTCAGATGACTGAAAGGCAGAAGCTCAACTGAAATGTCCTTTAGAAGAGAGTAGAAAGAGAGGACTGGTGCAGAAAATTGGCTGTGAAGTTCTGATCTAATTAGATATGATGTAGTTAGGACAAGGCACTCAGTTCCTTCAGTTGAGCGTTCTTTGTCAGAGATGAAACACACTGAGGCCATTAAAGTGGGTCTAATTTGAAATTTGGTTGAGTAACCTAAAGTTTTGTGACTACTAAGATAATTCTGATAAAATAGCTCTAATTTATTGAGTACATTCAATTAATTCTTATACCCACCTGTGAGAAGTTGGAAAAAAGAGCGGTCAAAGAGGTCTGGTGTTTGAGATCCCATTAATGAGCCAGGATTCAAGCACAAGGTAGTGAGGCTGAGAATTAGCCTCTCTCTATGGGTCATCACCTGTTTTTCTTTGGTTTACTCAAATCAGAATCCTGATTTGTTACTCCTAACGTTCAACATCACTACATAATCATCCCTACCCTGTGGTTGCCCATGTGGTTTCACCTTTCAGCCTCAGCCATTCCACTCTACATGCCTCCCTCCCTCCCCCACCCCCCAGGCCTAGGAAAATTCCCAGCTCTCTGCAGGAAAGTGTCATTATTTGAAGGAGCGCTGGGGTCAGATTAGTCACAGTGATTCACCTCCCACTTACTAGCCATGGGGCCTTGAGCACATTAATAAACTACTCCATGACTCAGCATTTCGTTTGTAAATTGTCAATAATAACTATCCTATGCTAAAGATGTGATGATTATTAAGTGAGTTAATATATGTAAAATGCTCATAAGAGTGCTTAACGCATAGTAAGTGTCCATAGTAATGTGAACTATTATTATTATCACCACTAATAGCTGAATCTTGGCTTCTGTGTTCCTCTATTGGAAAGTACCTGCTAAATATATGATAAACATTAGTTACTCCTAATATTATTCTGTTCTTGTAGAAATAAATGATTTCCTCTTCTGAATTCCAAGAGAATTTATTTTCCTTGTAATTTATCAAGTACTTGGGGACTTCTTTTTGGTTGTTGCCCTATGCTATTGCTTATATACTTATTGCTGTCTAAATTTCAATATATTTGTCATATAAGCAGATGTAATTTTTATTTAGAATACAAATTTCTTAGTAAATCTTAATATTCTTAAAATAATCATATATCATTTTGCCTCAAAGCCCAGCATCATGCATTGCTCATTTCACATATTGAGCATCCATTTTGTTAACCCTGAACTATAGTTACAATTTAAAGTTTTTAATAAGATTAATAATTTCTTAAAGTATTGAAGTAAAAGTTAAAGAGAATCCACTGATTAATTTATTCATTCATTTTTTCCAGCAAATGATATTGAGCTTCCTCTAGGTGCTAGAATCTAGGGTGAAAACAATGAATAGCTGAGAAAATTTTTTCTCATGAAATTTAGAATAAGGTTTATTTAATGTGCTTACAAATCACCTGGGGAGCTTGTTAAAATGCAGATTCTGATTCACTGCTTCTGGCCTAGAGCCTGGCATCTGCATTACTAGCAAGGCCCCATGTAGGGCTGATGTTCCTGGTCCTAGAAGCACATAATGGGTAGCAAGCACTCAAACTCTCCCGACCTAAATATCTTCTTGAATACCCAAGATGGGACCATTTGCCTCTCATTCAGTCTCTCCTGAGAACAGTTCCTCTGGGGGAACTTGATTTGAAACAGCCTTAACACGTCCTCCCTAACCCAGAATAAGTGAACGCATCAATGTGAGGAGTGGCTGAGTGGCTGTGTGAGAAAGAGGTTTGTAGGATGACTCCAATTACTAAGAAGCATGTGGTTCTCATAGGACAATTCTCTCTGTTGTAAACTAAATGTTATCAATTATACTCACCCAAAACATTTCACTGAAGAGAGCCTAGTCAGAGAGCAGCACAACCTTGTTTCTCAACTAAGAGTCCTCTCCATTGGTGAGTTTTAGCTCTAGTCCCAGAATTTACTGTGTTCTCATTGTATGATGAAAACCTGCTCCACACTTGCACCAGCTCTCGATGTTCTAGAACCTGAGGCTGATGGAGTGTAGATAGCAATGCTGTACTGTTCCCCCTCAGCTTTGATCTCCTCCCCGTTTAAGAAGTGCAAGAATGTGAGTCATCAATAGAATTACATGGAGTGACTTTTCAATCACGTCAAATTTTATACAATTCTATTTATCTCTAATTTAGATTGGCCATAGGAGCCCAATAATTTTATTAAATAATTTACGAGTATACACACAATCATATTTAACACAGTGTTTATATCGGATGTCTCTTAGGAAAAGCCAACTCTGCTCTCATATTCATGCTCTGAAATTTCACCTGGAGTCATAATCCCACACAACCTTCTTAGGTCGTTACCAATTTTTCCCATTTCCCACCTGTGTTATTAACTTTGGAATATTCCTTAAATTTTGTTCCTTCTCCCACTTCTCATCTGCGAGCTTCTCAGTAAGACTTCCTCAGTAACTCATTATTGTGGTTGATTTTTTTATTGCCCCTGCTCTACCACGCCCTTGAGAAGTGACAGTTCTAGAGCAGATTCTTTTTTTTTTTTTGCTGGCTGTATAGTATCCTCCATATAAATTAAATGAAAAATTATACTGCTGTCATAATTTTGAGTTACTTTTGGCAGCCAGCTCCTAGTGACTCATGCTCAGTAAGTAACACCATGACCATGAAATATGCACGGTTCCATCACTAAAATACAGAATAAGAAACTTACGATGCCATGTGAGGTCACAAAACCCATACTGGTGATGCTGCTCTGAGTGGGATTCTGAAATACGGTGGTGGGTCTCCTCGTGGGGGCTTGTGATTTACCAACTCAGGGGACAGAGAAGACTATCTCAGCAGATTCCTCTTGTATTGCAGATCCATGAGTAAACTGGAAAAGTCGTTGCCTCTTCATCCTTTTTTTTCAGAGTTTCCTACAAAGTTCAGTTGCTACTTAATTTTCTATTGATGTTTTCTTCTGGCCCTTTAAAAATAACTAGTCTTTTAAAATTACTGTTAACTTTTAAGCATAAGAGTGTGTACGTTACCGTTTTTCTCCCTCATGCTTCTCTAACGTTTCTTAGGAAAGTTGTTTATAGTAGTCCTGCCTTTACCCTTAGGAAAGCATCACTTAGCATAATCTAACATAGGCTTTTAGAAATTTTTAAGTTAAGGATGCAAGTGAATTTAAACAAGAATGCTCTTCCCTGCTCAGGCAAGTTATTAAGCTTTGTAATGTTCATAATATGAGGACATTTGTAGAAGGAAGTTAAGGAAGATTCCTGGAGCCAGGTTTTACTTGCTGTACATTTTTCAGAAAGTTTATTTCCCACCACTCTGTTTTACAGCAACAGACATTTTTCCTAAATGCCCTTCTGTATACCACTTCCACAGAGGTGGAATAAGATATTGGAGGATGGTTAACTGCCATTGGTCTAGGTTTTTCAACCAGTGGAAGGACTTCATTCACATCTGCAAACACGGACTTCAGTGTTTCTGCTGCCCACCCCAAGAACCAGTACAATGCAGTGGGCTTTAGTAAATGCTCTGCTCTGTGGAGACGAAAGGCCCCTTGTCGGGGCTGTTCCAAAGTCTAGGTTGGGGAAGGAAGAATATGGACCTTGGCCAGCAGACCTCTAATAGAAAGGGGATATTTTAACCTTCCTCTCTCTCTCTCTGTCTCGCTCTGTCTCTCGCTCTGTCTTTGTCTATTGATGCTCAACTGTGGGTAATTTTCAGAGGTCACTTACCAGCACCCCTCCAACATCAAATGTCGCACTGTCTGATGATTTCTTACACCTATATACCTGCATTCTTGAGGCTAGATTATCTGTTAGTCTCACTTAATATAGATTTATTTCCCCTAGATATCCAAGATTTTATCAGATAAGTTTATAATCCCTATTTTTATATACTTTTCTGGTAGAGAGTGATTATCTCTTCTTGAAGTTCTAAATCAAGGGACTTCTCTCCCATAAACTATTCCACAGATCTCTCTATATACATAGATCTATATGTACACATACATATATATATGTAGATATTTAAAAACATATAAATTCAATTCAATGCATTGTTCAATGTATGTATAACGTGTTCCCTATTGGACATGTTGAGTTTGAAGTGCCTATGAAACATATAGGTATGGAGATTGGGCAGGAATTTAACACTTGGTTTGGACTTTATGAATTGTCAATGGCCATCTGCCTGTGTCTCTTCACATAAGTTTTCCCTCTAGGCATGTCGGTCTCCAAAGTTCCCCTTATTGCAAGGAATTTTGTTAGACTGGATTAGGGGTCTACCCTATTCCAGTGTGACCTCATTTTAGGGTCACTGCAAATGTAATTAGTTAATCTATTTCCAGATAGGGCCATATTCTGAGGTCCTGAAGGTTAGGATTACAACATATAAATTTGGGGGGAACACAATTCAACCCATAACAATTATTAACCCTAAATCGTTTAGAGGCATATTCTTTAATTTCCAGTGGGAAATATTCTTTGTCATTTGTCTTTTGTCATTGTTTTCGTGATGAGAAAATGTAATATGAATATTTATCCATTTTGGAATTGACTGGGATTATTTACTTATAATTTCTTCTTGAAAATCTAACTCATCTTGATTTATATACTTTAAATCCCCATTATTTGAACCAGAAAAGTTCATGATTATTCAATCATTTTGATGATTTGTTGTCAGGAAGTGAATATTTTCACTTTTGTGCCATTAGGGCTTTCTGAGCAAAGAAAGCTAAACAGGTTGAAGGAGGAGGCTGGGAAGCTAGAGGACGATGGAGTAGACAACAAGAAGACATCTGAGAGATTTGGAGATGTCTCTAATGCGTTTGTGTTTCAGAGGAGGATGCAATCCTGGGCAGCAATTTACATTCCAAAGGATAGTAAACTAGGAGGGGCTGAGGGTTTCTCTCCCTCTTTCAGGAGGGCAGAGGGATGGCATGTACAGAAACTCTTAGGTTCATAATTTCAGCTCCTCCTCTGTAAGACAAGAGCTCTGGTTTTGTGTATGTGCTTTAATCTCATTGCTCCAGAAAGAGGAAGAATTGGGGCCTGGGGATCTGGTGTTATCTCTCTAAATCAATAATAAAATCTGCCTTAACCAGGAACTTCATGTTTGCATTCAGGATAATATATCAATTAAAATGACATCAGTTGTATGTTTAGAAACACTACTTTGTAGGGAGATTTTTCAGAAAGAATATGAGATCAACCAGGTTTTTAATGTTCAAGAATTAAAATTCCATTTTCTTGGGGAAAAAACCTAGATCTCCTAAATATTCCTTTCCATGGCTTTGTATACCTTTCTGTGTTGTCCTACTAAGCAGTTACCTTCTGATATATTTTATTGGATGTAGGTGTTTTTCCTCTTTCATACTGCCCTCTCCTACCAACTCTACACATATTTTTTCATAACTCTGTCAAGAAGCAAGTATATAAATAGATAGATTTTGCTTTTGAATATTAGATGCCAGTGCTTTAGATTCTGGCCTGACAAGGAAATCTACATCTGCTTTTGTCTTTTTTTTTAAACACATACTTAAAAGGTCGCAATATTTAGATGAAGAGCAAATCTTTAATACATACTTTCTACAGGATGCCAGGATAACACAACCATTTCAGAATTGAAATCACTAACACAGTTTTGGTAACACTTTTAAGAGAAAGAAGAGCAAGGATAAAACAAGTCACAAGACCGAAACAACAGGGGATAAACTCAGAGAGAATGAGAGACTCCCTTCCTGAATGAATACTTGCTTGAAAAAATAAAAATTACCTACAGAAATGGTTTGAAGACATTCAGAATGCTGCCTTTTTGTTTAGAAAAGAGTTCTGTCTGAGGCTTCTAATTCTCTTCTATGTCGAATAGCAATGGCAGCCTCGAGCCTAAGTGCTACTGTCATACAGCACCCTGTGTAAGATGTCAGTCCCTGGGGGCCCTCCATGCTCAGATCCTGTAGTTTCCAAGAGCTCCTGGTGGAAGACTCTCCAACAAGCGGATGCACTTCTGCTGAGAATGGGAAACGTTGGAGGCTAAAGACTGAATGTGACTTCAACTTCTGGATGAGTTGGTTGTAGTTTTGTATTGAAAATCAACTATATTACCTAGAATAAATGAGAAATCATCAGGAATTAGTGAAATAGAAAGCCCCATATATACACCTAAGGATTTGCTTGTTGGAAATATTGAACATTAAAATATGGAATCATGTTTTATTATGAACTTGGTTATTACACATAACTAGAAACTTGATCTTATACTGCTAAACTTAGTCACAAATTTTAGGTTGAGTTAGTAGACTGAGGTGGAAAAGAGTATAGTTCTTCGAAATGAGATACAGTCCAACCTCAGTTTTTTGCAATGAGATACAATCCAGTCTCTGCCACTTAGTTGTTCTGTGATTTGTCTCAGTTTCTTCCTCTTGAAAAGGGGAATAATGTCTATATTTACCTCAGGACATTGTTATGTTTAGATGAGATAATGCATGTAAATTATTTATTTAGGCCAGTGCCTGGCATCTACTAAGCATTCAATTAATTAGCTATTATTATTACTAATCCTAAACTGGAAAAAGAGTTATCTTAAAGATATAAAAGTCCTCTGTGTTAGTCCATAACTATGTGTTGTGGGCCAGGCATTGTCACAGGTGCTTGGGAGAAAGTGGTGAGCAAGACAGACACAGCCCTGTCTTCAGGGAGTTGAAGTATTAGTGGATGTGAGGATACCAATAAGGAAACATACAATAAACACAAACTAATATAGAACAAAGTAAAATGATTTATATTATGAGAAATACAATTGGGTAAAGAAGTGGAAAGAGACTAAGGTGTCGAGGTCTATCTTAAGAAGTGACATTTGAATTGAGGGTGGCAAGGAGAAGGAACAGTGAGTGCAAAGTAAGATGCTAATAAGCTTATCTTCCGGAGCCAGAAAGCAGGCCAGTTACCTGGAGCACAGTTGTGTGGAAGGCGAGGGAGTCTTGAGAGGTGTGTGGTGACAGGTCAACAAGAATGTGTCATAGACCATTTTGGAGACCATAGTGAAGGAATTTGGAGCTTGTTGATTTTGTAATGGGAAGTCATTGGCAGGTTTTAAGCAATGAGGTGACCTGACCTGGTTTACATTTTAGAAAGACCTTTCTGGCTACTCTATGGAGGATGGATGTAGGGGGATAAGAGTTAAAGCAGTCAGAACGGTCAGGTTACTGAAGTAGTGGCTGCAGGAGGTGAGGCTGACTTGAACTGGGATTTTGAGTTGAGGGCACTGAAGCCCTCTTGGATTTGGATAAATGTTGCAGTTAGAGACAACAGAATGAAGTGCATGGCAGGTGTGAGCAAAAGAGAGAAACAGTAATGACCTTAGAGCTCTGTCTGTCTGTCTGTCTGTCTGTCTAAGTAAGCTGAGAGATGGACTCATGGTTCCTTTCTTGACTAAATAGAATAGACCATAGACTGTAAATTAAGGATATGATAATGTGTAGACAAGGGAAAATAAACAACAACATCAAAACTCTAAAACACATCCAGAAGGAACCAAGTAGGTTATTATGAAATTAACATTTTAACACAGACACTCTGTATTGTAAGAAACCATTGAAATATTTGGTTCAATGCTTTTCCTATATTTAGTGGCTTTCTCAAGTAAATGCATCTGCATTTATTGGCATTCTGGACAGCATTCCTGTCTCCTCTTGAAAAGTGAAGAGGATGATGGATATTTTTGGTTTACCTACCCTGCTCAGGAAATGTTTGCCTTAGTTATTTGTGCAACATGCGTGAAAATTGTTTAAGTATAGTGAGGCAGAAGTATACCTTTATTGTACTCAATTTCAGAAGATTGTTATAAGATCTGTCATCTTACTATTTGGTAATGTTTTATCACCTCTTTTATGAGATTTCTCATAATTAAAAAATAAAAAAATAGCCTCCCCTCATGCCAAAAACAACAAGAAGAAAAAAAATCCCAAAAACCCTAAGATAGATCTCCTAAATTTAAATCAAAAGCCAGGAAACAAAAAGAAACTCCCCAGTGGCCTCTACCCTCTGGCTGGAGTAAGAGAGCTCTGAAGCAGGAGGGGGACTACACTCTCCGCTGCTGGAGGGCTGGCCGCACCGGAGGAGGAATGCGGGCCAATTCTAGGAGTAACGACTACCCCCAGCCCGGCCCCCGACTGACAGCCAGCAAGGAAACAAGGTCTCAGTTGTACCAGCACAAAGAACTGAATCCAGGGAACAGCCTGAATGAACTCCGAGGTGAACATGTCCCAAGAGCCTCCAGCGGGGAATGCAGCTTTGCTGACGCCTTGATGCTGGCCTTGCGAGCCTCCCCCCAGAGCAGTCGGGCAAATCATGTCCTTGGATTCGCACGTACAGGACTGCGAGATAATACATGCGCGTTGATTTAAGCTGCTAAGTTTGTGGTAATCGGTTATGGTGGCAACAGAAAATTAACACAACTGGTGGACAGAGGAGGTAAGGAATAAGACACAAAAGAGAAGAAGACAATCCTTACTAAGATATTTGTTTACATACGATTACTGTCCATGATGTACACGATCAATTGTCCACAATGATTTGCCTTCACTTTGCTTTCACAAGAGGGAAGTTTGAAGTGAAGGGAAAAAGAATGTTTTCAAGGAAGAATTTTATGCTTTATTTCAAGATTTGGTTTATTTCCTGAGTAATTTTCACTTGGAAGTTTATCTTTTTTAGCTATTTGCTTTCAATAAATAAAGCTTAAAAGTAACACAACTAAAAAAAGTCGTAATTTATTAGTAAGAAACCATAGAAACATTGGGAATGGTTTTATTGACCTTCAAAGATTACATAATTTTACCTGAACGTATAGAAGAGCTTTCCAGAACATTTCAGCTGCGTTACTTTGTATGACCCTATGCAAGTCATTTACCCTCCCTGTGACATATCTTCCTTATCTGCTAGTATGCATATTAATGGAACCTACCTCAGAAAGTTGTTGTAAGGGTTAAATGAGTAAGAATCAGGAGTTGGAATTATAGACTCATAGGAACAAAGTTTTATATTGCTTTGTTTTATGTAAAGACATTTCTGCATAAAAGGTGGGATATTACATACAAATGTAGAGCTCCAGATGCATAGCCCTAAAACCTACCTGCATGAGAAAAGCTTACCAGTTTGATTATGTGTAGCTGATCTTTAAGATAAATGACCTGTCTTTCCCATCCTCTCCAGCTCTATCATGAGTCCAGTGTATCTTAGATATCCTCATAGTCTCTGTTTCCCCTTGTCATGATAAATTACTAACCTTCACAAACAAAGCTGCTGTGTTGCAAGACAACCAATAGAAGTCCATAAATAAAAGTGTTGTATCCCCTAGTTCTATTGCATTACAGGAGAAATGCCGGTATTGCAACAAACTACCCTGCAAGCTCAGGTGCAAGGGTCTATCATATGCAGCTTGAAAAGATGTTGACAGCAGTTCCTGGCATGTAGATGGCACGTAATAGATACTCAATAAATATATAACGTTAGGCCTCGACATTAAAGTTCACTGTCATCGACAGAATTTAATCTGTTTCTCATGTTGGATTTTTTGAGTTCTTCTTCCTACCTCTAAGTCTAAATCTAGGTACAATTTATTGTCTCTTGAGCACCAGTTTCTTAATTCTGAGTACCTCTTCCATTAACTAATTCTATTCTAAAATATTCAAACTGTTTACCAGCTATATACTTTCCTTATAGACTTAAACATTTTTCTTAACCCTGAGCATTGCCTGCTTTGCAAATTTTTGCTATGATGAGAGCTTTTCACCTTTCCTAAGGTAGTTCACGATAGACTTGAACTTCTAGCCTCTGCTCTAATGTTGTCAGATCTGTTATTAGCCTTATAATGATCTTTTCCCTATTAGAGAAGACAGGACTTGACGAATTCCTTCCCTTTATCTAAGAGTGGATTTACTAGAGGAGAAAATAGGAAGAGAAGTAAAGAGATACGATGTTAACATCATTGTCTATTTGAAGAGTTACAACCTCAGTTAAGTGTCTTCTCAGATGTGACTCAGAGATGAAGAGCTGTAGCAGGAAGTCCTTTATAACACTAGGAAGCGTCTGGTCAAAGCACTAAACGCACTTCCTTCTGACACACAGGAAAAGTAGAAACAGTTGACCCCAGTATCCCCGGGACAATAACCATCCCCATCTCTGTGTTGCAGCAACTTTGTCTGAGCTGCCAAGGGAGTGCTAAATTACCAGTTTTACTCATCTGCCCTCTCTGCAGACTTGATAGCAACGCAAAATGGAACCTCAGTTATTGCGGGTGATATTCTGAGTCTATAAAGGGAGTGAGAGTGCTGCACAGAAGAGCCAGTTTAGATCACAGCATGGTTCAGTAAGGGCGGCTCTATTACTCACATCAATTTGGCTGCACAAGCAGAGGCCGTTCATGATGTATATGTTTTATTTTCACTTTTTTGCCCTACATCTTTCTTGGGGAATTAAACAAAGTTATTCTTTAAACTTAGCATTGAGTTTCTCGGGCAGTAGAAACTGGGCCACTACTCACCAAAATAACGTCACCAGATTCTTTAAGTTGAATGCCTCATTGCTTTTGATAACTTTGTCCTTGCAATAACAGTTCTGACCTCATTATTTATCTACATTCTTGGATTCTTTTCTAAGACCAAGCAAAAGGAAATAATAGTGTCTCAGTGAGGCAGAGATGACCAATTTCCTCCCTTTCGTATCATAATTCTCTCCTTTCTGAACTGCTAGCATTGCCCTGTGCCCCGCCAGAGTTTGAGCTGGGCAGGTGGCCATCCAGCTGAAAACTGTTTTCCAGGCTCTCTCGCATCCAGGTGTGCTTGATCAGCTTCAGCCAATGGGAAGTGAACAAGAAATGTCTTGAGCAGTTCCAGTTCTTGGCCTTAAGGTGTCGGGCATGCGCTCTTCCCCTCTCTTTCCTCTTTCTGCAGGCCGGAATAAAGATGTGGTAGCCTCCGCGCTCCAAGCAAGAGCACACCTTGCTTGGCAGAGCAGTAAGATGCAGGAAGCTGAGCTTCTGCAAGACAGAATACAGGCAGAGCCTCTCCAACAGCACGGACTCTTGACCTTGGGACAATTTGCGGGGAATAAATTTCTGTCTTAATCAGGTCATTGTATTTTTGAGATATCTTTGTTGTAGCAATTTGCGATTTACCATCACCTATACAGACTGTTGCTCAATGGCTACCTTGAATAAAACTTCATTCAGTTCAGTTTTGTAAAAAAGTGTATTTGATTTGGAAATAGGATGTAATTGTTAGCAAAACACTAGACTGAGACACAGGGGACCACGTTCAGCTCTGCAACTGGTGTGAACTTGAGCTAATTGTTTAGTTTGTCTTATTCATGACAATTAAAACTATCAAATAATGTCCTGAGCATTTACTTGTTTGTTTATTGACTGTTTCCCTCCCAGAATGTAAGCTGCATAAGTACAATTAAGTTAAATACTTTTTAATCAAATCGCTTAGGTCTGACACATAGTATAGGCCTTGACATATAGTATATATACAATAAATACTTGTTGAATTAATCAGTTGAACTGTTCTGGTCATCTATTTACGTAAAATGTAAGAATTGGATAAAATAATCTCTAAGGACCTTCCCCATTCTAACATTTTATGACAATTAATTTTAATAAAAATATGGAAATTCTGCCACTCATTATGGCCTTATTAGTATCAAAATAAATTATGACTTCACATTAACATTCAGCAAGTAGCTAATATGTAATAGGCACTCAACTAAACCATGGGAATGAAAAGGCCTTGTGGGATAATACTGCCAAGGTTAAGGGGATGGGTGGAGTTAGGAAAAATGGTGATAGACTACAAAATAATTACCCCATCCCTGGGAATTAAGACATAATGTACTGTGAGAAAATATAAGTTATTAGAGACTGTAAAAAGTGCTGTGAGAACCCCAAATAGGAATGCTCTCAGGGAATGGAATGAGGAAGATTAGAGGTGTTTAAGCTATACTACGCCTTGACAGAAGAATTGCCTGGACAAAGACATTGAGGAAGGCATTTTGGCAGAGAGATCAATATGAAACATACTCCAAAAATAACAAGTGCCTTGTTTAGCTAGGGTGCAAGTTGAAAAGAGTAGACATATATGAATAGAGATGAGGAACAGATTTTGATTAAAAAATCTGATTTCATTTTGTACCAAGCTGTGTTCCCCTCACCCACAGGGTGATGGCCTGATAAATATTTTAGAAAACGTGCTGTGGCAGCAGTGTTTTTGTAAGTGGAAAGGGAAGGCAGAAGGAGCAACAAGGAGACCTGGGGTGTGAGAAGTGGTCATAGGGAATTAGTTAGGCTGTGCTGGTCATTGAAAGGAAAATTATCAGACATAAAAATGGTCATAAATTGATCATATTCTGGAAAACAGTCCACAGAACTTCTGTCACATTCGAAAAGGTCAGGCCTTGGAGTGTCTAACTTCCAAATGCTAGACACACAGACACAGTTTGTATTGAAGTTGCTGTGTGACCTTAAACAAGTAGCGTTGATGTAATCAGCCATACGTCCAAGGCGGTTATGTTAGGCAAGTCACTTGTTCCTTTCTAAAATATGTAATGTATAATATTGGATTGGTTCTCCTCCACCTTGAGATTCTATTATGTAATCTGCAAATCTAATAAAACTGTTTTCCCAACAGTTCTGTTGAACTATATATTTGAAATTTGGTATATAGGATTGGAAAAGGTGCTCCATTTAGTAAAATATTCATGCACATTAAAATCATTTCCATTAAAATCTTTAAAAAGTAATTTAAGTATATTAACCATTGGAGTAAGTGGAAATGAGGATCGGTGACATATTATTTTATCCAAACATTTTTCTTTTGTGTTTCTACCTGCTTCTCCTAATCTACCTAGGCTGTGATCATAGAGGCAGATTTGTCCTAACACCTTTTATTTTTCATTCATTGTGTCTAAACCTGCCAGGAAACCCCAGAGAAAAATTGATTATTTGAAGAAGGCAGGATGAGAACAGGCTGTTTTAATTTCTCCCAGTCTTTTCCTCCAGAGAGTAGACTGGCGCAGGACGACTGCAGAGTTCTTCCCGGGAGAGGGCTGCAGTGCCACAGCTTCCCACTGAGGGAAGAATAACAATATAAAGCCACTGCCTTGGTACACGGAACACTAGAAACCATTAGCAAAGTCATGATTTTTCCAAAGTAAAAGAGGAATAGAGCTTATGACTAATTCTTCCCTTATAAATCTACATGGTTTTAATTTTCTCTCTCTACGTCTGGAGGTTTGGGAAAATAGGAAGGGACTGCAATCTTCTGCACACTTAAAGGTGCTGAAATCTACCTAATGGATTGGTATAGGGAAATTCAATATTGTCTCATTGTCTATTTTATAAAACATGTTAACAGTAAACTGAATATTTTTTGTACCTTCTTAATATTGGTTCTCTGAAGCTTGGGAGTAGAAATTCATTGCCTGTGAAATGAGCTGACTGTTTTTTTAAGTAAGAACCAGTTGTTTTAGCAACACTCTGTTTGCTACCAATAGAAGGGTCAGTATTAAAATGATGCCTTTCTTAAAAAAATCACTTGGTCAGTAACAATTTTCAAAGCCCTTAGCAGAAAAAATTGAGTACAGCTGTTTTAACATTATAAAGACAAGGTAAGCTTTTATATTTTGAGCATTTGGTGATTTGACACTCAGAATGGAATATCAGGGTAACAAGTGATTTTTATATCCCAATAATTTCAAAACACAAATTGCTATTTCTTCAGGTTGTAGAATGGCAGAAATGTGGTAATGTTTGTGCCCCTCATCACCAGCCTGACCCTATCAAGTGTTTTCAGCCGGTGCATCAGTAACCCTGCTCATCAGTGATTGGGCCTCACTGACTCCTCAGATGCAGACACTTAAAAGCTTCCCTGTATTTTAGTTCACAGTATGTCTTCTGCTAATTACTGCGGGTCTTTTTATGGCATTTTGATCACACGATGGAATTCTCTTTCCACTTTTCTTTCAACTTTTCTGTGTGTGGGATGGTTGCTCACTCCCCAGGAAGCTGGGTACATGAGGGTTACTGTAAATATTCAATAAGAACATGATTACCTTTCAACCTTGTTCCGAACACAGACATAGATGAAAAGAAGTTAATCTTGTTAATTTTCTGTTTTCTTGTTTAACCTGAGGGGTGACTCAAGGGTCACAAGGATTTATGAGCTTCTTTTATGAGAAAAAAAGGAATGCCTCCAAGGAAGTTACAATCACCAGATAACCAGCACCCAGCTGCCACTGACACCCAGACGTCTGATTGCCCAGGGGCTTATCTGGAGTGAAAGAAACATGGACTTCCTCTTTGTTTCTTTGAAACTCCTCCTGCCAAGCCCCTTGGCTCTATTAACCCCTCTGCTTTCTTCTCTTGTGAAGGGGGATTTGAGAGGACCTATCCTCTTGCCTTCTCCTTTTGGTCAATTCGAATAAACCTTTCTCCATCTCCAAGCAGGGATGTCTCAGTGATTGGCTTATGGTGCATCGGGCACAGGAACTTAAGAGATTTGGTATCATCTGCTGGATATATTTTGGTTGCTATTATCTAACACAATGATGTGTGTTTACTAACACAGTGAAGTGTTTTTCAGAACTTAACATAATTGATTTGGTAGGTGATGTTTTGAGCAGAATGATTATCTCCTCAATTCTGGACACTTCTATTAATACAGACTAAAACTGAATTCACTTTCATAGAGGTCTTTTGACATTTACTTGTGGACTTTTATGTATCTTTCATTCAATCAAAAACTAACAAGTTTTCTCATTAATGTTTACTAACCAGCCCCCTTTCTCTCTTCCACCTAATTCCCTTCTGATACATATATAGTTGTTTGGGGACTAAAAGCAGGAATTCATTCCACTATTATATCTGCCCCTGTCACAGTATATCTTCTAATATTTCTAAATTTATGTAAACTGAAACATAACACTTCAAAATTCAAGATGCATTTACATCATATCACTAGTTGTAGTCATTTTTAAAGTTAAGGTAGAAGACACTAAAAGGTCACTTGAGAATAATTCTGCCTGGGATATAAATTGGAAGAAATGGCAAACGATTTAGAGGCACTTTTAAAGAAAATCAATAAGAATGCTTCTTGGAGCTTCACTAAGATGTAAAGATCATCTACCGTGCTAATAATAGTGGCAAATACAGTGTGTGGGTGGTTAACATTAGATCACTCAAATACCCTTTAGAAAGCTTCAAATAGAAGAAAAACCTGAAAGAAGTGGATGAACAGGAAAACTATGTTGTTAGACTAATGGGAGATGCTGGTTTGAATCTTTACCCTAGGAACAAAATTACTGTCATAGAAGCAATTATGTTTTGCTCCTTCATCTTTGCATGTGTTCCTTCCTGAAATAATTGCATCCGGCACACAGCTGGGACTGGGATGGTGCCCAACTTCACACAGAGCCTTTCCTGGCTTAGATACACTCAGAAGTGCTGGAAAGGTGTTTGACTCACAGGAGAGCTAGAGATTCATGCTCTCTAATTACACAATTTGTTAATGAGTTTATGAGTAAGCAAACTTGTTTAAATATAAAAAGAAAGTGCTTTAAAATGTTCTTATCAGTACCATGTGTCTCACAAAAAGTCAAAAAATTGTAGAATGTTAGAGCTGAAAGGAGCATTATTTATTTATTTATTTTTTAAAGATTTTATTTTTTCCTTTTTCTCCCCAAAGCCCCCTGGTACATAGTTGTGTATTCTTCGTTGTGGGTTCTTCTAGTTGTGGCATGTGGGACGCTGCCTCAGCGTGGTCTGATGAGCAGTGCCATGTCCGCACCCAGGATTCGAACTAACGAAACACTGGGCCGCCTGCTACGGAGTGCGCAAACTTAACCACTCGGCCACGGGGCCAGCCCCAGAAAGGAGCATTATTTTACCTTTGCATATGGTTGCACCTAGGCATCACCCAGGGAATTAACGTGCATTGGAATCGCCTGGCGACTTAAAACATACCAATGCCAGGCTCTTCCCTGGACCCATGAAGTCACACTGTCCAGGGCAGTGGCTATAGACCTAGAAGGGGGGAGCTTTTAAAAATCCCAATGCCAATGCCACATTTTGAACCAATTAAACCAATTAAATCAGAATATCTGGAGGATGGGGTGTAGATATCACAATTTTTAAAATGTGCCAGATGATACAAATGTCCAGGCAAATTTGAGAACCAGGTGTAGGAGTCGGTCCTGAGACTCTTCTGTTTAAAAAGCTCTCCAGAGCATTCTAACTGAGGTTATGTTTGTGAATCACTGATGAATGTGAAGAATGACTACTCCAAACAAGCAAATTGTCCAACATCAGGCAACTAGGCAGCCTCCAGTAGGACTGGCCAGTCTGATTTCCGGGTCCAATGTGCTCTCTCTCTACTGTCTTATCTCACACAGTTTCTAAGTTCTGCCCATATTCTAAAGTATCTGGTGCTATCATTTTTAGATTATTAGAATAGAAGACAATAATATTTAATAAGCTTCTGACAAAATTCTTTTAAAAATCTGAGGAAGGCACATGAGGGCGCACAGTAGAAAGTCATCTGCTGGTTCAGACATCTGTCTCACATTCCAGTCACATGGATGAGGGTCGCCTCAAATCACACGATAAATGAAAAGACGGACTTACAAAAAAAGGAGATGCATTTACCTCCAAACACATCCCTTTGTAATGAGGTTGTGTATTGGTTTTCTGGGGCCGCCACAACACGGTACCACAGACTGGGCGGATTAAACAACAAAAACTTGTCTTCTCACAGTCCAGAGGGCTGGAAGTCTGAGGTCAAGGTGTGGGCACACTTGCTTTCCTCTGAGGCCTCTCTCTTGGCTGGCAGATGGTCACCTTCTCCCTGTGCCTTCATGTGGTCTTCCCTCTGTACGTGTACATGCCTGTGTTCTCATTTCTCACAAGGACACCAGTCAGATTGCGTTAGGGCCCACCCTAATGACCTAATTTTAACATACTTACCTCTTTAAAATCCTATATCCAAATACAGCCACATTCTGTGGGCCTGGGCATTAGAATTTCAACAGATGAATTTCGGAAGGGGGACACACTTTGGCTCTCAACAGGTAGGAAGAGCACTATTCAGGCATGCTCAAATATCTGTTGTCTAAAAATATCCAGCAAGAACACTGCTATTAGCTACATCTTGGATGTATGTTTTGATCACAGAATGATCACAGAAGAGCGAGAAACCATTCAAGTTTATGGGCCTTATTAATGTGAGATAATTGTGCCATCTTTCTGCGTGAAAAGCAATACTCACACAACTTAGAAACATTAGTTTCTAAGTCTAATGTGATGTTTCTCAATTGTTTTAATTTCCCTGACTAAACTAGATAATTGTCTGTCAATCCACAATACCCTGACACTTGAAGGTTTTCTTTGGAGGTTTTTGACTGCATCAGCCTCTTTTTCTCTACGTAAAAAGTTCAACAGTTCTAACTCAATGGCTCAAATTAAAAAACAAAACAATTTTGACTAAGAAGTTTTTGATTGTTTTTTACTAACATGACATGTATGTTTGTTGAAGATACACACATGAGCTTTCTTAGCATTCTGACATTAGAAACTAGAGAAAAACATGGATAATTCAGGGTGGTGGATGGCACAGCACCGAGATAAGTGAAAAATCCCAGCGTGATTTTTATAAACTAGAGCTGCTGCAGGCCTCACGCTATTTGAAAACAATAACATATGGTAAATCTATAAGTGCTTTGTATTTTTCACAACTTTTAAACTATAACATATACCAGTAGTGGGGAAATAATTTTTAGAATCTTTGTAAATGTATTTTTTGATAATTTTTTTGTTATGGTTTCCTGCTTTTTAAAAATTGAGGTTAAATTTATATGCAAGAAGAAGTACTGATCCTAAGTGTACAGTTTTAACAAATGTTTACACCAAAGTAACCACAGGTCTACCATGATCTGGATATTTCTCCTTGCTGGAAAGCTTGTCACACCCCTTCCCAGTGGACTCCTCCCTTCCCTTCCAAGGCAGCCGCCTTCCACAGCAGGGTTATTGCAGGCCAGAGTTTTGCTAATTGTTCCAGCTATATAAATCAAATCATCTTTTCTCCAGTTTCCGATAAAATGTTCCTCTTTTTTCCAGCCTTCACTAACACTCCCTTCAAGACCTTCCTGGCTCCTGCCTGCTGCCCAGTGTTGGAGCCAGTGACACGTCTCAGTTTCTTACACATCAGCACCCCACCTGCAATCATGATTTTGACTTCAATCACCAAAGAGAGATTGCCTACTTTTAAAACTTCCTATAAATGGAATTATGCAGCATGGATGCTATAGTGAGTGGCTTCTTTTGCTCAGCGTAGTATCTGTGAGATTCATCCAGCTTTTTACGTGTATCAGTATTTTGATTTTTTATTGCAATGTAGTATTCCATTGTATAACCTCAATGATTTATTCTTGTGATGAACATTTAGTGTGTTCCTAGCTTTGGGCTGTTATGATTATAGCTTCTGTGAAGACTTTTTTACTTGTCTTTTAGTGAAATTGTGCCCTTATTTTTCTTGGATCTACACTTAGGAGTGGAATTGCTGGTCCATAGGTGGGCATATGTTTAATTTGAGTAGATGCTTTTCCAAAGTGGCTGAGCCCACTTCTATTCCCACCAGCAAGGTTTGAGTTATAGCCTATTCACATCTAACTTCCCACAGCCACACAGAAAGCCCAGCCATTGGGTTTTAAACTGCCAAATATGTGGTGCTCAAACAAATACAAGATTTGATGAATAAAGCATGAATCGAGACCTTTTCAATAAAAGTAGCAGTAAATATACTTCAAGTATTCTGCCATATGTAAACTGTGCTGTTTTCTCTTTTTGCATCTGTAATTGTAATCACCAAATTTTTGTTCATGAAAACACATGGCAGTAGTTTTCCAGTAACATGGTAATACAATAGTTTACGACTCTTATCCCTGTACATGTGCCAGACTGTACTGTTTTATTAAAAGGCTCTTAAGAGCCACATTAATTAACCTGTTCTCTTTATAGACAATATAAATATAAACTAATAATGTACATTTAAAAAAATAAGGATTTAGATGTGTATATTGTTTTTCAACAAACTTTCATATACAAATTTTATTTAAACTTAACAATGCCCCTGAAGATGATATGATTTCCTTGTGGCCAAAGAGGACACAAAAAAATCTGATTTTATAGAGATTCAAGTTGCAAAAGTTAATAGCAATTTAGTAATATATGTAGAACTTAAATCTAGCTTTTTTGGCTACAGATCCAAAGTCTTCTTGTCTGTCTCTCCGTGAATAATAAGCATATAAATTTAAAGCACAAATTCAATTATTTTTGAAGCAGAATATGGTAATTTCAGGATTTACATAAATCTTATTTATGACAGCACATTAAATATATATATTATAGAACATGGCAGTTTACTCTTAAAATAAGATCCTTGTATAAATTTAATTTATATTTTAAAATCTATTGTTTAAAAAGCAATGAATTTGCCTATGGTAACCCTAGCATCTTATTATAAGAATAATTTTTAATAGTTTCTTTGATATTTCTAAATTGAAAGGATATTTCACATACATTTTTATTCTACATTGGCTGTCAACAAGATATATCGCAGACATCAGGATACCTCCTCAGTTTTCCGTCGGTGTCTGGTGCTCTATGGTGTTAGGAATGCTCTCCAGCACCTTTGAAAGAATAATGAAGCATTTAGAGGAAATTGCTTCCTGTTATTATACTAAATTGCTTTGTCTTGCTAGAATGTTCACTTGGTCTGTAGAAACAATTCTAGACTGGGAAATTTACTGTTTCTTTTTAAGCTTGGATACATCAAATGGATGGTATATATTATTTGGATTTTTTTTCACAATCATCTATGAAAATATATAAACATCATATCATCCAGGTAAGAAAAAATGCTTTTATTTAATTTATTTGATGTGTTTTAAGTTTTGAAAGGCAACTTGTCAAAGTGGACTAACAGTCGGAAGCTCTGAGATCCAGGCTTACATTTGAAGCTGAACAATCAACCGCAAATCTCGTTTTTTCAACTCTAACGTAAGAGGTTTGGACTCAATGAAGCTCAAAGACCCTTAAAGCTCTAAACATGTATGTATTCATTTTGTGAATAGTCTTCTTTGGCTTTTAAATCGTCGTGACTCTGCCTGCTGCTGCAGCTCTTGTTTTGAATCAGGGATCATTTTTTCTTTTTTAAATGAGGGGAAAATACCTCTTGCCAGATTATGTCATGCTCCTTTGATTAAAGCTGATGCTGGGGCTCTGTATTATGATATTAATATCAGAGTCTTTGTTTCAGGTCCTTCTGGGCAGAGGCTTTATATTGTGTTTGAATAGAACGCCAGTTTTGCAGACAACTTGCTATAACTCTTCTCCCTTTGAAGAACGGGCCCTTTATAGCTCTCCAGTCTTTTCATTTCCTCTAAATATTCAATGGTATTTTCATTCCATATCTCAATTGACTTGTATATTTTAATAATGCACCTGGTTAAGATTATTTCACAAAAAATAGGCTTTATTGAGGATTTTTCATTTTTAGAATTTATTAAAATGTCCCATCGCAGTTGCAGCCCCTTTTAAGCAATTTCCAGCATATAGAAGATGTTCAAAATGTTTTCTAGTTGACTTGACCTGAGTGAATTACCAAGAAATAAGGTGTTCCAAGTAAGTGGAACCTAGTCATTTTTTCAAACTTTCAAAGTTCATTATTATACAAATGATACAATTCTTTCTGATATATAAAACTTATGTTTCTGAATTCTCAAAGAACGTATTGAATAGAGTTGACTGTCCCCTCCCCACCTCCAAGAACAGAATATCACCATTTTGACCACAAAGTGCTGTGCTGTGCGTAGTAAGGCTTCCTAAATGACACAGTCTATCAAATGTCCGCAGAGGACTCTACAGTTTACAATTCCCCAGCCTTTCCATTGTGTCCATTTTTCACATTGGATCCTTTGGACCTTAAACAGCTAGGAGAGCTAAGTAGCTAAACTTAGTAGGATAATGTGTTAAGAACGTGGTTTTTTTAACCATGTAAACCTGTACTTTCTGTTCCACAAAATCTCTAAAACCAATGTTATTTGCTTCTTTGTATGTTGATTCCTGACTGTGTTCATAAACTACATAAACCATGTAGTTTATGTCATATATTATGTCCATAGTAGTGGCATATAGTTACACTGCTTTTAAAAAAATAGTTATTTTGGAGCCGGCCCCATGGCCAAGTGGTTAAGTTTGTGCGCTCTGCTGCAGTGGCCCAGGGTTTCGCTTGTTCAGATCCTGGGCACGGACATGGCACCACTCATCAGGCCACGTTGAGGTGGCGTCCCACATGCCACAACTAGAAGGACCTGCAACTAAGATATACAACTATGTACCAGGGGGGATTTGGGGAGAAAAAGCAAAAAAAATAAAAGAGATTGGCAAGTTGTTAGCTCAGGTGCCAATCTTTATAAAAGAAATGTTATTTAAAACTAGCAACATAAATGTAGATGACATGCTACTGTTGTGCATATATTGAAGTTTTAGCACTGCCCTGTCATCCTACACATTTTTAAGTTGTGAAATATTTCAAATATATGGAGAAATGGAGTGGATAACACTATCAAAACTTTTATGCACCAGTCAGCTCTATCAAATCTTAAGTTTTTGTACTGTCTTCATAGTTTTCTTAAAGAAATAACACTTTACAGATACAATGGAAGTATGGTTTACATTTCTAGTCTAAGCATTAAAAAAGATGTGTTACTATTTAGGTTGATTTCTATCCCTTACCTTGTTTTATTTTGTTTACACTAGAATAATCATCCACTATTTAAGCAAGAAATATTTCAGTAATGGGTAGCATGCAGCACTGTGAAAGACATCAGGAAGAATAACAATGATTACTGCCCTTAAAGATTAAACACGAGAGTCAGGGATGGATTGAGGACAGATAAGAAAAAAAATCACAAATCACTATAATACAATGATAATGACAAGTGGCATAAAAATAGCCAAACGAGCTATGAGGTTTGAGACGAGAGAGAATATCTGACTGGAAACATCAGCTGATACTTCAAGAAAGAGGTGACATTTGAACTGAAATTTAAAGTTTGGATTTTATTTTTCAGAGAGTTCTATGGTTTTCATCTATCACTTGGTAAAAGACGAATTCAATCAAGTGGTTGCACCTATATATTTCAGTTGGTGTATTTCTCATTGAAAGTGTGATAAAGTAGGGTCATTGGTTATCTATGAATGGGAGCCTCCAAGTGGCCTTTTGATCAGCTAATTAGGGATGTCACTGCCATGGCTGGAGTTCTGAGGAAAAGACTCTTCTGAGGAAAGGCTTGGAAGAACTTTCTTATGGGGTGAATTAGTTAGTGGGAACTACAGGAGTGAAGGTTTCTGGTTACTAGAGTTCTCATCTTGCCTAAGTGACTAACTAGCTAACTCCTTAGGAAATTGCTGTTTTTTCCATTTGCTTCACTCACCTGAGAAAGTTGGACACAATTTAAGTTCCTCCTTAATTTTAACAAAATCTTAAATTTAATAAAATCTTAAATTTCATAACTGCTACATCCTGACCAATTGCTGCCTTCTACTATTTCCTCTTTGATATTCATCTTCCCTAATGTTAATTTTATAAATATAGTTCATATAATATAACCTTTGTACTGCATTGGAATAAAGTTGAAATAATTGCCTAATTTTTATTTGAAAATATTTACATTGAATTGGGCTTTGAACTAATTCAAATATTTTAGGATGGATGTATAGGTTTGTGGCTATAGTTTAGAAATGAAATGGTCATGCCCATTTCTAAAATAACAAGCTGTATGTTTTGGATTCAAAATTTAGAAGTATGAACAGTTTTACTGTCTAGCATGATACCTGTCTTGATTTCTTGCTTTGATGCTTTTTTTTGGGTAATTTATCTTTTCATCATAAAAAGTGAGTGTCTCATAAATAAGAATTGTAGTCACATTTAAATCAGTTTTACTATTTTAACTAATTTGCCTATCTGTACCACCATCTACTGAAACTAAAGAATATCTTACAGATCACGGAATTCACCACTCTTGTTTTTCAAATGAGTTAAGTGACATGTAGAGATTAAATGGCTTATCTGAGTTCACTGAATGAGAAAGACCAGAGGAGACCTCAGGTCTCACAACTCACAATACATTGGGTTTTTATTGGTTTGTTTTTTTCCTACATTGTGGCAAATAACAATACTTGGAAATTTTGAAAATAATAAGTTACAAGTAACTAAATCAAAAGTAGCTTGAGTTTTGGAGAGTTTTTTTCCCCTAAGAATCAAACCAGTTTGAGGTTGAAACTTGAACAGTTAGATTACTAGATGATCAGCAAAATTTGGTGATATAAAAATATAAATAATAGTTTACGACAACAACTTACTTTATAAAGTGACTTTCACAGTAAAAGTGTTCACCCATGAAAAGATATGACCACCTTGAGCATGGGACTACTTGAAATTATTCAAGTTAATTAATTAAAAAATTGTACACCTCTTTAAAATACATTTCAATATAAGGCATAGCAACACAAGAAAAAAAAAACCCCAAAGCTGGAGTTCTTGAAGAGTCATTGGCTAGTCTTTACTAGAATAAAAAACCAGATGAATGTTACCATATGCTTCCAGATGAAATTTAGCTCAGTGTTTAGCTATGGGTATTTAAGGTAAAGGCTGAAATTATCACCCTCCAAAAAAGGGAGGAAGAAAAAAATGTCTAATGATTTATACTTCTACACTAAATTTTGCTAATTAATAATATTTAAAATACTTTTAATTGAAATATAACATAAGAAAAAAGTGAAAAGATCATAAGTTCACAGATTGGTAGATTTTTATAAACTGAACACCATGTAGACACCAATTACAGCAAAATAAATAACATTAACACCCCAGAAAACTCCTAGACTTTCCACTTCCAAGGTTAATTTCTATTCTTTCTATCACCATACATTCTTTTTGCCTGTTTTGAACTTCCAACCAATGGAATCATATGTATGTACAATTTTGAGTCTGTTTTTGTACTCAGTAGTATATCTACAAGATTTATCCATATTGTTGAACGTATCAGTAGTTCTTTATATTGCTGTGGAATACTCCATATATGAATATAAAAACACTTATTTATCCATAGTACTGTTGATGGACTTTTAGTTTGTCTCAAGTTTTGAACTATTAAGTAGTGCTAGTATGAAAATTCTTGTAGATATCTATTGATGTACAAATGTTTAACTCTCTCTTACGAGTAGAATTAATGGCTTATATGGTATATATATGTTCAGATTTCATGGATACTGACTCATTTTCTAAATTGATTTTAGCTGAGTATGCTCTTGCCAACAGTGGTCAAATTTTAGTCATTCTAGTAGATTTGTGTTGGCCTCTCACTTAGTTTGCATTTCCCTAATGACAATGATGTTGAACAACTTATTTGCTTATTTGTCATCTATATATCTTCTTTGGTAAAATTGGTTTTTTTTGTGTTATCATTGGCATATAAGAGTTCATTAAATATCCTCGATACAAATATGTGTTTTGTAAATACTTTCTGCTATTTTGTGATGTCTTTTCATTTTCGTAACAGTGTTTTTTGAAGAGCAGAAGTTCTATATTTTATGAAGTCCAATTTATGGGTTTTCTCCTTTATGCTTTTTAAAATCTAAGACATTTCTGCCTAATGCAAGATTACAAAGACTTTCTTTCTATGTTTTATTCTAAACAATTTTAGTTTTGATTTTAATTGTCTGTTATCCATTTGCGGTTCTTTTTATTACATCATATAAGGTAAAAATTAAAGTTATTTTTTTTTTGCATATACATGTTCATGTTATAGCACTATGTATTGAAAAGACTATCTTTTTCCTGTTCAATTATCTAGGCATTTTTGTCAAAAGTCAATTGAGCACATATCTGTGGGCATCTTCTTTGTTTAAGTACCTATTCAATTTTGTGTTTGTGTTGCCTATTTCTTATTGCTTTGTAGAAGTTCTTTATATTATGGATCTTTCGTTGGACATATGAAGTGGAATTTTTTTCCCAATTATGGCTTGATTTTTCACTATCTTAATGGTGTCTTTTGATGAACAAGTCCTTAATTTTAATAAAGTCCAATTTATCGCTTGTCTTCTTTGTATTTAGTGCTTTTTGTGATCTGTTTAAGAAATCTCTGCCTATCCCAAGGTTAAGATGTCCTTTTATGTTATTTTCCCAAAGCTTTATTGTTTTACCTTTCACATTTATGTCCACAGTCCATCTAGAATAGCTGTCTGCATCATTCAGGCATAGCTTCATTTTTCTCCCCATATGGCTATCCAATAGCGCAAACAGGACTTATTAAGATCGTCCTTTATCACTTGTCTGTGCTAGCACATTTGTCGTGAATCAGATAAACATAGCCCTGTGAGTTATTCTGGACTCTCAATTCTGCTCCAGTTGTCTGTCTATCCTTGCTGTAATTATTGTAGCTTATACAAAGTCTTTGACATCTGGTAGGATAAAACCTCTAATTGTATTCTTCAAGATTGTCTTAGACATTCCTGGCCCTTTGAACTGCTATGTAAACTTTGAAATCAAATTGTCTATTTTAACCACTATATATTTTAATATTAGTTTTCATAATAATTGATCTGACTTTTTAATCTCCAAACTAAAGTTGAAAAGCCCGTATTGTGTGATAAATTACTTTTAAATAACACGAAATATTCCAATTATTTGAATCTAAACAGAGTCCTTTAAAAACATCAGTAAGAAAAGTGACTTTTTTATGTTCTTTAGTCATTTGACAATGGTATTGAATTTGCCAAAATTTCCTGACATAAAATAAAACGTCAACAATAATCTGTGAAGCAAAAAGAAAGGAAATAATTTCAGTGAAAATAAAATACCTCAGTGCTCCTGAGGGGCAGCTGAAGTGCGGGGTGCTTGGGGGAGGCCCTGGGGTGGGAAGGAGTGGGCACATATTTTCTAGAAGCGAGCGTGGCTACCGCCCATCTGTGAGGGAGACAGGCTAGCAAGTCACCAAGCTGAGCCTGGTTGATAGTTGCATATGTGTCTGCGGTCCTTCTCAGTGATGGAAGATTTTCATCTTGCCTCCCACGGTTTAACTTTTAGATCATTGTTTACAAGCTTCTGCAATTAGTATTTTTAAAAACATTTTTAATCCCTAAGAGACATTTTTCAAAGGAATCTGTGCCAAATCTCTCCATAACATAGGCTTCATTATGGAATACAATGTATTTAGATAAATATGTTTTTATCAATCTTTAAAGAGGATTTTATTAATTTTTGAAATGATGATTAAAAAAAAAAATCCAGGTTCTACAAAGAATGTTTAAATGATTCCTGAATAACGAGGAATAGCCCGAGGAAATTCCATATCCCACTGCTGCCACTCACAAACAAAGGAAACTCTTGGTCAGGAGGGACTTTGTAAATTCTATCAAATTCAAGATGCATGGGTTATTTCAAGTTTGAAGATGTTGAAGATTTTTGCAACAAGTATTATTTGAATTCCCCAACTCTGCATTTGGAATTGATATAATGTACTTTTTTTCGGCTTTATTTATTGACCTTTATTATTCCCCTTGTACCTGGTCTGCAGTTCTGCTTCCTCTAAAGCTTTCGGCTTGGGGATTCCTGAAGGGCTCCATGACCCATGGCCCGCTCCAGATGAGATTATCATGAGGTTGCTTCGAAGATGGGAAAGCAATGCTTTCCTCCCTGCAATTATATTTTCTTTCATAAAGAAGTCGGTGAATTTATTCTTTATCCACTCTGGGATTATCACAACGAGCTGGCCTATTAAGCTGTCAAGGAGATTTAAAAAAAAGTCTATACAAAAAGGTCACAGTTTTGTTTTTGTTCTCAATACCGTGAGTTGATTCTGACTCCTAGCAACCGTGTGGACAGCAGACTGAACCCTGTGCCGTCTTTTTGTGCCATCCTCTCACCTTTTGGCAAAACGTCAGACAATGCTCTGTTGCTATTCATAGAGTTTTCATGGCCAATATTTTTGGAAGTGGGTAGCCAGGTCCTTTTTCCTAGTCTGTCTTAGTCTGGATGCTCCACTGAAACCTGTCCACCATGGGTGACCCTGCTGGTATTTGAAATACCAGTGGCATGGCTTTCAGCATCACAGCAACATGGAACCACCACAGCATGACGACCAATAGACAGGCGGTGTGGTTCCCTGTTGGGTAAACTACCCGAGTTCCAGCAGTGAGAGCCCCAAATCTTAGCCACTAGACCACCAGGGCAGGCTATTTTAGTTATAATGTCACCTCTTTTTGGACAAAATATATCAGAGCTATGATCACATCTGCTTAATTCTAGAGTTTCTAAGGGTATCCATTTGACAACCCCAAATGTTGTCCCCAAATATGAATCTGAATCAACTAGTTACAATCTTAGTTCCTTTTTTTCCACTTTTAAACATTCGTATTTCTTTCCTTGCAAAATGACATATTGTTGTTTTGAGTCTCTGACAGTTATTATTGTGGGTGTATTCTTTCAAATAGAAAGAATAGTCTTTGTCATTATTTATATCTGGTGAGTCATTAAGAATACCACACAAATCTGATTTATATTGCAGTTGATAATTTACTTAATATTTTAAGGATTTTCCAAATTTTATTTTTTCCATTCAGAGAATATCTTTTTAGTAATTTTTGCTGTATTATTATATAAACAGATGGCAGACACACAAGATACAGAATTTTAAGGTATATATCCTGAATAATACAGTCTCTCTCATTGCTCTGTACCTAGTCACTCACATTCCAGCATAGACAGCCATTTTTTTCTATAATTTCTAAAGCCATTATAAGCATTTATACATGAATAAATCAATGCCTATGACTATAGATATATTTTTCCCCAGTGATTGCATAGCATACATGCTGTGCTGCACTTTGACTCAGTTCATTTAATAAGGTACTTCGATTATTTTTCAAACTTATCCCTATAGAATTTCTTTAATATTTTTGATGATGGTATAGTGATCTCTTGTATGAAGGTACATTAAATATTTGTACCCATTTTTTTAACCAGTTGGACATTAAGGTGATTTCCAACATTTTGTATAACAAATCATGTTGCAATGAAAATACTTCTATGTTGGTTTACTGTACACCAGTTCCAATTACCCGCCACCATTAATATGTAACTATCTCTCTTTTCACACATCCTCTCCAGCACAGTGTCACAAATTCTTTGTCTTTGTTAACTTTATAAAAAAATAAAATTTTACTCGTCTTAATTTGCTTGTGTGTTAATCTGAATGAAACTGAGCTTCTTTTCCCACATTTAAGTCTCATCTATACGTCTTTCCTTAAGTTGCAGGCAAATACACAGTCTGATAACCACATAAGTCCAAATACCATTCAGTTTAAAACTTTGTGCCTACTACAGGTAGCACCTGCTCCAGACTGGAAAGCTTCTTACTTTATTTTTTACTCATTTTTCTCACTCTCTAAATTGCATCGGGTTATTCCGGGAATGGAAAAGAGAAAGACAGATGAGACAAAGACCAGGAAAGTCCTGCTGCAATTGTGCCACTTGAATCTATCCTTGGAGTCCCTAGGTGTGACAGTGCCAACTAGTCTTAGACTGGCAGGATATTTTTATAGTTTCCTTGGAGATTTTCCCGCTGGGAACCTCTGGGTGCAGCTCCCTTGATGAGGGTCATGCTCTCTTTGCTTGGCTGGTTTTAACGCCAACCTCAGCCTCTGGAATTCCTCCAGTCAACCCTCTCCTGGGGCCCTTTGCCTCTCCAAGTGGTTATCTTGGACAGACTACTTTTTAAGATGACCCAAAGCTGGCTTTCTGGATGAGTTCCTGCCTAGTCCCAGGGCAACAGACATCACTGATGTCAATGAACACAGCAGAAATTCCCAAAGCAACCCTGTCTTCATGTCCTGATTTCAGTGAGTCTCTTTCCTTTAGACTTATCCTGGCAGCAGTTTTACTCCAATCCTTGGCTGGCTCCTCTCACTTGCTCGGGGGTGAAGAGAAGCCAAAATTCTACTCCAACAAATTTATCCAAATTTCTCTTTATCAGCTTCTTCAACCCCAGACTTCCAGTGAATATGCTTTCTTCACTTATGTAACTTAGAGGTGAATAATGGGTTGGCAGAACTGGCTTCATAATCTCTAGTGTGTCCTAGATTTGAGGATGTTTGGGTCTTTGTCACACTGAATATTGCTTTCAGTCTTTCGGGGATCAGCACAAGCTTGCAGAAAGCAGTAAGAGTCACATTCAATATTTTACTGCTTATGTATAATGCATCAAAATAAAACAAAACCCCCAGCAAAACACAGTCCTCATTTTCCTGATTTCCCCAAAGGACCATAGTTAGTTCACCCTAAGAAAGGAAATAATAAGAAAAACTTATATAATGTCTACTAGATGCCAGGTACAAATCTAAACGTTTTACATGTATAAACTCATTTAATTCTCATAGACACAATATCAAGTAGGTACGGTTATTATCCCCATATTGTAGATGGGGAAACGGAAGCTGAAAGATAACAAATATTTTGTCCAAAATCATGCAGTTAGTTATTATTGAGCTCAAATTCAGAGCTAAGTCTGTCTCCAGAGTCCAGAGTTTGCGCGCCTAACCATTCCATTATATTGATTCCCACTACATTATACTGACTGTTTATTTGTTTTCAGGGAAACAAAATTGCCTTCCCATTTTTTGTTGTCAACTTAATTGTTCTTGATGTGTATATTCAAATTTGTTAATAAGCCAGTTCTTCTCAAATAATACTAGAAATTCAAAATCTCAAAGGAAATTTTATTCAGGACTTGAGAATTCCACTTAAACATATTTAGAAGTAAATAGCAGGACAATTTAAGAAATAAAGTGGGACTTACAATTCCAGATTAAAAATATATTACAGGCCAACAGAAAGAGTATGCTATAAGTACTGATATATAAATACTTGAAATCAATGAAAATGACTATAGAAAAGAGAAACAGACTCAGGGGAAAATTTATTATTGGACTGTTCATAATTTGAAGCCCCAAAGTCTGTTTAGGGGCTGAAATTCATCGTCATTGATCACTTGTAAGCATTTCTCCTCACTTAACAATAATGTCTACTCCAGCTCTTAATATAAGCTTTCACATCATTCACTATTACAAAAATATGGGTTCATGTCTTTGTATTTACATGTATCATGCATTTACATAAAGTGCAAATGCAATGCAAAATAACTGCAAAGTGAAAATGCAAATCTTGTAAAGGATAAAGAATTTCACAAAGTCAAGTGCAGTGATATTTTAGAGCTCTTGGAATCACGTTCAATGTCATGAATAAATGAGTGGAAGAAATGAGTGTTCTGTCAAAGAAATTAGGTTTCACATTTTGTTTGGATCGGATTTGTTAGAGGTACCATTAATCTCCAGAGCTAAAGGAAAGAGCCCACCAAAATTCCCTCGAAAAAATATTAAACAATATTGATTGGTTAAGAACATTAAACAAGCTGGTAAATTTCTGTTCCTTGTAACTTAAAATTCAATTTCCTATATTATGTTTTACAACCTATGTGGTTAAGCTATTAGAAGTCTGTGGTAAAAAGCACATTTACAAGACTTGGTAGGCAAACATTTATGTCCTGGCTTCTTCCCATTAACTGTGAGTAAGCATAAGAAGAAGACACATAAACCTGATGAATGGCAGTGGAGGAGCACACACACCTCCAACCTTTACTGAGACCTGTATCTCGCTGGCTAAACTCCAACAGCCAACAGCACCATTGGCTTCGAGTCCGTTTATTGACACAAGAATGTAAATATTTTACAAGCATTTCTTTTTTCACATAGTCAGAAAGATGATTTCACATAGCATTTTTTTAATCAAGGTATAATTGCCACACAACATTATATTAATTTCGGGTATATAATATAATGATTCCATGTTTATATATACAGTTGTGCATAGCTTAACAATGAGGATATGTTCTGAGAAACGCATCCTTAGGTGATTTTGTCATACACTGCACTGACACAGACCTGGATGGTATAGCCTACTAGATACCATGGCTATAGGGTACTAATCTTATGGGACCCCCATCATTTTTGTGTTCAGTCAGTGACCAAAATATCGTTATGCATGACTGTATTTCAAAATGATCATCACAATAAGTCCAGTTAACATCTGTCACCATACACAGTTACAGAATTGTTTTCTTGTGATGAAAATTTAATATTTACTCTCTTAGCTCACACATCATCTGAATTCTCCATGTACTCATGTCTACCAGGACTTATTTGAATATCAAATGATTCAAAGAGCAGAAAATAGATAAAGCAACTGAAAATTTTTGCAAAAAAGTTTCCTAAGTTCATGCTATAAAAGCAAATCTAAAGTAAAAGCTATTGAATTGCATTATCAAACAATTTTCACAATTATGCTAAAAAGTCAACACTTGATTTATCATTTGTTCTAAGACTTAGCATAGTTGAAATTCTAACCTATTTCAGCTAAAAGCTATAAATTTATTTGGATGAAATAGCAAATACCCAAAATACATATACAAGCAAAATCATAGCTGATATTCATTTAAAAAGAAAAAGGAGAGAAGAAAGGTAAAAGAAATAGAAGATGAGATAGGCGGCTGGGTAAGTAAGGTTTGTTATACCTAGTGAGGAAATATCCTTCAGTCCCTAGTAATAAATAGAGAACCACAGTCACTGAGAAAGAATCTCGTCATTGCATATTGTTGAATGCAAATAAACAGATAACTAGGGTTGTGATCCTGGTAATCTAACAGGCTAGAATATTCTTTTGCACCTGTTGAAAATAGAAAATTCTGGATAAAAATTTGAAAAATAGATCCTTAAAGGCATTGAACACTGACAAGATAGTGAGGACTTGCCAGGCCAAAACTAACTGGAAGCAAGAGCACAAGGATTGGGATAGAGTGTACGAGTGCGAAAGCCGTGTTTTCCCTGAGGCACTTAACAAACTCAGAACGCACTAAGTGGCTCTGGAAGCCTGGGTAGGACCAGAGGGAAAAAACGCCTGAAGCTCACAGTCTGCCAAAAGTGAGAACCTAATAGTCAATCTTCTCCCCATAAAACTGGGGCCACAAAGGGCAACACAGTTGCGGTGAAGGTGAACCAGAAGGCATTGCACCACCTGTCTGGTCAAGGGGCCTGTGAAGAAAGCTGCTTTGTTAGTGAGCAAAGCATGAGGGCAAAACAAAACAACACAAATAACAAAAACCAAATTTACCCAGGCCTTGATTTTGCTAAGCAAAGGGTCTGTGTTGGTGATTGTTCCCTGTACATTTGAAAAGACGGGCATGGTGTTCTCTACATGTCAAGTAAGCCCAACTGGTTGACAATGTTATTCAAGAATGCCATATTCTTACCTTCTGAAGGTTCTAACTCACTAGGACAAGGGTCTTAAATCTTTATTTCAAAGTGGATTTGGATCTTTCTTTTTCAATCAGCATGACAATCTTTTAATTGGTGTCTATATACATTTAATGTAATTATCAACGTGATTGGATTTAAATTACAATGTTGCTTCTTATTCTGTATTTTTTGAAAAGGCTAATAAAATTGATAATTTTGTAGTGAGGCAAATCTAGATAGAAAAATCAACAATAACAATAATGAAAAAGGGCTAAAACTACAGATACTGCAGATTATTTTTTTAAAGATTTTATTTTTCCTTTTTCTTCTCAAAGCCCCCCGGTACATAGCTGGATATTTTTAGTTGTGGGTCCTTCTTCTTGTGGCATGTGGGACACCACCTCAGCATGGCTCAATGAGTGGTACCATGTCTGTGACCAGGATCCAAACGGGCAAAACCCTGGGCCCCCGAAGTGGAGGGCATGAACACAACCACTCGGCCATGGGGCCAGCCCTGATACTGCAGAGTTTTCAATGATAATAAAATATAAACAACGTTAGGTCAAGGGTTGACCAAAGGCCATTTTTGTATAGTCCTCAAGCTAGGAATGGCTTTTACATTATTAAAGATTGTAAAAACAAAGACAAAATTAAGCAAAAACAAATATGCAATAGAGACCATTCTTATTCCACAAAACCTAAAATATTTACTACGTAGCTCTTTTCAAGAAAAGTGTGCTGACCCCTGTAAATTTAAAAGTTTTGACATAAATTGTAGGAAAATATCACTTACCAAACTAAGAGGAAATAGAATATCTGTATGTTTTAAAACCATTAATAACATTCAGTTAGAGGCAAAAAAATCTTCCTTAAAAGAAAACTAACCCAGATGGCCTCACCAATGAGTTCTAATAAACATATTATTGGAAGACTCTTCCAGAAAAAAAGAACGTACTCTCCATCTCATTTTATGAAGCTCAAATAACTTTGATACCCAAACTGATAAGCACAAAACAAAAGGGAAAAAAACTTTGTGGGCCAATCTTGCTTATGAATATAGAAACAAAAATTAGAAACAAAACAATAAAAGACTAAATATAGCAAGGTATTAAAAAATGCACCTTAACCAACTTAGATCTATCCCAAGAAAGCAAAGAAGGTTTTTCACGAGCAACAATAAATTCAACCACAATAATATGTTAAGGGAGAAAGTTCACATGTTGATAAATGCACTAAAAACATTAGATTAAATTCACCAAACATTCATGATGAAAAAACTATAAAGAGAAAGAACTTTAACTAATACCTGATATCGAACCTGAAGAGAGTTCGCTCACCCTTTGTGCAGCAAGCCAATCTCTGACAATGGGTGTAGTGGAAGAAAGTAGGAATTTCATTATTGCACAGTACTGAGCAAGGAGAGAGGGCAGCTAAGGCTGAAATCCCAAACTCTCCAAAAAGCTTAAAGAAAGGGTTTTTATTTGGGGTTTTTAGGTAGGGGAAGGGGAGCATATGGCCTTGCTAGTTGGAGCTTTCCCACCAGCCTGTCTTTGGCCTGGAAGACTACTTGCTGAGAGGAGGGAGCCCATGACCTTGCTGGTCAGCAGCTTTCCCACTGCCTGTATCTCTTTGCAGGGAGGAGATAATGAATTCAGGTCCTTGTCCTTGTTGTTGTCTGTCTCCATGGAGGACAGGGGATTCTGGAGCCAGGAAGCCAGAGAGTAAGCAGTGAATGAGTGTTTTGGTTTTAACCCCACATGTACTGGGTTTAATGTGGGGAAACTGATATCAGGGTTGGTACTTAAATGTCAAAGGCCTTTCACTTAAAATCAGGAATGAGAGGTTCTGTTCTAATAATGCTTCTAGGGCCAGCCCAGTGGCCAAGTGGTTAAGTTCACACGCTCCACTTCATTGGCTTGAGGTTTCACTGGTTCGGATCTTGGGTGCGGACATGGCACCACTCATCAGGCCACGCTGAGGTGGCGTACCACATGCCACAACTAGAAGGACCCACAACTAAAATATACAACCATGTACTGGGGGGATTCAGGAAGAAAAAGCAGGAAAAAAAAAAAGAAGATTGGCAACAGTTGTTAGTTCAGGTGCCAATCTTTAAAAAAACAATAATAATAATGCTTCCATCCAATTCTTTGAGAGTCTAGATAGCAGACTAAGACCAAAATAAATAAAATACAAGAATGTAAAAAATGACACAAAAGATCATTATTAACTACTTAGGAAACTGCTACTCAAAATCTAAAAGAATTCATATTTACATATTCGGGGACTTCAAGTAATGACAGGATATTTTATTTGGACCAACCCCACAGCTTAGAGAAAAAATCTGGATGACATTAAACAAATTTCTTAAAAGTATTGATAAACTGACAATATAGGAAGGAATTAGGCCAAATTGCAAACAGAAAAAATCCCAGCATGAACAGATAGCTCGAAACAGATCCCAAAAAACCAAAGATGTGCCGCTGAGCTGTGAGCTTGGTGGCTACCCCTCAGAGCAGGGCTCCTGAAACAACCGTCTGCGCCTGATCTCTACTTCCTAATCTTCCAATTGCTCCCAGATAATCGCAGGCTCATTTCCACTCAAACACCACCACTGAAATTTACTCCCAAGCCACCCAGTCTGTATAACTCCTGTTAGAATATGTCTATGTATGCCCACATCTCCTTTTTCTTTTCGTTTCTTTCTTCTCTCTCTGCTTTTCTCTTTCTTTCTTTTCTTTTCTGCTTTCTTCTTTTTTGTGAGTAAAAACACCCATTAATAACTTGATAAACTTTGTATTCAAAGGTAGAAAAAGAAAATCATCCTAGAATATATCTTCCTTCTGGAAACAGTACTTCGAAGGGTCTATTTTAGTTATGTATTTTACTTCGAAACTATTTTAGTTATGTAGACAAAGATCAAGTTCTTTAGATCATACCATCTTGAATTTAACCTTGATCCTAATGATATTTTTATTGAGTTAATGAATGTATGTTTTAATGTCAGAATTATTCTAATATTGATACATTTTCATCAATAGACTATTTTCTGAAATAGGCTATATTAAGCAAATTTAGTTGCTTACCTCATTTTCTATATATCAAATTTAAACTACTTCCCATATTTTCCATTTTGATTTCACTGCAATTATTTTCACAAAATAAATCTTTTTTGTGTAACTGTTTCAAAGAATACTTGACATCTCTCACGTCTGTCTCTAGCGAATTTTATCGTTCCTTGTTTCTGCTATTGGGAGCTTTCTCTGTGCTCGCTGTTTCCACCAAGCCCAGCATTCATGGGTCAATTTAGCAAACGTACTATATGTAAACATATTAGATTTTTTTCAGTTTATAGGTAGTTACAAATTTGCCATGTGCAATTTTAGGTGTCATCAACTTCACGTTTCATTGATTATTTCTATGAAATATGAATTGCAAAAACCTCCACTAACAGACTTACATAAACAGTAGGCATTACTTTCTTCACCATAAATCGTATTAATTTCTGACTCCAACACCCCCTCCTAGGCCGGGGGAAAACTTCCCCGCAGTTGTCCCTGAAACTCCGACCTCCTCTGTTAGACTATAGCTCCTCCCTGTAACGCGAACCGAAGCACCCGGGGGCTTCTTGTTCTCCGCGTCAGGGCCACTCAGGTGATACGGGTGACTGATTCCCGTCCACACGACCCGACAGTACCAGCACATTTCTTCTGACCTCTTTCGGTAACAGAAATCATCTCGGAGGCCTCCTACCTTTGTTCCCATCCGTCCACGCGCGATGGAAACGTGCCTCTCACGGATCCACTCATGTTTCGAGGCGCTGCCGGGGAGCAGGGCGCGCGCTCCCTCCGCTCTTACCGCGGAAGGACGTCTCTTGCGACCCCACTGCTTCAAGTATTTCTTTTTAATCTTTGGGGCAGGGGCCGCGCTTTCTTTCCTGCTTTGCCAACACATAGTCTTTACCCAGAGGTCTGTCTCTTTCTTTTTTTCTTTCTTTCTTTCCTTCCTTCCTTCCTTCCTCCCTCCCTCCCTCCCTTCCTTCCTTTCCTTCTTTCTTTCCTTCTCTCTTTCTTTCTCTCTCTCCCTTTCTCTCCCTCACTCCCTCCCTCACTCCCTCTCTCTCTCTCTCTTTCTCTCTTTCTTTCTTTCTTCTTTTAAATATTTTTACCTCTAACTTCTTCTAAGGGTTTACGATGTGTAAAAACAAAAACTTAAGGCTGTATGTTCCTACAAATTTCCCCTGAGGTACTAAAATAAGGAATAAGCTGCTGGTTTGAGTGAGACCAAAAGAAAACATAAAACAGAAGAGAAGGAGGAAAATTATTTCAAAATATTATAAAGCCATGTTAGTGTAATTTTTATATGATTAATTGCCATGTTTCCTAATGCTATTAACAGAGTGTGAGTTTTTAGTCAGGCTTCTTTTTAAACACATAATAAATTTTCCCTTGGGATGTTTTAGCTACTGTGAGCTTTAGTTTGTGTTTATTTTTCTAGCAGTAATATTAAGTTCATTGCTGTAAAATGTTCACAATGTGTATTTCTTTTAGCAAAGAGCTGAGGGCAATTCATAGGACAGATTTATCAGCTAAGTTTTAGGCAAGGTTAAAATTGTTGGCTTCTGGCAAGTATGTACTCATTAATGGGGAAAAGTTACATGTAATAGGACAAATGTTGGCTTGATAAAAGCTTCTTCCCATTTTGCTCCTTGTTTTGTGTTTTAATTGCTGCTGGGGAGAAAAAAGAAAGTTTACACATTTGTGAGGATATTTTCTAGGTGAAAGAGGTACAAAATTAAATCCTTTATTCATTTTCCTTTGAAATTCTCTGAAACAGGAACAATTCTGATGGTCTGATATAGCCGTGACTGGTTCAGCACAACCGCCATCCACCTTGCTCCACTTGGTTCCACCAGAGGGGAATTCACCAGGCACACGGGCTCAGTGCAGGGGTCAGGGTGATCCGGAAGGAGAACTTGCTCGTATCCTGTGTGTGCCTGATCCAGGGAGCTTCTCTGGGCCTGATGTGTGTGTGTGCTTTGGGGTGAGAAGTTAGAGGGAATGGATATATAGAGTCCTGGGTGTATAAAAAATAATCTGTGGCATTTGAGGCTCAGGCTTATTATATCGTGACTTTGCAATGTCTGTTTCTAACCCAGGGAGATACAGTTCCTCTGCTCCTACCCTCTGACAGATCAGTGCTAGACTAGTCTGGAGACATGCCACAACAGTGGACAATGGAGTCTGTGGAATTGGAATCACATGTGGCAACAGAAAGCCACAACAGAGCAGACAGTCGGCCTGCTTAAATAGCCTGGACTTCTCAATTTCCCTTCTATGAGGCGATTGGAACCTACTGTGATTCGTGTTTTGAACAATTGAAGCCTTGAGCAGTTCTTGGATTTTCCCCAATAGTGGAACATCTTATCATAGAAATAAGGAAATTGTTCAAATAGAAAAGTGGGACTTACAGCATTTAATTTAAACAGTAAAAATAAATTTTAGCCAACACAGTGTTGAAGAAGAATGAAGTCAGAGGACTGACACCAGTAGTTGAGGTCGTGACTTACGATAAACTACAGTAATCAAGACAGTGTGGTATTGGTGAAAGACTGGACAGAGAGACCAATGCTACAGAACAGAGAGCACAGATATAGACTCACATCAGTACAGTCAACTGATCTTTGACAAAGGAGCTAAGGCAATGCGGTGGAGAAAGGCTAATCTTTTCAACAAATGGTGTTAGAACAAGTACACGTCCATACGCAAAAAAAATAAATCTAAATACGGACCTTACACCTTTTGCAAAAATTAACTCAAAATGGTCATAGACCTAAATGTAAAACACAAAACTATAAAACTTATAGAAAATAAAAGAAAAATCTCTAAGTGACTTTGGGTTTGGCAATGAGATTTTAGATAGACTAAAAGCACAATCCATGAGAGAAAAAGTTGAAAGTTTGATTTCTTTAATATTAAAAACTTCTGCTCTGTAAAGGACACTGTTCAGAGAAGGAAAAGACAAGCCATAGACTGGGAGAAAACATTTGCAAAAGACACATCTGGTAAAGGACCAAAATATACCAGGAACTCTTGAAACTCAACAATCTTTTCTTATTAGAGAAGATCTGGATGCCTCATCAAAGAAGATATGCAGATGACAGATAAGCAAACGAAAAGATGCTCCAATCATACTTCATTAGGGGATTGCAAATTACACAACAATGAGATATCACTAATACACATTAGAATGGCTAAAATACAGAACACTGAGAACACCAAATGCTGGCAATGATCTAGAGCAGAAAGAGCCCTCATTCGTTGCTGCCGGGAATGCAAAATGTTTCAGCCACTTTGGAATTCTCTGTGCTTTCTGATCAATTTTTCCATAAATCTAAAGCTTCTTTGAAAAGTAAAATCTATTTATTAAAAAAAATTAAAAATTCGACTCTGTAAAACTGACTGGTGAAGCTGGGTGTATAAGTTATGTGCAGGTAAGAAAATGGAGACACAGAAAGATTAGAAAGACTAGACTGGCCTAGAAAAAGTTACTTAATGCATTCTGCTTCAGATAATTAAATGTCAGTCTTATTTTATCACCTGCCTCCACGTATGCAGTCTGCTTTATACTACATCAGCCTGTTTTGTCACACTACCACTTTCTCAGTAAAAAAAATACTCAAAACATTTATAAGCATAATAGTTTTTACCAAAGACTTAGAGATCATAGAAAGAGGCAACACCAAACAAATATAAAAACCTAAAATAGCATATGTAACTCCCATAATTTTCAAAGTCTCATAAGCTATTTGCCACTGGGATTTCTCATTTGTCTATTAACCTAAGAAAAATCCAACTTTCTATAATTTTTCTGGCTGTTATCTGGTTCTTCAATCACTTCTTTCCTCTCTTTTGCCTCAACAGTTCCTTCTAAGGCAAAAGAAATGAGAGAATGCAAAATATTCCCCAACATCATTTCTCTCACGTTACCATGCAAAAGATCCTAACTTTCCTTCTATTTGTGTGACTATCCCCATCAAGCAGCCTTGGAACATCACCCACTGGCCCAAGCAGCTCATCAACTTATTACCACCCCCCTAAAGGAAATTACTTCCCAAACAGGAATACTGGTGGTGCTTCTGGACCACACTGTATAGCTAATTACATTTTGCACTTGCACAATAATCTTTAAATTAACATCAACATTCATAATATTTCTGTTTAGACATTTTGAATACAAAAACTACTTCTTACTAGCTGTGCAACTTTGGGCACATTACATAAGTTTTAGTGATTCTCTTTCTTTATTTGTAAAATGGGTATAATAATGGTTCTTACTTAATAATTGATTGTGAAAAGTAAATGAGTTTATATATGAAATAAACTCAGAATAATGTATCAATTTATTTCAATAAATTATAGCTATCAATTTTATTTATTAGCAGAGACCTAAAAAGTTTCTAAATTTAAATTATGCTTAATTTTTTTATTATTTCATGAAAGCACTCTCATTTTGAACCTCTTCCCTCAAGTATCCAAGTTATCTATATATCAGCAAATTGCAGCTTTATGCTTGTGACGTTAATAAAATTGCTCATTGCAGAAGGCTATTACAAACGATCCTGATGATCAAGACTAATGAATGCTATCTTAGAGTACAGAAATAATCATATAGAATCTAGAATAAGTCTCACTCCATTCAAACCAGCTAAGATAATCACACAAAGATGGTCACCACATTTTGAAGGGAAATTGAGCTAGGAGGTAAGGTTGTCTTCAGTCTTTTAAGAGTTCTCAGACTATCGTGAGTCATATCCATATACATTTAAGTGATCTGAGATCCTTTGTCCCAGCAACAATGGACTCTGGGAGTGTTGGGAAAACAGGACACACAAACATTGTTTGAGAAATCTTTTCACGAGGCCCAGCACCTTCACAGGAGAGAGGAATTTGACAGTCTCAACATCATCGCAAATGTACATTTTGACCTATATTTGTATAGCCCACAAAAGTCTTTCGTGTTAGTGCCCAAAATGATGGGAGGAATTTGGCCTCTTATATTTTGTGACCCCCACGTCAAAGAGTACCTCTGGGTGTTTTCTAACCATATCATCCTCTTGGGAACCCAGCAGCATTTTGTTTTTGGAGATCCTAAATTATCCAGTGTTGTGTATATACCAGAATCTAGCTTCCTCCCAAAGCCATAACAGATGAGCAATACAAGAGTTGGGGGAGGGCAGGAGGCTGGCAGCGCTGCCCTAAATCATTGGCTGGATCAGAATCAGACCTGGGATGCATCTGAATCACTTGGGAAAACTTGTTAAAATACAGACAGGACTCCATCTGCTGAGATTCTATTTCAGTCGGTCTGTGATGAGCAGATATTTGTGTTTAACAAGCTCTCTGGTGATCTTAAAGCACACTGAAATTTGAGATGCCCTGAGTCAGGCTCATGGAAGGAACACAAGGAATAGATGTAGATGCAGGCCTGTGGGCAGTCAGGCCTCAGATTCAAGTCCCGAGGCGTGAACTGCGGGGACTAGGGGAGGCTGCTCTTCCTTCTGTGTTTAGTTTATTTGATTTTCATATTAGTTTCTATAATCTTATATGTATTAAAATTTTGGTGAATTAAAAACTAAAGCTTGGTTTGTCAAAGTGGCTATAGATCTAATATCTATTTTCTATTATCTACCTACATATGCGCAATGAAAGGATATTCTAAACAAAATCGTTCTGTCTTTACCTAAAATATGATTAGGAAGATTTAAAAAGGAAATAACAACTACCCAAACTAGATGTTTACCTTATTTCCAAAGAGAATGTTATCTTTCATCATTTGTGCTGATCCTTATCATATTATGTAATGGTAAAAACAAAGAGTAAATAAACTAAACAAATAAAAAGTAAAATAAAGAATACTGACTTCTACAGAAACTAGAATTCCCGAGATGTCTTTGTTACCTTTTATAATTAAGGGCCTTTTTTTCTGAGTGCCAGTCTTCTCTTTTCTATATACATTAGCGTCTTTATTTTTATTTAAAAATTTTATGTATACTTAAGTCTATGCATATGTACACATATAAAACAACACTGTATGACAATACTATTTAAAGCTCCAAATTTTGATTTTATAAAAATTAAAGTTATCAAGCAAGTCCGTACTTTATGTACTTAAAAAAACTATTTCTGAAGTAAATGCTTTTATAAAGCCCTTTCTCAAGCAATTATGTTTCACATGTTTTAAATTTCGTTCTGTGGCTCCTCTGCGTTTTTCAAACCCTATGTTTTCCCACATTCTCATACTTGGATTAACATAAAAATCTATCCAAGCTATCGTTTAGGAAGTATTTTATTCTGAAGAAAAACAGGTGCATATATTTTATAATTTCTCCACCAAAAAAAGTGACATTTCATATTTAGCCTCCTAAATGTAGTCATATTGGTCTCAGATGCAAGGAATGGATAAATTAGGCTTCCAGGTATCTCACATTCGCAGCAGTAGGAGGGAGTTAGAAGACTGGGAAGCTGGCCTGAAGGGCCCTCTCAAGGCCTGCAAGTGTGGTCAAATCTTCCTCATTGTCACTTAAAACCCCAGGGAACATGAAATGGCAAGACAGTGTCACTCACTGTATGAGACACCTGGAGCTGGGTCTCATCTCCAGACTGATGGCAAGGGAACCACATGAGCTCTAGGCTTAACTTCCAAACATGACAATATTCATATTAGCAAAGAGATTATATCTCCATGTTCTTTGTTAGAAGAGAAGAAACTTCCTCATAAAGACCATTCTCCCTCTTACTCCTAAACTCTGCTATTTTCTGGAATTGCTTCACACGCCAATTTCTGAATTAGTCATTGACAAGGAGAATAAGATTGGATGTTTCAGGTCCATTCTTGCTGTTGAGGGTGGACTCAGATTCCCCAGAGGTTCATGGGTATATGACAATAGAGGTGGGGTAAGGGAGAGTACCTAAATAAAATTAGGCTTCTATTTGAAACAGTCAAGGAAGAATGAACGCTTAATAAGCATTTAACAATGTCCACCTTGTGAATAAATGAAGAAAATACACTTGAGCGCAGTTTTTGTTTTCATTCTTTAGGGTGACTGCTGCAATGTTCAAACAATGAGCATTTCCAGTGTCAAGTTCAAAGATCAATACAAGGCTAGTCAATGTGTCCCCGGAAATTTGAACTACCTGTTCGCAACTTTATGTATTATAATTTTAACTTCATTTAGTACAAGTAGGATATCAGTCAGTTACTATTAACTCCAAACTGCTGGTGAGTTTAAGGGATTGCAAGATAAATAACATTAAAGTGACTGGTTATGGATTTAGTTCAATTGATCCAATTCAGTAATAATGTAGCCTATCTACATTCATCAACTTGTATGATTGGACTCCTAGACCTTTCTATACAATTTTACAAATCGCAAATGAAAAATATACAATTTTTTACAAAAAAATTGTAAATCAAAACTGAATTCCCTTGCAATACTGAGTAGCAACTTTTTCCCTTCTCCCAACCCTTCCCTTTTCTTGGCTATGCATGCTCAGAGCACACAGATTTGTATGTAGTTATATAAAGATGAACACCCCACTTGTTAGATATGCAGTTGGAGACATTTTCAAATTACTTCCCCCAGCATAGTTTTAAGCATTGATGTGGAGTTAAGAAATAAAGATCTTCACAGTGAAAAAGGGAATAGAAATATATTTAAACTGAGTAGAATTAAAACTTCTGAAACTGATCTAGCCAAATGTATATAAAACCTAAAACACTATAAAGCAAGCTTTTCAAAACAAGGTAACAAGAAAGGATCGTGAACAAATATTAAATAATAATATGGGAGGATTTAACAACATCCCTTATACTATACACTAAAATAAACTCCAGATATACTAAACAGGTAACTATTTTAAAACTATAAAAAACTAAGAGAATATTATATTAGACCAACTGGTGAATATCTTTATTTACTTGAAGGAAGTAGAAGAAATGGCAAGGAAAAAAATGATAGATAAAACATAGAATTTAAAATATATGTACAAGGGTATATAATGCTAAAAATTGACGAGCTATAACAGCTTAGAAAAAGCTATATTTCTGTCCCCAGATAATGGCTAAATAGCTCTAATAAATAAAAAACTTAGACTTGTAAGAAAAAATTTAAGATTCTAATAGAGCCAAGGATATGAAAAGAAATTTTTATGAGTAAACAAAAACAAATCAGTTTGTTTACTAATGTACTTTTATTTTTATATCCTATTCTGAAAAGATTTGCAGAAGAAAGAGTAAACAAATAGGAAATGTCCATTTTCTTTAGTAATCAAATAATTTATGTTAAATTGCAATTTAATCACACTAAATTACATAAAATCTTTTCTTAAAAAAAATCTGTCACTAAGTTCATATCGACGTTGCAATTAATGGGTATAGTTTGATAATGATGATGGTGTTACAATCGACACGATCTTTTGGAGAACACCACGACAGGAAGTAGCATGAGCCATGAGCACAGGCACACCATTTGAATGAGTAGTGATTCCAGCCATTAGTTAATAATATAATTTCAAAAAAGCAACATAAGGGACTGCCCAGTGGCATACTGGTTGGGTTTGCATGCTCTCTTTCAGTGGCCCACAGTTCACGGATTTGGATCGTAGGGCGGACCTACACACCACTAATTGGGCCATGCTGCGGTGGCATCACACATGCAGAAAACAGAGGATGATTGCACAGGGCACAGATGTTAGCTGAGGGACAATCTTCTTCACCAAAAAACAAAAAAAAGCAAAATAATATTTGTGGGAGGATCTTCATCTTTAATTTCAACTGAGGGCATGTTGAAATTTATTTCTATTTCATTATTTTTATCCAAAATAGTAGAAATGAATTGGTAAATTTGAATAAATAAAATAATACTCTGAAGCCCCTCATAAAATAGTTATTGAGATTAGGGAGAAACATAAAAAATTATGAAAGAGTATCTAATATAACAATATAAATTGAAGTGTCTATCTATTGCATCTCTGGAAAATCATTCATTGAAAACAGATTGGATAATGCATTTGAGATTCATCCATGTTGTTATTATGTATGAGTAGTTTATTCCTTCTTTTACTGAATCATATTCCATTCTTGGAGTATTCACCAATCGAAGGACATCTGGGTACAGATTTTTGCATGGCGAAAGAAGCTACACTCAAAAGGCTGCATACTCTGTGATTCTATTTGTAATATTTGAGAGAGAGACAAAACCATAGTGACAGAAAACAGATCTGAGGCTGGCAGAGGTGGGAGGTGGGGAGAAGACTGGATTTTAAAGGGGTATGTATTAGTTTCTTGGGCTGCTGTAACAAATTACCACAAACTAGGTTGTTCAAAACATGAATATTAAAGGTGCTGCTGGTGAGGTCTCAGACTGAAATGAGGAACATGTTATTGAACACTGGAGAAAGAACGATCCTTCTTGTAAAGTGACAGAGAACTTGCTGAATTGTATTCTAGTGTTGGGTGGAATGTAGAACTCGCAGGTGATGAACTCGGATATTAAGATAAGAAGATGTCTAAGCAAAGTGTTGACGGTGTGGTTTGGTTTCTCCTTGCTGCTTATAATAGGATGAAAGAGAAATGAGATGAAGTGAGGAAAGGACTGGTAAACTAAAAGGAACCAGAAATCGATGATTTGGAAAATCCTCAGCCTATCCATATTGTTAAAGACGAGCAAGCTTGCTATGGAGAGAAGTTTGATCCTGGACGGACAACATCCAGAGTCTCATCTATACCTGATTTAGAAGATTTAAAAGATGAAATTTGGGACGTTTTGAGTTGATCATATTTAGATGAGATTTTAGACTTAGAGTTGATGCTGGAATGAGACAAGACTTTGAGAACATAGGCACTGGGGAATGCATTTTGCGCATGAGAAGAACATGAATTTTGGGGGAACCAGAGGGCAGACAGTTGTTGGTTGAACTTTGTCCCTCAACAAGAAATGTTCAAGAACTAACCCTTGGACCATGAAATGCAACCTTATTTGGAAAAAGGGTCTTTGCAGATGTAATCAGTTTCAGATGAGATCATACAGGATTTAGTGTGGGCCCCAAATCCAATGACTGGCGTCTTTGAGAGAGAGAGGGAGATTTTAGGCACCCGGAGAAAAAGAGACACATGGATAGCACCATGTGAAGGTAGAGGCAATGTTTATAGTGATGTGTCTACAAGCTAAAGAATGCCAAGGATTGCTAGCAATCACCAGAAGCTGGGAGAGAAGCATGGAACAGACTCTCCCTCAAAGCCTTCAGGAGGAACAAATCTTACTGACACCTTGGCTTTGGATTTCTAGGCTCCAGAACTGTGAGAGAATAAATTTCTATTGTTTCAAGCTATCAGATTTATGGTAATTTGTTCTGGCATCCCTAAGAAGCTAATTCAGGGTATGAGAAAAAAACTGGGGAATGATAGGCCTGTTCTAGATCTTGATTGCCATGTTCATCACACAGCTATTTGCATGTACCAAAACTCATAGAATTGAACACAGAGAAATGAATTTTCCTGGCAAAATAAAAAAGTGAATTTTAAAAACAAATTGGAAGATAAAATATAATAAAAGAGTGATGCATGAGTATAGAAGAATTATTTGCAATTTTCTGCTAACTTGAGAAGAATGAAGGGGCTGTGCAAAGCTCCCAGGAGAACTGGAAAATTAAATATGCAATATGGAGCAGTCTTGCTGCCAGGAAGTAGGAATAAAGATGCAGAAGTGAGAAAGCGGTGAACATTCTTCTTGGTTCCTTTTATGTGGCTGCGTAAATCGGCGTTACTTGCTGGTGGATACAACATAAACTGATGTGGAAGAGGTAAGTGGAAAACGTGCTGTAAGCCCTAAGAGGGAAACTTCATATTTATAGTGTGGAAAGCAAGGGAAACACTTTGAGAAGACTTCAAAGAAAAGAATTTTCCAGTTGAAATATTAGGCTGTCAGGAAACAGTGAGAAAAGTATGAGGAAAGGAAATTAGGCATGAGCCTGCCCACTGACCTTCATGTAACTTGAGCAGTCTGTGCCCAGAGTTATTGGCAAGGTGTGTCCATGGCTTGTTTTATAGCCTACTAGGAATTGTTACGGTCAGCTATGATAGCCCTGTCCTAAGGAGAAAATGTAGATGCAAGCCTTGTGCTTGTGTCAATCCCAAAGTACTGAGAAATTTATGGCTTGCAAATTATTAAGGTAAAGTATAAAATTAAACTACTTCTTACAATCTTAATTTCTTTATAGTTTAAAAAAAATCTTGAGTTGAATGAATGAATGTATATCAATTGAAACAAGTAGTACAGTTAAAATTTTTTTTTTTTCACTTTGGAGAAAACCCTGTGTTATAGGACAGTAGCAGAAAGACAGAAAATATAGGGTAAGTCATAGCCTGTAGCTGTATTGGTGAGACTCCAGCTTAATAATATCTTGCTTTTCCATTTAAATGGCTATTGGTTCCAAATAATCCATTTGTTCACTAAAGCACGACGCCAATGAAAACACCCACCCATAAGGAATCATTTAAAGAACTCCATCTTATGGATTCATGAAAAATATTTCAAACCGTGTGCACCATCTTTTGAACTGAAATAGCATGATAGACAGCTGGAATCTTTGAGGCTGAAATGCGCTTTACCACACATGTCTTCTAGCACCATTGGCTGCTGCTTTAAACAGATGCCTGAGATAGTTAAAAGGAGCAATTGCACAAGTAGTGGATGTGTGTCTGTGTGTGTATTTCAATGATTCTGGAAAAGTTGCTGTGCAGTTTAGATATACCATAGGTGATTGATGTGCATCCTGCTGGTTAAAGCATTGGCTCTCTGCTCTCCTGTCTATACTCTCCCACAAATAACTCATTGGCAGTTAGTAAATGATCATTTCTAGGAAGATAATTGACATGAGTCTACTTTTATCTGGTACTTCTTCTGAGTTCAAATATTTCATCTTGATTGTATTTCAAGCAAGTTGCTTATTCAAAGAAAAGTCCAGCATCTTCTCAGGTTCAACATGTCTGAACTACAAACATTAATTTATGATTTTCTGTGTCTCCTCTATAAATGCATCTGTTTTGATTCTATCCTCTTCTTTTTTTCATATCCCACAACAGAGAATCCATTGTGTAATTTTATCAGTTGTATCATCACATTTCTACCATAAATAGCATGCTTTCTCTCCTGACCTCAACTAAACTGACTCTATTCCTTATATTAATATACAACAACAAAGATACTAGGTCTTTGCTCCTATTTCATACCTATTCTTACTAATTCATTTTCTCCAAACCATTGTATACATGGGAAAATTTATTTAAACTGTGTATTCACAGAAATGGGATTAACAACCATGCTAATTTGAAAGTACAATAATAAGTAAAATATATTTGTTTATAATAATGAAGCAAGGCTAATAAAAGTTAAATAGACGTATTTTAAAATAATAACATATAAGAATCCTTTAAACATAATTCTATTACTCTTTTGGGCTGAATTATTTTTATTAGGCAAAATATGATTAATTCTCATCTCAATGGTAAACTTGATTTTTGGTTTTAATAAGTGGAGGGGAAAATTCCATGACTACATATAACACTATACTGAGAAGAAAGATGACGTTAGAAGAGCTGGAGGGAGTTGGGAGGATGAATGGTGTCTATTTTTCCAGTCTTCATACTTTTCTGCTACCTCTATTTAACAACACAAATGTGTTGCCATCCCAGAAGATCTTCCAGAGTATGTATGATGTGGGCTTTTACTAATTAAAATCTTTTCAAATCAAGAGAATGATCTTCTATTGTGATTTTAGAGGGGAGATACTTTTAACTAACAATTAAATTTCCCAAATTGTTCTTATAAAATTTTTAAAAATTTCATCTTGAGTCAATGTTAGCAATTTTTTTCTAGAAAATTGTCCATTGAACTAATTAGTTGAATATATTGATATAAAATTTTAACTATCTTTATAAAATATCAATTATCTACTGTCCCTTTTAATTCTGTCACCTTTTTTGTTCCTAATATTGAATCTCTTGTCTTCTTTTATTTTTTAAATGTTTTATTGGTTTTTAGAAATTGGTTTATTCTATTATTAACCAATTTAGAAACTATTTTTTTCAACTATGCTGTTGAGATTATATTTTTTTGATTCTCTTAAATCCTCAATAATTTCTACTTTTATTTTCACTTTCTTCTTTATACTTTATTTGAGTTTATTCCATTATTGTTTTACATTCTTATTTGAATACCTGCCCTTTTATTTTCAATCTTTCTTGTATTTTAATGCCCTGAATACCACTGATTTCAAAGCACAACTTTAGATTCATCCTACAAGTTTTGTAGTTTTTTTCACTGTCACTTCATTCCAACATTTCATAATTTCCCTTTTGGGTTTTCATTTTTCTGATGAAGTCTCTGGAACAAGAGGCAGCACGCCTTGGTGGCTAAGAGGCTGGACTCCGCCCTCACACTCATGGGTTCAGTCCAGTCTCCATACTTGTTTCCCTCCTAAGTTAGAGAGAAAATGCGAAGAAAGATTACTGTGTTATGAAGCTTGTGAAGGCAAAGATATCTTGACGTCACTGTCTTCACTTATTATTTGCATTTTAAAAATCAAGTTAATACCCTTCATACGTATAATTAATCATTTGTGGACTATGGAGCAAAAATATCATAGAAATATAATGAAGGAAAAAATAAATTATTACAGAAAAGAAAAAATTATTCATGATAATAGCATTAAGAAATTTTACTGTATTATGCTCTTGAAGTTAAAAAACAAAAATGTAGAGAGCAGGCTACATTAATCTTTCCCAACTATTACCCTTGTGTTTTAAGGTCTGGAGACATCTTTGTGTCATCAGGAATGATGAGTTTAAGAGTAATCTATTTAAATTCTCTAGAACCTTAAAATAGACACAGAATGGTGGAAGTGAAAAAGCATTTACTTAGGGGTCAGAATTGCTAGCATCTCATCAAGCATTTAATGTCCCATAAACTCTGAACCATCAGAACAGCCTGGTGTTCTTTAATTATAATAATACTTCTCAAACAGTGGGCTTCCCCTAAGGACTCAGGTTTACCTTAGTATCTTCTCATTTTCTTCCATATACTTTTTCCTCAACTATGAAAATGCTTATTGAAGAGCAAACAAGTTTACAAGCATATCTCACTAGTTGTAGTCAAAAGAGAAAAATGGACTTAGAGTTATAAAAAGCAAAGCTGAAGAATGAGTAGAATTAGAGGATTTTACAGTGAAGTTACCTTGAAAGGAATAAAGGATGCTGAAAAAAATAGGAAGGTGGGCCTTAGAACGGAATTCCAACAGCTATCAGGAGAGAAGCAGGTAAGCCAGGTAAGAGAGACTGCAGAGCCAGACTCAATTTCTCAAACGTCGGGCGTGTGTTGGCATGAAGTCACTGTGGGTGGAGCATTGAATGGGGGAAACACAGTGTTAAAAGGACATATGCAACCAGGTCTATCTGACTAACTTCAATGAAGATTGCTTCTAGTTTTTGCTCTCTACAGCACTCAAATTATTACATGCCTCTAGAGATGATGGTCGGATGCTGGAGCTTGGCAAAAATCTCAAGTCACACTGTTAGGAAATCATTGAGAATGTGTGCAGATTTCTTTCTCTCTCTCAACTTTACTCTCTCACATGCACAGGTAATTGATTATAAACTTATTAATGTTTCTATTATCAGCAATAATGCAATAAATTTTATAAAAGTCTCATGCAAAGGAAGAAAAATGGAAAAATTTCAGTTTCCAGTATATAAGAATTCCATTATTATAAAGAAAAGCTGTTATTAATTCAGTTCTTCATTTATAATCCATATTCCTCAAAGGAATGGAAGTGGCTAATTTAAGATGAGTTGATCATTCCTTTATTAAGTGTGCTATATTAACTGTTTTACTTTTGTGAAAGTTTTGAAAAGCATAATTTTCTAATAGCTTCACTCACTTGTCAGATTCTCAGTCTTATTGTTTTTTACAAGATCCGAAATATTTCAATTGGTTGAGGGTTTTAGAAATGTATGCCAAGTTAGCGGTAGAATACTGTGTGTGGCAACATCCCTCCCAAAGTACCTGACACGTGAAGGACCGAGAAGTAGTGTCACTTATTAGAACCGAAAATAGCACTTCCAACAAAAAAGCTGCGTTTCTTGAGAAGATATCCAAGTGTTTTCTGCTGCGACGAAAATAATCCATATCCAATCTATAAATGAAAATTTGGGTGAGTTTATTCTGAGCTTAAATCTGAGGATTATAACCCGGGAGAGTCTTTCCACAAAGGAACAGAGCACTCCAAAGATGTGGGGGGTATACAGGGTCGTTATATACCCTCAAAGAGGATGTTTCACATATGATTGGAATGTCCCTTTTACAATAGTCGCAAGACTACTCTGTCGGCACAGCGATTGATGGAAATAGCAGGTAGGTCTTCTGTCTCCGTGAACACAGCAGGGTGGCAGTCTGTTGTCTCCAGCTGGGTGGTCACAGGTGAGCTGGGAGGTGAGTGCAGCAATCAGTTCCTAGCCTAAGGAAAAATGCTAATGGCGGGGGGGCGGGGGGGAGTTGCATCTTTATCTCAAGGGCCTTTGTTCTGGCCATAGGAAATGGTCTAAGCAGATATGCAATGCGTGCTCAATAGCCAGTCAGGCCCTTTTGGAAGAAAAAAAGAAGTCAGGCCGAATTAGGTTTATACCAAATGGCTTCCTCATATGCTCCAATATATCCTATTGCTTGCCATTTTTATTTGTCACTGCGAAACAACAGGGACTTCTCAGCCCCGATGTGAAGGATATTTGGAGCAGTCCTGCTTTGCCTCTGTGGGCAGGAGAGCATTGTGACAAACAGCTACTGCAGTAGGAGACAGAGAGCCAGCAAAGCACTGTGTGAATACGGCAGATCATGGTACCTGGAAAAGGCATATGGTAATTCCAGAGCTTTCCAATACCCGTGTTTACATAAATTTAGAAGCTGAATATAAAATAGGAAGGGAAGGAAGCTATGGAGTTGGTCAATTTCTTGGTTGACAATACTTTTAAAATTTGTATTATATTCCTTAGTCTTGTATTGTCTAAGTGATTAACAAAGAAATCATTTGAAAATAGCTTTGGTTGATAATCCAGAAGTTTTGATGAAAAGGAAAAATTTTCCACTTTCTCAAATTTCTGATTAGAGAAGCCGTGGCTATTTTGTAACTTATGAAAAAGCAATGCCATCAAGTGCCCACAGTGTGCTAAATACAATTTCCCAGGAAAGGGAGTCAGGGCCCGTTTGGAGAAAGGGCTAATTCAGAGCTGGGGCAGGACATGCGCAGGATGAGACTGTAACATGTCACATCAGACAGCAAGGCAGTGCTCAAATGAAGAGGCCCTCACTGACGAGAAACTGGACAACGGATCATCCAAAAAAGATAGTAACCACAAAGACTGCATCACATCAAGTACATTTAGATTTGTGGGTTCATAACAGTACTAAAATATTAAGTAATAACTCACTATCGGACCACGTCAGTGAACTAAGCCATTAACTTAAAAAGTGGTACAAAGAGAGAAAGAATCCAGCATATATGAATGGCTGCTAACTCCACAGAGGGACATCCCGGTATTGTGTGTCTCTGCTGGAAGAAGATAGCATGACCTTTGAAGGAGTCTTGTAGAACTGAAGAAAATAAAAACTGAATGTGAAGTTGATGCAAACGAAATCCAGACTGTGGGCGGTTTCAAAGGACATACTACTCTGTTTCTTCAATTTCATGGAAGAGAAAAGAGATGGAGAATATGCTACTACATTAAAAGAGAATTGATCAGTTGCAATACTTGGATCTTTCAGGCTTATGCAGATCATAATAGATGGCAAAGATAAAGATATCTCCCACTGGTCCTGGCACACAGAGAGTGCTCCACGATTATTATTTCCTCATAGAGAAGAAAGAAAACCCTTCTCTACCTTCACATTTTGGAAGTATTAAGAGTTAACTGGAATAATGTAAAGTATTTTTAGCTAATTGGGTAAAGCATATTATTTTGAAATTGTAAGTATTGTTTGACTTTTCTCTAAAATCTGTTTTTAGTTCTTAATATTTTTGGAGTGTCGACAATGTTTCCAATAGACAACATCCTGAATTTAGCACTAGAGAAGGTCGCTTTTCTCTCAGCAATCTCAAAGGAGTGTGAGGACGGAGAGCGTCTGACTCTTCCCGGCTTGTTTATTATGACGTTTACTAAAGAAACTCTATTTTAAACCTTGGAATTTTCCCAGTGTCGCTTTCTATTTTGTTATAATATTCAACTTCCTGTAAGCAACATTTTTCAATATTATTCACTGGTAACATTGATTTTTTTTTTTTTTTTGGTTAGAACTTTGGTTATTTGCTTTTTTCTTTTTAACTTGTTCAGAATTGATTTCTTTTGAGAGTTAGAAGAATTTTTCATTATTAGTCTTAATATCTGTGAAAATGTTTTGCAAAAGAATAAAGAAAAGAACTTATGCTAGAGTCACAATATAGTTAGATTAATAGAAAATAAAACTCATGACGACACCCTCAGAATATACATGGTCTTCCATGTAGAATATAATTAATCAAAATAGGGTAAGGAAGCAGAAGAAGACAAATTTAATTCTGAAAATGCTATTTTTGACAAGACTGGTATGAAAATTTCTTCAGATCTTTCTTGATGACCAAAATATTTTAAACACATATTTGAAACATAAATGTATGTGGCATATATATACAGGTAGGTGTGTATATGTATATATGCAAAATATATATATATATTTCTAAACATATACACATATATACATAAACAATTTGAAGAACAGAAAACTTTTCATATCACTACTTCTGTACTCTGTCCCTTCAGTGGCAATCTTCCTACCAAGTTCTCTGGTTAGCGGAAGTCTTATTCAACTTCAGGAGTAATTGAGAACCCCAGCATGCATGATTTCTAGATTACTCCAGGACATTCTATAGCATATTCACCTTTTCACTGTGAATTGCTCACGTCACTCTGGATATATTGTTGCTGGCCCCTGTTTTGTATATTATCTAACCAGGAAAAATTCACATTCCTGTGTGCCATTATAACAACAGGCCCCTTCCAGGGTTACAGTCAAAAAAGAAAATTTTATTTTCCCCATGGAAAACAGAGGGGGGGTGGAGATTTCCTCCCTCACCCTCTGGCCCAGGTTAAATGGATGCTTCCCCATGAGACTTTGCATTTGGAGTGAATGAAATCAAATGTCAGGATGTTAAAGAGTATTCACTGTGGCCACAGCAGCCACAAGTGCAGAGATGGTGGCAAACGTCCATGCTGGTGGCGGCCTGTGTCAAGGGGTCAGGACAACTTCAGGCGGTGCCTTAATCATACTGTCCTTGTGGGACGACCTTGGTTGAATTCTCTGCGGCTTTGCCTTCCATATTAGTCTGTATTCTGTAGGGGAACAGAACCAATAGGACTTCTGTCCTCCAGAACTGTGAGAGCATAAATTTCTGTCTTTCAAAGCCACCAGTTTGTGGTACTTGTTTACAGCAGCCCTAGGAAACTAACACAAAGCCTATATTGCTTTCATGATCTCAAAATTTGCTTGGCAGTAATTGGATCTGGTTTGCTTTGGAACAGTAGTTCTCAGCCCTAATGGATTCTTTTTTAATAAGTATTTTATAATTTATAATTATAACATGCTATAATATCTAAATGTCTTAGTAAGACTTCCTTGAAAACATAGCAGGGTAGTCAAATGTTTATACCATGAGTGAAACATGCAGTTTCTCATAGGTCTTTGTTGTTGTTGTGTTTATTTTTATCCTGAGCAATGTTACTGTTTGTGTTATGATTTTCTGAAACAGTTAACAACTTTTGTTGGTTTCCAGCAAATGAAATACAATCACTCCTTAATTTTCATGATAATTTCATAAATTACTTGATGAAACCATGCTAAATTATTAAAGCTCAGATTAATTGTCAACTTTTCCTTAGAATCATTAATGACATTCAGTCATGATTATTCCTTCCTTGGATTCCCATACATCTGAACCTGTCCGTTTTCATACAAGGCTATGTATGTATTTGTGCAGCCTGATGCTGAAGATGCTTTAGTAAAAAGATATCGAGTGCTTTATGTTCAGTAAGAGTGAGAAGATCCCATTGTAGCAAATACGGAAGGCACTGCTTAGATGTGGGAGATGAGCAGAAGGAAGGTCTCTGCCATGGAGATCCTTCATGCAGCTGAATGGGCTTTGGCTTGGACCATCCAACCCCACGGTCCCGGCCAAAGCCCACTGGTAGGAATAGGCCGTGGAACATTAAGAATTGTATAACTACAAAAGTAAAGGAAAACAAAATCAGTGTGTTAACCATGGCTTTGAACTAGAGAGAAAATGAGCTGAATGGTAGTTTAGGGTTTGTGAGCGAGCAGACGCCTCGCATTATTCTCCTTCACCCTCCAGAGTTTATTTTGCACCCTGGGCAGTAGTAGTGTTTGTGAACTGCATAGCGCTGTGGTCCACGAGGCCCCTGCAGGAAGAAGGATTGCTTTACTGTCTAGCAGAACATATTATCACAGCCTCAATCTGGGTAAAGGAACTGAGAAAGCCTTTACTTTCAGAGCCCTGGCCCTGATCCCCTTTTCAGCATCACTTTTCATCAGTGAGCCAACCCCCCTCTTGCAGAATTGTCAGCACCATTGTCTAATGCTATCCTTCCACCAGGGGTCGCCATTCGAGCAATGGAACAAGAACAGCTGCACAGGGGACAACCAGCTCCCTGAAATCAAACCAAACCAGGCAGACATTTCTCCCTCTCCTCATTGTTGGTAACTACACAGGCAGGGGTGGGGCAGGGTTTCAGCACATTTAAAGAGGATCAAAAATGAACTCTGGAGAGGTTGGGAGGCAAGACTTCCAGGTAATGCCAGATGGAAGGAGCCCTACGACTTGACTAGGATGTATTTTTGCATTTAAATTGTCAAAATCCTTAATTTTTTTAGATATTATTAAATTCTAGTTCCCTTCTTTTTCTCTATGATTATTCTCACTTCCGTTTCCTTGAATTCTTTTGCATAAGGAAAGGCATTTCATTTTGGTTTGGTCTATATAACACTCAAACTGCCCTAGCCCTCCTTTCTGTTCTTTAAACAATTATGTAACCTTGAAACTTCAACACTCAAGTACAGTGTGTTAAACTTTGAATTAACGGTAATAAAAGATAATATTTATTGAGCACTTGATATATAGAAGTACTGTGGTGAGTCCTTCATAGAATCCATCTCATTTAATCCTTATCAAAATGAGAAAGATGAAACTGAGAGTGCTGAAGAACTTGCTCTTAGCAGCAGTTAGTAGCGGAGTCAGGACCGAACTCAGATTTGTTCAATTCTGAAGCCCATACTTATAACCATTTATATTGTACTGCTTCCTTGAGCTGAAGAAGTCTCACTGATAAAAGGAATGAGAATAAAATTAGAAGATGAAGCTCTGATCCTAAACCTGCTACTATTTAACTCTGTGTCTTTAATGTCTTCATAATATAGGGGATTCCATGGCTTTCAAAACATGCTCACGAAAGCCACAGACTCAGGGCAGCTCTTTGTGGGCGGGATGGAGAAATAACGAGGCTGACACAATGGGCTCTAGGCCTTACAACTACTTGGACATTGGGATTTCAAATAAGAGGTGGTTCTACTGCTTAAACACACTTGAAATCACTAGACTTCAAAGCCCCACCCTGGGTTAAACTGAATTACGGCTGGAAAGTGTTCTTATGTGGTCTTAGGTAAGTAGTGTTGAACTGATATTTTTTGATTTCCTTTAATGTTTTGGCTCGTCTGTTGGAGGCCTCTGATATTTATCAACTTCAAAAAGTTACTTAGATTCATATTTGGATGAGATAAAACATGAGTTTTAATTAAGAAGCTTAAGCCTTAATAAGGGAAGCCAAGACACTGACTATATCAGTTCACACACTGAAAGCTCTAACCACAGTTTCATTTTTTTCTTTGAAAGCTCTAACTACAGTTTCATTTTTTTCTTTGTAAATATTTACTAAAAGAAGTCAAGAGAAATTGCATTTACAAAGGCATTTTGCTTTTATTAACCTTTTATGAACAATTAAGGAAAAATAAGCATAGTTAAAACTGACGTTTGACTATTATCAATTACTCAAGGTTTATTAAAAATGCTTTAAAGTGATTTGATGTTTTAAGACTTAAAGACTTCTGAAAAATTAATGAATAGTTTACCATATTATGTTTTATTAGATCAATCATATTAGACCAATCAGGCAATTACCAAAGCAATCAAAGGAATCAGACCCTACTGCCATGTGACTTCAAATGTCAGCTGACATTCATAATTCTTGGTAGTTTGAACACTTTAACAAGCTGTGCTTTGAGTCACTAAGTTTTCATTTTCTTTGAAAAGTGAAAGTAAATCTATAGAGACACTACTTAGTTTCCCAGAAATCCAGTTCTGAGACAAATTAGGAATAGCTACACATTTAACAGTTCAGCATTATTTTAGGAGAAACAGTTTCCCAGCAAAGAAATTGTTGCCAAACCCAAAGTTCTCAAAAACATTCCTGTTTTAAATCGTAGTATTTTACAAATGAAGTATTTTGTGAGGCTTTGTGATTTCCGGAGGCACGTCTAACATCTCCAGCTCATAAGACACACAAAGAAGAGAATACCTTCTAATCAGGTCAATGACTATCTTATCTTCATAAAACTTAATAACCTACAAACATTTTAACGGTATTTTATTTCTATTTTCTCTTTAAAAATAAGAAATTAAGACATAGTGATAAATCTAACAGAGGAAATTTTACTAATTTGAGAAACAAAATATCAATAAATTCATTTCCCTGTTCTAGAAACATGTCTCATTTTATTTTCAAGATAGGAACGCTGACGAGGCAGAATAACTATCACCATATAAAAGTTATTTCATAATTCATCATTCCAATAAAAAATAATGAACAGATTCTTAAGAAATCTGTGTGTTAGATTAGTAAGAGTTATTAGATTCTAGGAAAAAAGTTGAAGTTTCATTACTTGGTTCCTAGCCTGACATTATGAGAAAACTGAGCAGTATTGAGTCATTTATTTTATTCATTTTTCATTTTAGTGTGCTTTGTGTCTTGAAATTTTTAAAATTGTATCCTCAGATTTATTTTACTGCTTTAAAAAATAATAATATAGTTTGTTACTTTAATATAACCAAAATCTCTTTTATCAGTATTTTGGGTTTTAACCAGTATTTGGAATTATCACTGAAATTTGAAACAATTAGAAAACGTTCATATGAAACTTAGAGATCTCAGTTTTCAATAAAAAACACAACACTTCAAATTTAGAGTAAAATTCAAACTCCAAAAAGTAATATAATTTATAATGTGTTAATAGGTTAAGGACAAAACCCAAAATGGTACTATTAACTATACTTTGAGCTATAACTTTTTTATTCTTTATTTTTTGCTATTAAACTTAAATTGTTTCAGACACTCTTAGATATTCATTCATTTAAAAAAAATTTACTAAATGTCTGCTATGTGCTAGGCACTGTTCTAATAATATTTAAGAAAATTAAGGCTATAGATAGTAATACAGATCTTCCTCAACTTATGGTGGGGTTATATCCTGATAAACCCACTGTAAGATGAAAGCATGAGTCAAACTGCATTTAATACACCTAAGCTACTGAACAGCACAGCTTAGCCTAGCCTACCTTAAACGTGCTCAGAACACTTGCATTAGCCTACACTGGGGCAAAGTCACCTAACACAAAGCCTATTTTATAATAAGTTGTTGAATATCTCACATAATTTGCTGAATACTGTACCAGAAGTAAAAGAGAGAATGGTCGCCTGGGTCCAGAATGGCTGGAAGTGTACATTGGTTGTTTACCCTGGCGAGCACGTGGCTGCCTGGGAACCGCACCTCACTGCCACTGCCCGGCATCACGCGAGCTTCGCACTGCCCTGCGCGAGCTGGGCGAAAAGATCAAAATTCAAAGTACGGTTTCCACTGAATGCTTATTGCTTTCACACTGTTGTAAAGTCAAAAAATCATGAGTTGAACTATCACAAATCAGGCACCATCTGTGCTGTATTGCATATTTGAAAGCTACTAAGAAAAGTAGATCTTAAAAGTCCTCATCAGAAGAAAAAGGGTTTTCTGTAACTTTGTATGGTGCCATATGTTAACTAGACTTACTGTGGTGATCATTTTGCAATACATACAAATATCAAAATTATTATATTGTACACCTGAAATTAATATAATGTTATATGTCAATTATACCTCAATTGAAAAAAATAATAAACACAGTACACCAAAACTGAAAAACAGTTGAGAATTCATTATCATTTATTTACACTATAATTTATTTCTATATTCACCTAAGGTAAGTAAAATTTCATGCTACTTAACTTTGATTGAATGATATTATTTAAAGAATGCCAACTAGAGTTACTACGTCCATTTTGTTTAATATCTTATATATAATTTTTTATTGGAGAGCTGAATTTGGAGCAATGTTAAACACGGCCAATTTATTTGTCTTTCTAGTCCTCTAAAATTGGTTAATAACCCTCTTTTACAGTGCTTTCATATTTTAGGATTATGTCATCTTCCTTATTATTTTTGGTATTTTTTCTCACCTTGATTTTTAATCAACCCTCTAAATTAGTCATTAATATTTATATTATTATCGTTCTCATTTTAATATTGTTACTCTCATAGTCAACATCTATTTAGTGTATATATCTATTCATTTCTTGGTTCATCATTGTTTCTTAAGAATCACTCTTCCCTGGGGCCAGCCTGGTGGCACAGTGGTTAAGTTCGCCTGTTCCACTTCCTGGTGGCCCAGGGTTCACCGGTTCCGATCCTGGGTGTGGACATGGCACCACTTGGCAAAAACCATGCTGGCATAGTCGTCCCAAGTATAAAGTAGAGGAAGATGGGCATGGGTGTTAGCTCAGGGCCAGTCTTCCTCAGCAAAAAGAGGAGGATTGGCAGTAGTTAGCTCAGGGCTAATCTTCCTCAAAAAAAAAAAAAAAAACTAATCACTGTTCCCTCCTGGGAATTTATTCCATGCTAAAATATATCCCTTAAAGTTCCTTTAGTAAAGATCAATACATTTAAAGTTCGTCAAAAGTTGCCTTCTATTCTGTTATTCTCTAATCATATTTAAGCTGAATGTAGACTACTTTGCTGAGTTATGTTTCCTCTGCCCTTTGAAGATGTTATTTCATTGTCTTCTACTAGTTATCAAGGTCATCAATCTGCTGTTTCTATTTTGGTAATCTCTCTTTTCTCCCCAATAAATTTTAAAATTTTCTCTTTGTCTTTGGTGTTCTTCAGTTCAACTACAATTCATCTAGTGGGGATTTGTTTTTATTTTTCTGCCTAGGACTCGTTCTTTTTCAAGCTGAATATTTCTCTTTTTTAATTCCAGAAAATACCCTAAATATTTTTTTCTACAATCTTTTTCTTTCTAGAACTTCGATTAAGTGTACTCTGGAGCTCTCATATCCTCTAGGTCTCGCAACAGCTCTTTCACATATTCTCTTTTCCTCTTTTTGCTACTTTTGGATATTTTCCTCATCTTTATCTTCCAGTTTACTAACTTTCTCTAACAATGTAAAATAACCATCCTCACAGATATATTGCTGGAACCTACTCAATAAGTAAGTGTTTTATATATTGATCCAAGTTATTGATAAAGATATTAATCATGTGGAGGCCCAGAACAAGTCACATATTTCATTTCATTCAAATTCTCGAAATTTCTCTGTAGTTTATTATTGTTTATTTAAATTTCACTTTTTTTCTGTATGGTCATTCAATCTGTTTTTTATTTATATAAGTGTGCCATTTATGCAGCCCATATTTCTCTGTCAACCAAAGTACACCATAAGAAATAGTATAATTGATGAAGAAATATCAATGCCTTTAAATTCAGATAACCTATATCTTCTATATCTCCTTGATCAATAACTAAACTGATCAAAAATGAAAATAAATTCTGTCTGATTTATTTGGTTCAGGGGATACATGTTAACTTCTATTAATGGTGAACAGATTTTGCAAGTTTTAAGAAACTTCTGTATTTCTTGTCCATTTGGGGTTTTGAAGGAAACTTTTTACCCTGCAATTTACAAAATGTATTTTTAAAATAAGAACTATTTACTCCTCTTGACTCTCTCAGCATCTTCTTTCATCATCATTCTAAATGATTGTGGGATCCGATTTGTTTTTCTAAATTCAAGATTTTCTATTGTATGTGTGGTAATGTGCCCAGATCTAGATAAAGACATTTAAGAGATCAAGGGAAATATATTTAATTTCCATTTTTAACTTTCTACCTCTTTAAATGTTTTAATGAAGAGAGAAGGATTTTGTCAATATAAATGTGATAGGTATGTGAAGAAATTGAAATGCCAGGCCTGGTGAGTTACATTAAGTTTTGATTACTTGATTCAGAGAATCATATGGAGCCACTTAAGTTTGTTAGGCAAAGAAGTTACATAATCACATTTGGCTTTGAAAGATTATTACGATTCCGTGTGGCAAATGGATGGAAAAAGTGTTTTGAATCAAGATTTATGTAGGAGGTAATTACACAGCACTTCATGACAGACTAGTTGTGGGAGTGAGGAAAGAGTCAAGGGTCATGCTGATATTGACACACATACAAGGGTCAAGTTTGGACAAAAACCATCCAGTTTTGAGCAAGATATACATGGGCTGCCAGTGGGATATACAAGTGGAGATGTCCAGTTACAGGTCTGAAGTTCAGGAGGAAACCTTGGAATGGAAGTCAGGAAAGTATACGCAGTCATCCACGGGGAGGGTGAAAACGAGACGATAGGAAGACAGGGGCCTGGGGAGACCTAGGAGACAGTGGTGTCAAGAAAGTGAAGAGAATAGCGTTTCAAGAAAGAGAGAGTGGCTAACACTATCTCAAGATGCTGAGAGTAAAGCAGTTAAGACTAAGGAATGAGAACGGGATAGCAACAAGGTCTTGGTGTGAGGGCATTTTCAGGAAAGAAATGAGTAAATAAATTATGGCATATACATGAAGTAAAATATAATGAAGATTTTGAAATATATGATCTGCATCTATGAAGTTGGAAATAAAATATTCAAAGAAAAACGTGACGTACAGTAAGACACTATTCATATGAATTTTAAAATACGAACATTGCATGCTGTTATACATACACACACACACACATAAAAATACAGGAAGTTTGGGAAAAAGGTTGGAAAGTATAGGGGAGGAAGAAATTTTTCTCTACCCTTTTATGTTCTTCTGGGTGGTCTAAGAGTTAAATTGACACGAGTCAGATTACTAAGAGAAAATCAAAGAAAGTTTAATAGCATGATGGGAGAAACCCAGGAAAACAGAGTAACTCACCAAAATGGACAAAGCTACCACCTTAAATAGCATCTTCAGCTAAAGAAAAAGGAGAATGTTGGGGATAGTGGTTTGGGATTTCAAAAGGAAGAAAGGCAATTCACAAGCCGATGCAAAGGAGCTAACGTTTGGAAAACAAGTGCTTGTTTAGCCACCCAGAAACAGAAGAACACAGAGGGGAGTGCAACAAACAGGCTTTTCTAGCTTCCTCCCTGTCTACCACCTTGTTCAGGTTATGCTAAGGTGATAGCTTACTTCCTGAGACAGGTTTTTTAAATCTGAATTCTTTTAGGCAGTTGCTTCACAAGAAAAACTTTCTGAGTCTTTTTGTTTCTTAAAAATAATCAGGCTAAAATAATCCTCAAGTTAAAGAGACATTTTTGTGTGGCAAATTATGTTCCCGTTCAAAGGTTATACAACAACTTCAGGATACCAGGTTCTTCTATAAAGAGGTCGATGATAATAATGGGTGGATTAGGTGTGGCTTTTAATGGCTTTGGCAAAATTTTACTTGTTTTAATAAAAAAATTGACCTAAAGCAAAGAATGACAAAACAGTAGCATATATTAAATCTTGGTGGCGAGGGCGTCTTATTCTCTGAACTCTGAGTGTTTGCAGTATTTCATAACTTTCTAAAATAATTAGGCTTGTACTGTATTGCCCAAGAAATGGTCAAATTTTACTAGGAGTCAAATTTTCAGACTATTTAAGAAAACCACATTTAATTGAGTGTGTAGGGTAGAGCAATAGAAGCAGCAAATATTTGCAAATATTTCAAGAAATATAGGTATTGCAGGTTCAGTTCCACACGACTGCAATAAAGCAAATATCATAAAAACGTGAGTCACATGAACTTTTTGGTTTCCCAGTGCATGTAAGTGTTATGTTTACACTATACTGTAGTCTATTAAATATGCAATAGTGTTAGGTCTAAAAAACATGTACATACCTTAATTTAAAAATTTTGAAAATGTTTCATTGCTAAAAAATGCTAACCAGCATTGGTGCCTGCAGTGAGTTGTAATCTTTTTTGCTGGCAGAGGGTTTTGGAAAAACACATCTGTGAAACGCAATAAAGAGAAGCACAATAAAACGAGGTATGCCTGTATTAGCCAATTATCCAACTAACACTTATTCTCAAATTTATATTCATAGAATTACACAATTTTCTTTCAGCCATAATGTTACTCTTTATCAAACAAGATGACATATATAGTTATAATTAATCACAACCTATTAAAAATACATTAAATAGGAAAATAAAATACTGTGTATTAATTTAAATCTGCTTAGAATTTTTTTCTAAGATTGATACTTACTTAAGGACACAGGTATTCCCCTAACATTAACAATGTGTATAATTTGTTAGATCTGTCATTTTTTTAATGAAGAAGTTAGATCTTTTAAATTGATGGAATGTTCAAATAAAGCCCAAGTTTAAAAACAAAGACAAAAAAATAAATTTTGACTTGGTAGACAAATGTAAAATTCCTTATCATATCTAATTTTACTTTAAATAGCCACAGAAAAGTTATACAACTTTCCAGGTAATAGAGATACCAAATAAATTTTTCTTTAATTATGTATGTAAGAATCTTAGCCTCGTTTCCTATTAGCTGTTTTTAAACCATTCCCAATTGCCATTAATCCACTTTATTAAAAGTTAAAAAGACTTGTCAAAAATGAAAAACAAATTCTAAATATTTTCCAGATCTGGAAATCATAGTCCTTGAGTATTCTGGTTAAAAAGAAAAACAATAAAAGCTATCAGAATAAATTAAAAAGAACTGCCCTCAGAAGACTTAGCGAGCCCTAGACTCTTTAAGGTGTATTTGTATCGGCATCCATTGACCACTTTTAACTGCCAAGTTATGCCAAAATAAACCAGCAAATGATCTCTGCTGATTTGCATCAGGCTTTGACTGCAGGCATAATCTTATAACTCACAATAGCAGGGCCAAAAATCTCACAGGGAGCACATGCATCTCTCGCATGAGACTGTCAGAATAATTTTAAACAGTTTTTTATTTTGGATTCTGATCTCCCAGGGTTAGATCCTTGCTTATTTTGAGTCCTGGTGTCTGTACCATGAAATTTGATATGCTGCAGTGTGAAAATGATGAATTTAAGTTCAAGGTCACCAATGGCATTGTTACTTAAGGAAAATAGTAACAGCTTGTTCTGACCAAGAAATAGTCAAATGAGACAAAACATTCTCATAACTTTTCTGTAAGTTGGGGCCCAGCTTTACAAAGACTATTCTATATTCATCTCCAGCTCCCCACATTCAGAACTGTTGTATTTTTAATCAACTCTTCCCCGTGTGATATTAGTCTATCAAAATCTCAAAACTGAGAAGGTCTTCTTGTTCCATCTGCCATGAATCACCAGACGTCAGTTTCATCTTAGAAATTTCACTCTCCAAAACGAACCCTCTTCTATGACACACAAACTCTATTTGGAAAACGGACTTAATTGCAAAGCCTCAATTTGTCTTCGATATTCATTATCTGTGAGTGTTTATTACTGTCCTGGAAAATTATATTACAATTTTCTTTTAATTATCTTCCTGAGGAGACACCTCATTTCCTGATGACAACCGGAAAACATCCAAATGACTACCAGCCATAATTATGATATGTTACTCATTCAGAAGCTTCAGTAGCTATTCATAGTCACTGAGTGTTTATTAACTTCAGTTTCAAATCATGACATTTACCTAAACTTGTCCATAAAATATTAGAGTATATCATATACATGTGAAAATTGATGAATTTATTTTGGTGGCTTCGTATAAATTGTTTTAGAAAAGTTGTTTTCCAATTGACTTCCAATCTGTGTGAATAATTAATGTATACATAAAATATATACATAGAGATATGGAAGGAGTCAGGCTATGACTTTTCCATTAGTATAGGAGGTATTATAGGAGGGAAACAAGCACATAATTGATTAAAGAAAAAAAGGGCTTCACAGGACCCTGAAAATTTGTCTGGAAGAAAAGAAATTGTATAAAAAGAAGAAAAGTGCTATAATATTTGGAGAAAGAATATAAGGATTTTCCCCTTTAAGAAATTAGAGATTCTGCATGTGATTGTGGTTTTGAGAAGAAGTGAAACACACAGGCATATATTTGAGATAGGCCAGAGGCCAACAGAGCACTTCTCAAATATCAGAGCATCCCACCATGTTATCCCTCAGGGTGGGGTGTGTCATTACATGTGCTGTGGTCACAGAGAAGCCCAGACCGAATCACAGCCACACCTGCTGGAGTCATAAGCAAGATTTATTCATGCACAGGAGGAAAGAGGTGCTTTATCATCATTTTCATGTACCAAACTCCTTCAAAATAAATGTTAGCTTTTACTGTCATTGGTGATGATGTGATTGAAAACAATTCCCACAGTAAGTGCATCTAGTGGACGCTTCCAGCGGGGTAAGCAGACCCCTTCAGAGTAAGGGTGGTTGATTTCAAAGCACCCTGTTTGCAACTGGCAATTGCCAGGGAATCGGTGGGTTGGCATCCCAGAGTAGTCATTATCAAACATGACTGTGGCAACCCATTTTCTTAATCTTCCCTCTTCTGCAGGCATTTATTCCTTCAACCTGAACCTCTTTAGTTAAATCTGATGGAGGCAGCAAATATTTCAGGAGCAGCACATGGAAGTACACAAAGTATTTTACATATTTTATACATTGATAAATAGATTTCTCTAGTTCAGTCTATAACACAACCTCTGTTAATGATTTATACTCCAGCCTCCCTGCCAAGCAAGTCTAGAGTCTAGAACCACAGACTACCTGGCAGACATCCCCAAATCTGGAAACACTACAGATAGATTGGACGTGGAAACATAATACTGAGACCCTCACAACTTTGCCTCTCCAGCTTGTCTGTGGCTATGCCCTTGGTTTCTCTGTCCTGTCCAAGCTGGAAAAGCTTATCTAATAATATTTATGATTTAGAATTCTAAGTTTATTGTTAAGCCCACTCAGACAAGTGCAGCTGCTGCTATGCACATGCTCTTGTCTTGTACCTCTTGTCAGAGTTTTCTCCAAGGTAAATTGAGATTCCTGGATTATATAACATCACGTGGGATAAGGACCTGAAGTATTCAGTTTGGATGGTAACAGAAGGGATGATCACAGAATACTGGAAATTTCAGAGTGGTGAGACACTCTTTTAGTTTAAAGAAATTTCTGCTAAAAAAACCCCAAAGCTTCCTGTGCTCTTTGTCCTATCAACTGAGCATTTCCCTGTATACGCTTACCTTGTGATTTTGCAATCAGAACTGATCTCAATTTCCCATTTCCTAATGGAAAAAAATCTGTTAGTTTCATACATACTTTTCCTGCTGTCTCTGAGTTGTTGTCCCATATTCCTTTCACTGTTCCCTTGAAATAACTCCTAACTTCCCCTTCTTGCTCTCTCATATCTGAGCCTCCTTCAAGCCTCATATTCAGTTCCGTGGTTTAATCACATTATCACAAGAAGTGCATGAAAAGATATATACTTTCAATAAGCACTTGTCATCTACTTAGCAGTGGTAGGAAAGCTACTCTTCCCTGAGTGATTATCTCTTCAATGTAAATTTTTTTCTCTCCAACATTAAGCAATTAAATCAGGACTATTTTTCCCTTATTGACCTAATTTAAGAGTATTATGCCTCCACTTCTCAAAGAATATCTCAGTCTATGTGATGTGACTGGTAAGAAGCTGAAAGTGCCCAAATCTGTGTGAAATGAGTAGCATTTACGCCGACGGTTGACAGGCTGTCTGTTTTACCAAGTCTCCTACATTTTGGTACCTGGGAGGGATAACAGATTAGCAGAATTTGTTTTACTGATGTGACAGATGTTCCTGGATTGTTGATCTACTCATCTTTCAAGACATTGCTAAGGTACCATCTCCTCCATGGGGGCAAAAGCATCGATGACTTCCTTCTTCCGGACATGAACTTCTGTACTTGTATATCCGCTCAGGGATCATATCACCTGCTTTGAAATAAATATTTACTGTACCGTCCGTAAACGGCTTGAGGACAGTGACCTGAGGTTACCACAGCGGCCCGCAAACCCTGGCAGGGAGAAGGCCGCGACAACTGTTCTCTGAAGTGGACCTGGCAGGGGGAAAGGGGAAGGGGGAGGCAGCTAGAGAGCACTGCCAGTGGCCTGTCCTCTACTTCTGCACGTGGCTCTTTTAGACTTTCCCACAATTCCCTAACAATTCTGCTAAGAGAATCAGCCAGCATGACAGAGAGAGAAAATTGAAAATTGTCGTTTGCGTTGCCCAGCACATCTTATTTCCTAACATTGTTCGAAATTATTCCCCTGCTGAAACAAATTAAGATTTGTATCTCAGTTGACACACTTAAATATTATCACTACATGTAGACAAGAGAAGCAGGTAAAGGCATTTTAGTGTTTATAGAGAAAAAGTTATGACCGCTTTATTTCCTTCATGAGAAAAGCAAACACTGGCAATATTTACATAGATGCTTTCTTACTGGACTGGAAATTATAAAAGTGGTTACTCTAAAAGTAGTACCTTATTCTCCTATTTGACTTAAGGTATTTAGAAGCAGCATTAACACTTTAGTTGGTGGGTGAGAGACTGAAGAATAGTGTAGTTAAATTTAAAAATAACACTGCTCAGGAGTTAACAATAGAAAAAGCATTTTACGGTCTTTCCCAGAGGAAGGGCCTCTGCTGCTATTCCCTAGCATGCCGCATATATCAAACTTTCTTAAAACCAGAGTGTATAAGTACTATAGAATTTTAGATAGATGCTTACTATAAACAGTGAGGTACTTAGAAAAAATCTGACAATGCTAATGAAATATACGTTGGTGGCATACAGAAATAGACATTTGCCATTTGTGTCTACTCAAAACTTTTTAACTTTTTTTTTCATATTTTGATAGTTCCTCACATTACTAAAATAAATGAAATGAAATAATTTTTTCCCTTACTGCTAGTGTGTGGCTATGTAACTTGGGTCTCACAACATAGACACCCCCACGCCGGAGTTTGAGTGGGAGGTGAGTTTCAGGGGCAGTCAGTGGGTTGTCTCTTCTGTGCTGGCGTGAGTGGTGCAGAGGCTGGGTGCATCCGTGCTCTGCAGTGGCAGCATCTCCCTTGGCAAGCCAGTTCTGTAACGATGTTTGAGGAGTTATTTCTGGGTCACCCTATAGTCTTGCTACAATATTGTGAGGTTTCGAACATCCTTTAATAAATCCTTTGGAACTCAAACTAGGTAGAATATTCTGCTGCTTGCAATTAAGAAACATGTCTTATTTAAAAATATTATATCTGATGCCTTCATCTACCCAGAAACTCACACTTAGCTTCACTCATGGTGAATCCTTGAAAAACAAGTGATGATAGTAAGGAGCATTTGCCAAAACATAATGTAATGGGCTTTATTTTGCTCAAAATTTGTGCTCACTTTTTGTTTTTCTCAATAAGAATGAAAATGCTCTGTACTTAACTAGATTTCCACCTTGTTAAGAAAGAAGATGCATGCATTAGGAAGATTATTTTTTAAAATTCTGACTTGAAAATCTAGTTTAGCTATGCTAGGAAATGTGTTTTCCAAAACCCATGTAAGGATGAATATACTTATATAAGCCAAAAATTTTCTTCTATATATCTCTTTTGGAACTAGTTCAGAAATACTACTTTGGCTGAATATATCTTCACTATAAAAAGCGAAATTTATGGATCACTAAATCATTGCACAGTAAAATGAAAGAAAATAGAGTAACATGAAGTATAAACATGGTCTTTTATCAATTCGGCACTCCAAGTATTCTTTGTCTTCAATTTTGCACATCTACATTAAAAAAAAAGATTTATTCTTTAAACCTTTCTGTTTTCTGTAACATCTAGCAGTGGGAAATGATATAACAAAATCAATGTTTAGTATATCATTAGTCATCTTGCTGTCCTGACAAACTGAACTGCTTAAATTGCGTCCTTTGCTGTTTTATGAGAATCATAATGAGTTTAAGTTTTATTGGTTTATGAGTAAGCTTGAAACATCTCTCTGACATTTTGCTCCCCCTCACACCTCAAGGGCACGCAATTGAATTGATCATAACCCTTGCTTATGACACATGCTCATCATTGATCCATGTTCTACTTTCTTTTAATTATTCTGTATTCATTTGTTTTTATAATAATATAATGGACATCTATGACACTTTCTGGCTATAGCTTATGTTTTCCATCGTTGTACAGCATGCACTCTGCAGAATAGCAGACTGCTATGGGAGATGAAACAGAAACCGGAGGTGTAGCTGCAGTCCTTCAGAAAATGACTCAGCATCTTTTATAGCAAAAGAACCATACTCACCGTTAAACAGAAATTTGTAATAAAAAATACTACTTGGTATAGCACTTCTGGTAAAGTTATTGCTTTATACAAATCAGAAGTGCTAGAAGCTTAGAAGAATATTAAATTAGCAGATAAATTATTTGAAACCAAGGCTAGACTAAGTGGTACCAGTCATGGTTGCTCCACTATCTGTATTAAAGCATGATGAGCTTTTTACAGATCGCACACAAATCCAAACCAGCAGAAGAACGGGGGCTGAATACCACGCTGCTCGCATATCCCCAAGTTTGGTTAAGTTGCAGATTACTCTTTAGAAACCTTAACTGGTGTAGCAGGTAGGGGAGACTAAAAAAGAACAAAACTAAATTTCCCTTAAGCAAATACAAAGAATTCTAATAACCTCATACTTTGCCTTGTAGAATTAAGTGTTATGCAATAATTCCAGATATATTGTCCACATTCATATATTCATAGATGTCCCATTAACTTATCTTCACTATTTATAGATTTTTGTAAGCTTTTCTTGAGCCAGAAGATTTCCATGGGAGATCTGATGTGGTTGAGGTGATGCTACATTTAGATGGCTTTAACATTTGGAGTCCTGGCACAGGTGGAAATGAGGTGGCAGAATAACAGATATAACAAAGAGGGCAAGTACTGGGGCTTTTCATGTGAATAACCAGTTGAGATGAGAGTAAAAGTAAATGCTTTAAGAGAATGTATACATGGGTGATGGCTTTCGAGTGCTAATCAAAGGCAAAGAGGCATCATTCTATTTCGTCCCTGTGTTATCCGCTAGGGCGTCCATAATAAAATACCACAGACAGGGAGACTTAAACAACATAGATGTACTTCCTCACAGCTTTGGAGGCTGGATGCGCAAGGTCAGGGTGTCAGCAGCTTTGGTTTCTCCTGAGGGCCCTCCCCTTGGCTTACAGATGCCCTCTTTCTCCCCACTTCCTCCCGTGGCCTCTTCTCTGTGTTTGTGCACACTGGTGTCTGTGTGTCTTCAAATCCTCTCATAAGGACACCAGGAAGACCCTATTAGATCTTAGGATCAGGCCTAATGGCCTGATTTTAACTTATCACTTTAAGGCTCTATCTCCAAAAATAATCACATTCTGAGGTATTAGGGTTTAGACTTCAACATAAGAATTTTAGGGGGACACGATTCAGCCCATAACAATCCCCTTACTTGAAATATAATCATCCCCAGACATATTATGAACCCTATACTCCAACCAAATTAGAAAACCTCTTTTTTCTTGAACCAGCCAATATTTTAACACTTTCTCACTTTCGTGAACTATATTCTGTCTTTGTTTTTCTCTGTCATAATTTCACTCATCCTTCAAGACTCCACTGCTTCTTCTGGGGGCATTTTGCATCAACCTGGCTAGAAGTGATCTCTGCCTCGGGTTCTGTTAGTCTTTTGTCTGTCATACTCTATAAGAACTTTTCTCAAATAACGTCTCCTATCAAAATTGATGTGTGCCTTACTTTCTCTATCATGCTATATTTTATAGTAATCTTGTCTTATTTATTTTCAAATTCCTGCTTTACATGGTTCAATGACTTGCTTACAGTGGATACTAAAAGAGTTTTCTTGACTAGTTAAGACTTAATAGTGTAAGAAGTTTGGTTATATTTTTTTCCAATTAGTCAGCATTTTTCCTGATGTTTTTGGCTTTATCCGAGTAGGATATACCATACAAATCCCCAATAATTCACAATACACTTTTAATTATTGCATGTTTAGCATATTTTGTGCATATGTGAACATAATTCTCTCATATTGGGTAGTTAGGCAGACACAATATAGCAGCAAGGATAGAGAAGATTTGAAGGACCAGTTAACAATCTTGATCTACTGTTTGTATAGAACACAAATAATTACTTGTTGGAACTAATACAAAGAAAATTTTCCACTTTTCATGGTATTCTTAGAGAGGGAGAGGGTTTCGTGGAGTAAACCTACAGGAAAAAGAAACATTTATTAAGAATCTACCTCTGGAGGGTAAAGTGGTGAATGAAAGACTCCAAGACATCTGTTTTCTGTTTTGGAGAGGGTAGGAAGCTACATATCAAGAGTCATACAAATGCATAGCATTCTTGTATTTTTTATTTGCAATCTCCTGTTTCCCTACAGAGATTTGCAGCAAAATCATTAAAATGAAAGCTATATCTTTGTCTTTGGGAACAGCAATAAAAGGAGTTGGAACGTGATGGTGACAGTGCTTTGGAAAGTACAACCATTTCCCCAGGCAGGTTTTGGGAGAAATGGATGACCTCACTCCTTGAGAAGAAATAAAAAGAGGATTAGTTTTGGGGGTTCACTCTGAGAGACAAAGAAGAAGATAAGAAGTGGGGTTCCTTGGAGTGGTCTTATACTCTGTAATGCCACATATGGAGTTCCCACAGACAGGTTTTTTGGTTCTGTTTTATTTTCCCTTTTTTTTTTTTTTTAAGATTGGCACCTGGGCTAACAACTGTTGCCAATCTTCTTTTTTTTTTTTAAGGATTGGCACCTGGGCTAACAACTGATGCCAATCTTTTTCTTTCTTTTTTTTTTTTCTGCTTTATCTCCCCAAACCCTTCCCTCACCCCCCCCCCCACCCCGTACACAGTTGTATATCTTAGTTGCAGGTCCTTCTAGTTGTGGGATGTGGGACGCCGCCTCAATGTGGCCTAGATGAGTGGTGCCATATCCGCGCCCAGGATCCGAACCCTGGGCTGCCGCAGCCGAGCGCACGAACTTAACCACTCGGCCACGGAGCCAGCCCCTGTTTTCCCTTATGGTGTGTGAAAGGAGCAGCTTTTCTATATTTCCTAGGTTTTGACAACTCATCCAGGAGGCTGGTCTTTGAACTCCTACACATCCATTACCACAGGTACTAAATTTATCTGGAGTACACTTTGGCTCTAAACTTGGAACAGATGGAGAAGGATGCTGTCTAAGAAAAGCAGAAATGACAGAATTACGTTCCTGTTTGAATGTTCTTCATTAAGATAATTTATTGTGTTAATTCTGACTGCCTCATCCCGTTGCTGGCCTCAGTATGGCCAGAAAAGATGAATAATATCATTTCATTTTTTTTATAGCTGGCAATAAAGTAAAAATGGAAAAAGGATAAAAGGCAGGGGAAGGAAAGAAAGGTCTTTCCTGGGGGAGTTATATTCAGTAGTGTAAGTGGGGCTGGGGTTGGTCAGGGAAGTGCATACAGAAATATTTAAACTCAGGTCACCCTTATGAGCAGACAACCAGGAAGAACACTGCCAAATTCTCTTTCCTTCTCTTTGAGGTCATGGTGATTAAAACACCAAAATAGGGGGCTGACCCGGCAGTGCAACAGTTAAGTTCACATGTTCCGCTTCCGTGGCCCGGGGTTTGTCGGTTCGGATCCTGGTGTGGATCTAGCATGGCTCATTAAGCCACACTGTGACAGGTGTCCCACACATAAAGTAGAGGAAGATGGGCACGGGTGGTAGCTCAGGACCAACCTTCCTCCGCAAAAAGAGGAGGATTGGCAGCAGACGTTAGCTCAGGGCTAATCTTCCTGGAAAAAAAAAACCCACCAAAATATACCAAGAAACTTATGGATAAGTGCAGGAATGACAAATTGACCTGTATTGAATTTTTTCAAAATAGTAGGGAATATCATAAGGAAATTCTCAGGGATGTAGCTCTTACACATGGAGATCTGGGTTTACTTCTGAAATTGAAACTTACCAGTAGTGAGTTCAATGGGTGGGTCAGTTCTGATGAACTCAAGGACAGATATGGAGGCCATGAATGTGCAGGTGCTCTGGTGGCTGTCATAGATTCCCAACCCTCAGAATCCCCTGCGTGTCCCCTGAAGCTCCCTCTTACCTCTTGTGGACATGTGCACTGAGCTAGTAAAAGCTAAGGGCACTCTTTTTATGAACACTAGGGTAAAGTGAAGTGGGATTCTGATTCCCTGTGTTTGGCAGCCTGATGGAAATGTTTGTACCGTGTGATAAAACCAGATGTGGCACCTCCAGTTCTTGTCTTAGATCACCGACTGCTTCTCAAACTTGAATGTGATATTAACCACCCGAGGGATCTTCATAAAATCCTGATTCTGCTTCACTAAGTCTGGGATGGATTCTGAATTCCTAACAAGCTCCCGGATGATGTTGTTGCTGGTTCAAAAACCACACTTTAAGGGGCAAGGCCTTGCATGACAAAAGATGCTCCCCTTGTATCGAATAATTTCCTAATAAGTTTCTACATAGTTAAGAATTTTAACAGTTATTTTTAGAGAGCATTTGAAAAATGTAAAGTGCTTAATTTGGGGAAGAGACATGGTGCAATATTGCATTTTGATTTTAATTTATTTTATAAATATGATCATGGGACATCAGAGAAGAAAAATCATATAGACACCAATATATACATAAACAAATTTAATTTTGTACTTAAAAATATACAATTATTTTGATTTAATATTGATCATTTAAGTCAGTCTTGTCAGTCTTGCTCTCAGACATCAATTTGTTTGAGAGTGCGTGTTACAGAACTGAAGTGTGTTCCCTTCCTGGCGAATTAAACCAGAGTCTCTACCAGAAGTAATTATCACACAGAGTAGAGCTTATTTGCAGCGAATAGGAGTCCATGTGGAACCATTTCCAAAGTTAGGACTGTCGCCAAGCACTGGAAAGCAGGGGCCTTTCATTTCGGACACGGAATGAATATTCAAAAGGGAGGGGGGTTGTGCGCTAGAGCAGGCTAATCCGGGTGGGCACGGGCGCTGCTCCGCAAGGGGGCTCGGCCTGGTTCAGAGTGGTTGGCAATGCATCTCTTAACATATCTACAACATAACTACAACACTTAACATAACAACAAAAAAAATCATAATTTGGACAGTTAAGTGCTTCTGAAACCTCCGTTGAGCTCCTGGGGCTAATGAGTGGGTGGGTCACTTATGTAGCAGAGTTCCTGCAACTTTTGGGCACTCAATAAATATTTTCTAAATGAATGAATGGGAAAGTGAGGAATATGCTTTGAAGTTTTATCCTTCATGGCAACTGCATATGATAATTCTTATAAATATCTGTAACCGATAAATTTATTCTTGGGAAGAGGACAATTAACTCTTCCCATTTGTCCGCTTACCTGGGACTCATTTTACACACATTTACATACATTTATACATTTTACACCATATATTATGATTTGAATAAAGGTACTCTGCCTATTCTTTGTCCCGAGGGCTGCTTTACAAGCCATCATATAGAGATTCGCTGGGACAAGAAAGTCTGAGATGGTTTAGGAGAAGCTGATATCTCTACGACTAAGGTAAGCAATGTTGATTTTTATGTGAAAAAAACCCTGATAAGTAAGTAAGGAGGGGCGGGGAGACGTTGAAAGAAGACGTATCAGAAGGGACAGCGAACATCATGTGCTATGGTTGTGGGCTATGGCTAAATAAGATGGTAGCAAAAGTGTCAACGAGAGAGATCACAGAATGAGAGAGAACAAATTCAGTGAGGTAAAGAATGATCCTAAGAGATGAATTATTCTTACTTTAAAACATTGCTTAGGTAGGACCAGCCCTAATTTTTTCCCTCTTCAAAAAAAGAGAAAACTAAAAAACCAAATCAAAACAAAATCCCTACGTTTCCCACTGTCTGGCCACCACAAGTGACTCTTGCTCAGTCCTTGTCTCCGTGTTGCACGCACTTGAAAGGCCATGAACATGAATATCCTCCATCTTCTCTATCTCAAAAGTTAATCTCTCTTGCCGTCTGGATTCCAGAGAACGCACGTTTTCTCTACCTCCTGAAACCCCTGAGCACAGAGTGCTGAATGATTCTAGTTCTAACGCTGTGATTTGTGGTACTACATTTACCACATTGTTTATTAGTTGTCTCATCGTTAAAACGTGTGGGTTAATAAGATAATTTATGTATTAAAAAGGGACAGCTGATTGTAAGCCAGAAAACTCAAATTCTGTTAATAATTCTTTCTCTGTGCGACTTTGAGAAAACGACCTCATGTTTCTTGGTTTCAGAATGACAGTGAGTAGACTCCCTCGATCTTTCTGATGCTGAATCTCTAAATCTCAATCCCATGAAGCGGTTTTTGATGACGTCATCTCATTTAAAGTAACCAAAATAACTTTACTATGCGATTCAAATCACAGACATTTGGCATCTCTGATTTCTGTTAAAAAAGTCTTTACAGAACTCTTTCATTTAATGATAAGAGTATAGACTTGACATAATCAAACATGTTTCAATATAATGTCCCTGGAAACAGTGATAGTTTCTAAAGAAATCAAAACTGACTCTGTATCATGTTTTAATGTGTGATTTTTTTTGAAGAATCATGAAATTATATGCATGATGTATTTTTATTAAATTCTTGAGCTTTTGAAGTAAATATTAAGTCAAATGTTAATTTTATTGTATATAGGTATCAATATTTTCTGCAATGGCAATACCTTGGACATATTTTTTAAAGTCTATAAGAAGTCAATTCAATATGTATACTTTTATTTGTCATTTGTTTCAGTACAAATACATAAGCCATTAAGAGAAAACTCAAACTCAAATCATCTACTTATATGATTTTTCAACATTTGTCTGCCAGTTACTTGAATGAGGCTAAATTCTAGTTCACATGTATACTACAGAGTGTCTCCCTGAATATAAAAGCCAAAACAAATTCAATGCAATTTGGAAATAGTGCTATAAAGACCATTTTTTCCCCACTTAGAAAAGGTAACCCTACAAACTTCGGAAAAAAACCCAAGAGTATCAAGTACTGTGAGGTAAGAGAGACATAAACACTCTCATTGGGATTGCCCTGAATTGTCTCTGATTCTTTGTCTATCTGGAGAAGACACCACCAAGGATTTATTTCTCTAGGGGTCTTTTGGGATTATTATCAGAATTTGTTCAGTGTAAAATCATCTCAAATATTTGAAATTGGGGTTATAAAAGATATTCAGAGCACAGTGTCAACTGAAGGAGTCATCATACTTAATAAAACTGAATGGCAGGATGCTTTAATGCAATTATAATCTAACTTCTAGATATGTCTTGGAAGTAAAATCTAGATAATGTTAACTAAATATATAACTTGAGTGATCACAAGATATATGTTTATATATTAATTCAACATTCACAAGTATACTTAGATAAGCTTGTTTCAAGAGTCTCAACACAAATTAACAAAGGAAGTTGGTAAGATAATAGCACTCACTATTTTGTCTATTTTAAAGACCTGGTGCAATATGCAATTCATATTGATTAATAGTTATTTCCTGAAACATGAGGAATACTGCTGCTAAAATTAACCACTAATCTAAAATGTTATAACATTTATAATATATTATCAGTATAATTGGTGATATTTTAACATTTCATGTTACGCTATTCCTTTATAGCCAAACTCCTTCAAAATTATTTGTGGAAGCTCAATAGAACTAATAATAGTTATGGTAGATTTTTTCGAGTTACACATTCAAACACCTTCCTTTCCAGTTCCCAGTGATCTCTAAATGCTAACAATGCTCTCATTTTGTTCACCAATCTTTGATTCAGTTCCACTTTGGATCTTTCTCTCAAGAAGCTATACAGAGTCCTAGAAATTTAGCACTTTGCCATCTTATTTCGTTGACCCTTTCTGATGTCTGGTCTTGAGCAAAAAGTTAATAACAATTACAGTGCTCACAAAATTAGGTACATAAGGGAGCCTAGGAGTTCTCATAATGGAGAATATTAAAAATCTTCTGAAAATCAAAATTAATAAGATTTACAAGAACATAAGATGGATTATCTAAATGATTTACTTGAACATTTCAAGAATAAAAACTTTTAAGTGGTATTTGTAAATACTTTTGCCATTTGTTTAGCTAAAAGTCATTCAGTTCCTAATTTCGCCTTGGCTGTTTGTTTCACCTTGAGAATGATACCATTTCAGTAATAAGTTTTTGCTATACCAAAATATAAATTCAAAGTTCCTTTTGGATTTAGTTAATCTACAGATAGAAAAATGGAAAAGTTCTTTATAGTACACAGATAGTCAAATTTCCACCTTCTTGGGCACATTAGGAGCATGAACATTTGGATTGTGAAAATTAAATAAATAATATACTTTTTATCATCTGTTTTTCTATTTCAAAATCAGGGAAAAAACAGTGTAAACTTTAGGTCTTTTCCAATGAGCTTTTAGTGATTCACTTATAGAGTAGTCATTTGTCTCTAAGAGAATTGTTAATTTTATTTTTTCCTCTTTCTTCTGGAAGGGAAGAATTTCCCAGGGGGAGAAAAGACAAGAAGCTAAATTTCCCTTTCAAAATGGTAGGATCACACAAACTTGAGTCACTGAGAAAAGGGGTTGAGAGTGAAATGGGGTTTGAATTCCAAAATTCCAACCTGACTTGCCTTGTTGGGAAGGGCACAGTATGGGTTTGAAGTATATTAGAAGGTTGCAGGATGACTGATGTTCCTACCAAAAATCTACTCCCAGTCAGTGGGGATGACCTCTCAGTGGTGGATTCTGGTAAATCTCACCTGGAGCTCTCAGATCCAGGAATGCTCTGGAGGTCCTAATCCATCTTCCTAAAAAGTGGCCACATTTCATCCGGTGATATTGTGATTTATAAAAAATGTATATTTGATGATTCAGACGACCAGGACATATTTTTCATATATATTTGGTCTTCGTCCACAGTTCCTGGCTCACAGCTCACCAAACCCGTGAAGTATCCTAAGTGTGGAGAGTACGAAAGATGTCTTTTGTCATGTTAATGGTTTTGGAAAGCACCTAAGGATGAGGGCTGGTTGCCAATGTAGCCAACCATGTGATTAGAGGTTTGGAATTTACAATCCCCTCTGAAGGTCACCTCTGACTTTCAGGAAGGAGAGAGAGGCTGGAGGTTGAAGCCAATGGCCAATGATTTAATCAATAATGACTGTGTAATGAAGCCTCCATAGAAACCCAAAAAAGATGGGGTTCAGAGAGCTTCTGGGTTGGTAAGCACATGGAGGTACTGGAGAATGGCATGCTTGGAGGGTGTAGAAGCTTCATGCCCTTTCCCCATACCTTGCCCTATGCGTTTCTTTCATCTGGCTGTTCCTGAGTTATATTCTTTTACTCATAGTTATTTTAAAGTTTTTTTCTGCTCATATCAATGTCCAGATCATCTATGATTCCATTTCTTTATTCTCTCTTGGTTTTTGGTCATATGGCACTCTCCCTTAACATGTCTGGCAATTTTTGAATGAATGCAAGAAAGAGAGTCTAAAAATTATAGAAGATCCAGGCAATCTTATTTTCTTCTAGAAAGTGTTTTATCTTTCTTCTCCCTGACAGACAGAATGGAGGCTGAGTAGCTCAAATCTCCAGCTGATCTGAATTGGGATTGAGTTACTCAGGGCTTTTGTTTTGACAGGGCTCTATCAACCACTGGTTGGCCTCTGTCTCTGAGATAAGCTTACTTCTTCAGCTTTCCCATGGAAAGCTCAGTGTGGTCTATAGAGCTTGTGCCCATGGAAGGTCCTGAATTTAATCTTTATCTCTTCAACATAAAACTCTGCTCTGATTTTCCAGAAGTTATGGTAGGCAGAATAATGGTCCCCCCCAGATGTCCACATCCTAAGCACCAGAACCTGTGAATATGGTATGTTATCTGGTAAGGAGGAATTAAGGTTGCTAATCAGTTGAGTTTAAGGTAAGGAGATTAGCCTGGATTATCCAGGTGAGCCTGATGTAATGTCCTTAATTGGGGAAGAGGGAAGCAGAAGACTCAGAACCAGAGTGACAGCATCTTGAGGAAGACTCAGCTGGTGATTGCTGGGTTTAAGGACAGAGGAGGCTATAAGCCATGGATGCAGACAGCCTGTGGGAGCTGAAGGTGTGGAAATGGATTCTCCCCTGAAGCCTCATGAAAAGTATGCAGGTCTACTGACAGCCTGCTTTTAGCTCAGTGAAACCCATTGTAGATTTCTGACCTCCAGAGCTATAAGGTGATAAGTTTGCATTATTTTAAGCCACTCAATTTTTGGTAGCTTGTTAGAACAGCAATAGAAAATGAATACAGAAGGTTTTGGTTTACTTCTTTAGCCTCCTACCTATATAGCTTCAGAATTTAGAGAGTATATTGAGGAAAAAACAATAGGCATGAGATTCACAATGTCTCAACTTCAACTCCTGCTTTGCAAAACTACGTACACTTTTGCTTCTTTCTCTCTTCCTTGTGAGAAGCCTTCTGCCTATTAAAATCTCATATTCTCAGTCTCCTAGTGCTGGCAGTATTAGAAGATACCTCAAGGGAAAGCAGATACAAAAAGTCATCTCATTTCTAGAATCAGCCCTTTTTGATGTCATTGCCTCATCAGCTCTCCAATCCCTTTAAGTAGATGGTGTTGGTACTGCAGTGGCTTCAAAGCTGTTTCCAATTGAGCTGGTGTCTGCTGCCATCTACTCCATTTTCTCTCTGGAGGCAGAAGTCCCTTTCTGAGCCTTTTTGTCTCAGATCTTGTTTCACGTTTAATGTGTTTTCTTATATCTTTGAATATACTTCTGTTTATACCATTAGATCTGAAACACTTATTATATTCTTTCTTATCATTTGCATTTGTAACACCATATATCTTCTTTGTTTTAAATTCTGGAAGAATTCTCCAAGTTTTTCCTCCACAACGCTAATTTTATTATTTTCAATAACATATTTGCTCTTTATTATTTCAAGTGCAAAATTTAAATCTTCTATTGCATTATTACATGTTTTCCAATAAAAGTATGAAATTCAGAATAAAGCATGGAGAGGGTGTCAATATGGTGGCATAGGCAGACTCTAAACTCACCTCCTCCCATGAACACAATCCAGTTATAACTATTTTTGGAAAAAATTTCCCCTAAGAGGTAACTGAAAACTGGATAAAACGAACCCCTGTAAAAAAGGATAGTCCCAACTGAGGTGGAAGAGGCAGAAATTTGTTTCTGGAGAGAAAAAAAGTCTACTCTTAAAGGGCCCATTCACAAATTCACTAATTTCAGGAAACAACCTAAAATCACCAGAAAGAAAGGTGCACAGTCATTTGGTGAAAAGAGACTCACCTGCTAGGCTCCTGGTGCATTTCAGTGAGAGGTGAAACCTTTCTGTGGACTGAGACATTGGTGGCAGCAATTGTTGTGACCTAGTACAAGCATGCTGACATAGATGCTGACCAACACCATTGGAGTTCTTCCCCTGACCTGTTAGCCCAGGGTCTGCCCCACCCACTAGAGCACCAATTTAATCCAGCTCAGCCAGAGCAGGCAGCCCACCCTGAGAGTGGCCACACCCAACAGCAAGCCCTCAGACTAATTGTCAGCGTGCATAGACTGGGTGCCTGGATCCTCTGCAGGCAGGCTAGTGGGTTGGCCTCTGTGGGGCAGGGTGTGCATGAAGAGTGGGTAGAGAGTGTGGAACATTGTTGGAGTGTGTGGTGTCCTCTGCAGTGGGGTGACTGGGTCTACTCCAGTGGGTCAGGAAGTGTGCATGGGCCATGACTGTGTTGATGGTGGGAGTGGACCTGTGGGCCATGGGGCTTATCAGCAGCAGAAGACCTGTGCTTCTCAAATAGCCACATAGGGGATCTGGCCCACCTTCCAAAGCCTGAAAGAATTGGGTACTCCCAGGATTGGGATCAGCCCCACACAACTGCAATCCTGAGAGAGCTGAAAACAGCCTTGCAGGCCAGAGGCCTACAGCAATTGTAAGCCCCTGAGCCTAGCAACCAGCCACCCTGTGGGCCTACTCAATTAACAGGAAAACTGCAACAGGAGTGTGCTATTAGACCATGCAGCAACCTGTGCTGTTCCTCCCCAAATCCAATATACTGACTGAAGTGTCCATAGCAGCCACATACACCTGAGGATTACAATCTGCCATTCAGGAGGGAAGCCTAATCTCCCTGGGCACCTGCAGCAAGAGCAACCCTGTCACAAAAGTAGGACACGTGTAGCCCATACAAGAGTCAATCCTGGAACAGTTAAAACTGGTGACAAACTGCTGGGCCTCAAAAGGTTTCTCCAACATAAGGCAACTTCTCCAAGATCAGGAGACATAACCGACTCACCTAATACACAGATATAAGCACAGAGAAAGAGGGAAAATGAGAAGGCAAAGGAATACAGACCAAGTAAGGGAATAGGACAAAACCCCAGAAAAAGAACTAAATGAAACAGAAATAAACCATCTACCTGACAAAGAGTTCAAGCAAAAAATCATAAGGATGCTCACAGATCTTGGAAGAAGACTGGATGAACACAGAGAGAACATCCACAAAGATTTGGAAAATATAAAAAAGAATCAATCAGAAATGAAAAACACAATACTGGAAATGAAAAATTTGCTAGAGGGACTCAATAGCAGAGTACATGATACAGAAAAACAGATCAGCAAGCTGAATGAAAGACTAGAGGAAACTACCCAGGCTGAAGAGATAAAAGAAAAAATAAAGAGCAAGAACAGTCTGAGGGAACTCTGGGACAACATCAAGCACACTAACATTCATATTATATGTGTCCCAGAAGGAGAAGAGAGAGACAAAGGGGCAGAGAATCTATTTGAAGAAATAACAGCTGAAAATTTTCCTAACCGAAGGAAAGAAAAAGACATCCAAATACAGGAAGCACAGAGAGCACCAAACAAGAGAAACACAAAGAGGCTGACAGCAAAACACATTATACTTAAAATGTCCAAAATTAAAGGGCTGGCCCTGTGGCCGAGTGGTTAAGTTCGTGCGCTCCGCTGCAGGCGTCCCAGTGTTTCCTTGGTTCGAATCCTGGGCGCGGACATGGCACTGCTCGTCAGACCATGCTGAGGCAGCGTCCCACATACCACAACTAGAAGAACCCACAACGAGAAATATACAACTATGTACTGGGGGGCTTTGGGGAGAAAAAGGAAAAAATAAAATCTTTAAAAAAAAATGTCCAAAATTAAAGATAAAGAGAGAATCCTAAAAGCCACAAGAGAAAAGCAACAAGTGACATAAAGGAAATCCCATAAGGCTATCAGCTGACTTCTCAGCAGAAACCTTACAGGCTAGAAGAAAGTGGCACAATATATTTAAAGTGCTGAAAGGAAAAAACCTACAGCCAAGAATACTCTACCTGGGAAGGATAGTATTCAGAATGGAAGGAGGGATAAAGAGTTTTCCAGATAAGCAAAAATTAAAGGAGTTTATCATCAAGAAACCAGTTTTATGAGAAATGCTAAAGGGACTTATTCAAGTGGGAAAGAGAAGACCACAAACAAGACTAAGAAATTTATCCAAAAAAAAAAAAAGGCAATAAAATCACTCATAAAGTCAAAAGTACACTAAAGGTAGCAGATCAACCACCTATGAAGGTCAAAAGACAAAAGTAATAAAATTACCTATTTCAATGATAAGAGGGTAATGGATACACACACACAAAATAAGAGGTTAGATATGATATCAAAAACATAAAATGTGGGAAGAAGGGAGTAAAAGAGTAGAGCTTTTAGAAAGAGGTCAAACTAAAGAGACCATCAATTCAATATATATTGCTATATATGTAGAATATTACATATGAACCTCATGGTAATAAGAAATCCAAGACCTATAATAAATACACAAATAAGTAAAAGAAACCCAAACATAATACTAAAGAAAGCTATCAAACCACAAGGGAAGAGAGCAGGAGAAAAAGAAAGGAACAGAGAAGAAGTACTAAAACTCCCAGAAAAAAAATAACAAAACGGCAATAAGTACATTCTTATCAATAGCTACTTTAAATGTCAAGGGACTAAATGCTCCAATCAAAAGGCATATGGTGGCTGATTTGATAAAAATACAAGGCTCATATATATATACTGCATATAAGAGACACACTTCAGACCTAAAGACACTCACAACCTGAAAGTGAAGAGATGGAAAAAGATACTCCATGCAAATGGCAATGAAAAGAAAGCTGGAGTAGCAATACTAACATGAGACAAAATAGACTTTAAAACAAAAACTTTAACAAGAGACAAAGAAGGGCACTACTTAATGATAAAGGGAAGAATCCAACAAGAGGATATAACACTGAGAAATGTCTATGCACCCAACATAGGACTTAAATATATAAAGCAATTATTAAAAGACATAAAAGGAGAAATAGACAGTAACACAATAATAGTAGAGGACTTTAACACTCCACTTACACCAATGGATACATCATCCAAACAGAAGATCAATCAGGAAACACTGGCCTTAAATGACACATTTGACCAGATGGACTTAGTAGCTACATATAGAACATTCCATCCAAAAACTGCAGAATACACATTCTTTTCAAATGCACATGAAACATTCTCTAGGATTGATCACATATTAGACTGCAAAACAAGTCTGAATAAATTTAAGAAGGTTGAAATAATACCAAGCATCTTTTCTGACTACAACAGTATGAAACAAGAAATCAACTACAGGAAGAAAATCAGAAAAGCCACAAATATGCAGCTAAACAAAATGTTATTGAGCAACAATTGGGCCAATGAAGAAATCAAAGTAGAAATGAAAAAAATACCTGGAGACAAATGAAAATGAAAATATAACATGCCAAAATCCATGGGATACAGCAAAAGTGATTCTAAGAGGGAAGTTTATAGCAATACAGGCCTACCTCAACAAACAAGAAAAATCCCAAATAAACAATCCAACAGTGTACCTACAGGAACTGGAAAAAGAAGAACAAACAAAGCCCAACATCAGTAGGAGGGAGGAAATAATAAAAATCAGAACAGAAATAAATTAAATAGAGACTTAAAAAAATACAGAAAAATCAATGAAACCAAGAGCTGGTTCTTTGAAAAGATAAATAAAATTGACAAACCTTTAGCTAGACTCACCAAGAAAAAAATAGAGAGGCTCAAATAAAATCAGAAATAACAGAGGAGATTACAACAGACACCTCAAAAATACAAAAGACTATAGGAAAATGCTACAAAAAGCTATACACAGTCAAATTGGACAATCTAGAAGAAATGGATAAATTCTTAGAATCATACAACCTTCCAAAACTGAATCAAAAAGAAATAGAGAATTTGAATAGATCAATAACCAATAAGGTGATCAAAATAGTAATCAAAAACCTTCCAAAAAACAGAACTCCAGGAGCAGACGGCTCTCCCTGTGAATTCTACCAAACATTCAAAAAAGACTTAATACTTATCCTTCTCAAACTCTTCCAAAAAATTGAAGAGGAGAGGAGGCTTCCTAACTCATTCTACAAAGCCAACATTACCCTGATACCAATACCTGACAAGGACAACACAAAAAAAGAAAATTATAGGCCAATATTACTGATGAACATCAATGCAAAAGTCCTCAACAAAATACTAGCAAATTGAATATAACAATACATTAAAAAGATCATACACCATGATCAAGTGGGATTTATTCCAGGGATGAAGGGATGGTTCAGCATCCACAAATCAATCAACATGATGCACCACATTAACAAAATGAAGGATAAAATTCTCATGATCATCTCAGTAGATGCCGAGAAAGCATTTGACAAGATACAGCATCCATTTATGATAAAAACTCCGAATAAAATGGGTATAATAAAGTCCATATATGACAAACCCACAGCTAATATCATTCTCAATGGAGAAAAACTGAAAGCTATCCCTCTAAGAACAAAAACCAAACAAGGATGCCCACTGTCACCACTCTTATTTAACGTAGTATTGGAAGTCTTAGCCAGAGCAATCAGGCAAGAAAAAGAAATAAAAGGGATCCAAATTGGAAAGGAAGATATGAAACCATCACTATTTACAGATGATTTACATGATTTTATATATGGAAAACCCTAAAGAATCCACTAAAAACTTTTAGAAATAATAAACAAATACAGACAAGTCACAGGATACAAAATCAATGTACAAAAATAAGTCGCGTTTCTGTACACTAACAACGAAGTAGCAGAAAGAGAAATTAAGAATACAATCCTATTTAAAATTGCAACGAAAAGAATAAAATATCTAGGAATAAATGTAACCAAATAGGCGAAAGATCTGTACACTGAAAACTATAAAACATTGTTGAAAAAGTTGAAGAAGGCACAAAAAAATGGAAAGATATTCCTTGCTTTTGGATTGGAAGAATTAACATCATTAAAATATTCATACTTCCTAAAGCAATCTACAGATTCAGTGCAATCCCTATCAAAGTTCTGACAACATTTTTCAAGAAATAGAGCAAAGAATCCTAAAATTTATATGGAACAACAAAAGACCCTGAATAGCCAAAGGAATGCTGAGAAAAAAAGAACAAAGTTGGAGGTATCACACTCTCTGATTTTAAACTATACTACAAAGCCATAGTAACAAAAACGGCATCATACCAGCACAAAAACAGACACACAGATCAATGGAACAGAATTGAGAGCCCAGAAATAAACCCACACATCTATGGACAGCTAATTTTCAACAACGGAGCCAAGAACATACAATGGAGAAAGGAAAGCCTCTTCAATAAATGGTGTTGGGAAAACTGAACGGCCACATGTAAAGGAATGAAACTAGGCCACTATTTTACACCATAGACAAAAATTAACTCGAATGGATTAAAGACTTGAATGTGAGACCTGAAACCATTAAACTTCTAGAAGAAAATATAGGCAATATGCTCTTCAACGTTGGTCTTAGGAGCATATTTTCAAATACTATGTCTGACCAGGCAAGGGAAACAATAGAAAAAATAATCAAATGGGACTACATTAAACTAAAAAGCTTCTGCACAGCAAATTAAACCATCAACAAAACACAAAGACAAAATAAGAACTGGGAGAAGATATTTGCAAACCAGATATCTGATATGGGGTTAATATCCAAAATATATACAGAACACAAACATCTCAAAAACAAAAAACCAACAACCCCGTTAAAAAAATGGGCAAAAGATCTGAACAGACATTTTTCCAAAGAAGATACAGAGATAGACAACAGGCACACGAAAAGATGTTCAACATCACTATCAGGAAAATGCAAATCAAAACTGCAATGAGATGTCACCTCACTCCCATCAGAATGGCTATAATTAACAAGACAGGAAACAGCAAGTGTTGTAGAGGACGTACAGAGAAGAGAACCCTCACATGTTGCTGAAGGGAGTGCAAACTGGTGCAGCCACTATGGAAAACAGTATGGAAACGCCTCAAAAAAATTAAAAATAGCTCTACCATATGATTCAGCTATTCCACTGCTGGGTATCTATCCAAAGAACATGAAAACATGAATGCATAAAGATATATGCACCCCTATGTTCATGGAAGCCTTATTCACAATAGCCAAGACTTGAAAGCAATATAGGTGTCCGTCAGGGGACGAATGGATAAAAAAGATGTGGTATATATACACAACAGAATACTAGTCAGCCATAAGAAAGGATGAAATCTGGCCATTTGTGACAACATGGATGGACCTTGAGGGCATTGTGCTAAGTGAAATAACTCAGAGGGAGAAAGTCAAATACCATATGATCTCACTCATAAGTAGAAGACAAAAACAATGACAAACAAGCAAACACATGGAAACAGAGATTGAATTGATAGTTATGAGAGGGAAAGGGGAGGAAGGAGGGTGAAAAGGGTGATTAGGCACATGGGTGTGGTGATGGATGATAATTAGTCTTTGGGTGGTGAACATGTAATCTACACAGAAATCGAAATATAATGATGTAAACCTGAAATTTATATAATGTTATGAACCACTGTTACCACCATAAAAAAAAGAATAAAAAATAATAGTAAATAAAAAAAATTAAGTACGGAGCATGTATGTGAGGCTGGGAATTAGAGGATTGTTAGATTATGGATATGACTAGAATCATTCTCAAGTAGATGTATAAAATTGGATTGAATGTAAATATCTATGTATTTTTCTTACTTGACTTCACTATTTTATTTCCAAGACCCCATCTCTACTTTGCTTGATGAAATTCTTCTAAACATTTAGCAATCTTTAACATCAGTTTACTTAAGTAGTGATTATTGTAGAGCTATAAACTCAGATTTAAAATCTTATCAATTTACTTACCAAGTGATTCTTATAAAACTAGAAACAAGCAAACAATTCTCAACTCAATTGTCAGATCCAGTTGACATAGTACCCCATGGCATAGAATTTTAGGTGGAGAGTGACATGTCCCAGGAGATATTTCAGTGAGCATGAACACTCTGAGAAAGTTCTAGAGTGCCAATGCCATCCCTTTAGGCATTTTGTGATATGTCTTAGGCAAGCTTTTAGGTCTTTCATGCATGTTAAACAAGACATACCCTATGGGAGCAAATTTGCTTTGAGGGCACCACACACTTACATTAATTGAAAACGATTGAAAGAATTACCTGAGCAACTAACATTGAACAGGAAAGGAGCTAAAATTTCCACTTTAAAGCTACAGCAGTATTTAAACCAACCCCAGCAAGTGCCCCTTTTTGTCATTCACAATCCTTCTTTATGAGCTTTGCTATTTGCTCTTAAGCTTTTAGTGTGATTTACTGAAGTTTAATTATTCCCCACAACAGGGGATCAGTGTTACTGCCAACCTGCAGCAGGCTTAAGTGTTCCTGCCATGTTCTAAGAATCGGGAGAGAGGATTATTCATTTTCTTGTTTACAGTGAACACAGCACAAGTTGATTTAATTATTGTGGCCATCACTATAGTGTTGCATGGGTTATAGTATCCTTTTATGTGTTCTGAAATTACAAAATTTCTTTGTGTCATTCAATTAACTGATTTACTTAGTTTGTAAATATGCATGTTATTCTCCTGGCATTGAAATATTAAGAAAACATCATTGTCATCTGGCTCCATCATAGATTTTATACTGGAGAAGATAAAAGTTGGATGGAATCCAGTTGTGAGAGATTGCCCTTCACCACTCTGAGGGAGAAGAGTGACAGATACCTTCTGTAAAACTCTCTGCCCTATGGAGCTCTAACAAGCATTTTTCCCCCACAAAAGATGCTCTGGTCCTCGAGTCTTCCACCAAAATTTGTCTTTACCTAATGGTGCTTCTCATTTTTTCAGTCACTTCAGAATAGCTAATATCATAGTTACCAGCTATAATAATTTTTTTCTAAATATTACAGAATTAAAGCTCTTGGATAAGAAAAAATTTTTTTAAAGTTACAAATATCTGTGTGTGTTCAGTTGTTGTCATAAAATAGAATAACATAATAAAATAAGAATTTATAGACTCTTACCTTAAGTAAAAACATGTGATCATTTCTTGAACCTTCATCAAAACCCTTATTTTACTTGCAACTTTTTATGGCAATTTTTCAAAACTTGTTTTCTTTCTTCTCCTCCTCTGGAGAATTACTTTAAACTCTCATAAATATTAAGACTTTGTGTCACATTTTATCCTTTTGACTTATTTTGATCAATTCTGTCATCTACATATTTTACTTCAACCTGGAGGACCTATTTGAATTCCAAAGTGAAAAAGAAAACCCTATAGAATTGAAATTCCTTCAATAGAGGAATAAATAGTGACGATAGTCTAAGTGTCTCTTTGTCTCCATCCCACGGAATCCCCTTTCATGCTGGAACAGGAAGTGACCTATTCTCGTCTTTCGATACTGAAGAAGAGAAACTATTAAACGTAGTCAAAACCAAAATTACCTGCTCTATTCCAAACACATATTTCTATTTACTTACAGAGCAAGAAGATCCAATGGGGACATCTGACTCAACATGTTCAAGATTGAAATTAAACCATTTCCAACATCCTTGCATTTTCTCATCCATTGTAGAGTCTTTCCACTCATAATTTCTATATAGTCAATGAGACCTGAAAAGCCTACCTTGTAAATTTCTTTCCAATACATTCTTTCCTTTCCTCATGAAAATTGCATCTTGTTGGTCATCATGAAAGTCTTCCCAACATATTTAAATCATAGGTTCAGATAAGATGTGGACTCTGGATTTGGGTTCTTCTTATACTTCCCTTTAGTAAAATCAATGATAGTCCCTAACTTAGTGAAGAATTACTTTTTGAAGGGGAGAGAAAGGGAGAGTCTTTTGCAGGGGTGTGCACGTTTCTCTCCTGGGATTGATTTCATGGAATGCCTGCTCCAAAGGTTATAAAAAACAAAACAAAGCAAACAATGAAACAACAACAAAAACAGGATTTGGTGTGTGTATAATCATTTCATCTGGCTGAATACAGATGTTGTACATGCATCTTTATGGAATAATAAATGATTTTCTTTGAAAGAGTTTTCCAGTGTCAAGGGATCTTTACATCCCTATACAATTCATTTAACTACAGGTACGGGCTCCCTGAATCCCTCATGCTAGCACTACTTACCAGTTACTCTGAACAAACCACTCACCTGGGGGAGGTTTGGTTGACTCAGTCTAATGTCATTCTGGTTGCACCACACCCCCATAAAGAGACAAATGAAAGCCACAGGACACTGAAAGGGCGGGCAGAGGCTTTACCTAACTTTCTGTAAATGCATGAGAGAGTAGAGAAAGCAGCAAAGTCTCCCACTGAAATATAACTAGGATTAACCACAGGTATCTCACTTTGATATTGTAGGGGAGGAGGACATTTCCTCTCCCCAAACGTGGGTTCGTCTGGCCAGAGAATGAATTAAATTCACATGAGACAGAATAGCAAGAGAAAATTAAACAAAGCTTTATGAGGAACCATGGCCTGGGGCCTTTCTTCCCGAAGGAAGAAAGGGCACCGAAGAAGTAGGATGCACACAGTGGTTATATACCCCCAAACAGGGTGTTTCACATGTGATTGAAATGTCCCTCCCACAATAGTCACAAGATTGCCCTGTTGGCACAGTGCTTGATGGACACAGCAGGTAATGGTCTGCTATCTCAATGGGCGTAGCAGGAGGCAAGTCGATTGTCTGGAGCTGGGCGGTCACAGGTGAGCACAGCAATCAGTTCCTAGCCTAAGGAAAGATGCTTAATCCTCAAAGAAATGCCAAAGTTGGGAGGGGGAAGGAAGTCAGTTACAGGAGGTTAACAGACAAGCACAATAAAATGCAGATTTAAGTCCTTGCCTTTGATATTGATTAAGAGTTTCTAGAGAGAAGGTCATCTCCTTTCTTCTTCCTGGTACAGAGAGGGAGGCACCTTTTACAGATAGAGATTTACCTTACAAACGTAAATGCGTCCTAACAAAGGGCAAGTTCCATTCCTCAGAGCCTCCTTCCCTGTCCCAGTTTATCAAAAGCAATCAGCCTCAAATAATCCTGATGCCAAAGAGACATATCTTGGGGTGGCCAATTCCAGGTCCCCACAATATCGTTGTGCCCTTTTGACTAATCTCATTAAATCCTTTTTTTTTTTTTTTAAGAAGGCTAGGTGGTTGTTTTCCTTTTCCAGAACTTTTCAGGTGAAAATTAGAGCTTCTTGACTTGGTAGAACGGGTTGAAACCCCAGCCCTCAGGAACCATAGCAGGGGTAGAAGAGCTTATGCCCACTGGAGTTAGCGTCTTAGTCATAAATAAGGGGTCAGAGTCCATATCTAACTTTTGAGAGGTTATGGAATGGCCAACTCTGTGCATCTCTGACTAGCACCTCTCAGGTGACTTTGGGCATAAACTGGCCTCACTCAAGTGGAACTTAACTATTTTCTTTTAGAATTTTGGTATAACATCATGTTTCTGTCCAGCAGGGGCCTCAGAACTCTGAAAAGAGCCATATTGGATATTTCCAGTGCTGGCACTATTAGAATCTGCTCTGTAGGGGCCACAAGTCTCCTCTCTCCAGCAGGAACACTTTAGGTGTGGATGTCCAGCACACAAGTGACACAAACAGGCACTAACAAGTCTTCTATGGAAGCTCACAGTAACTGTCTAATCTACAGACATCCTCTCCATAAAACTGGTCCTCCTCTTGGCAGCTATTTGAATTGTAGTAAAGATGAGATGGAGGTATACTTTAGAAATCATTTAGTGCCAGGTACATAATGAAGAGAAGGTCTTACTATTCTTGTGTCTGCTGCATAATAAATGTTTATAAACTATTATGTGGTGGTTGTTGGTATTTTTCTTGTACACACTTGGAGAAATGTATTCTCCATTTCCCTAAGACAGCTTCCTTCCCAGAAACCTCATTGATTTTTTTAAAAATGCAAATAGATCACGAATATCCCACTCACTAGATAAGTGAACTTTGGGATGAAATCAACTTAATCCTCAAACTAAAACATCTGTTAGGTCAGTCAACTTCTCAGTGCCTCCATTTCCTCTTTGTAAAGTGGGAATTAAAAGAATAGTTGCCTTCTGGCAGGATATTGTGACAGAAAATCATTTGGTGTTTTCCTATTTATTCTTTTATTGAATTTGGTAAACATTTTCTGAATGAATATAATATGCCAGATTATGGGCTGGGCAATGGGAATAAGAACTAGATTCAGTGCTTGTCCTCAAATGGGCAACGGGTATGAAAGCAACCTGAAATTTATCTTACTCTGCAAACGTGAGGGAGTGTAATATTGTAATAAGAGGGGCATTATAACCTCAAATATATTGAATATGGTGGTTAATTTTAAATTTTAATTTAAAAAGGGGTTCATAATTTATTGAGCAGAATTATCTGAATTAATTTTCTATGAACATATATCATTTTAAGTAAAAGAGTATGTGGAATAGGGTTTTACCCTTACACTTAAGTATTTTTGTATAATATATATACATTAATAAAATAATAATGAAATTCATTTAAAAAATTTATTTAAGTTTGGTATAATATATGTTTAAATGAGCTATCGGTATGAATACCTTAAATTTCTAATGACACATTGAGTAATTGGTACTCTCTTCATGAGAAAGAACGACCGTTTAAAGATACAAAGCTATTAGTAAAATTTAGTTGGGACTCTAAACTTGCTTTCCATCTGCTTTAGAATAAATTACAAAGTAAATATTTAGAATTTCTAATGCCATATGGATCTGCTATTAAAGAAAAGTCTAGGATGTTACTCTTAGTTATACAGCCCTGTTGATTGATGCATATAACATACATTTTGCTAATCTACACAGTTTTTTTTTTTTTTAATTTACAAAGTAAACTTCATAGTCAATAAAACTATGTAATTCTTTAACATGTTTCGGGCATATTTCTGGGGTACCTGACCTGACATTATTGGAATAAGTTCAACCACGCAATTGCACGGCAGCCTAGACAAAATGTCTCAAAATAAAATCATGGACTTTAAAGCCTAATATTTTAACATTAATATTAAAATTATCTTTAACATTCTTGTGACCAATAACTGAATCCCTGTCACAAAGCTCTCCTATCTATTCTCATAACTGTATAAAGCAATGTGTGACCTCCCTTTCCACTGTCACCTGCACTGCTTCCTGTAAGCAGTGATGGCTGAAAGAACAAATTCAAGACACTCCTGGTCATATACCTTTGAATTTCACGTAAAGAGGAAAGAAGAACCTGTATTTGGACTGAATGGTTTTTTAAAGATAATGTTTTGGAAAGGATGTTAGAACATAGACTATATAAACATTAATAAATACTCAAATTTCAATTGTGAGTAATAGATAATTTAGTAACTTGATTTACTTTTAAATTTTACAGTGAATAATATTGATCTGGAGTAGTTTATGATTTTAATGTCCATATTTCTACTAAAATGCTGAGACTTGGGTTGATCAATGATTTTTCTCAGATATGTTCATAAAGCATTTTTAGGTATTTGAATAGCCACTTTGTCCACGTTCCATTTGTGAGTGTTCCTTCAAACTCAGACCCCTTCAGTGCAACACAAGTTGAGTTTGTGATGATAGAAAACCCAGCAATAATGACTCATAGTTTTAAATCTTTTGAAAACTGCCAACTTATTTTTCCTCTTGAAGATTTCATTTCTTCTGACATTTTTTTTAAATGCTTGTTTTTAGTTAAGTCCAATTGAGTAAGTATTTGTTGAGAATATACTGTGTGTTGGGTATTGTGAGAGAAAAAATGACATAGAAATAAGGCTATGGTAAAGGAATAATTATTCCTTTATATGATTATAATTTCCACACCAGTCTTGAATGGATGGTAGATCATTTTGAACCACTTTCTCTGTTGCCTTGAACTGTTTCATCCTGTGAAAGGCCCAATCTTTTCCCCAGCCTTCAATTGACAGTGATTACTGGAGCCACTGTTGGCGAGCTGTTCTGTGGCTGTTCTTTCCCTTACAGACCCTGCTGATCTGTTTGTTTCTCCTGCTTGATTCAACAGATATTTCACTTTTTTAAACCAGGCAAGTTAGAGAAAGAAACACCAAGAAACATGTTATTTCAGAAATATGTAGAAGAGAGCCTATGATCAGATCACTTGCATGTTAGATATCTGGATAGAGTTTTATAACTAGAAAAATTCCTCATAAAAATATACTGTAACTGTATATTTTGGGTCTCATGCTTACACTATTGAGAGGAGAAATGGAAATGTTACTGAATCACTTTTGTTTCTACATCATATGATGATCTTTATTCAAATAGCAAAGGAAGAGAATCACTGAAATACTTACACTAAACATTTGTTTTAAAGGACCAGAAAAAAAATCTTCAAAATTGAATAATTAGAGCTCACTCTAGCATCCATGAATTTGGATTCTCTTTTGTTATAATTTGAAATTGACCGAAATGGATATGGATATTGCTAAAATGAAAAACACATGCAGAGTGACTGTTCCACAGAATTTCTATTAACTCTTTTTAGACGCTGTAGGTTTATAAAAATGAAACTCTATCAGCATTTATCAACGTGAAGAATTATGTTTCTCATACGTGCATTATACCCTCTCCAGTACTCCACTCTCATTGGAAATGAGCTCTGAGAAGGTAAATCCTCCAACAAGATTAAATTGTGACACATAAACTATTGATGATTAAATAATTATAAAATTATTTTTTCGTGTGTCAGATATTTTTCACTCTCAGTAGAGAAATGCAAAATTAATGTTTTGTTGTACTAATATAGTAAATATAACAGCATTATAAGATGGAAAGTAAAACAGAATTGTCAGAAATTTAAAATACTCAGTAACCAAGAACCTCTTCTCAACTAATTTTAAACTTTTGTTTTATAAATCATCGTGCAATCTTTGATCACCGGCTACATGGCCAACACCATTTATTCTTTGTTGATATTCTTCATGGCAAGCTTACAAGGTGAGCTATGAAGTCACAGAGATTAGTCCAAGGCAAGACGTACACTCAAGTTTTCCTCTATTCCATGTGGCCTCTGAATTTAGAAGGAGGCATCACTATTCCCCATACAAATTCCCACGTACGGATCTTGCCTCTCCTGCTGCCAATAGATGTCCTGAGACAGAAATCAAGAAGGTGAAGTTGTAGCACCGGCCTGCCCAGCTTTTTCAGTGCTTCTTGAAATCACATGGAAGTAATTTCAAACAATGTCAATGGCCTCTTGGTTTCCCTAAACAATATACTCGAAAAGCAAGATGTGTTTTTGAGTCTCTATTCTACATGTAATTTATCTCCAGGTTGTGTGTGGTCTACATATGCTAGTGGAGCCATTATATCAATCCCCAGCAAACTTAAAGGATAGTAATTCAGGGGAGTAAAGGAGAAGTATCAAATAAGCAGATACAACAGGAGAATTGTAGAGAAGTGCTAGGAGAATTTAAATGTGATTTGCAGATATTAATTTGGTAAGGGTGACATCAGTTTTGCTGGAGAATTCATGAAAAAGTTCATATAGGAGAATCCAATTCACAGATTAATAAAATATAAAAAGTAGGACCAAAGACAGATATCGTTTAATCTTACTTCCCCATTTTGAAGATGAGCAAAACGGAACCAAACAAGGGAGGTAATTTATCAAGATCACACAGAAGAGGCCTTTGACCTTGTCTTTGAGGCCATAGCATTTGCCTTTCTTAGTCTGTGGATGCTTCTTAAAATTTTTTCAATGCCAACGCTAAACAAAGAGCCTCTGACTCTTAATTACACACATTGACTGACAGATACTGTTTACACAGATAAGGAAGAAAAGGGAGAAGACTGAAAAAATCAAAGAGATAAAAATAGGAAAATACGAGATGAATGTGTAGTATTATACAAAGGAAAAAAATGGACTGGAGTGGAAAGATGTGTACTGGAGCCGTGACAGAAAGGAGAAAATTCTGTCATCGTCATAACTGTGAAGGGTCAGGTTCTAGAGCTCAAGTTCCGTCTTGTGGGCAGTAAGAACCTGAAGATCTTCAAGTGGGAGGGTGAGGGGGAAAGTCTGATTTGTGAATGATAATTTGGTAATGGTGGGAGTTGGTTAAATGAAAAATGAAGATGTGGAGTGTAGTTGGCATAAACTACTGTGTAGTCCAAGCATGAGGCAATGAAAGCCTTGCTAACACGTGTTAAAGAGGAGCAGCCCGTGCCCACCTGGTGGGGGTGTTAAGGGACCAGAGTGTCAGCTATGCTGCTGAGTTTAATTCACAAATTCCTGGAGCAACTAAACTACATTACAAAAAATCAGGAAAGGGAATTGGGGTTTTTTTAGGGTAGGGGGACTGTGGGCAGAGAGGGTTAGTTTAGCTCTAGAAATACTAATCTTGAGAAAATGGAAGTTTATGCAAAAGTAAATATAAACAGAAATATTAACAGGACAATTAACTTCTGAAAACTTTTAAAGAAAAAAGTTGCCACTTAACCAAAAATTTGTTTTTGTTGAGAGTTACATGTTTATGTAGCCTGGGCTCCACAGGGGAAGTCTAGACAATGGAGAGAACCAGTGTAGCAGATTGCTAAATGTGACTTCTTGGATTTTTTCTGTTGTCTCAGAGGGACGCAGAGCCAGAGAGAACAAAAGCCAGACACAGATGAACAACAGTTTGTGGCACCGTGACCGACTTTTGTGATCTGCAGCTCATCACCCACCTCAAGGAAACACATGGGAAACTGACTGAAAGTTTCCTGAGAGAAAGTTCTTTAGGGTAACTCCTCCAACTGAGTCAAATGAAGGGACTTCAGGAATCGTTTAGCAGATTGACATGTCTGCCCTGAAAGTGGAGTATTGCAGATTGATTTCTGACTCACACTTGCAAAATGTGTAAGAGGCTGCGGAAAGGCCAGGGCGGCAGGGAACAGAGGAGCCACAGTGAGAACAAGTGCAGGCAAAGGTGGGGCTTCCCACGGTCCAGTCCACCAGTTAAACCAGCTGCGGAGGGAGGAAGGCAGCTCTTCCATTTTACTTTCTTTCTTTTTTTTTTTCTTCTTTCTTCAAATATTTCCTCTGTAGTTCAGCAATGCAAGATAATTATAAGCCCATGAATTTGCAAGTGAACAAAACTAAGGATTAACTTTCAAAATTTAAACTTGGGCTGAGAGATGCATACACTTATGTGGTCTTCAGTATGCATTTGTTGGGAATTAGGAGAGAAACATAAAACTAGAAGTTTCGATGAACCTTACATTTGTGACTAATCTTATTTATTAATCTGTTTGTGGCATAAGAAATGTCCTCATTTCCTCCTGTTGAGCAAAGCAGAGCCATTCTATGGAAACTGATGAGTACAAGCCTTTCTTTTAGCCTTTTCTAGAATATCAGTTTTCTTTTCTCCATTAAATTTGTTTCCTCCTCTTGTACTGAATCACATAATTATTCCTACATCTGTATCTTTCCCAAATACTCAACCTCCTCTTTAATTTCTCTTATAATTTTGCTTTATTCAGGTTATTCCCTTAATATAGGAAAATTCCTTATGCTGTTCTCTATTTTGATGAATTTGGTTATGTTCTTCTGTTTCCTTTCTAAAAAGTGAAAGAGATAAGAGAAGAGTAGGGAAAAAAGACAAACGCATTCTGATATATCCCAAGTTCCTAGGCAAATGGGAGGTCTGTTTTAAATTTTTCACAGATTATTTACCTGAAACTCCCACTAAGAGTTAACACTTATAAGAGCAATATACGTTGATGGGGCAGCAATGACCAGATATTAGTGCAATATAAAATTTGCACTGTCTTTCTTGTGTATTTCACAATGAATTGAATTGTTGCTTTAAATTCACATACAAGGAATCCAGCTTCAGAAAAGCTAAGCAAATTGCTCAAAATCTGTCCACACTAAAAAGAGCTCAAGGCACAAACTTGCAATTATTAGATAAGTAAGTTCCGGAGATCTAATGCACAGCATTGCGATCATAGATGACAATACTCTACCAATAAACTTCAAAGTTGCTGAGACTAGATCTTAATCGTTCCCACCACAAAAAAAGAAATGATAACAACGTGACGTAACAGAGGTGGTAGCTAACGCTACAGTGGTAATCACACTGCAACACCCAAATGAATCAAATCAACACAGTGTACACCTGAAACTTAATTTTGTATGTCAATTATATCTCAATGAAAAAAGTTCGAAACTTTGTTTTCTGAAGCCATTTGCTGGACGCTATCTAGTGAACACTGTCTATGTAACCCTTTATACTTTTTTTGTAGTTTGGAAAAATTTGAAGTACTATAACCTCCCAAAGCTTAAGTAAATTTACTTTTATATCAACATATATTGGGATAGAAATAAAACTTTCCTGAAACTATTTTGAGTGTTTCTTTGTCAGAGGGTAGCTAGGATAAAGCACCTTAAAATTAAATTGAATAATATCCATGTATTCACAGCTTCTAAAGCTGAAGAATAAATCCCTGCTTTTGCTCCCAAAATTTAGGATTCAAGAACTGTGAAAATATTAGAATAAGTCACTCTTGTTAGCACTAATTCCTGTGACAGGAGTTTGACCATCCCACTCATTCGCTAAAAACAATATTTCAATCAACTACAAGGAAAGTGGTTTTTGTCGTCATTAAATTTTTATTTTTACAGAACTACACTTCTCAAAAACTTAATTATTAAGTTTGGAATCTTTATGCAGTTATCAAGGGTTTAACAACTGATACTCCCACGCGCATTCAATATCTTAAATTTTCTGATAGCTGTTCAATGGAAGAGATGCAAGGAACAACTAATGTAGCACTTCGTCTAGGGCGTCAAAACACTTCCTTCCATGCCAAAGCGATACAGACACATTTGCAGAAATAAATGCCCAAATACTTCACCTTGAAATGACTTTGATTTGGTTCATGCTCTCATTTTCCCCCCTGAAACTTAGATTAGCAAACAAAATCCCAGTCTCCTGAATTATGCCATCCCTTGGCACTTGGTTTCTTTATTAACCATATGAACTTTTACCCAGAGGCATCTGAATTATTTTAGTTCATATCTCAATTCGTTTCATTTTAAATTTTACGTGACAATAGCACAGTTGTTGGTAATTAAAATATACTTAAGTTTTGTTTTTTCATACTTTTTCAATATATTTGGATGTAAAATAATACCATGATTCGAAAACAATCCTTAGAAATTATACTCTTCTTCCGTAGGTATCAAAATAAAGCTACATTTTATCTTATGTCAAGCCTGTTAATGCCCCAAATCACTTTATCAGATGATTTAAAAACTAGGTGTACAAAGATACAAATTAGATATTTGTGAGGTATAGAAGAAATCACTGCCTTTTAAAGATAAAGATATTTCTAGTAGTGAAATGATTAATTTGTATGTGGAAATCATTAAAATGCAGATCAATACTTGAAATTTAGCCACAAATATATTATTTCATTAATGTGTAGTTATGGAATGATTCTCACATCTTTGAATGATATATTCAGTATGCTAAAGAATGAAACTTTAAATAATTCTAAGATAAACTTAGTGTTCATAGAATTCACCAAAATTTATGAATATAAATCAATGAAGAACATAATGTCTGATTTTGGAAGGTTATTATGACTCTAAATGCCAATATGATGAAATGTCACTTAAAAGAGAACTCGTGATAAAACTCTGAAGTTACTATTCTGACAGTTAAAAAAGAAAATCTAGGTATCAGAGAAATTGATACAATTCAAATAAAGGCACTTATTAACAGCTACAAGTTAAAATAAAATTGAGGTTATTTCTCTTGAAAGAGACATTTATACTTGAATTTTATCTATGTACAAGATTTTTAAAATAGAATTATTTCTCTAGTTTGGTCAAGGTCCCCAAAACATTATTGCTTTGCTTAGTGAGGCGGCTTACGTGACCTCATGGCTGGATGGCTTGGATCTAGATGGAGACAGGATCCCTCCCGACCTCTCGTGTATGCCCCGTGCTTCCCTCCACATGCCAGCCTCTGCACTTGCTGAATTCGGTGGTGATATGAGAGTCTCGTTGTAAGGCTATGTTCGCTGCTCTGGCCGAGCTAATGGACTCAGCCATTGCCTTCCATCCCAAGACCACTGTCCTTGGCAATCTTCCCTAAGACCTCTGCCCATCAGCTCATCTGTTTGTTACTTCTACATAATACTGCACCAGGGCACCAAGGAATTTCTGGGCCCTATAGAGCACATGTGGGAGGGATACTCAGTCAGAGGCATCTACCTAGATCAGCACTTCTTACTAAAGTGTAAAGCAAGCCACATATATGAGCTACATATGTTATTTTAAATTTTCTAGTAGCCATAGTAAGAAAAACTAAAAAGAAACGGTCAAATTAATTTAAATAACATATTTTCTTTTTTCCAATATGTCCAAAATATTATCATACTAACAATAATCAATATAAAAGATTAATAATGAGATACTTTTACCTTATCTTTTCTTACTAAGTTTTCAAAACACAGTGTCTATTTTACGATTATAGCGCAGATTAGTCTAGCCTCATTTTAAGTGTCCCATCGCCACGTGTGGTTAGTGACGCCATATTGGACAATGCAGATTTAGACACCTCTTCCAACTAGGGAGCTCGAGCACTTTCACATCACAATGGACTGCTGGATACAGGCACAAACTGTGTGCCTTTTTCACTGGGGCAGTGGGCCACTATCCCAAGTGTTTTAAATTCCTTCCTACCTATTTAATGTTTTGATAAGAGGCACACCCTAGTCTTCCCATTGACATATGTGGGATCTAACCCTGGTGTGTAGAGGTGGGAAATAAGGACACTGGACAGGCCTTCCTCACATAACCTCTTCCTTTACCTGAGTCTCTCTCTCTCCAACACAGAAGCCTCCTCCTTTCCTCCCTGGTTGCATGGGGCTTCCTTTATCTGGCATTCTGACTTCTCTCTACCAGTGGTTTCTGGTGGACCTTAAAAGTCACCAGCCCTGAATTTTTCCATGGTCATATGACTGTAAGGCATTTACAAAATGTGTTTCTCACTCAATAACATCTGGCTGTTAAGACTATGGTCTCCCCAAGGATTCAAAAAACCTATTATGATAATCCTCTCTTCTCTTTGCCTTCTTGATTTAACGATCTTAATCTTCTTAAGGTAAATAGATGCATCTGGACAGTGCTGTGCTGACAGTTAACAGTACGCGTTTTTTTTTGTTTTTGCATGGGGGGAGTGTGTTGATTTGTAGTGATTGCCTATTTCTATTGTGGAAAGACCATGCTCTCCCACTGAGCTGACATCAGATCCTTAAACCCAGAGACGGAAAGAGATGAGAAGGGGTACATCATACTTGGATACAGTAATAGTAAGTAACCTTAAGAACACAGATATTGGGGATGGCCTGGTGGCGCAGTGGTGAAGCACTCACGTTCCGCTTTGGCGGCCCAGGGTTCACCAGTTCAGATGCCAGGTGTGGACATGGCACTGCGTGGCAAGCCATGCTGTGGTAGGCATCCCACGTATAAAGTAGAGGAACGTGGGCACGGATATTAGCTCAGGGCCAGTCTTCCTCAGAAAAAAGAGGAGGATTGGCAGATGTTAGCTTAGGGCTAATCTTCCTCTAAAAAAAAAAGTAAATAATAGGCTAAAAAGAAAAAGAACATAGATGTTAATAAAATGTAAAACAATTAAGAGGATGAGTCTTGAGTAATTATTACCTTTGTTTTAAATGTAATTTATTTAGATGGAGATTTACAGAATTTAAT